>NW_027507790.1:152000268-154605268 GCF_037356315.1 Lithobates pipiens
CTATTGTTGCTTGGGGGTCTATTTATTTTTGCTGGGGAGCGGTCTATTGTTGCTGGGAAGATCTATTGTTGCTGGGAAGATCTATTGTTGCTGAGGATGTTGCTGGCTGTAAGAGATCTAGATTACAACTTTTCTTCTTATCATTACCACATTCCATACAAATAATTTGCCACCACAAAATAATACTTAGTTCTGTATTCTCTACAAAGGGCAATACTGGGAGGTGGGTAGGGGGTGGAACCAAGTAATCTGGCTCGAAAGGTGGGTAGGCAGCGGAGACAAGGGGTTACTCATAAGTAGGTAGCCCTGCTAGTTACATACCCTTTAACCTCTAGTACAGCCAAAACTTTTTAGATTAGAAACTTTTTTGAGAAATTCCCCTCACTCTCTGTTCAGTAAATAGTATAAGATGTGAGAGAAAGATCCATTAATGAGGACACGGGCAGCACCTATGAGATATTCTCAACCCCATCCACTATTTAAAACAAAAAAGAAGGTTTACCTGGACATGTTCTTTAGTGACCAAATACTAAATTAAAGTAGAACATAAGGCTAATAGTTATATAGTTATACCTATTTTTAATCTGGTCTGGTCACGTGAACCGGCAGCTTTAGCTTCCCTGGGTCAGGGATAAATTGATATCCCCTCCATTTACCCCTACAGTTTCTGTTATAACACATAGTAGAAAAATTGTCTGTAATGTAATTGGTCTGCCCACAAAAGGACAATATAAGCCTACTGTGTAGGTCAAGTTGCATTAAAATGAAAGTCTAATAAAACCTTTTTATATTGAAAAAAAAATCCCAAAGAGTTAGCTCCTATGACAGTTTTGCATTGCTGTATGTTTCCACTCTGGGCAAATTTTGCATCACACTTTGTTTTGGCGATGAGATGTGAGGGGAAATGATACATCAGTAAAAACACTAAGAATGCTTAGTGCCAGTTTTGACTTTTTTTGGCAGCTGTCTGCTGCCCCGTCAGATGATTTTCTTTTTGCTTCCTGAACTTTCAGTTTAGTGCTGCCACCTGGGAAACTTTGATTTAAAATCTCCCCAGATGTACTTGTTTCTTTGCCTATTGTTAAGCATCCTGCTATGTTTTATGTGAATCTGCATACTGTTACTACCCTGTATGAAACCAATAAAGCACCTTTGATTGTTAAAATCTCCCCACCAGGGATACAGCCAAACATAAAAATTCAAATGCCTTTGCTTTATTAGACTTCCACTGTACACAACTGGGTACCATTGTTCTTGGAATTGTTTTAGGTCATATTTGGAATTTAAGCTAGATTAAACCAGAGCTGTTCAAGCTAATTAACCTACCCGCACATTTTTGGAGTGTAGTAGGAAACCCATACAAGCACAGAGAAGACATGCAAACTCCATGTGAATAGGTCCTGACTGGGACTCAAACTAAGGACCCCAGTGCTTTAAGTTAAACCACTAAACCCCTGCACTTATACATGCGAATATATCACAGTGCTTTGCTACTTTTTTTTTTTTTTTTGAGCAACAGTTAATTTTTTAATGTACTGTACATTTTCATTCATTTGGTTAGAATTGTGTTTTGTATGACATTTGATGCAATCTGATCAAGGAACTTTTTGACAAATGGTTTTTATGAATGGCTTAGCGAGAATACTATGCTTCAACACTCCTTCCCTCTCTCACATAGCAATTCTGTATATCTTTCAGCTTGGCTTAGGGTCAGTGCCCTGAAACACATTGCCTAGTGATCCACACAATAAGAGTTTACTGTAGTATATCCAAACTGTTCTGGATAATTCCTGTATCATCTCAGCGGGTCTAGTGAGTGGACACTTGCTGCTAAACAACTCCAAGCTCCCCAGTCTGTGCCAAATCCCAGAGTTCTTCTAAGCTAGGCCTTGGATTTTCCAGATGAGCCTGCCTATCTTTGTTTTACTGTAAGAGTGGTATTTTATTTATCAATTAGACTACAATGAAACTCCTGCACACTAATTTTTTTCCACCCTTCACCAGTTTTGATCACCCTGGATCTCGGAGGAGCTGCAGGACCAGTACATGCTTTCTAGCTTAGTTATATCATGCATGAACTTATAAGAAATGCTGGAATTCGTATGTTACAGTATGTATGCTGCTTACATGTCATTTTATTTTTCAAAGCAATGAAAAATAAAAGTTTACTGTGAGGTGGCCTTGGGAGATGATATACCTTATTGGTCACATTGGACCTAAATTTCAGACTTTTACGTCACCCACATGCATTGTTTGCAAACCTCGCACTTCTTACAGGGAAGATAACCCACCACATTGTGAAAAAAACACATTAAGGGACGCATAGGGGGATTAATAGTATTAGGGGCAATTTTCCCTTGAAGAGAGGGTGCACCTCTAAAAATGACTTTAGGTCATTCAGGCAGTATCGGTTCAAGAATGTGGTCATTTTTAAGAATACTCCAATGACGATTGATAATGTTCTTGATTTCCCTATATTGAATAGAGAACGTCGTGAGCATGGCACATTTATATGAATCATCAGATTGACTTGGTGGCTTTGGGTTAAGGAGTGAATTTCTGTCAATCAATGCTACCTTCTGCAATTCAGAGTTCAATGTTATTTAATCATACCCTGTTTCCAAAAATTTGTGTTTAAGGTTCTGGGCCTGGACAAAATAAGTGTCTACATCTGTACAGTCTAAGAAACTCACTGCGGGGGACAGATTCAAGCCATGATCGGTGGATATAAAACTGTTGCGGTCTGTAATTTTAAAATGAGTCTGAAATTTAAATTTTCCAGAAACAATTTCTATCTCTAAACCGAGAAAGTGTATCTTAGAATGACTTTTATTTTTTATTAGTATTTTTTAATGATTACTTTTTTACATCTCCTTTTTCAAAGTCTCTTACATCATTGCATATTTGGTGTTAATCGATATACAGTGTAACTTTTTAAAATAGTAATTTGCACTATAAATGTTTTTTTATCGATTATGCATCTTAGTAATGTCTCTACAATGGAGTGAAGCTTTATTTTATATATGTTTTTTTCTATATTTCCTTATATGGAGAGGTTGCCCATTTTGAGTCTACAGCTCTGACTTCATTCATCATAATAGTCAGATGTTAATCACAGTATGCCGCTATTTATGCTTGCTGTCATTTTTCATATGACTATATTGCAGGATAGACACTTTTAATATAATCATTATTATATTGTCTAGAACCTACACTTTATATAGGTGGTGATACATTCTACCATACTTATTGTTCAATTGTGTTCTGGCATAGTTCATTATCATTAGTGTCCTAATTTTCCATCCTTATACATCTAAGATTGCTGTGTTGATGATCTGGACATTTCTTGTATTACGATTTCAAATCGAGGCTTGGTTCACATACTGTATATGTGTATAGGCAGGAAGTGACCTGTGTAACATTTGGTTTCACTTCCTGCTTCTCAAAATGAGGCTTGAGGCGCACACGGCGGTGCCATCTTGCCGGAAACTGGAAGTGGATTCCGGTTAGACCCTTACAGAGTTACGGGGAGCCCTCATCTCTATTTAAAGGCGGTAATAAGTGGGGAACAGCACCCCAGAAGATACTTTTTGAAACAAAATGCGTCAGTGCCGTGTGCTGATCCTCTTAATTACCGCTGATTTGTTTTTTGAAGCGCTTTTATCCATTTGAAGTATGTAAGTGCAATTCTTATATTACCTTTTAATAAAACATTACTTACAGAATTACACTATGTACCCCTTGTTCCTTCTTCCACATCTTCCTGGTTGGGTTAATTCTTCCATGCATCTCTAATTTACCATATCCATTGCCTATGAGAGTGATTGCCTGGAGGTTACATCCATACGGAAAACCTGGATCTTCGGGGTCATCATATTAAGCCTGTTTGACTCACCTCGATGTATACCTAGGTATACCTACACTTTCTGGTAAGCGGCTAGTGCTTTTTGAGTTGGATTCTTCTCATCACACATCTTTATTTGGATATTCACTTAAGGATTTGTTTTGTGTATCATTCACATTTTATTGGATGTCACATATTTGGACTTTTTATAAGTATTGAAACTTTTTTGAATTTCTAGTCCCTTTTTAGGGTAGACTGTGGACTTTATATCATGTCACTATATATGTTTGTTTATTTTCAGTTATTTGTATATATATTCACTTCAAATTTGAAGCTGGTTTCTGCACTTTGTTTCACAAATATTGTATCAAAACTGAACTTTCTCTGAAAAAAGCCTGTACAGTGGGGAGTTTGCCCACTTGCAAAAAAATTAAGGGTCTACAATTTTTATCATAGGTGTATTTAAAATAATAGTGACATAATATCAACCAAAAATCCAGAAAAAAAAAATACACAAAACAAATGCTATAAATTAAGTTGCAGTTCAGTGAGTAAAATATGTATTTGCTCCCCAAGCAAAACATGACTTGGTACTCAGTGAAGAAACCCTTGTAGGCAAGCACAGGGGTGAGACGTTTCTTGTAGTTGGTGACCAGGTTTGCACACATCTCAGGGGGGATTTTGGTCCACTCTTCTTTACAGATCTACTCTAAATACTTAAGGTTTGTTGGCTGGCTCTTGGTAACTTGAAATTTCAGCTCCCTCCATACATTTTCTATAGGATTAAGGTCTGGAGACTGACTAGGCCACTCCATGACCTTAACGTGCTTCTTCTTGAGCCACTCCTTTGTTGCCTTGGTGGTATGTTTTGGGTCATTGTCCTCCACAACCTATCTTCAGTGTTCTGGCTGAGGGAAGAAGGTGTCATCCAAGATTTTACAATACATGGCCCCATCAATTGGCCTCTCAATGATGCAAAAGTTGGCCTGTACCTTTAGCAGAGAAACAGCCCCAAAGCATCATATTTCCACCTCCGTACTTGCCTGTAGGCAGGATGTTCTTAGGGTCATAGTCAGTATTTTTCTTCCTCCAAACACGACGAGTCGAGTTAATGCCAGAGTTTAAGTTTAGTCTCATCTGACCATAACACTTTCTCCCAATCCTTAACTGAATCATTTTGATGTTCACAGGCATGACTGTACATGTGCCTTCTTGCGGAGGGGAACTAGCTTGTTTGGAGGAAGAAAAATGCTTACTATGACCCCAAAAACAAAAAAATAGAAGGACAATTCTGTGAGCTATAAATAGAATTACCTAAAGCTGCTAGCGTTACACACGTCACATATATCGTGCAAAGACAATTATATATATATATATATATATATATATATATATATATATATATATATATATATATATATATACACTGCACTAAAAGGTATGTATAAGAAGTGCACAGTAAATAATTGATCTCAAAACTAAATAAATATTAAACCACTGAATTGTAAATGTTAATACACATATATCACACTATGGATAATATAGTTAAAGTGCCCAGTGCACAGCTATGTATTACAAACCACAAAATTAAAAAAAAAGCAATATATCAAAGTGCTTTTGTGCTTTCATACAGTGCCTAAATAAGTCAATGATGACCGTGCTTTCATACAGTGTCCAAACAAATCAATGATGACCGTGCTGAAATACAATGCTGTAGGTGATAATATCATATAAAAAGTGCTCATATGCATACAAGCAGTGACCAATCGCGTCACTAATCCAGTGTTGATAAAAGTCTGTGTCATCCAAGAGATGTGATCCAAGCCGTGCTAAGGTGTCATCACTCAGGTGTCCCCCTTAGGTAATGCTCACCTTGGAGCATGCAACTTTGCGATTAAGCTAAGTCAAAACACGCCTGTGACCGCTTTTGGGCTCTATAATAGTATTGTGCTCAGTGTCCAAATAAATCAATGATGACCGTGCTAAATCACAGTGCTGTAGGTGATGAGATCATATAACAAAGTGCTCATGTGCATACAAGCAGCGACCAATTGCGTCACTAATCCAGTGTTGATAAAAGTCTGTGTCATCCAAGAGATGTGATCCAAGCCGTGCTAAAGTGTCATCACTCAGGTGTCCCCTTTAGGTAATAAATGCTCACCTTGGAGTGTGCGACTTTGCTATTAAGCTAAGTCAAAACATGCCTGTGAACCACCTCTGGGCTCTATAATAATATTGGGCTCCTGGATTCCTCAACATACTCCACCAGGATATGAAACCGAAAAATACTCGATAGTGCAAGTACAGTTTTTACCATTTATTGAATAAAGCAAAAAAGATCCCCTTCAGGGGTACTCACACAGATTAGGTGCGTCAGTGCACCATTCTATAGTAAGCCTATACTGGTGTATACCAATGATGGTATTGGGAGGATATGGGCATCCTCCTCAGTGCACAAGATGCCTGTTGTGCTCTCCTGACCCCTCCTCAATGCGTATCGATGCAGGGATTACACATCTACTTCAGGGGGAAATAGTATTGGAATCTTAAATAATTTTGGTGACCATTTTGTTAAAGACCAAGGACACTCTAGTGTTTTGTCTATAATTTCAATTCACTTAACACATAGGAAACACTAGTCAGATACAAATGATAGACATCATTTGACCTCATTGATTCCTATTGACTCCATTTTTCCAAAGTTCTACAGTGCCCTAGTAAACCGATAATTGGCCACAAACGTAGTGAGTAAATAGAGGGGAAAAAATTAGAACAAAACGAAAGGAAAATAACCCCTAGGACGCCATTGCTCGTGGCACAGTAATAATGGCAAAATCCCAGCAGTTTTAACCATCTGCCTGCTGGAAAAAAACGTATCCTCCATTTCCCGTGAACACCTTACCATAGTTGACCCACAAATAAACCTATAACAATAATCTACTGCAAATTATTATAAAGAATTAAAATATATACTGTGGAAGAATTTTTAATTTGATTTGAAAAATTTTAAATTTCAAGTGTTAAAAATAGGTAAATATTAATAAATATAAAACCTTAATTTAAAACCACCAAAACATTAGGGAGTCCTAAAAATTTACATTAGACAGAAATATGATGAATATAATCATAGATCAAAAAATATAAACTAAATATATATATATTTATATCTAAAAAATTCCTCAGTACTAAAATACGGAAAAGAGAGAGAGAGAGAGAGAGAGAGGGAGAGGGAGAGAGAGAGAGAGAGAGAGAGAGAGAGAGAAGGGGGTTAGGTGTCTAGTAATTGCTTAAAAAACATTTTAAATCAAATTCTTTGTTTAAGCCACCGGGGGTCAAGGAACCCAACTGGCGAATCCACCAGGATTCACGTTTACTAATTTCCCTTGTATAATTGGAACCTCTCTAGTGGTGTTTAGGGGCCTCAATACCCCACATTTCTATACCGGCTGTGCTTTTATTATGAACATCTCTAAAGTGTATAGATAAAAAATGCTTATCAAAACCCTTTTTGATATTTCTGACATGTTCTTCCATGCGTTCCTTTAGAGCTCTTTTTGTTATGCCGATTTAAAGAAGGTTGTATGGACATTTAACTGCATAAACAACACCCACCGTGTTGCATGAGATAAAATCCTTGATAGTATATATTTGTTGGGACTGGGGGTGAGAGAAGATTTTAACTTTTCTAACATTATTTGGAACTCTTATGCAGCTATAACTTCGCCCACAGCTATGAAAGCCCTTAATATCCCAGAACATCTTAGGTTTGGGCGGGGGGTGGTTCCCCAACATTATGTACCTATTTATCTCTACCCATCTTTATACAATCCTTAGTCTATCTGGTAAGCTTCCTTTGAGGAGCACATCCTGCTTCAAAACATTCCAGGATCTCTGGATGATTTTTGTCCACCTCTTTATTCTGTAAATTAAAATCTAGAACTATACATGTACCCATATAATTTTTAGTATCCCTATTAGTGGTTTTATTTTCCAATAAACTTTCCCTATCCATATTCCTAATTGTATCCTTCTCTGTTTCCAAGAAAGACTTATGGTACCCTTTATCTTTGAACATCTTGCTCAACATCTCTGATTGCAGCTCAAAGTTGTTATCCTGTGTGCAATTTTTTCTTATTCTCATGTGTTGCCCTCTGGGGATATTATCTATCCATGGTCTGTGGTGGCAACTCGAAGTGGGAATATACGAATTTCAATACGTCGCTTTAAAGTAGGTTTTCGTTTCTATGCCCTGTGTAGTATTGCGAAATGTACCATTTCCTTGCTTATATTTCATGTTAGGACAATATTTTGGTCATTATCATTCATGGACCGGAGCTGGTCTTCCAGGGTTTGCATGTTCCCATTCCATACAATTATTAGATCATCTATAAATCATCGGTAGAGTATAATCCTTGGGTCCCTGTTGTATAGGACTCCCTTGGTTTCTCATTTGGCCATGTATAATTTTGCAACACTCTGGGCCACCTTTACGCCCATAGCGACTCCTTTGATTTGTAGATAAAATGTACCAAAATAAATTAAAGCAAATAAAGCAAAATTCTAAACATTTTAAAATACATTTCCATTGATTTCTTTCAATATTGCTGCTATTTTTTTAGAGCCCACTTCACCGCCCTCATGGCCCCACGATGATCACGTTGGTGTAAAGTCATGGCACATCACCCGTAGCCATCACCAAACTATAATTTTCTCTGCATTCTTTCAATAGTTGTAGAGTGTGTTTAGTATCTTTAACCTCCCTGGCGGCATGATTCATTCTGGTTTTAGGTGCTGAAAGCGGTACAATTATTTTGCATGGAAATTTGGCGTTTTATTTTGTAGTCCTGTAATTCTTAGGAATAACTCTCTTAAATCTGTTCAAACCAGAGCCTAGCAGACATCCCGGGTATGATAAAGTTTATAATATAATAAAGAATAATAAAAATTATTCAATAATGTAATCAAATCCTAAAACACTGAAAAAGGGACACTTTTTGGTTGCTATGGACAATCTTAAAATTTCAGGCAGAAAAAACCACTAAGGACAAAGGGGGTGTGTAATTTTTTAATACAGTACTGTAATCTGTAAGATTACAGTACTGTGTGTTTTGTGTCTTTTTACTTTTTTGAATTTGGCACCGATCTCCGCTCCCGTGCGCCGTAACGTAGCAGGGAACGGAGCTCAGCAGCATTCGGCACTGTGAATCGAGCGGAGGACAGCTCGATCACACAGCGCGGAGGACATCGCTGGATCCAATGGACAAGGTAAGTAACTCTCCCTGTGTCCTCCCTGTATCCGGAGTCTGGCTTGGGGTTACCGCTTGCAATAGTAAAATCCTAACCTGAGCCAGACCCGGGATTACCGCCAGGGAGGTTAAGGAAAGCTTGAGTATTCCTAACCAGACGTTGAAGATAGAAGTCAATATATTCACCCATGTTTTTAGTCTAGGATACCATGCCCTCAAAATGTCTGTTTGTGTGTCAGCATCCTTCCTTCATTCACAGGACAGCTTACCTAGAGTAAAGAAGCGGAAACTGTTGAATAGGACCCAGCCTTTTTTTTCCTTGGTAACACTCATTAAGCTGAGCCTATGATGGAGTAATGGCCACACAGAAAAAAAGATTCAATTCAGTATATTTGCTCAATGAAGGACACTAGAACAATTCTTTAAATAATAATGGAGAGAATGTTGCTTGCAAATGCATGCAAATACAGGCTGTTAAATATGTTTGCATTTGCCCATATTTCTAAATATGCTTCTTAGTGACATAACTACTTGAAGAAGGGTCCTAGTGCAAAATGTTATCACCCCAGTATCCTCAATACTTTACTAACTAGCTTTTGTGCTGGATGGCAGGTCTGTAGGGAAGCTTTAGGCTCATGCATGTATGACCTGCATACTAATGAATATGGTAAGAACTGAGGGGATGTAAAGATGGCATAGAAAATTGTAAGCCTCACTTGGATCAGGGACTGTTTCCTGGCTTAGACTGCTGCAATACCACCAGTGATGTTTTTTTTTAGGAAATATTTATAATTTGCTTATTACAGGTATTTTTTATATTGCAACGGCAATTTACACAACACCTTACACCTTAGTTCTGGGTAAATTGACGACACTATAGAAGTACAGTACAGTTCAGTACTATACAGTATAAGTGTAGTAATAATACCAATTTTGCACTTTTATTCATAACTTTGCATAAATCATAGTATGATTTAGAGCAACATGATTACAAAGTTATTATAAACTATTTAATGTGGGAGAAGTAAAAAAAATTAAAAAACATACTAAAGGGGTTGCATTAAGGTGAAAAATCACCTGGCAGTCACCGGCCCCCTTGCCCCCCGTTTTACTTACCTTAGCCCCTTTATCTCTTCGGCGGGAATGCGCTGTCCATCTCTCCATGGGGTCCCGACTTTTGATTGGATAGATTCATAGCAGCGCAGCCCTCGGCTCCCAGTGCTGTCAATCAAATCAAAGGACTCAGGCTAGGTCCGGCATTCGTGTCTGTGGACAGAAATGCTGGACTCGGGAGAGCGCCCGCAAGGTAACCCCCTGGGAGTGCGCTTCTCCTAGTGCAGGGGTGTCCAAACTTTTTTCAAAGAGGGCCAGATTTGATGAGGTGAACATGCACGAGGGCCGACCATTTTGCCTGACATTCTTTGAACCATTGAAGATTTGGTCTAAGGCCGCGTACACACGCGGGGACTGTTCGCCCAACTTTGTCCGCTGAACAGTGTTTCGGCAAACAGTCCGCTCGTGTGTGGGCTTTCAGCGGACAGTTTCAGCGAACAGTCCGCTGAACAAGGTTTTTCGGAAATTCCGAAAAACTGTCCGCTGAAACTTTGTTTCAGCGAACAGTCCCCTCGTGTGTAGGCTTGTTCGTCAAACTAAGTTCCGCGCATGCTCAGAAAGGATTTACACGCCGAAAGTTATAATGCAGTGTATAGGACGTCGTATTTTTCGTCCCGTCGTACGTGCCGTTCACGTCATCGCGCACGGTTTCAGCAAACTGTTCGTTCGTCGTGTGTGGCCATGTCCGTAAATGCTAATTTTGAGCAGACTGTTTGCCGAAACTGTTTGACGGACAAAGTTGGGCGAACAGTCCCCGCGTGTGTACGCGGCCTAAATGTGTCCATCCGAGCACTAATACATGGCCCAACAAGAATTCTCTTGCCTTTGTCGCACTCGTTCCTGACACACAGACGAATGCTCTGCACTTTAGGGGGCACCGTTAATTCTTAATGGTACCCCACACATTGGAAAATGTAGGGTGCTTTTGGTACAGTGCAATAAAAAAAAAAAAAAGCTCGGGAACTTCTTGCCCTGCATTTTTGTGAGTAGGGAAGTCCATTGAAATTAATGGGCTGCCCTATACACAGTAGGCAGCCACACAGATGTTACATTTACAGGCTTAAAACAGATGCTGAGGAGGCAACATAATGCATCTTTACCGCCATTCAAATGCCTTTGAAAAGAGATCTGTGCATGGATTGCTTTTCAGAGGAGCAGCAGTCCTGGCTAATATCACACACAACCCTACAAACGTAGTTTTGATGGTATAAGAATGGGGGGGAATGGGTCTGGATTAAAAGTAACATACACACAGACACAAGCATACACATGTAGGTACACATACAGACAAATGCACGCCGCACACACATACAGACACATGCATACACATACATACAGACATACATGCACACACACACATACATACATACATACAGACACATGTGCACACACACATACATACACATACAGACATACATACAAACACATGCGCACACACACACACATACATACAGACACATGTGCACACACAGATACAGACACACATGCACACACATACAGATATACAGACACATGTGCATACACATGTACATACAGACATACATACAGACACATGTGCACACACACATACTGTACATACAGACATAAATGCACACACATACATACAGACATACATACAGACACATGTGCACACACAGATACATACAGACACATGTGCACACACACACACACACACATACAGAAACATGTGCACACACACACATACATACAGACACATGTGCACACACACACACACACACACACATACAGACACATGTGCACACACACATACAGACACATGTGCACACACACATACATACACATGTGCACACACACATACAGACACATGTGCACACACACAGACACACAGAGACACAGACACATGTGAACACAGACACACAGACACATGTGCACACATACAGACACATGTGCACACACACATACATACAGACACATGTGCACACGCGCACACACATACAGACACATGTGCACACACACACACATGTGCACACACACACACACACAGACACATGTGCACACACACGCACAGGCACATGTGCACACACACACATACATACAGACACATGTGCACACACACACACACACACATGTGCACACACACACACACACACACACACACATGTGCACACACACATAGATACAGACACATGTGCACACACACATACAGACACATGTGCACACACACACACACACACACATACAGACACATGTGCGCACACACATACAGACACATGTGCGCACACACATACAGACACATGTGCACACACACATACAGACACATGTGCACACATACAGACACATGCATACACATACATACTTACACACACACACACACACACACACACACACACACACACACACACACACACACACACACACACGAATAAAGCCCCTTTTTAACACTAATCTAGCTTGTAGCATAGTATAGTACCTTTCCAGCTTTGTCATTCAGCTGGGTACTGCACTGTAGGGGGAAGCAGAGAGCACAGCACACTTCCCTGCACTTTACTTTCACTTTTGAAGCTCATGGATAGGGATGGCCGAACGGTTCACCCGTCGGTCGTTTCGCAGCGAATTTCAGGTGTTCGCTATCCGCCCGATCGGCGGACTATTGCCGCCGTTCGCCCGGCAGACTTCCGTGTATACTGTGTAAAAGAACTTTGACCTATGATGACACATCCATCATGGGGTACAGGACAACCAATTGAGACATTACAGCACATGGACACTTGGACATTCCCCCTAACTTATAAATAGACCCGATCCGGCGGCCATTTTACATTCTTTCTACTGTCACTATAGGGAGAGGTTGCTGTGTGGAGCAGGGAGAGACTGCAGTGACTCAAATCGCTAGATATTAGGCCCACAAAAATTATTTTCAGGACTGGTATAGGTGTTAGGTGTAGTTCAGGATATAGGTTTGAGGCACTGCTGTGCTAGTGATTGTTGCAGCAGCCTGTCTTTTGTCAGTGTAGAGAGAGGGACAGGACGCTGTGTGCAGCAGGGACAGTCAGTTTAATCATCAGCTGTTACTATTAGGTCCACAAAAGTCCTTTTCAGGACTGGTATGGTAAAGTAATACAGGATATAGTTTTGAGTGCTATTCAAGTTATTGTTCCAGCAGCCTGTGTTTTGTCAGTTTAAATAGGGACAGGCCCGGAAGCTGTGTGTGGCAGTGAGGGACAGTCAGTTTAATCAGTAGCTGTTACTATTAGGTCCACAAAGGTTCTTTTCAGGACTGGTAAGGTAATAGGCTTGTACACGTATAATATTCTTTCTTCCAAATATAGAAAGAATATTATACTTGACTGCTGCCCTTCTGCTGCAGTAGTCCTTTATGAGTATAGGGACTGAGGTACAGTCTGCTAATCATTCACAACCTACTTGTTCCACAAAGGTCCTTATAAGGACTGGTAAGGTATAGGGTACTACAGTACATAGGGTTGCGTGAGGTACAGTCTGCTATTCCTTAAGGACTGGTATAGGTCCACAATATATAGGGTTGAGGTGCACTACTGCTGACTGCTGCCCTATACTGCAGCAGTCCTTTATCAGTATAGGGACTGAGGTACAGTCTGCTAATCATTCACAACCTACTAGTTCCACAAAGGTCCTTATAAGGACTGGTAAGGTATAGGGTACTACAGTACATAGGGTTGAGTGAGGTACAGTCTGCTATTCCTTAAGGACTGGTATAGGTCCACAATATATAGGGTTGAGGTGCACTAATGTTGACTGCTGCCCTTCTGCTGCAGTAGTCCTTTATCAGTATAGGGACTGAGGTACAGTCTGCTAATCATTCACAACCTACTTGTTCCACAAAGGTCCTTATAAGGACTGGTAAGGTATAGGGTACTACAGTACATAGGGTTGAGTGAGGTACAGTCTGCTATTCCTTAAGGACTGGTATAGGTCCACAATATATAGGGTTGAGGTGCACTACTGCTGACTGCTGCCCTATACTGCAGCAGTCCTTTATCAGTATAGGGACTGAGGTACAGTCTGCTAATCATTCACAACCTACTAGTTCCACAAAGGTCCTGATAAGGACTGGTAAGGTATAGGGTACTACAGTACATAGGGTTGAGTGAGGTACAGTCTGCTATTCCTTAAGGACTGGTATAGGTCCACAATATATAGGGTTGAGGTGCACTACTGCTGACTGCTGCCCTATACTGCAGCAGTCCTGTATCAGTATAGGGACTGAGGTACAGTCTGCTAATCATTCACAACCTACTAGTTCCACAAAGGTCCTTATAAGGACTGGTAAGGTATAGGGTACTACAGTACATAGGGTTGAGTGAGGTACAGTCTGCTATTCCATAAGGACTGGTATAGGTCCACAATATATAGGGTTGAGGTGCACTACTGCTGACTGCTGCCCTTCTGCTGCAGTAGTCCTTTATCAGTATAGGGACTGAGGTACAGTCTGCTAATCATTCACAACCTACTAGTTCCACAAAGGTCCTTATAAGGACTGGTAAGGTATAGGGTACTACAGTACATAGGGTTGAGTGAGGTACAGTCTGCTATTCCTTAGGGACTGGTATAGGTCCACAATATATAGGGTTGAGGTGCACTACTGCTGACTGCTGCCCTTCTGCTGCAGCAGTCCTTTATCAGTATAGGGACTGAGGTACAGTCTGCTAATCATTCACAACCTACTAGTTCCACAAAGGTCCTTATAAGGACTGGAAAGGTATAGGTTACTACAGTACATAGGGTTGAGTGAGGTACAGTCTGCTATTCCTTAAGGACTGGTATAGGTCCACAATATATAGGGTTGAGGTGCACTACTGCTGACTGCTGCCCTTCTGCTGCAGCAGTCCTTTATCAGTATAGGGACTGAGGTACAGTCTGCTAATCATTCACAACCTACTAGTTCCACAAAGGTCCTTATAAGGACTGGTAAGGTATAGGTTACTACAGTACATAGGGTTGAGTGAGGTACAGTCTGCTATTCCTTAAGGACTGGTATAGGTCCACAATATATAGGGTTGAGGTGCACTAATGTTGACTGCTGCCCTTCTGCTGCAGCAGTCCTTTATCGGTATAGGGACTGAGTTACAGTCTGCTAATCCATAGCTACTAGTTCCACAAAGGTCCTTAAGGACTGGTATAGGTGTACTATTTGGTGTGCAGTATATAGTTGTGTAATACACGTATAAAATACTTGCACATACTTGACTTCCTCCTGGGGCTGCTTATTATGAGGGGCTCCCACCATCCCTGTGCTGTGCTGACTTCCTCCTGGGGCTGTACCTCTGCTGTGCATATTATGAGGGGCTCCCACCATCCCTGTGCTATGCTCATTATGAGGGGCTCCCACCATCCCTGTGCTATGCTCATTATGAGGGGCTCCCACCATCCCTGTACTGTGCTAAATTCCTCCTGGGGCTGCTTATTATGAGGGGCTCCCACCATCCCTGTGCTGTGCTGACTTCCTCCTGGGGCTGCTTATTATGAGGGGCTCCCACCATCCCTGTGCTGTGCTGGCTTCCTCCTGGGTCTGTACCTCTGCTGTGCATATTATGAGGGGCTCCCACCATCCCTGTGCTATGCTCATTATGAGGGGCTCCCACCATCCCTGTGCTGTGCTGACTTCCTCCTGGGGCTGCTTATTATGAGGGGCTCTCACCATCCCTGTGCTATGCTGACATCCTCCTGGGGCTGCTTATTATGAGGGGCTCCCACCATCCCTGTGCTGTGCTGACTTCCTCCTGGGGCTGTACCTCTGCTGTGCATATTATGAGGGGCTCCCACCATTCCTGTGCTATGCTCATTATGAGGGGCTCCCACCATCCCTGTGCTATGCTGACTTCCTCCTGGGGCTGCTTATTATGAGGGGCTCCCACCATCCCTGTGCTATGCTGACATCCTCCTGGGGCTGCTTATTATGAGGGGCTCCCACCATCCCTGTGCTATGCTGACTTCCTCCTGGGGCTGCTTACGGTGCAGGTGTCAGTGCTGTATATCACGGTGCTTGTGTCAGAGCTGTATATCATGGTGCTGGTGTGAGTGCTTTATGTCACGCTGCTGATGTCAGTGCTCTCTATCATGGTGCTGGTGTCAGTGCTGTATATCACGGTGCTGGTGTCAGTGCTTTATGTCATGCTGCTGATGTCAGTGCTCTCTATCACGGTGCTGGTGTCAGATCACTCCATCACGGTGCAGGTGTCATTGCTGTATGTCACGCTGCTGATGTCAGTGCTCTCTATCACAGTGCTGGTGTCAGATCACTCTATCACGGTGCAGGTGTCATTGCTGTATGTCACGCTGCTGATGTCAGTGCTCTCTATCACGGTGCTGGTGTCAGATCACTCTATCATGGTGCAGGTGTCATTGCTGTATGTCACGCTGCTGGTGATTATCTCCTGCACCCTCTTCTTTGCCTACCCTGACCTTCCCTCTCCTCCATTGCCTTCATGCGCTCCACAGTCCTGAATTGTCACAACAATTTCACATATAAAAAAAGAATGCTTGTAGTTGTCGATCCCAGATTCACCTCATACATGTGTTATGTCATTGGCCATGTGGTGGGACTATGTTTGCACAGCTAGTAATTATTGGCTGCAAATATGACCTGTAGGTTTGCAAAGGTCGCCTCCCATTGAAGTCAATGGGGCCCGCCCCGAATGTTATGGTTTGCGAACTATCGGCCGCGTTCGCGGTCCGTGTTCACGAAACGTCGGAAGTTCGTCCATCACTACTCATGGAGCTTCTCACAGATAAATTGAGAAAGACCAGACGGGCCGTTCAAAACCGGACCATGGGCCATTCAAAACCGGACGGACTTTGGACATGCCTGTTCTAGTGGGTTATCTGAGCCACAAGAACTGCCGGGGGACACCAGAAGAGGATGTTCGGGGCCACTCAGTGCAAAACGAGCTGCACAGTCGAGCTAAGTATGACATGATTGTTATTTAAAAAAAAAAAGATCCTTTACAATCACTTTAATCATAATCATAATGACTGAGGACTATGATAAAAGAGCTCAATTTGTTGACACTTTTTTTGTTATAATTGAATGAGCAATCTTAAGCCCAACACTGGGAAACTTAAAATTACAACAAATGGGCGCACCTCCTTTTAGACAATATTTGTAAACTTTATGCTGCTAGCATTAGTAAATCGATGGAAAAGTATAATATATTTACTTGTTTTAAACTTTTTTTTACATTTCTTTAGTTGCTCCCTAGTTTTTGGCCTGGGCTAAAATGATGTCATACATTCAAGAAGTCTTCATTGCATTTTTTTTCTTTCAACTATGGGAGAAGGGGCTTTCTCAGCTAAGCACACCCTCTTTCTGCCTGCATGCCTAAGCTAAGGGTAGATTTTTTCTAGAAAGTAAATTCTATATGAATCAGATGTCCTTACTCAAGATGGCCATGGATAGAAACGCAAGAGGGATGTTTTCTCAACAAAGTGATTTCTCAATAAATAAAGCATGGAGACATGTATGGATGGGTATGTTTGCTTTGAATATTAAAATGAATTAAATAGCTTTTTCAGTTTGTGGCGCTCAGATACAGTTTATTTGAGCCTGAAGCTTAAAACTGAGCACTAGGAGCGGGGAGAAGGAGGGGTATGTCTTTCCTTTGATAAATTTAACCATGTATGTGTATCTACTTCCCACCCGGCCACTGTACATAAATGGCTGGGTGGGCACTCCCGTTCAGGAACGTCCCTCAGAAGGAGCGGGATCATGCGAGTGCATGTGCGTGTGTGCCCACGCAGTGGCGCTATCCCAATGCGCTCGTCTCACCTGGACATGGTGCATCTCCGATCGGCAGGAGGGCTCTGTGATTGGCCCTCCTTATCATATGACGGCCGTGTCCAATCACAGCTGTCATGTGATGTAAATACAGAGCCAGTTGCTAGGCAATCGGCTCTCATCTCCTCACACAGAAGTTGTTGGTGAGGAGAGGAGAGTGGATCACTGCAGCCGCCTGTTGATCAGTGAGTATGAGCTGTTTTTTACAGCTTTTACTCACTGATCACCAACCTAGTGTCACCACACAATGTAAAACACACATGTCCCAACACAATGTCCCCAAATAATAAAAACACCTGTCCCCCACATATGTCCCAGTAAAATCACATGTCCCAATGATTATCTGCACACATACAGTGGTGTGAAAAAGTGTTTGCCCCCTTCCTCATTTCCTGTTCCTTTGCATGTTTGTCACACTTAAGTGTTTCGGAACATCAAACCAATTTAAACAATAGTCAAGGACAACACAAGTAAACACAAAATGAAATTTGTAAATGAAGGTGTTTATTATTAAAGTTGAAAAAAAATCCAAACCATCATGGCCCTGTGTGAAAAAGCGTTTGCCCCCCTTCTTAAAACATACTATAACTGTGGTTGTCCACACCTGAGTTCAATTTCTCTAGCCACACCCAGGCCTGATTATTGCCACACCTGTTCACAATCAAGGCATCACTTAAATAGGAGCTGCTTGACACAGTAAGGTCCACCAGAAGATCCTTAAAAGCTACACATCATGCCGAGACCCAAAGAAATTCAGGAACAATTGAGAAAGAAAGTAATTGAGATCTATCAGTCTGGAAAGGGTTATAAAGCCATTTCCAAAGCTTTGGAAATCCAGCGAACCACAGTGAGAGCCATTATCCACAAATGGCGAAGACATGGAACAGTGGTGAACCTTCCCAGGAGTGGCCGGCCGCCCAAAATTACCCCAAGAGCGCAGCGACGACTCATCCAAGAGGTCACAAAAGACCCCACAACAACGTCCAAGGAACTGCAGGCCTCACTTGCCTCAGTTAAGGTCAGCGTTCATGCCTCCACCATCAGGAAAAGACTGGGCAAAAATGGCCTGCATGGCAGAGTTCCAAGGAGAAAACCACTGCTGAGCAAAAAGAACATCAAAGCTCGTCTCAATTTCTCCACAACACATCTTGATGATCCCCAAGACTTTTGGGACAACATTCTGTGGACCGATGAGACAAAAGTGGAACTCTTTGGAAGGTGTGTGTCCAAGTATATCTGGCGTAGAAGGAACACTGCATTTCATAAAAAGAACATTATACCAACAGTAAAATATGGTGGTGGTAGTGTGATGGTCTGGGGCTGTTTTGCTGCTTCAGGACCTGGAAGACTTGCCGTGATAAAAGGAACTATGAATTCTGCTGTCTACCAAGAGATCCTGAAGGAGAATGTCCGACCATCTGTTCGTGTACTCAAACTGAAACAAACTTGGGTTCTGCAGCAGGACAATGATCCTAAACACACCAGCAAGTCCACCACCGAATGGCTGAAGAAAAACAAAATGAAGACTTTGGAGTGGCCTAGCCAAAGTCCTGACCTGAATCCTATTGAGATGTTGTGGTATGACCTTAAAAAGGCCATTCATGCTCGAAAACCCTCTAATGTAACTGAATTAGGACAATTCTGCAAAGATGAGTGGGCCAAAATTCCTCCAGGACGCTGTAAAAGCCTCATTGCACGTTATCGCAAACGCTTGGTTGCAGTTGTTGCTGCTAAGGGTGGCCCAACCAGTTATTAGGTTTAGGGGGCAATCACTTTTTCACACAGGGCCATGATGGTTTGGATTTTTTTTCACCTTTAATAATAAACACCTTCATTTACAAATTGCATTTTGTGTTTACTTGTGTTGTCCTTGACTATTGTTTAAATTGGTTTGATGTTCCGAAACACTTAAGTGTGACAAACATGCAAAGGAACAGGAAATGAGGAAGGGGGCAAACACTTTTTCACACCACTGTATGTCCGTGATCACCTGCGCACATCTGTACATGATAATTTGCGTACATCTGTCCGTGATCAAACAAACCAATTATTAACGGAATTTATTTTTACCAATAACATGTAGCAGAATACATTTTGGCTTAAATTTATGACAGAATTCGATTTTATTGGATTTCTTTTAAAATAGAAAGAAAATATTGTTTTTTTTTTTTCAAATTTCTGCTCTTTTTCGCTTATATCGCAAAAAGTAAAAACAGAGTCGTGAATACATACCACGAAAAGAATGCGCTATTTGTGTGAACGAAATAATAAAAATTTAATTTGGCTACAGCATTGCATGACCGCGCATATGTCATGTGAAAGCGCGAGAGCGCTGAAAGCTGAAAATTGGTCTGGGAAGGAAGAGGGCGAAAGTGCCCAGTATTGATGTGGTTAAAGCTGATCCAAATACAGACTATACACAGTGTTAGTATATTGACTAAATACAACATATTTTGATCCCTGCTAACCCAGCCAAATTTTGATCTATGTATGGTTGAGGAGGTACCAGCACCCTGTTGGATTTTACCTACTCAACCAGTGCAGTAGGCTATAGCCTGCAATGCTGATCAGTGTATTTTGATGGTGGGGAAGCTGTTGTCAGAATACAATAGCTCAGTAAGCAGAATTCCTCCCTTCACATCGAATGTGTGGATGGGGAATCAAGTCAGTTTTTTTTGTTCAACTCGCTGGTTGAAAAAAATCTTTATTCATCTATGGGCTGCCTAAGAGATAATGGCAGATAACTGATGTGACTATACCAATTTCTGAATTGAAAATGGTGCATATTCATATTCAGTATTTGGTATTTAACTCTTGGACCTCTCCTACTCTGAATCTACACATCCTCCCTGGGTCAGCTGATGACCTCCCATGGCTTTTTAATATAATTTCTAACCTGGCAACACCCAAATCTATCTTTCCACCTCTCTGTCATATTCTGATAAGCCCCTTGCCTGCAGACTCCCACAACCACCGGCAAAGGGTTGTGGGGATGAGGCCCTCCCCATGTTGAGGGCATGTGGCCTGGTATGGTTCAGGAGGGGGGTGTTCTCTTGTCCCCCCTCTTTTCCTGCTTCCTGCAGCCTGCCAGGTTGCGTGCTCGGATAAGGGTCTGGTATGGATTTTGGGGGGGACCCCAAGCCCTTTTTTTATTTTGGCACGGGGTTCCCCTTAATATCCATACCAGACTTGAAGGAATTTGGGGGACCCCCACGCAATTTTTTTTCTTAACTTGGTTGCGTGCTCAAATAAGGGTCTGATATGGATTTTTGGGGGGACCCCATGCTATTTGTTTTTTACATTTTGGTTCGGGGTTCCCCTTAATATTCATACCAGACCCAAAGGACCTGGTAATGGACTGGAGGAATCCCATGCCATTTTTTTCAATGACTTTTATCTGTATTGCTGGGACCAACAATTCATTATAGTACTTTTAAATTACCTTTTTCCTTTCAGAAATGTCATTTTGTACAGGGACTGTTCTAAACATGGGAAAAATGCGCCACTTTACAGGTATACTATAGACACCCCCCAGGTACAAAATGTAAAGGAATATTTCACTTTTATTGTTTTACTTTTAGCATTATTTAAATTACTGCTCCCGAAAAAACTGCAGTTTTTAAAACTTTTTTTGCATTGATACATGTCCCCTTGGTAGGACCCAGATCCCCAAACACTTTTTATGACAATAACTTGCATATAAGCCTTTAACCACTTGCTTACAGGGCACTTAAACACCTTCCTGCCCAGACCAATTTTCAGCTTTCGGTGCTCTCACAATTTGAATGACAATTACTCAGTCATGCAACACTGTACCCAAATGAATTTTTTGTCCTTTTTTTCCCACAAATAGAGCTTTCTTTTGGTGGTATTTGATCACCTCTGGGGTTTTTATTTTTTGCGCTATAAATGAAAAAAGACCGAAAATTTTGAAAAAAAACGCATATTTCTTTGTTTCTGTGACAGAATTATGCAAATTATTAATTTTTCTTCATAAATTTTGGTCACAATTTATACTGCTACATGTCTTTGGTAAAAATAACCCAAATTAGTGGATATTATTTGGTCTTTGTGAAAGTTAGAGAGTCTACAAGCTGTGGTGCGAATCGCACAAAATTGATCACATCTGATGTACTGGTGGTCTATCTCGCTTCTTGTGACCCGAACAAGCCAGGAAAGTACAAATACCCCCCAAATGACCCCTTTTTGGAAAGTAGACATTCCAAGGTATTTAGTAAGAGGTATAGTGAGCTTTTTGATGTTGTCATTTTTTTCCCACAATTCTTTGCAAAATTAAGATTTTTCATTTTTTTTTTTTCTCCACAAAATTGTCATTGTAATAGGTTATTTCTCTCACGTGGCATGTGTATACCACAAATGACACCCCCAAAAAATTCTGCTACTCCTCCTGAGTATTACAATACCACATGTGTGGGACTTTTTCACAGCCTGGCCACATAGAGAGGCCCAACATGCAGGTAGCGCCATCATGTGTTCTAGGAACATAAGTTACACATCTAACTTGTTGACTATTTATTACACTTTTGAAGCACCAGGACAATGACACGTGACACTGATGACAGATGGCACTGATACGTGGCAATGATGACAGGTGGCACTGATGACAGATGGCACTAATATGTGGCACTGATGACAGATGGCACTAATATGTGGCACTGATGACGCGTGGCACTTATACGTGGCACTGATGACACGTGGCACTAATACGTGGCACTGATGACACGTGGCACTGAAACGTGGCACCGATGACAGATGGCACTAATACGTGGCACTAATATGTGCCACCGATGACAGATGGCACTAATACATGGCACCGATGACGCGTGACACTGATGACAGATGGCACTGATAAGTGGCATTGATGACACGTGACACTGACAACAGATGGCACGTGACACTGACAGGTGGCACTGATGACAAATGGCACTGATACGTGGCACTGATGACAGATGGCACTATGTGGCACTGATGACACGTGGCACTGACGGCAGGTGGCACTGACGGCAGGTGGCACTGGGGGCAGGTGGCACTGGGGGCAGGTGGCACTGACGGCAGGTGGCACTGGGGTGGATGGCACTGGGGGCAGGTAGCACTGGGGTGGATGGCACTGGGGGCAGGTAGCACTGGGGTGGATGGCACTAGGGGCAGGTAGCACTGGGGTGGATGGCACTAGGGGCAGGTAGCACTGGGGTGGATGGCACTGGGGGCAGGTAGCACTGGGGTGGATGGCACTGGGGGCAGGTAGCACTGGGGTGGATGGCACTGGGGCAGATGGCACTGGGGCGGATGGCACTGCTGGGGGCGGATGGCACTGCTGGGGGCGGATGGCACTGCTGGGGGCGGATGGCACTTTTTATTTCATTTTTTTAATTTATTTTTTTTCCACAATCAGAACGGCTGCCGCTGCAGCCGTTCATCTCTCCCCTCTCGCACTGTCTGTGCGAGGAAGGAGAGCGGCGCTGCGAGATGATCTCATATGTTTACATATGAGATCATCTCCCATTGGACACGCCGATCACGCTGTAAACGGCCGCTGTGATTGGCCGTTTACAGCGATCTGTGTTTGCCTGTCCCCGGGGAACACGGCGAACACAGAACTTCCGCGATGCGCGCCCGCGGCGGCGCGCATTGCGGAAGTAAACATCAGGCCGTCCAGGGACGACCGCCCGGACGAACGCGCCTGCTCTACGGCCGTCATTCGGCTATAGGGCGGGCGCGAGGAGGTTAAATGGACACTTTTGATTTTTCATGTTAATGTTTTATAGACTTTAACGGTGTTCTGGCGGCTTTCGAATTTGCCCTGAACACCGCATATTGTTCGGTGATCTGCAGAATACCCGAACAACCAAAGTTCGGCCTGAAATTATGCTCAGGCCGAACCGTTCTCCCATTCCTACTCACTAGCTTACCTTTAAATAGGTTATCCCCCCTTCAGTCCATCATGAATGCTGCTGCCAGACTCATCTACCTTACAAACCGCTCAGCGTCTGCTACCCCTCTCTGTCAATCCCTCCATTGGCTGCCACTCACCTAACAAATTAAATTAAAAATATTAACAGTACCTTACAAAACCACCTACAACCAAATCGTCCTCTTCGTTCCTCCTAAGACCTCCTGCTCTCTAGCTCCCTTGTCACCTCCTCCCATACTCATCTCCAGGACTTCTTCTGAGCCTCTCCTAGCCTTTGGAATTTCCTAACAAAATCTGTCCCGCTATCTCCAACTCTAGTTTTAGGCGATCTCTAAAAAAATTTCTCTTCAGAAAAGTCTATCCTGCCTCCACCTAACAACTGTAATTACCTTTTGTATTACTTGATCCTCCCTTCTAGAATGTAAGCTCTAATGAACAAGGCCCTCTGATTCCTCCTGTATTGAATTGTATTGTAACCCTAAAGTTATAAAGTGCCCTAAATATTTAAAGTGCTGTGCAAACTGTTGGTGCTATATAAATCCTGCGTTATTATTATTAGAATAATAACTGACTTAGTAGAAATGATGTTCAGTATTTTATATTATAGCTGACTTAAAATAAATTATTCCTTTTTATTATACCAAACATAGAAATTATGTACAGTTCATATTTGAAAAATAAAATAAAAATTAATACATTCTTTTGAGTCAGTGCAAAGTGTCATGATTTGGCAAATAGCAGAGAACCAAAGCAATTATATATCAGATTACTATTGGTAGATTAGTAAACAATGATTTTTGAAAACAAGCACAAATAGTCACTGAACTTTGCATTATGATATTAACCACTTTCCTACCGCTGTACTGTCATATGATGCCCACAGGAACCCTTCGTCCCTCCGGGCGGGTGTCATATGATGTCCTGGGATTCCCTGCATTGCCGGCGGCGCACACACGTCCACCGCGTCACTTGGGACCCCAATGCGCATGCCCGGCAGTTGCGTTGTCCACCGGGCACCCGCGATTGCTTGTCAGTTGAGAGGAGACTGATCCGTGTGTTCCCATTACAGAGGAACACCGATTGGTCTTCTCTCCTTGTAAGTCCCCTCCCCCTACAATGCATTTTTATAGCACTGATCACTGTATAAATGTCACTGGTCCCAAAATAGTGTCAAAAGTGTCCTATATGTCCGCCGCAATATCACAGTCATGATAAAAATCGCAGATCGCCGCCATTACTGGTAAAAAAAAAAAATAATAATAAAAAATGCCATAATTCTATCTCCTATCAATATATACGCTTATTGCGATTTTTTTTACCAAAAATATGTAAAAGAATACCATATTTATCAGCGTATAACACACACTTTTTTCCCCCTAAAATCAGGGGAAAATCGGGGGTGCGTGTTATACGCCGATCCCCCACTGTTTCTTTACCCTTCTGCCGCTCTCTGCGGCTTCCAGGTATTTTCGGCTATCTTTGGCCGTTCTAGGCTATTTTCGGCCGTTCTCGGCTATTTTCAGCTAATCTCGGCCGTTCTCGGTGGCTTTCGGAAAGCCAAAAGCCGATGAGTGTGGCCGAAAAGAGCCGAGAACGGCCGAAAATAGCCGAGAACGGCCGAAAATACCCGGAGGCCGCCGAGAGCGGCCGAGAACTACCGAGCGCCGCCGAGATACACAGGACATCCGCTCTGTATCTCGGCGGTGCCATTTTTAAATCAAATCATTTTCAAATGACTCGCAAGGCTGCATTAGAAGGCTGAAAATTACCGACAAGGTTGCAAATGACAGGCAAGGCTGCAATACAAGGCTGCAATGCAAGGCTGCAAATGACTGACAAGGCTGCAAATGACTGACAAGGCTGCAATTGACACTGACAAGGCTGCATCGATGGGCATTTAAATGTAAGTTTTTTTCCTTAAACTTCCCTCCTAAAAGTTTTTTGCTTTTAAATTCCGTGCGTGTTATACACCGATAAATATGGTACATACCGGCCTAAACTGAGGAAAAAATGTTTTTTTTTTTTAGATTGGATATTTATTATAGCAAAAACTAATACATTTTATGTTTTTTTTTTTTCAAAATTGTCGCTCTTTTTATGTGTATAGAGCATTTGGTCATCAAATACCACCAAAAGAAAGCTCTAATTGTGGGGAAAAAAATTATCAAAATTAATTTGGGTACAACGTTGCATGACCGCACAATTCTCATTCAAAGTGTGACAGTGCTGAAAGCTGAAAATTGGCCTGGGCAGGAAGGGGGTGAAAATGGCAGGTATGGAAGTAGTTAAATAAGCCCTAACAGGTCCTTTCTGTTACTTACCTAATGTGATTGTAGCCGTATTAGTGCAATTGTGACAGAGAAAATTGAGTACTGTCCGTGATACCTTTTTTATTTGCACTAACATACAATTTTTCAGCTTTTGGGGTATGTTCCCTTCTTCAAGGTCCAAGCAGTACTCAAAGTACTGCTTGGATCTTGAAGAAGGGGACATACCCTGAAAGCTTGTCCTGAAAAATTGTATGTTAGTGCAAATAAAAAAAGTATCGCGGACAGTACTCAATTTTCTCTGTTACTTACCTCATGGTGTACCTTTTTTTTAATCCTTTCAATTCTATGTGTTGCTGTGGTAATCATTTGTCATGGAACAGCTGAAGAGCCCTACTCCTGATCGGGAGCATTATAACATACATTGTCTATCTCTGTTGAAGGTTATTTGTTACAAGAACACTGGTTGTGTAATCTGTACAAAAATCTACTCAACCTTTCACACCAACCTTGAGCTTTAGATTGTTTATGATGCCCTCACAGAGACATGAATTTAACCCACTGGCTAGTCCCCTTCCGTTTAACTCTGATTAATGAGTCAAACTCTGAGGCATAAAAAAGTCTTTAAAGAAAAGCTTGACCTTTTAGTGCTCCCTGGCAGTGAACCAATCAGCATTCTTGTAATCCAAACACAGATGCCTGGAGCTAAACAAATCTTGTAGTTGTGAGCAAGAATTTAGTATGCTGTCAGACTACACAGATGACAACTGGCACAGCAAATGCCTTGGAAAACAACATAACGGAAATATTCAAGAAACTTCACTTTAAGTACAGTTACAGAAAGCATTTAACGAATGAACATAGTCATTGCATAACTTTTTATGTATTTATATGTCATTATTCAGGATGTATATTTTTCCCTGGGTCTCTCTCCCAGTGTGCTGGAGGTCTTCCTGATCCCTCTTGCTGGGTGGACTCCAGTATCTTCAGAAAGCAAGGAAGCAGAATTAGATATGTAGTTCAAGATATAAAGCTACAATGTAAACCAAATGAAGAAAAACATACAGACACTGATATCAACAAACATTTCCAAGAGCATACAAGAGTAGATAAAGAATAATAAACAAAGATTGTTTCTACTGGAAATCATTTGCTCAAGCCTAATTCTGCACCCAATCATAAACCAAACCAAATCATGGAAATGTTAAAACTGTTATGAATATTCTGAATTTACAGCTGTGTAGCACTGACCCCCAAAGGAGCTTCTGGTTTTATTGGGCTTAAAAATACCTTCTTGACCTCGTATGCGTTTAGTGGTTTCCCGTGGTAGATGGCCCAAAGAATTGCAGAAACTGACACTGGATCTTCTTTTTGGGATTTTTATTTAAAAGATAACACAGTCTCTTAATGAAGGGTAGAGGGTTAGGAAGGAAGTTCAGGTACTTTTTTTAGAACTGCAGAAAATAGGACGTTTCTCACAATAGAAATCCAGAGAATTACCGTTTCACAACTGGATTCTCACACCTACCCGATAGACCTCCTCTCACTAGGCCTAGCAGCCAATAGAGTGTTTAAGTAAAGCAAAGTCTCTGCCACAGACTTGGATGTAGAACACTTGAACAAAGTCTCTGCCACAGACTTGAATGTAACTGAAGGACGTAGGTAAATTTAGAGAGCCATTATACAGTACCAGTATCCCACAGCCGGTCCAGCGATACTGTATGGGTGTAGATCCATTTAGTGTCCTTTAAATGAGCCTCCACGCTCCTTTGGAGAAACCAGCCTTGTGCATGGCCTCCTCCCGAAGAGCCCACCCAGGGGTGCTTCTCCAGTTGCTGGGCCTCTCCTCAGATGAGATGGCACCGGATCAACTTTGAATCCTCCTTTCAGTTACTTCACCTCGGGCTATGCAGCCCCGAGACTTGGAATTGGATGGATCTGCACCCCAGGCAATGAGAGCCATGGAGACTGGTCAGGAGGACCAGGACCAAATAGACAGAAGAATCTTCTGGACCGGAACCCAGAAGCATGTGATGTCAGTACCTTAAATACCCTCTCCCAGAATGCAGAGCAGGATGACACTCCCACTGGGCTAGCTATGAGAAAGAATGGCATTCAATATGCCTAGCTAAACCACGTTCTCACACTTTCCAGTGGTGACAGCGACACCTGTGGCCAAGGAGAACCCAGTGCAATCCAGCTAGACAGGTACTGAAACCACAATTTGGCATAATTAACCCCAAAACCTAACTGTGGTTTTAGTAATAGTAAATTGAAAAAAAACATATAGCGCATGCTCGTCAGGAGCCGGTGCTACATACTCCCCCCTCCCAATTAGGCAATGTCCTCATCGTCTGGGAAAGAAAGGAGAAAAAAAACCTTTTAGTCCTAGAAAAATTAAGTATCTGAAATTTAAGGTTGGAATGGGGAAGAGAAAGGAAAAACAAAAGAAACATTGAACAATGCAATACACTTAACAGTTGAGACAGGCAGGTTACATGTTATACAACCCAGTTCCTGACTATCTATACCACTCACTCTCCGGTAGCTTGATAGACGCTCTAGGTGAATCCTGAAAAGGGAAAACATACAAAAACAAAACAACAAAACACACACTATTACTATGTTACTAGAATGCAAAGTCTCATTCCCATAGACAATGAGACCCTCTCTTCTTAACTGAAAATTTACAAGCTAGCGAGCAAGAGACCAAACATTTTGTGCAGACCCACACCACCTAGTGGCGAGAATCATGAAGTGCAAGTCCATTGAAATAAGTGCTGTGATCCATGGAAGACCTTGACACGGAGCCTCTCTAGAAACCTAACTCTAAATAGCTATCCCACAGTCCTTGTATTTCAAGAGGGAAAAAACTCCTTTGAGGCAAAAAAACACAGTTCTGATAGTTCTTCTACCAATAGATCCTTGGGTTCGGCAAAGTCAGTGTTTTTTCCTGAGCGTCCACTGTAGTTATGGAGTAAACTACATTGTCTCTTCCGGGCTGGCAAATCACAACTTTGTCCAAGTAAATATGCCTTCCATAGCTCCAATGCCAGAGGCAGCCGGTGAATCGCTCATACATATCAGGAGCACACGTTTTCTTCCTGAAAGGTACATTAAATACCCTTTCCCAGAATGCACAGCAGGATAACATTCCCACTGGGCTGGCTCAGAGAAAGAATGCCATTCAATACGCCTAGCTAAACCGCGTTCTCACACTTGCCAGTGGTGACAGCGACACCTGTGTCCAAGGAGAACGCAGTGCAATCCAGCTAGACTGGTACTGAAACCACAATTTGGCATAATTAACCCCAAAATCCAACTGTGGTTTTAGTAATATTAAATTGAATAAAACATATAGCGCATGCTCGCCAGGAGCTGGCGCTACAGTTGGATAAATGTATAGCTAATACTTAAGGTCCTTTCAGATGGGCTCTCTGATCAGGTATGTCTTTTAGTTTTTCAGGTGGACCTTATTGGACCTTGTAGTCTCCTCTATGGACACATGCCTGCTGACACCCGCCACCATCTGATCCGATCCTGCTCACAAAATCCAGATGGGTGGTGGTCCTATTTTCCATCCTTCTGGCAGAACAGGTAGTCCGTCTCCACCCAATTTCCCCTTAGAGGAGAGTGGGACTGTGTCCGTGTTCATTCTGCACAGCGGAGCGGCTAGGACCTGTCATCTGCCTGCTCAGAAGGGATCAGCAGAGCGATCCCCCACTGAGCAAGTGGAAGCCACAAGACAGTGGCTATGTGAAAGGGGCCTTAGATGTACCATCTCTAAAGGTACAATCATTTTTTTTTTACCATAGAGACATTTGTTTACAGTTGAGCACAGGAGTCAGTACTTACTCATTTTTTGTAGGTTGCTGGCATTACCTTAAAGAGGACCTTTCCACCACCGCCCTTCTACAGAAAAAGATAAGGATAAGATAAGGATAACAGAATGCATATGCATTCTATGTATTAAGACAAAAAGCCTTCTGTGTGCAGCAACTGCCCTCCAGCACCCCTGAATACTTACCTGAGCCCAATCTTCCTCCAGGAATGTCCACGAAATCCTCGGGACTCTCCTCCTGATTGGCTCCTGATGCTGTCAATCAAAGTCATTTAGCCAATCAGGAGAGAGAAGGGGCAGGGCAAAAAAGGGGCTCCATGTCTGAATGGACACAGGGAGCTGTGACTTTGCTCAAGTGCCCCTATAGCAAGCTGCTTGCTGTGGGGGTACTTGACAGGAGGGAGGAGCCAGGAGAGCGGAAGAGGGATATGAGAAGAGGAGGATCTGGTCTGCTCTGTGCAAATCCACTGCACAGAGGAGGTAAGTATAACACGTTTGTTATTTTAAGAGAAAATAAAACGAGACTTTGCAATCACTTTAAGGGGTTACTGACAAACTAAAGACTTTAGGCCAATGAAAAAAAAAGCCCACAACTATATGCAAAAGTTTCAGGAGCTTATCAAAGTGAAATAGTAAATCTATCAATATCTACAGATATGGACACAATAAAACATATTTTTAATTTAACAGAAACATAAAGATGTTTCTATTAGTTAATAAAGAATGATCAAATCTGGGCCATCCTGGGGTTATAAGAACAGGAGGGAGCTGCAATTACTGCTCTTTTGTTACGTCACCACTTTCTCCATTACAAGTATGCAAGTGGCTCAGGTTGAGATCTGGGTTCTCCTGGGGCCATAGACACAGGAGGTAGCTACATTGCTGCTACTTTGTCACTTTTCTGCTTTCACCACTACAAGAATAATAGTATTAGATTTCAGTAACATATGATAGACATGGGCAGCACAGTGACTAAGTAGTTAGTATTTCTGCCTAGCAGCACTAGGGTCTTTGGTTCAAATCCCAACCATGGCACTACCTGCCTGGAGTCTGCATGTTCTCCTTGTGCCTGTGTGGGTTTCCTCCGGGCACTCTGGTTCCCTTCCAGACTGCAAACACATGCTGGTAGGTAATTTGGCTCCTGTCTAAATTGATCCTAGTGTGTCAATGTAAGTGTATGAATGTGAGTTAGGGGCCTCTACTGTGGCCCAGCACAGGGTGTACCAAGATGGGTGTCACTCAGAACATCACTTCCATTACTGAATCTGATGGGTCACCGATTCTGACGGAACACCCAGCATTTGTCTTGGGGATAGAGCAGCTGCGCCCCTGCCCCTGACAGAGTGTTGTTGACTCCTTCTGTCTTCTCCCCACCTACTGACTTCCAGGAGTGAGACCTCTTCATTCCTGGAGGTATCAGATTAAGCATCAGAGCATTTGCACAAGTATAAGTACTGATACTAGTATCAGTAACGCACTGATACTAGTATCAGTAACCTTATTATTTAGCTCAATGGGGTTAAACCCATTAATAAGTGAAAATTAATTTAGTAAATCAGGGTCATTGAGACAGAAGTATGTCAATCCATCAGACCTAACACTCAAACACATGGGAAAATAACCTGTTTTATGGAGTCCAATGAAGTGAGGAATGAAAAGACCTGTACAATGTGGAAGCAAAACAACAGATCGAACAATGCATAATGCAGCATAGGAGGGTTAACTCTGCAAGTCAAACTTGTAACCACTAGGTGAAATTTAATAACAATTGATTGTTCAATGTACTACCAACACTAAAATGAATTGTCTGCTGATCTATTTAAACACATCACTATTTATTTGAAACATATGCTAAAATACCAAGTTTGTGATTTTATATACTCAGTCAATACAGGGTGAGATATTGTTCAGTGCTACACCTTATGAGAATTCACGTTCACATATTTGTTTCCCAGAAGGGGGATTTGTTATGAAGGAGAAAACATTCCATGCTTAACAGATAGGAATTAAACTTATGAGTCTATAATTACAGGTTAGCCTCTGAAAATAAAATCCCATATAACACCGAAATGAGAGCTGGAAAGCTAACCTATTAGCATAGTCACAAATCTCTTTTATGGATTTTTACCAGTGGTAAGCCTGGGCTAAGTCTCTGAAAATAAAATACCTTACAAAATCTCTAAATTGTAGGTATGTGAAATTAGCTGATTTCCATAACCACAAATCTGTTTTACTCAGTTTACTACTTATCAGTTTAAAAGTGACACAGTAGAAATCTAGTGTAGAGACTTTTTAGCAGCAAGAATATTGTGATTACTTTAAAACACACATATGCACATAAACAAATATTACGTTACATTTTTTCCTGTATTTGTTGGCTTTCTTTTTGGTGTTCCTTGGTTCCTCCTACAAGCCATTTATAAATGTTAGGGTATGTTCTGACACTCTTTAGAGTTGAAGAAGCTGCTTGGATAAGCATGGAGACATCTTCAACATTGCAGAACCTGTCCAGTTGAATGTATTATTATTATTAGTATTATTATTATACATGATTTATATAGCGCCAACAGTTTACACAGTGCTTTAAAATGTATGGGGGGGGCAACACAATTACAGTACAGTTCAATACAAAAGGTACAGGAGGGCCCTGCTCATAGAGCTTACATTCTAAAAGGAGGGGGTGGTGGTACAAAAGGTAATAGATGCAGAGAATGATTTGATGGGGATGGGATGTAACTAATTACTACTAGCTATGCCAAGAGCACTGATACTTGTCTACTAACGTTAATGTTGTTACAACTGCAACAACAGAGTTCAAAGTGATTCTAAAGCCTCACCATAAAAAACCTTCTGTGCTGGAGGATCCCCCCCCCCCTTACTCATACCTGAGCTTGATCTGATCCAACGATGTGCATGAGAGCAGCTTCTCTCACCGTTGTCTCCCTCCTCATTGGGAGGATTGATAGCAGCTGGAGCCATTGGATCCCAAAGCTGTCAATCAAATGCTGTGACAAGGGAGTGGAGGGTGGAGCTGAGTCCCCCCCATCTTTGTAAATAGACGCACACAGGGCAGATCGGGAGTGAGCCTGATAAGGGCCCCCATGGAAAGTGGCTTTCCATGGGGGAACTCACCAAAGGGGAGGGGCTAGGAGCTCTGGTGGTGGACCCCATAAAAGGAGGATCAGGGCTGCTCTGTGCAAAACCATTTTACAGAGCAGGTAAGTATACCCAGTTTAAAATAAATCTTTCTTAAGATATAGTGTTGAAGAGCTAGTGATGATAAGTGATAATGACCCTAGTGAATGCAGGGAGGGGGGAGTCATACTTAACACAGTGCCACCCTCAGTTTCCCCAAAAGTCTGAAATTGGTAACAAACATGATCACATTAAATCTCAAGTATGTGTAAAGCCCCGTACACACGACCGGACTTTTCAACATCCAAAGTCTGACGGAATGATTCCGGCAGACTATTCGATCGTGTGTGGGCTGCAACGGACTTTTGATTCGCAAAAGTCTGACAGACTTTAGAAAGGACACATGCTTCAAATTTTTCGGCCAGAACTCTGCCGGACCCAGTTCCTACTGAGAAATTCGCTCGTGTGTATGCTATTCCGACGGACTAAAACCGACGCAGCTATTGGCTACTGGCTATGAACTTCCTTATTCGAGTCGAGTCTTACGTCATCACGTTCGAATCCGTCGGAGTTTGGTGTGATTGTGTGTGGCCAAGTCCGCTCATTCGGAAAGTCCGTCAGAATTCTGCCAGAACTCCGTCAGAACTCCTTCGAAAGTCTGTCGGACTTAATCCCTCAAAGTCTGGTCATGTGTACGCGGCATAAGGATTTCATGGAAGGAGACATATTTGATGAAAATCAGACAGCTTAAGACACATTTAATAAAAACCTGAGATATCATAAAACACCATTAAAACAGTCTAAGCTAGAAGCAAAGCAGAGATGTCATCAGGGGCTTTCAAAAGACTTGTAATGAGGCCTATCACAAATGGCCAGTTTGTGATAGGCCACAAAAAATCAGTTTGGGGAATGGTTTGAGCAACACACATTCTGATTTTGGTTTTCTTGAACTACCAAAACCAAACTCTATTCATATTTCATAATTGTGATGGGGTTACTTTCATAATAAGTGGTTATACTCTTTTATGGAATCATGTCAATCTGTTATACAACAAACATGTTTATATTACATGGTTCCAAAAGATGATGGCACAGGCGGACATACATTTCATTTTGTTTAATAATACATTGGTTGTTGGATAGAAAAACCTTGTCAAGTGGACATAGATTAATTTAGATTAGTTGGCATTCAGGGTTCATCTGCTGAGTATAGTAAAATACAGCACACTTACAGTGGGGCAAAAAGCATTTAGTCACCAGTTGTGCAAGTTCTCCCACTTAAAAAGATGAGAGAGGCCTGTAATTGTCATCATAGGTATACCTCAACTATGAGAGACAAAATGTGGAAACAAATGATTTGGAAAAAATGTATTTGCAAATTATGGTGGAAAATAAGTATTTTGTCAATATCAAAACTTACTGGCTTAAGCAGGGGGACACGTCTGGCACTGCAGGATCTGAGTCCCTGGCGGCGTAGTGTGTTACTGATGGTAGCCTTTGTTATGTTGGTCCCAGCTCTCTGCAGGTCATTCACTAGGTCCCCACGTGTGGTTCTGGGATTTCTGCTCACCGTTCTTGTGATCATGTTGACCCCACAGGGTGAGATCTTTTTTTTTCCTTTTTTCCATAAAATTTTTATTGAAGTGAATAAAACATACAGAAATACATTTTCATAAAGGCTGACAGAAAATGTTTTAGAATGTAATTGAAAACACAATGAATCGCATGAACTATTGCAGTACAACATTGGCACATAGTAAGGTCATTAATGCGATATGATAAGAGCTTATTTTATCAAGATTCTATAGACGTAAGAGTTATAAGTCTTTAATGGGTTAGAATCCTTCTGCATTGAGTATAAGTTCCTATTAATCCTGTTTAATATTATGCTGAATGAGATGATTTATAGAGAAGAAGGGGATAAGGTAAGCATACTCATCCTGGATTCAGCGATGCAATCCCGAGTCTGGCTTGGGGTTACCGCTAATGGTTAAGGGGGGGGTTAAGGCTTACCTGAAGGTCCAAGAAATATCTCCTAAATCTACACGGTTTAGGAGATATTTACAAAAAGACAGGCACCACTGCCTATGGCACTTGCGCTGTAGACAGCTGTGCGCAGGCGCACTGGACATGCCGCTGCTAATGGCGATATGTCGTTAGTGGTGGCTCCCGTGCACATGCGTGGGAGTGATGTCATCGCTGCTCCGGCGCTGTGAGTGGCGTTGTGGCATCATTGAGCTCAATCCCCAAAGTTTTAATTACAAATTAAATAACTTTTCCCCTCTTGGAGGAAGCTACTGTATTTTAAACTCTGTTACATTCCTGTGTGGATGTGGCAGTGAGTGATACAGATGTGATGGTGGCCACTGTGTGTAAAGGGTTAACTACTTAGCCAATCTGCTCCAGTGATGATCATTTCTAATCTGCTGGTGCTTAGATTATTGGCCCAGAGAACAGGGTGAGATCTGAGGGTGTAATCCTCACATCTAGATCCTCTGTAAGCTTTTTATTACATTATTCAACTTTAACACATGTATACTCCTCTATCCCAATGGCATGGTGGCATAGAGAAAGAAAGCAATAAGAGATCTCTCCTATGGGTGAAAAAAATACTTTTGTAAAGTGGAATTAGAATCTCTGTCAGGCTTTTTTTTTTAATTATTGCCGTCTGTGTTTTCGTTCTCTGATGAAACAAAAATTCCCTTCATATCTTTTCCTAATGCTATGAGTCAGAAACAAAAGAAAATAACTATAATGGAAAAAAACTGAAATACAAACCTGACAGAAGTTCTGAACACTTCAAAATCTTCAAAAACTAAAAACAAAGTTTTAGATAAAATTGGACTTTAAAATGCTGGAATGAGTTTTATGTTCTCTCATAAACTTAGATTGAATATAAAACAGTTTTATCAATGCATATTAATGTTTTGCATATTTAGGCTGTGTTTTCTTCTTAGTATTGCAACACATCAATTGGCGTTATGGCTCTTCTCACTGTTCTTTTGTAATTTTATTAACTGAATACATAGGGGGTTATTTACAAAAGGCAAATCCACTTTGCATTGCAAGTGCACTTGGAAGTGCAGTTGCTCTAAATCTAAGGGGTAGATCTGAAATGAGTGGAAGCTCTGCTGATTTTATCATCCAATCATGTGCAAGCTAAAATGCTGTTTTTCCTTCTCCTTGCATGTCCCCCTCGGATCTACAGCGACTTTGCTTCCAAGTGCACTTGCAGTGCGAAGTGGATTTTCTTTTAGTAAATAACCCTCATAGTTTCATAGTTAGTCTGTTTGAAAAAAAACACACAAGTCCATCCCGCTCAACCAATAGAAGGGATAAAAAGTATACTATCCGATATACGCAATCCTATACTCACAATTGATTTAAAAAAGGCAAATAAAACCCCAATAAAGCTCTTGAGGGAGTCTATTCCACATTTTCACAGTTCTTACTGTGCAAAAAAAAAAACTCAAAATCTTTTTTGTGAACTTGCGCCCAAAATATACTTTCCTGGTGCCTCCACGGCAGCAACACTATAAAAAAAAAAGAGTTACTCCCCCCTCAGGTATTCTTTTTCCTGTCCTCATCCCTGCAGGATCACAGTCCAGCCCTCTACTGCTCTCCTGCAGTATGGAGTCTCATTACTTGGGTTGCTAAATGCACCAGATAAGTATGGGAGCCCGTTTTTCTGTGGATCTTTTTGGGGCAGAGAGATCCAGGAGCATGTCTTCTCCTCAGTCTCCCGGCTGCCTATCACAGAATTCCCCCGGCGGGGGAGCCTTTGGCACAAGATACCTGTTTCTAATCAGCCAGGACAATATGCTGCTTTTTTCCTCATCATGGCTGGCTCCCTGGGATGGCCGGCAGCCATCACAGTGCTCTTCCTGCTTCCCCCAGGGGGGGCTGGGCTACAGCGGATCACTCGGAGCATGCCCAGTAGCCTGCTGAAGCCAGGCAGTGGCCATCTTGGTACCCCCAAGCTTTTTTCCTTTTTAAACAGCCTGAAGTATCATTTTAGCCAGGCTGTCAGTGGGAAGGTATCTCTGAGTGTCTTATCCACCTTCTCTCTCTAGATGGACCCTGGCCAAGGTAGAGTCCTGATGTGTATGTGTGTTTATATGTATGTATGTATGTATATATGTGCGCATGCATATATTTATTTATTTATTATTTTATCTCCCCATTCCTAGCTTCCCCTGAAATCCTCATGCCGCATAATAAAAAAGATCCTCAACATCCCACTAGGTAAGGGCTGCAACATTTAGGTAAGTCTCAAAAAAAAAAGAGCTTTCTCGGGGCATTTGGAAATATCTCGTTGTTCTTTTATTTCCACAGCCCGCACTGAGAATTATCTCGCAGATCTTATCACAGAGATTCTGCCGATAGGTCAAGAGGTCACAGAAGCTCTGGACATTCGCACTCATCTTCTGCGCATGCTTCCCACAGCAGTCAGAGATCACCCAAACATGCCTCAAGCAGGCATAATTCCCAGGGCAGGTCGGCACATCTAAGGAAGAAGGCCTGCTGGGTCTGTGGGAAGCAAGCTCTCCCAGATAAATTGGCATGCAGTCAGTTCCTCTTGGAAACCACAGTGGATAAGCAGGGATCCATGAATTCAATTAAAGATTTGATCAAAAAGTCCATCCGGGAATTAGCCCTGTCTCAAGATCAATTAGTTCCACCTGTGGAAGAAAGAGCAGGGGAGGGGCCCTCTCACCAACCCAGTTCGGAGGCTAACTCAGAGGACGAATCAGGTACAGCTGAGGAAAGTTCATCAGCATTTTATTTTGCCTTAGTGAATCCATTTATTACCGCAGTTAGGGATGCGATTCAGTAGGAAGAAAACCCGGAGCCTCCATCCAAAACTAAAAAATACTTTCCTCACCTGACCAGAAAGGTTGCAAATTTCCCTCTAATGGATGAAATTAAGGAAGTGGTGATGGAGGAGTGGCAGAAAGTGGACAAGAGACTCGTTGCCTACAACCAGTTTCTCAAGCTTTACCCGCTGGCAGAGGCAGATGCCCAGCTCTTTGACTCCGTACCAACTGTGGACGCTTCGGTCATGCGATTAGCCAGGAACACAACGCTACCTTTAGGAGATGCAGTCACTTTCAGGGACCCCCTGGATCGCAGGATCGACTCAGATCTTAAAAAAGTTTATCAGGCGGCAGGGGGAGCCTGCAAACCAGCAGTAGCACTGTTTTTGGTCTCCAGAGCTACAAAAGTATGGGCGGACAATATCGAGACGGCCCTGAGGTGAGACCTGGATCCGAATGAAATTATCAAAGCTCTGGATGAATTAAAACTGGCCTCTGATTTTATGGCAGAAGAGGCCATCGATATCCTGAGGTGCTCCTCCAGGATTATGCTTTACTCTATCACAGCCAGAAGAGCATTATGGCTAAAGCCATGGTCGGCGGACCCATCTTCAAAGCAGTCATGGTGTCGCATCCCATACAATGGTAAGGCCCTGTTCAGCGAAAAGATGGATACAGCCATTACCCGGGTCACAGGCGGCAAAAGTGGCCTTATCCCTCAGGATAGGAATAGGAAAAGAAGGTTCACATTGCGACCAGCCACCCAGCAAAGATCTAGGGATGTCAGATCATACCGTCCCAGTAAGGAATACAAAAGATGTTGGAAGGGCTCACAAGCCTGTTTCCTTAAGTTGGGAAAGCCTAAGGCTTCAGCTTCAACGGTTGAGAGCCAGAAGTCTTTTTGACTCCTTACCCACCCAAACCAGTCCAGTAGGAGCAAGACTCAGGTCTTTTTCCCAGGTTTGGGTGGAAAGTTGCACGGATCCATGGGCAGTCTCCATGGTACGGCAAGCACATTACTGGAGATTCAAAAGCCGTCCTCCATCTTTTCATTCCAACCCACCAAGATTCCGACCTCTAGAGAAAAGAGACAAGTTCTCTTTCAATATATCCATTTACTCCTTCACCAACAAGCGGTTCGGCCAGTTCCCGACTCGGAAGTTCACTCGGGGTTCTATTCCCCAATCTTTTTAGTTCCCAAGAAATCAGGAGGTTGGAGGCCTGTTCTGGACCTAAAGAGGCTAAACTGTTACATACGGGTAGAGCATTTCAAGATGGAATCCCTGAATACAGTAATTCTGTCGGTACAGCCAGGGGATTGGATGGTCTCTATAGATCTTCAGGATGCGTACCTGCGCATCCCCATCCACCATCATTTTCAGGCTTTTCTCTGTTTCAAAGTGGGCAATCTGCACCTCCAGTTCCAACGTCTCCCATTTGGAATCTCATCAGCTCCCAGGACTTTCACCAACATTTTAGTGGCCATCCTAGCTCCCCTCCGGGAAAAAGGGGTCAGGGTCCTGCACTACCTGGACGACATACTGATCCTGTCTCAACACAGAGAAACTCTGGAGGTGCAGGTGCAGCTAGTCCTGAACACTTAGACCAGATTCGGGTGGCTTATCAACTATGCAAAGAGTCAATTGACAACTACCCAGAAAATGTCATACCTGTGAGCTTTATTCAACACCCCAGAGAAAGCCGTGTCACTCCTACCAGAAAAGATCCCAATATTGACCCAGAAGGTTAAGCAGGCATTAGGGAGCTGCTCCATGCCAGCATCAGGTTGTCTGAGCCTCCTAGGGTCCCTTTCATTCTGTATACCAATGGTGAAGTGGGCCAGGTGGCATCTGTGAGGCTTCCAGTCGGGCTTTCTGGTGCAGTGGAGAAGGAAGCAATTAATAGTCATCACCTGAGGCAATTAATAGTCATCACCTTGTCAATGAAGTCCAACCTTTGGTGGTGGACAAGACCACCCAACCTTATGGCTCACCGTTCCCTGGGACCCATCTCATGGTCAGTCCTTACTTCGGATGCAAGCCAGCTAGGATGGGGGCACACTTCAAAAGCCAGCTAGTGCAAGGGAGGTGGCGATGCAATGCAGAAGGGATGATTTCCAACATCCTAGAGCTAAGGGCAGCATGGATGGCAATCTTACATCTGGCTCCACTGCTCAGGGGCAAGGCCATATTGCTCCAGATGGACAACAGAGCGGCAGTGGCCTATGTTCGAAACCAAGGGGGGTCATGCAGCAGGTCCCTAGCCAGCAAGGTAGCCCCAATTATATCTTGGGCCGAGAACAACTTGATTGACATTCGGGCCGCTTACATCCCAGCCCCCAAGAATCAACTAGCCAATCGTTTCTCAAGGTCTGTCAACAACAACATCGAGTGGTCACTGAGTCCACAAGTTTTCCGCTGGATATGCCAACAGTGGGGTACCCCCCAGATAGATCTTTTTGCCTCCCCGCTCAATGCCAAAACTCCTCTGTTTTTTTTCGAGGTTCCCATCTCCGAGGTCAGCCAGGGTGGATGCCCTAATCCAGCCCTGGAATTTCCAGAAGGGGTATGCATTTCCTCTGGTTCCCCTGATACTGAGGTTCCTCCAGCAGCTGACATCGGAGAAGGTCACTATACTGGCGGTCATCCCATACTGGCCGAGGAGACCATGGTTTCCGCTTCTAATCAAGATGGCTTTGTGCAATCCACTTCCGCTTCCCCACTCGGACAACCTCCTATCGCAAGGCGACTTCTTCCACCCGCATCCGGAGATCCTGGACTTGAGGGCCTGGAAATTGAGCGGAAGAGACTGGGCAGCCTAGGGTGCTCACATGAAGTTATACAAACTTTGTTGCGAGCAAGGAAGCCATATACCAATGCCACCTACTACAGGGTATGGAAAAAATTCACCCAGCTGGCAGAATCCAGCCATTTCAATCCGCTGGATCCTGGAGTTCATAATGCTCTACTCTTCTTGCAGTCGGGCCTGGACTTAGGCCTTAACACGCTGAAAGTTCAGGTTGCGTCCTCCCAGGAGAACTCTTTACCCCAAGTGGGATCTGACAGTTGTCCTCAACGTCTTAGCCAGTCCACCCTTTGCACCCACTGAAGAGTGTACACTGGAAGATATTACCTGGAAAACCACAATTCTGATCGCCATCACATCAGGCTGCAGGGTGTCGGAAATTCAAGCTTTGGGAGCTAGAGAACCCTACGTCACGTTTTTTCCAGATAGGGTGGTTTTGTAGCCTATTCATCAGTTTGTCCCGAAGGTACCATCAGATTACCACCTTAATCAAGAATGGGTTCTCCCAGCCTTCGACAGATCCAACCTCTTCAAAACTACATGAATTGGATGTGGCCAGGTCCCTGAGGCATTATTTATAGTTGACACAGCAATTACGCAAGGATCAACGTCTGTTTATTATTCCCAAGGGTGCAAGGAAAGGAATGACAGCCTCCAAGACGACCTTAGCCAGCTGGATCGTAAAACAAATTCAGAGGGCATATTGGGCTAGTGGGCTCCCAGTCCCAGTTGCAGTGAATGCTCATTCGACGCGGGGAATGGCCTCTTCCTGGGCAGCCTTGGCACGGGTCTCCCCTGAAACAATTTGCAGAGTGGCTAGTTGGTCATCCTTCAACACCTTTATGTCGCACTATAGCCTAGATCCGGCAGTCCTCACCTCCCAAGATTTTGGGGAAAAAAACTTAGAATTAGAAATCATTATTGCAGTACCCTCCCTGTATGGGAGTTATTTACCATTGGTATGCTGCCATGGAGGCACCAGGAAAACTGAAAATTGAATACTCCCCTTTCTGTATTTTTTCCTTTGCTGGTGCCTACTCATGGCAGCATACACCCTTCCTTCAATAATCCTTAATGTTCTGAAGACTAGTTACAAAGAATACCTGAGGGGGGAGTAACTCTTTTTTTTTATAGAGTTACGTGGTCCTGTGGGTTGATCGAGGGCGGAGCCATCAACCATTGGTATGCTGCCATGGGTAGGCACCAGGAAAGGAAAATTACGGAAAGGTGAGTATTAAATTTTCTGTTATTTATACAGCTCTCATTTAAAGTGGAAGTAAACCCATCTATTTAAACAGTTAAAAAAAAAGGCATGCCGGGAATGCTAACTGCACATTGGCTGTGCTCTCAGCCAAACTATCAAAGTATCCAATGGCTGGTGTCATAACGAATCACATGTGCAGCACCATAGCAGTTGAAGATTAAACAGAGGCAAAGATGGCAGCTTCCTTGGCTGAAAATGATAGGGGAGTTTACTTCCACTTTAATTGATGATAATTCTACAGTTTGTAAAGTGGAACTAAAGTCTACATTGAGGTGGGCAGTCTCCTACCATAATGTACACGTTTGCACAATATATTTGGAAATTATGGCAAACTCACCTTTTCAGTGATGCAATGTCTGACATCTTTCCCCAGTCTTAAGTGTCTTCAGCCATCTTGATTGGTCAGGCTCGATTGATATAACTTAAACTTCATCTCAGAGCTCGAGGCAGATTGTACATGGAACAATTGCTGCCAGGCAAAAGATAAACATTTATTGCATAGGAGACATACAGGGATTGATTTACTAAAACTGGAGAGTGCAAAATCTGGTGCAGCTCTGCATAGAAACCAATTAGCTTACACTTTTTTGTTAAAGCTCAACTAAACAACCTGAAGTTAGAAGCTGATTGACTACCATGCACAGCTGCACTAGATTTTGCACTGTCCAGTTTTAGTAAATCAATCCCACAGTGTCTCTTCTGCAATAAATCCTACCTGCCAGCAATTTTCTTAGCACAGCCCTTAAAGCGATTTTCCACCTATTTAAAAGTCAGGTAAGTGTCCGATTTTTTTTTTTGTAGCTGCTGACTTTTAATAATCAGACACTTACCTGTCCCACGGTTCAGCGATGTGGGTGAACAAAGCCCAGCTCCTCTCCCCCTCCTCTCTGCGACACTGTCATTGTAACTGTGAATGGCCGGGAAATCTTCTGGAACCTGTACCAGAAGATTGTAGGGAGGAAGAGGGGAGAGGTGAACCTCCTCCCAGCGCCATGGAGCCCCGGGAGGAAGTGGGAGCTGGATGCCTCTAAAAAGAGGGTATCCACTCCCCCCCCAAAAAAATGACATGCCAAAGCGGAAGTTCCATTTTTGGGTGGAACTCGGTTTTAAGTTCTGCTTTAAATACTTTAATACAGGGCAACTTTACCCCCTTCCTGTCCAGACACATTTTCAGCTATCAGTGCTCTCACACTTTGAATGACAATTACTCAGTAATTTTTCTTCATAAACTTGGGCCAAAACTTATACTGCTATATATCTATGGTAAAAATAACCCAAATTAGTGTATATTATTTAGCCTTCATGAAAGTTATAGAGTTTACAAGCTATGGTGCCAATCATTGAAAATTGATCACACCTGATTTACCGATGGCCTATCTCATTTCTTGAGACACTAAGTGCCTGTTCACACAGGGGTGGCTTCAAAGTCACCCGACTCTTGTCTGACTCTGAAGCCGCCCTGTACAGGGTGACTTCAGCGCAGAATGACTTCTTAGAAAAAAGGAACCTTTTTCTAAGTCAGAGTGATTTGAGTCACTCTTATTAGAACAATTCCTTTGTACTTAATAGAGTGCGACTTGTCAGGTTGAAAAATTGCCTGACAGTTCACGCCTGTGTGAACCAACACTTACAAGCTGGGACAGTACAAATACCCCCAAATCACCCCTTTTTGGAAAGTAGATAATCCATGGTATTTAGTAGGAGGCATGGTGAGTTTTTGGAAGCTCTAATTTTTTCCAACAATTCTTGGGAAAATTAAGAAATTATTTATTTTCTTTTACACAAAATTGTCATATTAACAAGTTATTTATCACAAACAGCATATACATACTTGCAATTACACCCCAAAACACATTTTTCTACTCATCCTGAGTATGGCAATACCACATGTGAGACTTTTTCACAGCCTGGTATATAGAGCCCCACAATCCAAGTAGCATCTCCAGGCGTTCTAGGGACATAAACTACACATTTAATTTCCTGACTACCTATCACAGTTTTGAAGGACCTGGAGCACCAGGAAAATGTAATTACCCACAGTTTTGGAAAACTTGGAAAGAAAATGAAAACATATATTTTTTACACAAATCACAATACCTATCACACTTTTGAAGGCCCTGTTGCACCAGGACAATGGAAACATCCACAAAATGGCCCCATTTTGGAAAGAAAACACCTCAATATATATTCTCTGAGGCATTATGAGTCTTTTGAGCATGTCATTTTTTTTTCACAAGTTTTTGGAAAATGTGGAAAGAAAATTAAAACATATTTTTACACAAATCACAATACCTATCACACTTTTGAAGGCCCTGGAGCACCAGAACAATGGAAACATCCACAAAATGACCCAATTTTGGAAAGAAAACACCTCAATATATATTCTCTGAGGCATTATGAGTCTTTTGAGCATGTGATTTTTTTCACAAGTTTTTGGAAAATGTGGAAAGAAAATTAAAACATATATTTTATTTTTATTTTTTTACTCAAAGTTGTCAAGTTATACGATATTTCTAACACACAGCATGTGAATAGCAAAAATGTCACCCCAAAATACATTTTGCTACTCCTGAGTATGGGGATACCACAATTGTGAAACTTTTACATAGTCTGGCCACATACAGAGCTTTACATCCAAGTAGCCACCTTCAGGCATTCTAGGAGCATAAATTACTTTAATTTAATTTCCTGACTACCTATCACACTTTTGAAGGCCCTCCATATTCTAACACATAGCATGTACATATCAAGTACATACCAATTACACCCCAAAATACATTATGCTGAGCAAAGGGTAAACAAAAGATTACCTGTGGTTTTAGTAGTGCAGTGGTCCACAGAGGAGAGCATCAGTCCAAGCAGCAGGCATGGATGTGGCCAGTGAAAGGAATCATCCAGGCAGCAGGCAGGAATACTGTCCAGAGTCAGTATAGGCAACAGGCAGAGATACTGTCAGCACAGCCAAAGCATTGGTCCAGGTAGCAGGCAGAGACATGGTCAACAGCAGAAAAATGTATTGTCCAGGCAGCAATACTGTCCATAGTCAGTACAGGGAGCAGGCAGAGATATGGTCAGTACAGCCAAAGTATTGTCCAGGCAGCAGGAAGGAACATGGACCATAAAGTCCTGGGTCATTACAGGCAGCAATATGGTCAGAATAGCCAAAGTATTGGTCCAAACAGCAGGAAGGGCTCTCAAGCTTAGGGCCTAGGTCAGGAAAGTATGAGGACAGGGGTAGAGGCTTCTCCCATCCCATCCGGTCTTCAGACCCTGTTCTGGGAATTACAAAACTAAGACCGAAAACAGAGGAGGCTGGAGCTGGGAGTCTTTGCTTTCATACACACGGAAGGCATGCACATTTCCTGTGGCTCTTTCACATAATTTCTTGAGTTTAAATCATACCTGGTCCTCCTACTGGGAATATATTTTTTAAATTGCAGCCAGCCAGTGAAGTGGACAAGGTACTCGTCCATACAAATATTTTGGCCTGGGACATACATTTCAGCAAATTGCTTGGAAACAGAATTTATTAGGGGGTGTATTTTATAAAATGAAGCACTTTTGATTTTTCATGTTCGTGTCCCATAGACTTTAATGGTTCATCCAAATGTTTTGCCTTTTCGCAAGTTCTGGTGCGAACTGAACCGAGGTGGTGTTCGGCTCATCCCTAATGGTGAGAGCTCTCAGCTGCTCTCATCATCCGACATAGTAAGGATTATATATGCCTCCTCAGGTATAAAATATCTTTTGGACATGTCGGCTGATGTGAAGCTGCGATGGGTACACTGCTGATGGGGAGGCAGTGATGTTGGCTCTGTGACAGGTGACACTGATTAAGCTGCACTAATGGGCTGCGCTGACAGATCCAATGATGGATGGTGCTGACGATCCACTGATGGCAGCACTAATGGGCTACGCTGACAGATCCACTGATGGCAGGTCTAATGGGCTGAACTGACCGAGACAACTAATGGGGCTGTTTGACAGATCCACTGACGGGGCTGCACGACAGATCCACTGACGGGACTGCGTGACAGATCCACTGAGGGGGTTGCATGACAGATCCACTGATGGGCTGTGCCACAGATCCACTGAATGTGCCGTGTGACAGATCTACTGATGGCGGCACTAATGGACTGTGACAGATCCACTGATGGCTGCACTAATGGGCTGTGTGACAGATCCACTGATGGGCTGTATGATAGATCCACTGATCACAGGTTCTCTTTATTTGGGGGAAGGGAGATGTGATGCACAGTAATGTGCAAAAAAAAGCACACAAACAGTAATAGTAACTGTGTGAGGAGAAGAAGCTGGGAACAGCTAGTAACCACTCTTGTGGTTAGAGTTGTGACTGGCTGTGATTGGACATGTGGTAAAAAGCCAATTTCATTGATGGTTTATCCTGATCGGGGATGGGCTGTGTCCAAGGGACAGGTGGTATCCCTAATTGCCATGCTAGTGACGCATCCTGGAGGATGTCATATGACGCCCAATCAGGATAACTGATCCATCACCGGCCCTCAATCGGCTATATGCCAGACGGGATCTGGTTAAGTAGAGGCTGTGGCTATTCAGGCATTTGGGATGAACACCCAAACTTTTGTCATTTTAGCCTCCTGTTTGGTGGGAGCCTAACAATATTTCAAGAAGGAGGTTTTCTACCACTTCTATATATACAGTGGTGTGAAAAAGTGTTTGCCCCCTTCCTCATTTCCTGTTCCTTTGCATGTTTGTCACACTTAAGTGTTTCGGAACATAAAACCAATTTAAACAATAGTCAAGGACAACACAAGTAAACACAAAATGCAATTTGTAAATGAAGGTGTTTATTATTAAAGGTGAAAAAAAATCCAAACCATCATGGTCCTGCGTGACAAAGTGATGGCCCCCTAAACCTAATAACTGGTTGGGCCACCCTTAGCAGCAACAACTGCAACCAAGCGTTTGCGATAACGTGCAATGGGGCTTTTACAGCATCCTGGAGGAATTTTGGCCCACTCATCTTTGCAGAATTGTCCTAATTCAGTTACATTAGAGGGTTTTCGAGCATGAACGGCCTTTTTAAGGTCATACCACAACATCTCAATAGGATTCAGGTCAGGACTTTGGCTAGGCCACTCCAAAGACTTCATTTTGTTTTTCTTCAGCCATTCGGTGGTGGACTTGCTGGTGTGTTTAGGATCATTGTCCTGCTGCAGAACCCAAGTTCGTTTCAGCTTGAGTACACGAACAGATGGTCGGACATTCTCCTTCAGGATCTCTTGGTAGACAGCAGAATTCATAGTTCCTTTTATCACGGCAAGTCTTCCAGGTCCTGAAGCAGCAAAACAGCCCCAGACCATCACACTACCACCACCATATTTTACTGTTGGTATAATGTTCTTTTTATGAAATGCAGTGTTCCTTCTACGCCAGATATACTTGGACAAACACCTTCCAAAGAGTTCCACTTTTGTCTCATCGGTCCACAGAATGTTGTCCCAAAAGTCTTGGGGATCATCAAGATGTGTTGTGGGAAAATTGAGACGAGCTTTGATGTTCTTTTTGCTCAGCAGTGGTTTTCTCCTTGGAACTCTGCCATGCAGGCCATTTTTGCCCAGTCTTTTCCTGATGGTGGAGGCATGAACGCTGACCTTAACTGAGGCAAGTGAGGCCTGCAGTTCCTTGGACGCTGTTGTGGGGTCTTTTGTGACCTCTTGTATGAGTCGTCGCTGCGCTCTTGGGGTAATTTTGGGCGGCCGGCCACTCCTGGGAAGGTTCACCACTGTTCCATGTCTTCGCCATTTGTGGATAATGGCTCTCACTGTGGTTCGCTGGATTCCCAAAGCTTTGGAAATGGCTTTATAACCCTTTCCAGACTGATAGATCTCAATTACTTTCTTTCTCAATTGTTCCTGAATTTCTTTGGGTCTCGGCATGATGTGTAGCTTTTAAGGATCTTCTGGTGGACCTTACTGTGTCAAGCAGCTCCTATTTAAGTGATGCCTTGATTGTGAACAGGTGTGGCAATAATCAGGCCTGGGTGTGGCTAGAGAAATTGAACTCAGGTGTGGACAACCACAGTTATAGTATGTTTTAACAAGGGGGGCAAACACTTTTTCACACAGGGCCATGATGGTTTGGATTTTTTTTCACCTTTAATAATAAACACCTTCATTTACAAATTGCATTTTGTGTTTACTTGTGTTGTCCTTGACTATTGTTTAAATTGGTTTGATGTTCCGAAACACTTAAGTGTGACAAACATGCAAAGGAACAGGAAATGAGGAAGGGGGCAAACACTTTTTCACACCACTGTAACAGCTTACAACTGACAGTGATAACCACCACCACTGTCACTGGTACATTGCTTACATAGCTGGGAATCTCTGTCAAGATAAGCAAAGGGGAAGGAATGGCAGTGACATCAGCACTCAAAAAATTTGGGTGAGACGGCCGGAATTGTGATTGATTTACACCAAAGGACTTTTTTGAATTCTTATTTTTTATAAAGAACATTTGTGTGTCTATATTTTCTAGGCTACATTTTTTTTTTGTTTTCCTGATTTATGTGGAGAAGTGGAGAGGTGTATCTCAGGACCCCTTATTTTTAAAATGTGCTTTGAAATTCCAATAATCTCTCCGGCAACAGACCCTCACAACCACAAGATTGTGGGGAAGAGGCCTTCATCAACATGGGGACAAGGGGCTTTCCCAGTAGGCCCCCCTCCCCGACAAGACATCCCCTCATGTAAAGTGTATGTGACTTTGTATGCTTCAAGAAGGGAGGGGCAAATACTCACAATCCCCTTTTCCTGGACAGACCGGCTGCATGCTCAGAATAAGGGTTTGGTATAGATTTTTAAGGAGGCCTAAGCATCACATTTTTTGTGTGAGGTACCCCTTAAAATCCACACCATAATCAAATATTTTCGGAAACCTTTGGTGGGCTCCATGTGCTTTTTTTATAGAAGCCAGAAGGGAAATGCCATTTGCTGGCAATTTAAAGCCATGTTCCTTTGTAAACGTCAATGCTTTATAAAAAAAAATGCTGCTCCTGGTCAAATTGAATTATTTTTTTTTTTTTATTTTACACTGGTACATATTTCCCAGGGCAGTGTCCACTCCTGTGTTATTTTTTGATAAGCCTTTGTCTATTAGCCCAGAAAATGGGCATTTTTGATTTGGCACAAAAAAAAAAATGACAATTGTATATGATACACAGAAAAATAGATCTATAGATCTCATCCATTTAGGACCCATTTACACCAGCAGCTGCTTAAGTTTGCCGCCGTTGTGTGTTGGAACTAGGGATGAGCCGAACACCCCCCGGTTCGGTTCGCACCAGAACTTTCGAACGGACCCCAAATTCGAACGAACTTTAGAACCCCATTGAAGTCTATGGGACTCGAACGTTCGAAATTAAAAGTGCTAATTTTAGAGGCTAATATGCAAGATACTGTCCTAAAAAGGGTTTGGGGACCTGGCTCCTGCCCCAGGGGACATGGGTCAATGCCTAAAATGTTTTTAAAATTGGCCGTTTTGGCGGGAGCACTGATTTTAATGATGATTAAAGTGAAAAAAAAAGTGAAATATTCCTTTAAATATGGTGCCTGGGGGGTGTCTGTAGTATGCCTGTGAAGTGCCACGTGTTACCTGTGTTTAGAACAGTCCCTGCACAAAATGACATTAAACAGAAATAACATCATTGAAAACTGCTTGCGGTTTTAATGTTATATCTGGTTCCTGCAGTATGGTTGAAAACCATTGAGAAAAATGGCATGGGTAGCCCTCCCTGCCCATTACCAGCCCCTTTGGGTCTTGTACGCATATCAAGGGGAACCCTGCACCCATATTAAAAAAAGGAAATGCGTGTGGCCCCCAGGCCCTATATACTTAGAACAGCAGTATACAGGCGGTGCAAACAAGACAGGGACTGTGTAGGTTTGTTGTGTTAAGTTGAATCTGTTTGTCATTTTCAACTGGTAAATTTTTTAAAGTGTAGCTCCAGTCAAAAAAACTATTTTTAAGCTTTTTGGAAAACATAGGGAAGGGTTATCACCCCTGTATAATTTGTTTTGTCGTACATCTTTTTTCATCTCACTTGCTGTTGTCTCCTTCCGTTTGCAAGTAGGAGATGTTTGTAAGTTGGATGTTTGAAAGTAGGGGCCTGCCCTATATGCTCTGCAGAAATGGCGGAACAAGGTGTTGGTTTTGCCACAACATTGTAAGCCCTGAAAGTGACTCTTGGTGGGCGCTAGAGCGCCCTGCTGTGAACGATTATATCAAGAATTGTAATTACATGCCATTGTTGAACAGTGGTAGAAAAATTGACCTTTGGTGGTTGTGGTGCTGGTGCCACAACACTATAAGTCCTCACAGTTACTCTGGGTGGGCACAGGAACGGGCCCTCCTGTGAAATATTATATCAAGAATTGTAATTACATGTCCCTGTTAAACAGGGGCAGAAAAATTGGGCCTTAGGCACTGGTGCTGGTGCCACGACACTGCAACCTCTCCCATATACTCTAGTTTTATTGCAGGAATTATCCCTGCTGCAAAGCATTGCATCAAAAATTGTACTTAAACGCCCCTGTTGAACAGGGGCAGTGTCAATAACGAGGTAAGGAGGCCGAGATGCTGAGAGGGCTCCCCTTGCGGCCGAGTGCAGTACAACCCTGAAGATGACACAGGGATGCAGTGCCCACAGTAGCACAGGTTGCCGGGTAGCAGCAGTAGATGGAAAAGCTGAGAAGACCAGTCTCTGGAGGCAACTGTGCAAGGAAGTCCAAAGGCAGGGTCAAGGCCAGGCCGAAGGTCAATCACGGGAGATCAATCCGGAGGTCAGAGCAATGGGTCCTGAACTGGGGACCGGAGAGCAGAAGCCAAGCCAAGCCGAGGTCGGGTGCCGGGAGCAGACAAGGAATGCCGGGTGCAAGCCAGAGGTCGGAGCCAGGAGAGTAGCAGAAAAAGGTCAAACAAGCCGGGTCGGTAACAGGAGATCAGACAACAGGGATAACAGGCACAGGTACACAGGAGAAGCTGACGATAATCCAGCGATGCGGCACTGTCAGGTGAACGTTTAAATAGGCACGGTGCTTGGGTTACGCCGTGAGCGCGCCATCGCGTTCGTACGCCTACGACATGTAACGTTATGCGTTCGTCCTGCCCCGCGTACTCGCACTCGATCGGACGCAGCATCAGGCGTTCGTCTGGGAACCACATTGCGCCTCCGTGAGCGCTGACGCACGTTAACACGATCGTACCTCGCTAGGTTACGCCTATTTCCCTGACAGTGCCTCCCCCCAAGGGGCAGCCTCCGGATGCCTAAACGAGCCCATTTTTCGGGGTGAAGACTACGAAACCTATGTATGAGCCTAGGTGCATGTACAAAACTTGCAGGTTCCCAAGAATTCTCTTCAGCAGAGTACCCCTTCCATTTAATTAGAAATTGGATTGTCCTACCTCTCCGACGACAGTCAAGGATAGACTCGACCTCGAATTCGGTTTCGTCACCAACCTGAACCGGAGGCGGGGGCACCTCTTCTCTTCCTGAAAAAGGACTGAAGATGACACGTTTGAGAAGAGAGACATGAAACACAGGATGGATTCTGAAAGATTTAGGCAAAGCAAGTTCAAATGCTACAGGGTTAATTTCACGTCTAATCTCAAAAGGGCCCAGGAATTTGGGTCCCAACTTCCGAGATGGACATGACAATTTCAGATTCACTGCTGAGAGCCACACTTTGTCCCCTATCTTAAAAGCAGGGTTAATTCTCTTCCTCTTGTCATAATGTTTCTTGTACTCCTCCTGAGCCTTCTTCATAGTATCCTGGAGCAATTGATAGTTTGCTTGGATGAGGTTTACTCTGTCTTGGACTGCTGGGAGCGTGGATTCGGGAATGGTATTGGGTAAGAATGAAGGATGGAAACCGTAATTTGCCCAAAAGGGTGATTGGTTGGTAGAAGCGTGCACTGAATTGTTATACGCGAATTCCGCACAGGGTAGCAAGGAAACCCAGTCATCCTGGGAAAAGGAACAGAAGCATCGTAGGTATTGTTCAAGCGTCTGGTTGGTTCTTTCCGTTTGTCCGTTACTCTGTGGATGATAGGCAGAGGAAAGACATATGCCCCGTACACACGAGCGGACTTTTCAACATCCAAAGTCCGAAGGACCGAGTCCGTCAGACTATCCGATCGTGTGTGGGCTGCAACGGACTTTTGATTCGCCAAAGTCTGACGGACTTTAGAAATGAAGCATGCTTCAAATTTTCCCGAAGGAACTCCGCCGGACCCGGTCCCCTTCGAAAACTCCGCTCGTGTGTATGCTACTCCGACGGACTAAAACCGACGCTAGGGTAGCTATTGGCTACTGGCTATGAACTTCCTTATTCGAGTCGGGTCGTACGTCATCACGTTCGAATCCGTCGGAGTTTAGTGTGATCGTGTGTGGCCAAGTCCGTTCGGCCGAAAAGTCTGTCAGAACTCCGTCGGAACTCCGGCGGAACTCCTTTGGAAGTCTGTCGGACATAAGTCCTCTCGTGTGTACGGGGCATTATTATTATTTTTTTTAATCTTTAAACTTTTTTATTTTATTTGCTTTATATTCAAATTTACAAATATTACCACAAAGTAATCACATACAATAATTCCCCTTACAGACAAATTTCCCTTATCCCCCCCTCCCATCCTCCCTCCCCCTATCAACCCCCTCCCATTCCCTCCGCCAGTAATATTCCATTCACAATTTATACAAAAGAAAATTTTAAATAACATCAAACTTAAACAAATTACTCATTCCCTTCTCCCATCCCCCTCCCCACCTCTCATTCATTCCCTCCTTCATCCATCACTCTTGCAACTTACTCACCCTTTCTCATTGCTCACCCCACTTTCCCCATATTTTAACAAACTTCCCATAATTACCTCTTTTCCTATATATGTATTCCTCCTTTTTTATGTTATCTTTCACCCTTTCCATCCATTCCTTTACTGTAGGCGCTTCCCTCCTCTGCCATTTAAACGCAATTAGTTTCCTCCCCTGAAAAAGGCATCTAATGACCGCTGTGTGGATATCCCTTCGTACCTCCTCTTCTTCTATCAATCCCATTATACAGATTTTGGCTTCTACTTCCAATGATAACCCAAACACTTTATTAATTTTTCCTATTATTCCTACCCAATATCTATATAATCTTGGGCATCGCCAAATCATATGTATTAAATCTCCTCTTCGGTCCCCACACCTTTGGCATTCTGCATCCTGTCTACTCCCAAATCTAAACAATTTAAGAGGAGTATAATATACCCTATGGATTAAATACATTTGAGATATACTATTTGATGGAGATAAGGAAACTTTCGCCCCCAATGCCAGAACCTTTTCCCACTGTTCTACCGATATTGGGCCCACCTCTCTTTCCCATTTTGCCTTTTTTTTCTCCTCTATTACCCCTTCTTGTTCTGTTCCCTTTAGATACCTATAGATCTCAGAAATACCTCCTTTCGATATATTATAGCTTATGATTCTCCTGAGTGCAGGCATCTTACTCCATTCCAACTTCCTGTTTCTAAATTGTGCCTCTAACGCATGTTTAATTTGTATATAATTAAGGAGGTAATAAGCCGGTAACCCATATTCATCCCTTAATTCCTGAAATGTTTTCAGTCTCCCGTCCTTATATAGTTGTACTAAGAAGTGTATGCCCCTCCGATCCCATTCTACTAATCTCCCCATTTTCTTAATTTCCTCTAAGTTTTTATTTTCCCATATTGGTGAGAATTCTGTATATCCTCTGTACCCCAATATTACTTTTACCTCCTCCCAACACTTTACCATCAGTTGGACTGTGGGGCAACTGGTCCTAAATGAGTCGGCTTCCACGGCTTCCGCGACCGTATTATGTGGAGTATCCCTCCCCAGGGGTCCACCCCCCCTTCCTGTCACTGCCACCAGGTTACCTCCCCTCATATACTGTAATTGGGCAGCCAGAAAGTAGTATCTCATATTAGGTAGTGCCATCCCACCCATTTCCCTTGGTCTCTGTAGTGCTTGTAAGCTAATTCTTGCCACACTGTTCTTCCATATTACCTCTCTAAACAAACTTTCCATTTTTTTAAACCAATATTTTGGAATCCAAACCGGTGAGTTTTGTATAACATATAATATTTGAGGCATCAACACCATCTTAATTAAGTTGCACCTACCGGCTACTGACAAGGGGAGGTTCTTCCATACTCTAATTTTACGTTTTAATTTTGACATAAGTGGAACTAAATTCCCTGCTATATACTGCCTTGGGTCTGCCGTCATATTCACTCCCAAGTACTTCATTTGTTTAACTGTTTCTATTTGGGATACCTGTACTGGCAGTGGGGTATCGAGGGGATCCACTGGTAGGAGGGCAGATTTTTCCCAGTTAATTTCAAGTCCAGAGAAATACCCGAATTCTTTTATCAGGGTCATTGCCGCCACCAATGAGGGCCCCGTGTCCCCTAATAACAGCAATACATCGTCTGCATACAAGGCAACCTTTTCCTCTTCGTTCCCTCTTTTAAACCCCCGGATATCCTTCGCCTCTCTCAAGGCTATAGCCAGAGGCTCCATCGAGAGGGCGAAAAGCAGGGGCGACAAAGGGCACCCCTGTCTTGTCCCCCTCTCCAAATGGAACCCCTCTGAACATTCCCCATTTATTCTCACTTTTGCCCTAGGGCCTGTATACAGTACTCTTATCCATTGCATAAATCTCGGACCAAATTGAAATTCCGCCAACACCCTCCTCAAATAATGCCACTCCACACTATCGAAGGCTTTTTTTGCATCTAAGGACATAACTGCTCTATTCCCTTTGTTTTCTGAAGGAATCTGAATGTTTAAATAGGTGCGTCTCACATTCATATTTGTGGACCGCCCTGGGATAAACCCAGTTTGGTCCTGATGTATTAGTTTTGGTATTATGTTTTTTACCCTTGTTGCAAGTACTTTTGCCAAAATTTTAACATCTGAACACAATAACGATATAGGTCTATATGATGCGGTCTCCAATTGGTTTTTCCCTTCTTTTGCTAGGACCACCACTGTGGCCTCCATCATTGATTGCGGCAGCTGTCCCGCTTCAAAAGCACCATTGAACACCTGTAGGAGAGCCGGTAAAAGTATCTCCCCAAATTGTTTATAAATCTCTATCGGCAGTCCATCCGGACCTGGTGCTTTCTGATTTGTCATTTCTGCTGTTACTTTTTGCAGCTCCTCCAGGGTCAATGGTGCTTCCAAACCCTCCCTATCTTCCTCCGACAGCCTGGGTAATGTTATTTTCCCAAAAAATTCCTGCATCTCCCCCTCTACTTCAGAGTTTGAAACTTTATATAGTTCCTCATAATATTTTCTAAACTCTTCCACTATTTCAGGTGTTGACTTCCTCATACCTCCCTCCCTGTCCAATATCGCCGGTATTATTGGGGACGAACTATTTGATTTAGCAATCATTGACAATACCCTCCCCACTTGTTCCCCTTCGCCAAAGAAGGACTGCCTCTGGAACTGCCTTTTCTTCTCTTCTTTCTCCCATATAAGTCTTTTATATTCTACCTGATTTTTCTCCCATTCCTTGGAACTTTCTTCTGAGGGGGCCCTTATATACCTCTCTTCTGACCTCCTTACCCTTTCTTTTGCTTCTATTTCCTTTGCTACCCCATTCTTCTTAATCTGTGATATCTTTTTTATTAGTTCCCCCCTTAAGAAGGCTTTCAAGGTATCCCACATTATTCCCGGGGACGTAGATCCCACATTTATGCTCAAAAATTCTTTTAGATTTTCTTTTACCCCCTCCATGTTATCCATTAGTTCTAACCAAAATGGGTTTATCTTCCATTCCCTTCTACTACATCCTCTCCCTGTTGTCATTAAAAACATTACCGGTGAATGGTCCGAAATTCCCCTTGGCTCGTACTCCACTTTCTCCACCATCCCCAGCGCCTCTTCATTACACAGCACCATATCGATCCTGGACAAGGTGGAGTACGTCTTAGAGTGACAAGAATACTGTTTTTTTAAGGGGTTCCACCTTCTCCATATATCCACAAAACCCGTTTCTTCACAGAATTGAAATAACAACCCATTAGGTCCCTCCCTACTACCGACCTTCTGTGGGAACCTATCTATTTTTTGATCCATTATCATATTGAAGTCCCCTGCTATTATGACTGGGATTCCAGGCTTATCCTTTATAAACTTCAGCAGTTCATATAATATTTCTGCATTAAATGGTGGTGGGATATACACAGTTGCAATCACACATACTCTATCTTCTATACCACAAAAAAGGAACACATATCTCCCTTTAACATCTACGATGCTCTGCCTGCAGGTTAGGCCCGACCCAGGATCTATTAAGACACTCACTCCCCTTGAGTAGGAAGTGTATGTAGAATGATATTGTATCCTATATTTTCTGTGTCTTAGCACACTTATTGTATCACGGTCCAGGTGGGTCTCCTGCAAACAGAGCATCCCATAATTACCCATATTCCCCATGGAAAATAACGCACGTCTCTTCAGCTGTTCCTTCACCCCCCGTATATTCCAAGAAAATTTTTTAACCTTTTTAGTGAAGTTCCCTACCTTACTGCTTACTCCCATATTTAAAACCTAAATCACAATATCATACTTTTATTCTCCATTCTACGTGCTTTTTCTGTGTTTTCACACGTGATCTCCCCCTTGCTTTTTTCTTTTTTCCCTGTGCTCCAAAATTTTAATCCCACACATTTTTTGTATCTCAAATTTACCGTATTTCTTGTACACATTTTACACACATTTTATATAAATTGAACAATATTATTTCCTTGTGCCTCTCTTAATTTCATTTTCTTGTGCCCTTTTTCCCTGACCACCGTATTCAATGCAATTTCACCCATCAACTTTATACTTAAATATATTTTTTTTTTGTGCAATTAATAATCCTTTGCCATGCCTACCTATATCCTTTCCTATCCTTTCAGCCTCCTTTCTCTCGCTATCATTCATCCATTCATACTCCCCATCCCTTTTTTCTTTCCCCTCCCCAACCCTCCCATGCCCCACTTGGGGCCCTTCTAAGGGGCTTCCAACATGACCGTTTTTACCTCCCAGGGTGATATATCCTCCCCACCTACTCGCCCTACCCACCCACTCCCATAACTCTTATTTCTATAACAAAAAATAGTCCACATTACTGCCGAGAAAAAAAAAAAAAAAAAAAAGGGGGAAGGGGGGAAGAAGAGAGGGAGGGAGACAAACAGAGCAATATGGGGGCATTCCCTCTTAGTCCAGAAGAAAAAAAAAAAAAAAAAAATGTCCATTTTCTTTCTATTTTCATATTACAGCATTCCCCTCTGTTGCAGCAGACATTTATTTTCCTCCAACCACGACTTAACTTCTTCTGGACTATTAAAAAATATGTTTTCCCCAAATGCTGACACCCTCAACTTTGCCGGATAAAGCAATGCATAGTTCACTTTAAGACTCTGCAATTTCTTTTTGCACTCTATAAACTTGGCTCTCTGTCCTTGCAGCTCTGGGGAAAAATCCGGGTACAATGAAATCTTTACCCCATTATATTCAAGGTTATGCAGTTCTCTTGCTCTTTGAAGGATAACAACTTTATCTCTATAGGACAGCAATTGGATGATTATGGGTCTAGGATGACTTCTTCCTTCCACCATCCTAAACGGAATTCTATACGCCCTTTCGATTGCAAAAAATCTTGATAGCTTCTCACTCCCTACTTTATCCTTTATCCATATTTCCATAAATTCAGCAAGATTATTGCCTTCACTTTTCTCCGGGACACCTAAAACTCTGATATTTTTCCTGCGTATAATATTTTCCATATTATCCATTTTAGCCATACACAAATTTAACTGGCCCTTCATCATCTGCATCTCCTGTTTCAGCGGGAGTACATCATCCTCCACCTGGCTGACTCTCTCCTCCATATCTGATATACGGGCCGCAGTTTTCTGTACTTCATTTTTAAGATTTATCCCGTCTTCTCTTATCTGCTTTAATTGGTCTGATACATCATCCAATGATAATTTACATGTATTCACCGCAGAAAGAATTTCTTTTAGTGATGGTTCTTTACCTTTTGCCCAAATTTTTCCTTCTGTACTTATCTCAGTGTCCCGTCCAGTCCCCCTCTCCAAGGAGAGATTGCTCACGGACGCTTGTGCTTCCGATATTCCACCCATTACACCCATAGTGTCCGACCGGACTGCCATACATATTGCTTTATTTAAACTTGTCGGCTCTATTTCGGACGTCAAGCCCTGGCTTTTCCTTCCGACCGTTTGCACGGCTGCAGTACTCTGCGGCCGCCCCTCTCCGATTTGCACGTTCTTTTTAGGTGTTTGGTTTGGGGTCTGATTAGGCGTATGGGCATATCGCTCCAGTTTAGAAGCGGCGGCAGCAGCAGCAACGCCTGTCAGCCCGGTCGAGTGGCCAGCCTTATCTTTGGAACTACGTAGTGTTTGTGATCCATTATGTGTGGTCGCCTCCTCCACCCCCCTTTTCCTAGTCATACCTTCGGGTCTTACGTCTCTTCCACCGGGGGGGGGGGGTATCGCTCAATCCCTCCCTTCGCTTGGATTCCCTCTCTCACAGGGTTTCTTACGTGGGGATCGGTGTTCCTCTATGGGAGAGCTTCCTATGGCGACCTCCACATGTCTCCACTGTTGCGCCGTTCGGTCAACCGAGTGTACCGTTACTCTCGCTTTCGTGGTGTCACAACTTCACAGCGTCCCCTCGTTTCGGCACCTCAACGCTCGGCTTCTCCTTCCCTCCTCCTCCTCCAAACTACCTTGGCAGCATTAGTCTCTGGAGCGAGCGGTAGGTCTGAGCCCGCCGCGACCTCTCACCCTGACATCCGGTCACGCCCCGTTCTCGACATATTCTAATTGACAGCAACTTACAGAGCTCCTTCCAAAACCTGGAGGTAAACTGTACCCCTCTATCTGATACAATGCTGTCAGGCACACCATGTAATCGGACAATTTCCTTTATGAACATTTTTGCGGTATCCAAGGCGGAGGGGGTCCCTTTCATCGGCAAAAAGTGCGCCATCTTGGATAAACGGTCCACCACCACCAAGATGGTAGTATACTCTTCAGAAGGAGGTAATTCCACAATGAAATCCAGAGAGATTTCCTTCCAGGGTTTTTCTGGGACTGGTAGCGGCCTTAGCAGGCCCCAGGATCTAGCGTTAGACCCCTTGTTACGTTGGCAGGTTGTACAGGAGTCAACGTACTTCTTACAGTCAGATCTTAGGGTAGGCCACCATAAGGATCGCTGCACAAGATCAGTCGTCTTCCGGACTCCGAAGTGGCCGGCTAGTTGATGGTCGTGGAAGGTCCTTAATACAAGTAACCTGGCTTGCTGGGGAACAAAAATTTTATTCTGATGCCATAGAAGCCCTTCTTGGCTTCTCAGAGAAGAAGCTTCTATTTCTGTACACTGGCTAGAGGCCTGCACTATTGAAGCTCTTAGATCCGGTTGAATTAATAGGAAATTCTGAGGAGATAAAATTGTACTGGGTGGAATTCTTTCTGGGGAATCTGGGAACATCCGGGACAAGGCATCTGCCTTGCCATTCTTTGATCCTGGACGATAGGTCACATGGAAATTGAACCTCGAGAAGAATAAAGCCCATCGGGCTTGTCGGGGTCTTAGACGTTTGGCCGTGCGGAGATATTCTAAGTTTTTGTGGTCAGTGAAGACCAGAATGGGGTGAGCGGCACCCTCCAGGAGGTACCTCCACTCTTCGAGGGCGGTTTTAATCGCCAGAAGTTCCCGGTCACCTACGTCGTAGTTCCTTTCTGGGGAGCTCATCTTCCGTGAGAAAAAGGCTACGGGGTGCAATAATGCCTTGGGACCTTGACGCTGAGATAGAATTGCCCCTGTGGCCACCTCTGAGGCATCAACCTCCAGCACGTAGGGTAAGGCGGGGTCTGGATGCTGCAGAATGGGTGCGGTAGTGAAGAGGGTCTTGAGCTGGTCAAAGGCGGACTGTGCTGCTGAGGACCAGAGAAACTTGGTATGCTGACGAGTGGTCTGCGTGATGGGTGCTACGATGGTGGAGAAGTTCCTTATGAATCTTCGGTAGAAGTTTGCGAACCCGATAAACCTCTGAACACCCTTCTTGTCAGAGGGAGCGGGCCAGTCCAGGATAGATTTCACCTTTTGGGGGTCCATGGCAATTCCACCTGTGGTGATGATGAGTCCCAGGAATTGAATGGATTCTTTTTCAAAGTCACACTTCTCGGCTTTAACGAATAGTCCATGGGTCCTAAGAATGCATAACACCTTCCTAACATGTATTCTGTGGAGTTCCAGAGTGGTCGAGAAGATAAGAATGTCGTCCAAATAAGCAACGACGAAGTGGTCTAAGTACTCCCGGAAAATGTCATTAATAAATTGCTGGAAAGTTGCTGGGGCATTGCACAATCCGAAGGGCATGACTAAATATTCGAAATGCCCAAATCTTGTTCTGAATGCCGTCTTCCACTCGTCCCCCTCCCGGATACGGACAAGATTATAGGCTCCACGTAGATCAAGTTTGGTAAAAATGCGGGAAGTGTGGAACCTTTGGAAAAGTTCTGGGATGAGCGGAAGTGGGTAGCGGTTCTTAAGGGTGATGTTATTTAATTCCCTGTAGTCCACTGTCATGGTTATGCAGTGATCTTCCTGTGTTTGCTTACCTTCCCTCATGTCTTCAGACTAAGAAGCCAGCTACTTCCACCTGGTGGTTTTTATAACCTCTCCTCTAAGCATGGCTCCACCCCAGTCCCTATCAGGGAGCCTATATAAACCTGTGCACTGCAGGGCTCAGTGCTGATCAACCATTGTGTATTCCTTTGTGTATTAGCTTCCTGTTTCCTGTTGTGTGCTCTGCTACTGATTTCCGTTACCGACCTTGGCGTGTTCTGACCATCCCTGCTTGCCTGTGACCCTGACCTATTGGCGTGTACCCGACTATTCTGTTCTGCTTGTGGCCCCGACTTTGGCTTTGTCCCTCACCATCCCTATCCTCCTGTTCCCTACTGTGGGTGTGAGCTGGGGGACCCTGGGGGTCGCGACCTGGAGCCAGTTGCAGCCAAGACCATCTTCACCACTCGAAGCTCTGGTGAACACCAGCTGGCTCTTAGACTCCGCGCCCCGGGGAATCTTACGCTCTTACCCCAGTGGGATCTGTCCCCCATCTGCAGCAGTCAGCCGTAGGGTCCACTACCTTGCGGTGCACTCCGGATCCCTACGGGGTGCACCTGTCACCTCGCCTCTAGGTGACCTGACAGTTTGATCAGCCATGGACCCAGCTGACGTGCCGCTTCCTGCAGATGATCCATTGCAGAGCTTAGTTCGGCGACTTGAGACCCAAGAATCGCATCAGACGCAGGTGATGCAATTCCTTCAGGATTTGGCATCCCGTTTTGAACAGGTTCAGGCCTCATTAGGACCCCCAGTTCAACAACCTCAACCGCTATCTGCGACTGCACCTATCGCACCAGTCGCATCCACGCATTCATTAGTACTGCCAGCTCCGTCCCGTTTCTCTGGGGACTCCAAGGCCTGCAGGGGCTTCCTCAGCCAATGCACAATTCATTTTGATCTTCTGCCCCAAAACTTCCTGTCCGATCGGGCAAAGGTCGCATATATCATATCCCTCCTGTCCTGCGAGGCGTTAGCCTGGGCCGCTCCTCTGTGGGAACTGAATGATCCAGTGCTTTCTAACCTGTCTGATTTCTTGAAACTTTTTCGGAATATCTTCGAGGAACCGGGTCGTGTCTCCTCAGCGGCTAGCGCTCTTTTACGTCTCCGTCAAGAGTCCGCTTCTGTGGGACAGTATGCTCTTCAGTTCCGTATCCTCACAGCTGAATTGAGCTGGAATAATGAGGCCCTAGTTGCAACCTTTTTACATGGCCTCTCTGATAGAGTGAAGGATGAATTAGCAGGAAGATCCCTTCCTGCTGATCTGGATAGTGTCATCACCTTGTGTAACCAGATCGATATTCGCTTTCAGGAGAGGGCCCTGGAAAAAAGACGCCAGCACTCCCCGTTCTTTAGGCAGCCTGAGTCCCCAGTCCCTTCTCCTCGATCCGAGGAGCACCCCCTGTATACCGAGGAACCTATGCAGTTGGGCTGGACTAAGTTATCTCCCGAAGAACGCGCTAGGCGCAGAACTCTGGGCCTATGCCTCTATTGTGGGGCCAAAGGTCATTTCCGTGACACTTGTTCTCTTCGTCCGGAAAAACGCTCAGGGCTAATACATCTGGAAGGTGGAGTATTAGACCCTGAAATATCACCTTCACCTTCTCGTTTTCTCCTTTCTGTGTTGCTTCATGTCGGTGCTTCCTCTCGTTCGGTCTCAGCACATCTGGATTCCGGAGCCGCTGCCAATTTCATGGATTGGGAAACTGCATCCTCCATGAGACTTACCCTTTTGCCCCTTACAACACCATTGGTGGTCTTGGCGATTGATGGCACGGTCCTCCCAGAGGGCCCTATCCGCTTCCAGACTATTCCTGTTAAGATGTCAGTAGGGACCCTCCACCAGGAGTGGATTTCCTTCCTTGTCTTACCTAAGGCTTCATCTCCTATCATATTAGGTCTTCCTTGGTTTCGGCTCCATTCTCCACACGTTGACTGGTCTGCTGGACAGATCCTGGCTTGGGGTTCCTCCTGTTCCTCTTCCTGTCTACTCAAGGGTACCCCAAAGGAGAGACTTCCTGTTTCCACCATCCCAGTATCTTCTGCTTTTCCTGCTGTATATAGCGATCCCTGCGATACGTCCTGCAATAGTCGGACTGGAGCAGTCTCTAGGTCATGTGGTACTCTGGATGAGGAGCCCACCTATGAACCTGAGTCGATCATTCACTCCAGTTCGCATAACCATTTACCTTTGCCTGTCCCTAATCTCCCTTGGACACACAGCCAGGTTTACTTGTCTGCAAGTTCCAGAGTCGCTATGCCTTGTGATGCGATGGTCGCTACATCTGACTATACTAATCAGTCGGCCTCCACACCACTTATGCCAGTCCAGCCCATGCCCTATGAGCTTCCTGCTTCTTGTTCAGGACCTTCTGTGACCCAGTCTCACCCTACTACTACTATGTCCGTTCAAACCCATTTAAGAGGCTCAATCCATCCTTTGGATAGAATACCTCATTCGGCCAAGAGGGGTTTTCAATCTTTTTCTCTGGGTTCTGTTTGTGTTTCTGCTATCCAGCTTAAATCTTGCGACATGTCACCCTCTAACCAACCTGACCTCAGGGATCCACTGACCTCTGCCCAGTTTGGTGGTCCTGTGATGGATGCCCAACTCAACTTTAAGGGTTTGGGGGTCCCTGCTCAGACTCCTGATCTTCTCATGCCCTTACCCATTCCTAAAAAGCCTTTAGTCCTCAAGTCCTCTCGTCCTCTCCCTACCTCTGCTTTGGTTTCTGAGGATAATCTAAAATACGAGGTTAGTCAAGTTTTGGATTCCCGGCTCCGTAAAGGCATTCTTCAATACCTCGTACTTTGGAAAGGGTTGGGTTCTGAGGAGAGGTCTTGGATCACTGCATCTGAGGTCTTTGCTCCCTGTCTGTTAAGGAGGTTCCATCTGGAGTTTCCCTTTAAGCCTGGACCCAGGCAGGGAAGGGGGAGGCCTCGTAAGAGGGAGGGTACTGTCATGGTTATGCAGTGATCTTCCTGTGTTTGCTTACCTTCCCTCATGTCTTCAGACTAAGAAGCCAGCTACTTCAACCTGGTGGTTTTTATAACCTCTCCTCTAAGCATGGCTCCACCCCAGTCCCTATCAGGGAGCCTATATAAACCTGTGCACTGCAGGGCTCAGTGCTGATCAACCATTGTGTATTCCTTTGTGTATTAGCTTCCTGTTTCCTGTTGTGTGCTCTGCTACTGATTTCCGTTACCGACCTTGGCGTGTTCTGACCATCCCTGCTTGCCTGTGACCCTGACCTATTGGCGTGTACCCGACTATTCTGTTCTGCTTGTGGCCCCGACTTTGGCTTTGTCCCTCACCATCCCTATCCTCCTGTTCCCTACTGTGGGTGTGAGCTGGGGGACCCTGGGGGTCGCGACCTGGAGCCAGTTGCAGCCAAGACCATCTTCACCACTCGAAGCTCTGGTGAACACCAGCTGGCTCTTAGACTCCGCGCCCCGGGGAATCTTACGCTCTTACCCCAGTGGGATCTGTCCCCCGTCTGCAGCAGTCAGCCGTAGGGTCCACTACCTTGCGGTGCACTCCGGATCCCTACGGGGTGCACCTGTCACCTCGCCTCTAGGTGACCTGACATCCACACATGGTCTTAAAGTCTTGTCCTTCTTTTCTACAAAGAAGATGCCTGCACCGGCAGGGGATGAAGAGGTACGGATGAATCCCTTTGCCAGATTCTCGTCTATATACTGTCTCAAGGCCCCAAGTTCAGTCTCGGAAAGAGGAAATATCCGGCCAAAGGGAATGGGAGCTCCTGGCAGTAATTCGATGGGGCAGTCATAGGGACGATGAGGGGGTAAGATATCTGCCCTTTTCTTGTCGAACACATCTCTGAATTCCTGGTAAGCTGCTGGTATGTTAGGAGCTGGACTGGGTACGGGTTGAACGGTCAAACAGCTGGACAAGTCTCTAGATTCGGAATCCAGACAATATTGTTGGCAGTAGGCGGAAGTAAAGGTTATTTCTTTCTTGAACCAATCAATCCGAGGGTTGTGTGCCTGAAGCCACGGGATTCCTAAGATGACGGGAAACATGGGAGAACACAGGATATCAAATTTAAGAAACTCCCGATGACCAGAATCTGTAGTCGTTAGAATGGGTCTCGTTTCCCTAGTGACATGGCCAGAGCTAGGTAGGGAGCCATTGGCCAGACGGACAGTCAGTCTTTGTTTCTTTAGAAGAAGTGGGAGAGCAAGACTCTTAGCCAAGGTTAAATCCAAAAAACAGCTGCAGGCCCCAGAATCAAGTATTGCCTGTAAGTGGACTTCCTGACCTGCCACCATCAACGTGACAGGAAGGGTGATGTGGGCTGAAGCGGGCTTCGTTACTTGGAGGTGAAATGGAGTCGGTTTACTTGGTCTTGTGGGGCAGTTGTTTATAAGATGTCCTGACTCCCCACAATAGAAGCAGAGGTGTGCCTGACGGCGGTACAGCCTTTCTTCAGTGGTTAAGGAGGAACGGAACAGGCTATTCGGAACAGAGGTTGCCATCGGGCAGACCGGAGGTGGGGCCTGGATAGAATTAGGAGCCCGAGCGCGTTCAGACTGACGCTCTCGTAGGCGCCTGTCAAGCTGAATGGTAAGTCGGATAAGATCCTCAAGTGTTGGGGGAACCTCCAATCTGGCTAGCTCATCCTTGAGGACTTCGGACAACCCCATCCGGTATTGATATTTTAGGGCTGCCTCATTCCAGCCAGCATCTGTAGACCAAGTACGGAATTCTACTGTATAGTCTTCTGCAGGCCGCTCACCCTGGCGGAGGGAGTACAAGGTTGCTTCGGCTGTAGCTGTCCGAAAGGGATCATCGTATAAGCGAGCCATAGCTTGAAAAAACTGATCCAAAGTATTAATGAAAGAGCTGTGTCGCTCAAGTAGGCCGTGGGCCCATGTCTGGGGATCGTCCCTTAGTAGAGAGATGGTAAAACCCACTTTGGTCACTTCAGAAGAAAAAGTCTGAGGCTGCAGGGAGAAGTACAAGTAGCATGAGTTCCTGAAGGATCTAAATTTTCTTCGGTTCCCATGGAAATACTCTGGTACAGGAACTCGTGGCTCTGGAGGGGTTGTGACTATAGTGGTAGAACCCTGGCCGGAAGGGATGGGCGACTCAGAAGAGTGCTGCAGACGTTCCTCCAGCCGGAGATACTTCTCTTGGAGTCCCTTAATCGCTGGGGTAAGGGCCATAACTTCCTGTAGAATGGCCTCTATCGGGGAGTTACCTCTGTCGGCCTCTGACATTTGGCTGGATTATACTGTCAATAACGAGGTAAGGAGGCCGAGATGCTGAGAGGGCTCCCCTTGCGGCCGAGTGCAGTACAACCCTGAAGATGACACAGGGATGCAGTGCCCACAGTAGCACAGGTTGCCGGGTAGCAGCAGTAGATGGAAAAGCTGAGAAGACCAGTCTCTGGAGGCAACTGTGCAAGGAAGTCCAAAGGCAGGGTCAAGGCCAGGCCGAAGGTCAATCACGGGAGATCAATCCGGAGGTCAGAGCAATGGGTCCTGAACTGGGGACCGGAGAGCAGAAGCCAAGCCAAGCCGAGGTCGGGTGCCGGGAGCAGACAAGGAATGCCGGGTGCAAGCCAGAGGTCGGAGCCAGGAGAGTAGCAGAAACAGGTCAAACAAGCCGGGTCGGTAACAGGAGATCAGACAACAGGGATAACAGGCACAGGTACACAGGAGAAGCTGACGATAATCCAGCGATGCGGCACTGTCAGGTGAACGTTTAAATAGGCACGGTGCTTGGGTTACGCCGTGAGCGCGCCATCGCGTTCGTACGCCTACGACGTGTAACGTTATGCGTTCGTCCTGCCCCGTGTACTCGCACTCGATCGGACGCAGCATCAGGCGTTCGTCTGGGAACCACATTGCGCCTCCGTGAGCGCTGACGCGCGTTAACACGATCGTACCTCGCTAGGTTACGCCTATTTCCCTGACAGGCAGAAAAATTGGGCTGATGGCACTGGTGCTGGTGCCACCACACTGCAACCTCTCCCATATACTCTAGTTTTATTGCAGGAATTAGCCCTGCTGCAAAGCATTGCATCAAAAACTGTACTTAAATGCCCCTGTTAAACAGGGGCAGAAAAATTGGGCTTTAGGCACTGGTGCTGGTGCCACCACACTGCAACCTCTCCCATATACTCTAGTTTTATTGCAGGAATTAGCCCTGCTGCAAAGCACTGCATCAAAAATTGTACTTAAATGCCCCTGTTAAACAGGGGCAGAAAAATTGGGCTGATGGCATCACCCAGAACCAGAAATGTTCTTCCAACATATCAGCGGAGGAGGAAGAGGATAGACAATCAACATAACAGGACAGTCACTCAGCATCAGCATAGGCAGTCTTGAAGGGATGTGATATTTCAAAAAAAATTATTCGGTTACATCAGCTTCAGGTGCTTGGTAGCTGTGGGTGATCCAAGAATGATTCATCTTGATGAAGGTCAGTCGATCAACTGATTCGGTGGACAGGCGCACCCTGTGATCGGTAACAAAGCCACCAGCAGCACTGAAGGTGCGTTCCGAAAGAACGCTGGATGCAGGACAGGCCAGTAGCTCAATTGCATACTGTGCAAGCTCTGGCCAGTGATCCATCCTCAAGACCCAGTAAGCCAGAGGATTTTCGGTGGGAAAGGTGTCCAAGTCTGACCTTGCCCCTAGGTATTCCTGCACCATGTAAATCAGACGCTGGCGATGGTTGCTGGAACCGATCATACCTTGGGGCTGCGGACTAAAAAATTGTCTGAAAGCATCAGTCAGACGGCCACCTTCTCCACCGCTCCTTCTGACCGATGCCTCAGCCACACGTTGTCCAGGACCAGGAGTTTGTAACCTCCCAGTCTCTGGGAACGCGTTGCACAGACCTTTCTGCAAGGCCTCCCGGAGATGTCTCATCCTCTGCTCCCTCTGCGATGGCAAGATAAGGTCGGCAACCTTACCCTTGTACCGTGGATCAAGGAGAGTGGCCAGCCAGTAATGGTCCCTCTCCTTGATCCGAAGAATACAAGTATCCTTCCGCAGGCTTTGCAGGATCAGGGAGGCCATGCAGCGTAGGTTAGCTGAGGCATTCGGTCCGGAGTCCTTTGGGTCACTAAGGGCAACATGATCCGCAGCTACCTCCTCCCAGCCACGTACAAGTCCACGTGTTTCTTGGGACCTGTAAATCATCCCTACAAGACTGCTGCTGCTGATGCTGAGTGCCAGCCTCCACCTCCATGCTGACACAATCATCCTCCTCCTCCTCTTCCTCCTCCTCATCCTCTTCCTGTGTGATGGGTGGCACAGCAAGAACACTGTCTGGATAAAGGGGGCCTTGAGAGGCAAGGAAGTCCTCCTCTTCCTGCCTCTGTTCTGCCTCAAGTGCCCTGTCCATTATTCCATGCAGCGTATGCTCCAAGAGGTGGACAAGAGGTACAGTGTCACTGATGCATGCACTGTCACTGCTCACCATCCTTGTGGCCTCCTCAAACAGTGACAGGACAGTACATGCCTCCCTGATCATGCCCCACTGGCGTGGTGAGAAAAAACCAAGCTCCCCTGACCCTGTCCTGGTGCCGTAGTCGCACAGGTACTCATTGATGGCCCTCTGCTGCGTGTGCAGCCGCTGCAGCATGGCCAACGTAGAGTTCAACCTGGTGGGCATGTCACATATAAGGCGGTTCTTGGGCAGGTTCAACTCCTTTTGGAGCTCAGCCAGCCGAGCACAGGCATTAAATGATCGGCGGAAATGCACACAGACTTTCCTGGCCTGCTTCAGTACATCCTGTAAGCCGGGGTACCTGCCCAAGAACCGCTGCACCACCAGGTTAAGGACGTGAGCTACACAGGGCACATGGGTCAGTTGTCCCTGTCGGAGGGCGGAGAGGAGGTTGGTGCCATTGTCACAAACCACCATTCCTGGCTTAAGCTGGCGTGGCGTCAACCACCTCTCGGCCTGCCCCTGCAGAGCTGACAAAACATCCACCCCAGTGTTGCTCCTGTCCCCCAAACAAACCAGCACAAGCACGGCATGGCATTGTTTTGCCTGCGTACTTGCGTAGCCCCTGGAATGCCTTCGGAGCACCGCTGGTTCTGAGGACAGAGCACTGGAAGAGGCCATGGAGGAAGAAGAAGAGGAGGGGTGGAGGAGAGAGGTGTGTCACAACCAATAGTAGCATTTTGGAGGCGTGGTGGCGGAACAACCTCCAACACTACTGCACCTTGTCCTGCATCCTTCCCAGCTGCCAGAAGAGTGACCCAATGGGCCGTGAAAGACAGGTAACGTCCCTGTCCATGCCTGCTGGACCATGAGTCAGCGGTAATATACACCTTACCGCTGACCGCCCTGTCCAGCGAGGCCAGGACATTGCCTTCCACATGCTGGTAGAGAGCCGGAATCACCTTCCGTGAGAAAAAGTGGCGTTTGGGGACCTGCCACAGAGGAACCGCACATTGCACAAACTCACGGAAGGGGGCCGAGTCTACCAACTGAAAAGGCAGCAGTTGAAGTGCTAGCAATTTAGCCAAGCTAGCATTCAACCGCTGGGCATGTGGATGGCTGGGAGTGAACTTCTTTCGCCGGTCCAGCAGCTGGGGCAGGGACATTTGCCTGCTATAATCGGACGTGGGTGTACTGCTAGCAGAGTGCCCGGAAGCACTTGGCTGTGACACACCTAATTCTACACCTTCATTCCTCTCAGAGCAGGTTTCAGAGAGGACTGAAGGTCTAGTGGGGTTGGAGATGCCAGCTGATGAGGAGCAAGGAGAGGTCCGCTTTGTTCTTTGGTGTGGGTCTTTGAGGTACGCTTGCCAACGAGCTGCATGGCAGGTCAACATATGTCTGGTCAAGCATGTGGTGCCCAAGCGGCTGATGTTTTGGCCACGCGAGATACGCTTGAGACATATGTTGCAAATAGCAGCAGTGCGATCTGATGCACTCGTCTCAAAAAAGGCCCACACCAAAGAACTTTTAGAATAACGCGCAGAGGCAGCGCCCTGCACAGGCGGAGCTCTGCGGTGTGATTCAGTCGGTGTGCTGCCCCTAAGCTGGCCCCCGGAGGGCATCCTGCCTCATTGGACATGTGCCTCCTCCTCCTCCTCTCTCCTACCAGGCACCCACGTGGAGTCAGTGCCCTCATCATCCCCTCCCTCTTCATCGCTGTAGCAAACCTGGCATTATGCTGCAGCTTGTGGAACATGACTGCCAGATTGCTGTCCTTCTTGAGCATCCCCTCTCTCTGCGCTCACGCTACTGCCTTCCTCTAGCTGAGTGTCATCATCAGAGCCCACAAAACACTGGGCATCCTCCTGGAGCATGTACCCAACACTGTGCTCAAAGAGTTCAGGAGACTCCTCAGGAGGACGTGGTGGGTCTAGGGAAGGAGTCACTGATGATGACATTGAGACGAGGGAAGACGATGCGTTGGAAGCTGCTTTGCTAGTACCCTGAGACTGGGTGAGAGAGGATGAAGAGGATGAAGAGTGCTTGGTCAACCACTCTACCAAGTCGTTGGCATGTTGCGGTTCAACATGTCCAGCTGCCGAAAAGAAGGACAAGCGTGTCCCATGGCCACGTGCTGATGACAATGCACCGCGTCCACGACCAGCACTGTTGTCTCTAGACACAGAGCCTGCTTGCCCTCTTTTATCGGCTCGCGCCTGTCTGCCTCTCCTTGCTGGCCTTCCAGACATGGTAATGGCCTGAAGGGAGTTGGGTAAAACAGCAGTGTAATGGAGTCACACAACACCCACTAAGCCCTGCAGATGGCTCTATTAGAGAACAGCAATAAACGGTAGATACAGGTGTATATTGTGCTGGAGTCACACAACACCCACTAACTCCTGCAGATGCCTTTATTATAGAACACCAGAGATAAAGGGGTATACTGTAATTGCGTCACACAACACCCACTAAGCCCTGCAGATGGCTCTATTAGAGAACAGCAATAAAGGGTAGATACAGGTGTATATTGTGCTGGAGGCACAAAAAACCCACTAACTCCTGCAGATGCCTTTATTATAGAACACCAGAGATAAAGGGGTATATACAGATGTATAGTGTGCTGTGCTGGAGGCACACACAACTTCCAATAACTCCTGCAGATGGCAAGTGGGCTCAAATAGAGAAGAGCTATGTAGGTGGATATAGCGGTGTGTACTGGGTACAGAGCACGCAGACAGCACGCACAAGCTCCTAACACTACTGACTGCAAGCTTTATTATAAAAGATAGATCACTAGCTATATAGGTGAGGTGAATATAGCGGTCAGGGCAAGCAGACAACAACCACTACAGAAGAGCAAGATCGAAAATTGGGCGATAACGATCGGTGTGTACTGTGTTGAAGGTACACAGAACACCCACTAACTGCTTCAGACGCCAACACACTACATTAGGCCGCCGCGCTGGCGGCCATATATAGTGTGGGGCGTGTACTACACAGCATCCTGCCTGTGGCCAATCATGGCTCTCCTCGCTGCTGGCGCTGTGATTGGCCAAGCATGCGGGGTCACAGTGCATGCTTGGCCAATCATGAGCCAGCAATGCACTGCGATGATGCAGTGCATTGTGAGCCGTGAGAGCCACACGAATTTGGCGCGAACGGCCCATAACGTTTGGAATTCGCCGAACGGGCGAACAGCCGATGTACGAGTCGAACGTATGTTCGACTCGAACACGAAGCTCATCCCTAGTTGGAAACAGTGCATTGCAAGGCAAACTTTTTTCTCCACATTTAGAAACTCTGATGCAATGTGGTGGATTGCATTACACAATGCTGCGCTGAGAGAAAGCACTGCATGCTACCTTAGGGCCCTATGGTAAACACTGCAATAATAACAATAAATATATGCTCAATAAAAATATGCTATACTTTGTCTTTCACCGCAGAAGCCCCGGCTACAGCCCTGCTCTACCCTCTGACATGAGACAGAGGCAGCAGTGGGAGCCATAAGCTCCTGCTGTTGTCAGTCAAATCCTGTGAGGAGGGAATAGGGGTGTAGACGAGCCTCGCAGCTGGGCTTGCCTGCATAGTTTCCCCCTCAGCACACAACTTGTGGAAGAAGGAACTCAGGAAAGGAGGCACAGACAGCGCTGGCAGAGGACTCCAGAAGAGGGGGTAAGGGACCGTTTTGTGCAAAGAGTAAGTAAGTGTAAATTATTTTTTTTTACTGTTTAAATATGCTTTACAATCACGTTAATGTATAACTAAACACAAACACAAAAATGGAATATGCAGCTTACTGGTCCTTATCCTTGTCCTTGTCACCTAAATTGAGTCGAACTGATATATCAAACAATGTTATCTTGTTTCTGTAAACCGGAAATCCCCCCCCTACCATTGTGGAAATGGATGGAGAGAGAAAGACTTGTTTGAAGTCCAGCCAGAGTGACAACCATGGCCCCCTTCATTGACACAATAGAGGAGTGAGCAAATTCAGATGCCTTACTAACGAACTGGTAAAAGCCCCTGGAAAAATATTTTTTATGGGGAAGTGTGTTGGTGTGTATGTGTGTGTGTGTGGGTGGGGGGTAGGGGTAGATACAATTAAAACAGGATTTAACAATGGACTATTAGAAACTTGGCTGAATCATGTTATTTTTTGAGTTAGGAAACCATTTTAATGTATTCATTAGCTTTTTATACAGTTCTGTAAGTTGTGAGAATTCAGTGTTGCTATTGATACTGTCCCTATATTTATGTATGTACACCTGTTAAAATATTACTTAAAACAGGTTTTGTCCCTGATCAGTCTCAGTTTTAAAATCTATTTTCCCTTTAAATAATATTGTTAGCTAGCAGATTTATAGCAAGTGACAGAGCATTTTTGAAATGTTCATGGCCACTGCATTAGAGGAGGCACAAGTAAAGGCGTCAGCCGAGCGTGCATTATTTAAGTGCTTAGTGTCTGGCGACTATCTAGAAGCTGTAATTATTGCAGTAGCTCGTAAGAAAACTCGCACTTTCTGAGAGAAATTCTTTCACCTTTGTGAGCCCACAGCATGGATCTCTCCTCATGGCAGATGTAGGATACACAGGAACTCTTTGACCTGGAAAATGTGGGACAACTGACACAAGGTGACCCTTGAATGCTAGGGTAGGCCCAATTAATTTAAAATTTTGCTTGGCCTTGTCTCTTTCAATTTTCTAAATCCTCTGGAAAAATGATTAATGCGTACACTGCCAATGTGAAAATATTTTTGACCCTATTAAAGTCGACCAAGGGTAAACCTAGTGTAGGCTGGCATTGTATCAAACTAGCTTTATTAAATTTGATTGGAGGTTTGTGTGGGGAAGGGACAGACAAGGACATTATTTTGCTCTGTGACTCTTTTTTTGCAATGGGAACATCGGAAGGAATACAAAGTACTTATATACTTTTGCTGGGAAGTGTTTGTAATCTTGTGGAATTAAAACATGCAAAGGACTGCCAGGGAGATATATTACCTAATAAATTGATTGTGTCATTTTCCCTGTCAGCGTAAACTGATTTTCTTGAGAGTTTATTTAGCCTTGCTATTAGCATAATAACAATGCTAAGAAAATAACAATAAACCCAATACATTTCCTTGAAGAATACTGTATGGGATTGTGCCTTGTTAATGGGCTCTTGCTGACAAATACCTGATGTGTAAACACACAATGTGATATTCTTCTATCTCTGAAGGAACATTTTGTTGAGTCACATATGACTGTTGTTTTTATGATTGATATGTTTCTTTGCAAGACAGATTATACATTTAAGGACTGAACAAAGTGACTTTAAGTTTGCCTCAAATATATAATCGAGTCCAAATTATAGTTTGAGTGTTTATGTTCAGGGTTTTAGTATCCCTCTACTGCAATTGAACATTGCTTCCCTAGGGACATTATCAGAAATGTTTGCCATCTGCCATCATCAATCTGAAGGGGTCCTTGCCGATTTCACCCATGTTTCTACCAAATATTATTTGATATTGCCATCTTACTCCTGCAAGCATTGCTAGGTACATATGGGTAGTGTTTTTGTTTTCGTTCAACCCAGCGTGCTACACAAAAATAAAAAGATTGAGAGGGTGCCGTACTAACTGAGCAATGATAGTGGGGTAATCTCCCTCGCTGAGCTATTGGGATCTGACAGGCTGGCCATACATACAATTGAAAGCAGGGACCTGGCCAAATTTTGATTCATGTATTGGCACTGTGATTGAACAGAAGTCAACCTACCTAGTTCCTACAAACTAATATGTGAATCCCCTTAGGAGACCCCACTCACCAGAAATGGAAGATCACCAGCTTTTCAGTCTGGGATTATATAAGCAGACAAATACAATCACTTTGAGTGTTGCAGTTCCTTGAATGGATCAATCAACAGATGCTTGATGGCTTGAAGGATAACGCATTCCACCGATAAATAAAGAAAAGGTAATATAGTTAAGTACTGCTAGGGATCTAATTTCTGCTCACCAAAGCACTACTTACAAGATGTAGGCAAAAAACAGGCTTTCAGAGAAAACTTCCGCGATCATCGCTCGAGTGGCGTGCGTTCCACGGAGGCAGGAAATTGCGTCACTGGTTTTGCCATAAACTGGTGGCTTAGGTGGCTTAGTGTAGATAAACTTAGGCTGAGTCGGTAGAAGCTTTTTTAAATCACTATCTTCCAATAGTAAAGGCCAGTGCTCCTTAATAATTTTTTCTACATTTCTGTACTGTTGATTAAAGCCAGTCAGAAATGCTACACCATAGTCTTGTTGCTTTTTAACCTTCTTTTTAAAAAGATCATCCCTATCTATCTCACCAATAGTTTCCTTAGTCCGTCTCAAATCTCCCAGATTATATCCCTTAGCATGAAATTGTTCCAGATCACATCTGCGTGTGTGTCATAATCGTCCTTTTTATTACAATTTCCTCTAACCCTCAGCATTTGACTTTTAGGGATGCCCCCTATCCATCTCAGGTGGTGGCAGCTTGTTAGTGGGATATAGCCATTCCTACAAAATAGTCCAATGAGGCCTTCTGAGGCATTAGTCCCCAACAGTGCCTAGCAAGATGCTCCATTTTTAGCTTTTTGTCTAGCTTTCATTGGCTAAGCTTTATCCTATTTTCCAAAAGCAGGGGAACTGAAAGAAGCCCACAGAGCTAAAATAATAGCCATTAATGCTGATATGCCACACATCAGTTTTGAATAGGAATAAAGTATTTCACCTCCACCAGATTGTTTGAACACAATTCATCATCAAGATAAAAGTAACAAAGGCCATCATAACTAGATTTAATAGTGTACCAAAACTACAGGCACTGATGACCCAAAATCCATAATACAAGATATTTTCAATATTATTTGTGCCAATCAGATTCACACTCTATGAAAAAACGTAACCCATCAATTATTAGTGCTAGATGCTCAAACTTTCTGCTTTGCAATGCAGTGTGAAGAGTGTTTTGCTGCAACATCAAAGAAGAAATTATGCTTACATGTCAACATATGACAAACACAGGCTTTGATGGTGCAAAAATTCAGGTATTTCCTAATCTGTCATCGATAACTCTTCTGCAGCAAAGAGCTGTAAACCCTCATTAATTGTGCTTCAGGATCATAATGTGCCCTAAAGATGAAGATTTCCAAACAACTTCTGGGTAAATAGATGATAACACAGTTTTAATAAAAGACCAGCATAACTCTTCTTCGTTGGTTCATAAAATTTACCAATGAAAGTATTTTGTTATATCACTTGGATAAGTATAAATAGGTAACTGTTGAAGTTGCCTGAAATCCAGTAATCACTTCAGCCCCAGAAGGCATTTTCCCCCTTCCTGAGTACTTTTTACAATTTGGCACTGCGCTGATTTAACTGGTATTTATGTGGTAATGCAATGCTGTACCAAAACAAAATTTGCATCCTCTTTTCACACAAAAAATCTTTCTTTTGGTGGTATTTGATCACCTCTGCTTTTTATATTTTTTGCGCAATAAATGAAAAAAGACCAAACATTTGGAAAAAAAGTATATTTTCAAATTTTTGTTCTGAAAAAAATACAATGAACTCAATTTTAGTCATACATTTAGGCCAAAATGCATTTAGCCACATGTCTCAGGTAAAAAAAAAACAATAAGCGTGTATTTATTGGTTTGTCTACAAACTAGGGTTCATTTTCTGGAATTTACGCACCTTTTCGTTTATGGCTGCCTATCTCATTTCTTGAGGGGCTATAATGGCAGGGCAGTACAACCCCCCTCCCCCAAATGACCCAATTTTGGAAAGTAATAATTAAACATAATTTAAACCATATCCATTTTCCAGATCCGTGTGGTGCATATTTTAAAATTAGCCATGCCCACAATTTAGCCTTTATGTATACCCTAGCCTCTTTGCATACCCTAGCCTCTCTGTATAGGGGCGGTACCAGAGGTGAGTCTGAAGGAGTGACCAGGGGTGGGGCTGATGGGGGCCCCGTCAGGTAGGCTGTATGGGGTCCCATGATTTCTATAAGTGGCCCTGCCTCTGAATTTCTTCACTGCACATTAGACAATTGTATCTTCTATATACTGTCTCATCCCTTGATGTGAACCCTGTTCTATAATAAATGGTAGATATGTGCAGTTTGTTTTGTTCCGAATAAATATTCGGACACATTTTTTGTTAGTTGGAGATTTGGATATATCCAAATCCCCAAATTACAGTATAAACAACATTTACCAAATGCTTTGAATAACGAAATGAAAATCGTCTGAAAATGAAATTCAAATCGAATTCCAGTCAAATTCGAACTGTAAACATAGTTCTGAAATCAAAGACTGTGTGTGTTATTAGAGTACCATTTCAAAACAATGCTGTTTTTGTTAAGCCAAAGGTGATTTAAAGAGTCATTGTAATCATTTGATCAAGATTTCTCTTTTGCTTGTTCACTTTACCACATTTGAAACGTAGAAAAAAAAAATCTAAAGATTTCAAATTGACAGATTCAAAATGTATCGATTTGAAAAATTCAAATCGAAAAAAGAAAACCCAGTAAATTCAAAGAAAATTTGAAAAAGACATAAAATGAATTCCGAATACGAATCCCGAATACAAAGTGAACAAATCAACCAAATTTAACTAAACTAAATAACTAGATTAACAAATCTAAACTAAATGAAACAAAACAAGCATTTTCGTCATGCACATGTCTACTATACTAGGCCATAATTGCATTCACCCCTTTAAGATTGTCTTTATACCAGGCAAAGACAAAGTTCTTTACTGAAGTTATTAAAGTTTAACAAGTAAACAGTTCAACATAGATGTTTTTAAAACATATTTCTGCTAAATTTTTTCTAAGTACCCCTTAGTGCGCATTAGGTATTTTATTTGTGTCCCTTGGTTTACTTGGTGTCCTTGCCCCATGAGATAGTCATTTGAAAAGTCCATTAGTCAAACATGTGTCCTTCCCCCCTGGAACCCCAAATGGGTTCCCACAGAGGGAGGTTAAGCAATAAGATAGCAATTACATATTAGCTCGGTTCCTGTTCCATTCCCATGCATAGAGTGACTGCCCCTCAGACTGATGATCTCCTGTACTTACAAACTTCTCAGGCACATGGACACCTGAAATCACCATAATTTGGCATAATTAGAAAAACCTATTAACTCTTTCTCCCAGCAGAGGATGGTACGTAAAAAGCCTGGGAAAGCCCATCCAGCAGACTTAAAGCATTGGTTACCCCAACATTTCATATTTCTGATATGTGCTTGCTGTACTATGTACTTGTATAAGAAAGTAGCCTGTTCTATTTGAATTGCTTCATTTCTGTGACGTCACTAGTGTTCCTGCTAGTCCCCTTACTTTCCTTAAAAACTTACCACACTAAGCAGGAGAATTCGTCATGGTCAGTTCTCTAGCTATACTGGAAACTCAGCCTGCTCTTCTCCAATGATCAGACCTTGTCCTGACACACACCCCCTACACAGCCTGTCACTAGGAAGCTCAGTGTGTTGCTACTTCTCCTCCCCCCAGCTCTTATGCAGCTGAGAACAGAGCGAATGTGATCACTTATAAAAAAGGGGAAAAAGGGTATTTATAATGTTTTTTGATATCTATACAAAAATGTGTTACCTTTCATTTCTATTTTAAACTGAATGGGTTATTTTACAAGGTGATCATTTACAATCACTTTAACTCTTGCTTCTCAGGACTTACCAACTCTGCAGGGCAACAAATCTAAACAGTGCAATTAACCCACAAGCAATACATGATTATACAGTGAATGCAAGTTGGGCAATCAGAGGCACTCAGTACAACAATAAAACATAACAACGAACTGGCAAATACCCACTACAGTAAATCCTGTGGATCGCTTACATGCTGGCTGTGGGATTACTTGATGCCTTCCCCCTTATCCCTGACTCAGTAACCTTTAGGTGTGGCAGAAGTTATTAGAGCTGAGGGAACTGTGACAGGCACTTATCAAGAGTGACTGACTATGCTCGCCCTTCCTGCTGACCTTCTTCATTCATAAAAGTCGTACCATTGCTTCTATTAATGAAACAAAGTCTCTGAAAGGAGGAGGTGGATCTTTCATTCATTTACCCATCCTCTATTCACAGATCATGTTTCATTCCTAGAAGCAATAGTACAACAGATGGGTGGGCATAGTTGAGTACTCTTGATCAATGCTTGTCACAAGTCTCTCAGCTCTCTTAACCCTCACTGCACCAGAAGATTACAGTGGTGGAGGTGGGGGAAGGGAAGGGTACAAGGGACACATCAGGTTGGCACTCAAGAACTGTCCCTTGTGTTGAATTCACGCTTTAACTGTTACATGAAATCATTCATCTAGACCAGGGGTCTCCAAACGATGGCCCTCCAGTTGTTCAGGGGAACTACAATTCCTATCATGCCTAGTCATGTCTTTGAATGTCATAGTTTTACAGGCACCTCCAGGTTAGAACCAGTTGTATTCAATAAGTTATAGATGCATTAATCCACTTACATAAAGGAAAGAGACTTCTGGCACATGTCGTCTCTACACAAGTGTGGTGTCTTTCCAACGCTTTTTAGCCTTATAGCAGCTTGTCCATGTGAGGGGAATCCTGTCCAGCAGGGTTTCTGGATGACTGGAGAGCTGGGACCAAGGATTGGTGAAGGCTCTGGTCAGTGGTGGAACGCAGCGTCGGGCGTGGTGACATCACAGGTAGTCGCAATGATGTTTTGGAGCATGTACTCATCCCCCCTCTTTCCTGGTCTGCCAGGCTGCTTGTTTGGATAAGGGTCTGGTATGGATTTTGGGGGAATCCCATGCCAATTTTTGGAGTTCCCCTTAAAATCTATGGCAGACCCAAAGGGCCTGGTATGGATTTTGGGGGGGACCCCACGCTGTTTTTTATTAAGATTTTGGTGCGGAGTTCCCCTTAAAATCTATACCAGACCCAAAGGGCCTGGTAGGGATTTTGGGAGGGACTCCATGCCATTTTTTTCTTAATTCTGTCATAGAGTTCCCCTTAACCACTTCAATACACTGTATTATATACTCTGCACTGACTGCACACATATACATACTAGACCGCCTGCACTGTATATATAGTCTACACTAAATGCACTATATATATATATATATATATATATATATATATATATATATATATATGTATATATATATATATATATATATATATATATATATATGTATATATATAGTATCTCACAAAAGTGAGTACACCCCTCCTCACATTTTTGTAAATATTTTATTATATCTTTTCATGTGACAACACTGAAGAAATAACACTTTGCTACAATGTAAAGTAGTGAGTGTGCAGCTTGTATGACAGTGTAAATGTTCTGTCCCCTCAAAATAAGGCAACACACAAGCATTCATATCTAAACCATTGGCAACAAAAGTGAGTACACCCCTTAGTGAAAATTTTGAAATTGGGCCCAAAGTGACAATATTTTGTGTGGCCACCATTATTTCCCAGCACTGCCTTAACCCTCTTGGGCATGGAGTTCACCAGAGCTTCACAGGTTGCCACTGGAGTCCACTTCCACTCCTCCATGATGAATAGGGATGGGCCAAACAGACCCCTGTTCGGTTCGCACCAGAAATTCCAAACACCGCAAAAGTTCAGACCCGAATAACGAACACCATTAAAACAAACATCAAAAATCAAAAGTGCTAATTTTGAAGGCTTATATGCAAGTAATTGGGCATACAATGGGGGTCGGGGTCCTGCCGATGTATCAATAAAAAAAAGAGAGAAGTGAAAAATGTTATTTTTAAATGAGCAGTGATTTTTTGATTTTTAAAGTGAAAGTCTAAGCCCTTGTACACACGGTCGGAGAATCCGACAACCAAATCCGTCTGAGTAATTCCGATGGATTAATTCCGGAAGAGGTCCGGAAGTGATGTTGCATACACACAGTCAGACTAAATTGTCGGAAAATCCGATTGTACATAACGTGATGGCGTTATTTCGTTACGACGGAACTACATTCAGGCTAGTAGCCAATAGCTTTGGTCTAGGAATTTGATCTGAGCATGCATGGCACTTTGTTCATCGGAGTAGGCTACACATGATTGGAGTATGTCCGTTAGGAGCATTTTGTCTGAAAATTTTACCGGCAAGTTGGAAAACTTGGTCCGTTGGATATTCAGACGGAAACAGTCCGATGCAGACCACACAAAGTCGGAATATCCGACAAAATGGGTCCAATAGGACACATTACGGCGGAATCTCCGACCGTGTGTATAAGGGCAGGACCTTTGAGGCAGGACTGGAAAAATCTCGCTCTCCAGACATTAGCTGTATCCATCCCACCAGGCAAAGCCTCAATATAGCAAGACAGATTTTTCACCAGGGGATGGTGAATGTGTGGAGAGAGATTAATCCACATGCACAGGACTACACACATTTTTCTAACCCTCACAATACATATGCAAGAATCAATCATTTCTTTCTATTGTCGACCCATATCTTGCTGGTGACTAAGTCTGTCATAAAAGACTCTGCCTGGTTGGACCACTCCCTGCTCATCCTCATCATGAACAGACAATCGGGACACCATAAAGGGTATTGCTGGAGGCTTAATGCCTCGATCCTTAGTAACCCTACACATGCACTTGAGATTGAAAAGGAACTACAGGAATACTTTTTATTAAATTATGTCAACAACATCTCCCCCATGGCACTATGGTCAGCACATATAGCCTTTATTAGGGGTAGAATTATTCAAATAGCCTCTAGGATCCATAAAGCTCACAAGGCACAAGGTCTAGAATCTGCTGCAGCAATAATTGCATTTATAAAGCCCCAAAAAAATAAAAATTTCCCTGCAATCTGCCTTTATTTTGCTCATCAACAGCTGGGGAGCCAGTGTGTATGATGAGGCCACAATGTAGTACACTGGGAACAAGAGTAGAGATTTTTTGGATACATTCTGGTGTCACTTTGACTTTGTATAGAAGTAACGGGTGCGTAAAAATTGGTCTTTGGGTGTCGTGGCACCTTCCCACCATAACCCTATAGAGGTACTCTTGATGTAAGCAAGAATTGGCCTTGCTGTAAAAAATTGCAATGATATGCACCTTTCAAACAGGTGCAGAAAAATTACTCTTTGGGTGTCGGGGGCGCCTTCCCACCAAAACCCTATAGAAGTGCTCTCGATTGAAGGTAAAAAAAAATTGCAATGATATGCATATTGTTGGTGTTTTTGTTACACTTGATGTGCCTGAGACACAATTTGCAGATAGCAACAGTGTGATCTGCTGCAGAAGTGCTGAAAAAGACAGACAGCTGAGCTTTGGGGAGTGGGCTTGGAGATAATAGCTGCAGAATGTGATGGAATAGGGTGGCTGCTCTCTACTCTTTCTTGATGTTGGACTCCTTAGGGTTGTGCCACCTCACATTCAGTTTCCTCCTCTGCTCTATCTGGCACCCAAGTCGCATCAGTGACCTTATCATCATCATCTCCATCTCCCTCATCTTCAACATTACCACTGGAGGCAACTTGGCAATATGGTGCGGCTTGGGGAACATTAAAGCCAATTTGTCTACCATTGATCCTCCCTCTCTCTAGGCACATGTTCCTGTCATCCTCAACCTCAGAGCCAACATTTAAATCCAGTAATGGCTGGACATTATTAAGGTGCATGTGGCTGACGCTGTGGTCAAATAACTCAGCTGACTCCTCAATGGCTGATGTTGGGGCTATGGCAGAGGATGAGAAGGATGAGGTTTAGTAAGCCAGTCCACCACCTCCTCCTCTCCACCTCCTCTGCATGCTGTGGCTGGATAGCATAGGCAAACCCACTAAACAGAGGAAATGATGCCCTGCCTGAGGACTGACCACCATGTCCACTTTTGCATGTGGACACATTTATTTCTGGCCCTCTTACAGTGCCAAGGGAACGTCTGTCTCTCCTTGTTGTCCTCCCAGACATTATTGGGAGGGAGGGGGCGGTGCTTATAAGCAGATGTAATGAAGAAGTTTAAATCTGTACGTAGATGTACTTTAATCAATGATGTCAATGAGGTGTTTGGTGCATTTTAATTTGAGTACTCGCACTACACAGACACACTCCATGGAAACACTAAAATATACTGCAATATCATGCACCAAACGTACAGTGATGCACAGAACTATATGGCGTTAAACTGGCAGTAGCGCACACAAAAGTAAATGGCGTTAAACTGGCAGTAACTCACAAAACAATATGGTGTTAAATTGGCAGTAACGCACAGACATATATGGCGTTAAACTGGCAGAAATGCACACAGAACTATATGGCATTAAACTGGCAGTAACACACAAAATTATATGGCGTTAAACTGGCATTAACACACACAGAAATATATGGCATTAAACTGGCAGTAACACACACAGAAGTAAATGGAGTTAAACTGGCAGTAACATACAAAAATATATGGTGTTAAACTGGCAGTAACACACACAGAAGTAAATGGCATTTAACTGGCAGTAACATGCAAAAATATATGGTGTTAAACTAGCAGTAACATACAAAAATATATGGTGTTAAACTGGCAGTAACACACACATAACAATGTGGCGTTAAACTGGTAGTAATACACACAGAACTATATGGTTTTAAACAGGCAGTAACACACACAATTATATGGCGTTAAACTAGCAGTAACCCACATGGAACTATATGGCGTTAAACTGGCAGTAACGCACACAGAACTATATGGCGTTAAACTGTCAGTAACACACACAAAACTATATGGCGTTAAACTGGCAGTAACACACACAACTATATGGTGTTAAACTGGCAGTAACACACACAATTATATGGCGTTAAACTGGCAGTAACGCATACAGAACTATATGGTGTTAAATTGTCAGTAGCGCGCACAGAATTATATGGCGTTAAACTGCCAGTAACACACACAAAACTATATGGCGTTAAACTGGCAATAATGCAATCAAATAAACTGTCACTACACTGAAGCTATCTGAACCTACCCTATCCCTACTCTAGCTATACACTAATGTAAAGATTACTGACACAGTCTCACTACACTACTCTACACATTGAAACCTATCTGAGCTGTCCCTACTCTACAGTAATGTATGTATGAATGACACGGCCTCACTACTGTAAGGTGTTCGTCTTCTAGATTCCCCTGGATAGCCTAGGCTGGAGTGGCTTAATGGAGGTCCCATACGCCGGCGGTTAATCAATACACATACACTCCATTTGTACATGGTGAAGATTACAAGGTTTAATGGGAGAGTGGACCTTCTTTTATATGGTATTTACAAAGCCCTGCCCAGTGAGTTTCACATACATCAACAATTTAACTCATGACATTAGCTCTTTCCTGAAATGTAAGTTAAAGGTTATCTCCTGACAGTTTTTTTCAACATCTACTGACTGACCATATTCTTGCGTAACCAGTCCTTATCTTAGCTTTGTCTCTCAGCAATGTATAGAAAACGAAACTACAGACAGATGCTCTGTCATCTAGTCACGTTATTTTGTACATAGTATGTTACGTACGCAATTCTGATACCTATTGAAATGCAAGCCTAAGCATATTGGTACTTGACTTAGTATTTCAATAGGTATCCCCTTATAATCCTCCCTTTGATCATTCTGTGATTTACATAATGATCATTCCTTTTCTAATTTAATAGCACAGGCTTCATACTCCGAACCCTCGTGCTCTTGGTTTTTATACCATACCGTTGGACCTTTAACAATGGAAGTGAGTTTCAGATCCTCCGGAGCGGCCGTGTTTCCCTTTTTACATAAACATTTGATTATCTTATAACAGGCATATAAAAATAGAATGAAGAGAATCACAGTGACAATTGTCATGGCAGCATTTCGGAGCCAAGATATTAATCCCCCAAAACTAAAACTGCTCGAGAAGGGATCCCAGTTTTTTCCTATGTTCCGTGCCTCTTTCTGTAGTTTATTTACCTCTTCCCTGTGTTGGGCAATAACGTCATAGTAGTCTGGGACTTCGATGCTGGTATTATGAATCCAGGTACAGCACTCATAATCCTCAGTAGTCTCACAGAGGCCAGTAAGGGCTGCGCTCATACTTTCTATGGCCAACTCATGTAGTTCTAGTTGCTTCCTAATTGCCCTAGTTTCTAGATTTAGTTTGGTTATATCATCAGAATTTTCCTCCAGAATCTCATCAATTATGCCAGTGTAATTATTTAATCTTTTCATTAGGTCAATTCCCCATCCTGTCCAGGAAGGGAACCATGCCCAGGCCATATCTTTTTCTAAAAACAATTCTCGTTTATTACGGTGTCTAAGGGGATATCTAGGATGCATGCTAGCTTCAAGGAGGTGACTTCCCTTGTTATCCCCTAATACCCCCATGATAGGAACCAGGGCTGCAAGGTAACACCACCCCTGGGGTTTGGTTGGGATCCAGGGGTGACAGAGTTTGCCGCAGCATATATATATGGTATTTCCTAGAGCTAGGGGCCGTTTATGGAACACGTTCCTAAGAGTATCAGAAAGGCCAGAGAGTATCAGAATTGACATTAATTGGTGTATTGTAGACTTAGTACTGGAGCTAAGGAAGTCTAAAAAGGTGGCATTTAGGGTGGGATCTGAAGTATGGAAGAAAGAAGGACTGTTAAGCGATGTCATCGAAATGTTAAGTTTTGCTTGTTTGCAAACCTCGGCTCCATCTGTGGTGTTTCCCAGTCGGAAACACCAGTCTGGGAAGTGGCTTCTACCTATAATTTGGAAAGTGAGGGTTTTATTTGGAAGGGTCCTAGTAACATTCGTTAGGACAATAGGGGGTGTTCCATTAAGGAGGGGGGTAAAATTCAAGGGGACTGCCATGAGAGGGATTCTAGCTGTACTGGGATGTAACTTGCTGCAGATCCAGCATTTCTCAAAACCGGATTTTTGAGCATAGCTATATTTGAATTTTAGTAATAACATCTTGTCAGTCAGTCCCTTAGGTGACTCATTAACGGGTATAATACTTCTAATATGTCTTTGGCCGGGGGTATTATTCATCTTAGGTGGTCCACATATCCCTTTTAATAGACCTAAGTCTTCTGGATGATATATACAGTTGGCTATAAACCATGTGGGCAGGAATACAAGTAGTACCAGACTGAATCTCTCTCTTAGTTTATAGTCGGACCAACCTAGTCAGACTCCTCAATACCTGCGAACCCTTTTCACCCCCCAAGGGACCAGCCTAGTCCGTTGCGAAGGCACAGTTTATATATATATATATACAATTAAATTTCTTATAATGGTTGTTTGGACAGGTCAAGCATAAACGCCAATTACCATAAAAAGAGGTAAAATGTGTAAATATGACTTACCTGTGCAAACCCCACTTCCTGGTACCAAAACTGTAAGGTGTTCGTCTTCTAGATTCCCCTGGATAGCCTAGGCTGGAGTGGCTTAATGGAGGTCCCATACGCCGGCGGTTAATCAATACACATACACTCCATTTGTACGTGGTGAAGATTACAAGGTTTAATGGGAGAGTGGACCTTCTTTTATATGGTATTTACAAAGCCCTGCCCAGTGAGTTTCACATACATCAACAATTTAACTCATGACATTAGCTCTTTCCTGAAATGTAAGTTAAAGGTTATCTCCTGACAGTTTTTTTCAACATCTACTGACTGACCATATTCTTGCGTAACCAGTCCTTATCTTAGCTTTGTCTCTCAGCAATGTATAGAAAACGAAACTACAGACAGATGCTCTGTCATCTAGTCACGTTATTTTGTACATAGTATGTTACGTACGCAATTCTGATACCTATTGAAATGCAAGCCTAAGCATATTGGTACTTGACTTAGTATTTCAATAGGTATCCCCTTATAACTACACTACAGTGAAACTATCTAAACTGTCCTTACTCTAGCTGCACATTATGCAAAGCTGAATGATGGTCCTCCTCATTACACTCACACTATCCCTAGACTGACACTAAACGAATATTCTACACTGACAATTGAAGCAAAATAGCACAGTATAGCACACTAACTAACTAATAGCACTGAACAGAGCCCTGTTCTATCTCTCTCCATGCTGCAATCACACTGAATATGCCTGCCATTGAAAGAATACTTTTATACTGTGGGGCGGGAATGAGCCATGATTGGATAAAGTCATGATGACAGTGTCCAATCATGACTCTGACAGTGCTCTGTGCCCTAATTGGCTGAAGCTTTCACTGCTTCAGCCAATCAGGGCTTGCAATGCACTGTTCAGTGCCGCAACGCATTGTGGTTGGTTGAGGGGGGGCCAACAAAGGTTGAACGACCTGTTTGTTCAGCTGTTCATTGAATGTCCAAACAGCGAAAGCTTGGCTCGAACTTATGCTCGGGCTGAACCGTTAGCCCATCCATAATGATGACATCACAGAGCTGGTAGATGTTAGAGACCTTGCACTCCTCCACCTTCTATCTGAGGATACCCCACATATGGTCAATAGGGTTTAGGTCTGGAGACATGCTTAGACAGTCGATCACCTTTACCCTCAGCTTCTTTAGCTAGGTTATGGTCATCTTGGAGGTGTGTTTGGGGTCCTTATGTTGGATGTCTGTCCTTATGTTGGAACACTGCGGCCCATTTTCCAAAGGGAGGGGATCATGCTCTGATTCAATATGTTACAGTACATGGTGGCATTCATGGTTCCCTCAATGAATTGTAGCTCCCCAGTATTGGCAGCACTCATGCAGCCCCAGATCATAACAATTTCACCACCATGCTTGACTGTAGGCAAGACACACTTGTCTTTGTACTCCTCACCTGGATGCTGCCACACACGCTTGATACCATCTGAGCCAAATAAGTTTATCTTGGTCTCATCAGACCACAGGACCTGGTCATGGTTCCTCTTATCCATGCCCTTAGTCTGCTTGTCTTCAGCAAACTGTTTGTGGGCTTTCTTGTGCATCATCTTTAGAAGAGGCTTTCTTCTAGGACAACAGCCATGCAGACCAATTTGATGCAGTGTGCAGCGTATGGTCTGAGCACTGAAAGGCTGACCCCCCACCCCTTCAACCTCTGCAGAAATGCTGGCAGCTGGCATGTCTATTTCCCAAAGACAACCCCTGGATATGATGCTGAGCATGTGCACTCAACTTCTTTGGTTGACCACAGCGAGGCCTGTTCTGAGTGGAACCTGTCCAGTTACACTGCTGTATGGTCTTGGCCACCGTATAGTGATTGCGAACCTTGGCACCCCAGATGTTTTGGAACTACATTTCCTATAATACTCATGCACTCTGCAGTGTAGTTAAGCATCATGGGAAATGTAGTTCCAAAACATCTGGGGAGCCAAGGTTCACCATCACTGGCCTATGCCATCTTTATGTAGAGCAAACATTCTTTTTTTCAGATCCTCAGATAGTTCTTTGCCATGAGGTGCCATATTGAACTTCCAGTGACCAGTATGAGAGAGCAAGAGCGATAACACCAAATTTAAGACACCTGCTCCCCATTCACATCTGAGACCTTGTAACAATAAGGAGCCACATGACACCAGGGAGGGAAAATGGCTAATTGGGCCCAATTTGGACATTTTAACTTAGGGGTGTACTCACTTTTATTGCCAGCAGTTTAGACATTAATGGCTGTGTGTTGAGTTATTTTGAGGGAACAGCAAATTTACACTGTTAAACAAGCTGTACACCCACTAGTTTACATTGGAGCAAAGTGTCACTTCTTCAGTGTTGTCACAAAAAGTTATAATATTTTTTTTACAAAAATCTGAGGGAGTGTACTCACTTTTGTATATATATAGATATACCTCACATTGGCACAATTTTCCTCTTGTGTTATTGTTTTTAAAACTAGAAAAAAAAGATGAAAAGTTATACTAATACATACTGTTGCTGAATATAGTATGTAGTCTATGATGAAGCAGCTTCTGTGCATATAGAATACCTCATTAAAGGGTCTGAATCTATAAGGAATCATGGAAATTCATATAACAAAGTTATATAGCGATAACTAGAACCACTAAGTTACTGAAATTGACCACTATGAATATGCAATGTATCAGAATTATTAAAATGTCATATGCATTATTTAATGCAGTTAATGTATGCAAACAAAGTACACAAATTTTAAGGATAATTTAATAGCCATTTAGCTTCATTTGAAGCCAATACTTTTTACACTGTTCCTGAAAAACTATACCATGCCACTGCAATGAAGAGTCCTAAAGAACAGTTTTGTTTATTTTTTATTAAACCTATACAAATTAACTTAAAGTGGTTGTATAGTCAATTTTGGTACTTTTACCTACAGGAAAGCCTATAATAAGGCTTACCTGTAGGTAAAAAAAAATCTCCTAAACCTGTACGGTTTAGGAGATATTGCCCTCACAATGCGCCGCTGACTGCAGCAGCGCATGCACACAGGGGATTCTCGGCTGAAAGTTTGGCAGACGCCGGAACCTCCCGGAACCTGCCGGAAAGAAGTCTCCCGCGCACATGCGCGGGAGTGACGATATCGCGGCTCCGGCCACTCACAGCGCCAGAGCCACGATACCCGGAAGAAGCGCAGAGGGAACATGTCAGCTCCCTCGGCATGGATCAGGCCAGATGTCGGGGCCTCGTTCTAAGGTAAGTATTTCATAATGAGCTAGTATGCGGTGCATACTAGCTCATTATGCCTTTTCCTTTGCAGGTGAGTACAAAAAAATAAAAAATTCAGCGGGTATACAACCGCTTTAATTTTACTTTAAATGTTTTTAGTATAAAAACATTTGGCAAAACCGGTGGGAGGTTTGCAAGTACCAAACATAGCACAGAACCCCACTGAAGTCTATGGGAGCCAAATTTATTTATTCATTTATTTATTTTTAGCTTTATTTAAAGCGATACTAAAGGCTAATTATAATTTTTTTTGGTAAAATAAAAGACATGTTATATTGTACAATATTGTAGAAACGATATTGCACAGAGCAGTACCTTGCTTCTGTTATGGCAATTCCCTGCCAGCGCTGTCTACTCCTTTGTTCCTCCTCAGCAAAACATGTGCTGAGGGGGCACCCATGTGGGTGCACTTCCAAGTCAGGCTGTGCCTGTCCATAGACACAGCCTATGACCCCTACTGCTTACAGTATGAGAAAAAGGAAGGTGGGACTTTAAATGAGGCTATTGATTTGTGGGGGTGAGATAATTAACCACTTTCAGACCGGACCAATTTGCTGGTCAAAGACCAGACCACTTTTTGCGATTCGGCACTGCGTCGCTTTAACTGACAATTGCGCGGTCGTGCGACGTGGCTCCCAAACAAAATTGATGTCCTTTTTTTCCCACAAATAGAGCTTTCTTTTGGTGGTATTTGATCACCCCTGCGGTTTTTATTTTTTGCGCTATAAACAAAAATAGAGCGACAATTTTGAAAAAAACGCATTATTTTTTACTTTTTGTTATAATAAATATCCCCCAAAAATATATAAAAAAACATTTTTTTCCCTCAGTTTAGGCCGATACGTATTCTTCTACATATTTTTGGTAAAAAAAATCGCAATAAGCGATTATTGATTGGTTTGCGCAAAAGTTATAGCGTTTACAAAATAGGGATAGTTTTATAGCATTTTTATTAATAATTTTTTATTATTTTTTTTTTACTAGTAATGGCGGCGATCTGCGATTTTTATTGTGACTGCGACATTGTGGGGGACCCATCGGACATTTTTGACACATTTTTGGGACCATTGTCATTTATACAGTAATCACTGCTATATAAATGCAGTGATTCCTGTGTAAATGACACTGGCAGTGAAAGGGTTAACCAGTGGGTGGCAGTGTAGGGGTTAAGTGTTCCTAGGGGTGTGTTACTAACTGTGGGGGGGGTTGGGCTTTCATTTAGTGTACACTGATCTCTGCTCCAATCACATGGAGCAGAGATCAGCGTCACTAGTTGCTAGGCAGAATGGAAAAATTTTGTTTACACAGCATTTCCTCCATTCGGCCGCTCCGTGACACGATCGCGGGGATGCCAGCGGCGATCGAGTCCGCGGGTCCCGCGACCGGACTCACGGGGGTTCCGACCAGCGCGGGAGCGCGCCGCCGGCGGCGCGCTCCCAATGGCAGGGTGGCATCGAATATTGGACGTACCTGTACGCCAATATGCCTGCCCATGCCATTCTGTCGACGTACATCGTCGTACGCTGGTCGGGAAGTGGTTAAAAAAGTATATTTAATTGGCATATTGAGTCTGACAATACATAGCAATGATGTACATAGTAAAAAGGTTTAATATGTATACACAGACACATACACGCACATTGACCTCATGAATAAATTATATATACATGTCAAAGGCATGGCATAAAAAAGAGATTTTGTATGGATAAAATGAATTATTGCAGATTCATATATGTACACATCATCGAAATGACACTATGCAGTGTAATCAATGGTAAGAAACGCAGTATGATCATTTGGTTGTAGATAATGAGTCTAAGTAGGTTGCTATCAGTAGGCATGAGAATGCATCCTAAAATCCAGATGCGTTTCATGGATAATGCCACTCAGGGGCAGATGCATGCAACTATAAAAAACAACAAAACATGAGTAGTCCAGTATGATCAAACGTTATACCCCTCAAAGGGGAGGATGTGTACAAGAGAAAAGGGAGAGAATTACTCATCCCTCTGAGTACTTACATCATGATGAGTCTGAAAAATGGGGACGAGGAATCAGAGGCTGTCCAAATTGTCTGTACCTGGAGTTGTGGAAGGAGCCTGCAGGAGAGGGACCGGGTCCCGAAAACATCATACCCAGTAAAAATGAAAGACAGAAATCCAGGTAGTGGTATGAGTGGGCTTCATGACTAAATATATATATATTGGATGTGCTATAAATACTCTATATTGTCGGAAGTAGCTAGAGCCCAATGCCAAAGTGCAGGTGGACAAGTGAATGTGAAAAGAAGTGTGTGAAGAGAGAAAAAAAAAATAATCAGAGATGAAAAAAAAAAAAGGAGAAACAAAAAGGGGGAAAAAGTAAGAAAGAAGGAAAAAGAAAAAGGAAAAAGAAAAGGAACATATATATATATATATATATATTTATGGTCTAGAGCCCTCTGACCGATACGTATAAGGATGACAAACAAGGTTAACATAAACTCCCTTCCTAGAAATGGACCTGAAAGTGTGCCCTGGTCTAACGTACGGTATACCAAAATAAGGGGGCATACCCTAGATAGAGAAATGGGTATAAATGAGATGAATGAAATGGAGTGAAATGAGTACTCTCATGAGGAGTATAATGCCTGAGAAATGCCCTAAAAAAGGGGATGGGTGGGTGGGTATCGCGCACCGGAACCGACGAGGAAGGCAGGCGAGCAGGCTAGTAATATACCCCACCGGGCTCCTCCCATAATTCCAGGCCACCATACTGGCCTTTCTATTTATGGTCTAGAGCCCTCTGACCGATACGTATAAGGATGACAAACAAGGTTAACATAAACTCCCTTCCTAGAAATGGACCTGAAAGTGTGCCCTGGTCTAACGTACGGTATACCAAAATAAGGGGGCAAAAATATTCAGGTAGGGGTTGTATTTTATTGTATCAAGTTTGAGACTGGGTGAGTTTAACAAAGGCCTGGGCCATCTCCACTTGCGGGTTGGGTATGTAACGGGCGAAACAGCTGGACTTCCATCTGCCCAACTTCTTGATCACATGGTCCGGGACCCCTTGGCGGGAAGCGGTTGAAGCTGCTCCGATACGGAAGGAATGTCCGGAGTAGTGAGTAGGATTGAGGTGAAGGATGCCCAGAAGTATCCTGACATGTTCCATAAACTGGGCAGCGTTCAGTGGTTTAGTGTGGAATGGCAGAAGCGGGCCAGACCCTGGTTGACCGGCCAGAAGGTTTAACAAGCGGGTGAGAATGGCGACCGGGCACCAGCGGTTGTTGGTCTTGTAGAAATGTATGTCAGTACCCGAGCCAAGCTGCTGCGTCTTGGAGACTGCTAAGTGTAGAATATAATGATCTTCGTATCGGACCAGGTGATGTTTGCACAGCATGCGTGCTGAGGGGCCATTACAAGTAAACTCGCCTGGCCGTAAGAAGCCGTAGAAGGCCAGGTGTATGGCTGCCTGCAAGACGATACTTAAGCGGAGACCGAAAGGTGAAGTGGCCAGAATATCCGACATATCTCTAAAAACGTCTCCTGTAATAGGCAGCCGTTTGGTGCGGGCCACTGGCTGGCGCTTCTGGACGCCGCGCATAAGAGCCCGTACGGCGTGATAAGAAAATAAGGAAGGTTCGGTAGGGTCCTGGAGGGACGAGAAATGTTGTACACCGGGCAGGTATAGCCGGATCGTATTAAAGGATAACGCCAACTCCGAGTGGCAGTGGGAAATGAAGGCTAGGACTTGCTTGACACGGGACGTCTCTGTGCTGTGACACGACATGAAGCGGTTAAAGGCCCTCCAGGCCAACTGATAGGCCTTGAGGGTATTGCGTGAGAGGGAGTGCTCGATGAGTCAGGTCGCCGCTAGGAGGTGTGGTGCTAATCCAGGGTCAGCTGCGACCAGTCCGGGATAGCTGCTGATGTTGGTCCGGCTCCGGGTACCTGATCAAAAAAAGAGACAAAATTAAAGCGGGAGAGGGCGTCCGCCGCCTGATTGAATTTACCGGGGATGAAGGAACAATGGATGTTGAACTGAAACAATAAAGAAAGCTGGACCAGTCGACGAAGGAAGGACATAATTGCTAGAGAGTTGGATCTGCCTTTATTAATGATCTCCGCAGTGGCTAAATTATCTGTAGAAAAGGTCACCGTTTGCCCCGACCAACTGCGGCCCCATGTGTGAGCTGCAGCTACGATGGGGTACAACTCAAAGAGGGAGGACGTCTCGGCGAAGCCAGGGATAGCCAGTATCTGGGGAGGCCAGGGAGCTGCGAGCCACAGATGGCCAAAAATAGCCACAAAGCCTGTGGAGGCCGCTGCGTCGGTCACCACCTGGGGTGAAAGGGAAGACACAGAGGGAATGAACAGGGACACGCCATTCCAAGAGGATAGGAACTCCTCCCACATAGCAAGGTCTGCTATCGCCGCGGGATCCAGGCTGAGGACCTGCTCCGGGTCCTGTGAGAGGGACAGTAAGACTAATAGGCGTGACACGAATGCGCGACCCTGAGGGATGATGCGCATGGCGAAATTCAGCATGCCGAGTAGGGACTGTAGCTGTCTTTTGGTGCACGTTCTGGCACGGGTGAAGTCCCTCAGGACCGTCCTGATGCGGGCCAGTTTATCCAGGGGGAGGCTGGCCTGCATAGTGTTGGTGTCTAGGCTGACCCCGAGAAAGGTGATGGTCTGCGTCGGACCATCCACCTTGTGCTCGGCAATGGGGACGTTGAGGTTACTGAAGACCGCCCTCAACTTATGCAGATCTCCTGGAGGTGAGCCGGGTGGCTCGATCAGCAGGAAGTCATCCAGATAGTGTATGACTCCCCGACACTGGGCTACGTGCAGCAGGATCCACGTGAGAGTCTGAGCGAAAGTATCGAAGAGCCAGGGGCTGCTCTTGGACCCGAATGTTAGTTTGGTGGCAAAATAGTACCGCTCCTTCCACTTGATGCCATGCCAGCACCAGAGAGATGGGTGGATGGGAAGGAGCTTGAAGGCGTCCGAGATGTCCGCCTTGGAGAGCCAGGTTCCTGTGCCTGTTTTGAGAATGGCCTGGATGGCCGTGTCTACAGATGTATACTTGAGGGAGAACTCCTCTGAGGGGATAAGGGAATTAAGACTGGGGACAGAAGAGGAATGAGGCGCTGACAAATCGTACACCAATCTGAGTTTATTAGAGAACTTGCCCTTGACAAGCCCAATAGGGCTGACTCTCCAGGTGTTGAATGGGGGCTGTGTGAAAGGGCCTATGATGAAGTCTCGGTCTAACTCTGACTGTAGTAGTTGGTCAATGGCTCGTTCATCCATAGCTGCTGATCGCAGGTTCTGGCATTCGTGCGTGAGGTGAGGGAGAGAAATAAGTCCAGTGTGAAAGCCTTGAGTGAAGCCCTGAACAAGGTAGACGGATAGTGAGGGGGTAGGATGATCGGTGAGGTAGATGCTGAGCCACGAGACGTTGACCCGGCTTAGTCAAGATTTCTTAACCTGTTTGACCTCACACATGATCCTGGGATGAGCCCTATGACACTGTGTGCATACGTGGAGCAGCCTGCACTGACTGAAATTGCATGAGCCGCTATTATAATTGTTGCAGATTGCTGCGCCCCCCATGGTCTTGATCGGGCGCCCAAATTTATCCGTCTGCGGCAGGCGCGCCGGCGCCTGTGAGCCCTGAGCGGTACCTGAGGTAGAAGGACCGTCTGAGGGCGGGGCTGCCACTGAGCTAGCGCACCAAGTCGCGGTGTGAGTAGCCGATTGGCAAATCGCACAAAGAGGAGACCGTAGCCCCGCGAAGTGGCGGCAGAATAGTTCTGTATCCATGACGCTCCAATCAGTAGGCGTCTGGAACTGGACGAGCCTGGTGGCCGCTTTGGCGGAAAAGGAGCGGTGGTAGTCGTAAAATGAAAACCCGCCGTATTTATAACCTAGATCTACTACCACATGGAGGTAGCGATCCAGCTCCTCCCTCCTGCCAGGGGAGACTGAGCAGATGATGTCCCTCATCATGCCGAAGGCCAGTGTAAATTTGGTGACAGAAAGCTTCCTGTCCAGCCTGGGGTCTTTGGTCTTGAGGACCACCGACACGTCCCCCCATGTATAAGCCTTGTTTTCTGCCAGTTCATGAATGGAGATGAGAAGCAAAGCCAGATTGACGTCCTTGCCCTCTAAGATGTCCTTCCTGATGCTAGCTGATACCAGATGAGAGGGGTACACCACTGATGTACACTCGGTGGTACCTGCGAGAGGGTTAGTCACTGCCTGGGATGCTGGTACTGGAGGAGACACGGGCGGGCGGGTCTCGAGGAGGGCCACCCGATTCTGGACCTCTGATATTGAGGTCGTCAGGGAAGACACCAAGGTATGGAGCTGCGAAATAGAAGAGGCGATAGAGCCCAGTGAGGCCTGCTGGGTACTAGCCTCAGCCGCAGCTGGGGGAGGAAAGAGGAGCCTGAAAAGCCCGGCCTTCCTGGCTGTTGCCGGAAAGGGTACGCCTCTGCGCCTAAGCTCAGCTGTCATCCTAAGAATGGTCCATGCTCTGAGGGACCGTTGGCTGCCACTCTCTGAGACTAGAGACGGAGACAATGGGGCAGTGAGGTCCTCGCTGCCAGCCCGAGACATGGTGGCGTAATCCAGGCCTGGCGAGCCTATTAGTCCTTGGGTTCGGGTTTTCTCCTACGCGGAACCTATATGAGGGTGACATGGATTACAAGACTCGTTGGAGATCCTGAAAAAGCATATATGCTTAACAAGAAGGATGCTTCCGCTCATGAGCGTTTCCTCCCAGAAGACGTTTTTTTTTTTTTTCTTACCTAATGAGGCACCGTCCCACCAGGTGCAGGGTGGACCTACTGAAAACTCGACTGACCTGAGGAGATGAAGGTGAAGTTTGAGAGTTCTATACCTGAACAGAAATGCTAGCCAAAATAGTGACTTCATGGAGGTGAGATTTTTTTAGAAATGAAATGAAACGAAATAAAGAAATAAAACAAACAACCGAATGAAATGTAGCTTCCTTTTTCCCCTTTTTTTCTTTTTTTCTCCTTTTTTTTTTTTTTTTTGCAGGTATGAAACTTTGAAGCAATTTATAGTGAAATGTGGTCGGTGAGCCAGGCCCCCGGTAGGAATCCAAAGTTTGAAAAATCAACTGGACTTGAACCGGGAAGCGATATGACAGTGAAATGAGTGAATCCGCCATGACAGATGTCCGGATCGCCATGCCACCATCTTGCGACCGAGCACGAAACGGATTCTGGAGCATGTACTGAAAATGAGGCCTGTCCTAGGGCACGCCGAGACGAATTTGGTGCACGGATGTGACTATTCGTACCGGAGCGTGATAGGTGAGATGAAATGATACCCATGACAAAGACAAGAATCAGAGGATGTGCCCATGAATGAAACAAACGAATCCTGTCTTTGGAGCATGTACTGAAATGAGGCGTGACAGCTGGGCACACCGGCACAAATCGGTGCATCAATAAATGCAACAGGATTCGAATCGGAGCGTGATAAGTGACAGAAAATGATATGCCATGACAGAGACAAGAATCAACGACTGGACAGATGGTTACAACAAAGAATCCTTCTCTGGAGCATGTACTGAAATGAGGCGTAACAGCTGGGCACACCGGAACGAATCGGTGCATTAATGCATGCGACGGGATTAGAATCGGAGCGTAATAAGTGACAGCAATGGTATGCCATGACAAAGACTAGAATCAGTGATTGTGCCTGAACCTGCGAGTGACTCAGTCTCTGGAGCATGTACAGAAATGAGACCGAAGAACTAGGGCACTCCGAAGCGAATCGGTGCATCGGGGATGCGACAGGATTCACACCGGAGCGCGGTGAGTGACAGAAATGAAATGATTCAATCTGATATAAAAGATTGAAATGATGCGAAGTGACATGAAATGATCGAAATAATTCGAACGGAATGAAATGATCGAAATGACTCAAATATATGAAATGAATCGTATATGGAACGGTCGGACCGGTTTAACGTTTGAAAGGACACGACATTCGAAATGATCCGGACTGCTAGAATTAACGTAACGAGCAGTCGGCTGTGGTATCGAAGTGATTCGACCGATTCGAATATTTAAGAAATGATTGGGGAGTCGTTCGGCTCGACCTGACGTGCCTACGAAATGAAGTGCCCGATGTGGCACGACCGACACGTCTCGAAAGGAAATAACAACTTTCCTTCGCAAGAAAAAGGAGTAGTGACACGAGGTAACGAGTACGAGTGACACGGTTTAAAACGTTCGTGAAATGAAAGGTGAGAGGTTCGTGAGTTCAGGATATCGTGTTTAAGTGACATTGTAACACATGAAATGAAAAATGGGTGCCGAAGCCCTACCTGCGACAGCCGGCCCAGACGCGTTGTACGGCAATTTCTTTGAGTATTGCGACACTCGGACGGAAAACACGCGAACGCCAACGACGACAAGACGACTGACAACACGGACACGATCAAGACAAACACGGGGACTCACGAACACAACTCGCTACGTTTGGTCTCAAACAGTGGGCCCTTGATTTCTGACGTATCAGATATCGCGCACCGGAACCGACGAGGAAGGCAGGCGAGCGGGCTAGTAATATACCCCACCGGGCTCCTCCCATAATTCCAGGCCACCATACTGGCCTTTCTATATATATATATATATATATATATATATATATATATATATATATATATATATATATATATGTATAGCTGGTGGAATAAGTATTGAACACGTCATGTCTCTAGGTAAAAATATTTCTAAAGGTGCTATTGACATGAAGTTTTCACCACATGTCAATAACAACCCATGCAATCCACACATAAAAAGAAATCAAAACATATACGTTCAGAAATTAAGTTATGTATAATAAAATGGAATGACACAGGGAAAAAGTATTGAACACCTGAAATGTATTTAATACTTTGGAGAAAAAGTTCTTTGTTGGTAAGGACAGCTTCCCAATGTCTCCTGTATGGAGAAACCAGTTGCATGCATTGCTCAGATAGGATTTTGGCCCATTCTTCCACACAACCAGTCTTCAGGCTGCATTCACACCTGAGTGTTTCCAGCTTGTAAAACGCCTGAAAAACGCCTCAAAAATGCCCAACAAGAAAAATCCCATTAAGTTAAAAAGCCCCTGTTCACATTTGAGCGTTTTGTAGCCTGAGGCTCAAAAAAGTACATGAGCTTTTTGGGCAGATTACAGGTGTTTTTTTGCTTTTTACATTGGTGACCTTTTGACCTGTGCAAAATCGTGGCAAAAAAAACGGTATAAATTGCAGCAAAATCGCTGCAAAAACACATGACTTTCTGCCTGAAAACGAAACGCTCAGGTGTGAATGCAGCCTCAAATCTTAAAGGCCCTGTGGGCCTCTTCTATGAACTCTGAGCTTTAGTTCTTTCCATAGATGTTTTATGTGGCTGGGCCATTTTTGCAGCTTTATTTTCTTTCTTTGAAACCAATTGAAAGTGTTCTTGGCTTTGTGTTTGGGATCATTGTCTTGCTGAAATGTCCGCCCTTGTTTCATCTTCATCACCCTCTTAGATGGCAGCAGATTTTTATATTATTACCTAACGTACATAGGGGACTTAAAACTCTCAGGGCCAGATGGATTGAGGACTTTCCAATAGAATGGATACAGAAGATTGGGAGAAGTGTGGACATGCCCTTTCTCACAATTGGTCTCTGCGAGGGACAGACTGATTCAATTTAAAATCATACATAGAGTGTATTTCACATCCATACGATTACATAAAATATAACCAAATATTACAGATTCCTGTTGGTGATGCGGTGTACCCTCAGTGGACTTTATGCATGTTTTCTGGACCTTTCCACAGATAAAATCTTTCTGGACTGAGGTTGCCACATTTATTCTAACCGGTACCACTATTCAAGTCCCGCCTACAGTGGAAGTGTGTCTGTTAGGACTTGTAGAACCTCTGGCCAATCTTTGGGCGGTCAGAACTCTCTTCAGATTATTACTTTACTATGCACACAAGGCCATTATACTTAGGTGGAAATCCCCTGTTGCACCATCCATTAATTTCTGGAAACAATTGGTTAATGCAGCCTTACCATTATACAAGGCCACTTATCTATCTATAGGGTGTGCTAATAAGTTCCATAAAATGTAGAATAAATGGATTGAGGCTTCAGTTACAAATGCAGATTCTCTGGGTGACTAGGGAGCGTCAGGCAATTTGTTCCTCATATGGTGGTGGAACTTTGTGTTTCTGTCACACCATGTGGGCAGTTTCCTGGGTACCTGGGTTCTGGGAGAGAAGGCATCGCAATACTGTATCTGCCACAGAAGGTTGCCTGGTAAAGCTCACGTACCCCAACTTGCATAGATGGACTGAGTGTACAATTCTTGGTTGTTTTAGGATCTTGTAGACTTGCTTTAACTTTCTTAGTTCTTGTTCTTTTGTGTTTCCGAGCCCGGGTATGCCCAAGAGGCTCTGTTTTGTAATCTACACTTAAAAACTGCAATAAAAATAATTAAAAAAAAGAAAAAAGACAAAAAGAATGTCTTGTTGCATTTTTCCATTTATCCTTACTTCAATGATATGAAGTTTGGCAGCACTGTATGCTGAAAAAACAGTCCCACACTATGATGTTACCACCTCCAAACTTCATTGTTGGTATGAAGGGATGTGCAGTGTCATTTGACCTCCAAACATGGTGTGTATTATGGCATCCAAAGAGTTCAATTTTGGTCTTTGGTCTCATCTGACCAGACTATATTCTCTCAGTATTTCACAGGCTTGTCTAAAAGGCTTGTGCAGTAAACTTAAAAGAGCCTCAACATGCTTTTTCTTTAGCAATGGAGTCTTGCGTGGTGAGTGAGCAAACAGGCAATGGTGATTGAGTGCATTACTTATTGTTTTATTTGAAACAATTGTACCTGCTAATTTCAGGTCTTTCTGAAGCTCTCCACAAGTGGCCCTTGGCTCTTGGACAGCTCTTCTGATAATTTTTTTCACTCCTCTGTTAGAAGTCTTGTGAGGATTACCTGGTTGTGGCCAGTTTATGGTGAAATGTTGTTCTTTCCACTTCCGGATTATGGCCCAGTGCTCACTGGAACAATTAGAAGTTTAGAGATCCTTCTGTAACCAATACCATCAGTATGTTTTGCAAAAATAAGTTTGTCAAGGTCTTGAGAGATCTCTTTTTGCTTTTACCCATCGTGAGATGTTTCCTGTGTGATACCTTGGTGTAGAGTCACCTTTTTATAGGCCATCAGTTAAGACTGAACAAGATTATATTAATTTTCACTGACAACGGGCAGGATTGCTTTCTAATTACTCATAGATTTAAGCTGGTGTCTTGGCTTTCCATGCCTTTTTGCACCTCCCTTTCTTTATGTGTTTAGTACTTTTTCCCTGTGTCATTCAATTTTTTTTAACATAACTCAATTTGCAAACTTATTTGTTTTGGTTTCTTTGTATGTATGGATTGCATGGGTTGTTGCAGACATGTGATGAAAATTTCATGTCAATAGCACCTTTACCAATATATTTACCTATAAAAATTGTGAAATTTTCAGTACTTATCTTACCTGCTGTATATACACAGTGTATATATATATATATATATATACACATACTCACACACACACCAATATAAGACTTTTTTTAACCACTTCCATACCAGGCCTATTCTGGCACTCTTCTCTTACATGTAAAAATCATCATTTTCTTGCTAGAAAATTACTCAGAACCCCAAAACATTATATTTTTTTTAGCAGACACCCTAGGAAATAAAATGACTTTTTATCTCGCACGCTATTTGCGCAACAATTTTTCAAACGTGTTTTCTTTGGAAAAAAAACTGTTTCATGATTTATAAAAATATCAAAGCTGTAAAGTTAGCCCATTTTTTTAATATAATGTGAAAGATGTAACGCCGAGTAAATAAATCCCTAACAGGTCACTCTTTAAATTTGCGCACACTCATGGAATGACGCCAAACTTCAGTACTTAAAAATCTCCATAGGCGATGTTTTACATTTTTTTACAGGTTACATGTTTAGAGTTACAGAGGAGGGCTAGTGCTACAATTGTTGCTCGAGCTCTAATGCACACGACGATACCTCATACGTGTGGTTTGAACAGCGTTTACATATGTGGGTGGGACTAACATGTGCGTTCGCTTCTGAGCGCAAGCTACCGGGGACAGGGGCATTTTAAATATTTTTTTTTATTTTACTTATTTTTTTTCTTTTTACCTTCTCTTACAAGATTTTTTTTATCACTTTTATACCTATTACAAGGAATGTAAAAATCCCTTGTAATAGGAATCATTCGTGGCAGGTCCTCTTTATGAAGAGATGCGGGGTCAGTAAGACCCCGCATCTCTCCTCCAGGCTGGAAAGCATGAGATCGGAAAATAATCCACGATCCCATGCTTGCCAGCTGCGATCACGGCTTTGTTTACAACAAGCTATAATAATCTCTATGCTCATCATCTGGCTGGCGGGCGATTCTTTCTCCGGGTCTCCGATGGCACAAGAGAGCCCGGAGAAGCACCTGATGGCGGCGGGAGGTGGTATGTCCCCTCCTGTTGCCTGTAAGAATGATCAAGTGGTGGAACTGCTGTTATGATCATTCTTATGGTGCACAGAATCACCGGTTGCAAACATGGATATCTAAATGATGCCTATAACTGCAGGCATCATTCAGATATTCCCACTGAAAGTCCAGGATGTCATATGATGTCCTTGGGCTGGAAGTGTACAGCTCATGAAGAAATTTAGCTTTTAATGTGCTCAAAGATCAACAATAAAAATACACAAATTCTTTAAATAGTATGCTTTGGGAATGCATAAAGGCTGGTCATGCATGGTTTGAACCGTTAATGGGCAGGCTGAATGTACCAAGTGGATTTCTCAATCAACTATGGCACAACCAACCTGTCGGATTCTCTTACGATTATTGCTAGAAGCTGCTATAGCTGATAGCGATAATCACTGTCTTCTCCTGGCAGAAAATAGCTCGGTAGGAGGAATTCCTCTGTTAGCACTGTCTGTGTTGATGGGGGAATTTTGCCGCATTCACACCATGTATGACCAGCCTTAAACTTGTATGTGAAAATGTGGAGCGGTATGATGGTCTCCTTTAAGGTAGATTCCCACCAGCACCTTGCCAAGCATTTGATTGATCCATGATATTTTAAAAATCACCAGTGATTGAAACTCTGTGGGTGAAACTCTGTTTACTGTTCTTGAACTGACCTTTTTGCTGACCTTGCTCATCTGGCCTTATCTGAAATCTACTTGTTCTAAAGCCTGCTTTGGCCCTAAGACTCTCCTCTATGTTTTTTTTTTTTTTTTTGCAGTTTTTGGATCTACTAGCAGCAATACCTATTGTTACCTCTGACTACAATTCTCATTCATTGATACTTTCTATGTCTGAGTTCTTTCAAGTTTTTGTTATTTCTTTGACTGTTTTGTTAAACCCTCTGCTTACTTTGGTTTGACTTTGGCCTGTTTGAACATCTGCTAGTCCTTGCTTGACCCCTTTTGTGTTAAAGCTAGCCTGTCATAGACCTAGAATTCATTGTTCAATGTTTTGGGGACAAGGTAGTGCTGGATCATCTTACAAAGCATACCAGGGGGATTAATGCTTGTTCTAATGCAGTTCTGGGTACAGAGCCTGTGCTAGAATCCATATCTTACAGTTATCAAGTCCTTTCAATACCATTACAAGGGCATCCTATTCTGTCTGCTTGTCTACTTATTTATTTACTATAACAAAAGAAGTAAGATCATATAAGGCAGGACAGGGATGGATACTTGTACAAGCTTATATAATTATTGGTGTCACATGGAAGGGCAAGTGGGTGAGTCAACTTTCCAGCCTCTAGTCCTAACCAAAATAGCAGTTTTTGGTTGACATGAAATTTTTGTAAATGTAAGATAACTATTCCTAGTTCTATAAAAGAGTTACTACACAAAACCCAGCAATACAAATACTATAAAAACACTCAGCATTCCATTAAGGAGTCCATAACAAATCCAAGAGCTGATATTGGAAAGAAAATCCTCATCCAATAATATGTCTGATAGTGTATAGGTTTGGCAGTATATTTTTGCCCTGATTTGATTTTACCTTAAAAATATGTGTGTACTGCTAACATCTCTTACTGTTGGCTAAATATTTTATTTGGACAACTTTGACTATTGCCAATAAATAGAACATCTGTCACATACAAGGATGGTATGTATCTGTAAATCAATCCTGCTCCCTGGTTTTCATTACAATCCTAAGAAAAACAAAATCAGAAATCCCCATGATGAAATTGCATTAGAATGAAATACCATTACTTAGTAAGTCATCTTCTAGTAACACCTATAATTAGGTTCTACTTAATTTTACAGTACTATGCAGCCCATTCTCGTGAACTATTTATTCAAGAAAATGCAAGGAGAAAGCTAATGAACCAATGTGTGGAAAAGAAAATAGGCCGCATGGATAAATCTGCTGCCTTCTGTTGCCAGCCAATTCTCTTGAATATGTACATGCATAATTGTCTAGTCCAAAGAGAATCATGCAGTTTATTATTGCAGGCAGTCAAGATCCAACAAATACGTGATTCCAAGTGCATAGCGTGAATCAGCATGCACCCATTAAGAATTAGGCACATAGAAGAAACATAGAAATGTCAGAAAGGACAAGATAGTTTCTTGGGGCTGAAATATTTTTTTTACATTTTTTTTTAATTAACATTTCTGTTTGAGGATAGACCTCAGACAAAATATCTTTCAAGGAAGCTGAATTTGCAAAACCGGTTCAAGATTGTTGTTTGTGATGTTGATGACAGTTACCCTCATTTGAGTAAACAAATCAATTTTAATTATACATTCAGTTTTTATACTAGTGGGCTCTTTTTTTTCAATAGTTTTTTTATTAAAGAGTAGAGTTTAGCAAGGTTCAATAGGACATTTAACAGTATCCGTTTACACATGACAATAAGATAGTTGCCAATCATAGCTCAAAGGCTCAAAGGCCTTATGATTGAGTATATTTACACAGTACTAATCTACTATAGATTGTAACAAGTCGTTTGATTTTATTAATAATATAAAGGTAACAATAGGGTAGGGACATATATGACTGGGAAAAGTCATACTAAGAAGAAAAATCGGAAGAAGTTAAAAGCAAAAGAAATACAGAACGACAAGAAAAAGTAAATAAAAATTTAAAATTTAACACCATCAGTTTGATATTAAAGTGGAAGTAAACTCCCCTATCATTTTTAGCCAAGGAAGCTGCCATCTTTGCCTCTGTTTAATCTTCAACTGCTATGGTGCTGCACATGTGATTCGTTATGACACCAGCTGCCATCTTTGCCTCTGTTTAATCTTCAACTGCTATGGTGCTGCACATGTGATTCGTTATGACACCAGCCATTGGAGGGTTTGATAGTTTGGCTGAGAGCACAGCCAATGTGCAGTTAGCATTCCCGGGCCCGGCATGCCTTTTTTTTTAACTGTTTAAATCAATGGGTTTACTTCCACTTTAAACATCACTAAGTCTTATACTGGTTGAAATGCCAGTAATTCATAGAGGAGTCTCTGGAAATCTTGCGACCCATAGGAGCCATTTTTCTAAAAATTGGGAGGTTGAATTGGAAATATAAGCAAAGAATTTTTCGTATAGATATTGGGTTCTAACGCTATCACATCTGTTACGTTGGGTGCATTAGCTGTCTTCCAGATTGAGGTAATAGTTAGATGTGCTGCTATGAGGGCATGAGTTGGCTATACATTGGTGTTGTATGGGTATATCATCGATAACAAGGTTAAGTAGGGCTAAAGCGGGTTTGGGAGGGAGGATAATTCTTGCTAGCAGTAAGAATACTGAGTTATAGAAAATCCTCAAAGATTTCCATTCCCACATTAAGTTAAATAAATTTCCCTTGGAACTGCGGTAAACTCCCAATGTGAGGTCTTTCCGGAGTAAAGGCATATCTTGGTTAGTTTGTTCATGTAGAGCACCCCATGCAATCAATGTAGAATCTTAGAGTTAATACTGCTAGTAAAAGTGAGGGCAGATCTCTTTGTGAGACTATTGCTCTTTCTATTTGTACCCATAGTCAAACCAAGACTTCACCTGATCCAGAAGTGCTGCATGATAGTATTTGCATAAACTGGGAAACCCTGCTCCCCTCTTTGTGTTTGAGTAGTATAGGGTATGAAAGCCTAGCTACTTTACCAGCCCAAAAAATTTCTGGAACATTTTTTTAACCATGGTAACAAAGGAGTCGGTAAACATATAGGGATAGTGTGGAAAAAATAGATTATTTTTGGCAACAATGTAATTTTTAAAGCTGCTATTTTCCCTAGTCAAGTGAGTTCATGGGAGGAGATATGTCTAGTGGTCTCTTTTCATGCATCTCCAGAGTTGCCAAATGACTTTCTAAGTGCACCATATGAGGCGTCAGCAGACAGGCAGATCAATCGAACTGCGGTCAAAGAACCACAGGGCAATGTTGTATGTAGACTCAACATGTTCCAGTCATTTCTCAACTGGACTAATTTCTTTGTTGTACAATATATTATGATTAATTTCTTGAAACATATTAAACATACATGAGGTTTTATATTTCATATGCAATTGCAAACGTTTTACATGTATACATCGGATTGAACATAAACAACATTGTTGTATTAATTTAATGCCAAATTAACATTTAGTAATCAAAGTATATTAATATGAATAGTAATAATATAAACATATATTAACATGAACCATTTAAGATATAGAAGTAAAAAAAAGAGAAAAAAAGAAAGATCTGAGTTAAAAGAGTAAAATAAAGATAACAATACACAATTTAGTGTAAACTCATAAATTAAGATTTAAATAAGGGTCCAGACATATCTAATTGACTGTATCTCTAATGCCCCGTACACACGACCGGACTTTCCGGCAGACTAGGTCCGATGGAATCAGTCCGACGAACATTCCGATCGTGTGTGAGCTAACCCGATCGTTTTTTATTAAAAAAATCAGATGGACCTAGAAATAGACCATGCTTCAAATCTGTCCAATGGACTCAATTCCTATCGTCTGTATGCTGGTCCGATGCACCAAATACGACGCAAGCGAAGCTATTGGCTACTGGCTATTGAACTTCCTTTTTTAGTCCCGTCTTACGTCATCACGTTCAAAACGGTGTAATCCAGACTAATTTCTAATCTTGCATCATTGGGTAACACCCACCTCTTTTCTGAATGAAAGACACTCCCTAAAGGGTAAAAATGTATAAGCCAATAAAAAAAATTTTTCTATACAGTGGAGGATCACAGTCTTTACTGTCTCCAACTTTGGTATTGTATCAAGTGATCAAACTGCCTGTTGGCTTAGTGTATATAACATTGTCAGTTTCTTAATATACTGAACAGTATTTTTTTTTTTTTTTAAACTTAAATAACACCAAAAGTAATCCAAAGCATATTTAAAACAACTTTTTCTATATGTTAATGTGAGAATTTGCTTGTTCCAAATATATTTTTTTTTTTACTGACAAGTCTAAAAGAAATCTACAAAGGGAAATGATTAGAAAGAATGGACATTTAGGTAATCATTATCATCTAAATATTTTATTTGGCTAGAGAAAATTAATAACATCTGTTTTGATTTATCAAGGAATAATTGTTAAATCGCCCTAACATTGTCTCACTCATGAAGTTCCTCACTAAATACATCTGATAGTGTACTTTTGGTTTTCTTGCTTATTACCTATAGATCAGCAACACAGAGCACCATTAGTACTCTGTCAGCAGGGAATTAGTATGCAGAGATAAAGAAAAATGTAAACCCCTTCGATAATTTCCTTATGATGTGCCCCACCACTGCTAGAATGGTTCCACTTTGCACATGAAACAGTTTTTCATTGATGTTTTGTACACAGTCCACTAACATTATGGAGCCCATTTTTCATTTTTATGTCCATACAAAATGTACCATGTAACCAGCTTTGCCTATTTATTAGTACTCTCTGCCGATGCTTTGCAGATGACTGAACCCACCATAAGCATATCTTTTCATTTTGTTTTCATTGATTTTCTGTTGCAAAAATTATGAATAAATAAAAGCATTTTCATATTACAGTTGGATTGTGTGAGGCACAATTCTTACAAAAAATCCAAACTGATCACTCAGTCAGATGTAATGTCTAAGTAAACTTTGAACAGTTTAGTTTTAATCAAGGGTCTTTATGAATTCTTACAAATATGTTCAAATAAGGTCATTGCAGTGAGATCTTCAGACTATCTGCCCAATAACCCAGATGTCTGGAACACTTCTGAACTTCAAGAGGCCCCAGTTAATGACCCCTTGATTAGTAATTAGGTCAGCTATGCTAAATAACCCTTATTTGTCCACCACCGGAAGCTAATTACATATAGACATGGGCAAATGCAGTGTTTTGGAGTAATGGTGCTAAACGAATGTGAGATGATTTAAAGGAGTATTGTAAACAATCCCACATGTCCAGAGACCAGGAAAAGTAGGTAATAGTATTGATGGTCTTTCCTGATTGGAAATTGACAGCATGATGTGTATTGGTTTCTGTAAACATGCCCTTGATTGTTTGCATCCTCAATGGGAGAACAAAAGAAAAATAGCACATCTTTTCATTTTTAACATTTATATATTTGCATAAAAAAATATGCAGTGAAATGAAAATAAATATTTTTTTTCATTTTGTATAAATTCTTGTTTATGCAATATAATTATTTTTATACAAGACATAGAGACAGAGTTATCTTGTTTTCGTAAAGAATAATCACAGTATGTGTTGATTGTAAGTTGCTGCTGGTGCATGCCAAACAATTAACAATTATTTAGTTTACTAAATCTGAATAAAAATACCTTAATGATTTTTATACTTCTCAGAATAACCTGTCTTGTGAATTCATGCATAAATCTAATGACTTCCTATTAATAGAGCAATTTTCGCATTTAATGCTAAAAATGTAAACCCTCTTTTGGCATATAATGATCTTTAAATGTGAAGGGAGACCCAAGGTGAAATGTTATTACAAAAATTATATATGCAAAAATATTCATAATATAAGCATTATAAATGCAAACATGTGCACTGATTATGACAGATTGAAGCCAGTGTGCAAACTCATTTCCACATTTGCTCTTTTTTTCATTTGTCTTTGAAACTCTTTGTGGACATTCAAAATAACTACTTTGGATAGAAAGACGAACTACAAGTTTGACTACATGGATGAAGTCCATGTAGTTTTGTGGTTGAACAGGATGGACTTGTGTCTTTTTCAACCTGACAAACTATGAAAAAAATCGTATCGTGCAATGATTTCCTAGACAATTGAATGTACACAAAAGACACAAAAAATTTACTCATGGGGGTTGCTTTAGAGAGTGCAAAATCTGGTGCAATTCTGCATATAAACCAATAAAATGTCATGTTTTTTTTGTAAAAGCTTAATTAAACAAGCTGAAGTTAGTAGCTGATTGGTTACCGTGCACAGATTTTGTACTCTCCAGTTTTAGTAAATTAAACCCAAAAACAAAGAGGGGGGCATGGCCAGCAGCCGAAGGAGATGGCCACTTGAGGAGATAGCTCCGTGCTCTCCAGCTCTAACGGCCCGCACAAAGCGACCAGGAACGCCAGATAACACAAGCTACGGGGGCCTTAGAATCCCACCGACCTCACAGGGATGACTGGTAGGAGAAAACCCCAAGGAGGATCCCGCAAATTGATGGAATTTTTTAGATCTGCCAGCACACTGATCATGCAAGATGGCGCCGCCACTAACAGGCAGCGGCGCGCCAGGCAGAACAACACACTAGGGGACAGGAGAGATATAAGCATACCCCCATCTATCGCTCCAAGCCATAACAGCCACTCATCCTCCTGCAATACCACAACCCAAAGCCCACAAAAGGCAGCTCCTAAGCGCTTCTCTACCCTCACATATGCAGGGGACAGGAAGGAGGACTACATGTCCCAGAACAGCACTACTGAATTTTATGAGCAAATACATGACTTTCCAACTACTGGGCAACCACATAGTGATACCACAATGAAGGAGATGCTGGTGTCCCTGAGGGGATCAATGCATAGGGATCTCATGGAATGTATTTCACAAATGAATTCAGAAATAGCTGAAGTGGGTCAGCGAGCCAGCCATGTAGAGGACAAAATGGCAGAATTCACGACTGCTCATAATGAGCTAGTGGATGCACACAATGACAAGGATGAGGAACTAAAGGCAATGAAAAACAAAATGGCGGACTTAGAGGACAGATCTCGCAGAAACAATATCAAACTACACGGGGTGGCGGAAACAGTATCCCCCTCTGATCTCCGACATTATGTTCAGCAGATAATACAGAACCTACTTCCTAACACACCTACTGGAGAAATCATAGTGGATCGGGCTCATAGGCTACCTAAGACACAACATCTACCAGTAAAAAGCCCACGCTACGTTATAGCCTGCATACACTTTTTCCATGTCAAGGACAACCTGATGCGGTTTGCAAGACAACAATCTCCGCTGCCTAACCCATATTCAAACATCGCCATTTATGCCGACCTTTCCAAACACACCATGCTGGCATGGAAAAAGTTAGTGCCGCTTACTAAGTTTTTGCGCAATAACCATCTTCCATACTCATGGGGTTTCCTGACCAAGCTCCTCGTTACCAAAGATGGCCGCACATATGCTATCAGATCTATAGAGGAAGGTCTTCAACTTACAAAAAAGTGGGGTCTTCTCCCATTAGATGGAGAAGATACACTTACTGCCAACGCCCCTGGGTGTATCTCGCCTGAGTGGAAACCAAAAGATGCGACATGACCTTACTACTCTATCTCACGTGTCAAGACCCTGTAAAAGTTGAAAGTTCAACAAAACAAGGGCTGAAGCTGAATACTAAGAGCTTACACCCCCAGTTGCTTCTATGCGATATTATTCGCACATTGAGGATTACTTCCTCACTTTTTTATGTTACTGTTACTATTTGATTGTTGATGTTATGTACTTTTTCTTTTTTGTTCTACCACCTACGATCATTCACAGTCAATCTGATGACAACTTCCTGGAATCTACTCACCTTTGGCTACCACCACATGCAACTGCCTACGCCACATCTAAGGAAATGATAACATCGCCTACAGGTATTATTAAATACAACTATTCACCCCTGTTTTTAAAATTACCTCTACAAAGCATTCCTCTACTGCTGAATAATGGTCCTTAACTTTGTGTCTCTGAATGCTCACGGCCTCAACAGTCCCTTTAAAAGAAGGGCTATGTAGCAACAGGCGAAAACCTTGAAAAGTGACATTTTATGGATTCAAGAGACCCATTTTGTACACGGAAAACAACCTTTATTTACAAACAAACTGTTTCCTCATGTTTTTACAGCCCCAGGCCCAAAGAAAAAAGGTGGAGTGTTGATCACCATTAGCCACAATGTAGCATTTCGCCTACGTGACATGATCAAAGACAAAGCAGGGAGATTTATAATAATGGTTTGTGAAATGAACAATGTCATGTATACTAGAACTAATATTTATGCTCCGAATAATAGACAACTACCTTTCTTACATACTCTCAAAAAGAAAGTTGATAGTATCAAGAAAGGTTTAGTACTATACTGTGGTGATTTCAATTGTATACCTAACAAACTTCTAGATTGCTCTCCTTCGCAACGCTCAAAATGCAGTGAAATCTAATCTTTTTTACACACGTCTGACTTATTTGATATATGGAGCTGTGTCAATTCAGGGGAAAAAGATTTTACCTATTATTCAGTTCCTCACAAGTCATATTCAAGAATTGACTTATTTGTATCAGACCTGTCTATTCATAAAAATGTAATATCAGCCAACATTCACTCAATCACTTGGTCTGATCATGCTCCAATCTCTCTTAAGGAACAAAATTCTGCGACACCAGTGCACTTGTGGCGCAATAATATAGCTATACTTAATAACTCCAAACATAGACACAGACTGCATGATAAGATCAAGGGTTTTTTCCTACGCAATGATACCCCTGACACATCTATATTTACTCTGTGGTGCGCCCATAAAGCTTACAGCAGAGGTCTACTTATCCAAGCAGCCTCAAGAGAAAAAAAGAGGAAACTTCAGGCACAGACCACACTATTGGATAAACTCAAATCTCTTGAAATGCAGCACAAATCTAGTCCTTTCCCTCAGGTACAATCAGAACTGTTTCAGACCAGACAGGAGGTACGTACACACCTAATCTCAGACCACCAACTCTACCTACAGAGATTCAAAGCCTCTCATTACACTCAGGGAAACAAGGCTGGCAAGTTCCCTTGCCGCTTATATCCGTAAGAAACAACATAAATCTAAGCTCTCTCACATTACAGATCCCATTACGTCAAAAACTGTATGCCATCCCCTAGATATAGCTAATGCATTTTGCAAGTATTATAATCAACTTTATAACTTAAAATCAGATCCCTCAACACCCCAACGTACGGACATAGAGATCAATGACTTTCTTCTGACATAACAGACAGAGAAATCTCCCAAGTCATACACTCCCTACCCCACAATAAATCACTAGGCGCTGATGGCTTTTCAGCCGAGAATTACAAAGTTTTTTTAAACACTCTAGTGCCATACATGAACAAACTCTTTCACAAAGGTACCATCTCCACTTCATTCAAAGAAGAAATAATTAGAGCGGTTATAGTGGCCCTTCCAAAACCAGGGATAAAACCAGATGCCCCTCAAAATGTTCACCCTATATCTCTCCTCAGCACAGATTTAAAAGTATATTCAAAAATTTTAGCTAATTGTCTAGCAGAAGTCACTCCCCACCTGATAAAAGCGGATCAGGTAGGATTTGTAAAAGGTAGTCAAGCCCCAGATGGAACTCAAAGAATGTACAATCTTCTTAAATTTGCAAAGACCCGCAAAGTGCCCACAGTGTGCCTGACACTTGATGCTGAAAAAGCATTAGATCAGGTTCACTAGGGTACTTAAGTGTGACTCTCAACAAGTTTGGCTGCACGGGTCATATCTACTCAGCCATCTCTGCATTATATAATGTTCCAACCGTGCAAGTATGCACCTCCAACGCCATGTCAGACATATTTTATATCAAAAACGTCACCCGTCAGAGATGGCCTCTATCGCCACGGATTTTTTCACTGGTGATGGAGCCCCTGGCGGAAGCAATTAGGCAGGACACCCTCACAACTGGCATCAAAGTATCGGACATAGATCACAAAATTGTGGTACTGACCCTAACCTCACGGGAATCTTCTCTAGACAGGATACAAAATTTACTCTGAAAATTTGAAAACAGATCATACTATAAACTCAATATTTCCAAATCCTTTATTCTTCCTATTCATATTCACACCCCCTAACCTCATAAAATTTATACTAAAATCTAAATTTCCTTTTCAGTGGGCCACGAAAAACTTGAAGTACCTAGGGATTAATCTCGCCTACCCTTCCAGCTCTGTATTTGACCACAACTATCCTGCCCTACTAAATACAATAAGGAATGACCTAGCACACATTTCATCACACAAACGTACTTGGCTTGGGAGGATAGCCGCTTTCAAATTCCTATCCCCAATATCTTGCCTGAATCCTTCTTCATTACGATTGACAAAATCTTAAGCAAATTTATATGGGTGGGTAAAATAGCAAGACTCTCATACACCATACTACTAAAACAAAGACAGCAAGGAGGAACAGGGTTTCCTAACTTGCGCAGATATTGCATTGCAGCGATATTCGACCAAGCTAAATCGTGGTTCGACCAATCTACAGATAAGCTATGGGTGCAAATAGAGCGAACAATAGTCGCACAAAGAGATTTACCATCACTTTTATTAGCTTCATCAACACACAGACCACTATTCTATCCCAAATTTCCCTCAATAGATGCAACTGTAACCACTTGGAGGGCTTTAAACGAACAAACTGACAGTAGCAAATCCCTACAAAAGAAAGACATTACCATAGGTATATATGAATACCTAATTTCCTCATTGAAAATAGTCAAAGAAACTGTCCCAAAAGAAACCACATATAAACAATTTACAACCAAATGCATATCAAAACCATCATACGCAGATAATCAACTATATCACTACCATATCAAAAACCCAAACACCTACTTCACCATACGACCAGACATATGAGAATTTTTAACCACCTCCTTTCATGAACCTAAAGGACTCTCATGGTTTTACAAAAAATTACAAAACACTTCTATCCACACCAAAACTTCAAGTATGATAAATTGGGAAAGAGATTTCAAGGCTACGTTCACTCTATCAGACTGGCTCAAGGCAACCCAATCTAGCTATAACCATTCACATGCACTAACCACTGGGATTTGTTTCTTAACCACTTTCAGACCGAACCAATTTGCTGGTCAAAGACCAGACCACTTTTTGCGATTCGGCACTGCGTCGCTTTAACTGACAATTGCGCGGTCATGCGACGTGGCTCCCAAACAAAATTGACGTCCTTTTTTTCCCACAAATAGCGCTTTCTTTTGGTGGTATTTGATCACCCCTGCGGTTTTTATTTTTTGCACTATAAACAAAAATAGAGCGACAATTTTGAAAAAAACGCATTATTTTTTACTTTTTGTTATAATAAATATCCCCCAAAAATATATATAAAAAAATTTTTTTCCCTCAGTTTAGGCCGATACGTATTCTTCTACATATTTTTGGTAAAAAAAAATCGCAATAAGCGATTATTGATTGGTTTGCGCAAAAGTTATAGCGTTTACAAACTAGGGATAGTTTTATAGCATTTTTATTAATAATTTTTTATTATTTTTTTTTTTACTAGTAATGATGGCGATCAGCGATTTTTATTGTGACTGCGACATTGTGGGGGACCCATCGGACATTTTTGACACATTTTTGGGACCATTGTCATTTATACAGTAATCACTGCTATATAAATGCAGTGATTCCTGTGTAAATGACACTGGCAGTGAAGGGGTTAACCAGTGGGTGGCAGTGTAGGGGTTAAGTGTTCCTAGGGGTGTGTTACTAACTGTGGGGGGGTTGGGCTTTCATTTAGTGAACACTGATCTCTGCTCCAATCACATGGAGCAGAGATCAGCGTCACTAGTTGCTAGGCAGAATGGAGAAATGCTGTTTACTCTGCATTTCCTCCATTCGGCCGCTCCGTGAGACGATCGCGGGGATGCCCGCGGCGATCGAGTCCGCGGGTCCCGCGACCGGACTCACGGGGGTCCCGACCAGCGCGGGAGCGTGCCGCCGGCGGCATGCTCCCGATGGCAGGGCGGCATTGAATATTGGACGTACCTGTACGCCAATATGCCTGCCCGTGCCATTCTGTCGACGTACATCGTCGTGCGCTGTTCGGAAAGTGGTTAAAATACTATACAGAAGCTACCTAACACACAGACTATCACATATTTTTTGTTTAATAAATGTTTATTGGAGATAAACAACAAACATGTACTGTAGAATTCAAAAACATACAACGCCCAATCCCACAAATCAGGGGGCAGGATGATCAATTAGCATCAGAGCATCTTGGAACCAATACAGTAAAACAATAATAACGGAAGTGCCAATGGAACAAACATTCTGGAAGGTATGAACAAAGTGCACAGCGCTGATAAAAGGACTGGGCATCATGTTGTCTATCATAGAAACTGAGAAGTGTAATTAAAGAACAGGAAGAGGCAAGAGAGTGTAAAAGGGGGGGGGGGGGGGGGAAGAAAAGAAAAGAGTCAGGGAGGGGAAAGAAAGGATGGGGGAACGGTGGCCTGCGTGATAACATTCAGCATACTCAGCTCAGTGGGGTTGCGTTAAGATATCTTTGTAGAATGTAGTGGAGGTAAATTCCCTCCAACAAGACCAGGTCAAGAGGGTTTTTTGAGAGGTATTCTTATTGGTATGAGTAATGTCCTCCATGAGGTGAACTGCCGCTATTTTATGCATCCAGGTTTTCAGTGACGGGATCTTGGGTTGACCCCAGTGAGCAGGAATAAGTGCCTTAGCTGTGTTCAGCAGGTGGGGGATGATGGAGAGTTTGTACCGGCCCACCGGATCTGTAGTAGCATGGAAGAGAATGGTCCAGGGTTCATTAGGGAGGAGGATGCCAGAGATACATTGTATAATCTGGATGACGCTAGACCAAAACGGCTGAATAAGGGGGCATGACCACCAGATGTGTGCATGAGTGGCCCTAAACCCACAGTTCCTCCAGCACAACGGGGAGTTTTCAGGGAACATCCGGTGTAATTTCGCAGGGGTTTAGTGCCATCTGGTGAGCAATTTATAATTAACTTCAGCCATTTGTGTAGCAATGGATGAGACATGAGATAGTTGTAGTACCTTCCTTTTTTGTAGGTCTGTGAGGCTTGTACTTAAATCTTCCTCCCATTTAGCCAGATAGGGCGGGAATGAGTTGTGAAGGAGTCTGATGAGGGCCTTATAGAACAATGAAATGCAGCGTAAGGGAGGGTCTTTGTGGTAGAACACTACCTCAATTCCATTCAAAGTCTCGGAACCTCTCAGTGGTTGGGGCAAGGCCCTCAGGAAGCACTGTAACTGAGCATATCGCCACCTGTCAAGGAATGTAGCTGGTTTAGCGCTGAGTATGTCCGACAAAGACTTAATGGTAGAGCTCCGGAGGACCTGGTGCAGCATCAGGGGCCCATCCGAGGACCAAGCACGGAAGCCTGGATCTAGCAGACCTGGTAGAAAGTACTGATGGTGAAGAAGGGGCATTAAAGGGGAGTTGTAAGACCAGGAGCACGGTCTGTGTAGGTTGTTCCATATAGCCAGGGTGGAGGAAGTAAGGGAAGAGGTTTCAGTGCCAAAGTGTCTGTGTATTCGAGGGATCCACGGTGCAACCGTGAGGTCTGCCCCACACAAAAAGTGCTCCATGGCCACCCACAGCTTGGTGTTAGCAGCGTACTTCCAGTCTGCCAACCTGGAGAGTACGACTGTGTAGTAATACATCCTAAAGTTTGGAAGGGCCAGGCCCCCTTCTTTGGCATGATATAAGATGTCCCTAGACACTCTGGGATGACTGTTCCTCCAGACATAGCGGGAGATCATGGTCTGTAACGTTGCAAAAAAACCTATGGGTACCCCCAGGGGAATCATTTGGAATAGGAATAAGACTCTGGGTAATATGTTCATTTTAATTATGTTAACCCTCTCTAGCCAGGAGTTTGAAAGATTCTTCCATTTTCTCAGGTCTTCCCTGAGATTTTTCAGTAGTGGGAGATAGTTATATCGGAAGAGGGAGTGAATATTTAGTGTAAGGTAAATACCTAGGTATTTCATACTGCGCTGAACCCATTTAAAAGGGAAGAGGGGCCGGATTAGATCTGCTTCTCATCTGGGGAGGTTAATATTTAGAATTTCCGATTTAGAAAAATTAATTTTAAAATTGGAGAGTTTTTGGTAGGTAGAGAGGGCCGACATCAGATTAGGCAGGGATATACGGGGCTGTTGAACAAAAAATAAAATATCATCAGCATATGCTGCATATTTATGGGTTGCGGGCCCAATCTGAACAGCGTGGATATCAATATTATGCCTAATGGTGGACAGAAAGGGTTCGAGGGTAAGAGCAAATAGGAGCGGGGATAAAGGACAGCCCTGTCTGGTCCTGTTGTACAGCGAGAATGATTCACTCAGAGAGCTGTTTATGCAGACACAGGCTGTGGGAGTGGAGTAAAGTGAGGTTATACGGTAGAAAATTTTAGGGCCAAGACCTAGGTGATGCAAAGTCGTTTTAAGGTAGTCCCAGTCCACCCTATCAAACGCCTTTTCGACATCCGTAGAAACAAGTAGGGTGGGCTGGGAGCACCGACGAACGTATTGAATCAGGGATATGGTCCGGAGGGAGTTATCCCTGGCTTCCCTACCAGGTATGAAGCCAGTCTGGTCTTTAGAAACCCAACTAGGTATTAAGGGAAGTAGCCGATTAGCCAGGACCTTGGAGTATAACTTGACATCAACATTAAGTAGGGAAATTGGCCTATAACTACTACACACTGTGGGGTCCTTACCTGGTTTAGGTAAAACTGTTATGTGGGCCGCAAGAGATTCCGGGCGCAGACATGAATTGCGAGATATAGAGTTGGCGTAAGCCGTGAGGTGAGGGAGTAAAATGTCGCTAAACGTGCTGTAATAGCAGACAGTATATCCGTTGGGGCCAGGGGCCTTTCCCGTAGGGGATGACTTCAAGGCTGCCCAGAATTCCTCCACCGTAAGGTCCTCTTCTAGGGCCTGAAGTGCGGACGTGGATAACGTGGGCAAATTGGCCTCTCGTAAGTATGCCTGTATGCGATTGCGTTTTTCCCCCAGTGTTAGCGAGGCCGTTTCGCTCTGTACATTATACAAATCCGCATAATAATCTCTAAAAGCCGCAGCTATGTGGGGAGTGGCGTGTACTAAATTGCCATTGGGGAGTTTTATTTTGGGGATGAATGACGTGGTTTGTCTCGCCTTGAGGGATCTCGCCAGTTGTCTGCCGGGTTTATTTCCCCATTCATACAACGACTGAGTGAAGCATCGGAATTTCCTGGCAGTGTCCAGATCGAGGAGGGTTTTTAATTCTTCCCTCTTCAGAGTAAGAGCTTTTAAATGGGCCACGTGTAAGGTAAGTTTATGCTGCTTGTCTAATTCTGCAATTTGTCTGATGACCTGTTCGATTTACCGGCCATGCTCCCTCTTCTTTCTAGCTCCCAGTTCAATGAGTCGTCCCTGCATGGTAGCCTTGTGAGCTTCCCATACAACAGAGGGGGAGGACTCGGGAGAAGTATTTTCGATGAAATACTGTTTCATATGTGAGGCTAACTCAGCCACTTCAACCTCGGCAGAGAGGAGAGAGTTGTTGAGCTTCCAATTATTGGAACGTTGTACTAAGGAGGGCATGGCCATGCACATCGATACAGGCGCATGATCAGATATAGTAGCTGTACCTATATGAGCGGACTGCAGAAGTTGGAGATGATGGTGAACTAAAAAGATATTATCAATGCGCGAGTATGATTGATGCGTTTTAGAAAAGTGGGAGTAATCCCTGTCTTTGGGGTGAAGTATACGCCAGACATCGATCAATTGTAGCTCGATGAGCTTGCGTTTAAGTGCGGACAGTCTTTTAAATGGAATGTGGGATCGGCCCTGGGAGGTGTCCATTATGGGATCAAGAGGTAGATTGATATCACCCGCTAGGATAGTTAAACCAACAATGAAATGGGCTAATTTAGAGAGGATCTGGGAGAGGAAGGCAGGTTGATGCCGGTTAGGGCAATACACGTTAGCCAAAGTGCAGCACGTGTTGCCCAGAAATCCATTCAAAAAAAGATACCGACCATGATCGTCCTCTATCATTTCAACAAGACGGAAGGGAACACTGCAGCTGAAACCTATGGCCACTCCCTTCGACTTATTAGTATCAGACAAGCTGTAGTACCATTGGGGAAATTGGGGGGAGATCAGCTTGGCCGGTGTTGTATGCGCCTCTTGAAGAAAGGCAATTGAGCATGCAGTCTTTTTCAATTCACGGGTAATTTGGTGCCTTTTTGCGGCAACATGGAGGCCCCTCACATTATATGAGGAAATTTTTATGGAAGCCATATCATCAGCAGAGTGTTACCCTTCAGCTTAAATTTCCACGCAAGCCACCTGGGGGAGAGCAAGAGGGGGCAAAAGGAGACAGAGGGAAGAGAGAGAAATTGAAGTAGAAAAGACAATCTGAAACGTCTGAAAATCATTTCTGACATTAAACCAGTGGGAACAATTAGTAAGTCACGCAGTAAACTGCCGTGATCCCTGAGGGGAAGGGGAGAGCAGGCGGCAATTCCGTTCTCAAACCATGAGTCGGGATTCGTAGAGTAAATGCCATCCGCTCCCCTCAACCCCAAAAGGAGGGGGGGTAGGGGGTTTGCCGAGTGAGAGGCACATGGGAGCAACGTGCCCCGTCAGCGTTCAGCAAAGCGTTCCTGTAGAAAAAAACCCCCACAAAAGTAACAATATGCAATGTATTAAGTAACAGCAACTGAAACCTTCGACTACATTTAAGAACCGGTGAACCCAGTGAACCGTGTCTCGGCCTACGGGGATACATACTTGCAGGGAACTCCCTTCGGTCCGGAACATAAAAAAAAAAAAGACACAACAGACCCCTGCTAGGTGGGGCACCCTAAGTCCACCAAGGTAGTGCAAAGTAGTCAAACTGCAAGAAGTTATGGACCCTCTCCCAGCAAATAGGCATGTTAGTTCTAAACAGGGGCCATGAATGTCCAGCAGCGTTGAACAAATGATCCGGATCGGGGAATGCAAGCAGCAAATCAGGAGTTGAAGGAGCAAGTAAAAAGAATAAAAAAAGAAAGGGAAGAACAAAGTGCTCACCAGGTGGCTTCACTCATCCATTCTTTTGAGTAGATCCTGGAAGGGATGTGCGTCTTTTTTTGGACGGGGTTTTCCGCCATTGGGCATCTGAAGTAGAGGAGAACTGGGGGATGTGCGCCTGCCAACCTGGGAGATCAACTTGTGGTAAGTTGAGGTCCTTCAGGAATGTGGGTAGATCTTCTGGGAACCGTTTTTGGTGGCAATTAGGCAGGCCAGGAACCCCCATCTGTAATTGATCCTATCAGCGCGAAGAAGATCCAGCAGGGGTTTAAGGGCTCTGCGACGGTCAAGCGTGTCCTTAGAGAGGTCCGGGAAGATGCTAATGGTGGCCCCATCAAATTCTATAGTAGGTGTACTCTGCATTTTGAGCATTACAGCATTTTTGTCTGAGAAGTAATGTAGGCGGCATATGACGTCCCGCGGTTGATCCGAGGAGAAATTGCGGGGGCGGAGGGCCGGGTGCACACGGTCAAACCGTAGTGGCTCAGTGACCGGGTTTCCCAGGATCGTGTTAAGGATGCCCCGGATCGACGGTTCAAGATCATTGTCACCAGTGGCTTCTGGGAGACCCCGCACTCGCAAATTATTCCTGCGGTTTCTGTTTTCGAGGTCTGCAAGCTTGTAGGATGAGGCCCTCTGGGCAAACGCCAGTTGTGTGACCGTCTCTTGCAACTCTGTAATAGCGGAGGCCTGCGAGTCCTGTCTGAGCTCCGTTTCCTCCACCCTATCCAGAATGTGCGCCATGTCCGCTCTAACTCCGGTGATCTCCTTTTTTATAGATTTCTCTAGGCCATGGAACATCCCCACCAGCTCCTTCTTAAGACCGCTGACTAAGGTTGACATGTCGGAGCCCCCTGGGGACCCGGGGTCTTCCATAAGTTCAGAGCAGTAGAAGGAGGCTGGTGAGCTTTCCCGAATAGAGGCGGCAAGAGAGGGAGGGGAGAAGGTGCGTTTAGGGGTTCTGGCGCGGCTACCCCGTTCGCCCGACGCCGATTTCCCTGCGGCAAATAAGTGCTGTACTGATCCGGAGCCTGATTGGGTTAATACTGGCCCCTTACCAGATCCTTTGTTAGTTGTGGAACGAGATCTAGGTTTCTTTGTTGGCATAATTGTGGCAATGAAGCTGAACGCTGGACGGGGCTCAGGGTCAATCACATTTAATTAAGCATAGCATGTGAGGGTTGTAAGAGCCAATAGTAGTTGATGTGGTAGACTCTGACAGCGCTGCGTATTTGGCAGTGCAAAACAAAAGGGGGAGACCCCCCAGGCCACAGCCGTCCCCCGAGGCAGATGGAGCCTTGGCAGTCACAATGGGTAGCTTCTTGTAAATCCTGATGGTGTGCGGAGGGACCCGGGCCGTCTAGCAGGAGGGAAAGGCCCCAATGTGGCCCCCATGGGGTATGCAAAGGGGCCCTGAAATCCTGCTGTGCGAACACTAGGCTTCAGCCTGCTACCCAGGCCTCTGAGGGTGGGAGATGGCTCCGACAGGGGAAGTAGGGGAAAGGGCCGCAGGGTGGTGGCAGCCTCTCACAGTTCCGACCCCCCGGGAGCTTATGGGCTAGCACAATAATCTCCGGTAGCACTTACCCCGGCGTCGGGCCCTTGGGCCTACTTAAGATGGCGGCCGTTCGTCCGCTTCCGCGGCTCTGCTTCGCTATGGCCCTGGGTGCAGGGAGGCCCCCAATGTCTTCCAGAGTCCAGCGGGGGTCCCTGGGTCGTCAGGGGTTGCGGATCGGCCCCCGTCAGTCTTCCGCGGCGAATAGGCCGCAAGATCGCGGCGGCGTGTAGGCCGCAAGATGGCTGTGGCGAGCCGCGATGCAGGACTGGGCCGCGTGTACAGAGCTCCACTCGGCACAAATATCGCCTCGGTCACCTCCCGCCGCGGCTCCCCGCCACCTCCTGGTACACGTGACGGGCCGATGGAGTCTCGTGCGGCGGTGAATGGCACTCGATTGTGGACGGTGGATCGGAGCTCTGTCTCCACACATCCGCTCGGCTGCACGTCTGGCCACGCCCCCCCAGACTATCACATATATTCCAGGGTACTAATAAATCTTGTTGGAGACTCTGTGATTCCAAAGGATCGATATTTCACCTTCTATGGGAATGTAAGTTTATCAGGAGTTTCTGGAACTCAGTATTTTCTTTACTAACAAAAATCACAGGAATCAACCTCACCCCTAAACCCACTCTGGCCCTTCTCAACCCCAGAGTTATATGGTATACCCACGAAATTTAGAGGTATAATTAACCATGTCCTGATAGCAGCATGCCTATCTATCACTTCAAAGTGGAAAACAGACACAATACCTAGGATAAACAATGTAATTAATAGAGTAAAAACCCAATATCTTTATGAAAAATTATTTGCATATTCATCTAGTTCAATCAATAAATTCTATCCTAATTGGCTATTATGGTCCTCAAGATTTCCAGAAACTCCTCTTTGATATACTGATACTGATATATCTTCTAAATGGTGGTATGTTATGTTCTTTAAACAGTTTATGTTTACTTAATCCCCTTTCTATTCTATTACTTGACCTTTTTTTTCTATTCTTTAGTTTTGTTCTGAAGTACAACCATAAGTACTTATACCTTATATACACAATGATAAGGTATCAACCAACGAAGAGTAACTGCTCTGTCGTCCCATATGCATAGGTGATTGGGGGGGGAGGGGGGCTGGGTCCTCTCTCCCTAGGCACAGTTTGTTCCCAATTGGAGTTCCTGGGAGGGGGAGGACTTCATTCTCCACTCCACGTTTCACTGTTGGTATAAAATATACTAGTCACCTAGGTATAACTGTAAACTATGTCATGCAATTTTTCTCAAGGAAATCTTGAATACATGATATACTGTATGACAATCTTTGTTTATGTGAAAACTTGAATAAAAAAACAATGAAACACAAGAACAAAGTGAAGTAGTAGCATTCAGTACAATTGCTAATGGAGCAGCTCCTGACAAAAACATAAATTGTGCATGTATGTATATTGTGACGGGTAAGCAAAGGAAAATCCAGTCCACCGATCGATTGGTTGCATGGACAACACTACTTGCTCAACTAGGCAAATATTCAACACCTGGTAAAAAGTACAATATATTTTGTTTGGACTAATGGATACTCAAGACACCACATACCTGTATTATTACAGTATATAAATTCAAAGTTGCAATGTGGGACTTTATAAGGGCTGAGGAAAACTGAACTACACAATATTTGCATTATGTTTTATTGTACAATGTCTATTCTAAAAAAGAACAGGCTTTCAAATGCAAACATAAAAAAAAGCAATCATTATACATTAGCGTGGTTGACCATCTTATCCAATTGACTAATTGAATCATTTGTATCTCTAATGCCGCCTACACATGCTCGGAGAATCCGTCGGAATGCGTCTTATCGGACCGTGTCGTCAGATAATCCGACTGTGTGTGGTATGCATCGGACTGATTCCGTCCGAATCTCCGTCGGACCCAATTTTCCAACATGTTGGAAATATTTCCAGACCAACTGGGCCGGTCGGACGTAATCCGATCATGTGTAGAGAATTTTGATCGGACCAAGTGCCACGCATGCTCAGATCAAATTCCTACATCAAAGCTATTGGCTACTAGCCTGAATCTAGTCCCATCGTAACGAAATTACGTCATCACGTTCTGAAAGATCGGATTTTTCGACAACTTAGTCCGACCGTGTGTATGCAACAGTTTCGGACACAATCCATCAGACTAAATCTGACGGACAAAATCCGACGGATTTGGTTGGCAGAATCTCCGACCGTGTGTACAGGGGCTAAGAATTTAGATACATTTGAGATAATTAAAGATCTCAACTAGTATTCCTGCGAGATAAATTAATAATTTAACAATTTAAAATAACACATAGAAGTTACTATACGCCATACAAATTATACAAAATATTTCCAACAAATTCTCAAAACAGTTGGAGATGTGCAGGTATTTTCAGGAAATTTCATCCACATATTCTTGTCTTGTTCAAAGATAGTGATATTCTGGAGGGAGGTTCTGAGAGTAATTATTATAGAAACATCAGTCTTTTTAAATCAAGAGGCAGAGATCTGCCTATTAGGACTAGTAGGGAATAATATCACCCCTATAGGAAGGAGAATACAGGTGGGCCTGTTGCTTTTCTATGCTAAAAAGACAATAGTTTGTTGAGTTGGAAGAAGGTGGAAGCCCCAACGTTAACACATTGGAAAAATGTAGTAAATAGTAATCTACCATTATATAGGGAGACATATTGGAATAGAGGATATGGAGAGAAATACGAGAGAGTATGGGCAAGCTGGATAGAAAATTCCATAACGGCATCATAAAAAGGCATGGAGATAGGTAGGACAAGCCACACCAAAAGGAAAAAAAAAAGGGGTGAGAGGGATATGAATGTATAAATGTATATGTATAATTTTATAGTATTTGAGGAAATGATTATGAATGGATTTTATGGAAGCTCATAAGAGAGCGATGAATGTAAATGGTGAAATGTATAATGGATATGTAACAAAAACTAATAAAGAGATATAAAAAAAAAAAAAAAAGATCTCAACTTATTCTCTTGTAATTAGCATTTAAGGTACTGTATAATAAAAACGAGAACTTCTCCGTGGCTGACTATACATTATACAATTTGCTTGTACAATGTTCCTTTAGATTTACCAGAACCAAATAATATGAGGCCAAACCATATGATATGAGGTCACATATTATTTGACATTGAACAATTTTAGGGCTTTATGTCATTTGATGCAATTATGGGAATAGAAGACCTAGACACAAGCGTTGGGACAAAAGCAATTAGAGGCACCCTGTATGTAGAAATGCAAGTCTCAGCTATTTACAGCACTGCAACCTAGCTCAAATGGTAATAATAACCGAACTCTAACTACCATTGGTTGTTAATTGCAGACTCAGGTTGTAATAATAACCTTCCCTTCTTCCAAGCATTGCTGGTAAGTGGCAGGCTGTAACAATCAATACCCCCCCCCCCCCCCCCCCCCCCGCGTATGGGCTCATTATGTCTCTACCTGCTGGACAGAGATCACTTCACCTGTTCCGGTTTTGAGTGGTGGGTGTTGTAACACAGAGAGTATATCAGAACCCCACTGCCACTATGTATGTTACATAGTAAAAGTTTAAAGCTACCATCTTTTATTGTAGATATTCTCTGTTTTCAGAAAAGATATAATGTTTTGGGAGTTTAAGCAATTTTCAGACCCTAAATGAACATTTTTGTCCATTCAATAAATTTATATTAGTTATTCAGAAAACATTTTGTTTCTAGATGAAAACATGAACAAAGTATAATTAGTCATAATACAGAGAATGAGAAATAGGTCATCAACAGGGAAATATTTGAAATAGGTTGTAAGAAGAGGCGTTGACTCCCAGTCCAAGGCTTCTGGGGACAGAGGCATGGTGGATCTTAAATTAAAGACTAGATCGCCTCATGGGTTAAACCTGAGGTGGGATTTGGATTTGCAGCTGCAATCGATCTCCTCTCTCCCCAGCTTCATCTCTCTTTAAATATATTTATTAAATATAGCTTTTTAACACCCTAGGCAAAACCTCATTTTGCTGCCCCATTGGCCCCTCCCCTGACTCCACCCCCTTTTCCCTACCCACGTATACCCCATCTTTTTATAGACTGCTACCATTTTGGGGGTGGAGTCAGTCACTGGCCCAGCGCATGATACGTATGCAGCATATGTAGGAGCCTGAAGGTGGTGGTGGGGGGTACTGGCATGGCGTGGCACCCCTGACTGATGTGCACTCTGGGCCAGTGCCTACCTTCTCTATAGGTAGTGCTAGCCCTGTACAGGGGATATGTGCACAGATAATCAAGGCACTCATGATCCGTGCAGGCCCATCAGTGCTGTCTATCAGTGCCACCTATCACTGCCCATTAGTGCTTCTCATCAGTGTCCCTATCATTGCCATTAGTGCTTCCCATCAGTGCCACCTATCAGTGCCCATTAGTGCTGCCCACCAGTGCCCACGTTCCACCTATAAGTCCATCGGTGCCACTTATCAGTACAGCCTCATCAGTGACCATCGGTACAGCCTCATCGGTGCCCTTCAGTACAGCCTCATAAGTGCCCATCAGGGGGGAACCCCTCATAATGAGCACATCAGGTGTTGAGACTTGGAAACTATGCACAAGAATGGTACGAACCCCTCATAAGGGGCGCAGCATGTGTACAGACCCGGGAACTCAGCACAGGGATGGTGGTAACCCCTCATAATGGGCACAGCAGGTGTACAGACCTGGGAACTCAGCACAGGGATGGTGGGAACCCCTCATAATGGGCACGGCAGGTGTACAGACCAAGGAACTCAGCACGGGGATGGTAGGAACCCCTCATAATGGGCACACCAGGTGTACAGACCCCTGGATAGGAGGGGGCAGAATTTACTTGAACTTATTGGCTGTATTTTCTTCCTGCAGTCGCTGACTGCTGGTGGAAGGGAGAGGAGGAGAAGACCCCTTTAAGATGCTACAAGTGAAGCAAAATACAGCCCAGTTCTAGTAAATGCTGCACTAATATCAGAAGTAACCAGGAAAATACATAGGGACTAGTGGGCAGCAGCCTGACTTGTAGGCAGTGTTTTTCATAGGTGATCACCAGCAGAAAAAAGAAACATAAAGAGAGCCAACACACTGACCACCCTGCACAGCACTAATACCAAGACCTCCTGCTCTCTAGCTCCCTCATCACCTCCTCCCATATCCGCCTCCAGGACTTCTCCCGAGCCTTGCCCATACTCTGGAATTCACTACCTCAATCTGTCAGAATGTCTCCAAAAGTATCCACTTTTAGGCGATCCCTGAAAACATTCCTCTACAGAGAAGCCTATCCTGCCTCCATCTAACAACTGCACTATTTTCTCCATTAGATCATCCCCCCACAGCTATTACCCTTTTGTATAACTTGAACCTCCCTCCTAGATTGTAAGCTATAATGGGCAGGGCCCTCTGATTCCCCCTGTCCTGAATAGTATTGTAATGTCTGCCCTAATGTTGTAAAGCTGTGCTTAAACTGTTGGCGCTATATAAATCCTGTATAATAATAATATCAGCTCCAGTAACAGTTAATAACAGCATGTGTACCAGGACCGAGTACTCACCTACATCCTCAGCTTCCAACCTGCCGTCATATATCTCTGGCTCCCACTCCATTTCTCCATTCACTCCACTCTTGTTTGCTCCCTTTCTTCGCCCTCATTCTCCTAACCCAATATTAATCTTTACACTTAAGATTTGTGACTCCATCAAACATTTCTTTGACCTTGCCTCCCCATTTATTCCTTTACTCCCACTACTCAATTATCCACTAAATACCCAGTCCTGGATAATTTTCAACAACTACGTACATCTCATGACATACCTCTGAGTGAACATTTCAGATATATCCACTCAGTTTCACGCCATCATTCCCCTCCATTCCTATTTACAGCATTTGAAAGGAGGTCCCTTTTTTAAGGCTGGGTTCACATATATGCGAATTGGATTCGGATTTTCCACATCCAAATCGCATGACAGGAGAGTGTGCCTGGCTCCCAGTGTTTAATTTACTTTTCCATTTATTCTGGCCAATGGACACATGCTAGGTGATATCAGACCCAACAGGAGACTGAACTGAGATGTTCACTGGATCCCAAGGGCTGGTGAAAATTTTGTCTGATTACCCCTCTACCTGTTTTTACTGCTGTTTAGAAGGCACCATGGTCCATATATGGTGGACATGTCCAGTAATGTCCAGACTATGGATTCAGGTTTATAAACGTATTCACTTCTTGATGCACATAAATGTTGCAAAAACCCCTATATAGCCCCGCCTTGATAAACCCATCCCAGACATTTTTAGATCAGAATGGACTTTAGCCTCCCACATCTTTTTGGTGACTTGGCTGATTATAGCTAAAGATTGGGAACCCCCTTCTCCCTTCTTTCCCTCCTTCTAATCTTAATACACCTTCCTTTGCATCACCCCCCCACCTCATACTTTCAAGTTCCTAATGCTTTTTTCTCTTAGATACTTTTCTTCTCTTCTTGTCCTTACACGAATGCAATACTTGAAATGCCTGTGTGTTATAAGAATGCCTCAGAAAGGGTTGGCTTGTTTTTTTTCCTTGTTGGATAAACCTTTCTGGATATTTTTTATATGTAACAGTTCTCTGGTATTTGCTTTTTGGCTCTTGGACTAGCTATTGAACATAGCAATACCATTATTTATGAACCTTACGTTCTCTATGCCTTCCTTATTGATGGGCTGTTTTGTATTTTCTCTCAGACCTACTGGCCAAATTACCAGATGAAAACAGAAGAAAGAAAGTCTAAAAATAGAAAACTTAATTGTCTTAGCCCTATAAAATGTAGTATCATAGCTCTTATCACATAATTTGATGCACAGTGAAGAAATGGTAGGGTTTTTAAACTTCCAGTTCTCATGAAAGTTATATATAATAGCATTAAATAAGTGGCATACTCTGCCTGTTATTTCACAATACTACCAGGTATAGATGGATGGAAACAGTTATTAAAGTGGATCTATACTCAAGCGATCTTATCCTACAAATTGTGCAAGGCAAATGAGCTGTGAATAGTAGCAGGTTCAGGAAGTATTGTACAGGTTGATTTACTAAAACCGAAGAGTGCAAAATCTGGTTAAGCTGTGCATGGTAGTCAATCACCTTCTAACTTCAGCTTGTTCAATTAACCTTTGACAAAAAAAAAAAAAACTGGAAGATAATTGATTTCTATGCAGAGTAGCACCTGATTTTGCACTCTCCAGTTTTAGTAATTGAACCCCACATTGTCATCCATATCCTGCAGAACAATGCAGCTGCAAGGCAGAAACCATATCAGTGTTGGTGCAAGCTATCACTGTTGCTCTTCTCATTTTTGGAGCCATCCTATCATGACACTATGAGTATAGTCCAAAAATCAAAATCACGAGTGGATACGCCCTTTGATGATGTCAAACTTTTCATAGGCTTCTATGAGGCTAGAATCTTTTTGAAGTCACGGCACCCCTTAAAAATATAAAAAAGAGCGCATGCGTGGACCCGAACGAGATGAGCGCTTGATCTCAGAGCTCTGTCCCGTTCTGTTCGTCTGTCACTCCCTGCACTGAGCAGTTTACACAGCGCCAGGACAGAGGGAAAGCCTGCGAGCACACTTTAATGCCGGTGGAGACGGTGAAAAGAGGCTTGGAAGCGCAGTTTCAAGCCTCCTCAGAGATACCAGCAGCTTCCAAGATGGCGGCGGAATAGTCGCTACACGAGACAGTTACTCTCCTCTCCATGGCGGGATACTCTTCAGGAGGAGGTATGTGGCAGAGCCCCCTCCTCCACATCTACTGGGGGCCCCTTATCACCAGCAACCACAGTGTCTCTTTTAAATCAGACTCTGGATGAGATGCTGATGTCCCCCTCTGCTGTAGCATCCCCTGGGCAGATAGTGACATGCCAGGTCAGGGAGCCTCATACTTTCCAGCACCAGTATATCTTTTTCATGTTTTCCAAGTTTGCTGAAATGCTAGATAGGGGGTTAGCACAGACTGCAGCCAGGATCACTACTGATATTAAAATGGATCTCCAGATGCTGGGCTCTTGCATTGAACCCATTGAGAACAGAGTGGATTCCACAATAACCAGGGTCAATCAAAATACTGATCATATCCAAGATTTACATGACCAACTAGACACTGCCATAGCAGAAATTTATGACCTTAAAAACAGGTCCAGAAGGCTTAATTTCAGAATCAGAGGCCTGCCTGAGACCGTTACGGATATACCGGAAGCACTGAACTCCCTCATTAAAACTTGGGCCTGATGTCAGAGCACAAAAAATAGAGCTCGGTTGGGCTCATAGAGCTCTAGGACCCCCCCGACCTGATGGTCTGCACCGTGATATTGTGGTCAAACCACATTACTTTAACATCAAAGAAGAAGTTATACAGAAAGCTCGCTTAACCTCGCAAATCCAAATTATGGGTTCAAATTTATGCTGACATTTCCCTATACACAATTCAGAAACGGCGGGTGCTTAAACCTCTACTGACAGTACTAATGCAGAAAAGCATCAAGTACTGATGGCTGTTTCCCTTCAGTTTAAAGTTTGAGTACTATAACAAGCCCTTCAGATTTTCCTCATTCCAAGATGGTGAACATCTGCTACAGAAACTGGGCCTCATTTCCATGGATCCACCTTCTCCAATGGAGACTACATCTTCAAGTTTGTCTAAGCAACCACCCCCATCTAGCTCACTCACACCTCTATTGCAGAAGCCTAAAAGCAAGAAGGCCAAAGAAGGACTACCACCCTGATCTAGTGGTTTGCTACATTCCATTTTCTACAATCCCTTCACAAGGACTGGGTCCACTTGACCCTTTTGGCATCAATGCCCACCTGGATTCACACATCATTTGACCTCAGGGGGATCCTCCCCCTACTCCAATGCTGGACTCTGCAGAACTCCTTCATCTTTCCACCCTACCCACAAACTATCGGATTGTAAACTATCCTTCTAAATTCCCCCTATCTGGGTTTTGGACACATTCAAGGTTTCCCTGGACTTCCTGAACTCTGCCTTTACCTACTCACCATGGATTTACTCCCCCCCCTTCCCCCCACCCTCCCTCCAGGTAGCGGTGTTATACACAATCCACACGGATTTCTGGTGGACTATTGCAACCCCTCTTCTCCCCAGACATGAACTGTCAGCTGCCTGACACTTGGACTGCCTCCCTCGGGAGTTTCCCCTGTTCCCACTACCACATCCTCCTGGGAGCTTGGAGCCCCCTCCCCTACCTAGCAAATGGAATAACTCCCCACCATTCACTTGCTTTGCTTCCCTTGAAACCTCGGCTGTAGTTCAGCTCCCTTCAGCTCAACCCTCATTGTTAGATTATCTGTTCTAGTTACTAAAGGTGATGTTCTCTGTTTAACTTAAGTTCACAAACATAACTTTAGGAGTGCCGCGAACGGAGAAGTACCATTGCACCTCCTCCTGTACTCGGAGCTGCAGATTTTTCTTTTCCCTCCTAGTCAGGACCTTCCCCAATGGTTGGGGGACAGCAATTTTTTTTTTTATTTTACCCCAGGACTGGATGGCTTTGTTCGGCATCCACCTGGAGATTATCTCCTTATGGCGGCCCGCTCTCCCGCTCAAAACCATATTGGGCTCACCCTAACACCGACAGAGCAACCACCCGTTATGGAGGACAATCAATCTCCCCCCACCAACACTTAAGCATCCAAGACCCGAGGACTGTCGCGGCAGACATAAAGAGCACACTGACCGCGGCCATCACAGACCTCCGCCACGAGATACAAACGATTACGGGGAGGGTGCACTCCATGGAACTTATGGCGGCACAACAGCAGAATGAACCGAAGAAGACCCATGGCAAAATCGACACACATACTTTGCAGCTTAGAGACCTCCAGCGTCATGTCAAAGATTTCGGGGATGCAGACACAACCTGCAGATAAGAGGCCTCCCTGAATCGATTAAACCTGAGCAAGTCCTCTCTGCTGTTACATCCCTCTTCAACCAGCTGCTGGAACGACCTCCACATACACCCATAGCCATGGAGTGTATCCACAGAGCCCTCAGGCCTAAGGGCAAGGACTCCGATCCACCAAGAGATGTCATATGCTATGTAAATGATTACACCATAAAGGAAGACGTTCTTTAAGAAACCAAGGCTAAACCACACCTGGACTTTGAAGGCCATGTAATACAAATATACCAAGACCTCTCTGTGTTCACGCTGAAACATCGCAGAGACCTGCGTCCCCTGCTTGACCTACTTAGGCAAAAAGACATTCGATATCGCTGGAAGTTTCCGTTCGCTCTACAAGCCTCTAACCAAGGCTGCACTGCCATCCTGAAAGTTCCAGAAGATTTGGAAACCTGCTGCAAAACGCTGGATATCCCACAGGTGGATGTGCCAAATTGGTATGCAGACTTTCCAGTCAATACGTTTCCCAATGACCGCTGCACTGAAGACCCAATGGAGACCCAAACATCCAGATTTCGCAGGCACAGATCACCGTCCACCTTCAGACCACCTGTGGGGCACAGACCCCGTCACCCACCGCCAAGCCCGACTTTGGCTCCGCTATCACGCAGAGCGCGCATGGATCGTTAGACCCGCCACCATCTGGAAGGTCTAGAGCAACCCCGCGAGTGTGGAATAGCCTGCATGATCTGCAGCCTGCCCAGTACCTTACTCTACTCCTTTGGCGTACCTGCAGACTCACCTGCCATGGAAGACCGCGATCACCCCAGTATCGGATTCACAGGATCTCTTCACCATCAAGGCTTCCTTCTGATGCGGTCCACGAACTTCTATTCGCCTAGCTGGAGACCATCCAACGCGCACAACCGACCGGAAACCCGACCTGCTACGCTCTCCTATTGATGCAGCTGCCTACCCATCGACTGAACGCTACCGTAGCCGGACAAGAGCCCAAGGGGGTTCCTGATACTCGATCGTCACTTATGCTATGATGGAATCACTCAATATGTTTTAGAGACTCGTTCTGGACACCGCCCCGATACGGTATGTACGGATGCCCTCACGACTAGTATGAAATTACCCTTTTGCCGCAGATCCTATGGAACCATGGCGGGGCTATACACTCTCCACACAATGAGGAGCATACCATCACCCAAAAATCACAGGATCGCTCTCTCTTCAATAGAACACCAAGGACCTCGGTCACGGGCAGCTAGTAAAGACACTAAGCTCCCATCACTAGCCCCATTCATGATAGACGGGACTGTAGAGGGGACAATATATTTTATCCTCCGCTCCCCCTTAACTACTCCCCCCAGTGCCTTCCTCACCCAAACCCCCACTCCTCACAAGGTTCAGAAGGGTAATAGGTAGGCCGTTACTAGCTTTACGGGTTCTCTTACAGGTAAACCCCAATAGCAGATAGGTGACCCTCAGAGTATACTGACACCCTTATAATCCCTTGTCAGTCTTGAATAATAACTAGCCTCTTGGCACAGTGCTCGTATGGGTTTTAGCCAACCAAGCACACAGGACACATATTCGCTTCAGGATATGGTATCTAAATGGCTGATGGTCAACAGTGAGTAATCACCCCTTCCCTAGCACATGGCAGGCACGGTCAGGATAATAAATTTCCTCTCCATGGTACAGCACTTACCCGATCAACTGCATATGGATCGTAGCAGAACTACTACATGTCCAACAGGCACTGCCAAGGAATTCCCATTCCCCAAGGTTAACAGGTTCAATGTGTTATTTCAGTTACTACTGTTGTTATATTATTGTTATTCTATGATGTTATTGACTATGCAGGCTTCTCCACTAGACGCACAATCATAGACCCATTCCCGGATATCGCATTTGCCCATGAGTTAACACCACCTAGCTGATTCCTGGGCTAAAGCTATATGTTTACTGTAATTGTTGTCTCGTCGACAAGTTATAGGTTCTAAAATTGAGGAGACCTCGGCTCTATCTCTATCCGAGTAGCAACCTCCTCCTATAGCCCACGAATTACGCCGTAGGCACACAAAAGAGTTAAGAAAGAAGGCAAATGCCACCACATGTTTTGTGACAGACACCTCAAACCCCCATAAGGATTGTGACCTTGAGTCTTCCCCATACCATACAGTATCCAGTTCTTGGATATCTAAGGACTGTATCCTCATCCACACAAGACAAAGTACGACTAGGCAAATGGTAGGAACAGTGACACCCAGTAGTCCACTAACACCTGTCCTCTCAATAGACCGGTCAACTCCCACGCAATGGTCGACACCCCACCGACTTACGCACGATCCAGTAGCACACCACTGACCTTTACCGGTATACCCGACGCGGTAACTCCCTTCCACCTATCCAGGTGTGAGAGACTTTACTGATAACCGGTACACTTTCCACATATCACCTACTAACGCTGTCCCCATTTCCGCAGACTATACCAAAAGGCCCCTATAAGAGTTACTTAGCGCTCTCTCCAAGAACGCAACTGAGTCAGACCCCCCGGCCTCTCTACCCAGGTCACCTAAGCAAACCAAGATACCAATAGCGACCATGCTAATCACGCGTACTCATACCACAAATCTAGCCACCAATCTCACTGCAAAAATGATTTCATTGAATGTCAGAGGCTTGAATACTCCAGAAAAATGCTCCCAGACCCTCCTTGAGATGCAGAAATGTAACGCAGATATCGTGTGCCTGCAAGAAACACATTTCCACACTAACGCCATCCCTAAATTGCTAAATCACCAATTCCCAGTAGTTTACCACGCTACAAACCCATTAGCCAAATCAAAGGGAGTGGCCACCCTGGTGCACAAAAACTGCCCATTCCAATACATTGACCTGCTATCCAACGAAGAAGGCAGATATCTCTTCCTAAAAGGCTCATATGCGGGTAGAGTTATTACCCTTGCGAACATATATGCCACCAACACCCGACAGGTACCCATTAACCAGCTTACCACCTTCCAGGAAGGTATGGTCATTTTTGGAGGAGACTTCAACACTCCCCTAAATCCCTCCCAGGATACGTCAAACGGTTCTTCCTCTCTCCCGTACAAAGCCTTGCGGAAAATCAAGACTAGCCTGCAATCCCTACTATTGCACGACACATGGCGACTCTTAAACCCTGATGGAAGAGACTACACTTTTCACTCAGCCCCACACAATCGATACTCTCGAATTGACTACCTCCTCCTCTCCCAGAAAGACCTACCCATGCTCCAGAAAGCAATCATAGACCTGATGGTCATATCTGATCACCATCCTATCACAATCATTATATCATTCCCAGACACGTTACCCTCTACCCCAATCTGGAGACTTGACCCTTCCCTATTGACAGACCCCGCAATAGCCGCAGAAGTCGCAACTAATCTCAACTATTTTTTCTCAGAAAACGCACATACCGATACGTCCCCCTTTAACAATTGGGAAACTCATAAATGTGTTATCCGTGGTGTGCTAATTGCTGCTGCCACAAAAAGAAACAGGGAACAGATAAAAAATTATAATGCACTCCTAGAACGCATTCGACATCTCGAAAATGCTCATAAGCGAACCCAAGCTGAGGACACTAAAAACGCCCTCCTGATAGCCAGAAAAGAGCTATTAGATCTCCTGGATAAGCAAATTCAGAGAAAATACATCTTAAGCAAAAAACGTTCTACGAGTACAGAAACAAAACCGGTAAAACTCTAGCCCGGGCCCTGCAGTTGAAGAAAGCAAACACCACCAAACACACTATCACAGACGCTGATGGCCGCAAACTCCACCGCACCCCAGACATAGACGCTCAATTCGTACAGTACTATACTAAACTGTATAACCTTTCTCAAGCAGACCCAGTAAAGGACGACATCTACAGACGTAACCTTATCAGACAATTCCTACAACAATATAGCCCAAACCCGATTTCAGACGTACAGGCACAAGAACTGGATGCGCCCTTAGATAGGGGAGAAATAGACCTAGCCCTGCGACAATTAAAATCAGGGAAAAGCCCAAGGCCTGACGGGCTCACAGTAGGTTATTATAGAATGTTCGCCGACATACTAACCCCACACCTTATCCATGCATTCAATTCCTTAGACAAGCCCACGACTCCACCAAGAGACCTCTTGAACGCCCATATTACTGTAATACCGAAACCAGGAAAGGACACCTCTAGTGTAACCAATTACAGACCCATAGCTCTACTGAACGTAGATCTTAAATGGTATGCCAAAACGCTGGCCAATCGACTGCTCCCCCTTCTCCCCCAGCTTATTGACCTTGATCAAGTTGGCTTTGTCCTAGGCAGAGAGGTGAGGGACAATACTCTCAAAGCAATTAGCATACAACACTGGCTAGTTTCTACCCAAAATCAAGGATTCCTCTCTCACTAGACGCGGAGAAGGCATTCGACAGAGTGGCCTGGGATTATCTGGCTGAGACCCTTCGAACGATTGGATTACCACTGCACATGCTAAATTTCATACTAGCTCTCTACTCTAATCCCACAGCAAACATCCGAGTAAACAGCCACCTGTCGTATGCCTTCCCCATCTCGAATGGAACTCGTCAAGGATGCCCCCTATCTCCCTTAATTTTCATCCTAACTTTAGAACCTATCCTTCAATGCATCAGAGATAACCCTGATACAAAAGTCATAGACATTAGACACCAAATATAAAATAGCAGCATTTGCAGACAACATTCTACTCTTTCTTAAAGAACCCTCACGACAATCTCAAATCTACTTAAAGATTTTGAGACATTTAAAAACATATCTAACCTGCAAATCAATTTCGCCAAATCCCATGCACTGCATAATACTCTACCCCCAAGTATTTGCACCCAATGCCAAACAAACTTCCCATTTCAATGGACCCCCGATCAATTACTTACCTAGGAATCCAACTGCCTGCATCCCTAAATGACTTATACGCACTGAATTACACCCCGCTGCTGAAACACATCACTAACGATTTAACAAAATGGTCCCCAGAAAAATTCTCCTGGTTCGGTAGGTCGGCAATATTGAAGATGAACATTCTACCCAGAGTTCTATACATCCTTCAGACCATCCCTATCAAACTTCCCCTGACCTTCTTTACAATGTATGGGAAGATGTGCACACAATTCTTATGGAACAATAAACGCCCTAGGCTAGGCTTCCAAAGACTAACTGCCCCCAAATCAAAGGGAGGCATTGGCCTTCCGGACATTCAAAAATATTACCACGCATGCCACTTATCAAGAATAATTGACTGTCACATCCACTCTAATCAAAAAGCTTGGGTTCGTCTTGAACATTCCCTTTCTCCAATTCCCCTAGCAGCTATCCCATGGATAAAGCGGCAGCACGTTCCACAGAAATACCATACTCACCCCTTGATCTCTCCGAAACTGCAATCCTTCCAACACACTTGTGATAAACACAAAATCTCGCCCCATGACTCCTATATAAATTAATCCGGAATTCGCACCTGGAGTTCATTCGACCTTCCTCGCAGATGGATGGCCACACCCAACGATGAGAGCAGAACACTTCTTTATTAATGACCGCCTCCTCTCCCAAACTGAAATCGCAACAAAAATGGCAAAAGACTCCTTTCCCTTCTGGACGTACCTGCAACTTAGACACTTTTTTTGTACAGCCAGATCCAACTCCCAATGGTCTAGACCCTTAACCAATTTCAAATCTTTATGTACTAGTACAGAGCATCAGCGCCACCTGATATCAGCCACATACTCCATGCTTTTTTCAGAACTTGAAACGGTTAAACATCAGACAAGCCTAAAATGGGAAAAAGACCTACAAATGGATCTCACTGATAGGGAGTGGGAAAATATATTTTGTTATGTCCACAAGGCATCGGTAAACGTTCAAACCCAAGAAAATGCATATAAATTGGCAACTAGATGGTACAAAACACCCTTAACGCTACATAAATTCAACCCGACTATCCCTCAAAACTGCTGGTGATGTAACGATATCCAGGGATCATTACTTCACATATGGTGGTCCTGTCCGAAAATCCAACCTTTCTGAACCGAAATACACAAAATAATCAACGCAGTTACCACACTCAATCTAGAATTTTCACCTGCCCAATTCCTACTGCACCACTCCACTTCATCTAATAGATCATACTTTCAATCACTGGCCATGCACATGGTCAACGCAGCCAGATTATGCCTCCCTCTTAAATGCAAATCCCCGAATATCCCTACTGTAAAAGAATGGCTCACGCGCATAGTCCATACAATGACCATGGAAAACTTAATCCACCAAGCCAAAGACACACCTGGTAAATTCACCAATACCTGGTCCTGCCGGATTCACTTTATGACTACTGACACCTTAAAACAATACATGATTAACTGATCTACACAGCGTTACTTCGCATATAATATGATAACTAACAAGGTCTGACTCCCCAGCTATACGCATCCCTGCCACACCACTCCCATCCTTCTGGCCTCTGACTTCCTCTCCGACGACATACCCCCTTCTCCCATGCATGATAACTGACTCCTTTCCCAAACAGATGCCCTCCCGTTTTCTCTTAACTCAAAGGTTAGATTAACGTTAAGTTTAACATTAAATCACTGGAAACCACTGTCGGGTAGCTATCCCAACGTCACCAGCTTCGGGGACAAACCAGCACATGTTCGTGTACCATATTTGCTCATTTCCGTGCAAGATTTTATTAGACAATGTATACGTATTCCATGATCTTCTATCTGTAATGTACAAGTTTTGATGACTCTATTTGCCTACGTGTACATGTTATCTTTTACCTTCACCTGTTGTTGACTTTGTACCCTGTTTATGTACATTGCTAACTACAAGAGACATGTTAATTTGATATTTGTTTATTGACTAAATAAGTGTATCACATGCTTATGCATAACCATAAATAACCAAAGTCTTTCTTCTGTATGTTGGTTTGTCTTTAAACCCAATAAAAATTTCTTAAAAAAATAAATAAATAAATAAAATAGTCATGCTGTACCCCCAGGAGCCACATTTTCCTAAATCATATTCTCCCTACTTTATATATGCTAAATTCCCTAGATTTTATCTGGCAAATTTTGACAACAAAACTAAAGGAGGGGGCGTATTCTTTTTCCACAATACCCATTTCTCTTTTCTCTCAGAGTTTAAAGATCCGGAGGGCAAGTTCTTGCTTGTGAAATGTCTCATTGATAAGCAGCTCTATTCATTTATTTCATATTATGCTCTAAATAGGGGGCAATCCAAATTTTCAAGACCCTCTTTCACACCTTGAACCCCCTTACCAAGGGTCTGGTTGTGTATGGAGGAGACTCTAACACTACCTTTGAGGCAGGACTGGACAAATCCCACCCTCCAGACATGGACTGTATCTGTCCCACCAGGCAGAGCCTCAATATAGCGAGACAGATATTTCACCAAGGGATGGTGAATGTGTGGAGAGAGATGAATCCACATGCACGGGACTACACACATTTTTCTAACCCTCACAATACCTATGCAAGAATCGATAATTTCTTTCTACTGTCGACCCATATCTTGCTGGTGACTAAGTCTGTCATAAAAGACTCTGCCTGATTGGACCACTCCCTGCTCATCCTCATCATGAACAGACAATCGGGACACCATAGGGTATTGCTGGAGGCTTAATGCCTCGATCCTTAGTAACCCTACACATGCACTTGAGATTGAAAGGGGACTACAGGAATACTTTTTATTAAATGATGTCAACAACGTCTCCCCCATCGCACTATGGTCAGCACATAAAGCCTTTATTGGGGTAGAATTATTCAAATAGCCTCTAGGATCCATAAAGCTCACAAGGCAGATATAGAAAGGTTGTAGAAGGAATTTCAGCCATTAAGTAAACCGCACAAATGTAACCCCTGCCCAGTCTCAGTGAAAAGCCTTGAAAAGGCACGTAGTGCCCTAAACCTCGCTCTCACCGCCATAGCTGATAAAAGTCTATGATGGGAAGGAGGCCGGTTTTATCACCAGAAAGACAAAACAGGTACCCTCCTGGCCAGTAGGCTGACCCCTAAAATCAAATATCATACCTTACCCAAAATTAAACTTCGTGATGGCACTCCTGGAAGTCTTCCACACCTTTTATAGCTCTCTATATAGTAGCGAAGGGAAGGTCTCCTCCCCTAACTTACAGGACTCATTTCTCGATTTAATAAATATCCCTAAGATCACAGACCAACACAGGGCTGAATTGGAATCACCAATCTCAGCTGAGGAAATAACACAAGTCATTAAAGCGGAGTTCCACCATAAAGTGGAACTTCTGCTCATCGGATTCCTCCCTCCCTCCAGTGTCACAATTGGCACCTTTCGGGGGGGAGGGGGGACAGGATACCTGTCTTTGACAGGTATCCTTTCCCAATTTCGGGAGTCCAGCCACGGCCGTGATGCGGCCGTGATGTCGCCGCAGGGCTCCCCCCTCCTCCTCCCTCGGCTGCTGGGCTAATAGAAGAGAGGAGCGGGGCCTCGCGCATGCGCAGTAGGGTTCCCGGTTCAAAGCCAAAAGGCTACACTGCCGGGTTCCCTTACTTGCAATGGCGGTGGCAGCACCTGACAGCTGATTGAAACATCAGCTGTGGTGCCAACATCGAGGGACTGTAGGACAAGTAAGTGTCCATTTATTAAAAGCCAGCAGCTGTAGTATGTGTAGCTGCTGGCTTTTAATTTTCTTTTTTCCCGGAACAACACTTTAAGAACCTCCAAAATAATCCCCCCCCCCCCCCAGCCCCGATGGTTTCTCAATTTACTACACTTTTCCACCACCTTAACCCCTTATCTGGCTAGATTCTAAAACTAATTACGAACAGGAACTCCACTTGATAAGACCTTAAACTCCACATTCATTACAGGTATTCCCAAACCTGGCAAGGACCCTAGTTGTCCTACAAATTACTGCCCGATATCATTAATCAATAATGACCTTAAAATTGTGACAACATTTTTAGCAGATAGAATCTCTAATTTTATCAGTCTTTACATACATAAGGATCAGGTTGGTTTCATACAGTGGGTGCCGCCGATATTGTGTCAATCTCGCCGCTGACATGTTGATTTCATCAGGCCAAATGTGCCCAATAAGGCCAATGGAACCACAAAGCAACCATGTGAAAAAATGGCTATAGCAGTTGAAGTGCAGTATTTCAATGTTGTCATGTACCTGACTTTGGAACCCTAGATGAGGAGGTTGGCCTCTTGCACAATTCCTATCCAAGCACCCCTGCTAGTGGAAAAAGGGACTTTCAGGGACAGTGGCACATGTATGCACATGTAGCGCCGGCTCCTGAAGAGCATGCACTATGTTTTTGAAATTTAAGGTTAAACCTGAACTGCAGTTTGATTTGGGTATAATTATTCCAAATTTTCAGTCTGACTGGACTATAGGGTGTGTTGTGCTTTTTAAAGACATTTTCCCGCACAATATTTACTAAGTAATTTTTAACGAAGATATTTTTAAGATACAGAATCAATCTATATGACACAGTCTATACATGTGAAACGTATTCACGGAGACGAGTGATCATACGAAATAGTTACATTTATTGGTTGACAGAAAACAAATATTTACATGAAATATTAAAATACAGATTGCATTACTTGATCATTTTGACAATTAATGGAAACACCCTCACACTGGGCGTAGTAGTACCTTGGACACAATTATCACCATTATCACTTCTCGGTAGAATCAATAACCTTTTGATACTTGACAATTAAACAGAATGTCTGTATTTCACACGTCCAACCGTTACTATACTGCAGGTAAGTAAGTGGTTAACAATGTGAAATAAATTAGACATTTGTTTGTCAATAAAATTGGCATCTATGCAAAAAGAAATTTATAATGAAAAATTTAATTTAGAGAAAAATCTAAAAGGCGGTTATTGATTCAGGAGAAATATGTTCAATAATAGAATATTCAAAAAAATAAATCTTTAAGAGAACATAGAATAGATGATAAACATATACTTATCAATGTGGTATATTTACCCATTCCGATTGGCTACTAGTGTGGATTGTTGGTTACCAGGAATTTTAAGATGGCTGCCGTGGCTTTCAACATGGATTCTCTTACAGAGGAATTACTTTGTGTGACCTCCGAGTTCCAAGGAGCAGGGATCTTCGTGAATGTAAAAATATGTATTCATGCATGGTGCATGAGTGTCAGTTGTCTGGGAATCTTCCAGTGTCCCTTCTCAGGGGGGGTCCCTAAGCTTCCCCTTCACTCCCCCAGCTCTCCTCCTGACCATCTTTTTTAGTTTCTTAAATATCCTCTTAAACAAAAAGATCATAAAATTATACTAAGTTCTGCCCAGAGGGTATGTGTCCCTTTCCTATTGGCAGGCAGACTTAATGATCACCTTTCCCAGTAGTCTCGTGATTTTAAGGTAATAGCGCCTTCAACCACCAGGTGTCTCACATGTGTTTGGTGTTTTATCTCTTTAAGTTAATATTTTTATTTCTATAATATGCGTTCGTTGTTTATATATGTTCTAACGAATATATCTTGAGTGTACAGGAATGGTAGTATAATATAAAATACGCTTAACATAATTTTGAATAATCACTTGCATAAAATGGTGATATATATGCATATCAATGTATATCTGTTAATCTTTAGCCCATTTATAAAGGACACAGGTTAGATATATATCAAACAATATCACATACAATTATCTATATGGATACATGTATAATTCGGGTATCCAATCAATATTTGTTTATCTAAACATAGGTTAAATTCTTATACAGTTATAATCATGATTATATGTTTTTCATAATACTAATTCGTTGCTAAAACACTTCTACTTATGATCACACTTTCATATATAATCTCTCCATGACAAAGTTCCCCAGATCTCTAGATACAAAACCACAATATCTCCTTGTTGACCCACAAATATCACATACAGTTTGAATCACTTGAAGTATTTTTGAAATATGTCTGCCTGTATATTCCTCTCACACCATGTTTTGAGACATTTGTACTATAGTAAAATATCATATCCCTGCTTCTAATATACGTATATTCATGATGTCAAAATATACACAATTTTCAATGTTTCCTTGCAGCGTCTCAAATGAACTTTGAACATTCAGGACACAATCCCATTGTTTACTTTTCTAATAGAGGTGTCTTATTTGTCCTGTTGGGGTAGACCTCCACTTCGTATCTTAGTCATTGTCTCATTGACATCTATTGAGTCCATATTGAGGTTGACTTTAGGATATCTGTTAACTCTCTGATACAATAGGTTGTTTATTTAAACCTTCTTTGAATTAAAAGTTATTGTGGCTTCAGTCCGAGTCAGCTTGAGACTTTTTTTTGTCGCAGCCCAGCTTTTCAATGGGTCATATAAATTGGTCACCTAATTCTGATGGGAGGGGAAAGTGGTCCTTTGGTCTGCTGATTTAATTGTTACCAGACTAAAACAAAAATAACAAAATATGATATTTTGAGGTATATGTTATGACAAAATCCCCCTTTTGTTCAGGTTGTCTCAATACAGGCTTGTAGAACTTTAAAAGATAGCTAATCCCTTTAACATTTGGAAAAACCTACAAGATCTTGTACTTTGCTTTAAAGTTCTCCAAGAGGTCACAGTTCAATAATATCAACACTATAGTTCATCTACCTTTTTTTAGGCCTACTGAAATCTCTCATCTCTGCCAGAGAATATTAAATGTATTTCTTCATGAATTCACAACAGGTGTTCAGCCTGGCCACCGGGGGCACTGTCTCTTCTAGCAGGCATGGAACCGCAGTCTAGTTGGGTGCTTTAAGGTTACTTTCTCTCAGAGCCCGACCAGTGGGAGTGTCACTCTTGTTGTGCTTTCCGGGAGAGGGTACTTAAGATGCGGATGTCATGTGGTTCGGGGTTCCGGTCCAGAAAGTATGTTCTGATTCAATGGTCCTGGTCCTCCTGACCAGCCCCCAGGAAAGCTATGGCCTGGAGTGCGGATCCACCCGACTTTATGTCTCGGGGCTGGCTAGCTCGAGGCAAGGAAACTAAAGGAAGGATTCCAAGGTGGTCCAGTGCAGTCTCCGGTCGTGGAGAGGCCCAGCAACTTTGTAGCTATCCAGGGGAGGACTCTTCAGAAGAAGGCCACGTACGGGTTGGCTTCCTAGCAAGAGCCTGGTAGGGCTGAAGTACCTAAGTGAATCCAGTCTTGTGGGTATCACCAAACTGGCTGAAAGATCCAGGTACCACACGAGTGTTCTACAAGTTCTAGTTTCCTACATATTCTACAACGTCTGTGGTAGAGACTTATTCCCACATGTTCTATAAAAATGACTTGTTCCTGAGTTAAGCACCTTGTTGGCTGCTAGGCCTTGTGAGAGAGGGACTATCCAACTTGAGTGAACATCCAGCTGTGAATGGCTATTCTCTGGATTTAGTCAAAGTAAGAGAGTTCTTCATTATTGACTTTGACACTAAGAGTACCTGAACTTTCCTCCTAACCTTCTGATCCTATTTTAAGAGACTGTTTCGTTAACTACGTATATTGCAAATAAAAATCCCTTTATGCAGATCTGTCATCAATCTCTAAAGTTACTGGGCCATCTACCACGGGACACCCCTAGACGTAAATTGAGGAGAAGAAGGTAATGGTAAGCCCAATCAAACCAGCAGCTCCGTCGGGGGTTAGTGCTATACACAAATGCCAGGAAGCTGAAGTAGTGAACTTGAGCCTGGAAATACAGGGATTCACTCAGTGGCAGTGTGGAATCAGGTCAAAAACTGTGTTCAGCAGCAGCCATGCAAACAAGTACAGGATAATGATCAAGTTCAAGGTCAAAGACAGGCAGGAGTTGGCAACATGCTGGTAGCGAGGTACCAAGTCGGGAGTAAAAGTCATGGTCAGATGTCCAGGTCACAGTCAGTACACAGATGGAGCAGACATAACAGACAAGGGAAATCTGAAGTTTCAGGTGTAGTCATGTCAATCTCAAGATCAGCAGGTTTTCAGGAACACAAAACACATGTATCAGAGCGGAAAATAATCCAACAATGAGGCTAGGCAAACCTCAGGTTTAAAATGGCGAGGCGGCACTGCATTACTTTAACTGAAAATTGTGTGGTCGTGCGATGCTGTAGCCAAATACAATTTATGTCCTTTCTTTCCACAAATAGAGCTTTCTTTTGGTGATATTTGATCATCTCTGCAGTTTTTATTTTTTGCACTATAAACAAAAAAATATTGAAAAAAAACAATATTTTTTACTTTCTACATCCAATAAAAAAAATGTAATTTCTTCATCAATTTAGACCAATATGTATTCTGATACATATTCTTGATAAAAAATCCCAATAAGCATATATTGATTGGTTTGCACAAAAGTTATCGCATCTACAAACTATCGGATATTTTTATGGCATTTATATTTATTTAATAATTTCATTTAATGACCGGTGACATTATTACAGTGATCAGTGCTAAAAAATATGCACTGTTACCATGATGATCTTGGCAGGGAATGGGTTAACATCAGGGGGGACCAAAGGGTTAAATGGGTCCCTAGGGGGTGCTTGCTAACTGTGTGGGGGTTGCTCTGACTACGTGAAGACAGGGATCCGTGTTCCCCTCCCCTGTCAGAACGGCGATCTGACTTGTTTACATAGGTAGACTGCCATTCTGCCTCTCTCAGGAACGATCATGTGTGGCCAACAGACCCACTGATTGGCTCTCCCTCTGTCCAATCAGCACATGATCACACCTCTGGCGACGCATGCATGCCCAAAGTAGCTATTGCACAGAATGACATACAAGTACATTAGATGGTTGGCAAGTGGTTAAATAGACTGCCAGGCACCAGGATCTGTGTGTGTGCTTGTGCATGTGCTATGGGGTGTGCATCTTGTTAAGTTCCTATGTGAAAATGAGCAGCTGCAGCGTGACAATGAGCACTAGCAGCACAAGGTGCCTGACATATGAACAATCGCCCTTCGGATTGAAAAACAGGCACTCAGGAAGCAGCAGCATTGACATCACTTTTAAGAGCCTGCAGCCTGTGTAAAACGAGAGTTGGCAACATGTTTCTGAAGAGCAAGAAGCTTTCCCTGGTGACTGCACTAAAAATATACTGAGTGGTATGGATTAGTATGCCTGAAAATATAGAAAGTGCTGGCTTTATGTCTAATTGTAATTTAAGAAACAAACATGAATTTACAGTGCTTGCCAATGTAGCCCCCTTTCATAGGCATTGTATGACTTTCATGGATGGGTCGCACCACCTGGAACAGCACAAGCTGTGCAGTCTTATGCCAGGAGAATTCAATGCACATTTGTATCCCACATTTGTATTCTCTGACGTTGGCTTTATTAATAGTGTGGTACATGCACAAGAAAAAAAATCTGCTTTCATAGAATTGTGCAATATCAGAGCCCAAAAAAAAACTGAAAGAATCCATGGTTGCCATCAGGATCACCAGAACTAGTGTCCTAGATGGAAGATTTCTCCTTCATTCCTGTTCTGGTGACAACCCAAAATGTATGATTTTCTTTTTTCTTTCACTGTCAGTGTTAATTGTAAACAGGACAAAATGAGAGGGTGAATATTTCTAATGGGCGCACACTGCCCACAGAGAAATAAACATCCGCCAAGTGTTCTTATCCCTCGCTACTCTAAAACAAAAACAATGAATTGTTTTGCCTTTAGTTTTACTTTAAGGCTAAGTACATTCTGTGCAAATACAAAAAATTAGGATTTTTGGTTTACCTATAAAAACTCTTTCTTGAAGTATATCACAGGACACAGAGGAGTTCCTGATCATGGTTTATTTGGTTATGCTGCCACCTTCATATAGTATTCGTTTCAACTGAGTAATGGACAACAAAACCAAAATGCTGTAAAAGCCCCACTTCAAAGCTACCTGCAAGACCTTTCACCCAAAACTGACATCAGCTGAGGCATGAACACCCACCTGGTAGAGCTTAATAAAAGAGTGTAGAGAAGACTAGCTATCAGCCTTAAAAAGTGAACAACATAAGCTTGATGCTGAATAGTCCCAGAAGCACTAAAACTCCTGGTGGAATGAGCCTCAACCAGGAAAGGTGGAACCTTGGCCGTATTACCATAAGCCAGAGAGATGAGCTGACAAATCCATATAGTGGATCAAGAAGCAGCCTGACAATTGCGAGGACCTTCAGGCAGAACAAACAGGGAATCAGACTGTTGAAGTGAAGTTGTAGGCATCAGATGAAGTGGAACAGCTTGAACAACATTCAAAGTGTGAAACACTGTCTTCTTAGAATGTATAGGATTGGAACAAAAACATCAACGCAACGTCCTGTTTTCAGCGGAACGTAACCTGCTTGGATTTCATTGTCAGGTTAGTGAAAGAGACCTGGAGTTTGCAGCTGGAACCTGCCTGGAGCCAGACACCCCCATCTTGGGCAGTCTGAGGAACATCATATTAAGCTATACTGTGAGTTTTTTCCGTGTGCGTATGTTTCAAAACAATGCTCAATGATTGATTGTTTAAAGGCTTTGTCTTTTTACTTCCTTGTTCCTATTCCTTATTCTCCCTAGTTGGGGTATTGCTACAATCTATAGGTAAGCTTACCTACCTTTAGTTGTCAGTGAAGAAATCAAGGAAAACTGCCTTTTAACACATAGGTTATTAAGGGATAAATATTATGCATCCATCTGCATTGGATGATCTTTAGGTAATAATATATGTGGAAGATTGGTGGCTTAACCTCCTAGTGTCTCTATAGCTCTAATCAGGTAATATGCACATTTGGGGAGTCTCCCATCTTTTGCAATTCACCTGATTTATTCCGGACAAATGTGGATGGATTTATGTGGAAGAGTGCTTATCATTGATCAAAAGGGAGCCATTCAATGGGATATTACAGATGATCATTGTTGATTATGGCATCACCTGTCATTTTTTAACTGCATCAGACTGCTTTTATCTGATGTCCATTTTGTTTAAGAAAAGGGTGCTCTTATGTATAATCTAGCAAACCAGTCTGCAAGGGAGGAAGGGAGGTGTTAGGATGAGGCATATTACAAACATACAGCAATAAACTATCACCGAGTAGGTTGGAGTAGTTTAGTGTGATGGGCACAGTTATAATGTTTTGGTTAAAAATAACAAAAAAGGGAGAATGGATAAATTCTCTCTAGAGCAGCCTTTTCAACCTGGGGTGCCTTCAGGTTTCTTCAGGGATGCCTTGACAAAATGCCTAAAACTGCCCAAAAATTGTATATTAGCCAACTGGTAGATGAAGCCTGGCTTTTAGTTAAACAATGCTACAGGTTTTCATTGTGCACCATTACAATGGACAAACTGTACTTAAATGAGGAGGGTGCAGATCTGGTGGGAGTGAAGATGACCAAAAAGTTAGAAGGGCTTTTAAACTAGGCGATGGGGGGAGGGTCTAGAGGTAGAGATTGTGAGTGTGGAACATATTCTGGAGTGTAAAATTGGGGACATTAGTGGTAGGTTGACTAAAGCACCTAAACCGGAGGTAAGTATAGTAATCAGTCCTATTTGCAACCTCAGAACACCCAATAAGAAGATAGCATGTGCCCGGTCTAATCTACATGGCATGTTCACCAATGCCAGGAGTCTGGTGGACAAGATGGGAGAATAAGGGACTTGGTTCAACAGCTCTTATGATTGTCTGGTAACCATTCAAGGGTTTTTACCTATATCATAGCTATAGAGAGGATAAAAAAGGGGGAGGGGTATGTTTGTATATCAAAAATTATGTACAAGTGAATGTGAGTGAGGACATCACTAAGGGATCAAGGGAGGAATTGGAATCCTTATGGGTAGAGCTACAAAGGGAGAAAACTAAGGGGAAAGTAATACTGGGAGTATGCCATAGCCCCCCTCACCAGAGGGAGGAGGCGGTGGCAGACTTCCTATCACAATTTGGATTAGCGGCAAGGATGGGAAGTTTCATTATAATGGGGGATTTTAATTCCACCTGATTGCACCCTTACATTTCTTGTTGCATTCTTAGTAAAGTTGGAATGCTGATGATGATCCCTCAGCCATGTATTTTTGGAAGGCCTTCTCCTTTGCTTTTATATGCATTATTACGTTGGAGTTAAGCCACCCAGGACTTTTATTAGATCTTTTAAATGTATTTCCCATTGTGATGCACTGGCTAATGCCTTTATTTAATATGCTCTTAAAGCATACCCATTTTTCCTCCGTGTTCTTTGTTCCTAAGATTTTATCTCAATTAGTATCTTCTAGCATGGATGGAAGTTTAGGAACATTAGCTCTTTTGAAATTTAGTGGATTTCTTCACCTGAGGGTCCTTAAGGAACTCAGTCAAGTAATTGCCAGATCATTGTTCCTAATTTTTAAGAAAAAGTCTACTGACTGGAATGGTACCAGCTGATTGGAGAAAAGCCAATGTAGCACCAATATTTAAAAAAATGTCAAGATACATCCCTGGGAATTACAGACCAGTTAGCCTAACATCAAGTGTATGCAAGCTCTTGGAGGGGATGATAAGGGACTATATACAAGATTTTAGTAATGACAACGGTATCATAAGCAGTAATCAACATGGATTCATGAAGAATCATTCTTTCCAAACCAATCTATTAACCTTCTATGAGGAGGTGAGCTGCCATCTAGATAAAGGAAGGCCCGTAGATGTGGTGTATCTGGATTTTGCAAAAGCATTTGATACAGTTCCCCATAAATGTTTACTGTACAAAGTAAGGTCCATTGACATGGACCATAGGGCAAGTACATGGATTGAAACTGGCTACAGGGGGGCGGGTTCAGAGGGTAGTGATAAATGGGGAGTACTTGGAATGGTCGGGGGTGGAAAGTGGGGTTCTGTACTGGGATCAATCCTATTTAACTTATTCATAAACGACCTGGAGGATGAGATAAACAGCTCAATCCTTGTATTTGCAGATGATACTAAGCTAAATATGGTAATAACTTCTCTGCAGGATGTGGAAACCTTGCAAGAAGATCTGAACAAATGAACGGGGTGGGCAATTACATGGCAAATGAGGTTTAATGTCGAAAAATTTAAAATAATGCATTTGGGTGGCAAAAATATGAATGCAATGTACTCACTGGGAGAAGAACCTCTGGGGGAGTCTAGGATGGAAAAGTGCCTGTGGGTCCTAGTAAATGATAGGCTCAGCAATGGCATGCAATGCCAAGCTGCTGCAAGCATAGCAAACAGAATATTGGCATGGATTAAAAATGGGATTAACTCCAGAGATAGGACAATATTTCTCCCACGCTACAAGACTCTGGTCCAGCCGCACCTGGAGTATGCCATCCAGTTCTGGGCACCAGTCCTCAGGAAGGATGTGCTGGAACTGGAGAGAGTTCAGGGAAGGGCAACAAAACTAATAAGGGTCTGGAGGATCTTCGTTATGAGGAAAGATTACAAGCACTGAACTTGTTCTCTCTGGAGAAGAGACGCTTCAGAGGATATATGATTTCAATGTACACATACCATACTGGGGACCCCACAATAGGGATAAAACTTTTCAGTGAAAGGGAATTTTATAAGACACGCGGCCATTAACTAAAATTTGAAAAAATCGGTTTAACCTTAAACTGCGTAGAGGGTTCTTTACTGTAAGAGCGGTAAGAATGGAATTCTCTTCCACAGGCAGTGGTCTCAGCGGGGAGCATCGATAATTTAAAAAAAACTATTAGATAAGCACCTGAATGACCACAACATACAGGGATATGCAATGTAATACTGACATAAAATCGCACACATAGTTTGGACTTAATGGACTTTTTTCTTTTTTTTTGTCTTTTTTCAACCTCGCCTACTATATAACTATGTAACTATGTAACAACCTTTCAGCCATTTGAGTCCTAACAACCAACGACATCCATGGCTGATAAGGACAACATCAGGCACCTGCTCGGCATCCTTTTTGGCCCTCTTCACTGGGGTAACATTAGCTGAGTGAGGGAGAGAAACTGAGGGAGAAGAGAAACTCTGGAATACTAGTAAGTACCAGTGTGCAAAGGTGTATTTGCTTTGGAAGAATACATCACCACTAATCTAAAAGGGTTGATTAAAAATATCACCACAGGGTGGTGCTGTGGATACCAAGATAATCTAAATATGTGCCACGTCCTATAAATTTGGAGTGATAGGGAACTGGTACTTGGATTTTATAGGCACTGAAGTACACAATATTAATATGGCATTTTTTAAATTATAAATTGATTAAGAAATCACAAACAATCACATAATCAATGATTAAAAAGCTTTACAAAGTAAAAGTTGCCTAGATACTGATACCACACAGAACTCATTCACCAAGGAAACAATCCTGAAAAATTGTAACAGTATTCTTGTTGCAGTAACAAATAGTTGCTCTATCAGTCTTGGTGGGAGTTGGTCATGTTGTGCGGTAGCTTGGCTCTACATGTTGCGCATATTTATACACTTCTTCAGAAGCTTAGGCATACATTAGTGCACTCATCACACAGGATTTGGCAACAAGGTAGGTATTAAGGTAATTTACTTGAGTTGTGTGCAATATCAGTATCTAGGTAACCTTTACTTTGCAAAGCATTTTAATCATTGTTTGTGTGATTGTTTGTATCTTTTTAATAAATTTATAAAAAAAAAAAAAATTTTATATTAAAGGAGAAGTCCTGAGCTCATTTAGCTGGGCTTCTCCTAAGGGTCACAGGAGTGCAATTATTCCTGTGACCCATTTTCAGCAGAGAGCGGTCTAAAGTCCGCCCTGCTCTCTGCTGACGTCACCAAGATTAGTCCAGGCACCATGCCATTCCGACTCTGGAAGTCTGGATCAACCAGGTGCCTGGACTGATAGTCATCTCAGCCTTTCAGTGAGCCACTGAGAGCCTGAGATGGCCGCTCCCTGCCCCTCCACAACTCAGTGACTGACAGGCATCAGCTCTCTGCTCTGGGAGGTGAGAGAACCGTGCCATCGGCGGTGTTTGATGGCTCGGTTCTCAGTGAAGAGGCGGCGGGGAACAGATGCAGCATTGAACTGATGCTGCACCCACCTAGGTAAGTATGATTATGGGATTAAAAAAAATCCCATACTTCTCTTTTAACCACTTGCCAACCAGCTCACGCCGATATACGTCAGCAAAGTGACACAGGTGCGCAAAACAATGTACCCGTATGTCGCTAGCGGATGTGATGTCCACTGGTGTCCTGTGATCATGGCATTTCCCTGTTCTGCCTATCAACATGACAGGGATCTACTGTCGCTGGGGGCAGTGATCCCTGTCATGTTATAGTGAGCCAATCCCCCCAACAGTTAGAACATGCTGAGGGAACACAGTTAACCCCTTCCCTGTCAGTGACATTTACACAGTAATTAGCGCATTTTTTTAGTACTGATCACTGTATAAATGTCAATGGTCTTAAAATAGTGTCAAAAGTGTCCGATCTGTCCGCTGCAATGTCGTAGTCATGATAAAAATCACAGATCACCGCCATTACTAATAAAAATATATATATTAATAAAAATGCCATAAATCTATCCCCTATTTTGTAGACAAGATACGTATATATATACACACGTATATATACACACATTATGTCACACTGATTCATGCATTTGAAAGAGATGTATATGCTGTGTCTATGGTTTAGTTTTGTTTGATTGTGCAGAGTTTTATTTATTTTGGGTGTGGGAACACATGACAACAGCTACAGCAAAAATGTTATATTGTTTATTGGATTTGGTTCACAATTTGCATGGAAGTGTGGGATACTCTTATACAGTAAATTGTTGATGCTATATAAGTCTTGTATTAAACACAACATAGAGAGATTTATTTTCAATAAACTTGTGCAAGAGGCAAAACTACAGAAAGACCCAGGAGATGGTCCCATAGAAGTCTACTGGGATCAACTGCTCAGGTGCAATCAGCAGAAAAGAAAATTTTGGCTGTGAGACATGAAGATTGCTGGAGCCGCAAACTTTGAATTCAGATAATTATGCATCTCAGGTGGGTTGCTTTTGTTCAGGGTGCCAGGCAGTTAAGATAACTTTTCTTTCTGTGAAAGCTCCATTATCCTTTAAGGCTAGGTTCACATCTTTGCATTTCCCTGCAGCCTCATGTGTGCAGGAAATGAATAAGCTGCTGAAAATTGGGGGAAAAAGTCCCTGCACCAGTGGCGGTGCATCCATAAGGGCGCATGGGCACCGCCCCCTCTCTCCAGCCACCCCCTCTATCACCAATAGATAAATTCATGCATTGCATGAATCTCTCCATGGCCACCGCTGCCTTACCCCCTATTAGGGAGACCGGCCCCTTTTTGGACGCCAGGCACCTGAATTACAGCGGCAGGGGATGTTTTTGTAGCACCTGATTAGAGCCATAAGCTCTAATAAGTGTCAAAAAAGGTAAACAGCAAGAGCCATGCTTGGCGCTTGCAGTTCACCCAGCTAATGAATATTCACTTTCCTAACACTGCACCGTCTCTCCGCCCATCATGTGCTCGGGTCTGTTACCCGTCACCTGATTGGCTGAAACCACAGGAATTGTGATTGGATGCCTATCAGGTGTCCAATAATAGGAGAGGACAGGAGGAGAGGACAGGAGAAGAGATCGAGGACATAGAGGAGCATGGAGGAGCATGAAGGACACCCCCCCACCATCACCACTGCCCCACCGAGACAGGGTAAGTGCTGGGAAGATGATGGGTGGGGGGGCACAGTGACAGTATTTGATGGGCACAATGGGGGCATTTGATGGCACAGTGGCAGCATTTGATGGGCACAGTGGGAGCATTTGATGGCACAGTGGCAGCGTTTGATAGGCACAGTGGCAGCGTTTGATGGGCAAAGTGGGAGAATTTTATGGGCACAGTGGGATCATTTGATGGGCACAGTGGCAGCATTTGAAGGACACAGTGGCAGCGTTTGATGGGCACGGTGGTGTCGTTTGATGGCACAGTGGCTGCGTTTGATGGGCACAGTGAGACTGCAATTGATGGTTTTTGTTTGCACCCCCAAAAAAAAATATTTGAGCACCAGCCGCCACTGTCCTGCACCTTTTTAAAAACACGGCCACAGAAAAATTGGATGGTGCTTAATCACCACTTTGAAGTCATTTTTCTTAGTACCCCAGTGTGTCTGCTTAAAAGCAGCATGATTTTAATGCATCTTCCTGTGGTGCAGGGAAGACTTGCGCTTTACATGCTTTCCAGCACCTACAATAATGTGAACCTAGCCTTAGACAGCAGCAAAGACTTTTGCTAGTACTGTACTTTTTGTACTTTTTAAGAAAAAATGTAACATAGTTAAAGCATGAAAAAATATTGAATTGGAAAAATTCTTGCAAGTAACCTAATAATACTGACTAATAAACATTCACTATCAATGTCCAAATTCAATATTTGTTTAGGCTTTCAAGAAATAATATGGAATAAATAATCATTTAGAGAGTTATACATTCTCACTGTCTGTTTATACTATTTACAAGGTGGGTGGGAAGGATAAGTTTGACTGCTAAACTATTATAAATAAATGTCAAAGAGAAGACACAGAAAACTCTGCCATTCCCTAGAAACCATTATTTTAAAGCACAGTTGAAAAAAAATCACATGAACAACACAGGAGGTCTTTTAACTATGAAGAAATAATCCAGATGCTTATTTCACACTGGGACTCAGGCACAACAATTACTGACCACCTTCAGTGACTTAAATCAAGATACAGAAAACAGTATTGGATTACCAGTATGACCAATTTGTTCAGTGAAAATTATCATGAGTTTTGTTAAATACCATGCATGTGCTGCTAAATCGTTAACTGTACATGCCTATTACCATCTATGTCAGTTAGACGCACAGGAAAGGTATTGTTTTCTTCACCATGGTCTCCAATGCACATTCAGATTTGGTTATGTGTGCTTTTTATGTTTGTTCTGTTGCCTGCAAAAATGTTAGAAACACAAGTTAACATTTCTTAAATAAAATCGTATGAGAATAAGCTAATGTATCATCTTGTTTTTGTGAATAATAATGGGTAAAATTTGTAGAGTATCAAATTCCCTCTTTTAGAATTCTGATACAGTTGATTTGGATGTCCTAGCACTTCAAGACATGACAAAATATATAATGGCTGATTTGACTACAGCTTTTATTTTAGTTAATCTTAGTTTGTTTTTCACAACATTTATTCATTTCAGTTACTTATTTGAGCAAATGTGGTTGTTTCAGCTTATTTCTCATTAGAATGTATGGACAATTCCAACTAGGACTTCTTCAAGTTCAACAGCCTAGCATCTGATATATTTTTTCAACTAACATGCATGCATTCCAAGTAATATTTAATTGTAATATCCACTACACCCGAAATAAATAGGGTTTATATTTTGGCCTGTTCACACTTATCTTTTTTCCTGCCATAAAACACATGAATTTTATCTTATGAAAATGCGTTTCATGAAGAAATCTTATGCTTTTCTATGGGACACTAGAAGGAAACTAGAAGGGCTAATATACACCTATGTGGCTGTGTTACAATGCTTGTGTAGTGGTGCCAATAGGCCCTTAAAAATAAAATATAAATACAACGCTCACAAACAAAAACCCATAATAAGTGATGACAAAAACATAAAGTCCATATAAAACTGTGAATGTGCTTCACAAATAAAAAATACAGGGAATGCTTCACATCTGGTGTGCAGAAAGTGCAGAAAAAATGTTGCCGAAAAATTTCCAGGTGTACCCAGACACCCCCACATGTGTCCCCACTCACCAAATCACAATGACACACAGCTTTGCAGTCTGGGAGTCAAAATGGGCTTATAGCGATATCCAGAGGATGTTGCAGAATGGCAGGTTCACTGATGAGATGATAAACGATCCTTTAATGTTAATACTCAGCCATACAAAAAGAGGTACCCAAAAAGGAAGAAAAAAGGGGGGACCAATAGTGAAATATGTTCAGACTGGAAATTTATTGCGCATAAAAGGTTATACTTACAAAAGTAAGTTAAAATCAGACATTGAAATGATCAGAGGATTCAGCAAACACCATTCATTAGTGTTCCCACGAGACAGGAAATTACGTAAGTATCACAAGTGTGTCACGTCAATGCATTTCGCCCTCCCACAGGGCGTCATCAAAGGACCCATCTTCTGATTGGAACAGACTGCCTTTAATCGCAAAAGAGAGAAAGGTACGCTCCCCTTCCTCCACCAATCAGATTAGCACAGTGGCCATTTTGTTGGTTGGGAAAATATGTCTCCCCTATGAACAGAGCACACTCCATAATGCTGCGTACACACGATCAGACTTTACGGCAGATTTGCGAGCCCCGTCGCCTGGTATGGATATTAAGGGTAACCCCCTATGCCAAAAAAAACTGTGTGGGGGTCCTCCCAAAGTCCATACCAGACCCTTATCCGAGCACGCTGCCCGGCCGGTCAGGAAAGGGGGTGGGGATGAGCGAGCGCCCCCCCTTGAGCTGTACCAGGCCGCATGCCTTCAACATGGGGGGTGGGTGCTTTGGGGAAGGAGGTGCCCTGCGGCCCCCCCCAAAGCGCCTTGTCCCCATGTTGATGAGGACAAGGGTCTCTTGCTGACAACCCTGGCCGTTGGTTGTCGGGGTCTGCGGGCAGGGGGCTTTGATAAGGGGGCCCCCAGATCCCGGCCCCGCACCCTATGTGAATGAGTATGGGATACATCGTACCCCTACCCATTCACCTGGGGGAAAACGTGTCAATAAAAAAAACACACTACACAGGTTTTTAAAGTAGTTTATTAGGCAGCACCGGGGGTCTTCTTCCGACTTTGTGGGTCTTATTCTGACTTCTCTGCTCTTTCCGGTTCTTCTCGCCAGGCTCCGGTTCTTCTGCTCTTTTGCCACTCTTTTGCTAGCGGAGGAGCCCGCCTTTCTCCTTCATCACCGCCGTCATCTTCTTCTTCTTCCTTCTTCTGGTCTTCCGATATAAATCGCCCTGCACCGTGTCCACGGCATTACTGCGGGAGAGAGCGTCCTGTCAACATCGGAAGAACAGAAGAAGGAAGAAGAAGAAGAAGACGGCGACGGCAATGACGAAGGAGAAAGCCAGCCCCACGAGAAGAGCCGGAAAGCGCGGAGAAGTAAAAGTAAAAAATAAAAATAAAGATAAAAATAAATGAAGATAAAGTGCAAGCCTCACCAGGTCAATGTATATAATTAAAATTAGACAGGAAACAATTAACCACTTCAATACTGGGCACTTATACACCTTCCTGTCCAGACCAATTTTTAGCTTTCAGCGCTGTCGCACTTTGAATGACAATTGCGTGGTCATGCTACATTGTTCCCAAACTAAATTTTTATAATTTTGTTCCCACAAATAGAGCTTTCTTTTGGTGGTATTTGATCGCCTCTGGGATTTTTATTTTCTGATAAACAAATAAAAAAAGACCGAAAATCTTGAAATCTTTATTTTTTTGTTTCAGTTACAAAACTTTGTAAATAAGTATGTTTTCTCCTTCACTGATGGGCACTGACGGGGCTGCAGTGACGGGCACTGATAAGGCGGCATTGATGGGCACTGATGAGGTGGCACCAATGAAGTGGCACTGATAGGCGACACAGATAGACACTGATAGGTGGCACAAATAGGCACTGATAAGTGGCACGGATTGTCATGGATAGGTGGCACGGATTGGCATGGATGGGCGGCATGGATAGGTGGCACAAATGGGCATGGATAGGCAGGATGGATAGGCATGGATAGGCGGCACAGATGGGCATGGATAGGCGGCACGGATGGGCATGGATAGACGGCATGGATGGGTGGAATGGATGGGCATGGATAGGCAGCATGGATGGGCACTGATAGGCGACTAGGATGGGCACTGATGGGCGGCATGGATGGGCACTGATAGGCGGCATTGTAATTTAAAGTATTGTAGGGATGGATGCCAATCAGTGCCAAACAATAATTCATGCCAATCAGTGATGAATTCATTATGGGCACTGGCTGGCATCCCTGGTGGTCTAGGGGGGCATACCTGGTTCTGGGCATCCCCTGGTGGTCTGGTGGCGTCCCTGGTGGTCCAGTGTGGGCATCCTCGGGGGGCTGGGCTGATAATCAATCAGCACAGACCCCCCCCTGTCAGAGGAGAAGCCGATCGGCTCTCTTCTACTTTGGTCTGACAGACGCGAGTGCGGAAAAGCCGATCACGGATCTTCCTATTTACACTGTGATCAGCCGTGATTGGACACAGCTGATCACGTGGTAAAGAGTCTCCGTCGGAGACTTTTTACCGAGATCGTAGTTGCGGGGTGTCAGACTGACACCCCGCAACAACGATCGCCGCGATGTGTGCCCCCGGGGTGCGCAGCGGCTTAATATCCTGATCACGTCATATGACGTCCGGTCAGGATATTAAAACCACTGTGCCGCCGTGCTTTTGTTATAGGGTGGGCAACAAGTGGTTAAGATCTAATTTGATGTTCAACCCCAAAGGGTTCATCGTCCTCAAATGAATCCACTGGGTCTCATTACGAGAGATAGTTCTCTTGAGATTGCCTCCTCTCCAATGGGCTTTGACTTGATCAATACCACAAAAATTGAGACTACTGGGATCCTTACCATGGAGTAACCTGAAGTGGTTGAACAAGCTGTGGTGTTTGAAACCCTTTTTTATCCGGTTGGCATGTTCACGTAAACGAACACCCAATGCTCTGGTGGTCCTGCCCACGTACTGAAGTCCACAAGGACAGAACAAGAGGTAGGCGATGTGTGTGGTCCCGCACGTGATGAACTTATTGATCTTAAAGGATTCACCAGAGGAGTGGGATGTGAATTCAAGCTTACTCTGTGTTTGGCTGTTCTACACATTACACACCTCCCACACCTGAAAAAACCAACTTGGTCCAAAAAGGCGACAGTCTTCTTAGGGGGATCAACCACATTAGTTGCCAACTTCAGCCATGAAGTAGGGGGTTTTGTGTAGATAAAAAAAGGTTTATCAGGTAGGGATTTAGCGAGATCATTATCCTTCAACAGTAAGTGCCAGTGCTTACAAATAATATTTTACACTTGTCTATATTGCCGCGTACAACCTGTCATGAAAGCAATTCCAAAGTCTTTCTCATTTACCTCTCTTTTCTTAAAAAAGATCATCTCTGTTCATATTCTTTACTGAGAGCAGGGTTTTGTTCAGCTGTCGTGGGGTGTAACCCTTTTCCATGAATCTATCAAAGAGAACTCTCGACTGTATATCAAAATCTTCAATCCTGGCACAATTGTGCCTGATTCTCATGAATTGACTCTTGGGGATGGCGCTGAGCTATCAATGATGGTGACAGCTCCACAAGGGGATATACCCGTTACGATCAACTTCCTTAAAAAAGGTTTTGGCAGACAATTGGTGATTATCCTTAAAATTTACAAGGTCAAGGAAATTAATACTCTGATTGTCAGAGAGTGCCGAGAAAGAAATACCTAATCTATTCTCACCAATCCTTGACAAAAAATGCAAGAACGACTCTTTTGATCCTGCCCAAAGAATGACAATGTCATCGATATAACACTTGTAAAACTTGGGCTGAGGTATGAGGCCACCAAATATAGCATCCTTTTCCCAGTGACTCATACAAATGTTTGCCACTGAGGGGGCATATTTGGCCCCTCATGGCCACTCCCTTTTTCTGTCTAAAAAACTGTTTGTCATGCAAGCAAAAATTATGACTCACGGCTAAATCTAAGGCATGTACCAATAAATCTTTTTTTATTTTTTTTATTTTAGTATTATTCAAAGCATGTTTCTGTTGGATTTTGATGTATAGGGAGTTGACATCAATGCTGGCCAGAAGGTGCTCATCACTAACTTCAATCCCCCGCAAAAGTTGCATGAGATCCCTGCTATCCTTCAGATAGGCTGGACAGCTCTGTGCTAACAGCTGTAGAAAACTGTCCAAGTATTCACCAATTCTGGCAAACAATGAATCCACCCCACTCACAATGGGTCTCCAAGGTGGTTTGGATGGATTCTTATGAATTTTGGGCAACTGGTAAATTACCAGTACTCTTGGAGCATCAGGTACCAAGTATCTAGCCTCTTTCTTGGCAACAATACCCTCGTCCTGGGCATTTTTTAACAGGCGTTTGAGTTTAGCTTTGAATTTGTTGGTGGGATTACCCCCCAATTTTTCATAGGTTTCGGCATCATGTTTTATAGGCAGACGTTCAAGGTCCTGTTGGACGAGGGATCTAAACACTTCAAAAAATGATTATTAGAATGTCTAGGATTGAATACCAAATTATTTTTCAAAGTAGTGTAACTATAAAAAGGGGCTTTCTGTCCTACTTGGGGAGAAGTTTTGCCAAAATGTTTCTTGATATTTATTTTCCTCATAAACTTCTGAAAATCAATACAAATATCAAATCTATTCAGTTCCATATTAGGAGCAAATTTGAGGCCTAACTCTAACACCTTAAGCTCATCTGAAGTGAAGGTGGCATCACTGAGATTGAAAATGCCTCACATTAAGTCGTTCTCTTTCTTTTTGCTTTTGCCTCCTCTGCAACCTCTGTGTTTACAGTATCTGGTTCCTCACTGTGTTGTCTGGGGGGGTGCCATGGGATACCAAGGTTTCCATTCCTCCCGCCATTGGGCTGGGAATGTTGGCTTCTCCCTCTCCCCCTGGGATACTGGCCCCTCCCCTTCCAAGGGGGGCCGCCGTGCCCCTTTTTTGAAAATCCCCCTATAATTGGAGCTAGGGTGTCCTCTCTGTGCCCTTAGAGATGGACCCCCTCGGAAATGGAGTGGAGCACAACCTGGGCTAATATGTAAACAAATAAGGCAGACAGTATGTTTTTTAACATCCATGAAGAAAGTGAGGTAAGCATGGGTAGAATAAAAAAAAGCTCTTATTTTTGCAGAGTAATTACATTAATGCTATATTGGTACATAGGGGTGAACAAAGGTGAACTTAGCCTTTAAGAGTACACTTATGGACCTTTTCAGAACCATCCCACCATTAACACCTATGTCACGGCTTTATGATTGCCTAGAGGCGATTCAGTTCGCATTGTGCGCTATATAAGTATTTCATTCATTCATTCATTCATTGGTTAGGTGCTGCATTATTGAAAATGAAAGTGTTAACTGCAAATGGAGTGGTCTTTAAGATTGTATTACCAGTCCAGGGATTGATTTTACTTGTTGAACGGAATTGCTATTTAACTATGTGTTTTTGTGATGTGCAGGATTATAGATTGAAGGTAGCGATTATAGAAGATACAAACAGGTTGGTGTAATTAGCAAATCTCACAGATAATTTAACATCTCATGAGGTATGGTAGGTAGTAGTAGTCATTTGTCAAAAATGGATTGTGTCAGTATAATAATTACTCATTTGTACATATTTTAAAACAAAGGTATTATTATGGTGCCTTATTTTTACATCAGACATGTTTTGTAGCATTTTACATGACAATGTCAGTACAACATACAGTACTACATATTATGCATTCCAGTTGCAGTATTATAGTTTAATATCATACAAGAAGGCTTTACAGATTCTAAAGCCGATCCAGCACAGGAAAAGATTGTTATATTCTACAAATCACTATGCTACAATCTTAACTTGTGTGGTGTGCAAATAATTGAGAGATTAGCATCTGCATTGCAATGGTATCCTATTATCTATTCATCTCTGATAAAGCAGAGGTGAAAAGCGATAAACCAGCATCACTATGTAAGGCCTTTAGGCTGTAATGCAAAGTCTCCATATAACTGAAAAGTCCACAACAGATAAATAGAGAATTATAGATTGATATGATCATTTTATTTTGAACAATTAAATCCAGGATTGCTTTAAAACACATAGAGCAAAGATCAATGTAATTAGATCTCACTGTAAAACAAAATTGTATATTTATTTATTTGTTTATGATATTTTATTTTGTTTATTGTGATTTCAAAAATGTATTAAATATGTTGCCTTTTTAATAATATTTACCCCTTCCTGTGGAGTGAACTGATAAAAGTCTCCCATAGTAGTACACCATTTTGTTTATGAAGTCCACACTTCAACATACGAAAAGTGCCCTACTCTATCCTTACACTTTGACTGTAATGGGGTAGGTAGAACTAGAGTGTGTGGAACACAGACCTTTGTAGATCATGATCAAGGAAAAACTTAGGGATATATATTTTATAGATGTGCATTCTGCTTTCACTAAAGTGTCTGACTGCAATCACATAGTTAAATGTACAAAACTCATCAAAACATTGGCTATGTTATACAAAGAGCCTGATTTACTAAAGGTGTAGACAATTTTCAAGGTGAAAATTCACTTTGCAACGAATACCCAATAATGTGCTAAAGATGCAAAATGTTGTTTGCTTGCAAATGATTGGATAATTCCAGTCAGCGCAACTTTACCTCATTCACTAAGTCAAGTGACCCTAGATTTTCAATAACATTTTTAGGGGATTGATACTAATGTCTAACCTAGGCTGCCTGCACATAGCTCCATGGTGTGCCTAGAAAACATGGTCTTTATATGGTAAATACGCTTTGTTTTCTAGTTAGTAGCAATGCACACTGCAGATGAGTTGAATGTAAACAATGTAATGCAAAAAAAAAATGAGATCTGTTATTTTAAAGCCATTGTTTCTAATTTTTAGGGACTATTTAATAACTGGAATAGTATGATTGGATTGGAGTAAGGCCAATGTGGTGCATATATTCAAAAAAGGGATAAAAGTCTTTACCAAATAACTATAGACCTGTTGGTTTAACGTCTATAGCCGGGAAGATACTGGACAGTTTAATAAAAGATCACATAGATGAGTTCTTGCTGGAAAAAAATATATTAAGTAACAAACAGCATGGATTCATGGAAGACAGAAGTTGTCAAACAAATCTGTGTTCTTTTTATGAGGAGGTAAATAAAACCTAGAACAGAGGGGTGGCGGTGGACATGGTATACTTGGATTTTGCAAAAGTGTTTGACACAGTTCCCCACACACAGCTCATGTGCTTGGAAATATCAGTTTGTAAGTGGATAGAAAACCGGCTAAAAGACTGAATTCAGAGAGTAGTGGTTAATGATTCTTACTCTGAATGGTCTAAGGCAGGGGTGCACAACCAGTAGCACATGTGGCCCATGGAGCCCTCTGATGTGGCCCGCGACCTCCTGCTCTGGGATGGCTGGTTGGCAAGCCCAGATTGTGGGTTGCCAGTGGCCATCTTAGATCATAAGTTTTGTGAATGAAGGTGGTGGTAGTGTACACAAGCGGCTGCGGAGCAGAGAGGCATAAGCCACTGCTTCCTGTAAAGTGCCTCCTCCTGTCACAGGCAGAATGTTACCAAATGCCTGGGACAGCAACTGTCTGCGATACCTGAATGGAGATTTGTAGGTGCAGCACAGTTGACTTCTGTTATTATCTGTGCATTTGGTTTGCTTTCAGGAAATGCAATATACCTGCAGGATATAATAGACATCTATGGCAAAGTGTGGCTAACACGTAGGAAAGCCACAGGTGCACTGTGCTGTTGTATACCCCAGCACATCATCTTAAAAGCAGCCTTAGGCCCCTTTCACACAATCGGTCCGACCCAATTTGACCCTCTATTCACCTTTATGGAGCAGCAGATGTAAACGGACTTGTGTCCTTTTACACCTGCCTACCTCAAACCTGAACACCTGAAACCCGTTCCCTTCCATCTGAGCAGATCAAAATGGAGGGCCTATAGAGTAGAGTGGACTGTATCGTTTTCCGCTCTGCATTTGCAGAGTCTGCTCTCATTGTGACCCGCAACCAGTTACCAAGTCTCTTAAGTGGTCCTTGCTTTTCAAAAGGTTGGGCACCTTTGGTCTAAGGTTATCAGTGGTGTACCCCAAGGTTCAGAGTTGGGACCCTTACTTTTTAATATCTTTATAACTGATATTGGGTCTGGGATTAAAGGTACCATTTTGGCGTTTTAAGTTGACACCAAGCTATGTAGTGAAATAACATTCTTACAGAATGTCTCCAACTTACAAGCCGACCTCAATGTAATTCATTGGGCAACTGTGTGGCAAATGAGGTTTAATGTTGATAAATGTAAAATTATGCACTTGGGGGCTAAGAATATGCATGCATCATACATACTAGGGGGAGTACAACTGGGGGAATCCTTAGTGGGGAAGGATCTGGGTGTTTTGGTAGATCATAAGCTTAATAATAGCATGCAATGCCTAATTACGGTTTCCAAAGCAAGCAAAGTTATTTTTGTATTAAGAGAAGTATGGACTGCAGAGAAAGAGATACAATTTTATCCTTGTACAAGTCATTAGTAAGACCTTATCTGGAATATGCAGTTCAGTTTTGGAAACCAGTTCATAAAAACGGATATCGGAGAACTAAAGAAAGAGCAGAGAAGGGCAACGAAACTGATAAAAGTCATGGAGGAGCTATGCGGAGAGATTAGAGGAACTGAAATTATTCTCTCTTGAGAAGAGGAGATTAAGGGGGATATGACCAACATGTATAAATTCATTAGTTGTCCATATAGTGAACTTGGTGTTGAGTTATTCAGTTTAAGGTCATTGCAGAGGACAAGGGGGCACTCTTTACGTCTGGTAGAAAAGAGATTTAATCTCCAAATATTGAAAGGCTTTTTCACAGTAAGAGCTGTGAAAATGTGGAATAGGCTCCCTCAAGAGCTGGTTCTGTCCAGCTCGGTAGATTGTTTTAAGAAAGGCCTGGATTCTTTCCTAGATACACATAATATAACTGGATACTAACATTTATAGGTAAAGTTGATCCAGGGAATATCTGATTGCCTCTTGGGGATCAGGAAGGAATGAATTCCCACGCGTGAGCAAATTGTATCATGCTTTATTGTTTTTTTTTACCTTCTTCTGGAATAACTGTGGGTATAGGATTTTATGTATGTATGTGTGTGTATGTGTATATATGTGTGCGTATGTATCTATGTATCTATGTACTGTATGTATATATACCCCTCACATTTTTGTAATAATTTTATTATATCTTTTCATGTGACAACACTGAAGAAATTCCACTTTGCTACAATGTAAAGTAGTGAGTGTACAGCTTATATAACAGTGTAAATTTTCTGTCCCCTCAAAATAACTCAACACACAACCATTAATGTCTAAACTGCTGGAAGCAACAGTGAGTACACCCCTAAGTGAAAATGTCAACATTGGGCCAAATTAGCCATTTTTCCTCCCCTGTGTCATGTGACTCATTAGTGGTAGAAGGTCTCAGGTGTGAATGGGGAGCAGGTGTGTTAAATTTGTTGTTATTGCTCCCACCCTCTCATACTGGTCACTGGAGGTTCAACATGGCACCTCATGGCAAAGAACTCTCTGAGGATCTGAAAAAAATAATTGTTGCTCTACATAAAGATGACCTAGGCTATAAGAAGATTGCCAAGACCCTGAAACTGAGCTGCAGCATGGTGGCCAAGACCTGTTTAACAGGACAGGTTCCACTCAGAATAGGCCTCACCATGGTTAACCAAAGAAGTTGAGTGCAGGTGCTCAGCATCATATCTAGAGGGTTTTTTGGGGAAATAGACGTATGAGTTCTGCTAGCATTGCTGCAGAGGTTGAAGGGTGGGGGGTCAACCTGCTCATACCATATGCCGCACGCTGCATCAAATTGCTCTGCATGGCTGTTATCCCAGAAGGAAGCCTCTTCTAAAGATGATGCACAAGAAAGCCACCAAACAGTTTGCTAAAGACAAGCAGACCAAAGATATGGATTGCTGGAACCTTGTACTGTGGTCTGATAAGATCAAGATAAACTTATTTGGTTCAGATGGTGTCAAGCGTGTGTGCGGCAACCAGATGAGGAGTACAAAGACAAGTGTGTCTTGCCTACAGTCAAGCATGGTGGTGGGAGTGTCCAGGTCTGGGGCTGCATGAGTGCTGCCAAAACTGGGGAGCCATAGTTCATTGAGGGAATCATGAATGCCAATCATGTACTATGACATACTGAAGCAGAGCATGATCCCCCTCCCTTGGGAAAATGGGCCACAGGACAGTATTCCAACATAATAATGACCCCAAACACACCTCCAAGATGACCACCGCCTTGTTAAAGAAGCTGAGGGTAGAGGTGATGGACTGGCCGAACAAGTCTCCAGACCTCCATGGACTTAATGTCCACCAGCACTTGCCGATCATTAAGCAGAGAGCCAGAATGGCGATCTGCCTATGTAAATGAGGCAATTCGCCCTTCTGTCAGTACAGAAGGCATTGATCTTGTGTTCCTGTAAAGCAGGAACATGGAACTATGCCTTCCCCTAGTAAAAGGACCTCCCACACAGTGCGCAAACACTGGCTAGGAACACAGTTAACCCTTTGATCGCCCTTGATGTTTAACCCCATTCCCGGCCAGTGTCATTAGTACAGTGACAGTACATATTTTTAACACTGATCACTGTATTAGTGTCACTGGTCCCCACAAAGTGTCCAAAGTGTCAGCAAGTGTCCCGACTGTCTGCTTTATTAGTCGGTGATTGCCACCATTGCTAGTAAGTGTCCCGAATGTCTGCTTTATTAGTCGGTGATTGCCACCATTGCTAGTAAAAAATAAATAAATAAATAAATAAATAAATAAAAATATCCCATAGTTTGTAGATGCTATAACTTTTGTGCAAACCAATCAATATCAATATATTATTGTTTTTTTTATTACCAAAAATATGCATCAGAATACATTTTGGGCTAAATTGATGAAGAAATTACAAGAAATTACAAGAAATTACATTTTTTTCAATTTTTTTGTTAGATATGTTTTATAGCAGAAAGTAAAAAATATTGTTTGTTTTTTTTTCAAAACTGTCTGTTTTTTTTTTGTTTATAACCCAAAAATATCACTAAAAGAAGACTCTATTTGTGGGAAAAAGAGGACATACATTTTGTTTGGGTACAGCGCTGCACGACTGAACAATTGTCAATTAAAATAACGCAGTGCCGTATTGCAAAAAATGGCCTGGTCATGAAGGGGGGTAAACCTTCCAGAGTCAAGTAGTTAAATGAGCTAATGTTTTATATTCAAAGATTCTCTGCCATCTACTATATATCCAGGCCTAGAGTATTTACAAATATTTAAACAGCTTGCACATTTATAGCATTTCAAAAGGCAAGAAATAAATTATTGTAAAGGCTTATGCTGCGTACCCACGAGCAGAATGTCCGACAGAAAAAGTCAGACAGAAGCTTTTCATCGTATATTTCGATCGTGTGTATGCCTCATCGGACTTTTTTTAATGAAAATTGTGACGGACCTAGAAATAGAACATGTTTTCTGGTGGAGCCAATTCCTATCGGGAAACCCGCTCGTCTGTATGCTTTTCTGACAGACCAAAAACGAGGCATGCTCTGAAGCAAATAACGAGACAGAAGATATTGTCTACTGGCTATTGAACTTCCTTTTTCTAGTCCCGTCGTACATGCTGTACGTCACCGCATTCTTAATGATCGGACTTTGGTATGATCAGGTGTACGCCCGACAGTTTCAGTGGGCATAAAGGTTTTTTACCTGTATGCATCCTATGCATGGAGGTATAAAACCTTCTGTGTGCTGTTCCCCCCATAGCCCCTCCTAATACTCACCTGAGCCCTCTTTTGATCCAGTGATGTGCGTGGGCACCTCGGCTGTCCCCGCTCTCTCTCTCCTCATTGGCTGAGACACAACAGCAGTAGCCGTTGGCTTCCACTGCTGACAGACACAGTCAGTGAGCCAATGAGGAGAGAGTGGGCGAGCAAGCACTAGTGCCCCCATAGCAAGTGGCTTGCTATTGGGGAGCACTGTACAAGGGGGAGAGGCCAGAAGCAGCAGTGGGGTACCCAAGAAAAAGAGGATTAAGGCTGCTCTGTGCAAAACCATTACACAGATCAGGTAAGTCTAACATCTTTTTTATTTTATTTTTTAAACAAACCTTTAATATCACTTTAAGGGCTGACTATCTATGAGCATGATGGGAGTATACTGTGTGTGTGTATGTACATTGATGTGTATCTTCAGCATGTTCAGGGCTGTCTTTAAGGCAGGGCAAAAGGGACAGCTGCCCTGCGCCCTGTTGTTGTTGTGGGGCCCAAAGCAGCTGTCTCATACTTGCCAACTATCCCAGTTTAAATTCCCTTGTCCCTTGACGTTTTAGTCCCTTGCTGTGTCCATATATCTCAATGTGAAGTGCTGCTACTAATGCTGCCCAGCTCTGCCCTATTGTGTACAGATGACTCACTTGCAGACCCTGTGTTTACATGTAAATAACTGGCAGTCATATGTAGATATCTGCATCCGACGGCATAGATATGTAAAAAAAGGTGGCGTTCATATTTATATCTAGTTCCCTGCAGTGAGGAGATGATGTGCTGTAACCTCAAGCAACCAATCAGTGAGCAGTATTACTGTACAGTAATCTCTAGCAACCAATCAACAAGCAGAAATCATGTGCTGTGACATCTAGCAACTAATCAGTGAGCCGTAATGTGTGCTGTAACCTCTAGCAACTAGTCAGTAAGCGGTAATGAAACACTGTAACCTATGGCAACCAATCACAATCGCTGCCTGATCTGATACAGTAAACTGATTTTAAGTCTAGCTGCGATTTATTATAAGTCTCAGAGCAGGTGGAGAGCGAAATTGTATGGGGGCAAAAAAAATGTGTCCAGGGTCCAATCAATATTAAAGACGGCCCTGAGCGTGTTACTGTGTAATTCCCTTGGTCCTCTCTTTGCTGTCATAAATGCTGCAACAATAATCCCTGATGAAATTTTTTCTAATCTCACCTACTATGTAACTATAGGATATACAATGTAATACTGACTTTTAATCATACACATAGGTTGGACTTGATGGACTTGTGTCTTTTTTTAACCTCACCTACTATGTAACTATGTAATCAGAAAAAAAAATACACAGTGATTGATCTGGACATCCTACACACAGTAGACAACAATTCTATAAGAAACCTACCTGTGTATTACTGCAGTAGATACAACTAAGGGCAGGGACACCCACAGCTATGGAGAGGTCCTAAAATGACACACTCCTGATCTCTGTGTATATAATTTCACAATTCTATTTCTATAAAATTTGTAGGATTAATCAAACTTCTAAGATATGGATAAAACCACACTTATCAGCAGATGTAAGCATGGAGAAAAATGACAAATCATAAACCTTTTTTTTTTTTTCTATAAACCTCATAAATTTATAATAAAACTGCCAAGTGTAAACTCCTAATAAAGCAGTGTAGAAAGCAAGCAAATGACCTATTTGTTTCATTTTCTATTATTAAAATTAGAAAGCCTCAACATCAATGATTATTTAGGGTGGCATTATTTGTCTAGGGATTATGCTAACTGTATGTGTTGTATCTTCATATTTTCTTCATAGGTTAAATGAAATTCAAATATATTTATGATATGTAATAAATCAGTGTAGGAGTGAGAAGACATAAAAAGTCCCCTGGATGGATACTAAAAAAAAAAAGCGCTGACCACATTAAGATTGTTCAGACTAGAAAGATCATGTTTTAATGTTTTCATTTTTGTTAGAAGCGTATATAGAAATGTTCTCAGATATTGCACACTTGACTTAAAAGCTAGCATACATATACTGTATATGGGTGATCAATAAGGCTCAGTGCCTGGTAAGCCTGGTGACATAGTAGTATCATTAAAAATGGAACATTCTTGCCAGATTGTTGATTAAAGTGGTTGTAAACCCTTACAAACCACTCTGACCTACAGGTAAGCCTAGATTAGGGCTTACCTGTAGGTCCAAGAAATATCTCCGAAACCTATATGGTTTAGGAGATATTTCCAAAAAGACAGCCACCGCTGTCTACGGCACATGCGCCGTAGACAGCGGCACGCAGGCGCAATGGGCAGGCCACAGATCGCGGCGATATGCAGCGAGTGTCAGCTCCCGTGCGCATGCGCTGGAGTGACGTCATCGCTGCTCCGGCGAATCACAGCGCCGGAGCAGCGAGACCCGGAAGTCACTCCGGGATCCATGGCAGCGGCAGACATGAAGCCGGAGGACCACTTCGGGGGCTTAGTTCTCAGGTAAGTTATTCATAATGAGCTAGTATGCTAGCTCATTATGCCTTTGCCTTGCAGGTTGCTTCCCCCCCCCCCCCCCCCCCCCATGGGTTTACAACCACTTTAAGGAAATGTAGTACTCATACCTTCCTATGATTTACTAAAACTAAACCCACAATAAACCTTATGAAAAATCAACATGTATGTGGCTTTGGACTATGCATCATTAAATACATTCATGTCAAATTCACATTGGTCCAGATACTAAAATGGGGTTAGACTGGGACACCAGAGGAAATGAGCATCATGGTCCACCTCCCATTGGTGCACGTAGCCCTCCTATGACTGGGTGTCAAAATATTACTGTATTTTGAAGCATTGTTTGGTGATGACAGGCTTATACAATGCCCCCAACAGTACAGTATTATAACACATCACAGCACTATGGCATAGTATACATATACTTGGGAACTTTTCAAAGCTGGCAAGCCTCAGATTACGGCATCATTAGGTAATACCAGTGTGTCAGAAATGACGATGCGGTAGTGGCGCTGCTGTGCCATGAAAAAATATGGGTCAAACAATGCTGTGTTATTCTGTGGTAAACGGTGGCCTCAATATCAATAGGTAAATAGATTCTGAGCTTACTTGCTGTACACATATGCCTTGGCACTTCTGCGCCCAAAATACACCTTAATTACTGTGCCACAAGTAAAAGTCTTATGCCGCTTACACACGATCGCATTTTCCAACAACAAAACAGTGGATTTTTGGTCGAAGGATGTTGGCTCAAACTTGTCTTGCATGCACACGGTCACACAAATGTTGGCCAAAAATGCAGTACGTGAGAATGCTGTGACGTACAACACGTACGATTAGCCGAGAAAAAGGAAGTTCAATAGCCAGTGTGGCTCCTTTTGCTCGATTCAGAGCATGCGTGAACTTTTGTGTGACAGACTTGTGTACACACGATTGAACTTTTCGACAACAAGTTTTGTTGGCGGAAAATTTGAGAACCTGCTATCAAACTTTTGTTGGTGGAAATTCCGACAGCAAATCTTCGATGGAGCATACACACGGTCGGACTTTCTAACAACAAGCTCACATCGAACATTTCCAGTCAGAAAATCCGACCGCGTGTACGCGACATTAGAATAGAGAATGTATAACACAGCATGCAGTATGGTTAATAAAGTACATAAAGTGCAATGTTAATGTGCATGCATTGTAGTGTGAATGACCCCTGATAGGTAAAATACACTTTCCTACATACATTTTTAAGGTTAGGTCCAGCACTATTTTCTTTTTTTTTTTTTGTACGCAAATACATTTTGTGACTCATTTGCAAGACATGAAAAGACTTACATGCACACGTTCCCAAAACTGATTCCTGTTCCACATCCTCAGCCTCCAATTCCTTGGTATTGTGTACACACAGGGTTCAGGAGAAGTGACACTTTCTGGACCAGGCAGAAGGCTCTATTTGGTGCTGCCACTTCTGTCCTGAAAGCTGTCTTCCACATTTGAGTGTTAACAACTGCTGTCGTTTCCAGCACGTGTGGCAGACTGGCAGCAGCAGTATTTAAATACTTGTTGCAGGGGTGTTCCAGAAGATCCTTGTCCATTGGACAATCCTTCCAGGCTTGAGGCAAGTCGATGTAAATCTGTATAGTAGTGGCATGAACCTGGCTACAAGGAGAGGCGTCTAATTAGCATGTCATGGTCCTAGCAATTTGATTTTCGAACTCAGAGATTGTCTTGTCTGAAAAATAGCAGTTGCTTACTATCCTACAAGTACGTGTAGCACTAACCCCCGAAGGAGCTGTTGGTTTGATTGGGCTTATAGTTACCTTCTTCACCTCGATTTGTGTCTAGGGGTTCCCGTGGTAGATGGCCCAGAAACTTTAGAGACTGACGTCAGATCCGCTTAAAGGGATTTTTATTTGCAAAAAATGTAGTTAATGAACAATCTCTTAGTATAGGATCAGAGGGTTAGAAGGAAAAGGTTCAGGTACTCTTAGTGTAAAATCAATAATAAAGAACTCTCTTACTTGAATAAATTCGGAGAATAGCCATTCACAGCTGGATGTTCACTCAAGTTGTATAGTCCCTCTCTCACAAGGCCTAGCAACCAACAATGTGCTTAAATCAGGAACAAGTCTCTGCCACAGACATTGTTGTAGAACATACAGGAATAAATCTCTGCCACAGACGTTGTTGTAGAACATACAGGAATAAATCTCTGCCACAGACGTTGTTGTAGAACATGTAGGAAACTAGAACTTGTAGAACACTCGTGTAATACCTGAATCTTTCAGCCGCTTTGGCGATACCCACGAAATTGGATTCACTTAGGTCCCTCAGCCTCACCAGGCTCTTGCTAAGAAGCCAAACCATACGTGGCCTTCTTCTGAAGAGTCCTCCCCTGGATAGCTACAAAGTTGCTGGGCCTCTCCACGACCGGAGGCGGCACTGGACCACCTCGGAATCCTTTCTTTTGTTTCCTTGCCTCGGGCTAACCAGCTCCGAGACATAAAGTCGGGTGGATCGGCACCCCAGGCCATAGCCCTCCTGGGGGCTGGTCAGGAGGACCAGGACCATTGAATCAGAACATACTTTCTGGACTGGAACCCTGAACCATGTGACATCCGCATCTTAAGTACCCTCTCCCAGAAAGCACAGCAAGAGGAACACTCCCACTGGACGGGCTCCGAGAGAAAGTAACCTTACAGCACCCAACTAGACTGTGGTTCCATGCCTGCCAGAAGAGACAGTGCCCCCAGTGGCCAGGCTGAACACCCAATAGTCCAGTCAGACTGATGCCGAGGTCAAAATTTGGAATAATTATACCCAAACCAAATGGCAGTTTTTATACCAAAAGCAGTAACCCCGAGCCAGACTCGGGACCGCATCGCTGAATCCAGGAGGAGATTTACTTACCTTCTCCCTTGGATCCAGAGATTTAACCGCGCTGTACGAGCGGCCTGTCCTCTGCTCGATTCATCACGGAGCCGATCTCCGTTCCCTGCGAGTGTTGCGACGCACGGGGACGGAGATCGGCGCCAAATTCATGAAGTGAAACTCACAGTATACATACAGTATAATGTAATCTTACAGATTACATTGCTGTATGTAATTATTATTATTATTATTATTATTATTATTATTATTATTATTATTATCACATCCCCTTTGTCCCTAGTGGTCTGCCCAGTACCATGCATGCAGTTTTATATTATAAAAACAGTTCTTTATGCCTGGAAACTGGAGATTGTCCATAGCAACCAAAACTGTCCCTTTACATCAAAAATGATTTTAGACCAGCTAGAAAACAGCGATAATAAATTGGAATCACTTGCAGAATTGAGCGATATCGATTTGTGGGGAGATCCGTCATCAAATACTGAAAACTAATGACAGTGACAATTCTGCAACTGAGCTAATTTCAGTGTTTTTGATTTGATTACATATTGAATAATTTTTATTATTGTTATATTATTATTTGGTATAATTATTTATATTTATTTATTATATTATAATTTATGATTTCATTTTTCAAACTTTATCATACCCGGGATGTCTGCTAGACTCTGGTTTGGACAGATTTAAGTGAGTTATTCCTAAGAATTACAGGACTACAATATAAAACGCCAAATTTTCATGAAAAATAATTGTACCGCTTTTAGCACCTAAAATCCAAAATAATTGTACCGCCAGGGAGGTTAATTTGGCACTAACAACATCACCAGCATCTTAGCCAGGTAAATGTTCAGGGTGCTGAGAAGCTGATAACTGGATGTGTATTTTCATTTTTTTTGTGCATAAACTGTGTGATTGGGGGCAAGAGATGCTTCTGCTGCTGATGGAAGTACGGCTAACTATGTGCAGCAGACAAGCTGTTGTCTTCTCACATCTTTTAGAGTTCCCATTCCTCTCTATTCAGCACTGGTGCAGTAGACAACAAAGGGTTCATGACCATCAAAAAATAAGCAGCATAGACAATGGGTAGAAATTTCAGTACTTCAGGATTTTCAATATACTGAGTCCTGGAATCGTAATCAAAAATCTCCTTTGCTTCCCCAACAGCCTAGTCTCATATATTGTATTTAATAAGGTTTTAAATGTATTAATAATTTAACCAGCAGTGCACCCAGTGATTATTGTATGTGGCACGCCATCACCAAGCTCTAAATCACATTGGGGTATATACTTTCCAAAAAAGGGTCATTTTGTGGGTTTTGTCCCGGCATTTTTATTTTATGTTTTATAAATCAAGAAAGGGAAACAGCTTTTAATTAATTAAAAAAAAAGTGTAAAAAATAAATATTTAGGAGTTATTTAACACCACCAAAAAAACAATCTGTTTCCAAAAATGATATAACATTAATTGGGTACAGTGTTGCATGAATAGTTGTCAATCAAACGATCAAAGCCCTGAAAATTGAAAAATTACCTGGTAATGAAGGAGTCTAACAAGTTGGTTTTCGCATCGTTAAACAAATAATCAGTAAATAAGGTTAGTGGATTTATTTAAAGAATTTTTAAATTCTTATATGTATCACCACATCAACGTATAACCCACTATACAGGAACTTATTAGTAAACAAGTTTTATTATCTGGTAGTGAAAACGACTCATCCCTACTAACATTATTATTATTATTATTATTCAGGATTTATATAGCGCCAACAATTTACGCAGTGCTTCACAATATAAAAGGCGACAATACAGTTACAATACAATAAAATACAATGGTTTAATTCCATAAAACCAGCCTTAGAGCCTATATGTATTATTGGCTACTGTTCCTACACACCTGGCATTACATTGCCACCAAGTCAATGCTTATAGCACAATAACAATGTTCTGCTTCAGGCTCCCCCTGTTTTGTACACTGCTTCTGGCTGTAAGCAAACTCCAAGCCAACACTCCATGTGCTATCCAATAAAACAGGTGGTACAGTACACTATTTAATTGATGCTGACTTGGATGGCTCTTCATGTCACAAGAATGTGGTGAAATTTCATTTTTGCAACAAATACTTAAAGCAAGGAAACGAGCACAGAAAATAAGAACACACCATATTTGCTTGCACACAATTGGATGATGGAAGTCAGCAGAAGCCCACTTCATTTACTAAGCTCCACAGAACATTTCCTTGTAATGTGCAACATCCCATGCAAAGTGAACATGTTTTTTGCCTTTAGTAAATCAATCCCGTAGATTGTATTTTAACCACTCAAGGACTGGAAGGATTTGCCCCCTTAATGACCTGGCCACTTTTTCTGATACGGCACTGCGTCGCTTTAACTGACAATTGCATGGTCGTGCGACGTTGTACCCAAACAAAATGTATGTCCTTTTTTTCCCCACAAATAGAACTAGTCTTTGGGGGTTATTGATCACCTTTATTTTTTTGCTATAAACAAATAAAGAGCAACAATTTTGAAAAAAAAAAAAATGTTTTGCTATAATAAATAGCCAAAAAGAAAAACAATTTATTTATGAGTTTAGGCCAATATATTCTTCTGCATATATTTTGTAAACAAAATTGCAATAAGCATATATTGATTCGTTTCTGCAAAAGTTATAGTGTCTACAAAATAGAGGATAGATTTATGGCATTTTTATTATTTATTTATTTTTTACTAGTAATGGTGGTGATCTGCGATTTTTAGCAGGACTGCAACATTGCAGTGAACAGATTGGACACTTTTGATACTTTTTTGGGACCAGTAACATTTATACAGCAATCAAAGCTAAAAATAGCCACTGATTACTGTATAAATGTCACTTGCAGGGGAAGTTAACACTAGGGGGCGATCAAGGGGTTAAATGTTCCCTGGGAGGTGTTTCTTACTTAGGGGGCTGTGTACTGACTGGAGGAGGAGAAAGATCGCTGTTCCTAATCACTAGGAACAGCAGATCCCTCTCTACTCCCCTGTTAGAACGCGCGCACCCCCTATTCCTCTTAAAGCACCCGACGTACACCTACGGCGATTTACGCAGCTATGCTAACCTGCTGCAGTATGATGTTGGCGGCTGGTTGGCAAGCAGTTAATTTTTTGAGCTATCAGTACAGAAGCCTCCATTTCATTAGATGGCAAATCCATGTCTAGCTGCACAATGCCATCTGTATGCCATATAACTTCAAAAATACATAGTTTTCTTTCATATCAGAAATGTTTCATGAGAACATTGCCTTTATTTGCTTCATTAAAACACACCCTTCCCAGGTGCTTTCCTTACACATTGTAGCCTTTTGATGTATTTTTGTGTATAAAAAAAACATATTCGCATTTGGAGACAAGGACGAATACTTGTGATGTTTTGTTGTGAGTGTTTGTATAAGATGACATTCAGCAGTGTCACTTATCACTTACAGCTATTTGAAACTGTTTGACTACAGGACCTCTGGGACTTCAAACTGACCTGGTTTTGGTATTGCTTTCAGTGTGAAGCATTATAACCTCTACAAACATAAGACAGGGCTGACCCCAAAGCTTTTTTTTTTCTTTCATTTTTATGACAACCAGACACAAGGTGACTATCTCATAAAGCCTGTGGAATATGTTCCACGCTATTTTAACTCATGATGAAAAATGTATTACTGCTTGATTATTGTAACCTACAAATAATTTGCACTTTTATTTTGGTATTAAATACGTATTTTTATGGTAGTTTTGTAGATATATCACAATATTTTTATTACTATCGTATCATTTAATCAAACTTAGGTGAACAGGTTTAAGAAAGCTTTTCAGCTAGAAATGTTAGTGACAAAAAACACATTTACTGTATATTAAAATGTCATCATTTATATATATTAATATATAATATATTAAAGAGGAACTTCATGCCTACCTAGCTATTTAAGTTGATTTATTATAATAGTTTATTTTATATATATATATATACACACACATATATATATATATATATATATATATATATATATATATATATATATATATATATATATATATATATATATATATATATATATATATAAATAAATGTTTAAAGGTTCTGAGTCATTCTCTAGCCAAAAAATTATGATATGCAGGAGAGAAGTGTCAGAAATGGCATGGGTGGCAAGTGGTTAATTACCATAAGTAAGCAATATACAAATAACTATTATATATTGTTTTTAGGGTAATTTACTATATTTTCAAAATCTGTACTCAAGCAGGTGGCTTAATGGACAAATTACTGAAGTTTGAAGTTATAACTTCAAACCAGTAATTTCACAGTAAATAGATATATCATAAATTATTATGTTTTAATACAGTACCTTTTCAGCAGAGAAGTCCAGCCTGAGCTTTTTAGGCTGGGCTTCTCCTAAGGGGCACAGGAGCTCAATTCGTTTTGCACTCCTGTGACCCATCTTCAGCGGAGAGCGGTCTGAAGCCCGCTCTCCACTGACATCACTGCCACCGAGGTAAGTATGATTAGCAAAAAAAAAAAAACATACTTCTCTTTTAAGAGGGCTGAGTTGGAAGGGAACATGTGTCTTCTAGACACAGGCCCCCTTCTATGACACTGAAGTGAGAGGACAGCCTCCACTGCAACATTTTTATTGGACAGCTTGTTTCAATGGTGCTTTACCATTGGTCCACAGCTCCAAGCTGTCCATTAAGCTCAATGCTTCTGACAAAAAGTGAGAGGCAATGTGAGCTCATCCTCTCAGTCTGCTGCAAACAGAGTGCGCCAGCTTGTGCTTAAAGTGGCCGCTCTGTATGTAGCTTCTGACAGGCTGCACAAGAATCCCTAAATCCGGAACTATAGGTGGCAGGAGCCCCAAAATTACCCAGGTTGCCGAGCTACGACCTTCGATTGTTTTTTGTTTTGTTTTTTAGAAAAAAAATTATGTTCATGCACGTCACTGGCATACATAGAATTTCAGAAAACCCCTGCACTTGTGCAGACATGCTGTGTGACTCTGCATAGTACCATAGACTGGCAAACACCTGCTGCTTTCTGTACTTGAATGGGCGTTCCATGTGGTTCCATGCATGTGCAGACATGCTGTATGGCACTGTCACTTCTCATAGATTCTATGGCATATCTGCACATTAGCGAGATTGTGCTGCATATGTGAACCTTACCTAGGCAAGGATACAGGAAGTTAAACATGTACAAATAAAAATAAAATTGTTAAAAATAATTCCTAAGTGTGTAAAAAAGGAGTGAGAGGAGTCAGAGGAGAGAGAATGATATTTAATGTTAATAAGAGCAATATTCATGGATGTCAGATACATTTCCTCGCTATTTAGGTTGTGGTCCTGATATTTGAGTTGTGGATGTTTGGCTAAAGAGAGGACTGATTTCCAGTACTCACTGGTTTGAAAGTCCATACTAGGGACCCAGAGTTTTGGAGGTTCAAAGATTGGGTGGGATAATTTCTCCAAACCCTGACTACTGGGAGTCTGGTCCCAAAGGGGTCAAGCCCTAGGCAGGAGAGGCTTGAAAGGCAGCAGAGGGAAATCAGCACCTGTTTCAGGAAAGTGGAGCGGAGAGAAGCTCAAAGTCTGTGAGTAAGCATGAGCTCCCGACCAAGCTAAGATACTGGTTGCTGACCCCCCCCCCCCCCTTGTGGCCTATCTGGCACACTTACCATAGGTTGCCTGGTGTTCTAAACACTATTTGAGCTACATTTGAGGCAAAATTGGGCATTTTTGGCTACATAGACTTGTGCAGTCAACTGCATTTTTAGAAATGCCTGTAAATGTGTGACTCAAGCATTTTTTCACTTTTTTGCAAGTGTTTTTCAGCCTTTAAGAAGCTAACCACCTGACCCTAGTGCTCTCAATTGGCTAAAACAAATATGTCTGAATATAAATGTAAAATGCTTGAAAAACACTTGTATTGCAAAAGTGTAAACAAAAAAAACAATATATCGCCTGAAATGTTTTAAAATTTCTCTGCTCGGGTATGAATGTAGCCCAACACTCCAACCCTACTGTTTAGGGTCACCATGAGGTTGGCACCAGGTCAAATTCAGGTACATACCCATATAATGAAATATTAATAATTACAAAGCTACATTAATGTGTGTATTTTCAGCTTTAATAATAGTAATAATCATGATGATAATCATGATTTTCATAAGCAAAAGAAAACTAAATGAAAATGGAGTTGGATCCACTTACAAATATCAATCGATAGATAGATAGATAGATAGATAGATAGATAGATAGATAGATAGATAGATAGATAGATAGATAGATAGATAGATAGATAGATAATATCTCCATCACCCCTTAGGACCCTCACCACTTTTCTATTGAATGTTGCAGGGTGGCAAGTATGAAGTGGATCCCCCCAAACAGGCACAACTGTGACACCCCTGCCTTAAAACAGAAGTACTATATTTCCCTATTATAATAGTACCTAATAAGGAAGTAGTATTTCCTTAATATGTCATGATGCAAGAAGGACACTGATTCCTGGTAAATAGGGACTGCTATAAGAGATTTAAATTTAAAACTTTCCATTATGGTGACCATATACAGTATGTATTGATATAATCATTCAAATTTTCCAAACAATTCAAATTGAATAAACATTTCAAACCAAAGACCTTCCATTTGATCAGTTTAGTGAGCTCTTTGCCAAATATGGGCCTTTGTTGGAGTTTGTCTATTCAATATTGATTAAATAAACAATAACCTGTGTCTGTATCAGAGAACCAATCCTAATACAGATCAATGAAACTGTTTTTTATGATTTATATTTATTACTGATAGATCATATTTTTGATCAATATTTTCATTTGATTGCAAAGAAGGAGACAATGCCATGTATGTTGCATCTTTTGATATTTTAGTCAATGATGCCGGCCATCTCTCATACCTAGATTGATCAAAAATCCCTTTGTGTATGGCAAAATGCAGACAAAACGAAGACTGTAGCTGCTTGTCCATGAAGTATCAAGGAGATTTGGGAGTGGAGTAACATGTTTTTATTGGAAAGGTCTGTTCATTTACATACATATAATTAAAGAAGTAAAATATCCCTGTAAAATGTTCATTTTTGCTCCTGACTGAAGTGTATTTGTTTTCTCGTTTATTTTATTCAATGGACTCTCAAAGATTTCATTGTTTTGATTAACTTGGGACTGCAGTGAAGTCTGTGTTCTGTCTCTTGTGATGTATCTCTATGTTAACAGCTCTACTGTTAGCTATTATGTACCTATTAAGCACTGATTATCTCCTGAAAGCCAAGCACCAGTTGGTTCCACTCACTTTGACACACTTGGCGCTTTATTTAACCTTTAAACTAGTAGGGCAATGACACCGCTGACAGAGTTGAAGACGTGATTAAGGAAAACGAAGGCCTCAGAGTAAAACAACTTCAACAGTCACTTTCTAAGCTGCTTCTACTTTCTCTTGCTATACATTGCAAACATCTTAGAAGTTACCTGACTGTGAATGTCATTTTCCTTTCTAATATACTGTACAGTTCTTTATTTATTATCTATAAATCCATTCCATCTTTTTGCTCGCCATGGCAGAAACTCAGTAAATCCATTGTAAAAAACAAATCTCCACATAAATGTGTCAGATTTGTGTTGGGTGGAAGATTTCTGGTATGGTCTAAATCATTCATTTTTGCAGCTTTGACTGCTCGTACTTTTGCTGCTCCAGGATTGAATTTTGGCCTAACTGACTTTCATGGGAAAACCTCTGAAACCAAGAGGTGTAGGAGTGCCAAGAAAAAAGGAACACTGATGAACTTTTGAGCTTTGTTGGCAGGAGTATAGATCCCCAATTTCCAGCATGTGCACTGGCACTGCCTCAAAGGGTTAAACCTCTTGTATCTCTAGCGGTAACCCCAAGCCAGACTCAGGATCGCATTGCAGGATACAGGGAGAGTTACTTACCTTGTCCCCTGGATCCTGCAATGTCCTCCCCACTGTGTGTGCGAGCTCCTCCGCTCAATTCACACAGTGCCCGAGTGCTGCTGAGCTCCGTTCCCTGCGACATTATGACGCACGGGAGCAGAGATCGGCGCCAAATTCAAAAAAGTAAAAACACAAAACACATACAGTATACTGTAATCTTACAGATTACAGTATACTGTATTACAGATTACAGTACTGTATAAAAAGAATTACACATCCCCTTTGTCCCTAGTGGTCTGTCCAGTGCCCTGCATGCACTTTTATGTAATAAATACTGTTTTTTCTGCCTGGAAATGGAGATTGTCCATAGCAACCAAAAAGTGTCCCTTTATGTCAAAAGTGATTTTAGAACAGTTAGAAAACAGCGATAATAAATTAGAATCACTTGCAGAATTGAGCAATAGTGATTTGTGGGGAGATCCATCATCAAACACTAAATCTAATGACAGCTAAAATTCTGGAACTGGGCAAATTTCTGTGTTTTTGGATTTGATTACATTGTTGAATAATTTTTATTATTATTTGTTATAATTATTTATAGTTATTTATTATATTATAAACTTCATATCATACCCGGGATGTCTACTAGACTCTGGTTTGAACAGATTTAGGTGAGTTATTCCTAAGAATTACAGGACTACAATATAAAACACAAAATTTGCATGCAAAATAATTGTACCGCTTTCAGCACCTAAAATCAGAAATAATCATACCGCCAGGGAGGTTAATTTGGTTCATACTATAGAGATAAAGAACATATGTGTGCTGCCTCCTGCATCCTATAGTGTAAAGAAGGCTCGTCCCAATAGATTGTTGAGAATCTACATTGCCTTGTATGATATAGTGCCTAGGTTCAACTTTCAAGAAACCTAGAAGCTGTAGTTAAAGATATTCACTGGAGACTCTCCTAAATTTTGTGCAAGAGATCCCTTCTGAAAGCTCTGCCCTCAACTGAATGGGAAAACACAAAAATGGAAGTGTGCATATTGATGTCAAAAGAAGAATACTGATGTATATACACTCTAACTGAAAAAAATGCTATACAATCTAACAGTATAACATTTAAAGTAAGAAAAGATAGGCCCCGAGAAAGAAAGAACAAGACATAGGTGCAGGGCCTACATGACAGGATGGAATTTGTGACAAGATTGCAAAGCGTTAAACAGAATAGTGGTTGTAACAATGCAAAGGAGCACTTACCAGATGAGAGGGATGAGTCTTGTGGAGGTGGAGTTTTAACTGGAGGTTCTAGGATTAGAATAAGACATCTTCAGTCAGAGATAATACAGGATTACCCCACTTTTAAGTACACAATGGCGTGTGTTTACTAAAGCTGTAAAGTGCAAAATCAGGCTCACTTCTGCATAGAAACCAATGAGCTTCTAACCCCAGATTGTTCAATCAAGCTTTGGTAATAAAACCTGGAAGATCATTGGTTTCTATGCAGAAGTGAGCCTGATTTTGCACTTTACAGCTTTAGTAAATAAACCCCATTGTGTACTTAAAAGTGGGGTATGCCTGTAGAGTGGTATTGAATGTGCTTTTCCCAGTTGCCTTACCTATACTTGAGCCTATATTTGCATGATTTTGTACATGATGCCAGCATTGTGTGAGTTGAGTTATCATCTTGGTTGGGGGAATGGATAGGGACCCCATCTGAGGTCCTTCTTTGCTTGGTTAGTTAGAATAGAAAATATCTGCAGTTACTTTGTGTATTTGTCCCCAAGGCGGTGCTCACTTTGCAAGTAAAGTTACACTTTGCATTGGAATTTTCCTCAGAACTTAGTGAATGTGGTGAAATTTCACTTTAAAGAGGGATTCCAGCAGACAGCGAGGTGGGACAGGAAACAGCATAGACTCCCGTGTCTTAGACAGGTATCTGCACCCCCCCTCCCCTCTAAAAGGTGCCAACTGTAACCCTGGAGGGGGGAGGGTTCCGATGAGTGGAAGTTCCACTTTAGGGTGGAACCCTGCTTTAAAAAAGAATACCCATTCAAGTGCAAGAGGATTAGATGGTGGAAGTCAGCAGAGCTTCCCTTAATTGGCTAAGCTCTGGGGACAGTTAACACGCACAGTGTAACTTCCTTTGCAAAGTAATGAAATTGTTTTGCCTTTAATAAATTAACCCCATAGTATTTGGTTGCAAATATTAGTGCCAAGGACTTTTGACCTTTTAGTTGTTTTTATTATGTATCTGTTTTTTTCAATAAAAGGCTGCTATGGCCATTATTCCCACACAGGTGTGGCCTATTAGTCAATAAGAATAAAGATATAAAAGGTGATGTTGGGTTTCTTTATATAACATTATTGTCAATTTGGGGTCTATTTGAATTGCCCAATTCAAACGTTGTTTAACCACTTGGCGACTGTGTCACGTACATTTACTGAGGCACAAAGGCTCGGCTGCGCGAAATCCCGTACCTGTACGGAGTGTGCTCTTGCCACCAGGGGGCGTAACCATGCACCCCCGTTGCGCTTGCGACCATCAGATTTAACCCAGAACCGATTAATCTTCAGCCATAAATCATTGGCCTGGATCTGCTGATCGGTTCTGGCAAATTAAATCCTCCCCTGCCTGTGTAAGTGTAAACACAGGCAGAGGAAGTGATGTCATCTCTCCTCGTGGAATCCTTTTCGTTCCAGAGAGAGAACATCTTACCGTGAGTTGAACTAACACTACACTAACACCAGTACACGTAGGTACACTTGTCACCCCCGATCACCCTCCCCAGTTAACCCCTTCACCCCCTATCACCTTGTCACCCAGTGCAGTTAGTGGTAGGCCCAGGTAGCTTTAGGGTACCCCTCTAGCCCCCACTAACCCCCCTAATAAAGGTTTAACCCCTTGATCACCCCTGTCACCAGTGATCAGCGTATTAGTGTTATGGGTGACTCTGGTTGATTCGTTTTTTGTTTTATTTTGTCAGGCTACCTGCCGTATATTACCTAAATAAAGGCATAACCCCCTGGTCACTCGGCAGGTGATATCAGTTAGGTTTTAGTGTCAGTCAGGGTCTGCGTCGCCCTAGGCAGCATCAGATTAGTGCCAGTAGTGTTAACATTAACATATTTTCGGGTACGCCATTCAGCTGCAGCATTGATTTATTTATCTTGACAGCAACACCGTTTGCACTCACGATACATAAATCAGCGACTCCAGTGCTGTAGGAGGTGATTTCACCCCTACAGTTTAAAAAACAAAAAAAACAAAAGAGCATATATGCCGAAGCATGGGGGCAGGGGTGGAGGGGTGATTTGCCCCATGCTTCAGCATATTTTTTTACTCTTTTTGGCTTTTTCTGATTGGCTTTCGGGGTTCTGTACACGGTTAGACTGCCAAAAAGTCCCACACATGTGGTATCTCCATACTCAGGGGAAGCAGCAGAATGTATTTTGTGGTGTAATTACACATATAACCATGCCATGTTTGCACAATATATCATTTAGTGACAACTTTGTGTAAAAATAAATAAAAAATAATAATAATTATTTATATTCTTGAAACTTATGGCAAAATATAAAATATTCCATGGACTCAACATGCCTCTCAGCAAATAGCTTGAAGTGTCTTCTTTCCAAAATGGGGTCATTTAGGGGGGCTTGTGCTATCTTGACATTTCATGGCCTCCAAAACTGTGATAGGTAGTGAGGAAGTGAAGTCACCATTTTACACCCTTAGAAAGCCTGAAAGCGGTGATTTGTTTTCGGGGTCCTGCACATGGCTAGGCTCCCAAAAAGTCTCACACCTGAGGTATCCCCATAATCAGGGGAAGCAGAATGTATTTTGGGGTATAATTCCACATATAACCATGGAACGTGTGAGCAATATATAATTTAGTGACAACTTTGTGTAATTTTTTAAAAAATATTTTGTCATTTTTTTAATCACGTGTGACAAAAAAATAATATATTCAATGGACTCAACATGCATTTCAGCAATTTCCTTGGGTGTCTACTTTCCAAAATGGGGTTGGGGGGAGGGGTTGTACTGCCCTGCCATTTTAGCACCCAAAGAAATGAGATAGGCAGTCATAAACTAAAAGCTGCGTAAATTCCGGAAAATGTACCCTAGCTTGTAGATGCTATAACTTTTGTGCAAACCAATAAATATACGCTTATTGACATTTTTTTTTTTTTACCAAAGACATGTGGTTGAATACATTTTGGCCTAAATGTATAACTGCAATTAAGTTTATTGGATTTTTTTATAACACAAAGTAAATAATATTGTTTTTCAAAATTTTCTGTCTTTTTCCATTTATATCACTAAATATAAAATTTGCAGAGGCAATCAAATACCATCAAAAGAAATCTCTTTTTGTGCGAAAAAAAGGACGCAAATTTCAGTTGGGTACAGCATTGTATGACCACGCAATTATCAGTTAAAGCAGCGCAGTGCCAAATGGTAAAAGGTGCTCTGGTCACTGAGCAGCCAAAACCTCCAGGGCTGAAGTGGTTAAATACAGGATGGATTCATAGAGGGGAGGAAGAAGAAAATGGAGATAACAGGAGTTTCCCAGCTGGCCCTTTGATTGCCTCCTACTTGCACACAAGTCAAAGCATGTTAGACCTCACTTTAAAATGTACCAGACTGCTGCATGTCATCAGACAGATGAGATGAAGTCCAGATTTTACAACTCATATCCTATTGAAGTGAAGAATTTATTGTCTCACTTAAACTTAGATAATCAGTGCTACAAATCAAAGAGTGCATATGTGTACATAGCTTTAAAGAAGCTTTCTACACATTTGATTTAACAATGTCAAGATTTCAGGATTGGAATGTTCCTAAGGAAAAGTCCTCATTAATTATATGATCACTATATAGCCGCAGTAGGAAGAGAAAGCAAGCAAGCTGTGGAAAAGCAAGTACATTATTTACTTTAAAAGCGGAAATGACTTGTAAAGCTGTGCTTTCTAAGTGACACAACATTAATTCCATGTTGTGGAAATACTTTGTTCAAAGTTATTGCAGAGTAAAAATAAGCAGATCTCCATAATATTTCAAGACAATTAGGCTGAAATGTGTGCTGGTCTGGTGGAATTATACTTTTACCTAGGTCAGAAAAGCACAGTGAATAATATAGAAGCTTTCACACCTTGTAAAGGACAGAAATATACAGATAAATACAGGCTTCAATTATCAATATGTTGAACAGAACTATTTCCTATAAATTAAATTTACTGTGCTATATAAATATATACATAAAACACATTTGCTTTACAAAGTCTTTGTCAGCAAGGATGGTCAATGAGTACTGAAAACAACAGTCATATGATTGAAGGTAACAACTGTAATGACAAATGACAATGTTGTTGTAGTGTTGAAGCTTATTAAATTGACCATATTTAAACATGATGTTTTTTCAGAGGGGATACAATGCCTCCCTGGGACACCCGAGCATCTATAGGCCTACTTGACATGCTCACTAACCTCAGGTCTACAAATAATATCCCAGGTGCACCCATCACCCTTTAAAAGGGGCATTGTTTGGTTTGTTAAGTCATCCTTTTGATGTTCTAAAGGGTTAGGCTTCATGCACACTGGCATAAAAAAATGTTGCCTCTAGTTTTGTGTTCTGCTTATAGAAGCAGCTCAATGTTATCCTATGTGTCCATGCACATTAGGACGATTAGAGGAATATTTTGAGCTCAATGTTTAGAGGCAGGAAAAAACCCTTATGGTTCATATTTCTGATTGAAGTTCACTGGCAGACAATAACGTAAAACTCTCCTAAACGTATCTAGACTTTGTACAAAACATGCTCTATATGAGCGTTTTTTACTCCCAAGAGAACAGATTTTTTTTAAGCCCAGTGCGCATTGTGCAATATGAACCTCTCTTGAACCTCTTTTCCTCCTGAGGAAACATTATTGTGAAATGTGTTGAGGAAAAAAAAGACTATTCCTCTCCTTCATCATATCTTATGTGGACAGCATGATTAATATAGAAAGATTCGACGTGACTCTGACAATAACAATCTGTGTCTATTGAACTTGTATCAAAATAGTCCATTCACACAGGGGCAACACGACTTCCAGCGTGACTTTGGGAGGAAACTTGGACACGACTAGAGTGTGAATCACCTTGCAACTTACAACACGACTTTAAGGGTAAAAAAACAAAACGGCATGGGTTCCCCTTCAAGAGGATACCAGGCCCTTCAGGTCTGGTATGGATATTAAGGGGGAACTCCGCGCCAAAAACATAAAATGACGCGGGGTCCCCCTCAAAATCCATACCAGGCCCTTCCGGTCTGGCATGGATATTAAGGGGAACCCCGCACCAAAAAAAATCGCATAGGGTCCCCCTCAAAATCCATACCAGGCCCTTCAGGTCGAACATGAGTTCGACTCGAACTCGAAGCTCATCCCTAGTAGTGGTTCGTTGAGATTGGGGGTTATAATGTTCTGGCTGTGTCTCAAGATTGAATCCTGGTGTAGGTAGAGAGAGTATGGTAATGCTGTTAGTAGTGGTATAGACAGTGGGAAGATAAAGATGTGGGAACATTTTAGCTAAAAATATATATTGGTGCTGGCTTGCAGGGGGTCTTAATGTGGAGGGTAGGGGGGTAGAGTTCAGATAGGGACCAGAGGGCTAAGCAGGAAGGAAGGTTTTGGTTATTGGGTCTAGGAATATGGTTAGCTGGATGAGAATGATGGGAGAGGTAAATAATGAGGTTAGAGGGTGTAAACATAGTTGCATGGGTGGGGTAGGTTGTGTTGGAAAGGGGCCTAGAGATGAGATTAGTGCAGGTATAGTAGGCAAAATAAAAGTGGCAGGTGGGTCAGACAGCGCATGAGGTAGGAAGGAGGAAATGCTGTGCATTACACGAGACCATCTATTCACTTAATACGACTTTGGAACTTCCTTAATCAGGTCCACTAAACTCTGTGCAAATGCTAACTCCTCTTATGTGTTTGCCTCCTTTTTTTAGATAGATTGGAAATCAGTGAAAAGTAAAAAAAACAGGAGCCAGTTTTTGACAAACCTTTATTAGTAAAAAAAAGCTCTGAGCTGCTGTCTCTCCCGTTGTCGTCTCTCCCAGTGCCCTCACCTTCTTCAGCTGCCATTTTCTCCCCATGCTGTCATCTCCCGGTATCATCGTCTTCTTCCTCCTCCTCTCATCATCGCCGCCGTCTTCTTCTTCTTCTTCCTAGCGGTCGCCGGTTATCCGCTAAAAAACCAAAGACAGCTGGTCTTGTCGTGAAGCTGTGTTCCTCCTTTGTTACTTTCCCCGCTGTCCGGTGCCTCTTATATAAGCATGGGGCATGGCCATTCAATGATGTCGCCCAAGGAGCCCGCCCCTTTTGATGTCACATGTCAGAAGGGGTGGGCTCTCCAGGTGACATCATTAGATAGCCACGCCCCATGCCTATACATGGGGAACATAACAACGGAGGAACACAGCTTCGCGATAAGACCAGCTTTTTTTGTTTTTTTATATGGTAGCCGTGACAGCGAGGAAGAAGAAGACAGTGGCGACGACGCGGGGAGGAAGAAGGCGATGACACCGGGAGATGACAGCATGGGGAGAAAGGCGGCAGCGGAAGAAGGCAAGGGCACTGGGAGCGAAGGCGGCTCAGAGCTATTTTACTAATAAAGGAATTGTCAAAAACTGGCTCTTGCTTTTTTTTTTTACTTTTCACTGCTTTTTTGGTGAATGGGTAGGGGTACGATGTACCCGATAACCATTCACATAGGATGGGGGCTGGGATCTGGGGATCCCCTTGTTAACAGGGGCTTCCAGATTCAGATAAGCCCCCTGCCCGCAGACCCCAAACAACCACCGGCAAGGTGTAACTGCCTACTCCCAAACTGTCATTTGAAGTAAAACACATAGCCAAGTATTATTCTCCACAATTTTTTTTATTGTGCATTAGAAAAAGAAAACAAATACAATTAGAGATGTTATCTGCCAGTAGAACTTAACCAAAAAGTGCATTCTTTACACCCAAAAATCTAGAAAATATACCAAATCGTATTATTGTTCAACAAACAAATACAATAAAAGCCTCATGCAGGTGTCCTGCTTCTTAATATAGGGAGTAAACAATGCCAAGAGTTAGTGAAAGCAGGGATCCATCATCCAGAGATAATTTTGAAAATCATCCAGATTATTCTCCTGGAGCTCCCACAGCAAAGGCATATGACATACTTGGTCACGATTAATAAAGCAACCAATTTTTGGTCCAAAAAATCCTCCTCCTTCTGTCCCTGGACTGGACTTGGGTAAAAAACAGTAACGAACTGAAAAATGCGAAATGAAAAGTGCGAATCAACACTCACCAAACTTCTACTGACACGAAAATAGCAGAAGGAGCCCAAAGGGTGGCGCTAAAGAGCTGAAAAACTACGTAGTACGTCACTATGTTTGTGTTTGTTGGCCGACAATTGTGTGCCATTTGTATGCAAGACAATTTGTATTCAGACAAAAGTCTGTGGTTTTGTCTGCGGAAAATCTTATCGTTTGTGTGAGGCTTAAGCCACAACATGGAAAGGGCCCAATGAACAGGAACTTAAGGCAGTATCAATGAAGTAAACATTTTAGATTAGTTTGTACCCTTAATTAATAATGTTTAATAAAAAAAATATATATTTTTATGCGTATTCTCTGCGTGTCAGTTTTGTTATTTTGACAAATATAAATGTATTATAAAGCACTGACATTTGTCCTTATCTCTTTCCATCACTTAGGTAAATGTATTTACATGGTTTAATGTGCTGTGCAGTAGTAACAGTTGGCTTATCCCCCTGAAAAAAAAAATTCAGAGCTTCATGCCAGCATTTTGTGTCGCAACCACTTTATAAGGTTTAACCAGGTTACTACACATTTTACAATCTCAACGTTTAAGGTTCATTCACATGGGCACAAAGACCCATACATCCATGCAGAGGGCTGTGCCTATGAGCTTAGAGGATGACAGGTGTTCCATGCAGCCACCTGCACCCAGCCTGTATACATTTGTACTGAAGAGGCAATTAAAGCGGAGTTCCACCCAAAAATGGAACTTCCGCTTTAAATGTTGGTGACCCTCTGGCATGCCACATTCGGCATGTCATTTTTTTTGGGGGGGGGGAGAGAGTACCCAGTTTTTACAGGCACCCAGCTCCCACTTCCTCCCCTGGCGCTGTGGCGCTGGAAGGAAGATCACCTCTCCCCCTCCCTCCCTGCAATCTTCTGGAACACAACACAGGTCCCAGAACACCGGTCCCAGAAGAATGCCTGGCCATTCACAGCGAGCAGTGCGGCTCGCACGTGTGCAGTGCAGGCCTGGCTGTGAAGGCAGAGCCGTGAGCCCTCAGTTAGAATGCTGGCGCCGTGGAGAGGAGGGGGAAAGGAGCGAGGCTTCATACGCCTGCATTGCTGGACCATGGAACAGGTAAGTGTCTGATTATTAAAAGTCAGCAGCTACACTTTTTGTAGCTGCTGACTTTTAAACGGGTGTAACTCGGCTTTAAGCCCACAAGGACTACGTTCTATGAGGGCCTTCCCTTCAGGCTAGCAAAGCCAGTGGAACAAGTGTCAGGTTACGAGGATACTAGTGAGTGCCCTGAATAAAAGTGTGCATCGAGTCTGCTGCCAGAACAAGCAAAGGACTTATCTTCCCACACTGCCATAGTGTGGCCCAGCAGTGCATCTGCTATCAGGATTGATTAAATGGGGTCAAGTGAGAGCTATCCTCATCTGTGCATAGTTCAAGTTGGACTACAGTAGTTCACCTTTGCCAAAAACTGCCTACGCAGATAAGTGCCAGTGTCAGTAAATAAAAACAAACTGCAGTTTCGACCAAAGTTGAATAATGCCCTTGCTATAGGTGTAAGCCATTTACTTATTTCATGATCCCTGACTGAAAAATTACAAGAGGTTTAATTTCCCTGCCTTGTTACTAGGATGTTGCTAAGGCACACCTAGATGTTACTGTTCACCGCCACCATCACCGGAGCAAGCTCTTTCCTGACACAAAGCATGACAGCATACACGAATGGGATAGGCTCCACCTCCCACCCAATCAGGACTGGTTATACTATATTTAAATAAGTCGCCTCCCCCTAGGCGGTATTCTCTTTTTTTTCCTCAAACGCTCAACCGGTTATAACTGAATCAATGAAGATTTTTATTTTTGCTTTCATCTGCCAGATTCATCTGGCCAGCCACACAGGTTCAGCCTCTTTCCTGTGACGAAGCCCCTCTGTTCGTTTGTAAAGCTTCCATACGAGGGAGACCCCCCCAGGTCCAGATACTGGGGGGGCTGGGATACTGGTCTCTGGATGCAGGTAAAACAGTTCTGTCTTGTGGTTAGTTGAGATGGATCCCTGGTGAGTTGCGGCCCCAGACACACAGTTTGTTGTTAGTTTGGCTTTGGATATGTTGGTTTCCCTTACAAAGATGCTGGAAGTTTTGTGGTCAGGGCTGCCCCTTCCAAGATGGCTCATTGTCTGTTTCCTGTGGCTGGATGCGGCTTTCAGTCAGTAGGGAGCAGTGCAATGATATTGGGGTAACTTTTGACCTACTGTAGCAGTGGCCGGGACCAGGCGACTGCCTGGGAATGGATTGGTGTCCACTTATCAGGTATGGAGCCTCTCCCATCCCCCCTTAGAGCCAGTCAAGGAAGGGTGTTGCATAGAACAGGTAATCTTTCCATGGGCTGTCATGGTGTGTCTGAATCATTATGCTGTTAATATACAAGCTGCCAAAGTAAGTTAAACTGCTGTGTATAGTTCTGTCTGTTTCATTTGCTTCACGGGTTTTGTTTGCTGTCTGTAGGACTACTAATGTGCTGCAAAGTTGAGTCTATTCTATTAACTCAGAAATTACATTTTTTTCTAGTAATGGCGGCAATCAGCGATTTTTATTGTGACTGCGACATTAAGGCGGACACATCGGACATTTTTGACACATTTTTGGGACCATTGTCATTTATACAGCAATCGGTGCTATTTAAATGCACTGATTCCTGTGTAAATGACACTGGCAGTGAAGGAGTTAATCACTAGGGGGCGAGGAGGGGTTATGTATGATGTTATGTGTTTTTTTATTGAAGGGGGCATGGCCTGGCATGTGACGTCACTGATCGTCTTTTCCTATATCGGTGACAGCCACAGTAGGAAGCACGGGGAGAGGTTTGTTTACACAGACCTCTCCTCGTTCTTCAGCTCTGTGACCTGATCACGGGACACCAGCGGCGATCGGGTCCACTGGTCACGGTCATGGAGCTCAGGGCCGAGTCGGAAGCGAGCCGACGGCGGTGTGCTCCTGACACAAGGCTGGGCACTTAAAGAGCAACGTACCTGTACGTGCTTGTGCCCAGCCGTGCCATTCTGCCGAAGTATATGTGCAGGAGGCGGTCCTTAAGGGGTTAAGCAAATGTTACCAAATCGTGTCCAAAGGGAACAATCGGTCCATTGTGGTCAATCAGAAAGCAGATTCAAGCAAGATGCGTAACAAAGGATTAAGATCCACAACGTCATATGGAGTCATTGAGAACAATCACTCAAAACTATTGTATAAAACTGCTACAGTTCTCTAGATCTAGCTGATGGGTCCATGCGCACTTTGCTACACCCAAGCTTCCGAGAATTTCACTGCAAGCGCATTCAGCAACCATTGACCTTTCCACATTTCCTAGAATATTGCTTCCAGTAGTGGCCATCTTGCAGAAGCAAGGGATTCAGGTTCTTTATGTGAACAACAGATGCGGGTGGCTCAACATCCTCCAGGTCCTGGCAAACCCTGATTCAGAGGGAAGGCCAATTAATCTCATTATAATAATGACATTTTAGACGTTCAGGAGAATACTGTAGAGTTGCCCACAGGAAAGGGTGACAGTATTGGGACTTATGTGGAGGTAAGTCCTAGCTCTGTCCCGTCTATTTGTATCCCATGGTCTCAAATGGTTAAGAAGATTAAGAACATCATAAATTGGTCTTCTAAGTTAATGAAAGATTTTGCTTCCTATTCCAGGGAAGATTACCCCACATATGAGACTAGTCCCATCGATGGTGGCTAAGGATAGTTAAGCTTATCAACTTTCATAAACTTCCAGACGTAACAATCATTAAAGTCTATTCACCTCGGTGACCTCCTAGCTCAAGTCAATGACATAGGTCAGGGAAGGATGAAGTGTCTAACAACAGGGGTACAGTGATTCCCAAGTGGAGAAGTCGTTTGGGCAACACAGCATAGGAGGCTTCAGGTATGCTCCAAACAGGCAGCTATAGGTAATCTCCTATTGTCATGGCAAGAGGCATCCCCTATTCAGGTTTTGCCAATGGTAAAACCTGTCTCATCTCATTGCTCTGTGTTCTAGAGTCTCAGAACTTCCTGTCAGATACGGTAAAATACAAAGCCTTGGATGAATATAAAGGGGTGGGTCCTGCGCAAATCGTGCCACTCAAATAAAATACACAAATTCAAAATAATATAAATATGTGCATACATACAATGCCGTGAAAAAAAAATATAGTCCAAAAAACAGCACGCATAAAAATATATAAAAAATATATAAAAAATGGAAAAAAGGTTTAATGATAGAACAATAATAAAATGTCCGCTACTCAAGGCTCCCAGAACTCTCACCTTTAAACGAAGTGAATAAGCAAATCAAACAAACTCCAGGATTCTCTTATTTCATTCATAAATAATAAATAATAGCCATCAGGAAATCCAAAGGAGGGATGCAATGATACAATTCCGCCACTAGAGGGCCAGTCCCAGCTTCCAGAACAGGTGAAATGGATCTTCACTTCTATTTCACAGTGTATGGCTCAAAATAAGAGAGAGGAGGGGGAGAGAGAGAAACAGGAGACTTCCATAGTGTAGTAGTTTAAAAAACGGCAGGTAGATTTATTAAAAAGCAGTAAAGACTCTCACATTTTAATTGCAAAAACAAGCACAATCAGGAAGGGGGTATAATGACAACTTCCTCCCGCCTTACTCTACTTCCGGTTCGTCCTCTGGCCAATCCCTACGCGTTACGTCATGTGACTTCTTCATGGGGATCATCCCCATGAAGAAGTCACATGACGTAACGCGTAGGGATTGGCCAGAGGACGAACCGGAAGTAGAGTAAGGCGGGAGGAAGTTGTCATTGTACCCTCTTCCTGATTGTGCTTGTTTTTGCAATTAAAATGTGAGAGTCTTTACTGCTTTTTAATAAATCTACCTGCCGTTTTTTAAACTACTACACTATGGAAGTCTCCTGTTTCTCTCTCTCCCCCTCCTCTCTCTTATTTTGAGCCATACACTGTGAAATAGAAGTGAAGATCCATTTCACCTGTTCTGGAAGCTGGGACTGGCCCTCTAGTGGCGGAATTGTATCATTGCATCCCTCCTTTGGATTTCCTGATGGCTATTATTTATTATTTATGAATGAAATAAGTGAATCCTGGAGTTTGTTTGATTTGCTTATTCACTTCGTTTAAAGGTGAGAGTTCTGGGAGCCTTGAGTAGCGGACATTTTATTATTGTTCTATCATTAAACCTTTTTTCCATTTTTTTATATATTTTTTATATATTTTTATGCGTGCTGTTTTTTGGACTATATTTTTTTTCACGGCATTGTATGTATGCACATATTTATATTATTTTGAATTTGTGTATTTTATTTGAGTGGCACGATTTGCGCAGGACCCACCCTTTTATATTCATTATTTGATAGTTTGTGCTCACTATTTTGTCCTGCTGCATTTTTTAGTTAGCATTTGCACTTTATATCACTCAGGCTCTTTTTCACAGCATCTGTGTTTCATTATATCTGATTTTGGATTTTGTTCCACTTTAGTCACTTATTACCACTTAGCGGCGCGAAGGCTGACCACTTTTACAAAGCCTTGGATGTCAAGGGTGGCCAATAGGAAGAATGTTCCCCTTAAAATTGTGCTCAGGATGCCACCCTTAGAGACAGCCAAAAATATATTTTGTGTCATGCTGCTGGTTTTGAGAAGTGATTCTGAACCTTGAACTCTGTAGGCACCATCAAAAGGTAGTTCATCAGCCACAGCTCAAGGAAACCCTAGCAATCTCTGGGGGAATTCCAGGGGTCCACAGAACCCTGGTTGAGAAGGGCTACCCTATATCAACAAGCAGTTCAATGAATCTCAACCTGGCAGTAAACTTATTGGTTAGGAATGAAAGTCATTCCTGCAAGAGAAGCTTCCCAGAAGTGGAAGTAGTGGAGCTACTAACATCCAGCTGGGGCAGCAGGTTAGCCTGTATAGCCACCAGACTCGTGTTCTCTAAGCACCTCGTCGGGATCATAGTGCATGGTTGGGCAGGTTGAAAAAGGACACAAGTCCGTCTAGTTCAACCAGGATCCATAGTCATACACCTGGGATAAGGACAATGATCTGGTGGCCTTACAGGCCATGGTGTCCACAAAGTACAGTCTTTGGCCCAAGTTCCTCCTATTTTAGTCTTCCTGAGATCTCAGACTTGGCACAACAGAGCCAAGTGTATCCAAAATTCAGCCACGTTACATCTAGCAACTGGGAGACCAAGTTAGAAAGGCTCATTGTGGGAGCTTGTCTTCATTTGAAACCTTGTGGAAGCCGGGGGAAACCGGCGGCAAACTCCAGCTATACTAGAACATGGAAAATCTTGCAGAATTTCAAGATGAATCCTCTGCTCCCAACTGCAACTAGGGTCATTCTTCTGAACAAGGCTACTTCAATAGGTTCAGTGACACCAAAGTAGTATTTCTTAAGGATATCACATCTTTGAGAACTCTTTAAGAGATCCAAGCATCAAGCCATAAACTACCTTATTGCTACCATGATCAAACAAAATGCTTCTGATTTCTTCTTCATCAGCACCAGACGAAGGTCTGCATCTTTGCTTCTGGGTCAAGACATCACCCTTCTGGAATGTCCAAACTAAGATGTCAAGCGTCACCACAAGCTGGAGTAAGAGACTCTATTTGGAAGAAATACATGGAAGTAGTCCTTCTCTAGAAGGTCAGACAGTGGCCTCTTCAGGCCTGGCAGTATCAGAAGAAGACTTAGCCCTTGTACACACGGTTGGAGATTCCGACAACCAAATTCGTCGGATTTTGTCTGTCGGATTTTGTCCGACGGATTTTGTCCGAAACTGTTGTATACACATGGTCGGACAAAGTTGTTGGAAAATCTGACATGATGACGTTGTTTCATTACGATGGGACTATGTTCATGCTAGTAGCCAGTAGCTTTGGTGTAGGAATTTGATCTGAGCATGCATGGCACTTTGTCCGATCGGAATTCTCTACACATGATCGGAGTATGTCCGATCTGAGCATTTTGTCGGAAAATATTTCCGGCAAGTTGGAAAAGTTGGTCCGACGGATATTCCGACGGAAACAGTCCGATGCAGACAACACACAGTCGGAATATCCGACAAAACACTCCGATCGGACACATTCCGGCGGAATCTCCGACCGTGTGTACAAGGGCTAACACTGTCTGCTAAGACAATAGCATTATCTCGGGTCAGAGTAGCCTAAAGGGCTTATAGAAGGAAGATAAATTCATCAATCTAGTGCAGAGCTCACTTTATCAGATGGATGTGCTCATGGGCAAAATTCAGAGGTCCAGAATTTTATAGGATACCAACCAGGTTCATATACTACAAACCATTTTTTGCCTATTGCAAAGTCAATCAGGCAACATTGGAAGCAAGGGAATCAAATTCAGTTCTAATCTGATTATATGTTGATTCAAACGCTTCAGCATGGCCCTCCCTTATAGGTTTTGTGGGCATGCTACATCCCATTCGTATATGCTGTCATGCTTTGTGTCAGGAAAATGGAAAATGTTATACTTACCTGACGGTAATTTTCCTTTCCTTATGCAAAGCATGACAGCATACAGGTCCCTCCCTTGTGCGCTTCGCATGTGAGTATAGTTACAAGAATACCGCCTAGGGGGAGGCGACTTATTTAAATATAGCATAACCAGTCCTGATTGGGCGGGAGGCAGAGCCTATCCCATTTGTGTATGCTGTCATGCTTTGCATCAGGAAAGGAAAATTAGCGTCAGGTAAGTATAACATTTTCTATTTTCTCTGATTCACATGCACATTCTTCTCCCCGATGCAGAAGTTCAGTGTTGGAGAGCTCGCTCCTGTGATATTGGATGTGAGCAGTAAAAGCTGGGTGTGTCTTAGCAACAAGGCTGGACAGGGAGATGGAATATCTGGGAGTTTTTTAGTCAGGCTTCATGAGGCAAGTAAATTGTCTAAATCTACAACAAGGACACTATTCAACTTTGGTCAAAGCTGCCCAGTTTATTTTAATCTACAGATGTCCCTTACCTGCATAGGCAGTTTTTTTTTTGTTAGAGCTGAACTATGTTTTTAAAAATAAAGCACTAGGTATAAAGGCTAAGATTAAATGTATCAACTCTCAGAGTTAAGTTAACCACTTAAGGACCGAGCCTCTTTCTGAGATTTGTTGTTTACAAGTTAAAAACAGTTGTTCTTTTTTGCTAGAAAATTTCTTAGAACCCCAAACATTATATATATATATATATTTTTTAACACCCTAGAGAATAAAATGGCAATCCTTTCTGTCACACTATATTTGCACAGCAGTATAACATGCGTACTGTTTTTGGAAAAAATACACTTTTTTTAATTAAAAAATAAGACACCAGTAAAGTTAGCCCAATTTTTATATCATGCTTCAAAATTGCACCCACTTGTGGAATGGCAACAAACTTTTACCCTTTAATATCTCCATAGGCAAAGTTTAAAAATTCTACAGGTTGCATGTTTTGAGTTACAGAAGAGTTATAGGGCTAGAATTATTGCTCTCACTCTACCGATCACGGTGATACCTCACATGTGCAGTTAGAATACCATTTTCATATGCGGGCACTACTCACGTATGCGTTCGCTTCTGCACGCAAGCTCAGCGGGACGGGACGTGTTTAACATTTTTTTTTCTTATTTATTTTGCCTTTTATTTTTATACTGTCTTTAAAAAAAAATTGTCACTTTTACTCCTATTACAAGGAATGTAATCATGCCTTGTAATAGAAAAAAATCATGCCAGGACCTCTTAAATATGAGATCTGGGGTCAAAAAGACCTCAGCTCTCATATTTACATGAAAATGCAATAAAAAAAAAAGTCCCTTTAAGAGCTATGGTCAGAAGTGATGTTTTGACGTTGCTTCCACCCTGCAATGATTTGGAGATTGGTGGGCCATCTTCCCCTCACTCGTCTCCGTGTCAGGCTAGGGAGAGGATCCAATCACCTCCACCACTACTGACGACATCGATAAAAGTGATCTTGTGGTGAATCTGCCACAAAGACTACTTTTATCTGGAAGCGGATTGCCCGCTGAAGAAGAGGATACCGGATTTATGGCAGCTAGCTGCTGCCATAAAATTGATACTCCTCTTCAAAGTACCGACGTATAACGATGGTGGGTGGTCCGGAAATGGTTAAGAGTTTAAATTTCAGTTTTGTAGGGAGGTTATGTTTAATAGTAGGAGTTAAAGTGGTAGTAATATAATTTTTTTGACTTTGACCTACAGGTAAGCCTATAATAAGGCTTACCTGTAGGTAAAAAGAATATCTCCTAAACCTGTACGGTTTAGGAGATATTCCCCTTGCATGCAGCTGCTGACTTCAGCGGAGCATGCGCTCTGAATTTCCCGGCTGAAAGGTCAGGCAGACACCGGACCTTGCTGGAAAGAAGTCTCCCGCACGCATGCGCATGGAGTGATGACACTCACAGCGCTGGAGCCAGGATACCCGGAAGACACGCTGAGGGAGCTGCCATTTTCCCTACCGAGATCACCTGTCAACGCATCGTTATAAGGTAAGTATTTCATAATGAGCTAGAATGCGGTGTATATGCCTTTTGCCTTACAAGTGTAGCACTAACCCCCGAAGGAGCTGCTGGTTATTTTTGGGCTTACCGTTACCTTCCGTTCTCCTTGTTTCACGTCTAGGGGATGTCCCATGGTAGATGGCCCAGTAACTTGAGACTGACAATAGATCCACTTGAATGGATTTTATTTGCAAAAACTCAAACCATTGAACAGTCTTTCAACTTGGGATCAGAGGGTTGGAAAGGTACTCTCATTGTCAAAGTCCGTAAACGTTAAAGAACTTGCTTACTTTGACTGCATACAGAGAATAGCTATTCGCTGTTGGATGAGCACTCAGGTTGGACAGTCACTTTCACAAGGCCTAGCAGCCAACAAGGTGCTTACTCAGGAACAAAGTCTTTGTCACAGACGTTGTTGCAGAACACATAGGGAAACTAAGCTGTAGAACACTTGTAGGATTCCTGGATCTTTCAGCCTGCTTGGCGATATCCACAAGACTGGATACTCTCGGTTAATTCAGCCCTTCCAGGCTCTTGTTAAGAAAACGAACCCGTACGTGGTGTTCTTCTAAAGAGTCGTCCCCTGGAATGCTAGAAGTACAATGGGTCTCTCTCGAACCGGAGATGGCACCTATCCACCTCAGAATCCTCCTTTAGTTTCCTTGCCTTGGGCCAGCCAGCCCCGAGGCATAAAAGTCGGGTGGATCCGCACCCCAGGCCATAGCCTTCCTGGGGGCTGTCAGGAGGACCAGGACCATGTAATCAGCACATCATACTGGACCGGAACCCCAAACCACATGACGTCCGCATCTTAAATACCCTCCCCCAGAGGGCACAGCGTGAGGGCCACTCCCACTGACCTGGCTCCGAAAAAGAGTAACTTAAGCGCCTGACCAGACCATAGTTCCACGCCTGCCACAAGAGACAGTGCCCCCTGTGGCCAGGCTGAAGATCTCACAGCCCAGTCAGACTTATACAGAAGTCTAATTTAGGCAAATAGACCAACTGTAGTTTGAGTAAAGTTTACCTTTGAAAACGCATAGCGTGTGCTCTTCAGGAGCCCACCGCTACACAGGTTTAAAAAAAAAATCTTTAATACTGCTTTAAGTTTTGAGTCTAGGTGGTACATGTTAGGGTCAGTATGAAGCTGTTGTTACACTGGCGATTTTGTAGCAGCAATTTGTAGTAGCTTCAGCATCACTCTCCATAATGTCACTGCAGTAAAGGAAAGATCAGTGAAAACCAAAGCATTTTGTAGCTTAATCACTGAGTGACTTATTTTTTGCAGCATTTGGAGCTAAGTACAGAATTTTCAGGTTCAGTATCTACTGTGATTCTAGTAGATAAGTCTTCTTGATACTAGTAAAACGTGCGGCCAGAGAGCTATAGCACAGTTTTACAGTGTGCTCGGTTTAGAGATTGAGGATTTTTTTCCATAGTTATTTGAGAAACTTGTACAAGATTTTTATGTCATATCAGTTCCTTGTCACTGTCATTAATGTGGAGTCTAGTTCACAAATATTCTCTTTTGAGCTTTTCCTTTGTTCTTTGAATTTAATAAAAACTTTCAAGTTGTTTTTAGTCTTCTGTGATTTTCATCAGGGTCTTTCTTTATCTGTTGCCAAAAAATGTGACCTACCTTTTACAATGTTAATAATGTAGTCTGAATGTTGGGTATTTTTCCTGATTAATATAAATTATTTCGTTTAATATATGGTATTATAATGAACTATAAGTATTATAATATAAATGTTATAATGAACTAAAAGTATTGTCATGCCATATTTCATTGCAATAGACTGTATTTTATTTTACACATGAAAACCCATAAAAAATACAGTTTGCATTGGTTTATGATTCTCAGAATCAGAAATTTTCCTTATTATATATTTGCCAAAGCTGGTATTTTTCAGGTAAACTAAAATATACCAATGCATTGTAGTAGGTGGTTTCCCTTTCCCATAATTTTGTATTCAAAGTGCACATACAGTGGATTCACCCTATTTACTATTTGCAAAGTGAACGTTTACTATACTTTGCTAACTGAACAGCCTGTACACCTTTAGTAATCAAACAGTAAATTTGGGACATTTAGCATGGGAAAGATTTAGAATTCCTGTCAGATTTGTATTGCTGGATAGGTCCATGCTGGGAAGGTTTCCTGCCATGTCTTGTCTATTTGGGTTTCTCAGTTGTCTCTAATCACATGACACAACAACAATGCCCCTATAACCAAGGTACCATGTCATCATTTTCTTCTAGCTTTTATTTTAGGCCACAGCCTAGGAGAAGCAGATTATAGGTTACAAGAAACAAATGTTGAAATATATCTTCAAATGAACAATTTCAAAATCGCAGAACAAGCTCATTTGCATGCGACTAGCTACTCCTAAAACCCCCTTACATAAAACCAATACATTAACAAATTACAATGTGCTATTTTGCTATATTAATTCCTACCAAACATGATGGTGCTGCCTATATTTACCAACCTCTTACCGCATAAGGCATATTGCTATTATGTGTGGAAAGATAAACACAAACACATAGATACACACATTAACCTCTTGCCGACCAACAATCTCAGTTTTACTGCGGCAGAATGGCATGGCTGGGTGAAACAATGCTACCTTGCGTCACTTCGCCTTTTGGCCACTAGATGCACACATGTGCCACCCGAGGTACGTGCGCACGCCCACAGCATGTACCCGGAGCTGATGCGAGTGCCAGGCACCCGCGATCGCTCATCACAGAGCGAGAACTGGGGTCTGTGTATGTAAACAAGCAAATCCCGGTTCTTTCAGGGGAGTAGAGACAGACTGTGTGTTCATACTAAGTATGAACACCGATCTGTCTCTCCTCCTAGAGAGTCCCATCCCACCTACAGTAAGAACACACCTACGGAACACAGTGAACCCCTTGATCGCCCCCTGGTGTTAACCCCTTCCCTGCCAGTAACATTTATACAGTAATCAGTGCGTTTAGCACTGATAATTGTCAATGTTCCCAAAAATGTGTCAAAAGTGCCCAATTTGTCCTCCGCAATATCGCATTAAAAAAAAAACGCAGATCGCTGCCATTACTAGTATAAAAAAAAAATAATAATAAAAATGCCATAAATCTATCCCCTATTTTGTAGACGCTATAACTTTTGCACAAATAAATATACGCTTGTGATTTTTTTAAACAAAAATATGTGGAAGAAAATACATATACATATATATATATATATACATATATATATATTGGCCTAAACTGAGGAAAATTCGTTTTTTTTATAAAAAAATTTGGGATATTTAATATAGCAAAAAGTAAAAGATATTGTGTTTTTTTTTTTTTTCAAAATTGACGCTCTTTTGTTTATAGCTCAAAAAATAAAAACCACAGAGACAATCAAATACCACCAAAAGAAAGCTCTATTTGTGGGGAAAAAAAAGATTTCAACGTCCCACGACTGCTCAATTGTCAGTTAAAGCGACGCAGTGCTGTAGCGCAAAAAATGGCCTGGTCATTGAGCAGCCATATCTTCTGGGGCTGAAGTGGTTAACCATGTGCAAATATGGTAACCATAGACAAAACCATCATGTTTGCTTCTAGTTTTATTTTAAATAGATTTTTTTATTGATTGATTTTATGTAAGAGTATTTTTTTTTTTTTTTACTGCACACCAGCTTTTTAATAATTACCAAATTTAGAATTCACTAGCTTGAAATATTTATGTATTGATGGTCTTAGAAAACTACAGCATATTATTTTTTTTTTGCTTCCATACACCATCCCTGTCTGTGTGCACTACTCAGTGGGGGTTATTTACGAAAGGCAAATCCACTTTGTACTACAAGTCCCCTGCAAGTATACTTGTAAGTGCACTTGGAATTGCAGTCGCTTTAAATCTGAGCAGTAGATCTGAAATGAGGGGAAGCTCTGCTGATTTTATGATCCAGCCATATGCAAGCTAAAATGCTATTTTTTTATTTTCCTTGCATGTCCCCCATCGGATCTACAGTGACTGCACTTCAAGTGCACTTGTAGTGCAAAGTGGATTTGCCTTTAGTAAATAACCCCCCTGTGTTTTCTTATATTTTTTAGGACAAAACAAATACACTTATTGTCATGCTATACTTTTATATACCTAAGGTGTGACCTTTGATCTGCATGACAAAGAAAAGAAAGTGAAAAAAAAATTACAATAAATTGAAAGCCTATTTAACCCCTATTTAACCCTCAGTTTGCCCTAATCATCCCGAACAAACTCCTTCCTTCCCTTTTCCCCATAGATTTTATTTTTCTGCTTTTTTTTTTGTTTTAATATAATTTTTTTTTTCATTTGCGTTTATTATGTTTGTTATTTTTTTTAAAAAATAAAAGAATTGAAAAAAATAGATTTGCAAATAGCTTGCCATTCTTTGTACCACAGGCATTACTGTGATGCCATTTGGAATGGAACAAACTGTAGAGTAAAATATATACTTTTTATTTACAGCAAAACTATTTTTTTAACTAACAGGTTTCAAAATAGGAAAAAAATATTTTCATTTTTTAAACAAAAAAAGGCCCATAGCAGAAATGTAAACATTTATCTGGTCGATAAAGGGTATACAGGTAGGAAGTCTGTCAGGGATTAAAACTAAAACCTATCTTTGTGTTCTTGGGTTTAATCCATGAACAGGAAGATTTATCACAGTGACCTGCAAAAGTACCCCTGTGGGTTTTCATAGGACAACACATCCATACTAAGCTATACTAAATTGCAATTATTATTTATGATTATGATTCCTTTAGTCTGGTAGTACTTTAATAAATATTATTATTCATTTAGATGGTACTAGCACATTCTGCATCTGCAATGCTATTGAAGCTAATGATTGATCTCTATAAGCAATTACAATTTTGGAGGACTGACTAATATAAATGTAAAAAAATGAGATCACTGTATGATGTTCTGATGAATGGGTGATCTAACTTCAAGCTGTATTTTTTCCTATGATCTCAGTAGGATAGTGTAAGACTATGAAAAATATATGGACAGTGAATTTGAGGGAAGTTTGCTCAATCTTGCTGTTTATGGATGCATCTGACAACATGAATTTTGGTCTTTGCTTAAAGAGTAACTCCACATTTCTTGAGAAAAAAGAATCCCCTTCATGTGATCAATGGGCATTGTATGGATTTTAACACAATTTGATGTTCATTTCTACCTGTTTCTGCTCTGAAGAAAAAGCTGTTTGTCTACACTGATGTGCAGGGTGAATCTGAATAGGAGTGACTTTTTCATTATTATTCAGATGAAGCATTTGCAGTGTTCTAATGAGGATGGGTGCATTGTCTGAATTCTACTAAAAGTGATTAATCCTTTGGGTGTATCTCACTAAAAATGACATTTTTGTTGCATAAGATGCCTAAAGTCTGACTTGTATCTTGGTGCAGTATTTGGGGAAACAGTGAGCCAATCACACAAACAGGACCTTACATTTCCACCAAAATAATAGGAATGTAGGTGCTAACAGGTCAAATAACCTAATTTAAAAAAGTTATAAATAAATAAATAATAAAAAGTCCATAAATAAATGTTAAAAGTCCATAGATGTGTGCACTTGGACAGCTCTTCAAATGAGCAGAAGCAGACTCTCTATTAGACACAGGAGAAACAAAAGAGAAGCGCCTCTAAGTGCAAACCATTATGAGAAGTTTAATAAATTATAAAAATGGTAACTTACAAGCAAAGGTAAGTATAGAGCTCATGAGAATAAAACAGTCAGGGACACAGAGTTCCCACCGAGGGGGCACCAGGGTCTGCTGCAAAGCTGTGGAGGAAGGGAGGAAGCCAGTTGCATACTTCCAAGATGGCGCTGGAATGGATGAGCCAGGTGGCCCCTCGACGTGCGATCCTACTCCGTGTCTCAGACTGTTTTATTCTGATGAGCCCTATACTTACCTTTGCTTGTAAGTTGCCACTTGCTATTTTTATACTTTATTAAACTTGTCATAATGGTTTGCACTTAGAGGTGCTTCTCTTTTGTTTCTCCTGTGTCTAATAGAGTGTCTGTTTCTGCTCATTTGAAGAGTTGCCCAAGTGCACACATCCATGGACTTTAAACATATATTGTTATTGTCATAATAGTTTGCACTTAGAGGTGCTTCTCTTTTGTTTCTCTAATTACATTTCCACCAACTGTGTACAATTCCTCCAGGTTGCCACATTGCATTGAATTTTACAGAAAAGTACAGCATTGTAGATTGAATAGGAAAGGTAAATAAAAAAAAAAAAATGTAATTACAATATGGCTTGTGTAGCAATTATCTACACTATATAATTGTTTTTCATTTATTTTGCCCACAATAGTTGAGTTACACTTTAAAACAATAAGTTGTATACACTTAATATAAAAAGCAAATAATGTGGTGCTTCCTCAATACAATAAATACATTAAAGTGCATAAACTAAAAAGATAAATAAATATATGCATAAACAATATATTGCAAATAATCTAATGAAGTGTCTGGGTACACAATTCCAATAAAGTACAAAAAGTGCTCCGTGCAAAAAACGTTTGTGTAAACAATTCCAGTACAATGTTAACCACTTGCTTACTGGGCACTTAAACACCCTTCCTGCCCAGACCAATTTTCAGCTTTCGGTGCTCTCACACTTTGAATGACAATTACTCAGTCATGCAACACTGTACCCAAATGAATTTTGTGTCCTTTTTTTCCCACAAATAGAGCTTTCTTTTGGTGGTATTTGATCACCTCTGGGGTTTTTATTTTTTGCGCTATAAATGAAAAAAGACCGAAAATTTTGAAAAAAAACGCATATTTCTTTGTTTCTGTGACAGAATTATGCAAATTATTAATTTTTCTTCATAAATTTTGGCCACAATTTATACTGCTACATATCTTTGGTAAAAATAACCCAAATTAGTGGATATTATTTGGTCTTTGTGAAAGTTAGAGAGTCTACAAGCTGTGGTGCGAATCGCACAAAATTGATCACATCTGATGTACTGGTGGCCTATCTCGCTTCTTGTGACCCAAACAAGTCAGGAAAGTACAAATACCCCCCAAATGACCCCTTTTTGGAAAGTAGACATTCCAAGGTATTTAGTAAGAGGCATGGTGAGCTTTTTGATGTTGTCATTTTTTTCCCACAATTCTTTGCAAAATGAAGATTTTTCATTTTCTTTATTTTTCTCCACAAAATTGTCATTGTAATAGGTTATTTCTCTCACGTGGCATGTGTATACCACAAATGACACCCCCCAAAAAATTCTGCTACTCCTCCTGAGTATTACAATACCACATGTGTGGGACTTTTTCGCAGCCTGGCCACATAGAGAGGCCCAACATGCAGGGAGCGCCATCACGTGTTCTAGAAGCATAAATTACACATCTAACTTGTTGACTACTTATTACACTTTTGAAATACCAGGACAATGACACGTGACACTGATGACAGATGGCACTGATACGTGGCAATGATGACACTTATACGTGGCACTGATGACACGTGGCACTGATGACAGATGACACTAATATGTGGCACTGATGACACGTGGCACTAATACGTGGCACTGATGACACGTGGCACTAATACGTGGCACTGATGACACGTGGCACTAATATGTGGCACTGATGACACGTGGCACTAATACGTGGCACTAATACGTGCCACCGGTGACAGATGGCACTAATACGTGGCACCAATGACACGTGACACTGATGACAGATGGCACTGATAAGTGGCATTGATGACACGTGACACTGACAACAGATGGCACGTGACACTGACAGGTGGCACTGATGACAAATGGCACTGATACGTGGCACTGATGACAGATGGCACTAATACGTGGCACTGATGACAGATGGCACTATGTGGCACTAATAACACGTGGCACTGATGACAGATGCCACTTATACGTGGCACTGATGACAGATGGCACTGGGGACAAATGGCACTGACAACAGGTGGCACTGGGGACAGATAGCACTGCGGGCAGGTGGCACTGGGGTGGGGTGGATTGCACTGGGGTGGATGGCACTGGGGCGGATGGCACTGGGGCGGATGGCACTGGGGCAGGATGGCACTGGGGCAGGATGGCACTGGGGCGGATGGCACTGGGGCAGGATGGCACTGGGGCGGATGGCACTGGGGCGGATGGCACTGGGGCAGGATGGCACTGGGGCAGGATGGCACTGGGGGGGGCATGGCACTGGGGGGGGGTGGCACTGGGGGAGGATGGCTCTGGGGGAGGATGGCACTTTTTATTAAACTTTTTTTTTACTTTTTTTTTTTTTTTTTTCTTTTTTACACTGACGGCTGCTGCAGCCGTTCTTCTCTCCCCTCTCACACGCTGTCTGTGTGAGGAGGGAGAGCGGCGCTGAGAGATGATCTCATATGTTTACATATGAGATCATCTCCCATTGGACACGCCGATCACGCTGTAAACGGCCGCTGTGATTGGCCGTTTACAGCGATCTGTGTTTGCCTGTCCCCGGGGGACACGGCAAACACAGAACTTCCGCGATGCGCGCCCGCGGCGGCGCGCATTGCGGAAGTAAACACCAGGCCGTCCAGGGACGGCCAGGCACGGGAAGCCGCCCGCCCTAAGGCCGTCATTCGGCTATAGGGCGGGCAGGAAGCGGTTAAAGTGCTCCGTTCAAAGGACTTCAGTGCAAAAATAAATGTTCATATGGTGATGTTACCATCCAAAATGTACACATAAGTAATGTTCAAAATTTCTTTCAAAGTGAAGAGCTTCCACCATTCACGATCACAGTGTGCCCCAGCCTCTCACCTCAGGGAAAGACCCCTACAGGTCTAGTCGCACTTCTAGTGTCACTCTTTAGGTGTCGGCAGGCGCCGACTTCTTCTCCTTGAAAAACTCAGCAACCATCAGCTTCTCAGTATATACAAGGGATTCTAATGGATACTTAATATCTCATCACCTCCACACTCATCCGTAGTAAGCTCACATACAACAGAAATGAATTTCCATGTGCATAATCCCAATAAAATTATTTCATTAAAAAGTATCAACTTACATTTAAAATTCCACTATTCAGCGTCACAAATATCAGGTACTTACGATCTCGGCTGCGACCGGAAGTGACATCACCCGGCTCCTCCTGATGTGTGGCGTCACTGCTCCCTTGACTCCCTTGATGAAGTCACGTGAGCAGTGACGCAACGAGTCGAGAGGCGCCGTTTGACGTCACTTCCGACCGTGACCAAGACCGGAAGTACCTGATATTTGTGAAGCTGAACAGTGGAACTTTAAAAGTAAGTTGATGCTTTTTAATGAAATACTTTTATATGGATTCTGAGAGTGACACTAGAAGTGCGACTACACCTGTAGGGGTCTTTCCCTGAGGTGAGATGCTGGGGCACACCATGATCACGAATGGTGGATGTTCTTCACTTTGAAAGAAATTTTGAACATTACTTAGGTGTGCACTTTGGATGGTGACATCACTATGAGAATATTTATTTTTTCACTGGAGTCCTTTGCGCAGAGAACTTTAACATTGTACTGGAATTGTTTACGCAGAAGTTGTTTTGCACGGAGCACTTTTTGTATTTTATTGGAATTGTGTATACAGACACTTCATTTGATTATTTGCATTATATTGTTTATGTGTATATTTATTTATCTGTTTTAGTTTATGCACTTTAATGTATTTATTGTATTGAGGAAGCGCCACATTATTTGCTTTTTATATTGTTACTGTGTGGGAACACCTATTTCATGTTGGCAGCTACTCATTGAATATACACTACAGTGGTTTGTGCATTTGTTTATTTACACTTTTATACACTTAATATTGCATTTTTAAGTGGATCTTTCAGGAAAAAAAATTATATTCTAACAATACTGCCCATGTAAAAAACATTACCTGAATAATATTGTTGATTTTAGATATTGAGAATCCAGGTCTGCTGGTCATGTGACATGTGGGGTCAGCAATTTTCTTTTCCCACAGCCCTACACGCTACAAAGGCAGCGAGGGAAACAATATAGAATGCATTTTGTTTCTCTAAGCTACCCAAACATGGCACCTCCAGAATACAAGTTACATACAGATGGCACTTTGTGTGGAATAACACGTATGGCTGACTAATCCTTCAGTGCCCTTTTTTACATATATCTCCATAATTTCACCTTTACATAGGTGAGTATGCAAAAAATAACATTGTTCTCTCTCTATCTCTTTCCCTTCAATGATCCAGCTTTCAATTTATCTCAAGCAGAGTAAAGAGAAAGAAAGCTTCAAAATTATTTTAAAACTTCAAGATTCAATATTATTATCTGCAATTTTCCTTTAAAAATAAGGGATTGAATCGTTTAACAACTGCTCAAACTGAATGAACTGTCAAGAGAACCAGAAAACAAAGATCCTGGCAAGTATGTCTCTCACCCTCTTGTAACTGTTTCACTGCTCCATATGCTAGATTGGAAACTGTAGATGTAGCCCCATTTGCCCAAAGGCATCCTAACCTGTGAAAAGCCTGGCAAGGGCACATGCTATTGTTCATTGACAACTTGTCAATTCACTTTCAGGGAAAGCGACTCCTAAAAATGGAAAGTAAGTCTGATAGAAGACAATTTTTTTCACACTAGCTGACTTTAGTGCAAAATGCCTTATTTTCCATGGATGTGTGAATTGTCCCATCAGAGTAGTGGCTGTGCAATGAACTCTAAAGCTGTGCAGGGAAGATAAAAACATCCAAGGCTTCTGTACGGACATGACATAACAGATGTTAAATATTTAAAATGCACTTAGGAAAAGACAATTTATTGTAAAATAATATCTGTGGTTCGAAATATATTCCTTTGAAAAAGAGCCTTAAAGTATATATAAACGCAATCACTAAAATCTCATTTAAGCTTTAACATGGCAATATAAATTCAGAAGTCATTGTCAGTATTTTTAAAGTGGCTTTAAAGGCTTTTTTACCTTCAGGCATGTGTGCAGAAGCCACCCCTCTTTTACTTACCGGAGCCTCATCACGATCCAGCGATGTGTACGAGAGTCATGGCTCTCCGAGGGCTCTCCCTGCTCATTGGCTCCCACTGCTGTCTGTCACTGCCATTGAGCCAATAAAAAAAGAGATGGGGTGGGGCCGAGCCACTGCTTTGTGTCTGAATGGACATGCATAGCAGCGTCTTGGGAATGAGCCTGCCTGGGTGCCCCTACAGCAAGGGGGCACTTGGCAGGAGGAAGGAGCCAGTGGCTCCAGCAAGGTACCGGAGAAGAGGAAAAAACATCAAACAGGGCCCGTAAATATGACATGCTTGTTATTAAAAAAAAAAAAAACGTTCCTGTTTTTCAATTGTGCAACTACAGAGTAGGCCGCCCACACCACCTCAGCTCCCGGTAGTGTTCCCCTAGAGGGTTTCTGATTCTCAGCGCCACATTCTCATCATGCAGCTATGTTTGTAATTATTTTAGAGAGCTGGGTCTCTATAGTTCAATTTCTTATATTTATTTTCTCCTTCCCTTGATAGGGTCAGACCATATAGGAATCTTTTTTACTATATTACATCACAAATTTATACACGTCCATGCTCCAGAAGATTGGATCAATCTATGAAACACGTAGCAGATATATATGCCGTGTTTCAAATCATCATGTGTCTCATAGGATGTTTCTCAAATATTGTGTGTACTACGTAATATGAACTGTCTGCAATCATGTGGCATTTTGTTTTATTATATATATATATATATATATATATATATATATATATATATATATATATATATATACACACACACACATATATATATGTATATGTGTATATATATATATATATAGTATTTGATTTTTGAATGAATCATGACTACCATTTTTACCTTATTACTGACATGTATAATATATTTGACTGTTTTTACACCTGGGTGCTTCATTCAAAGTCCCACTTCATTTTCCTTTTTTTTTTCTTTTTTAATTTAGACAGGGATGGAGGCACTGGACCTTACCAGGTCACCGCCTCATTTAAAGTCCCAAACTGTTTTCCTTCTTTTTATGTGCAACTACATTGTCCCCACGTAATACAAACTTCCAAAAGATATTACAAGTGTCCGTTTCAACATACATTATGGAGGCATGGTTCAAAGTAGACAGGTAGTGAGTGCAAAGGGACTACAGGAGTTTAGCAGCACTGAGATGCAATAAAGAATATGATACACAGAGGGCAATATCTTTGCATCCTTTAGTAATGTAGTAGCCAGTAGGAGGACCCAAAATGGCTAGCAGGGGACATACCATCTGGCAGAACTGGAATTGTTGGATAGCAGTGATGTCCAGAAAACACTGATTTAACACACCACCCAGTGAAAAGGTAAAGCCCAACTCTGGGAACAACCAAAAAATACCCTAATGCCGTGTACACACGACTGGACCTTCCGGCAGACTAGGTCCGACGGTCTTCCCGACTGACTTTTCAGTGGGGTTCCGACGGACTTTCCGAATGAACGGACTTGGACACACACAATCACACCAAAGTCGGAAGGATTTGAACGTGATGACATGACCAGAGTAGATCATAGCCAGTAGCCAATAGCTGCCCTAGCGTCGGTTTTCGTCCACCGAACTCAAGTCCGTCGGAAAGATTTGAAACATGTTCTAAATCTAAAGTCTGCCTGTTTTTTTTCGACAGCAAAGGTCGGATGAAGCCCACACACTGTCAAATTGTCTGATGGATTCGTTCCCTCGGACCTTTGCTGTTGAAAAGTCCGGCCGTGTGTACACAGCATTACAGTGTGGGGAGCCCAGCTCCAATGGACTCTTTGTTTTTGCAGGTTCCTTTGACTTTTGTGACTAGTCCCCTGCAGACCCCTCTGTAAGCTGCTTCTGGCCATGATAGCACACCCGTCCCCACCACATACAATGCAGGGTTAAAAGCTTTACAGTGTACATGATGATGCCGATGACCAGAATTTCAGGGAGAGAGGAGAGCACAAGGTTCTGCTGGAGCATTGTTGCTTGTCAAGTAATGTAGCCTCTTCTGCAACCCCCCAGACTTATGTAATGTTTAAAGCGGGAGTCCCGCCGTTTTTTTTTTTTTAAAAGCCAGCAGCTACAAATACTGCAGCTGCTGACTTTTAAAATAAGGACACTTACCCGCCCAGCGCGCCCGCGATGTCGGCACCCGAAGCCGATCTCTCGATCGTCTCTCGGGTGCTGCCGCCGCCATCTTGGGTATGGGAATCAGGAAGTGGAGCCTTTCGGCTTCATTTCCCAGTTCCCTACTGCGCAAGCGCGAGTCGCGCTGCGTAATAAGGATGGTCCCGCTGCCTCTGGGATCCGTGTGTTTCCCAGCAGGCAGCGGGGGACTTTCGGAAAGGGGCGTAATCTACGCCCCTTTCCGCAGATAGCTATGCCGGAAGTGGGTGCAGATACCTGTACTGTACAGGTATCTGCACCCCCCTCCCCCCTGAAAGGTGCCAATTGTGGCGCCGGAGGGGGGGAGGATTCCAATGAGCGGAAGGTCCACTTTAGGGTGGACCTCCGCTTTAAGTCTTGCAGTGGAGGGACTCCACTACAAAAAAGTTTTTCTTGTTGTGCCCAGATTAAGGAGTTAAACATTACTCTTCTTTTACAGGCTGACTCTCAAATAAATACAATAGATTTTGTACCCTGGATCAACCGCACATAGTGTAAAAGTGCAAATACCTGCTTGGACCACCATTACCTAGCATGAGTCCTGGGTAAATCAATGCTCACATATGATACTTAGATTATATCAGGTGCAGACCATGTGACTCAAACAGACATAACACAAAGAAAATATAAACTCTTAAAGATAATAACTAAGTGGCACACTTCAATTGACTAAAATACACATTGCTTTATTTGAAAATTATTCAATTAAAATGGCAAATCCAATCCCTTCACCAACACTTGTCTTTTTATTTTAACAAGTGTTGGTGAAGGGATTGGATTTGCCATTTTAATTGAATACATTTCCAAATAAAGCATTGTGTGTTTTACTCAATTGAAGTGTGCCACTTAGGCCGCGTACACACGCGCGGACTGTTCGCCCAACTTTGTCCGTCCAACAGTTTCAGCAAACAATCCGCTCAAAATTAGCATGGACGGACATGCCCACACACGACGAACGAACAGTTTGCTGAAACCGTGCGCGATGACGTGAACAGCACGTACGACGGGACGAAAAATACGACGTCCTATACACTGCATTATAGCTTTCGGCGTGAAAATCCTTTCTGAGCATGCGCGCAACTTTGTTTGACGAACAAGCCTACACACGAGCGGGCTGTTCGCTGAAACAAGGTTTCAGCGGACAGTTTTTCGGAAATTCCGAAAAACCTTGTCCGTCCAACTGTCCGCTGAAACTGTCCGCTGAAAGCCCACACACGAGCGGACTGTCCGCCCAAACACTGTTCAGCGGACAAAGTTGGGCGAACAGTCCGCCCGTGTGTACGTGGCCTTAGTGACTATCTTGGAGAGTTTATCTTTCCTTTGTGTTATGACTCTCAGATAAGACAGGCACAGGGTTGCTTTAAATGTTCACTTGCAAAATAAAAAGTTTTCATATCAACAGATAAAACAAAATATAAAATATAATTTAAACAGCCTACTGAATATATGTAAGAGTATTATAATAATTAATACATAGGATGCACCCATTCTAGGTAGCCACTTACAAATTTGCACAGCAAGCACAAGTACATAGTCAGAACCCCTTTTTGGTTAGCAGTGTGAAGTGAAATGAAGAGCTGGAGCATGATGAGCTGCAAGAAATTTCAGCCGTTAAAGGAACCTGCACTGAGAAAAAAAAGTGACTGTCTGTGATGACGTCCATTTGAAAATGCCAGGTATCTAGCTAGTTTTTTCTTTTCAATGTCTTGAGACAGTGAAATGGAACAAGTCTACCAATAAGGAATCACAATGGCTCAGAATGTACTGGCAAAGGGGCATCCTCCATATTTTATCACACAAGTTTCCACGTTGCAGCCAGATTAGAATAACAACTACTTTATATTTGTTACATTTCCCCATTCACATAGCATATTGTATAGTAGTTGTGAACATACAATGTTATAGACATTTTCTAATATAACTATATGGCCCCTTTCACACGGACAGATAGAATGGTGCTTTTAGCTGCGGATTTTCTAGTTTTCTACCGCAGCTAAAAGCACACAACGCTTTCCTATGGAACCATTCACACACTGCGTTTAGCTGCGATTTTGTTACATGCGGTTCGGTGCGAATAGAAAAAATAGAATTGAATGCGTCAGGTGCGATGTAGCGCAGCTATATGCACATAACCGCAGGTAATCACAGTCTTTTGTGTCCACTGCGAATAGCAGCGTGAGAAGGGATTCAAGGGACCAAAAAATAAAATAAAAAAAGGGTTGTTATGGGAACGATTATATTAGATAACTGCAGCTGAACGCAACTGCACAGAAACGCACATAAACGCAGGTAATTGCACTGTACAAATGCAGCTGATCGCTGTGCCTGAAGTCTTGAATTTCACAGAAAAAAATAAACATGCTAAACTGCGGAAGAACAGCGGTCCATGTGAAAGGGGCCTACAGGTATCATTACTGCTTCTGCTTGATCTTTCTTATCTTTTTTACAAGGTTAAAAGGTTATTTCATGACCATGAATCTCCTCTTCCTGATAGTGGGGTGTGGGGTTACAGGACACTGTGTAGACACATTGAGGGAGATTTACTAAAACTGGTGCATTTTGAATCTGGTGCATGGTAGCCGATCTTCTAACTTCAGCTTGTTCAATTAAGCTTTGACAATAAAACTTGGAAGCTGATTGGTTTCTGCACCAGATTTTGCATGCTCCATTTTTAGTAAGTCAACCCCACAGTGTGCCTGTATTCTGTTCAGCTTTAGGCAAAATGCAGGCTGTGTTTGAGCAGGGAAGGTGTTCTGGAGGCAGGCTGTGACTGAGAGGGTGTATGTGCCAGAGGCTGACTGTGATTGGGATCAGTGGATGTGGTGGTTGAACAAACTATCCAATAAAGGTATGCTGTGTGTCGGCACAGTGTCCTGTTTCTGACCAGCCAAAGGATGAAAACAGACTGTGCAAGCACAAATAAGCTTCTGTGGTTTGTGTTCTCAGTTTAGACAAAGGAAGAAAGGTGACTAACAGGATCAACCAGATACTTCAGATGGAAGGAGTATATGAAAATGATAGAGATTGGAATCTATGAAGTACACATGTAAACACACATCTAGAAAAAATAATATTTAGGGTAACATGCATTTTAAGAATAATATTTAAAAATTGCAGCTTACCTTTTTTAGATGCTCTATTCTGGACATTGTGGGAAGGAAACATCCTAAATAGTTCTCTATTGTTATGAGTGGGCTGGGCAGCTGGGTTCACTATTTATTACCCTGTTGTTACTGTGCAGACAGATCTTCATTATCATTTGTAATATGTCTTGTTGATTTGCCAAAACTGGAGAGTGCAAAATCTTGTTCAATTAAAGCGGAGGTCCACCCTAAAGTGGACCTTCCGCTCATCGGAACCCTCCCCCCCTCCGGCGCCACAATTGGCACCTTTCAGGGGGGAGGGGGGTGCAGATACCTGTACAGTACAGGTATCTGCACCCACTTCCGGGATAGCTCTCTGCGGAAAGGGGCGTAGATTACGCCCCTTTCCGCAAGTGCCCCGCTGCCTGCTGGGAAACACACAGATCCCAGAGGCAGCGGGGACCATCCTTATTGCGCAGCTTGACTCGCGCATGCGCAGTAGGGAACCGAGAAATGGAGCCGAAAGGCTCCATTTCCTGATTCCCATACCCAAGATGGCAGCGGCAGCACCCGAGAGACGATCTAGAGATCGGCTTCGGGTGCCGACACCGCGGGCGCGCTGGACAGGTAAGTGTCACTATTTTAAAAGTCAGCAGCTGCAGTATTTGTAGCTGCTGGCTTTTAAAAAAAAAAAAACGCGGAGTCCCGGCGGACTCCCGCTTTAAGCTTTGACAAAAAAAGCTATACGCTGATTGGTTTCTGTGTAGAGTTGCACCAGATGTTGCACTCTCCAGCTTTAGTAAATCAACTAAATCGGTGTCCAAAAAAAGGGTTAAAGGTTTAGGGTCTTGGCTTCTTACATTGTATGTTAATCACAACAGACTTGAGACATGCTCACTCTGACATTGTGCAAAAAACGTTGCCGTCAGCCATGACACCTTCTCCTGAGGAACATCTAAAAAGGTAAAAAAAAAGTTCGACTGGAGCATCGGGTGTTCGCCTGTTTGCCGAATATCGAACAATTTGGGGTATTCGCTGCAAATTCGAAATCCGCGGAACACACTCTAAAAGTCTATGGGAGAAATCAAAAGTGCTAATTTTAAAGGCTTATATGCATGGTATTGTCATAAAAAGTGTTTGGGGACCTGGGTCCTGCCCCAGGGGACATGTATCAATGCAAAAAAAGTTTTAAAAACTGCCGTGGTGAGCAGTGATTTTAATAATGCTTAAAGTGAAACAATAAAAGTGAAATATTAATTTAAATTTCATACCCGGGGGTGTTTATAGTATGCTTGTATAGTGATGCATGTTTCCCGTGTTTAGAACAGTTTGAGAGAAAAATTACATTTCTAAAGGAAAAAAGTCATTTAAAAGTATTTGCGGCTATAATGAATTGTCGGTCCCAGCAATACACATAAAAGTCATTGAAAAAAACGACATGGGATACCCTTCGGGTCGGGTATGAATATTAAGGGGAACCCCGGACCAAAATTAAAAATAAAAATTGCGTGGGGGTCCCTCCAAATTCCATACCAGGCCCCTTCAGGTCTGGTATGGATATTAAGGGGAATCCCGCTCCAATCTTTTTGAAAAAATGGCGTGGGGTCCCCCTTAAAATTTATACCTGACTTTCCCCCCAAAAATACATACCAGACCCTTATCCAAGCACGCAACCTGGCAGGCTGCAGGAAAAGACAGGGGGTGAGAGAGCGCCCCCCTCCTGAACCATAGCAGGCCACATGCCCTCAACATGGGGAGGGTGCTTTGGGGTAGCCCTCCAAAGCACCTTGTCCCCATGTTGATGGGGCAAGGGCCTCATCCCCTACAACCTTTTTTGTGAAATGGTAGGGGTACATTTGTACCCCGTTACCATTTCACACAGGGGGAGGCCGGAATCTGGGGGTCCCTTTGTTAAAGGGGGTTCCAGATTACGATAAGCCCCAGCCCACAGACCCCCACAACCACAGAACAAGGGTTGTGGGGATGAGGCATCAACAAGGGGACAAGGTGGTTTTGGGGGGCTACCCCAAAACACCCTCCCCATGTTGTGGGCATGTGGCCTGGTACGGTTCAGGAGGGGGGGCGCTCTCTCATCTCCCCCTCTCTTCCTGCGGCCCGCCAGGTTGTGTGTTCTGATAAGGGTCTGGTATGGATTTTTGGGAGACCCCGCACTATTTTTTAAAAAAAAATTAATGTGGGGTTTCCCTTAAAATGCATACCAGGCCTGAGGGTCTGGTATGGATTTTAAGGGGGGCCACCATGCCATTTTTTTTTTATTCTGGCGCGGGGTTACTCTTAATATCAGGGTCTGGTATGGATTTTGAGGGGGACCCCCAAGCAATTTTTGGTTCGGGGTTCCCCTTAATATTCATACCAGACCCGAAGGGAATCCCATGATGTTTTTTTCAATGACTTTTATGTGTATTGCCAGGACCAACAATTCATTATAACCGCAAGTAGTTTAAATGACTTTTTTCCTTTAGAAATTTCATTTTGCTCTCTTTGTTCTAAACACGGAAAACATGTGCCATTTTACAGGCATTCTATAGACACCCCCCAGGTATGAAATTTAAATGAATATTTCACTTTTATTGTTTCACTTTAAGCATTATTAAAATCACTGCTCCTGGAAAAAACTGACATTTTTAAAACTTTTTTTGCATTGATACATGTCCCCTCTGGGGCAGGACTCAGGTCCCCAAACAGCTTTTATGTCAATAACTTGCATATAAACCTTTAAAATTAGCACTTTTGATTTTGCACGTTCGTGTCCCATAGACTTTAACCACTTCCCTACCCACCCATAGTCATATGACGCCCGCAGATGGGATCTTCCATCCTGGGTGGGCGTCATATGACATCCTCCCATTCCCGGCCGCCTGGGGGGATGTCTGCCGGGCACCCAGCAGGACCGTGGATCTGTGTATGTAAACACACAAATCCCAGTCCTATCAGTGGAGAGGAGACCAATGGTGTGTTCTCAGTACAGAGAAACACCGATCGGTCTCCTCCCCTTGTGAGTCCCCTCCCCCCACAGTTAGAATCACTCCCATAGGGAACATATTAACCCCTGCAGCGCCCCCTGGTGTTAACCCCTTCCCTGCCAGTCACATATACACAGTAATCAGTGCAATTTTATAGCACCAATCGCTGTGTAATTGTGAATGGTCCCAAAAATGTGTCAAAAAGTGTTCGAAATGTCCGTCACAATGTCACAGTCATGAAAAAAATCGCAGATCGCCGCCATTACTAGTAAAAAAAAAAAAAATGCCATAAATATATCCCCTATTTTGTAGACGCTATAACGTTTGCGCAAACCAATCAATATAAGCTTATTGTGATTTTTTTTTTACCAAAAATATGTAGAAGAATACGTATCGGCCTAAACTGAGGGAAAAATTTGTTTTTGTTTTTTTAAATTGGATATTTATTATAGCAAAAATAGAATTGAATTCAAAATTGTCGCTATTCTTTTGTTTATAGCGCAAAAAATAAAAAATGCAGAGGTGATCAAATACCACCAAAAGAAAGCTCTATTTGTGGGGAAAAAAATGATGTCAATTTTGTTTAGGTGCAACGTCGCATGACCGCGCAATTGTCAGTTAAAGCGACGCAGTGCCGAATCGCAAAAAGTGCTCTGGTAAGGAAGGGGGTAAAATCGTCCGGGGCTGAAGTGGTTAATGGAGTTTGCGTGTTCGAACACATTTTTTGCCTGTTCGCATGGTCTGCTGTGAACCGGACTGAAGGGTGTTCGGCTCATCCCTAAATTTGACACAAAAAGTGATACAAAGTGACACAGAAATTTGATACAAAAGTGCAAATGCTTTTAAAAGATGTGGCGGAACTTGGTAAGTTGTGAGGCCAATAGGCTGTGAGATTTTTTGCTCAGAACTGCAATTATACACTATCTATATTGTTGTCTTGTGCCATAATTTCCAGCCAATTTATGAAATTAATGCTTTGGGTTGGAAGGAGGTTACTGCCTCAGATTTTGTAAAAAAATAAAATATTCTGTATTTTTTGTGACTGCATACTAAATATGCAGATCTAGTTTCCAAGGAGTTTTACGATGGCAAATTCTCTTTATGCAATAAACATATCAATACTAAGAAAGGCCATACTTTATGTGTCCTATATGAACTTTTATCAAGCCTACATAGAATTAATGATCATTAGATGTGGACAGATATTATTTACATGAGTAGATGTTGCAGGTCACTTTGTTAGATGCCAGTTAAAGCTTTTAAATGTTGTTTTGCATGTATAATAATCAGCCATTCACATTGACCTTACTTATTTCATGTCATCCAGGAAAAAAGTAATATTAAAGCTGCAACAACTTAATTAATCAAAGAAACAAACATTGTTTAAAGTGTATTATAAAGTAAAAATCCCACTGTGTCTAGCGGAGTTAAAAATAAATGTATTCACTTATGTTGTCAGGGAGTATTTAAAGCCAGTCTTTAAAAGAAATACACAGACAGACTTGTGGCGCAGATTTATATGCATACCCATGTCCCTGGGTGCACTGGATGTTAATGTTTCACAAAGTCAAGAAAAGTTCATCCTGTGATCAAGGTTTCTGGATGTTTTCCAAGAAGATGTCATTCACAAGGATTGTGTTAAATATACAAAGGCTGAGACTTCAATTCCTACCCATGTGCCTGTCTACCCACATGGACTTTGAAGAGTCATTGGTGCTGATTCACTTCGTGGCTGCTTGTTGTCTGTTGGCATTATGCTGTAAAACATATGACAGATGATACATTTCTTTATAAATTTTAGAAAGTTTTAAACCTTTTTTTTTTCTGTTTTACTGTGTTGTTTAGGATGACAATGTCAGAAGGTATAACTGATAGCAACTTTCGCATTTAACTCTTTACAATGCATCAAGACTCTAAAAATCTGCAATTCTTATAGGCATAAAGTTAACCCATCATAACATTAAGAATATGAAGTAAACCAAACAGGTAAAGAACACACACTGCCAGGTTTCTGCAAAGCTTTTTAAATATTTTTTTCTTTTAGAACCTTGGAAATCCTTGATTAAAAGATTGCTCAATACACCAAAAAGTTTGTTAAGCTTGCAGTCAGAATTTTAGTAGATTTTTATCTGGAATGTCATTTTCTAATGGTTAAAAGGAACACATTTTTTTAATTGTTACATTGTATACGTGTAAGTGGTACGCTATCAATACAAAAGGAAAACAAATCTATCTATCTATCTATCTATCTATCTATCTATCTATCTATCTATCTATCTATCTATCTATCTATCTATCTATCTATCTATCTATCTATCTATCATTATTATACAGGATTTATATAGAGCCGACAGTTTGTGTAGCGCTTTATAACATTAGGGCAGACAGTACAATTCAATACAGGGGGGAAATCAGAGGGCCCTGCTCCTCAGAGCTTACAATCTAGGAGGGAGGGTCAAGTTATACAAAAGGGTAATAGCTGTGGGGAATGAGCTAATGTAGAAAATGCGGCAGATGGAGGCAGGATAGGCTTCTCTGAAGAGGTTTAATATATATATATATATATATATATATATATATATATATATATATATATATATATATATATATAGACACACACCTATATATAAGTAAAAGTATTGGGATGCTTGCCTTTACACGCACATGAACTTTAATGGCATCCCAGTCTTAGTCCGTAAGGTTCAATATTGAGTGGGCCCACCCTTTGCCGCTATAACAGCTTCAACTCTTCTAGGAAGGCTGTCCACAAGGTTTCGGAGTGTGTCTATGGGAATGTTTGACCGTTCTCCCAGAAGTGCACTTGTGAGGTCAGGCACTGATGTTGGATAAGAAGACCTGGCTTGCAGTCTCCACTCTAATTCATCGCCAAGGTGTTATATCTGGTTGAGGTCAGGACTCTGTGCAGGTCAGTCATGTTCCTCAACCCCAAACTTACTCATCCATGTCTTTATGGAACTTGCTTTATGCACTGGTCCAAATCATTTGGTTGAGGGGGGATGGTGGTGTGGGGTTGTTTTTTAAGGGTTTGGGCTTGACTCCTTAGTTCCAGTGAAGGGAACTCTTAAGGCGTCAGCATACCAGGATATTTTGGACAATTTCATGCTCCCAAATTTGTGGGAACAGTTTGAGGATGGCCCCTTCCTGTTCCAAAATGACTGCGCACCAATGCACAAAGCAAGGTCCATAGAGACATGGGTGAGCAAGTTTGGAGTGGAGCACCTTGACTGACCTGCACAGAGTCTTAGCCTCAACCCGATAGAACACTTTTTGGATGAATTAGAGTAGAGACTGCAAGCCATTCCTTCTCATCCAACATCAGTGCCCGACCTTGCAAATGCGCTTCTGGAAAAATGGTCAAACATTCCCATAGACACACTCCTAAACCTCATGGACAGCCTTCCCTGAAGAGTTGAAGCTGTTATAGCTGCAAAGGGTGAGCCAACTCAATATTGAACCCTACGGACTAAGACTGGGATGCCATTAAAATTCATGTGTGAGTAAAGACATCCCAATATTTTTGACAATATAGTGCGTATATATATATATTTATTTTATTTTTTTATTTACACACACATACAACATGATTGCCATATTTGCTCGAAGTGCCTTTTTTGACAGTGTTGAAGATAGCCAACAACCCTTATGGCACCAGTCTCTTACACCAGGGAGGGAAGTTGGTATCCCCAGTTATAGGTCATTCTTTAAGGAGCAAAACTTCCTTCAAAATGGTTGTAATGTATTAATGGAGATGGTGATGTGTAGTAACATTTCTACCCTCTAATGCCACTTACACACGATCGGAATTCCAGCCAGAAAAAGACTGATGAGCGCTTTTCATCGAAAAATGCGACCGTGTGTATACTCCATCGGAATTTAGCTGTCCAAATTTCCGCCAGCCAAAAATTTATAGCACGCTCTCAATTTTCTCAATTTTTTCAAAAACTTTCTATCGGTAATTCCGATCGTGTGTATGCAATTCTGACATGCCAAAAATCACGCATGCTCAGATTCAACTACGAGACAGAAGCTATTGGCTACTGGCTATTGAACTTCCTTTTTCTAGTCCCGTCGTACGTGTTGTATGTCACCGCGTTATAAACAATCGGAATTTGATGTGACCGTGTGTATGCAAGATAGCTTGAGCCGAATTCCATCGGGAAAACCATCAGAGCTTTTTCCGACGAGAATTCCGATCGTGTGTACACGGCATAAGAGAGTAAAACTAATGAATCATCATGGCTACAACAATTTTTTTCCATAATCCTCTGTTTTGGTTAGCACTGATCATATACTCTATTTTTCAGCTATGAGCTACTAATTTTTGTCTGTTTCCAAGGACTAAAGTAGCCAGTACTTCTCAAAAGCAAATGCAATATCTTTATGTATGTCTTGTATACAAATATTTGTTTAATGCCGCGTACACACGAGCGGACTGTATGGCGTACTTAGTCCGTTGAAACACATTTCAGCGGACAATCCGCTCGTGTGTGGGCTTCAGCGGACTTTTTGCAGTCCGGCGTACTAAGAATTTCGTTTTTTTCAAAATTCTGTCTGTCGTACTCGCATTTCGGCGGACAATCCGGCCGTGTGTATGCCAGTCCGCCGTACTTTTGAAATGAGCGGACTTTTCCCGCTCGGAGAAAAGTCCGCTCATTTCGAGCGGGTCTCCAGGTAGGCGGGGCCTGCGAAGAAGACGTCGCTGGCCCCGCCGCCTGGTATGGACTTAAAGGGGAACCACAACGCCGCAAAAAATCGGCGTGGGGGTCCCCCCCAAGTCCACAACAGACCCTTGTCCGAGCACGCTACCCGGCCGGCCAGGAAAGGGGGGCGAGCGAGCAGCCCCCCTCTTGAGCCGTACCAGGCCGCGTGCCCTCAACATGGGGGGGTGCCTTGGGGAAGGGGGGCCGCGTGGCCCCCCCACCCCAAAGCACCTTGTTTCCATGTTGATGAGGACAAGGGCCTCTTCCCGACAACCCTGGCCGTTGGTTGTCGGGGTCTGCGGGCGGGGGGCTTATCAGAATCCGGGAGCCCCCTTTAATAAGGGGGCCCCCGGATACCGGCCCCCCACCCTATGTGAATGAGTATGGGGTACAATGTACCCCTACCCATTCACCTGTAAAAAAAAAAGTACAAAAAAAAAACACAACACATGAGATAAAATACTTTATTGCACAGCTCCGGGGGTCTTCCGTCTTCGGGGGTCTTCTCGCCGGACTCCTCCGCTATCTTCTTGTAGCTCTTTTGCTAGCGTAGGAGTCCGGCTTTCTTCCTCGCCGCCGGCCTCTTCTCCCGACTTCGGGGGTCTTGTCGCCGGACTCCTCCGCTATCTTCTTGTAGCTCTTTTGCTAGCGGAGGAGTCTGGCTTTCTTCCTCGCTGCAGGCCTCTTCTCCCGTCTTCGGGGGTCTTGTCCCCCTCTTCGGTTCTTCTGCCGGGCCACCGCACCTTCTTATAGCTCTTTTACAGGCGGTGGCCCGGTCTTCTGTCGCCGCCGCCTTCCGTTCTTCTTCTTCTTCTTCTTCTTCTTCTTCTCCAGGAGATGTTGACTCAACGCTCTCTCCGGCCACAATGCCAGGGACGCACTGCGCGGCCACTTATATAGGGACAAGGGGCAGTGTCACATGGGTTTATGACACATGGGTTGGTGTCACATGGTGACCCCGCCCCCTTACAATGTCACAGTCCCCATGTGACATCAACCCATGTGACCAACCCATGTGACATAAAGCCATGTGACACCGCCCCTTGTCCCTATATAAGTGGCCGCGCAGCGCGTCCCTGGCATTGTGGCCGGAGAGAACGTCGAGTCAACATCTCCTGGAGAAGAAGGAGAAGAAGAAGAAGAACGGAAGGCGGCAGCGACAGAAGACCGGGCCACCGCCTGTAAAAAAGCTATAAGAAGGCGCGGTGGCCCGGCAGAAGAACCGAAGAGGGGGACAAGACCCCCGAAGTCGGGAGAAGAGGCCGGCGGCGAGGAAGAAAGCCGGACTCCTCCGCTAGCAAAAGAGCTACAAGAAGATAGCGGAGGAGTCCGGCGAGAAGACCCCCGAAGACGGAAGACTCCTGAAGCTGTGCAATAAAGTATTTTATCTCGTGTGTTGTGGTTTTTTTTGTACTTTTTTTTACAGGTGAATGGGTAGGGGTACATTGTACCCCATACTCATTCACATAGGGTGGGGGGCCGGTATCCGGGGGCCCCCTTATTAAAGGGGGCTCCCGGATTCCGATAAGCCCCCCGCTCGCAGACCCCGACAACCAACGGCCAGGGTTGTCGGGAAGAGGCCCTTGTCCTCATCAACATGGGGACAAGGTGCTTTGGGGTGGGGGGGCCACGCGGCCCCCCTTTCCCCAAGGCACCCCCCATGTTGAGGGCACGCGGCCTGGTACGGCTCAGGAGGGGGGGGTGCTCGCTCGCTCGCCCCCCTTTCCTGGCCGGCCGGGTAGCGTGCTCGGACAAGGGTCTGCTGTGGACTTGGGGGGGACCCCCACGCCGATTTTTTTCAGCGTTGGGGTTCCCCTTTAAGTCCATACCAGGCGGCGGGGCCAGCGACGTCTCCTTCGCGGGCCCCGCCTACCTGGAGACGCGCTCGAAATGAGCGGACTTTCCTCCGCGTGTGTGGGCGAGTCCGTTCATTTCAAAAGTAGGGCGTATAGTACGGTGGACTTAGTACGCCGTATTAGTCCGCTCAAAAAGTGCCGTGTGTGGACAAGTAGCCCGATCGGAAAGTCCGACGGACAGTCTGGCGGAAAGTACGCCAGACTAAGTACGCCATACAGTCCGCTCGTGTGTACGCGGCATAAATCTTAAAATGTAATATATTTTGAAAAGGTTTTGCAATAGATATCTAATCTAAGTTGATAAATATGAAGAATCAGAGTGGAAGGAGATTGCACATTAAAACTTGTCATTGGTTGCAAATCCAGCAAAAATTTTGTTGAGGAATAATAGGGGTAAAATTATCAGAGACAAAGAGATTAAAGTAATAAGACATTTCTACAAATGTGTCTGGCATAGTTGAATGCTAAAAATCCAAATGAACTGAAAGCTAGAATTCTGTGGAATACTTTTTGTATTAGGTTGTCTAAAGAAAAAAAAAACACTTTTAACAGCCTTTTGGCATTGTGTAGGCAAGACATAGTACATCAACTTTGAACTTGCCATGGGCATGCCTCAGTCCAGGACACAGTGAGAAAAGCAAACAGCAAATGAATATAACAGCATTCAGCTCCAATTGCATAATGGCGATGAACTATCGCTATTTCAGCATTTAAAGCTTCTCATAGCACAACTATGGCTGAGATAGAAAATGAGAAAGTGTTAAATTCATAGACCTCATAAAATTATTGCAACACCTGGAATTATATTTTACAGAAATACATTACATTTTACAATCACTTATCCTGACTTGAGCAAGCAAGACTCATTCATTCATTTTCTAGGACACAGACAGCGAAATTCACACGGATAAGGTAAAAATGTTTAATGTAACATAAGAGTTGCCATTACCACTTACTCGTGTTTGGGACAGCAGCCGAGATTGAAATTTAAAGCAAAGCAAGAGCGTGTACTGTTCCGCTTCTAGTGCTAGGCTGGAAGCTTTGTCACACTAGTGCACTGAAGCACACTACTATCTTTCATAGGATATGCATTCATCTAGTTTTGGTGCTTCATGAGGGAGGGGATTAGGAAGTGTAATGCCGTGTATACACGGTCGGACTTTCCAGCAGAAAAAGTCAGACGGAATCAGTTCATTGGATATTCCAATCATGTGTGGGCTTCATCTGACTTTTTTTTTTCAAAAGCTCTGACGGACCTAGAAATAGAGCATGACGGACCAAAAATGACGCAAGGGCAGCTATTGGTGGGATCATGTGTAGGCAAGTCCGTTTCAGCGGAACTCCGTCGGAACTCCATTGGAAAGACCGCCAAAGTTTATTCTGACTGTCGTGTGTACGCGGCATTAGACATGAAAGAGGGGGAAAATAGCAAAGAGGAAAAACTGGGTGATAAGGAAAAAAATAGAAAAAGAAAAAAGACGGGTGTAAGCAATAGAGTACTGGGAAAAAGGCATATTCACTGTTCTCCACTGAGCACTATTCATGGTTCTATTTGAAACTATTTCCCTTAGTCACATGGAGAAAATGTGTACTCTGAAGGGACCAGGAAGCCCTAGCCACCACTATTAAGATCATGTTTTTGTTCTTTCTTGTTGTACTGATAATTGTACTGAAAAAATATTTGTAATGACAAATTTTAAACTCACTTGGCATTTAGAGCATTGCCACCCCCTGGTTTTCTTACTTATTAATCCAAACATTCAAGGCCTTCTTTAACCACTTGGCTACCAGGGGACTTACACCCCCTTCCTGCCCAAGACATTTTCAGCTTTCAGCGCTGTTGCACTTTGAATGACAATTGCGCGGTCATGCTACACTGTACCCAAATTTTTTATCATTTTCTTACAAAAAAAAGGGCAAACATTTTGAAAAAAAAATGTTTTTTACTTTTTTTCTGCCAATACATTTTGTAAGTAATTTTTCGCCTTCACTGATGTGCGCTGATGAGGCGGCACCGATGGGCATTAATAGGCGGCACTGATAGACGGCAGTGGTGGGCACTGATAAGCGGCACTGGTGGGCACAGATAGGCGGCATGCATAGGCTGTACATATGGGCACTGATGGGCATTGATGGGCGGCACTGATGGGCATTGATGGACAGCAGTGATGCGCATTGATGGGCAGCACTGATAGGTGGCACTGATTGCCAGTATTGACTAGCATGGCTAATGGGCACTGATTGGTGCCACTTATGGGCACTTGTGGGCAGTGGCGGGCACTGATTGCTGCCACTGGTGGGCACTGTATGCTGGCATTGGTGTGCACTGTATGGTGACACTGTATTTATTTATTATAATCAGGGCACTGATGATCAGTGCCCTGATTATATTCCTACATGTCCCCCTGTGAGGAGATGCTGCTGATCAGCTCTCCCCTCCTCACTCTCTGTCAGTGTGAGGCAAGGAGAGCCGATTACTGGCACTTCCTTGTTTACATGTGACCAGCTGTGATTGGACACAGCCGATCACATGGTTAAAGAGCCGCGGATGCGACTATTTACACAGATCGGGGCTGCACCATGTCCCCGCGGGTGCACGAGAGCGGCCGTTCTGGGACGACGTCGCATGAACAAGAGCTGCACCGCCCTGTCGTCATTTGATGGTGGGCGGGCAGAAGCAGTTAATGTCGTTTCATCTTTCATTTTCTAGCACCCCTCTTTATTGGTTTCTCCAGGTGCTCAGTGTTTGGCACACTACTTTCCACACTTTAAACCACCCACCGTGGCAAACTGATCCCTTTCTTTGGTGTCCAATACCACCTGTATGCAGATGACACCTACTAAAGAGGGCCTCAAACACAGCTCCTGAAAGGGCCACACATAATATTCAATATATGTAATGCTTAAGAGGACTGTCAAAAACTGCAGACCTAATAGAGAAAATGAGGGTCAGAGAGTGTGAACATGCTACATATTTGGCTGGGGATATGCTGCAGAAGATACTATGAAACTAGGAACATGGTACATGAGACTAGTAGAGATGAGTGCTATTACCCTTATCAATTTTCCTACTACACATTGCTGAGGCCGCAGGTTGGGCACCAGGGGTCTAAATACTCTTGATTTCTCCTGTTGCCCCATCATTATGGAAGAGGTACCTAAAACTCAGATCTGGTAAAACTAAGCTAATTATATATTCTTCTTTACCAATGGAAATACTATTTTATATCTCTCTTTCTGTAAATTACAGTGTCATACTATGTATTTACCTCACAAATTCACTGTCTTCATGTCACTGTTAATTCTGCCATAATCATCACCGCTAACATTTTAATCATCTCCAAATCCTACTGCTTCCCTAAATTATCTAAAATATATCCCTTCCTAACTTAATAGACCAATGCTCATTGCCATGTCCTCATTATCTCTTAAAGCTAATCTAACATGAATACTGTAACAAGGCTTACCTATTACATCCTCCACTCCTCCTCTGCTCTCTCCCTCCGTCAGTCTTTTCACTAGATTCCAGTCAAAATCAGAATAAAGTTATTTTGCTTTGCCTTGCTTTCATCACTCAAATTCTGTTCTTTTTAAACCACCACTCTTCCATTAACTGTTCCACTCTTTTATCTCCACTCTTCCATTTACTCACGAAAATGTCATCATAGACTAAATGCAATGATTTTTCTAGTGCAGCCGTCAATTCCTGTAATTTTTTATCTCATCCTATTAGACTAGCCCAATCATCTTTTATTTCCAGTTCTTCAAAACTTTACTACTGTACTCCAGCCATTCATCACTATTTAAGCTAACTCATATCACCAGCACCCATTGCAATGTTCCCCTGTTATATCTAAGGTTTCTGCACTTCTTAGAATGTAAACCCATATAAGAAGGGTTATCTTCTTCTACGGCATTATGTACCTTTTTTGTCCATAATTTGCCACTCTTATATTATTTAACGTACAGCACAAAATATGTTGGTGCTTTATACCTTAAGTGGAAGAGCTAAACTTAAACCTGCTCTCAACCCTATTATAAGAACTATACCAACTACTCTGTAAAGCAAAGATGCTTATACTTAGACATGTGCAATTCATTTTGTTGCTAATTTGTTGGTAGGCTAAATTCAACAAATTTAGGAAATATTTGAATTAACGGAAACTCATTTAATACATTTTTCCAAAAGTTCTAAAATTTGTACGAACGAACCTCTGAAAATCAGAAATAATAACTAGCTAATTATTAATAACTATTACTAACTATTAAATTATAGGTATTGGAATTTCCTTTCAAATTTGGTGAACGTAATGAATACGAATTTATCAGAAGTTACAAATTACCCATCATAACGAATGCCACATCTAAACGAATGGAACATAACTAATTAATAATAATAGCTAATAATAATAATACCATTTTATTAGTATTATGATTTATTATTATTAATTGGTTACATTCCATTCATTTAGAAGTGACATTTGTTTTCATATAATTCGTAACTTTGGATAAATTCGTATTCGTTACATTCATAAACAGCCTAATTTGAAAGGAAATTCCAATACCTATAATTTAATAATTAGTTATTATCAGTTAGTTAGTTATTATTTTAGATTTTTTCCAAAGTTAAGAATTTATTCGAAATAATGAATTTCGATCATAACGAATGACCCGAAAAATGAATGAAACGAACATGAACACATTTTTCAACAGTGCACATGTCTGCTTATACTTACTTAATCAAAGGGTGGTCCAGTCTGGTCACTTGATCTGAACATCAGCCGGCTTCAAAAGAAAGGAGAAAGCAGTGATAATGGCTGCAAAGCCTGGACGGAGACATCACCCATAGACTTACTATGGGGTGACCATTCTTGGCTGTTCCTCCTTCCCCCTGAATCTGACACAGAATGGGGAGATGTAAACAAGGCATTTTCCCATTCTGCCTTGTGACATGACAGATATCACTGATCCCTGTCATCGGGTAGCCAGATGGTAGCCCATCCCTGTAGCCCACCCCCCCACAGTTAGAATCACTCCCTAGGACACACTTAACCCCTTAATCGCCCCTAGTGTTTAACCCCTTCCCTGCCAGTGTCATTTACACAGTAATCATGCATTTTTATAGCACTGTTCCCTGTATAAATGAAAATGGTTCCAAAATACTGTCAAAAGTGTCCGATGTGTCCGCCATAATGTCACAGTCATGATAAACATCACAAATCGCCTCCATTACTAATAAAAAATAATAATAATAAAAATGTCATAAAACTATCCCCTATTTTGTAGACGCTATAACTTCTGCGCAAACCAATCAATATACGCTTATTGCATTTTTTTTTTTTACCAAAAATATATAGAATAATACATATTGGCCTAAACTGAGGGAAAAATTTTTTTTATATATTTTTCAGGGATATTTATTATAGCAAAAAGTAAAAAATATAGCTTTTTTTCAAAATTGTCGCTCTTTTTTTTTTGTTTATAGCTCAAAAAATTAAAACAGCAAAGGTGATCAAATACCATCAAAAGAAAGCTCTATTTGTGGGAAAAATTTTGTTTGTGTGCAACGTCGCACAACCACGCAATTGTCAGTTAAAACGACACAGTGCCAAATCGCAAAATGTGCTCTGGTCAGGAAGGGGGTAAAATCTTCCGGGCCTGAAGCTGTTAAACTACCCCTGCATTTGTAAATGGGTCTATCTAAAATGTCTAAATTTTAGCAGTTGATGGTCCCATCTGGAACAGAGGTGGACATCCATGGTAATGATCAAATCTGAGATATGAACAGGCTGAATTGTTGCCAACCTCTTAATATTTTTCAGGGTTTTGAAAGGCATATATAGACAGTGATACGGTCATGAATCACTGCATCATTTATAACACTTGGTTTCAAAACGCCAAAGCAGCCCATACACTGGCAGATTATTAATAGAGAAGGTATCCAAAATGTGTTATATATTCTTCATAATTATATAAGTGTTTAATGGTATAGCAATGTTCTGTAAAAATGACAGTAGAAACCACTAATTCCTCAGAGAAGACATTTCAGTTTAAGCACAATAAATTCTATACAGTGTCTCATTTGCAATGCTCCTTGTAACTTTCATTTTAAAACGCTTCGAAAATAATGTGCATAGAAGGTGACTATGCTACCATGACCACAACTGAATACATACCCCGTTTATTCCAATCTGTGGTACTTCAAAGTTATGATCTTTGCATTATTTATTAAGTACAATCGTGTTGCATTTAAATATGCATGCTAAGTTATGTTCATGGTTACTTATAAATGTGATACTAAATCAGAGATGCTATCAAATGCATTTGAATAATGACCCTAAATTGTTTGCTTAATAATAATATGGTACTTACAAGATAAAAAAAATCAAATCACTGATGTCGTGAAATGGCTGAGTAGGGGTAATCTGTTCCCCAGAATTCCACGCAAAAGTGAAACTGTATTCTAGGGAAGGAAGAGCCTGTGCTTTTAGCAGGATAAGAAACTTTAAAGGAGAACTCCAGTTATTTTTTCCAATGTGTAATCCAGCACTAAGTAAAAAAGGAGCTTTAGCTGCAATACTCACCTCCTCTCAGGCAGTGTCTGGAGTTTACTGGAGTTCTGTTTTACCACTTAGAAATCCTAAAAATTTACATACAGTATAATTCATAACTGCTTCCCGCCAGGCCTGTAGACAAATGACGGCTGGGCAGGAGCTCTCCCATTCTGGGTTGACATCGTATGACATCCTCCCAGGGCCACACTATAGCACAATATGTCACTCTCTGTGTCCACTGCACACTGTTTAACAGATCAATGCTGGTACTATGTGATCACTGTAACCAATCACAGCAGATCACATGCCAATTGTACACAATGGGTAGCTTCCATTCATAATTTGCAGACTCTATAATTTTAACACAGATTAAATAATATACACTGATTTATTTTCATCAAGGAAATGTAGCAGTATACATTTTGGCCTAAATTCATGAAGAACGATTATTTATTTGCAAACTTTCATAACAGAAACGAAGAAAAACACTTTTTTCACTAGTCATTTTTAATTTATTTAGAAAAAAAACAAAGCTCTATTTGTGTGAAAAATATAATGAAAATGTTATTTGTGTATAGCATTGTATGATATCTCAATTGCCATTTAACATGTGACAGCACTGAAAGCTGAAAATTTGCCTGGGCAGGAAGGGGTTTGGTATTGAAGTGGTTAAAATGTATATTTAGAGCAACACATACTCACATTTCACATCAGAATCACTAAATATGCCCCCTTAAGGTGGTGGTCAGTTTACCCACTTACCCCAGTGGACAGTGTGACCCCTTTACTCTGCTGATCACTGTGGCCCTCCTACTCTGGTGATCCATATTCCCTGGTGGTCAGTGTGCCCCTTATCATGGTGGTCAGTGAGCCCCCTTACTTTGGTAGTCTATATACCCCTCGCATGGTGGTCAATGTGCACCCCTACTCCAGTGGAGAGTGTTCCCTCATATTCTGATGGTAATGTGTTTCTTTACATTTGTTGTTGGTGTGCCCCCTTACTCTGGTGGTCAGTGTGTTCCTTTACACTGGTGGTCAGTGTGCTTCCCATACGCTGGTGGTCAGTATTCCCCCTTTACCCTGGTGGCCAGTGTGTTTTCTTATGCTGGTGGTCAGTGTACCCCCTTACTCTGGTGGTCAGTATAACCCTTACATGGTGGTCACTGTGCTTCCCTTACTCTGGTGAACAGTGTGCCCCTTTTACACTGGAGACCAGTGTACTTTCTTATACTGGTGGTCAGTGTGCCCCCTTACTTTGATGGTCAGTATGCCCCTTACACGGTGGTCTTAAACCTTACCACAGATCCCTTTATGTATTATTTTGTGATTTAATTAACAACAATTACTCAGGCCCTAAAGAAGGGGGTATCCCCCCCCCCCCCCCCCGAAATGCTGTATCTGATGCTCTTAACTATTAAGTGCTTCAAAAAGTACTCAAAATGAGATGAGCTTTTGCACCAGGCACTCTTTCATACACATTCAAGAACCTTTACACTGGCAGTCAGTGTGCTCCCTTACGCTGGATCCCAGTATGCCAACTTGTGCTGCCGGTCAGTATGTTCCTTTATGTTGGTGGGTAGTGTGTTCTCCTTAATCTGGTGAACAATGTGCTTTTTTACTCTAGTTAGTTAGTGTGCTCCCTTACTTCGGTGGTCAATGTGCCCAATTATCAGGATTGACAGTGTGCTCCCTTCACCTAATGGTCATTGGAAGAGCCATGGAAGAAACATACATTGTTAGCAGACAGCAGAGCACCACAGAAAACATTACAGAGTACAAAAGACAAACATTCCTGCTTGTTATAATGTTTAAGGAAAAATTAAATATTACAAAAACATATAACATCTTGAGGGAATATATAAAGGACTGGCACCAGCAAAAAGCTGCTTAGACTTTTATTCTTAACTGAAGTATAGTAAAGTGTGTTTACTATGTTTTAGTTTGTAAATGAACAGTGAGACAGTGCAGAGCTCTCCCTGTGCATTCATTCTGTGCAGCTAAGGGTGTGTCCTCAACCTCATTTATCTGTTTTAAAAGTGAGGCATCAGCAGTCTATTTAGACTCCTGATATTTCACCAAAGTCCACAATAGGGCTGTAAAAAAAATAGTAAAAAATATAAAAAATAAAAAAACCTACTGCCACTGTCCACTGCCGACATCCACTGCTCTACCTATCCCGTCCTCTGCTCTACTGAGAAAGTCCACTGCCATACTGATGCTGTCCTCTGCTCTACGCAAACTCGCTTTACATAGGATTACCACAATATCAGCTTGCGCGATTACAACTGATCCAAAACACGGCGGCAAGGCTGATAACAGGAAAAAAACCCTGGGAATCCATCTCTCCTTCACTGAGGAGCTTACATTGGCTAACCGTAAAGAATCGGATCACGTTCAAGACCCTTTGCCTCACCCACAAATGCGTGCATAGAGAAGCTCCGCAATACCTAATGGAGAAAATAAATCATTACACACCAAACCGCAGTCTTCAATCAGCCAACAAAAACCTCCTCCTCGTGCCCAAAGCCCGGTATAAATCCAAGGGGGATCGGAGATTCGCTGTCCAAGGGCCTCGGCTATGGAATGTTCTACCAATCAACATCCGCCTGGAAGAAAATCACCTGGCTTTTAGGAAAAAACTCAAGACCTTCCGCTTTTAGCAGATTATCAAAGCTCGCCACAGCGCCTAGAGGCGATTCAGTTCGCATTGTGCGCTATACAAGTATTTCATTCATTATTTCATTCATACTGATATGTCCACTGATTTACTGACACCATCCACTGCCCTGCTGGCACCATTAACTGCTCTACCATCCACCTCGGGAGGGTCAAAACAGAGGACATGGAAATGGTCAGAGCAGAGGACATGAGGAATTGCATTGTGGAGGGGAGGGGGTGGCAGAAGGTGGGGGGAGTGGGGGCAACAAAATGCACCTTCGCCCATCTCTTGAAATGTGCATGAAGAATAAAATAATACATACATTATATGAAGGTAATAATCGACAGCCAGAAGAGTTTGGTGTAAGATATAGGCTAGGTTTAAATGTATAGTTTGCAGGCAGTAAAAACACATTTGCTGCAGCTAACCTGGGTGTACACATGTTGTGGCATTAGAATTGCCACCTCTTCCCTTTAAACCCAAACACATATGAATTACACAGGTTCTGTGGCTGATTAAGATGGTAATTAAATTCACTTGGTGCCTTATATTTAGCCTCAGAACATGTGTAATTCAAAGGTGTTTGGGTTTAAAGGGATGAGATGACAACTCTATGTGGAATGTGCTGCAAAAAGTATCCCCCTCAGTTTAATTTGGCCAGCTATACCAAACGACACCCATTGAACTGAACAGCAACCGGTGGTGTAGATTTTTAGGGGTTTAAACAGGTGGTGAGAAATTGACATTGTATCTCCCCACCACGTGTCACAAGCCAGCCCTTTGAAAACTTGATTGCTCTTCAGAAAGCGATGTATTTATAAATGAGCAGTAAAGGTGTACAGCCAGGATGATTATGTAATTTGTATGAAATAGTATATGACTGGGCAATATGACTCCTAGAAGTGTCTTTTTCAGGAATCGGTGTTGACAATCGGATAGAACATTGCAGAGTTTGTCGGAGAAAAGCTGCAGCATGGAAAAAGACCTGGATACAATAAAAACAGACAGCAACAAAGAAGGGTGACAGAAGCAGGTCAATTGCAGAGATAAGGACACATTTTGAGGAATACATGCTTCCCCTAAGGAGGTGCACAAATATAAATCACATAAATCAAGTAAGTGTGAAAAATGATTGCAGTTGCCCCAAAATCCTAGTCTATATGTGGCCCTTAGGGACTGGCTTGGACAAGTAAATTATCCTTATCTTTTGCTCTGATTATAACATAAGTGTCTTTATCTTGTGGGTACTGGTATATGACATGTGCTATGTCAAGCAGACTAATTTAAAACACATGCTTAGGAAACACCTGGCTGGAGGTGCTTTGAAGTGGATGGGCCTGCACTATGTCACTGGACAGAGCTGTACATTTCACTTCAATGAGAGGGATTAGAAAAGCTGACAAGTTGGGAAACAATATATACAACAGTTCACCTTTGCTTACCACTGTTTATTTGTGACCTATACAAGAGCAGATACAAGCCAGTGCATTCCCTTATCAGCTGGGCATAATCAATGTTAAGTACCTATTAAGATTCTTGAGATAAGTGAATGAACAGCTTTATTTATAGCAAAAAGAAAAAGTACCACAGTATAACATTTTAATTTGTGCAAAACAAAGTATACAAATAATAAATCAGTCCTAATTTACAAAAAAAATAATATTTAAATGCTTGTGAGTTGTGACACAACATTCATTTTAAAATTCTAGCACAAAGGAAGCCAGCCCCTCCAAAATGATCATCTCCATAGGGTACAACATATTCTACTACTGGGCTTCACTTTAACTTCCTTTGGGATATACCATAGCTTCTTTATGTATTACGGTCAGAAAAAAAAGAATAATAATAATAATAATAAAAAAAAAAAAAAAATATATATATATATATATATATATATATATACAGGTAATTAAATAGCACTGTCAATTTACACAGCAATTTACACATTCACATCAGTCCCTTCCCACAAGGAGCTTACAATCTAAGGTCCCTAACTCACATTCAAATATCTACCTATCAGCATGTCTTTGGAGTGTGGCAGGAAACCAGAGGAAACCCATACAGGCACAGGGAGAACATGCAAACTTAAGGGTGGATATCTGCTTGCTCAGTGGGAATAGCTCTGTCGATCCCCGTTGAGCAGGCAGAGGATAGGTCCGTCTCTGCACACTGCGCAGGGACGGACCTGTTAGAGCGCCGCTCTCCCCTATGGGAGATCGGATGACGACGGACTGCAGAGTCCGTCGTCCCCCGGTCCGATGTGACAGATGGAAAAGTGGGTTTTTCCTCCGTCACACTTTTTCGGATAGGAGCGGGTCGGATGTCAGCAGACATGTCACCGGTGACATCTGACGCTCCATAGACCTCTATGGAGCATCTGTTCAGGTCTGCCTGAAAAACTGACAGGTGGACCTGAACGGATTGGCCATGTGAAAGAGGCCTAAGGCAAGTGGTGCTGTAGTTGGGATTCAAGCCAACTATCCCAGTATTGCTAGGCAGAATGGCTAATCACTTAGCCACTGTGCTTCCTAATATATAAATGTACTTTTATTATTTATTATTATATTATTCATTAATATATACATATATGTGTTAATATGAAATATTGCATAATATTATTTTAAAGCCTGTTTAATTACAGAGCAGTAACTCCTATTAAGCAACTTCAGCTAAAGCTGGACATAGATTGTAGGAATTTTGGCTGTTTCCTGATGAACTGCCTGAAATAAGATCGGTGGGTGGCCCTGTCACTCACCTCCCATCCGTCATCCCTCAACTGAACATTCTGCTCTTCTGTACTCTCCCTTTTTGTACTTTCAAGGAATCATCTTAAAGCATTAATCTATGCATGCTAAGCAATGTGCACAACAAGTATACAGTATATTACATCAGAGAGATCACCGTACTCTTGCAGCAATACTTTTCTTTGGTTTTTCTTTCCATAGAAAAGCGCCTGATGCAGATCAGCTCCCTGCTTCAACCTCTCACCTTGTGACTTACCCCTGAAGCATGGCAGTCTGATCATTGGGATAGAGGAGACTGGGGAAATGCTTTCTCCTGCCTGCAGCAGACTGACAGCATAATTTAAGCTTAGGCAAACTTACTTGACTGGGGCTCAGGGACCACTTTTTTATGTCAATTGGTACAGTTTTTCTTAAAATTATACTGTTGCTGTATTTTATGAAATGCAGGGAATGTAATCTTTTAGACTTGTCACGTTTCCACGTACCTTATGGATGAGCCCGGTAATGCAGAGGAAGGCCTCCCTAAGGCCCCTTTCACACTGGGGCAGTGCAGGCGTCTTTACCGCCGCTATTTTTAGCGGCACTTTACCATCGTTTTGGCGGCGGTATGCGGCCACTAGCGGGGCGGTTTTAGCCCCTGCTAGAGGCCGAAAAAGGGTTAAAAAAGTCCCCTCTCCAGTGTGAGTGAAAGGGGCTGGTTTTTTCAGGCGCTACACAGGCGCTATTCCGCCTGAAAAACACCCCAGTGTGAAAGGGGCCTTACGTATCTGACTCGCATCCCCTGATAGAGTAGACAGGTGGGATCCAGCTTGATGAAGATAATCGCGGCTCCTAGCCTTTGAAATAACTTGGGTACCAGAGGCAGCGGATAGCGTTTTTTCACTGTCATTTTTTTCAACTCCTGATAATCTACACAGGGGCATATTGTATGGTCTTTTTTTACCCATGTGCGCCCGCCTGCGTTAGCGCGCACCCGCGTGCGCCAACAGACACTCACAACAGGGGCTTTGCGGCCCGAACCTTCAGGAGCAGTCGGATGACTGGACTGACCTTCTTGACAACATGCATAGATTGAGCTGTCAGCAAAGCAAGCTCAACTGCATGGGCTCAGACATGTCAGAAACGCAGTTGGAGCAGCCTGACTGGAGAAACTGGGCACTTTAGGTAACATCCAGGTTGGACAATATTGTCCAGAAGATCTCTCAGATTGACATTCTCTCAAGCGTTGATCGATCTCTATAGAGAATGATAAAAGTTTCGAGAGTCTGGGGTACTCCTACCCGTGCTAGCTCATCCTTTAGGGGATCGGACAGGCCTATGCGGAATTGGTAGCGGAGGGCAGCGGCATTCCAATTTGTGTCAGAACTCCAAATCCGGAATTTGGCTACATAATCTTCAGCCACTCAGTGGCCTTGCTGGAGAGAATGTAGTGCTGTTTCAGAGGTAGCAGTTAACTGAGGGTCTTCGTACAACTGTGACATGGCATCAAAGAAGGTGGTAAGGTCTGTTAATGACTAAGCCTTTTGTTCCAGGAGACGATGTGCAGTGGGGGCTCTTGGGGCTCACCCTGAAGCAGGAAAAGCACAAACCCCACTTTGATTACTTCCAGGGAGAAGGTACGGGGCTGTAAGGTAAAAAAAAATTTGCAAGCGTTGCGTAACGATCTGTACTTGCTGGTTCTTCAGTGAATCTGTAGGGCATAGGTACCCTTGGTTCCAGTGGGAGCATGACCTCAGCAGGTGAGGAAGATGTACTGGCAGCAGTTGCCCCTTGAGGATTAGCAGGGGTTGACAGGGCTTGGACCTATCCTTCAAGCTGGGTGTACCCTTCTTGTAGACATTTGACAGCTTGTTTTAGACCTGCCAGGTGTCTACAGAGTTCTTTCATAGGGGAGGTTTTTTGCTCGGGCTCAGACATGGCTGTCTGATACTGTCACATTTCCATGTACCTTATGGATGAACCCGGTAATGCAGAGGAAGGCCTCCCTTGCGTATCTGACTCACGACCCCTGATGAAAGACAGGGGACCTGAGAGTACAAAATGGTATGAGTGCCTGGCAAGTAGGTAGTCAGGAGAGTTGCTCTGAACTCATGATGCCACAGGAATGAGGACCGGTGGGATGAGATGTCAGCACAGCAAGCATTAGAGGAGCTGGGTCAGTACAGTGGCAATAGAGAAGCTGGGTCAGCACAGCAGGCAGTAGAGGAGCTGGGTCAGCATAGCAGGCAGTGGATCAGTCCTGAGAGATTTGGAGCACAGATAGGCACAGGCACATACAGGTTAGAGAAACCGGACAGCTGCAGCAGCAGAGGCAGGTCGGGTACAAGCTTTGTTGACAACAGGTGGACAGAGAGGTAACAAGAGGAGCAGGCAGGATCAAAGTCAGAGACAAGCCAGGATCATGTACAGACAGCAGGCAGGAATAGTCAAAGGCAAGCCAGATCAGAATGCAGGAACAGGATCTCGTAGCAGGGGTCACAGGAAGCTGCAGATAGGACAGCACTGACTCTGTTTACAAGCCCAGTTTAAATAGGACATCTGGCTCCAAAACCCATGCACTTGTGATCTCCCACATGCGCACACGCAGACATTCACCAGCAGCAAGATTCCTTCTGTAAGGCATTTCCTGACACTTGTAAAGTTTAATTGTTCCATCTGCACCACACTCCTCCATCCTACCAGCCCTAAAAGCTGCATTGGAAACATTTTCTCTACTTTATTTACCTCTTCCAAGGCAATGATCTATGTACCTGTCAATAAGTGCTAAATGATTATGCATAATGTAATTTGTTCCCTGATTGGGTGAGGGTGCTCGTATTGTTAAACTGATCTTGTAATGTGTCTGTATCATTTGTTCTGTATTTACTGATTGTGAGGAAGGAGGATAGGTCCCTCCAAAACAGCATTGCACCATTACCTCCACACAAAGTTATATTCCAGTTAAATGCATAGTGAGTCTCGTTGTTTACATTACCTGGAAGTCTCTAGGCAGCCATCGATCTGACACAATGCAGCTCTTTCCTTTAGTCTTTTAGTAACTTTACAAGCCAGTATAAATAAATTCCTGACATTTCATAATATACAGCAACAGTATAATTTAAAGAGTTGTAGCGGCCATAACCCTTTGTAGGGTGGCCTTGACTTATTGGGCTTACCCGTTACCTCCGCTTTGCTCGTTCTTACACGTCTAGGGGTCCCCAGAATTGATACCCAACAACTTGGATGCTGACACCAATAAAAGTCCTTTTGAAAGGTTTTATTTTGCCGGGGTAACATCCAACAACACAGTCTCGTATAGGAACAGAGGGCAAGGGTGAAGAACTCAGGCACCTTGAACTGCAGACATAACAAAGCTGGGCACTTCAAGGCTGAACAGATCTCTAGCCAGAGATAATGCCAATCAGTACGTTGATTCAGAACTTGTAAAATCTCTGAACGTGGACAGTTGTAACTGAAAGTGAACATGAACCTTTTTCCTCAGTACCTGGAACGTTCTCTGTCTCCTTGATAGTACTGGAAAAAATGTGAATTCGTCAATGTCCTTCCCAACTCAGTAACCAGGCACTTCTCAGGATGCCACTTGTCGGCCCCCCCCCGAAGAGTCCTCCCCCGGTCACTTTCACGAGCTGTGGTGCCCCTCCAAGCTGAGAGCAGACCTGGACACCTTGAATTCTCCCTCAGTTACTGCGCCTCGGACCAGCGGTTCCGAGACTCGGGAACAGACAGATCCCTACCCCAGCCAAGGCGGGTCTATTGGGGGTAACTGACAGAAGCATGTTGCGGGATGTCGAACACCCCGTGACCTGGACCCCTCGCGGGGCTACCCGGGTCCTGGAAACAAGAACAGACCACATGGGCCTCACTAACTCCTACTGAGCATGTGACCTAAACATCTTAAGTACCCCTTCCCAGATTCCTAAGCGGGGGCCCGGCACACCCACTGATTGGTTCCGAGAAAGCTGATACCTAAACCGTCCAACCAGTCCTGGTTCTGGCTTGTCATGTGCACCTCACTGTACACATGACCAAGCAGAACTTCTAACACAGCCCAGCCAATCTGATGTCAAAGTTAACCTACATAATTAACCCTCAGAACCCCACTACTGTTCCGAGGCAAAAACTAAATTTACACATGAATGACACTTGTCAAAATGTCATCCGCTACACAGTAAACATCCGCTACACAGTAACAGTAAAATTACCCTTTGGGGATCGATGTACACTGCAGGAGTTTTAACAAACTTTGCAGCAAATTCCTACCTTGTGTTGCTTTGATGTTTGCTGTGTGTCTGATCATGTCCTGTGTAGACTGATTCTACAGTGGTGTGAAAAAGTGTTTGCCCCCTTCCTCATTTCCTGTTCCTTTGCATGTTTGTCACACTTAAGTGTTTCGGAACATCAAACCAATTTAAACAATAGTCAAGGACAACACAAGTAAACACAAAATGCAATTTGTAAATGAAGGTGTTTATTATTAAAGGTGAAAAAAAATCCAAACCATCATGGCCCTGTGTGAAAAAGTGATTGCCCCCCTTGTTAAAACATACTATAACTGTGGTTGTCCACACCTGAGTTCAATTTCTATAGCCACACCCAGGCCTGATTATTGCCACACCTGTTCACAATCAAGGCATCACTTAAATAGGAGCTGCTTGACACAGTAAGGTCCACCAGAAGATCCTTAAAAGCTACACATCATGCCGAGACCCAAAGAAATTCAGGAACAATTGAGAAAGAAAGTAATTGAGATCTATCAGTCTGGAAAGGGTTATAAAGCCATTTCCAAAGCTTTGGGAATCCAGCGAACCACAGTGAGAGCCATTATCCACAAATGGCGAAGACATGGAACAGTGGTGAACTTTCCCAGGAGTGGCCGGCCGCCCAAAATTACCCCAAGAGCGCAGCGAGGACTCATCCAAGAGGTCACAAAAGACCCCACAACAACGTCCAAGGAACTGCAGGCCTCACTTGCCTCAGTTAAAGTCAGCGTTCACGCCTCCACCATCAGGAAAAGACTGGGCAAAAATGGCCTGCATGGCAGAGTTCCAAGGAGAAAACCACTGCTGAGCAAAAAGAACATCAAAGCTCGTCTCAATTTCTCCACAACACATCTTGATGATCCCCAAGACTTTTGGGACAACATTCTGTGGACTGATGAGACAAAAGTGGAACTCTTTGGAAGGTGTGTGTCCAAGTATATCTGGCGTAGAAGGAACACTGCATTTCATAAAAAGAACATTATACCAACAGTAAAATATGGTGGTGGTAGTGTGATGGTCTGGGGCTGTTTTGCTGCTTCAGGACCTGGAAGACTTGCCGTGATAAAAGGAACTATGAATTCTGCTGTCTACCAAGAGATCCTGAAGGAGAATGTCCGACCATCTGTTCGTGTACTCAAGCTGAAACGAACTTGGGTTCTGCAGCAGGACAATGATCCTAAACACACCAGCAAGTCCACCACCGAATGGCTGAAGAAAAACAAAATGAAGACTTTGGAGTGGCCTAGCCAAAGTCCTGACCTGAATCCTATTGAGATGTTGTGGTATGACCTTAAAAAGGCCGTTCATGCTCGAAAACCCTCTAATGTAACTGAATTAGGACAATTCTGCAAAGATGAGTGGGCCAAAATTCCTCCAGGACGCTGTAAAAGCCTCATTGCACGTTATCGCAAACGCTTGGTTGCAGTTGTTGCTGCTAAGGGTGGCCCAACCAGTTATTAGGTTTAGGGGGCAATCACTTTTTCACACAGGGCCATGATGGTTTGGATTTTTTTTCACCTTTAATAATAAACACCTTCATTTACAAATTGCATTTTGTGTTTACTTGTGTTGTCCTTGACTATTGTTTAAATTGGTTTGATGTTCCGAAACACTTAAGTGTGACAAACATGCAAAGGAACAGGAAATGAGGAAGGGGGCAAACACTTTTTCACACCACTGTATATGGGAGGGTCTAGTTCATTATCATCAGCTGGTGCACGCTCAGTGTTCTAATGGGAAAAGCTGCAGGGTCTGCATCCCTTTATAAGTATTTAATTCTTGGGGAGTAGCTCAATAAAATTGGCATTCCTATTGCAGAGGATGCCTAAAATTTGACTTGTATATTCTGGGAAAATCAGTGAGCCAATCACACAAGCACACACAGCACAGGTGATTATTTAGGGGGCATATTTACTAAGTACTGAAGAACTTAAGGGAGGTGCCCCAGAGAACTAATAATATCCTGAAGGGTGGTTCCCAACCTGTGAAACCTATTTTACAGTGTTGCCCTCTGGCAGGCAATTTAGGGGGAATTTCTCCTCATGCTTCCAAGCTGCAAAACAGCTTCTTCCTGCAGTCTGTACATTTTTATAAATGATAGAGGCTTTTTAGGGTTAAATAAAATATGCAGTATATATTTTTTATGCGATGTATATATGCATTGTTTTTATGAAGATAATGTCCATGTGAGGTACAGTGTACAATGTCCTTTATGTAAGGAGGCTGTATTTGCATTTCATTTTACGATTTTTATAATAAATTATTCTGATTCTGACTCTGTAACCTTCAATTACAACATGGCTTGGGGAGCAATTGTATATTATTATAGCATTCATTTTTTTATTTGCTATAATTTTTTTTTTTTACAAAAGTCACCTTTTTAAAAAAAAAACTATACCTTTTTATAGTTAAAAACAAAACAAAAACAAAAAAACTGTTCTTGGGCTCCAGTCATGTGACTTTTTTAAACTAAAATTATACTTTTGGTCTGCTGGAACCATAAATAATTAAGAAGCATTTAGATCCTCTTTTATAGCGAACTGCAACTATGCTAAGCAAATTATCTATTAATAATCAACAGCAAAATCTTACGAAAGGAAAGGGGGTAGAAAAAATTGCCATTGTATGCAAAGGCCATTTTTTCTCCTGAAGCCCAAGGAAGGCTTTTGATTCATTATCAGAACCAAACATTTACAAATACAGTGGGACCTTGGATTACGAGCATGATCCGTTCCAGGAGAATGCTTGTAATCCAAAGCACTTGCATATCAAAGCGAGTTTCTCCATAGAAGTCAATGGAAACGAAGATAATTTGTTCCACATTGGCTTCTATTGAATGCAATACCGCATGTGGCCAGAGGTGGGGGGGTTCCGGAGAGACTCGGAAATACACAGAGTCTGCCTGGATGCACTCGAAAACCCTCAGAAAGGCTGTGTTGTTAGTTTTTTTGAGCGGCTCTGAACGGCTCCGAGTGTCACTGGCTCCCCTACACCTCAGGCAAAATTAGGTACTGCACACCACAGAGGCTTGAATCCTGCTTGAGACAACACTCACAAACCGAGTCAGGATTTAAAAAAAAATAATAGCTCAAATTGCAAAATGTTTGTTAACCGTGCTACTCACAATCCGAGGTTCCGCTGTATAAATAATAAAGGTGCATTTAGAGCCCATTTCATTGGGCCTGCAACAATGCTATAATATTATATATTAAAATCTGATAGCAAGATCTTACTAAAAAGAAGATGGTAGGATACGGTTGCTTTATTCACGTTTCACACATATGCAATGCGGGAACCAACGTGGTTCCTGTGTGCAATCCTGCATCATATATCACTCACAGACAGTGCACTCTGCCCATAGGCATGTGCACATGGTGTGCCAGGTGTGCCTGGGCACATCCTAATCACCTAGTGTGCTTTAGCATTATCACTCTGTGTAGCAGCGGGGAGATGGGGAAGAGCTCCCTCTTACTGGTTCTGCCATAAGAGAAGTGTTTATGCACCTCTCCTTCACTGTGCTGGCAGGGATATCAGTGTGCCAAGGCCATATATATATATATATATATATATATATATATATATATATATATATATATATATATATATATACACATGCACACATGTGTGTTTGAGCTTTGGGGTGCACACCCTAATGTAATGGGCTGCACACACCATTGACTCTACCCTCTACAAACTGCAGCAAGTGTCAATAGAAAGTTAATGACACCCCCTGGTCGGTTGGCAGACCGCAGCGATAACCGTCAAATGGCACAGGAATTGGATCGCATGGGTGTGAACTCAATGCAATCCGATTCCTATGCAGACCAGAAAATGGGTGAATTAGATGCGATTTTAGCCATACAGTTTGGCTGAATTTGCATCGCACAGACATTGCATGTGTTTTGCTCAGCAATACGGTGCAAATCACATGTAATGTCTGTGTTCGCACCAGTGTCAACCCAGCCTTAAACAGAATTGCATTGTATGCAATGGGTATTTTTTCCCCTGAAACCTAAAAGGGGAAAAAAAAAGTTTGAGACAGGCTTCGATGTCTTTTAGCAGGACCAATCAATTGTAGGACATGATTTGTATTCATTAAAATAGACTACCTAAAAAAAAAAACAAAGAAACAAAAAAAAAAACAAAGAAACAAAAAAAAAAACAAAGCAATAACAAGCAAAGCAAGCAATAACAGGTAAGTGACTTTGGGCTTTTCATATGTGTTAGTGATTTTGTATTTTTTTGTATTTAGTACATTTTCAAGGCGCTAACTCTCCTTTCGGTGATGTGTATTGTAACTGAAAGTTTAAAACAAAATCGGTCCATCTTGCAGTTGGTTTGTAAAATGAGTTACAAATAAAACACAAAAGATTAAATATTTTAAGCTATCCTCAAGGGTATTAGCGGGACAGACAAAATTTATTTTTCCAGTGAATGGAGCAAAGAGTTCAGGCTGAACACTGCTGTATGTTTTAAGGTCTCTTTAACCTGTCTGTACAAATTGCATAAATCACAGCCATAAACCCTTTCATACTGAGGCTGCAGAGCGCTGACCAGTTTTTGACCTCTTATTCTGGGCCCCAAATGACCCTAGTCAAGAAGTTCATGCAGTCAATAACAGGTCACCGAGGGCAGTTGTTGAGCCAGTTTAATTCCAGTTTGATTGCAAGGTCAAAAATGCATAACAGGTACATTGCCATGTAAGGAACCACAGACTAATTTGGAGAAACATCTGGCACTACTGACGTGTAGATGTTCTCATTCTTTCTCTAAAAGGCGTAAATGCAGAGGATAATAAAAACATACTTTGTTAAGTTAGACATCTTACCTGTAATATAAATAAAAATAACAAAGAGTTTTTTTTTCTGGGACAGAGAAATTTTCTTGTTTCCATTTGAGTTAAAGTGACACTGAACTGGTTTTATTAAAAAAAAAAAAAAAAGATCTAATGTAGTGAGTTTTTTTAAATAAAAAAAAAAAAACAATCTTCTATTGCTCTCAGCCTCCTTCAAATCTCCATATTCTTTTTTATTTATTTCTTTTTTTCATTCCTTGCTGCTTTAATCCAACTTTCTGTAAGCCCTTGTACACACGGTCGGAGATTCCGACAACCAAATCCGTCGGAGTAATTCCGACGGATTAATTCCGGAAGAGGTCCGGAAGTGATGTTGCATACACACGGTTGGACTAAGTTGTCGGAAAATCCGATTGTACATAACGTGATGACATTATTTCGTTACGACGGGACTACTTTCAGGCTAGTAGCCAATAGCTTTGGTCTAGGAATTTGATCTGAGCATGCGTGGCACTTTGTCCATCGGAGTAGGCTACACATGATCGGGTATGTCTGATAGGATTTTGTCGGAAAATTTTACCGGCAAGTTGGAAAACTTGGTCCGTCGGATATTCAGACGGAAACAGTCCGATGCAGACCACACGCAGTCGGAATATCCGACAAAACGGTCCGATAGGAAACATTCCGTCGGAATCTCCGACCGCGTGTACAAGGGCTTAGATGGTGGTGTTCTTTCGCCATAGTCAAACTATATGTAGAAATGTATCCACCCTCTGTTGCTTGCTCCAGAAATGGACTAATGGACTATAGATTATGGGTTGTATAGTGTCACTGGGCAGTGCACATGACCACAACATGTATGCGATGCTCATTCCAAACAGAGGCAAAGTGAAGAATGAGAGGTTTGGGAGGCAGAAAAACACAGTAAATCATTTCATGAAAAATTGTTTGCAGGTTATTTTTTGTAAATAAGAAGATCATTTTATGTCACTTTATTCCTTCATTTTTTTAAATGCAGAACTCGTCATGCTTTAACCACTTCAGACCCAAAAGATGGCCACAGAGCAGCTCTGTTAATCAAGGGAGGGTGTGCATGGATGAACCACCCCCTTCCCCCGCATGCCCTTGGGGCATGCATCTGGCACACTCTGTGATCGATATGTCCTTTAAACACATCTGATCACAGATTGCGTGAAGGGCCAATCACAGCGGCCCTTTACCATGTGTTCAGCTGTATTAATTCACAGCTGATCATATGCAAACCACTTGCTGGTATTGGCATTCCTTTCCTTACACGCTTTCACAGCGTGAGCAGAGGTGAGGCAGTAACTGGCAAGTGTCACAGGGGACATGTACACAGATAATCAGGGCTCTGCTTATCAGTGCAGCACCATCAGTGCCAATCAGTTCCCATTGTGCTACCTATCAGTGCCCATCCGTGCTATCAGTGCCCACCCATGCTGCCTATCAGAATCCATCAGTGCTGCCTATCAGTGCCCATTAGTGCTGCATATCAGTGCCACCGGATCATTGCCCATCACTTTTTTTTGTTTGTTTAGCAAAAAAAAAAAAAAAAACCCAGTGGTGATTAAATACCACCAAAAGAAGGCTCTATTTGTATGACCTAGTACGTGATCCAGCACTTCCGAGTAGGGGGTGTGCACCTCTGCGCTGTGCTATAGACACAGCACAAGCTGGTCTGTGGGTGCAGGTCAATGGATGACCGCCGACACCAGAGGCGGCTCTAGGATTTGTGAGGCCTTAGGCAAAACTTAAGCCGCGTACACACGGGCGGACTGTCTGGCCAACTTAGTCCGTCGAAACACATTTCAGCGGACAGTCCGCTCGTGTGTGGGCTTCAGCGGACTTTTTCAGCGTGCAGTCTGGCGGACTAAGTATTTCGGAATTTCCGTAATATTGTCCGTCATACTTTGGTTTCAGCGGACAATCCGCTCGTGAGTAGGCTAGTTGGACGGACTAAGAATGGCGCATGCTCAGAAAGGATTTACACGGCGGAAGGTTGCATTGCTGTGTATTGGACTTCCTATTTCTAGTCCCGTCGTACGTGCTGTATACGTCATCGCGCAAGCTTTCAACGGACTGTTTGGCTATCCGTGTGTGGTCAAGTCCGTTCATTCGAAAGTATGACGGACTGTCCGTCGGATTGCATGACGGACTAAGTAGGCCATACAATCTGCCCGTGTGTACGCGGCCTTTGACATGAGGCCCCACTCATGCCTGTAATGGAAAAAATAAAGCGATAAAAATTAACTGTATAAACTGCATATATTAAGAACCTTAAAGTGCTGTTGTCAGTGTCCTCTCAACGCTGGCGTCAGTGCACTTTTTCAACACTGGCGTCCGTGTGCTCTCAGTGCTGGTGTTGGGGCACTCTATCTCAGTACAGTGTGTCTTGGAGCTAGTGTCAGGGTGCTCTATCTCCGTGTCCTCTATCTCAGTGTTGGTGTCAGTGCTGGCATGCTCTCAGTGCTGGTGTCAGTGTTCTCTATCTCAGTGTTTTTTTCAGTGTTCTCTATCTCAGTGCTGGTGGCATGGCACTCTTTCTCAGTGCACTCTGCCTTGGTGCTGGAGTCTGTGTCCTATCTCGGTGGTGGTGTGAATGCTCTCTATCTCAGTGCTGGAGCCAATGTCCTCTATCTTAGTGGGTGTCAGTGCTCTGTCTCTCTTAGTGCTGGTGTCACTGCTCTGTCTCTATCAGTGCTGTACTCACATAGAGCTCCTTGAACTCAGCCTCATAGAAGAGAAGGGGCTGTGCAAATTTCACCACCTCAGAAGTCTCATCATCTCCGTCAGGCAGCAGTAGGACCCCCGGAACTCCCTTTAGGGGGAAGAGCTCCTGGTGGGAGATAACTGTGAGAGAGTCATGATCAGTACCATTGCAGAATGAAAACCGCCTTGCTCCCCATGGCTGAGGATCAACACTGGACTGAGCTGGGACTTTCTGACCCTTTCAGCAGAGCCCTGGGTGGCCAGGGATGAGGGTGGGGTAGAGGGGGGTGATCAGGGGGACCCGGGCTGTCAATCACAGGCAGGCACACTGGGACACTGGCAGAGGGCTGAGCAGACCTGACTGTTTAGGATCTCCATATAAGCAGGAGGTGATCACTCTGTGTGCTCTCCATCAGTTTGCGTATCTAGAACCTTCAGGGCCCCCGGTGCAAGAAACCATGAAGAGCCCCCCTGACTCCCGGGCAGAACCCTTCCCTCCAAGCCCGGTGGTGGAACTCCAGGGCCCGGTCACAAGTATTAAAATGTGAGCCCTGTAGTTCCACCACTGGTATCAGTATTTTTTTTTTACTATTTTTTTTTTAATTATGTTTTACAGTTTTTTCAGAAATCCCATTGGGGGGCTTTGGTGAGATATCAAGGATCTAAACAGATCTTTCATGTTCCACATTTGAGACAGAGAAGGAGACTGATGACGCAGCCCTCAATCTCCATCTCTGCAACCTCAGCTGCACAGAATGAATGGACAGGAATACAATAGCTCTGTACAGAACTTCCTGTCAATTCCTAAACTGAAGTACAGAAAACACAGTTTACTATGCCACAGTTATGAATGGACACTCAGTGATTGGTACAGATCACTGACTCTCCATTCAGAAAAAAAAAGGGTCCGGAAAATGGCACATTTACCAGCCCATTCCCCATTCTCCATCGTCACAGATCCTGAGGGGGGTCACACAGGGGCTGGAGAGCATACGGGGGACAGTGGAAGAAAGCAGGATAGGAACGGGGAGACAGCTTCATATAAAGGAATTCATCTCTTCTTTGGATTTTACTGCCTCCTCTCCCATCATGGCACCCTAGGATGGCTGACACCAGCCCTGCCAGCCAGCATGGTCTGGACATGGGGTCCTGGTGCCCAGGGAAGATGGGGTCCCTGTCCCCAGGTGAGAAGGGGTCCCTGTCCCCGGGGGAGATGATGGGGGCCCTGTCCCCAAGGGAGAAGGGGTCCCTGTCCACAGGGAAGATGGGGTTTCCCATCCCCAGGAAAGATAGCGTCCCCATCCCCAGGGAAGATGGTGGGGGCCCTGTCTCCAGAGGAGATAAAGGGGTCCCCATTGCCAGGGGAGATATTATGGGGGCCCTGTCCTCAAGGGAGATGGGGTATCTGTCCCCAGGGGAGAAGGGGTCCTTGTCCCCAAGTCAGAAGGGGTGCCTGTCCCCAAGTGATAAGTGAGAAGGGATCACTTTCGCCAGGAGAGATGGGGTTCCCATCCACAGGGAAGATGGTAAGGGCCCTTTCCCCAGATAATAAGGGGTCCCTGTTGCTGGGGGAGATGCTAGGGGCCCTGTTCCCAAGGGAGACGATGAGGGTCTTGTCCCCAAGGGAGAAGGGGTTCCCTGTCCCCACGTGAAAAGGTGTCCCTATCCGCGGGGGGAGATGGAGTTCCCGTCCGATGAAAGATGGTGTCCCCATCCCCAGGGAAGATGGTGGGGTCCCTGTCTCCAGAGAAGAAAGGGGTCCCTGCTGTCAGGGTAGATGATGGGAGACCTGTCCCCAGGGGAGATGAAGGGGTCTCTGTTACCAGGGGAGATAATGGGGGCCCTGTCCCCAAGTGAGAAGGGGTCACTGTCCACAGGGGAGATGAAGTTCCCATCCCCTGGAAAGATGGTGGGGGCCCTGTCCCCAGGGAAGAATGGGTCCCTGTTGCCAGGGGAGATGATGGGGGACCTGTCCCAAAGTGAGAAGGGGGCTCCTGTCCTTAAGTGAGAAGGGGACATGGGGTTCCCGTCCCCAGGAAAGATGGTGGGAGCCCTGTTCCCAAGTGAGAAGCAGTCCCTGACCACAGGGGAGATGGGGTTCCCATCTCCAGAAAAGATGCAGTATCCATCCCCAGGGAAAATAGCGGGGGCCCTGTCCCCAGAGAAGAAGGGGTCATGGTTTTGCAATAGTGTTTGTCTGCTTACCTGTTTCCATGTGTTCATCTCTAGAGACCAGCCGACTCTCACCTGACTGCTTTTGTAATCCATCCTCTGGCATGACTCCACCCTAGCTCCTATCAGAGAACTCTATATTAACCTGTGCACTGCAGGCCAACCCTGCTGATCAACCTTTGTGTGTTAGCTTCCTGTTACCTGCCGTGTGCTCTTCTGTTGTTCCGTTACCGACTTTGGCGTATCCTTGACTATTCCTGTTTGCCTGTGATCCTGACCTTTTGGCGTGTCCCTGACTATTCCTGTCTGCTTGTGGCCCTGACCTTGGCTTTGTCCCTCACTATCCCTATCCTCCTGTTGCCTACTGTGGGTGTGAGCTGGGGGTCACGACCTGGAGCCAGTTGCAGCCAAGTCCATCCTCACCACTAGAGGCGCTGGTGAACACCTGCTGGCTCTTAGACTCCACGCCCCAGGGAATCTTACACTCTAACCCCAGTGGGATCTGTCTCCCGTCCGCAGCAGTCAGCCGTAGGGTCCACAACCTTGCGGTGCACTCCTGATCTCTACGGCGTGCATCTGTCACCTCGCCTCAAGGTGACCTGACAGGTTCCCAGTTGCCAGGGAAGATGATTGGGCCTTGTCCCCAAGGGAGAATGGGTCCCTGTCCACAAGGGTGATGGGGTTCCTGTCCCCGGGAAGATGGCGGGGGCCCTGTCCTCAGGGAAGAAGGGGTTCCTGTCGCCAGGGGAGATAATGGGGGCCCTGTCCCCAGGGGAGATGATGGGGGCCTTGTCCTCAAGGGAGATGGGGCTCCCGTCCCCATGGGAGATGATGGGTGGCCCCATTCCCAGGGGAGATGATGCATGGCCCTGTTCCCAGGGAAGATGATGGGTGGCCCCATCCCCAGGGGAGATGATGGGTCACCCCGTCCTCAGGGGAGATGATGGACGGCCCGTCCCCAGGGCAGATGATGGGCGGCCCCATCCACAGGGCAGATGATGGGCGGCCCCGTCCACAGGGCAGATGATGGGTCGTGCTGACCCCAGGGGAGATGATGAGTGGCCCCGTCCCCAGGGGAGATGATGGGTGGCCGTCCCCAGGGGAGATGATGGATGGCAGTGTCCCCAGGGGAGATGATGGATGGCAGTGTCCCCAGGGGAGATGATGGACGGCCCCGTCCCCAGGGGAGATGATGGACGGCCCGTCCCCAGGGGAGATGATGGGCGGCCCCGTCCCCAGGGGAGATGATGGGCTGCCCAGTCCCCAGGGGAGATGATGGGTGGCCCCGTCCCCAGGGGAGATGATGGGCTGCCCAGTCCCCAGGGGAGATGATGGGTGGCCCCGTCCCCAAGGGAGATGATGGGCGGCCCCATCCCCAGGGGAGATGATGAGCGTCCCCGTCCCCACGGGAGATGATGGGTGGCCCTGTCCTCAGGGGAGATGATGGGAGGACCACGTCCCCAGAAGAGATGATGGGTGCCCCCAGGGGAGATGATGAGGGCCTCTGGGGGGGGGCCTGTCCCCAGGGGAGGAGGAGTGGGGTATGGGATCGTGTGTGGGGGAAATGGGGTCATCTCATTCACCATAACCAAGCTGCAGGGTACTCATCCATGGGTTCCTGGGCTCCCTCCAGCAGCAGCACAGTCTGGGCGATCAGCATATCTCTCAGGCGAGAGATATCTGTGTATGATGGGAGAGGAGGTGGGGGCTGGCAGACAAGCCTGCAGTGTCCTCCGGCTCTCATAGGGCTGCTGCACATGTATACTTAAACTTCCCTTACGAGGGAGAAGTGTGCAGAGCACCTCCGTAGCATGGCAGAAAGCAATGTATGCAGCTAACTTGGGGGGGGGCGGGACTCAGGCTGGGGAGAACACAGAGCTGAGCGGTGCTGCCTTAAGCAGGAGAAAGGAACCCGAGGAGCCGGCCGAGGACACGGGCGTCGAATGAAAAACATAGCATCCAGTGCGGTAGAGCAGGGAGCTCTGCTACAGAGGGAATTAGGCAAATTAGGTGGCCCCAAGGCCCCTGTGAGTGCGAGGCCTTAGGCGACCACCTAATTAGAGAGGAGCCTCTGGCCGGCATCCGCTGATCATTGAGGAGGAAGACAGGACAGAGCTCTTTCAGTGTACATAATACAAAGCTCTGTCCTGTCAGTGAAGATGTGCTGGTGTTTGTTTCCCAGCAAAGCAGGGAAATAAAAACCGGCACATTCCTTAGTAAAAGTACCTTACAGTAAACACACATTAGGCACACATTTAAACCTTTGATCGCCCTTAATGTTAATCCCTTCCCAACCAGTGTCAGTGCATATTTTTAGCACTGATCACTGTATTAGTGTCACTGGTTTCCACATAGAGTCAGTTAGTGTTATGAATCGTACACACGACCGGACTTTTCGACGGACTAGGTCCGACGGTCTTCCCGGCGGACTATCAGCGGAGTTCTGATGGCCTTTCCGAGCGAATGGACTTGGCCACACACCAAAGTCCGACAGATTTGAACGTGATGATGTACGACCGGACTAGAATAAAGAAGTTCATAGCCAGTAGCCAGTAGCTGCCCTAGCGTTGGTTTTCCTCCGTCGGACTAGCATACAGACAAACGGATTTTCCGACTGGACTCGAGTCCATCGGAAAGATTTGAAACATGTTTTATTTCTAGGTCCGGCTGACTTTTGGTAAAAAAAAGTCTGCTGGAGCCCATACACGATCGTAATATCCAACGGATTCATTTCGTCAGACCTAGTCCGTCGAAAAGTCCAGTTGTGTGCACGCGGCATTAGACTGCTTCACATTACTATCACACTCCCACACCGTCTCAGTAAAAAAATATATATACACACACTATAAATTGTGTACACTACCACATTTGCATAAACCACTCAACGTATGCTTGGGATTTTTTTTTTACCAAAAATATGTAGCAAAATACATATTGGCCTAAATTTAAAATATTATTATTTTTTTATTATTATTTATTATTATTATTATTATTATTATTATTATTATTATTATTATTTATTGGTAATGTTTTATAGCAGAAGGTAAAAAGGAGGTGAACAAAATATCACAAAAAAAAGCTCTATTTGTGGGGGAAAAAATTATATCAATTTTGCTTGTGTACAGCGTTGCATGACCGTTAACGCATGAGCGTTAATGTAACGCAGTGCCAAAAAGCAAAAAAATGGCCTGATCATGAAGGGGGGGTAAATCTTTCAGAGGTCAAGTGTATAAAAAAAAAAAAACGTTAACCAAAGTAACCAGAGCACAGTATTGCTTTACCTCTCTAATGCTTTAACTAGAGTAGAAGAAACATAATTTCATTGATATGAGTAACAATTTGCAATCCGTTTCCATAGACACCATTATTTCCTACGCTATGCTTTACATTTTATACAGAAATGATAGGTAATTTCTCTCTCTCTTCTGTTCAACTGTAAATACTTAAAGCTTCCAGTTAAGTAATTAAACTTTCTAAATGAGAATTAAAGTAAGTATCATTCAGCTGTTTTGCTTTGCTTTGTGTAAGGGCAGGCTATTTATCTGCTTTCTGCATGAGTTGAACATTTTACTTGTCACTAGAAATGCCTATAAACTAACCAGAGGCAAGACGATTTTTAGTGAGATCTAAACTGCGGAGTTCATTGGGGTCACTCACAAGATTTATGAGATTTAGTGCCAATATGTGATTGTGAAAGTTAGCTGAAGAGAAAGCTGACATTCACAACATCACACAACCTCCCATACCTTCACTTAACATTTCCTTTAGCATCCAAAGTGGCAGAGATATTGATTGCTTGTACAGACACCAATAGGGACATCAATAGATGGAGATAAATGGAAACAGGAGGGTTGTTACGCCACTAGGTTTTAGTAAATGGATGGCAGGCACAGGTTAAAATAACACAGGGTAGTTATTTATATAGGAACGTATATGCCACTTTTTCAGCTCTCTCTATTTAGCTGCTGTTGCTCCTGGGATAATTCATTACTCTTCCAACATCAAGTTGGAGTTGCTATACAGCTCAGTGCCTATAGTATGCAGGCAGATAAATGGTCTGATTTACTAAAAGAGTTTCTTCGCACCTAAAACTACATGCATTGCAAAAGTGATGTAGAGACTGTATAGGAGTTTATGATCATTTACTTATTTCCAAGGAGTAAGTAAGGAGTGAGAAACTTCCAAAAGATGATCTCCATGGTAGAATAAAGATTTTGCTTGGTGAAAATTTAGATTCACATAAGTGATACTAAAGTCTCGTTTTTTATTTTTGTTTTTTTAAATATCAAACGTGTTATACTTACCTGCTCTGTGAAGTTGGTTTTTCACAGAGAAACCTGGATCCTCCTCTTCTCGGGTCCCTCTTTGGCACACCTGGCCCCTTCCTCCTGTGGAGTGCCCCCACAGCAAGGAATTTCTATAGGGGCACCCGAGCCGAGCCACAGATCCCTGTGTCCATTCTGACACAGAGCCATGGCCCGGCCCCATCCCTTTTCTCTCCTCTTTGGCTCATTGATTTTGACAGCAGCGGGAGCCAATGGTTCTGCGCTGCTGTCTTGGCCAATGAGGAGGGGAGTCCTGGACAGCCGAGTCTCTCGGGCAACATCGCTGGATCTAGATGGCCCTCAGGTAAGTATTAGGGTGGCTGAAGTGGACTGCTGCACACAGAAGGTTTTTTTATCTTAATGCATAGAATGCATCAAGATAAAAAAATAAAAAAATTCTGACTTTATAACCACTTTAATGGACTTATGTTTACCATTTGTACATTTTTTTAACTATTTATTTTTTATACCACTGCACTATCTTGTATGTATTTTGTTTTATATTTGCATATTAACCACTTAAGGACCACCCTATGCAAACAAGGCAGACTGCCGTTCTGTCAGAGACAAAGATGGAGATGTTGTGTTTTTTAACCAGTTGCCGACCGCCGCACGCCGATGTACGTCGGCAGAATGGCACGGGCAGGCATAAGGGCTTACATGTACGTCCCTTGCCTCCCGCGGGTCGGGGGCCCGATCGGGCCCCCGCCCGGTGCCTGCGGCGGTCGGTTTTCGTCCGGGAGTGATCCGGGACGAGGGGGCGGCCATTCATTCATGGCCACCCCCTCGCGATCGCTCCCGACGAATAGAAATCCCCCGTGACATCACTTCCTCTCCTGTAATGTAAACACAGGAGAGGAAGTGATGTATTCTCTCCTCCGTGTCGGTATTTTTCGTTCCGACACGGAGGAGAGCGGATCGGTGAGTTGCACCAACACTCTACACACACAGTAGAACATGCCAGGCACACTCACACCCCCCCTTTACCCCCCGATCACCCCCCCAATTACCCCTGCCCCCCAGTCACAGTGACACCAATGTCATTTTTTTTTTTTTTTTTTGCATTGGTGTCATTTGTGACTGTAATAACTGTTAGGGCAGTTAGAGTTAGCCCCCTTTAGTTCTAATGTACCCCCCTAACCCCCCCAATAAAGGTTTAACCCCGTGATCACCCCCCGTCGCCAGTGTCACTAAGGCTGGGTTCACATTGCAGCGGTTTATGAGAACGAATGTGATTCGCACCGCACTGCAGTGCAAATCACATCCGATCTCTGTGCGATTCGAGTTCAGCCATTCGCCGCACCCGCCGCACCCGCCACACCCGCCGCACCCGCCGCAAATTCGCACGGGACCCTTTTTTTGGCCCGCAGCAGAATCGGATCGCATGGGTGTTCACACCATGCGATCCGAGTTTGCAGATCGCACTGCGATATGCGAACTGATCTGGGGGTGTCAGTAACATTTCACTGACACTCCCAGCAGTTCGCATAGGGCAGTGTGAACTGCCGCCGGGAGGCATGCGATGCGGGAACCCGCCGCGGATTTGCGGCGTTTCCGCATCGCTCCAGTGTGAACCCAGCCTAATAAGCGATCATTTTTCTGATCGCCGTATTAGTGTCACAGGTGACGCTAGTTAGGCAGGTAGGTATTTAGGTTCGCCGCAGCTTTTTATAGCGCCAGGGACCCCCATATACTACCGCATAAAGCCCGCTGATTGCCCCCTAGTTAACCCTTTCACCAGTGATCACCATATAACTGTTACAGGTGACGCTGGTTGGTTAGTTATTTTTTATAGTTTCAGGGCACCCGCCATTTATTACCTAATAAAGGTTTAACCCCCTGATCACCCGGCGGGTGTCATTTGTGACTAATAACTGTTAGGGCAGTTAGGGTTAGCCCCCTTTAGTTCTAAGGTACCCCCCTAACCCCCCCAATAAAGGTTTAACCCCGTGATCACCCCCCGTCGCCAGTGTCACTAAGGCTGGGTTCACATTGCAGCGGTTTATAAGAACGGATGTGATTCGCACCGCACTGCAGTGCAAATCACATCCGATCTCTGTGCGATTCGAGTTCAGCCATTCGCCGCACCCGCCGCACCCGCCACACCCGCCGCACCCGCCGCAAATTCGCACGGGACCCTTTTTTTGGCCCGCAGCAGAATCGGATCGCATGGGTGTTCACACCATGCGATCCGAGTTTGCAGATCGCACTGCGATATGCGAACTGATCTGGGGGTGTCAGTAACATTTCACTGACACTCCCAGCAGTTCGCATAGGGCAGTGTGAACTGCCGCCGGGAGGCATGCGATGCGGGAACCCGCCGCGCATTCGTGGCGTTCCCGCATCGCTCCAGTGTGAACCCAGCCTAATAAGCGATCGTTTTTCTGATCGCTGTATTAGTGTCACAGGTGACGCTAGTTAGGCAGGTAGGTATTTAGGTTCGCTGCAGCTTTTTATAGCGCCAGGGACCCCCATATACTACCGCATAAAGCCCCCTGATTGCCCCCTTGTTAACCCTTTCACCAGTGATCACCATATAACTGTTACAGGTGACGCTGGTTGGTTAGTTATTTTTTTATAGTTTCAGGGCACCCGCCATTTATTACCTAGTCTCACTAGTGTACCCCTAAATTTAGGGGTGTCTACTTTCCAAAATAGGGTCATTTGGGGGGGGTTTGTGCCATCTTGGCATTTTATGGCCTTCAAAACTGTAACGCCCTTAGAAAGCCTGAAGGCGGTGCTTGGTTTTCGGGGCCCCGTACGCGGCTAGGCTCCCAAAAAGTCCCACATATGTGGTATCCCCGTACTCAGGAGAAGCAGCAGAATTTATTTTGGGGTGTCATTTCACATATGCCCATGGCATGCGTGAGCAATATATCATTTAGTGACAACTTTGTGAAAAAAAAAAAAAAAGTTTGTAATTTTCCCGCAACTTGTGGCAAAATATAAAATATTCCATGGACTCAACATGCCTCTCAGCAAATAGCTTGGGGTGTCTACTTTCTAAAATGGGGTCATTTGTGGGGGTTTTGTGCCATCTTGGCATTTTATGGCCTTCAAAACTGTAATAGGTAGTGAGAAGTGAACTCAAAAATTTACGCCCTTAGAAAGCCTGAAGGCGGTGCTTGGTTTTCGGGGCCCCGTACGCGGCTAGGCTCCCAAAAAGTCCCACATATGTGGTATCCCCGTACTCAGGAGAAGCAGCAGAATTTATTTTGGGGTGTCATTTCACATATGCCCATGGCATGCATGAGCAATATATCATTTAGTGACAACTTTGTGAAAAAAAAAAAAAAAAAAAAAGTTTGTAATTTTCCCGCAACTTGTGGCAAAATATAAAATATTCCATGAACTCAACATGCCTCTCAGCAAATAGCTTGGGGTGTCTACTTTCTAAAATGGGGTCATTTGTGGGGGTTTTGTGCCATCTTGGCATTTTATGGCCTTCAAAACTGTAATAGGTAGTGAGAAGTGAACTCAAAAATTTACGCCCTTAGAAAGCCTGAAGGCGGTGCTTGGTTTTCGGGGCCCCGTACGCGGCTAGGCTCCCAAAAAGTCCCACATATGTGGTATCCCCATACTCAGGAGAAGCAGCAGAATTTATTTTGGGGTGTCATTTCACATACGCCCATAGCATGTGTGAGCAATATATCATTTAGTGACAACTTTGTGTAAAAAAAAAAAAAAATTTTTTTTTTTGTCATTATTCAATCGCTTGAGGCAAAAAAATAAAATATTCAATGGGCTCAACATGCCTCTTATCAATTTCCTTAGGGGGTCTACTTTCCAAAATGGGGTCATTTGGGGGGGTTTTGTACTGCCCTGCCATTTTAGCACCTCAAGAAATGAGATAGGCAGTCGTAAACTAAAAGCTGCGTAAATTCCAGAAAACTTACCTTAGTTTGTAGATGTGACAACTTTTGCGCAAACCAATAAATATACAATTATTGACTTTTTTTTTACCAAAGACATGTGGCTGAATACATTTTGGCCTAAATGTATGACTAAAATTGAGTTTATTGGATTTTTCTAATAACAAAAAGTAGAAAATATCATTTTTTTTCAAAATTTGCGGTCTTTTTACGTTTATATCGCAAAAAATAAAAATCGCAGAGGCAATCAAATACCATCAAAAGAAAGCTCTATTTGTGGGAAGAAAAGGACGCAAATTTTGTTTGGGTACAACATTGCATGACCGCGCAATTACCAGTTAAAGCAGCGCAGTGCCAAAGTGTAAAAAGACTTCTGGTCATTTACCAGCAAAATGGTCCGGTCTGAAAGTGGTTAAGCAGAAACATGGATCTCTGTTTTCCTACAGTTAAGCCATCCCCCACACAGTTAGAAAGCTCTTCCTAGAAGCATATTTAACTCTTTGATCGTACCTGATGTTAACCCCTTCCCGGCCAGTGTCATTTATACAATGAGTGCATTTTTTTTTTCAGCACTGATCACTGTACTGGTGTCACTGGTCCCCAAAAAGTGTCACTTAGTGTCAGATCTGTCTGCCGCAATGTCGCAGTCCCACTAAAAATTGCTTATCGCTGCAATTACTAGTAAAAAAAAATCCATAAATATATCCCATAGTTTATAGACACTATAACTTTTGCACAAACCAATCAATATACACTTATTGGGATTTTTGTACTAAAAATATGTAGCAGAATATATATTGGCCTAAATTGATGAATGAATTCGATTTTTTACTTTTTTTTTATTGGGTGTGTTTATAGCAGAAAGGCAGAAAGTAAAAAAATATATTTTTTTTTTCAAAATTGTCGCTCTTTTTCTGTTTATAGCGCAAAAAATAAAAACCGCAGAGGTGATCAAGTCTCTATTTGTGGGGGGAAAAAATACATCAATTTTATTTGGGTACAGCGTCAAAGGGGGGCACAATTGTCAGATCACAATAAATAGACTGGTCATGAAGGGGGGGGTAAATCTTCTGGGGCTTAAGTGGTTAAGCCCATCCTATTTAGTCGGTAAACTATTAGGGCTGTACAAAGTTTATTTCTAACTGGTTATTCCTTAAAGAGCCCTATTGATCTATGAAATAAGAAATGGAAACTTCAACTGGCCTAACATTCATTCACATTTTGCTTTATATTTGTATTTAGTAGTTGAAGAGGAAACAAAACATGTGTATAAACTCAGTTAAAGGTTGACTCAGTGAGTTCCCATGGCTTCCACTTGCTGAGAAAAGCATTCACGTGCACTGGAAAGGAACTCTGAAGTTAAATGTATCTGGGGGTTTTATCCCTCGGGGAGAGTTTTATTAGCAAATACGACTACGTGGTCTAGTGAATTTACATGGGAACATTCCTATTTTGTGTTTCCCTTCAGAAGACTTTTATTTACCAAATACTCTTACAAACAACTCATTTTCAATCTCTTATTAAACTATACGGATTACTTATATTTAGGCATGCTTTCATGATGTTTTATTTTATGTATTTTCTTATTAACATCTATATTCCAATTTAAGCAGCAAATGATTTTACAATTAGTGGATTTAATTGTATTTGGTAGACCACATAAAAAGTATTTTAAAGTACATTTTTACAATTTAAAATGTGATTTATTTATATATTTATTTATTTATAAATCCTGTATATTAACCACTTGCCGACCGCCTCACGCCGATGTACGTCATCAGAATGGCACGGGCAGGCATAAGCACATATATGTACGTCCTTTGCCTCCCGCGGGTCGGGGGCCCGATCGGGCCCCCGCCCGGTGCCTGCGGCGGTCGGTTTTCGTTCGGGAGCGATCCCGGACGAGGGGACGGCCATTCATTCATGGCCACCCCCTCGCGATCGCTCCCGACGAATGGAAATCCCCGGTGACATCACTTCCTCTCCTGTAATGTAAACACAGGAGAGGAAGTGATGTATTCTCTCCTCCGTGTCGGTATTTTTCGTTCCGACACGGAGGAGAGCGGATCAGTGAGTTGCACCAACACATCCCACACACAGTAGAACATGCCAGGCACACTCACACCCCCCCTTTACCCCCCGATCACCCCCCCAATTACCCCTGCCCCCCAGTCACAGTGACACCAATGTCATTTTTTTTTTTTTTTTTTTTTTTTTTGCATTGGTGTCATTTGTGACTGTAATAACTGTTAGGGCAGTTAGGGTTAGCCCCCTTTAGTTCTAATGTACCCCCCTAACCCCCCCAATAAAGGTTTAACCCCGTGATCACCCCCCGTCGCCAGTGTCACTAAGGCTGGGTTCACATTGCAGCGGTTTATGAGAACGAATGTGATTCGCACCGCACTGCAGTGCAAATCACATCCGATCTCTGTGCGATTCGAGTTCAGCCATTCGCCGCACCCGCCGCACCCGCCACACCCGCCGCACCCGCCGCAAATTCGCACGGGACCCTTTTTTTGGCCCGCAGCAGAATCGGATCGCATGGGTGTTCACACCATGCGATCCGAGTTTGCAGATCGCACTGCGATATGCGAACTGATCTGGGGGTGTCAGTAACATTTCACTGACACTCCCAGCAGTTCGCATAGGGCAGTGTGAACTGCCGCCGGGAGGCATGCGATGCGGGAACCCGCCGCGGATTCGCGGCGTTTCCGCATCGCTCCAGTGTGAACCCAGCCTAATAAGCGATCATTTTTCTGATCGCCGTATTAGTGTCACAGGTGACGCTAGTTAGGCAGGTAGGTATTTAGGTTCGCCGCAGCTTTTTATAGCGCTAGGGACCCCCATATACTACCGCATAAAGCCCCCTGATTGCCCCCTAGTTAACCCTTTCACCAGTGATCACCATATAACTGTTACAGGTGACGCTGGTTGGTTAGTTATTTTTTTATAGTTTCAGGGCACCCGCCATTTATTACCTAATAAAGGTTTAACCCCCTGATCACCCGGCAGGTGTCATTTGTGACTAATAACTGTTAGGGCAGTTAGGGTTAGCCCCCTTTAGTTCTAAGGTACCCCCCTAACCCCCCCAATAAAGGTTTAACCCCGTGATCACCCCCCGTCGCCAGTGTCACTAAGGCTGGGTTCACATTGCAGCGGTTTATGAGAACGGATGTGATTCGCACCGCACTGCAGTGCAAATCACATCCGATCTCTGTGCGATTCGAGTTCAGCTATACAGATAGTATGGCTGAATTCGTGTCGCACCCGCCGCAAACTCGCACGGGACCCTTTTTTTGGTCCGCAGCAGAATCGGATCGCATGGGTGTTCACACCATGCGATCCAAGTTTGCAGATCGCACTGCGATATGCGAACTGATCTGGGGGTGTCATTAACATTTCACTGACACTCCCAGCAGTTCGCATAGGGCAGTGTGAACTGCCGCCGGGAGGCATGCGATGCGGGAACCCGCCGCGCATTCGTGGCGTTCCCGCATCGCTCCAGTGTGAACCCAGCCTAATAAGCGATCGTTTTTCTGATCGCTGTATTAGTGTCACAGGTGACGCTAGTTAGGCAGGTAGGTATTTAGGTTCGCCGCAGCTTTTTATAGCGCCAGGGACCCCCATATACTACCGCATAAAGCCCCCTGATTGCCCCCTAGTTAACCCTTTCACCAGTGATCACCATATAACTGTTACAGGTGACGCTGGTTGGTTAGTTATTTTTTTATAGTTTCAGGGCACCCGCCATTTATTACCTAGTCTCACTAGTGTACCCCTAAATTTAGGGGTGTCTACTTTCTAAAATGGGGTCATTTGGGGGGGGGGGGGGTTTGTGCCATCTTGGCATTTTATGGCCTTCAAAACTGTAACGCCCTTAGAAAGCCTGAAGGCGGTGCTTGGTTTTTGGGGCCCCGTACGCGGCTAGGCTCCCAAAAAGTCCCACATATGTGGTATCCCCGTACTCAGGAGAAGCAGCAGAATTTATTTTGGGGTGTCATTTCACATATGCCCATGGCATGCGTGAGCAATATATCATTTAGTGACAACTTTGTGAAAAAAAAAAAAAGTTTGTAATTTTCCCGCAACTTGTGGCAAAATATAAAATATTCCATGGACTCAACATGCCTCTCAGCAAATAGCTTGGGGTGTCTACTTTCTAAAATGGGGTCATTTGTGGGGGTTTTGTGCCATCTTGGCATTTTATGGCCTTCAAAACTGTAATAGGTAGTGAGAAGTGAACTCAAAAAATTACGCCCTTAGAAAGCCTGAAGGCGGTGCTTGGTTTTCGGGGCCCCGTACGCGGCTAGGCTCCCAAAAAGTCCCACATATGTGGTATCCCCGTACTCAGGAGAAGCAGCAGAATTTATTTTGGGGTGTCATTTCACATATGCCCATGGCATGCATGAGCAATATATCATTAAGTGACAACTTTGTGAAAAAAAAAAAAAAAAAAAAAAAGTTTGTAATTTTCCCGCAACTTGTGGCAAAATATAAAATATTCCATGGACTCAACATGCCTCTCAGCAAATAGCTTGGGGTGTCTACTTTCTAAAATGGGGTCATTTGTGGGGGTTTTGTGCCATCTTGGCATTTTATGGCCTTCAAAACTGTAATAGGTAGTGAGGCGTGAAATCAAAAATTGACGCCCTTAGAAAGCCTGAAGGCGGTGCTTGGTTTTCGGGGCCCTGTACGCGGCTAGGCTCCCAAAAAGTCCCACATATGTGGTATCCCCGTACTCAGGAGAAGCAGCAGAATTTATTTTGGGGTGTCATTTCACATACGCCCATAGCATGTGTGAGCAATATATCATTTAGTGACAACTTTGTGTAAAAAAAAAAAAAAAATTTTTTTTTTGTCATTATTCAATCGCTTGAGGCAAAAAAATAAAATATTCAATGGGCTCAACATGCCTCTTATCAATTTCCTTAGGGGGTCTACTTTCCAAAATGGGGTCATTTGGGGGGGTTTTGTACTGCCCTGTCATTTTAGCACCTCAAGAAATGAGATAGGCAGTCGTAAACTAAAAGCTGCGTAAATTCCAGAAAACGTACCTTAGTTTGTAGATGTGACAACTTTTGCGCAAACCAATAAATATACAATTATTGACTTTTTTTTTACCAAAGACATGTGGCTGAATACATTTTGTCCTAAATGTATGACTAAAATTGAGTTTATTGGATTTTTCTAATAACAAAAAGTAGAAAATATCATTTTTTTTCAAAATTTGCGGTCTTTTTACGTTTATATCGCAAAAAATAAAAATCGCAGAGGCAATCAAATACCATCAAAAGAAAGCTCTATTTGTGGGAAGAAAAGGACGCAAATTTTGTTTGGGTACAACATTGCATGACCGCGCAATTACCAGTTAAAGCAGCGCAGTGCCAAAGTGTAAAAAGACCTCTGGTCATTTACCAGCAAAATGGTCCGGTCTGAAAGTGGTTAATAAATTATATGACGCAAAAATAAAACATGTTTATTTTAGTAAAATAATTCAGTTTGTCAAGAGTTAAATCATCCCTAGGCTTCTTGGATTATTTCTTATGCCGTGTACACACGACCGGACTTTTCGTCAGGACTAGGTTGACGGAATGAATCCGTCAGATATTATGTATGGGCTCCAGCGGACTTTTTTTCCCCCAAAAGTCAGACGGACCTAGAAATAAAATACGTTTCAAATCTTTCCGATGGACTCAAGTCTAGTCGAAAAATCCGTTTGTCTGTATGCTAGTCCGATGGACGAAAACCGACGCTAGGGCAGCTATTGGCTACTGGCTATGAACTTCCTTATTCTAGTCCAGTCATGCGTCATCACGCTCAAATCCGTCGGACTTTGGTGTGCTTGTGTGTGGCCAAGTCCGTTTGTTTGGAAAGTCCGTCGGAACTCCAATGAAAGTCCGTGGGGAAGACCGTCGGACCTACTCCGCCAAAAAGGCTGGTCGTGTGTTGGCGGCATTAGAACACCTTGACATAGAAACCTTCTCTCCAGGTATTGGCTCTTGTCCAATCACTCCAGCACATTAGTTATACCACTTGCAGTTCCTATATGGGGAGAAGACCTAAATCACATGTATAGGCTGTAGTTGAGGTTTCGCCAAAATCACAAATACAACTGATCACACAGGGCTGGGACTAGGTAGAAAGTATTTCATCACTTCATTTGCGCTATAAATATGTAGCGCCAGCTCCTGAAGAGCACACGCTATGTTTTTGAAATTTAATGTTACTCCTGAACTGCAGTTTGGTTTGGGTATAATTATTCTATATTTTGATATATTAGTGCTACAAATAAAAAAAGGCTGACAATTTTTAAAAATAAAAAACAATATTTTTCACTTTCTACTAACATATCCAATAAAAAAATAAAAAAAAACATATTTATACACATATTTTTGTTAAAAAATCCTTAATAAGCGTATATTGATTGGTTTGTGGAAGAGTTATAGCTTCTACAAAATATGGAATTTTTTATTTATTTTTTTACCAGTAATGGTTGCGCTCAGCAACTTAAAGTGGGACTGTGATATTGAGGCCGACAAATCGGACACCTAACTGACACTTTTGACACTTTTTTGAGGACCGGTCACATTATTACAGTGATCAGTGCTAAACATATGCACTATCACTGTACTAATGACACTAACAGGGAAGGGGCGATAAAAGGGTTAACTGTGTGCCTGGCTTAGTGTTTTACTACTGTGGGGGAGGTGCTTTTACTACTGGAAGACATGGATCTGAGTTTCTGCTTTACAGAAACACAGGATCCATGTCTTCTGTACTGACAGAATGACAGTCTGCCTTGTAACGAATGATCAGCGGGTGCCGGCGGAGATTAGGTGTCTGCGGGACCCGCTGATCAACTCTCGCTGTATAAAATCAAAGCAGGAGCACTCATGCCCAAAACCCGGAAGTGCAGAACCTCATATATATATACATGATTCTGCACAGCGCAGCCACCCTGTAGCAGTAAATCTTCTATGGGGCGGTCGGCAAGTGGTTATATATATTCTATTAAAATAATTTTGTCATGGGTTAAATAGGTTAAATCATCCCTAGGCTACTTAAATTATTTCTTCTAACACCATGGCATAGAAACCTTCTCACCAGGTATTGGCTCTTGTCCAACCACCCTCGCAGATTAGTTATACCACTTGCTCATATATGGGGAGCAGCACTTATACACTTGTATAGTCTCTAGATGTGGTGTCCCCAAAATCACATATGCATTTAACTAATCACAAAGGGCTGGGACTTTAAATTCCAGAATGTGCAGCTTTTTCATAAAGGAAGAAAAAAATAAAATAAAAAATTATATATATATATTATATATATATATATATATATATATATATATATATATATATATATATATATATATATATATATATATATATATACAGTATCTCACAAAAGTGAGTACACCCCTCACATTTTTGTGAACATTATATTATATCTTTTCATGTGACAACATTGAAGAAATTACAGTTTGCTAAAGACAAGCAGACCAAGGACATGGATTACTGGAACCCTGTTCTGTGGACTGATGAGACCAAGATAAACTTAATTGGTTCAGATGGTGTTGAGAGTGTGTGACAGAAACCAGCTGAGGAGTACAAAGACAAGTGTGTCTTGCCTACAGTCAAGCATGGTGGTGGGAGTGTCGTGGTCTGGGGCTGCATGAGTGCTGTCGGCACTGGGAAGCTACAGTTCATTGAGGGAACCATGAATGCCAACATGTACTTTAACATACTCAAGCAGAGCATGATCCTCTCCCTTCAGAGACTAGGCTGCAGGGCAGTCTTCCAACATGATAACGATCCGAAACACACCTCCAAGACGACCACTATCTTGCTAAAGAAGCTGAGGGAAAAGGGTGATGTACTGGCCAAGCATGTCTCCAGACCTAAACCCTATTGAGCATCTGTGGGGCATCCTTAATTGGATGGTGGAAGAGCGCAAGGTCTTTAACATATAGTCATAGAGGAGTGGAAGAGGACTCCAGTGGCAACCTGTGAAGCTCTGGTGAACTCCATGCCCAAGAGGGTTAAGGCAGTGCTGGAAAATAATGGTGGCCACACAAAAGCTTGACACTTTGAGCCCAATTTGGAAATTTTAACTTATGGGTGCACTCACTTTTGTTGCCAGCGGTTTAGACATTATTGGCTGTGTGTTGAGTTATTTTGAGGGAGTGAGAATAAACATGGCCTCCAGGTTTGTGGTCAGTAGGAAGAATAGTACCCCATCATTGGTATTAGTGAGAAGAATAGTACCCCACCATTAATATCAGTAGAAGAAACAGTGCCCCATTGATGATGTTAGCGAGAGGAACAGTTTGCCATCATTGATAGTAGTGGGAGAAATACTGACGCATCATTAGTGTCAGTGACAGGAATAATTCCCCATTGTTGGTGTCAATGAGAGGGATAATGCCTAATATCATTGGGCTGAAAAGTGCCCCAAGGGGCAAATAAAGGCTAGCAAAGGCACTACGTTAGTTTGGGGACCTCTGCTATAGATCATAAAAACATTCAACCATATATTTTATTCAATCAGTAACACAAATCAATATTGGTGTTTGTTTTGTTAGTGTCATTTTGCCAGCCCCATTTGCTCCATATACTTGACATGCTTTGGGTGTCTATCTATCTATCTATCTATCTATCTATCTATCTATCTATCTATCTATCTATCTATCTATCTATCTATCTATCTATCTATCTATCTGCCTATCTATAAATCCATACAGTATATACAGTATATATGTTCAAAGAAGGGTAGACAGCACCTGAAACTTTTGTAGTGGATGCATAGTTACCCCATGCCCTTCCTTCAAGGCTCAATATGTAGCAGGAATCTAAACAGGGCTGGGACAAGGGGTGGGCGTGAGGTACAGCTGCCCTGGGCACTGTGGTATTATGTGAGGTGCAGGGGTACCACAAGCAGATTGGGGGGGGAGATTTGTGTTGGGAGGGGGGATTTGGGGGGACGGCAGGAGGTTATAATTGTTCTAGGAGGGAAAAATTGGGGAGATGTGCTAGGAGTGATGATTTGGGGGGGGGGGGTTGTATTGAGAGGGAATATGGGGGGGAGAGGATTTGTGTTAGGAAGGGGGATTTTGTATTTGTGCTAAAAAATGTCATTTGCTGTGGGGGGGGGGGGGGTATTTGTGCTAGGAGGAGAATTTTTTGGGGAGGGGGATTTGAGCTAGAAGGGATGACTGGGGGGCATTTGTGCTAGGAGGGGAAATTTGTGGGGGGGTGTATTTGTGCTAGGGTGGGTTTTTGAGGGAGGGGAATTTGTGCTAGGAAGGGACATTTGAGGGGTAGATGATTTGTGCTAGGGGTAAGGGGAATTTTTGGAGGGGAAGGGATTGTGCTGGGAGCATATGTGGAACGAGAGGATTTTTTTGGGGGAGGAGGGGATTTTTGCTGACACATAATGCTCATACATCGGGGGGGGGGGGGATTTGTCATGTTCTCCCTGGGCCCTGGGCTCTACATGACCTTGTCCCAGCACTGAATCCAAAACCAGGGGTTGCAATACATATAAAGTTTATTCAAATGTCCATCAGACGAAAAGGTTTCAAAGATTTGTATTGTATAATCTATAATAACACAATTACTCTGAATTTACTAAAATTATAGAATTGATTGATGCTGAAGCTAAATCTTACTATACTGTATATGTGCTGTATTAGTATGTATCTGTCTTTCTTGGTTTAATGAATAAACTTTATTTATACTGCAACCTCTAGTTTTGAATTACTGATATATATACTGTATATATACATATGTATATCTTGATATGTTAGTCATATGGTATTGTTGAGGACAAGGATGCCCTCCAGCAGGCAGCTCTTAATCTTGCGGTCACTCTGCATTGCCTGCCACTATGGTGTCTATAAAAAAAAAATGTAGACAGTGTACTAAAAATGAGTAAGCAGTATTGTCTGTGCATCTATGTGGAGGTGACCTTATTGGTACAGGCAGGGCCTTATTTCCTCATGTCAGGGCCTCCACCAAGGAGGACAGTGAGCAGCACTGTGGGGACATCATCAATTCCCACTCCAAATCTCCTGAGACTAGTAATCAAGAGCAGCGGTCCCTCTGATTCAAACTAAAGATTTATGTGCACAGAAGTGCCAGGGATCCTCACATACAAGGATATGCCCTGCTATTTTTTAGTGGAAATTACAGACAAAGGATTTTTTTTTCTAGGGTACTGTAAAGGGCGGACTGACTATTCTGAGGCCATAATTGTGAGTAGCAGACATACTAATCCCCCTCCTCTCTTTCTCACCCCTTCTCTACCCTCTCTCTCTTCCTCCCCCCTCTTCTTTCACCCCTCATTTCTCCTCCCTCCCTCTCTCTCTCACCACATCCCATTCTCTCGCCCCCTATCTTTTTCACCCCCTCTCTCTCACGCCATCCTCTCACCCCCACTCTCTCTCACCTCCTTTCTCTCTCTCACCCCCCCACTCTCTCTCAACCCCTCTCTTTCACGCCATTCTCTCTCCCCCATTCTCTCTCACCTCCTTTTTCTCTCACCCCCTCACTCTCTCTCTCACCCACACTACTCTCTCACCCCCTTCTCTCTCATCTCTTCTCTCTCTCTTACCCCCCCTCTCTCACCCCCCTCTCTCACCCCCTCCCCCCCTCATCCCCTCCCCTTTCACCCTTCCTTCTTCCCCCACCACTTCTCCCCTTCCTCCCTCCGCTTCCTCCCTACCCTTACTCCATTTCTCTCCTACTTTTCCATCTCCCCATCTCTCTTTCCCTCCTATTCACTTTAGGGTCACTTTAATCTGAGTTAAAAAAAAAAAAAAAACATGTCAATCCTGATATAACAGGCTCAGGTGCATGACTCTAGGTAAGACTGTTGTTTTTATCACATGATTGTTCTCAGTGCAAACTTATTTTTGGCAGAGAAAATACATAGCCCACAATAGACTGAGCTACAAATACATATCTTGTACATTTGCAGGCTTAGGAACTTAACCACCTCAATAGTGGGCACTTTCACCCCCTTCCTGTCCAGGCCATTTTTTAGATTTCAGCACTGTCACACTTTGAATGACAATTGCACAGTCATACAACACTGTAACCAAATTAAATGTATTATCTTTTTCTTCACACAAATAGAGCTTTCTTTTGGTGGCATTTAATCACTGCTGGGATTTTTATAAAAAAAAAAAAAAAAAAGACCGACAATTTAGAAAAAAAAATGTTTTTCTTATTTTCTGTCAGTAAATTTTGTAAATAAGTAATTTTTCTCCTTCATTGATGTGTGCTGATGAGGCTCCACTTATGGGCACTGATGAGGTGGCACTTATGGGCACTTATTAGGTGGCACTGATGACAAGGCACTAATATGCCACACTGATGGACACTGATAGGTGGCACTGATATGCGGCTCTGGTGGGCACTGATATGTGGCTCTAGTGGGCACTGATATGTGGCTCTAGTGGGCACTGATAGGTGGTACTGGTGGGCACTAATAGGCGGCACTGGTGGGCACTGATAGGCAGCACGGATAGACAGCACTGATGGGCACTGATCGGTGATGCTGATGGGCACTGATGGTTGGGACTGATGGGCATTGATACTGCTGGAAAAAAAGAGCCTGCACAATGTTTCAGCAACCATCCCAAAATAACAGGCTGGTACATAGTAAATGGAGAGGTGAAAACATCATGGCCCTCAGAGGTAAACTGAAATAGTAGCTCAGAACATACCTGAATCAACGGTTTTACTTCCCTAACTATACTTTCCTAAGTGAAATTCTGCCCTCAACAGCAAAAGCATGTGCTGTCAGAAGCTCCTTCCCAGCAGCTCCTCCTCAGTGATATCCTGCCAAAGTGAATGACAAAAATCCTTATTCTCTGCTGCAAGTTGCACATGGCAAATAACCTTTATTCTAAAGCCTCATACACACTATCAGATTTTCTGCAGATTGTTGTCTTCAGATTTACCAAAACCATATAATATGAGGTCAAACTTTAGGAGTTTCAATTTGTATGCAATCAGGCAGGCCCTTGCACTACATGGTTTTGGTAAATCTGAAGACAAAAATCTGCAGAAAATCTGATAGTGTGTATGGGGCTTAAGCATCTTGACAAAGGAAAAGCAAAAATACAAAGCAACTGGCTCCCAGTTCCCAAGTGTAGCCAGTCTGGTCTTTGGTGGGCATCACGATTATGTCAGGGATCAGCGGCTAAGGAGACCAGACACAAAGCTACACAAGGGAACTGAGACCAAACAAAGTATATATCATTAAAGTGATATTTATTTAGCGTGAACACACACCAATAAACATACACAGCAATCAATGAACACAGCAAACAGTGAACACAGCAAAAACAAGCCCCATCCACAACAACCCCACTGACAAAAATCACTAACCAACACAACTAAAGACTAAGTACAACTATATACAAAATACAGATAGGGGTACAGGGAAAGCAGGGATACAAGGTAGGGGGATCCTGACTGGGTACTGAGCAGAGGGAGGCAGGAGCAAGGCAGAGGGGTACAGACTGGATCAGGCTAAGCAGGAACAACAGGCAGCAAGGAAGGGACCACAATTGTGATGCACCGGGGAAGGGAGGCACAACCTTAAGTAACTCCCCAGCAGCTGAACACTAATTTCCCTGAATACCACAGCCTGCTGGCTTCTGGGAACCTGCTGGTGAACACTGGAGCTGCAGCAAACAGCCCAGAAGAGGATAGTGCCACCAGCAGGTGAACTTAATCCTAACACATGTAGTATCAACACCGTGTGGCCATGATCGCCGTGCTGCGTGCCCCAGCAGGCACGCCATAGTGACCGTTCTGTTGTGCCATCATATGATGTCCTCCCAGAATGAGAGCCACACCATCACGCCATCATTTGATGGTGGGCTGGCAGCAAGCAGTTAAAGTGGATGTAAACGCTCACATATACCCAGTGAAATGAACAGCCTCAGATGATACACAGATTAAACAAATCTCCCTATATACGTTTTACATGTATAGCTGCTGTCTTCAGCTTTATATACTGTTTAGAAAGTGCACATCATATTAGGAGATTTTCTCTTCCTGGTTAGCACTACGGGAAGCCTGGCATACAGCCAAGACAGCTAATTGGAGGAAAGGCACAAAGGCACACACCCCCTCTCCCCATAGGTAGAGACATTCAGTTCTGTTTGTTGAATCTCTCAGCTCAGTGTTAATTTATTTAAAAGAAACCCCAACAAAAAACTCAAGCTGCTTTTATCATATGTGAGGGAGTACTCATGCTGATAACAGAAGAACAGAGCAGGAGACAGCTACGGGACATAGTGTTTTGAAGAGAGATAGCAAAACAATGCAGATATATGTGCCCAGCTCAAATTTCATGAATTGGGTTTACATCCACTTTAACCACTTTCAGACCGGACCATTTTGCTGGCTTAAGACCAGACCACTTTTTGCAATTTGGCACTGCGTCACTTTAACTGACAATTGTGCGGTCATGCGACATGGCTCCCAAACAAAATTGACGTCCTTTTTTTCCCACAAATAGAGCTTTCTTTTGGTGATATTTGATCACCCCTGCGGTTTTTATTTTTTGCGCTATAAACAAAAAAAAGAGCAACAATTTTGAAAAAAACGCATTATTTTTTACTTTTTGCCTGCTTATTATCGTGCCTGATTCGACCTGTGTGAGGACCATCACCGCCATTGCTGAGGGGTTCAGTGTACAGCACAGAGATCCCGTGCTGGGATAATAGCCACCTGCACGTTGTGGTCCCCTATAATTAGGGACCATTGCAATCTGGTAAACGGCAGTGTTTGCTGTGGTGAAGGCATCTCTCATCTTTTCATGTGTCTTTGGGGTGTCTATGTCAGAAGAGTCAACATTTCACCCTGCATGGACTATATTCATATTTTGTGCACCAAAGTGTGGGTCATATAGGTGGCTTACCCCAGGGTGAGTTCTTCTGGACCATGTTAGGCACTTTGAATAGGTGTAACCTTGTCACTGATGCATTTAGGAGGGACACGCAAAGCCCTTTGCCCTCTTCACCTGTCCGGCGTATCACCACTATCTCTCTCCCATTAACGGTATGGAGCCCCACTGTGTCCCTAAAGCTGACTCCATGCACGCACTTCACGTAACGCTTCCTCTTCTGTGCCTGTGTACAGGTTGGGGACCTCTGCAGTGCTGAAATGCTCCCGTTATGATGGTAGATGAATCTGCTCAAAAAGAGAGTGCTGAAAACAACTTCTCCTGGTAGAACCTATACCATCTGCCTCATGTACACGCTTAATGACAGATGGCATCATTACTCTTGGTAACCACTATATCTTCATACTGTATTAACATTTGTACAGTTATCTTCATACCTCAATGTGCTTAGTGACCTGCACTGTAGACTATATGTGCTGGTTACTTGTATTACATCCCTTTAGTAATTTCAGACCAGGCAAAAACAAAGTTTCAAAAACTTTACTGAAGAATAAGCTAACACAACAGTTTAACATAAAGTGCAGTCTTTTCCTAACATCCTTAGTCCCTAACTCAGGCTTGTGGCTGCCCCAGCATACCCGCACAGGAAACAGTCCATCTTTGGCAGAGTCCATGCTAGTATATTCAGGATTGGCACCTTCAGGGTGGACTGCAAGCCCCAGCAGCTCCTTCCAGTAGTACCTGAGTCCTAAGAGCAGATGTGCCCTAATTGTCATTCTGGACTTGGCATATTCAGCAGGCCAACAGAAATGGAGTCTGGCAATGGTACCAACAGCTTCTCAGTGTGTGAGTTGCCTGAGCCCCTTAGATATGGACCACTATCCCTTTTATAATACACAGAACCAATGGGTTTGACCCAGGAAAGCCCACCAAGAAAATAACTGGGAAACACAATTAACAAAAACCAACCTTCCCGGTCGGGGCAGTGTTAAGTTCTATCTGTCTACACACGGCTTTCTATAGTGGCACATGGAGAAGAGGAGGAGCCCAGAGCACCAGTGGGGAACCCAAGATGAGGAGGATTGGGGCTGCTCTGTGCAAAAACCATTGCACAAAGCAGGTAAGCATAACATTGTGTTATTAAAATAAAATATTTTTACAATCACTTTAATCAAGAAAACTGCTGGTTAAAGACAACAATTCCAATGCAACCATTCTGCACCATCAGAGAGCATAGCATATGGCTCAAACATTAGAATAGGATTCTCCAGCACTGAAAGGAAGCTTCCACTATGATGGGTAATTGCAATCCTTATAGGTTCAGTTTTAACCTTATATGAGTGGAGAATATTATAAGAGTATCACTTCTAAGCTATGACGGCAATAAATAATTAAATATCAGAATTCTATATATTTGACAACAATTCTGAAACGTGTGTATAAATAAGGCAAAAGATCCAAAGTCAAAGCAGCTATTGTAATGACCTGAGCGATTTCTCAAATGGCTTTTACAGAAGTCAAGCCCCAAGGTCAAGAGGTCTTGACCTTAGAGGTGTTGAAATCACATATTGTAAGGAAAGAGTGGGCTGAAAAAATCATCTGCTCTGTTTGAGAACAATGAATGGATCAGGACATGACTAATCTGTATCTGCATAATTCAGGTAAGTCATTTTATTGAAACTGACAGGGATGTGACAGGCTAAGAAATTGAGCTGGCTCACAATAGAAAATCTTAGTAGGAGATAAAAGGAAATAATTTCGACATTTTACGTTCACTGTAGTCATATAGAGATACTGCTCCATTTTCTCATGTCCCAACAGCCATTTTGCTCATGAGGTTATTGAGAATATTTTTGAATAATAATGATCCTCCTTAAAATCCACCACATCAAAAAACACGACCTCTGCTAATAACTGTTTCTGGTACAGTAATAGCCCTTATAGTCACAAATAACATGTTCAATAACACATTTATCGGCTTTGCAAAGTGAAAACGTTTTAAAATAGCAGTGGCTACATGGAACCAATTTTTATTAAAATGGGATTTGTTCGATTTTTTTTCTGCTCTTCTGGCTTGTACTGAAATGACAAATCTCAAGCCAGAGGTCAGAAGGTGACAAATCGTCTTCAGTGAAAGCTGCTGATGCCATTCAAGTGATCAAGCCTTTTAAATTCCTTCATTTATCTTGATGTGACAAGTATTATTTTCCTTACACATACACACTAACACACATAGGCTAGCAAAGTGCATTTCTCAACCAAGTGTTAATGAAATGCAATCCAATGCCTACATTTCTAGATTTTTTTATTTTTTTTTATGAAGCAGATATTTAAGGAGCCTTAAAAAAATGAATATAATAATATGTTGACCAATGATTGCCAATATGATTGAATTATATCTGTTTACAAAAATTAAACATACATAGCAAGGTATATGTCAACTGCAATGTACAGTATCTATGAAATGTTTGCATTGCCTTTTGTCAAAATCGTCTAAAAAATACACTTATTCTGTGAGCCAATGTTGAAAATTGCTTGTGTAACACAATTCAGAACTTTCTGCACACATTGAGCATTTTAGCCTCAGAAAACATTTACCAATCACTTTTCCTTAAAAAAAAATTGTTGCTAAATAGTTAATCTCTTCATGAAATCCCAGTGATTCTTTTGAACATTTTATATACACAAAAACGCAATGGGCTTGAATTTACCAAAGAAAAAAAGAGAGAAAGACACAGGCACCTCTAAAGTATGGACTGCAGTATTTAATGATAAAGGGTGCAATAAAAACTCACATTTGACGTATTTGTGTACAGGCACTATGAGGTCCAGTGAACCGCATTATCGATTGCCCATGCTGTGTATGACAGCCACGTCCCGCTTGTCTGATGGAAACTGGTGTCCTGGCCAGCAGGAAACTTTGGAGCTCGGGTGGGATCCAAACCGAGGTTTGGAGCGCTTCTGAAGTCCGAAGAAGAGTGCGTGATGACAGACGTGCTTGCGACACGTTTTTGGTGCATGCGCACTGGAAAGAAGTGCACAGTGCATGCTCTTTTCTCAAGCTGCACATCTTTCCACAAAATGTGGAATGTGTCTGATCTGTCCACTGCAATGTTGCAGTCCCGATAGAAATTGTCGCCATTACTAATAAAAAAAAAAAATTCAGAACAAAAATGCTGTAAATCTATCCTCTATTTTGTAGACGCTATAACTTTTGTACAAACCAATCAATTGTATGTATGAATGTGAGTTAGGGACCTTAGATTATAAGCTCTTTGAGGGGAGGGACCAATGTGAATTTACAATGTATATGTATAGCGCTGCGTAAATTGAGGGCGCTATATAAGTAACTGAAATAAATAAATATATACACTTACTGCGATTTTTTTTTTTTATACCAAACATATGTAGAAGAATACATATCGGCCTAAAATGAGGAAGAAATTAGTTTTTATATATATATATTTTTTGGAGATATTTATTATAGCAAATTGTCCGTTTTTTTGGTTTATAGCTCACCGCAGAGGTGATCAAATACCACCAAAAGAAATTTGTGGGAAAAAAAGGAGGTCAATTTTGTTTGGGTATAACATCACACAACCTTCCGAAGCTGAAGTGGTTAAAGCATGCTGTGTATTTAGTGAACATTTTTAATTAAAGGGATGCATTAAGGTGAAAAAAACACCTGGCAGTGACCCCCCCCCCCCCCTGCACACCCCCGTTTTACTTACTCGAGCCCTGAATTTCCGTCGGCAGAGACACACTCCCCCTCTCTCCACAGGGTCCTGACTCTTGATTGGATAGATTGATAGCAGCGCAGCCATTGGCTCCCACCGCTGTCAATCAAATGCAATGATGTGGGGCGCCGGGGGGCGGGGCCGAGTCCGACATTTGTGTCTATGGACGCAAATGCTGGACTCGGGAGCGCACCCGCAAGGTATACCCCCCGGGAGAGCACTTCACTTAGGGGTCAGCTGATGCAGGGAGGAGCTGCAAGAGCTGCCAGTGGACCCCAGAAGTCGAGGATTGGGCCACACCGTGCAAAACAAGCTGCACAGTGGATGTAAGTATGACATGTTTGTTATTTTAAAAAAAAGAGGGTTTACAATCACTTTAGTCAGTAGTCATTCACTACAGCTTAGCAATCTAGCATCTCATTGCCATAAGGAGAAAAAAAAGTAGAAATGATACTTATATGATGACACAGAAATTATGTTTGAATGTATCCTGATTATGCCATGATTTTGTTCTATGAGTTGTTGGTGTTTTCTTTAAAGAATTCTCATGTATAACGTTTAAAATATTCTGAACCAAAATAAAACTAAAACATTGCACATTTTTTTTGTATTATAACCCAAAATGCAATTTCTGGCATGCCCCCCTCCCCCTCATTCAATGACTTTGCAGCCAATTAGAGCAGGTGGTGAATTGATAACCAAGTAGATTGTTGATAGAAGAGAAAGAGACAGAAGTGCACTTGAGGTTTCTGTACACACATATAGTAGACAACATTATACAATTACTGAAGCTTTCTATCCAAATAATGAAAAGATATGCAATCAGAAAAATAATTTGGTTAAAATATGTAAACTGCTAGGGAATCAACCTATTCACTATGCAAATTGTCCTGTAAGGTCTAATGATTGAGATGCCTAAAAAGAAAAAAAAAACACAAATACATAATTTTAGCAAGTATTAGTAAATCCATTTACAGCCCCTTCAGAAGCATTAAAAGCAATTAGTGATTTAGATAGGAATTGTACTAATTGCTTATATTGCTATTTGCTTGAGAAAAATGCCACTTGTGTGCTTGACAAATTGTTTATAATCATTATGATAGTGCTGTTTAATCATTATCATCATGCAGGTGTAGATCTGGAAAATGTGCAATATCTAATATCATACCAGATAAAACAAATCCATTCAAGTCCTAATAATGAAATACACACTTATGAGTACATTGATAATCAACAGTTTAATGAAGAGGTATGCATACTAGATATACTAGATATACTAACTACTAACTCAATTTCAGAGATATAACCTTATAAAATAATTAATAAACCAAGTAACTATATATATATATATATATATATATATATATATATATATATATATATATGTGAAACAAAGATGAAACGGAGGGAATGAAAGGAAGCAAGGACCATAAGGAGTATTGTGGTTTGCCCGCCACCCTACCCAGCCAGGCACACAGTTCTCATTCACCCTCAGGCAGAAAACCAGTCTTTCATGAGATGCCCAACTGACTGCAGAAAAAATATGTGGATCAACTATATACACCTCTGCCTCCGGTATATACAACTGCTTTACTTCCAGCTCCAGCACAGCTCTTGATCTCTCTCTCTCTCTCTCTACAGCACTTTACTTGTTTCTACAGAACTCACTTTCCAGGACCAGCTAGAACTGATATGCAGGCCTGACACTGACTCAGCCGGGCCTAAAGTGAATGCCCTTTGCAGGCAGGGCCCCTATGGTGTAGCAAAAAGTAGGTAGTCCCAGGGCTAGTTGTCCACGTGGCTATTGAGCCCAGTACCACATCTTCTGGCCCTGCCAGTGCTCATGGCTGCAGCTGCTTCTCTCTCCACTGCCCATGCCATCACAGTCCACTCTACTGGCTCTGCACCCATCCCAGACTGCTTGCTCCCAGTCCTCTCTGGTGTACCCCCCAGACCTCCTGACTGTATGACACTTGTCAGCCCTTCTGGCTGCAGGCTGCAACTTGTAGTCCCTCCTGGATACTTGCCCGGTAGTGCTTTCCTGCTGTCCTCTCCTTGCTCCCATGCCTCCTGTCCAAGAACCCTCCACGTGTTTTCAGAGAGTCCCGTCCGCACCCAAGCCCAGGCCCAAGGTCACCCCTCAGACTGGGGAGCTCCCTCCAAGGCCATGACAGCCTAGCACTCCATCTCCAGATTCCAACTCCAACAACTCCTCCCCAGCTGGGCTGACCCTGAGTATTTAAGGAGCCTGCCACCTGCCAATCCAAGTTGGGGGGATGGTCAGGGCTCCTCAGAATACCCCAGGCAGCTCCACTTTTCCTCTCCTCCTTCCTTTCCAGAAGATGCTAGAGCATTCTGGAAAGAAGTGGAAGGTCTTGGTGAAGCTGCTTGAGAGTTACCAGCTCTGCCTAAGTCAATCAACCCTGACCCAGAAGAAAAACATGCAGCCAAGCCCGACAATTTACCTACACTAACTAAAAATGCTATCTCTCTAGCATACTAACTAGAGGGTGTTACAGAAGGATAAGAAAGGAAAGGAAGGATGGCTAGATCACCCTAATAACAAAGGTGAATGAAGAAATTGTAAAGTGATATTCCTGGCTTTACAGTGTGACATTGGTTTGTAAATCACAGGAGTGTCTGAACACAACTGCAAATCCTGTGATGGTCAATGTATACTTTTTTTTATATTTTATTTACATTTTATTTTATTTAAAAAAAATGTGTTATAATAAACATGTATTACAGGATGTATACCTTACATTGTGTTTGCAAGGTCTGCTAGGATTTTTTTCTTTTCTGGCATACTGTGAATTCAGTACTTAACATGTGACTTGACAGCCTTTGCTAACAGAGGTTGAAGCACTGTGCCCCTGCTCATTCACTCATTCAGATCTATGTTTAGCATAACAGCTGCTGAAACATGTTTTTTTCCCAAACATATGAGCATATGAAATCCAGAATATTTTCTGAAAATCTTCACATGAAATATTAATGAAAAATAAGCTATAATATAAATTGTGTTAGTGTTTTAAAAGAAATTCAAGACAAAAAATGTAAATACTTGTGATATATGTGTTCACACATGAGCTTTTTAACCAGGAAAATTATAAATTTTGTTCAGCCAGTCTTTTTGTTCATTTATGCCTGCCATGCTCTTGGTGTCACTTTTCATCAGTGAATGGACTATGAACAAGCATCAGCACACATGTGAGCTCATTACTGCTCTCTCAGCATATAACCCTATCAGGGCACCTCCCACTCAAGTACTGCATGTGCTTGAAGCGTATTAGTATATCACCACTATGCAATACAATAGGATATGATTAACTCATAAACTGGCACTCTTTCTATATGCTTAGAGAGAAAGATATCACTGCTCCAGGTAGGTCAAGTGACAGTAGAAAACCTTCTCATCCAGATTGGAAACGCAGGTGCCGACAAAGCATATAGCAATCAAAAACAGGAAGAAGATCTGGACAGCTGCACTCAAAAAACATTTTTTTGTCTTTTATTCAAAAATTCTCGTGAACAAAAATACAAGCCACAGCAGGAACAGACAGGAGCTAACGCGTTTCACACTTCAATGTAGTGCTTAGTCATAGCTATGGGGGCGGTGCCTGAGTGTTTCATGTGATGTCATGGTGCAGGGGAGCAGAACGAAGTGGCAGGAGCCTCATGTGCGGGATGGAAACAAGGCAAGCTGGAAGCAGGACTGTCAGTGCTGTTTGGACTGGAGTAGACTGAAAGGACCACCTGGCACGGAGAGAGACTGTTGCTGTGACTCAGGAGGGGACGTGTGGTGTCGGCGAGGTGTCATCATCACCTGTGCTGCTGCACACTGCTGTCGGTGTCACAGAGAGAGTCAATTGCCTGCCCATCATTGCCCTAATATCTACCCAAAGCCTGGGTTCACACTAGCGCAAACTCAGAGATTGCATGTGATTCGCACCTGCACTGAGGGGCCAATCCCATGCGATCTCTGAGCAATGCGAGTTCAGCCATACAGTTGCATGGACTCACATTGGATTTGCACAGAAAATAGTGCAGGTGTGTTCTCACCTATGCGATCTGATCCTGCGCGAGTTTGCGGTTCGCACTGCAATCTGTGAAATAAACTGGGGGTGTCATTAACTTTGTTAATGACACTCACAGCGGTTCACACAAGGCAGTGTGAACTGCCTTAGGTAGAGGAGCGATGCGGGAAGCGGCACTGGAATTATGCTGGTTCCCACATCGCACTAGTGTGATTCCAGGATAAATCACATCACTAATTGCATATTGTACTTGTTTGTAGCCTAAAGGCTGACATTTACATTTAAAAGTGTAATTTTGTAACTTTTAGAAATGCCAATAAAAGCTTGGCTGTGCCAGTAAATTTTTTGTGTTTTGTCAGTAAATTTTGATCAGGTTGGTTAGCAACACTGCTAACTTTGTAACTATGTAAGAACCACTTTAAGCATAAATGTCCTCTTTGCTCACCTCCTGCACATCTGAGGGCATTAAATGCACCCATTTCATATTCATGTGGTAGGATAATTAGTCGTTCTTGTTTATATATATATATAGATATACATGTACATACTTTCAATGCATATTTCACATTGTAAACTATATGCTATCATCAAAGACTACATAATGCTGAAGCACAGTAAAATGAGTCCTGATTTTAAACCATCAAAGACAATAAAGAGCTAATGATAATTTACATTACTGTTCTGTTTTTTAAAATAGCAAATGGAAATCTCTTACCAGCAATGAAAGCTAAATAGCATGAAGTTACTTCTATTTATATTTGTACAACATGACTGTATATTAACCATAACAGTATATTGTTATCTAATAGAAAAGGAATATGTATTTTGCCTGTAAATTCTTTTTTTGGGCATTTTTGGCTATTTAGCCTTAGTAGGTATGACTTAAGATGCTTTGTAATTGTGCGTGATCATTCTTTTTGAATAATTTTTTTAATTTTTTTATGTGTATAGATCACTAATAATTCCACATCTCCTTGGAGTGCTTACATTAAACTATTTACATCAATGACTGCCCCAAAGGAGCTTACAGCCTAAAGCCCCCAGAACACTCATATATTCAAACTCACGTTACAGAATAATCATGAATTAGATATAAAGTATATTGATTGATACCTTAACCACCTCAAGACCGGACTGTTTCACCCCCTTCCTGCACAGGCCATGTTTCTGCGCTGTCATACTCTAAATGACAATTGCTCAGGCATGCAACACTATACCCAAATGAAATTTTTATCGTTTTTTTTAGACAGATTTACCTTTTTGGTGGTATTTATTCATCCCTGGGTTTTTAATTTTTTTGCTTTATAAACAAAAACATTTTGGAAAAAAATGTGGAAAATGAAAAAATGTTCATGGTGGATCCAATATAATACTACAAAGGTGCATATGCAGTCGCTGAAACCTGAGATTGAACCAGGGACCTTTAGACCTTCAGGGAGAGAACACTGACGTGGGGGAGCACACTGATAAAAGGAGGGGGGCACACTGAGTTAGGGGGTATTATGCAGAGTATTGCAATTAGGCACAGGTAGCTTGATGTATGCAGAGGATAGCTTTACTTTCATGGATGATGTTAGATTATGTTTTACAGTATTAGAAATATATTACAGGAACAAGGAGGATACAAGTACACATTTAGATATAGACTGTACATCCTGGTATTACCTTGTACCATAGAATACACACTACAATGCCACCTGCTGGATAGATAGGTATAATGCACACAGTACATAGTTCACAGTATATATATATATATATAAGCAGATTGCTGTTGTTCTTCTTACACCCCTTCTCAACAGCATGTGCTTTGTCAAATTATATTCAGCTTCTTCTGGAAATAACTATGATGTTCCTTCAATAAAGCCTGAAGGGGTGCTGTGCACTAGATGTAGGCAGTTGGAAAAAACGGAACATTTGGCTCTATGATGTTGTCATGAGCCTCCTCTGTCTCTCTGATGTTAGAAATATGTCACATAAGTATTGCTGCGCCTCTGGCTCTATGACATTGATATGAGCTTCTTCATGGTACATTGGCCAGGGTATGAAGAGATTCTCCTGGTTGTCTGCTGATGGGAAAAAGTCCTGTGGCTGCAGCATCTGACTCTTGCTGCTCTTAAAGTAAAAGTCATTTAAATTATTCTGCTCCTCTGGTCCTTTTAGGGTCTGATGAGCCTCTTCATTATACATTGGCCTTGGTGTAAAGAGATTCTCCTGGATGTATGCAGAGGGAATAAGTCCTGTGGTGGCTGCAGAATCGGACTAACGCTTGTAGCAAAAGTCATTGAAATAATTCTGCTCCTCTGGCTTTTAGGTTTTTATGAGCCACTTCATGGTACTGTAGCGTAGTAGCTGCCAGACTCCCTTATATCACTTGCAGAGACAATGAACAGTCTTTTGCTGGTTTATTTATTTTTTGTTTAATTGGGCGGATAACTTGGTTGGGGAAAGGGGTATATGGGATTCCCATAGGCTAGTTCATTTCGCCATCATATTTTAAAGATTTCACACATTAGAACATAATTAGAGCCAGAAGAGATGATGTGCATATTTAGTTGCTATAGTGTTTCTCCTGCATCACCATGCAGACCGTTACTCCTCCTCTGCTTAACTCCCTCAGACTATTGCTTCCAGGACTTCCTCACCCATTACCGTGTAAGGATGAGGACATCACTCTTGACTGTGTAAGAGTCTCCAGAACTCCTCCTGCACAAAACTTATCCTGAAGTAAAGTAATGTCACATCTTCTTCTGTAAGCAAGAAGGACCCACTCTGAATAGTCCCTTAAGTTGGCTCTGGTTGCCCGCTACTACTAGGCCAGAGGCCTGCAGCACCTCTCCCCGGAGGCCTAGTAGTTTAAAAGCACATGTTGGATGGTCCACATCCCCACAGTCTCTCCTCTGATCCAGGACTCCTCATCATTGACCGTGTAAACGATGAGGACTTCACTACTGACCGTGTAGAAGCGAAGTTCCCACACAGACTTCTTGGCACATCCAGCCCTCCACTGTGGTACACTCGCCGACCTTTCTCTGCCCTGAGTCCTTGATGGAGAACTTGACAAGACCATACGTTCCGACACCTTCACCTGCCCCTCTGCTCCAGGAGTTCCTTATCAATGACCGTGTGATGATAAGGACATCGCCAATGACCGTGTAAAGGTGAAGTTGCCTCACAGTTCTCCCCGGTCCTTCTCCTGTGATCGGCGCACCCCCCCAGATGGGGGTGTCCTCCTGCTGCTGTCTAGTATTCCATTCACCCAGCTGATAACTCTCCCCAGTGGCATGTTACCTCAGCTTATATAGGAGGCCCACCCCCTGCCAATATCAGTTGGGGATTGGCCAGGGCTCCCACATGAGCTTGCTGCCACTCCAATTCTAGGCCCTGCCCCTCTTCCAGAACATTCTCCCTGAAAGCAGGGGAGGCGCATCATAACTAGAGCACAGGTGGTCACACCCACTGCTACTCTAACCACTCCCAGCCCCCAGATCAAAACAGACAGGCCTAGCTTGCAGCATAGGCCTGCCTAAATTTACCCGTCCTGACAGTCTAACTAATAAAACCCCATTAATAGGACCTACCTATTAGTAGAGGGTGCTACAGTACATTGGCCACTGTGTGAAGAGATTCTCCAGGCTGTCTGCTGATGGGAAAAAGCCATGTGGCTGCTGAATCTGACTAACGCTCTAGTAGCCAAATTCATAGATATAATTCTGCTTTTCTGGCTCTTTTAGGTTCTTGTGAGCCTCCTCATAATCTATTGGTCAGGGAGTGAAGAGATTCTCCTGTCTGACTGCTGGCAGTGGCTGAAAAAAGACCATTTGCTCTGCCAATTGTTGAAGAGCCTCCTTATAATGGTTCTCCATTGGAGTTGGTACTGGTCCCTGGTTGTTCAGTGGTAATAGTGGAGACCAGTCCATTGGTTCCACCTTCTGATGCTCACTCTCGTCACTACAGTCAATTAAATGAAGCTTCTTCTCTGGCTCTTCCAGTTGTTTATGAGCCTCCTGGGTCTTTGGCGATGATGGTGGAGGTGAAAATAAGTCCATTGGTGACATCATCAAACTGTCGCTCATGTATGAAAAGCCTGTGAAATACTCCTGCTTCTTTGATGATACTGGAGCCTCCAGGTCCAGGTAGTTGATAAATGTATTCAATTGCTTGCTGTTATTTGATAGTTCCTCACAAATCTAGAAAGAGAAAAAAAAATTCATCACTGTTTTTAATTGATACAGAGAATAGTAACAAAGTATGGTGAACCCCACCCTGAGGTGCAGCAGATTTCACCAAGCAGGCTCCTTCCACCCTAGCTCCCTCTTGTAGTCAGAAGACAAACAATAATCATCTCCATTAATAAACAGAAATTATTCAGACTACGCCATGTGATTTTATAGTGATCACAAATTCATAGACAGGGCTGATAAATCTGTTAAAACGAGTCTCTTAGACTGCTGAAAATCTCCCCTCCAGCTCCAATGTGTTTGGACTCTATTATCCGTATACTTACTGGTTTGGATTCAGATGGCATGCATGATTTTCTTTGCTCTAACTCTTCCCAGTCGAAGTTCCAGTTGAAGAATGGATGCCTTCTGATGTCACTGACTAGATGGTTTCAGCCCTCTTGGTCTTTCTCTGATGAATGAAATATATGAGAATGAAATATAATGAGACCTTGAATGACCAATAACAATATCTGAGCAATAGAGGAGCTGAGGCTTTCTGTAACTTACCCTCCATGGATGGGATAAGTTCTGAGACCTTCCCCTTATAATGGTGGTCAAGGAGGGTTGCCAACCAGTATCATCCTTCTCCTTTATGAAACATATTCTTGGGTAATTTTGCAGGCTTTGAAGCATGAGGTTGCCCATGCGCCTCAAATTTGCCAAGGCTTGAGAAGCAGACTCCTCGGGGTCACTCAGGATGACAGCACCTGGAACTTCCTCCTGCCAGAATCCTCCTCCTCATCCTCCTCCTGTCTCTCCTCCTGTTTGTTCTGTACCATAGGAATGCTGGTGACCTGATGAAGTGGACATTAAGAGGAAAGGAAGTCCTCCTCTTCCGCCTGCTGCTCTGCCTCCAGTGCCTTGTCCATAATGCCACACAGAGTCTGCTCCAGCAGGAACACAACAGGGATTGTGTCACTGATGCATGCAGTGTCATGGCTCACCATCCTTGTGGCCTCCTCAAATGGTGACAATATAATGCATGCATCCTTAATGATCAGCCATTGGCATGAGGAAAAAAAGCAGAGGTGGCCTAAGCCTGTCGTTGTGCCATATTCGCACAGGTACTTGTTGATGGCCCTCTGCTGCATGTATAGCTGCTGCAGCATTGATAAAGTTGAGTTCACAAGGCGGTTTATGGGCAGGCACATTTCCCGCTGAATTTCAGCCAACTGAACACTGGCTATGTATGACCGCTTGAAATGGCTACAGACTATTCTGGCCAGCTTTAGCATATCTTGCAATGCTTGGTACATATTAAGGAAATGCTGCACCACCAAATTGGGCATGGCACATGTGTCAACATTCCCTGTCTAAGGACGGACAGGAGTTTTCAGCCATTATTGCACACACCAGCATTCCTGGCTACAGCTGGTGTGGTGTGAACCACCACTGGGTCTGTACCTGCAAAGCTGCAAGAATCTCTGCTCCAGTGTGGTTTCTGTCCCATAAACACACCAGCTGAAGCACTGCATGGCACCTTTTAGCCTGACTCTAGGAATAGCCCTTTGAATGCTTAGGGGATACCTGATGTTCATAGGACAATTCTGCAGGGCATGGAGGTGGCAGAGGAGGATAAGGAGGAGGAGGTCTGGCATCATCACTACCAGCTGTATGGAGACATGAGGCACAACAAACTGCAGCACTGAGATCTGTCCTGCATCCTTTCTAGTTGCAAACATTGCTACCCATTGTGCTGTGCACAAAATATATCATCCCTACCCATGATTGCTGGACCACGTGTCAGCAGTAAGGTGGATTTTAGGGCTGACTTCCTTGCCCAACGATGCCAAAACATTCCCTTTCACATGATGGTAGAGAGATGGAACGGCCTTACGTGAAAAGTAATAGCAACTGGGAACCTGCCATTGTGGTAAAGCGCATTGTGCAAATTCGCAGAGGGGGCAGAATCCACCAGGCTGAAAGTCAGAAGCTGGAGGAGAGCCAACAGCTTTGACAAGCTTACATTTAGACACTGGGCATGTGGGTGGCAGGGACTTATTTTTTTCCCGCTGCAGCAGATGGAGCAGAGAAATTTGCCGGCTACATTCGACAGCTGGAGGTGTGCTGCTGACAGATGTGTTGCTAGGACCTGGGACACCCTGTGCTATACCATCAGCCCTGTCAGTGGAGGCTGCTGAGAGGTAATGATTCGGTATCGCAGGAGCAGACTGAAGTGGGTAAGGAGGAGGGACAGATTTTTGTCCCTTTTGCATGGCTTTTAGGTGCTCTTACCAACAGGCTGAGTGGTTGGACATTAAATGCCTTGTTAAGTATGTGGTACCCAACTGGTTGGTGTTTTTGCCACGTTTGATGTGCCTGAGACACAGTTTGTAGATAGCAACAGTGCATTCTGCTGCAAATGTGCTGAAAAAGACCCAGAAAGCTGACCTTTGGGGAGATAAAAGATGCACAATGTGATGGAATAGGGTGGCTGCTCTCTACTCTTTCTTGATGTTGGCCTCCTTGGGGTTGTGCCACCTGACCTTCAGTTTTGCCTCACCTTCAGTTTCCTCCTCTGCTTTATCTGGCACCCAAGTCGCATCAGTGACCTCATCATCATCATCATAATCTCCATCTCCTCTATCTTCATCATTACCACTGGAGACAACTTGGCAATATGCTGTGGCTTGGGGAACATGATTGCCCATTTGTCTACCCACAGTGTTCCTCCCTCATGTTCCTGTCATCCTCAACCTCAGAACCAACATCTGAATCCAGTAATGGCTGGGCATCATCAAGGAGAAAGTGGCTGACGCTGTGGTCAAATAATTCAGCTGACTCCTCAATGGCTGATGTTGGGGCTATGGCAGGAATAGATGTGGACAAGGAGGCAGGTTTATCCACTCTGGCAACTGCAGAGGACTACACACTTGTCTCTGCTTGCGTGACAGAGGATGAGGAGGATGTGGAAGGTTTAGTAAGCCAGTCCACCACCTCCTCTGCATGCTGTGGCTGGATAGCACGGGGAAACTCACTAAACAGAGGAAATAATGCCCTGACCACCACATCCACCTTTGACTGTGGACACATTTTGTTGCCGGCCGCCTTACAGTGCCAGGGTAATGTCTGCCTCTCCTTGTTGTCCTCCCAGACATTATTGGACATTATAAGCAAATTAAATCTGTACGTAGATGCACTTTAATCAATGTAAAGAGGTGTTTGGTGGACTTTAATTTGAGTACTCACACAGACACACTCTACAGATACACTATAATATACTGAGATATAATGTGTCAAACATACAGTGATGCACAAAACTATATGGCATTGAACTGGCAGTAACGTACACAAAACTATATGGCGTTAAACTGGCAGTAACACACACAGAACTATAAGGCGTTAAACTAGCAGTAACGCGCACAGAAGTAAATGGCGTTAAACTGGCAGTAACGCACATAGAAGTAAATGGCGTTAAACTGGCAGTAACGCACACAGAAGTAAATGGCGTTAAACTGACAGTAATGCACACAGAACTATATGGTGTTAAACTGGCAGTAACGCACACAGAACTATATGGTGTTAAACTGGCAGTAATGTACAAAACTATATGGCATTAAACTGGTAGTAACGCATGCAGAACTATATGGCATTAAACTGGCAACAACGCAAACAGAAATATATTGCGTTAAACTAGCAGTAACTCACACAAAACGAAATTACGTTAAACTGTCAGTAACGATTACAGAACTATATGGCGCTAAATTGGCATTAACGCACACAAAACTATATGACATTAAACTGACAGTAATGCACACAAAACTATATGGTGTTAAACTGACAGTAATGCACACAAAACTATATGGCGTTAAACTGGCAGTAACGCACAAAACTATATGGCGTTAAACTGGTAGTAACGCATGCAGAACTATATGGCGTTAAAATGGCAACAACGCAAACAGAAATATATGGCGTTAAACTAGCAGTAACTCACACCAAACTAAATGACGTTAAACTGTCAGTAACGCACACAGAACTATATGGCGTTAAACTGGCATTAACGCACACAAAACTATATGACATTAAACTGACAGTAATGAACACAAAACTATATGGTGTTAAACTGACAGTAACACACACACACAAGTAAATGGCGTTAAACTGGGAGTAACACACACAGAACTATATGGCGTTAAACTGGCAGTAACGCACAAAACTATATGGCATTAAACTGGTAGTAACGCATGCAGAACTATATGGCATTAAAATGGCAACAATGCAAACAGAAATATATGGCGTTAAACTAGCAGTAACTCACACCAAACTAAATGACGTTAAACTGTCAGTAACGCACACATAACTATATGGCGTTAAACTGGCATTAATGCACACAAAACTATATGACATTAAACTGACAGTGATGCACACAAAACTATATGGTGTTAAACTGACAGTAACACACACAGAAGTAAATGACGTTAAACTGGGAGTAACACACACAGAACTATATGGCGTTAAACTAGCAGTAATGCACACAGAAGTAAATGGCGTTAAACTGGCAGAAGCGCAATCAAATAGTTGGTGTTCAACCGTCACTACACTGATGCTATCTTGTCACCAGCCCATCGGAGTGCCCAAGTAACTGTCACCAGCCCATCAGAGTAACCGAGTACCTGTCACCAGCCCATCCGAGTACTTGAATCCTGTCACCAGCCAATCAGAGTAACCAAGTACCTGTCACCGCCCATCAGAATACCCGAATACCTGTGTGTAGCTCATCAAGTTACCCGATTACCTGTCACCAGCCCATCAGAGTACCTAAGTACCTATCTGCAGCCCATACCTCATAGAATATACGTTGGGGTGTTTATTTTGCAAAATGGGGTCATTTTGTGGGTAATTCCACTGGGCTGGTGCTCAAGGACCTTCCAAAGTGTGATGGGTAGGAATGAAATTAAATGTGTAATTTATGCTCCTAGAACGTCTGAAGGTACTACTTCAATGTTGGTCCTCTGTATGTGGCCAGGCTGTGTAAAAGTCTCACTCGGGAAGCCATACTCTGGAAGAGTAGCAAAATGTGTTTTGGGGTGTCATTTTTGCTATATACATGCTATATGTTGAAAATATCTTATAAATTGACAACTTTGTGTAAAAAACAAATGCATTTTCATTTTTTTCCACGTTTTCCAAAAACTTCTGGAAAAAAATTAGCTGTTCAAAAGACTCATTCTGCTTCATAGATTATACGTTGGGCTGCTTGCTTTCCAAAATGTGGTAATTTTGTGGGCAATTTCATTGTCCTGGTGCTCTAGGGCCTTCAAAATTGTAATAGGTGGTTGTGAAATGAGATGTGTCATTTATGCTCTTATGCCGCGTACACACGAGCGGACTTTTCAACATCCAAAGTCCGACGGACTGATTCCGTCAGACTATTCGATCGTGTGTGGGCTGCAACGGACTTTTGATTTACCAAAGTCTGACGGACTTTAGAATACGGAACATGCTTCAAATTTTCCCGACGGAACTCCGCTGGACCTGGTCCCTTCGAAAAATTTGCTCGTGTGTAGGCTATTCCGACGGACTAAAACCGACGCTAGGGCAGCTATTGGCTACTGGCTATGAACTTCCTTATTCGAGTCCAGTCGTACGTCATCACGTTCGAATCCGTCGGAGTTTAGTGTGATTGTGTGTGGCCAAGTCCGCTCAGTCGAAAAGTCCATCAGAACTCTGTCGGAACTCCGGCAGAACTCCTTCGGAAGTCTGTCGGACATAAGTCCTCTCGTGTGTACGGGGCTTTAGAAAGCCTTAAAGTGCTACTTCAATGTTGGACCTTTGCATGTGATCAGGCTGTGTAAAAGTCTCACACATGTGGTATTGCCATACTCGGGAAGAGTAGCAGAATATATTTTGGGGTGTAATTTGTTGTATGCATATGCTGTGTGTGAGAAATAACCTGATAATATGACAATTTTAAAAAAAAAATCTTCATTTTGCAAAGGATTGTGGGAAAAAAATGACAACTTAAAAAAACTCACCATGCTGCTTACTTAATACCTTGGAATGTCTACTTTCTAAAAAGGGGTAATTTGGGGGTTATTTGTACTTTCCTGACTTGTTAGTGTCTCAAGAAATGAGATACACCTGATGTACTGAAGGCCTGGTCAGATGTGGTCAATTTTCAGTGACTGGCACCATAGTTTGTAGACTCTATAACTTTCACAAAGACCAAATAATATACACTAATGTGGGTTATTTTTACCAAAGATATATAGCAGATTAAATTTTGGCCAAAATTTATGAAGAAAAGTGACTAATTAGCAAATTTTTATGACAGAAACAAAGAAAAAAGCATTTTTTTTTCACAAATTGTACGGTCTTTTTTTAATTTATAGCACAAAAAATAAAAAACCCACTAGTGATGAAATACCACCAAAAGAAAGCTCTATTTGTGTGAAAAAAAGGACGGAAGTTTCATATGGGTACAATGTTGCATGACTGAGTAATTGTCATTCAAACTGTAAGAGCGCTGAAAGCTGAAAATTGGTCTGGGCAGGAAGTTGGTGTAAGTGCACTGTATTGAGGTGGTTAAATGCAAATTTTCAGTGAAAAAATACACTTACATTTTAGTGCACACAAACACCATGTAATCTCTATTTTTTGATTAAATATAAAACTTGAGATTGAGATGAATAAATAGATACCCAAAAAGTCAAGATTTAATTCTTTTTTTTCTAACTGCCAAAAAATTCAAATATGTATGTTTTTTTCTGACAAAAAATTCAAATTTTTAAATGTGTTAACCCTTCCCTGCTGAGGAAAATTTTGACATTTCTTACACACATGTTAAAATCAAAAAAAAATGTTCTTGCTAGAAAATTATTTAAAATGCCCAAACATGATATATTTTCTGAAAGCAGAGACCCTGGAAAAGAAATTGGTCATTGTTGCAATTTTTGTGTCACACGATATTCACGCAGCTGTTTATTAAATGCAAGTCTTCAGGGAAAAATACATTTAAATGCAATTTAGTTCTCACAAACACCATATAATACCTATTTTTTTGGAACATATAAAACATGAGGTTGAAATGATACCCAATAAGTCAAGATTTAATAATTGTACATGTCTGAGGAACAATTAATTTATTTTTCATTTATTTAATTTAAATATATTTTTTACACTTTAAAAAAAAATCAACTTTATTGATATAACAAAAAAAAAAAGAAAAAGGTTTTGACAAGAGATACACTTATTGATTACAAGTGCATCTCATAAAATTAGAATTAGAATATAATCCAAAAAATAATTTATTTCAGTAATTTAATTCAAAAAGTGAAACTCATAATTTATATAGATGTGTTACACACAGAGTGATACATTTAAAGCATTTCTTTCTTTTAATTTTGATGATTATGGCTTACAGCCAGTGACAACCCAAAATTCAGTATGAGAAAATTAGAATATTGTATAAGACCAATGAAAAAATTATTTTAGTAGTGTCAGTAGTTTTTTTTTTCTTATTTTATTATCATTTTATTTTTTTAAATATTATTATTTATATTTTTTTTTTACCTTTGAGACAGAGAAAGAAGATTGAGGACACAACCCTGCATCTCCATCTCTGCACCTCAACTGCACAGAATGAATGGAACAGAATAACTCTGCACAGAGCTTCCTGCCCATTCATAAAATGAAGCATAGTAATCACAGTTTACTACACTTAAGTTATGAATGAACAGAGTCAGTGATCGGTGTCATTTCAGATAAGAAGGGGCTGGTAAATTACATATGTATTGGCCCCTTCACCTCTCTCTTTATCCTGACCCATCCCCCACAGCAGCTGCCGGTAGAGGGAAGGGGGAGGAGGGGGGAGACAGGAGACAACACAGGGCCCGCAGAGGAGTGGGGCGACCAGACAGGACTGGTGGTCGGATAGCGGAACAAAAGCCCTCCATGTTCCTCTTGCAGCCCCTGAATGCCTGTGGGAGAAGCAGGCATTCAACGGCTGCAGGAGGAACATGGAGGGCATTGGTTCCTCTTCATGCTGCCCCTCCTATCTAGGTATAGAGGGGGGGCACGCGGAACCCCTGGAGCATTGGGACCGGGTCAAAATTGCACCCCTTGTAGTTACGCCCTTGCTTCCTTTTATTCTGTGACACAGAGTCACTATGGCCTGTGAGTAGGCAATGCTGTGTCACACAATTCACAGAGCCCTGCCTTCTGATCTACAGTGGTGTTGAGAGGAGACAGAGTCAGTGTAGGAATCACTGCTTGCAGGCAGCAAGGTACCATGGGGTATGTAGTCCTTAGCATGCAGTGACTCCAGGAAGTTGTGGAAAGAGATTGTTAGCAGACAGGCAGCACTCACACCATGAAATTAGATACTTCAAGTATTCCTACCCTTTACTCAACTTTATCTGGTCCTTGGGGCATTTTCCTCCCACTGATACTACTGATGGGGCACTATTCCTCCCACTGATACCACTGATGGAGCACTATTCCTCCCACTGATACCGATGATGGGGCACTATTCCTCCCACTGACACCAATGATGGGGCACAATTTCTCCCACTGATACCAATGATGGGACACTGTTCCTCTCACTGATACCAATGATGAGACACTATTCCTCCCACTAATACCAATGATGGGGCACTATTCCTCCCACTGATACCGACGATGAGGCACTATTCCTCCCACAGACACCAATGATGAGGCACTATTTCTCCCACTGATACCAATAATGGGACACTAGTCTTGCCACTGAAAGCAATGATGGGGCACTATTCCTCCCACTGATACCAATAATGGCCACTGTGTAGTGGTGTGACTGAGCCCTTGAAATTAATGGTCTGCAAAAGACTTGAAAAAATATGTTGTTTGCAGTTTTTCACATCACGATTCAAATTAAATCATGTGTTGTTAGGAGCTGTAGTGCATTGCAGAGCATTTGCATTTTGGAGGTGCATTGAGCTTGCACTTACAATTTCCATTGGGCTGTCATTTACAATTCTATTTACTTGTTTGCTATGGATTGTTGCACTTAAAGCCTCAGGGCAGCCAAAATCAAAAACAAAAATATCAGAACAAGGGATGTAACTTACAGTCACAGTTGATTAGTGCTTTGTTTGTGGTTGCAGCTCATTAGTCTTATTGAAAACTCCCATTTGATGAACAAAAAAAGGAAACAAAGTATTGTCTCCTGAATGCCTGATAGCAGCTGGTTGGGATCTAACGTGGATCGCTTTTACAAGAAAAAACAAGTGTGAGCCTAAGCCTGCTGTATTGCCACAGCTACTCCTGGCTGTCATTATGACAGCATGGTATTACTGATGCTGGCAAAACACAAGCTGAAGATCAGCCAGTGGAAGGCTAAGGGGGGTTTTAAAAAAAATTTGGTTTTTCGATTTATAACTACTCAGTTAAACAATCTGTTTTAAAAATGGACATAAAAGCTACACAACAGTATATCCAATAGGTCATACTCTGTAATTTGTGGAATAAATCTGCATTTAGTGTATATTTGTAAAAAGTACACAGGTTGACACAGGTAGCATTGCTAAATAATGTAAGATAACGATCAACAATTATCTTTATACAACTGGTCTGAAATGATTATAACTTCTTTTTTCCAACTGCACATTAGCCTTTTGAACTGAGCCCTTGTCAATGAGCATCTTGATTAAAATTTGACAAAGTTAGAATTGTGTTCTCTATAGAAAGAATTAAGCTTTTTTTCTTTCCTGTTTTGAAGGTAATAACTTGGAGACACTGATATGTTACAGAATGCTGATTAGCAAGGTATTGTGAATTTGGTACCATATATTTCCTATTCAAGCAATATTATAAGCATGGTATATAACACAGGCTCTATTTCTCAAAGTATATTTTAAACCAAAATCTTTTTTCATTTCCAATAAAATAGGGGTTACAGTAGGTGCCGCCGATATTGTGTTTCCAGCGGGATACTGTCGCGCTGGTTTCCAGCGACAGACTTCTCTAACCAGCACGATCCCGTTGTGCTGGTTCTCGCGCTGGCTGCAATAGGAAAATTTCATTTTCCTATAGTAGTGAGAGCGAGAGAGCACGATAATGTTGCCTCACTCATGAAGCCTGCATGCCTTCACGGGGGCATACCAGGTCCTTAGGTCCAGTAGGGATTTTAAGGGGAATCCCCTACGCCGAAAAAAACGTGGCCTGGCTCAGGGGGGGGGGGGGGGTCGTTCGCTCGTCCCCATCCCTTTTCCTGACCGGCCGGGCTGAGCACGCTGGCTCCCGCGACGGGGCTCGTAGAAGCGGCGAGATTGACACAATACCGCGGTCACCTACCTTAGGTAAAGTGGTTGTAAATCCTTCCATATACCCAGTGTATTGACTGTTCCCAGGTGATACACAGAAATGAAACAAATCATCCTAATATAGGTTGTACCTGTTTATCTGCAGTATTTTCTTTTCTATACTGCTGGTTGGAAGCTAAACAGTGGAGCCTTGAGTGGAGTGTGAACAAGTATTGGTTTTTGAATGCTGGTGACTGCTGGGTTGCATTTTTAGGTTCTTTTTGGGGCTTTTCCTTGTACCTTTTTAATACCCTTTTCTGACACTTTTTAAACAGTTTTTTTTTTTTTTTAATTGGGCACAGGTGCTTGAGGCCTATATAACTTTGTGTAGAACTCATTGTGAGCCTGCTCATCTTGAGTCTGCGGGAACTCTAAGAGGAACTGGTCAAAGTGGTGAGTTAAAAACCAGAGTTAGTGGAACTGGTCTAAGTGGTGAGTTAAAACCAGAGTTTAAAACAGGAGGTTATAACAGGGGTCATAGTATCTATGTATTGTGAGTACCTGAGTGTGTGGATCATTAGTATTTGTGTATTGTGGGTGCCCGCTGGTCTGTAAGTACATGTGTATTGCCTTGAGTACCTGTGTACTGTCTTGTTGAGTATTAGTGTCAGGAAGCTAGTTGTTAGGTAATTTGGACTGGGTATAATCTCTAATCCTCATTAAATTAATAGATACAATGCCCGGCGAGTGTGGAGAGGCGACTCGGTGTACATCTTGCGGCATGTATGCGTTCCTTGATCATCTGATCTAGGGCGAATACTGCTGTGCAAAATGTAAGCACATTGCTTCCCTGGAAGCCCAGGTTCTGAATCTTCTGAATCTGGGGAAGCAACTGTCAGCACTGAAAGGACCCTCAACACTAAAGGAGAGCCGGGAATGTACACGGCAGGTGCTGGCAGGGGCCAGCACAGAGGTGGGTGGAGACAAAGAGGTGCAGGCACTAGCAAAGAGTAGATGGGTGGATGGGTGACAATCAGGAAGGTTAGAGGGACAAGTGCCAGGGAGGCCGATCCAGGGCTGGAGCATCCCAATAAGTACGCTTCATTGAGTGACATTGGTGATCTCAGTCAGGGACCAGCACAGCTGGAGCTGAGGGATTCTCCTAGCTGCTAGGGGAAGAACTCCTCCAGTGAGAGTGGGGGGGGGGGGGGGAGGACAGACAGATTCTGGTGGGAGGGGACTCAATTCTTAGAAGGACAGAGAGGGCAATCTGTAACAAAGACCTGAAGCGCCAAACTGTATGTTGTCTACCGGGTGCTTGGGTTCGGCACATCACGGATCTGGTGGGCAGATTACTGGGAGGGGCTGGGGAAAACTTAGCTGTCATGGTGCACGTTGGCACCAATGACAAAGTCAGAGGCAGATGTAGTGTCCTAAAGAAGGATTTTAGGGACTTGGAAGCTAAATTTAGGAAAAGAATACTACCAGTACATCGAGCCACACCAGAAAGGCAGAGGGAGATTAGGGAACTAAAACAAGTGGCTGAAGAGCTGGTGTAGTAAGGAGGGGTTTGGGTTCCTGGAGGACTGGGACGACTTCTCAGTCGATAACCGATACTATAGAAGGGGCACCTAAATGAGGAGTGTGCAGGTCAGCTGGGAATAAGGATGGCTAAAAAGTTAAGGGGTTTTTAAACTAGGTGATGGGGGTGAGGGTCCAGAGATAGAGATAGTCAGTGTGGAACATATTCCAGAGGGTAATATTAAGGGCATTAGTGGTAGGGTAACCAAAGCACATAAACCCAAGGTAAGTATAGTAGCAAGTCCTAGTTGCAATCTCGGAACACCCAAAAGAGATTTCGTCTCCAAATACGGAAAGGTTTCTGCACAGTAAGAGCTGTGAAAATGTGGAATAGACTCCCTGCAAAGGTGGTTCTGGCCAGCTCAGTAGATTGCTTTAAGAAAGGCCTGGATTATTTCCTAAGTGTACATAATATAACTGGGTAACTAACTAACATTTATAGGTAAAGTTGTTCTGGAGAAAATCCGATTGCTTCTCGGGGATCAGGAAGGAATTGTTTACTCTGCTTTAGCAAATTGGATCGTGCTCTGCTGGGGTTTTTTGCCTTCCTCTGGATCAACTGTGGGTATAAAATTGGGTATATGGGATTGTATGATATTATTATTATTATTTTTTTTGTGGTTAAACTAGATGGACTTGTGTATTTTTTCAACCTGATTAACTATGTAACTATGTAACTATATCCCTTCAAAGTCCAGAATTTTATAAATCTTGTCTGAGCTGTCAGAAAGAAGGGGGCTGAGAGCTGAAGTTACACTCTGCAGAGCTCAGTAAGGAGAGCTGTGAGAGTTGATTGGAAATAAGAGACACACCCCCTTCACACAGGACATAGGAACAGAACTGAGGCTGCCAATCACAAACTGTGTGCTGGAGATCCCTCCCCCTCACCCTTTTTTTTCTCTTTATGCCAGGAAAACATGTCAGAAGTGATTCAGGCTAATAACAGAGGAAGCAGCAGACAGAAATTCACTTCCATGCTCTGGATTATACACACTATAGAGCAGAGATCAACCCGTCGATCACTGGCTACCTGAGCTATCTGAGTGCAGCACACTACTGAACCCTGCATTCTGAGCGTGACACACTCCTGAAAGCTGTATTCTGAGCGTAACACGCGATTGAACCTTGCATTCTGAGCATAACGCGTGCTTGTACCCTGCATTCTGAGCGTAATGCACTCTCAAACCCTGCACTCTCTCGTAATACTTTTTTCCCACTGTGTTTGCGACATCTACATTTGGAGTTAACAATGTATATCACCCGCAATAGATCACAAAGGCAGTGCAATTTGAACACGGTGCAGGAAGCACGCATGAAACGTGACTTTCTGGCACCACATTCTAGTGTGAACCGGTCCTAACAACAGGACGCTGTGCCTGGAAATCTTTGACTTCATCAGTATTGTTCAAGTAGATCTCCATCTCTCTAAGGTTGCCTACCCCTGCTATAGAGGGATATGCTTTGTTCACATTTCATGTCTGAGGTTTAGAACCACTTTACAACATACCACTTTTTGCTGTCTGTCTACAGGGGAGATTTTCATTTATTTCCTATTGTGGGGACATAGCAGGAAGTAGGAGGAAATCTCTCATGAAAGTGAGGGAAATTCCCACTTAGACATGTACCACTACCCCCACAAGGGCTGCTGGTAACTGACTTCCCTACTCTTGCACAACCAAGCAATGCACATTCCTTGCTTGCATTCAAACACAAGAGGTCAGTCCGTTGGCTTTGTTTTGATGTTTTATTAGGGGTAACAACTTGGATGGGGTGAAGGGATTTATGTGGTGCCCAACATTAAACAAAAAAACAAAAAAGGGGGGCAACTTCCTCTGTACAAAAGATCCTGGGCTGCTTTACTTCCTGTACACACACATTCTTTTGTGGATCAGTAGCAAAAGTATATTACTGACTAGAAGCTCCTAGCCCCTCTTTTTAAATAGCACAAAAATGTATGAGGCAAAACTGCATGCATGAGTGTATCCTCTCCTAATGTAGAATTGCTCCCAGTTCCAGTGCTTGCAGGCACTTCCAGCCCTCCTGGCTGCTGCACTGAAGATCTCCCAGGGCAAGGTAATAAAGAGTTAAGCACTGCGCTTTCCTTTTAGAAACCTTGCTAGATGTGACAGTCTTTAACCTTGTAAGTTCCTAGGTGTGCTGATGCACTCACTATGTCCTACTTGCTCCCACTGCTCCCAGGCAAGATTCCTAGTCAAACTGTGTTGCTGAAAGAATCTTCCTAAACCCAGCCAGAGCCCAGCCTGGAGATAAAGACCCCCCAGACCTAGGGGATCCCTCCTAGGCCACCGACATCCCTCCATCTTCCCCTACTAGCATGACTCATCCATATTTAAGGGCTGACCTAGCCACCCTGCCAGGACAGTACGCCTGAGAATTGGTCAGGCTCCCTCAAGTATGCAGATAAACTCTCCTGGCCTCCACCCACCAACTTCTGGAAGTTTCTCCAAACTTCCGGATCTGGGGGATGGACCAAAGACCTGCCTCTGAGTCATCCAGCCTGACCTGTAGTATATACTGACCCAGATTCAGACTCACTTTACCATGAATCAAACTGATTGCCTGCACTATTCTAGTAGCAGACTAGAGGGTGCTACAGACAATTTTCACCAGAATATGCATCCTTACTGCAAGATTTCCACTGTATTCTACCTTTTATAGTGTATAGTATTTTTATTTTCTGTTACTTTCGGTTCAGAGTGAATATACCCAGCACATATAACACTCAGAGTTCAGTACAAACCTGATGGTAGTTGCATTTTATGTCCAATTCTAAAAGAAAGGGTTTAGCGTTAGATAAAGTAAAATTATTATGGGATGTTATAATTATATAAGTCATTTAGTTTCTTATTTCAGTACATAACTGTAGAGCCCCTCTGATTATGTGTTGCTTTATTGCAACAACCAACTGCAATTAAGCAACATATTCTTCAAAAAGTTGAAAAATGATGAACTGAAGACTGGTGGGGAAAAATCAAACAGGATGAGAGATAGAAAAGCTGCAGATCACCAAACAACAGTAGCATAGGAAGATGTGAGCAGAGCATGAAAAGGCATGAAAGCTGCAGAAATTGCTACAATGAATGAGGTGGGAGCAGGGAGAGCCTTGCACTGCAGTTCCACAGGTACAGGTTTCTCTCTAGCAGGCCCTCAGAAGAAAAATAAGGAGCACAGAAATGACATTACTGACAACTCTCCAGAAGCCACTCCATATCTTCTAAGCACAGTGACCGATGTGGGTGCGATATGACTTAGTGGGCCAGCAAGCCGTCAATCATGGGCAGCCAGCAGATAGGTCGCAAACATGACCCTGCTTCACAGATCTTTCCCCCAGCCTCTGCTGTTCTCATCTTCACAGCAGAGTGGAGAGTGGGAGGCAACATAGCACTAGAGGCAGTTCGCTTCAGTTAAAGAGGAAGTAAACCCTGATGAGTTTACTTCCTCTTTCATTCCCTGCAAAGGTAAAGCATAATGGACTACTATGCATCGCATAGTAGTCCATTATGTGTCACTTACCTGACACAGGAGCCAGCGAAGTCACCGCTGTCCCCTGTAGTCCGGCGCATCCATCTTCTCGGTCAGTCTCGCTGCTCCGCCGCTGTCATTCGGCGAAGCCATCACTCCCGCGCATGCGCACGGGGGCCACCACTCGCGGCATATCGCCGTTGACCGCGGCGTGCTCAGTGCGCCTGATCGCCGCTGTCTACGGCGCATGCGCCGTAGACAGCGGTGCCTGTCTTTCGCCAAATATCTCCTAAACCGTGTAGGTTTAGGAGATATTTCTTGGACCTACAGGTAAGCCTTAATCTAGGCTTACCTGTAGGTCAAAGTTGGTTGTAAGGGTTTACAACCACTTTAACCATTTGAGGTAACCAGCAGGTGATGCTGGACAGTCCTAGCAACCAATTAATAGCTTTATTTTTTTCGTACTTTTCAGATTAATTGAAATTTGTGATTCATCCGAATACATGAAATACTGTTTGCCGCCCCTCCCCCCCAAACAAAATAATAAAATACCACTCGTCACCACTGAAACAAATCACACATATCTATTTGCTACCTGTCTGCCATCACTTGAATTACCTACAAGTGTACCTTTCCTCTGCGGATTATTTCAGTCTTTAAGGACTTCATATCCCATAGTACTTTGCTGCCTGCAAGCAGCGATTCCTGTAGTTTCTTACCAAAACTCCTCCACTCAGCACCTCTGTGGTTCAGAAGGCAGGCTTTGTGAAATGTGTCATAGTGAATACGTGTCACAGATTTCAAGGAAGTAAATGTATGAAGATCTTCACAAAGTAGGTTGACAAACTTCAAGATCATTCAGATTAATAGGAGTAGGATAGAAATACCATGTGGAAATGAACATATGAGTTTATATTTTGACCATAGAAATGGTATAAAGGGAAACTTGTACTGAGGAAAATATGGAGGCCATATGTTGACTTACAAGCTTTTAATACTTTTAAAATGACAGATGTGGAACAAGTATACAGATCAGGTAGGCCAGAGAAAAGTTAGAAGTCTTTTCTCTGGCCATATATAGGCACATTGATTTCCCTGCCGGCACAGTGAAAAAGAATTGCGTAAGCCCTTCCCCTATGGCAGAGCCGGTAAGAGGGAATTCTTTCCTATCTTCCAGCTGGCACACAGAGTGATAATGCACATGCGACATGTGATTAGGGTGATTAGGGTGTGCCCAGGCCTGTACGCATGCCTATGGCTGTGTGTTTTCTCATTGTACGTTTTTCAAAGTATTAAACCCCTTAGGTCAGTCTGACAGCTAGGCAACTAGATTAGTGTGATCAGCAATGGCCTCCCTGTTTCTCCTGCGATAGGTTTCTTTTAACACATAATTGTGGCCAACCTTGTGATTGTTGAGGTGGAACCTACTGAAGTACTTGAAAGCAAAAGTGATAGTGAGTTAAAAATGAACCTATGTTCTTCCAATTAAAAGAAAAGGGACAGGTTTAATGTATAGCTTGCCTCTCATCTGCTGATGCTAATCCTTAATTTGTTAACTTTTACCCCATTCCCTTATTGGATACCTCCCCTGTAAACTGCAGGTATGTCTGAGATGAAGTTCACACAGGGTAAAGGAGTTCTTTTCTCTGCACTAGCTTTTGGCTGTTCAAGCACCTAATGCTGTATTATGGTAAGAAAGTGAGTCACTTGTTAACCTGTATCTGGTAGTATCAGGTAATTCACAGAACTGCTGGAGGTAAATCTGGATGAAGATAATTGGCGGATGGATGAAGCCTATTGGCACATATATGTGCGGTGTGTTGGCATGAAAGCTCGACCTCTTTGCTGCCAAATATATGCATTATGTGGATGGCAAGAGGTTGATGACCTTTCTTCTCCCCCAGTGGCACATACATACCTTTCTTCTCCTCTATTCTGGAAGTAAATGAAGACAAGTTTGTTCAAGCTTCAATTTACATCACTTGGAGCTTAGGTAGGGCTGAGAGCTCTCCCAGCCTCATGTTACATAGTTAGTCTGGTTGAAAAAGACACAAATCCAGACCATTTTAAAACAAAATACTAAGCTGGCTAGAACCAGTTCTTGATTAAGTCTATTCCACATTTTCACAGCTCTTACTGTGAAGAAGCCTTTCTATATTTGGAGGTTATATTTCTTTTACTCCAAATGAAAGAGTGCTCTCTTGTCCTCTGTGATGACCTTAACCTGACTAACTCTACACCAAGTTCACTAAATGGACCACTTATGTATGGATCATTTATGTGACAGCACTAAGTCAATCGCCAAGAACCAGCACTATCAAATAAAATGAATCAGATGCTCATCCATACCTGGCAGTACCTACGAATGTTTTATTTTCTCCCAGTGGCTGAGCAGAGCATTTGAGGAACTATAGAAGGCTAAGTATCTGCTGCTGGTGAAAAGGGGGAGGGGGGGGGGGGTCAATCGAACAAACCAACAAATCATGGGAAAAGCACAGGTTTCCTTTAAGATATCCTACAATATATTACATTTTGTAGTGGTGTTAGAGGGGTTACTCCAACTTGTAACCTGTAACAGGTGTGTGGGACACTGAGGGAAGTGACTGACTCCTTGCACTTACACCCAAGTCACGTGGCGAAAGTGTGCAGGTGGCACTAAATAATAGTTTCTTTTTAGAAAAATGTGTGTTGATGAAGTCTCACATAATCATTACTCTTGCATCACACAGTAATACTTGAAAAAATGTTTGTGTAAAAATGAGTAATATGTGTTGACAGCCCTTGCTGAATAGCTACAAATTCAGTGTGGAGAAACTGAGCATAACCAATTCAAATGCTTTCATTTACTTGTGAAACAGTGTCTTCTAAATGCAGAAACTTGCATTTCTGTGAAGCCAATTAAACAGAGCAGCATGGGGCTGTCGATCAGTCCTGCAAGCAACAAAAGCATCTGTTATCAAAGCAAATAATGTAGATGCTGAAAGGGAACCCATTTCTCACAAAAAAAATCATGAAAAAGAAAGAATTCACAAATAGAATTTTACAGCAAAACTTAAAAATGATTCAATGCTTGCCTGACATATTTAGGCAGGTATGACATACAGTATATTCAAATTAGTGATGAGTGAACCGAGCAAAGTTCTGTTTGCTGGACATTCTATGAAGACTATTATTATTATCTAATATTCTGTATCTCAGAGGCGTTTCCGAATCAATAGCATTGATAGTCAAACTGACTTAAAAGAAAGTGTGAATTTATTTGTCACACAGTTGGCATCATAAATACAATGTAAAAAGTATAATAGTTCAGTTCAGTGTAGGTAAAATATATGAAAATAGAATAATGAAAAAGCTGTAATAAGCTTATGAAAGCGTGTGCTTCAATGGCTGCTGTCTTGCTGTCCTATGTGTCCTTCAAGAAGCAACAGGAAATGACGTTCTTAGACTTCTGGCAGAATTCAGCTGTCCCAAGTCATCAGTCTCTGTGTGAATATGTCAGGGTGTGTACGTGTCTGTGAGAGTATGAGGGTACGTGTATGTGTCAGTCAATGAGTGCCCTGTGAGTGTTTCCGAGAGCTCTGAAAACATAGGCTTAAATATTACATGCGAACGTCATAACCTCACAAACTTAGTACCTTGTATGGCACACATTCATGTCTGCTAACTTCTGCAAAGTGCGATCCAAAACTAACTCAGAGAGTCATATGGAGCTTGATTGACAAGCTCACATGTAACACTCCATACTTGACATCATGTGCTGTTCATGTAATGTCATATAATCATACATTTACATAATATGAACACATATTAGCAACTTTACATTAAGTAACTATGTACTAATATGTATTAACATGACTGAGACTACTCTAAACGTATTTTAACAAGATATAATCCACAATGTATCATTTCTTTAACTACGTAGACACATGTCTATTTTGTCTTCTCATGACATTCTGTACCAAGATACCATATATGTCATACTCAAATTGGCTACATTCAGAAACGTATTACTAACTCAGCTTTCGATGAGGATATGTTTCACTGAACACTTGATCAAGGTCATTCACACATACTATCTATTATGATTAATCATAAAACCAAATATGTTTTGCAAGCTTGCCATAAATATATTATAACACCTATAAGTGCCGAATTATGAATTTGGAATAATATTCTAACATTCTACAAACACAGAACATAACTCCTAATTCCATTAAAGAATATGGGAGTCAAATGTTTTTTTGTTCTGTCCTTTTTCAAGGCTAATTTGTACCTACAAGTAAGCCTATAATAAGGCTTACCTGTAGGTACTGTGAATATCTCCTAAACTTGTTTAGGAGATATTCAGCGTGCATGCAGCCGATAACATCACCGGCGCATGCGCTCTGAAGCTCAAGCTTGCGCTGGCGGAACTTCAGGGCCGGTCCTGTAAGCGGCTGCTCCCGTGCACATGCGCAGGAGTGATGTAATTCAATACTTGGATTACATTACATGCAGAGTACAGAACTGTCACATGTAAACACAGAAACCAGACTTCAAGTGATTGTGGTGAGCAGGCACCAAAGGGTCTGAGCCAGAGGTGGTGGAACTGAGTTCCACAAAGTTCTCCCTGAAAAAAAAGCCCTGCCTTGAACCATACCAGGACACATAACTTCCACATTGGGTACCTTTCTTGCAAGGGGAGGGGGGCAAAACCTTCCTTCTTTGTAAAGCCCCATACACACTATCAGATTATCTGCTGAGTTTTTCCTTCAGATTTACCAAAACCATGTAGTAGAAGGGCCTGCCTGATTGCATACACATTGAAACTCCTAAGGTTTGTCCTCATATTATATGGTTTTGGTAAATCTGAAGGAAAAACTCAGCAGATAATCTGATAGTGTGTATGGGGCTTTAGACACATTTCTCCAATGTTGAGGTGACAAGGATCTTCCCCTTTAAAATGCAAAATACAAAAAGGGTGTTAGGTCTACCCTAAACATTTGTTCTTTATCTCTTCTTGACCCTTCTCTATAATATGTATGTATGTATCTATCTATCTATCTATCTATCTATCTATCTATCTATCTATCTATCTATCTATCTATCGTTTCCTTTAAACCAGCCATGCCTGGAAAAGATGGAATTGTTTAAGCACTCTCTTTTTGCCTTATTGCATGTAGATCCATGCATATCCCTCATTTTGTTCTCAGGTGGAGAACTGGCAATGGCAAAAAGATTAAAAAAGTGGAGAGAGAGAGGGCGGGGCTAGAGCCAGCCATCTGGAAGGGGGCCTTTGCCAGAGGACAGCAAAAATAAAAGCTACACAATGACCACCAAGTCTGGAATTTCACTTTCTCCAAATTCTTTGTGCTGCAACCCCAGCCATACAATCCTGTGTAACTTTCCTGCCATGAATGTAGTGGTGCCCCCATGGGAACACTACGTGTTCTAACATCCACACATTTCACCCTGCTGGTGAGACGTCCATTTTAGGCACACTTTTTCCAGACAAAGAACAGTCTCTTGCTTGCTTTTGTTGTTTTTATTAGGGGATTAAACATGGATGGGGAAAGGGACATGGGATGCCCAAATTATGAATACTTCTCAATGAAATAAATGTTGGTTGAGTCTAAATTTGACAGTCTCTTCCTCTGCATATCTCCTCCAGCACACTACTTGAGATCACATGCTTCACTTCACTGTCCAAATCTAGGTTCCTGTCACTGTTAGCATATGGCTAGGCCTCACTCTGAATTAAGTCCTAACATTTTTCTAGTAGCCCTTTACAGGCAGGGGTCTGCAGTCCCCTTTGTGGTAGCAACTGTTTTAGTTGAGAAGAATAGATGTGCTAACTGACACTTAGTGGACTGCTGATCCCTGCACATCCAATGCAAATCCTGCCTGCACTTATGGCTGCAACGACTTGACTCCAAAACAACACCACAGTCTCTCCCTCTGGCTCCACATCCAAATCCTGGCATGTATCTCCCAGAGCTTCACACTGTGCTTCTCACTCACCAACCCTGGCATGGATCCCTCCTGATTGACTTTTCTGGCAGTGCTCCCAACTGTCCTCTTCCTGCTCCTGTTCCAGGACACTTCTCAATGACGGTGTAGAGAGAGGCTCCCTCTCAGCCCCCGAGCTCCAGGCCCAAGGTCACCCCCCAGTAAGGGGGTTTGTTTCCTCACATCATGACAGCCTAATAACAGCCTAACACTCCATCATCCAGTTCTTCCCCCAACAACTCATCCAACAGCAGACTGATCATGGGTATATATAGGAGGCCTGTCCCCTGCCAATCCTAGTTGGGGATTGGTCAGGGCTCCCTCTCCCCATGTCACTCCAGCTCTCTGCCCTGCCTCTTTTCCAGAACCTTCTGAAAACCAGAGGAGGCGCCCAAGAGCTGAAGCACATGCCAGTCACCTGCTGCTACACTAAACCACTCCCCTGTCCCCAGATCAAAAACAAAGAGGCCTAGTTCACAGCATAGGCCTGCTCACATTTACCTGTGCTGGTAGTACAAAACAAAACCACTACTCTAGCACTTACCTACCTAAGGTAGATGGTGCTACATATATTTTTTCAGAATTTTTATTGATTGTATTGATGTGGTGCTTGGGTTGCACACAAAAGAGGCCAGATACAAGCAGGAAGTAGCAAATGGGGGAGAGGGGTTTGACAGCTGAAGGAAGCACAGACTACAGTAAAAGTTAAATGTAGAATCCTAAGGCTATAGGTTGTCTGAATATTTCCAAGTGAGGACCCTAATAAAAGAATAAAAAAAAATTAATAAAAATTACAGGCAAGCCTAAAAGGATAGGCAGAGGTGCTGCCACATAAAGTTAGTAGGTGCTAAGCATTTCTGTTGTGACCTCTTTCACCTCCTCCTCCTCCACCACCTTCTTCTACTTCTCTTTCCTCTTTTCTTTATCGTACATCATGGGACACAGGGCCATTGTAGTTACTATGTGGGTTATAGGCCACCTTTAGGTGATGGACACTGGCAGACCCTAAGACAGAAAGTACACGCCCTATATAACCCCTCCCACTACTGGGAGTTCATCAGTTTTTTTCGCCAGTGTCTTAGGTGTTGCTCACGAGTAAAGATGTGCTATACTGAGCTCCACTGGAATATTCCATGTTGGGGCAAGCTATGCAACCGGATCCATTCAAAGTGTCTTTTTAGGCCGAATTGAATGGTACCCAGGTCTCGTGGTGGAAGAAACGAGGTTTAGTCCCTAACGCTTCTCTTTTTAGAGAGCTGGACCCTGGGATCCAGTGCTTTGGTTTTTTCAGCCATAACGTTTTCCTGGAGGGGGCTTTACGGGTCCAGGGGTGTGGATCCCCTGATACAAAGGCGCCCTGGTCCCTGAAGGCTTTCTGACAGAGCACAATGTGAGGGGTGAAGATTGGGTCTGTTGGTTTTACCACAGAATCCATGTGGCGGAAAAGGTAAGTGGAGATTCCTAAGGAATTAAAAATTTTCTTATGGACTGTCTCCTTTAAAAATTAAATGTTGTCATGCCTAAAATCACCACTGGGGGCTGTATAGAGGACGTACCTTGTCATGCTTTCCATAGATCACTCTGTATCCGCAGAAGCTGCAGACTCCCTCCGGTGAAGTAGTCCCAGGCCTCCGGTAAGATGTTGGGGGGGATTTTTTTCTAAAAACATCCCCGACCTGGGCAGAAGCTCTTCCCCTCTCCCACAGGAAAGTAGGGGGAGCCCAGAATGATCGGGTGATGCTGATCCGTTCATCCACTGCCTCTGTACAGCGGTCTGACTTCTCATATCCTCATCGCCTCCACCCCCCTATGCACGTTGATCCTGGTCAGATCAGAAGCCCGCGTGGGAAAATGCTCTTTTTTTTAAAAGAGGGGGGCACAGTGGGAGGACGGAGGGGGTGTGGCTTGGCATGGCGTTAGCACGTGGCAACGTTCAGAGCAGGAGTACATTATATAAAGGCTCCATTTGTCAGATTGCAACTAAAGGAGGGACACAAGAGCAGAAGGGGGCATGTAAGTGGTGACACAGGCATTCCCTTGACACATTTACTGAAGCATCAGGCTGAGCATTAATAGCAGTGGCAGTGGCAGTTGCTGGACTATTTTCTAAAGTAGTGGGTGCAAATTCTTCTGCATTTGTGCATCGGGCTATGGTCAGAAGAGGAGGTAGATACACCCCAAGAAAGGGCCCAGAACTCATCTCTATAGTGCATCCTCTCCTGAGAGTTCTGGGGTGGCTGGTTAGAGTGAGAGATCAGAGGCATCACATTTTACAACTGTTTCCAACACTGCAGCCCCTATCTATATTACTGAAGAAGTTTTATCCTCAGCCATGATAGGTTTGGAAGGAAGGTTAGCGGCTTTACTCGTATCCTCCCAGAGTGGGAAAAAATGTGACAGGTCCCCTTCCATTTCCCAGGACCCTCAAACAGAGTCAACCCCAGGGACAAAAGAAGTCCTGGGGGAGGAGACCTACAAAACAAAATTCTAAAGCCTCCTTATGAAGGGGCGCCCCCGCTCGTTCGAGTGGGGGGAAGACTTCTGCAGTTCTCAAGGGTCTGGCAGGAAGAGTGTCGAGACAGTTGGGTGGCTTCCTCAATATCTCTAGGGTACAAACTAGCATCCCCGTTTCGTTTTCTCAGATCAAACTTTCCCAAGGATCCAGAGAAAAAGAAGTCTCTCTTTCAAGCATTGGACCATATTTTGTCTCAAAAGGTGATTTTGGTGGTCCCCATTGAAGTTGGGGTTTTGTTCAAAACTTTTCACAGTACCAAAACCAAATGGCAATGTCAGACCCATTCTAGATCTCAAAGATCTAAACCGGTTTCTTAATATTAGTTCTTTTCGCATCAATGGTCTCCATCCTACAGGGTGGAGAACTTCTGGCGTCAATCCACATCAACAATGCATATCTCCATGTTCCTACTTTTCCCGCTCACCAGAAATATCTAAGTTTCGAGGTAGAACATTTTATTTTTCAGTTTGTAGCTCTGCCTTTCTGTCTAGCTACTGCGCCTCGAGTGTTTACAAAGGTCCTGGCCCCTCCTCTAGCCAGATCAAGGGGCCAGGTGATAACAATTATAGCTTACTTAGACAATCTGATCTTGATAAACCAGTCGGTAGTATCATCAAAGAGATTAGAATACTTAGATCTGATCAATGATACAGCCCAGAAAAAGGTATTCTTGCCTCAAGCGAAGATCAGCGCCATAAAGGAATTGATTAAGGTGGTCAAGGCAAAAAAGAATCCTTCTATTCGGCTTTGCATAAGATTGTTGGGAAAGATGGTGGCTTCATTCAAGGCCGTTCCTTATGCTCAGTTTCATTCGAGGCTGCTGCAAAACAGTATCCTATCAGTTTGGAAAAAGAAGGTCTGAGCTCTAGATTTCCCAATGTGTCTGTCTTCAAGGGTGTGCCAGAGCCTCAGTTGGTGGTTGATAACCAAGAATCTGCAGAAGGGAAAATCGTTCCTACTAGTTACCTGGAAGGTGGTAACAACAGATGCCAGTATTTCAGATTGGGGAGCAGTCCTGGAAGAGGCAACTATCCAAAGGAAATGGTCCAGATCAGAAATGACCTTGCCCATCAACATTCTAGAGATTTGGGAAGCGTTCTTAGCCCTGAGGGCCTGGACATTCAGGTTACGGAGTTATCCTGTCAGGATCCAATCCGACAATGCCACAGCAGTGACCTATATCAATCACCAAGGGGGCATGAGAAGTCGTGCGGCCCAGAGAGAGGTGAATCATATCCTAACTTGGGTAGAAAACAATGTACCTTGCCTATCAGCAGTCTTCATTCCAGGAATAGAAAATAGAGAGAATAGTCCCTTCACCCCGATATTTTCCTCGCAATTTGCCAAAGATGGGGGATCCCAGATGTAGATCTGTTTGCTCCCAGGTTCAACAAGAAGATTGACAACTTTGTATCAAGTACAAAGAATCCACTAGCATGCGGAACAGATGCCTTGGTGTTCCCGTGGAATCAGTTTTCACTGATGTATGCATTCCCTCCTATCCTGCTGCTTCCACAACTTCTTTACTAGATCAAGCAGGAAGGGAAGTCGGTGATTCTTGTGGCCCTGGTGTGGCCCAGAAGATCTTGGTATGCAGAGATCATAAGGATGCCGGTAGGGGACCCATGCACCCTACCACCACATCCAGACCTTCTCTCACAAGGTCTGGTATTCCATCCCACCTTACAAATGCTAAATTTAATGGTTGGCTATTGAGACACACATTCTGAAGAGGTGTGGGCTGCCATGTTCAGTGGTATCTACCTTGATTAATGCACGGAAGCCGGCCTCTAGAATCATATATTATAGAGTCTGGAAGGCATATTTTTCCTGTTGTGAATCCAGGAGTTGGCACCCCAGGAGGTATGTCATAGGTAGAATCCTTGACTTTCTGCAGATGGGGTTAGAAAGGAAGCTGGCTTTGAGTACTATCAAAGGCCAGGTCTCGGTATTATTTCAATGACCACTTGCTTCGCATTCATTGGTTTGTAGCTTTATTCAGGGGGTTACACAACTTAATCCTCCAGTTAGGTCATCCCTGAACCCTTAGGAATTATATTTAGTTCTGTGGGCATTGCAGAAACAGCCTTTTGAGCCGATACAGCATATTCCCTTGGTCCTTTTGACAAGGAAACTATTTATTCTGGTAGTTATATCTTCTGCAAGAAGGGTACCAGATTTGGCTGCTCTTTCTTGTAAAGGGCCATATTTAATTATTCACAAGGATAAGGTAATGTTGCATCCTCTTCCTAACTTTCTACCAAAGATAGTGTCAGGCATTTAATTAAACCAGGATATTGTTCTACCTTAATTTTTTCCAGAACCCTGTTCTACGGAAGAGAAGTCATTACATTCTCTTGATGTGGTGAGAGCAGTCAAAGTCTACTTGAAGGCAACTGCTCAGATTCGAAAAACTGATGTTTTGTTTGCGTTGCCTGAAGGTCCTAAAAACGTCAGGCAGCATCGAAATCTACTATTTCTAAATGCATTTGGCAAATAATTGTTTCGAGCTTATGGTTTGAAGAGGAGGATTCCACCCTCTCAAATGAAAGAGCACTCCACTAGGGCTGTTAGTACTTTGTGGGCAGTGCACCACCAATATTCCATGGCACAAATCTGCAAGGCCGCAACTTGGTCTTCTGTCCATACATTTACTAGAGTCTATCAGGTGGATGTAAAAAGGCATGAGGATATCGCCTTTGGGTGCAGTGTGCTGCAGGCAGCAGTATAAGTCCTCTGGTCTCATGGTGTCCTACTTTTGTTGTGTCTTCCTCCCCTCAGTTGGCATTGCTCTGGGATATCACACATAGTAACTACCATGGCTCTGTGTCCCGTGATGTTTGATAAAGAACATAGGATTTTTATAACAGCTTACCTGTAAAATCCTTTTCTCGTACATAACGGGACACAGAGGTCCCTCCCCTCTTTTAATACACGTATATTGCTTTGCAACAAAAACTGAGATACTTCCAGTAGTGGGAGGGATTATATAGGGAGTGGACTTCCTGTCTTAGGGTGTGCCAGTGTCCATCACCTAAAGGTGGCATATAACCCACATAGTAACTACTATGGCTCTGTGCTCCGTGATGTACTCCAATAAAAGGATTTTTACAGGTAAGCTGTTATAAAAATCCTATTTTCTGCTTCCCCTTCTCCACCTTGATCTCCACCTTCTCCTCCCTCTGCTTCTTCTCTCCTTTCTACATTCTTTCTCTTTCTATGTACATGATATGAGGAGAGGTTCTGGGGAGCTAGGTTGCCTGCACCATTTTAGCCCCTTTTTTAGAGGCGACTAAAATGATCAGCTGGGATAGGGCAGGGATTAGTTACACATATCTACTCTTGAATAAAATGAGTGAATAAATGCGGCGCTACCTAGAAAGTGAAAAAGTAAAATACTATAAAATATTATGAATAGTAAAAATGAAATCTAGCTCATAGATGAAACCATAATATAGTATATGAAAGTGCTTTGAGTGCTTTAAAGGTGCATAGATAATACAAATAAATATAAATCCAAATACGTGTGTGTATATAAATGCAAAAAAATTCAAACTCGTGTATAAGTGCATAAACAATAATAGTACATTACAAATAGTCACTCAAGTGCAAGAGTGCATACTGACAAAAATAAATGTCCACTGGAACCATGCATAAATAATATCAAAGTCCATGCAAAAAAATATAAAAGTGATAATCTATTGGTGATAGTCCACTGCAAACTTCTGTGCAAACTTCAGTGCCCAGTGCGTGCACCAACTATTTTCCCCAGCCTCTCACCTCCAGTAATTGGCAAAAGAGCGTTTAGGATATATTCAGGTATACGTAGAATCCTTCACGATCCAGCCCCAATGGAGTACCGCTGTTTATATCGCTATATACCACTATGTATATATATTCAATTTTCTCCCCTTTTCTTCAAACACATCCGGTTGCCATTAGTAATATGCATAGAAGAAAACAAAGGGACTCCCATGTGTAGAAACGTATAACCAGCTTTTTAATAATGATATCCACACTTACATTAAAAATAGTGACAGCAATCCCGTAGCAGACTCGAACTTCCGGTCTCGGCCGCGACCGGAAGTAATTTGCGCTCCACCTAGCTCCTTCCCTGACGCGTTGCGTCACACCTCGTGACTTTGAAAAAGTCACGAGGTGTGACGCAACGCGTCAGGGAAGGAGCTAGGTGGAGCGCAAATTACTTCCGGTCGCGGCCGAGACCGGAAGTTCGAGTCTGCTACGGGATTGCTGTCACTATTTTTAATGTAAGTGTGGATATCATTATTAAAAAGCTGGTTATACGTTTCTACACATGGGAGTCCCTTTGTTTTCTTCTATGCATATTACTAATGGCAACCGGATGTGTTTGAAGAAAAGGGGAGAAAATTGAATATATATACATAGTGGTATATAGCGATATAAACAGCGGTACTCCATTGGGGCTGGATCGTGAAGGATTCTACGTATACCTGAATATATCCTAAACGCTCTTTTGCCAATTACTGGAGGTGAGAGGCTGGGGAAAATAGTTGGTGCACGCACTGGGCACTGAAGTTTGCACAGAAGTTTGCAGTGGACTATCACCAATAGATTATCACTTTTATATTTTTTTGCATGGACTTTGATATTATTTATGCATGGTTCCAGTGGACATTTATTTTTGTCAGTATGCACTCTTGCACTTGAGTGACTATTTGTAATGTACTATTATTGTTTATGCACTTATACACGAGTTTGAATTTTTTTGCATTTATATACACACACGTATTTGGATTTATATTTATTTGTATTATCTATGCACCTTTAAAGCACTCAAAGCACTTTCATATACTATATTATGGTTTCATCTATGAGCTAGATTTCATTTTTACTATTCATAATATTTTATAGTATTTTACTTTTTCACTTTCTAGGTAGCGCCGCATTTATTCACTCATTTTATTCGATTTTATTTTTGGTGTTGAGATCAACATTTTGTGCTGGCTGCTTCCTTTCATTTATATATTTTTTATATATATTTTCTATCTTTTTTTCACTGATTTGAGATAGTAGGCGGGTGTAGCGCATTAGTACTTTTCCTATACATATCTACTCTTAGTGTTCTTCTTAGAGCATACACTGTATGGCCTAATACATTTTTGCCCACAGTCTTGGATTGCTCAGGAACTGTCCTCATTTTCAAATTTATTCCACGGTCCCATGCACAGATGTTTTGTTCCTGCATCATCTTGAAGATGATGCAGAATACCCTCCCACTGAGGTTGTTGCTGTAGACATATCTGCCCTGTTACATTACGCCCACAACTCATATATAAGGCCAGTTGCAGTGTGATTTGCATATGAAAAAGTCAGTGCTGCCAAATAAGCGGAGGAAAGGGATTGAGGTAGGAGAAACAGTACCTCTTTAGTGAGAAGGTCCTGGTCTGGTACTGTAGCAGAATAAGCAGTGAAGGAGCTGATGAGAGGAAAAGAGGTGAACACCCACACTATCCACCTACACAGACACCTGTGCCTCCATTGGGGGCGGCAAAGAAAGGTTGGCCATTGTGGAATAGTGTTAGGGGGTATATTTCTATGCTTTCGTACACCAACTTTAGGGCATTACTTCTCCCACTGACCAGCAAGCATTTTTTCCCAAGGGAATTTGACCTAAATGGATTTTGAGGACCCCATGAAAAAATAAAAATAAACAAAATAAACAGCATGGGGTCACCCCATAAATCCATACCAGACCTTCATCTAGGCATGAAGCCCAACTGGCCAGGAAAGAGAGGAGCTGTGAGATGCCTCCCTCAAACTTGCCAGATCAACTGCCTTCAGCATTGGAAGGGTACTTTGTCAGGACATTCCCCTAATGGGAACAAAGATTTAATCTTCACATATCTGACCCAATGAGTGTGAGGGTCTACGGGAGGACTTGTCAGAATTTTAAAGCCCCCTTTAAAATTAGCCGGCACCAAGTATCCAGCCCTACACCCTAAATGATGACTACGGGGTACATAGTATAGATCCGCTACCAAAATGCAAATAGTGAATGACAACACCCACACCAGAGAAATGTCTTTTAATTAAAAAAAAAAAACTAAATAAAACAAAAAAAGTGTCCCACAAAGTAAATTCAATGCTAATCACTTTATTCAGAGATGTAGATCCATCAGTCACGATGTGTGATGCTCTCATAATTCGCCAATGCAAACACGATAACCTGCACAGTGATGATCCTCTCAAGGCACTGCTGCCATCCCAAATGATATTCCATGGATGGCTGCTGAATGCCAAACCGGACAGAGATTCTGGCTGACATCACTGACCAAATATGGTCATGACATCACCTGGAAAGCCTGCTATCTTGGAACTTAAAACAAGTTTGCAAGCAGCTAAAAGCTCTCATTTAGTCAAAGTAGTAAGAACTCCACTAGATTAATGAATTCTTGCTGCAGTAGCCAGGGGTCAGGCAGGCAGGAAGGCAAACTGGCAAATATGGCCATTTAATTCACTGTGAACTGCATACAGCTTAGGTTCAGGTCACACTCATGTGCCTCTGTTGTGTCGTTTAAAACAAGGCATTGGAAAAAAAAGAAAGCAATTGCAGCCTGTTATCACTGAAGTGCATGTACAGACAGGCTGTAAAGGCTGCAGGATATCAGCAGCAATGAGATGTAACAAATGAAAGAAAAAGATAAATCCCACCTCCAAGATACATAGCATTTTGCTTCCTACATGATACATAGCATGTTGCTTCTGGCATTCAGTGGGGTTTACATCAACTTTAACAACTTTAACAGACCAATAGCCCTACACTAATCTCTCCCTAAGCACTTCCTATGCTTTCCTTATCACACATAAAGCACATTGTCATTATGGCTATTGCGACCTCACCCTTTTATAGTGAAGGCCCTGGTTTATCCTAAAGCCCCTTTATTGGCCATTTTAAGCCAGCTGATGTAAGTTCAAAGGCCAGGCAGTGCAATATGTTTACAAAAATGCTGGTAAATGTCTGCATTATTTCACTGGGATAATTAATTTCAAACCTGTTGAATCTTCTACAGTCCCTTCGCGGCGACCAATCCATATCTCCTCCCTAATTACAATATTTCGCACTGATCACTGATCATCTACATCTTTTTAGTTGTGTTAAAAAATTTAAAGCACTTTCACAGTGAAGTGTTTTTTTTTATTATCTGGCAGTATAAATAAATGGTTAGTCATGGCTTATCATGGCTTAAAGATGCATACTTAAACTGTTGTTTGCTCAAACATGATTGGCTGCTGCATAAATCAATCTGATAGAGATCGTTTCTTTGAGGAAAAGATAAATTATATGTCTGAGCTTGTGAAAGCAATTCATTTTAGATAGCAGTTATTGATTATTTCATTCTACGGGTACATGTACATGTCTACATCATGCTTTAAATACAACATATAAAGGTAATTGAGTGCACTAACAGGTATAATGGAGTACATTTACTTAAACAGTGCGTAGAGAAGGTGCATTCTATAGTTTATGTATAGTTGCCAACTGTCCCTGATTTTCCTGGGTAAACTTCAGTTCAGGTTTAAAGGTCTGACACTATTCTCCCTTTTTTTTTTTTTTTTTTTTTTACTGTTACGGTGCTCTTGTATAATGGCACTCCACACATATATTTAAAAATATAATTTAATCCAAAGATATACATAGTAAAATGGGTTAAAAGTGCGACTACAGCCATTAATATTATTCGACTTGAGAAGAGTAAATACTTCTGTCAATATTTTATTGCTGCCTTTATCCTGTTGGAGAGATTTAAGCTTACTACCTGTCCCTATGACAGATAAGGAAAAGTTTTTTTTTTTTTTTTTTTTAAGTCTTTGTCCCCACTGGAGTGATTTACTATCCCTTCTTGTTATAACAGGAAGAAGAAGGAAATTTCCCCAATAGAGACACCACAATAAGAACTGAACAGCGATCTTATCTCTCTCCCACTCTGGCTTGTCGAATACTGCCTTTGGCTGTATTCGGGCTTTACGCTCTTATTCACACCAATGCATTTTTCAGTGACTTTTTTTAATTGAAATGGAAAAATTTAACAGTTCACAACTAAGAGAGGCTCACCAGGGGACAGCACTTTCCTTCTCAAGGTTACAGAAAAATAACAGGAGCCATATTATAACCTTTGCAAGACAGCTGAAGACTCAATTCATTACAAATTGCATTGCAATGCACATTAAATACATGTGACTGCAAACATTAATGTATGTCAACATGCTTTTGATGAGTTTTGCTTGCCTTAAATGAAAAATGCTCACAGGGCAAAAGCATAACTGCAAGTGATGAGCAAACAGAGAATGGTGTAAGTCGATTTTTTCTGAACATTTGAAAAATAAAAAAATACAAACCCTGACCATATGGAAGCATAATCTTGTATTTTTTCTAGCCATTTTCAAGTCAAATATGCTAGCCTCTTGTAAAACAAAGACATAGACAGCTAGAAAAGGACACAGAGAACATGAACCAATGGAAAAAAATAAAGTGTGTGTTTTAATAAGGTTTTAATGGCCATTTAAAAATACCAAAATCCTTAAAATAATTTGATTGAGAAATACAGTACCTTCAACCTGCACCTGTAGGATGTATTTCAAGCGAAAGTAAAGTAAAACAAAAGCTAAATGACAGTTCCGATCTCTGGCCTTCTTCATATGAACGAATGGCCAGAAGAAAATTGTTGGTCAATGAGGCTAGCCAGTTGGTTTGTTGACATTCAGCTGCTGGCCTGTGAGTTTTTAGTTTACAGTATTTGAGTCCATCAAGAGGGGATCACAAACCACACCAGCTTACTTTTGCCATGGGTAATGTGGGATCCCTCCAAAATCAATACCAGACCTTATATAGGCATGCAGCCTTATTAACCAGGAAAAGGAGAGGCAGTGAGCATTCAGTTCCCCCCTCTCCCCCACCCCGAACCATACCAGGCTACATGTCCTAAACATGGGCCACCTCCTGGCAAAGCACTTTATCCCCACATTGCTAAAGACAAGCACCTCATCCCCACACCCCTGGACTGGTGAATGTGAGGGGGTGCAGAAGGAGAAATACTGGTATCTAGAAGCCCCCTAATAATCAGCGCAGCCCCCATCAGAGGTGCCAGCCAAAATGCCAATTAGTGCCCAGCAAATGCCAATTAGTGCCCACCAAAATGCCAATCAGTGCCCATTAAAGTGTCAATCAGTGCCCATCAAAATGCCAATCTGTGCCCATCAGTAACGCATGTTGGTGCCCTTCACAGATGCCAATCAGTGGCCATCAGTAATGACTATCAGTGCCTCCTCATCAGTGCTGGTGATGAAATATCACCAAATGAAAGCTCTATTTGTGAGAAGAAAATGATAAAAAACATAAAAATTTAGTTTTGGTACAGAGCTGAGGCTGTCAATCACAGGCTGTGTGCTGGAGATCCCTCCCAGTCACCTTTTTTCTCTTGGTGTCAGGCAAACTTGTCAGAAGTGACTGATAGCAGAGGAACAAAGCAACAGACAGAAATGACACTTAGTGCTCTTAATTGAGACACAATCACACTATAGAGGGAAATGCTTTGGGATATGCTTTGTTCATATTTCATGTCTGAGCTTTACAACCACTTTAACCACCTTCCATCCACACTTTAACCACCACCCTCCCACCTACGCTATAGCTGTGTCCTTTGAACACAGCTGTTCACAAATCGGGGTAAAGTGCCAATCAGAACGGCTCTTTACCATGTGACCAGCTGTGTCCAGTTACAGCTGATCACAGTTTAAACAGGATTTGCCGGTTATCGCTAGTCTTCTTTATTATAAATAATAAATGTTAATTTGTTTTGAAAGCCTGTTTCATGAGACTATTCATTTTTTTTAAAAACATATTATTGTTTTAATATTATGTAGCACTAACCCCCAAAGGAGCTGCTGGTTATTTTTGGGCTTACCGTTACCTTTTGTTCTAGGACACGTCTAGGGGTTTTTCCGTGGTAGATGGCCCAGCAACTTGAGACAGACAATAGATCCAGTTGAATGGATTTTATTTGCAAATGTCAACTGCTGAACAGTCTTTTAACTTGGGATCAGATAGTTGGAAAGGAAAGTTCAGGAACTCTCAATGTCAAAGTCTATAAACGTTAAGGAACTTGCTTACTTTGACTGCATCCAGAGAATAGCCATTTGCAGCTGGATGAACCCTCAGGTTGGACAGTCCCTCTCTCACAAGGCCTAGCAGTCAACAAGGTGCTTACTTAGGAACAAAGTCTTTATCACTGACGTTGTTGCAGAACACGTAGGGAAACTAAGCTGTAGAACACTTGTTGGATACCTGGATCTTTCAGCCCACTTGGCGATATCCCCCAAGACCGGATTCTACTACTTCAGCCCTTCCAGGCTCTTGTTAAGAAAACCAACCTCACACGTAGTGCTCTTCTAAAGAGTCCTCCCCTGGAATGCTCGAAGTACACTGGGTCTCTCTCGGACCGGGGACAGCACCCATCCACCTCGGAATCCTTCCTTAGTTCCTTTGCCTTGGGCTAGCCAGCCCCGAGGCACCAAAATCAGGTGGAACCGCACCCCAGGTCATAGCCTTCCCGGGGGCTGATCAGGAGGACCAGGACCATATACTCAGCACAGCATACTGAACCGAAACCCAGAACCACGTGACGTCCGTGTCTTAACCACTTCCCACCCGGCCAATGCACATATACGGGGAGCCATCTACTTCTGATAGGACGTTCAGGAACGTCCATCAGAAGGAGCTGGATCGCGCGCGCGCGTGCCCGCGCAGAGGCGCGATCCCGATGCGCCCGTGTCACTCGGACACGGCGCATCTCAGATCGGCAGGAGGGCTCTCTGATTGGTCCTCCTGATCACATGACGGCCGTGTCCAATCACGGCCGTCATGTGATGTAAACAAACAGCCGGTTGCTAGGCAATCGGCTCCTCCTCTCCTCACACAGAAGTCATGGCTGAGGAGAGGAGAGCAGATCGCTGCAGCCGGCTGATGATCAGTGAGTATGAGCTGTTTTTTACAGCTTTTTACTCACCGATCACCAGTCTAGTGTAATACACAACGCACACCACACAGTATAAACACAGTCCCCACATATGTCCCCAAAACATACATGTCCCCAAAACATACATGTCCCCAAATAATAAAAACACATGTCCCTAATAATAAAAACATGTCCCTCACATATGTCCCACTAAAATCACATGTTCCAATGATTATCTGCACACGTATATACGTGATCACCTGCACACATATGTACATGATCATTTGCGTACATATGTCCGTGATCACACAAACCAATTATTATACACTTAACAGAATTTTTTTTACCAAAAACATGTAGCAGAATACATTTTGGCTTAAATTTATGACAAAATTAGATTTTATTGGATTTCTTTTAAAATAGAAAAAAGAAAATATTGTTTTTTTTCAAAATTTCTGCTTTTTTGCGCTTATATCGCAAAAAATAAAAAACTGAGTCGTGAATAAATACCACCAAAATAAAGCTCTATTTGTGCGAACAAAATGATAAAAATTTCATTTGGGTACAGTGTAGCATGACTGCGCAATTGTCACTGAAAGCGCTAGAGCGATGAAAGCTGAAAATTGGGCTGGGAAGGAAGGGGGCGAAAGTGCCCTGTATTGAAGTGGTTAAATACCCTCTCCCAGAGGGCACAGCGGGAGGGCCAATCCCACTGACCTGACTCCGAGAGGGAGTAATTCAAACGCCTAACCAGACCATAGTTCCACGCCTGCCACCAGAGACAGTGCCCCCTGTGGCCAGGCTGAACATCTCACAGTCTAGTCAGACTGACACCAAAGCCAAACTTAGTCAAATAGGCCCAAACCAAAGTATGGGTAAAGCTTTAACTTTGAAAACATAGCACCTGCTCTTCAGGAGCCTGCCACTACAATTAAATAAAAACCTTCAAACATATATCAAATACATATGGACAATATGTTTTAACAACTTAAAAAAAATTGGATAAATTACAATAAACAAATAAGTTAATATCACTTAAAACTTTGGTTCCGGGCAAGTGGTGTACTCGCATACTGGTGTAGTGGTATAGTGGTTTAGTGGTTAGCACTTTAACCTTGCGGAAAAGGGGTTGCTGGTTCAAATCCCAATCACTACATTATCTGCATGGAGTTTGCATGTTTTCCCTGTGCCTGCATGGGTTTCCTCCCACACTCAAAAGAAATGCTGGTAGAGTAATTGGCTCCTGTCTAAATGGTCCTAGTATGTGTATGTATGAATGTGAGTTAGGGATCTTAGATTGTAAGCTCCTTTAGTGCAAGGACTGGTGTGAATGTATATGTAAAGCACTGTGTAAATTGTACCTGAAATAAATCAATAAGTTAATGTATGTATTCCTAACTTAAACTTATGGTCAATAAACTGAAATAATTGAGTAGGCTTTGCTTAAACCTATGGTCTAGAAACTGGAAAAATGTAGTTGGCTTTACAGTCTATAAATTGGAGAAATTGAGTTGGCTTTACTTTAAACTATAGTTCCAGACAAGTTAAGGTATGTATTCCTAACTTAAAACACTACAGTCTATAAACTGAAAAAAATGTAGTTAGCTTTATTTAAAACAATAAAGTTGAAAACATGAAGAGTCTAATGAGTTAGACCTAAACGGCTGATGCAAATAGTGGCCTCAATTTTTGTGAGTAGACCCAGCATAATATTTTTTTACAGTGTTGGAAGAGAGCAGGCTGAGTTTCCAGCACAACTAGAGAACTGACTATTGTGTGTTCTCCTGCTTAGTGGGGTCAGTTTTTAATAGGAAAGCAGAGGTGGTGGCAGGAACACCAGGGATTTCACACAAAGGAAGCAATGCAAACAGAACAGGATTCTTTCTCATACAAGTACATGGTACAACAGGCGTATATAAGGAATATGAAATGTTGGGGTAGCGAACACTAAATATATTTTTATTCCTGCTACTAATGCAGAAAGTAAAATATACAAAGCCACTATACAATCCCTTTAGCAAAGTTACAAAGTGCCTATGTAGACTTTTATATTTTATATTTAGTGTTAATTCTGAAAGAGTAATGTGAAATGAAACTCAAACATGTAGGTCATATGTTTATATGCTCACAGTGAAAGTCCACCTGTTTTTGCTTCAAGAGGAAGAGAGGTCAAAACAGATTGCTTCTAAGTGTGCTGACCAATACTTTAGAAGTGTAACATGATAGCTTCCAAGAGCCTTAATGAAATTTGTATTTCATAGAAATCACCTTTCAAGCTACATCACCCAGGATTTGCATGACGGACTACTTAAGTCAGGGGATTTTACACACAGATGCACATCTCAGTGTAACTTTGCCTATGACCTTCAGACCCTTCAGCTCATGCAGCAATCACCTGGGAAATATGTTGACTATATTTGGCACCTCTTGTATTATTATAAATGGAAGACTCATGACTAGCCCACTACTTTTACATGATATATTCAATCAACAAATGTACTCATATATCTATAAAGGCATACAGGTATACAGCTACAAACTGTACAGCTCCGATTCATGTATTCTCAATATATACTGTAGATATATATATATATATATATATATATAGATATGTAAAAAAAAACAGATTTAAAAACATTTTTCTTACTTTAAAACCGTAGTAAATGTTGAAACCATGGCCCATTGTCACCACTGTAAAGGCTTCCATCTTCACCCAATCTTCTCTCAAGTTCGCTGGCTGTGGCCACTTGAAGGGCTGAAGATGCACACAGGAGTCATGGATATGGCATAGAGCTCTGGAGAAAACTGCACAAATATGCTGTTGTTTCAGAGCAAATGTGTGGTGCTGTCCCCGGCTGCTGCTGCTCACTAGAATATCTCCAGGCTGGGTTTTAATCATCTGTTCTTATTTTATATTGCCTCTGTGGTCACAGTTTTTATACTGGCTTCAGCTTCCAAAAGAATCTGTCATTCACGTAGGGCATCCAAGAGCCAGACTCATTTATAAGTTAATAATAAACTTAATTCATGCTTACTATGAATGCTTATTAATGTTTAAAGGGAAAACAGTATTTTTTTTAGTAGCATAATTGTATAATAAGAACAAAATGAAAAAAACAAAACAAATTTCTGGCGCTATAGTAGTGTTTACTAACTTCTGTATAGGCTTCTATAATCACCCAAGGGAATAGCATCGATACGGAACTGGTGCGCTGCAAATATGTCACCATCTTTACCTGATGAAGTGGAGTAACACTATCTGGGAAACGCATTGAAATAAGATGATATGCCATCTCACCATTGGCTGTGAATACACCTAGCATCAACACACTGTGGCTGTGTTTTTTGCAGTTTAAGGCTGAATTAACTTTGGATACTCCAAACTTAGCATGAAATGATAATGGAGGACACCTCTAATTGTACTGCCTATTCAGAGTGCAGCCACTCCCTTGAAGTTAGTGACTAGTGAACTTCAGGTCAGGGGACCCCATTGCGAAGGTAAAACCTGAGCCAGAAAACTGGAATGCGCTCTCCCAAAAGTTAGAAAGGACAGTCTCTGGGATCTTTCAGGCTTTTATTCACTATGCCCTAGATACTTGAATGCTTGCTAGCAGTTCCAGCCAGCCTTAGTCCTGAGTGCATCCAGGTCAGATTCCCTGTGGACTTTCTGTGTCTGCTCTTTGGAACAATGGACGAGGGTCCCCTAGCTCTAGTTGGAACTGGGACCTAGGTTGCCTCTTCTAAATTGCAGCTATCAGTCCCAGATGGTCACAGCCCTAGGCTGGGTTTCTTCTACAGGACAAGGACACTGCTGTTTCAGGCCCTAGCCTATTTATACACCCATCAGCCCCCTCCTGACCATTCTCACTGCCATTGGCTGAGGCTGTGTGAATATGCAAGTGAGGGTCTGCCTCTTCCACTGCCAAAATCTGGACCCTACCAGAAAGCAGTGGAAGGCAGTTGTGCCTGCAACTGGCAGAACCCAGAACAACAAAAATCAAGCTCCACTCCACTGGCTACAGAGGAGCTAGAAAATAAAAACAAAATTTGCCCCAACTGCTAGCAACCTAACTAGTGTGGTGCTACATAAGCATATACGTTTAAGTGTTTAAGAACTTAAGCTGGCAGCAGCTGGATAACAATTTTGCTGATTCATCAGGGACCAGTTGAGTTTTGATCCATCTAGGTTTGTTCCTGTTTGAGAGAAGTCTCCAGGCAACACAGTCGGATTATCCGACAACACGGTCCGATAGGACACATTCCAACTGATTCTCCAATCGTGTGTACAAGGGCTTACAGTCTTTTTGTGGTTAAGCTCGCCCAGCAGGTACACCATCCAGAAATGGACATTTCCACACAGCGTGCTGCTGTGTCTCTCTCTCTCCTACTCAAACAGCTATACACTGACACTTTCAGAAACACCTGATAATAAGCAGGTCTGAAGGGGAAGTACCTGCCTTCTTCGATTAACCTCTTCTTTACCCTGCCCCAGGCTGACCCTCTATATATCCCCCCCTCTGTTCCAGGCCAGGGGTCTGGACACCACGAATCCAGTGGCAGTAGACCCGGGAAAGGGCATCCGCATTCTGATGTACCTTTCCCAGTCTATGTACCACTACAAACCTGAAGTCTTGTAGTGCAAGGAACCACCAGGTGATTCTGGAGTTTTTATCTTTATTTTGGGCCATCCATTTAAGGGGCGCATGATCTGAAACTAACTTGAAGGTTCGGCCCAGTAAGTAGTAGTGGAGTATCTCCAAAGCCCATTTTATTGCGAGACACTCCCTTTCCACAATGGAATAATTCCTTTCAGCTGGCGTGAGCTTCTGGCTCAAGTACACAACAGGGTGCTCATCCCCCCCAATCATCTGGGACAGTACTGCACCCAGACCCAATTTTGAGGCATCTGTTTGTGCCAGGACTTTTGAAAGTCGGGAGCTACCAACACTGGTTACTGGCACAAAGCTTGCTTCAACCGGCAGAACGCTGCTTCTGCTTCTGCACTCCACTGAACAACAGTTGCGTTGCCAAAGTTGGGGACAAACCTCCTATAATAGCCCACAATGCCAAGGAAAGAACGCACTTGTTTCTTTGTGAGTGGACAGGGACATTTAATCACACCCCTGCCTACAAAATGCCCCAGGTAGCAGGCCTCCTCCAACCCAACCTTGCTCTTTTCCGGGTTCACTGTGAACCCCGCCCTTCGGAGGGCATCCAGGACCAACTGGACCTTCGGTAAGTGACTCTCCCAGTCCTGACTAAAGATGACAATGTCATCAAGATAGGCTCCTGAGAATTCCTTATGAGGTCTCAGGACGAAGTCCATGGCCCGCTGGAAAGTGGCTGGGGCCCCATGTAACCCGAATGGCATTCCGGCATACTGCCATAAGCCCTCGGTTTTGGCAAATGCAGTTTTTTCTTTAGCCTCTGGGTAAAGCGGGAACTGCTAGTATCCCTTGGTCAAGTCAAGAGTGGTGATGTACCTTGATACCTTGTTTCTTGATATACACCGGGCCAAAAAAACGCTGTAAAACACGTTCCTGAGTTTTAGCCGCTCCAAGGTGACCCCCAAGTACATGACTATGAGCCAAATGCAACACCCTAGACCTAAAAGGTTTGAGTACCACCAGTTGTTTCAACACTTCTTGATTGAACTTAGTTACTCGGTACAACAAGTCATGATTCACAGCAAAATGGGGGAACTTCACGTCTGCTCCAGGGTGCTGTGGTTCACCGTTTAAGACCGTGGCCTGTTCCCTGGCGGGGATCAAAGTGGGGTCCTTCATCTGAGCACTAAGGAAATCTTCCCGGGAACCTCCGAGATCTGACATGTCTGGCTCAGAGGAGGTACTTTCCTCTTCCAATCCCGCAAACACCTCCAGGGGACCAGGCTCACTTTCTGCAGGTTCAGCAACCTGGTACTGATCCTTAGTAACAACCTCCTGCAACACCGTATTATTCACCACCTCTGTGGGTTATTGCTTTTTGGGGGAAACCCCCGAACCTTTGAGCTTTTGCTCATACAAGTCCCAAAACATGGAGCAGTCTCGCCCGATTAGTAAATCATGAGGTAATCCCGGGACTACCCAAACTTTTAGTGTAGCCGTTCCTGCTGGTGTACACAGGGTCACACAGGCCACTGGATAGTTTTTAACATCACTATGCACATAGATGACCCCAACCTGTTCCCTTGGTACCAGCTTTCTTGGCAACCCGTCTGATCAGAGCAGGGTAATGACACTCCCAGAGTCAAGGAGTGCTACCACCTCTTGTCCATTGACCCGCACCACACACTCATGCTGATGGCAGGACCAACAGTGAACCTCATGGGTTCCCCCTGTCGGTTCCCTGAAAGTTTAGGTCCTGGGGTGCTCCTGGTAGTTGTATTATCCTTCCGAGCAGCCACTATAGGATCACTGGGAGCCACACTGGTGCTGGAACACACTTCTTTGAAATGGGCCAGCTCTCTTGTGACAGAGAGACTCTCCTGGAACTTTTCCGCACAACTGTAGCGCTCAACAGCTGTAGCCATCTCATCCAGGGACTGAGGCTCGGACTGAGCCACCCATCGGTGGAGCTCATTGGGTAGTCTATGCAGGAAACGATCTAGTGCGACTCTTTCCACAATCTGAGTATGTGTCTTTTCCTCAGGTTTCAGCCAATCTTGGAACAAGTGCATCAGGTGGTAGGGTTAGCCTTGTCAAAGTGCCAGCCATGGACTCGGTTTGCCCTTAAAGTGACAGTCACTCCCAGCCTTGCTAGGATTTCTGCTTTCAGGAGCTTATAATCGCGTGATGATTCAGGGGCCAAGTCACAGTATGCTTGTTGGGGGTCTGCGGTCAGGAAAGGAACCAGTACATCTGCCCAGTCTTTATCAGGCAGACCTTCCCTTGCTGCACCCCCCCGCTCAAACATAGCTAGGTATGCTTCCATTTTGTCTAAGGCCGTCTTATTTTGCAGGGTCCGCTGCACTGCCTTTCAGGGGTCACTCTTTACAGCGGGGTCACCTTTCGTCATTTCAGCCTGCTGGGTCACCGCCTTTTGTAATCCCACTATCTGTTCACTCAGTAAGCGATTTGTTTCCTGTTGTACAGCGACTGTCTGCACCAGGATCTTCTCCTGCCGAGCCTGTGCTTGTACCAGGGCCTGCTGGGCGTCCTGATGGTGGGCCTGAGCTTGTGTATTAGCCAGTACCAGTTGCTAAACCACATCCTCCATGACTTGTTCAGAAGATTTCACTGTCTTTGTCCCTGTCTGGAGCCTAACGCCCCGGGGGATCAGGGTATGGTCCTTCCTAGTGGAGGACATCAGACACCCGTCTGCACTTTTTAGTGTTTCACTCTTTATGTGTGTGCACTTTTTTTATGCACCGGGTGGAAGTTTTTGGGGTGTGTTTTGCACGCCATGGGCTTTTTCAATCGAAAAAACAACTCTAACATTACTTACTCAAGGAAAAACTTTATCAAAATCAGTAACTTTTGAGATAAGATAATTTATTTAAGATAATTGAGGCAATGAACAGTGTGGTCAAGACTTTGTGATGTAAAACATAATGTGTATAGTTTAGAGGCCAAGAAAATGTAGTGAATAGAGTGTAGTAGACATGACTATGTATTGTACAACATAATGTACACATTGTAGCAATCAGAATACATTGGTCAGGACTATGCAATGCTTTGAGTAAAGTTGTCAGTAGAAAGTGCTCCTTTAAATGTTGGTGGTGAGTGGTGTGTGTTTCCTCCTAAATAGGGATGACCCGAACAGTGCTCATTTTAAAGACTTATGTGCAAGTCATTGCCATAAAAAGTGTATGGGGACTTGGGTCCTGCCCCGGGGACATGTATCAATGCAAAAAAAGTTGTAAAAACTGCTGTTTTTTTCAGGAGCAGTGATTTTAATAATGCTTAAAATGTAACAATAAAAAATGAAATATTTGTTTAAATATTGTGCATGGGGGGCCCCCTTAGTCTGCCTGTAAAGTAGTGCATCTTCCCCATGTTTATAACATTATCGCAGCAAAATTACATTTCTAAAGGAAAAATTTTAATCAAAATTGCTTACGGCTGTAATGTATTGCTGGATCCCGACAATATACATAAAAAATCATTGAAAACAACGTTGTGTGTTCTCTCTCAGTCCATACCAGGCCCTTCAGGTCTGGTGTGGATTTTAAGGGGAACTTCATGCCAACATTTAAAAAAATGGCATGGTTCCCCCCAAAATCCATACAAGACCCTTATCCGAGCATGCAACCTGGCAGGCCGTAGGAAAAAGGGGGCGAGAGAACACCCCCCTCCTGAACCATACCGGGCCACATGCCCTCAACATAGGGAGTGTGCTTTGGGGCCCCCCAAACCTCCTTGTCCCCATGTTGATGGGGACAAGGGCCTCATCCCCTCAACCCTGGCCATTGGTTGTGGGTGTCTGCGGGTGGGGGGCTTATAAGAATCTGAAAGCCCCTTAACAGATCCTGCCCCCCCATGCAAATGGGTATCAGGTACATTGTACCCCTACTCATTCACCAAAAAAATGTCAAAAAAGCCAAAATGACAGCAAACGAGTTTTGACAATTCCTTATTTTTTTAAAGTGTCCCGCGATTTAAAACCACTATCAATCATGGCTCTGATGGATCAGAAAAATATTTAGAAAAAAATGGGAAAACTCTGCTTCCATGGGAGGCTTCCCTGTGACTATCATCTTTTCGCTTTGACAGCTATTACATAGACAAGGGAGGGTCCACCCAGTGACATAACTGAGTGACCTGCCCCTTCTGACATCATGTGACATCAGAGGGGGTGGGGTTTACTATTTACATAATCAGGTGGCCCTGCCCTTGCCTATATAACAGCTGTTAAAGCGAAAAGATGGCAGTCGCAGCGACGCCTCCCATCAAGGCAGAGACATCGTGGGAAACATATTTTTTTTAAATAAAGGAATTATCAAAACTGTCTCCTGTCATTTTTACTTTAACACTTTTTTTGGTGAATCTTAACTTCATCTTTCTGTAAAGTTAGGATGTCAACTCAAAAATGTTTATTTTTTTTGATCTGAGTTTATGATTCACAAGTCTGCATTATTAATTGTCTATTTTAGAAAGTTATTTCTTTACTTTACTTAGTTATCAATTTTTGATCTCCTACAAAAGCGTAATCTCCAGAAAACAAAGATGGTGTTCATTCATGTGTTGGAGTCTTATCCCTATACTCTGGGTTCATAGAAACCCCCTTTATATCTGAAATGTGCTATCCCACCATACTGGCGATTTCAAAGACCGAGAAGATCTAGCTCTCGTTAATATCTTTTGTTATACGGTTTGTTTGTTCAGTTGGACTCAAATGCTAAGGTCACCTTTCTAGAAAAAAATAAAAATGCATGTTTTTGCAGAAAAAAGTATGTTTATTAATTGTTTCTACAGAAACCTGCAAAACATTTCTGTTTGCTCCTGTGGGCATTTCCTTTAGTTTTCTTGCCTGTACCTTTGTACAGATTTCTGTTTGAAAGCTGAAGAAAGTGTGAGCGGACTAGGGTGTTCATAAACCATTGAGAACTACAAGCCATCTTCCATAGTGGTAGACTGGACTTGTAGTTTATTCATTCACACATTATTTAAATTACATTTAATTGGCTCTCTCTCATCATCCAAGGTTTAGACTCGCCTAATAAGGGTCTGGATTTTCTGTTCCCCCTGTTTCCTACGCATCAATATAGCCTGCCTTCAAGAATGTTTTCTTGTTGTCCCTTCATTTGTCACTAAAAGAGAAGATATAATATATCTGGTTAAAATTATCACCTTCTTCTTTACTGTTCATTACCAATGACGTTAAGATAATAAATAAATGTGCCTAAATTAACGAAAAATAATAAAAATATAAACGGTATCCTCATCCTCATAAATTTGGTATAGAAAACAAGAATAGAGAAAGGGGCCTATACATGGAACACTCCAACCATGGACTAGCCAATCATCCCCCAATGGAATAAGGGACTGTCTTGATACCCAGGAAATATAACAGATATAATTACACAATCGTGTATTTAGATGGTATGATTAGTATCCAAGTTGGTCGTTTTTGACTAGTTGAAAAAACGACCAACTTGGATACTAATCATACCATCTAAATACACGATTGTGTGTTGTAACTATGTTGTGTGTCAACAAATGTTTTTAATTTTATATATATTTTCTCTTGTTTAAATAAAAAACATTTTAATTATATTTCCTGGGTATCAAGACAGTCCTTTATTCCATTGGGGGATGTTTGGCTAGTCCATGGTTGGAGTGTTCTATGTATAGGCCCCTTTCCCTATTCTTGTTTTCTATACCAATGACATTAAAACATTCTAATGAAAATTTTTACAACACAACTTTGTTCTCATTTACTTATAGTTGCTAGTGCATTAACCTATTTGGTCTAAAAATGATATATTACATTTCTTCATGTTTCAGGTTTTGTTCCTCTACCCTGAGATGGTTTCCAACTTTCCATGCTATCTCTGCCGCATCTGTTCCTATTTCGATTGAAAACTATAGTTATCCAGATGGCTTCCTAATTTGGTACATTTACCACCTTTAATTTCACAAGTTTCAAGATATAGTTCAAAAACCTATCTCACTTTTACACACTTACATATGTTTACAACATAGTCACATATGGTAATACTGAAATTTGAGATTGCACATAACTCTATATTTCATAACTAGCAAATCATCATTTAACATTTAATGAAATAATTTTGTAATTTAGCTCAAATAAAATAATGTGATTTTATCTTAGGAAACCTATTTAAAGTGGAACCACAGCCATACAAGGAAAGAAAGAAGCAGCACCCACCAGCAGGGCACCCATTATTAGCAGTGCCTTATTGTTACCTAACGAATGCCCCCATAAAGATTTTGCTTTATTGGGTTTGGTAAAGTCATCAGATAGAGGATTGCTATCAGCTGAGCTAGCAGTTGGGGGGAGGGGGGTTCCTAATGAGTTTGGCACAACCAAAAAAAATTTAAAAAGTCACTCTGCATGAATTGAAGCACACACATAACATATGTAGAAATTTTAGGGGGTGTTTAGGGGAAAGCAATACTATGGAGCTGACAAAAGACATTGGTAAGTGACTAGACTATAGTTTTATGGGCCAAGAAGAGCATGGTGGGGAAGTTAGTGAGGCAAATATGCCTGAGGACAAAGGGGCAGACTATATGAATTATAGCATATTGCAATGATGGTAATTAGGGAATGAGGAAAGAAATGCAAGACATTAGCAATCATGAAATACATAGAATGTGATGTTAAAGAATAAAACTTACCTTCAGATAGTCCTTCTGCAGGACCTGAATGATGGCAGAACAGGTCTCTGGAATAATGATCCCCAGAGCCTGGGGGGAGATGCCTGTAGAGAACTTGAGGTCCTGAAGGCTTCTCCCTGTCGCCAAGTAGCGCAACGTGGCGATGAGCCTCTGCTCCAGAGTGATGGCTTGCCGCATGCAGGTATCCTGCCTGCTGATATAAGGGGTCAGCAAAGCCAGCAGACGGTGAAAAACGGGGTCCGTCATCCAGAGATAATTCCTGAAATCATCAGGATTATTCTCCCGAATCTCACGGAGCAAAGGCATGTGCGAGAACTGGTCACGCTGGCGCAACCAATTCTTGGTCCACAAACGCCTCCCCTCCCTGTTCATGGACCGGGCTTGTGTCAAAGTAAAAACCCCAACACGAAGCCCCTGCACAGCACAAACTCTACGACAAGTACGTAGACGAAACATGGTTTCAAAACGGTCGGCTCGTCAGAACGGACAACAGAAAGCACCGATAAACAGCAATGCCTGAAAGAACGAACTGAATAGCAGAAGCAAGCAGACAATAAGAAATGCAAATCAAAGCGTACTATACCAAGATATAGTCCACTTTGAGAAACAAATACTTACTGACTGCACGCACTGATTATCAGATACGCAAAGACAAGCACAAGCTGAAGAGCAGTAGTAATCTGAATCACAAATCTGAAAAGCGCGATTCGTCTCTCACCAAACTTCTACTAACACACGATTGACTCGAGATCAGCAGAAGGAGCCCAAAGGGTGCGAGACGTGGTGCTGAACTTCCCTTTTGTAGGCCCGCCGTTACACACCTTACGTCACCACGCAACCACAAATTCCGACAACTTGGTCCGACCGTGTGTATGCAACATCACTTCCGGACCTCGTCCGGAATGACTCCGTTGGAATAACTCAGACGGATTTGGTCGTTGGAATCTCTGACCGTGTGTACCAAGGGCTAAGAAGAATGGATGGGGCCATATATTGCAAAATCTTGGATGAGATGCTTTTTCCCTTAGCCAGAACACTGAAGATAAGTCATGGATGGGTCTTCCAGCATGACAATGATCCAAAACATACCACCAAGGAAACAAATGAGTGGCTCAAGAAGAAGCACATTAAGGTCACGGAGTGGCCGAGTCAGTCTCCAGACCTCAATCCTATAGAACATTTATGGAGGGAGCTGAAACTTCAAGTTGCCAAGAGACAGCCAAGAAACCTTAAGGATTTAGAGAAGATCTGTAAAGAAGAGTGGACCAAAAATGTTTTGCTTGGGGATCAAATACTTTTTTTACTCACTGAACTGCAGCTTAATGTAAAGCATTTGTTTTATATGTTTTTTTCTGGATTTTGGTTGATATTCTGTCTCTATCCTTATAAAATACACCTATGATAAAAATTATAGACCCTTCATTTTTTTGTAAGTGGGCAAACTTACAAAATCTGCAGGGGATCTACTAATTATTTGTCCACTGTGCTTTACAAAGTACCTAGCTGTATGACTTAATATTTTATATCAGTCTTGACTTTAAAGAGGTGTTCCAGCCCAATTTTTTTTTAAAGTCAGGAGCAGCAAACACTGTAGCTGCTGGCTTTTAATGAAGACACTTACCTGTCCAGGGAGCCCACAATGTCAGCCCCCTGAGGCCAATCCATCCATCAGATCAGTAAGGGAAACTGGCAATGGAGCCTTGCGGCTTCACTGCCAGTGTCATGGTCCTTACCGTGCCATGCAGACAGGCAGGCGTGGTCACACCCCAAGTGGTTCAAAGAGGTGTTGAACCTATGACTGCATGTCTAGTGCTCCTGTTACCTTGCCTCTGAGCCACATCTCAGTTCCTTTCAGCCTGCTTTCCAGCTTCGCACAGTTCTGCATAAAATACTAGGACCATACTCTGGATCTTGTTGCAATTAGTACCTTTTACTCCTGGTTCAGCTGAGGCAGTTTATTCAATCAGCTGGATATAAAGCACTGCCTCACTCTAAGGGCTTTGTCATTCATTGCCTCTTGTCTCTATCATTGCCAAAGGTTCCTGTGTTCCTGCATGTCTTGTTTTGCCTAAGTGTTCCTGTGTTCAAGTTACAGTGTTCCAAGACTGACCCCGGCTTCTGACCCTGGCTTGTTTATCGTTTATTCTGACTTCTGGAATCCCTGACTATGGCTTTACCTGGACAATCCTTTGGCAAATTCCTGTCAAGCCCACGTGCACAGATTCACAGCCCAGGTAGCTTATCTCTTTGTTACCGTGGGCTGTGTCTATTTGCAAGGGTGAGCCTACATCTCTGTGCCATGGACTCCAACCTAGGTAAGCCCTCACAGCCAGTTTCTGACTGCACATGCGTGAGTTCTGCAATGCTTTGTGAATGACCAGCTTGTCTTCTGGCCATTCACACATGTCCCAGAAGACAATGAGGGGCCCACCACAGAAGGGGATGTGACTTCCTCGGCCACACCCCGGCTGGATCAAAAGTACTCTTAGTACTTCCAAAAAAGCTAAGTTAGAAAGTAAAAAAAAAAATTTATATCCAAAACTGAGGGGTGGAGAGGTAGTCTTTCGTTTAAGATTACCTCTCAAAATTGGGTGGAACTCCGCTTTAACTTTAAATATGTTCTGATCATACTAAGTGCAAACTTCAAACTAGAATATAATATAATTTTACTTATAAAGACTGAGATTAGAGAACAGAAAATGCCTTCACCTGGAAGTCTTTGTAGGTCCAAGATGATGTACTTATTGTCATAGCCAAAAAAAAACTTTCACATGAGAGCTCAAGAGATTTCTCATATTTTGCTCCCAAGATCATCCTGGGAGGCATTGGGGAAGTAGCCTCACCAGGGGACAGCTGGAATCCACTGACTACATCACCAGATCGTCAAAGAAAAGGAGGAAGTACAACATAAAAATGTAAGTTCACAAAGAATTTTTCTGCATTTTATTGTAACATGATTGCAGATCAGTATGCAGGCATTTGTGGTACTTTAAAGGTAGTTAAAGTACTAGTAACTTTACCTAAAGGAGGAACAACTCTGATGGGGATTAGACATGTGCAGTTCATTTCGTCCCAAATTCGAATTCTGACTACACATATTGCTGAAATAAATGACTGCGTATGTTATTAGAGTACCATTTAAAAATAATGCTATTTTTGTTAAGACAAAGGTGATTTATCCACTTCGATACAGGGCATTTTCACCCCCTTCCTGCCCGGGCCAATTTTTAGTTTTAGTATACAAGTAAGTACAAGCAAATCTCTGGAAAAAAATGTAAATCCCATAGCATACAAAAAATATATATATATATAAAAGTGTATTATATATATATATATATATATATATATATATGTATATATATATATATATATATATATATATATATATATATATATATATATATATATATATATATAGTGTGAGGGGTTAGCTCGGCAGCGGGTGTGTGTGACCCGGATGGGTTCACAACACAAAATCAGGCACAGCAGACAGCGTTGTAGGTGCAAACAAACAAAAGATGTGGTTTATTCATGCTACATGCAGTGAAACATATAACAGCCAAACAAAAATAAAACATGAAAATAAATCCTTGGTCAGCTTGACCTCTAATTACACACTTAGATTCCTTATCTAACAACTGAGTGCTGCCTTGTGCAGCACCAGTCCCTGTCTCTGTTGTAGAGGTTTGCCACACAGGCGTTAACTCACCGCACAGAACAAGTGTCACACTCCCCAGTCTATACAACACAAAACTGGTTCCAGGATGGAGCATCTCCCTAAGCATGCTGGGGTTTTTTGTAGAGGTCTTAATGAGCCCACTTACTTCAGCTGGGCTCATTAACTCTTCCCCTCTAATTATACAAGTCTGCATAAAGCCTGAATCTAGGGCACACATATTTCCCATCCTGGATACAACCAGGTGACTTTACCTGCGTGCTGCCACATACCCCCCCCCTCTTGTTTCAACCTTGGGGTTGTAACACAAGCAGTCAGACATGCATGTATCCGAGACAAAGCATCCACATTCCCCATTTTAACACCAGGGCGATGCTTAACTGTAAAGTTAAATTCTTGTAGGGCCAGGAACCACCTATTTACCCTTCTATTGGTCTCCTTGTTTTGAGCCATCCACTTTAAAGGAGCGTGATCAGTCACCAGGTCAAAGTGCCTACCTAGCAGATAGTACCGAAGGAAATCTAGAGCCCACTTCACTGCTGAACATTCCTTCTCAATCGTGGCGTAATTTACCTCATGGGACTTCAACTTCCTGCTGAGGTAAATGACTGGGTGCTCTTCCCCGTTCCAGACCTGGGATAACACTGCTCCTAACCCAACGTCTGATGCATCAGTTTGTACCACGAAGTCCTTAGAGAAGTCTGGTGAGTACAACACTGGCTGGCTACATAAGGCTGTTTTTAAGGACTGAAATGCTTCTTCAGCCTCTGGGGACCATTTAACCATGACCGACTCTTTCCTTTTTGTCAGGTTGGTGAGGGGCACAGCCTGAGAAGCAAAATGGGGAATGAATCGTCGATAATAGCCAGCGATTCCCAGAGAGGCTCGTACCTGTTTCTTGCTGTTGGGACGTGGCCAACTCTGTATGGCCTCGACTTTATTGACTTGGGGTTTTATCACCCCCCTCCCAATAGTGTACCCAAGATATTTGGCCTCCTCCTGTCCAATGGTACACTTCTTTGGATTGGCCGTAAACCCAGCTTCCCGGATAGAGTCTAGGACTGCTTGTACTTTTGGCAAATGTGAGACCCAGTCTGTGCTATGGATAATCACATCATCCAGGTAAGCTGCAGCATATTTATGATGGGGCCTCAGAATCTTATCCATTTTCCGCTGGAACGTTGCCGGTGCATTCTGTAACCCAAACGGCATTCTCTTATATTGGAATGCCCCATCTGGGGTTACAAACGCAGTTTTCTCCTTGGCCGACTCGGCCAGGGGAATTTGCCAATACCCTTTGGTGAGATCAAGAGTTGTCATATATCGGGCTGTTCCCAGCCGGTCAATCAACTCATCTATACGCGGCATGGGGTAGGTGTCAAATTTTTATACTTTATTCAATCGTCGAAAATCGTTACAAAACCGCCAGCTCCCATCAGGTTTGGGCACTAGTACGATAGGACTGGACCAGTCACTCTGGGACTCCTCTATCACACCCAATTCCAGCATCCTTTGAACCTCCCCACGTATTGCCTCCCATCGGGCCTCTGGTATTCTATATGGTTTTAGTTTTACCCTTTCTCCTGGCGGGGTGATAATGTCATGCTCTACGCCAGATGTTTGTCCCGGAAGCTCAGAGAAAATCTCTTTGTTACGAAGTACAAACTCTTTAACCTCCTGTTGTTGGGGTTTCGATAAGGTGTCTGCTATTCCAACCTCAGGAACTAAGCAATCAGGCTGTACTTGTCAAAGTCTCTGCGACTAGGGATTCCCTATCCCTCCAGGCTTTCAGCAGATTGACGTGATATATCTGCTCCGGCTTTCGCCTTCCTGGCTGTCTAACCCTGTAGTTCACCTCACTAATTTTTTCAATTACTTCGTATGGACCTTGCCATTTGGCCAGAAATTTGCTTTCAACCGTAGGGACTAGCACCAAGACCCTATCCCTCGGGGAAAAAGTACAGGTCTTGGCCCCACGGTTGTACACTCTCTGCTGTGCTAACTGCTCTTGGGTTAAATGTTCCTTTACAATTGGCATAACCTGTGCAATTCTATCTTGCATCAGGGCGACATGCTCAATCACGCTCCTGTGTGGAGAACTCTCATTTTCCCAAGTTTCCTTGGCGATATCCAGCAGCCCTCTTGGGTGTCTCCCATAGAGCAACTCGAAGGGTGAGAAACCCGTAGAGGATTGGGGTACCTCCCTAATGGCAAACATCAGATAGGGTATTAGACAGTCCCAATTCTTTCCATCTCTATCCACCACCTTCTTTAACATTTGTTTTAGGGTTTTGTTGAATCTTTCAACCAACCCATCTGTTTGGGGGTGATACACAGATGTACGCAATTGTGTCACTTTGTACAACTTGCATAATTCTTTCATAACCCGGGACATAAAGGGTGTACCTTGGTCCGTAAGCAGTTCCTTACAAATACCCACGCGGCTAAAAACAAGAGATAGCTCTTTGGCTATGGTTTTGGCCGAGGTATTTCGAAGAGGAATTGCTTCCGGATAGTGGGTAGCATAGTCCAATATCACCAAAATGTACTGATACCCCCTAGCAGACTTCATTATCGGACCTACCAAATCCATTGCGATCCTCTCAAAGGGGACCTCAATGATAGGAAGAGGTACCAGCGGGTTACGGAAATGTGGCATAGGTGTCGACTTCTGACACACAGGGCAGGAGGAACAATAATTTTCTGTTTCCTTCATGACCCCAGGCCAATAGAATCTCTGCAGTACCCTCTCTCTGGTTTTTTCGGTCCCCAGATGACCTCCCAGAATGTGCCCATGGGCCAATTCTAACACCAACTTCCTGTAAGGTTTGGGCACCACAAGTTGCTCAATGGTTTCTTCTGCCCTTTGAGCCACTCGATACAGCAGGTCCCTTTCCATAGTGAAGTACGGATAAGTGCAAGTCTTATCTGGGTTCACTAACTCGCCATCTATTTTCACCACATTTTCCCGTGCCTTTATTAGGGTGGGGTCTTTTAACTGTTCTGTGGCAAAATTTTCCCTGTGAACCTCAAGATCTGAAAACTCCACAGACGGCATGTTTTCATCTGAGGATGTTGGCTCCTCCCCAGTTTCTCGAGTTTCCCCCGCCAATACCGACAAGGGAAATTCAGGAGAGTCCTCACCACTCCCAGAGGAATTCTGGTCATCTTCCTGGTCTATAGGGGCACCAGTGGGGGGCTCAGGACAATCCCAGAGTTCCCAGAATTTTGGAAAATCCCTTCCCACAATAGCATCATGTGGTAAGTGAGACACTAACCCCACCTGATGAGAGAGGTTACCTTTGGGGGTCTCAAAAAACACTGAAGTTACAGGATACTCTCGGGTGTCCCCATGCACATAAATAACAGCCACCTTGTTCTTCCCAGAGACCTCTGTAGTAACTAATTCAGCTTTTATCAATGTTACCAGGCTACCTGAATCCAGCAGCACATCAACATTTCTACCATTAATACACATTTTACATAAATGTTTCTCAGGTCCCCGAATGGCAGTGCATGCAACTGTCGCAAACAGCGACTGACGTCTCTCCCTTATAAAGTCACATTGCATAGGCTCATCTACAACTGGGCAATTGGCTGCAATATGTCCCTCTTGCCGGCAACGGTAGAAAATAATCTTTTTCGCTGCCTCTTGCAGCCTGGGCTTCCCGGGCTGCTCCCGCCAGACCTTAGGTAGAACTCCCATCCTCTCACTCTCTCCACCCTCACCCCTTGGAGTCATCTTACCCGCCACTGGGGATGATCTGGTCTTAGGATGGAAAGTCCGTGAGTCCCTGGAAGAGGTGGTCAAGTTCTCTGTAGCCAAGTACCTCTCAACCAGATCCACAAGTTTATCTGCATTTTCTGGGTCTCCATGGCTTACCCATTTTTGGATGGCAGTAGGAAGAGCTCTCAGGAAACGATCCATAACCACACGTTCCACAATGTTTGGTGCGGTCAAAATTTCTGGCTGCAGCCACTTCCTGCTCAGGTGAATGAGATCATACATTTGAGATCTGGGGGGTTTTCCAACCTGAAAAGTCCAATTATGCACACGCTGAGCCCGGACAGCCAGGGTGACACCCAGCCGTGCCAATATTTCTGTTTTTAGTACCACATAGTCTTTTGCTTGGTCAGGCTCTAGGTCATAATAAGCTTTCTGCGATTCCCCAGTTAACAGAGGGGCCACCAGTCCAGCCCATTGCTCCTTAGGCCACTTTTCCCTTTCAGCAGTCCTTTCAAATGTGGTCAAAAACACCTCCGGATCATCCTCTCCAGTCATTTTTGTCAGTAAACGGCTCACACCAAAGGATGCGATATTATTGTAACCACTTGCTTCATTGGTCTGCGGACGTTGCTGTATCAATGTCTCTATTTGCTGTTGAAAACTCTGCTCTTGCTTCTGCAACAGGTCTATGAAGCGGGCTTCAAATCGCTGCTGGGCTTGTTGCTGAGCTTCCAAACTCTGCAGGTGAGCTTTCTGCTGAGCTTCCAGACTCTGCTGCAAAGTTGCATTTGTCTGCTGCTGATTTGCATTTGTCTGCTGCTGATTTGCATTTGCTAGAGCCAGCTGTCTCAGTATCTCCTCCATGCTGGCCTTTAAAAAAAATAAAAAAAAAACTGCCAAAATTCTCCACCAACTGTGAGGGGTTAGCTTGGCAGTGGGTGTGTGTGACCCCCTGGATGGGTTCACAACACAAAATCAGGCACAGCAGACAGCGTTGTAGGTGCAAACAAACAAAAGATGTGGTTTATTCATGCTACATGCAGTGAAACATATAACAGCCAAACAAAAATAAAACATGAAAATAAATCCTTGGTCAGCTTGACCTCTAATTACACACTTAGATTCCCTATCTAACAACTGAGTGCTGCCTTGTGCAGCACCAGTCCCTGTCTCTGTTGTAGAGGTTTGCCACACAGGCGTTAACTCACCGCACAGAACAAGTGTCACACTCCCCAGTCTATACAACACAAAACTGGTTCCAGGATGGAGCATCTCCCTAAGCATGCTGGGGTTTTTTGTAGAGGTCTTAATGAGCCCACTTACTTCAGCTGGGCTCATTAACTCTTCCCCTCTAATTATACAAGTCTGCATAAAGCCTGAATCTAGGGCACACATATTTCCCATCCTGGATACAACCAGGTGACTTTACCTGCGTCCTGCCACAATAGACACATTAAATTAATCAACAACACAAAACTCCAGCGCTAAGATTTTTTGGTCCTATGCTGGCCATACACCATACAATTCTCCTCTATGGATCTCCTCCAGATCTACCAAAAACCGCACAATATGAGGCCAAATCCAAACACCTTCAATGTGTGTGCAATCAGACAGGCCCCTGTACCACACAGCTGAAGGCAAACCTAAAGGAAATTGAGTAACAAAATTGCACGGTGTATGACCAGCTTTATTGGAGACAACCTATCGAGATTCGGATCAGCACTGATCCGCCCCGTGTGAAAGGACCCTTAGGGATCTGTTCAATAACCCAGACCTTGAGACCTACAGTGGAACTATGATGGACCATGGTAAAGTGATTTAAAGTGAAGCAATTTTTAGTTTTCAGTGCTGTAACATTTTGAATGACAATTGGGCGATCATGCAACACTGTACCCAAATGAGATTTTTGTAATCTTTTTCCCCACAAATAGAGCTTTCTTTTGGTGGTGTTTTTGATCACCTCTGCAGTTTTTATTTTTTGCGCTATAAACAAAAGTAGAGCGATAAGTTTGAAAAAAACACAATATTTTTTACTTTTTGCTATAATAAATATCCCATTTAGAAAACAAAAAAACTAAATTTTTTCCTCAGTTTAAGCCGATATGTATTCTTATACATATTTTTAGTAAAAAATAATTGCAATAAGCATATGTTGATTGGTTTGCGCAAAAGTTATAGTGCCTACAAAATAGGCATTTTTATTATTATTATTTTTTATTACCAGTAATAGCGGTGATCTGCAATTTTTATTGTGACTGTGACATTGTGGTGGACATATCGGACACGTTTGACACTATGTTGGGACCACTGACAGTTATACAGTGATCGGTGCTATAAACATGCACTGATTACTGTATAAATGTCACTGGCAGGGAAAGAGTTAACACTAGGGAAGTGATCAAGGGGTTAAATGTGTTACCTAGGGAGTGATGCTAACTGTAGGGGGAGGGGACTGACTAGGGGATGAGACCAATTGGTGTTCGTACTTAGTATAAACACACAATCTGTCTCCTCTCCCCTGATAGGACGTGGATCTGTGTGTTTACACACACAGATCCACCGTCCTGCCCTGTAACGAGCAATCACGGCCGCCAGGCTAGAGCATCAGATCATCGGTGACATGGCATGTGTGCACGCCCCTTATACTGCCGGGAAGCTAAGGACGTCATATGATACCTGCCCAGGATGGGAGATCCCATCTGCGGACATCATATGACAATGGGGGGGAAGGGAAGCGGTTGAAGAGTCATTATGATAATTTGATGAAGATTTTTCTCTTGTTTGTTCACTTTGCTGCATTCGAATCGAAAATAATACAAAATTTGAGTTTTGACCGATACGAAAATGTATCGATTTGATTGATTCAAATCGAAAAAATTCGTAAATTCCAAGAAAATTCCAGACACGAATTTCGAATACAAATTCAGAAAACAAACTGAATGAATCAACTGAATTTAACTAAATTAAATAACTAGGTTAACGAATCAAAATGAAACTAAACAAATTTTTTCATCATGCACACGTATGTAATTTTATGTAAATATGTTTTAGGTCAGGAAGATATAATGCAGAGAAAATTGGGTTATACTGTTGCTTACATTAAAATTAAGACAGTGGCAGACAAAAAAAGTAATTGGCATGCATCAGTATTTTTCTAGAGTTCTAGGAGAATAGACATTCTTTTTTTACTGAGAAAAAGTTACCTACTTTACTAGCCATTTTTTTTCACTTCAAATTTTTATTCAGAGGATTATAAAGATAATATAGCATTGTAATGACAGTAAAGGGTCTTAAGAACATGTGACCCTATCTCATAGATTACAATTATGAATTCATAACTGCTGTGCAATGATGCATCAAGTACTAGATATCATTAGAACAAGGGTGGGGGAAAGGGAGGGTAAAGGGAAATGCCCAGGTTGTTAGCAGAATAGCAAGGCTGTTGCAGGCAGTAGTAGAAGATAAATAAATACAATAAATATACTTTCATAGTGCAACAGTCTTACATAGTCTGAGTTAATACTCTTAGGTGGGGGGGGCGTGGCCGGCCAGAACCGAGAACGGACACTTTCCTGCAGAGCTCCGCCGGACCTCCGACAATCTGGTGCCATCCTCCGCTCCAGATCGCCCTAGGTGCCCACAACCTATACCATCCTGCTCCCCGGGAGCTCCTCCACAGATCTATCTGTGTTTGACCGCCATCCACTGTCCATGGACCGAGGGATTCGGTCCATTCCGGCCACTGTTAGCCGCCTCGCCAGGTGGCATCTTGCGGCCTACTAGGCCTCCATAATCCCTGGCCTTTCCTGCGGAGCTACCTGAGGGCCGCTCCGGCGGCAGATCCAGGCAACCCAGAGGGGACGTACTCGGCCGCTGAATCGCTGCATCCGCTGCATCTCTGCACACAGGAGTCTTTCTGGGATCCCCTACTCTGCATCCCTCCGGCCTGGTGAGTCCCCTGTGGGGCTATTTGAACTCTCCTCTGCTTTCTCCCCTCCAATTCCCCCTCCACAACGTCAGGAGGATACCTTACTGGGACACCCCTGGGGGTTTATAAGGACTGAAACCCACATCCCACTGCACCAGGCAACAATAGTTTCTGGCAGCCCTCTCCAGGCGAGACCCTGGCTCTGGCCTATATTGGATCCTGGTGGCCATCTTGCTACACCCTGCTACACCCAGTTTCTCGCAGCTGCCATTACCACAGCTTTATAGGGTGAAGGGGTAATAAAACCTCCTGACATTGACTGCACCCGTCACCAGTAATCAATATGACCACAATCAACTTTAACCATCTTGGCTCTTAAATGAGTTAAGGGGTCTATCTACTCTCCACGACCCCCGCTAAGCAACACTAGCTACTAACAGATCCGGGGGTAAGCTTTTCTTATCTCTACCGTACCAAAGCACCCCATGGGAAAAATCGGTCAGCAACAGGAACATTACAAACATATCCCTGAACAGCAGACAGGGCCTATTATGGATCGTTTTGTCACAAGATCTCAACTTGCACCCTCTCATTCCCCGCCGGATCCCTTCGCCATTATGGATTCAACTCTGGGGATTGAGGGCTCTGGCATCCCCCCAGCTAATGCTCCCCAGGCCCCTGACCCGGGTCCCCCTTCAGTGCAGGGGATCCTTACCCCTGCTATTTTAGATGCCAAGTTGGACGCCAAACTACACCTTTTGCTTCAACAGATCACAAATAATGTCTCGGCCGAGGTAAATAAACTTGCAGTGGAACTGAGAAAGGAGATTAACCAGCTGGGTGAGCGTACAGACACACTCGAAAATAAATTTGACGAGATGGTTAGCTATGTCCAAGCCGTTGAAGAGGACAATCATAACCTCTCCCTCTCAGTCTTCCAATTACAGCTGCAACAGGAGGACCTGGAGAATAGAGAGAGACGCCAGAACTTACACTTTAGAGGTATCCCGGAGACTGTGGGTGACTCTGATCTACGTCCTTACCTCCTGGGCCTCTTTAACACCCTGGCCCCCACGGGCGTGGACATAGACTGGCGCCTTGAAAGAGCACATTGCTCTCTGGCCCCCAAACCTCCTGCTGGAGCCAGACCCAGGGATGTTGTTGTCCGGTTTCACTTCTTTGAAGCAAGGAGGCACTGATCCAATCCACACGCAACAAACCTCAAATAACCTACCAAGGGGTAAAATTGCAGATTTTCAGTGATCTTTCTCCCATCACTGTGGCAAAACGTAGGAACCTTCGGCCGATCACCTCCTACTTGCAACATCACAAGGTTCCATACTTCTGGGGGTTCCCCTTTCGTCTGATGGTGTCAAAAAACAGAACTCAGCACACCCTACGGGACCTTCCGGAAAGCAAATCCTTCTTAAAGAACCTTGGCCTTCCTCTCCTTCCTGAGGAGGACATGCATCCTGCCGAAGCCCAGATTCGCCCGCTACCCAACACTCCAAGCCGCATCTGGACGGCCGTGCGAAGCAAATCCAGGAGGCACCTCTCTACACCTCAGCGTCCACGGTTCTCCAAACAACCTCCCTGAACCCTCTCGCCAGTTCCCTTGTGGTTTAGTTTTGTTTGCTGCTTATAATCCCTCATTTTTTCCCTTCCCCCTGTGTATTGGAAGGGAGAAGTTCCTGTTGCTATGGTAACATTCAGTTTGTCCTTTGCCTTGACTCGTCAAGCTGGGACTCTTTTTCCCCACCCCATGGGGCTCCGTTTTTTTTCTACAAGAACTATACGATGTTAATGTTATTTGTTAATTTACGAATTCATAAGGAGAGTTGATGGCCCTTCCATTTTTCAGTCTGACCACCCCTGGTGTTCGTCCGGCCATGACCCTCTTGACCTGGGTTCACTCCCTGGGTCCCCTGAGGCACATGACTCCCTCAGGTCATGCAAATGTTTTTTTCTTTTTTTCAGTTCTTTTTATTTTTGTTGTTATTTTTCTGATGTTTTTGTTAATGTATTTTACTAATGTTTTATGTTCTACTATGTCCACTTTTATAGCTCAGTTTCATTACTCTCTTATGCACTACATAGGTTGGTTAGGCCTCAGGCTATCCTGGCTTTGGGCACTCCTACTTTTTTCTCATCGCCGGGGTATAACTGACGCCAAAGACACATTTTGTCCAATGATGCCCCGGTTTACTGTTATTTACCATAGGCTGTACCACAATACCCAGGTACTTACCATTGCTTTTCTTTTTAACGCACCCTTATGGCTTTAAAAATTCTGTCTTATAATGTAAAAGGCTTAGGATCCATACGTAAGCGCTGGTTGGCCCTGAAGGAATTCAGGTCCTCCGGTGCGGACGTGATTATGTTGCAAGAAACTCACTTTAAAGTGGATGGCTCCCTTAAGTTTGCCTCCAAACATTTCCCTACCTCCTTCCTAGCCTCTGACCCCACAGGCAGGGCGGGTGTTGCGATTTTGATCAGAAAGTCGTGTTCCATTAAGGTTAAAAAATCCCATGCAGACCCCCATGGCAGGTACCTAGTTTTAGAATGTCAACACTTTAGCACCTCCCTGACTCTTGTCAACCTGTATGCCCCCAATGTTGGGCAGCTTGACTTCCTTAGTGGCCTGCTTGATTCCCCTCATTGCTCATCCCAGCCTTTTATGATAGTCGGAGGGGACTTTAACTTGGTCATGTCTCCCTCCAGAGATAGAAAAACTCTGTTCTCATCCACACCCTCCAGGAGGATGGCTTCCCAAGCCACCTCATTCTGTCAGCTTATTAGGTCCCATTGGCTTTTCGACTCATGGAGGATCAAACACCCCATGGTTCAGCAATTCACCTTTTATTCTCCAGTTCATAAAATGTATTCGCGGCTCGATCACTTTCTTATTTCTGCTCCTCTCATCTCACACGTGGTCGACTCTGGTCTGATCATGCCCCCATTACCCTAGATCTCTTGCTCACTCCTATCCTAGATCCTGTCACTGGAGGCTTAACAGCCACCTCTTACATTCTGAAAGCTCCCGCTCTGCCCTTGCAAAGAGCCTTACGGAATTTTTCCAACTGAACACAGGGTCGGTCTTGGATTATTCCACCCTGTGGGAGGCCCATAAGGCCATTTTTAGAGGCGCCTGTATTGCAGAGAGCTCTAGATTGAAGAGAGATAGGTCCGAACTTATCCGATCACTAACCTCTGCTCTTCTCTCGGCTGAGCGGAAGCTCCTGGGCGCCCCCAAGGTGGAAAGGCTCCGGAGGGTCACTCTCCTTAGGGAACAGATTAAAACAGCGCAACTCAACCGGGCAGCCAAATCGCTGCTTTGGATGAGGCAGAAATTCTACGAATTTTCCAATAAACCTCATAAAATGTTAGTTAACAAACTACGTCCACGCGCGTTCAATTCTTTTCCTGAGTTTCTCTCCCGGCCTGACGGATCTAGGACCTATTGCCCTCGTGAAATTTCAAACATCTTTGGCAAATTTTACCATAAACTCTACAACTGTCTTTCCCCAGAAAACCATTTTCACTTTACTCAAGAGAAATTTAAAGCTTTTTTCTCCAATCTTAAACTCCCTAAACTGTCGTTGAGTGATTTAGAGGCCCTTAATAAGACGGTATCGGCAGAGGAGCTTTCTGATGTAGTGCGGGAACTTCCATCGCATAAGTCACCTGGCCCTGATGGTCTCCCCTGTTTCTACTATAAAACCTATCTAGACATTTTGAAACCACACATGCTCACTTTATTTGATACTCTACTAAAGGGCACCCCTCCCCATCCACATTTTTCACACTCCTTCATCTCAGTGATCCCCAAGCCGGGTAAGGATCCATCCATCCCAGACAATTATAGGCCTATAGCCCTTTGAATTCTGACTACAAGTTATTTACGAAAATTCTTGCCTCCCGGCTATCGGTTCTTGCCCCTAAACTTATTCACAGAGATCAGGTGGGGTTTGTTCCTGGCAGACACGCCAGAGACAACACCCGCCGCACGATCAACCTGGTCGACCTTCTGGATAGGACCAACAAACCAGCACTTCTACTTAGCTTAGACGCCCAAAAGGCCTTTGATAGGCTTAGCTGGCCTTATATGTTCGCCACGCTCAAAGTATATGGGTTTAGGGGCCCCTTTTTGAGGGCACTTGAAGCTTTGTACTGCCCAGGTACAGATGTCGTCCTTTCTGTCGCCTCGCTTCCCTCTGTTGAATGGTACTCGGCAGGGGTGTCCTCTATCTCCGCTAATATTTATTTTATGTCTGGAACCCCTGGCCGAGGCCGTACGCTCTCATCCAGATATCCATGGCGTGGTGATGCGACAGGGAGAGTATAAATTATCACTTTTTGCTGACGACATCTTGCTAACTATTACCAATCCACAGATTTCCCTCCCCTCATTGCACAAGCTACTAACATCCTTCTGGGTACAAGGTTAACACCTCCAAGACTGAGGCCCTCCCCATAAACATCCCCACCACACAACTCTCTAGACTGAAAGAATCTTATCCCTATGGATGGTGCAGTGATTCACTCAAATACCTGGGGGTTTTTCTGACTCCTTCTTACTCCCACCTGTTCTGTGCGAATTTTCCTGCTCTGTTTCAGGATATAAATAATTCACTACTGACCTGGTCTAAATACCCTTTATCCCTGCTGGGCAGGATCAACGTTCTTAAAATGTCAGTCTTGCCCAGACTGCTCTACCACTTTGAGACACTGCCAGTTGCCATCCCAACCCCACAGCTTAAACTTCTCCGCCGACGCTTCCTAAAATTTATATGGGCTGACAGGTCCCATCACTTTGCCAGCTCAGTGGTGTTTGCGCCTATGGGTCGGGGGAGGGGGGGTTGGGAGCTCCGGATATTGTGAAATATTATCATGCTACCCATTTACGAATTATTGCTACCTAGTCCTCTCTTAATGCCATGAGTCGGTGGGCTGCTATTGAGAAGGGGGTCCTGTATCCGGTTCACCCATGCTCCCTGATCTGGGGCGCCCCATCCCCACTACACCCTAACCTTAGATGTCAATGTACGGCCCCAATGTCCTTCACTTTGGACTTGTGGCAAAAAGTACTCCCTCTCCTCGGCCTGCCCCCCCCATCACGAATTTAATCCTACTATCCCTGATGGATTGTCTATGGGTAGGATTTCCCCGTGGCTAGATCCCCCCTCTTTTCCAACTCAGAAACCTGGTACACCCTGTTTCACGTAGGCTCCATGCCTTTGAGACCTTGCGAGAAAAATATGACATCCCCAAACACTCGTTTTACTTCTACCTACAGGTCAGACACTTCTTTAGCTCTAAGTCTCCGACTTTAATCCTTGACACTCCCACAGCTTTTGAGCACCTCTGCGCTCAAGGTCCCCATCAACTTAATTTAATTTCCTCTATTCACCGAATCCTCCGAGTCGACTCCTTTAAACGAACTTACACATCTGTATATGAGTAGATGGTCTCAGTTGTTGGACAGACCTATCTCCCTGCAGACATGGGATAGGATTTGGTCCTCTACCTTTAAATCCTCTAAGTGTGTCACGCAAAGAGAAACAGCAATAAAAATCTTATGTTTTGGTATAGGACCCCCGATGTCATCCACAAATACGATTCCTCAGTCTCGCCATTAGGGATGAGCCGAACACCCCCCGGTTCGTACGAACTTTAGAACCCCATTGAAGTCTATGGGACTCGAACGTTCAAAATTAAAAGTGCTAATTTTAACGGCTAATATGCAAGATACTGTCCTAAAAAGGGTTTGGGGACCTGGCTCCTGCCCCAGGGGACATGGGTCAATGCCTAAAATGTTTTTAAAAATGGCCGTTTTGGCGGGAGCACTGATTTTAATGACAATTAAAGTGAAAAAAAGTGAAATATTCCTTTAAATATGGTGCCTGGGGGGTGTCTGTAGTATGCCTGTGAAGTGCCACGTGTTTCCCGTGTTTAGAACAGTCCCTGCACAAAATGACATTAAACTGAAATAACATCATTGAAAACTGCTTGCGGTTTTAATGTTATATCTGGTTCCTGCAATATGGTTGAAAATCATTGAGAAAAATGGCATGGGTAGCCCTCCCTGCCCATTATCAGCCCCTTCGGGTCTTGTACGCATATTAAGGGGAACCCCGTACCCATATTAAAAAAAGGAAATGCGTGTGGCCCCCAAGCCCTATATACTCAGAACAGCAGTATACAGGCGGTGCAAACAAGACAGGGACTGTGTAGGTTTGTTGTGTTAAGTTGAATCTGTTTGTAATTTTCAACTGGTACATTTTTAAAGTGTAGCTCCAGTCAAAAAAACTATTTTTAAAGCGGGAGTCCACCGGGACTCCGCGTTTTTTTTTTTTTTTTTTTAAAGCCAGCAGCTACAAATACTGCAGCTGCTGACTTTTAAATAGTGACACTTACCTGTCCAGCGCGCCCGCGATGTCGGCACCCGAAGCCGATCGCTCGCTCGGCTGCCGGGTCCCGCCGCCATCTTGGGTATGGGAATCAGGAAATGGAGCCTTTCGGCTTCATTTCCCGGTTCCCTACTGCGCATGCGCGAGCCGCGCGGCGCAATCCGGACGGTCCCCGCTGCCTCTGGGAGCTGTGTGTTTCCCAGCAGGCAGCGGGGCACTTGCTGAAGGGGGCGGGCGCTTGCGGAACGGAGGCGTAACCTACGCTCGTTCCGCAGAGCGCTAGCCCGGAAGTGGGTGCAGTTACCTGGATTATCCAGGTAACTGCACCCCCCTCCCCCCTGAAAGGTGCCGATTGTGGCGCCGGAGGGGGGGGGGATTCCGATGAGCGGAGGTCCATTTTAGGGTGGACCTCCGCTTTAAGCTTTTTGGAAAACATAGCGAAGGGTTATCACCTCTGTATAATTTGTTTTGTCGTACATCTTTTTTCATCTCACTTGCTGTTGTCTCCTTCCGTTTGCAAGTAGGAGATGTTTGTAAGTTGGATGTTTGAAAGTAGGGGCCTGCCCTATATGCTCTACAGAACTGGCGGAACAAGGTGTTGGTTTTGCCACAACATTGTATGCCCTGAAAGTGATTCTTGGTGGGCGCTGGAGCGCCCTGCTGTGAATGATTATATCAAGAATTGTAATTACATGCCATTGTTGAACAGGGGTAGAAAAATTGACCTTTAGTGGTTGTGGTGCTGGTGCCACAACACTATAAGTCCTCACAGTTACTCTGGGTGGGCACAGGGACGGGCCCTCCTGTGAAATATTATATCAAGAATTGTAATTACATGTCCCTGTTAAACAGGGGCAGAAAAATTGGGCCTTAGGCACTGGTGCTGGTGCCACGACACTGCAACCTCTCCCATATACTCTAGTTTTATTGCAGGAATTAGCCCTGCTGCAAAGCATTGCATCAAAAATTGTACTTAAACGCCCCTGTTAAACAGGGGCAGAAAAATTGGGCCTTAGGCGCTGGTGCCACCACACTGCAACCTCTCCCATATACTCTAGTTTTATTGCAGGAATTAGCCCTGCTGCAAAGCATTGCATCAAAAATTGTACTTAAACGCCCCTGTTAAACAGGGGCAGAAAAATTGGGCCTTAGGCACTGGTGCTGGTGCCACCACACTGCAACCTCTCCCATATACTCTAGTTTTATTGCAGGAATTAGCCCTGCTGCAAAGCATTGCATCAAAAATTGTACTTAAACGCCCCTGTTAAACAGGGGCAGAAAAATTGGGCCTTAGGCACTGGTGCTGGTGCCACCACACTGCAACCTCTCCCATATACTCTAGTTTTATTGCAGGAATTAGCCCTGCTGCAAAGCATTGCATCAAAAATTTTAATTAAACGCCCCTGTTAAACAGGGGCAGAAAAATTGGGCTGATGGCATCACCCAGAACCAGAAATGTTCTTCCAACATATCAGCGGAGGAGGAAGAGGATAGACAATCAACATAACAGGACAGTCACTCAGCATCAGCATAGGCAGTCTTGAAGGGATGTGATATTTAAAAAAAAATTATTCTGTTACATCAGCTTCAGGTGCTTGGTAGCTGTGGGTGATCCAAGACTGATTCATCTTGATGAAGGTCAGTCGATCAACTGATTCGGTGGACAGGCGCACCCTGTGATCGGTAACAAATCCACCAGCAGTTCCGAAAGAACGCTGGATGCAGGACAGGCCAGTAGCTCAATTGCATACTGTGCAAGCTCTAGCCAGTGATCCATCCTCAAGACCCAGTAAGCCAGAGGATTTTCGGTGGGAAAGGTGTCCAAGTCTGACCTTGCCCCTAGGTATTCCTGCACCATGTAAATCAGACGCTGGCGATGGGTGCTGGAACCGATCATACCTTGGGGCTGCGGACTAAAAAATTGTCTGAAAGCATAAGTCAGACGGCCACCTTCTCCACCGCTCCTTCTGACCGATGCCTCAGCAACACGTTGTCCAGGACCAGGAGTTTGTAACCTCCCAGTCTCTGGGAACGCGTTGCACAGACCTTTCTGCAAGGCCTCCCGGAGATGTCTCATCCTCTGCTCCCTCTGCGATGGCAAGATAAGGTCGGCAACCTTACCCTTGTACCATTGGATCAAGGAGAGTGGCCAGCCAGTAATGGTCCCTCTCCTTGATCCGAAGAATACGAGCAGGCTTTGCAGGATCAGGGAGGCCATGCAGCGTAGGTTAGCTGAGGCATTCGGTCCGGAGTCCTCTGGGTCACTAAGGGCAACATGATCTGCAGCTACCTCCTCCCAGCCACGTACAACTCCACGTGTTTCTTGGGACTGTAAATCATCCCTACAAGACTGCTGCTGCTGATGCTGAGTGCCAGCCTCCACCTCCATGCTGACACAATCATCCTCCTCCTCCTCTTCCTCCTCCTCATCCTCTTCCTGTGTGATGGGTGGCACAACAGGAACACTGTCTGGATAAAAGGGGCCTTGAGAGGCAAGGAAGCCCTCCTCTTCCTGCCTCTGTTCTGCCTCAAGTGCCCTGTCCATTATTCCAAGCAGCGTATGCTCCAAGAGGTGGACAAGAGGTATAGTGTCACTGATGCATGCACTGTCACTGCTCACCATCCTTGTGGCCTCCTCAAACGGTGACAGGACAGTGCATGCATCCCTGATCATGCCCCACTGGCGTGGTGAGAAAAAAACCGAGCTCCCCTGACCCTGTCCTGGTGTCGTAGTCGCACAGGTACTCATTGATGGCCCTCTGCTGCGTGTGCAGCCGCTGCAGCATGGCCAACGTTGAGTTCCACCTGGTGGGCATGTCACATATAAGGCGGTTCTTGGCAGGTTCAACTCCTTTTGGAGCTCAGCCAGCCGAGCACAGGCATTAAATGATCAGCGTAAATGCACACAGACTTTCCTGGCCTGCTTCAGGACATCCTGTAAGCCGGGGTACCTGCCCAAGAACCGCTGCACCACCAGGTTAAGGACGTGAGCTACACAGGGCACATGGGTCAGTTGTCCCTGTCGGAGGGCGGAGAGGAGGTTGGTGCCATTGTCACAAACCACCATTCCTGGCTTAAGCTGGCATGGTGTCAACCACCTCTCGGCCTGCCCCTGCAGAGCTGACAAAACATCCGCCCCAGTGTGGCTCCTGTCCCCCAAACAAACCAGCGCAAGCACGGCATGGCATCGTTTTGCCTGCGTACTTGCGTAGCCCCTGGAACGCCTACGGAGCACCGCTGGTTCTGAGGACAGAGCACTGGAAGAGGCCATGGAGGAAGAAGAAGAGGAGGGGGGTGGAGGAGAGAGGTGTGTCACAACCAATAGTAGCATTTTGGAGGCGTGGTGGCGGAACAACCTCCAACACTACTGCACCTTGTCCTGCATCCTTCCCAGCTGCCAGAAGAGTGACCCAATGGGCCGTGAAAGACAGGTAACGTCCCTGTCCATGCCTGCTGGACCATGAGTCAGCGGTAATATGCACCTTACCGCTAACCGCCCTGTCCAGCGAGGCAAGGACATTGCCTTCCACATGCCGGTAGAGAGCCAGAATCGCCTTCCGTGAGAAAAAGTGGCGTTTGGGGACCTGCCACTGAGGAACCGCACATTGTACAAACTCATGGAAGGGGGCCGAGTCTACCAACTGAAAAGGCAGCAGTTGAAGTGCTAGCAATTTAGCCAAGCTAGCATTCAACCGCTAGGCATGTGGATGGCTGGGAGTGAACTTCTTTTGCCGGTCCAGCAGCTGGAGCAGGGACATTTGCCTGCTATAATCGGACGTGGGTGTACTGCTAGCAGAGTGCCCTGAAGCACTTGGCTGTGCCACACCTAATTCTACACCTTCATTCATCTCAGAGCAGGTTTCAGAGAGGACTGAAGGTCTAGTGGGGTTGGAGATGCCAGCTGATGAGGAGCAAGGAGAGGTCCGCTTTGTTCTTTGGTGTGGGTCTTTGAGGTACGCTTGCCAACGAGCTGCATGGCAGGTCAACATATGTCTGGTCAAGCATGTTTTGGCCATGCGAGATACGTTTGAGACATATGTTGCAAATAGCAGCAGTGCGATCTGATGCACTCGTCTCAAAAAAGGCCCACACCAAAGAACTTTTAGAATAACGCGCAGAGGCAGCGCCCTGCACAGGCGGAGCTCTGCGGTGTGATTCAGTCGGTGTGCTGCCCCTAAGCTGTCCCCCGGAGGGCATCCTGCCTCCTTGGACATGTGCCTCCTCCTCTTCCTCCTCCTCTCTCCTACCAGGCACCCGAACATGACTGCCAGATTGCTGTCCTTCTTGAGCATCCCCTCTCTCTGCATTCACGCTACTGCCTTCCTCTAGCTGAGTGTCATCATCAGAGCCTACAAAACACTGTGCATCCTCCTGGAGCATGTACCCAACACTGTGCTGAAAGAGTTCAGGAGACTCCTCAGGAGGACGTGGTGGGTCTAGGGAAGGAGTCACCGACGATGACATTGAGACGAGGGAAGACGATCCGTTGGCAGCTGCTTTGCTAGTACCCTGAGACTGGGTGAGAGAGGATGAGGAGGATGAAGAGGGCTTGGTCATCCACTCTACCAAGTCGTTGGCATGTTGCGGTTCAACATGTCCAGCTGCTGAAAAGAAGGACAAGCATGTCCCATGGCCACGTGCTGATGACAATGCACCGCGTCCACGACCAGCACTGTTGTCTCTAGACACAGAGCCTGCTTGCCCTCTTTTATCGGCTCGCGCCTGTCTGCCTCTCCTTGCTGGCCTTCCAAACATGGTAATGGCCTGAAGGGAGTTGGGTAAAACAGCAGTTGGGTAGTGTATATTGTGCTGGAGGCACACAACACCCACTAACTCCTGCAGATGCCTTTATTATAGAACACCAGAGATAAAGGGGTATACTGTAATGGAGTCACACAACACCCACTAAGCCCTGCAGATGGCTCTATTAGAGAAGAGCAATAAAGGGTAGATACAGGTGTATATTGTGCTGGAGGCACAAAACACCCACTAACTCCTGCAGATGCCTTTATTATAGAACACCAGAGATAAAGGGGTATATACAGATGTATACTGTGCTGTGCTGGAGGCACACACTACTTCCAATAACTCCTGCAGATGGCAAGTGGGCTCAAATAGAGAAGAGCTATGTAGGTGGATATAGCGGTGTGTACTGGGTACAGAGCACGCAGACAGCATGCACAAGCTCCTAACACTACTGACTGCAAGCTCTATTATAAAAGATAGATCACTAGCTATATAGGTGAGGTGAATATAGCGGTGTATACTGCAGTCAGGGCATGCAGACAACAACCACTACAGAAGAGCAAGATCGAAAATCGGCCGATAACGATCGGTGTATACTGTGTTGAAGGTACACAGAACACCCACTAACTGCTTCAGACGCCAACACACTACACAAGGCCGCCGCGCTGGCGGCCTTATATAGTGTGGGGCGTGTACTACACAGCCTGAGCTATGATTGGCCACAGGCATCCTGCCTGTGGCCAATCATGGCTCTCCTCGCTGTTGGCGCTGTGATTGGCCAAGCATGCGGGGTCACAGTGCATGCTTGGCCAATCATGAGCCAGCAATGCACTGCGATGACGCAGTGCATTGCGGGCCGTGAGCGCCACACGAATTTGGCACGAACGGCCCATAATGTTCGGAATTCGCCGAACGGGCGAACAGCCGATGTTCGAGTCGAACGTATGTTCGACTCGAACACGAAGCTCATCCCTACTCACCATGCTGTTGGCGATGTGGACTTGACATTGGGTCACTGTTTCATATTTTCTGGAAATGCCCCTTGATATGGCCTTTCTGGATAGCGGTGGGGTCGTTGGTGGTGGAGGTGACGGGGGTGTCCCTCCCGATCGATCCCCTACATTGTTTGCTGGGTCTCCCTATTCCAGGTATACCTAAAAACACCAATCGACTGGTTTCCTACATTTTACTTGCTGCTAAGAGGCTTGTCCCACTGTGTTGGCTGTCCGGAGCAACTCCCCCCTGGCCTAGATTACTCCAACTGGTGTCTGAAATTAGGAGAATGGAGTATCTGACGGCCTCGGTACATGGTTTGGTTCCCAAGTTCGATAAAGTGTGGGAACCCTGGGATCGGTCGGCATATGGGGCCCCCCCTACTGGTACATCCATCTGACTGCAGCTACCGATCGTGGCACTTTGTTGATGGCTACCACCCCCACCTTTCCCTACCCAATCCTCCGGGTAACTTATCCCCCCCCCCCCGGGGACTTACTATGCTGACCATGTGAATGTTCGGTTGTCTTGCCTTTTTTTTTTTTTTTTTTTTTTGGCCACGGCCTCTTGTTGAACGGAATAGTTTGTCTGATTTACATAAACTGTTTGTTATTCATTGTACGAGATATGGTTATGCAGTTCACTTTTGTGCCTGCGTTTGTGGACATTTTTCTCTGTCTGTTGTAACTAATGTTTTTCGCTATGATCTATATTTTTCTCTGCTTACTGAATTTTCCAATGCACAAGTGTATTGTTTTTGCTTTGAAAATTAATAAAAATTACAATTATAAAAAATACTCTTAGGTGATGGTAGTACTTACGAGCTAATTGGTCCAGGGGGCCCAGATCTCCTGTAATTTAGGTATTGTAAGATGTGCTTTTGCATACATAAGTTCCATCTGGAAGTGTTGATTTAGTGTGGCGTGTAGTTGTTGGCTTGAGGGAAAGGTGCTGCTTTTTCAGTTGCGTGCAATCAAAAGTTGCGCTGCAATGAAGATGTGTGTAAAAATGGATCAATGTGGAGGCGGCCATGACTTGAGGTCTAGTCCTAATAGAGCTTGTTGGGGGTTAAACGTTGTATGGATTCCTGTGATTTTGCCAATAAGGGATTGCACTTTGTTCCAGAAAGGAGCAAGTAGTGGGAAAGTCCACCAGATGTGTATGGTTGATCCTAGGTCTCTGCATGCTCTCCAGCAAGCGGCTGAGTGTGAGGGAGAGATGCGGCCAAGTTTTTCCAGTGTTTGTTATCAATGGTGTAGGAGTTTTTGAGCAGTTTTCCAGTGGGTGAGGCATCTGTTGTGAAGTTGAGGGTTTGTTCCCATTTGACCATTGAGGGTAGTTTAGTATGATTCTGTTTGGAGTTAAGCGCTTTATAGATGTGAGAAATCCCTTTATCAGGGTATGAGGTCTTTTCATAAAAACTTAGAATGTCAGCTGTAAGGGTATTGTCTGACCATGTGATCATTTGTAGAGCATGGCGTATGCGGAGACATTTTTAAAAATCCCTATTGGGGATCTTGAATTGTGAGTGTAAGTCTTCAAATGTGCGCAAGATATTTTTATCATATAAGTCTTTGATATAAGCCCATCTGATCTTTTTGTTCTAATTTAGGAATAAACAAGGATATGCGGATGGCTAGGATTTTTGCATACATTTTAAGATCCGAGTTCAGTAGGGAGATGGGGCGATAATTGGCAGGTTCGTCATGAGGTTTACCAGGTTTTGGTATTGTGACAATAAGCGCCTGAAGTGATTCCTTAGGGATGTCACCAGTGCGCATTATGTGGTTAAAGAAATTGGTTAGATGAGGTGCCAGAAGGAGTGCTAATGTTTTGAAATATTCATTGCAATATCCATCTGGTCCAGGAGCCTTGTGAAGTGGTAGTGATTGTATTGCTTTTATAACTTCAGCTTGAGAGAACGGCTCATTAAGCCATTCTAGCTGTTCTGGGGTAAGGGAGGGTAATTGTAGGGAATCAAGGAATTGTGATATTTGCACGGGGTTTGGATCAGGATCTGAGGGGGAGCCTTTTAGATTGTTTGATGCATCCATTTTGTCATGCCTGAGGATAGTTGGGGTACATGTTTGGTTAGCTGCTCTTAGGTATAAACTAGGGTGGTTTAGGTAGGTTTAATGGGGACATACTGGATATGTATATGGATATATTCACTTGCCGGTTTGTGGCACCGCTCCTTTCCCTTTCCCTCCCTCCCTCCCACCCTCCCCCCCTTTCCACACTTCTCTTGTCACATATTATCTAGTTTATTATCTGCATATATGATGATGTAAAGGATTTTGCATCTGAGTATATGTGTTTGGTATTGTAGATAATTATTGGTTGATGACTGTATTGCCCTGGATATGATCCCATACCCACCAGACCAGATCGGTGACTCTGTCATCATTTATCAATTAACGGATGAGGGTCTGTCCTTTCTTTGTGATGCTGCAGGTTGTATAGAATCAATATCACATAACTTGGTGAGCACTTATATCAATGATACTATACTGTATATTTATATGATGAATTATATTGAATAAATTCATTGTAAATGATACTAATGTTATCTTTATGATGTCTTTGCAATTTTACTGATGATTTAGATGTGTGTTGAGCTGCCCAGAAGAAGCAGATAAAGATTCTACGTAACGTGTTGGCTTACTGTATAAACAAGCATCTTTCAAGCTTTTACATGAACAGAGTATGATTTTTGGTCAATGTTCTATATGGCCTAATGTTACTGTCAAATAATATGCTTTGTATATTTTGTAATAAATGTATATGTTATTATTATTCACTGTATACGTGCTTCCCTCAGTGACAGTGTGTCATGTATCAGATAAGACCAGAACTGTGTGGACTGCAACAGAGGAAACCCAAATGTTTATAAGTGAAATATAATGATTTATTAAGGAAAGTGAATAATATAAATACAACCACACAGTGCAATAAATCAACCAACAGAGACCCCCAAACAACAACAGACAGATATGTACAATAAATGGGAAATACCAGGATCGTAAACGATAGGCAGGCCAGGGTCATGCACAGAGGATCAGTAGATAAACAAGGGCAGTCCAGAATCAGAGACACAAGCCAGGCCAAGGTCATACATGGGGAGATCAGCAGATGGGGTAAGGAACACAGGACAGGGAGAGGATGGACGGATCAGACTGCAGGACAGGGATGATGGTAACAGGTGGGACAGGGTAGGGACCAGGACATGGAAACAGGATCAGAACCACGGGTCACAGGTTCAGGGCGCAGGAACAGGTTCAGAATCAGGCTCAGGATCACAAGCAGCAGGTCAGGGCACAAGGACAATACCAAGGCAAACATATGAGAGCTTGCCAGCTATTTATAGGCCTGTGATTGGCCTCAAGTGACACCTGATTGCAGGAGGTGCTGCCTGCTCCATACTGCCAGGATCCATCCGTTGGTGGACGCCAGTACTGCAGCCCAAAGATGATATAACATCAGCAGGGAAAAGCTCTCCTGACAGCTCAAAACTGACAGGAGACACCTGCTGGTGGACCTCAGTACTGCACGCCAAAAGACAGATATTATCAGCGGATGGAACATTTCCTGACACAGTGACATACCCGTGAAAGTCCCATCACCTTATGGGAGAGTGGTGTTCTCTCAAATCTTTTTCTAAGCTATTTCTTAGGAATGTGGATATGACAGTCTGTCCCTAGAACTGGTCTAACAACTCCAAATATATATATTTTATCATACTCCTCATTCCTCTCCTTAACTAAGTTAGGAATAGCAAAGCTAAGTAGGATCGTAAAAAGTTTAGTAGCAATTTTTGATGGCTTCTGGACCACTCGCAGTACATTTACTGCAGGCGGGTAGCATGGGCATACTGGATCATATACCTTTACGTCATCCAACCTATTCTAGGTTGTGTCCACCAGATACAGTGGATTACAATTACGGTTAACGGAGTTCTGGGTATCATGTGATTGCGATTATTGATAATAGCAATCACATGATAACAATGTAAACATCACTGTAAAAAATATGATCATCACTGTATAAACAAAGTGTAAAAAAACAAAAAACTTGATTATCCCACCTCCAGAGTAGTACCATGTTACTATGGTGACACTGATGACAGTATGGACAAAAAAGAGTAACACAATTATTGTTTCTTCACATACTGTCACCAGTCAGTATCCCTGATCACCGCCACATCAGTCATATATTGATGCTATGCTGCATCAGTGACAGTATGCAAGAAAATTGAATTTTGAAAAAAAAAATGGATTTAATCGCTTAACTTTACAAACATTTTTTACAAAAATTACAACTTAAAAATACTCACCATGCCTCTTACTAAATACCTCTGACTGTCCAAGAATTGGTATTTGTACTGTCCTAAGGGTCTCAAGAAACCAGGCCATCGGTACATCAGGATTGATTAATTTTCCAAATATTTATATACCATAGTTTGTAGATGTTATAACTTTCAAACAAACCAATTAATATACATTTATTGGGATTTTTTTAACAAAGACATAGCAGAATACATGTTGACCTACATTTGTGAAGAAATTTGATTGTATTCAATATTATATTCATAAAAGAAATTAAAAAAATATATATATTTTTTTTTTTTTTTTACTTTTCAGTCTTTTTTTTCCGTTTATATATAGCAATAATAAACCCAGTGGTGATCAAATACCACCAAAAGAAAACTCTGTTTATGTGTCAAATATTATATAAATTTAATTGTGTACAGTATGGCATGACTGTGCAATAGCCAATTAAATAGCACAAAGCTGAATAGCAAAAATTTACATGGTCCTGAAGTGGGTAAAACCTTCTGGAGGTCAAGTACTTAAATATTTTTTTTTTGTTTTACTATGTGAATGGGAGCATGTAACAAATATAAAGTAGGTATTATCCCAATTTGGGTGCAAAAGTGCAATGTCTGGAGATGAATTACCACTACAGGACATTGCATTAGCACTTTCAGTAAACAAATACAATTTCTGCAAGTATTTCCTCTAACTTTTTTTCCCATCCCAAGAAAGCAGAAAAAAGTGGTGTTGCTATTAAGACGTGCCTTAATAACACGTTTTGTGTAATACTTATTTTAATTAAAAAGCATAGACGTAATAGGTACAAAGGCAGCAGGGGTACATTTTTATTTAAACTCAAATTTTATTATTGATTTAATATTTGTCTGTAAGTCTTTAAAGACCTGGTTACCAGATGCTTGCTCAGAGAAGCTGAATGGAATGTGCTAGTGTATATTGCCCCTTATAATGCCATCCAGTGCTTTGTTCTTTTCATTCAGTTTTTATTATCAGGTTTAACAATATACAAGGACAGTGAGAAGAGAACAGAAACAGTTTCTTTTTGTAGCGTCCATAAACCGAAAACCATATTCACATATATAAAGAGGAAAAATGACAATGGGCAGACAAAGCAGAGTGTTATTCAATGTTCACATCCGAGAAGTCAATGATCTTAGGTGTGCTTAGGTAAGTATCGATCTGAAGGTGGACCACTTGACCTAGTAGCATTAGAAGGGCTTTTGACTTTTGACTCTTTCTGAAGGACTTAGAAACAGACATGAAAGATGGGAAAAGTAAAGGTAAGCAAATAAGAAAAAAATACGTTTGCTGTTTGCCAAACCTCCTAAATAGCTGAAATTTGGTCCAAAGCAAGATTCAGATTGAACCGACAGCTCTTTCCTAATCTGAACAATTTTAACACGGAAGACTATTTAGTTAGTTGAAATTTTTCCAACTCACAAATCTAGTAGCATAGACATTGTTTTTTCTACTATTTTGCTGGGTTCTAATGGATTGAGCCACAATGTCTTGTATTTCAGCTTCTGCAATGTTAGGCTTTTATATGATCAGCTATCAGCAAATGTCAAACATAGTTAATTCTTAGAAACATTCTAATTTTATCAGATTTTCTTATTTACTGAACCTTTCTGCATTAATCATTTTTACAGTATGATATAGATTAATTTCCATTTAAAATTATTTGAAAAAGGCAATGTGTCATTTTGTTTGAATGATTGTATGATATGCCACTTTACTAGCTAGTGCGTTTAATTTGTTTTACCCATATTTCTTGTAATTACAATGATTTATTAAAGGATGTAAAGTACTATTTGCATCTAAACTGGCACTAAAATTCCAATCTACTATCTGTGGGAAAAAAATATTTTGGGTGTATTTGTAAAAGACTCACAGCAATTAGCCCCCTAAGAGTGCATGTATAATCATCATATGTGAATGACGTAAAAAGAAAAAAAAGAAAAAAAGCGGCTTCCAGTACTGAATGATTTTTTGTATACTGAATGAAAGTATTGAATTTTTTTCATTGCTTAAATGGAAAACACCACATTTGGGCAGTAGATAGTGTTAAAGTTGAGCTCCAACTTTTTTTTTCACTAGAACTGAATGAAATGATCAGTCCCAGCATGGATCATACCTCTGCCATGTTGCTCTGTTGTCTGCAGATCCTGTGATATTGTGAGTTTAGTTGAGGTTTTGTACCATGTGACACTCTGTATAGTCTGATGTGGACTGAGGGCCTTCCAGCCACTTCCTGCTAAATATCTAGCCTAGAACGCACCCCCCTGTAGTCTTTCAGAGTCAAATGATGATAGCAAAGATAGTGGCTAATGTGTCCTAGTAGATCCCTCATCCCAAAAATGTAAGTAAATTGGGGAGCAGAGGGAAAAGGGATTATTGTGGTGCCAGCAACAACTCAATACACAAATTATATAGCATTTTTTTTTTTATTACAATGAATTAAAACCAATGGTACATTAAGTTGAACCACATATAAAATGGAGCACTTATAATATTCTGTTGACCAAAAGGGAATGGTGGTGAACACAACAGCAGGTCAATTCTTCCCTATTAGTTTAACCAAGGCATTGGCTTCATCAGGGAAATAGAATATAATAGAAAATAATTATGGCTCTATAAAAAAGAAAAACAAAACATAAGTATATTACAAAAAACGAGAAATAGACAATAACATTATGTGTACCAATGAATAATTCTATGTCGTGGTACCTGCAAATGATGTAACTTCCTTCACAGTTCTGATGATGGGTGGGATGGAATACATCCTAAATAGCATTCAATCCCACCCATTCAGGAAGACTCCAAAAGTCCCACCTCACAGATGACAGCTTTATTCAAAAGGAAACCCCTTCATAGACAGCCTGTTCTGAAAGCTAACTGTGCTGCTGCTGGGCAGGATTGAATGAATCATAATTAGAAGTCAACCATGCCCAGTGAAATATGCCGAACAGTGTGAACAGGGAGAGTTCCGCCCCTCAGATCCTGTGCTCCCAGAGTGTGATCTGATTAATTTACATATGAAGAAAACACCTTCATAATAACTTTTCATAGCCCTTCCTCTGTAGTAATGCAGTAAATTATTATTATTTGGCATGTTGCAAGACAGGAATTACATATTTACACCTACTTTGCAGACTAAAGAGTAATCTGCATTCGGACTCACTCACATCAACTCCCAGAACTGCTACAAGTGACTCCCATAGCCTGCCCTGAAACTACAGAGGCTCAAAGCCTCAAAGCTCATTTCGAGCGCGTCTCCAGGTAGGCGGGGCCCGCAAAGGAGACGTCGCTGGCCCCGCCACCTGGTATGGACTTAAATGTGAACCCCAACGCCGAAAAAAATCGGCGTGGGGTCCCCCCCAGGTCCACATCAGACCCTTGTCCGAGCATGCTACCCAGGAAAGGGGGGACGAGCGAGCGCCCCCCCCCCCCTCCGAGCCGTACCAGGCCGCGTGCCCTCAACATGGGGGGTGCCTTCGGGAAGGGGCCCCACCCCAAAGCACCTTGTCCCCATGTTGATGAGGACAAGGGCCTCTTCCTGACAACCCTGGCCGTTGGTTGTCGGGGTCTGCAGGTGGGGGGCTTATCGGAATCCGGGAGCCCCCTTTAATAAGGGGGCCCCCGGATACCGGCCCCCCACCATATGTGAATGAGTATGGGGTACAATGTACCCCTACCCATTCACCTGAAAAATAAACTACAAAAAAAACACACAAGATAAAATAGTTTATTGCACAGCTCCGGGGGTCTTCCATCTTCGGGGGTCTTCTCGCCGGACTCCTCCGCTATCTTTTTTTTAGCTCTTTTGCTACCGGAGGAGCCCGGCTTTCTTCCTCGCTGCGGCCTCTTCTTCCGACTTCAGGGGGCTTGTCCCCCTCTTTGGTTCTTTTGCCGGGCCACTGCACCTTCTTATAGCTCTTTTACAGGCGGTGGCCCGGTCTTCTGTCACCTGTAAAAGAGCTATAAGAAGGTGCGGTGGCCCGGTAGAAGAACCGAAGAGGGGGACAAGACCTCCGAAGTCGGAAGAAGAGGCCGCGGCGAGGAAGAAAGCCGGGCTCCTCCGCTAGCAAAAGAGCTAGAAGAAGATAGCGGACGAGTCTGGCGAGAAGACCTCCGAAGAACGGAAGACACCCGGAGCTGTGCAATAAACTATTTTATCTTGTGTGTTGTGTTTTTTTTGTACTTTATTTTACAGGTGAATGGGTAGGGGTACATTGTACCCCATACTCATTCACATAGGGTGGGGGGCTGGTATCCGGGGGCCCCCTTATTAAAGCCCCCCGCCCGCAGACCCCGACAACCAACGGCTAGGGTTGTCGGGAAGAGGCCCTTGTTCTCATCAACATGGGGACAAGGTGCTTTGGGGTGGGGGGGCCACGCGGCCCCCCTTCCCCAAGGCACCCCCCATGTTGAGGGCATGCGGCCTGGTATGGCTCGGGGGGGGGGGGCACTCGCTCGTCCCCCCCTTTCCTGGCCGGCCGGGTAGCGTGCTCAGACAAGGGTCTGATGCGGACCTGGGGGGGACCCCCACGCCTTTTTTTTCCGGCGTTGGGGTTCACCTTTAAGTCCATACCAGGTGGCGGGGCCAGCGACGTCTCCTTCGCGGGCCCCGCCTACCTGGAGACCAGCTCGAAATTAGCGGACTTTTCTCCGGGCAGGAAAAGTCCGTACATTTCAAAAGTACGGCGGACTGGCATACACACAGCCGGATTTTCTGCTGAAATGCGAAGATTGGAGTGCAAAACTACTTTCTAAGTCCGCCGTACTTTCGTGTCAAAAAAGTATGCCGGAGGCTACAGACGGTGGGATTGTCCGGCGGACTTGAGTTTGCCGGACTTTTCCACCCGATTGTTTGATCGTGTGTACGCGGCATAAGCCTGTTTAGCCTTAGGCAATTTGCTTTGATATATTGACACAAGTGTCTTATCTAACTGTTTATAGATACACATCAAAGTAGCAAACTGGTTTCTCCCTAGTCACTATGCACTCAACTAACCACCCCCCTCCTTTGATCTATACTCCACTTAAGCTGCATTCATGTTCATTAACCGCTTCAGCCCCGGAAGATTTTACCCCCTTCCTGACCAGAGCACTTTTTGCGATTTGGCACTGCGTCGCTTTAACTGACAATTGCGCGGTCGTGTGATGTTGTACCCAAACAAAATTTACGTTCTTTTTTCCCCACAAATAGAGCTTTCTTTTGGTGTATTTGATCTCCTCTGCAGTTTTTATTTTTTGGGCTATAAACAAAAAAAGAGCGACAATTTTGAAAAAAAAAAACGCAATATTGTTTACTTTTTGCTATAATAAATATCCCTCAAAAATATATATAAAAATGTTTTTTTCCTCAGTTTAGGCTGATATGTATTTTTCTACATATTTTTGGTAAAAAAAATCACAATAAGCGTATATTGATTGGTTTACACAAACGTTATAGCGTCTACAAAATAGGGCATAGTTTTATGGCATTTTTATTATTATTTTTTTTTACTAGTAATGGCAGCAATATGCAATTTATATCAGGACTGCGACATTATGGCGGAAATTTTGACACATTTTTGGGATCATTGGCATTTTTTCAGCGATCAGTGCTATGAAAACGCATTACTGTAAAAATGTCACTGGCAGTGAAGGGATTAACCACCTGGGGGCAATAAAAGGGTTAATGTGTTCCCTATTATGTGTTCTAACTGAAGGGGGTATGGGACTGTGCAGGGGAAATGACAGATCTCTGTTCATACTCTGTATGAACAGACAATCTGTCTGTTCTCCCCTCAGAGATCCGGAAACTGTGTGTTTACACACACAGATCCTGGTTCTCCGCATGCCCCCCGAGCAATCGCGGGAGCCCGACAGTGATTGCGACCGCTGGGCACTCGCATTGGCTCCGTGGGCGAGCAGGGGGCACGTGCCTCTGCAGCACGCATACAACTTCTAGTGCCCACAGGGCAAAGTGATGTTAAATAATGTCATTTCGCCCAGCTGTGTCATTCTGCCACAGTACAACTGCGGTGTATGGTCAGCAAGTGGTTAAAGCTCAGATACCCTTTAAATTCACGATCTGCTTCATGTGTTTCATTGGCTCTCTCATGGTACTGGGGTCACGGTGGTCTGCTGACATTAACCAAGGGTGGTCGTCCAGAACCAGAATTCCTTTCAAATGGGGGCTCGTCCGGAATGAAGTAATGTCTTATTTTGACAAATTTCTTCTTGCCTTAGTCCCTTAGCCCCACATCGTGTGCAATGTGTAGTAGTTTTGCACTGTGGTAAATTGAATATGGAAAAGAAAACATAAAATATTATATTTGCTTATTCTAAAAGAAAAGTTAATCTAAAAACTGTGAGCTAAAAATCGATAATTTAAACACTTGCTGTGGTGGCTAATCATGTGGTCATTGGAGCCACACCCAATGCAGTTAATAAAATTGATAAAAATAAGTAAGGTGCAACGACACCCCCCCCCCCCTTCTTTGACACAAGTTAAATTGCATTGCGTGTGTGTTGTAGTGTCATGCAATTTCAGTGAGCTGAGTGAGCTGAGTGAACTGTAAAAAAAAATAAAAATATTAAAATTACCCCTTAGTAATGTGCAAATATGTACTGTATATTGACTGTAATCTTTTTTTTCTTAGAAGAAACAGTTTGAAGCATTTTCCAATGTGTTATGGTGAAGTATAAATTTCTTGTAGAAATGGGAACTTATGAAAATGTTTGTTTTTGAATGGCCTAATTTTTTTTAACCATGGTGAACAATCGTTTTTTTATTTATAGTAAAGGTATGCCATACAAAAAATTTATGTGGTAATAATTAAACTTTTTTTTTGTATTAGAAAAAGTGCACTGGTTAAACATCTAAGAAAGAAAATGTTCTAAATGCTTACTGTATGCTAAAAAATCCCTAACCTTTGGTTTTATTTTTAGGAGGAATATATAATGCGTTTTGTTACAAAAATTTTGATGCTAAGCACAGAAATAAAAGGGGACCTTGAGATAACATGTTCAGAGAGCGCCCTCGATGTGGGACTCATCTCCTGCACCCCTTATAGGGCCACCCTTTAAGAGTGGGCACAAACCATTTGCCACAAACATTATCCCCTGTCCAAAGAAAAGGAGGAGGAAATTGCTCAGATGGTGGAGCACTTTCCTAAAAAGGGAATTTTAAAAGAGACAGGTTCATCCTTCAACATATCTATAAATCCAGTTAAAAAGCCGGATGGCAGTTATAGGTTTGTGCAGGACTTAAGGGCCATAAACAACTTAGTTATACCCATCGCACCCATAGTGCCTGATGTACCATCACACCTTCATTCCAACTGATGCGGAATATTTCTCTGTGATTGATTTAATGAACACATTTTTTCCATCCCTGAGGAAACACAGCCAATGTTTGCATTTTGTTTTAGAAACCGCCAGATGACATAGTGTGGAATGCCCTAGGGTAGTCTGTAGTCTACTCAGTGGCCCTCCAGCAACCTTGCATTCCTGGACTCCCCACCGTGGTTCTGTCCTACTGCAATAGGTTGATGATTTGTTGTTGTTTAGTCCAAGCCAGGTTGCATGCAAAGAGGATGGCTTAGATCTGTTACATTGGTTAGCAGATAATGGTCACAAGGTTTCTAGGAAAAGCTACAATGATATCAGGAAACTGTTCAATAGCTTGATATTGTTCTTTTTAAAGGAGAAAGGAAAATCAGTCACAAAAGAACTGCGGCTCTCATGGGTCTGCCTGCCCACTTACTAAGAAAGATATGCTGTATTTTCTTGGTATGATGGTTACTGCCGCCAATGGATACCTAGTTGTTCCTACTATGATAACCTCCCGAGACAAGCCACAAATGTTGATATGCCAGATTGTGTAAAATGGAATTATGAAATGTGTAAGGCCGCGTACACACGCGGGACTGTTCGCTCAACTTTGTCCGCTGAACAGTGTTTCGGCGGACAGTCCGCTCGTGTGTGGGCTTTCAGCGGACAGTTTCAGCGGACAGTCTGACGAACAAAGTTTTTCGGAAATTCCGAAAAACTGTCCGCTGAAACTTGGTTTGAGCGGACAGTCCGCCCGTGTGTAGGCTTGTTCGTCAAACTAAGTCTCGCGCATGCTCAGAAAGAATTTACACGCCGAAGGTTGCATTGCAGTGTATAGGACGTTGTTTTTTAGTCCCGTCGTACGTGCCGTTCACGTCATCACGCACGGTTTCAGCGGACTGTTCGTTCGTCGTGTGTGGGCAAGTCCGTCCATGCTAATTTTGAGCGGACTGTCCGCTGAAACTGTTTGACGGACAAAGTTGAGCGAACAGTCCCCGCCTGTGTACGCGGCCTAATGCTTTTGTGTATCTTAAAACTGCAATTATCACAGCTCCTGGTCTCTGATTACATGGATATGGAAAGATGTTTTACTTATTTGCCAGGGACAACTGTAAAACCATGGCAGGAGTCCTAGTGCAGGAGCATGGGGGCAAACTCTACCCTATTGCATTTTTTTCAAGGGTTGTGCCTATGCCGGTACAGGGCATGCTGGTGTGTCTCCGAGCTTTAGCATCTTGTGAGATGGTTGTGGAGATGGCTACTTCATTCACCCTGGCTAATGCAACCACACTACATACTACTCACAATGTGTCTATCCTGTTAGAAAATGGAACACTGAAGGTGTGCTGAAAAGCCCTGAATCAGGGCTCATCTGCTAAGAGGGGAGGCCATGAATACCGGAAGCTAGTGCACCCCTATTTATCTCACAATATCATGGGGTAGGACACAGAGGCTGCCAGGTTACATGTGGATTATTGAATACAGAGTTTTTCATCCCTGGTTTCTCTCGTTAGTAAAACAATATCTTGAAAGAGGCATTACATGCTTCAGGAACAATCCAAGAAAACACAAACACCTTTTTTACCCGTCCACACCAGTCACTCATCTTCAGATCAATTTTACAAACATGCCCAAACTAGGCAACAGACAATAATATTTACTTGTAATAGTAGATATATTCTCAAGTTGCACAAACAGTAGTTAGAATACTTACACAGGAAATAATCCCAAGATGGGACTGCCCACTTCAAATGAAGTCAGACAATGGTTCTGCTTTCATAGCCAAAGTGTGTCAAGATTTTGTGAAAACACTGTAGATTGACTGGAATTTTCTCATCCCATACCACACCTAGAATTCAGAGATAGTAGAAAGAATGAATAGGACACTCAAAAATAAAATCAGGTAAACCGCAGGGGGGACCTTCAATGGATGGAAAAAGGTACTTCCTGCAGTTCTTGCAAAGGTAAGAATGACTCCCTCTAAGACCACAGGTTAGTCCCCTTTCGAGGTCTGGATGGGCAGACCTTTCCCCACCCCATGGGCCAGACAGCCATTTATGTTAGAAAGAGGGGATCTTGATCTCATACAGGAGGAATATGTTAAGACATTTATTGAAACTTTGGATAGAGTTGAAAAATGTGTCACTCGCACCTCTCCCTTTTCCTCACAGGAACCTACTCACCCTTTGCAGGTGGGAGACGTCGTAGTGGTCCAGCAACTGAACCATACCAAGAAGCAAGAGTACCCATTTTGACCCACGACTACAGTGATCGCAGTTACCTGAACACCAATTCTGGTAGAGGGACAACAGGCTTGGATCCATGCCAGTCGTGTGAAGAAGGTGAATCAAACACCTAAGAAGCATGATAAAGCACAGAGAGGTGAAGCAGATGATACAAATCCTTGAATAGTGAGTGAAGCAGGTGGTCAAGACTCTGAAAAAGACAACCTTGCTTATTTCACCACAGATTTCTGGGAAGGCCTTGGGCCTCTTGTTCTTGATGACTTTGATGGTGTTACCTTGGATCACTGATCCCAAAAATGGGTATATTGGGGACAATAAGGGAGGACACCTGCTGAAGGCTAGCATGCACCCCAGGTACCCTCTCAAGCACTGCCGCAAGAGAGCTTTGTTCTTAGAGAAAGAGATGGCCTGGGCATGGTTCCCCTCAGGGACAGGATGGGGAATTGATATGATGAAAAGGCTGAACAACTACTCTAAACTATTATATTAGATGAGATATTAGACAATAATTCTGAGTGACATGCACTTGGATACATAACACCAGTGTGGAGGTACCCAATTATTATGAGATCATTGCACAAGGAAGAAGTCAACAATCTACAAGTCAAAGCAAGGGATCTAGCTAAGACATGGAGCCCTTTTAAAAACATAGAAGGGTTTGGCCTTAGTGGGATATTCTCATGTATAAAAGACATTGCTATGGTTACTATAATGATCTTACTTTTTGTCTTGTTTGCTTATGTGACATTATCGAAAGCCTTTTCGGCGTCGAGGGAGATAATGGCTAAATCAGTATTGGGATTTGATTTTGCATATTCCAGGACCGTGAGAACTTTATGGATGTTAGAAGCCGCAGAGCGGCCTCGGGTGAATCCTTCTTGAGATGGATGTATGAGGGTGGGCATAATGTTAGCAAGTCTGTTTGCCATAACTTTGGATAGGATTTTAGAGTCCAAATTTAATAGAGAGATTGGTCTATATGAGCCGGGATCAGAGGGGTCCTTGCCTTTTTTTGCAATCAACTTTATGTGAGCTTGGTAACCAGAAGGTAGATAATTGCCCCCTTTTAATATTTCCTGATATACTGAAGCTAGTGTTGGGATTACGGTGTGTGCCATCAGTTTGTAGAATTTGTGAGTATAACCATCTGGGCCCGGGGATTTCTCATTTGCTAAAGCGAATATTGTTTTGTGTATCTCCTGCTCGGTTATGGGCGAGTTGAGGTTGGTCAGTGAGGCTTGTGGAAGGGGGAGCTGGGCTAGAAAGGCCTGGGTAGAGGTCAGATCAATGGGGTCTGGACTGTAGAGCATAGTATAGAATTGTTCTAAGATTAAACTGATACTGTCCGCCGAGGCGGTGACATTACCTTGTGAATCTTTTAGCCCTGGTATGTGAGTGGGGGTGTGATTGCCTTTACACAGTCTTTCCAGCAGTTTCCCAGACTTGTTACCAAATTTATGGTATTGTAAGTCAGAGTGTGACTGGTAGATTAATTTTTGGCCTTCCGCCCACAGGTCGAATTCAACCTTGGCCTTGCACCAGGACTTGTGGTTCTCCGGGGAATTGTTTTGTGATAGCTGGGTTTGTGAGTGTTGTAGCCTGTCACTGGCTTCTTTGTAGCACTTAAGAACTTTTCTTTTGTATGATATGGCGAAGGCTATGATCTTGCCTCGCAGAACTGCCTTGCCTGACACCTACATTTTAATCCAATTGACAATGCACTTATACTAATAATCAAACCTAATCTATAAAATATCAATACATGCTTTTATTTTCCAGCCACTTTTAGTAGTTGGACTTCATGTCCGTGCAATGCAGACTTAATGCAAGGACACATAAAAAACAATTGTCGTCTATACAGTATGTTACAATACAGGTGCATTGCATAAAAATGTAGCATGAGGAGTTGAATGAAATGTAATTTTCTGAATAAAGTCATATTGCAATAAAGTAAAAAAAAAGAAAAAAGCATAAACAATTTTGACAACACACACACCAGTGTGTACATTAGGGATGGGTAAACAGTTCGGCCCAATCATGAGTTCGGACTGAATATTGGCTGTTCGCCCATTCAATGAACACATAAATTATCGGGGAGTTTGACAGTTTGTTCATCCCGCAGAATTGCCACAATGCACTGGAATCCCTGATTATCTGAAGCAATGAAAGCTTTGCCCAATCAAGGCACAGAGCACTGTCAGAGCCATGATTGGACGCTGTCATGATGGCTTTATCCGATCATTGCTCTAAGTCCGCCCCACACTATAAAAGTATTCTTTCAATAGTGGCCATTTGTAGTGTGATATTGGCATATAGAGAGATAGAACAGGACTCAGTGCTACTAGACCGTTAGTGTGCTTGTCTGATTCTATTGTCAGTGTAGAGTATCAGTTTAGTGTGAATCTAGTGATAGTTCAGTCAGTGTGAGTGCAGTGAGTGACCATTCATTTTTACTTTAGTGTGAATCTAGTGATAGTTCCATCAGTGTGAGTATAGTGACTATTCATTTTTACATTAGTGTCAGTTAATTTTGTCAGGGCAAGTTTACTGCAGTATAGTTCAGTGCATTAGTGCACGTTTAACCCAATATATTTCAATGCGTTACTGCAAGTTTAACGCCATGTATTTCAGTGGAGTGTGTCTGTGTAGTGAGTACTCAAGTTTAAGTGCACCAAACACCACTTTCCATTGATTAAAGTGTCTCCATGTACACATTTCCACATCTTTATTACATTTTGTTAACAAGCAACCCCCCCATCATGTCTGGGAGGACAACAAGAAGAGGCAGATATTCCCATGGCACTGTAAGGGGCCCGCAGCGTATGTGTCCACAGGCAAAGGTGGACATGGCCAGTCCTCAGGCAGGGCATCATTTCCTGTTAAGTGATGTGGCCTGTGCTATCCAGCCACAGCATGCAGAGGAGGTGGTGGACTTGCTTACTAAACCATCCTGAATCCTCCTCCTCTTCTGTCACCCAAGCAGAGACTAGTGCACAGTTCACTGCAGCTGCCAGAGTGGCTAAACCTGCCTCTTTGTCCACAGCTATTCTTGCCATACCCCCAGCACCAGGCATGGAGGAGTCAGCTGAGTTATTTGAACACAGTGTCAGCCACCTGCACCTTGACGATACACAGGCATTACTTGATTCAGATGTTGGTGCTGAAGTTGAGGAAGGCAGGAACATGGGCCTACAAAGAGGGGAGAACACTGGTACACAAATTAGCAGTCATGTTCCCCAAGCCGCAGCGTATTGCCAAGTTGTCTCCAGTGGTAGTGGTATTTAGCACATGTGCAGCTGATCGCACTGTTGCAATTTGCAAACTATGTCTCAAGCACATCAAGTGTGGCAAAAACACCAGCCATTTATGTACCACATGCTTGTCAAGGCATTTAACCTCTTACCACTCAGCCCGTTGGCAAGAGCACGTGAAAGCCACACAAAAGGGGCACAACTTTGTTACTCCTCCTTACTCACCTCAGTCTGCCCCACTATACCTCACGATCTCTCGGCAGTCTCCACTAACAGGGATGATGGTATAGTGCAAGGGGTCCCAGGTCCTTGCAGCACATCTGCCAGTAACACCACCAGCTGAAGCTGGTAAATTTCTCTGCCCCATCTGCCACAGCGGAAAAAAAATACAGTCACTGCCACCTTGGATGCCCAGTATCTAAATGCAAGCTTTTCAAAGCTGCTGGCTCTACAACTTCTGCCTTTCTGTCTTGTGGATTCTGCCCTCTTCCGTGAATTTGCAGAACATGCTGTACCACAGTAGCAGGTTCCCAGTCACTATTTCTATTTCTTTTCAAGGCCATTTCAGCTATGTACCATCATGTGGAAGGCAATATTATGGCATCGTTGGGCAAGGCAGTTAGCCGCAAAGTCCACGTTACTGCTGATACGTGGTCCAGCAAGCAGGGTCAGGGACAATATTTTTAGTTCACAGCACACTGGGTAACTCTGCTTGGAACTTGGAAGGATGCAGGACAGGACTCAGTTCTGCATCTTGTTGTGTCACCACGTCTCTATACAGCTAGTGGTGATTATGCGAGATTTGTCAGCTCTACCCCCTCCTCCTCCATGCCCTCCTTTGCTGAATTGTCTTATAAACCACAAGTGCCCCCCAAGCATTCAAGTGGCTTTTCAATGAATCAGGATAAAAGGTGTCATGCAGCTGGTGTGTCTATGGGACAGAAACCACACCAGAGCAGAGATTCTTGCAGCTCTGCAGGGGCAGGCCCATAGGTGGTTAACGCCATACCAGCTGGAGCCAGGAATGGTGGTGTGTGATAATGACACAAACCACATGTCCGCTCTTAGACAGGGAAAGTTGCCTGGCACATGTCCTTAATTGGGTGGTGCAGCATTTCTTAAATAGGTACACAGGGTTGGAAGATCTGCTAAAGTAGGTCAGAAGAGTCTGTAAACATTTCAGGTGGTCATAAACAGCCAGTGCTCAGTTGGCTGAAATTTAGTGGGAATTCCACCTGCCCATAAACCACCTGATTTGTGACATGCCCACCAGGTGGAACTCAACTTTGACAATGCTGCAGTGGCTGCACATGCCGCAGAGGGCTGTCAACAAGTACCTGTGTGAGTATGGCACAATGACAGGCTCAGGCCCCACGCCAATGGCTGCTTATAAAGGATGCATTCACAGTACTGTCAACATTTGAGGAGGCCACAAGGATGGTGAGCTGTGGCAATGCATGCATCAGTGACACAATCCCTGCTGTGTTCCTCCTGTGCAGACTCTGCATCACATTATGGACAGGGCACTTGAGACAGAGCAGCGGGAGGAAGAGGATGACTTCCTTTCCTCTCAAGGCGCACTATATGCAGACACCATTGTTCCTAAACCACAGAACACACAAGAGGAGAGGGAGGAGGAGGAGGATTCTGCCAGTTTTGGAGGCAATAAAGCAGAGGAAGACATACCTCAAACAGTAAGAGATGGTTTTCCATCTCCAGAACCCTTGGGAGTAGCACGTGGCTGGAAGGAGGCAGTTCCAGATACTGTAATCCTGTAGTCTGCTTCTCATGCCACTGAAAATTTGCGGTGCATGGGCTCCCTCATGCTTCAAAGCCTGCAAAAGAACCCTACAAGGGGAAAGTCTTAGAACTCATCCTGTCTCCACAGAGACTACAGAAGATGAAATCTCTTCAGGACACCTTAAAGAAGAGATAATCTAACAGCTTTCCTGGCTCTGGTATGTTACAGTGTTGTGAAAAACTTAGTTTTGAGGTTTCTGTTGGTCAAGAGAGGAGAGGTGCAGAAGGCGACTGCCTAAGTCATGCATTTCACAATTGTTTTAGTCCTCGCTGCCCAGAGCTTTCAGCTTACACATCCCATCAGCAGCATCTGCATCACGTGGTGGATGATTATCTAGGGGCAAAAACAGAGATGGAGAACTTTCCAGGCTTACTGGTTCATGAGAATAGACTACTGTCCAGAACTTGCCCAGTATGCAATTGAGCTGCTGGGCTGCCCCGCATCCAGCGTGCTTTCTGAACAGGCATTCAGTGCTGCTGGAGATTTTGTTACTGGTAAATGGTAATAGAATGTGTCTGTCCACAGACTCCATGGACCATCTGACATTTATCAAAATAAATCAGTTCTTGATTACCAGCAGCTATGAAGTCCCTGATGCCGATGTCGCTGATGAAGTGTTTTTGGGATGTGGAATCTCTGTAGGAATTCTAGGCTGCCTAGCGTTGTGGGTGTTAATTTCATCTGGAATTTTTTTTAGTGTAGGTTTCATGGTCACAACTAGGGATGAGCTTCGTGTTCGAGTCGAACGTACGTTCGACTCGAACATCAGCTGTTCGCCCGTTCGGCGAATTCCGAACATTATGGGCCGTTTGCGCCAAATTCGTGTGGCGCTCACGGCCCACAATGCACTGCGTCATCGCAGTGCATTGCTGGCTCATGATTGGCCAAGCATGCACTGTGACCCTGCATGCTTGGCCAATCACAGAGCCAGCAGCGAGGAGAGCCATGATTGGCCACAGGCAGGATGTCTGTGGCCAATCATAGCTCAGGCTGTGTAGTACATGCCCCAAACTACATAAGGCCGCCAGCGCGGCGGCCTTGTGTAGTGTGTTGGCGTCTGAAGCAGTTAGTGGGTGTTCTGTGTACCTTCAACACAGTATACACCGATCGTTATCGGCCGATTTTCGATCTTGCTCTTCTGTAGTGGTTGTTTTCTGCGTGCCCTGACCACAGTATACACCTCTATATTCACCTCACCTATATAGCTAGTGATCAATCTTTTATAATAGAGCTTGCAGGCAGTAGTGTTAGGAGCTTGTGCGTGCTATCTGCGTGCTCTGTACCCAGTACACACCGCTATATCCACCTACATAGCTCTTCTCTATTTGAGCCCACTTGCCATCTGCAGGAGTTATTGGAAGTTGTGTGTGCCTCCAGCACAGCACAGTATACATCTGTATATACCCCTTTATCTCTGGTGTTCTATAATAAAGGCATCTGTAGGAGTTAGTGGGTGTTTTGTGCCTCCAGCACAATATACACCTGTATCTACCCTTTATTGCTGTTCTCTAATAGAGCCATCTGCAGGGCTTAGTGGGTGTTGTGTGACTTCCTTTACAGTATACCCATTTATCTCTGGTGTTCTATAATAAAGGCATCTGCAGGAGTTAGTGGGTGTTGTGTGCCTCCAGCACAATATACACTACCCAACTGCTGTTTTATCCAACTCCCTTCAGGCCATTACCATGTCTGGAAGGCCAGCAAGGAGAGGCAGACAGGCGCGAGCCGATAAAAGAGGGCAAGCAGGCTCTGTGTCTAGAGACAACAGTGCTGGTCGTGGATGCGGTGCATTGTCATCGGCACGTGGCCATGGGACACGCTTGTCCTTCTTTTCGGCAGCTGGACATGTTGAACCGCAACATGCCAACGACTTGGTAGAGTGGATGACCAAGCCCTCTTCATCCTCCTCATCCTCTCTCACCCAGTCTCAGGGTACTAGCAAAGCAGCTGCCAACGCATCGTCTTCCCTCCTCTCAATGTCATCATCAGTGACTCCTTCCCTAGACCCACCACGTCCTCCTGAGTAGTCTCCTGAACTCTTTGAGCACAGTGTTGGGTACATGGTCCAGGAGGATGCCCAGTGTTTTGTAGGCTCTGATGATGACACTCAGCTAGAGGAAGGCAGTAGCGTGAATGCAGAGAGAGGGGATGCTCAAGGACAGCAATCTGGCAGTCATGTTCCACAAGCTGCAGCATATTGCCAGGTTTGCTACAGCGATGAAGAGGGAGGGGATGATGAGAGCACTGACTCCACATGGGTGCCTGGTAGGAGAGAGGAGGAGGAGGAGGAGGAGGCACATGTCCAACGAGGCAGGATGCCCTCCGGGGGCCAGCTTAGGGGCAGCACACCGACTGAATCACACCGCAGAGCTCCGCCTGTGCAGGGCGCTGCCTCTGCGCGTTATTCTAAAAGTTCTTTGGTGTGGGCCTTTTTTGAGACGAGTGCAACAGATCGCACCGCTGCTATTTGCAACATATGTCTCAAGCGTATCTCGCGTGGCCAAAACATCAGCCGCTTGGGCACCACATGCTTGACCAGACATATGTTGACCTGCCATGCAGCTCGTTGGCAAGCGTATCTCAAAGACCCACACCAAAGAACAAAGCGGACCTCTCCTTGCTCCTCATCAGCTGGCATCTTCAACCCCACTAGACCTTCAGTCCTCTCTGAAACCTGCTCTGAGAGGAATGAAGGTGTAGAATTAGGTGTGTCACAGCCAAGTGCTTCCGGGCACTCTGCTAGCAGTACACTCACGTCCGATTATAGCAGGCAAATGTCCCTGCCCCAGCTGCTGGACCGGCGAAAGAAGTTCACTCCCAGCCATCCACATGCCCAGCAGTTGAATGCTAGCTTGGCTAAATTGCTAGCACTTCAACTGCTGCTTTTTCAGTTGGTAGACTCGGCCCCCTTCCGTGAGTTTGTACAATGTGCGGTTCCTCAGTGGCAGGTCCCCAAACGCCACTTTTTCTCATGGAAGGCGATTCCGGCTCTCTAAAGGCATGTGGAAGGCAATGTCCTTGCCTCGCTGGACAGGGCGGTCAGCGGTAAGGTGCATATTACTGCTGACTCATGGTCCAGCAGGCATGGACAGGGACGTTACCTGTCTTTCACGGCCCATTGGGTCACTCTTCTGGCAGCTGGGAAGGATGCAGGACAAGGTGCAGTAGTGTTGGAGGTTGTTCCGCCACCACGCCTCCAAAATGCTACTATTGGTTGTGGCACACCTCTCTCCTCCACCCCCTCCTCTTCTTCTTCCTCCATGGCCTCTTCCAGTGCTCTGTCCTTAGAACCAGCTGTGCTCCGTAGGCGTTCCAGGGGCTACGCAAGTACGCAGGCAAAACTATGCCATGCCGTGCTTGCGCTGGTTTGTTTGGGGCACAGGAGCCACACTGGGACGGATGTTTTGTCAGCTCTGCAGGGGCAGGCCGAGAGGTGGTTGACACCACGTCAGCTTAAGCCAGGAATGGTGGTTTGCGACAATGGCACCGCTTTATATGTGACATGCCCACCAGGTGGAACTCAACGTTGGCCATGCTGCAGCGGCTGCACATGCAGCAGAGGGCCATCAATGAGTACCTGTGTGACTACGGCACCAGGACAGGGTCAGGGGAGCTCGGTTTTTTCTCACCACACCAGTGGGGCATGATCAGGGATGCATGCACTGTCCTGTCACCGTTTGAGGAGGCAACAAGGATGGTGAGCAGTGACAGTGCATGCATCAGTGACACTGTACCTCTTGTCCACCTCTTGGAGCATACGCTGCGTGAAATAATGGACAGGGCTCTTGAGGCAGAACAGAGGCAGGAAGAGGAGGACTTCCTTGCCTCTCAAGGCCCCCTTTATCCAGACAGTGTTCCTGCTGTGCCACCCATCACACAGGAAGAGGATGAGGAGGAGGAAGAGGAGGAGGAGGAGGATGATTGTGTCAGCATGGATGTGGAGCCTGGCACCCAGCATCAGCAGCAGCAGTCTTGTAGGGATGATTTACAGTCCCAAGAAACACGTGGACTTGTACGTGGCTGGGAGGAGGTAGCTGCAGATCATGTTGCCCTTAGTGACCCAGAGGACTCCGGACCGAATGCCTCAGCTAACCTACGCTGCATGGCCTCCCTGATCCTACAAAGCCTGCGGAAGGATCCTCGTATTCTTCGGATCAAGGAGAGGGACCATTACTGGCTGGCCACTCTCCTTGATCCATGGTACAAGGGTAAGGTTGCCGACCTTATCTTGCCATCGCAGAGGGAGCAGAGGATGAGACATCTCCGGGAGACCTTTCAGAAAGGTCTGTGCAACGCGTTCCCAGAGACTGGGAGGTTACAAACTCCTGGTCCTGGACAACGTGTTGCTGAGGCATCGGTCAGAAGGTGGCCGTCTGACTGATGCTTTCAGACAATTTTTTAGTCCGCAGCCCCAAGGTATGATCGGTTCCAGCAACCATCGCCAGCGTCTGATTTACATGGTGCAGGAATACCTAGGGGCAAGGTCAGACTTGGACACCTTTCCCACCGAAAATCCTCTGGCTTACTGGGTCTTGAGGATGAATCACTGGCCAGAGCTTGCACAGTATGCAATTGAGCTACTGGCCTGTCCTGCATCCAGCGTTCTTTCGGAACGCACCTTCAGTGCTGCTGGTGGCTTTGTTACCAATCACAGGGTGCGCCTGTCCACCGAATCAGTTGATCGACTGACCTTCATCAAGATGAATCAGTCTTGGATCACCCACAGCTACCAAGCACCTGAAGCTGATGAAACCAAATAATTTTTTTGAAATATCACATCCCTTCAAGACTGCCTATGCTGATGCTGAGTGACTGTCCTGTTATGTTGATTGTCTATCCTCTTCCTCCTCCGCTGATATGTTGGAAGAATCATTTCTGGTTCTGGGTGATGCCATCAGCCCAATTTTTCTGCCCCTGTTCAACAGGGGCGTTTAATTACAATTTTTGATGCAATGCTTTGCAGTAGGGCTAATTCCTGCAATAAAACTAGAGTATATGGGAGAGGTTGCAGTGTGGTGGCACCAGCACCAGTGCCTAAGGCCCAATTTTTCTGCCCCTGTTTAACAGGGGCGTTTAAGTACAATTTTTGATGCAATGCTTTGCAGCAGGGCTAATTCCTGCAATAAAACTAGAGTATATGGGAGAGGTTGCAGTGTGGTGGCACCAGCACCAGTGCCTAAGGCCCAATTTTTCTGCTCCTGTTTAACAGGGACATGTAATTACAATTCTTGATATAATATTTCACAGGAGGGCCCGTTCCTGTGCCCACCCAGAGTAACTGTGAGGACTTATAGTGTTGTGGCACCAGCTCCACAACCACCAAAGGTCAATTTTTCTACCACTGTTCAACAATGGCATGTAATTACAATTCTTAATATAATCGTTCACAGCAGGGCGCTCCCGCGCCCACCAAGAGTCACTTTGAGGGCTTACAATGTTGTTGCAAAACCAACACCATTTCTGCAGAGCATATAGGGCAGGCCCCTACTTTCAAACATCCAACTTACAAACATCTCCTACTTGCAAACGGAAGGAAACAACAGCAAGTGAGATGAAAAAAGATGTACGACAAAACAAATTATACAGGGGTGATAACCCTTCCCTATGTTTTCCAAAAAGCTTAAAAATAGTTTTTTTGACTATAGCTACACATTAAAAATGTACCAGTTGAAAATTACAAACAGATTCAACTTAACACAACAAACCTACACAGTCCCTGTCTTGTTTGCACCGCCTGTATACTGCTGTTCTGAGTATATAGGGCCTGGGGAGCCACACGCATTTCCTTTTTTTAATATGGGTACGGGGTTCTCCTTAATATGCGTACAAGACCCAAAGGGGCTGGTAATGTGCAGGGAGGGCTACCCATGCCATTTTTCTCAATGATTTTCAACCATATTGCAGGAACCAGATATAACTTTAAAACCGCAAGCAGTTTTCAATGATGTTATTTCCGTTTAATGTCATTTTGTGCAGGGACTGTTCTAAACACGGGAAACACGTGGCACTTTACAGGCATACTACAGACACCCCCCAGGCACCATATTTAAAGGAATATTTCCCTTTTTTTCACTTTAATCGTCATTAAAATCAGTGCTCCCGCCAAAACGGCCATTTTTAAAAACATTTTAGGCATTGACCCATGTCCCCTGGGGCAGGAGCCAGGTCTCCAAACCCTTTTTAGGACAGTATCTTGCATATTAGCCGTTAAAATTAGCACTTTTAATTTCGAACGTTCGAGTCCCATAGACTTCAATGGGGTTCTAAAGTTCGTACGAATTTGGGGTCCGTTCGAAAGTTCTGGTGCGAACCGAACCGGGGGGTGTTCGGCTCATCCCTAGTCACAATTAACACCCAAATACCAATTTTTACGCACCTGTTTGACAGGTGCATATCTTTTCCATTTTTGACAGCAAGGCCAATTATTGCTTTAATCAAGACTACCTCTATAGGGTTATGGTGGAAAGGTCCCACCAACACCCAAAGACCAATTTTTCCACACCTGTTTGATTGGTGCATATCATTTCAATTTTTGACAGCAAGGCCAATTCTTGCTTTTATCAAGGTTAGAATCGCGCTAAACTTATAAATGTGAATGGGAGTGAACCATGTTAAAACATGTAAAAATTTAAACTATTCAAAGTACAATGTATTCAGAGTGAATGCAAATGGCTGAGATGCCCTAAATTATACACTATAAACAAACACACCGCTGGTGCTTGCTGCTGGGACCCACTGACCTACACATACTCTCAGATTTGACAGGAAGTTACAAGTCTTACTTTGTTTTTGCTGGCCGACCATATACTGATTAGAATAGTTACTCCTATCAGTGGGAGTTATTGCAAACATTGTGGGTCTGTCCTTGCCTTTCCTCACCTTGGCTTATCATCCCTGCCACACCTCCTCACTCTGTCCTGGGTAGTGAACAGCTCAGCCGTGTTTTACACTATCAGAGCATCTATGCTTTCTTCACATGTCACATGTAGTTAACACTGAGGCCATTTGAAGAGTAGCTGGTGGGCGAGTAGATACATTCGGTGCATTCTGAAGTTTCAGCTGCGTTTAGAGTATGAGTATATGCCTGTCCCGAACATCTGTAGTGGGGGATCACGACCATTTGGTAAGAAGTAATTCTCTATACATGGTGGTGGATTGCACTTTTTGGTTGAAGATACATCTCATCAGTGAATGGACTTTTTTCCAGATTTTTGCACGGGTGGACTTTTACACGGATTGTTTGCTTTATTGCATTATGCTGCAAAAATGCTGTAGGGTCCTCCTTATTAACCAATGACATCACTGGTTGTTAGGACACTGGCAGCTAGAAGGTTGTACTATACAATGAAAACCTGTGACTTTGCATAACTATAAGGCAGGCATGATCCACCCGCTGGCTTGTATACAGTTTTTGTCAATTTGTAGGCATTTTGCAAAGGCACCCTTGAAGAAATCTAAAGGCACTCCAGGGTGCCTGGGCATCATGGTTGAAAAAAGCTGGTGTAGAAAGCCCTGAAACTGCTGTTGGGCGCTGCCATTTTGGATGTGATTTCAGCAGACCCAATAGACTCAGAGCTCTCACTCAAGGTGAGGGGAGGAGTGGAAATGCTAGGTTAGCCAGGGAGTTATCAGACATTTCCATAAGGTGAGAGTGCTATGATATGGCAGGAGGGAGGGGACTGTGCTACCAAATTGACTATGTAATCTTCTAGCAAGTTCAAAGGCACATTGAAAGTAAAGTAAAGCAAAAAATTTATTTTTGGGAAGGAAAAACATGCCAAGTAAGTGTTTAAAATGCTTGTTTTTTGTTGTTACCTGCAATGTTTTATAACTGTGACAGGGTCTCTTTAACATACTTCAGTGTACATTTTTTGGCAAAAAATTGTTTAGTTCAAGGCTAACATACCTGATGTATTCATCATTTTTCCCTACTCCTTTATGGCCCAAACAAGCCCTCAAACCACAGAACCGCTCAAGAGCTCAAGTACAATTACAAAATCGGCATTATACTTCTTCAAAGGGCAAATTTCCCAGTAAAACAATGAAAACTGTTCCACCAACCACTGAATATTTCCTCACCCATCTAGCTACCATGACAGAACTTCTGTAATGAGAAAATATTTTTTCTTAAAAAAAAAAAAAAAAAACATGAGTGTGGGTTTGACAGCTTCCTTGTTCTTTTACTTTTGTTAGAAAGACCACCCAACAGTCTCACAGTTCCACCCCCCGAAAATCCTCTCTGCCCTCTGACCTATTACAGCAATTAAGGTAAGCCTTCAACTTTCTTTCACTATGGCCTTGCCTCTAACCTTTTCTTAGGTCTATTCCTCTCCCCAGTCTTGCAATCCATGCATTCATTTTATTTCTCCACATTTGACTTTGTGTCCATCCTGAATAATTTTGCATGTTTTTATTTTTCATACACATCAAGCAATGCATTACGGCCTCATTCACTCTATCTTCAAGACATACTTTTCTTCTCGCTAGTCTGTATATTGATAATTTTGTTTGTATGTAGGGCACAAAATCTGTCTGTGTGGAGTTCCAATGTGTGTGATTCTAAGCAGGAACAATATGTTTCCTGCTATGAGGAAAAGCGTGATTCGGACAGGAATAAATTATAAACTGTATAATGGTTGTATTACTGCATCAAAGTTTGCGTTTTAATTATTCAAGTTGACAGTAAAACACAAGTGGTTATCTGATTATATGAAAGCCTTAACAGTCCCAGTTAGAGAGGGTGTGACTCCATTTGTTAAAGTGGAATTAAACTCTTACTTTTCACTTTTACCTACAGATATGCCCTTAATAGGTCTTAATTTTAAATACAGTGAATATGTCCTAAAAGTGCACCATTTAGAAGGTCCCTGCATGTGCATAGTGCACTCTGTGTTAAGTGCAAATGGAGTGCACCCTGAATGCAGAGAGTGCTGTATCACAAACTTGACTACCATACACATGCGTGGGAATGATGTTATCATGAACCAGAGAGCTTGAACTCGGAATGAAGACTGGAAGAAGAAAGAAGGACCAGCAGTAGTGACAACGCACCACTACAGGACTCCATTTGAAAGTTATATCACAATGTGCTAGTATTCTAATCTAAGAAATAATTCTAAATGTCTTTTTACTTAACTAGAACTGCAGCCACAAGTCTTCTCTCCTCTTCTATTTACATGAGGCAGAGTCTATGTTCGGGTGTCTTCTTTTTTGGCTGTCCAGTAAAAGGGTCCTCTCAGGATCCAGAAGAGGAGTGAAATCAGTGTTAAGGGCACTGTCGAGGTTCAACCAACATAAGCACACCTACAGCACTGGAATAGGGCTCCCCCAGCAAGAGACCCCAACAGCATACATAGGTGAGTATTTTGCTTTACAACGTAATAAAATACAATATGAAGAATAGGTTGGAAGGAGTTCTGGGGGGGCACTATTTTTTCTTGGAAATGGCCTTTAGTGCTCAAAGCTAAAATTTAAGTTACATATGAATCTGCAGCTCAATGTTGCTCAGTGATCTTCAGCATGGCCAAGTTTCAAAAGCAGTGTTTGAAGCTTCATCTGTTACAGGTGGAAACGGAATTCTGGAGCATAGAGGTTACCTGGTAGAATCAAAAGAAGCATAACTAAGAATACTAGGGTGGTTCGCCTGAGCAAAAACACTTTAGCCATTGTAGTCTGACTATATCAATTAACCCTTAGTTAAGACTGGACCTCCTGGAGAAACTGAAAAGAGACTGAAGGAATAAGAACTGCTATCTGCCACAAGGATTACCACTGTACGTGTGGATCAAAGACAATTCCAGATTTTTCTCTGGCGATTAGCTGTAATTAAATAAAGTAAGTCTGTTTAAACTTCATTAGCAGTAAGATGTTTGCTACAGCAGAATGGGCACAAATCATCCATTCTTAATTAAGTGATAATCCACTGGATGACCATAATCTTTTTTTTTTTTCTGTGTAAATGCTATATCCTTGTAGGATTCTCTGTGACCATTGGGGTAAATAACAATTGGAAATGTCTAACAGAACATTGCTTACTTCAGCTCCTGTTATCCTTATCGGTGCCTGATAACATCAATTTGGCATGCTATTATCTAAAATGGTAGGATACCTCGGTTCAGCAAAGTCTGACATAAATCTTTGAAAGTGGAGATGTTGCATATGCATGAGCTGAAACAGATATGACAGTGTCGGAGCATTAATATTCTTGTCACTGGAGGGCTTCAAACTTTTAAGTGGATAATATAAATGATCTGAGCCTGAAGTTTGTTAGCGTTACACAAGACAATTAGTCACAAGAAAACAAATACAAAATAAAGTGGCCTTAAGATCAAAAGCAATGTTTGATCTAGAAAATGCTTCAAACTACAGCTTTTGGGTTAATACACGTGAGATTTACTTTGGTCTAATTTAAAATAATAAGTGATCCTACATTTTTTCTTTTATTATTGTACAGTAAATTTAGAACAAATAGTAAAATACAGTAAAATTCTATTATTCTGTCATTCTTGGGTGTGGAAATATTATTGATTTTATAATGCATGCGGAATAGAATGGAGAAAAAAAGTAATGTTTTTTCTGTTACAAATGAAATGCTCTGTTATGTTAGTTAGTATAGAATAGTATATGTATAGCTGTTCTCTGGATTCTTTTTTTACAAGAACAATTTTAAATTTTCAGTCTTTTGTCACTACTACCCCCATTATGGACATGAGCTCCCCCATGCTTCTTTATATACACAGAGAAGGCAAATGTATTAAATACTTTCTTCAGCTCTCTGTCCCCAGTCACCCATTCCAGATTATTTTGTAAAGGGTCTACATGTTCAGACCTGGCCTTTTTACTATTAATATATTTGATAACTTTTGCAATCTGTCAGTCGTCTTGAATTTTTGTGTCCTTCATTTCCTTCAGGCCGCGTACACACAGTCCGCTCAAAATTAGCATGAGCGGACTTGACCACACACGAGGAATGAACAGTCCGCTGAAAACTTGCGCGATGACGTGAACGGCACGTACGACGGGACGAGAAATTCGGCGTCCGATACACTGCAATGCAACCTTCGCCGTGTAAATTCTTTCTGAGCATGCGCGAGACTTAGTTTGCCGAAGAAGCCTACACACGAGCGGACTGTTCGCTCAAACCAAGTTTCAGCGGACAGTCTTACGGAAATTCCGAAAAACTTTGTTCGTCAGACTGTCCGCTGAAACTGTCCGCTGAAGCCCACACACGAGCGGACTGTCCGCTGAAACACTGTTCAGCGGACAAAGTTGGACGAACAGTCCGCCCGTGTGTACGCGGCATTAGATATTCTGTTATGTTCTTTGTAACATTTAAATGATGATAGCGTTCCTTCATTTTTATATTTTTTAAAAGCTCTTTTTTTATTATTTATAGCCATTTTAACTTTGACCATGTGCCACATAAGTTTTATTTTTGCCCATGGCAATATACTTTGCAGTGAGTTTACATACAGTCACTTTGAAGAATTCCCATTTCTGTTCTGTGTCCATTGATGCCAATATACCCTCCCAGTCTAAGGCTCGGTTCACACTGGAGCTGGCTGCAGATCGCACAGGATCGCTGTGCGTCCCTATTCTCCGGTTCATGGACAAATCAGGGCCAAATCTGTGCCTGAAAACTGAGCCAAAGATGCACACAGAATTTCTGTGAAGTGCACTCCGCAGCCGCCCCGGAGATATGTGAACTGGCTCCATAGTGAGCCAGTCACATTCTCCTGCTATGTGAATTGGATGCGGGGAAAGCCGCATCCAATTCGCATAGGTGTGAACCCAGCCTAAGTCCTGGAGATAAGCCCTCATCCTTGGAAAATTTGCTCTCTTAAAGTTAAGTGTTTTTATCTTACCCGCATGTGTTTGTTGCTAACAGATAACATTAAATTAAATCATGTTATGGTCACTGCTACCCAGATGTTCTTTTATAAGCATATTGGTAATAAGCTCTGCATGGTTTGGGATTAGCACAGCAGAGGAGGGTAATATGGTGCTCGTTGGGGATCCCAAAAATATTGTAGTATGATCACAGAATGTTAGTATAAAAAATTGATCGTATTTATATAGCCAAAGTATATTGATTTTTGTGTGGGTTTTGGGTATATCCACACACCAGTATCCACGATGAGAAGTTCAGGGTCTATGTAGATCGTCAAAGTGGTCCGTTAGGGGGATCAGCAGTACAGGCTGTACCCTAAAGGGCTGCCAGTCTTAAAGCAAGAAGTAGCTCTAGGAAACAATGGAATAGAGAAAGAGACGGCGCCCTCTAAGTGCAGCAGTGAAGTTACTCAAATTTATTAAAAATGGTTAAAAAACACTCACATTAAATTAGTGGTGTAAAGGCACATCAGAGATGTAATGTTTCATCCGTATGTCCATGGGGATGACTAGCAGGGCTGTAAGGCAGGGTTTCCGGCATCTGACTTTTTGACCGATGGTTGGTGTTTTGGTCTATTCCATGTATTTCCTCGGAATGGTCAGAGTAATCGGGGTAGTGCTGGTAGCTGTGGTGCCCTTGGTCCAATGTTCAAGGAGTCGGTGTCCTCAGGAGACGGGCTGGACAAAGCGGCGCTTCGGAGCATGCATGCTCCTTCATCAGGCTTTTCTTGGGATTACCAGGTCCAGCATAGCTTCATTCCTAGTCGGGGCCTCAATAAACTGGACCACAAAATTGTCTTGTAATTGGTTTATACATTTTTGCTCTTTAACTGTCCCAGCAGTGCCATTACTCCAGGCAATTTCTGGGTAGTTAAAATCCCCCATTATTAACACTGTCCCAGCTCTCGCAGCCCTTTCTATCTGTGCAAGGATCTGAGTCTCTACCTCCTCACTAACACTGGGAGGTCTATAACAAACTCCAATGACAACCTTCGTAGTATGCACACCCATGTACAGTTTCACCCATAATGCTTCAGACTCATCACACTCACACTGTGTTTACGCAAAAGTTATAGCATCTACAAAATAGAGGATATATTTATGGCATTTTTATTATTATTATTTTTTTTACTAGTAGTGGCAGTGATTTGTGATTTGTAGTGGGACTGCAACATTGCGTCCTACAGATCAAACACTTTTGACACTTATACAGCGATCAGTGCTATAAAATGAACTGATTACTGTGTAAATGTCACTGGTAGGGAAGTGGTTAACACTAGGGGCACTCAAGAGGTTACATGTGTTCCCTGAGAGGTGTTTCTAACTGTGGGGGGGTGGGACTGACTGGAGGAGAAGAGAGATTGCTGTTCCTGATTACTAGGAACAGCAGATCTCTCTCTCCTCCCCGTCGGAACGGGGATCTGTCTGCTTACATTGACAGATCCCTGTTCTGGCTCTCTGTGGATTGATCACTGGTGGCCAGTGGACATCGCAGCCACCAGCCAAGCACATCGACTCCAGCGTTGCGCCGTGGACGTGTGCCTCCCACAGCTCTTAAAGGGACCAACGTACTCCTACGGCGGTTTGTGCAGCTGTGCCAACCTGCCGCCATATACCGATGGCAGCTGGTCAGCAACAGGTTAAAAGCCTGGTCATGAGAAGAATGAAGCCAAGATTTAGCAATACCAATTAGGTCATAGTTCTCCTCGTGCACCAGAGCTTTCAACACACCTATTTTGCTTGGCAGAATTCTAGCATGAGACCCCCTACTTCTAAACCATACCAGGTAAAAAGTCCTGATAAAAATAAAACATCTGATGTTAATCTGTTAAAGGGAAACCACAAGAAAAAAAAGAAAAAACATGCTACCCCCTTTAAAATGCATACCAGGCCCTTATCCTTGCCACAATAGCAACCAACTGCCAGTAATGGACTTCCTGGCCCTTAGACTGGCTAAAAGGGACTTTTCTATGTGGTAGCCTCTTACTATAAAAAGGCCATATTGACAATGTGCTTAGATGTGATAGGGAAAGCATTGGGAATACTGCTGATAAAATACATAGTGACAGATTAGTGTAGGCTTGTAAGCCCTGGTTTCTGGCATAAGTAGATATAAACTATTATTAATGTACTTTAGGTAGCATAATGCTGTGCATCTTGGGGAATGTGTGAGTGGATTTTGTACATGTTAATGCTGCTATTAATGTGCATTCTCCAGCCTCTTTATAGCCTCTCCATGTGCACTACGTTCAGTCATAACAGGCTGAATGTGTGCTTTTAAAAAGGCGTATTTCCTATTTTTGCTGGCTGCAATTCATTTTTTTCATAGCCTGTCCCTGAGACTACATGCAACTTGCTGCTAATTGGCTAATGTGTATTTTTTTTGCAAGTAATATTTCCTAATTGCTACTGGCTGCCTCTCTTTTAAAGCATTTTTTGTAAAAATAAAAAAAATTGCAATATAAAAAAATTGTGAAATAAAAAAAAAAAGGTGTACAGTAATATTCCTTGGCATGTAATAGGGTGGTTTGTCTTCAGGAAATGGCAACAGACAGGGGTAGAGCGTAACACAAAGTACCCAAACAAGGACCTCTTAATCACTAGCTGTTAAAGCTTATGCTCTCCATTTAATAAACTGTGATCATGTACGTTTTATAAAAATTTGTCTTTCCTTTCATTGTGATTCACCGGTGGAGAAAAATGTAACCCTTGTTTAAGTAGCTGAATTATCACTGTGATAAGCTATGATAATTAGCAGTGATGTGCAGTAATGTGCAGAGAAAAGGCTGGAGAGAAGGGCAAGAAAGGCTTTTTAGTGCCGGTTCACATTGTAGCAATATCAGACATCAGAAATGCATCGGAAATGCATAAGTGTAGCGTTAAAGTGTTTAAGTTAATTGACATAACCAAACCATTACCGCTGAAATGTGAATTACGAAATTAATATAAATTAAATCTATAGACCATAATTGGGAGCGGTTTGCATAGGGCAGTGTAAACTGACTGCAAGTTCTATGCAATGCGGGAACCCACACTGGAATCGTGTGGGTTCCCACATGACGTTGTGTTGGAGGAAACATGATCCTGATAAAAAGGATTATAGATTATTTTCTTGATCATACATCACGGGACACAGGAGCTTCATTACATAGTGGGTTATATAGGCACCTCTGGTGATTGGACACTGGTTAACCCCAATTAAGGAGAATTCCTCCTCTATATAACCCCTCCCATATGGGAGGCACCTCAGTTTTTTCGCCAGTGTCTATGGTGGTTGGTCACGTAAAACATGTGCTACGAAGAAAGCTCTGTGCAGGTCCCTGTGGGGGCCTAAGGGCTACAACAAACCGGATCCATATCTCGGGCTGATATTTGACTCCCACGATGATATGGTACCCGGGCCTCGTCAGCCGAAGAAACGAGGTTTGGCCTGTAAGTCCTCTCCTATTGGAAGACTGGGCTCTAGGAAGACCAGACTTGGTGTACTGTTTACACAGAGCGCACGAAAGTTTCTGACAAAGTCTTTTACATGGTCCAGGTAGGAGGCTCTTCTGAGAAAGAGCCCCAGATAAACCTGAAGGTTGGCTAACACTGCCCACCATGATGGGTGAAGGCTGGAATTTGTCTGTTTCAGCAATTCCTGCAGCGAGGACAGGTAAGGGAAGTTAATCCTATATATATAATTATATGATGGATTTCTTCATTTTGAGTAGTTGTATGTCTTACCTGGTTTCCACCACTAGAGAGAGTAAGAGCAGCCGGATGCATACTTACATGCCTTTCAGTACACACGCTCAGTGAAGCCTGGTTCTCCATCTGTCTCACGTCTCCACTGCAGTCCCTGCCACAATAGAGGTAATACAGGGGTTCCACGTAGTCTGGGGGTCCCACGCAGCTCCGATGGAGTTTTCCCTTTCCCCCCTGGATTCCGTGGTCCTCGTGCATGCGCGCCGGGAGTGCTCCCGGCCTAATGGAGGAGGGGGGAGTGTGGTTGTGAGCCGTGCACGTCAGTGTGCACTGCGCTGTACTGCGCAGGCGCCAGGCGGCAGTTTTAAAAAGCCCAGAGTGTCAGGGGGCTGTAAGTGGAGACACAGGAGCTGTGGGCAGTAAGCATCCCAGGGGATTGGATCCAGGCAAACCTTAGACACCTACTCAGCATCAGGTTGTGCAGTTTAAGCATATATATTTATTGTGAGACTTTAAGCACAACAGTGATTGCACTTTGTACTAGTACCTCTGCTTTGTAGCTTAGGACTATGTCTCCTCATAAGAGGGTCTCAGGGGGAGGTAACAAGAGCACTGGTAAATCACCACCTAGGTCCAGGGGTTCTAAAAGTGCCTGTAAGTTACCATCCCCCCCTGCAAGACTGGAGCCAGCCTCTCAGGATGAGTCAGTGCACCTGTCAGGTTTTGCAGCCTCTCCTAATGTGTCAGCCCCGATATATGTCACTGAGGACTCCCTTAGGGCTACATTGGAGGGTTTTGAAGGGAGAATAATGAATTTTACGTCTGCTTCCCTGAAAGATAGCAGGAAAAGGGGTAGAACCCATCACTCTGCTAAGATTCCTCTCTCAGTCTGTGAAAAAGTCTGGTCGTGTGTATGACGCATTAGGGCCCTTAGATGGAAAGCTCCTTGATGGCAAGGACTGATGTAAATGTGTAATTTGTAAAGCATTGTATAAAATGATAGCGCTAAAAACAGTAAGTACCTGTAATAAATAAACATAGTCTATTATTCTACATTGAGGTGCTTTGTGTTGTTGAGAATTGAATAATATGCAGCATGTCTGTATTTTTACTCAGTACGATGCAGCTCCCCTCATGCCCCCACACTATAGTGTGTCACAACGCGCTAAAGTGCATATAGTTAAATGAAGTGTAATTTTTTGTTATTTTTTAGAAAAAGAGAACAGTAAAACCAAGCGATGTCCTGTAATAAATAAACACGTTTTAGCATGTAGTCTAGTCGAATCAGCCCTTATAAAAAAACAAATAAGAAATAAGAAAAAAGTAAACAAGATGCATTGTTACAATGCACACCAGCACATGCATTATATATATTTTAAAGTGCATCTGTTGGTGTGACCAGGGCCCAGGTAAATTAGGATAGATTTAAGAACTTTTTTATGTTTTTTACTAGTAATGGCAGTGATCAGCATTTTTTAGACTGCGGCAGAGAAATTTGACCCTAAGTGACACTTTTTTGGGAACCAGTGACACCAATACAGTGATCAGTTCTAAAAAATTTTTTACTGATTACTGTATAAATGACACTGGCAGGGAAGGGGTTAACATCAGGGCGATCAAAGGCGATCACACATGATCAAACACTGACATTGACATTAAAGTCAAACGGTCAGGCTGGATATTAGTTGGTAGATATGGGTCATACAAGCCCCAACGGAAGGCCACATTAAAACAAAACAATGGAGGTGCTTGAGCTATAATAAGACCCCCTATAAAGTCCATGTTTTTCTGTTAGCTAATTCCGGTTCTCATATTTTTTTAGGGACATGGCACAGTAGATTTTTAGGTACACCCCCAGTGCCACCTGTCCTGACCTTTTGCCTGTCCCTGTTATTGAAATTGCCTGTTGACTGTGTACCACACTCTCGTTCTATTACAGGTCAGCAGCCATGTGCACATCGTGTCTGAAGGTGGTAATCTGGTACACCTGCCAGAAAAATCCATCACTCCTTGTGGGGGGCTCTGGTGAAGATCTGACATGTGTGTGTAGCCTGTGTTTTGGGGGAAGTCATGAAAAATTAACCTCACCAAACAAGGTGTTGTGCTAAACCTGTAGGTAAATAAGGGAACCAGAACCCTTGTTAAGTGGAAGAGTGGGTTTGAGAATAAAGTTAGTAGTTCCTCCACCCACAGCCAGGCCTACTATGAACAGAGGGGATTTGCTTCCTTAGGCCGCGTACACACGCGGGGACTGTTCGCTCAACTTTGTTCGTCAAACAGTTTCAGCGGACAGTCCGCTCAAAATTAGCATGGACGGACATGGCCACACACGACGAACGAACAGTTTGCTGAAACCGTGCGCGATGACGTGAACGGCACGTACGACGGGACTAGAAAACGACGTCCTATACACTGCAATGCAACCTTCGGCGTATGAATTCTTTCTGAGCATGCGTGGAACTTTGTTTGACGAACAAGCCTACACACGAGGGGACTGTTCGCTGAAACAAGGTTTCAGCGGACAGTTTTTCGGAAATTCCGAAAAAACCTTGTTCAGCAGACTGTTCGCTGAAACTGTCCGCTGAAAGCCCACACACGAGCGGACTGTCCGCTGAAACACTGTTCAGCGGACAAAGTTGAGCGAACAGTCCCCGCGTGTGTACGCGGCCTTAGAAATTAACCAGTAATCTAATCAATGTAATTGGTAGCAGAGAAACTACAGCATCCAACATATGGTATTAAAGGAGAAGTGTGTGTAGTGCTACCCCCGGAGGAGCCGATTAAGTATATTTGTTTCCATACTCTGCCTCTCAACACCAAGAACAGTCCCAACCCCTCTGGCACACCTAATATGCAGTATTGGTACAAAACTCAGAAGTGGAAAAGGAACCCAAAACAGAGCTGTGCCATTCGAGTTGGGAATGATTTCTCCCTTCCACCTTGTGGTGCAGGTCCAGTCCATAGCCTGAATAAGAGGCAATGGTTTAAGAAAGGTTGACTGCACTCCCAGGTATGAAGCAGTGATGATTACTTTATTGAAGATAAAAATCCATCAAGATACATCATAAGACATCATGAGACCTCTATGCAGGCATTGCTAGAATAACGCGTTTCATAAATCAAGATCCGCATAGTCCTTGCTACATCTGGAAATCTAAAAAAAATGCATACTCACTCAATGCTGCAGCGTTGCTAAGGAACTGCAACTGTTATATTAACAATAAATGGTAATCCTGCAATGAAGGTACTTTTCAAGCACTTCTTGTTATGGGGAGACAGTACTCTTTTTCTGCCCCTAATTGTATGATTTCATTACTCTGTCACATGGGCTTCCAGCACCCAATCTTCAAGGAAGCCAGACCTGAGTGATGCCATGCTAGCATTTCTGGAATGCATATATGTAGTCAGGTATTGAGTGCAAGAAGGCTGGGGAGATTGGCAACACTACAATACCACTAATAATTAAATAAATTGTATTTTTATTACTATGCCAGTTGCTGATAATACAGTGGATATAGAAAAGAATCACCCCCTTTATATTTTGTTGCTTTGCAGCCTGAAATGAAGACAGGCAAAGTTTTTGTTGTATCCAGCTGTATTTACTCAGTGCAAAATTTAAGTGAAAGATATAACCCCAACATGTCAAAAAAAAATAATTAAAAAACAGAATCACTGAGTTGAAAAAAAGGATCACCCACTCCTAAAATCAGGTGCAGCTAATCACCTTCTCAATGGTACACAAAGTCATTTGACTTTCAACTATGATCAGCTGTGGTCATTTTGATTAGCTCAGTATGAAAAGAGCTTTCTTGGAGCATTTCAGTCCCTGATAGTGCAATAAAGGCAAACAATCAACTATAATCACTGTCACTGGGATCTCTGGGACAGGCACAAATCAAAAAATGGATACAAAAACATTTCGAATGATTTATCAATGCCTAGAAGCACAGTGACATAAATTATTAAGATGTAGAAGATATTTGATACAACACAGACCCTCTCTGGATCAGGACGTCTCTTCAAACTGGATGAAAGAGCCAGGAGGAAACTGGTCAGATAGGCTACCAAAAGGCCTACAGAACTCTTAAAAGTTGCAGAAATGTATGATAAAGAGTGGTCATTGTGTGATAATATTTCAAATTCTCCACATATATGGGCTTGTATAAGAAATGCCACATGCAGTCACGACTAAGGTTTACCAAATTACACCTTGACGATTCTGCAGTCACATGGAAAAAAGTGTTGTGGTCAGATGAGGCTAAAATTTAATTATTTGTCCTCAACACCAAATTATATGTCTGGCAGAAATCCAATACAACTCACCTTTCAAATAACACCATTCCTACAGTAAAGCATTGAGGTGGTAATATCCTGATATGGGGGTGTTTCTCTGCAGCAGGAACTGGAGTGCTAAGTTGTCAGGGTAGAATAAAAAATGCATGAGGCAAAATACCGTCAAAATCTTGAGGAAAATCTACTGCCCTCTGCCAGAAAGTTGTCAATGGGGAGAAGTTTTACCTTTCAACATGGCAATGACCCAAGCGCACATGACCATACAGTAATTGAAGGAGAAAGAGGTGAAAGTCCTTGCATGGCCTAGTCAGAGCCCAGACATACAGTAAACCCCATTGAAAATCTGTGAAATTACTTAAAGACTGCAGTCCACAAATGGTCATCATCAAATTGAACTGAACTGTTCTGCTCTCGCAATGTGTTTGTAGTGCAAGGCTTGGCAGACAGTTAACAACTTCCTAATAAAGACTGCATTTCGAGATTTCATAATTTACCACATCACAAATGTTAATTCTCCATCACAAACTCTAGTTTACAAGACCGACTGCTTCTGGCTCATCCTTGCTGTAATGCCAGGACTGTGCTGGACTGAATGCCAGCAGTTACAGGAAGTGATCATTTGAGCCACCTTGGCTAAAAATAAAAATTGTTGGGGTGTTTCACCCTGTAGAGCGATCTGTGAACTTCAGCAGGTTGTTGATTGCAAATGAATTAAGAAAGTTTCTGTCTTTGGCTGCCATGTGGGCAGACTGAAGATATTCTTGCAAGGGGACCTGTGTTCCGAAGTGTGGTTCCTTGCAATTTGGCCTGACTGCTTGTTGCTTGAAATGCAGTCATGCCCTGCGCCCAGAGTTTCTGTTGAAGGAGATAAGGAATTGCTGTGAAATGTAGACCATCTGAAGTAAAGTTAAATGGATGGTAACTGGTCATGGACCTTGAGCGTGTAGTTAGTTAGAATAGACTGTGATAGGAAAATTATTGCCTATTTCTTCAAATGATGGACTCATACACATCTGTCAGGACTGTTTTGGCTCAAAGTATTGCTGAAGTTTTATAGTTCTATACTGATTATGAAAGGGGTGGCATTCTTAAAGAAAATGGGGCTTACTTTCAAAATGTAAATAATGTAGACATGTATATGATGTTCTTACGGTTATTGCTGCCTTTGGCTGAGTACCAGTTCAGATCACTGTGTACATATTGCACCATGTTCTTATAGGACAGGATGCTTTTGCATTGTTTTGATTTCTCTCTTTCAGGTGTTGTCCAGTTGGTGAGTCTTCCTTGGCCAAGGAGAGACAGGAATCTAGCCGGATAACACTAATCATTTGTATATTGTTACAACTGTATATATATTACATAGTTAGGGAGCAATGCTATTGCTTTACTGCCTTTAATCACTTGAGATCCGCGCTATAGTCAATTGACGGCTACAGCGCGGATCTCCTTTTCCTGGACTACGTCTATTGACGTCGTCCCGTGTACGAGCGGCCTGCGCGCGCCATGAGACTCGCCTGATCACCGATCTGTGCAAGGGGTCGATCCTGACCCCTTATCACGTGATCAGCTGTCAGCCAATGACAGCTGATCAGGTGACATAACGGAGCCGGTAATCGGCTAGTATTCCTCCTCGCGCTGACAGCGCAAGGAGAAAAAAAAAGCCGATCACCGGCGGCCGTGATCGGGACATCAGTCCCGATCACGGCCAGCAATGCAAGCGCCCACCTGCCCCCTGCCAGTGCCCACCTGCCCCCTGCAGTGTCACCCTAATAAAAAGTTAGTGCCCCCCATCAGTGCCACCCAGCAGTGCCCATAGTGCCACCCAGCAGTGCCCACAGTGCCACCCAGCAGTGCCCACAGTGCCACCCAGCAGTGCCACCCACAGTGCCACTCACAGTGCCACCCACAGTGCCAACAATCTGCCTCAAAGGTGCTGCACCCCAGTGCCGCCCATCAGTGCCCAGCAGTGCCGCCATCAGTGCCCAGCAGTGCCACCCATCAGTGCCCAGCAGTGCCACCTATCAGAGCCACCTATCAGTGCCACCTATCAGTGCCCATCAGTCCCATCTATCAGTGGTACCTATCAGTGCCCATCCGTGCCACCCATCCGTGCCACCCATCCGTGCCACCCATCCGTGCCACCCATCCGTGCCATCTTATCTGTGCCCATCTTTGGCCATCAGTGCTGCCTTATCTGTGCCCATCGGTGCCGCCTTATCTGTGCCTATTAGTGCCGCCTTGACTATGCCTATCAGTGCCCACCAGTGCAGCCTATCAGTGCCCACCAATGCAGCCTATCAGTGCCCACCAATGCAGCCCATCAGTGCCCACCAATGCAGCCTATCAGTGCCGCCTAATCAGCGCACTTCAATGAAGGAGAAAAATGACCCGTTTGCAAAATTTTATAACAAACTATTAAAACATGATTTTTTTTTTTTTTTTTGTTTGTTTAGCAAAAAATAAAACTCCGAGCTGTAACTAAATACCACCAAAAGAAAGCTCTATTTGTGGGAAAAAAATGATGAAAATTTCATTTGGGTACAGTGTTGTATGCCCACGCAATTGTCATTCAAAGTGCATCAGCGCTGAAAGCTGAAAATTGGTCTGGGACTGAGGGGGGTTTAAGTGCCTAGTAAGCAAGTGGTTAAAGTGTAAATAACCATTTTAATATCTGGATGTTATATGTGACTAACTATTTCATGTTTGATACTAATGCTTATTCATTTGGTACACCAAGTACATTTTGTTATACCGTTTACCCTTTCCCTGTTTCCCTACCTATCCCAGTTTTTGCCAGGACATTCTCTCTCAGGTTTGGGAGCTTAAATCGTTTTATTGCAAACTCAGAGATGTGGTTTCTTGGACAGGGGGAGAATGAAGCGCCTGGGTGAAGTCAGGTGATCTATGCTCTTTGCCTCTCAGACTGCTGTCTGGGTGGATGTGTGTCATACGCCCTGGGCTGCTAGGCCAGAGATTGGGCCTATCTCGGAGGCATCTGGCTGGCAGGCTGTGTGAGGGCCTATCCAGAACTAGAAGGGAAAGAGCAGGGTTGGGGCTGTGGCTTGCAGTCCAATCAAAAGTGACGGTTCTGCCAGCCAGAGAATCTGTCATGGCCGGAGAGCCTGTCGTGGTCAGGGGTAGAAGGGAAGCTGTTGCCAATAAGAGACCAACCACTGTTGAACTTTGTGTTAGGAACTGTTAAGTATTGTTGCCATAGGAGACATCAATCCTGCATGTGCAGAAGTGGCGCCTTGCTGGGGCCTTTCCCTGTATGGCTGTCCTCCTATTGAAGTTTCACCTACTCAGGGGTGTCTTAGGCCTAACCCTCTTTCTCTCAAAAGATATAAAGGATTGTTAAAAAAAATCCTCTTTTGCATCCAAGAAGTGTCTGGTGCCCAATGACTTTCACCATCTTTGCACCCACTATGCCTCACAATCCACTACATATTGAAGGATGACAGTTGTGTTTGGCCTTGAAGGTCCTCATTAGGCTGGAAGAGGTTAAAGACTTTGCTACAACTAGAGTCCCTGTCAGTAATGGATGCCAATTTAAAGCAACCATATGGTAAGTAAATATATACTTTATGATGATCAGAACATGAACTTTAGCAGTAACTTTAGCAGTTCTGCAAAGAAAAGTGGGCAAATATTGTCTAAGATGGCTTTCACACTGAGCCGCCCCGGGTATCAGCGGTAAAGCTGCGCTAATTTTAGCGGCGCTATTCGGCCAATAGCGGGGCAGTTTTAACCCCCGCTAGCTGCCGAAAACTGGTTAAATAAACCCGCAAAACACAGCCAGAGCGGTGTTTTACCAGAGGTATCGCAGCACTGCCCCGTTGATTTCCATGGGGAGTGGTGGAGGAGTGGTAGAGGAGCGGTGGAGGAGTGGTGGGGGAGCAGTGAGTTCACAGCTCCTTCAGTGCTCCAAAGAAGCTGCTGGCAGGACTTTTTGTGACGCCCTGCCAGCACACCTCTCTCAGGCCGCGTACACACGGGCGGATTGTCTGCCCAACTAAGTTCGTCAGACAATCCGACAGACAGTCCGTTCAACTTTTGAATGAACGGACTTGACCACACACGATGAACAGACAGTCCGCTGAAAGCTTGCGCGATGACGTGTACAGCACGTACGACGGGACTAGAAATACGACGTCCAATACACTGCAATGCAACCTTCGGCGTGTAAATCCTTTCTGAGCATGCGCCATACTTAGTCCGTCCAACTTGCCTACACACGAGCGGACTGTCCACTGAAACCAAGTTTGGACGGACAAAATTACGGAAATTCCGAAAGACTTAGTCCGTCAGACTGTCCGCTGAAAAAGTCCGCTGAAGTCCAAACACGAGCGGATTGTCCGCTGAAACGCGGTTCAGCGGATTAAGTTGGGCAGACAATCCGCCCGTGTGTACGCGGCCTCAGGCTTTCACACTGGAGTGAATGGAACCACTTTTTCAGGCGCTATACAGGCGCTATTTTTAGCGCTGTAGTGCCTGAAAAACGATGGCAGTGTGAAAGGAGTCTAAGTGTGCAAAGTTAGTAGAGACATATACCAACAGACTAAAGGCTGTCATTTAAGCAAAAGGTGGTTCAAAAAAATACTAACAAAAGGGGGTGATCCTTTTCCCAACTCAGTGATTCTGATGTTGATTTATTTTTTATTTTTCTTCTGACATGTTGGTGTTATATCTTTCACTTGGATGCTATAAGTTGCACTGAGTAAATACAGCTGGATAAAAAAAAAAACTGTGTCTGTCTTCATTTCAGGCTGCAAAGCAACAACGGAGGGGGTTCTTTTCTATACCCGCTGTACATAATGCTTTAGAAAACAAAACATAATTTATGTAGGGTTTACAGCTACTTTCAGCAAGTCCCCCCAGTCTAACATATTATTATTGTTATGATTATTATTATTATAATACAAGATTTATATAGCACCAACAGTTACAACATGAAGGCAGACAGTACAGTTACAATACCATTCAATACAGGAGTAATCAGAGGTACTTGCTCATTGGAGCTTACAATCTAGAAAGGCCTCAGATCTACTGTTGTCTACTGATGTCAGTTTGATGCCGCGTACACACGATTAAACAAGCGGGTGGAAAAGTCCGGCAAACTGAAGTCCGCCAGACAATCCCCCCGTGTGTAGCCTCCGGCATACTTTTTTGACCCAAAAGTACGGTGGACTTAGAAAGTAGTTTTGCACTCCAATCTTCCCGCCGGACTCGCATTTCGTTGGACAATCCGGCCGTGTGTGTGCCAGTCCGCCATACTTTTGAAATTAATGGACTTTTCCCGTCCGGAGAAAAGTCCGCTCATTTCGAGCGGGTCTCCAGGTAGGCGGGGCCTGTGAAGGAGACGTCGCTGGACCCGCCACCTGGTATGGACTTAAAGGGGAACCCCAACGCCGAAAAAAATCGGCGTGGGGGTCCCCCCAAGTCCACAACAGACCCTTGTCCGAGCACGCTACCCGGCCGGCCAGGAAAGGAGGGGCGAGCGAGCGCCCCCCCCCCCTCCTGAGCCGTACCAGGCCGCGTGCCCTCAACATGGGGGGTGCCTTGGGGAAGGGGGGCCTCGCGGCCCCCCCCACCCCAAAGCACCTTGTCCCCATGTTGATGAGGACAAGGGCCTCTTCCCAACAACCCTGGCTGTTGGTTGTCGGGGTCTGCGGGCGAGGGGCTTATCGGAATCCGGGAGCCCCCTCTAATAAGGGGGCCCCCGGATACCGGCCCCCCACCCTATGTGAATGAGTATGGGGTACAATGTACCCCTACCCATTCACCTGTAAAATAAAGTACAAAAAAAACGCAACACACAAGATAAAATAATTTATTGCACAGCTACGGGGGTCTTCCGTCTTCGGGGGTCTTCTCGCCGGACTCCTCCGCTATCTTCTTGTAGCTCTTTTGCTAGCGGAGGAGCCCGGCATTCTTCTTCGTCGCCGCGGCCTCTGATGGAGATCATAAAATAAATATGGACACATTTTCTAATCATGGGAATTTAGACTTTTCTATTCCCTTACAAATTCCTACAATATATAGAGTAAGTGTGTACAGGTGGTGCTATCTGTGACTTTGCTCTAGCAAGTCTAACAGAAGTAATTCAAAGGCCCCTTTTTGCCATTTTCTGAGTTCCATTGCACAGCATAGGTGACTGGCACTGAGAGTTTAGGAGGTTATTTAAATTTCTGATTGGTCCAGGTTTTAAAGGAATCTGTATCGGGAAAAGCTGCCCTCAGGTAATACCTCCTGTGTATGTATACTTGAAGACTTTATTTATAGAAGCATAGCCACATTGAAAAAGACAGTCGACTTTAACTCTTGTCAGCAGGTTGCTCATCCACAGTACTCAGGACAATATGTAAGCACTCACTGTAATTACTTATCTGAAGACTCAGCAAGTCATACGGGACTATTTTATCCTTGTTTCACTGAATACTAACTAGTCATCCAAGCAAAACTCTAAAGAAGAAAACTGCATGAAAACACACAGATTCGACACAGTCAGAGAAAATAGACAGAGCAAAACAAAAGTCTATTCAGTGCTATGCTCTTAGATAGTGTAGTCCCCCCTCCCTTGTTGCAGTTCTCCCCATTACATACAGAAAGCGTAGAAAAAAACTCATGAATCTACACAGTGCTTGAATGCCCAAGGCTGTCAGGATAAAGGACAATGAATGACAGCTGACTGTCAGCACAATTCTATAAAACTGACTTATCAATTCAATTTTTTTTATCAGACAAGGAGCGTTGACAAAGTAAATATATATTTTCTTATGTGTTAAATACATGGATCAGTATCTTGGCACCATGTGCCAAACAATCAGGTTTAGTTTTGGAATACATACTAATTACAAAGTTGAACTAACAATATATATATATATATATATATATATATATATCTTATTTATGCCTATAACTATAATAACTACTACTATGACTATTTTTATACTCCAGTCAGTATTGCTCCAGGCGGCTACTGTGCACCCACTGGCCGAGGGTGCTACTCAGACCTAAAAAATATCCAGGATGCTCTCTTGTACAATTCCAATAAACTTTATTGAATGCACAACATGGCATGTACTGTGATATGGACAGACCTCTATGATTAAAGTATAACTAAAGGCAAAACTTTTTTAAGTTTTTAAAGTTTTAGAGTGGAGAGGGATTAGAACATTTTTATTACTGTCTGTGCCTCCATTAGTGAGATTCTCCCTCACTATTTGTCCTGTTTACCATTATCAATGAAAGTGAAAGTAAAAGAAAATCCAAAATGTTGGTTTGTCCCCAGAAACGTAATAGAGGGGAAATCTTCCACTGGGGACACTAGTTTTGGTGTCCTGTGGGTCCCCAAAGAATTCCCTTAATTTGGAGGGATTTCTTCTAACTTCTTGTTTGTCTATGGGACAGGAAGTGAAGGGAAATCTCTGCAATGGGACACAGATGGTGAAAGTCTGACAGGGGTTATAACACTCCCCTGCTCTGTCTCTTTCCAAATAGAAAAAAAAGTGTTGCCTATAGTTCTACTTTTAGCGTTGATTGAGTACAAGATGCATCATCAGAAGAGTCATATCCAATAGAAGTGCATTACATACCACGTTTTGGATTCAAAAAAGCTTAGAAATATAATAATAGTAATTAAAAAAAGAGTTCAGCAGAGTATGACCAGGGTGTTTATTGTTTATGGCTAATAATATTTTTTCATGTAAACCTCGTCTTCAGAAAATCCCTCCATCCTTACCTACCTTTGTAAATCTCATCTTCCAGTACTGCTGGGAGGAAGACTCTACAGCGTGCCCTACATCACAGCCTAACTCCCATGAGCCCTTAGAACACACACACACACACACACACACACACACACACACACACACACACACACACACACACACACACACACACACATACACACACACATACATACACACATACATACATACATACATACATACATACATACATACATACACATACATACACACACACATACATACATACATACATACACATACATACACACATACATACATACATACATACATACATACACATACACACACACACATACATACATACATACAGTGTGTGGGGGGCTCGTTGGAATGCAGGCAAAGTGGGATGCTAATTTTTGGTGGTGATGGGAGCAGCTTACTTTAGTGCAATGATGCTACCCGCAGTCACAGAAAGACACTAGTACAGTTACACTCTAATCCAGGGATATGCAATTAGAGGACCTCCAGCTGTTGCAGAACTACAATTCCCATGAGGCATAGCAAGACCCTGACAACCACAAGCATGACATCCAGAGGCAGAGGCATGATGGGACTTGTAGTTTTGCAACAGCTGGAGGTCCGCTAATTGCATATCCCTGCTCTAATCGATATTTTGATTAAATAAAGCTTTTATGAAATAAATGCAGATACAAATCAGTGATAAGAACATGAGATTTCCTATGTGGTGGCGCTAAACTGAGCTCTATAGGAAGTCATGTAAGAGTATGGGGTGAAGGTAGCTGTGCATTTACTAATGCAACAAGGATGCCAGCAGCAGAGAGCAGGGATCTCCCTATCATTGCCTTAAACACACCAAGAGAGCAGGGGAAATGGATCAGGAATTTAGTGATTCCTCTGTTTCAAAAGTAGTGACGTGATGATATCAGAACAAGTATGGCGCATTGAAGTGACTGGTCACACCAGGACACACAGAGCCTACTAGGATGACTGGGCTTCTTAACAGGTAACACAGCTACAAGAACAGTTAGCAGTTAGCATTTCCACATGGGCTAGGGAAAGCAGAAGTCAGAGACAGCAAAAATAGAAAGCATGTAAGTAAAACATTGGCAATTGTATTTCATGTATATGAACTACATATTATACATCCTGTATAATAATAATAATAATAATAATAATAATAATAATAATAAACTATTTGTCATGCAAAACAGCTTTAATAATAAAACCAACATAACAAAAATGACATAAAAACAAAACAATAATTCTAATTGTCTAGCTAAGTTGTCTAGCTATGAAAAAAAATTATTTAGAGGTGATATAAGATAAGTGGAAAATCTCATACACTAAAAGTGATACTATTTTCAGTTTAATTTGCATATTATATACACATATAGCGAAGCATGCCAAACAAGCAAAGTGGGGGAATAGGTTTGGCGCTATACCGTTTAGTATTTAAAATTCAGATAAGCAATAAGCAAGAATTTTCCAGCGTGCTGGATAATAAAATAAAATAGAGAAAAAATAAAAATAAAAATAAATATGTGTTCACAACTGGTATAAATGTGCTTATCAACAAACTATCATTATATCTTAAAAAACATAAATGTCATAGAAATCATAAATTAATAAGCCATAAATTAATTAAAGCAACATACAGTTACTAAATGCCAATATTAAAGTGCAGAGTGCCAGTGACAAAATGCAAAAATATAATTGCTAGTAATGTGAAAAAAGGAACTATAAGGGTAAAAAGGTGAAAACCAATAGTATGAAGAATGAAATATAAAACATATAATATATATATAGTCCGATTATCTGTTCCATATATCGGGTCCTCACATAGTGCAACTGTGATTAAAAGTACGTGCAAAAAGTAATTACATAGGGTAAAAATGCGTAAAAATGCAAAAGGTGAACATTTTTTAAAATTTAAAAAGTAAAAAAAAAAAAAAAAAAAAAAAAATAACACTAAAGTTGAAAAGTAAAAAATAGAAAATCAAATAGAATAATGTCCCAAAAACTGGTGAGAAAAGTAGTGGGGTATCCTCTATAAGTGGAGGTGAAGGGAAGAGGGAAGGTGACTTCAACTGTTGCTCCCGGTGCTCTTTGACCACTTATGCAATTGCTCTCACCAGAGTTATGACCCGTATGACCCCCTAAACGGTATAGCGCCAAACCTATTCCCCCCCCCCACTTTACTTCTCTGTTTCCACCCTCATTGGGTTGATATTAAAATAGGGGCCGCTTTTACCAGAATCACAATCCATAGCGCGACCTAAACCCCCTTGTTCTTATCATGCCAAACAAGCAACCCCAAAATTCACAGGCAGCACATATTCTTTTTATTGTTCTGTCAGCCTGCTGCTTTTTCACAGAGCAGCAGGCACCAACAGCAGTGAGAGAAAGCCCTGAGCATCAGTCATCTCATATATACAGTATATATAGTTCATATATATTGTATATATAAAATCCTCTGGACAGCTAAGTCTAATAATGAGGTCTGGCTAACAGCTAAGATGTGGGCCTAGGAGCAGAGAATTAATCCCACTCAAATCTCTGGACTCCAAAACTTAGAACAGAACATATTAAGATCATGAGAAAACAAAAACCCAAAAGGCTCTCCCCATCTGTATGTGAGAAACAGAGAGAAAGAACTGATATACTTTCATTTGAAGATGTGCTTCATTTGACGGGAGCTTTGTGCCTAGACATTTTACTTCAGCTCACTATCAATTGTGATCAGTATCCTTTGCTGACCTGTGTAATTATCAGCTCTGATTAAAGTAAGTCAACCATTTTTTGACTGGAGATTTGTCATAATTTTTCTCATGGAAATATCATAGCGGGTTGTCAAAGTTTAAGACTTTCTCCAGCAGAAAACAGCATTATGCACTTCTAATACTTAGAAACAAATTTTATATCATTTTATTCAAGTGCCTTACATAATTATCACTAAAGAATATTTGTCTTTACGTGTTATTTCTATTCTAAGAGTTCAATTTTAAAAAAAAATAAGCTTCCACTTAGTAAGCACTAAGTTACTAACAGCACCTATTTTGACATTTTGTAACAGTTTTTTGTCATCACTTAGAATTTGTTTGTGAAATGAGAGCTCACCTGCCATTTTACAGCAGTAAGCCCAAAACCTAAGACATTGCAGCGTATTCATTATGGGTATTTATATAGCACTAAGAATGTAAATATATTTTGTACATTCACATCAGTCCCTGCCCTCAAGGTGCTTACAATCTAACGTCCCTGACTCACATTCATACAGGACATACACATTTTAGACAAGCCAATTAACCTACCAGCATATCTTTGGCTTGTGGGAAGAAACCAGAATATCCACAGAAACCCACACAAGCACAGGGAGAACATGCAAACTTGAGGCATATAGTGCTGTGGTTGGGATTTGAACCAATGACTCCAATGCTGCTAGGTGTAAGTGCTTGCCACTGTGCTGCCCATCATCTAGATGTGGTGGCTGCATCAGTTTTCTTTTATTAGGCTTTTTTTGGTCTGTTTTCATCAGATGATCTGGCCAGTAACACACCTCCTGTATTAGAGTGCCCCAACTCTGAATGCAGGAGGAAAGAGGGCACCTTTGGACAGCAGATTTATCAGTCTGGGGGTGCGTTAGATGTACTAGCAGATTCAAATACACTTTAATGAAGCCAAATTCCATCTAATTCTTTATAAACAGTGACAGCAAACTGATTTTTTTTCCTTTTGGTAGAATGGTTTTACATAAATAAATAAAAGCTGATCATTGTAAGCAATGCTGCTAGTGTTAAATGGTTTGTATCATCTCTGTCATCTCTGTAACTGATCCATTCTGCAGGAGAGCTTGTTTTTTTTTTTAAAACAACAAACTTACTGGCTGGAATTATCATATGTAGCATAATAGCAGGTGCAGATGACTGAAAATTATGAGACTGAGAAATGTATGATAAAATAAATAGTTTTGGTAATATGGAACAGTTCATATAATAGAATTTAAACTATGGATGGCCTCATGTTTCTTCTTTTACTGTACTGAATATTTTTTTTTTTTTAAGATTTCATTACTTCCAGATTGTAAGCTCTAATGAGCAGGGCCCTCTGATTCCTGCTGCATTGAATTGTATTGTAACTGTACTGTTTGCCCTCATGTTGCAAAGTGCTGCACAAACTGTTGGCGCTATATAAATCCTGTATAATGATAATAATTGGTAATTAAAAAAATTCTTATACATTAAAACAAAAACACTAGAACAGAATGACAGAATAACATTATTATAATTGTAATAAGGTTATGTGACCTAAAGAAAATTGCAAAATAGCCTCAGGTATAAATATAAATAAATATAAGTATATAAGTAAAAAAAAAAAATATATATATATATACATATATATATATATATATATATATATATATATATATATATATATATATATATATATATATATATATATATATATATAGATAGATAGACACTATAGTGTCAAAAGTATTGGGATTACGCACATAAGACCATCCTTTCAAAGTGGAAGTCCCCGCAGGCACCTACAACTGATCTTTGGAAGTGCTTAGTTATTGCAGAAATCCCATTATATGTTTACTTAAGAAGCAAGGGACTGCCCCAAAAAATGTCTCAGAGGTCTTTGATATTTGGATAGCCTCTACTGACACGGTCACATCTAATGATACACCATATTAATTCAGGGCGCCTGTTATTTTCCTGTTGGAAGTATAGTCATTTCATCTATGACATTTTCCCTATTTTTTTCATTACTAAAAATTTCACTGTAGAGGGTAATGGTTGTTATTGTATGTTCTTTTTTATGTTGTTACCTAAGCCTGGGTATGCCCAATAGGCTTTGTTTGGTGTTATACACTTATATGATTAATAAAGAGAATTTACGCACACATGCGCATTCCATTTAATTTAAATAATACACTATGCGTGTAAACATTTTTAACGTATAGTAGGGTAGTAGACAATGTCAGCAGAGAAATGGAAATGTTAGTAGGGCAGATATTGGTGTCAGTAGGGCAATGGACAGTGTAAGTAGGTTTTTATTTTTATAATTTTAATTTAGTAAAAATTTTTACACTTTTATTTTTGTATTATTTTTTACATTTTTTTAGGAGCTTTGGTGAAATATTAACAGGGGGAATCAGCACTGCATGAAGTGATTAGGGTGTGCCCAGGCACACCCAGCACAACCCTTGTGCATGCCTATGATTGTTGTGGTACAATACTGTAGCTCAATTAATTTGCCAGATGCTCCAGAAGTGCACTCATCTGTCTGTTGATGCACAAAATAGCACTAGCCCTTAGTGTGTGTACAAGCCAGTCTGAATTCCCCATAAAGGGGCTGATGTACTAGGCAACAAACTGCATCACAAATGTGGTTTGATGTTCACATAGAGCAACTGCAAGGACTATATCTGGTTGTAAGAAAGCAGAAAATAAAGAAAAATAACCACTTTACTATTTTATTTATGTTCTATTCATGTTGGTAAAAGCTTATCACTGATATTTATTTTGACAACATAACAACATTATAAATGTCTGCAAACCATGACACATTGTTTTGAAATGTGTTGGCATATGTGCAATAGAAAAGTACTAGCTGTTTGAATTCTTCATTTTTCTACATATCCAGAGTTTAAACTTGCATTACAGAAGCCATTAACTGCAAGCTCATTATAGCCTGTAATATAAAATCCTTTCAAGATGTTTAGAAGCTAATTTTTTTGCCTTTTTTGTCATTGTAACTCTTGTTAGATTTACCAAGTGCTATTAATAAACTAAAGATTTAATATTTATAATCCTATTATTCAATAATCCTATTAGTGTTACATTTGGACGATTTAAATATATTTCCACCTTAATCTCTGTTTGATCTTACATACTTCCCTTCAACATTGACACTTGGCTGACCCTCCAAATAGTTTGTCCTTTAAACACTGAAATTAGAAGGCATTATGCTTCAGCTTTCGCAATACAAATTTGCTCTAGTGGCATTAATACATGGGTGGTGTTAGCTCTTTAGAAAATATGCGTCAAAATTGTATATATCATAATAAGCTTTTCCATTGACCTGTGCTGTCATAAATGATCCGCATTTGCATTTTTATTACAAAGATTAAAAAGTAATATAAGAGCTGAAAATATAATCTAATACATTGCTAAAACAGAGATGCACATGTTAACCTTGCTAAAAAAAAAAATTTTTTTTCTTATTTTCCATCCTTCCTTTACCACCACCCTACGGGCAGAAATAAATATTTCCTTACCCTTTCCTCCCATGTGACCCTTCACAGTGTAGTATTCTAACAGTGGTAGAAGGGAGGTGAAGTATCGGTAAGAGAAATAAGACTTCTGTAGCTATACAAGAGCTATGTATTTTTACAATAACTACCAACGCAAAAAGACTGGAGCAGGAAGTTGAGCTGTGTTAGATATGTATTCCAAACAACACAAAAGATTCTGCCCAGGCATAGGGATTTACATGACTGTATCAAATCTAGGCTGGCATCTTAGTCCAGGAAGTAGATGATGAACCCTGGATGGTGCTTAAACAAAGTTGGCACTGGTCATCATAGACGATAAGTAAATTACAGCATTTTCAATGGGACTGTGATTAATTTCAGGGATAATAAATACCTGCAAAGTTGGCCATACACTTGTGGATTATCGAACAAACTATTATGAGAACATCCTGAAAATTCATACAAAAATTCTTAGTACATTCAATGACTAATATTTGCTTTTAACATTTGATTTTGGAAAGAATGGACTTTACCAAAAAAAAAAACATAAACTGTTAAAAATTAGTTAGTTCTAAAAAATGTTTCCATCCAACACCTTCAAAATTTATTGTCACTGCCGTTGAAAAACATACATCAATTTGACCACTTTAATGATTAGAAAGGAACGTTCTTAAAATTAAAATTTTTCGAATTAAATTCTTCCAGTGTAATCCAACTTTAGTGATAAAATGTATCACTAAAGCTGGATTACACTGGGAGAATTTCATTCATCATAAGAATGGTAACTCTACATTTGTGGGACAAAAAAATTGCAAATAAAGAAAAAATAATATAGCTTATACAATTGTGATACAATTCATATTGTAATTGAATGTTATTAAAAGCTACCTTTACTTTTCAATCTGCAGCTCTGTAATTTTTCTGAAAATGCAATGCAATTTGGCTACCTAAAGTTGTTCTGTACACAGAATACAGAACCCCCCCTCAACATATTTTCCAGCTTGTGTGGTTGGCTCACTGATTTTTAAGTCTGCTTAAGATAAAGATTTCAGGCATCCCCTGCACCAAAATTTTTATTTTTGGTGAGATATTTCCAAAAAGAAATCACATCTAATGGGATGCAAGCCCAGCAGCTTTCCTCATTAGTGCCCTGTAGGTGCACAGTTGATTGATAATTATGAAACCACTCCCATTAGACTCACTTTCCCACATTGGACACAGACAAACACAGAAGGATTTCTTCAGAATAACAAAAGGCAGGAATCTACAACAAAGTTTGCTGAAATCCTCGGAATGCATATAGATCAACCAGAGGGGAATGTGTTTTTCTCAACAAAAAACATGGAGTTACACTTTAAAGCTAACCTGACATGCATGAACTTAACATGAAAAAATATATCTTATGTTACATCCACTTTAAATCTGAATTCTGGCCAAACAGCTATTTTTAATGTTGATATTAGATCCCTGAACTAGCTTGCTGATTGGACAGTAAAGTAACAGAAGCAAGGTGATGAGGCAGTTTCTCTACTCTGCCTTCATGTAGGAATATCCCCTGCCTGGCAGAGGCCAGTTGTGTTAGCCAATGATACTGTATTACTTTGCACAGTGTAGTCAGTTTAACCTGACTACACTGTGCAAAGTAATACAGTATCATTGGCTAACACAACTGGCCTCTGCTCTCTCACTATAAATTCTGAATTGCAGAGGGCTGATAAAAACCAAAGTCTGCTACTTTACCAAAAGCAATTAAAGGCATCCTGATTTTTTCTTGTTAATTAGGACATAACTGAAACAAAAGGCATTTTAATATATGACCAAAGCTGAGTTTTAACTCATTCACTGGCTTAGAAAAAATTTAGGAAAAACTTTCCATGGCAACTTTATTAATAAAAGAAGCCAAATCTGAACTAGTTTGTCAGCTTTGCAAAGTATGTTATAAAACCAGCTTAGAATGCTTTTACTTATACTTTAAATGTTTTTTTTTATTTTCCGATCAACTCATGTTTTCCCTTTTCTGCATCAATATCACAGCGATTAGCATCCCGCTGATCATTTTCACCAAATACATTGTTACAAATGATATTTTAAGAATATAAAGTCATTACTGTCTATTTACACTCATATCCAATTTTCTGCTTCATGTACATTTACATGGCAACAGGAGTAAGAGAGAGCTTTGGATGAACTGAGTCATTATTTATTTAATTTATGTGATTTAATTCTTTATCTGCAAATGCAATATTATTAAATAAATCTGTGCTGATGCTACTGATTTTAGATCCATTTAAGTGGTGTTGCATAATCTTCTTGCTACTTTGGAAAATTTTAGACAGTTTTTGATGGGGTGGCGTGGCCACAGCAGATGTCCTACCTGGAGATCAACCTTGATTTAGCATACTTCAAACCAATATACTATATCATTTTGTGCAAGGTGAGGAGGGCAAAAAGGAATGGAAAACACTTCAGTGCAATACACAATAGAGGCTTCTTAGACAGAAGGTATTTGCATGCCTTTCTGGACATGTGAGCCACTATGGATGATGAGTTATTACATGCAGATTTACTATTCAAGGAACGACAGTGTAAAATTGAATATTCAGCTGATGAATAGCCACAACCCCAGTTTTACCAACTATAAGTGTGTTGAGCCAAGGTGTATTCTTGCTTGCAAGCCTATAAAGCCACTGAACTGGAGCATCCTGTGGCTATACCTATATTATTTTAAGACCACAAATGCTATGGCTATGCCAAGAGCAGGAAAAGGAGCCCAGCAGAGCATTACCATCAATAAACATTGCATTTGCTATTTGAAGATTATTTTCTTTTAAATACAAGTGTATATACACACATACATTTTTTATATAGCATCCCCCTAAGCTTGCCCTAAATTGTATTGTAACTGTACTGCTCCCCTTTATTTTGTAAAGCACTGTGCAAAACGTGGGTGCTATACAAATCCTATATAATAATAATAATATTCTGTAAATGAGAAGAAGAGGCATCTGAATCCTTATTATGTACACAATATTTTCTAACTGCCTGATTCAAAATATTTTTTTATTAATAAACATGACAGGAATTGTCAGGCAGCTCCTAAGCCGATATGCTTTACAAGTGATTGCATTGAAAGTGATAGGTATCTCCCATTGACAGCAAGAACTCTTGATTTGGCAATACACATCTTTCTTCAATTAGAGATACAGAAGAGAGCAGCTGCTTCTTGTAATATGCAGGAATTGAAATAGAAATCATTAGTAATAAGCCATCTCAAAACTTACCTGCTCTTACAATAGATGAGTTATTAACTCTGGCATCAATAGCTCATTTTTTTGCAAATGTTTGATTTTTCTCTTGCTAACAAAAGAAAATATTCAGAGGTTGTTTTGGAGAAAAAGATAACGTGAATCAGAGAAAAAAGCTTGATAAGTGAACAAAGATACTGAAATAATTGAATAATATTTTTTCTCCCACACATGTGATCTAAAAATAGAACAACATGACTTATGATGAAACCGTCCTCAGATACCTGTGCTGCACAGAAATAAGACATTTTTTCCTGCAGAACTTTGGAACTATTTGCTTCTTGATGTAAAAATGGTGACAGTAAAATGTAATTAAAGTGATATAAAATATTCACAATTTATTTATGACTGGGTCATATGCAGCACAGTTATCGGTTGTCTTCAGTGTCTTTTTATGTTACCAGAACAGAGGATCCTTTCATAGGTAGTAGAGGACCGATGGACATATGTAACTTTGGAGTGTAGAAACCCATCACAGAGAGGACATTTGTGTTGTCTGTGGACCAGGCCAGAGAGGAGACACAGGTCCTTCAGGTCTGATATGAACTTTAAGGTGATCACAGGTGAAAATAAAAAACACCACAAGGTCCTTCTCAGACTCTATACCACTGATGTGGATTTAAAGGAGGATCCCACAGAAAAATCAGGGAAAAAAAGGGTGGGGTCCCCCCAAAATATTCATTTCAGCCCCGTATCTGTGAATACAGCCTAGCAAGCCAGAAATGGAAAAAAGGAAAAGGAAAATGGTAGAGTTTGCAGCCTCTGGGATTATTCTCTAGGACACGGGTCTGGTATAGATGAAGGGATTCCCCGGCCTTTTTTCTTTACAAACAGGAGTAAAGTGGCTGAATCTGCTAATTGTCAGCAATTGAAATGGCTTTTCTTTTATAAATGTCAGTTTCACTACAGTAGACTGCATACGTCATACACAACCTTTGCATTTTTAATGTTTCACTTTAATCATTTATAACATTGCTGCTCCCTGACAAACAAAATATTTTGTTTTATTTTTTTATTTTTGTTGCTTGATTGGTAATCATTCGTTTGACAATCCCTTGTCCATTACCTTTGAAATGTCCAGAACTGGTTCTAACATTCAGCTCCCATTGACAACGGGGTTCAAATTCTGTATTGAAACTTGTACTGCACTGTAATGTGCACCAAGCCTGCCTCTATCCCAAGCCAGGTAAGTTCAGCTCATCCCTACGGGGGATCTGAGTGGGAATCAGTGGCACTGACAGCAGGAAATGATTTACAGACTTAGTTTACATTTATTACTTCATTTTAATTGTTTATAACAGTAACAGGGTTGCTTACCTGTTCACTGTCAGAGTAATTTAGAGTAATTTTTGCATTTTTTGCAACATGTTAAAAGTTTCATTTTAGGCCTGAAGATTAGTTAAAGCCCTCAAAATATGATATATGTTATAAAAAAAAGCAGAAACCCTGGATAATGAAATGGTGGCAACTGCAACATGATATTATGCCCACTATTTATCACATCCATATTTTGAATAAAAAATACAACTTAATTTTACTGCACACAAACACAACATATTCCCCAATTGTTTGGTAAACTATAAAAAAAAGAAGTTGTATCAATTAAATAGATACAGAACATGTCAAGCCTTACAATTTAAAAGGCTATACAGGTCATCAGTTTAGTGATAACCACAAATGATGGTCCACTCCTAGGATTAGTAATCTGATTCCAACATGCATGTCGATACCTAATATGTGTAGAAGAATTATATGTGCATGCAAGTGGGAACAGGGGGCCTTAAAAGGTGTTTTTGCTGTTTTCTTATTGATTTTACTAAACTTTTTTTTTTTTTTTACTTAATTTTATTGCTATCACATAGGGGGCTAGAAACAAGGAAATGATAGGTTCACTTTAATGAGGCAATAGGGGTTCTCTAATATCTACCCTGTGTTTTACTTACTGTAAGCATATTAAGCACAGATCATGCTTAATTGGCTTCTTCCATGGCTGAAATGGCTAGGGTGATGAAATGTTTATTGCTTTCAGTGCAGGACGATCAGTTAATGAATGTTCACTGATCATCCTCCACTCTCCCCTCTCCCCACTCACACCCATTATATATATCCCAGAAACCCAGGATGAGCAACAGGACCCAGGATACATGGCGGGGGGGGGGGGGTTCAGGTGAAGAAATTACCCATTATTGCACCTCTAATGCCCTGTACACGCGGTCAGAAATTCTGACGGAAAAGGTCAGATCGGATTATATTGTTAGAAAATCCGATTGTGTGTGGGCTCTATCTTTCCGACGGAAAAAAATTGAGAGCAGGATCTAAAATTTTATGACAAAATAATCCAATCTGACTTTTTCCAATCGTTTGTAGATAATTCCGATTGGACAAAGTGCCACGCATGCTCAGATCAAATTACAAGACCAAAGCTATCCGTCGTATGCAACAAACGTCACCACGTTCCGAACAATCGGATTTTCCGACAACTTTGTCCGACCAGTGTATGCTACACGAGTTTCGGACAAAATGAGTCGGAAAAAATCAGACGGATTTTGTGGTCAGAATGTCCAACCGTGTGTACAAGGCATAAGAGTGACTGGGCCCCTGTACAGAGCTTGTGTTGCATCTTATTTCTGCTATTTTTTATTATTAAAATACCAGATTTCTGTAGCATGAATAGTTTGTGAAGGACTTTACAATGTGAAGGGAGGAGATACAGTTACAATATAATTCAAGACATCTGTTAGAAGGGCCCTGCTTGGGAGAGCTTGCAATCTAATAGGGAGGTGTAAGTGGTACACAAGGTAATATCTGTGGTAGGATCAGTTAATAAAGAAACACCAATTTTACAAATTAGTGAAGCATTAAACAGAGGTTTCTTTGAAAAAACAAACAAACATTAAAACATCAGAAAGTTCACAAAATGTACTTTAACTGCTTAAGGACCGCCTCCTGCACATATACATCGGCAGAATGGCACGGCTGGGTACAATCACGTACTTGTATGTGGCTCTTTAAGTGCCCAGACGTGGATCAGGAGCGTGCCGCCAGCGGCGCGCTCCCGACCCGGTCCTGAGCTCCGTGACCGTGGCTGCGGGACGCTGGTTTCCCGCAATCGGGTCACAGAGCTGAAGAACGAGGAGAGGTCTGTGTAAACAAACCTCTCCCTGTGCTTCCTACTGTGGCTGTCACCGAACGTCTGTTCCCTGTTATAGCAAAAGACGATCAGTGACGTCACATGCCAGGCCACGGCCCCTACAATAAAAAAAACACATAACGTCACCCATAACCCCTCCTCGCCCCCTAGTGGTTAACTCCTTCACTGCCAGTGTCATTTACACAGGAATCGGTGCATTTAAATAGCACTGATTGCTGTATAAATGACAATGGTCCTAAAAATGTGTCAAAAATGTCCGATGTGTCCGCCATAATGTCGCAGTCACAATAAAAATCACTGATCACCGCCATTACTAGTAAAAAAAAATATTAATAAAAATGCTATAAAACTATCCCCTATTTTGTAAACGCTATAACTTTTGCGCAAACCAATCAATAATCGCTAATTGCGATTTTTTTTTTACCAAAAATATGTAGAAGAATACGTATCAGCCTAAACTGAGGAAATTTTTCTTTTTTTATATATTTTTGGGGGATATTTATTATAGCAAAAAGTTAAAAATATTGAATTTTTTTCAAAATTGTAGATCTATTTTTGTTTATAGCGCAAAAAATAAAAACCGCAGATGTGATCAAATACCACCAAAGAAAGCTCTATTTGTGGGAAAAAAGGGATGCCAATTTTGTTTGGGAGCCACGTTGCATGTTCGCACAATTGTCAGTTAAAGCGACGCAGTGCCGAATCGCAAAAAGGGGCTTGGTCCTTTGGCTGCAAATTGGTCCGGGGCTTAAGTGGTTAAAGGGTAAGGAAACTTTCAAACAAAAACATTATGTTTAGAGTCTATGTCCAGAATACAGAATCTACTGTCTGTGGTGCACAGTTTGGCCCGTTGAAAAAGTCAATTAAGCTGATGCATCTCCCTATGCTATAGGAGTCTGTAGGATAGTACATATGTGGATGGTGGCTAAAGAAGTTGGTGTGAGGTATGTGAGCAATGTCGCAAACTGTGGTGGCAGGATCTTCATTACTATGGAATTTTGAGGGGAGAGGGTGGGCTACATAAGCTGGGGTTGTGAGGGTGGCTAATAGATTAAGGCATATTTCTTTGAAAGTTTCTTTAATTGTTATTATGAGTTCTTTGTAATCTCCTTTAAAACAAAGGCAGAAACACTTTCATATAGGATCATTTGGAGGAAGAAGAAGAAGGAAGAAGGAAGCACTTCCTGAGGCTTGTGTTGTGTAATGTCCTCTTTTTCCTGTATCAACAATCATATTCAAATATCGCAGGCAGGATTGAATCTGATGTAAGGTGTACCTACTGTATTTTTCTATTAGGCTTTCTGCATGTGACAGACAACAAGGAGGGTGTTCCCGAATCACATGTAGGCGTGTGATTAAATAACAATAATACAAATAGTAGTATAAAAAACGCATGAATACTCCATTCCTGGACCTGCGCAAACTCGGTGACGTCAGCATGTCAATCAGCCATTTCATGAAGTGGAGGCATTTCTTTCGAGATCACATACCATTCTGGTGATTGGAAGTGCACTGTGGGATTTATTGGATTTATTTATCACTGTGTGGACTGTTTGCTGTGTTTTTTCCTTTTCTCTTTTCAAATTATATAGTGCAACTTTATTTTTGTACTATTTGACTTTGGCTGTGTATCTCACAGAAGAGTTGCCACTGTAAGGTTACTGAATTTATGTTTATTTTGGGATAGTGTAGTATTTACCATTTGAACGATTAAATACTCATTTATTAAGCTGCATATAAGCTAGCAGGGTGGTCAGTGAAGACCTTGTTAGGGATGTATGTTGTTCAAGAGTCATAATTTTTTAGAATTAGATTAGAATTGAACCAGACATGAACTAGCTCAGCCTTTAATCCTTTCCTACTCACTGATCATAACTAGCTCACATTTACCCTCCATCTCTCCCTCCCTGAAACTTACTCTGCTGACATTTTCACAATTTAAACTTCCATTCTCTTTCTGGCTCTCTACAACCTCTTATTATTAAGGGTCTGATGCCTGAAACATCACATACCACAGACTAAAATCATTTGAAGATGTATTATTAGAAGTGATGGTCATCAGGACACAAAAGTTTTATGATGTTGTTAATACATTCCTATCTATGCTATCTATCAGTCACTAGATAAAAACTGTGAAACTCAGTGTGACCTTTCTTCAACATAGAACAGTGACAGCAGAAAAAAGGCCAAGTGGTCCATCATGTCTGCCCCATTTTTTTTTTATAAATTTTTTGTTAATTATTTTGTCTAGATCTGTGAGGAAGCTTCACCCTTACATGGTCATGGGTGAAGTCCTCATCTTTACAGCAGAGGGGCAGGAGAAGCTGTCAGAAACGTATGGTCCAGTTAAGTTTACCACCATGGACTTGGGGCAGAGAAAGATCGGTGAGTGTACCACAGTGGAGTGCTGAATGTGGAGACATGCCAGGAAGTCTGGGAGGGAACCTCATCCTTACACGGTCATGGATGAAGTCCTAATCTTTACACGGTCATAAATGAGGAATCCTGAAACAGAGGAGAGACTGTGGGAATAATTTCAAATCGATGCGGTACGAGGGTGCAGGATTTGCAGGATGGACTAGCTAGGAACAGTAGTCTACCATTCAGCGCATGTTACTAAACTACTAGGCTTCCGGGAAGAGGTACTGCAGACCTCTGGCCTAGTAGCAGGAACCAATCAGAGTCAGCATTAGAGACTATTCAGAGTGGTTTCTTTTGCATATAGAAGAGGATGTGACAAGAAACATAATGTGCTACAGAATAAGTTTGTGCAGGAGGGAAGGATTCCTGGGAGCAATAGTCTGCATGAGTTATGCAGAGGAGGAGCAATAATCTGCATGGTGATGCAGGGAAGAGACTGTAGATGTTATACAAGTGCATCATTTCTTCGAGGCTCAAACGAAGTTCTAATTTATAAATATGATGGCAAAATAATTTGATCTATGGGCATCTCATATATATCCTTTCCCCCAACCAAGTTATATGCCCCCAATAAATAAAAACAAAACAAAGCAAAAGACTTTTCATTGTCTACAAGTGTGAAGTATGGATATCTGGCAGCAGGGTGAATTTGCGTGGATGTTAGTAACTAATGGCAACACACCACTACAGTAATGTTTGACCTTTTTGGCACTTCTAAGTACAGACTGGTTTCTTAGTTTTTTATAAGGTATGGGTCTTCACATAAAATGTGTCAGTGGGTGTTTAGTATATTTTTTAATTTCTTTGTGATCTATGTTGTGCCTGGTTTTAAAGTTAGTGCTGTTTATTTTTATTTTTTATTTTATTTCAGGTACTTATATAGCGCTGCCAATTTACACAGTGCTTTACATTATACATTCACATCAGTCCCTATCCTCAAGGAGCTTACAACCTAAGGTCCCTAACACACATTCATACATATACTAGGGCCAATTTTTAGACAGGATCCGCTTAACCAACCAGCATGTGTTTAGAGTGTGGGAAGAAACCGGAGTACCCGGAGGAAACCCACACAGACGCAGGGAGAACATGCAAACTCCAGGCAGATGGTGTCGTGCTAACCGCCTACACCACTGTGCTATAATTAAAGATGGTCTGGTCCTTATAAGGCTTCAGTTCTAATAGGACTTATGTATTTAAATCCCCGTCTTTATTTACTAATGTCTAGATTTTTGTAAAAAAAAAAAAAAAAAGCATTTTTTTGTAAATTTCTTTCATTAGTGCAGCAGTTTGTGAGTTGCAATCTTGTAAGGTGGCTCAATTTCTCCTTATTTTTTTCATAAGGGCCATAAGGTATTTTTACTTTTTGAGGTGAGTAAGGAAATGGGAGATGATGTCAATGAATCTAAACAGTTGTACTTATACAGGCAGACCTGCAAATGCATCTTCTGTTGGTATAAGTCATTTGACAAAGTTGATCTTGGATTCACAGCTAGTATCTAGGGATTACTGGAGAGCAGTGACAAGAGAGAGTATGCAAGAAGATCCTCTATGCATAGGTATGGCTTGAAATAATAGCAAAAGGGTAGCAAGGTTCAATATCAGTTTAAATGTTATGGAGGTCATGCACATATTAGAATCAACATGCAACCAATCCTTTGATGTGACTAAACTGATTAAATCAAATAATAATTTAAATCCTGAGGCCCACCATTTTATCATTTTAGAGAGCTGTTGATCAATTTTATCTATTACTTCTGATTGCTCAAACAAATATGTGTGTTTTTATCCTGGAGAATACATAGATCAAATGATCAGTTTTATTGATTGTTTACATTTATGACTGATACATTGTATTTGATTGATATTTTCAGTTGAAAACGCAAAACAATACTGTGTGTGTTTTATGTTGTTATATATTTTAATTGATCATGAATGCAGTAGGGCTGCACATATGACCACCGCTAGGTGGTAAGTGAAGTGGTAAGGATTACATTTAGGGCTTGGGTTCAGCTTTAGAGTTTGGGTGGAATTAGGATAAATTCCAGGGACAGGGGATTGTGAAAAAAACTTTTTTTTTTCTTGTTTTCAGCACCTTCATTTACATGGAAAATGGTGTCAGGTTGACCACATTGTTGTGGGGTTTTCAGGGTGGAGAAATATGACATGGTTAGATAGGAGTTCATGCTACTCTACTTTCTTAAAACTAGATGGGCAAAGCTACAGTGGGATTAACATGAGAAGGATAGGCAGATTTTCTATTTCCCTATAAGATCCACGTGTCTATGTCAGGTCCAGCTGTAGCAGTTCCTAAAAAATAGGTGAGCTTGCACCACTATTGCCATTTGATCAAAGCATTAAAATATTTTATGGCCTATTTGACTATGGCTGTGTGGGCAATTAAGTATGCTGAATAAGTGTACAATTAAAATAATATTCTTGCTTTATAGCTGTTTCATAAACAAATCAACACAACTCCCACACAGGCACTACATTCAGTGTTATTATCAGACAAAATTAAGAAACACTTGAGAGGATTCCCAGAGTCCTGCAATAATTATTTCATCGAAAACATCTAATTAAATCTGCTATATCATTAAACAACACAACAAACAAAGCCTCAAATTAGCATAATATTTGAAAATTAGAGCTATCAGATTATTTTTAAATGATAGGACTATGACAAAATAGTGTTCTACAGAATATGGTTGTAGAAAAATAGTCACACTAACAAAAAAGACACAACAAAAATGACTATATCTGACACCACTAAATCATTTCACAGAATGTATGTTTAGCAAAAATGAAACATTACACATGCAAATTAATGATTAATTGTGTTTTATTATTTAATTTATCAAGTAAGCAAGCATAATAGTGTTTTTTTTTACTAAAGCTCCTATAATATGACATAAATTATTGAAGCTACCCCTTAATTAAGGCAACAGATACCTAAAATACTCACCTATTTAATGATGCTCATTGCTCAATTGACTAAAGCTTTAATTTATTAAATGAAATTAGCAGTCATGAAAAAAATTTAGATGTATAACAAATTCATGAGTGTGTCATTGTAAACTATAATTGCTGCCTCAAGATTGTAATATGACATTTTTTTTTCTTTGGCTACTTTTACAGAACATACCAGTAAGTGCTGATATATATCTTTGTAACAATAGTAGTTGCTATAATTATAATACAATTATTATTATTATTATTATTATTATTATTATTATTATTATTATTATTAATAATAATAAGCATTACAGCAGCATAGGGACAATTATTTTCATTTTCTCTTTTCTTCAAGAAAGTTAGTAAAGCTGGTTAGAAATATTGATACATAATATTTGAAAGCACTGATAACTAATGATGAGCCGAACACAGAACATGTGAACAGGAAAAAAAATTGTTCAAACACACGAACACCATTAAAGTCTATGGGACACGAACATGAAAAATCTAAAATGCTAATTTTAAAGGATTATATGCAAGTTATTGTCATAAAAAGTGTTTGGGGACCTGGGTCCTGCCCCAGGGAACATGTATCAATGCAAAAAAAAGTTTATTCCTTCAAAATTCGTACCTGGGGGGTCTCTATAGTATGCCTGTAAATTGGTGCATGTTTCCCGTGTTTAGAACAGTCCAAGAGCAAAATTACATTTTCAGGTCTGTGAAGGGAGGGGGGTGGTGTTGCGCTACCTCTAGTATATTTTTTGGTATATTACCACGGTATTGCCAAAATATTAGTTATATATCCAGCAATAAACGATAAAGTGCATTTAAGTGCAAAAAAAAATCAGAGAATGATCTTAAATTAATTAATTGAATAAATTGAATAGGTATGTTTAAAAACGCATAATAGTTTTAGAACAATGAGAGACACAGTAAACAATCTCTAAACAGCAAAAAAAAAAAAATTATAGCTAAAGGTGACTATATCACTTGTGCAATATATATAAAATATAGGTGAATGGTTCAAAAAAGTGATAGATTGCAAACGAATAAAGCAAAATTGACTCAAGATATATAAGTAACGTATATACAAATAATTCGACTAGCTACATAAATATAAAGTGCGGTATTGAATTTTAGTCCTTGATCCAGTGTGCAAATATTGGTGCAAACGTGCAAAGGTGCTTCGCTGGAACACTATGTATAGCTATCTTGGTATTATAGTGACACTGTGCCTTTAAGTGCAGAAAATAAATCAGATCTTCAGTGTCCTAGACACCCGTGGAAAAAATGGGTGATTACCTTACTGCTGTAAGGTATACAGCGTATAGCAGAGTAATCTTTAGGAGGAGGGGAGAGTCCCTTCAGCTCGGTTCAATCCTGGACTTTCATTCACTTTTAAGTGGAGCCAGGGGGATGGGGGGGAGAGAGGGGTGGGAGTAATCCTTTTCTTCCTCTCTTTCACTGGGTGCCTCGGATCATATCATTCTCGATATGCATTTAAAAGAGATAAAACAGGCCCACCATGGTGTAGTATTTTGAATGGAAAAGGTACTTTTATTTAAATTTGTTAAAAACACTCACATTTCTGTAGCATAAAAAAGCGTTGTATAAACGAGCGCCGAGCTCGTATCTCAATGCCTGAGCGTCTGTTCTGGTGTCTTAGTTAGCCTCGGGTCCTACGCGTTACGTCACGGCACGTGACTTCAACAGGGATGAAGTCACGTTGAAGTCACGTGCCGTGAGGTAGCGCAACACCACCCCCCTCCCTTCACATACTACACAAATTTGGACACGAGTTTGGTCCATACGGTGTATGCAGCACCCATTACTTTGTATACATCACAAATTCCTTTTAGCGCAGGAGTACCCACCCTACACTAACATTTTCAGGTCTAATGTGAATATTAAGTGGAACCCCGAACCAAAATTAAAAAAAAATTGTGTGGGGGTCCCCCCAAATTTCATACCAGGTCCTTCAGGTCTGGTATGGATATTAAGGGGAACCCCACGCCAAAATTAAAATAAAATGGCATGGGGTCCCCCTCAAAATCCATACCAGACCTATGGCTTTTAAGGGGAACCCCGCAGCAAATAAAAAAAATGGCGTGGGGGTCCCCCCAAAAATTCATACCAGACTCTTAACCAAGCACGCAACCTGGCCGTAAGAAAAGAGGGGGGATGAGAGCACTGCTCCCCCCTGAACCGTACCAGGCCACATGTATCTACCAAAACACCTTGTCCCCATGTTGATGGGGAAAAGGGCCTCATCCCCACCACCTTTGCCCTGTGGTTGTGGGGTCTGTGGGCGAGGGGCTTATCGGAATCTGGAAGCCCCCTTTAACAAGGGGACCCCCAGATCCAAGCCTCCCCCCTGTGTGAAATGGTAACAGGGTACAAATGTATCCCTACCATTTCACAAAGAAAGTGTAAAAATGGTAAAAAAACACAGGACACGGCTTAGGACAAGTCCTTTATTAAAAAATAAAAATTAAAAATGTCCCACGAAGTCCATTCATCTTCTTCTTTTCTCACCCCGACGGACCAAAAAAGAAAAGAAAAAGCCGTCCGACCCGCCCCCATGGGAGGCACCCGCCATATGATGCGTCTTTACTTTGAAAATTATTTTATAACTGAGGGCGGGGCCACGCGATGATGTCGCCGGGTGACCCGCTCCCTCTGACGCACAGGGACATCCCTATGGCTTTCTCGTAGCATCAGAGTGGGGCCGGGGCCACCCATTAACGTAACCATAATGGACTTCGTGAGACATTTTTATTTTTTAATAAAGGACTTGTCCCAAGCTGTGTCTTGTATTTTTTTTTTACCATTTTCAAAAAAAAAAGTGAAATGGTAGGGGGTACATTTGTACCCCGTTACCATTTCACACAGGGGGGATTCTGGGATCTGGGGGTCCCCTTGTTAAAGGGGGCTTCCAGATTCCGATAATAAGCACCCCCAGCAGACCCTCACAACCACCGGGCAAGGGTTGTGGGGATGAGGCCCTTGTCCCCATCAACATGGGGACAAGGTGTTTTGAGGGGTACCCCAAAGCATCCTCCCCATGTTGAGGGCATGTGGCTTGGTGCAGTTCTGCAGGGGGGCGCTTTCCCTCCCCACTCTTTTCCTGCGGCCAGCAAGGTTACATGCTTGGATAAGGGTCTGGTATGGATTTTTGGGGGATCCCCAAGCCATTTTTTTTAATTATGGCACGAGGTTCCCCTTAAAATATATACCAGACCCTTTGGGTCTGATATGGATTTTGAGGGGGACGCCCACCCCATCGGGGTTCCCTTTAATATTCATACCATTCCTGAAGGGCCTGGTATGGAATTTGGGGGGACACCACGCAATTCTTTTTACATTTTGGTTCAGGGTTCCCTTTAATGGTTCGGGGGTTCCCTTTAATATTCATAACAGACCCTGTAATGCCAGGACTGACAATTCATTATAGCCGCAAGGACTTTTAAATTACTTTTTTTCCTTATAGAAATGTAATTTTGCTTTCGGACTGTTCTAAACACGGGAAACATGTGTCACTTTACAGGCATACTATAGACACCCCCCAGGTATGAAATTTAAATGAATATTTCACTTTTATTGTTTCACTTTAAGCATCATTTAAATCACTGCTCCCAAATAAGTTAGTTTTTAAAACTTTTTTTGCATTGATACATGAAAATTCGAGCAGAGACTGGGAGCCAGGCCTTCTCATCCACATCAGTGCCTGACCTCACAAATGCACTTCTGTCTGTGGGTGAATGGTCAAACATTCCCATAGACACACTCCTAAACCTTGTGGACAGCCTTCCCAGAAGAGTTGAAGCTGTTATAGCTGCAAAGGGTGGACCAACTCAATATTGACCCCTACAGACTAAGACTGAGATGCCATTAAATTTCAAGTTCAAGTGCATATAAAGGCAAGTGTCCCAATACTTTTGGTAATATAGTGTATCCTTCTCCCACATCTTTGTAGTAATCTAGAATAAAACAACTCCTGATGAGAAGCAAGGCCATAGTGTAGCCATATCCATAGCTTAATACAAGCTCAGACCGAACTTTACTTAATCAGTTGTTCATCCGGACACCCAAATGTTTACCTCTTTGGTGGGGTCTGAACATAATATATAGTAGTGGTATTTCTAGCACTACTATGTAAGACAGCTTCTTTCCTCCCAGTGGTTGGTAACCTCTTGCAGAATACATAACACATATATACTGGACAGGAATATTGGATTTTAACACTCAGCCAGTGCATGTGTGTGTCAATAGTAACCTGAGATTTTGTGCTGGGAATGCACTCACTGCATGCTCCAAGCACACTGACCGAGCTGCCACTGACAGCTCTCTGTTATATCTTCTGATCAGGAGCCCATCCCATGGGTAAAGCACAACAATTAATCAAATAGAAACCATGCTGCCTCCTGGGTATTAAAGCCCACCTAAAGTGGTTGTAAACCCTCTTATAGGCTTACCTGTAGATACCTTGAATATCTCCTAAACTTGCACAGTTTGTGAATATGTTGGGAATCCCCAACATATAAATAAAGGGTGGGCATGGTGGCTGACATCACTGACATCATATGGCTCTATTCATAGACCAAAGATGTCATAGCCATATTTGGTCAGTGACATCAACAACCATAGCCGATTCTTTTGTGTACATTCTCCATCACAGCTCAGGGAGCTGTCATTATTGGTGAGAAGCATCACGGGTCGCCGAGTTTAGTTTTCCATGATCAGCGAGCATCATTCATCATAATTGACAAGGATATTCATCTCTGGGTGATGATTGATGATGGGTTTACCAGGATGGATATTTTTTTTTGGGGGGGATATTTTTTTTAAATGAAAGACTTGTTTGTGTGTATGTATTTACAATTGTCATTTTTTTGTGAATGAGTAGCAGGTAGCATGAGGCTATATCAAGGGAACTTCCAAATTCTGATAGATCCCTCGCCCAGGGGCAGACTGGGCTGGGGATAGGATGGCAATCACCCCCCCCCCCCCCCCCCCCCCGGGCCGCTCTGATGCCTGGTAAAAAGAGCTGCAGGGCAAGACACTGTATACGACCCCCAGCTGCCGCTACACAGTGCTACACTTGCAGAGCTGCAGCAGAGCGGTATGAGTGTGCCGAGCCGGCAAGTATACCACCAATACCGTCGCTTCCCTGTCAGGGATATCCATCTGACAAGAGCTTTCTAAGCTCCACCAGGTGTTATGCCATTCAGAGGCCAGAAGGGAGGTTGGAAGAGGAGGAGTTCTGTCAGATTATGACTAAGCAAACCTTGATTCGTGAGACACGTTAAAGCGGTTCTGCACCTTTAAAAAAAATATTAAAAGCCAGCAGCTACAAATATTGCAGCTGCTGACTTTTAATAAATGGACACTTACCTGTTCCAGGGTCCAGCGATGTCGGCGGCAGATGACGAGCGATCGCTCGTCTCTCTGCTGCCCCGCCGCCATCCTAGGTCAGGGAATCGGGAAGTGAAGCGTTGCGGCTTCACTGCCCGGTTCCCTACTGCGCATGCGCAAGTCATGCTGCGCGTCTCTGCTGGTCCCCGCCGTGTCCTGGGAACAGTGTGTTTCCCAGAACAGGGGGGGGCGGGGCATCTGCGGCGGTCTGCGGCGTTCTGTCCCGGAAGTGGGTGCAGATACCTGGATTCTCCAGGTAACTGCACCTCCCTCCCCCCCTGAAAGGTGCCGATTGTGGCACCGGAGGGGGGGAGGGATCATATGGGCGGAACTTCCACTTTAGGGTGGAGAACAGCTTTAATATTGACATGCCTGCATAGATATCTCTTGATGTCTTATGATGTATCTTGAAGGGTTTTTATCTTCAATAAAGTAATCATCACTGCTTCATACCTGGGAGTGCGGTCAACCTTTCTTGAACCATTGGCTCTTATTCAGGCTGCGGACTGGACCTGCACCACAAGGTTAGCAATCATTCCCACCTAGAGCGGCACAGCTCTGTTATGTGACAGGGACACCCAAGAACATAATACTCCTCAACAAGTGTTGCTGATTGCACAACTGTAGAGGTGACAAGGCATGGGGAGCATGTTGCACTGCTGTATGGAGAATGCTGCACTCACATAGAAGAAAATGGCAGTCCTTCTCCTGGTGCACTTTTAATTGCCTGCAAGCAGATATTTCAGATTCAGGTCCTGCTTCAGTATTAACTGCATACTTTTTTGGCTGAACTTCAATTGGGCTTTAGTGTGTCATAGTTCCGTTGCTTTCAAATAAACATATCAAAAATAATAAACTTTAATTATAGGATTTTCTGTTCAAAAAAATAAGAAGATAGGTCATTGGTCTGAACACTTTTGAAAGACACTACATATTTAGGATTTTAAAGTTTTACATTTTAAATATATGCAAGTACATAATAAAAGATGAAAATTATTAATTCCCTAAATTTGAAATGCTGCATCATTTCTCTGTTAATAAAAAAATGTAAAAGAAAAAAGTTATGAAAAAATTCCTAGAGCAAAGACAGCACACCAGATGTGCTAAGACTTATGGGAGCAATCAGAGGTGACCAAGTCTCTGCTCAGGGCTTATTAAGTTACACTGCAATCCGGCACCTTCAACTTATTAAGCTGTCAAAAGGTACAGTGATTAAAACCAAAGAGAGGTCAGCATAAGACCTTCAGAGTTTCATTGGACTAACATTTTCTTTTAGGCCTTAGACCCAATTGAAGACACTTCACTTGATATGTGGATTTTTTTAAATTGGTATTTTGAGCTGGATTTGTTCATAGCTTGAGAAAATCTTCAATAGATTTTGCTCCTTCAGAACTCTGCATATAGTTATCAAAAATCCTAACCAATAGCAATAGATGATGGCTTTGCATATCATCAGAAAGCAGAGATCAAAGGAACAGGTTAATGGGGATCTGCTGAAGTATAATTATGTCCAAGGTAAGTAATCAGGGATAGTGGCTATAGGTGGGGCTATTCATATAAGCTTTCAGAGGTCTAATAGCTGTACATATAATGCTTGTGTAAATGATGTTCCCTTTCCCCAGTTAAAGTTTTGACTTCTTAGAGACACAGAACTTTAAATCTTATGATTGCAAAGGAAGGGTTTGACTGTTGAACTCTCAAAAGCTAGGAGCCTGTAAGAATGTCATAAAATATCTATTTTCAGAATTAACTCCATTATATTATCGTGCCCTAAAAATAAATTACGGTAATAAGTATTAAAATGTAATTATGATATAATATATATGTTTACAACAATATAAAATGTAATACAATTATATAGCATTATCATACAGGTTTTCTTATGTACATTAAAAATGCAATTCCATTAAGGAATATAACATATTTTATTAATTGTGGATTTCTAAATCATAACTAAGTTATGATTTTTTAGCAGGTTAAAAATATATGTGCTCATTTATATTTTTCAGGGAAAAAAAATGCTATGAAAGTACTTTGTGCAAAATCTTGACGCTATATAAATCCTGTATAGTAAGATTTAAAAAATAATACACCCAATATGCATTTATTTATACCAAATGTTTCTTAATATGAATAGCTCTATGTTATGAAATTGATATTAAAATAGCTCTATGTTATGAAATTGACATTAAAATAAAGTTGTTTTTGGTTGGGGAATAGTGATGAAAGATCCAGGCAAAGTTTGCTTTACAGGAAATTCAGTAAAACCCAGGAAAAAAATCTGTTAAATCTGAACATAGCGCCGAAGCCTATTGAAATCTATTTGAACTGAGTCCTGTTATTTTTCTCAGCACTTTTACATGCTTTTGTTAAAAAAAGGATGGTTTTCTGAGCACTGCCATAGGTGACATGTACCAATGTATAAAAATAAAAAAAATCAATGTTTAGCGAGGAGAGGGTATTTTAATGTTGCAACAATAACAATACACCAATCCTTGAAATAACATGTATGGCGGATGTCTTATCCCTGCACATAAACTTGTGGATGCAATATGATGTACTCCTTAAAAAGTGAAATTTTGTGTACAGAGACTAGGGATCATTCATTTCATAGTACATCTGATATATAACAGATCCCTGCCAGCATCCTGCCAGCTTCTGTTTGTCAACAAACCAATGGATTTGTCATTTAGTGGCTGTGTCACTACTGGATATAAGGTATGAATTCATGGAATTATATATATATATATATATATATATATATATATATATATATATATATATAGTATCTCACAAAAGTGAGTACACCCCTGACATTTTTGTAAATATTTTATTATATCTTTTCCTGTAACAACACTGAAGAAATGACACTTTGCTACAATGTAAAGTAGTGAGTGTTATATAACAGTGTCAGTTTGCTGTTCCTTGAAAATTACTCAACACACAGCCATTAATGTCTAAACTGCTGGTAACAAAATTGAGTACACCCCTAAGTGAAAATGTCCAAATTGGGCCCAAAGTGTCAATATTTTGTGTGGTCACCATTATTTTCTAGCACTGCCTTAACCCTCTTGGGCATGTAGTTCACCAGAGCTTCACAGGTTGCCACTGGAGTCCTCTTCCACGCCTCCATGACAACATCATGGAGCTGGTGGATGTTAGAGACTTTGCGCTCCTCCACCTTCCATTTGAGGATGCCCTACAGATGGTCAATAGGGTTTAGGTCTGAAGACATGCTTGGCCAGTCCACCACCTTTACTGTCAGCTTTTTTAGCAAGGCAGTGGTCATCTTAGAGGTTTTTTGGGGTCGTTATCATGTTGGAATACTGCCCTGTAGCCCATTTTTCAAAGGGAGGGGATCATACGCTGCTTTAGTATGTCAGAGTACATGTTGACATTCATGGTTCCCTCAATGAACTGTAGCTCCCCAGTGCCGACAGCACTCATGGTTCCAGTAATCCATGTCCCTAGTCTGCTTGTCTTCACAAACTGTTTGCGGGATTTCTTGTGCATCATCTTTAGAAGAGGCTTCCTTCTGGGATGACAGCCATGCAGATCAATGAGATGCAGTGTGTACCGTGTCGTCTGAGCACTGACAGCACCCCCCGGTTTGGTTCGCAGCAGAACATGTGAACAGGCAAAAAATTAGTTTGAACACGCGAACACTATTAAAGTCTATGGGACACGAACATGAATAATCAAAAGTGCTAATTTTAAAGGCTTATATGCAAGTTATTGTCATAAAAAGTGTTTGGGGACCTGGGTCCTGCCCCAGGGGACATGTATCAATGCAAAAAAAGTTTTAAAGTTTTAAAGTTTTAAAAACTGCAGTTTTTTCGGGAGCAGTGATTTTAATAATGCTTAAAGTGAAACAATAAAAGTAATTTAAAAGTACGTCTATAATGAATTGTTGGTCCTGGCAATACACATAAAAGTCATTGAAAAAATGGTATGGGATTCCCCCAGAGTCCATTACCAGGCCCTTTGGGTCTGGTATGAATATTAAGGGAAACCCCGAACCAAAATTTTAAAAAACATTGCGTGGGGGTCCCTCCAAATTCCATACCAGGCCCCTCAGGTCTGGTATGGATATTAAGGCGAACCCCGCAACAACATTTTTTTAAAAATGGCATTGGGGTCCCCCCTCAAAATCCATACCAGACCCTTCAAGTCTGATATGGATTTTAAGGGGAACCCTACGCCAAAATAAAAAAAATGGTGCAGGGGCCCCCCAAAAATCCATACCAAACCCTTATCCGAGCATGCAACCTGGCAGGCCACAGGAAAAGAGGGGGGAATGAGAGAGCGCCCCCCCTCCTGAACTGTACCAAGCCACATGCCCTCAACATGGGGAGGGTGCTTTGAGGTAGCCCCCTAAAGCACCATGCCTCCATGTTGATGGGGACAAGGGCCTCATCCCCACAAACCTTGCCCAGTGGTTGTGGGGGTCTGCGGGTGGGGGGCTTATTGGAATCTGGAAGCCCCCCTTTAACAGGGGACCCCTAGATCCCAGCCCCCCCCCGCGTGAAATGGTAACGGGGTACAACTGTACCCCTACCATTTCACAAAAAAGTGTGAAAATGGTAAAAAAACACAAGACACGGTTTGAGTCCTTTATTAAAAAAATAAAAAGATAAAAATGTCCCACAAAGTCTTCTTCTTCACTTCCTCTTATGTAAACGGGGTGGGGCCACCTGTGTAGGTAACTGGGTGGCCCCACCCCCTCTGACACCCTGGGGAAGCCATTGGGAAGTCCCAGTGCGTCAGAGGGGGTGGGGTCACCTGGGAACGTCACGGTGAGGCCCCACCCTCAGTTATAAAAGAACTGCCAAAGTGAAGATGCGCCATATGGCGGGTGCCTTCCATGGAGGTGGGTCAGTCGCTTTTTTTTCTCCATCGGCGGAGCAAGAGAAGAAGAAGACTTTGTGGGACATTTTTATTTTTTAATAAAGGACTTGTCCCAAGCCGTGTCATATCATTTTTATCATTTTCACACTTTTTTTGTGAAAGGGTACATTTTTACCCCGTTACCTTTTCACACAGGGGGGGGCTGGCATCTGGGGGTACCCTTGCTTCCAGATTCTGATAACCCCCCCACAGACCAACTGGGCAAGGGTTGTGGGGATGAGGCCCTTGTCCCCATCAACATGGGGATAAGGGGGTTTGGGGAGCTACTCCAAAGCACCCTCCCCATGTTGAGGGCATGTGGCCTGGTATGGTTCAGGAGGGGGGCTCTCTCTTGTCCCCCCCTCTTTTCCTGTGGCCTGCCAGGTTGCAATCTTGGATAAGGGTCCAAGCACAGTGGAACAAAATAAAAAAAAATGGCATGGGGGTCCCCTTAAAATCCATACCAGACCTGAAGGGTCTGGTATGGATTTTGAGGGGGACTCCCATGCCATTTTGTTTTAAGTTTGGTTCGGGGTTCCCCTTAATATTCATACCAGACCCAAAGGGCCTGGTAATGGACTGTGGGGGAATCCCATGCCATTTTTTTCAATGACTTTTATGTGTATTGCCTGGACCGACAATTCATTACAGCCGCGAGTACTTTTAAATGACTTTTTTTCCTTTAGAAATGTAATTTTGCTCTTGGACTGTTCTAAACACGGGAAACATGCGCCACTTTACAGGCATATTATAGACACCCCCCAGGTATGAAATTAAAAGGAATATTTCACTTTTATTGTTTCACTTTAAGCATTATTAAAATCATTGCTACTGAAAAAACTGGCATTTTTAAAACTTTTTTTTGCAATGATACATGTCCCCTGGGGCAGGACCCAGGTCTCTAAACACTTTTTATGACAATAACTTGCATATAATCCTTAAAAATTTGCACTTTTGATTTCTCCCATAGACTTTTAAAGGGTGTTCTGTGGCTTTTGAATTTGCTGTGAACACCCAAAATTGTTCGCTATTCAGTGAACAGGCAAACCCCCGATGTTCGAGTCCAACTTATATTCAACTTGAACATCGGGCTCATCCCTAGTCTCCACTCTAATTCATCTCAAAGATGTCCTATCCGGTTGCAGGACAGTCAAGTTCCTTCACCCCAAACTCGCTCATCCATGCCTTTATGGACCTTGCTTTGTGCACTAGTACAAATCATTTGGTGGAGGGGGGATTATGGTATGGTTTGTTTGTCGGGGGTTATGCTTGGCCCTGTAATTCCAGTGAAGGGAACTCCTAAGTCATCAGTATAGCAAGACATTTTGCAAAATTTCATGCTCCCAAATTTGTAGGAACAGTTTGGGGATGGCCTCTTCCTGTTTCAACATGACTGCACACCAGTGCACAAAGCAAGGAACTAGGCGGTAGTGCAGACCAAAAAGGCAATATAGAGGGTCACGCAGAGTCACAGAGAGGTGAAGACTGGATACCCAGTGGCAGTGAAGGAAATGCAGTCAATGTGCCTGTTTGTCCAGTGAAGGTAAGAGACACTGGAAGCTCAGAGAGGTACCAGAACACCCCTCAATGGGTGATGAATTTTGTTGCTGACTTTGCGGCTTCATACAAGGGAAAATACCTGACTCAGAAGTGTAAAACAGGTGACACCTTGGTTATTAATGCCACAACTTTTTCTTTTACTATTAATTTTATCTGTACACAGTTTAGTGTTTGTTTTATAATTTAATAATGTTCGTTTTGAACACTCACCCTGACATTTTATCCAAATGATGGATTCTGGCTGGTGGAATAAGTTACTCACCCTTCCAGTAATACTTCATGACAAAAATGTATGGCCTGGCAAGATTTGCATGGCTGATATAATACCCTGAATGCATTATTGTACTGTTATGAACTATTGTTATACAGGCCACAGCACACAGTGAATTTCTGCTTAAAAAGTCCTATTTTTGCGAAGGTTTAATAGATTACAGCTTTTTGTAGTTAAACGAAAATTATATTTTTATAAATTACATACACTGTAGTTTGTAGACTCTATAGCTTTCTCACAAACCAATAAATATATAGTTTTTTTTTTTTTTATGTTTTGTTTGTTTTTACCAAAGGTGTGTAGCAGAATACATTTTGACCCAAATTTATGAAGAAATTTGATTTTTTTTTATTGAATTTTTTTATAACAGAAATTAGAAAATATTATTTTATATAATAAAAATAAAAAACCCACTGGTGATCATTTGTGTGAAAAAATTATATAAATTGAATTTGCGTACAGTGTTGCATGAACCTGCAATTGCCAGTTAAAGTAGCACAGTGCTGAATAGGAAAAAATACCCTGGTCATGAAGGGGGTAAAACCATCTGGAGGTCAAAAGGTTGAATGAATATACTTTATCTATGCATGCAATTAACAAATAACACATTATAAAGTTATATTTTTAGGTAGAGCTAGCTTTTAAAAAAACGTCACTTTTTCAAAAGAAATGAGGAAGGATGAGGAGTACCCAAATGCCTTGTTGATTGCTCAATATTTTTCAAAGTTATCATTGTATCTATAGGTCAATGACCTACAGATTGAGTGTGACCTATGCACAAAAAATATGCTTACATTTTATTAAAATGCCTGGTATAGAGGATAAAGGTCAGCGCATTTACATTTCTCACTCTTTGACTCAGATACATTGCTTTGTTTGCCTGTCACTAAAGGGACCTTTTAGTTAAATTTCCACTCTATTGCTATCACTACCTAAAAGGAACAAATGACAGAAGCAAGAGGCTGAGTGATGTTAGTGCATGTTTTACTGCACTCTGCATCCTAAGAGAAGACTTTCTGGTAACTAAATCAATACTACAAGCATGTCTTATAACACAACAATTTTTTCTCATGCTGTTACAGTAATGATTCACACTCTCAGTGCAGCAGATATAATAATCACTACTCAAGTCTTGTTGTTCAATCATCTGTGACGGGTTTCATATATTTCAAGCTCCAGCACTGGCAATATTTTTACAACACCCTGTTTGTAACATTTGCCTCCTTTTAAAAATAGAAATGTAATGAATAGAAGCTTCTGGTCTAACACTGAAGTATTTCCTCTTAAAAGTCCGGGTAACCTAAAAATAATATAATATGCTAATTACTACAGTTACCAGAATAGCATGTGGGGGACCTTATCATCTTATACAGGGCTATATCCCCTAATTTGTCAAAATGTAGGAATAGATACATTTTCTCATGTACCCTACAAAAGAGAAAATCATGTGGAAATGGGGATATTTAACGTGCCCAAAACAGCAGAAAAAGCAACAATTACATAAACACATGTATTTATTATTGTATTGAAACAATATTTTATCCATATAAGCACATATTGACAGCTGCAAATTCAAATTTCTAATATATCCAGTGCAAATAGCATGAAGATGTATCTGTAGGATCACTTCCTCTTGAGTAAACTGTCATTAGTATGCCTTCTGTAATCTAAAATGGGTTTTGCCTACTAAACACGTTTTGCCTACTATACAAAGGCTTCTTCAGGATCCCCTTATTAATTAGTAATGAATCAAAGGTGCAGCCAAAGAATATGCATGGGGATACTATTGTTTTGGATAATGTATGCTGTGACCACTGTGAGATTAACACGGTCATATACATATATTATACCTATATAGCATTATCTAATATCATATTTTATCTAGAGTAGACATGGCAGCCCCATAGACAAACTGATAAAATACAGAATGCAATGGAGGGAGAGTATCAATCACTAGCAAACACATCAACCAGTAAATCTAGTAAAATTTACTTTTTTTACCCCAAATGTCAGCAGAATGGTGTAGGAAAAGCTACACAATGGTGGGAACCACTGTCAATTTCTAAAATGAATACAAGCAAATATAAAAAGTTTATATACATAAAATTATCTGACCTTGTGTTTCATTTTGTATAACCTGTGCTTTTAGCCATTTTAGATTACAGAAGGCATACTAATGACAGTTTACTCAAGTGGAAGTGAGTTCTATAGACAGCTCTCTGCCAGCAACCTGTTGCCAAGCTAGGCATTGGGTTTAAATGTTTTTTAATCAATCCCATTTTTTCCCGGAACATAGTCCAGACACCAGTCTTTTCTGCATTTCCAAGCCCTGATATCAGGAAGATCGAGTAACTGGCCATGCCCAAAAATGTGCATGTGTACACAGTGTAGATGGTGAAGCACTGCATAGAATCAGGGCTAACCAAGTGTGTTGGTATGTGCATTAGGATAAATGAATGAATAAATGTGCTCATCTGGCTTTGTCTTTGACAGCAGACTAAGCAGAGCTAAGGAGTATTAGTGAATGGTCATTAGTTCCAGTGACTTGTGACCAAACCTGCATACATCCTGACAATTACATGTTTTGATCCAGCTTACTTCTGACTGCTTAAAGCGGTAGTAAACCCGCAAATTTTTTATTTATTTTTTAAACCTGCAAAGCAAAAGGCATAATGAGCTAGTATGCACCGCTCATTATGAAATACTTACCTTAGAACGAGGCCCCGACATCTGGCCCGATCCACGCCGAGGGAGCTGACATGCTCCCTCTGCGTCTCTTCCGGGTATTGCGGCTCCGGCGCTGTGAGTGGCCGGAGCCGCAATATCGTCACTCCCGCGCATGCGCGCGGGAGATTTCAGTCCGGCCGGACGAGCGCTGCCGGATTTTCACGGCGAGAACCCCCTTGTGCGCATGCGCCGCTGCAGTCAGCGGCGCATACCAAGGGGAATATCTCCTAAACCGTACAGGTTTAGGAGATATTTTTTTTACCTACAGGTAAGCCTTATTATAGGCTTTCCTGTAGGTAAAAGTTAAAAAATTTACCATACAACCACTTTAATTCTGATCTCCTGTTGCTGACCTTGGCTTATGTTCTGACTCCGTCCTTTGGCTGCTATTTTTATACTTATTCTGTTTTTTGTTATCAAACCTAACCTGTCTTTTGATCCTGCTTCTTCCTTGTGAATTTGTACCTCTTCAACCCAGTTGTAGCTGTCCCTGCCCCATTTTGACTTCAGCTTTGCATCTGGGAGTCCCTGTTCTTTATTTGTGTGACAGAATTCTGCACAAGTTCCAATCTAGCATCCAAAGCAACTCAGCAGTATCCAGACCATCATAAGATCCCCCACAGTGTCATCACCTACCTTAAGCACCCAGTACAGGGGTCAGGTGTACAAAGTCACAGAATGCTGGGGTCAGGAGAGTTTAATGCGCAGGTCAGTAAACAGACTGCAACAAAAAATGACCTTACTTTCAAAGCCAAAACCCCTCCAGCATAAACCCCATCTAACCAGTACAGATTCCCTCCCATGGCCCAGCCACCCCCCATACAACTCTCATCCTAGTATGGCTCACCCCTCAGTATAGCTCTCCCCTTTCTAGTACAGCTCTCCGCCCAATATTTCCACTTTTTTAAACCATTAACCCCTTCCCTATCTCTTCTCTCTTCTATGGAATGCGACAACTCCTTGGGTGTCATTAGAGGCCTTGCAGCTTCCCTATGTATGGCAAACCTTGCGTTTCCCAATTTTGATCTTTTCTTGTGATGCAGTTGGTCAACTTATGCCGCGTACACACGGGCGGACTGTATGGCGTACTTAGTCCGTCGAAACACATTTCAGCGGACAGTCTGCTCGTGTGTGGGCTTCAGCGGACTTTTTCAGCGTGCAGTTCGGCGTACTAAGAATTTCGGATTTTTCGAAATTCTGTCCGTCGTACTTTGGTTTCAGCGGACAATCCGCTCGTCAGTATGCTAGTTCGACAGACTAAGAATGGCGCATGCCCAGAAAGGATTTACACGGCGGAAGGGTGCTTTGCTGTGTATTGGACTTCCTATTTCTAGTCCCATCGTACGTGCTGTACACGTCATCGCGCAAGCTTTCGACGGACTGTTTGGGTATCCGTGTGTGGTCAAGTCCGTTCAGTGGAAAGTACGACGGACTGTCCGTCGGATTGTATGACGAACTAAGTACGCCATACAGTCCGCTCGTGTGTACCCGGCATTATGTGACTAGTAGCTCTCTAAAAAGATAATACCTGCAAGGAAGTAGCTATTTCTTCTTCCTACAAAACTCCCTGTAACTTTGTATACAGGACAAAAACCCCAGCCAATTGCAGTTAATTGAATTAACCCTGAAGGTCCCTCTTAAAGTGATAGTAAACCAATGGGTGTTTTTTTTCTAGCACAGTATGTGAAACTTACCTGAAAACGAAGCCTTCCAGTGGTGCACGTTCAATGGTGAAAGCACTTCCATCTTCACCCGGTCTTCCTTCCAGGAGACTTTGGCTGTGTGAGTGGCCAGAGCTGTGATGCGTCCCTCCTGTGCATGTGCATTTATGGCACAAGACTCATAGGACTCTGAAGGAATGTCACAGGTATGCCATTCCTTCAGAGCGCATGCGCAGGTGACGTCACTGGCTGCATGTAAAGTAAATATCTTCTAAACAGTGCACGTTTAGGAGGTACTGTATTTACAGTATCTATAGGTAAGCCTTATTATAGACTTTCCTATAAGTAAAATTCATGCATGGGAGTTCACTCCCATTTTAAAGTGACAGCAAACTCTCCCTGATTATCTGTCATTAGGTGTTCTAAATGTGGATTTATAGGATTGCTCTGTTTATTACTGTATTTGTAAAAATAATATCTTCAGAATACCTATTCTAAGCTTGGTTCTGCAGCAGTCATGTGATATGTCCCTGCTTTTTCCGGGTGCTAGGGAAAGATCAGGAGGAGGAGCATTATCATTATCAGGATGCCTGTACTAGCTTCCCCTGCCAGCACAGCACTGATAAGCTCAGTTGTGGTCTTGTGACAAGTAAAAAAAGTTCTTAATGGCAAAAAAAGCACATGATACATCTCACTAACATGTTTTAAACATCATTATGCCACGTACACATGATTGCAAATCCATTGTTTTTTTTCTGATAGATGTTGGCTCAAACTTGTCTTGCATACACACGGTCACACAATGTTGTCGGAAATTCCTAACTTAAGAGCACGGTGACGTACAACATGTACAACGGGACTATAAAGAGGAAGTTCAACAGCCAGTGTGCCACCCATTGGGCTTCTTCTGCTAATCTCATATTAGTAGAAGTTTGGTGAGAGACGATTCTCACTTTTCAGCTTCGTGCTTTTCCGATCATTACTGCTTGTCAGTTTGTGCTTGTCGTATTTATATTACGTATTTGATTCTCAGTGTGTTCTTGTCTGCTCGTTTCTGATTTTCAGCTCCAGCCTTTCTGTTTTTCAGTGCTTTCTGTTAGTTCGTTCTGACCAGCTGACCGTTTTGAAGCCATGGGGACCCTCACCCCGGACCAGAGGGTTCATAACTACCATCTGGCCAGAGCCAGAAGAGTGGTGGAGAAAGCAAATGAAAACTAAATTGATTAAGAAACATTTTCTCAAAAAAACTTAAACTGAAATAACATTTCCATTGATTTACTGCTTGGGTTTCTTTTAGCTGTCTCCTAGGTTCTCCAATGGGCTTTTCTTTTTGGCCATTTTCTTCAATAGCGCAAACGAAATTTATTTGATACATGAGGTGACTAGGGATGAGCCAAACATCCCCTAGTTCTGTTTGCAGCAGAATATGCGAACAGGCAAAAAATTTGTTCAAACACGTGAACACTGTTTAAGACTATGGGACATAAACATTAATAATCAAAATTGCTAATTTTAAAGGCTTATATGCTTATTACTATTATAGTCTTAATTGTATCGTCATAATTATTATTGTCATAAAAAGTGTTTGGGGACCTGGGTCCTGCCCCAGGGGACATGTAGCAATGCAAAAAAAGTTTTATAAATGCCCGTTTTTTCAGTGAACTAAAACTATGTCCCTTTTTCATACATAGAAAAGTCTCAGCCAGGGGGTGGAGGGGGTAAGTGGCAGCCAGGAGGTGGCGGGGGTAAGTGGCATCCAGAAGGTGGCCAGGCCCAGTAGCCTGCCTGAATCCCAGGTCCCTCTCCTCTGCCTTCCAAAAAAAATGTCCCAGGAAGAGGAGTAACCTGGAGGGGGCAGCAATTGGCCTATTACGGAAGGCTACTGCGGCCCTCAGAATCCCCCCAATAATGAAGATGACTATGCCTACATGGCAGCCTGCAAAATTAAGGAAATAGAGGAGGGCCAATGCCTCTTATGTGAGAAAGTTATGTTACAAGCCCTAAATAAGGGGTTAAGGGGCAAACTCACAAGCCAAAGCCCCATTTGCTGAGCTCAACCACGGTCCTATTCCTCCACATCCTGCCACAACTCCAACATCAGAGCCACAGCCTGGAAGGAAGCATGTAAGGAAGACAAGAGAGTGATGGCCTGGGTTCAGTCTGGTCTAACAAAAGATGCAGGCTGTTGTAAGACCACAGCCTGGGGACAGATATGTAATCTGCTGCTGTTCCTGATCTCTTGTAGTCCTGGACCAGATTTTTCTCATTATTATTCTAGATTTTAAGCTCTAACGAGCAGGGCCCTCTGATCCTTCCTGTATTGATTAGTATTGTAAGTGTACTCTCTGCCCTCATGTTGTAAAGCGCTGCGTAAACTGTTGCCGCTATATAAATCCTGTATAATAATAATAATAAAAACTCCTTAGGCCACCAATATTGACTGTAAAATAATTGATGTGTGCCCTGGGGTACAAAGGCTTCTCAAATTTCACCAGTTTCTCCAGCGTTGCCTTCCTCTTTATTTTGTTATGACCCAAATACTTGGCTATGTGTTTCAAAAAGGACATTTTTTTTGTGAATAGGCAGGTACAGTTCAAAAATACAATGTCAAATTAACAAGGGACACAAACACCAACCAAAAAAATAAAAAATAATAATGGTGTTGTGGTAACTTAACACAAAACGAAAAGAAAAAAATATGGAGATCACTATAAAGAAAATTAAAAAAATAACAGACCTGGATAACAAAAAAACTCTAACCAAAAATTCTAAACATTATTATGGAGATCTGATAAAAATAAAAAATAAAAATATTCATGAGAAATAATAAAGAAATCAGTTTGTCAGAACTCTGTGTGAATAGGAGCAGCAAAACAACTTCATTATTGTAGCACTCTAAAGAAGAAGAGAATGCGCTGCATTAAAAGATTAAAAAATTTGTGACGAACATAGCATTACGAACGCTAGTTTTACCAGACCGGGTGCTTCCGTCTCGTAATTGATTCAGAGCATGCGCGGAACTTTGTGCATCGGAATTGTGTACACACAATCGAAATTTACGAGAACGTTTTTTGTTGTCGGAAAATTTGAGATCCAAATCTCGAATTATGTGTGTCGGAAATTCCAACGGAAAATGTCCGATGAAGCCTACACACGATCGGAATTTCCGCCAAAAAGCTCCCATTGAACATTTTCCATCGGAAAATCTGACCATGCATACACGGCATTAGAATTCATTATTTTGGAAAAAAAAATATTTTTTTGGTTGAATAACATGGGGGAGGCAGAATTTTAGTCTAGACTCCAAACAAGAAAAAAGGCTTTCCTGTTCACTAAAAGAGGATCAAATGCAGAGCAGGTGGCAATGGGCAATCCATAGGATCCAATAATCCAGCGGGGTCACAGACTACAGGGAAGTGCAAGTAAACAGCAGGATCAACTAGGTTTTTATTACTCTATTAAATGAATGTGATAATGTTTTAGGCAATATGTGTATAATGCAACATTGTTTTTGTATATGTAAACACATTTAAATAAGTTTTGGGTTTAATGACACTTTAAGATGTTCCCTAGGGATTCATGGTTTCATATACCTAATACCCCATTTGGTTTATTCCTATCCTTCATTAATCTTCCTCTGTTACAAATGCTGCTTACTGGAGTCTGATAGATCACATTTACCAAACAAAAAACTTGATTATCCCCAAGCTATTTAGGCAAATATTCTGTGGACCGATGAGACAAAAAATTTACTTTTTGGAAGGTGTGCATCTCATTACATCTGGCATAAAACTAATAAAGCATTTCATAACAAAAACATCATACCAATTAGACATGGTGGTGGTAGCGTGATGGTCTGGGGTTGCTTTGCAGCTTCAGGACCTGGATGACTTACCACAATTGATGGAACCATGAATTCTCAAGCTCAACCTCATGCTCAAGTGCATTTGGGTTATGCAGCAGGACAATGATCCGAAACACATCAGCAAGTCCACCTCCAATACAAAGCAAAATTTAGGTTTTGGAGTGGCCTAGTGAAAGACTGGACTTAAATCCAATTAAGATGCTGTATCATGACCTTACACAGGCTGTTCATGCTGGAAAACCCTCCAATGTGTCTGAAGTAAACCAATTCTGCAAAGAAGAGTAGGGCAAAATTGCTCTACAACAATGTGAAAGACTCAATGCCAGTTATCGCAAATGATTGATTGCAGTTGTTGCTGCCAAGGGTGGCACAAACAATTATTAGATGTAGGAGGCAATTACTTTTTCACATAAAGCTAGGCAGGTTTGGACAGTTTTTTGCCTAAATAAAGGAACCCATTTAAAACTGGATTTTGAATTGACTTGGGTTGTCTTTGTGTAATAATAAAATTTGTTTGATGATCAGAGTCATTTAAGCGCAACAAATATGCAAAAAAAATATATATATATCAGAAAGGGGGCAAATAATTTTTCACATAACTGTGTATATATATATGTATGTATATATATTTGGCTCACAAATGTGAAAGAGGAAAAAAAAAACTTCTGCAGATTCTGAATATGAAATAATGTATATGAGGCTTAGTTGCTGCTGGAAATGTTCAGTTTCTAGAACCTAGAAATGATTTAATAAGTTGAATGAAAGTCAATTTGCATGAGAGCAGCACGAAGCCTATAACTGGTGGTAATGGATTGTTGTGTTGATTTCATCCCACTTGACATAACATTACAATCCACTGAATAAATGTTAACCTATAATCCCCTTAGTAAAAGCCAGCATTGTTTGTCTTCCCTTGTACAGACTACATTGATTTTCCTTTACTGGATGTTCAACTGCAGCAACTTAGATTGATTACTGTGAATTAAATACACCAAGAACGTTTGTATTATATTATTCTAAAAGGGGAAAAAAAAAAAAAAACAGAACGTTCAGGAGATATGTGAGCGTCTTGCTCTTAACTGCACATGAGCAACATGCAATTTAATTTAAATTTTTTTTTTCCTTTATCATTTTAGATGCAAACTGCTAAAATGCTGACCTCTACTCTGGCCCTATGACCCTTGACCCTGACACATCTGACCAGCCAAGGCTCTAGGGGTGTCAAATTAATAGAAGTCCTGCTCATTAATTGCATAAGAAAAAAGGCTGAGAATTCATCACCTCAGTCATGGCCATTGCTTTGCTGTGACCTCTTCTCCCACAAGGCTTTTGCTGTTGGTCACAGCTGTGGTTTTCCTATAGCCGACATACTTGCCATATAATTATTCTGCATCAAACCCTATTAATCAAATCGATGCTGTGTTTTAAATGGAAATTGCAGGATTAATACAAGCATTCATTTCATCCTGAAAATCTTGATGGCTTTAGCACATGGAATCCAATTCGAATATAAAAGAAGGGATGTAGCAACATGATTGAATTAGGAGAGGCATGCGGCACATTAAATTACATATGCCAGCAGGGCTTCTGGCGTTTTATGGGAAAGCACTGCTGTACAGCCCATAGCCACTATACACCTCACCTAACTTAATTCAGTCAGGGGACACTTCAAAGTTAAAGGAAAAATACTTAAACACATATATAACAGTAAAAACCAATGTAAAACATGCCAGTGTTGGCACTTTAAGTTATTTATTTAAATGTACTATAACAAGTATTTACTGTGTTTGCATATATCTCATGTTTTGTAAGTAAAGTATAGAGATGCATTTTATGAAGTTGTGCAAGATGTACAGTAACAGACTATAAAGTTTAAATGCATTTGATAAAAAATGAAAAATAAAAGGAGAAATATTTATGTCATACCAAAAAAATCCAACAAAATCTTTTGTTATACTTTTTATAGGTGTGCACACTTTATTATTAATATTTGCATTCTTTGGACACTTAACAAGTTATGTAAAGATAAGAAACTATTATTGTCATGAATCCAGATCTTCACAATCATATAAGCCACAAAACAAGGAGAAATTGAACTTCCAAGCAAGATCTCAACTTTTCCTGCCAGACTCTGCTTCCATTTTTTCCATTTTTCACATTTACATTACATAAAAACCTTACAAGTTTATAAAATACATCCCAAGCCTACTATTTCGTCCTGCTTAATATTACTGAAAAACTAGAACATATTAATATATAGCAAGTATTTGTAAATCTACAATTGAGTACTTTTGGAAAATAGTGAAAAGCAATGGTAAACAAAACTTCGCTACTTTCTGACTATGTTATTACGATTGAACCAAATGTGAGTGTAATTTTATTATTATTTTTTAATAAATTGGATGTTAAAACGGTATCACGCTATGCTAGTTTTCTACTTCCATGGTCTTTGATACCTGAGCCCCCTATTTTCGTGGGATGAGCACTATAGAAGGATCGCTACGGATGATTTCATGACCTGAAGACTTGCGGGAGATTACATACTAGATGTATGATTATCTGGTTTGCTAACCTACAGGCCCATATTACTCGAGAGGCGTAAGCCTTCCTCTGAGTCCACGTCATTTGGTAAGCCTCCTCTCCCCTTCTTTATCACGGTGGTGGTGGTATTATTCTACACATCAGAAGTTGAATTTCACCTTTTTTCACGTCACCTCAAGTTTGGAATTGTGATTGATATTACACATTTCAAGGACTGTTAGATGTTCACTTGATGGACTGTATATGTTAAATTAATTTTATTTACTTTAACCTTTTGTGTGCATGAGGTTCATGCACTCTTCCATCTGGGAGTAAGATCTATTGATATACAACGGAATTTACACATATTTTCTTTTTTTGAAGTGTATGTAATTTTCTTTGCTTGAATTAGTGCCTTACTGGTTCATGTGGTTTGTTGCCAATCTAATCACTAGTAGACTGAGTATGGAAACACCAAGGCAAGTCAATTGAGCAGTCAACACTTGACACAAAGACACACACACAGAAACAGAAGCCACTACACCAGGACTGCCTTTAGAAATCACAAGGCCCCATACAGCCTACCTGACAACCCCCCCCCCCCCCAATTCCCCCTCCTAGCATAAATCTCCCTCATACTAAAAAATTATCCGCCTAACACACTGTTTCTTCTCAAATTTCTCACCCTAGCACAATCCTACTCCTCCAAATTTCCCCTCTCAGCACAAATCTCCCCAATCCCACCTCCTAACACAAATCTCTACAATCCCCCACCTAGCGCAACCCCCAATCCCTCCTCCTAGCACAAATCCTCCCAATCCCTCTTCCTAGCACAAATCCCACAATCCCTCCCCCTAACACAAATCCACAGCCCCTCCAAATTACTCTTCACAGCACAAATTTTTCCTCCCTACCCAAATCCCCCACCCAGCACAAATCCCCCCTCTTAGCAAAACTCCCCCACCCCCCTAGCACAAACATATCCCCCAATCCCCCCTCTTTGCTCAAATACCCACAAACCCTCCTCTTAGCACATATCCCCCCATTCTTCCTCCTGGGAAACATCCCCCACCCCCCAAATCCCCATTACACGACCCAGCACAGATAGCTGCCCACCACCTCCCACCCCCCCCCCCCCCCCTCCCTCCACAAACAATTACATTTTCTTCTGGGAGTGAGACAGGAAATCCCCATCCTGCTGGCGGAACACAGAGCTTTATACTGTATGTAGCTGATGTTAAATACAGTTCATACTGTGCTGATAAACATTGCATGTGTTAGTGAAGGAAGTTGTTTGGACCAGCTTGGTCCATACAAACTATTTAAAGTTCAATAAACATGGCATTATGCTTTAAACCAGAACTCCATGTTTACTGCGCCTTTAAAACATTGTTTGGAACAGCTTGAATGAATACTTAGTGTGGCAAATTATCCTGCTGCGGTGGATGATGTAATACAGTGCAGCAGCTTGTGTTTTCATCCTGGCCGAGTCCTATCCACTTCTCTTGTGTGGCTGTAATGTGACATCTCAACCTTTCAGGAATATAAGACATTCTCTGATTTTCCAAAGCGGAGCTTGTGATGTCGTTTGTCTGCCTACTCATCTCAACCAACTGGAAAACACCCTGCATTCATTGTTAAAAATGAGATGTCACACGACCAATTTTACCTAAGGTGACTTCAGGACACCAGTTTAGGTAGTTTCTTCTTGGTTGGGTCAGTCAGAGATTTGGTCAAAGCACTGGAGTTGTACATAAATTTCCGGCAATAGCTGGTTTAAGAATAACCTGATTTTTAGTTTGAAGGGTAGGCCAGGCCATGATGATTATTCAGGTCCTGTGACAAATGTTTGAGCCCCAGGGCTGAACACTGCAATATCATCCAGGTTGACAGTGAGTGAAAATGTTCCCAGTCCTTCCAACAGGTCATTTACCTAAAAGGTGGCATTATCTATGAAAGGCAGGACTCCCAGGCACTGCAGGACTCCCAAATGACCCCTAACGGCAGCATTTATTTATTACAGGTACTTATTTAGTGCTGTCAATTTACGCAGCTCTTTACACATATACAGTATCTCACAAAAGTGAGTACACCCCTCACATTTTTGTAAATATTTTATTATATATTTTCATGTGACAACACTGAAGAAATGACACTTTGCTACAATGTAAAGTATTGAGTGTAAAGCTTGTATAACAGTGGAAATTTGCTGTCCCCTCAAACTAGCTCAACACACAGCCATTAATGTCTAAGCAACTGGCAACACAAGTGACTACACCCCTAAGTGAAAATGTCCAAATTGGACCCAATTAGCCATTTTTCCTCTTTTGTTTTTTGCATTGATACATGTCCCCCAGGGCAGCACCTGGGCCTCCATACCCTTTTTATGGTCAATAACTTGCATTTAAGCCTTAAAAAATGGGGACTTTTGATTTTTCAAATCCCGTAGAATTTAATAGAGTTTTGGGTTAAGGTCGGAACTTTTTCCATTTTCAGGAGTTTCAGTGCCAAATGAAACCCAGGGGTGTTTGGACCATCACTAACAATTAAATATATATGCTATGGTTGGTGTTGTCCCTTGCTTTTTCACTTATGAACATCATGGTAGAAGTGGTGGTGGCAGTTTGGCCAGGAGAAGTTGGCTTCATCTGCTCAGGAGAGATATTTTTGAGATGTCTGTCTTCCCACAAGTATTGCATCTGTGGTTATTCATTGATGTCAACTTGGTACCAGAAGCTCCAAGTGCTAAGTGTTATTTAGGTATCTGCTATTTTTGCTGCAATTTTGGCAGACTCAGGCTTTTGCTTTATTACAAACTGCCAGATTTCTGAGGGGCAGATATTTTTAAGTTGATCCTGGATCATTAGGTTCTCCAGGGACTCATGGAAGTCTTTCTTCAGTCCACTGCCAGACCATAATGTATAGGTGGTTTTCCACATCCGTACAAGCATTTGCAGATCCTTTCTACAGTAACCTGAATTTTTTATGGTAGACCTCTGGGGTCAATTCATCATTTGCAATTATAGAGTGCTTTCTACCTCATAATCATCATCCTTCTCAGCTGGCAACTCAGCAAATGCCTCCAGGGCTTTGCCTCTTAGCTTTGGTGTCAGACACTTGGCCCACCATGTCTGTAGAAAGTGGTATTGGCGACACATTTTCTGAAAGGTTTACAAGTAGGCATCAATGTCACTGTTCTTATCCATGACTAGAAATTTGGCTGCTTAACTCACAGACAAAGTTGCTCCCCTGTGCTCAGAAGAACTGAGGGACTAATCTTGTTACTGTTGGCCATCTCCAGTTCAAACCAGAAAGCAGCTTCCCTGTAGCTGGAGCTACTGTGTAGCCTCCCTCTTAGCCTGATGCTATGCACCCTCCCTAACAGGCTGACGCTATGCAGCCACCCTCTCAGCCTGACACTGTCAGCTTCTTAGCTGCAGCCCTGTGCTTAAGAAACTGCAGGTATGACGTAGGGTCAGTAGCAAGTGTTCATTGTAGTACTTCCTGAAACTGAGGAGAGTCAATGTTGGATACAGTCAGTCTAGTGATGACATGGTCAGACTGTGGAGCAGAGATTAAGTTAGTTGGTACATTAGGCTTGGTGCTTGTACTCTGACCTACTGTAGCTGGGAATTACCAAAACCACCTTTACTTGAGGCAGGCAGAGCCCCTTCTGTTGCAAGCCCCTTCTGTTGCTGCACTTATATTTGCCTCATGTAAATCTCAAATCTGTTCATTGCCGGTTACCGGTTTGCTATATGTTTCATTCTGCCTTTCTTGACAGGCATTCAAGAGATCCTTTTTACTTTTGTAATATGCTAGACTAGAAACTAGGCATGATTTTGAAATAAACAACAGGATATAAAAATAAAAAATAAAAGAGAATTGTTGCTATGATTGCTATTGTTTGATCAGCTCAAAAAATATACCATTTAAAGAACTCACATAAAATTCAGTGTAATGCTTCAGAAAAGTATGGACAATTTTTAGGCAAACTACAAAATACAGATGACATGTTGCAGTAAGTGGTCAGAGACTGGTGATATACAACATAGACATGGAAAATTTCCTATCAGATACTTACCGTAATTTTCCTTTCCTGATAGGCTCAATGGCAGCATACATGTGGGTTAGCCTCACTTCCATAACAACCCTATGGGACATCTCTTCCATATATGTTTGCTCTGGGCTACCAGCCGTGTTCCGTAACTAGCCTCCTCCAGGCATTGGGAGGGGACTCCTGATGCCATGGAGCCTATCAGGAAAGGAACGTTACGGTAAGTATCTGATAGGAAATTTTCCGCTTTCCTGACAGGCTCTATGGCAGCATACATGTGGGAGATAACTCGCCATACACACCCAGGTGGGCAAACATTGTCAACCGACAGTACTTGCAAACCAAAATTAACAAATGTTAAGGCAGCTGGTTCAACACAGAAGTGAGACACAAATGTGTTGATAGACCAGGAAGCTGCTTTACAGATTATTTTGTTAGCAACATGTTGAGAAGCTTCCCAAGAGGTCAAGATAATTTGAGTTGAGTGTGCTGTCACTGCTTCTGGAGGAGCCAAGCCCTTGGCTTTATAAGCCCTTTGAATGGTCTGTACGATCCATGCATCAATGTATCTAACTGAAGCCCGCGCTCCTTTGTTTGTCCTGTGGAGAAGGATGAAAATAAAATCCAATTGTCTAAAGGGACCCATGACTTGTTTCAGAGTGTGCCCCACATCAAGGGGATGTACATCCTGAATTTCTGTTGACCTAAAGGTGGGAAGCACAATTTCTTGATTTTCATAAAGAAATTGTGGTCACTTTAGGGTTTGACCCCAGCATGGGAATTAACACTGCTCTGTCTGGAAAAAAAAGTTAGAAAAAGGCTCCTTGGAACCCAGGTTTCTGATTTAAGACACTCTTTTTGTTGAAGTAACAGCCACCAGGAAGGTGGTCTTAGGTGTAAGATCCTTCACTGAGAGTGGCCTGTCTGGATCTGGTCCGAGCTTAGAAAGGAAATCCAGAACAAGAGTGAGGTCCTATTTGGGGAACCTAGGTTTCATCTGAGGCCTAAGCTTGATAGCACCTATAAAGAACTGGCGAATAAGGGAGTGACTGGCCCATGAAACTCCTGTGAATGGCGAGATGGCCGATACTTATACCAGAAGTGACAGAAAAAGGGGGAACAGTTCCACCCAAGAAGAGCAGTGAGAGAACCGTTGCTTGATTCAAAAAAAGGTAAATTTTATTATGTATCAAAAACCACTATAATAATATAACACGGCAACCAGAGAATAAAATCACAGACCACAACCAATTAAAATAAGACAACGTTGTCTGATTAAAAAGTGGGAGAATGTGCAGCTGCACACTTACTTACATTCATCATACCATTCTGAATACACATGCACACCTCTGGAAAAAGGGGGCCTAAAAGAGGCTATTCTACAAAGGGGCATTCCACTGTAAGCAGTTATTGGTGATGTGGTAATGTTCCGTTTGTTCAAACTGCCCGCCAGACAATCTGTGTATACTGCCGTCGTTCAGTTCACGTTCGTGTGACAGGCTCACAGTCTTCCCCTGTATGACGTGCTGACGTCACACCCCACATCACCAATAACTGCTTACAGTGGAATGCCCCTTTGTAGAATAGCCTCTTTTAGGCCCCCTTTTTCCAGAGGTGTGCATGTGTATTCAGAATGGTATGATGAATGTAAGTAAGTGTGCAGCTGCACATTCTCCCCTTTTTAATCAGACAACGTTGTCTTATTTTAATTGGTTGTGGTCTGTGATTTTGTTCTCTGGTTGCCGTGTTATATTATTATAGTGGTTTTTGATACATAATAAAATTTACCTTTTTTTGAATCAAGCAATGGTTCTCTCACTGCTCTTCTTGGGTGGAACTGTTCCCCCTTTTTCTGTATGTTATGTTTAAGGATCAGGGGAGATGCCTTTACTGGCCCTGTTAGGTCCAGAATTAAGTTGCTGTTCAATTAAATAATTATGGATGTTTAATAATTAAAATTAAGGTTGATCCGGGCACCAACCTATTTGTTTTGGGATTTTATACCAGAAGTGAGTTCAATGCCAGGGACAGGTCTAGACCTGAATTGTACAAAGCAAAGAATATCCTGGGCTGCCGAAGTGTTACAAGTGTTAGGCCTGGAAGACATGTGGATCGTGAACCTGGACCATATACGTTCATAGACTCTGTTGGTGCTTTTCCTTCTGGGATTAAGGAGGGTCAGATTGGCCTCTTCTGGACAACCTAAAGCCTTGAGTCTTCCCCTCTCAAGAACGAAACTCTCAGGTGCAGGTGAGAAGCACAGGGGTGCCAAGTTGTGCCCTGAGATAGTAGATTTGACCTGAGTGGCAGGGGAATTGAGTCCTGATAACTAAGGAGTGCCAAGAGAGGAAACCATGGCCTGTTGGGACAGAAAGGAATTACTGGTAGGACTTCTACCTTCTCCGTTCTGAGTCTCTGGAGAAACTGGAGTATCACTGGCACCGGAGGAAAGGCATAAGCCTTGTGGAACCTCCACTGATCCGTGAGAGCATCTATCCCATACGCCTGGGGGTCTCAGAACCTTGAGTAGTACTTGGCCAGCTTGTAGATGCACAGGGATGCAAAGAGGTCCACTTCTGGAGACACCCCCAGGGCCAGAAGCCACTTGAACACCTCTACGTGGTAGAGACCACTTGTTGTTGTTCCTCTGAACACGAGAAATGAAGTCCACCTGTGCATTCTGGATACCAGGTATGTAGACTGCTGAGATGTTGGACAAGTTCCTCTGTGCCCAACTCATGATTGGCTCCACCTTCTGTAGCAGGGATCATCTGCAGGTTCCATCCTGCCTCTTTATGTAAGCCACTGCAGTTGTATTGTCCAACCTGTGCATCACTGAGGAGTTCTTTGTTAGATGATGGAACGCTAGAAGTGCCTGAAAGCCAGCCCACAGTTCCAGGATGTTGGACACAATCCTGAGAGAAGGGGAGTTCCATCCTTTGCGGGATTCTTAAATGAAAATTGCCTGGCTTTCCAGGATCTCGTAAACTCTTGGCCAGGCTTGTAACTGCGCACCTCTCTTGCACGATCAGTATTCTGTCTTCTCAGAAAAGTGCATCTCTGGGCCTGCAAGCGCTGATCCTGGGAGAGAAAACCCAATTTTCCACCCGTGGCCCGGGTTATGGAGCTATCATGTTTGTTGTCGAAAAGGGAAGGGCCCTCAAAGGGAATTTGGCACCAAACTTGCTTTGAAGCTGAATCTGCCAACCAAGGATGGAGCCATAAGGCACAATGAAAATTGCCTGGCTTTCCAGGATCTCGTAAACTCTTGGCCAGGCTTGTAACTGCGCACCTCTCTTGCACGATCGGTATTCTGTCTTCTTGGAAAAGTGCATCTCTGGGCCTGTAAGTGCTGATCCTGGGGGAGAAAACCCAATTTCTCACCCATAGCCCGGGTTATGGAGCTATCACGTTTTGTTGCCGAAAAGGGAAGGGCCCTCAAAGGGAATTTGGCACCAAACTTGCTTAGAAGCCGAATCCGTCAACCAAGGATGGAGCCATAAGGCACAATGGGCTGTGACCGCCACCAGCATAACCTGAGCCACCAGGCGGATGACATCAATGGAAGCCTCCCTCAGAAAGGCAGATGCCAGCCTGATTTCCTGAATAGGCAAGTTTCTGGCTACTTCACTGGTGATACCTCTGAGGGTCTCGTCAACGCTGTCCGACCAAGGTTCCAAGGCTTTTGATAATGCGGTTAAAGCCAGGACCACCTTGCAGGCCATGCCCGCTGTTAGGTAAATCTGCTTCAGATTGGAATCAATCCACCTTTCTAAGGGATCTTTGAAGGAGATCGTGTTTTCCAAAGGAAGAGTCACATAGCTAACTTGTCTCATCAGTGCTGCATCCACTAAGGGAGCCAGCTTCAGAATTTTAGACTGCATGGAACTCTTCTTGTCCATTGTGCCCCATTCATCAGAGATGATGTCACCTACTCCAGTGAGGAATGGAAAATATTGATGCTTCTTATTGAGCTGCTTAAATAATTTCCTCTGCTTTGGAGGAGAAGTTATAGGATCCTCCCAATTCAGAGCTTCCCTTACAGCTCCTACCAGAGAGTGAACCAGGGTGTACTCGAAGCCCACCCCTGGATCCTCTACTTCCAACTGGATATCTGAGGGAGGAATGAATGGGTGGCTTGGCAGAGTCCTGTGTCTTGTGGGCCTGCCCTTCTCCCGTTGGAGAGCATCGTGGCTATGGCAGGGGTTCAAGAGGCTTGCTAGCCTCTCTCCCCAGAAGTGATTCTTTCAAGACTTGTTTAACCAATGATTCAAGATGCTGGTCTATCGGCTGCTTTGGAGAAACAGTGGTCACAGAGAGACTTGCTGACAGGGACTGGAGCCCTACCTCCCAACAGGATTTCTCTGTCCCCCTGCTGTGAGAGGAGGGGGGTGAGAAAGTTTTTACTGTGGTGTCTGGACCTAGAGGGAGACCTGCGGTGTCTTGATCTTGAGGAAGAGTGCCGGTGGTGTGACTTTGAAGACCCACTTCCTCTGTGGGAACTATGCTGTGGATCAGACCTGGGAGGGTTGTGGGGAAAGAAAAAATTATACTGGTGCCATTATACCCCAATCTCATCCCCCCACAGTAGGATAAAACACAGGGAAATCCTTAAAGCATACCTGCTGTGAGAGGGCTGGTCACCAGGAGGCAGTGAAGGATCCATTGTCAATCAGACAGGGCACTGCAGGGAAAGAGAGACATAAGCTGCCAGGCAGGGAACACTATATTCCCCATAGAACCTGCACATACCTGGGGAAGCCACACAGATGCCAGGGGAAGTCACCATATATGCCCACAATCATTTCTGATCTCTGCAGGCTTCCCCACGGATTTAAAAGTAGCGCCACGTGACATCACCGTAAGCACCAGACACGAGGCGATCACACAAATGTGTGAACCAAGCCTCATTTTCATTCTGGGTCCACACATGCACAAAAAGTGCACCAGAACCCGGAAGATAGAGAAAGAGCAGCGGCTGGAACGCAGAAGGAGCCAGCTGCCATGCTCACAGGGGGAAAAAACAGCACCAGAAAGGAAAAAGGTAAATAATACCACATATAAATACAAACACTACTGCCATGGCTAAAGAAATAAACTCACCACCTCACAATCATTCAGGCTGAGGGACATCAACACACACAGGACTTCGTGGCAGATGACTGCCTGCTTGCTTATAGCCAGGCAATCAGGCCAGTGCGCTCTTGCCGGCGGACTGCTATGCCATCCAATCTTCAGCACTACTCTGCTCAAACACTCCATACCCTGCTTAACAGACATGGCTTATCGGAGGGACTTGACTCCTGATTGCTTGGCCGATCCTGATCACAGGAGAATTATCTTCAGGTAGGAGAACCAACGACTTGGTCCTACGGAGGAGGACAAAAAAGGAACATGGCTGGTAGTCCAGAGCAAAGAAAATAGAAATTGTGTTATACAGTAGGTGCCACCGATATTGTGTTTCCAGTGAGATGCTGTCGCGCTGGTTCCCGGCGACAGGCTTCTCTAACCAGCACGATCCCGTCACGCTGGTTCTCGCACTGGCTGCAATAGGAAAATGTCAGAAGACTGGGCCATTGCTAGTAAAACGAGCTGGAAGAAGAAGCGGTGGCCCGGCAAGAAGAACTGAAGAGGGGGACAAGACCCCCGAAGTCGGAAGAAGACCCCGGGCGGTGGCGAGAAGACCCCCCAAGACGGAAGACCACCGGAGCTGTGCAATAAACTATTTTTAACCCTTGTGTGTTGTGTTTTATTTACTTTTTTCACCAGGTGAATGGGTAGGGGTACATGATACCCCCATACTCATTCACATAGGGTGGGGGGCCGGTATCTGGGGCCCCCCTTCTTAAAGGGATCTCCCGGATTCTGATAAGCCCCCCACCCACAGACCCCGACAACCAACAGCCAGGGTTGTCGGGAAGAGGCCCTTGTCCTCATCAACATGAGGACAAGGTGCTTTGGGATGGGAGGGGCCGCAGGGCGCCCCCCTTCCCCCAAAGAACCCACCCCTCCATGTTGAGGGCACGCGGCCTGGTACGGGAGGGGGTGGGCGCTTGCTCGTCTCCACCCCCTTTCCTGACCGCCGGGCTGCATGCTCGGATAGGGGTCTGGTATGGATTTTGGGGGGACCCCCACGCCAGTTTTTTTGGCATAGGGGATTCTCTTAAAATCCCTACCGGACCCAAGGGCCTGGTATGCCTCCGGAGGGGGAACCCATGCCGTTTTTTTTTTAATTTGCTGTGGAGTTCTCCCTTAGGATTCATAACAAATATAGTGCCTGGTATTGGCGGGAATCCAATTCAGATCCCCGCACCAGTGTGAACGCGGCCTCAATGTCAGCGATGCTTGTCGCTTATCGGGAAAGGAAAATAAACATTTTTACTTTCCCGATGTGAGCCGGCTCGGGGCTGGCTCCCACGATGGGGCTTGCAGGGTGTCTATCTCGCCGATAAAAGCGGCGAGATTGAAACAATATCGCGGTCACCTACTGTATTTTATCTTTTTTCTTCTGGGGTGGGGGTATTTATAGTTGTGTAAGGTATTTCATTTACAGTTCTTTGTTTTATGTTTTTTTTTTACTTTTTTGATGGCCATTTGATTGTAATTTATGTCACTTTAAATGTTTTGATTTACTTTTTCTATGTCTGTGTTTTGTTTCTGTGAAAAAAACATAACTTATTTATGCCATTAAAGGGTGAATTGGTCCATAATGCAAAATTTCACAAAATGCTCCTAATTTTTACCAAAATTTTAGGTAAAGGACAACTCCTAATTTCATTGATCTGTATTTGACTTGTCCCACACACAAAGAATACATTCGATAGAGTTTGCAATGCACTTGGAATATGACTGGAGGTGGTCCTCCAGGCTAGAAAGAAAAAATAAATAACACAATAAAACAGATTACTGAGGATTATCAAAAACTGAAATGATGCAAATTGAGGGGAGTTTTTTTTTACTTTAACATAGTTGCAGTACTTACTGGATATCATTTGCAGTTTACTGAATGATTTAACATGACAAGATGAGTGCTTTAAGCCTAGATACAAATAAAGGAGATTAAATTACTCCTTCACAAATGATCAGTTCTTCATATGCTAAATGCTCCTTTTTCTTTAGAAAGAATTAGTGTAGAAACATGGACTTTATAGGCACACGTGTATATTAAAACCGTTGCATACAAACACATAAAAAAACATATAATTGAGTGACCTCAAGGACTCTCATACCACCTCTAATACATGTGGCTATTAATATGGCTATCTAATATGGCTATTAAGTGTCACCAACCACCAGAAGGAGGTGAGAGACACACAACAGAGTAGATACTTATCTACACTGGCGGAATGAGTGATATAAATTGTTATAACAATAACCAGCAAGGTCCAATGGTAGAAAAAAGAGCATTTGACTCAAATAGCCAATCACCTTTAAGGACAAAATCTGTGGTAAATTAAGCGTCCCTGGCATTGCAGCCAGAGAGAGCGTTGAGTCAACATCTCAAGGAGGAAGAGGAGGAAGAAGAACAGAATAACGGAAGGCGGCCGCAGCGGGGGCGGTGGTTGTGTTCAGAGGTCGCTCAGAGAATCACTCTACATGTTACACGCATGAGTGTGCTTCTTCAGGAGTTTACGTATCATAGGCTAAGTGCAGGCGTGTAGTCAAAATATAAGTATGGCTATTAAGTGTCGCCAAGAAGACCACCAGAAGGAGGTGAGAGACACACAACAGAGTAGATACTTATCTACACCGGTGGAATGAGTGATATAAATTGTTATAACAATAACCAGCAAGGTCCAATGGTAGAAAAAAAAGCGTTTGACTCAAATAGCCAATCACCTTTAAGGACAAAAGCTGTGGTAAATGACAGAAGACGAGCAATCACCATGTGTGGTCAAGTGAAGGTATAATAGCCAGTCAGCCAGTTACATGTGGTATATATATATATATATATATATATATATATATATATATTAGAGGTGGTATGAGAGTCCTTGAGGTCACTCAATTATAGTTTTAACTTTATCCCATTAAAACATTTTTTTTTTTTTATATATATTTTTTTTTACCTAATACACGTGTGCCTATAAAGTCCATGTTTCTACTCTAATTCTTTCTAAACTATATTGGGACGCTGGCACACTGCTACTTGTGTATCCACAGTATCACCATGTGATGATACACATAGTTCACATTTTTTTGCTCCTTTTTTCTTGTTGAAATCAGCTAAAACCACAAAAACCTAATTTCAAACTCTGAAACTCCTTTTGAACCCACCCCAATCTCATACATCGCAGCCTTGCAAGTATTTGCACCCTGTACAATATGACATTATCATACTACAGATTTACTACAATGTATGAATACTGTTACAGCCTTACTTCATGTAGTATAGACAGATAATTTAAATGTCCATTTGCTTTAAAATCTAGGAACTTAAGTTCTCAGAAAATACTGCAGGAAACATAAAAAATGGTTCATTTAGCAAGACCTCATAATTTTTAAAGGTTGCAGCTTTTTTCATTCCAACATACAGAAAAAAACACCAAAATGGTATCTATCCTTATGCAAGATACTCTGATAGAGCAAGACATCTCAACAAACACTTGAAATGCAACCAAACCCAAGCCGCCACTTCATTTGATATATGATGTCATTAATGTCAAGCTATCAGTGGACAAGAGTAAAAGAGACAACAGCAAAGCTGACTAAAAACAAATAGTTTTGATTAAACTCAAGGACATTCAGTACAGCTTTCAGCAAAAAGACATTCATCATTTCCCAAGCTATTGCTGCTGTTATTTTTCTGGTATCCAAAATTCCCAACTGCATTGAAAGAGATTCTGCAAGAGCAATCATATTCAAAAGGGTCACATAACTAAGCAGTTGAATTATGCTTGTTTTATCTATGCATTATTTTGGTTTAAGATTGAAGTTGAAATATGTTTAAAGTATATTGATCACTGTATAATGCAATGTGAGTAAAAATATATCTTCACCTTTAGAGGGGTTTACTTATGTTTTAATAAAGTAAATATAAAAATGAACACAACATCGCAAAAAATAAACAACATAAAATAGCCAAAAACAAATGTTAAATGCACATGGCACAAACTGTCAATCTGCTTGTTTTGTTTCTAATTTAAATAAATTTGTATCTTAATACTTTGTGTTCAAGCCAACATCCTCCTAAAAACACTGCAAATATTACTCCTAAATATATTATGTAACATTACACCCTTATGCTGACCCTATTACCTGCCTTTCACCTAAGTCCTAAAATGTAACTTACCCCTGCTTAAAAGGACCCCGCCAAGAGGTGCCTGTACATACACGCTTTAGTCTTACTAATTTCAGCGTTTAATATCTAAAGTCCCATGCACAAGATTTAATTTTCCGACAGGAATTGAGTGACGACAGGCTGTTGGGGGAAAATCTGACCGCTTGTACTCTCCATAGGACAATTGTTGTGGTTTTTCCATCGACAAATGTTGGATAGCAGGCTTTAAAATTTTCCACGGACAAATGTCTTTTGTCGGATTTTCCGAGCGTGTGTACAGAAGTCCGTTGGACAAAAGTCCAAATTACAAACACACATGCTCAGAAGCAAGGATGAGCTGGAAGAGGTCGGTTTTGTAAACTAGTGTTCGGAGAATTAACATTTGCGACGTGGCAAATTAGAAAGCCTCAAAATGCAGCTCACATTCTCTTCTTCTTTAACCACTTCAGCCTCAGAAGATTTGGTTGCTGAATGACCGGGCCATTTTTTGCGATTTGACACTGCGTTGTTTTAACTGACAATTGTGCAATCATGCGATGCTGCACCCAAACAAAATTGATGTACTTTTTTTCCCACAAATAGAGCTTTCTTTTGGTGGCATTTGCCTCTGCGTTTTTTATTTTTTGCGCTATAAACAAAAAAATGTCAAATAGTGGCAGCTGGTTGGCAAGCGGTTAATAGGATAATAATAAAACTGCTTTATTGGTGATACTGATTGAGTTATGGCAAGCACATTTTCAAAGGCTTTTTTTTCTAGCGATATCAAGAATAATAATATGTTTTATATATATATATATATATATATATATATATATATATATATATATATATTTTTTTTTATTTTTTTTGGTGTTACCACACATTATCCCGTCATTTTTAAAATCAAAGATAAAACTATGTTGGTGTCCTTTGTTAATTTTTATATTGTATTTTTTAAAATGTAACTGCCTGTTTCCAAACTGTCATTTGAAGTAAAACACATAGCCGAGTATTATTCTCCAAATTTTCTTTTTTTCTTTTTTTCTTTTTTTTTAAAGAAAATAAATAATATTAGACATGCTATCTGCCAATAGAACTCCGCGTTTTTTTTTTTTTTAAAGCCAGCAGCTACAAATACTGCAGCTGCTGACTTTTAAAATAGTGAGACTTACCTGTCCAGCGCGCCTGCGATGTCGGCACCCGAAGCCGATCTCTAGATCGTCTCTCGGGTCCTGCCGCCGCCATCTTGGGTATGGGAATCAGGAAATGGAGCCTTTCGGCTTCATTTCCCGGTTCCCTACTGCGCATGCGCGAGTTGCACTGCGCAATAAGGACGGTCCCCGCTGCCTCTGGGATCTGTGTGTTTCCCAGCAGGCAGCAGGGCACTTGCGGAAAGGGGCGGGCACTTGTGGAAAGGGGCGTAATCTACACCCCTTTCCGCAGAGAGCTATCCCGGAAGTGGGTGCAGATACCTGTACTGTACAGGTATCTGCACCCCCCTCCCCCCTGAAAGGTGCCAATTGTGGCGCCGGAGGGGGGGAGGGTTCCGATGAGCGGAAGGTCCACTTTAGGGTGGACCTCCGCTTTAACCAAAAAGTGCATTGTATGCATCCAAAAAAAATAGAAAATATACCATATCAAATCATTAACCAAAAAATAAAATAAAAGCCTCATGCATGTGTCCTGCTTCTTAATATAGGGGGTCAACAATGGCAAGAGTTGATGAAAGCAGGAGTCCGTCATCCGGAGATAATACCGAAAATTATCTTGATCATTCTCCTTGAGTTCCCACAGCAAAGGCAAACAACATAATTAGTCAGGATTAATAAAGCAACCAATTTTTGGTCCAGGAAATCCTCCTCCTCCTGTTCCTTGACTGGACTTGGGTCAAAGCAATAACTCCAAGGCCAATAATAAATAACACATTATTTCCTCCGATTCCGCAGCATGGCTGGTTGATGAATGGCTGTTCAGAAATGAGCTGAAAAACACAAACTGAAAAGCACCAAATGAAAAGCGAGGAATGAAAAGCGCGAAATGAAAAGCACGAATCAACACTCACCAAACTTCTACTAACACGAAATTAGCAAAAGGAGCCCAAAGGGTGGTGCTAAAGATTTGGAAATCCACTTAGTACGTCACTATGTTCGTGTTTGTTGACCGACAATTGTGTGCCGCTTGTATGCAAGACAAGTTTAGGGCCAACGCCCTTTGGACAAATGTCTGCGGTTTTGTCTGCATAAAATCTGATCGCGTGCACAAGGCTTTAATCTGTAATATTTACAGCTGAATACTAGGTTGTTCAGACAGGCAAAGGTCTGATACTTCTACTTAAAGAGTAACACCCCTTTGGTGGAGGAAAAAAAAAACCCTCTGAGTGATTCATGTACATTCCAAGGATTTTACCACCTACCTTATGTTATTCTGAAGAAATCGTTGTTTGTGTGTTTGTCTGTGTCCACGTACAAATAGATTGTGACTTTTTAATTATCAATTGGCTGCTGCACTTGCAGGGTTCTAATGAGAAGAGTAGCATTTAGATGTGATTAACCCTTTAGGAGAATCCCACCAAAACTGACATTTTTGTTGCAGAGGATGTGAAAATTGTCCAAAAACTTATTTGCATCTTAGAGCAAATGTCCAGGAAAAATCAGTGAGCCAATCAAGTAGGAAAATACATTCTGGGATGCTTTCCGTACACCATCTGTGTACAGAACGCCTTTACCCTTCAGCATGCTATATTGAATTGCATTTTACAGAAAACGAAAGCACTGCAGATTCAAAAAGGAAGGTAATTTTACATTTTTTAAATGTTACGCAGTGGTACCCACGTAGGGGCTGCTAAGTGTTGTGGCCCACTTGTCACCCTGTCCAGCCCAGCATTTACTTCCCAGACAATAAACAATCTATTAGCTTTGTTTTTGTTGTTTTTATTGAGGGGATAAACTTGGATGGGCAAAGGAATATATAGGATTTCCAGTAAAGATCATAGAAATTTGGTTGGGACAGAAGAAGTCCAGAAGATTCGCTCCATTCCTCCTCCTGCAAATTGCTTCCTATCTAGTGGTTCGCTCCATTCCTCTTGAATGTTACTTCATATTTAGTGGTTCCAAGAACAGCTAGCACATGTTGGTTAGGCCTGATACTGGCTCAACCAGGCCTTAGCAATAGCCTTTTGCATAGCTACCTGACTTCACCCGCCCCTGGCATTGCAATCCTCCCTACTGGCTCCACACCCACCTCTGACTGTTTACGTTTAGTCCCCTCTGGCTTTCCTCCCTAGTCCTCCTGACTGCACATGTCACTCACCAGCCCTCCTGGCTGAAACGGGTGGTTCCCTCCTGAAGATTTGCCTGGCAGTACTAGCTCCTGCTGTCCTCTCTTGCTCCTCCTGTGCCTCCTGTTCAGAGCTTCCACAATTTTGCTGGAGGGCTCCATCCTGCATCTGAGCCCCAGGCCCAAGGTCACCCCCCCAGACTGGGGAGCTCCCTCAAAAGCCTTGTCAGCCTAGTACTCCATCCTCAGTTCTTCCACCCAACCACTCCTCTCCAGCTGGGCAGTCTCTAGGTATTTCAAGGAGGCCTGCCCCCTGACAATCCTAATTGGGGATTGGTCAGGGCTCCCTGAGACATCCCAGACAGCTCCACCTCTCTTCCCCTCCTCTTCTTCTAGAATCCTCTAGAAGAAAGAGGGAGGTACCAGTGAGCTGATGCTGTCTGTAATAGTTGCTACTCTGAGCTACTCCCAGCCCACACAAAGCTAAATGTACCTACACTTACCAAAAAAAAAAAAATTACTCTTGCCCCTACTTAGGCAACACTCCCTCCCCACCAAAATCCAGCTGGTCCCTCAGCTTGGAAAATTTACAAAAAAAATGTCTCCTGAACCCAGGAGAGAGGGCACCCCATAAGATAAAATGTAAGGGGAAGGGAAACAACTTGAACTGTACAAGTAAATTACACAAAAATATATAAAGATTTCTGATAGGTATTTACATATGTACAGCTAATATAACACACACGCCTAGCTACAGATCCCTGTGGCTAACAATAACATATAATACACATTTGAGCCAGAGCATCTCTGTTTTGCAGCTCTCATTTGTTTTTGAAAATAAAGAAAATAATTATTATTATTTTTTTTTTAATTTTCAAAATTTTGTGATAAAAGCAAGATCTGCAAAATACTCAACATTCCTCTCAGCAAATAGCTTGGAGTGTCTACTTTTCAAATGTCTGGTGTCAAATGTAAACAGCAATTGCACCATGCATGTGAAGTATCACTGCAAAGGTCAGATTGAGGGCAGAAATTTTAGCAGTAGACCTCCTATGCAAATCTAAAGTGGTAACCTATAAAAAAAATATTGAAATACATATGACACAAGACCGAAGCTAGCGTTCGCCTTTGCGCGTGAGCACGGGGGGACAGAAGTGATTTTTTTTAATTATTTAATTTTACTTTTCTATTTTGTTTTTAAACTGTTCCTTTCTTTTTTTTTATATATTTTTGATTGTTATCTCAGGGAATGTAAATATCCCCTATAATAGCAATAGGTAGTGGCAGGCACTCTTTTTTGAAAAAAATGGGGGTCTACTAGACCCTAGATCTCTCCTCTGCCCTCAAAATATCTGACCCCACCAAGATCAGTGTGATAAAATGATTTCCCAATTTCCCAATGGCGCTGTTTATATCCGGAGAAACCCAAGTCATTAAATGCTCGCAGCTTACGGTTTCTTAGGCCATAGAGATGATTGAAGCCATTCCGGTCTCTGATCAGCTCAATGGTCGCCTGGCGGAACCACTAGCTGCATTCTCGGGTTCCCTGTTGGGACAGGAGAGCCCAAGAAAACAATGGAAGACAGTGGGGGAGCATTCACTTCCACTGCTTGTAAAAGCAGTGTAGAGGCTAATTAGCCACTGGGATTGCTTTACATGAAAGCCTACCACTGGTTGAAAAGAATGATACCAAGATGATACCTAAGTCTGCAGGCATCATTCTAGTATAACCACTCAAAGTCCAGCAACATACCAGTACGGTGCTGGTCCTTCTTGGGCATATATTGTAAGGCTCGTTTTTTCATGCAGCCTGTGGGCTAAATGGAAAAAAAAAGAGATTGATCAGTGGGTATGTCCACCATTAGAATACCACCCTTCATCCACCCACTTCTAATTATGGGCATACATGCACCATTTTTTTTAACTGTGGTGGAGAAATCACCTCCTACAGCACTGGAGTCGTTGATTTGCGTATTGTGAGAGCAAACGCTGTCTCTGTCAAGATAAATAAATCAGTGCTGCAGCTAAATGGCATACCTGCTAAGCAAATGATGGTTAACAATAAAACAGTAACATTACAGTATAACTGTAAGACATACCATACCTGTAAAGCAAATACAATAAAACATAATAAAAATAAAACATTTTAACTCAATCTATGCCTAAAAAATATATGCCGAAGCATGGATGCAATCCCCCCTAATATTAGGAAGAAAACGCTCCTCCACCCCTGCCCCCATGCTTCGGCATATACGCTCTTTTTTAAAATGTGGTGGTGAAATCACCTCCTACAGCACTGGAGTCATGGCTTTACGTATCATGGGAGCAAACGCTGTTGCTGTCAAAATAAATAAACCTGTGCTGCAGCTGAATGGCGTACCTGCTAATTAAATGATGGTTAACAATAAAACAAAGTAGCATTACAGTATAACAGTAGAGCCCCGTACACACGAGAGGACTTATGTCCGACAGACTTCCGAAGGAGTTCTGCCGGAGTTCTGCCGGAGTTCCGACAGAGTTCTGACGGACTTTTCGACTGAGCGGACTTGGCCACACACAATCACACCAAACTCAGACGGATTCGAACGTGATGACGTACGACTGGACTCGAATAAGGAAGTTCATAGCCAGTAGCCAATAGCTGCCCTAGCGTCGGTTTTAGTCCGTCGGAATAGCATACACATGAGCGAATTTTTCGGAGGGACCGGGTCCGGCGGAGTTCCGTCGGAAAAATTTGAAGCATGTTCCATTTTCTAAAGTCCGTCAGACTTTTGCGAATCAAAAGTCCGTTGCAGCCCACACACGATCGAATAGTCTGACGGAATCATTCCGTCGGACTTTGGATGTTGAAAAGTCCGCTCGTGTGTACGCGGCATAAGACATACCATACCTGCAAAGCAAATACAATAAAAAAGTAAAAATAAAACATTACAGTTCTAACATACAGGAACAATAGAGAGAGGACAATGGCTATAGAACAATAGAGATTGAACAATACAGTGGACAATAGAGAGCAAACATAAAAGAGAGAACAATAGAGAGAGAGAAGAAAAATAAAACCGCAACTATTTTTGGATTTTTTTTTGCACTTTTATATGAATTGTAAATTGTAAACATTCCAGATTAGGGTCTCTCAAAATGTGATGGCAATCTCATCTTTCAAGAACCTGTGTAAGTGTGCCGTAGGACTGTGAAGTGCTGTACCATATGCTAATACTCCACTAGTGTGTGGAAATAATTGGCCTGGGCCTGGAGACTGATCGGTTCTGAAGCTAATCCGATCATCACGGCCGCCTAGGGGGCATGCGCGCACACCCCTAGGTGGCCACGTGCCCGATGTACAGCTATAACGCTTCGCCCAGCCAAGCCAACCTACCGCTTCTCTGGTTCAATAGACTTCAAAAAGCATGTAGTGTATTTTTGCCATGATTTTGCCCAATTTTACAGTGATTTTGTCCAAATTTTGTCCAAAATTTTGTGAAAATGACCAAAAGAAAAAGCATTAAAATGCAAAATGCAAACTTCGGCAAAATCACGTGTGCAAAAACACAAAAAGCACAGCAAAAAGCTCTGCAGAAACGGGTCAAAAGCAAATTGCATAAGTGTGAACCAAGCCTTAGTGCTGACAGCTCCCCTCAGTCTATGTTTTTTAACCTTAGTGCAGTGAGTCTTTTTCTTTGTAATAGGCCAATTATGCCTGTTCTTTTTTCCAAACCTCTGAATTATATAGTGTCACTTTAGTGATACTACTACCACTAAATTATTGACTTCTCAGACCCCACCACACCCCACTTGTTTTGCATAGTAAATAAGCTGGAGGTTATCCTGAGTGATGCCGTTGACCAAATATGTTCATTGACATTTCCCTTTTTGGTGAATAAGTAAGGTATCCCTTACTCATTCACATGTGGGGGGGGGGGGGGGGATATCTGTGGACCCCCAATGCCAATGTTGGCTTCCCTATTCCAATACATCCCCCCCACAGGACCTCCCATCTATTGTTTCTAGGGTGTGGGAATGAGTCCCTCTTTCTCATCAACATAGGAGGGACATGGTACCTCAGTGGGCAGGGGGCCATGGCAAGGTACTCTCCCCATGTTTAAGGACATGTGAACATGTGATCTGGTATGGTTCAGAAGGAGAAGGAGGCACATGCTCAATGTCCCTCTTTTTCCTAGCCAGCCAAACTGCATGCCCAAAAAAGGGTCCAGTATGTTTTTTGGGGGGAATCCCCAATCCTTTCTTTTTGCCTGTGATTCATATCAGCAATAAAGGTCTGGGATGGAAATTAGAGAGGGCCCCGCAATGTTTTTTTTTTTTTTTTTGCTTGCCACCCCCTGCAAATCTATGCCAGACCCTTATCAAGGATAAAGGTCTGATATGGATTCTGGGGAAGGAACCCACATGTTTTGTTTTTTGTTTTTGTTGCATGGCCATACCAGTCCAGCCATACCAGTCCACATGCCCTACAGAAAAAAAGGCAAACAAATCCAAGATAAGGGGCCAGACATCTATTTAAAGGGATACTCCATACACAAAAAGAAAATTTTGTGGCCCCCAACCAAAACTCATACCAGACCCTTATCCTTTATAAGGGTATTTTATGGACTTAAAGGGGGAGCCCAGGCAAAGGAAAAATTACTTGTGGTTCCTTATAATCCATACTAGACCCTTATCTAGGCATTCAGCCTGGCTGGCCAGGAAAGTGATGGACAGTTGGTGTGCCCCCAAACTTACTAGGACATATGCCCTCAATAATTGCTACAACAACCAACCAATATAAACAAAACGACCCATGTCAACAATCCTCTCTCACCAAGATCTCACTGCAAATGAAAGCTGATATGTAAATTACATATCATATGTGGTCAATGACATCACTCAGGATCCCCTGGCCCTTTTGTTTACAAACATACAGTATATTACCAAAAGTATTGGGACACCTACCTTTAAACACACATGAACTTTAATGGCATCCCAGTCTTAGCCTGTAGGGGACTAAGTATTGATCTGCCCACCCTTTGCAGCTATAACAACTTTAACTCTTCTGGGAAGGCTGTCCAAAAATTTTATGAGTGTGTCTATGGGAATTTTTGACCATTTTTCCAGAAGCGCATTTGTGAGGTCAGGCACTGATGTTGAACGAGAAGGCCTGGCTCCCAGTCTCTGCTCTAGCTAATCCCAAAGGTGTTCTAACGGGTTTGAGGTCAGAACTCTGTGCAGGCCATCAAGTTTCCACACCCCAAACTTGCTCATCCATGTCTTTATGGACCTTGCTTTGTGCACTGATCCAAATCATTTGGTGGAGAAGGGATTATGGTATGTGGTTGTTTTTCAGAGGCTGGGCTTGGTCCCTTAGTTGCAGTGAAGGGAACTCTTAAAGCGTCAGCATACCAAGACATTTTGGACAATTTCATGCTCCTAACTTTATGGGAACAGTTTGGGGATGGCCCTTCCTGTTCCAACATGACTGCACACTAGTGCACAAAGCAAGGTCCATAAAGACATGGATGAGTGAGTTTGGGGGAAGCAACTTTACCGGCCTGCACAGAGTGCTTACCTCAACCCAATAGAACACATTTGAGATGAATTAGAGCAGAGACTACTAGCCAGGTCTTCTTGTCCAACATCAGTGCCTGACCTCACAAATACTTTTCTGAAAGAATGGTCAAACATTCCCATAACCACACTCCTAAACCTTGTGGACATCCTTCCCAGAAGAGTTGAAGCTGTTATAGCTGCAAAAGGTGGGCCAACTCAATATTTAACCCTACGGAGTAAGACTGGGATACCATTAAAGTCCATGTGCACGTAAAGGCAGGTGTCACATTACTTTTGGTAAGTTGGCGAGGGGGGATCTGTCAACTAGTAGCAACAGTTTTTTTTTTTCAAATGTCCCTTTCCCTGGAGTACATCCTACAAGTGTGCCACTTCATGTGCAGGTTTATGTTAATGTTGTTATTTTAAGGAACTGAGTAATTTTAATGTTGCTCTTTAGGCATTTTAAAAAGGCCTGCTCCCCACAAATTTTTTTTTTTTTTTTTACATCCTTTTTTACTGCTACTTTATATGTTTCCTGTGGCAGTGCTTGCAAATTAATCTTAAAAAAGGGCCAAAAGATTCAGCTCTCATAGACTTAACCACTTAAGCCCCGGACCATTTGGCAGGCCAATGACCAGAGCCTTTTTTGCGAGTCGGCACTGCGTAGCTTTAACTGACAATTGCGCGGTCCTCCAACATGGCTCCCAAACAAAATTGACGTTCTTTTTCCCCACAAATATAGATTTCTTTTGGTGGTATTTGATCACCCCTGCGGTTTTTATTTTTTGCGCTATAAACAAAAAAACAGCGACAATTTTGAAAAAATTGAAAAAAAACACATTATTTTTTACATTTTGCTATAATAAATACACTCCAAAAATATATAAAAAAATATATTTTTTTTTCCTCAGTTTAGGCCGATACGTATTCTTCTACATATTCTTGGTAAAAAATAATTAAAAAAATCTCAATAAGCGATTATTGATTGGTTTACACGAAAGTTATAGCGTTTACAAAATAGGGGCTAGTTTTGTGGCATTTTTATTAATAACTATTTTTTATTAGTAATGGCGGCGATCAGCGATTTTTTTTTTTTTTAGAATAGCACAGATTTATTTTAAACATTTACATAATAGTATTTTTTTTTTTTTTTTTTAAGGTTTTTATTGTAGTTTTACAGAATAACAATAAGTATTGAACGGTGTCATACATCAGTAGATTGAAAATCGCTTACCGATACATACTTGTTATCAGAATACAAACAGTTGCGAACTATTTCAACAGTGAAGCACAGTATAAATGCTGGGAGGAAGGCTGAGAACGGTGTCAGGCCACTCCAGACACCCCATCTGGGAACTAACTGTGTCTGGAGGCGGCAGACAACCCCTTCCCGAGTGTGCAGTATAAGTCGATGCAGGAAAAACCTAGAACTTAACTGAAAGAAGGGGAGAAATAATAAAAAAAAAAAAAAAAAAAAAAAACAGTTACAAACATAGGTCCCTAGTTTTTAGGGTCGACAGTACATCACAGTTGATTACATAAGACTTGGAACCCGATGTTGGGTGCTTCCACACAGTTGTTTGCAGGCAATTTGAAATACAATTCTGCCAATACAGGGGGATGCAATGGCGATCAGCGATTTTTATAGTGACTGTGACATTATGGCGGACACATCGGACATTTTTGGGGCCATTGTCATTTATACAGCAATCAGTGCTATACAAATGCACTGATTTCTGTGTAAATGACACTGGCGGTGAAGGAGTTAACCACTAGGTGGCAGTGTAGGGGTTAAGTGAGCCCTGGGGATTGTTTCTAACTGTGGGGGGGTGTGGCTGTGTGTGGCACATCACTGATCTCTGCTCCAATCACAGGGAGCAGACATCAGTTTACATTAGCATCTCCCCCCGTTCTTCCTCCCCGTGAGACAATCCCGGGTATCCCCACAGCGATCGGGTCCATGGGATCCGCGATCGGACTCACAGAGGTCCTGACCGGCACGCGCACGCAATGGCACGGCGCCAAATTTAAAGGGACGTACCTGTGCGCCCATTTGCCGACGTACATCTGCGTGAGCCAGTCGGCAAGTGGTTAAAGCGTTACTAAACCCAGAACTTTGCCTTTACTATATCTAGTCCCTCACAGTACACAGAACATGGGAATGCAATTATTTTAGTTAATATAAACTGCTAAATACCTTTTCTCATCAGCAGTATATACAGTAGCAGTCTTGTGACTTCTATGAATGTCTGCTTAAAGCTTGTAGGAGGAGTTTTCATTCTACTCTGACTGTCCTGTGAGTCTACAGGTCCCCCAAACCTCTGTCTTGGCCCTGTTCCAATCACATATGCTCTCTCAAAAAAAAACACTCTCTAGCAATACACCCCAAAGTGAGCATGTGCAGCATGACTCCAATGCTCTGTACTATATGGAGATGGATTGAAGACTGTGCAAAAAGGGGATGAACAGGATCAAACAGCCTTTATACACAATGCAGAGGATTAACACCTTAGGTTCCACAGTGAGTATACAAGCATGTTTTACTGTTGTGGGTTTAGTAACATGCTTAGGGTAGTTCGATAACTATGTTCAGGGCTCACAGATTTTAGGCTGGGTTTGCAAATGCTTCTACAAACCAAATCAAGGCCAATTTGTTCATCTCTAGGCTTTACCCACTATTTTAAAATGAGGAATAACCCCTTTCCCACTCTGTAATGAAAGTGAGACATTCTGTAAGGCTGGATTCACACCCTATGCAGTTTTAGTGCTTTTTGCATTTGCATAGGTGTGAATCCAGCCTAAGCCCACGTACACACGGTCGGAGATTTTGCCAACCAAATCCGTCGGATTTTGCCCGTCTGATTTAGTCCGACGGATTGTGACCGAAACTGTTGCATACACACGGTCGGGCCAAGTTGTCTGATTTCGCGGTTGCCAAGAACGCGGTGATGTAAGCCGTGTACGGCGGGACTAGAAAAAGGAAGTTCAGCACCACGTCCGGCACCCTTTGGGCTCCTTCTGCTGATCTCGTGTTTTAGTAGAAGTTTGGTGAAAGATGATTCGCGCTTTTCAGATTAGTGGTTCAGATCGCTACTGCTCTTCAGTTTGTGCTTGTCTTTGTGTATCTGATAATCAGTGTGTGCAGTCATTAAGTATTTGTTTCTCATTGTGGACTCTATCTTGGTATAGTACGCTTTGAAAGGCATTTTTTATTGTCTGCTTGCTTCTGCTATTCAGGTCGTCCTTTCAGGCCTTACTGTTTAGCGTTGCTTTCTGGTGTCCATTCTGACCAGCCAACCATTTTCCAAACATGTTTCGTCTACGTACTCATCGTACAGTTTGTGCTGTGCAGGGGTTCTTACTTTGACTTTGACACAAGCCAAAGGGCTTGTGTCAAAGTCAAAGTAAGAACCCCTGCACAGCACAAACTGTACGATGAGTACTTAGACGAACCTTCAGGACCTCAAGTTCTCTACAGGCATCTCCCCCCAGGCTCTGGGGATCATTATTCCAGAGACCTGTTCTGCCATCATTCAGCTCCTGCTGAAGGACTATATTATGCTAATTTTTAACCTTAAACATCACATTCTATGTATTTCATGGTTGCTAATGTCTTGCATTTCTTTCCTCATTCCCTAATTACCATCACTGCAATATGCTCTAATTCATATGCTCTGCCCCTTTGTCCTCCTGTGGATTTGCCTCACTAACTTCCCCACCATGCTCTTCTTGGCCCCTAAAACTATAGTCTAGTCACTTGACAATGTCTTTTGGCAGCTCCATAGTATTGCTTTCCCCTAAACACCCCCTAAAATGTCTACAAATGTGATGTGTGTGCTTCAAATCATGCAAAGTGACCTTTTTATTGTTTTTTGGAGTTGTGCCAAACTCATTAGTAACCCCCCTCTCCCCAACTGGTACCTCAGCTGATAGCAATTCTCTATCTGATGACTTGACCCAACCCAATACACACTCTAAATACCTTTTTCATGATCACATTTATGGAACAATTCACCAAAGCATGTAGTGTAAGGGCCTCAATACTTTCAAATGCTAGTTTTATTTTTTTAACACATTAATTTTCTTGCTATGTAATAGCAGAATGTCAAAATGTGCTTCCATTTTGTTATTATGACACTTCTTACCTGTCCGGTGGGCTGCCAATAGTGTAACTAAGGAGGGGCTTCACAAAGTATCACACATTATTTAGGCATTCAGCTCTCAATCAAGTGGAGAGGGTTACCTCTCCTAAACATCCCCCCTCATTTTTTATCAAGAGCCCATCAGATGGGGGGGGGTGGGGGGTTAGGACTCTCATAAGGGGACCTTATACTTTAGGCTTTAAATACTCATTTTAAAAAATGTTATACTAATTTTGTCCAAAAATGTGGGTGTCTAATCTGCATGCAATGTTGATTTGTAAAATTACTAGTTTTTTTTCTTGTGTCACTACACAGTGTCCTTCAACGCCACAGGAATGGCAGACTGTGGCCTCCCACTTTGCCATTTTTCGTCAAGTTGTGCCTTTTTCAGCAACAGTGCAAACCCAAGTTAAGAGTGAGATGAGGGGACAGTCTCTTCTTCAGATAATCTTATTATGTTGTGGGTCTGCTACACACACACACCTTCTTTTTGTTAACTAATGTGTAGTGCATTACTGATCTAAATCATACTCCTTTTCAGCACCCTGGCAGGAAAATGGCATGATTGTCCAAATTTACACCTCACTGTGGGTGCTTTTTACTAAAGGCACATCCACTATGCACTACAAGTGCACTGCAAAAGTACACCTGAAACTGCACTTGGAGTGCAAAGTGGAGTTGCCTTTAGTAAATCACACTCCTTCTCAGCACAAGCTCAAATTTCACTACAAATACATTTTAATCCCAATGAAAAAGGAAGCCACACATTGTTGAGAATTAAACTTTTTAATACAAGCACATTCATATGTGCGTTTAGTAAAGGTTTTTACAACAAACCAAGATATTTTGGGTATCCAAAACCCAGTTTAATCATATTTATTTTTTACTTGTTTTTTTGTGTAAACAGGCATGTATCAAAGCGTAAAATACAGACCACAGGAACTTACAAAGTTCAACCTGGAAAAGTGAAAACAATATCAGACATGAGTATGTACAAACTGGGCTAATATTGCCTTCATCACATGGGGTGTCACCCCTGAAAAATACAAATTTGGAAGATGCACACAGTGTGTCAACATGTGCTATCTCCCATCATGGGGGATCAATGTACATGCTTTAGGGCTGCAACCCCTTCATCTCAGACACTTTCCACAAAACATGTACATTGATCCCCCATGATTTGAGATAGCGCATGTTTACACACTCTGTGCATCTTCCAAATTTGGAATTATGCAAAATACACCTTTTTTTAAAAAAAATTAAACCCTATCTAGTTTTTTCATTTTCACACTCTCCCCAAAACATCAATGATGTTCTTCATTTTATTTTTAACATCATTGATATTTTGTTGTTCAATTTCCAAATCCCTATTGCACCCCATTATCTCCCCGATCAAGATCTGGGCACTTTCACTGGTAAAACGGGAATCTTCCTCCACATCACCTAGGAAAAAAAAAAACACACCATGTAATCCAAATATGGTGATATACATTGATGAGCTTACCGGAAGCTGTGTTCTCCGACACTCACCTGTTGTGGTGACAATTTGGCCAACCTCCACGATCTCTCCTTCTTCCTCCTCCTCCTGCTCCTGCTCCTCTGTTTCTTCTTTTGGAAGTTGCCCTTTTTTGGGAGGGGTGTGGTCCCTGGTGTCCTCATGGTCCCTGGAGTCCTCATACTTGCCGAGTCTTCTCTCCCCTATGAGAATGTAAACAAAGATTAATTAGCACACAGAGGGCATAAATAGGAATATGAAACATTGCTTGGAAGTGTTGTACAATTGTTTTTTTGGGCCGAATTACAAGGTGAGAACATTATTGGGGCCACTTTGTTAAGCTGGAATACTTCCCTGCAGAACGATGTTTCATACGAACGAACGAAACCATGACCTTGAAAGTGGCCATTTTAAAATGCACAACATGAAATCAAAGCACATGGAGCATGTATGCAAGCAAGAATAATCATATGAACACACGACAACTACTTACTTTTTTTAAGAACACGCTTGATCCTTAGGTACTGCTCATGCTCCCTCAGTTTCAGTTCTGACCAGCGTTTTCTCAGTTGATCCTTGGATCGGCGTACCCCAAAATTCTTCAGAAGACTCTTCACAACTTTATTCATGATCTTGGCCTTTCTGATATTTGGGTTTGGGTAAGGTCCATACTTCCCATCATAGTCGGTCCTGTTCAATATGTCAACCATCTCTAACATCTCTCCAAAAGACATATTTGAGGCCTTAAATCTTGTCTTCCTGGATCGGGATGTTTCAGGCTCCTGGCTTTCCTCACCCTCCTCCTCGTTAGTGGAACTATTATTGCGCACCTGCGTTCTCTCCGCCATGTGCTCTCCCCACTGCGTGGGAAGCGAAGGGGCGGGGAATAGTCTGGAAAGAACGACAGGGGCGAGCGGAGTTTCACGCATGCGCACTGTATATAAAACGCCACACATGTATCGTCCGTATGATCTGGGAGGAGAGTGTGAGTCACGGACGCGGCGAACGTCGAAATGAAGGTAACATTTTTAACTTTGTGCTTCACTAGACTAGACTGCTTGTATCTAGGTCGCTGTTGGGACAAGATTAGGAGGGATTTTAATTGCATTATTAGTATTTGAGGGTTTGTCTTGTGTTGTGTCTTACAGACAAAATGGACCCATTCAACAATCCCAACTTTATGGGGCTATTCCTCGAGCTCTACATGGAGATGCCCTGCCTGTGGCAGTTCCACAACAAATTTTATTATGACAGATCAAAGAGGAATGCAGCACTGGAGAAACTGCTTGCTTTGGTGCAGATCAGGGTCCCCACGGCAGACATGACATATCTGAATCGCATAATTGTGGCCATGAAGCTTACATATTTCAGGGAGAGAAAGAAGCACCTGGAGTCTTTGAGAGCAGGAGATCCAGATGCTGTTTATTACCCCAGGATGGTGCACTTTGACAGGCTGCATGACCAGGGGGTACCCAGGCCACCACTCAGGCCACCACTCTCCAGGCTTCCTCCAAGGCATCCTTCACCCCCAGCTGAGGCTTCTGATGTCCAACCTGGGCCTTCCAGGCAGCACCATGTGGTGGGGCCCAGCTTGAGACAGGTATTGCATTGTTGAACATATTTCTTGTGTTACATTTAATGATGTTAACTAGATGTTCTTATTGATCAGTAAGTTGTGATTTCTCAAAGTGGTTTACATCTCAATAGACAGTAGTGACCAAGAATGATTGGGACGGGAAAGAAAAATGCTGGTATCAGAATGATAGTCTGTTCTATTTGGTAACAGTCAAATAGCAAAAGCCAGGAGCACAAAATGTTGTGATTGATGATCAAAAAACTAAAACTATGTCCCCTTTTCATACACAGGAAGACCTCAGTCGGGGGGAGGCTGTGGCAAGTGGCAGTCAGGAGGTCCAACAACGCCCTCCTTCTCCTCCTGCCCCAGCTACAGGAGCCCAGCCACAGCCTGGAAGGATGCCTGGTGGGAAGTCACAAAGGAAGACCAGAGAGTGATGGCCTGGGATGAGTCTGGTGTGCCAGAAGATGCAGCCTCTTCAAGATCACCATCCTGGGGACAGAAAGTTCATCTGAATTTCCTGCTCTCTAGGACTTCAGGAGCAGACTTCTCTCCCTGAGATATCTACTCCTCAGGCCACCAATTTTTTTGTATATGTAATTTAGTCATATCTGCCCTGGGGGCCAAAGGCTGCACCAAAGTTAAGAAGTTTTTCCAGTGCTGCGTTCCTATTTTTATTTTCGAGCAAAAAAAATAAATTTTATTTTTGTTTGATGAAATACTTGTGTAATGTGTTTTCCTTCAAAAAGTAGAGTTTATTTGTGAGCAGGCAGGTACATTTCCAAAATACAAAGTGAACTAAATAACAAGGGGTACCAACACTAAACAACCTCCTGTAGATTAAAAAAGAAAAAGAAAATCTAAAAAATACAATAATGTTGTTGTTGTAAGTTTACACTCAAAAAAAAAAAGTAAAAAAAAAAAGGAGAAATGAGCAGTGTCTTTAACCACTTCCCGACCAGCGCACGACGATATACGTCGACAGAATGGCACGGGCAGGCATATTGGCGTACAGGTACGTCCAATATTCGATGCCGCCCTGCCATCGGGAGCGCGCCGCCGCCGGCGCGCTCCCGCGCTGGTCGGGACCCCCGTGAGTCTGGTCGCGGGACCCGCGGACTCGATCGCCGCGGGCATCCCCGCGATCGTCTCACGGAGCGGCCGAATGGAGGAAATGCTGTGTAAACAACATTTTTCCATTCTGCCTAGCAACTAGTGACGCTGATCTCTGCTCCATGTGATTGGAGCAGAGATCAGTGTACACTAAATGAAAACCCAACCCCCCCACAGTTAGTAACACACCCCTAGGAACACTTAACCCCACACTGCCACCCACTGGTTAACCCTTTCACTGCCAGTGTCATTTACACAGGAATCACTGCATTTATATAGCAGTGATTACTGCATAAATGACAATGGTCCCAAAAATGTGTCAAAAATGTCCGATGGGTCCCCAACAATGTCGCAATCACAATAAAAATTGCAGATCGCCGCCATTACTAGTAAAAAAAAAAATAATAAAAAATTATTAATAAAAATGCTATACAACTATCCCTATTTTGTAAACGCTATAACTTTTGCGCAAACCAATCAATAATCGCTTATTGCAATTTTTTTTACCAAAAATATGTAGAAGAATACGTATTGGCCTAAATTGAGGGAAAAAATGTTTTTTTTATATATTTTTGGGGGATATTTATTATAACAAAAAGTAAAAAATAATGCGTTTTTTTCCAAATTGTCGCTCTATTTTTGTTTATAGCGCAAAAAATAAAAACTGCAGGGGTGATCAAATACCACCAAAAGAAAGCTCTATTTGTGGGAAAAAAAGGACGTCAATTTTGTTTGGGAGCCACGTCGCACGACCGCGCAATTGTCAGTTAAAGCGACGCAGTGCCGAATCGCAAAAAGTGGTCTGGTCTTTGACCAGCAAATTGGTCCGGTCTGAAAGTGGTTAAAGGAGATTTTTAGGGAATCCCCCCCCCCCAAAAAAAAACATCCAAAAAATAAAAAAAACATTGTGTAGATGTGACTTAAACTAAAATTGTAATGCTGAAATGGTTAAAAAAGAGTAATGAAATCCGTTCGGGAGAAGTGTGTGTGACTATGAGCATCAAAAGAAGTTGGTTCTTGCAGCATTGTAAAGAACAAGAGAATGCGCTTGATGAATTATTTTTTAACATTGCAGCGTGACAAATGTGCTATATCGCTTACGAGCAGTAGTTTTACCTGAACGAGCGCTTTCGTGTCGGAATTTGAATGTGAGCATGCGTGGCACTTGGTCTGATGAAAATGCTCTACACATGATCGGATTAGGTCCGTCCGGCCCAGTTGGTCGGGAAATCTTTCCAACATGTTGGAAAATTGGGTCGGACGGAGATTCGGACAGAATCAGTCCGATGCATACCACATACAGTCGGATTATCTGACGACACGGTCCGATAAGACGCATTCCGACAGATTCTCTGACCGTGTGTACAAGGGCTTAGGGTCCTTTCACACGGATGATCCGTTCAGGTCCGCCTGTCAGTTTTTCAGGCGGACCTGAACGGATGATCCATATAGCTCTACGGAGCGTCGGATGTCAGCGGTGACATGTCCGCTGGCATCCGAGCCGCTCCAATCCGAAAAAGTGTGACGGAGGAAAAAGCTATTTCATCATCGTCATCGGGTCGACACTGCGGCCCGTCGTCACCCGATCTCCCATGGGGGAGAGTGGTGCTGTGAGAGGTCCGTCCCTGCGCAGTGTGCAGAGACAGAACTGTCCTCTGACTGCTCAGCGGAGATCGCTCCGGCGATCCACGCTGTTCAAGCGGATATCCACGGGCGGATCATCACTGATCCGCCCCGTGTGAAAGGAGCCTAAGAAGCGAGAGGGAGGATCAGCACTAGGAGCTAATTAGGTGTGCTGCATCTACAAAGGAAACATGTTGACAAGGAAATTAGTGGAGGGATCAGGGTGCTGCTGCTCTTTTACTGTAAAGCCACAGGTTTGGGTGGCCAAACTGTATTATTAAATAGAGAAGTGTTTGACCTTGTCGTGCTGTCTGGTTGGCTATTTAAGCATCAGGGCAGACTGGATATAAATATAAATTCTGTGGCAGGTAAAACGATGTACTTCTATATGCATTTTAGCTGAGTATTTAGCTGTTTGGCAAAAGTTCTGCCCTAAATATTTTTTTTTTTATTATTATTTTTTGGGGGGCATCAATGCAGCATGGGTCTTAAATGGGGGAGGCTCACCAGGATGGTGTAGCAGCCTGTCCATCACCGTAACCAGTAATGTTATATACTTGTAGCTAACAGACATATTCATTGTCTGTGCTCTTCTAAAATATTATAGTGAAGCGTTCACTGTTTAACCTTGTTAATAGTTTGCCATTGAAGAATTTGTGGGAAAAAAAGCTACATTATAAGCATTAGCTGAGCATGAGAACAGTTGTAATATCACCCTCAGAGAATAATGAACAGATACTAGAGAATGAAATTCTGACATAGTTTACAGAGCAATAATCCAAACATCTGTTTTAATGACAAGGGATTTGAGAAGAATAGAGAGTACATGGGAACGCAATGCAAGTTTTAGTGCAGACCTAACATTGAATCAATGTTGTTCAGCTAAATACAGCTTGCCGCTAATATAAGCAATTTTCCTCATATTTCTGGGCCACATGCCAGATGTCAGGATTCAGTTACAGGCACAAGGTCAAGAGGGAATCAAGAAGATGAAATTATATGAATTTGAGAAATAGATAGATAATTACAGACAAAACAGCAAACCAAACAGCTATTTCAGCCACTCATGTTGCTTTGTTTTTTTTTTTTTTTTTACAAATAAGATTTAGGAAAGACTATAGTAATTCATGCTAAGATCCTTCTCATATTGTTTGGCATATAGGACACTGCTTTTTCTTCTATTTGTATATTTTCACAGATGCTTGACCTTTGTGACCAATTTGAATAAGGAATACAGAGAGAAATGAAATTACATTTGTAATTAGTTTTCTATGCTTTTGTTATACATGTTTGGAGTATTTATTGTATTCAGCTAGCGAGTCTTATTTTTGTTTGTCACAATGAGTATCTTTTTAAAGCTATCCATAGCTTATGCCTGAGTCTTTTCATTGGTACGTTTAAAGGACAAAGTGTACTTTTATATAAAGTATTCTTGTCTAGCCCTCTGATAAAGAAGTATTATGCCCTTACCTGCTCCCTACCTGAATACAATGACTATGCAATGGTTATATTCAGAGTCAGATCATCCACAAGGCAACCTAGGCTGGATATGATGTTGAAGGGGTCCAGCAGGAAATAGCGCAATTGGTCAAAGCTGTGCAACTACTTGCCACTTAACAAGGGAAGATGCACCTGTAGGCAGTTTGTGTCTGATGGTGCAGGCGAGGTCAATACCAACAAGGCTATTAAAATCTTTATCAATGTAAATTAAAGGAATGGAAAAAGGGGACAAATTATGGGTCCACTTTCTTGAGATTGTGGACTCCCCAAACCCCCCCCCCCCCCGTCAGCTATTATAGATTAGTGCAGCTAGCAGGACAGCAAAGATTAGGATATCTGGGCGAGGCCCCTTTAAGAAGGTGAAAGCCAGGGATTAGGGAAGGGCCAATCATGTTTAGGGGAATTTGCTGGAAGCTTTCCTGAGGCTACATAAGGTTAACAGGTGAGGGGGTATTCCTCTTTGCCTGTGGACCACCAAGAAGATTGGAGCTCTCCTCATAATGGAATCCCTATTGTGTCAGCTCCTGGAGAAGGCGGGCGGTACAGGAGGAGAGGAATGGCTTCGTCGCTGTCTAGAGTCAGACTCTGCCGAACAGCTGGAGGAAGATGGAGGCGGAGACTCAGCAGTGGGCGGCTGGTATCAATGGCGAAGGGAGGAGAGAGAAAGAGCCACCCCTTCGTGGAAGAACGAGCAGAAGTGTTCCTCCTGAACGTTTTCGGAAGGCTGTGGAGGCAGATGAAGAGGAGAGCAGACCTCGCGAACGGTCAGAAGATTCGGTCGGTGTGTCAAGGGGCCATCATGGCTCGAAGAAACGGCGAACTTACTCCCAGTCACCAGCAGACAGAGGCAGTCGGCGGAGTCAGGTACAGCAGCCAGCAGCAGAGCAAAAGGGGAGGAAGCCAGTGCAGCACCTCTCAAGGCAGCCTGCAGCTGAAATGACACAGCAAGGCACTCAGCGAGCTGAGGTGCCTCAGCAGTCCCAGGTTGGGTATTCCTTGCAACCCCCAGACCCAGTAGCACTTCTGGAGGTGGAAAGTCAGCATTGTGCGGGACAGCCTTAAGCAGCTGGTGAGTTAAATCAACTGCATATTCTGAATGGGTTAGTAGGATCTTTGTCTTCTCTGGTTCAATCTCTTTTTCAGGTGTCTGTGCCTCCCTCTTCTGCTGTGGCATCGCTGCCTGTTAACTCTTCTGTTGCTGTGCTCTCTCCTGCTCCTACTAGTTTCACAGTTCACAATGGGAATGTCAATAAGGGATTGCAGGATGACATTACAGGTCCTGAGTCATTACATACAGCTGCACCTGCTAATACACTGAATGTACCTGAAACATGCATGAAAGGGGTTATGCCATGTGAGATGTCACCATTAGGATGTCATTTAAACGTATCAGTAAAAGATAAGATATGGAAGGGGGAATATATAAACATACTTTCGCTCCTCCCCTCCTACAAGGAATTTATGATTAGATCAGACAAGAAGGGGGAAGAGAGAGGTGAGGAAGATAGTCGTAGGCCGGTCCCCAGGTCTTTTAACAATTGGCTACAGGCCTTCTGTATTTATGAGAGCATACTAGCGGAGAAGCACCCGGAGCTGTGTGGGGGTCTTTTTCAACATTTGGACCATATATTAGAGGCTTATAGGAGCTTTGGTGGCCTGGGCTGGTTTTACTATGATGAGTCCTTTCGCCAGAAACTGTCCATACACCCAGCATTAAAATGGGGAATGAAGGATGTTGGCTTGTGGCTCAATTTGATACTCCCTCAGAAGTCGGTGTCACCCAGGCCAGCTACATTTACCGCTGGAAAACCGGCTTTTAGAAAAGGCTGTTGTTTTGCTTTCAATGAAAGTCAGTGTCGTTGGAATTTGGCTTGTAAATACAGACATGAATGTTCAATTTGCGCCGGTACGCACCCAGCAGCGAAATGTTTAAAAAAAAATTTGAATGTCAGTCTTGGTCCTGCACAGAGGGATATTTTTCCAAAAAGCTTGCACTCCAGTGAGGCTGGAAAAAATGCACCCATGGCTGGACAGCTACCCAGACAAGGAGAAGGCACGTTTCCTCATTGAAGGTTTTTCTAAAGGCTTTCCTTTACCTTCTTTTTCTGGGGTTGGCTGTACATTAGTGGGGAATTTAAAGTCAGTAGACTTGTACCCTCAGCTAGTTAGGGATAAGTTGTGTAAAGAATTGGCGGAAGGGCGTATAGAAGGGCCCTTTGAGCATCCGCCATTCCCTAATTTTCGGATATCCCCATTGGGAGTAGCTCCTAAGTGTGAGCCTTATGCTTTCCGCATTATCCATCATCTGTCGTTCCCAAAAGGAGATTCATTGAATGATGATATTGATGAAAACTTATGCTCCGTTTTGTATGCGACATTTGAGGATACAATCAATCTAATTAAGAAGTGCGGCACTGGGGCTTTGTTGGCAAAGGCTGATATAAAATCAGCTTTTCGTCTCCTGCCTATTTCCCCGGAGGCTTTCAATTCCCTAGGTTTTTTCTTTGAGAAGCAATATTTCTTTGACAAGTGTCTCCCTATGGGGTGTTCACTGTCTTGCGCCTATTTTGAGGTGTTTTCCACATTTCTTCATTGGGTGTTGGGTGTGAGATCTGGTTCAGATAGTGTAATACACTATTTGGATGATTTTTTGTTTGTAGGACCATCAGACTCTACGCGTTGTGCTGAATTGTTGGAGTTACTTAAAGCCGTTGCATTGGAATTCGGTGTTCCACAGGCTGAAGAAAAGACATGCTTGCCTGGTACAGTATTAGAGTTTTTAGGCATTGAAATTGATACATGCATGATGGAGTTTCGTTTACCCGAGGCAAAACTTAGCAAATTGAAAGGTTTGATTGCAAAAGCTCTGCAAAAGAAGAAAATTAAGTTGAACGACATGCAATCTCTCCTTGGTTTTTTGGCTTTTGCCTGCAGAATTATGCCAGTGGGCAGAATTTTTTTTCACGTCGCCTTCACCTGGCTATTTCAGGTATGAAATCCCCTATGGCTCACATTCGCATGACTGTCGCTATTAAGGAGGATTTATTGGTGTGGTTTAGGTTTTTTGATGGTTACAATGGCCGGTCTTTCTTTCAGTCTGAGTTTATTTTTGCCCCAGATTTCCGACTGTTCACGGATGCAGCGGTCGCGAAAGGATTCAGAGCTATCTGGTAGAATCATTGGTGCTGTGCAAACTGGCCTGAGTCATGGGGGCAGTGGGGCGCTACTAAGAATGTGGTTATGTTAGAATTATTTCCAATCTTGGTGGCTCTGGAATGGTGGGGTTCAAATTTTTCGAATAAGCGTTTACTGGTGGAGACAGATAATAAAGGAGTACTGTATGCAGTGAACTGTTTGTCATCTAGTTCTGAATTAGTGATTAAAGTTCTTCAGCAGGTGGTTTTCAGGTGCCTTAAATTCAATATTTGGCTGAAGGCTAAGTATACCCCGGGGATTTTGAATAACATAGCCAATTCTTTATCTTGCTTTCAGATGGACCGTTTTCGGTTGTTGCTCCCAGAAGCGGACAGAGATGTCATTCCATGCCCAGACTATCTGTGGGAAGTGGTATGAAGGAAGTATCTGAAGCCATTCAAAGGTCTTTAGCGCCCAAGATGTGGGCCGACTACTCAGCAGCCTGGAGAAGTTGGCTGTCCTTTGCCAGTGTGGGAGGTTTTCCTTTTAACAAACCATCCGAAGACAGGCTTTTAGCCTTCGTGGCTAGTTTAATGCAGCAAAGCTACTCGTATAGTTATCTAACGAAAGTGTTGGCTGGTATTTCCTTTTTCTTTAAGTTGAGGGGTCTGCAACCTTGTTCTTCCTATTTTTCTTTGAAACAGGCACTAAAGGGATACAGGAGGTCAACAGTCTTGGCGGATGATAGAAGACCGATCTCCTATGACATCCTTGGTGGCCTTTGTAGGATGACTGAAGTCATATGTTTCTCGGCTTATGAGGTTTTACTGTTCAAGACAGCATTTACACTTGCCTTTTTCGGAGCGTTCCGCATTTCTGAATTGGTGCCTGCAAATAGGCTGGATATTTCAGGTATTGGGAATGCACGGGTGGTGGTGGACAGCTATGGGGTACACATTTGGTTGCAAGATGGATCAATGTGGCAAGGGCAAGTGGGTCCATTTGCAGGAATTTGGGGATATATTAGTGTGTCCAGTAGCAGCCGTTAAACAATTCTTGGCTATTAGACCACCGGGAATGGGGCATTTCCTGATTCACGCACATTTGAGGCCTCTGACAAAATATCAATTTGATGCAGTACTCAAAAGATGTCTAGAACGGCTGGGTTTGAGTGACTTCAAGTTCTCATCACACTCATTTAGGATAAGTGCAGCTTCTGAAGCAGCCCAGTCAGGGTTCCCGAATGCTGACATTAAGGAAATGGGGAGGTGGAAGTCCCAATGTTTTCGGTTATATTACGACCTAATGTCTTTGTTCAATTTCCAGGTGCACAACACACGGTGTGGATATTGGGACATTCATTTATATACTGGGCGCAAAAAAGAGCGGCTCAACGCAGTTATTCAACAAATCTGTCATTACAACCTGAATCTTTTCAGTTACTTTGGAAGGGCATTAGAGGACTTTAGTGGTATCATCTCTATTTTCAGTTAAATAGGTTATGTCAAATATGGCCCTCGCCCTCTATATTGGTAATTCATTTAGGCGGTAATGATTTGGGGAACCTTAGAACTTTAGACTTGCTTTTTATGATCAAGCGGGACCGCCTTCGTTTTAGTACTATTTTCCCGGGCACAATTTTAGTTTTCTCAGAGATAGTCCCTCGTCTTTCCTGGCTCTCCTCTGATCAGAGGAGGGTTATGAAAAAGATGATGAAAAGAGTTAATAGGGCGATGGAGAAATTCATGCCGCAGCTTGGTGGTTTATCTTATCGACATGTGGACTTAGAAGGTGGCTATCCGGGACTGTATAGACTTGATGGGGTGCACTTATCAGAGGTGGGTTTAGATATATTCAATTTAGGCCTGCAATATAGTATAGAGGAGGCTGTGGCCGCGGCAGGTGGGGTGGGCCGTCCTTGATGTCAAGGCCGGCTTGTGGGGACTGTTATTTATATTTAAAATTGTGCTACTGCTCGAGTTCTAAAAACTGAGCAGATAGAATTCTGTTTGGTTGAATTTATGGTTACGTGATTTAATAAATGGTGATGATAAATACACTGTTGAAAACCAATAAAGGTGCCGTGGTCAAGTTTTGCCAAAATTTTAAAAATGGTCTCGTTGTCTTATTTAGTTAAGGTATTATAGGTTGTAGGTTTGGGGAGAGGTGGGTCCTACAATCTCATGAAAAAAGGGGACACATTATGGGTCAACTTTCTTGAAATTGTGGACTCCCCAAACCCCCCCCCCCCCCCCATCAGCTATTATAGATTAGTGCAGCTAGCAGGACAGCAAAGATTAGGATATCTGGGTGAGGCCCCTTTAAGAAGGTGAAAGCAAGGGATTAGGGAAGGGCCAATTAGGTTTAGGGGAATTTGCTGGAAGCTTTCCTGAGGCTATATAAGGTTAACAGGTGAGGGGGTATTCCTCTTTGCCTGTGGACCACCAAGAAGATTGGAACTCCCTCCCTCCCGCCCCGGTCGCGAGCACCTATATGTGGTAGGGTCACCCTGGATTCTGGGGGGGACTGTTATTTATATTTAAAATTGTGCTACTGCTCGAGTTCTAAAAACTGAGCAGATAGAATTCTGTTTGATTGAATTTATGGTTACGTGATTTAATAAATGGTGATGATAAATACATTGTTGAAAACCAATAAAGGTGCCGCGGCCAAGTTTTGCCAAAATTAAAAAAATGGTCTCGTTGTCTTATTTAGTTAAGGTATTATAGGTTGTAGGTTTGGGGAGAGGTGGGTCCTACAATTTCACGGGAGCTGTGTAAAAGCTGCTACCTTGCCCAGTGTTTTACTTTGTGCAGTCCATAGCCAAAATCATCTTACTATTAGTTATTCCAGCACAATAGACCCTGAAGACTCTTAGGAGATTGCACCATAGAAGTCTATTGGATCTACTGCACAGATGCAGCTTGTGGCAAGAAGATTTCAGCCATGCACAGTAAAAATTTCAGACAGCCATGGATATCATTATCAGGTAAGTTTTCATCCAGGGAAGGGAATACATTTATCAGAGGGTAGGCAGGCAGGGTAAGTGTAACTTGTATTAACTAAATTATCCTTTAGATCCTTCTGCAGTCCAACAAAGGAAAAAAGGTGTGTACATGAGGTATAAAGGGAAGGAGAAGGACGGAAGGATAGATAGATAGAAAGATAGATAGATAGATAGATAGATAGATAGATAGATAGATAGATAGATAGATAGATAGATAGATAGATAGATAGATAGATAGATAGATACCGTTTTTACCTGAAAATAAGACCTACCCTGAAAATAAGTCCTACTGTGATTTTTGGGGAGGGCTGCAATATAAGCCCATCCCCCGAAAATAAGCCCTAGTTTAAAGTGGTTGTCAAATTCTAGAATGCACTGTATTACAGTATTATATTAATGTAAACTGTGTATGTTTTTGTAATTTATTTGTACAAAATACCTTCTTATAGCGCCGCTGACCTCCCGCTGCTCGCTTCCTCTTCTCCCAGCTATCAGCAGGGGATCTTGGCCCCCCTCTGCAGTGGTGAAGAGAGGTTCGGCAGGTCACAGAAGCACCGAACGGAGCTATAAGAAGATATTTATCACAAATAGATTACAGAAACATACACAGTTTACATTATATAATACTGTAATACAGTGAATTCTAGGAATTTACAACCACTTTTACTCAGTTCCACTGGCCACTGGGGATTCCTGACAGGCAGGGAGGGAGAGGGGGAGGGAAGACAGCACATGACAAGCCCTACCCCGAAAATAAGCCCTACTGGGTCTTTTGTTGCCAAAATTAATATAAGACCTTGGCTTATTTTCAGGGAAACACAGTAGATAGATAATAAGAGTAGTTGAATAGATGGATGTGACTAAAGTATAAGGTAGTTAAGGTAACTTCCTGAGGACGGCCAATCTGCCGAAATGCATAGAGGTTGAGTCACTTTATTGTGACATACTTCCGCTTACACAATTAATCTAGAAATCAAGCCTTTACCGAGCCAGCAGCTGCATCAACTAACCAGGCGGATTTCACGGATTTACTTATACCTGCTGTTCACTCCGGGTGCCAGGACATTAAACACTCATACATGTTCAATACCTTTATATTTTTTGGAATAAAAAGCTCTTTATCAACGGTACTGCACAATGAGGTTTTTTTCTATTATATCTATTTATATGAGGAACATTCACTGCTGCCAATCATCGGTCCAGAGGTTATCCATAGGGGTCGCCCCACATGCGCATTTGACCTAACTAGCGATAGTTGGTCCACTCCCAGGGGTGAGTGCACATCTATTAGGGGGGCATCCTATTTAAAGCACTTAAGAAGCATCCATCTATTATTCAAGTCAAAGCACTGGATATTGTTTAACTAGCACAAGCACCTTTTTTTCACTGGGGACTGTTTGATTAATTTTATAAATTGTTACCAGTGTATCATTTATTACCTGCATGTCATTTTTTTAGCATTTAGCGCGGTATATTTTTTATCATTTATTAATTGTTCACACCAATTTCACACTGCAGCTGCTTTAATTATGTGGTAAAGCAATTTGTTTTCTTTATCCATATTAACACATACATGAGGTTTTTCCACTTACATTCATCCTTTGGCGCTTTGGTTCAGTTTCATATTTTATCATCACACATGTACATGGGGGGGGGAAAGTTATTTTCTAGGTCATAATATGGTCTTCTTTGGAGACCCCCATTAGTACTGGAGAAAACTATTTATGTTTCTTTGACAACATCCATTTTAATACGTTTCCCAATTTGTTAATTGATAAGACTATATAATATATATATATATATATATACTGTGTAGTATATAATTTTTAGCTAATCTATAAATTACACAAAAAAGGGTGTATAATATTTAAGGTACCTTTACAAACTTATGACACTCCACTGTATATTATTTGCATGAACCTGGGAAACTTGGTAAATCTTTTTTTATTCTATTTGTACTTTCTGCTATGTGAATTTTCCATATTTTGTGAATATAGCCTTTTATTGCAGTGGTTTCATATACTGTATTAAGAATCAATGTCCAGTACCATGACTCATTGTGTAATATTTAGAGGGCAGGCCAAAAGAAGGGGTTAACTCCTATCTGAAGTCTTGCAGTAGTTTTACAGTAATTGGGTCTCCTGAGATTTGAAATTTAGTATGTTAAGAGTAAAATCTTAGATTTTGTTCCCAATTTGTGGGTCAAAAAAACCCTATGATTATTTGTAGCTAACCACACTTATCTTAAGCTGTTTCATTTTATATTCTGTGGAATGAAAAGCTTTTTTCAGGTTATGCTGACCATTCTGAGTGATAAAGGATCAGCTAAATTAATCTCTTGAGTCTCCCACAGTAAGGAGTATAGCTTAAAAAAACTATTTAGAATGTATTTCACTTATGTTGAGAAAAGTATGCTAAATTGTAAATTTAACATATATTTTGCTTTTAGTTATGATAATATTTTTTCTGCTTTAAATGAATGTATTAATGTAGCAGGATAATGTAGTATAACTTGGGGAACATTATAATAACACCTACTCAGATGTACTCAGAACTAAATTTGTGCCTCTGTTTAAGTCTGGGTTCACACCTATGCGACTTGGGTGCGGGTTTCCTCGCATCCAATTTGTATAGCAGGAGAATGTGATTGGCTCTCTATGGAGTCGGTTAACATATCTCCGTAGCAGATCTGGTGCATTTTGCAGGAAAAACGTGTGCTTTTTTTGGTCCATTTCAGGTCCGAATTCAGCTCAAAATTCGCACCGGACCCCTACTGTGAGATGGATCCATCTTAGGTGTGAACCCAGCCCAAAGGAAATGTATGGTCCCCTGTATGTGAGTCACTTCTTTTTCAGAAAGGCTATATATGCAAGGGAAGCTAGCCTTGTGGGGCAGTACAGCAAGGATCTAGGTACAATGTGATCTTCTCTTCTGGCAGCGTACCTCTTAAATGGGACCAGTTTAAATCAATTTGTATAGACTCTGATTTATGGACTTCCTTAAAGTGGATCTAAAGTCAGAAAGTTTTTTTTTATCTTAATGCATTTTATACATTAAAATAAAATAAAAAACCTTCAGTGTGCAGTAGCCCCCCTCAGCCACCTAATACTTACCTGAGCCTCATCTCAATCCAAAGATGTTGCATGAGAGCCTCCTTCTGCTTGGCTGAGACACAGAAAAGGGTGCCATTGGCTCCCACTGCTGTCAATCAAAATCACCAAGAAAGGAGGAGGAGCCAAGAACACCGGCGCAGGACCTAATACTTCTTGCTGGTACCCCCAATAAGAAACAGATTCCCATGGGTGCACCCATGCAGGTCCTCTCCTGAGCCCCTCTGCTGTATCCATAGAAAAAAATGAAAATATTTCCTGTATTTGTTATGAGTATATTCCCATTCAAGCTCATATTTTAACACTCATGTTACAACCCATTTTACCTTTCAATAAAGAAATTTTAATTCTCTATCCAACGTTCATCTTTCTAATTTTCTACATCTTGCTGCCTAAAAACCCCCCTGGGGGAATCTTCCCACTTTCTCTGTTTATATTGGGGTGAGCAGCACCAGCATCTCTCCTTAATGTGTCTTCCCTTTGCTCTGCTGTATCCATTGACTCACATAGCGGGACTGGACCCCGCCCCCGCTTCCTCATCACTGGAGTTGATTGACAGGAGCGGGAGCCAATGACTCCCAATGACTCCCACTGCTATCAATCTGCCCAATGAGAAGAGAGACAGCAGAGAGAGACGCTACTCTTGTGCATGTCGCTGGATTGGATCAGGCTCAGGTAAGAATAAGGGGGGGGGGGGGGGGTATGGGATCCTGCAGCAGAGAAGGTTTTTTGCCTTAATAGAATGCATTAAGGTAATAAAAAACTTTAGCCTTTAAAACTACTTTAATGTATGGGCAGCACCACTAGGGACAGCACAGACAGTTATGCACAGCCAATTGTTATCTATTGTAAGGTACAGGTATTGGATAGAAGTGTTCATCTGTAAAAGATGTGAAATTAGAGTGATCTACTTCCAGTGTATTCAGCAACTTAATGCAGTAAACAAGTTCTTGATTTAAAGAAGTTGCTCTGGGTCACTTTTCTGAGGTAAAGGAAACAAGTGTATTTAAGCTATGTGTGGTCATGTTGTATCTGAAGTATAGGGAGGCAGAAATTTAAAGCCATGGTTAACTTTCTGGGTCAAGGAATAAAGAGTGAACATTCTGTACAGTGTGGTAACAAGTTATCCCTTGATTCCCCTGTCAACACATGTGGTTACATGAAGGAAATTCATACCGTCTAATGCCTGCCCAACAGACAAAAAAGTGAGTGAATGGGAACCGGGCACATGAATGGCCACTTTCTTCCAAGGCTCCGCTCCACCGCTGGGGATATCTCCACCCACCGGACTCTTCCAGTGCTGCACCCTCCATCCTTCCACTCCTAAAGCTCCACTATGCCACAGGGCATGCCGCTGGAAAAAACAGCCACAGTTCCGCAAGCTAGCCGGATTCTTCACTTCACAGAACCGCGGGCTACAAGAAAATGGTGGCAGCAATGGCGGCCTGCTTCCACAGCGGGGGAGATCAGCAGCCAAGCCACACTACAAAAGCAAAAGGGCTCTCCTTATTATAATACAATCAACCCTGAGAATATCTGACTTGAAGCACACAAATATAATCTAATATTAGTTGTCTGAAACGTGTCTGATATTGTCAGTTCACCCAGATGTTTAATTTCATATAAAATATATGTATTATTGTGTGTCACTGTCTACTTTGCAAAGTAGTTCTTTTTTTTCCAAAAAGATCTTATTTAATAGAAAGTCAAGGCTCTACTCCTTACATATAGGTGATGCCAAATCAACAGTATGCATTGCAAAAATGTCTGGCTCCCATATATTACCCCTCAAGTACAATTACAGTTTTGAATAGAGTCAGGAAAGGTTAGAACATTTACTGTCCGCAGCCCAGTTGGAAAGGCTCCCTGTAATTTAATTACACAACAGAAGCAGAGAAGATTTCACCAACATGAACACAAACGGCCACAAACATCTAGCAGAGGTTCTAACCCTTCCCTGCACTACTGATAAAAGTGCATTTTTGTCTGTATCTGAACCTGTTGAAAATAATACTCTATCTTCCTGTCTTAGTAACAGGAAGTAAGGAAAAATCTCACCGGCTTGAATACAGTCAACAATAAAAAACCAACGCACTTTCTATACCTCCCTCACTCAAAACTAAAAACAAACATAAAGGTTCTCCTCTGATTGTCCACCTAGGAAGGAACTGGTCTTTAAAGCTGCTATGTAAAAATTGTTCAAAATAATTTTGAGCAGAAAGAACAAGTGTTATAAGGACAGATGTATAAATACAGTATGTATTCCTGAAATTATGTTTTTAAAGCTGAACTCTAGAGACAATTCAAAAACTACCCTTGCAGTGGAGCTTTCTCCACACAGCAAGGGTCACATTTTTACCTTATCCCTTCCTCTAATAGGCTCCACCTCTCTGTTCAACTTGCCCCCCAAAGTTGCTACTTTTCAGAACTTTGTTGGTCTGACATCATCACATATAATGCAGTACCAGCAACAGAGTGCTCCACCACAATCCGAAGCATCGGAAAGAACAGGAGAACATGGCTGCTGTGGGAGTTAGGGGTAAGGTAAGTGAAAGTGCCTTTGAATGGCATCCCAGACAAAAATGAGCATTTAACCCTTGAAGTATGGGGTGGCACTGCCAGTGTAGGCTAGCTTAAAGCAACCCCCCCCCCTGCAGGGTAAAGCCATAATGTGCTAGTTACTTTGAAACAAAGGCCTCCAGTGGCACGCTGTCACCACTGCAAAGGCTTCCATCTTTACCTGGTCTTCCTTCCATGTTTGCGGGTTGCTGTAGCTTGAATGGCCAAACCACGATGATGTCACTCCCGGGCATGCACGTGGGAGTCTCAGGCAGGGCACACAGCTTTGAGGGAACGGCATGGGTATGTTGTTCCTTCAGAGTGCATGCACAGTTGTCGTCACTGGCTGCTGCACACTAGCATATCTACTAAAATGGTGCATGTTTAGTAGATATGCATTTTACCTACAGGTAGGCTTTATTATAAGCTTAACTGTAGGTAAAAATACAAAAATAGAGTTTACTACCACTTTAACGCTGTAACTATAATGCCCCGCACATACGATCGGACTTTTCGACAACAAGATGCTGGATTTTTGTTCGAAGGGTGTTGGCTCCAACTTGTCTTGCATACACACGGTCACACAAATGTTGGCCAACAATTACAAATGTAGTGACATACAAGACATACGATTGCTGATAAAAGGGAAGTTCAATAGCCAGTGCGCCACCCTTTGGGCTCCTTCTGCTAATCTCATGTTTATCTCGTGTTAGTAGAAGTTTGGTGAGAGATGATTTGTGCTTTTTAGCCTCGTGCTTTTCAGTTAGTTTCTGCTTTTCAGTTTGTGCTTGTCGGTTTGCATCTGTTCCTCAGTGCATGCTTGTCAGTTCATTCCTGTCTTTCAGTGCGTTCTATTTATAGTTTGCTTCAGATTTTCAGTGTGTTCTTGTCCGGTTCTTTCTGAGTTTTAGTTAGTTCTGCCAGTTCATTCTGAGCAGCCATTTGTTTATTATGCATGTTGCGGTTATGTACTCGCCATAGAGTTGTTGGGCTTGGCTTTGGAGTTATTGCTTTGACCCAAGTCCAGTCCATGAACAGGGGGAGGGGGAGTTCTTGGACAAAGAATTGGTTGCTTAATCGTGACCAATTCTGTTATATGCCTTTGTTGCGGGAGCTCCAGGAGAATAATCCTGATGATTTCAGGAATTATCTCTGGATGATGGACCCCATCGTTCATTGACTCTTGGCTTTGCTGTCCCCTTATGTTATGAAGCAGGACACCTGCATGTGGCAAGCCATCACTCCCGAGGCAAAGGCTCGTCGCTACCTTGCAGTACTTGGCGAAGGGGAGAAGTCTCCAGGACCTGAAGTTCACGGCTGAGATCTCCCCCCAGGCTCTGGGAATCATTATTCCAGAGACCTGTTCTGCCATCATTCAGGTCCTGCAGAAGGACTATGTTAAAGTAAGTTTTATCCTTTAACATCACATTCTATATATTTAAAGTTTGCTAATGTATTGTATTTATTTCATCATTCCATAATTACCATGATTGTAATATCCTGTGGATGTCCTCTTTGTCCTCATGCATACTGTAGTCCTTTGTGCATATTTGCCTTCTCTAACCGCTCCAGCATGCTATCCTGGGTCCATACACAGCTAGCCTAGTCTCTTAACAATGTATTTTGTCAGCTCCATTGTAGTGCATGCCCTAAAAAAACCCTAAAATGTGTCCAAATGTTATTGCTGTCCTTAAATTCAAGCAAGAGGCTTTTTTTGGGGGGCCAAAACTCATTTGGAACCCTCACTCCCTCCCAATTGCTAAGTCAACTGATACCAATACTCTATCTGCTGACTTTGCCAAACCCATACACACTATACCTCCCAATTCCACCAGCAGTGGGACTTTCCCAATTGCAGTGGTGCGGTCGATGGGAAGAACGTCTGGATCCTCCCACCACCCAACTCGGGCTCATACTACCTTAATTATAAGGGGTTCAGTAGTATTTGGATGTTAGCGGTGGTGACAGTGAATTATGAGTTCCTATATCTGGAAGTAGGGAAGAATGGCTGTATGTCTGATGGAGGAGTGATCACCCAGACGGAATTTTACTGGCATCTCCAAAATGCCATCTTGGGGTTGCCACCTTCAGAGGATAATGTTGCAGGCCTCAAGTTTGTTTTTGCAGATGAGGCCTTTACATTGGGGAAACATTTGATGAGGCTGTTCCCCATGAGGACCCTGACTCAGAGCAGAGGGTTTTTAATTACCGGCTGGCCCATGTCAGAAGAGTGGTCAAGAATGCCTTTGGCATAATGACCAGCCAGTTCCGGCTTTTCCTTATGGCCATCAACATGGCCGGATGCAAACTAAACCACATTATCTTGAGCTGCTGCATTCTTCACAATTTCCTTCGGAAGAATGCAGCCAACTATCTGACCTCAATTGCGACTGATGTCGACTTTTCACCGGATCAAATAACAATGATGGCGCTTGAAAGTAGCCATCCTGGCTTGCCCCCCCAAAGCACCTGCGAAGTGCGGCAAAACTATGTTGAGTACTTTGCGGGTAGGGGCAATTGATTTACAAGAAAATCTGGAATCTGTTTAATATTTTTTTTTAAACTAAACTCATATTTCATTAGAATTTCTGTTTGTTGCTTACCTGTCTCCTAGATTCTCAAATGGCCTTTTATTTTTGCCCATTTTCTTCAATAGTGCAAACATAAATTAGTTGATACATGAGTTGACAATCTCTTCTTCAGCTAACTATTATGTTGTGCTGTGGGTCTACTATACACACACACACGCACACACACACACACACACACTGTTATTGTTGGTAATGTATGTAATGCATTAATGATAAAAAAAATCATCCTTTTCAACTCCATGAATTAATTGCTTGGAGTCCCTAAAATGGCCTGATTTTGTAAAATTTTACTGCACAGTGGGGGTTATTTACTAAAGGCAAATCCACTTTGTACTACAAGTGCACTTTCAGTGTACTGAAAGTGCACTTGTAGTGAAAAGTGGATTTGCCTTTAGTAAATAACCCCCATTGTCACTGTAGCTACACCAACTTAAAAAATAACTGGCATTGAGCTTTGAAAGAAGAAGCTACACATTGTTCAGTATAAAACATTTTACTCTTTAACATTTTTTACGTTTTTTGAACAAACCAACATCTTGGTGTATAACATGTATGTTTGACATAAATTTGCCTTTTTTGGGGCTAAATAGACATGTTTAAAAACATAACATACACATCCCCAACTCAGGAACTTATAAAGTTTAACTTTGCTAACGTAAAGGCCATATGAGACATTAGTATGTCAAAAATGTGTTGATTTTATCTTCATCAGATGGGGCAATCTCACCCCTGTAAATGCCAAATTTTGAAGATGCACACAAATTGGGACTCAAAATTTGGATTCCCCTCATAATGCCATGCCTAAAATGTGTGTATTTTCCCTACATCTATTTTGATAAAGCCACAAAACACACAGTGTGTCAACATGTGCTATCTTCCATCATGGGATATCAATGTACGCGCTTTGTGGGTGCAACCCCTTCCTCCAAATTAAGTAGGTGAGAGGAAGGGGTTGCCTTATTTCAGAAAGGACAATCCACGTCACCCTACAAGTACACTTTCAAGTGCACTTGTATTGCAATTGTAGTGCAAAGGGGTTTTGCTTTTTTTTAAACAAGCCCCAGTTTGTCAACATGTGCTAGATCCCATCATGGGGGATCAATCGACGTGTTTCGGGGGTGCAACCCCTTCCTCTCACTTACTTTAGTTTGGAGGAAGGGGTTGCACCCACAAAACGCATACATTGATATCCCATGATGGCAGATAGCACATGTTGACACACTGTGTGCATCTTCAAAATTTGACTTTGCAATTCATTTAAAACCTTTAAAACACGTACAACAATAACGACAATTTTTTTTTTTTTTGTTTAGATTTTGCCTAAAATATCAATGATGTTGCTCAATCTTTTTTGAACATCATGGATATTTTACTTCATCTTTTTTAAATCATGATTGCACACCATGATCTCACTGATGAGTACTTGTGCACTTGCACTGCTGAAGTGAGTTTCATCTTCCACAACATCCACATCACCTAAAAATAAAAAAAACACATTGTGTATTATAAATATGCAGGCATCCATCTATTACCTGAAGCTGTGATCTCAGACACTGACCTGTTGTCGACACCATTTCAACCACTTCACCCAGCACTTCCTGAACCTCTGCATCCACATTCTCAGGTTGTGTGCTTGGTTCCCTTTGTTCAGTAGGTGTGGGATTACTGGTATCCTCAGATGTTCCAATTCTTTTCTCCCCTATGTGAATACAAAAAATGTATATTTAGCAGACAGATATTTTAAGCTAGAAATAGTAATATGAAACATTGCTTGGAAGTGCTGTCCAATTGTCTGTTTTGGCAGAGTTCCAAGCTGAAGACATTTTTTCCCTTTCAAAAGCTGGAATACTTACCTGTTTTATGCAAGATTCACACATGGAGAGGCCCCTAGTATCCACTGGAGCACCTGGGTGGGACACCATAACAACCTTGCTATGGTGTCCCACACTAGTGCTCCTGCATCCAGTTGTGTAAACAGCTGCTGAGTGTCCTCTCTTTACACTGAATCAAGTTGTCATTTCATCATAGTTTAAAACACATCTAGACAACAATGTAATAAACTTATTTTAATCAAAATAGGCATGAACAAATGTAGTTAACCTGCATCTGCCACGTTGTATTAGTGGTCCAACAAACAATGTTTAATACGAACGATTCCTGTGCCCACGAACCTCAAACTTGTCATTTTAAACTGTACGACAGTAAAGAAAAGCACATGGACCAGCACGAAAGTAAAAATAATAATAGGAACACAGGACAAATACTTTTTTGCAGCACTTTCCTGATCTTTCTATACTGATCTTGTTCCCTCAATTCCAGGTTAGACCAGCGTTTCCTCAATTGCTCTTTGGATCGTTGTACCCAAAAAGTCCTGTGCAGACTTCTCACAACTTTAGTCATGATCTTGGCTGTTCTCACATTAGGGTTTATGTACGGTCCATGCTTCCCAATATAGTCTGTTCTCTTCAAGATGTCCACCATCTCCACCATCTCTTTAAAGGACATATTTGAGGCCTTATTTCTCCTCCTGGATGTGGAACTGCCTTGCTCTGGGCTTTCCTTGTCCTCATTGTTGCTGATAACAGCACACACCTACTGTGTCTCCGCCATGTGTTTTCCCACTGTCCCGAAAGAGAAGAGGCGGGGAATACACTAGAAAGAAGGACAGGCGCAGAGTTTCAAACATGCACAGTGTATATAAAGCATAACACAAGTGAGACGTAGTACAATCTGTGAGTAGAGGATGGAGGATTGTTAGTGGCGATCGTTCAAATGAAGGTACAAGTTTAACTTGGGGAATCAGTGGTTAGTGGCCTAAACTGCTTATAGATTGAGGCCTATATTGGGACAATATTAGGAGATTTTAGCTTGACATTAAGGTTTGTCTTGTGTTGTGTTTTGCAGATAAAATGGTTGACAAATTCACAGCCCCTGATTTCCTGCCCAACTTGATAGACAAATACAGGGAGCTGCCATGTCTCTGGCAAGTCCAATGCAGGGACTATTCGAACAAGCAAAAGAGGAAGGCAGCGCTGGATAAACTGTTGGAATTGTTGAAACCTGTATATCCCACGGCAGACATCACCTATTTGAAGGCCAAAATTGGTAGCCTGAGGAGCACATATAATAGGGAGAGCAAGAAGGTCCAGGATTCCCTGAGAATTGGAGCAGCATCAGATAATTTATATGTCCCCAGGCTGTGGTACTACCACAGCCCTAGTTTTTTGTCTGACCAGACGGAACCCAGGCCATCACTATCAACACTTCTGTCCACATCAGCTGAGGCTCCTCAGGTATAACCTGGGCCTTAGACCCAGGAAGAAGATGTGGAGGAGCCCAGCTTGACCCAGGTATAGCATTGTTGAAGATATTTCTTGTCAAAAATTGAATGACGTTAACTAGATGTTTTTGATCACAAATTTCAGATTTAACAAAGTGGTTTACATATCAATAGACAGTAGTGGCCAACAATGATTGGGACATGCTGGGGTCAGAATGATAGTCGTTTCTATTTTTTAACATTCAATTTGCAACAGTCATGAGCTCAAAATTGTGTGTGATTGATGTACCATTTTCATACACAGGAAAGGCTCAGCCATGAGGAGGCTGTGGCAAGCAGCCCGACTGAATCCCAGGTTCCTCCCCTCTGCCCTATAACCAAAAGGACCAGGAAGGCAAGGAACCTGGAGGAGTACACTGCTGCTTTCCTAAAACAAGCTACTGCAGCAATTACCACAACCCCTGGTGTACATAAGGCATTTGGATGCGCCACTGCCAGCAAATTAGAAAAGATGGAGGAGCCCCAACGCACTATATGTGAAGAGATTATTCTCAAGGCCCTAAACAAGGGGACGAGGAATGAACTCACACCTCTGTGAGTTGGACCATGCTCCTCCACCACCTCCACCAACACCACAGCCACCCCACCCACCATATCAGCAAGGAAGGAAGCATGGAAGGAAGTGTTGAGAGTGATGGCCTGGGTTTAGTGTGGTCTGGAAAAAAACGCAGGCTGTTGTAAGACCACACCCTTGGGACATATATGTCATCTGCTCCTGCTCCCAATCTCTCAGCGTCCTAGACCATATTGTTCTCCCTATTAAATGGACTCCTCAGGTTACCAATTTTGACAGTCAAATAACTGATGTCTGCCCTGGGGTACAAAGGCTTGACCAATTCCAACTGTTTCTCCAGCATTGCCTTCCTCTTTATTTTGTTATGACCTTGTGCTGCCTATTAAATTTAAAATTTTTGTTTTGAAAAATACTTGGCTATGTTTTTTACTTCAAAAAGGACAGTTTGTTTGTGAGTAGGCAGGCACATTTCAAAAATACAATGTTAAATTAACAAGGGATACCAACATAGTTGTATCTTTGAGGTTAAAAAATACAAGATAATAATGGTGTTGTGGTAACTTGACAGACAAAACGAAAAAAACTAATTATTATGAAGATCACTAGAAATAATAAAAAATAATTTGTCAGAACTCTATGACTGTCAGCAGCAAAGCAAGCTTAATTATTATAGCATTATAAAGAAGAAGAGAATGCGCTGCATTGAGAGATTTCATAAACTTGCCGCATCACCAATGGAATATCTCCATTACGAACGCTAGTTTTACAAGATCGAGCGCTTTCCGAGCATGCGTGAACTTTTGTGTGACAGACTTGTGTACACATGATCAGAAAGTCCAAAAACAAAGTTTTGTTTGCGCAAAATTTGAGAACCTGCTAGCCAACATTTGTTAACGGAAAGTCCACCAAAAAATGTTCGATGGAGCATACACACGGTCGGACTTTCAGCCAACAAATCAGGGGGCTAAAATCTTTATTAGGTAGAAGGTATGTATATGAAAAAGTCATGTTAAAGTTAAAATTTTAAAAACTTTAAAAATGATCATTTAAAATTAAAAGGCACTATAGTTTATCGACAGAGGTGGCATGTAGATAGACAACGTTGTTTATATTTCATTTATTACTCATTCTTTGGGAAAAAGCGATTTGACGTAAGTAATTGTGTGTTTTTAAACAATCTTCCTTGGTATGTGATATACTATCTTGAAAAACAAACACAAAATATGTTTTATAACCATAGGCCCTAACAACAAATCATGTCTATAACCTACTGTCAGAGTATATGTCCCGTGTCTGCCATTGTTAGTATTTATGTATGATAACCATCAAATGAACTAGGAAAGCAAAATAAAAGTTCCCTGAGTACATCTGCTAGGAAGCTGGAAATTAATTAATGTATTATTGTTGGACAGTGTCCTCTTCGAAGTTTATGCAGAGCGATAGCATCACATTGTTTGTTATATTTATAAAAATAATTCTCCATTTGAATTTATTAGTGTCTGACATTGCTTTTGTCTTGTTTTGCGTTATTTTGAGAAATTCCCAATGAAACAATGAATTTATGGCCTTTCTGTACATATTGTGCAGACTAAGCTTTGTTCCTTATTTCTAATTATTCTTGGCAGTTAGTAACTATCCAACAACATCCTTGGCTTATATTTACCCAATTTTAATTTTCGTAGAGTTCAGTTTAAATGAAACATTTTATTTTAAAGCATATGTACATACTGACAATGAACTATTATTTCCTCCCTTTTGAAAGCTTTGATAAGTGCTCAATAAGTGCAAAGATTAGCTGTTGGTCCTGCCGAAATCCAACAAGCTTTGTGGATAAAAAAAGCTGGGGTACTTTCCTCGCACTCCTCTATAGACCAACAGTCTACTTCTTCAAGAGAAACATGGGAGCTTAATATTAGAATAGCATAGTAACATTACAATCATTCTAAAATCTCTGATAGCATTCCTAGGTGCCCAAACAGGGACATCAAGACAGGGATCAATTTATGGGAATCCATTTCATACAGCATTTTATCCCTAGTATTTAGCCATCCTCATTGGTCCTCAACAATTTCTGAAATAAAGTACTATATGTTTTTAAACGATTGTGGTTAATCCCTTGTATCCAACAAAAACTCCCAAATTATGTTATACTTTTCTTATTGTCTTTGATTTCATTTGCTACATTTTTGGGTTAGTAAATCAAAAAGCATTAAAGCCATCAGGTTGATATGCTAGTCAAATAACTATTTAGCATATTAGCATTTTTAGAAGGAGCACAGTAATGTCAGGCTACATACTTTTCTCTTCATAGAGTTCTTTTGGGACAATAGGTAAATACAGATGTTGGTTGAAGGACTGGTGCACCACCCCTCTGCTAGCATCTGAGAAGAATGAATAAGAGAATATTTAATCAAATTACAATGAGATTCTATTTTGTGTAAAGGATCACAGATTAAAGCATCAGTTTATTTAACTGACATTACTATTAACCACTTCGGCCCCGGACCAATTGTCAGCCTAAGGACCAGAGGTCTTTTTACAATTTCACACTGCACTGCTTTAACTGGTAATTGCACAGTCATGCAATGTTACACCCAAACAAAATTTGTGTCCTTTTCTTCCCACAAATAGAGCTTTCTTTTAAAGGTATTTGATTGCCTCTGCGATTTTTATTTTTTGCGATATAAATAGAAAAAGACCGAAAATTTCGAGAAAAAAATATATTTTCTACTTTTTGTTATAAGAAAAATCAAATAAACTCAATTTTAGTCATACATTTAGGGCAAAATGTATTCAGCCACATGTCTTTAGTAAAAAAAATGTCAATAAGCGTATATTTATTGGTTTGCGCAAAAGTTATAGCCTCTCCAACTAGAGTACATTTTCTGGAATTTACACAGCTTTTAATTAATGACTGCCTATCTCATTTCTTGAGGTGCTAAAATGGCAGGGAAGTACAAACCCCCCCCCCCAAATGACCCTATTTTGCAAAGTAGACACCCCAAGGAAATTGCTGAGGGGCATGTTGAGCCCATTGAATTTTTTTTTTTGTCCCAAGTGATTGAATAATGACACAAAAAAAAAAAAGTTTACAAAAAGTTGTCACTAAATGATATATTGCTCACACATGCCATAGTTATATGTGGAATTGCACCCCAAAATATATTCTGCTGCTTCTCCTGAGTACGGGGATACCGCATATGTGGGACCTTTTGGTAGTCTGGCCGCGTACGGCCCCCCGAAAACCAATCACTGCCTTCAGGATTTCTAAGGGTGCAAATTTTTGATTTCACTCCTCACTACCTATCACAGTTTCGAAGGCCATAAAATGCCAAAATAGCACAACCCCCCCCCCCCATGACCCCATTTTGGAAATTAGACACCCCAAGCTATTTACTGAGAAGCATGTTGAGTCCATGAAATATTTTATATTCTGCCACAAGTTTCAGGAATATTACATATTTTTTTTTGCACAAAGTTGTCACTAAATGATATATTGCTCACACATGCTATGGGCATAAGTGAAATTACACCCCAAAATAAGGTGTAATTTCCCGAGTACAGGGATACCACATGTGGGGGACTTTTTGGGAGCCTAGCCACGTACGGGACCCCGAAACCCAAGCACTGCCTTCAGGATTTAAATATAAATCGCTACCAAAAAAAACTGTTAGCGATCGCAGGGATCAGGCCTGACTCTGCGAACGCTGCAGTTATGTGTTTAGTGTTTTGTAAGTGACAGTGATCGATTGATACTGCACTTGGGTGGGCTGGGCGGAGGGGCAAAACGCAGGTGCTAGCAGGTATCTGGGCTGATCCCGCTAACAATGCGTTTTTTTGGAACCCTTAACTGCTGGGGACGCTAGTATAGATCTGATCAGATCAGATATTGATCTGTTCAGATACTATACCACTATGGGAGGTTTATGCTTTGCGCGTGGGTGTTAGCGGTACTGGCACTAACCTAGCGCTGCCTGGGGCGACGCAGACCCTGACCCTAAAACCTAATTGATATCACCCACCGGGTGATCAGGGGGTGAAACCTTTATTGGGTAATAAATGGTGGGTGCCCTGATGCTATAAAAACTAACTAACCAGAGTCACCCGTAACACGTATACGTTGATCACTGGTGAAAGTGTTAACTAGGGGCAATCAGGGGGTTAAAATCTTTATTAGGTAGTATATGGGGGTCCCTGGCGCTATATAAAAACCTGACGGGGAACCTAAATAACTAACTGGCTAACCAGCGTCACCAGTGGCACTTATACGGTGATCGCTGGTGAAAGGGTTAACTAGGGGCAATCAGGGGGTTAAAACCATTATTGGGTAGTATATGGGGGTACCTAGCGCTATAAAAACCTGGCAGTGAACCTAAAAAAATAACTAGCTACCTAGCGGCACCAGTGACACTAATGCAGCGATCAGAAAAACAATTGCTTAGTGACACTGCAAAAGGGGGTGAAAGGGTTAACTAGGGACAATCAGGGGGTTAAAACCATTATTGGGTAGTATATGGGGGGTACCTAGCGCCATAAAAACCTGGCGGTGAACCGAAAAAAATAACTAGCTACCTAGCGGCACCAGTGACACTAATGCAGCGATCAGAAAAACGATCGCTTAGTGACACTGGCAAAAGGGGGTGAAAGGGTTAACTAGGGGCAATCAGGGGGTTAAAACCATTATTGGGTAGTATATGGGGGTACCTAGCGCTATAAGAACCTGGCGGTGAACCTAAAAAAATAACTAGCTACCTAGCGGCACCAGTGACACTAATGCAGCGATCAGAAAAACGATCGCTTAGTGACACTAGTAAAAGGGGATGAAAGGGTTAACTAGGGGCAATCAGGGGGTTAAAACCATTATTGGGTAGTATATCGGGGTACCTAGCACTATAAAAACCTGGCGGTGAACCTAAAAAAATAACTAGCTACCTAGCGACACCAGTGACACTAATGCAGCGATCAGAAAAACGATTGCTTAGTGACACTAGTAAAAGGGGATGAAAGGGTTAACTAGGGGCAATCAGGGGGTTAAAACCATTATTGGGTAGTATATCAGGGTACCTAGCGCTATAAAAACCTGGCGGTGAACCTAAAAAATAGCTACCTAGCGGCACTAGTGACACTAATGCAGCGATCAGAAAAACGATCGCTTAGTGACACTGGCAAAAGGGGGTGAAAGGGTTAACTCTAGGGGCAATCAGGGGTTAAAACTTTATGGGGGTAGGGGGCTACCCTGGACCTAACACTAACTGCCCTGACAGTTTTTACTGTCACAACTGACACTAAATGCAGTGATCAGTAAATAAATGATCACTGCAATCAGTGACACTGTGACTGGGGATCGGGGGGGCGATCGGGGGGGTGATCGGGGGGGATTTGTGTGCCTATGTGTACCTACATGTCAGTGTAGTGATTGGTGCACTTACTTTCTGTTTTCTCCTCGCAGTCCGGTCAAAAAGACCGCCCCGAGGAGAATGACATCACTTTCTCCCTGCCTGTGTTTACAATACACAGCGGGGGAAGCTTCTCATTCGCCAGAAGCGATCGAGAGGGGATGGCCAGAAACCAACAGCCATCCCCTTATCCCGGATCGCTCCTGAAGCAAATGGACCGCCGCATCATCCATATTTATTAAAAAAATAAAAACCGCAGAGGTGATCAAATACTACCAAGAGAAAGCTCTATTTGTGGAAAAAAAGGACATACATTTTGTTTGGGTACAACGTTGCATGACTGTGCAATTGTCAGTTAAAGACACACAGTGCTGTATTGCAAATAAATGGCCTGATCACTTAGGGGGCAAATCCTTCCGGTCCTTAAGTGGTTAAATTACTGGGGGTTGTAGACTGCCTGGCTTATCCTGCTGTTCCGATGCCCGACTTGGGGGGTTCTTTTTTGTTTGCATGTGTATTCACATTCAGGCAAGTGAGATCTGTCTCTATTTATATCATCCCTTTGTACTCCTGATGAAGTGAACCAGAGAAACGCATTGACACACAGGGGCTTACTCACCTGCTACAGTGTAAAAAATATCCTACAGAATACTTGGTCATTTTGGCCCATATCTTACACATGTGTGACTATGTTTTGAGCATGTGTTTTTGCTAATTTTTATGTATCTACAAATAAAATATGTATTTTTATAAAAAAATGTGTAGTCCAAATTGCCTTTAAAGTCCAAACCTCTAGTTGTTTTCTCTCTACTCCCAAAATTGTGGATGTGGCAATGGAGTGATTTAAATTATTATGAAGGTATATTATATTTATTTGTTTTAAACTTTTTTATTTTTTTTGCCTTGCTTCAGTTGCTTCCTGGTTTCCGGCCTAGGTCAAATAATGTCATACATCCCAGGAGTCTTCATGGGAACTCTTTTATTTCATCTGGAGAAAGGGGAGGGTTTTTCACAGCTAAGCACACCCTCTTGCCTACATTCCTGAGTAAGGGCAGAGGAATTCCGGGATGTAAATATCACATGGATCATCAGCCCTTAGTTAAGATGGTCATGGACGATGAGACTACGTTCAGGCTAGTAGCCAATAGCTTTGGTCTAGGAATTTGATCTGAGCATGCATGGCACTTTGTCCGATCCGAATTCTCTACACACAATTGGACAAAGTCCGATCGGATCATGTGGTTGGAAAGTTTTATAGCCCAGCTCTGAAACTTTGTCCATTGGATATTCGGACGGAAACAGTCCGATGGAGCCCACACACAGTTGGATTATCCGACAACACGGTCCGATCTGACATTTTCCGTCAGAATGTCCGACCGTGTGTACAAGGGCTAAGACTGGAATTGATTTTCTCTGAAATATTTATGTGGGCAAAAAACCTTAAATGTAGCAAGTGGACATGACAGTGGTTCGCTGTACTATACACTGCCATGACCCACAGTGGTGGCATCAGAGGGGGGTTTCGCACGGGTACATGTTTAAAAACTGGGATTGGCACTTCAACATAATGCCTTCAGGGCTTATTCACACTATTTTAAAACTACACATTTTAATATGCAAGTTAGTATATGTGTGAGGTCTGGCAAGGGAGGAGTAATGAGTATTTCAGCCCATTGCACAGTTTAATTTATCTTTTTTCAACTTTTTTGGAAATGTCACATAGTAACACTTCATTCTTGTCACTACAGAGTAGTGTAAGGCACTGCATTTTTTTGTGAAGGAAAAGGGAAGGTCATGGCATATAGTGTGAATGTATTCTCAGAAGGAATCTGTAGAATGAAAAACACCTGAGGATCTGACAAAAAAAGGTCACTCCTTTACTATTGTTCTACCTCAGAGATGGGTGAAGGGATTCTGGCAAAAATAATTTCACCACAAAGTTACAGATTATCCTCTAATTCTTCTTGGGCAAACATTGCTTGCTTGTGTATTTCTTGATTTTTTTTTTTCTTTTTTTCTTTTTCACAGAAATAATGACAAAAATAGTAAATTGGGAATGGTCTACTTTTTTCACAATTTCTTCCTTTTTCTTCTTGTGAAAAAAGTAAAATAACAACTAAATTCACAAAACAAAAGACAGAAGGAAATAGGCGGAAAATGTATGTTTGTTTTTTTTTCTTTTTTTTGTGTAACTAAAATTGAAAATCAAAACTGAAATTACCAATAACATAACAATGTAACTGCTCCAGGTTGCTCAAAAATGCTCACTACAGCTCTCATGGGTGCTTGTCCAGTTCTTTGGACAAAAACTGCACATAAAATTCTTTACTTAAAACTTAAGCAAAAAAACACAAAACACCAGGAACACATGGGCTCTCTCTTGCGTTTCACACTAAACAGTATTTAATCATGAAGTCTAGAGTGTCTGAACAAAGACCTTCGTGAAAGGATCACCAGATTTAATGAAAGCTGCATATTTAAAAGATTGAAAACAGCTAATGAAATTACATTACCACGTTAAACCATTATGGCATAACCTATAAAAAAAAAGGAGAGACTCACCTCCCTGGAGACCTTTCTCCTACTTCCCTTATGTTCTGTTTCCCCTGCCCTGTGGCCAGGCATGTACTGGCCATCGGGACTACCGGGAGTTTCCCGGTGGGCCGATGGCTCAGCGGGCCACTCTGATGTAAGGGGGCTGGTGATGGGACACTCTGATGTAAGGGGGCTGCTGATGGGACACTCTGATGTAAGGTGGTGCTGATGGGACACTCTGATGTAAGGGGGCTGCTCAAGGGACACTCTGATGTAAGGGGGCTGGTAATGGGACACTCTGATGTAAGGTGGCTGGTAATGGGATACTCTGATGTAAGGGGTGCTGATGGGACACTCTGTTGTAAGGGGGCTGGTGTTGGGACACTCTGATGTAAGGGAGTGCTGATGGGACACTAAAAATGTAAGTGGGCTGGTCTGGATGAATTCCAGGGCCAAATTTCTGTCCCAGTCCAGCCCTGCCTGTGGCTTGATCTGTGGCTGCTATGTCTTATAGTGACATCAAAGTTGGATGATGTAACCACGGTGGATGGCTGGGGATATAGGCATTCTATGATGAAGATTCTTATGGAGACTGGAACAGAAGGGAGGTAGGTTACATGGATCACTGGACTATAATCCATTTTGTATTACTGGGACCTGCTATTGGATTTTTTTTTTTTAACTTACCTGAGTCACTTTATAGCATATATGAGATAGTTGATTCGGTTGATCTGCTTTCAAATCAGAACACAGTCCAGTTAGACATTCATGCCCTAAGCCAGGGGTAGGCAACCTCGGCACTCCAGCTGTGGTGAAACTACAAATCCCATCATGCCTCTGCCTCTAGGAGTCATGCCTGTGATTGTCAAAGTCTTTCAATGTCTTGTGGTTTGAAAACAGATTGAGGGCTGAGGTTGCCTACCCTGTCCTAATCTTTAAGACTAGAGTTTGATTAGGAGAAAGAAAAATGTTGCATTAAATGTATTTATTTGTTTGGTAATATTTAGTTGCCATGGCGTCATAGTTTTAGCTCCACAAAAAAAATGCAGAAAACCTGACGTGAATGCTATGTTATATGTATTCTTAGCTCATACCATCACTTAGATAACAGTGGAGAAAAACATTTTCAGTCTAGGTCATAATGAGAGTGTGAAGAACCTGTGGGAACTCTTTCTGACAGATGCCTGTTTGGTCTGATGTTCTGCTAGATCTAGGAATGAGTGTTAGATCCAAAGGCTTTAAATGAAAAAAGCTACCACATAATCTGATCTGACATGAGATTCAAGGTTAGGTGAAGATTCTCTTATATCAATGCATGGATTTTACTATTGGGAAAACTATGCTTTTCTAACCTCAACAATTCGCTGCATCTATATGTCATGTTTTGTATTCACATGAGGAAACATTTATAATTTTTTATGGTTTTTTACTCTTTTACAGTAGGAAAAAAGCAGGATAATATTGACTATATGGCAACATTTAGGAGTGCGTCCAGTACTGCACTGGGCAAAAAAAGCACCTACCGCAAAACTTGCGTTAACAGTCACATTTGTGTAGCCTATATGTTTTAGTATACCACTCACATGTTCTACAGTAAATCTATACCTATGTGAAATACATACAATGTAAGCTTGCAAAAACAAAACATTTTTATTAAAGAGCCTATTACATTTTAAACATATAATGGTAAATTCCACTATTTATCTCTCCACGTGGACTAGGCATGAGGACCCTTGTTGGTACACGTCATGGGCCAAATGTACAAGTTTTTTTTTAAAGCAATTAGTTTCCATAAAAGGGTTTCATCAAACCGTATAAAGAAAAGTAGCTCAAATGTTTTTTTTCAGCATTTGGGCACATTTAATAATAGTGATCCTGCTGGTGGCTAGCTAATTGAAACTGGAAGACCCCTTTAAAAGGAATGCCTGAATAGAGGTTAGCAAATTATACCTGTAGCATCAAGACCCCTGTATTTCTAGAGAGACCCTACTGATCCCCTCAGCACTGGACACTTGGGTAAACCTAGTTACTTTCAATATATCACTTGCACACAATAATGGAAATCACTCTAATTTCTCCTGTATTGCATTATAACTTTACTGTCTGCCCTCATGTTGTAGAGCACTGTGTAAACTGTTAGCACTATTTAAATCATGTATAATATTAGTAATAATCACTTTGTGGCTTGAATTACTATGCAGTTCATGTAATCACTGAGGATGAGACAGCATAAAACATTTTGTTCTGTTCTATGTGACTTAATTGCTTAAATACTAGCACACTTATTGTCATGTACAGTGGGGGAAATAATTATTTGATCCCCTGCAATTTTGTAAGTTCGCCCACTTACAAAGAAATGAAGGGTTTATAATTGTTATCATAGGTGTATTTAAATGAAAGAGACAGAATATCAACCAAAAATCCAGAAAAAAAAACACATGATACAAATGTTATAAATTTGTAGTTCGTTGAGTAAAATTTGAAAATATGACTTAGTACTTGGTGGATAAACCATTGTTGGCAAGCACAGAGATAAGACATTTCTTGTATCTAGTGACCAGGTTTGCACACATCTCAGGAGAGATTTTGGCCCCTCTTCTTTACAGATCTTCTCTAAATCCTTATTGTTTCTTAGCTGTCGCTTGGCAACTCCAAGTTTCAGGTTTCTCCATAAATTTTCTATAGGATTAAGGTCTGGGGACTGGCTAGACCACTCCACTGACCTTAATGTGCTTCTTTTTGAGCCACTCCTTTGTTGCCTTGGTGCTGTGTTTTGGGTCATTGTCATGCTGGAAGACCCATCCATAACCTATCTTCAGTGTTCTGGCTGAGGGAAGGTTCTCATCCAAGATTTTACAATACATAGCCCTGTCCATTGGCCCTCAATGTGGCAAGTTGGCCTGTACCTTTACCAGACAAACAGCCCCAAAGCATAATGTGTCCACTTCTGTGCTTGAATTTAGGGATTGTGTTCTTGTGGTCATAGTCAGAATTTTTCTTCCTCCAAACACTTTGAGTTGAGTTAATGGCAAAGCTAAATTTTGGTCTCATCTGACCACAGCACTTTCTCCCAATCCTTCTCTGAATCATTCATATGTTCATTGTTCAGAATAAAGGGGTTCTTGGCTACTTGAATGGAGTCCCGACATGTTTCGCCTACATAGGCTTCTTCAGGGGAGCCAGTAATTGACAGAGGATAATTTTAAAAGAAAAAAGATACACTGTAAACAAGATACAACAAGATTAGTGGGTACGATCATATTAAAGAAAACAGCCCAAACTTTGGATGCGCCCGCTAGTATTCAAAAGGTTGCTAGATTATCAGAGCCAGGAGTGTGTATCAATGTAACAAATGATAAATAATTGGTATATACCTACCAATCTTGGAATAAAGGCCCTGTCTGCATGTGAGAATTAGGACACCTCTGAAAGGTGGAGAGCACACCCGTCCCCGAAAGGTGACTGCAGGAGATAAATGGGACAGACAAGCAGTCCATTGTAATTAAAATTGATGGGGCCAATGAAGGCTCCCGTAGACGATTTAAATAAAAAGAGAAAGGATAACTTACAATGTATTGTAAACTTAGACAATAAAAAGGGCCTACCTGAGCAGATTGATGTCAAATGTGTCTCAAGAGGAATACTACAGACTACAGGTGAGCGGGTTAATTGGATGATCTAGTATCGTGGAAGTGATCAGGAGTGTTGTTAGACAGATCCAAATTTTTCTGGGTAAGACTAATGAATGAATAACAAAATAGGTGGATAAAATAAATTAATAACATTTTATACGATATGATTCAAAAGGGGCATTATGCTCAGGTTATTTAGCGAATCAATAAAGAAAATGCTTACCATAGACGAGAAGAAGCAGAGACAGATATTGCTGTACTCCACTACAATGAATATGGATACACTCTATAATGAAAGATTTTTGGAAAAGAGCTGCAACAGATGGGTCAATCAGCCAATATGTGCAGCATCTGAGAGTGTAAATCTAAGGGATGGAAAACAAAGGATAAACCGCCTAAGTAAGCATAAAACAAAAAGGGAAGGAAAAAAAAAACTCACATTATGTGGCTTATAGGTAGGAGAGAAGTCATGGGCTGCGTGGAGCGGCCAGATGCACTCTCAAAGAACTAACCTTTCAGATACGATCAACGCTGTGAAGTCATTGCAGGGCCGACACATCCAGAAGGTGGATGTGCCCTTTTATCTCCCACATATCCGGCGTCATCGCAATGACGCCGGATGTGTGCGGACAGTAAATGCGGAACTGCGCATGCGTGCCGGGTGGAAGTGCCTACGATCCCCACAGTGCATTGCGGCGGAGTCTCCGTGATTACGGAGACTTGAGCACCGCCACAGGCACATGCGGGGATCACGGAAGGGCAGTGTGTAGGTTCAACGAACCCAACAAGACACTGCCAGACAGCAACCAGCGCTTCCACATAGCCCGACCCGTGTCTCCATACAGGCACCAGTGTCTGAGACACCGGGGCTAGTGAGAGAGGCGAGCGAATGAAAAGGGGGGGCTGTGTTCAAGGATCGAATCCACAATAGTACAGACATTGATGCAAACGGGGAAAGAAGTTATAATAACAATGGGATAATGCAAGAATTCAGATTACAATAAGAAACTGATAAACATACGCAAAAATTAGTTCATTGTTTAGATTATGAAACATCAAAATAGGGAAAAGGAGCAGAAGAAATAGAACAGAAAGCATATATAGCCTGATTCGATAAGTTTGTCCTTGAAGTAATTGGATCTTGTATAGCGATTAAAGATATATCAAATACTTGTGCAAGGTGTAAACGTTTTTTTGTTTATTAAAATTCTTGAAAATAATTGGGGATGGACACACACCCACATCGACACACCAATACAGTCAAACATCAATCAACATACAAACAGTGTAACAGACAGACAAACAAATAATCAAACTGACAAACAAACAGACTCATAGATAAACCAACAAGCAAACAAATATCTGCATATATTAACAAACGAACAGACAAACAAAAAGTCAATGACAGACAGATGAACAATAAAGGGGAAAGAGGAAAGAGGGGAAGGGAAGGAACTAAAACGGGGGAAGGGAAAAATAGTCAGAAAATGGGGAAGACAATCAGAGATATAGCATTTTATGGATAGTTGGTGTCTGGATAATCAAATGCTAGTTCTTTGTGTAGAGTTTCTTAATATAGAGTTTGTTTAATATTATATTTTAATTATATGAATGAGTTAATACTTAAGTATATGATTTGTTTTTGAAAAGTTGATCTAGACCAAGGTAATTAAAGAAAGTGCTTATAGGTTATATATTCATTTAAGCCTGGGTAGCTGGTTGCTTCTAAAGTATATATCCACTGTGTTTCCAATTGCAGTAAGCGGGTGTCAATCTCTCCCCCTCGGGCATGGATAGGTACATGCTCAAGGGCCTAGAAATGTACACCGTTAGAGTCAAAATTATGAGAAATACCTATATGTCTGTTTAATGCTGTAGTGCAGAGTCGTTTTGAAAGTGGTAGCATATGATCTCTGATCCGTTTGAAAAACGGACGCTTGGTTTTACCAATATAGAAGCATCCGCAGGGACAGCTAGCCAGGTACACAATTCCTACAGTCTTACACGTCACATTATACCTGATGGTATGGGTAGAACCATCAGGCAATGTGATACGTGGCAGTCCAGAAATGAAGCGACAAACATCGCAATGGCCACACGGATATGTGCCAGTGCGGGTTGATTTAGTGGGTTGTTGAGCATTGAAGTGGCTTGTGACCAATCGGTCTTTCATAGACTGAGATCTACGGTATGTAATTTGAGGAAAAGGTTTAATGTATTTATGAATTGTTTGATCCGCCAGTAGGAGAGGCCAGTACTTAACAAGGATTTCTCTCATTTGGTTATGTTGCCGTGAAAATTGCGTAATGATACGTAAAGGTGTGGTAGTGATAGGTTTGGGTTTTGGATAAATTAAATCATTTCTATGCAACTTTATCACTTTATTATAAGTACGTTTGAGTGATGATTTACTGTAACCACGTTGATGTAATCTAGTGGATAGGTCCCTTGCGGCTAGTTGGAAATCAATATCTTGAGAACAATTTCGGCGAAGTCGTAAGTATTGACTGTAGGGGATGCTGTTTAGAAGTGATCTGGGGTGTGCGCTTGCAGCATGTAGAATGGTGTTGCCTGCTGAAGACTTACGGTAAAGGGATGAGTCGATTGTGCCTGTGTTGTCTATTTTGATGCATAAGTCAAGAAAATTAACCTGAGTCTGGCTGTATTCCATAGTAAATTTGAGATTAAATTGGTTATGAGTCAAACTATTGAAAAACTCGTGTAGTTCGTTAAGGGTACCTGTCCAAAAAATCAAAATATCATCAATATAGCGATGCAAGCCAAGGATGAGCTGGCTCCAATCCCGAGACTGGTCGCTTGAAAAGATTTGTTGTTCCCACCCCCCCAGGTACAGATTGGCGTAGGAAGGGGCACATTTGGTGCCCATTGCTACGCCCTGCACCTGGAGGTAGTGGGAACGATCAAACATAAAACTGTTGTGTGTGAGAATAAACTCCAATAGTTGGAGCACGAACCCATCATATCTTTCAGATGTAGATCCTCTTTCTTTCAGAAAGGAGTGCATGACTTGGATGCCCTTGGTATGTGGAATAGAGTTATAGAGACACTCCACATCCAGGGCAACCAGCCATGCATCTGGAGGAAGTTGTTTTCCGTCCAGAATTCGTAATAAGTCAATGGTGTCTTTTATGTACGATGGTAACGATAATACGTGCGGAAATAGGTGTTTGTCGACTAGTGCGCTAGCGTTTTCAGTTAAACACTGACATCCAGACACAATAGGTCGACCTGGAGGATTCACGAGAGATTTGTGCAGTTTAGGTAGCGAATAAAATGTAGGAATTTGTGAATTCTTTATATTTAAATATTTCCACGTATTAAGATCAATGATACCTTGTTGGTAGGCTCGAAAAATAAGTTGATAATACTGTGTGGTAAAATTTTCAATAATGAGTTTAGATATCGGGCGATACCAGTTTTTATTGTTAAGGATGTCAAGGCACATTTTTCTATATGCCTGGACATCCATAACGCACACATTGCCCCCTTTGTCGGCGGGTTTAATAATTAGATCGGGGTTGCTTTGAATATTTTGAAGTGCCTGACGATGTTTGGAAGATAAATTGTGAGATTCTTGTGTATCCAGTTCAAGGTTCTTAATTTCTGAAGTTAATTGGCTGACAAAAGCCCATATGTTAGGGTTGCTCTGGAGCAGAGGGAAAGATTTGGATTTCGGTTTAAATGTTGCCGGGGCAGGTAATAATACTCCCGGAACTGAAACTCGAGGGGTAGTTAAGTCCGAGGTCTGTTCATCGTCGGTGTTACTCTCGTCCCATAATGACATCAGGTCTTCCATAGCCTGAAGTTCATTGGACGAGGGTTCCACAGAGGAAACGATAGGATCTTTTGTGCCTTGGGATTTATCATATAGTACCTTGAAAAGAAGACGTCTAGCAAAAAGGTGTATATCTTTAATGAATTGAAATTTGTCTAAATTACTTGATGGACAAAAAGACAAACCAAATTTCAATATTTCAATTTGTTCCTTGGTTAGGGGGACCGAGGACAGGTTCACAACCTCGAGACTTAGTGCATTTGTGGGTGGGTTAGTGAAGGTGGATGTGATTTGGGTTCCGGAGTCTGAACTAAAAAAATAGGTGCAATACGAGGGTCCGTAGGTTGTGGGAGAGGTGGAAACATAGAGGGAAGTGTTGGTTCACTGGCTCTCCTTGCTGAGAGTCCAAGGTGAATATGGGAAGGATGTGATATCGGTGCCGGAGTGTTAGGTGCGAGGTGAGTGGAAGAGTTTGGTGGAATATCTAGACGTGGCTGGGTGATAGGCATAGGAGTGGAGGCTTGTGTGCGGTGTGTTTTATGTGAAGCCGCAGTGCGTTGGTGTACCGTTTCTGTAGGTCTGGGTGACGAGGGCGTGGACGTGTCCAATCGGTCTATCTTTCTTTTCTTAGGAATTCTATCCTGAGTTAGATCTCTGTACGACGTGGATGTGCTGGAAGAGAAAGAAACAACATTAGGGAATGGGATTTTCAGCTAGACTATTGTCTTCATACCACGAAGTGATCTGAAGATCAAGTTGTTCCAATTCCAGTACGTATTGATCAATTAAGAGTGAAATCATTTGGAAAGAGCATGATTGAAGGTTGCTCTCCCAAGAATTTTTAAGTGAATCACTGATTTTGTTCATATTAGGGAATAACTGAATTCTCAGACCCCAAGGAACAACTTGATGTTCAACGTATTTTTCGAAAAAAAATTTATGCCAGTAAGTTCTGGCTTTGCGTTCTAGAAGGCGTTGTAGTCACAGAAAGGATCGATCCAATTCCGCATCTGTGATGTTTGCATCTTTCCTAGAAGCCTGAACTTTTGTCATGAGACCATCCCATGCATTTCCACAAAAGGCCGCCATGTCCTGACAAAGACAACAGAACAACAATAACAAGGACAGAGACAACAACAACAATAACAACAATGATAACAATAATTAGGTGTGGTCCAACTCTAGTCTGGTACACATCAACTATAATATTTACCCCATATTTAGTAGGGTTAAAAATGTGACCCTAAAAGGAAAGCGGAAAGAGAGAGAATTAAGGAGAATAACTCCCTGTCTCTTCGTTAGGCTATTTGAAGTAAGAATTGTAATTCAGGTCTAGCAAATCACGTTACTTAGAAAGAGAAGATAAACAGAAAACGAATATTTTATATGGGTTAAACGCCTCGCCTGTTAAGGAGGTGTGTTTTAGCTCTTTTCCAAAAATCTTTCATTATAGAGTGTATCCATATTCATTGTAGTGGAGTACAGCAATATCTGTCTCTGCTTCTTCTCGTCTATGGTAAGCATTTTCTTTATTGATTCGCTAAATAACCTGAGCATAATGCCCCTTTTGAATCATATCATATAAAATGTTATTAATTTATTTTATCCACCTATTTTGTTATTCATTCATTAGTCTTACCCAGAAAAATTTGGATCTGTCTAACAACACTCCTGATCACTTCCACAATACTAGATCATCCAATTAACCCGCTCACCTGTAGTCTGTAGTATTCCTCTTGAGACACATTTGACATCAATCTGCTCAGGTAGGCCCTTTTTATTGTCTAAGTTTACAATACATTGTAAGTTATCCTTTCTCTTTTTATTTAAATCGTCTACGGGAGCCTTCATTGGCCCCATCAATTTTAATTACAATGGACTGCTTGTCTGTCCCATTTATCTCCTGCAGTCACCTTTCGGGGACGGGTGTGCTCTCCACCTTTCAGAGGTGTCCTAATTCTCACATGCAGACAGGGCCTTTATTCCAAGATTGGTAGGTATATACCAATTATTTATCATTTGTTACATTGATACACACTCCTGGCTCTGATAATCTAGCAACCTTTTGAATACTAGCGGGCGCATCCAAAGTTTGGGCTGTTTTCTTTAATATGATCGTACCCACTAATCTTGTTGTATCTTGTTTACAGTGTATCTTTTTTCTTTTAAAATTATCCTCTGTCAATTACTGGCTCCCCTGAAGAAGCCTATGTAGGCGAAACATGTCGGGACTCCATTCAAGTAGCCAAGAACCCCTTTATTCTGAATGAATTGACGGATTGTGATTATTGTCTGTATAGATATCAGTGTTTGTAGTTTCAAAAATTTAGAATTTACTCTATTTCTGTGACTGTTTTTATTGTATTTAATAAAACTTTTTTTACTCTCATATCATATTTCTCTCCTATCTACTTAAGCACCGTAATAGTCCCACCTACCCCTTTCTCCTTCCATACTTGATACATTAGGGATGAGGTGCGTTATCCAATCTTTGCCCGACCTGGTTTCCTCCACTTTCTCATATGTTCATTGGCAAACTTCAGATGGACCTGTACGTGTGCCTTCCTTAGGAGGGGGACCTTGCAAGTGCTGCAGGATTTCTAATTATAATTATAATATTGTACTACTAATGGTTTGTTTGGTAACTGTGGTCCCAAGTGCCTTGAGATCATTCACAAGCTCCTCCTGTTTAGTTCTGGGCTGATTGCTCACTTTTCTCATGAACATCCTTTCCCCATGAAGCGAAATCCTGCATGGAGCTCCAGACTGAGGGCGACTGATGGTTATTTTGTATCTTTTCCCTTTTGCGAATAATCACACAATTGTCTCCTTCTCACCAAGCTTCTTGCTGATGGTCTTGTAGCCCATTCCAGCTTTGTGCAGGTCCACAATCTTGTCCCTGATGTCCTTTGACAGCTCTTTGGTCTTGCCCATGATGGTGGGCTTGAATGAAAGAAAGAAATTCCGTGGACAGGTATCTTTTATACATATAACGACTTGTCATTAGGAGCACCTTCTTAAATTGACAGGAATAATCTGTGTACCACATGAGCACTTACTGTAGCCAGTCTGTGGGAGCCAGAATAATTGTTAGTTAGGGGATCAAATACTTATTTTACTCACTGAGCTGCAACTAAATTTATAACATTTGTATCATGTATTTTTTTCTGGATTTTTGGCTGATATTCTGTCTCTATCATTTAAAATACCCCTATCATCATAAAAAATGTAATTATAGACCCTTCATTTCTTTGTAAGTGTCCAAACTTACAAAATCTGCAGGGGATCAAATAATTATTTTCCCCACTGTACCTTGTATCATAGCCTGACATTTAGAGGAAGGCCTCTCTTACAGCCCCGACTCAAGGACCACTGATGTTACAACAGTGGCCGCGAGAGAGCGGAGAGGTATGAGTGCCGGTAAGATGTTTTTCCATCAACCACAGCAGTGGGTAGCAGGTGCATTGCCAGAGACAGGTCAGATCCCTGGAAATGCAGATGGTAGCAGAGACAGCATACACGGGACTGGGCTGACAGCAGGTGGCATGTCTTTGACAGGCAGCTGGCAGGTATTTGGTGCAGAAAGACTGGCAGCACTCAGCAGGTGAAGGACCAGCATGGACCAAGTGGCATGCATACAAGCCAGGTTAGCAACAGATGGTCAAATACAGGCATAGATGGCATGCAGAGAATGGTCAGGATACAAGAAGAGGTTATGCAATGTAGAATGAGGCAGATGAGCAGGAGACGGTGCAAAATCCAGAGATAAGCCAAAGTCAGGCCAGGCCAGGTCAATCACAGGAATCAAATATAGACGCAGATACAGGAACTCAGGAATAGTTGCAGATCAGACACAAATTTGCTAGTGCAGCTGCTGCACTTAAATAGGCCACTTGGTGCCAGAATTAGCCAATGCATGTACCAATGCGTGGATGTGTGTGCATGTGTCACTGCACACAATAGTATGAGCGCCTGCAGGCCTACACCTGCGCATTTGTGTATACCTCAGAGCTTCACTTGCACTATGGCTGGAATGTCCCTGACACTTCTCCTTAAATGGAAACTTCCTGTTCATTCTGCTTTTGGGCCCATATAAAGCACATCTAAAGTCAAATTCTTTTTCATTTTGGATGGCTTCAGTTTGTTAGTGTATCTATATCTGCTAGTCCATCTAACACTCCACTCTCCCCAGATAAACAATGCTACTGTCTGTTGTGCTCTTTTGCTCCTTCATCCAGAGTGGAGGCAATCAAATACAGGAGGTGTGTTTCTGGCCAGACCAACAGAGGGAAAAAAGGCAAAAAAAAAAAAACTAATGCAGACACCACATGTAATGAGTGGTAAACTGCAATATACATTTTTGGTTTAGGGTTTAATACCACTTTAAAACAGAACTCCAGGCAAGAGCCTCATCCCCACAACCATGGCCAGTGGTTGTGAGGGTATTCGGGTGGGGGGCCCCCTAGATCCCACCCTTATGTGAATGACTATCTTGTACATGGTACTCTACAGGAATGGCTACCCATTCACCAAAAAACTGTCAGAAAGTGATAAACACAAGAGACACATTTTTGATAATTCCTTCTTTAAAAAATAAAAAATAGTGTCCCTCAATGTAAATCCATCATCAATCACGCTGCCCGCTGACCTGAAAAATCTTTTTTTTTTAAAAGTTCCCACCGAAATGCTGGCTCTGTGCTTTGAAGTTTCTTATATATGTAAGGGATGGGGCCAACTGGTCACATCACCCGGTGGCACTGCCCTCTTCTAATGTCACATGCCCAGCATGCGCTAGTCCGTGATGTCAGATGGGGCAATGCCACCAGGTGATGTGGCCAGGTGGCCTGCCCCTTACCTATATAAGAATTTTCAAAGTTCAGAGCAGGCATTCATCAGGTGACCTCCCAGGAGACGGGACACTATTTTTTTATTTTTTAACCACTTGCCGACTGGCTCATGCTGATATACGGCAGCCGCCTCATCTGTGGCTAGCAGCGCACGCACGCCACCGGTGGTGTGGGAGCGTGCCTGCAGGTCCCACAGACTCAAAGTTTCATCATGTGCAAGAACAGTATTACTACCACTATTATACATGACAGCTTCCACAGGCACTGCAGAGTCCTGCAGTAACATCACTGGCCCCGTTCACTTACATGGCCAGGAGTCCCTGGCCATATAATTGAATGGGGCCAGTGACTGAAATGATTGTTATGCCCTGTACACATGGTCGGATATCCTGACAAAAAAGGTCCGATTGGATTATGTTGTTGGAAAATCCGATCGTGTGTGGGCTCTATGGGACTTTTTCCATCTGAAATTGCGACTGAAAAAGTTTGAGAGCTGGATCTCAAATTTTCCAACAACAAAATCTGATCGGACTTTTTCCAATCGTTTGTAGAGAATTCCGATGGACAAAGTGCCATGCATGCTCAGATTAAATAATGAGACCAAAGATATTGGCTACTAGCTTTTACATAGTCCCGTCGTACGCAATGAACGACACCTCGTTCTGAACGATCGGATTTTCCGACAACTTTGTCCGACCGTGTGTATGCAACACAAGTTTCGACCAAAATCCATCAGAAAAATCTGACAGATTTTGTGGTCGGAATGTCTGACCGCGTGCACAGGGAATTAGGGTGCCAGTGGGTCCAGGCACCAATGAGTTCTTAGCAACCATTGACATTACCAACCCCATTGACTTACATGGTTAGAAATACTTGGCCATGAAAGCAAAAGGGTGAGATCCCATTGATATCCTTGACCAGATATAATCATGTCCATATATGGTCAATGACATCACTGGGAGACCCTGGCCCCTCGTATGTAATAGATATCATCTGCTGAACTCTACATTTGGTGGGTGTGCAGACCCCTGTGGGGGAATCCCATGCCATTTTTTTCAATGACTTTTATGTGTATTGCTGCGATCGACAAGTCATTATTGCCGCGAGTATTTTTAAATGATTTTTTTTTCTTTTAGAAATGTCATTTTGCTCTCGGACTGTTCTAAACACGGGAAACATGCGCCACTTTACAGGCATACTATAGACACCCCCAGTGGCAGGTGGCAGTGTAGGGGTTAAGTATGTCCTGGGGAGTGATTCTAACTGTGGGGGGTGTGGCTATGTGTGACACATCACTGATCTCTGCTCTCAATCACAGGGAGCAGAGATCTGTGACACTGTTACTAGGCTTGTTTACATTAGCATCTCCCCCGTTCTTCCTCTCCATGAGATGATCGCAAGTATCCCCGTGGACATCAAGTCCACGGGACCTGCGACCTGATTCATGGAGCTTGCCGTGGGTGCAACGTACAGGTACTTTAGTTTGCCTGCACAAGCCCTTCTGCCGATGTATATCGGCGTGAGGTGGTCAGCAAACAGTTAAAGAGCGTTCCGAGGCCTTCAAATCTGCCACAAACACCTCAAATTATTCGCTATTTAGCAAACAGGTGAACACCCAATGTTCGAGTCGAACTTACGTTCAACTTCAGGCTCGTCCCTAATCAAGCGACATACGTAGAACATTTCACTATTATGGATACACGTGACAGCAACTCACCTTTATACTTAGATACCCTACCAAGATGCCACATTAACAACCCTCCCCTTCTTTTCTCTTTTTATTTTTTCTCCCCCCCCTCCCCCCTGCTCTTCCCTGTTTTCTTCTCTTACTCCCACTAATCCTAATCACCTAAGATTCTGTATTGATATCTCGCAGTATGGTTGTGGCCCTCTGGGGCTCACCCATGCAGGTCACGTGTGGGTCTAGGAGGACAGGCCTCTCTGCGATAATGATAGAAATCGTGTTAAATAGATGTGACTTATTACAACAAGCCCAATATAACCAGCCCATGAGCAAAATCTTGCCTGAAATTAAACACTGCTATCAAACTCATAGATCCAAATATACCCAATCATCTAGATCTCATAACACAAGATACATTGTTAATGTATGAGCAGTTGTCTTATTCTCCCCTATGACTTGTATACCCCATATTGTATTATATTTAGTTGTCATAAGATTTGATAGACCATATCACTAAGATACTGTATTCCTAAGTCTGGTTTTTGTATACCCCATACTTGACTATGTGCTATTCCCATTATCTGTATTCAATAAAATTAATTATTCAATTATTCAATAAATTAATGAGCAAAATCCTGCCTGAAATTAAACACTGCTATCAAACTCATAGATCCAAATATACCCAATCATCTAGATCTCATAACACACGATACATTGTTAATGTATGAGCAGTTTTCTTTATTCTCCCCTATGACTTGTATACCCCATATTGTATTATATTTAGTAGACATGTGCATTCGTTTTCGTCCGAATGCATTTTCGTCCGAATTTCAGCTATTTTCGTTTTCGTTTTGACAAACGATAACGAAAGCACAAAATCCGAAAAACGAAAGATCCGACATAAATAAATGCTTTATTTTCGTTTTCATTGTTACAACAGTTCGATATAGAATAGGAGATTCGACATGACTCTGACAACAATGTGTCTATAGAACCTGTGGTCGAATGTGCCTAACCTTACCTCTATTAGTCCAAGATTATATAGAGAAAATATTCGACAGAGAAAAAAGATTTGACAGAGAGAAAAGATTCTGCAAGTTACTGTCCTAAAAAGTGTTTGGGGACCCGGGTCCTGCCCCAGGGGACATGTATCAATGCAAAAAAAAGTTTTAAAAACGGCCGTTTTTTCGGGAGCAGTGATTTTAATAATGATTAAAGTGAAACAATAAAAGTGTAATATTCCTTTAAATTTCGTAGGGGGGGGTTGTCTATAGTATGCCTGTGAAGGGGCGCATGTTTCCCGTGCTTAGAATTGTCCCTGCACAAAGTGTCATTTATGCAGGAAAAAAAGTCCTTTAATTACCCCTCCCCCCCCCCCCTTTTTTTTTTGTTTTGTTGTGTGTTTACCCCTACCTTCGCAATTTGTTATACTTACTATAGCCCAGGACTGGGCAGCGCTGTCACTCTCCCCAGGACACAGTTAGTTCCCAGTAGGGGTGTTCAGGGTTGACTGATGGTGCTCTCGTCCTCTCAGGATTTGTTCTTAACTCTTAACTGTTAACATGTACATCTACGTTTTCAATATGCTTGCGCTTGTTAGACTAAGATTCCCGACTGGAAGCAACGACTACAACTACACGACAATGTAAGTCTTATATTGCTGTTATCTTTTGTGCAAAAATTTAATAAAAAAGAAGTTAAATTAAAAAAGTCCTTTAAAATCACTCGCAGCTATAATGAATTGTCGGCTCCGTAATACAGAGAACACTCATTGAAAGTCATTGATAAAAAAATAAATAAATAAATAAAAAAAAAAGCGTGGGGGTCCCCCAAATTCAATTACCAGGCCCTTCAGGTCTGGTATGGATATTAAGGGGAACCCTGCCTCAAATTTAAGAAAAAATTTGACGTGAGGTTCCCCCTAAATATCCATAACCAGACCCTTCAGGTCTGGTATGGATATTAAGGGGAACCCCGCATCAAATTTTAAAAAAAATTGACGTGGGGTTCCCCCTAAAAATCCATACCAGACCCTTTATCCGAGCACGCAACCTGGCAGGCTGCAGGAAAAGAGGGGGGACGAGAGAGCGGCCCCCCTCCCTCCTGAACCGTACCAGGCCACATGCCCTCAACATTGGGAGGATGCTTTGGGGGTCTGTGACCCCTCAAAGCACCTTGTCCCCATGTTGATGAGGACAAGGGCCTCATCCCCACAACCCTGGCCGGTGGTTGTGGAGGTCTGCGGGCGGGGGGCTTATCAGAATCTGGAAGCCCCCTTTAACAAGGGGACCCCCAGATCCCGGCCCCCCCTGTTTGAAATGGTAAGGGGGTACAAAAGTACCCCTACCATTTCACAAAGAAAGTGTAAAAAATGGTTAAATAAAACAAACACACTTTTGAAAAATTCCTTTATTAAAAATAAAAAAATAAAAAAAAGATTCCAGCGGCGGTAATACACTCTTGCTATCCAGCGACGGACGGTCATCTCTCCAGCGATGTCTCATCTCATCCAGCGCAGCGAATCCTCCATCCTTCTTCTGTCTCCTCCACGGAGACACTGCAGGCATTCCGGCGGCTGACGTTTCTTATATACGGAGGGCGGGACCACCCGTCACCTGACCCCGCCCCCCTCTGACGCAAGGGGAAACCCGGGGTTCCCTGTGACGTAGGGGTGACCCGCACCCCTCTGATGTAACACAGGCAGGTTTCCGTTACATCAGAGGGGGGCGGGGTCACCCATACGTCACGGGGAACCCCGGGTTTCCCCTTGCGTCAGAGGGGGGCAGGGTCAGGTGACGGGTGGCCCCACCCTCCGTATATAAGAAACGTCAGCCGCCGGAATGCCTGCAGTGTCTCCGTGGAGGAGACAGAAGAAGGATGGATCGCTGCGCTGGATGAGATGAGACATCGCTGGAGAAATGACCGTCCGTCGCTGGATAGCAAGACTGGATTACCGCCGCTGGAATCTTTTTTTTATTTTTTTATTTTTAATAAAGGAATTTTTCAAAAGTGTGTTTGTTTTATTTAACCATTTTTTACACTTTCTTTGTGAAATGGTAGGGGTACTTTTGTACCCCCTTACCATTTCAAACAGGGGGGGGCCGGGATCTGAGGGTCCCCTTGTTAAAGGGGGCTTCCAGATTCTGATAAGCCCCCCGCCCACAGACCTCCACAACCACCGACCAGGGTTGTGGGGATGAGGCCCTTGTCCTCATCAACATGGGGACAAGGTGCTTTGAGGGGTCACGGACCCCCAAAGCATCCTCCCAATGTTGAGGACATGTGGCCTGGTACGGTTCAGGAGGGAGGGGGGGCCGCTCTCTCGTCCCCCCCTCTTTTCCTGCGGCCTGCCAGGTTGCGTGCTCGGATAAAGGGTCTGGTATGGATTTTTAGGGGGAACCCCACGTCAATTTTTTTTTAAATTTGACGCGGGGTTCCCCTTAATATCCATACCAGACCTGAAGGGTCTGGTTATGGATATTTAGGGGGAACCCCACGTCAAATTTTTTCTTAAATTTGAGGCAGGGTTCCCCTTAATATCCATACCAGACCTGAAGGGCCTGGTAATTGAATTTGGGGGACCCCCACGCTTTTTTATTTATTTATTTATTTATTTTTTTATCAATGACTTTCAATGAGTGTTCTCTGTATTACGGAGCCGACAATTCATAATAGCTGCGAGTGATTTTAAAGGACTTTTTTTCCTGCATAAATGACACTTTGTGCTGGGACAGTTCTAAGCACGGGAAACATGCGCCCCTTCACAGGCATACTATAGACAACCCCCCCCCCCCCTACGAAATTTAAAGGAATATTACACTTTTATTGTTTCACTTTAATCATTATTAAAATAACTGCTCCCGAAAAAACGGCCGTTTTTAAAACTTTTTTTTGCATTGATACATGTCCCCTGGGGCAGGACCCGGGTCCCCAAACACTTTTTAGGACAGTAACTTGCAAATTAGCCTTTAAAATTAGCACTTTAGATTTTGAACGTTGGAGTCCCATAGACTTTAATAGGGTTCTAAAGTATGCTATATAGTTAGCTCCGTCGAATCTTCTTTATACATTCGACAGACACCATAAGCCTTCCAAGACAGATTCGACCGTAATTCATGTGGATTTTCGGACAAAAAACGAATGCGGACGAAAACGAAATTCCGAAACAAAATATTTTACTCTGCACATGTCTAATATTTAGTTGTCATAAGATTCGCTAGACCATATCACTAAGATACTGTATTCCTAAAGCTGGATTTTGTATACCCCATACTTGACTATGTACTATTCCCATTATCTTTGTTCAATAAAATTTGGTTTGAAAAAAAAGAAATAACAAAAATAATAAATAAATAATAATAACAATAGGAAAAAAAAAAAGAAACTCAATTTCCCAGACTGGATGAGCATAGATTTTTTGTATACATTAATACATTTCTTTGTAGTTTCAGTTTATTCATCTATGTGGCCTAATGTAAGGAAATGTAGCAGATATTGGCCTTTGTTTTAGTACCGTGTGGATGTTTTCAGTAGCCAGAATGATAAATATAGTCAAAGGTCACGCAGCGTTCGCTTGGGTCCCCAATAAATCTCAACATAAAATACACATCACAGCTGCAAAATCAACAATTCTAAACCCTCTTATCCCCCAAACACACATCTCTTTAAAGAGATTGAAGAAAAAAAAAAGGCCAGTTTGTCAGGTCTAATAATTCGCATTGTACTACAACACTTTCTTTTTTATTTATTTTTATTACACATGGGGTGAAATCTCGGTTGTTTTCAAGGTCAGTTCCAGGTGAACAGGAGGTCATCATTGGGTCCCTTTGACTCCCATGCAGGTCAATAACGCCTTTTCCCTTTCAAAAAATGCAAGCGTCTCACACCCAATCAATCCTGGCCGCGCTGTTGCTGCCCAGAGTGTAATGAACACTGTATAAATGTACTTTATCATCACAAAACATGATTCTTAACTACTTTCTCTTCTCATGTAAAACCTTCTGCTGTCAAATTCTACATTCATTCATGCAGCAGCAAGTCGCAGAAGTGAGAAATCATGCTTTCGCTGAGGTTGGTAAAAGGTCACAGCTGACAGACACTAAGGTTAAAATGTTGCTTTAAAATACTGTTCATTACTTGTGCTGCTTTTTGCTAACTACCTTTCTTCGTATTATGCTTCCGTGTTGTGCGCTAATGTATTCTGTTCTCAGCTTAAGGCATTAATCTTTATTTTTTACTGAACATCATTTTTGTATATCCATACAGTATTTGAATTATATAGAGTTTGCCGACACAGACTAAAAGACATGAATTAAAAAAGGCTTTTGCTATACATACTGTGTTGTGCTGCATTATAATGGAATGTAAAGCATTTTAAAGGCTTTATTCATATATACTGCGTATCAAACATTAAAGAATTTCCAGCTAACTAAAATATTATAATACATATATGTTTACTTTATTACCTACCAATGGCTTTGTAATTCTGTACAGCTATTCTTGTGATTTACCAGTACATAGATTGTTCACATGACAATTTAGCTCCCTAGGTCACATCTATGGCATCTCTACGGCTCCAGGCTCCTCAATGAACATTCAATAGGCATCTTCAACGAAGCCGACTGAGCAGGGAGCTGACCTAAAAAGAAGAAATTATAATTATAACTGGGAGTAGTGGATTGACCTTACAGACTAGAAGAGGTGTGCGTATGGCTGACCTAAATAATATATACATATATTTGTTTGCCAAGTAAAACAGTAAACATATACAGTATGTCTATTTAGCTGTGTGCCTGAAGTTCTGCTGTAGCTTTGCATTGCTGTATGAACTGAATGAATTTCTTATGTGATCATGGTTTGCCAGAGGCACCTTTTTCCTAAAGGAAATATATGTGTTTTTAATATAATATATAATGTAAAAAATGTAGTATTAAAAAAAATGTGTTTTAGTGGGGTACATATGAAATGTTACACTTTCACAATTTCAGATTTTTTTTTAACCAGCAGATAGAGCTCTCAGCTTCTTTTTAAATGTTTTACTCTGCCTTTTTACTACCCATTATAAAGAAAATTGTAATTTAAAATTTAGAGAAATGGCCTTTGTCATTACTATAACATTAAATATAGAAAGTGGAATTATAGATACATTCCTCATTCAGTGTTCAGTGGTATATAGACCTAAGTTCACAATTAAAAAATTGATTAGGGCTGTGGACCTAAATGAAAATCTAACTGTTAATAACTCTCTGGCAAGTAAAACACACACACACCTCATGACAAGATCCTGTATGTTTTAAGGTTGTAGAACAACAAATGTCACCTCCTTGGGGCAAGCCATCAATGGATCCTTTTAGACTCTGGGACACTCTGGTTCCTCACTGTCTGCTTTCATTACCCTAATATCAGAGAGAATATGTTTCAATTTTCATAGGATCCAAAATATTAGTTGTAGACAGCTTAGAGCTATTCTTTCTGATAGTAAAGCTATGAGCTGCATGCAGATATAATATGGCATGGCCTGGCCATATAGGCATAAGCCAATGGAGAGGGTAACTCTTACATCCAGCGATAATGACATGAAAAATTAGGTGCAAAATCCTACAGGCGTACGCTCATTATACTAGAAATGGGGGTGTACATGCCCATGCACCAATAGCCAGTAAGAGAAAAAATAAATCAACCTATGTTCAATATAAAGAATATCATGAAAAGAAAGAAAAAGCAAAGAAGTGTATGTGTATACTTATAGGATGGAGAGCATATTCATTCTGTAGGAGAACAGAAGGTGAAAGGAAATGCCAGTATTGCTAATCTGCTAATATTTTTTAGCCTGTCCCTATAAAAATGGAGTATCAGATAGATGGTCACTATCGGCCTCCCTCTCTCAAACAATTTGACTGGCCAATTACCATGGTATGGTGTCATGCATTCAAGCCACTCGTTGGTCTCAGTCAAAAAATATCATTTTCATATCTCCATTATAACCTACTAGGCAATTTGACTGGCTAATTACTGTGAGGTGGTGTCTAGCATCTAAGCCACTTGTTGGTCTCAGTCAAAAAGAGCTCTCTAAACTACATAGAAAACTGCTTATAGAGGAAAAAGCAAACACGTGTATTTAAAGGGTAGAAAACAAATACATTCTGTAGAAAAGCAGAAGGTAGAAAGATACATCAATAGTACTGATCTGCTAATCTTTTTTAGCCTGTCCCTATGATCCCTATGATCATATAGATGGTCAATATCTGCAAGGGGATCTCCCTCTCTCAAACAATTTGAGTGGCCAATTACCATGGAATGGTGTCATGCATCCAAGCCCCTTGTTGGTGTCAGTCAAAAAAAAGGGTAATTCTCATATCTCCATTGTAACCTACTAGGCAATTTGACTGGCCAATTAACGTGGGGTGGTGTCTTGCATCCAAGCCACGTGTTGGTCTCCATCAAAAAGAGCTCTCATAAATACATAGAAAACTGCTTATTCACCATACTAGTAAACCATTTGCCCCATTTAACACCCCAAAGTAAAGTGAAAAAATAGGTGCAAAAATAACTTAACTCTACATGTTTCGCACACAAAACTAGCTTTGTCAGGAGTACCAAATAGCGCACCAAATAAAAATGATGGGACAAACAAACATATAAAGTCTATGGAAAATGTCATCCAATTTTTTGGTCACCCTGTATTTATAACATTGTGGGCAAAATGACGTCATGAGGCACGTGACATCATCGTGCAATTTGTGAATGCGTGAATAAAAAATTGCTATTTTATCTATTAGCCACGGCTCCATCTATCAGGCTATCTGAGAAGTATTAGGCAATATTGTCCTAAATATCAAGTGAAAATCTATTACTCCTCACTCCATCTTGTGGATGAGGGATGAAATAATACTAATCATGGGACAGAGGAACCAAGAACTCCCAGCAGCCTGATATTCTCCAGGCCTGGGGATATTAGTTTTTTAGTTTTTACGTATAATTACTTGCCAGTTTTAGAGAGTTGCACATTATAATAGGAAATTTGTTTAGTAGTGATAGGCTCATTATATTTTACCTTGGCCTTTAGTTATTTTTTAGGGCTTTAGTAACCTTCACTTGTTACTGACACAATCAAAGCTGCCATTTGTTTGCATCTGGTCACTGCATTTGCTATTACATTTGTTTAAAAAATGGACAGGCAGACAAGGCATAGGTTCTGCAATGGAAAAGACAGAAAAGGCATAGGTTCTACTCACAGAGACAGGGTTTTTTTCTTACACAATATGTATAGATGTATGTGCAGGGATAGCTACTCCTTTAACAAGAAATTCCTAGGCCTATACACCACCCCTTTTTGTTTTTCCAATTGTTTTTTAGTAGGTTTTCACAATAACAAGCAGATAACAATGTGGACATTGCTCGTCGTACATAAGGTTATACATCTATTAGTACAATTATATATCTAATGAGAACTAACAGAAATTGCTGATCTAGATATGACTTATGTATTCTGTTCTGTATTCTTAACTCTATAATAACATTGAGATCGTGGATCCCTCTTCTCTCAGGTACCCCAATTGGGAACACTTTTGTGACCCGAGAGAAGATTGGTTTCATCTTAAAAATGTGTTACAGGTATAATACAGAGTTAATGTTTCAACTTCTATTTATCAAAACATGTAGTGCAGCTCAACAATCAGGAGGTAGTTCAGGAGTTACCAGCAGATTAATAACTCTATTCCACTGGGACCAGGGGTGCCAATCTTTTTGTGCTTTGGCCATCACACCCTTGCTAGAAACCATCATTAATTCATAGCTGTAGTGCATATTTACTAGTTGAAGAGTGTTTCTATAGACTTGCTAGTGTTCCATAGTCTTGTTAAGCTTAATCTGGCTGCAAGTAGAATATGTGTTACCACCTGTCTAAGATAGGTGGGTATCAATTCTATTATCAAACTCAGTATTGCTAGTGCCAGTGTGGGAGGAATGTGGCATTGTGTGATATCTGTCAAGATATGAAATATGGTGGCCCAGTAGGTTTGTACATGTGTTCATTCCCATAGAATATGCATTAAATCACCTTTTTCTGCATTGCATCTCTAGCAGATATCTGGAGTGGTGGCACTAAATGTGGCCAGTTTAGTTGCTGTTAAGTACCAACGTAGAGGGATTTTTTTGTGTGAGATCCCAAAGGACGGAGCGTTGAGTATATTTGTAGATCGATTGTAAGGCTTTTTGCCATTGTAATTCATCCATTATCCTAGGACTGATTCTCAGTGAAGATGTGGTCTTGTTTTAATGAATACTCGTTTGTGGCGAAAGGCATTCCTTTCACTTTGGTGGTGTTCGGGTTGTTTAGATATGACCATACTTTGGGGGGTCAATGTGTACAAAGGGGTAATTATGCCGGATAGGCAGTGTCTAACTCGAATAAAATTGAAGAGTTCTGAGCTTGGGAGATTAAACTCTTTCTGTAATTGGGGGGAATGATTTAATGGTTGTCCCTTGAAAAGGATCTTGAATATGGCTGATACCTTTTGTGGACCATTGAACAAGAGACAGGTCTATGGAAAGATGGTGGAGAATGTCTATTGCGAGAGGTGGATAGCAAGTGGAGTGGTATGTGGTTCCTATATTAGATATTTTTTTCCATGCGAGAGCTGAGGCCCTCATCTTTGGGGGAAGTGCTGTTGGCATAAGAGCATTGATCAGAGTGACTAGTATCCAGTTCTGAAGGCTAGTGCGTGGCAATTTTACTAAATCTGTTTGTCCCCATAGGGTAATGGGATGAGGGTTAAATCAATCTTGTAACTGGGTCAGTACTGATGCTAGGTAGTAATCCTCAAAGTCTATGGATCCTACTCCTCCTGCATATTTATGTTTGATAAGAGTGGCAAGGGCACATCTTGGTTTTTTTCCCTTTATATGAAAATTTGTTAAATATGGTTTGGAGAGATCTAAAATAGAATAGGGAGATAGGTATGGGTATGGTTCTGAATTTGTAAAGTAATTGTGTTAAGTGCAGCATTTTAAAAGATACCAGTCATGTTAATTGGTGTTTCATAATCTGTTGTGTATCAGAATGTAGCTTGTTAAGAAATGGTCTGAAATTAGCAGAAAATAGATTTTTTGTTGATATTGTTAATTGTACTCCTAGATAAGTTATGTAGTTTTCTATCCAAGTATAGGAGTATTGGGCTTGTAGCAGGTTTGTAATCGTGGCGTCTATTCCTAAATCCAGGATTTATGATTTTGAAGTATTTACTTTATAAAACGATACCTTGCTGAATCGTTGGAGGATTTTTTTGTACTTCAGCCAGAGAAGAAACCGGGTTGGTAAGCATGAGAATTACGTTGTCTGCGAAAAGATTGATTTTGTGGGATGTTTGGCCTATTGTTAATCCAGAGATCAGGGGGTTTTGTCTAGTATGTTCTGCCAGGGTTTTCAGTAACAAATAAAAAATCAGGGGAGATAATGGTAATCCATGCCTGGTGCCATTGGTTATGTGAAACAGCTGAGATAGCATATCTGCTGAAAAGACTTGTGCAGAAGGGGTAAAGTACAATTCTAGTATGGCTTTTAAGATGAGTCCACTAAATCCAAATTTTTAAAGAACTCCCTGGAGGTAGGACCAATGGACTCGAACACCTTCTCTAAATCTAAAGATAGAAGCAGAGAAGGCATTCCACTGGACTCGGCATAGTGTATGATGCCTATCACTCTTCTTGTGGCATCGGATGCTTGTCATCCTTTTGGTGAAGCCCAACTGGTCTCTATGTATTAATGTAGGCATTATTTTGAGTAATCGTGCTGCGTTTTTTTTTCCATAGATTTTTAAGTCTAAGTTCAAGAGGTATATAGTAAGGAAGTTTTGGGGGGCTGTCAGTTCCTTGCCTGGCTTTGGTAGAGTTATAATCAGTGCTTGCAATGATTCACTAGGTAACGAAGAGGAAGCAGCGTGAATAAATAGTGTAGCTAGGTTAGATGGTGGGAATATTGCTTGGAATATTCACTGGGGAGCCACTCTAGACCTGCTGCTTTACCTGCAGGGAGGGTTTGAATAGTTGTTTGGATTTCTTGTTCAGTAAAGGGTTTGTTAAGAAGGGTCAGCTGTTCATCTGTTAGTGTTGGGAGCTTGATTTGGTTAAGAAATTAATTAGTGTCTTCTGTAGAGGGTTGTTAAGTGTCTGAGCCTCGCTCTATATTATAAAGATCCCCATAGAAAGTTCTAAAGGTGTCAGCTATCACCTGTGGGTTTATACATTTTTCCTTTGTGTGATGGTGGTATACAGAATATACTCTATTTTGTTATTTATTCTTCTGCGTTTATTGTGAGGAGCTAGGGCTTTACCCGCTTTGTTTGAAGTGGAGTATGTTGTTGTTTTTAGCTTTCTCTGTGCATTTTTAAAGGAGTGTAGAAGAAGCATTCTTGGCTTAGGGACATTATTTGTGCCGAGTGTGTTTCTTGTGGGTTGGATTAATTTTGTTTGTCTAGTTTAGCTATTTGGGATGTGAGGGAGTCTAGACGCTGCATCCTTTTTTTTTACAATGAGAACTAATTTTTACCAATATACCTCTAATAAATGCCTTATGCACGTTCCACACCACACGTGGGTCAAACACCGATCCTGTAATGTGTTTAAAGCATTAGGATAATTGAGCAGAAATCTCTGATGTGTAGGATGTATATTGTAGAATATAGGCATTTGCTCTCCATAAGAACGTATTCTGCTTCTGTGGGGAATCAAAAAACAGAAATAGTGATGGGAGCCTGATCTGACCAAGTCGTGGTATAGATTACAGATGCGCTTATCTTTTGGAGTAGCCATTTATATGTAAGAAAGAGGTCAATCCTTGAAAAGGATTTATGCAGAGGAGAGTAATCTCTTTCCGACCCATGTTGGCAGCACCAGACATCTAAGATATCTTGGGTTTGAAGTATGTTTTTCAAGGGGGATTCTAGTTGAACATCTGGAACCATGTTACAGTCTCCACATATAATTGGGTGGCCTTTTTGAATAAGCATGACAATACGCATGAGTTTGCAGAATAATCCCATTTGGTGAGTGTTGGGAGCATACATGTTTAGGAGTGTATATTCAGTCTTATTGATAGTGCAAACCAAGATAATATATAGAGCGTTGGGGTCCAAGATTAATTGAGTACGTTTAAAATTGTTAGTGTTTTTCACTGCTATAAGAACAACTCTTTTTTTGGTGTGAAAGATGCTGTGTAAATTTGGGGAAAAAGTTTGTTCAAGCATGTAGGAGTATTCGATTTTGCAAAGTGTGTCTCTTGTATACATAGTAGGTTGCGGTCCAGCTTTTGTGCTGTTTTCCAAAGAGAGTGTCTCTTGGCCGGTGATTAAGCCTGTTGGCATTGATTTACAATATCTTAAAATGCATTTGTGATGGGGTGTAGAAGGGCTGGGTATTGGGAAACACTTACAGTTAGCTGCACAAGTAGGGAGAACCTTGTTACTGTAGACAGAGTACATTTGTCAATGTAATCGCTGGTGAGTCTTCATATCCTGTAGGATTACTCTACGATTTTGGAGCTAGAGCTGTGAAATAACAAAGTTAGAATTAAAAATAATTAAAATAACTGAGATTTAGAACTTTTAGCGCCGTGGGTGGTAATAAACCAGAGATAATGATTGGTGGAGTAGAAAAGAGTTGCTCTTACTAAACCACAGTGGGGGTAAACAAGATTCAATTGCTGAGTGTGGTTATAAAACTGAAAGCTTATAGCTGGGGAGAGAGATCATTTGATTGCTGGGTAGGCCCATTTGTAAACTTGATTTTTTTATATGTTAGTTGTAATTTCTCTCTTGGGTGTGGCAGGCTGAATGAGGGCCTCTTTGCTCCTGAAGTGAAGTGAATTCTGGTGGGGGGTCAGGGATGATCCCTTATTTATACAGTAGTTGCATGCCACTTTTGAGATTATTGATCCCATGAGATGATCCATTTCATGAGAAGTTCAGAGTAGCTGGATATATTGCCATTTGAATAAGATTTTATGATTGTGGAGGCCTTTGGTAATTGGATTGAGTTGTCTCCTCAACTGTAAGGTGTATTTTGAGAGATCTGGAAAAAGCTGTATGTCACCATACGGAGCTGGCAATGGAGATTTTGTGCTTGCTGACATGAGGAGTGTTTCTTTGATATGAATGAAGTGCACCCTCATTATTATTTCTCTGTAGATGGAGGCTGCTAAGTGTAATGGTTTTGCAATCCATTTTTATTGCTGTAATTACCTTTATATTTTAGCTTATAGTGGCACTTCCGGTATCTCCTCCCGTGGGAGTAGGCATGTTTTTTGCCTTTCCATGGCTCCGCGCTGTCTCCTGGGACTTAGTGTCAGGCTTCCCAAGATTCTGTGAGGAACGCCGTCATGCTAAAATCTTGAAAGATCTTGGAACCCAGTGACGCCAGTCACGTGATGAGGGCGTGTCTGAAATTGCCACTTTAAATGTGGGCATGCAGGTGAATTTGCCATTAATACATCAGCACAGGAGGCTAAGGCTGCAATACAAAGGAGGACACAGAAAAACTTTTGGACTTTGGACTCGCTCTTATCATAGATAAAAAAAAAAGGTAAGTAATCTTACTTACAGTGTATAATTAGACTCATTTTGTGTCTAATTATACACATATTATTATTGTGAAACTGAATGTATTTTTAATGTTAGTAATCCAGCTGCAATATTTTAATCACTTGACCACTGGGCACTTAAACCCCCTTAATAACCAGACCAATTTTCAGCTTTCGGTGCTCTCACATTTTGAATAACAATTACTCAGTCATGCAACACTGTACCTATATGAAATTTTTGTCCTTTTTTTTCACAGAAATAGAGCTTTCTTTTGGTGGTATTTAATCACCGCTGGGTTTTTTTAATTTTTGTGCAATAAAAGAAAAAAGACAGAAAATTCTGTAAAAAAATAAATTTTTCTTTGTTTCGGTTATAAAATTTAGCAGATTAGTAGTTTTTCTTCATAAATTTTGGCCAAAATTTATACATATCTTTGGTAAAAATAAGTACAAATTAGTGTATATTATTTGGTCTGTGTGAAAGTTATAGAGTCCACAAGCTATGGTGCCAATATCTGAAAATTGATCACACCTGATATACTGACAGCCTATCTCAATTCTTGAAACCCTAACATGCCAGAAAAGTACAAATACCCCCCAAATGACCCCTTTTTGGAAAGAAGACATTCCAAGGTATTTAGTAAGAGACATGGTGAGTTGTAATTTTTTCCCACAATTCTTTGCAAAATCAAGATTTTTTTTTCATTTTTTTTTTCACAAAATTGTCATATTATCAGGTTATTTCTCACAGCATATTCATACCACAAATTACACCTCAAAACATGTTCTGCTATTACTCCCGATTATGGCGATACCACATATGTGAGACTTTTATACAGCGTGGCCACATACAGAGGCCCAACATGCAGGAAGCACCATCAGGTATTCTGGAGGCACCAGGCCAATTCTGCCATTTCTCTCCTACATGTAAAAATCATAATTTATTTGCTAGAAAATTACATAGAACCCCAAAACATTATATATATATATATTTTTAACAAAGACCCTAGAGAATGCATTGGCAGTCGTTGCAACTTTTTACCTCGTACGGTATTTGCGCAGTAATTTTTCTAACGCTTTTTTTGGGGAAAAAAACTGTTTTGTGCTTTAAAAAAAAAAACTGTAAAGTTAGCCCAATGTTTTTGCATAATGTGAAAGATGAAGTTACGCCAAGTAAATAGATACCTAACATGTCACCCTTCAAAATTGCACACACTCGCGGAATGGCGCCAAACTTTTCAACTTAAAAATCTCGATAGGCGATTCTTTAAATTTTTTTACGGGTTACATGTTTTGAGTTACAGAGGAGGTCTAGGGCCAAAATTATTGCTCACGCTATAACGTTCGCAGCGATACCTCACGTGTGTGCTTTTAACATCGTTTTCATATGTGGGCGGGACTTATGTATGTGTTTGCTTCTGCATACGAGAACATGGGGACAGGGGGTGCTTCAATTTTTTTTTTATTGTTCATTTTACTTTATTTATTTTAGTTTGACACTTTTTTCCCCAAAAATAAATTTTTTGATCACTTTTATTCCTATTACAAGGAATGTAAATATCCCTTGTAATAGGAATATGGCATGCAAGGTCCTCTTTACAGTGAGATATAGGGTCAATAAGATCCCACATCTCACCTCTAGACTGGGAAGCCTGAAATAAAAGCAGTGAGTCAGTAGAAGCACCGGAGGGTGGCAGGAGGGGGGATGTCCCCTCTCGCCTCCTTTAAGAACGATCAAGCAGTGGAACAGCCCATATGATCATTCCTATGGTGTAGGGAATCACCAGGCTGAGAAAGATGACATCTGAATGATGCCTGTAGCTGCAGGCATCATTCAGATATCCCCGCACAAAGTCAAGGACATCATATGATGGCCGGCGGGCAGGTTAAAATGCATTTTTTTTAACACAAAGTTGTCAATTTATACAATATTTCTAAGCCCACGTACACACGGTCGGAGATTTTGCCAACCAAATCCGCCGGATTTTGCCCGTCGGATTTAGTCCGACGGATTGTGTCCGAAACTGTTGCATACACACGGTCGGGCCAAGTTGGCAAAAAATCCGATCTTTCAGAACGTGATGACGTAATTTCGTTAGGATGGGACTACATTCAGGCTAGTAGCCAATAGCTTTGATGTAGGAATTTGATCTGAGCATGCGTGGCACTTGGTCTGATGAAAATGCTCTACACATGATCGGATTAGGTCCGTCCGGCCCAGTTGGTCGGGAAATATTTCCAACATGTTGGAAAATTGGGTCGGACGGAGATTCGGACAGAATCAGTCCAATGCATACCACACACAGTCGGATTATCTGACGACATGGTCCGATAAGACTCATTCCGACAGATTCTCCGACCGTGTGTACAAGGGCTCACACATAGCATGTACATACCAAAAATGACACCCCAAAATAGATTCTCCTACTCCTCCTGAGTACGGCAATACCACATGTGTGAGACTTTCACAGCCTGGCCACATACAGAGGCCGAGTACAGCTGAGCATGGCTGAGAATGCCCGGGTATGGCTGAGCATGGCCGAGCATGGCTGGGTATTGCAGAGTATGGCCAGGTATTGCAGAATATGGCTGGGCATTGCAGGGTATAACCGAGTATGGCTGGGTATTGCAGGATATCACCGTGTATGGCAGGGTATTGCAGGGTATCACCGAGTATGGCTGGATATTGCAGAGTATGGCTGAGTATTGCAGGGTATCACTGAGTATGGCTGGGTATTACAGAGTATGGCTGGATATTGCTGGGTATGGCAGGGTATTGCTGGGTATTGTAGTTTATGGCAGCGTATTGGCAGGGTATTGCAGAGTATTGCTGGGTATTGCAGAGTATTGGCAGGGTATTGCCGAATATTGGTGGGGTATTGCAGAGTTTTGCTGGGTATTGCAGAGTATTTCAGGGTATCACCGAGTCAGTGAGCAGCACTGTGGGCACTACAGATCTAGCCCACAGCGCTGCTGCCACTGATCTCTCCCCTCTCACTCTGTACCGATCGATGTGTGTGGATGCAGTGCACAAACTTTTTACACTGCCCTGAGACCAGTGCCAGAGAAAAGATAGATAGTGTAGGGAAAGGTTGCTGCTGCTGTTTTGAGGGAGAGAATTAGATAGGAGTCCTGCTTCAGAAATCGAATTACTCAACGATCTACCTTGATTTAGTTGTGTGGGTGCAGTGCACATTCTTTTTACACTGCCCTGAGCCCCTTGCCAGAGAAAATATTACTTTTATCCATCTGTTAGGTTGGCGTCGGCAGGCATTTTATGCAAGCTCAGTGCACCAGCACTGCATATGTTACTGTGAGATACACTTATTAGATACTGTTGCTCTATTCTGCTATTCTAAAAAACACCATTTAGGGCAAAAAAAATATTTTTTTTTGGAATAGCATTTTCTTCATATCTGTACATGTGAAATACACTGTTTAGATACTGTTGCTCTATTCTGCTATTCTAAAAACACCCATTTAGGGCAAAAACAAATATTTTGCAGTGTTTCCTGCATATCTGTACACGTGAGATACACACTTTAGATACTGTTCTTCTATTCTGCTATTCCAAAAAAATAATTTAAGGCAAAATTATAATTTTTTTGGTGTGTTTTCTGCATATCTGTACGTGTGAGATACACCGTTTAGATACTGTTGCTTTATTCTACTATTCTAAAAACACCCATTTATGGCAAAAACAGCTCTGCGGAACAGCACCACTTCACCACCAATAACTGGGCCTCCATGCGAGACCTTTGTGCCTTGTTGCGCTGTTTTGAGTACTCCACCAACATGGCCCGTGCCGATGACGCCGTTCTCAGTGTTACTATCCCAGTTATATGCCTCCTTGAGAAAACGCTTTGGGCAATGATGGAAGAGGATGTGGCACAGGAGGAGGAGGAGGAGGAAGAGGGATAATTTCAAAGGCTTTCAGGGCAGTCATTCAAAAGTAGTTCCGAGGGTGGGTTCCTGCACCAACAAACGCCAGGTACACAATTGTCCAACAAGGGCACAGTTCTGGAGGATGGCGAGGTGGAGGATGAGGAGGAGGAGATGGAGGAGGTGGAACCATGTTCACAGCAGGGTGGCACCCAGACCAGCTCATGGCCATCAATGGTGCGTGGCTGGGGGGATACAGAGGACACAGACGATACACCTCCCACCTGAGGACAGCTTTTCGTTGCCTCTGGGCAGCCTGGCACATATGAGCGATTACATGCTGTAGTGTCTCCGCAACAACCGCCGAGTTTCCCACATTCTAACTGGTGCTGATTACTGGGTGGCCACGCTGCTGGATCCCCATTACAAGGACAAAGTACCATCCTTAATTTCCTCACTGGAGCGTGATCGTAAGATGCGAGTACAAGCGCATGCTGGTAGACGCGCTGCTGGTGGCATTCCCACCTGACAGCAGGGGCATAGTGGAAGCACAAGGCGAAGGCAGAGGAGGAGGAATAGGTCGCCAATGCAGCCGGGGCACCGCCAGCACCTCAGAAGGCAGGGTTAGCATGGCCGAAATGTGGAAAAGCTTTGTCAGCAAGCCACAAGAACCAGCACCACCAGATTATATTGGACGTGTTAGCAGGAGGCAGCATTTCACCAACATGGAGGAGCAGTATGTGTGCACACGCCTACACGTAGTGAAAGACCGGTCTGCCCCCTTCAACTTCTGGGTCTCCAAATTGGGCACATGGCCAGAGCTTGCCCTTTATGCCTTGGAGGTGTTGGCCTGCCCTGCAGCCAGTATATTATCTGAACATGTATTTAGCACGGCAGGGGGCGTTATCACAGACAAGCGCCGCCGCCTGTCCAGAGCCAATGTGGACAAGCTCACGTTCATTAAAATGAACCAGGCATGAATCCCACAGGACTTGCCTGTACCTTGTGCAGAATAGTGCAGAATAGACATGTATACCGGCCTTACCCAGCCATTGTTGTATTTTTGATCTTTTGGGGTGTACCCTAATTAAAAAAATAAAAAAATAAAAAACAAAAACCAGTGTTGGCTACCTCTTCCTCCTCCACCACCCCTTCCATCTATACCGCCATATTCACTGCCATCTCAACCTCCTACTCCATATGGACCTCGACCTCCTAGGTCAAGATTATTATTTTTTATTTTTTTATTTCAAAGTATTTTATTTTGTATCACAACAAGAATAATACATTTGAAAGTGACATTCAGAATATCGATTCAGTCAAAACATAGAAAGGTTACAGGTAGTGCAACAAGATGAATCGAGTGTAACACGTCAGAGATATAAAATGTAAAATCATTTTAGACAGACATGGTAGTGTTAGAGTGAAGGGTTGGTATTCCTGTTAATGGTCGGAGGTATACCTCCTCCCTGGACACCCCCAATGGGAGCTAGCTGTGCCAGAGAGGAGGAACTTAACCACCGACCAAGGTGTAAATGTAAGGAGAGGGACGGAAATGACCATGTGTCTTTTTCCCTAAGATAGGAATCCGTGACTAGGCATCAGTGTTTGTCGTCTGCAAACATTTGTGAACCTGAGAGCCACATTGAATGCCTTGTATGTTGAGGTCCCGGCGAATGGAGATGGCGAGTGTCTCAATTGCTATTGCAAAGATTAGCGGAGATAAAGGACAGCCTTGTCTGGTGCCTTTGGCTATATGTACTGGTTGGGAGTAGTGGCCTTGAAGCCTAATATAGGCTTTAGGATTTGAATAAAGAGCTCAGATCAGGCCCATAAACTTGTCGCCAAAGCGCCAACGTTCTAGGATTGTAAAGATGTATGGCCAGGAGAACGAATCAAAGGCCCTTTGAAGGACAAGTGATAAAAGCATGCCTGATTGTTTTGGACCTCCTGGACAGTTTGTCTGGAGGATGGAGACTATGTCTATGGCTCTTCTGATCTGATCAGGGCCCTGTCTACCTGGGATGAACCCCACTTGATCCTTATGAACATATTGGTTAATGAGGGAAGCTAGACAATTTGCAAGGAGTTTGGTAAGGATTTTTAAGTCGCTATTGATGAGGGAGATGGGTCTATAATTACTGACGTCTTCCGGGTTTTTATCCGGTTACGGTATTACTGCAATGTAGGCTGTGTTTAGGTAAGGATCAAGTGGGGTTCCCTGTGGCTTTGCGTTAAAAAATGATGTCAAATGTGGAGTCAGGGTGGTGGTAAATGTCTTGTAATAGGGGTTAGGGAGACCATTGTGGCCTGGAGCAGAACCTGATTTGAGGTTCTTATTCTTAATGACTTCCTGTACCACTTCTTCTGAGAAAGGGGCCTCCAGCATATTATTTTTTATTTTTATGTATTTTATGTTATTTTAAGTTATTTCCCTATCCACATTTGTTTGCAGAGCACTTGCCATGCTCTTAACAACATTTTGCTGCAAATTGCAATTTGCTCTAGCCCTTTCCATAACTTTTTTAGAGCCATTTTAGTCCTCAAAAGTTCGGGTCCCCATTGACTTCAATGGGGTTCAGGTTTGGGGTCAAGTTCCGGTCCCGAACTAAAAAAAATTTGCGAAGTTCGGCCGAACCCATCGAACCCAAACATCCAGGTGTCCGCTCAACCCTATTCCTCACCTAAGTTTATGCTGGTTATTGGTTATCCTTGGTTACAGAGGCACAACCCCTCTTTTGATTGGCTCCATGCTGAGGTTCTCTCCTGGTCGCCACAATGCAGTAAGACATGCTTCCAGAACTTAGCCAAGGTCCTGTGCACCTCTATACTCTCCTCCCTGCCGGAGGAGTACCGTGATTTTAGCGTTGTCTTTGACAAAGTTCAAGCCGGTAGTTAGCCTCCACATCGATCGTATGATTGCGCAATTGACCTTCAACTTGGTGCCATACCCCCTTATGGCTGTGTTTACCCTTTGCCTGTCTTGGAGGATAAGGCCATGGAGGAGTATGTTGCAGACACACTTTCTCGAGGTTTCGTCCTCAAATCCTCATCTCCTGCTGGTGCTGGTTTCTTCTTTGTAAAGAAGAAAAGTGGTGAGCTGAGACCTTGTATTTATTATAGGAGTCTCAATTGTTTCACGATTAAGAATGCCTATCTGATTTAATTGATTATGGAGTTATTTGACCACCTCATGGGAGCAACAGTTTTCACAAAGCTTGATTTGAGAGGGGCATACAATTTTGTAAGGATTAAGGAGGGCAACGAGTGGAAAACTGTGTTTAATACCAGAACAGGCCATTATGAGTACCTCATAATGCCTTTTGGCCTTTGTAATGCCCCGTCAGTTTTCCAGGAATTTATTAACGATTTCCTTTGACATTTGTTGCAGTTATGTGTGGTGGTTTATCTCAATGACATCCTCATATTTTCCAAGTCGCTGGAGAATCACCACACAGATGTCTGTCATGTGATTCAGAAACTAAGAGAGACCAATCTCTATTGTAAATTGGAGAAGTGTGAATTCCATTGTGAACAGGTAAATTCCTGGATTATGTAATTTCCACTGCCAGTTTTTCGATGGACCCAGAGAAACTTTCAGCAGTCCTACAGTGGCCCTGACCCATAGGTATACATCCTCTGCAAAGTTTTCTTGGCTTTGCCAATTATTATCGAAAGTTTGTAACTTCTCGTCTTTGGTCAAGCCCCTGACTGATATGACCAGAAAGGACGGTAACCCATAGAGTTGGTCTCCAGAGTCAATTAAGGCCTTTGAGAGTCTAATCCTTATCCTACTTTACCCTTCTTCCTTGAGGCTTCTGAGACTGGAGTTGGTGCCCTTCTGTCTCAACGTCCTACCTCTAAGCCCTTGTACACACGGTCGGAGATTCCGACAACCAAATCCGTCAGATTTTGTCCGATGGATTTTGTCCGACGGATTTTGTCCGAAACTGTTGCATACACACGGTCGGACAAAGTTGTCGGAAAATCCGACGTGATTCCGTTATTTCGTTACGACGGGACTACGTTCACGCTAGTAGCCAATAGCTTTGGTGTAGGAATTTGATCTGAGCATGCGTGGCACTTTGTCTGATCGGAATTCTCTACACATGATCGGAGTATGACGGAAACAATCCGATGTAGACCACACACAGTCGGAATATCCGACAAAACGGTCCGATCGGACACATTCCGTCGGAATCTCCGACCGTGTGTAAAAGGGCTTAGAGTGCTATGCATCCTTGTCTCGGACAGGGGTAGGCAGTTTGTGTCCTGGTTCTGGAAAGCCTTTTGTGCAAAGTTGGGAATTCAGCTTTCTTTCTCCTCTACATATCACCTGCAATCTAATGGTGCCACAGAGGGAGCCAACCAGTCCTTGGAGCAGTTTCTACGTTGCTATATTTCTGACCATCATAACAATTGGTCAGACCTCTTACCTTGGGTGGTGTTTGGTCACAATAGTGCCTTGAATTCTGCTTCCTGATTGTCTCAGTTTATGGCAAATTATGGTTTTCAACCTTCCATGTTGCCTGACTCAATTGTTCTGCAGAGCATCCCTGCGCAAGAGGAGCATCTCCGTGGTCTTTGTTCCACTTGGGCACACGTCAAGGAGGCATTGCAACATGCCAATGATAGGTACAGACTCCATGCTGACTGTATACACATGCATGCACCTTCCTACCAGGTTGGGGACAGGGTCTGACTGTCATCTCACAACCTCTGATTCTGCGTTCCCTCACTGGCACTTCAGTTTATTGGGCCTTTCCATATTTTCCGCAGGATTAACCCAGTCGCTTATGCTTTAGAACTTCCTTCTAATATGCATATCTCAAATGTATTCCATGTTTCCTTATTAAAATTTTTGGCCTGCAACCGCTTTACCACTTCAGTGTCACATCCTCATCCAGTACAGGTTGAGAACCATGAGGAGTATGAAGTACAGTCTATTGCTGACTCCCAGATTTTGTGGACGCATACAGTACCTGGTGCATTGGAAAGGGTACGGTCCAGAGGAACGCTCTTGGGTCTCATCCTCAGACATACATGTCCCTGTCCTCTTCCATGCTTTCCATAGACATTTTCCCCTCAAACCTGGTGGTCTTCTGAGGGGGGTAATTGAAGAGGGGGTACTGCCAGGGCTGGGCTCAGCCCTTCCTTCTCAGAGCAGGCTGCTCAGCTGTTGGTTAATTGCCAGCTCCAATCTTTCCACAGTGAATCACATGATGATGATATCCTGTTTGTCAGTCCTGCTGGTTACTTAAACTGTTCAGTTCATTTCCTCTCTGCCTTCGCCTTGGTCAACACATCCAGAGACTCTCTCCTGTGTACATGTTGAAGACTTGCTTGGCTGACGTCCCTTCTGGTTCCTGATCCTGCTTGCTGTTCTTCTACGCTGATTCTCCTATTTCCTGATTTCCAGGCCTGTCCTGAAGTACACTGATATCTGTCTCCCTGACGTTCTGGCTTGTCTGACTATCTGTTCCAGTAACTAAACTCTGGCTATGATTTGATTACGTTGTTCTGTTTACCTTTTACTATTATTATTTATAAACAAGTGCAATTTTAGCAAAAAAACTCTAATCTTGTTCCGAGTGCACTAAATTGTGGCCTCATCAATTCCAAGCAGTTGTTTATAAAATAAAGAAAGCAGGGAAAATGCTTTTGGCTTCATAAATTTCATTATTGCTGCAGCAGGTTCTATACATGGTACAGATGTTCCACTTTAGGCAGACCAAGGGGACCCCCCAGGCACTATATCTAAAGGATTTTTTAATTTTTATTGTTATTTCTCATTTTTATGACTTCACTTTAAGCATCAGTAAATCACTGCTCATTTAAAAATGATATTTTTTATAAACTTCACTTTCATTGTTACATGTCCCCCAGGGCAGTACCCAGACTCCCATACCCTTTGTATACCCAATTACTTGAATATATGCCTTAAAATGGGCACTTTTTATTTTTCCAGTTCGGGTCCCATAGACTTCAACGGGGTTCATTATTCGGTTCTGAACTTTTGCGATGTTCGAAAGTTCTGCCACAAACCAAACTGGGGGTCCTTTGGCTCATGTCTACCAGAGATTTCCTCTCCAGTACTTTTTTACTGCAGCTAGATGTTGCCAATCTGATGGCCTTCGTTCAACCCAATTCCTTTGAGCCCATGTGATCCTGGACCAGGGACCAGCCTGTAACTTGATAGTGAAAAGAGAAGCAGCACAGTGGTAGCTCATCTCTCTGTCACTCTGTTCTCTCCTCCTATCAACTGCGTTTTCCTCTTACGCTAGAGCTCTGTTTTGCAAAAAAGACTAAAGCTAGGTCAAATCCAGATAATTACACTGCTTGCATTTAAAAAAAATGCATTTAATGATGTTTTATGAATAGGAAGCAATCATTTATGTTCTTTTTATATTGGTGTAGAGTTCAGGTTTAAAGTTGCAAATAAACACATCCTAACTCAAATTCTTGGTAACTTCAAACCAACACATATGTTTCTGAATGTATGTATGTGTACGTGTTCATGAATATATTTCATTTATTTCATTCCACCATAATGTGACATAAGCCTCTGAACTTATAATCATAGATGTTTTGACACAGCTACTGCTTGCACATAGTCTGGTGATGTTTGTATAAACAACTACACATTTGCATTTCTGAGTAAAAATAAACATATTTTTAGATTTCAAAGTTAAGGCTATGTATTTTATTCTTGTAGTGTGCTTTCTCAGTGGGATTGAAAATAAAATGTTATGACTTAAATCACAGGAGGCTAAGATCAGTTTTAGCAAGAAGGGCTGAATAATTTCAAGGCTTGGAGTGAATGACTGACTTTAACTAAAATGTTTCAGTTCTGTGAGCATATCGGTACATAAATAATTCAGAATTAATCCCTGCAGAGGGGACAATGGGAATCGTAAATTATCCATGTGCCGTCCTCAACATTAGAGGCAATGAACCTATAGTAACAAACTATGAGTGTTAGTCATTACATACATTTCACAGACACCTTAACCTTTTGAATATTAATTCCTCCCTGCTGCATGCTGCTTGACATTTTTTCTTGGCTTACATGCATTTTTCCCACCTTTTTACATAACTTATTTATTCATCTCAGTATGTTGTAATACAATTGACAAAATATTTTCCTGTTTCTACAAACACACTGCTTTTATTTAAACATTTGGTGGTTGATAAAATCCTCTCTTGCTTCTGCTACTTACAGCCTTCCGTTGTGGAAGGGTGTGCATGTTGATATTCAACATCAGTATTACATAATTTGCGATGACATTAATTCCTTTTTATATTATATATGAAAGATACATGTAGAGATGAAAGAGATTATGCTTAGGAGCAATGGTAAGTACAATACACATTGTCCAACTCTGGCTAAAAAAATGTTACTTCCATTTGAAGTGCATCTATACCCAATATTTTTAATGCTAGATAAAGTGGGAAGAATTACTTAAAGTGGTAGTAAAGGCAGAAGGTTTTTAACTTTATGCATTCTCTGCATGAAGGCTTGAAAACCTTCTAGAAAACATGGATAGTGTGGGTTGGCGACAAAATCAAAAGAGCCACCAACATCCCTGAATAAAGTGTATATGCAGGAAGATGTTTTGTGGGATTTTTGGCAGTGCCTTGACATAAAGTATACCTCAAAATTGTTTAAAGTTTAACAAATTGTATTAATACATAATTAAAAGAATATATAGCATAAACAGTTAGCAGATTAGCATTTTTTCTCATCAAGGACGGCATATTTAGGGTAAGTGATGATATGATGTTTTTATCCTGACATGTTTTGCCCAGGGGGGCTTCCCCGGGCTTCCCGGGTAATTGATTCAAACAACCATCACTATTCAAAGAAGAAAAAAAAAAGAAAAAAAAAAGTATTGATGGTAATAACACCCCTGAAACAGGAAAAAAATAGGGTTACTTGCATAAAAAAAGGACTGCTAACATAAAATTTAAACAAGGGTGCCAGGTAGGGATGGGCGAACGGTTCGGTCCAAGCATAAGTTCGGGCCGAACTTTGGTTGTTCGGATGTACTGTGAACACCGAACAATATTCGGTGTTCCGGCAAAATTCGGAACACTGTTAACGTCTATGGGACACTAACATGAAAAACCAAAAGTGCTAATTTTAAAGGCTTATATGCAAGTTATTGTCATAAAAAGTGTTTGGGGACCTGGGTTCTGCCTCAGGGGACATGTCTCCTTTTTTTTTTTTTTAAACTGCAGTTCGGGAGCAGTGATTTTTTTAATGCTTAATGTGAAACAATAAAAATGAAATATTCCATTAAATATCATGCCTGGGGGCTGTCTATAGTATGCCTGTAAAGTGTCACATTTTTCCTGTGTTTAGAACAGTACCACAACAAAATTACATTTCTAAAGGAAAAATTGTCATTCAAAACTGCTCGCGGCTGTAATGAATTGTTGGGTCTCGGCAATATAGATAAAACTCATTGGAAAAAATTAGCATGGGATCCCCCCAGTCCATTACCAGGCTCTTTGGGTCTGGTATGAATATTAAGGGGAACTCCGAACCAAAATTGGAAATAAAATTGTGTGGTGGTCCACCTAAAATCCATACCAGGCCCTTCGGGTCTGACATGGAAATTAAGGGGAACCCTGCACCATTTTTTTTTCAAAAATGGCGTAGGGTTCCCCTCAAAATCCATACCAAACCCTGCGCCAACATATAAAAAAGGCATGGGGTCCCCCAAGATCCATACCAGACCCTTATCCGAGCACACAATCTGGCAGGCTGCAGGAAAATAGGGGGGCATGAGAGCACCCCCTCCTCCTGAACCATACCAGGCCACATGCCCTGAACATGGGGAGGATGTTTTGGGGCATCCCCCCAAACCACCTTGTCCCGATGTTGATGGGAACAAGGGCCTCATCCCCACAGCCCTTGCCCAGTGGTTGTGGGGGTCTGCGGGTGGGGGCTTATCGGAATCTGGAAGCCCCCTTCAACAAGGGGACCCCCAGATCCCGACCCATACCATTTCACAAAAAAGTGTCAAAATGTAAAAAAAACAAGACACAGCTTGGAACAAGTCCTTTATTAAAAAATAAAAAAATAAAAATGTCCCAGAAAGTCCATTCATCTTCTTCTATCGCTCAGCTGATGGACCAAAAAAAACCCGATCCCCCTCCATGAGAGGCTTACGCCGTATGACGCTTCAGCACCCTTGACAGTTCTTATATTACTGAGGACGGGGCCACATGGTGACGTATCCGGGTGACCTGCCCCCTTCTGATGCACGGGGACTTCCCCATGGCTTCCCCTGGCATCAGAGGGGGCAGGGCCAACTGTTTATGTAACCAGGTGGCCCCGCCCTCCTCTGACACCAGAGGAAGCCATGGGGAAGTCCCCGTCTGTCAGTGGGGGCAGGGTTACCTGGGTATGTCACTGTGTTGCCCCGTCCTCAGTTATATAAGAACTGTCAAAGGCACTGAAGCACCATACTGCGGGAGCCTCCCATGGAGGCGGATCGGTGGCGGTTTTTTTATTTTTTATTTTTTGGGCCATATTTTTCGAGCGATAGAAGAAGGTGAATGAACTTCATGGGACATTTTTATTTTCTTATTTTTTAATAAAGGACTTGTCCCAAGATGTGTCTTTTTTTTTAACATTTACAATGTACAATGTACCCGTTATCATTTCACACAAAGGCCGGTATCTGGGGGTCCCCTTATTAAAGGGGGCTTCCAGATTCCAATTAGCCCCCCGTATGCAGATCCCCACAACCACAGGGCAAGGCTTGTGGGGATAAGGCCCTTGTCATCAGCTACCCCAAAGCACCATCCCCATGTTGAGGGCATGTGGCCTGGTACGGTTCAAGAGGAGGGTGCTCTTTCATGCCCCCTCTTTTCCTGTGGCCTGCCAGGTTGTGTGCTTGGATAAGGGTCTGGTATGGATTTTGGGGGGGGGACCCTACGCCAGTTTTTAAAATTTGGCTTAGGGTTCCCCTTAATTTCCATATCAGACCAGAAGTGCCTGGTATGGGTTTTAGGAGGACCCCCATGCAATATTTTTTAAATTTTGGTTCAGGTTTCCCCTTAATATTCATGCCAGACCCAAAGGGCCTGGTGATGGACTGGGGGATCCCAAGCTTTTTTTTCAATGAGTTTTATCTATATTGCCGAGACCTGACAATTCATTACAGCCAAGAACAGTTTTAAATGACAATTTTTCCTTTAGAAATGTCATTTTGCTGCGCTATTGTTATAAACACAGGAAAACTATGCTACTTTACAGGCATACTATATACACCCCCTGGCACGATATTTAAAAGAATATTTCATTTTTATTGTTTCACTTTAAGCATTAAAAAAATCACTGCTCCTGAAAAAACAGGAGTTTAAAAAAAAAATTACCATTGATACATATCCCCTGGGGCAGGACCCGGGTCCCCAAACACTTTTTATGACACTAACTTGTATATAAGCCTCTAAAATGATCACTTTTGATTATTCATGTTCGTGTCCCATAGACTTTAATGGTGTTCATGTATTCTGACCAATTTTTTGCCTGTTCAGTATGTTCTGGTGTGAACCAAACCAGGGGAGTTTGGCCCATCCCTAGTGCCAGGTAAAGAGAAGGAGTCATTGCAGCCAGCAGGGAAGGGGCTAGAATTATGAAAAAATGATTAGTTTGTTTCCAATTCACATATTATATAGTCTTCAAAAATATACCAACCCTGTATAAGTCATTATATTGCTTTAGAGGAGAGCTTGATGTGCATAAAAGGGGAAGGAGGTAAAAAAAATTGATTTTAGTTGGATCATCAGTTGGATCCTCAGTGAGTAACCAACTCACTGATAAGAACTACTGCAGAGTGACTGCGCACACATAAAATCATCTAGTCGACAGCATTGAATTGTTTAGAAGTATATATAGTAAGTAAGGTATCAAAGGTATCAAAGGGAATGCACCATCTAAAGCAATTCACAGTGCTTAGGGCTCAAGTGCAATAACAATATGTTTGAAAGAAAAAGGGGGGGAAGAGCAATCAATATTGATTGGGATAATTACCTTAACAGCGTTATACAATATCAATGGTCACCCTCAAGCTTCCCATTCAGCTGTGTCCCAGGAGCACTGGTTATAGAACCTTCTATGTGCAGCAGCCCCTCCAGCCTCCCCTAATACTTACCTGAGCTCCCTGACGATCAAGCGATGTCCACGAGCGCCTTGCCTCTGTGGTGACTCACACTCTTGGCTTTTGGCAGCAGTGGGAGCTATTGACTCACAGTCAGTGAGCCAATCAGGAAATAGGGTGCGGGGCCAAGCCACAGGTCCATGTGTGAATGGACTCGCAGAGTCGTGGCTTGTGAGGATGCTTGCTTGGGTGTCACCAGAACCACCTCTTCCTGCTGCTGAACTTTTGGCACTGTGGTGGTTACCAGCTTCAGGTCCAGGACTCAGCTGCAATAAAGGAATAGCAATAAAGCAATAATAATGATGATGACACACGCCCTCCTGTCCGCTCCTCCAATGAGTAAAGTTATTTTACTAATAACACTGCTTGTAAGACAACCTGTGAATGAGAAGGAAAGAGTCTGATCAGTCACAGGATTATTTCCCCCTTTCACACGTGTTACAGGCAGTGTATTAGTGAAAGAACTTTTCTCAATGTGGAAGTGGGGGCATATCCCCATCAGATGATCTTTAATGCCCCGTACACACGACCAGACTTTTCAACATCAAAAGTCTGACGGAATGATTCCGGCAGACTATTCGATCGTGTGTGGGCTGCAACGGACTTTTGATTCGCAAAAGTCTGACAGACTTTAGAAATGGAACATGCTTCAAATTTTTCCGCAAGAACTCTGCCGGACCCAGTTCCTACCGAGAAATCCGCTCGTGTGTATGCTAGTCCGACTGACAAAAACCGACGCTAGGGCAGCTATTGGCTACTGGCTATGAACTTCCTTATTCGAGTCCAGTCGTACGTCATCACGTTCGAATCCGTCGGAGTTTGGTGTGATTGTGTGTGGCCAAGTCCGCTCATTCGGAAAGTCCGTCAGAACTCTGTCAGAACTCCGGCAGAACTCCTTCGAAAGTCTGTCGGACATAAGTCTGGTCGTGTGTACGCGGCATAAGATTCCATACAGGAATCACAATTTAGCCAGTTCAACAGGGACCAGCAGAATTTTGATCCATGTATGGAAACCCTGGTTACGGTATACAAAAGTCAATCTACGAATCAACTTCTGTACAACCAACCTGTCGGCTCTTTCCAATCAATCAGTGCTACTGGCTATAGCCAGCAGCATTGATCATTGTATTCCAAAAGGTGGGGAAATCTCCCCATCATCAGAACACAATGGCACAGTGGGAATGATTCCCCCATCCACATCGAGTGTGTAGATGGGGTAATTGGCTATGTATTTATTTTTGTTCAATCTGCTATATAATATATGAATATAACATTTTCGTTCCGAAAGGTTAGAAAATGTGTCGATTTGAAGGTTTCAAATCTAAAAAAATCGGTAAATTCAAAGAAAATTCTGAATACGAATTCCAAAAAAAATCTGAATACAAATTTCGAACACAAATTAAACAAATCAAAAGAATTGAACTAAACAAAATAACTAGATTAATGAATCAAAATGAAACAAAACAAATTTTTTCGTCATGCAATGACATGTCTACATGCATAATTGTTAGGCCATTTGCAAAGCCATTTGTTTTGCAAATAGCCCCCTAAATCTGTACCAGAAGTGCCAGAAGACAGTAATTTTTCACACTAGTAAGATTAGAACATTTTTGGCAAAATCTATTTCATGCAACCTTCTCCATCTGACAGCAGTGAGTTCTTCTATTGCTATAAAAGTCACTCCTGGCCAGCACATTGATTGAACATCACTTTGTGATAGATTATGGTAAAGGACATCATCAGTGCTACATCTTAGAAGCATGAAGAGGCATGTTGTTGAGCAATGCTCATGTCTTAGATGAGCTCATGTTTAATCAGAATACAGGAAAGCCTAATTTATATAAAAATAAAAAAATAAACATTAAGCAGTTTCTAATAAATTATAGTTACATAGCAAAATAAAACGTTCTTCCATAATTTGTGCCTATTGTGCTTAGCAAAAGTCACAATGTTTTTTTTTTTTTTTTTTGGAGTATAAACTGTTCACTTAGCATGGAAGTGTTCACCTGGTAAATTGGGTGTTAAAGGAAGTAATTGAATATATTTTGAAGTGTTCAGATATTTATCACCAGGCAATCTGTGATTTTAGTTTGTAACACAATGCTATAATTATTTTGTACAAATAAACAATCTTTATGGGGACACAGCTGTATTTTACATTTTTGGAACAGTTATTATTTTCAATCATACTTTTGATTTAGATATGAAACTGAAAAATAGATTTGGCCTGTTGTAGTCTGTTAAGTCTGTATCCTTTCGGAGGGGTATAGCTATCTTACAGAGACCCTGGACCTTAAAGGAAGTTTAGTAGACCATATCTTTTTTTTGGACATATATTTATCTATAAAGTTTTCCCTTTAGTGTTCTTTGCTTACACTTCTTTGTTTTCTTGCTTTTTCTGTGTTCCATGGGAACATCACCTGACATCATCTGAGGTTGATCTGAATGTGATATCATAAAGTCATATCCTGTGGAGAGAAAACCACTTGTGTGTGTCCCAAATCGTTTCACATACATAAGAAGCTAGTCATAAATCTGCTTCCTATCTGTCAATCATGGAACCCATACAGTACCTGCATGTCAAAACACAGATGTTTGCAGAGGGGCCTTGGGATAACTAACAACTGGTTATAGATTATATTTGTCTTAAAGGCATGATGGACCATACAAAACAGTATTCTGTCACTCCCATGTGCCCTGCTAGAGACATAAATATTTTTTTATCTCATGTTTTAGTAAAAGTATTAAACTGAAAACCAAAAATGTAACATATTGCAGCTTACCAGTCATTAGCTGTGGTGGCTGCATCAGTTTCCTTTTATCTGTTTTCATCTGGTGATCTGACCAGTAACACACCTTTTGTACTGGCTAGACACAACTGTGGATACATGAATACAAAACACAGCAGACAGCATTGTCAGTCTGGAGAGAGGGTAGTGTTAAATGTATTAGCAGATTTAAATACACTAACACATTAAAGACAAGAAACCCACCTCTCCTCTCTTAAACCACCATCTCGTTCTCATAAAAAAATGTCTGCATTGCTTTTTTGCCAATTCCCCTATGAAAAAAGCTGGAGCCCTCATAGCGATACGCTCGACCATAGAATTTCAGTTGATCCACTCAAAAATAGACATTTTTGGCAGGTATATCATACTACATGCCTCCATTAATAACCACATGATGACAATTGTCAATCTATATGCCCCCAATAGTTGCCAAGGCCAGTTCTATAAAACCGTTATGGGGAAACTAACACCTTTTCGAGAGCACCCCCTAATCATTTGTGGGGACTTTAATCAAATTATAGACCCACTCCTTGACTCCTCCAACCCAACAAGGAGACAATCCCCTGCTCTCTCATCCCTACTTCATTCTGAAGATCTACATGATCCATAGAGATGCCTACATGACTCTGAAAAAGATTACACCTTTTATTTGTACACGCAAAATTCCTATTCCAAGATAGATATGTTTCTGGTAGATAAATATACCCTCCAAACAGTACAAACTGCAAAAATTGACCCCATCACTTGGTCTGACCATGCCCCGATTCTGCTCAAACTTTTTACTCCTAACCCCTATCAATTTAAAAAAATGTGGAGGCTCAACACCTCCCTTATCTCTCGCCCTCATCTCTAGAAACATGTCGCATCCACAATCGAGAACTATTTCCTACTAAATAATGATTCTGTGTCAAACCCCATTGTTTGTTGGAATGCACATAAAGCATGACTCAGAGGTCTTCTTATTAAATAAGGGGCGCATGAGAAAAAGGAACGCAATACTATCACGACACAAATTCTTGAACAGCTACACTTTCTTGAAAGTGCGCACAAAGCCCACCCCTCCCCACTCTTAGAAACCAAACTACACTATATCAGAAGAAACCTAAGTGAACATCTTCACTCTAACTTTGACCTATCCCTGAAAAGGTTAAAAATGCACTTTTAGGCACACCATAACAAACCAGGAGCCTGCCTTGCAAAGCAGCTCAAACGCTGCCTGATACACTCAAAAATCTCTTACCTCAATTCCACTAACCACACCCACCTCACTAATCCCAAAGACATAGCCAACTGATTTAGTCAATTCTATGCTAACTTATACAACTTAGCTAGCACCGGTGATGCTCTCCTTCCCACACCAACTGATATAGCACAATTCCTAGACCGCTTACGCCTGCTATCTTTATCTCCTGACCAAATACACACCATTTCTCAACCCTGAAGTGGAAAACGCTAAAGCTTCCCTTCCACTGCACAAAGCCCCTGGACCTGATGGCTTTAGCAATAAGTATTACAAACAATTCTCTACATTGCTAGCACCGTATTTATGCAAATCATTCAATCACACACTCTTCACAGGTTCAATACCTTCAGAAGCCCTGGAAGCAACCATCACCACGATTCCTAAACCAGGCAAACCTACTGACGATCCAGCTATCTATCAACCTATTTCATTGCTAAATACTGATACAAAACTTTATGCTAAGCTCCTAGCCTCACGTATTTCCAATATCATCCCTCACCTGGTCCATCCAGACCAGGTTGAATTTGTTACTGGATGGCAGGCATCTGATGGCACCCGCGCTATATTGATTTGCTGCTATGGGTCGAACACCATCAAACGCCTTGTCTGTTTATCTCTTTAGATGCAGAGAAGGCGTTCGATAGGGTAGACTGTAATTACCTGAAAGCAGTCCTAGTGAAATTTGGCTTCTCTGGCACTATACTGAATGCCATAATGGCTCTTTACTCTTCTCACAGTGCCAGAGTTATCAACTCGGGTATTCTTTCAGATCCCTTCCATATAACCAATGGCACTTGCCAAGGTTGCCCCCTATCCCCGCTAATTTTTACTCTTATCATGGAACCACTAGCACACTCCATTCGTACGAACCCTGCCATTTCTGGCATTAAAATTGGGGAGCGCAACCATAAAATCTGTCTTTATGCAGACAACGTGATCATCTCTATTACCAACCCCACACAATCTCTCCCCCAACTTCATCATACCCTTGACCCTTTCAGCGCAGCATCTTTATACAAAATCAATGACTCCAAATCATGTATGATTGGAGCCAATATTGATCCTATAACCAAGCGTAGTATTGCTCAACACACCTCTTTTTCATGGGCCTCCTATCTAGGTATCCGCTTGACCACTCCTACTTCTCGCCAACTCTTCCTTAATTTTTCGCATCTAGTTGCCAACTTACTAAATACTGTACAAAACGTAAGAACCATGCAAGCATCATGGGCCGGATGCATTGCGCTTACCAAGATGTACCTTTTACCTCATATACTCTACCTATTCCAAACCTTATCTATTCCCTTCCTATAATCGCATCTCAACAAACTACAAGCTATCCTAACCTCTTTCATTTGGAATGGGAAACACCCCAGAATTAAAAGATTTACCCTATGTTCACCAACTTTCAGTGGCGGGATGGGAGCTCTCAATATCTTAGCATACTTCAAAGCCACCATCCTTGATCAAACCAAATACTAGTGGAAAGCAGACATTCAAAATCCCTGGATACAGATCAAAGCAACAGTCCTGGAACTTAACCTAAACTGACCCTTTGTGAAATACTCCTACATCACCACAAACAGCAAAGCTATCTTTCCACAGTCAATGCAACTCTTAAAACATGGCGAGCACTCTCTCAACAACTAGGTGGCATACCCCACCAGCTACTTCATGTCATACCTCTCAAAGCTCTACGATAAATCCTACCTGATCTCCCAATTTTAAATTGGATACATAAAGGAATTACTACCATCAGAGATCTCTACCATGACTCTCTGCTCTTGCCCTTTCAGCAAATACAAAAGACCTACCACATTCCACCTAGATCCTTCTTTGTGTACCTCAGAATCCGCTCAGTACTCTCACAAGTGACCTGGTCTAAAAATCCTTACTTCTGGCTCCTACTAAAATGTTACGACACAGGACTTCCCTGTCTAAAGGGCATCTCATATATCTACAAACTCCTCCCTGACCCAGTACCAAACACCAAGAAAACTGCTATGCTGAAATGGGAGAACCCACTCAAATGTACCTTCACCCACCAGCAATGGCACAGCACCCTCAGAAGATCACTAAAATTCTCTCAATGTATCACTCACTGGGAAACGGTACAAAAAATTAGACATGTGCATTCGTTTTCGTCCGAATGCATTTTCGTCCGAATTTCAGCTATTTTCGTTTTCGTTTTGACAAACGATAACGAAAGCACAAAATCCGAAAAATGAAAGATCCGACATAAATAAATGCTTTATTTTCGTTTTCATTGTTACAACAGTTCGATATAGAATAGGAGATTTGACGTGACTCTGACAACAATCTGTGTCTATAGAACCTGTGGTCGAATGTGCCTAACCTTACCTCTATTAGTCCAAGATTATATAGAGAAAATATTCGACAGAGAAAAAAGATTTGACAGAGAGAAAAGATTCTGCAAGTTACTGTCCTAAAAAGTGTTTGGGGACCCGGGTCCTGCCCCAGGGGACATGTATCAATGCAAAAAAAAGTTTTAAAAACGTCCGTTTTTTCAGGAGCAGTGATTTTAATAATGATTAAAGTGAAACAATAAAAGTGTAATATTCCTTTAAATTTCGTAGGGGGGGGGGTTGTCTATAGTATGCCTGTGAAGGGGCGCATGTTTCCCGTGCTTAGAACTGTCCCTGCACAAAGTGTCATTTATGCAGGAAAAAAAGTCCTTTAAAATCACTCGCAGCTATTATGAATTGTCGGCTCCCGTAATACAGAGAACACTCATTGAAAGTCATTGATAAAAAAAAAAATAAATAAATTAAAAAAAAAGCGTGGGGGTCCCCCAAATTCAATTACCAGGCCCTTCAGGTCTGGTATGGATATTAAGGGGAACCCTGCCTCAAATTTAAGAAAAAATTTGACGTGGGGTTCCCCCTAAATATCCATAACCAGACCCTTCAGGTCTGGTATGGATATTAAGGGGAACCCCGCGTCAAATTTAAAAAAAAATTGACGTGGGGTTCCCCCTAAAAATCCATACCAGACCCTTTATCCGAGCACGCAACCTGGCAGGCCACAGGAAAAGAGGGGGGGACGAGAGAGCGCCCCCCCTCCCTCCTGAACCGTACCAGGCAACATGCCCTCAACATTGGGAGGATGCTTTGGGGGTCTGTGACCCCTCAAAGCACCTTGTCCCCATGTTGATGAGGACAAGGGCCTCATCCCCACAACCCTGGCCGGTGGTTGTGGAGGTCTGCGGGCGGGGGCTTATCAGAATCTGGAAGCCCCCTTTAACAAGGGGACCCCCAGATCCTGCCCTCCCTGTTTGAAATGGTAAGGGGGTACAAAAGTACCCCTACCATTTCACAAAGAAAGTGTAAAAAATGGTTAAATAAAACAAACACACTTTTGAAAAATTCCTTTATTAAAAATAAAAAAATAAAAAAAAGATTCCAGCGGCGGTAATCCACTCTTGATATCCAGCGACGGACGGTCATCTCTCCAGCGATGGCTCATCTCATCCAGCGCAGCGATCCATCCTTCTTCTGTCTCCGTGTAGGAGACACTGCAGGCATTCCGGCGGCTGACGTTTCTTATATACCCGGGGGCGGGGCCACCCATCACCTGACCCCGCCCCCCTCTGACGCAAGGGGAAACCCGGGGTTCCCTGTGACGTATGGGTGACCCCGCACCCCTCTGATGTAACACAGGCAGGTTTCCGTTACATCAGAGGGGGGCGGGGTCACCCATACGTCACGGGGAACCCCGGGTTTTGAACGAAAAACGAAATAAATAAAAACGAATTTCGGGAGTAACTAAATAAATTAAGTTTTCAGACGAAAACGAAATATTTTACTCTGCACATGTCTACAAAAAATCCTACATAACTGGTACCTTACACCATTTAAGCTTGCAAAAATTTACCCAAACACATCTGACTCCTGCTAGAGAAATTGTGGCCGCTCTGGCACATCAGTACATATGGTGGTCTTGCCCCAAACTGTAACCCTTTTGGGCTGCCCTTATAAAACTCCTTTCCTCCATCCTATCTACTCCTATCCCACTCTCTTCTCAATTAATCCTTTTGGGTTTAGGCTTTGACTCCTGGCCTTCATCCACGCATCCCATTCTAACTCACATCCTTATTACTACCAGGCTGATAATTGCCAGAAAATGGAAATCTACTGAGCCCCCCTCACTCACAGAAGAGATTCAGTTGCTAAACAACCAATGTCTCATGGAATTCATGTATGCCAGGGCCCACCTGCTAGTCTCCACATTCCTGTATACCCTTGTCTTAATCTCTTACGCTTACAACACAACCCCAAAATATTGATACTCGAAGGGATCAAGTGTCAAAATCCAATAAAAACTTAAAAAAAAAAAAAAAAAGGAATGTGCACCTAATTCTGGGCAAATTTGTTTTCTGGATGAGCTCTTTCTTTATTCAGCACTATTCCCAGCCCTTTATGATAATTGGGGGTAACTTTAACCTGGTTATGTCCCATAGTAGAGACAGGCACACACTTTATGGGGACTCCATCACAGAGGGTGGTATCCCAAGCCACCTCCTTTCAAAAATATATCAGGTATCACTGCTTGTTTGATACCTGGAGAATTAAACATCCAACACATAGACAATATACCTATGGAGTAGAAGGCCCATAAAATGTATTCTAGATTGGATCATTTTTTATCTCAGCACCACTACTCCCCTATACAGTAGATTCTAATATTTCACCCATTATGTGGTCAGACCACACCCCTATCTCCTAAGATCTTTTACAACACTCTACCTCTAATGCCTCATACACACGGCCAGAAATTCTGATGGAAAAAGTCAGATCGGATTATGTTGTCCGAAAATCCGATTGTGTGTGGGCTCTATCGGACTTTTTCTGTCGGATTTTCCAATGCACAAAGTTTGAGAGCAGGATCTAAAATTTTCAGAACAAACAAAAATCCGATCGCATAAATTCCGATCGTGTGTAGACAATTCCGACGAACAAGGTGCCACGCATGCTCAGAATAAACTAAGATGAAAGCTATTGGCTACTGGCCCATTTATAGTCCTGACTTACGTGTTTGACGTTACCTCGTTCAGAATGATTGGATTTTTCGTCAACTTTGTACGACCGTGTGTATGCAACACAAGCTTTGGCCAAAATCCACCGGAAAAAATCCGACAGATTTTGTGGTCGGAATGTCCGACTGTGTGTATGGGGCATAAGATTTGTCACTGGCGGCTTAATGATCATCTTCTTATCTCTTCAGTCATCAAGTCTAACCAGGGATCTGGGTGAGTTTTTTTCAGATGAATGTAGGTTCGGTACAAGAGATATCTACCCTTTGGGAGGCTCACAAGGCCTACTTCTGAGGTTTATGCATTGCTGAGGGCTCTCACCTAAAGAGAGATAGCGAGGGCCGTCGTGTATCGTTACTGGTGGACTTGAAGCTTGCGGAGCATGGACTTGTGGGAACCCCAACAGTTGAAGGCCTTCGTAAGGTAGTATCATTACATAACCAGTTGAATTCTTTAGCATTAAGCAAAGCAGCCAAGTCCCTGATGTGGGCTAAACAAAAATCTTATGAATTTTCTAATAAACCACACAGAATGTTGGTTAATGAGCTATGCCCACGCCCTTTCCATTCCTTTCCTGAATTACTCATTCAAAATGATGTCACACCTACCCATTGTCCTCAAACTATGACTAAGGTTTTTGGAGATTTCTATCATAAGCTTTATAATAGTCTAACCCCAGAAAAACATTTTAACTTTACACAAGATAATTTTGATCAGTTTGTCAAAGATTTCTCTCTATCCAAATTGACATCCTCAGACCTTGAGAAACGTAACGCCCTTATTTCACCTGAGGAACTTACAAAAATAGTCAAAGACTATTCATAAGTCCCCAGACCCAGACAGTCTCACATACCACTACTATAAAACGCATATGTTGGTGTTATTTTGTACATTATTCCACGGAGACACTAACACATTCCCAGTTTACTCACTCTTATATTTTAGTAATACCTAAACCTGGCAAGTACCCCTCTATACCTGATAACTACAGACCTATAGCCCTATTCTGATTATTATTATGATACACGATTTATATAGCGCCAACAGTTTACGCAGTGCTTTACAATGTATAGGGGGGACAACACAATTACACTACAATACAAAATGTACAGGAGGGCCCTGCTCATAGGCTTACATTCTAAAGGGAGGGGGTGGTGATACAAAAGGTAATAGCTACAGAATATATTTTATATATAATATATAATATATATATATATATATATATGATTATAAGATCTTTACTAAAAATCTTTCATCTAGGCTATCCCAACTTATATCCTCCAAACTGGTTAATAGAGATCAAGTGGGTGTTGTGCCCTCCAAACATGCTGGAGATAACACAAGGCGCACCATAGATCTGATTGACCTATTGAACAAATTCCCACGCCCCACGCTAATACTAAGTTTGGACGACCAAAAGGCATTTGATCGATTAAGCTGGCCCTCCGTCTTTTCTATGCTTACATGATGTGGGTTCAGAAGTCCCTTCCTTAAAGCTGTGCAGGCTTTGTACTTTAAAACATCTGGCCTCCTTTCCATCTCCTTGTTTTCCCATGTCAAATGGTACCAGACAAGGATGCCCTCTGACTCCCCTTCTTTTTATCGTTTTGTTCTGGAACCTCTGGCAGAAGCAAATCGAAGTCACCAAGACATCAAGGAGTATTGATGAGACAGTGGGAGTACATGTAATCCCTCTTTACTGATGATATTGTTTTGACATTGACGAATCCTATCATCTCACTCCTTTTCCTGCACGCTCTTCTACATTCTTTTGGGACCGTATCAGACTATAAAATTAACAATGCTAAAACTGAAGCCCTTCCCATATACATACCACCAGATTATTAGCTCAACTTAAAAGTAGGTACCCTTCTAAATGGTGCCCTCAGTCCCTTAAATACCTAGGTATCCAGCTTACTCCCTCATACTCTAGCATTTATGCAGATAACTATCCCTCCTTGCTTCAGGACATTTCTCGACATCTTTCTCCACCAATGGACTATATACCCTATCTCCATGTTAGGTAGAATTAATATTTTGAAAATGTCTGTGTTGCCACATTTGCTATATCTCTTTGAAACACTACCGGTTGCTGTACCTATTAGTCAGTTTAAAGCTCATCACAGAGTTTTTTTTTAAATTCATTTGGAATAACAAAACACATCGTATTGCCAGCTCGGTGGTCTTCTCTCTAAAAACTCATGGGAGTCTGGGAGCCCATGTCCTCCTCTAGCTAATATATTCTTTAATCCAGTCCTGCCAGATAGTTTGTCCTTTGGACACCTCTTGCCATGGATGCAAACCCCTCTCTTCCAATTATGAAATATGGTACACCCAGTCACTCGCAAACTACATACTTTTGTGACACTGCAGTAAAAGTTCTCTATCCCTCAAAATGTATTCTATGTTTACCGACAGGTCAGACTTTTTTTCAATCAATGTCCCTGTCTTTCACCCTAGATGTACCTACACTTTTTGAACACATGTGTGCTGAGTGGCCACACCAACTCCATTTAATTTCCTCCATATATCATATACTACATGACTTCACCAAAGTACTAGATGACACCCACTTATACATGCGTAAAAAGAACGTACTTTTGGGTCCTATTCCATTGAAATTATGGGCTAAAATTTGAAATCTAGTCATCAACTTTTAAAACCTCTAAGTGTATGGTGCAGAGAGAGACAGCTCTGTGAAGATCCTAATGTTTTGGTATAGCCCCCCCGAGCTTATCCATCATATAGATCCTACCCGTTCAGCTAAGTGTTGGAGGTATGGGATGGAGACAGGCTCACACTTTCATATATTTTGGTCTTGTTCTCTTGTTCAGGCATTTTGGTCAGAGATAATGCAAATACTTCGGAGTGTGATAGGCTTATCACCCCCCTTATACCCTATGCATTATTTATTAGGACTCCCTTTTACAGGTGTTACTAAACCAAATAAGCATCTGATCTCATATATCCTTCTAGCGGCTAAAAAGGCTATACTGTTGTGTTGGTTGTCAACTATTCCTCCTTCCCAATTACAATTTTTGCAACTTGTAGCGGAATTCAGGAGGATGGAATACCTTACCTGTAAATGACCCGGTTTCCCAGTTAAACATAGTTTGGGAGCCCTGGGATCAATCTGAATATGGGGATCACATTGATTAATCTTATTACTGAAGTTGTGGATCGCATGTTTTTTTTTTTTTTCTTATGTTCCCCTGTATGTCATTCTATTATAAGATGACACTCTTAAATATATGCCCAATACTGTGTACTTCTACCTTTATTAATCTTTATAGTCATTACTTCCATAGTATGTTTGAAATGTTCCAATATTGTTTCATGGCTTTTTGTTCTCAAGCTCTGATATTTTGTGATATATGTTTTATACACTACTGTATATCTGTTTTTTTTTTCCTTTTGAACTAATAAAATTTACAATTATAAAAAAAAAAAAGACAAATGTCGTATTTCTACAGGAAACCCCCTTCCACACAAACAAAATCCCTAAATTTACGAACCAATTGTTCCCTATAGTATACCATGCCACTAACTCACTTGCAAAAACCAAAGGGGCCTCAATCCTAATTTCAAAAAACCTTGATTGGCAACTCATATGCCGCATACACATGACCGGACTTTCCGGCAGACTAGGTCCGACGGTCTTCCCGACGGACTTTCAGGGGAGCTCCGATGGACTTTCAGAATGAACAGACTTGGCCACATTTGAATGGACCAAGTCCGTTCATTTTGAACGTGATAACCTAAATGGGACTAAACAAGGAAGTTCAATAGCCTGTAGCCAGTAGTTTCCCTTGCGTGGTATTTCGTCCATCGGATCAGCACACAGACGAATGGTTTTCCTGATTTTAGTCTGTCGGAATTGAGTCCATCAGATAGATTTGAAACATTTTCTATTTCTAGGTCCATCAGATTTTTTTTCAGAAAAAGATCGGACTAGCCCACACAGGATCGGATTGTCCGACGGACTAATTCCTTCGGACCTAGTCTGGTGGAAAGTCAGATCGTGTGTACGCAGCAATAGACACAGAAGGCAGATACATCTTCCTAAAGGGCCAAACCCAGGGGCGATCTGTAACCCTGGCCAACATATACAGCCCCAATACTGCACAAGTTAGCTTTTTTAGATCCCTCTCACAACTCCTCTCAGACTTCCACTCCGGATTGACCATCCTAGGGGAAGACTTTAATGTTGCTCTATTTCCAATCTTGGACACCTCCACTGGTACTCCACTGGTACAGGTTCTTTGCCTTAAAAAGCCAACACAGATCCAGATCCAAGATCTCCTTTTACATGACACTTGGCGTACCCTTCATCCCGACGAAAAGGACTTCGCTTTTTTTTATATTTATGCCCCACACAATAAATATTCTAGAATCGACTATATATTCCTATATGCCTTTTCTATCCACTGCAACCATTGAACCGATGCTCCTGTCAGATCACCACTCAGTTACAAAGACTCTGCTGTTCCCAGATGAAAATTTGGCGCTTGGAATCTGCACTGCTTACATCAGAAGATGTAATATATCACGATCTCACCCAAAATAGGAAACTCTTACATGAAGAGTTGAACCATAAAGAGCGACGCAAATTTGTTCTATACCAAAAGCTTTTTTTATGAATTTGGCAACAAATGCGGAAATTTTTTAGCTAAAGCTATCGAGACCAAGAAAGCATGCACAAACATTCACACTATGTTACCCTGACAGACATTGCGGCTTAGTTTGAGACCTACTATTCTGACTTATACAATCTCCCCAAACATTCAACCACCTATATGGGATCTGACCCGCCTCAACTAAAACCTTCCTCAGCAAATATTGCCCCAAACCTACAGATAAAGAGGATGCCCTTCATCTAGAAAATCCTATCTCAGAAGATGAACTTAAAAATGCAATCAGACAGCTTAAAAATGGTAAAAGCCCCGACCCAGGTCCGTTTTACAGCTGCCTAATTTAAAACCTTCACAGACACCCTGCCCCCACACTTTCTTAATGCTTTTAACTCCTTAACCTCATCCACTCTCCCCATCCATAGATTGCTGGAAACCCACATCATAGTGATCCCGAAGGAAGAGAAAGATGCTACATCAGTTAACAACTACAGGCCAATATCCTTACTGAATGTTGATAGAAAACTGTTTGCCAAAATATTAACTACTTGTCTTTTACCTTTCCTACCTTCCCTGATAAGGAAGGACCAAGTTGGCTTTATCCCTGATAGAGAAGCCAGGGACAACACGATCAAAGCCCATTGTATTACTACCCATAAACAGAAATGATTCTTTCTATCACTGGATGCAGAGAAGGAATTTGACAGGCTGGCATAGCACTACCTTGGAGCGGTCTTGAGATATTGGTCTCCAAGATCGGATGTTCAATGCCAATATGTCAATCTATACAACTCCAATGACCAGAGATTGTGTAAACAGTCACCTATCGAACACCTTCTCTATTAGCAATGGGACAATACAGGAATGCCCACTTTCCCCAATTCTATTTGAATATCAAAGGCATTTCCATCGCTGATCACACTTACAAATTAGCAACCTTCGCTGACAACATCTTACTATTCCTAAAAGAGCCACAAATATTGATTCCAAATCTTCTGAAGGAATTCAAAACTTTTCATTATATATCCAATTTCAAGATCATTTTTTCAAAATCTCATGTCCTTAAAGAGGAAGTAAAGCCTCAGCAAAAAATAAAATAAAATAACCCCTGCAAGACAAAGGCATAATGAGCTATTATGCATTGCATACTAGCTCATTATGAATTACTTACCTGAGATTGAAGCTCCAAAACTGAACTCTTTCCCCCACTCCAACGCTGCCATCTATCCTGGAGTGACTTCCGGGTATCTTGGCTCCGGCGCTGTGACTGGGCGGAGCCAGAATGATGTCATTCCCGCACATGCATGCTGGTGCTGCCACTAACGGCATGAACGCCGTTAGAAACGGCATGCTCAGTGCGCCTGCACCCGATGTCTATGGCGCATGCGCTGTGGACATCAGTGCAGCTAGTTCTGCAAATATCTCCTAAACCTTTTAGGTTTGGGAGATATTTCTTGCACCTACAGGTAAGCCTTAATCTAGGCTTACCTGTAGGTTAAAGTGGTTGTAATGTGTTTACAACCACTTTAATATCACCCCCTCACAGGAAATAGTAACACAATGTAAGAATAAATTCCCCTTTCAATGGAAGCATGACCAATTTAAATATATTGCAATATCCCTGTCAGGTGCAGGTATGGAGACCAAACGGAATTTCAGAGCCTGGGAGCAATTCAATAGGACAGTCATATGGATGATGAGGTGGAAGGACATCGGCTGTTTTTTTGTCAAACACATCCAGAAATTCTTGGTAAGCAGGTGGTATATGTTGACTGGCACTGGGGACAGGTTGTAGGGTCAAACAGCTAGTACAGTCTCTAGAAATAGGGGCCAGGCAATGCTGCTGGCAATATGTAGATGAGAACAGGACTTCATTATTGAGCCAGTCGATATGGGGATTGTGTGCTCTTAACCAGGGAACTCCTAGAATGACCAGAAACATGGGGGAGCACAGTACATCAAAACGTATCAATTCTTTATGGCTGGAATTGGTCATTGTGGGAATTGGCAGTGTTTCATGGGTAAATAGTCCAGAACTGGGCAAGGATCCATTGGCCAGATGTACTGTTAACTGCTGATTCTTGGTAACAAGGAGAACTCCAAGTAATTTGGCTAAGGTTAAGTTTAGGAAGCAGCAACAGGCCCCTGATAGCCGAGAGCTGGATCTCCTCTTACACCCCCAGTAGAAAAACAGGGAGAACAAGGTGAGATGAGGAGAATCCTGACACTTGACAGTGCATTGGAGGTTTATAGGATGGCTTACTCGGCCTGATGGGGCAATTCCGTAGGAAATGTCAATTCCCTCCACAGTAAGACAGAAATTCGCTTGATGGTGACTGAGCTTTTCTTCTGAAGAAAGGGCTGAATGGACCAAGCCAATCTGCATGGGTTTAACTTCGGATACGGGAAGGGTGGAAGGAGCAGGTGATGGAAGGAAGGAAAACTTAGGTAACATCCAGGTTGGTTGGAAGGTCTGGGATCTCTCAGAACGATGTTCCAGCTGTATGGTCAACTGGATGAGGCCCTCCAATGTAGCCGGGGTTGCTACTCTGGCTTATTCATCCTTGAGGGATTCAGACATGCCCAGCTGGTATTGGTACTTTAGGGCAGCTTCATTTCAGCATGTATCTGCAGCCCATGTGCCGAAGTCCACTGTGTAATCTTCTGCGGGGCGCTTCCCCTGCAGAAGTGCAGTGCAGGGCATTTTCAGCCATGGCCATACGTTGGGGGTCATCATATAGCTGGGCCATGGCCCAGAAGAAAGCATCAACAGAGTCAATGATGGGACTCCTTTGTTCCAACAGGCCGTGGGCCCAGACCTGGGGTCCGTCCGAGAGTAAGGATATGATGAATCCCACTTCTATGTTTTCTATGGAGAAAGTTCTTGGTTGAAGAGCCAGGTTATTGCAGAAAGGCATTCTTAATGTCCCTAAATTTTCTTCGGTCCCCTGGGAACCGTTCAGGGGTCGACACTCGTGGTTCAGGAGGTGGGATCAGCACTGTATGGGTGGAAGTGGTGCGCTTCTGAGATGTAGCTGCAGAAGCACTGGCAGAAGAGGGTCCCAGATAAGGAGAAGCAGGAGCCAGGGAAAAATGTTGCAAATGACCTTCCAGCTGGACGTAGCCGTCTTGTAGCCTCTGTATTGCTTGGGTTAATGCTGTAACCTGCTGGCACACAGCCTCTGTAGGGGAAGCATCTCTGTCGGTCTCTGACATGGCTGGATTATACTTAGGTGCAGGTATGGAGACTGTGATACTAAGAGGGTTCCCCTTGCGGCTAAGCACAGCGTGCCCCTGGAGTTGGGAACAGGGAGCGTGGTGCTCAGCGAAGGATGGATTGCCAGGTGCTTGCTTGTAGTGATATGAGCTGGTCACAGAGGGATAACTGTAGCAGGCTGGTAGCAATAGCTGTACTTGTGGTGCTTGTTAAGAGGAGAAACCAGGAGCCAGGCCGAAGGTCATACAGGGTAAGTCAGTCCAGAAGCAAAACAGGGGCAAGCCAAAGGTCATACACAGGAGACAGGAACAGAAGCAAAGTCCGGATACAAGCCAGAGGTCAAGATTGGATATCAGGAAGCGAGATCAAGAGAAGCTGGGTTGATAACTAGTAGTCCATAGATCAGGATTCAGGAATCACAAGGAACACAGAGAAGCTGAGATAATCCAGCAATGTCCTGTCTTTGTGGTTGGTTTAAATAGGGTAGTTGGCGCCAGCGTCTGTCACGCCACTTGCACACCGCCGCACATACGTCGTATTGCGCATTCCCCCATGCACACCTGGACTCTATGTGGGCGCCCATGTTGGATTTGGGTGACATTGCCAGTCCTGCGATGGCCATGTCCCTGACAATACCTGACAACAAATCTTTCAGACATATTCTCAAAAAATAACCAGCCTATCTTCAAAGCTATTGCAAACAACCTCAGTGAGTGTAAAAAACAATTTTTTCTTGGTTTGGAAGGGTGGCAATTTTAAAGATGAATCTACTTCCCCACATTTTATATATATTACAAACCATCCCCATTAAGCACCCCCGATCTTCTTTCAATCATACAAAGGACTATGCACTAGATTCCTATGGAGACTAAGAAAATACCTAGAATAACTTAAGAGGAACTGATGGAAACCCAAAATGAAGGGTGGCATTAGTCTCCCGGACCTTAAGAAATATTATTGGGCTTGCCACCTCTCTAGAATTGTAGATTGGTCATTACATGGCCACTGCAAAGGCTGGGTTTATCTCAAAAAACTTGTTCTCCCCCTTACCACTGCGATCAATGCCTTGGACCTCAACCCATCACATACCACAGAATTTGAAAGATCACCCTCTCATTAACCCGACACTCCATTGCCTTAAAGAAACCTGCCAAAGGATTCACATCTCATCTAGCGGTGGACCTCTTACAGCTGTAAAACTCAACCCAGCCTTTCCTCCTGGTATGTCCAGTCCACACAGTTTTTAGCAGACAACTGGCAACACCCAGAGATTTTAGCTCAAAACTTTTTATGAACGGGTGCACTTCTAGGACGTACTTCTCTACCAGCTAACGCAGACAACAATACTTTTCCTCTCTGGACACATTTCCAGATACAACATTTGCTTAGAGAAGCTGACCATGATTCCTCTGTCTCTCATCCACTCACCCCCTTTGAACTATGCACTATATACTAGACATGTGCAGAGTAAAATATTTCGTTTCGGAATTTCGTTTTCGTCTGAAAACTTAATTTATTTAGTTACTCCCGAAATTCGTTTTTATTTATTTAGTTTTTCGTTCAAAAATTGCATTCGTCCAAAAATCCACATGAATTACGGTCGAATCTGTCTTTGAAGGCTTATGGTGTCTGTCGAATGTATAAAGAAGATTCGACGGAGCTAGTATATAGCATACTTTAGAACCCTATTAAAGTCTATGGGACTCCAACGTTCAAAATCTAAAGTGCTAATTTTAAAGGCTAATTTGCAAGTTACTGTCCTAAAAAGTGTTTGGGGACCCGGGTCCTGCCCCAGGGGACATGTATCAATGCAAAAAAAAGTTTTAAAAACGGCCGTTTTTTCGGGAGCAGTGATTTTCATAATGATTAAAGTGAAACAATAAAAGTGTAATATTCCTTTAAATTTCGTAGGGGGGGGTTGTCTATAGTATGCCTGTGAAGGGGCGCATGTTTCCCGTGCTTAGAATTGTCCCTGCACAAAGTGTCATTTATGCAGGAAAAAAAGTCCTTTAAAATCACTCGCAGCTATAATGAATTGTCGGCTCCCGTAATACAGAGAACACTCATTGAAAGTCATTGATAAATAAATAAATTAATTAATTAATTAAAAAAAAAGCGTGGGGGTCCCCCAAATTCAATTACCAGGCCCTTCAGGTCTAGTATGGATATTAAGGAGAACCCTGCCTCAAATTTAAGAAAAAATTTGACGTGGGGTTCCCCCTAAAAATCCATACCAGACCCTTTATCCGAGCACGCAACCTGGCAGGCCGCAGGAAAAGAGGGGGGGACGAGAGAGCGCCCCCCCCTCCCTCCTGAACCGTACCAGGCCACATGCCCTCAACATTGGGAGGATGCTTTGGGGGTCCGTGACCCCTCAAAGCACCTTGTCCCCATGTTGATGAGGACAAGGGCCTCATCCCCACAACCCTGGCCGGTGGTTGTGGAGGTCTGCGGGCGGGGGGCTTATCAGAATCTGGAAGCCCCCTTTAACAAGGGGACCCCCAGATCCCGGCCCCCCCATGTTTGAAATGGTAAGGGGGTACAAAAGTACCCCTACCATTTCACAAAGAAAGTGTAAAAAATGTTTAAATAAAACAAACACACTTTTTAAAAATTCCTTTATTAAAAATAAAAAAAAAGATTCCAGCGGCGGTAATCCACTCTTGCTATCCAGCGACGGACGGTCATCTCTCCAGCGATGTCTAATGTCATCCAGCGCAGCGCAGCATCCTTCTTCTGTCTCCTCCACGGAGACACTGCAGGCATTCCGGCGGATGACGTTTCTTATATACGGAGGGCGGGGCCACCCGTCACCTGACCCCGCCCCCCTCTGACGCAAGGGGAAACCCGGGGTTCCCCGTGACGTATGGGTGACCCCGCCCCCCTCTGATGTAACGGAAACCTGCCTGTGTTACATCAGAGGGGTGCGGGTCACCCCTACGTCACAGGGAACCCCGGGTTTCCCCTTGCGTCAGAGGGGGGCGGGGTCAGGTGACGGGTGGCCCCGCCCTCCGTATATAAGAAACGTCATCCGCCGGAATCCTTGCAGTGTCTCCTCCACGGAGACAGAAGAAGGACGGAGGATTCGCTGCGCTGGATGACATGAGACATCGCTGGAAAGATGACCGTCCGTCGCTGGATAGCAAGAGTGGATTACCGCCGCTGGAATCTTTTTTTTATTTTTTTATTTTTAATAAAGGAATTTTTAAAAAGTGTGTTTGTTTTATTTAAACATTTTTTACACTTTCTTTGTGAAATGGTAGGGGTACTTTTGTACCCCCTTACCATTTCAAACAGAGGGGGGGGCCGGGATCTGGGGGTCCCCTTGTTAAAGGGGGCTTCCAGATTCTGATAAGCCCCCCGCCCGCAGACCTCCACAACCACCGGCCAGGGTTGTGGGGATGAGGCCCTTGTCCTAATCAACATGGGGACAAGGTGCTTTGAGGGGTCACGGACCCCCAAAGCATCCTCCCAATGTTGAGGGCATGTGGCCTGGTACGGTTCAGGAGGGAGGGGGGCCGCTCTCTCATCCCCCCCTCTTTTCCTGCGGCCTGCCAGGTTGCGTGCTCGGATAAAGGGTCTGGTATGGATTTTTAGGGGGAACCCCACGTCAAATTTTTTTTAAATTTGATGCAGGGTTCCCCTTAATATCCATACCAGACCTGAAGGGTCTGGTTATGGATATTTAGGGGGAACCCCACGTCAGGGTTCCCCTTAATATCCATACCAGACCTGAAGAGCCTGGTAATTGAATTTGGGGGACCCCCACGCTTTTTTTTAAATTTATTTATTTATTTTTTTATCAATGACTTTCAATGAGTGTTCTCTGTATTACGGGAGCCGACAATTCATAATAGCTGCGAGTGATTTTAAAGGACTTTTTTTCCTGCATAAATGACACTTTGTGCAGGGACAATTCTAAGCACGGGAAACATGCGCCCCTTCACAGGCATACTATAGACAACCCCCCCCCTACGAAATTTAAAGGAATATTACACTTTTATTGTTTCACTTTAATCATTATGAAAATCACTGCTCCCGAAAAAACGGCCGTTTTTAAAACTTTTTTTTGCATTGATACATGTCCCCTGGGGCAGGACCCGGGTCCCCAAACACTTTTTAGGACAGTAACTTGCAGAATCTTTTCTCTCTGTCAAATCTTTTTTCTCTGTCGAATATTTTCTCTATATAATCTTGGACTAATAGATGTAAGGTTAAGCACATTCGACCACAGGTTCTATAGACACAGATTGTTGTCAGAGTCATGTCGAATCTCCTATTCTATATCGAACTGTTGTAACAATGAAAACGAAAATAAAGCATTTATTTATGTCGGATCTTTCGTTTTTCGGATTTTGTGCTTTCGTTATCGTTTGTCAAAACGAAAACGAAAATAGCTGAAATTCGGACGAAAATGCATTCGGACGAAAACGAATGCACATGTCTACTATATACTCAATTTGTGCCCCAATACCATGTGATCCTCAGGATCTATAACATACTCTCCTCAGACAGCTTGCTGAAATCTAACAAAGCATGTTTAAATTCGGAAAGAGACCTTCAAACCTTCAAACGGAGATGACGGTGGCACAATGAGTGTGCATATCTGCAATAACACATAAAGGTTCTGTTAATGTATACTATATTTGAGATTTAATATCTCTCAAATATGATTTGGGGTTAATGAGAGTTCTTTGACTATGAGTGAAAGCTTTAACACAGTAACAAAATGTATTGGTATATAGTAAAGTAGGCCTAGACTAATACACATTAAGCTATCTAATTGTACAGGAAAAAGGTTAAAATAATGGATTACATAAGGGAATACAGAGTATATTCATTAAAACATTAATCTACAAACAGTAGGACATAAAAGACAGCCATATTTAGATACAAGTACAAGGGAGATTTCCCATATTTACCATTCCCATAGAGGTTCCATTCACGTGACTGCTCTGCCATAGAGTGTGTTTCCCTCCCATCTGTAATTCATTACCTGCTGATGCCTCATTGGCTGCCATGGAGTGGCTCTGATTGGTGGGCTTCCTGTATGTTTGGTTCAGGATTGGCTACATCTCCAAACCCTAGACTTTGCATAAGTCAGCCCCCTTTAATGCAAAGCTTTCGTACTGACTATTTTAAATGGGAGAATTAACTTGTAGGTACGTAACCTTCAGGAAAGTTGAGCATTGATAAGAGGTGACCCTCATTGCATATCTAAAAAAAAACATTTATTTTTATTTATTTTTTGTGGTTGAACTGGATGGACGTGTGTCTTTTTTCAACCTGACTAACTATGTAACTATGTAAACATGGGATCCTTTGAAGTGAGTATACGTAGAACAATGAAGTTTGTGTCCCATTGTTTGTATACACAAGCTTAGGCACCAAATTGTCTGTCTAACAGCCACTTCTGTGAAGCTATGTTGCACGCTCTCCATAGATACAAGCTAAATGAAATATATTCATAATTAGAAAATATTTTAACAGCTAGTAATGAAGATTTCACATAAACTCATAAGACAACAGTTCTCTCAATGTCTCAATCCAGGAAAACAACTATAAACTCCTAACTCGCTGGTACAGAACCCAAGTAATTCTTAACACATACAACTCTGCCTTCTCTGATAAATGCTGGAGATGTTTCAGGGAAATAGGTACTTTATTACAAATATGGTGGGCTTGCCCCCTACTTCAACCGTTCTGGACACAAATCCGAGAACTGTCAATGCAGTTCTCCACATACACTTTAGAACACACCCCAACACAGTTCCTCCTCCACCACTCAGACATACCGACACACCAGTACCACAAAACACTAATACCACCCTTGATAAATGTGGGCAAAATGTGTATTCCTTTGCATTGGGGATCAACCCATGTTCCGACCATTCCTGAATGGCTCAAATGAGTTGAAAAAATTTGTAGAAATGGAGGAATGAATCTCCATAGCCAGAGACTGTCCAGAAATTTTTTCACATGGGTTTGTGGGACTTCCGCACCACAGATAGATACAAGTCACTGATAAGCCAAACTCATCTGGACCCTACACCCCAAAGCAGTTGTGACTTTTAATGATTCTACTCCTATATTTCAACAGCTATCTTCATTAAAACACTAGACATAGGGCCTCCCACCCCTAAACAAGGGAGGTTTGAGGGAGGACCCTTTTCGAGATATCAAATTACATATCCAAAATTTTCAGACTAAGCTACTCTATCCATCTTGCATCAGTTTGTGGGGAATGTTGGTGGAGACTTGGAGGTCAATTATACCCCCTGTAGTAAGCATTGTACATTACCATAACCAAACCTTATGTCTTAACTAATATTAATTTTGTCAATTTAAACTTGATTTTCATTGCAGGTATTTATGTCTGCGTGTTTTGAACAGAACTTATAACATTCATTGTAATTTATAATGTTGCCACCGGCACCCTCTTCAAGAGTATTGTAAACCTACTTTTCTTTACCAATAAAATATTGTGGAAAAAAAATAAATAAAGATCAGCCCCTCAATGGCAGTGGTAAAGAACATAAACTAGTTTATTCAATGACAATCATGAAATAACTAAATTCAAAGACCCGTGCTGCAATGATGGTTAAAAGGAAGGCATATGAAATTAAAAGTCTACGGTTTCACTGGAGGTCCCCGGAGCATCTGACGGCATCCCTCGATGAAACAGTGCAGCATGGGAGATGCCAATGACCCTGCTGCACTGAGAGATCCTAAACCGAATCTGGATGACAGACCGGCTCACCGGGATGGTCTGAGCTGGCTGGGGTGCTGGTAAAGGAGGAGGTCACTGGAGGGTAACACGGGTCCGCTTGCTATGTCGACTAGCTTGCTGGCGGGGGAAGAGGTGAAGCCACGCTCCGTGGGCAGATGTAAAGCCGCTTAGTAAAGTGATGCTGTAATTGGCCCACAGCTATCACATGGTACCTAGGCCAATGACAGCACACTGTATAATGTGATAGCTGTGGGTCAATCACAGCACACATTAGTAATCACAGATGTTATGAATGTAACTCATTCATGACAGTTCAAAACATTGCTGTTACAGTGATCATCACTGTAACAGCAATCAGAGTGTGAAAAAGAAAAATGATCACTGACTGATCACCCCTGCCCCCCGGAAGTAGTACAGTGTAACTATGGTGACCGTGAACTACTATGATGAAAGTATTTAAAATAAGTGTTAAAAAAGAAAAAAAATGTAAATACTTCACTGGTGACAGTATGTAAAAAAAAAGACATTTTGAAAAAAAAAATATTTAAGTTCTGTTTTACTTTCCAAAAAGTGATAATTTGGGGGGTATTTGTACTGTCCTGGCATTTAAGGGCCTCAAGAAATTAGATAGGCCATCAGTACATCAGGATTGATCAATTTTTAAATACTGTATATGCCGTAGTTGGTAGGCACTATCACTTTCACACAAACCAGTTAAAATACACTTATTGGAATTTTTTGTTACCAAAGACATGTAGCAGAATACAGTTTGGCCTACATTTATGAAGAAATTAGATTTTATTGAATATGTTTCATAACAGAAAGTAGAAAATATTTTTTTTTCAATATTTTCAATCTTTTTTCATTCATATAGCAAAAAAAAAGCTCTGTGGTAATCAAATGCCACCAAAAGAAAGTTCTATTTGTGTAAAATAAATGGATACATTTAATTTGCAAACCGTGTTGCATGACGGCGCAATTGCCAGTTAAATTAGCACAGTACTGAATAGCAAAAAATGTCCAGATCAAGAAGAGGGAAAACCTTCCAGATGTCAAGTGGTTAATCGATTCATTTGTTTTTGAACATTTCTCATTACCTTTTTAAGATTTAAAGTGTATCTAAAGCCAAAAAAACAAAAATTTTATGTTTTGCAGCTTACCAGTTCTTAGATGTTGTGGCAGCATTTGTTTCCACTTTACATGCTAAGAATGATTTCATCAAGTACAGAAAATACCTGTTGATCTTGCTAGAAATGTAATGTTCTCTACCACTTCCAGGGAACCTAAAAGAAAACATAAAAAAATGTATATTTATTGAGTAAACTACTCATCATTCCACTATGTAATGGAGATATACAAAGGCAGATATGTTTGAAGTCCAGACTGTGTGACAACCATAGATATAATGTTAAAATAGATGTAGACGTAAAAGAGCAGAAAGTGTTGTATTTACAGGAATAAAAGCAAAAAGCTTAAAAAATGAAACAAAAGCTGCCACCAAATCTAAGGACTGGTAAGCTGCAATATTTTCTATTTCAACCTTACATTTCTTGGACTATTTGTTTTGTGATCCCATATAGATGGCATCAAATATATGTTTTGCCTTCTTGTTAGTATCTAAAGAATATTGATAGCAGATAATATCTAACATCAGACCAAACGCAGTGCATCATGTACTATCCAGAACAAATACAAACGGTATTGCTTGTGTGTGCTGGCAAGTGCACTTTTTTTTTTTGCTCAGCAGAAATAATCAACTTTAAGTTGAGGGAAGAAATGACAAACATTCAACAGCCCATAGCAGCCCAGAAGGCAATAGAGGGGTTTAAAACTCTAGCATTTCGCCTCCTTCATTGTATAAATGAATGACAAACTCTGAACTTTAAATGCGCAAGTAAATAAAATAGTCTATGTCTAAGTTATAGTTGGCGAGTAAAATATTTAACAGTTAGTTGTTATTTTCTACTTTGCTACAATTCAATTACAGTTACTTTAGCTGACAGTCATTCTATACATATTGTAAAAGAAGAATACAGGAAGTAACACAGAATTTTAGTTTCCCCCTTGGCCTAATATAGACTTTGCATGTTCCGTTTAATAATATAGAATGTTCAAAATTTTGAAGGGGCGAGTGATAAGTGGTGTTGTATTTCAAATAAAGTGCTTATCCTAAAGTAAAATACATAAAGAATACTTTTGGATGTTGGACTACTACATGACTGATCCATAGTAATAGAGGTGATGGGCATCATAGTGTTTGGATCCCCCCCAGCCCTGAGGTTTACGCACACCTCCTGTCTCTTCCCCAGGAACACATACAATGTGCACATTACACATTTCTACAGGCTGCGCTCGGGAGGAGGTGGTGTCACCAAGGGAAGACATAAGTGGGCAGCGAGCTCAGTAACTCTCTCTGCATGCCCCTATAAGGAGGGAACAGGAACATGGGGACAGTGGTGGAATATGCAGTGACAGAGTTGTTGGGGGATGAGGGAGTGGTGGTACAGCATCATGGGTGCTTGGAGGTAGAGACGTGGTGGGGCATAATATGAACCTTATTGAAGTCAGTGGGAGCTGATTGTTAAAATGAACAATAATGGGCATTTTCTGGGCCAATAAGCAGGGTACTGTCAACAAATGGCACGAGGAGCTAGACACTGCCCTGTGGAACAAAAGTTTAATTTTCTTTTTTTAATTCCATTTGAAGTAGCGCATGCAGCAATTTTAACAATGCTTGACTAGTTGAGAATATTGGATGTGCTTCACATACCCAGAAAAGTAATCAAAGTACACAGGATAGCTGTAGCATGTCAAGTCCTTCTGTTTCTCTTCTCTGACCCCGCTCCCCCACATGCTGGCAATTCTCAGCTTTTTTAAGTATTTGTAAACCCCTGAAATGAAAAATGAAGAAATCATATCCTCATATAGTGTTTGCTTGCTCTATCCAAAGTACCTAGTGTGGCTCCTGCCTGCTCTCTCATTCCTCTGCTATCTGCATGAATCACTTCTGACAGTTTTTCCAGACACCAGAGAAAGTTGAGTACTGTCCATGATACTTTTTTTATTTGCACTAACATACAATTTTTCAGGACAAGCTTTTGGGGTATGTCTCCTTCTTCAAGGTCCAAGCAGTACTGCTTTACAAATTTTTCAGCAGAATGTAAAAAAAACAAAAACAAAAAAAAACAACACATCTCTGAGGGAAAGGAGAGAAAAAGATAAGACAAGGCTTTAACTGGTAATTGTGCGGTCATGCAATGTTGTACCCAAACAAAATGTGCGTCCCTTTTTTCCTACAAATAGAGCTTTCTTTTGATGGTATTTGATTGCTTCTGCAATTTTTATTTTTTGCGATATGAACAGAAAAAGACTGAAAATTTTGAAAATAAAAAATTATATTTTCTACTTTTTGTTATAAGAAAAATCCAATAAACTCAATTTTAGTATAAGTTTAAGTTTAGACCAAATGTATTCAGCCACATGTCTTTGGTAAAAAAAGTCAAAAGTGTATATTTATTGGTTTGTGCAAAAGTTATAGTGTCTACAAACTAGGGTACATTTTCTGGAATTTACGCAGCTTTTAGTCTATGAATGCCTATCTCATTTCTTGAGGTGCTAAAATGAGGTGCTAAAATGGCAGGGCAGTACAACTCCCGCCCACCCCCAATGACCCCATTTTGGAAAGTAGACAACCTTAGCAAAGGAAATTGCTAAGAGGCATGTTGAGCCCATTGAAATTTTTTTTCACTAAATAATATATTGCTCACACATGCCATGGTTATATGTGTAATTATATGTGTAATTGAACCCCAAAATACATTGTGTTGCTTCTCCTGAGTACGGAGATACCACATGTGTGAGACTTTTTGGGAGCCTAGCCACGTACGGGCCCCCGAAAACCAAGCACCGCCTTCAGGATTTCTAATGCCGTGTACACACGATCAAACAATTGGGTGGAAAAGTCCGGCAAACTCAAGTCCGCCGGACAATCCCCCCGTGTGTAGCCTCTGGCGGACTTTTTTTACCCGAAAGTACGGCGGACTTAGAAAGTATTTTTGCACTCCAATCTTCCCGCCGGACTTGCATTTCGGCCGTAGGTATGCCAGTCCGCCAGACTTTTGAAATGAGTGGACTTTTCCCGCACGGAGAAAAGTCCGTTCATTTTGAGCGCGTCTCCAAGGAAGCTGGGGCCAGCGAAGGAGGCGTCGCTAGCCCCGTCACCTGGTATGAACTTAAAGGGGACGAGCCGATTTTTTTGGAGTTGGGGTCCTTCCCAAGTCCACATCAGACCCTTGTCCGAGCACGCTACCCGGCTGGCCAGGAAAGGGGGGGCGAGCGAGTGCCCCCCCTCCTGAGCCGTACCAGGCCACGTGCCCACAACATGGGGGGGTGCCTTGGGGAAGGGGGGGCTGTGCGGCCCCCCCATCCCAAAGCACCTTGTGCCCATGTTGATGAGGACAAGGGCCTCTTCCCGACAACCCTGGCCATTGGTTGTCAGGGTCTGCGGGCGGGGGGCTTATCGGAATCCGGGAGCCCCCTTTAATAAGGGGGCCCCCGGATCCCGGCCCCCCACCCTATGTGAATGAGTATGGGGTACAATGTACCCCTACCCATTCACCTGTAAAAAAAAGTAAAAAAAAAACACAACACACAAGGGTTAAAATAGTTTATTGCACAGCTCCGGGGGTCTTCCATCTTCGGGGGTCTTCTCGCCGGACTCCTCTGGTATCTTCTTCTAGCTCTTTTGCTAGCAGAGGAGCCCGGCTTTCTTCTTCGCCGCCCTCTTCTTCCGACTTCGGGGGTCTTGTCCCCCTCTTCGGTTCTTCTTGCCGGGCCACCGCGCCTTTTTCTAGCTCTTTTACAGGCGGTGTCCAGGTCTTCTGTCGCCGCTGTCGCCGCCACCGCCACCCCCGCCTTCTGTTCTTCTGTTCTTCTCTTCTTCTCTTCAGATGTTGCCTCATCGCTCTCTCTGCTCACAATGACGGGGACAAGATGCGCGGCGACTTATATAGGGACATCACCGGATGATGTCCCCGCCCATTATGGTATCACAGTCCCAGAGGATGCTGGGACTGTGACATCATAATAGGCGGGGACATCATCCGGGGATGTCCCTATATAAGTCACTGCACGCCTTGTCCTCGTCATTGTGAGCAGAGAGAGCGACGAGGCAACATCTGAAGAGAAGAAGAGAAGAACAGAAGAACAGAAGGCGGCGACAGCGGCGACAGAAGACCGTGCCACCGCCTGTAAAAGAGCTAGAAGAAGGTGCGGTGGCTTGGCAAGAAGGACAGAAGAGGGGGACAAGACCCCCGAAGTCGGAAGAAGAGGGCGGCGGTGAAGAAGAAAGCCGGGCTCCTCCGCTAGCAAAAGAGCCAGCAGAAGATAGCGGATAGTCCGGCGAGAAGACCCCCGAAGACGGAAGACCCCCGGAGCTGTGCAATAAACTATTTTAACCCTTGTGTGTTGTGTTTTATTTTTACTTTTTTCCACAGGTGAATGGGTAGGGGTACATTGTACCCCAGACTCATTCACATAGGGTGGGGGGCCGGTATCCGGGGGCCCCCTTATTAAAGAGGGCTCCCGGATTCCGATAAGCCCCTCACTCGCAGACCCCGACAACCAACGGCCAGGGTTGTCGGGAAGAGGCCCTTGTCCTCATCAACATGGGGACAAGGTGCTTTGGGGTGGGGGGGCCGTGCGGCCTCCCTTCCCCAAGGCACCCCCCCATGTTGAGGGCACGTGGCCTGGTACGGCTCGTTCCCCCCTTTCCTGGCCCGCCGGGTAGCGTGCTCGGACAAGGGTCTGATGTGGACCTGGGGGGACCCCCACGCCGTTTTTTTCGGTGTTGGGGTTCCCCTTTAAGTCCATACCAGGTGACGGGGCCAGCAACGTCTCCTTCGCTGGCCCCGCCTACCTGGAGACGCGCTCAAAATGAGCGGACTTTCCTCCGCGTGTGTGGGCGAGTCTGTTCATTTCAAAAGTATGGCGGATAGTCCGACGGACTTAGTACGCCGTATTAGTCCGCTGAAAAAGTGCCGTGTGTGGACAAGTAGCCCGTTCGTAAAGTCCGGCAGACAGTCCGGCGGGAAGTCCGCCGGACTAAGTCCGCTGGATAGTCCGCTATGTGTGTACGCGGCATTAGGGTGATAAAATACCAAGATGGCACAAAACCCCCCAAATGACCCCATTTTGGCAGTAGACACCCAAAGCTATTTGCTGAGAGGCATTTTGAGTCCATGGACTAATTTATATTTTGCCACAAGTTGCAGGAAAATTACAAACTTTTTTTTTTTTGCACAAAGTTGTTACTAAATGATATATTGCTCACACATGCCATGGTTATATGTGGAATTTAACCCCATAATATATTTTGTTGCTTCTCTTGAGTACGGGGATACCACATATGTGGGACTTTTTGGAAGCCTAGATGCATACAGGACCCCGAAAACCAAGCACCACCTTGGTGGTGATTTCTAAGGGGGTACATTTTTGATTTTACTCCTCACTACCTATCACAGTTTTGAAGGCTATAAAATGCCAAGATGGCACACCCCCCCCATGACCCCATTTTGGAAAGTAGACACCCCAAGCTATTTGCTGAGAGGCATGGTGAGTATTTTGCAGCTCTCATTTGTTTTTGAAAATGAAGAAAGATAAGAAATTATTTTATTTTTTTCAATTTTCAAAACTATGTGACAAAAAGCGAGATCTGCGATATACTCACCATACCTCTCAAATAGATTGGGGAGTCTACTTTTCAAAATGGGGTCATGGGGAGGTGTCATTTGAGCCTTCCATGGCCTCCCAAACTGTGATAGACAGTGAGGAGTGAAATAAAAATTTCAAAACCCTTATGCCGCGTGCACACGATCAAACAATCTGGTGGAAAAGTCTGGCGGACTTGAGTCCGCCGGACAATCCCCCGTGTGTGGGCTCCGGCGGACTTTTTTTACCCAAAAGTCCGGTGGATTAAGAAAGTAGTTTTGCACCAAAATATGTCCACCGGACTCGCAGTCTGCTAGTCTGTCGGACAATACGGCTGTGTGTGTGCTAGTCCGCCGTACTTTTGAAATGAATTGACTTTTCCCGCCCGGAGAAAAGTCTGCTCATTTTGAGCGCGGCTCCAGGTAGCTGGGGCTAGCGAAGGAAGCGTCGCTGGCCCCCGTCACCTGGTATGGAGTTAAAGGGGAAACCCTACACTGAAAAAACAGCATGGGGGTCCCCCCAGGTCCATATCAGACCCTTATCCGAGCACGCTACCCGGCCGGTCAGGAAAGGAGGTGGGGACAAGCGAGCGCACCCCCTCCTGAGCCGTACCAGGCTGCGTGCTCTCAACATGGGGGGTGCTTTGGGGAAGGGGGGCTGCATGGCTCCCCCACCCCAAAGCACCTTGTCCCCATGTTGATGACAGCGACGAGGCAACAGCTCAAGAAGAGAAGAACAGAAGAGAAGAACAGAAGAGAAGAACAGAAGGTGGTGACAGAAGGCTGGGCCACCGCTTGTAAAAGAGCTAGAAGAAGGCGCGAAGGCCCGGCAAGAAGAACCGAAGATGGGGACAAGACCCCCGAAGAGGGGGACAAGACCCCCGAAGTCGGAAAAAGAGGGCGGCGGCGAAGAAGAAAACCGGGCTCCTCCGCTAGTAAAAGAGCTAGCAAAAGAGCAGAAGATAGCGGAGTCCGACGAGAAGACCCCCGAAGACGGAAGAAGACCTCCGGAGCTGTGCAATTAACTATTTTACCCTTGTGTGTTTTGTTTTTTTTTTACTTTTTTTTCACAGGTGAATGGGTAGGGGTACATTGTACCCCATACTCATTCACATAGGGTGGGGGGCCGGGATCCAGGGGCCCCCTTATTAAAGGGGCTCATGGATTCCGATAAGCCCCCCGCCCCCGCAGACCCCGACAACCAACGGCCAGGGTTGTCGGGAAGAGGTCCTTGTCCTCATCAACATGGGGAAAGGTGCTTTTGGGTGGGGGGGCGCGTGGCCCTCCCTTCCCCAAAGCACCCCCCCATGTTGAGAGCATGCGGCCTGGTATGGCTCAGAAAGGGGGCCGTTCGCTCGTCCGCACTCCCTTTCCTGACCGGCCAGGTAGCGTGCTCGGAAAAGGGTCTGATATGGACCCAGAGGGGGACCCCATGCCGTTTTTTCGGCGTAGGGCTTCCCTTTTAACTTCATACCAGGTGACGGGGCCAGCGACGCTTCCTTCGCTAGTCCCGGCTACCTGGAGCCGCGTTCAAAATGAACGGACTTTCCTCCGTGTGTGTGCGCGAGTCCGTTCAATTCAAACGTACGGCGGTTTGGCCGGCGGACTAAGTCTGCCGGACCTAGCCTGTGGCAGAAGTACCGTGTGTGGGCAGGTAGCTCGTTCGGAAAGTCCGGCGGACAGTCTGGCGGTTTGTCCGCCAGACTAAGTCTGCCGGATAGTCTAAAACATGTGTACGCGGCATTAGAAAGCCTGAAGGTGGTGCTTGGTTTTTGGGGCCCCGTACGCGGCCAAGCTCCCAAAAAGTCTCACACATGTGGTATCCCTGTACTAAAGAGAAGCAACAGAATGTATTTTGGGGTGTAATTTCACATATGCCCATGGCATGTTTGAGCAATATATCACTTAGTGACAACTTTGTACAAAAAAAAAGTTTGTAATTTTCCCACAACTTGTGGTAAAATATTCCATGGACTCAACATGAATCTCAGCAAATAGCTTTGAGTGTCTACTTTCCAAAATGGGGTCATTTGGGGGGGGGGGTTGAACTGTCCTGGCATTTTTTGCACAACGTTTAGAAGCTTATGTCACACATCACCCACTCTTCTAACCACTTGAAGACAAAGCCCTTTCTGGCACTTTTTGTTTACATGAAAAAAAAAAACATTGTTTTTGCAAGAAAATTTCTTTGAACCCCCAAACATTATATATTTTTTTTAAAAGCAAAGTCCCTACAGATTAAAATGGTGGTTGTTTCATTTTTTTTTCACACAGTATTTGCTCAGTGATTTTTGGGGGAAAAAACACACTTTTTTTAATATTAATGAACTAAAACACACTATATTTCCCAATTGTTTGATGAAATAAAAAATTATTTTCTTAGGCCGAATACATGGATACCAAAAACGATATGCTTTAGAATTGCGCACAAACGTGCATCGGTGACAAACTACATACATTTTTTAAAGCCTTTAAAAACCTTTAAAGGTTACCACTTTAGATTTATAGAGCAGGTCTACTGCTAAAATTACTGCCCCCGATCTGACCTTCGCGGTGATACCTCACATGCATGGTGAAATTGCTGTCTACATATAATTCCAGACCGACTTTTGCGTTCGCCTTTGTGTGAGAACAGGGGGGGGGGTGCTTTTTTTATTTTTATTTTTTTTTATTTTTTATCTTATTTTTGGTTTCAATGATTTTTATTTAAATTTTTTAAATTTTTCCATAATAAAACAGAAGTACAAAATAAGTAAACAGTTTTGTTGTGATATTTACTGCACCATCATCTATTAACAATATAAACTTTCTATAATATGGTTCTGACATTTTGCTTTCTGAGGTGTCATTTGTGCTGTTGTTGCTATATTTATGTCCCTCAGGAGGAGTCTATATCTGGTTTAAATAGGCTTTTATAGGTATTTACATTAAGATCCTCCTCCTTTCATCAGACAAATTAGGGATGGCCGAGGGAGATAGTTGTACCCAAAGAGAGGTAAGTGAAGAAAGGAAAGAATAAGGAAAGAGTTAGAGTTTTAAAGATTTAGAATGTGACCCCCATGCCCCGATCCCTGCCCCCCCCCCCCACCTGCTCCTTCTCAACTATATCGTTCTAGGATCTCCTGTTAAGTACCGGGTCCAGGGGTTCCATATTTTTTCACATTGTTGCATTTTATCATGTAAGATCACTGTCATTCGTTTGTTAAGCATGATCCAGGAGAGTTTATGCTTGAGCTGATCGAATGGCACCACTGCCAATTTCCATGATTTAACTATTGCGATTCTCGCTGCTGTAAATATAAACGTTATAAGGCGCTTTTGAGGTTTTGAAGCTAAATCTATCTCGGTTTCCCAAGCAGTGCCTGTTTCGGAGATTTAATTAAGTTTACCTGGGTGAGGGTGTATATAAAATTGTACACCCTGATCCAGTAGCGTTTCACCTTAGGGCATTGCCACCATATGTGGTACATCGTCCCCAGTTGTCCGCAGTTGCAGAAGCATCTAGGGGATGCTTCAGATATGAAAGTTGCCAGTCTTGCTGGGACCATGTACCATCTCATTAAGACTTTGCAATTTGCTTCTATTAGTGAAGTATTTATGATGGATTTTGCTGCCTCCTGGGCTATTTTTGTGCCACTCGTCCAGCTCAATAATCTCCTGGAGGTTTGCCTCCCATCTCTTCATATATTCTAACTTTACAGTAGAATTCATGAGGACTGTGCATAGTTCAGAAATATGGCCTCTGATCTTATCATATTGTGTGCAGAAATATTCCATAGGGGTCATCGTAGTTATGTCTGAATTTTTGGATATTGTAGACAAGAAATGCACTGTGTCTATCTATAGTGCTCTGAGATCATTACCTGATGCTTGTCCTCTAGTGCCCTTCTCATTAAGATGCCCCTACGATCGCATATATTTGCTACTCTCAATAGACCCTTGTTCGTCCACCACTCAAACATTCTGGGAGAGAGGCCCAGGGTGAATCTCACGTTCCCCACTGGTGGAGCTAGAGGAGAATGTAAGGATTGAAAGTTGTGGGATTTAAGTAATCTGTCCCAAATGCTCAAAGAGACAGAGAGAGCCGAACACAGGATTGGAGGTCTCTGCTTAGGAGACAACCAAAGGATGGAGGAAATTGGGTGTGTCTTACAGGCTTCTGCTTCTATCCGCATCCAGATTAGATGTGGTCGTGAGCTATGGAATCAGTAATGTGTGCCAGCTGTGTGGCATAGTAGTATTTTAACAGGTCTGGAAAGCCTAATCCCCCTTTTCTCTTGGGGGAGTATAAAGTGCGTATATTCATCCTAGGCCTCTTGTTTCCTCAGATAAATGACAAGAGTTTAGTTTGGAATGATTTCAGATCTGATTTGGCTAGTGCCACTGGTAGTGTTCTAAAGAGGTACAATATTCTTGGAAGCACATACATTTTAACAGAGTGTAGTCTGCCGAACCACGATGGCGGGTGTGTTGACCATTTTGTCAAATCTGCCCCCAGTCTTTTGAGCAATGCAGGGTAGTTTTGAGAATATGGTGTGTTCCAAGATGGAGTAAGATTAATTCCCAAATATGGGAGGGTGTCAGTTTTCCATAAAAAATTGTAAGATCTTTTCAGGGTGGAAATCATGGTATCTTCCAAGGAGATATTGATGGGCTGTGATTTGTCATGGTTGATTTTGAGGCCTGAGATTATGGAAAATGGTTTAAGTATAGCATATAGGTTGGGAAGGATGGTGATTGGGGATGAAATTGTCATTTGTATATGTAGCACTGACCCCCGGAGGAGATGCAAGTTTTATTGGGCTTACCGTTACTTTCTAGACCTCATCTCTGTCTAGGTTTTCCCGTGGTAAATGGCCCAAAGAAATGTAGAAACTGACACTGGATCTTCTTTTGGGTTATTTATTTGAAATAGAAACAAGATCTCTCAGTTTAGGGTAGAGGGTTAGGAGGAAGTTCAGGTACGTTTGGACTGCAAAAATAAAAAGAAGAAATCCAGAGAATAACCGTTTCACAGCTGGATTCTCACAACCTCCAGATAGAACTCCTCTCACTAGGCCTAGCAGTCGGTAGGGTGTTAAGTAAAGTAAAGTCTCTGCCACAGACTTGAATGCGAAATACTTCAGAAAAGTCTCTGCCACAGACTTGAGCATAACTGATGGACATAGACAAATTTAGAGAACTATTATACGGTTCCAGTATCTCTCAGCCGGTCCAGCGAGTGTAGATCCATGAAATGTTCTTCAACTGAGCCTTCAGGCTCCTTCAGAGAAGCCAGCCTTGTGCATGGCCTTCTCCCAAAGAGTCCTCCCCTGGATGCTTCTCCAGTTGCTGGGCCTCTCCTTAGATGAGACGGCACCAGACCACCCTTGAATCCTCAGGCCTCGATTTCCATTCAGGCCTGTCCCTGTAGTTACTTTGCCTCGGGCTATCCAGCCCCCGAGACTTGGAATTGCATGGATCGCCATGGGTGCTGGTCAGGAGGACCAGGACCAAACAGACAGAAAATATCTTCTGGACCGGAACCCTCAAGCATGTGATGTCATTACCTTAAATACCACCTCCCAGAGTGCACAGCAGGAGAACACTCCCACTGGGCTGGTTCCGAGAAAATGTGGCACTCAATATGCCCAGTTAAACTGTGTTCTACCACTTACCGGCGGTGACACCTGCGGCCAAGGAAAACTCAGTGCAATCTAGCCAGACTGGTACTGAAACCATAATTTAGCAAAATTAGCCCTAAAACCCAACTGTGGTTTCAGGAATATTCATTTTCAAAAACATATACAATTTCAGTTTCAGAGAATGCTTGGTCCATTAAATCTAAATGTTCCTTCTGTGAAGGGGGATGTGTCTAAAGAATTCCTCCATTTTATTCTATCCTACCTTCTCTGAAAGGCTGTATAGTTTTTAACAAAGTAACACATTTTTTAACGCAATCTGTGCCTAAAATATATATAATGAAGCATGGACGCATCCTCCCGCAAAAGTTAGGAGCAAATCGCTAGAGATGGCCTTGCGGTTCACCCCGCGGTCGGTTGCGGCGAACTTTGCGTGTTCGTTATTCACCGAACATTGTGAAGAACTTTGACCCATGACACATTCATCATGTGGTACAGGACAGCCAATTGAGACATTTCAGCACATGGACATACCCTCTACCTTATAAATAGACCTGATCTGGCTGCCATTTCACATTCTGTCTTTTGTCAGTATAGGAAGAGGTTGCTGTGTGGAGCAGGGACAGACTGCAGTGACACAAATCCCTAACTAATAGGTCCACAAAAGTCCTTTTAAGGACTGGTATAGGTGTACTATTGTTTGGTGTGCAGTATATAGTGGTGTAGACTTAATATATAGAATATAGAATATATATAGAAAGCATATTATTAATATATAGAATATAGAATATATATAGAAAGCATATTATAGTGCATTTGTATTGTGCAGCATTGTGACTGCTGAGCGGTTCTGCAGCTGTCTTTTTTCAGTGTAGGGAGAGGTTGCTGTGTGGAGCAGGGACAGACTGTAGTGACACAAATCGCTAACTAATAGGTCCACAAAAGTCCTTTTAATTACTGGTATAGGTGTACTATTTGGTGTGCAGTATATAGGGGTGTAATCAGGGGGGACTGACAACTCATAGGGTCCCCTGGCAATAGGAGATTATGGGGCCCCCAGGCAATCAGACATTATGGGGCCACACAGTATACACAAACACATACACACACAGTATACAATCACACAGTATACATAGACATGTTTCTATTGGCTGAGAAGGTACTGGAGAGGTTGGGTAGCTATAATCTAAGGATTTTTAGGCCAAAAGGATGTTGGTAAGGGACATTTCAGAGACAGATGTAAAAAAAAACACAGATTTTTAGATACTTTCCCTGGTTTTACTGAGGTTGGCAACCATGATGGGGCCCCCTAGTGGCACGAGACCTTCGGGCAGTGCCCGAGTGGCCCAATGGTCAGTCTGCCCCTGGGTGTAATACACTTATAATATACTTTCAAATATAGAAAGCATATTATAGTGCATTTGTATTGTGCATCATTGTGACTGCTGAGCGGTTCTGCAGCTGTCTTTTGTCAGTGTAGGGAGAGGTTGCTGTGTGGAGCAGGAACAGACTGTAGTGACACAAATTGCTAACTAATAGGTCCACAAAAGTCCTTTTAAGGACTGGTATAGCTGTACTATTGTTTGGCGTGCAGTATATCGGGGTGTAATACACTTATAATATGCTTTCAAATATAGAAAGCATATTATAGTGGATTTGTATTGTGCATCATTGTGACTGCTGACTGAGCGGTTCTGCAGCGATACTACAACTACAAAGAGTGACAAACACAATTAGAAAAAAGTATTATAACTGGTGTGATAGACCAGTGCCCCCCCCCCCCCCCCAAACGACAGATCGAAGCTGGGTGTTATATACAGGAGCCAAAGTGGGAAGTTGCAGAAGGTGCGCTCGATAACGTCAAAGGACACACCAGACTTGGTTGAGTGGCTCACTCAGCCTTCCTCTTCTGCACCCTCCTCATCCTCTCTATCTGCACCCTCTTCACTCTCTACTGTGTGCACCCCCAAAGACACTACCACCAACACCACCACGACCATATACCCTCCATTTGAGTTACAGGAATTATTTTCCGATCCATCACAAGACATTTCCAATGCGCAGCCATTCTTGGCATTGGATCAGGAAGAGGAGGTAGCAACAACCGCCACTCAGCAGTCTGATGACAGTACCCAGATCAGCCCAAGGAGGTTGGTCCACGCTGTTGCTGACGTCAAGAGAGGAAGAGGAGGGGAGTTCAGAGGGAGAGATGGACCAGCAGATAGGGAGGAGAAGCAGGCCGAACTTACATTGCACAGGAGGGACAAACCAGACTGCTAATGTATCAGAAGCGAGGCATCAACCATGTACGGTCACATCTGGTGCTCCCAGAATGCCGGTACATGGTTCCTCAGTGTGGGCTTTTTTTAACGTGTCCGCTGCTGACAATAGTGTTGCCATCTGCAGCCTTTGCAGGCAATGCATAAGTTGTGGTAAACCCAACACTCACCTAGGGACGACCGCCTTAAGAAGGCACATGAACTCCCATCACGAGCCCAGTGGGAGCATCGCCGTCAGAACCCACAAAGCTACACTCCAGGCTCTCTCCATCCAGCCTCTTCTACTTCTCCTTCTCCTCTCTCCTCAGAATTGTCCTCCACTCCACCTTCCATCATGCCATCCTCATGTTTTTCTGGAAAAAGGCAGGCTTCCGTGGGCCGAATGTTCGAGCGTAAAAAAATGATGACGCCGCATAACCCTCTTGCACAACAGTTGCCCGCTGGCTTTTCGGAACTTATAGCCCGCCAACTACTGCCATATAAACTGGTGGACTCAGAGGCCTTTCGAAAATTTGTGGCCATTGGACACATTACAATGGAAGGTCCCAGGAAGGAAATATTTCTCGAAGAAGGATATCCCAGAGCTATATGGCCATGTTCAGCGGCAAGTGAATGTATCTCTGGCACACAGTGTCAGGGCCAAGATACATCTGACCACAGACACGTGGTCTAGCAAACACGGGCAGGGAAGGTATATAACATTTACTGCCCACTGGGTGAACCTTCTGATGGCCGTCAAGCATGTAACCCGTGGCACCCATGTAGATTTGGTTTTACTGCCATGGATTGCATGCAAGCCTGCCTCTTCTTCTCCTCCTCCAACTCCATCCTCCCTCTCCTCCTCGGCTGACTCCTACTTTTCCGCTGCTACAATCTCTTCCGCTGCACCACCCAAGATCCCTAGAACCTATTCGACATGCCAGTTGAGACGTTGCCATGCTGTGCTGCTTCTGTTGTGCCTGGAAGCCAAGAGCCACACTGGCCCTGCACTCCTTTCAGCTTTGCGTTCACAGGCAGATCAGTGGCTAACACCACTCAATTTGACAGTTGGTAAAGTGATGTGCGACAATGGTGCCAATCTGCTGAGCGTGTTGAAACAGGGCAAAATTACACACATGCCATGCACGCTTGAACTTGGTCGTGCAGCGATTCGTTGTCAAATACCCTGGGGTCCAGGACATCTTGCGGCATGCAGGAAGGAAAATCTCGGCCCATTTCAGAAGATCTTACACAGCCATGGCCTTGCTGACATTCAGCGGCGACACAATCTGCCCGTCAGAAGTCTTATTTGTGACTGCCCGATGCAATGGAACTCAACCTTGTATATGCTTGATAGGCTGCTCCAGCAGAAACATGCAGTTAATGACTACCTGTATGAACTCTGTGGCAGGACAGGTTCTGGGGAGCTTGGTTTTTTCTGACTGCACCAGTGGCTGCTCATGCGCGACGCATGCAGACTTCTGCAGCCATTTGATGAGATCACCAAACTGGTCAGTCACAGCCATGGCGCCATCAGTGGCATCGTACCTTACTCCTTCTTTATGGAGTGTGCATTGCTCCGTGTCATTGATCAAGCCGTCGAGGAGCAGGAGCAGGAAGATGAGGAAGTCGCAATGCTTGCCCCTCGTCCAGTGTCCTGTCCGAAAGGACGTTCAGTGTTGACTACCTCACATTTCTAAAAATGAATAAGGCATGGATCTCAGAGGAATTCAACACATGTGACCAGTAGACCATGTTTGATTCAAATTCCTCATGACAGGCCACAAATATCCGCCACCACCCATAACAATTCATGGTCCCTGTCTTAGGTAAATACAGCGGCATAAAAGGCCTTTTATGTCTGTTGAATGCCTAATTTTTGGGGCCTGTAATGGCTGAAACTTATTTATCCTGTGAATGCCTAATGTACCTCCAGCCACAGAATACAAAGTTCTTTGCCGTCAGGTGAATGCCTGTTGGCTAATTTTTGGGGCCTGTACTGGCTGACACGTACTTCTTTATCCAGACTGTGAATGCCTTATTTTTCAGACTGGAATTGAAAATCAATGGGTCTGTAAACGTTCCGCTAAATTGTGGAATAGATTCGGACCCATTTTACAGATGTGTGAATGGACCCTATATGTATTTGACATGTATTTACCGGCTGCTGTCAGTTCTGGCTTATTTAGGCCCAGCTATTATACTAAAACTGCTATAACTGTATAAACAATTTATATAACTTATAATAAAAAATTAATGGCAACTTTTTCAATAGCAGGATCATCTCTGCACCCCCTTCATAGCCTGGCCTTGCCTCTCCTCCGTGACCTTTATGCGCTCCTGAATTGACAAAATTTTGCGGCTAAAGAAAGAATGCTTGTTGATCGCAGATTCGCTTAATACTTCTGGTATGTCAGTGTCCATGTTGTGGGACTATGTATGCACAGCTAGTAAGTATTTTGTGGCTGCAAATATGACCTGGAGGTTTTTCATGTTTGCCTGCCATTAAAATGAATGGGTCCCGCCCCGAACCTGCGGTTCGCGAACATTTGCACCATGTGAACACGATCGTGTTCGCGAACCACCCAATCAGAAACACAGTAAACAGTAAAGTATAAAAAATAAATATATAAAAATAAAGTATAAAAAATATTATATACCTGAAAACAAACATGATAAAATAATAACAATAAAACATTGCAGGATAGAATACAGTAAAAAAGAGAAGAACAATAGATAGAGAATAGAGAGAGAGAGAACAATAAAACAACAACTTTTTTTTTTTTACTTTTTTTTTACGGTAACGGTTGTAACGGTTGTAACAGTTCCAGTGGTTTGTAAAGGCATCTTGGGAAACCCTGCCAAAGTGGTCTGTGCAATGCTGTACCCTACAACTAGTGTATGGTAGCGCTCAAAACATTCACCAATGCAAAGGTGCCATGCCTATATCACGCCTATATGCACACTTTCTACAGATACAACATTTTCTTTGGGGGCCTCTATGGGTAGGGGTACTCGGGAGGACATAAGGAAAATGCCTCTCATGCAGCCGGATTACTGCATTTGGTTGGGGAAGGTTAGGTGGAGCACCGTCTGGAAATAGAAGGACTATGATGATCTCTTCCTCGAATTTAAGGAAGGATCCAGTCCATCCTGAAACTCTGTATGAGCGTTCAGCAAAGCCAATTGAAATAAATAAACAGACACTTTTTTGTACCAGCGTCTGGCCTTACGGGCAACTAGGTATGGCGCCAACAACTGGCCATTGAGGTCCACTCCTCCCATATTAGGGTTATATTCATGGACACAGAGGGCTTTCTCCATAACAACAGTCGCCGTAGTAATTTGGACCGCCGTGTCTGCATGAAGGGAGGTAAGCACAAAAACATTCTTATTATCCCTCCACTTCATAGCAAGCACATTATTACACTTCAAGCAGGCTCTCTCCCCCAGCCTAAGGTGGGAATCTACAAGCCGCTGGGGAAAACCCCGGGGATTAGATCACATGGTGCCACATGCTCCAATCTGTTGATAAAAAATTTTTTAAATTGTCACGATCGTGACAAGGCACTGGGCTCCCCGCAGTGTCTCCTCAGTGGAGACAGAAGATGGATGCATGGATGGACTGCGCTGGACTGAAAATCACCCGTCGCTGGATCAGATCAGCCATTGCTGGACCCCGTAGAGATGACCATCCGTCGCTGGATAGCAAGAGTGGATTACCACCGCTGGTTTTTTTTTTAATAAAGGAATTTTTCAAAAGTGTGTTTGTCTTATTTAACAATTTTTTACACTTTCTTTGTGAAATGTTAGGGGAACTTTTGTACCCCCTTACCATTTCAAACAGGGGGGACGGGATCTGGGGGTCCCCTTGTTAAAGGGTGCTTCCAGATTCTGATAAGCCCCTCGCCCGCAGACCCCCACAACCACGGTTGTGGGGATGAGGCCCTTGTCCCCATCAACATGGGGACATGGTGCTTTGAGGGGTCACAGACCCCCAAAGCATCCTCCCAATGTTGAGGACATGTGGCCTGGTATGGTTCAGGAGGGGGGCGCTTTCTCGCCCCCCCTCTTTTCCTTGCGGCCTGCCAGGTTGCATGCTCGGATAAAGAGTCTGGTATGGATATTTAGGGGGACCCACACATAATTTTTTTTTTTTTTTTGACACGGGGTTCCCCTTAATATCCATACCAGACCTTTTTTTTATCAATGAATGAATTGTCGGCTCCCGTAATACAGAGAACACTCATCGAGTGTTCTCTGTATTACACCGCAAGTGATTTTAAAAGACTTTTTTTCCTGCAGAAATGACACCCCAGGTACGAAATTTAAAAGAATATTACACTTTTATTGTTTCACTTTAATCATTATTAAAATCACTGCTCCTGAAAAAATGGGCATTTTTTAAACTTTTTTTGCATTGATCCATGTCCCCTGGGGCAGGACCCAGGTCCCCAAACACTTTTTAGGACAGTAACTTGCATATTAGCCTTTAAAATTAGCACTTTAGATTTCTCCTGTAGACTTGTACAGGGTGTTCCGGCTTTTCGAATTTGCCACGAACAGCCTAAATTGTTCACTGTTTGCTGAACAGGTGAACAGGCAATGTTTGAGTCGAACATGAGTTCAACTCGAACTCGAAGCTCATCCCTACTTGCCAGTTTACCAGAAGGAATAGCGGACCTAGTACTTCTCTGCTCCATACGAGAGTCCTGCGGTTCTTGCACCTCAACGACAGAAGAAGAACATCAGGGTCTGGGACGCCTGACCTTGGCAGGGACCACAACTCCGTCATCAGAGCTATTTGTCATGGAGCCGTTGTCGTCTACAGGATCGTATTCTGAGCCTGAATCTGACAGATGAGCGACTTCCTCTTCACTATTTGTCATGCTCAGAAACGTGTAGGCCTCCTTACTAGTGTATCTTTTATTTGCCATTTTGGGCTCTAAATTTAGTGGTACACTAGTGAGACTCACAGGTAAAAAAGCTCCTAGGCTGTCAGCGACTGTATCAAAACGCTACCAAAAAAACTGTTATCTATCGCAGGGATCAGGCCTGACTCTGCGAATGCTGCAGTTATGTGTTTAGTGTTTTGTAAGTGACAGTGATCGATCGATACTGTGCTTGGGTGGGCTGGGCTGGGCTGGGCGGAGAGGCAAAACACAGGTGCTAGCAGGGCTGATAATGTAGAGCTGATCCTGCTAACACTGCATTTTTGGGAACCCTAAACTGCTGTGTGACATCACCTGGTGACCCCGCCCCTTATGCCTATATAAGTCGCCGCACAACGTGTCCCCGGCATTACAGTGGGAGAGAGCATCATGTCAACATCGGAAGAAGAGAAGAAGGAAGAAGAAGAATAAAACGGCGGCGGCAATGAACGAGAAGACCCGGCCAACGCTAGTAAAAGAGCTGGAAGAAGATAGCTGAGGAGCCCGGCAGAAGAACTGAAGAGTGGGGGAAGAGGCCGGAAAGTGTGGAGAAGTTGGAAGAAAACCCCCGAAGTCGGAAGAAGACCCCCGGAGCTGCCTAATAAACTACTTTAAAACCCTGTGTTGTGTGTTTTTTTATTACCACTTTCCCCCCCAGGTGAATGGGTAGGGGTTACAATGTACCCCATACTCATTCACATAGGGTGGGGGGCTAGGATCTGGGGCCCCCTTATTAAAGGGGGCTCCCAGATTCCAATAAGCCCCCCGCCTGCAGATCTCGACAACCAATGACCATGGTTGTTGGGAAGAGGCCCTTGTCCTCATCAACATGGGGACAAGGTGCTTTGGGGTGGGTGGCCGCAGGGCCCCCCTTCCCCAAAGCACCCACCTCCCCATGTTGAGGGTATGTGGCCTGGTAGGGTTCAGGAGGGGGCGCTCGCTCATCCCCACCCCCTTTCCCGACTGGCCGGGCTGCGTTCTCAAATAAGGAACTGGTATGGACTTTGGGGGGACCCTAATGCCGATAGAAGCGGTGACATTGACTTCCTTTTCTAGTCTCGTTGTACCTGTAGTCACGTTCAAAATGAACGGACTTGGAATTTCCCCAAAGGGGAACCCAGCTCCAAATTCTTTTTTAAAAATGGGGTGGGGTCCCCCAAAAATCCATATCAGACTCTTATCCGAGCACGCAACCTGGCAGGCCACAGGAAAAGAGGGGGACGAGAGAGCACCCCCCTCCTGAACCATACCAGGCCACATGCCCTCAACATTGGGAGGGTGCTTTGGTGGCCCACCCCAAACCACCTTGTCCCATGTTGATGGGGAGAAGGGCTTCATCCCCACAACCCTTGCCCGGTGGTTGTGGGGGTTTGCAGGTGGGGGGTTTATCGGAATCTGGAAGCCCCCTTTAACAAGGGGACTCCCAGATCCCAGCCTTCCCTCTGTGTTAATTGATAATGGGGTCTTACTTCTGTGTTCTTCTTCTTTTCCATCTTCTTCTTCATCTTCTTCTTCCTTCGCTCTTCTCGTCCCGCATCTTGCTCCGGCTTCTTCTCCGCTCTGTCTGCACGATCCGCCTCAGTGGGAGTCTTCCACTGTGTGGGGCTTCTGTTCTTCTTACACTTCTTATATAGTGGGGGCGGAGCCCCCGGTGACCCCACCCCCTCTGATGCACGGGGATTTCCCTATGGCTTTCCCTGGCTTTCCCCAAGTGTCAGAAGAACAGAAGCGTCACACGGCAGTAGACTCCCACAAAGGTGTATCGTGCGGACGGAGCAGAGAAGAAGCCAGAGCAAGATGCGGGACGAGAAGAGCGGAGGAAGAAGAACATGAAGACGAAGATGGAGAAGAAGATGGAAAAGAAGAAGATGGAGGAAGAAGAACACCGAAGGAAGACCAGAAGAAAGAAGAAAATGGAAGAAGCTGAAAGAAGAAGAAATTAATAAAGGACTTGTCAAAAACCGTCTCTTGTGTTTTTTAACACTTTTGATTGTGAAATGGTAGGGGTACATTTGGACCTCATTACCAATTTGTATGGGGGAGCGGGATCTGGGGGTCCCCTTACTAAAGGGGGTTTCCGGAATCCAATAATCCCCCCGCCTGCAGACCCCCACAACCACCAAGGAAGGGTTGTGGGGATGAGGCCCTTCTCCCCATTAACATGGGGACAAGGTGCTTTGGGTGGGCCTCTACCCCAAAGCACCCTCCCAATGTTGAGGGCATGTGGCCTGGTATGGTTCAAGGGGGGTGCTCTCTCGTCCTCCCCCTCTTTTCCTGCGGCCTGCCAGGTTGCATGCTGGGATAAGGGTCTGGTATGGATCTTTGAGGGGACCCCACTCCATTTTTTTTTCATTTTGGCTCCCCTTAATATCCATACCAGACCTGAAGGCCCTGTGGGGAAATTCCATGGCGTTTTTATCAATGAGCTGTTATGTGTATTTTCGGACACGACAATTCATTATAGCCGTGAGTAGATTTAAGCGACTTTTTTTCCTTTAGAAATTTAATTTTAATGTCAGACTGTTCTAAACACGGGAAACATGCACCTCTTTACAGGCATACTATAGACACCCCCCAGGTACAAAATATAGGCAGCAATGATAAACATGGGCAGTTTAAACAGGGGAGACAGGAACAGGCAGGACCAACCAGGTATTGTACAGCATAGAAAGGGACAATTGACATGGGAAAAGCACCACACATTCACTATAAGAAACTTCCCAGGCATCCTGTAATCCATTTCATTGCATCAGGTCAACAAGATGTTGCTTTCAGTTTCTAATATACAGATTCCAATACAGGGAAAAAAATACTTTAGTATACCGTATAATTTTGACTGAATATGATATAGCATGTATGATGTAAAAATGTCAAACTTATATCAAAATGTATCAAGCAAATGCTACAGTAATTACCAAAATATAAACTCAATATATTTAGTCACTTGCATAGAAGTTCCTTTTTGAAAAAGAAGAAATTGCCATGTCTCTGCATAATCTGATTTAAAAAGTTGTATAACCAAACTGCAAATAGATGTTTCAAGCCTATTAGGGTTCACTGGCATATGATATGGAACTATACATTCTATAGTGATAGGGATTTTCATAGTTGTAGTCGCAATACTGTAGTGCTACCCCTGCAGGAGCCGCTGGTACATTGAGTCCTTGGTCTAGCCCTATGTGAGACCTCACCCTCACTGACACAATGATTAGACTCACATCTTTATAAAGTAAACAAGCTGTATTGACAGGTTGAGGCCAGAGAAATATAATAGGATGTGTTAGCACTTTATTTCAATTAGTATGAACACAACATTAGTGGTATACCTGATCCTTCCAATGATTTTGTAAAAGATCTGGACCCCAGCATATAGTGTGACCCCTAAGGGCATAAACAGTAGCTCTCTATATGAGAAGAAATGCCTCAAGTGGCTGAATAAGAGTAAACAATAGTAGACCATCTATGCCACTTGTGAACTCTCAAAACAAGGGGGCTAGGTGTCGGAAACCATGAATCAGACTGAGACAGAAGTACAATTAAATCACACTTGTTTATTAATAAAAATAAAACGGTAAATAGAAAAAGCGTAGTCAAGCATAGCCAGAGTCCAGTAACCAGATCGGGTAGTCAGCCAGGCCAGAAGTCAGGGATCCAAGTAGAGCAACAGCAAGCAGGATAAGGATGTCAGCAAGCCAGTCTTTAAACAAACCGCAGGAGATGGTTTCTAGTGATGTGACCAAGGCGAAGGCAGAAGTGAAGTGAGCTGGAAGGCTTTAAGTAGGCAGGTCAGACGAGCATCATCAGGAACAGCTGGTAACTGTGGAGAGAGAAGAGAGCTGGCAATTAGCCAACAGCTGAGCGGCCAGCCCAGAGAAGGAAGGGCTAAGCCAGCCCTGAAACTAGGTTTAGGCCTGCAAGATGAGACTCAAGGTTAAACATGGACTGCCTTCAGGATAAATTGTTCAGAGTTAGCTTTTGGGATGAATCGTATGCCGTTTACATTGAGCTTTTTAATAACATTGGCGGAGGATAATGAAGGTATACAGATGAACTTAGTATTGCAGCAGTATATCTAGGAGGTTGAGTTCAGGAAACTAGGGGATTATTTAGTATGGATGAACTCTTAGAAGAAGTAGACCCAATGGTAGCCACTGGGTACCAAAATGTGCCCAGCTGTATTAGTTGAATAAAATGGTGGAGACAGTCATAAAGGTAAAGGGGCACAATTCCAGCACTCGGGGGGGAGCAGAAAAGCAACTAGGCTATGTTAAGCCCAGGGAAATATGTTTGAATCCTGTCTCTGTAGTTTGTGAATGCGACCCTATCACCCCTTCCTTCCTGGCACAACTTTGTTGGTAGTAGGTGAGATGAATAGCAGGGCCAGCTTTTCTGTAGCTCACCAAAGGTGGAAGCAGGTGGAATCCTCCTTAGCACTCTGGGTGGTGTGAGCCCAGATCACAATGGTGTCTTGTGCGGGTGTTTTGGAACAGCTGATGATACCACAGACCACATCCAATCCAGCCTTCTGGCTCTTGCAAGCAGCAGTGTCCAGCAAATTCAGGGCTTTTCCTTATATGTAACACTTCCTGCACTCAGGTATAAAGGGGCATTATGGTTGCTTCCCTGTAATGGATCCTTTCTTTGACTACATCTGCCAGAGAGCTCCTGCAAAAAGTCAGTCACCTGCTAAAAAAGCATAGTGGTACTGCCATCTTGTAGAAGAAAAAGAGTTCTGTAATATTACCCCTGTTACAATGCAGCAAATGGGGGTGAATACATCTTACCGCAACTGTTTTGTTGCTACTTTAGCTGTCAACAATGGTACAAAGCAATGAAACGTTAAAGTCACGCATTTCTTTAAGTAAAAATAACAAACATGTTATACTGTAATGGATAAGAACTACAATCTAGTACAAGGTTATCTGCTGCTGTTCCTAATTAGAAAGTGTGAATATGCATGCATTCACTGTGACACGTGTTCAGCTTGGTTACTTGCACACTTCTGGTTTATTGCAGGGTGGTGCTATTGTTTTTTACAAATAGAATAATAGATTATACATATATACATTGCTATGTCAGTCTAATAGGTACATCTCATTGGCTGAAATACAGGAAGAATGCAAAGATTTGATGCTGAGGCTTGGTTGTTGCTGGCTCTGTCTTCACTTCTCCATTCTTGCAATGAGGTGGAGTGGGAGTTAGATGCTATCTTCAGTTCTAGAAGCAGAGCTAATCTGTATACTATATAATAAGTAAGGTGTTGCATAGAAACATGTATACACATAAGACAATAGGCATTTTCTGATTATTATTATCTACATTCCTTCACAATGCTTACCTGCCCTGTGCAGTGGATTTGCACAGAGCAGCCCAGATCTTCCTCTTCTTGGGTCCCTCTTTGGCGCTCCTAGCCCCTCCCTCCTGTTGAGTGCCCTCACAGCAAGCAGCTTGCTATGGGGCACCCAAACCAAGTCACAGCTCCCTGTGTCTATGTGACTGACTTTGATTGACAGCAGTGGGAGCCAATGGTGCCTCGCTTCTGTCTCAGCCAATGAAGAGGGTAGTCCTGGGGAGACATTCCTACAACATCACTGGATCTAGAGGGGGCTCAGGTAAGTATTAGGGGGCTGAAGTGGGCTGCTGCACACAGAAGGCTTTTATCTTAATGCATTAGAGCAGAGTTCCACCCAAAAGTGGAACCCTCACTTTTACACTTCCTCCCCCCCTCCGGTGCCGCATTTGGCACCTTTTAGGGGGGAAGTTGGAATAGGGGACCTGTTTTTGACAGGTCCTCTTCCCCAGTTCCTGAGATGGGCCGTGGCCCGATCTCCTGGAAGTTCTCCCTCCTCCTTCCCCCACCACCAGGCCAATTAGAAAGCACAGCACGCTTCACGCATGTACATGTGCAGTAGGGAACCATGAGTGAAGCTGAAAGGCTTCACTGTCTGGTTCCCTTACCAGGAATGACGGTGGCAGCACCTGGCAGCAATATTGTTGTTTTTTTACAGCTCCAATTGCCGGGACTTCATTCACACTTTAGCTGTCAACAGGAGAACCCCACTGACAACCGAAGGAGTCATTGGTTGTTAGGAACGTGGTGGGCCCGCTCCTTAACAACCAATAATTTCCGGCTTTTTTTTACATTTCAGCTGTCAGTGAGGGAATCACGCTGGCAACTGAAAAAACCAAGCCTGAAAGTATCGGTTTCAGGTATCAGGGCAGTTGCACGAGTGCCGATACCAGTATCGGTGCAACCCTAACCAAAACCATATAATATGAGGTCAAACCTAAATACTTTAAATTTGTATGCAATCATGCAGGTCCTTCCACTACATAGTTGAAGGTAAAACTAAAGAAAATTGTATAATATACGGCCAGTGTAATACAACCAACTGTAGGGACGAAAGAATAATCTGATGTAATAGGTAACTTTTTCTAATTGTTACCTTCGGAGATAAGCCATCTTAGAATGTGCCTGTGCTTTCTTCCCCTGCTCAATAGGAATAAGTATTGACTTTTGGGTGACCTAAAATTAATAAAAAAATACTTTTTACAATCAGTTGGTGTCTACTAGTTTAACCATTATCTAAATTGAAGACCAGCACCAGGGGATCTCTGCGCAATGTATAAGCATGTGGTCATCCTGAGGATCCCAAACCTCATAAGAAGATTTCCCTACACTGTGCTGGAGCATCCTCTAGCTAGACTTTGTACTCTAAGGCCGCGTACACACGCGGGGACTGTTCGCTCAACTTTGTCCGTCAAACAGTTTCAGCGGACAGTCCGCTCAAAATTAGCATGGACGGACTTGCCCACACACGACGAACGAACAGTCCGCTGAAACCGTGCGCGATGACGTGAACGGCACGTACGACGGGACTAGAAAATGACGTCCTATACACTGCAATGCAAACTTCGGCGTGTAAATCCTTTCTGAGCATGCGCGGAACTTAGTTTGACGAACAAGCCTACACACGAGGGGACTGTTCGCTGAAACAAAGTTTCAGCGGACAGTTTTTCGGAATTTCCGAAAAACTTTGTTCAGCAGACTGTCCGCTGAAACTGTCCGCTGAAAGCCCACACACGAGCGGACTGTCCGCCGAAACACTGTTCAGCGGACAAAGTTGAGCGAACAGTCCCTGCGTGTGTACGCGGCCTAACTATTCTGAGGACTAATGGACTTTTGGCTGCCCCAATGCCTAGTATGCACGGTATTGAAAATCAGGTGAAAATTCACACTTTTGGAGCAATCGTCTGATAATCTGATCATTAGTACACAGCTTTCGAGAGCTGATCATCACAGTTCATGTAAAAATATCCAAAGGGACAAGCACAGAATATTTTTTTGCCTGATAACTAAACAAACTATTTTTGGTAATTCGTATAGTATTTGTGCGAAAAAAATTGTGTGACCAAGACCACGCATGCTCAGAAACAAAAGAATACAGTACAATATAATACAGTACATTACATCACTTCTGAAGTTGTATTCTGTTGTATGAGAATTTTTGTAACTTTCAATTTTTTTTTATTTTAGTAACCTATTGGTTTGTAATATAAGTCTAGCATGCAAAAAAATAAAACAACAATATTATTATTGTGTGTACTAGGCATAAGGAAAGACCATAACTGTCACCCTCTGCTGTGTGTTCTTTTCAACTTTTTTTCCACAGTTTTTTAAGTGGATTTTGGTGTTTTGACATGAAAGATGTGGTTGGTATTTAATACAGTTTATACCCATTTCTATTTGGAATTTCAACCGCTTGCTGAACTGTATATCAATGGATGTCCACTGGCACCCACTGATTGTCGTGGAGAGAGGCTGGACGGAGTGCTGCATATATAAACAATGCAGAGCTCCGTCCTGACCAAGGGGATGTGATGTATTTTCTTACCCTGAAAAGCAGTGAATAAAATCTATCACATCCATTCCCCTTTGCCTGGTCCCCTGGCTACCTAAGCGACACACTCCTCGAGACTGTATGGATCACCCAATGGTAGGACCGTCTCTGATGTGCTTCAAGTTCACATGTAAATCATTTGCCCTCTCTTTGTCCCCTGGCGCGCTCACCCTTAATATATAACCCTGATTTTTCCCCGGGTCTATCAGTTCCCTTTAGGATATCTGGCCTCATGCGCAGATCTATGAACATTTCTTTCATAGAGACAATTTCCTATCTTATGAAACCCTAAAATCCAAAATGTGCATATCCACCTTTCCCTTCTGGACTTACGTTCAATTTAGGCACTTTTTTAACTATCCAAAAACATCCCCCGAATGTCTCGCCCACACACAGCTTTCAAGGCTATATGTACCAGCTCTACACCACAATGTCAAATGCTGTCCCTGCTATATGCCCTCCTTTTCTCAGATTGTTCTCCGAAGGCCAGTAGAATGTGTCAAAAGTGGGAACACCAATCTCAACATTACTAAAGAGGAATGGGACAAGATCCTCTACCACTTACATAAAGGTTTAATAAACGTAATCACAGGAAAGCAGGATACAAATTATTTGGATGGTATAGGACACTTTCACAAATTCACGCCCTCAGCCTCTCCTCTATGCTGAAGATGTGAATCTGAACCCTGCACACTGCTACATCTATAGTGATCGTGCACAAAACTAGAACTGCTGTGGGATACAATACACACAGAAATAGCTAAAATGATCGCTTATAGCCTTGACTTCACACCTGCTCAGTATTTACTACACCATTCCTCTCTACCAAAGTCAATATAGCACAACTCACTAGCCTTGCATTTCCGTTGTCTGATGAATATGTTGATCCCAATCTGCCCCTCCTACATGGGCAGATTGGGATCAACATATTCGTCAGACAACGGAAATTGATCAGTTTTGCGCATGATGATCCCTCTAAATTTAACTGCATTTGGGCATGCTGGCTTGATTTTCAAGAATTGCTATCCACACCCAATCCAGCATCTGGTGTCGGACAACCTCCCTAAATATACTAACCAGAGTTGGAAACAGTGAGGTGCTGCTTTAGTCTTTCTTGTCCCCACCTCTATATGTCATCAATGTTTAATTTCCCAGTAATAACAAGACTCTAACTTGCTGTATATTGTTCTTCCCTCTGATTTTTTTGTTCTTAACCCCAGCATATACTGTATGTTCTTCAATACCAGGCTCCCCACTTCCTCTTCCACCCTCTGTTGCATAATAAGAAAACCTATGACATCTCTTTACAAAGACCGAAACTCACTTGAGATCGCCCCTTCATCAAAGTGCATACCCAGTTAAATACCTAATATCTTTTGTGCGAGACACTCAGGCCGCGTACACACGCGGGGACTGTTCGCTCAACTTTGTCCGCTGAACAGTGTTTCGGCGGACAGTCCGCTCGTGTGTGGGCTTTCAGCGGACAGTTTCAGCGGACAGTCTGCTGAACAAAGTTTTTTGGAAATTCCGAAAAACTGTCCGCTGAAACTTTGTTTCAGCGAACAGTCCCCTCGTGTGTAGGCTTGTTTGTCAAACTAAGTTCCGCGCATGCTCAGAAAGGATTTACACGCAGAAGTTTGCATTGCAGTGTATAGGACGTTGTTTTCTAGTCCCGTCGTACGTGCCGTTCACGTCATCGCGCACGGTTTCAGCGGACTGTTCGTTCGTCGTGTGTGGGCAAGTCCGTCCATGCTAATTTTGAGCGGACTGTCCGCTGAAACTGTTTGACGGACAAAGTTGAGCGAACAGTCCCCGCGTGTGTACGCGGCCTCAGAATGTAATGATTAAATATACTAGCTATGAACAGCACACTGTTGAATCATCATCATGTTCATCTCTTCCGGTATTGTTGGCTATCTGACGGATATAACACTCTCCTTATTGTATGTGACTTTGTAGTTAGATTTCTTTGTCATAATGACACTCTTTTTTTAATTTTTAAAAATCTATAATAAAATTCATAGAAAAGAAAAAAGATACTGAAGTTAATGGAAACTAAAAAAAATAATGATAATCCATCACATCGCTAAGTGAAAGAAGCACACATAGTACACAAAAACACTGGTTGGGCACACATTTAACCCTTTGATCGCCCTACATTTTTAACCCCTTCCCAGTACAGTGACAGTACATATTTTTAGTACTGATCACTGTATTAGTCACTGGTTCCCACAAAGTGGCAAAAGTGTCAGTTAGTGTCAGATTGGCCGCCACAATATCGCAGTCCAGTTGAAAGTTGCTGATTGCCGCCATTACTGGAATAAATAATAAAAATCCCAGTATATACTGTATACCATAGTTTGTAGACACTATCATGCCCTGTACACATGGTCAGAAATTCCAATGGAAAAAGTCCGATCGGATTATGTTGTCGGAAAATCCAATTGTGTATGGGCTCTATCGGACTTTTTCTGTGGGATTATCCGACGCACAAAGTTTGAGAGCAGGATCTAAAATTTTCCAACAACAAAATCTGATCGCATAAATTCCAATCGTGTGTAGACAATTCCGACGGACAAAGTGCCACGCATGCTCAGAATAAACCAAAAGACAAAAGCTATTGGCTACTGGCCGGTTTATAGTCCTGATGTACTTGTTTGACGTCACCTCGTTCAGAGCAATCAGATTTTTCGACAACTTTGTGTAACCGTGTGTAAGCAACACAAGTTTTCGGACAAAATCCATTGGAAAAATCAGACGGATTTTGTGGTCGGAATGTCCGATCGTGTGTACAGGGCATAACTTTTACACAAACCAATCAATATATGCTTATTGGGATTTTTTTACCCAAAAATATGTAGAGAAATACATATTTGCCTAAATTTATATAGAAATTCGATTTTTCAAAATATTTTTATTGGATGTGTTTTATAGCAGAAAGTAAAACAATATTGTTTTTATTTTTCATGTTTATAGCACAAAAAATAAAAACCCAGTGGTTATCAAATATCACCAAAAGAAAGCTCTATTTGTGGACAAATAATTACATAATTGTCATTTGGGTACAGTGTTACATTACTGTGCAATTGTCAGTTAAATTAACGCAGTACCATATTGCAAAACATTTTTTTTTTTATGTACATGTTTAATTAATGTAAATTACATTAATTAACACTACCAGCTCACTTACATTTAATAGTTTTAAGCACTTCTGTTAGCAGCCAGAGCAAGGTTGAAACTTTTCAATTCAACTTATGATTTGCTGTCTTTTGAAGAAAATCACTATAAATTGGCTTTCTACAGCGCTTGACCTTTTGACTTTTGAACCATGGTTACCTAAGTCTTAACTTTGCTTGTTTAAGTCAGTAGCTATAGCATCGCTCTGATCCTCTCCCGGAGGGGCTGGAGATTTATCTTTGCTGAACGGTTAAGCCCCCCTCTAGTGTTCATTGCTCATCACATTATTCCACCAGTGAGTAGGAAATCTGATTTTTTTTTTTTATATATAACTCAGCAGTAAGCGGAAAAAAGTTGCTTAGCAATTTGTTTATAACCACTAGTGATGGCCGAACGGTTCGCCCGGCGGTCGTTTCGCGGCGAATTTCCGACTTTCGCCGTCCGCGGGTTCGAACGCCTTTTTCCGTCGTTCGCCCCGGCGGACTTACGTGTTTAATGTATACAAGAACTTTAACCTTTCGTGACACGTTTATCATGTGTTACAGGACAACCAATTGAGACATGACAGCTCATGGACACTTGGACATTCCCCCTAACCTATAAATACACCCGATCCGGTGGCCATTTTACATTCTTTCTTCTGTCACTGTAGGGAAAGGATCCTGTGTGGAGTAGGGACAGAGAAAACGCTAGCTATTTGGTACACAAAAGTTCTTTTCAGGACTGGTATAGGTGTTAGGTCAGCAGCCTGAGTTTCTTTTGTCAGTTTAGATAAAGGGACAGAGCGCTGTATGCTGCTATTTTAGGGACAGCTCAGCCAGATTAGTCTTTCTTCATCATCATCATCATCATCATCATTAGCTGTTACTATCAGGTCCACAAAAGAGCTGTTCCAGCTAATCGTTCCAGCCTACTCTTTTTTGCCAATTTGTATAGGGACAGGCAGGAAGCAGTGTGTCAGGCAGTGAGGATAATTTTAAAGACTTGCTGTTACTATTAGTTCCACAAAGGTTCTTTTCAGGACTGGTATCAGTGGTACGGTAATAGGCTTGTACACGTATAATATTCTTTCTTCCAAATATAGAAAGAATATTATACTTGACTGCTGCCCTTCTGCTGCAGTCTGCTAATCATTCACAACTCACTTGTTCCACAAAAGTTCTTATAAGGACTGGTAACTTGGTCTGTCTAGGGTGCTACGGTACATAGGCTTGGGTGCGGTACAGTCTGCTGTTCTGTAAGGACCGCTATCGGTCCACAATAGATAGGGTTGCCGTGCACTACTGCTGACCGCTGCCCTATACTGCAGCAGTCCTTCAGCGGTATAGGGACTGACGCACAGTCTGCTAAACACTAATACACAACCTGCTTGGTCCACAAAAGTTCTTATAAGGACTGGTAACTTGGTATAGGGTGCTACGGTACATAGGCCTGAGTGCGTTACAGTCTGCTGTTCTGTAAGGACCGCTATCGGTCCACAATACATAGGGTTGACGTGCACTACTGCTGACCGCTGCCCTATACTGCAGCAGTCCTTCAGCGGTATAGGGACTGACGCACAGTCTGCTAAACACTAACACACAACCTGCTTGGTCCACAAAAGTTCTTATAAGGACTGGTAACTTGGTATAGGGTGCTACGGTACATAGGCCTGAGTGCAGTACAGTCTGCTGTTCTGTAAGGACTGCTATCGGTCCACAATACATAGGGTTGCCGTGCACTACTGCTGACCGCTGCCCTATACTGCAGCAGTCCTTCAGCGGTATAGGGACTGACGCATTGTCTGCTAAACACTAATACACAACCTGCTTGGTCCACAAAAGTTCTTATAAGGACTGGTAACTTGGTATAGGGTGCTACGGTACATAGGCCTGAGTGCGTTACAGTCTGCTGTTCTGTAAGGACCGCTATCGGTCCACAATACATAGGGTTGCCGTGCACTACTGCTGACCGCTGCCCTATACTGCAGCAGTCCTTCATTGGTATAGGGACTGACGTACAGTCTGCTAATCACTAACACACAACCTGCTTGGTCCACAAAAGTTCTTATAAGGACTGGTAACTTGGTATAGGGTGCTACGGTACATAGGCCTGAGTGCGTTACAGTCTGCTGTTCTGTAAGGACCGCTATCGGTCCACAATACATAGGGTTGCCGTGCACTACTGCTGACCGCTGCCCTATACTGCAGCAGTCCTTCATTGGTATAGGGACTGACGTACAGTCTGCTAATCACTAACACACAACCTGCTTGGTCCACAAAAGTTCTTATAAGGACTGGTAACTTGGTATAGGGTGCTACGGTACATAGGCCTGAGTGCGTTACAGTCTGCTGTTCTGTAAGGACCGCTATCGGTCCACAATACATAGGGTTGCCGTGCACTACTGCTGACCGCTGCCCTATACTGCAGCAGTCCTTCATTGGTATAGGGACTGACGTACAGTCTGCTAATCACTAACACACAACCTGCTTGGTCCACAAAAGTTCTTATAAGGACTGGTAACTTGGTATAGGGTGCTACGGTACATAGGCCTGAGTGCGTTACAGTCTGCTGTTCTGTAAGGACCGCTATCGGTCCACAATACATAGGGTTGCCGTGCACTACTGCTGACCGCTGCCCTATACTGCAGCAGTCCTTCAGCGGTATAGGGACTGACGCACAGTCTGCTAAACACTAACACACAACCTGCTTGGTCCACAAAAGTTCTTATAAGGACTGGTAACTTGGTATAGGGTGCTACGGTACATAGGCCTGAGTGCGTTACAGTCTGCTGTTCTGTAAGGACCGCTATCGGTCCACAATACATAGGGTTGCCGTGCACTACTGCTGACCGCTGCCCTATACTGCAGCAGTCCTTCAGCGGTATAGGGACTGACGCACAGTCTGCTAAACACTAACACACAACCTGCTTGGTCCACAAAAGTTCTTATAAGGACTGGTAACTTGGTATAGGGTGCTACGGTACATAGGCCTGAGTGCAGTACAGTCTGCTGTTCTGTAAGGACCGCTATCGGTCCACAATACATAGGGTTGCCGTGCACTACTGCTGACCGCTGCCCTATACTGCAGCAGTCCTTCAGCGGTATAGGGACTGACGCACAGTCTGCTAAACACTAACACACAACCTGCTTGGTCCACAAAAGTTCTTATAAGGACTGGTAACTTGGTATAGGGTGCTACGGTACATAGGCCTGAGTGCGTTACAGTCTGCTGTTCTGTAAGGACCGCTATCGGTCCACAATACATAGGGTTGCCGTGCACTACTGCTGACCGCTGCCCTATACTGCAGCAGTCCTTCATTGGTATAGGGACTGACGTACAGTCTGCTAATCACTAACACACAACCTGCTTGGTCCACAAAAGTTCTTATAAGGACTGGTAACTTGGTATAGGGTGCTACGGTACATAGGCCTGAGTGCAGTACAGTCTGCTGTTCTGTAAGGACCGCTATCGGTCCACAATACATAGGGTTGCCGTGCACTACTGCTGACCGCTGCCCTATACTGCAGCAGTCCTTCATTGGTATAGGGACTGACGTACAGTCTGCTAATCACTAACACACAACCTGCTTGGTCCACAAAAGTTCTTATAAGGACTGGTAACTTGGTATAGGGTGCTACGGTACATAGGCCTGAGTGCGTTACAGTCTGCTGTTCTGTAAGGACCGCTATCGGTCCACAATACATAGGGTTGCCGTGCACTACTGCTGACCGCTGCCCTATACTGCAGCAGTCCTTCATTGGTATAGGGACTGACGTACAGTCTGCTAATCACTAACACACAACCTGCTTGGTCCACAAAAGTTTTTATAAGGACTGGTAACTTGGTATAGGGTGCTACGGTACATAGGCCTGAGTGCAGTACAGTCTGCTGTTCTGTAAGGACCGCTATCGGTCCACAATACATAGGGTTGACGTGCACTACTGCTGACCGCTGCCCTATACTGCAGCAGTCCTTCATTGGTATAGGGACTGACGTACAGTCTGCTAATCACTAACACACAACCTGCTTGGTCCACAAAAGTTCTTATAAGGACTGGTAACTTGGTATAGGGTGCTACGGTACATAGGCCTGAGTGCAGTACAGTCTGCTGTTCTGTAAGGACCGCTATCGGTCCACAATACATAGGGTTGACGTGCACTACTGCTGACCGCTGCCCTATACTGCAGCAGTCCTTCAGCGGTATAGGGACTAAGAGTTTTGTCACAGGGTGATTTAAAAAATGACAGGCAGAGGAAGAGGCAGGCCCTTCCGCAGGGGTGGTAGGGGTAGGGCAGGAGCAACAGCCTTGAGCCAAAGTGGGAAGTTGCAGAAGGTGCGTTCAATTACTTTAAAGGACGCACCAGACTTGGTTGAGTGGCTCACTCAGCCTTATTCTTCTGCACCCTCCTCATCCTCTCGATCTGCACCCTCTTCTTCACTCTCTGCTATGTGCACCCCCAAAGACACTACCACCAACAACACCACCACCACCACATACCTTCCGCTTGAGTGCAAATGGGGGCCTTCATGCTCCAGTGTTTTAATAGGGACCCCCGTATAAAAAGCATGAGGGTCAAGGACCAGTACTGGGTGGCAACGTACTTAGATCCCCGGTACAAACACAAAATGGCGGAAATGTTACCGCCGTCGCAGAGGGCTGTCAGAATGCAGCACTTCCAGGCCTTGCTTCGAGAAATGCTGCATTCTGCTTTTGCGTGCGCTGGCAGAGGAGCAATTCCCACTCCCAGAGAAGGATTTGCGGGTACCAATCCAACAGCGCCTGCAAGAAGAGGCCGGTTTGAAGATGTGTTGGTGACTTCGGATATGAGGTCATTCTTTCAGCCGACCCATCGACAGGTGTCATCCGGATCCAGCATCAGGGAACGCCTAGACCGTCAGGTGTCCGACTACATTGGGTTAACGGCCGATGTGGACGCTCTGAGGAGTGATGAACCCCTAGACTACTGGGTGGGCAGGCTTGACCTCTGGCCAGAGCTTGCCCAATTTGCAATCGAACTGTTGGCTTGCCCCTCATCCAGTGTCCTGTCCGAAAGGACGTTCAGCGCAGCAGGGGGGATTGTGACCGATAAGCGTACTCGCCTAGCTCACGACAGTGTTAACTACCTCACATTTCTAAAAATGAATGAGGCATGGATCTCGGAGGAATTCAACACATGTGATCAGTAGACCATGTATATGTCTATAAACAATTTTTGGAATCAAGCACACAGACCTTCTTAATTCATTTGGCTCACTTCCCTGACCCAAAAAAGCACACCGTACTATATGCCCCTACCCTCCTCTTTGAAGAGGTTGAGCGGTGTCATATTTCTACTGGGGCTGCTTATTATGAGGGGTTCCCACCATCCCTGTGCTGTGCTGACTTCCTCCTGGGTGTTCTTATTATGAGGGGCTCCCACCATCCCTGTGCTGTGCTGACTTCCTCCTGGGGGTTCTTATTATGAGGGGCTCCCACCATCCCTGTGCTGTGCTGACTTCCTCCTGGGGGTTCTTATTATGAGGGGATCACACCATCCCTGTGCTGTGCTGACTTCCTCCTGGGGCTGCTTACGGTGCTGCTGTCAGCGCTGTATGTCACGGAGCTGCTGTCAGCGCTGTATGTCACGGAGCTGCTGTCAGCGCTGTATGTCACGGAGCTGCTGTCAGCGCTGTATGTCACGGAGCTGCTGTCAGCGCTGTATGTCACGGAGCTGCTGTCAGCGCTGTATGTCACGGAGCTGCTGTCAGCGCTGTATGTCACGGAGCTGCTGTCAGCGCTGTATGTCACGGAGCTGCTGTCAGCGCTGTATGTCACGGAGCTGCTGTCAGCGCTGTATGTCACGGTGCTGCTGTCAGCGCTGTATGTCACGGAGCTGCTGTCAGCGCTGTATGTCACGGAGCTGCTGTCAGGGCTGTATGTCACGGAGCTGCTGTCAGCGCTGTATGTCACGGAGCTGCTGTCAGCGCTGTATGTCACGGAGCTGCTGTCAGCGCTGTATGTCACGGTGCTGCTGTCAGCGCTGTATGTCACGGAGCTGCTGTCAGCGCTGTATGTCACGGAGCTGCTGTCAGTGCTGTATGTCACGGAGCTGCTGTCAGCGCTGTATGTCACGGAGCTGCTGTCAGCGCTGTATGTCACGGAGCTGCTGTCAGCGCTGTATGTCACGGTGCTGCTGTCAGCGCTGTATGTCACGGAGCTGCTGTCAGCGCTGTATGTCACGGAGCTGCTGTCAGTGCTGTATGTCACGGAGCTGCTGTCAGCGCTGTATGTCACGGAGCTGCTGTCAGCGCTGTATGTCACGGAGCTGCTGTCAGCGCTGTATGTCACGGTGCTGCTGTCAGCGCTGTATGTCACGGAGCTGCTGTCAGCGCTGTATGTCACGGAGCTGCTGTCAGCGCTGTATGTCACGGAGCTGCTGTCAGCGCTGTATGTCACGGAGCTGCTGTCAGCGCTGTATGTCACGGAGCTGCTGTCAGCGCTGTATGTCACGGTGCTGATGTCAGTGCTCTGTATTACGGTGCTGCTGTCAGTGCTCTGTATCTCCTGCACCCTCTTGTTTGCCTACCCTGGTCCCTGACCTTCCCTCTCCTCCATTGCCTTCATTAGCTCCATAGTCCTGAATTGTCAGAACAATTTCCCAAATAAAAAAAAAATGCTTGTAGTTATCGATCCCAAATTCACCTCATACATGTATTATGCTATTGTCCAGGTGGTGGGACTACGTGCTACCCCCTAATAATTACCCCGTGGCCGCAAATTCGACCTAAAGGTTTGCGAAATTCGCCTCCCATTGAAGTCAATGGAGCCCGCGGCGAACGGTCGTTTTCGCGAACGTTTGTGCCCGTTCGCGTTTCGCGTTCGCGAAACGTCCCGTCGGAAGTTCGTCCATCACTAATAACCACAGTTTAACTCTTTCCTATATCAGAAGATAATATTTAAAGGAAATCTTTATTATCTTAAAAGTCTTGTATAACATTGATTTGTTTTAGTGTTTTGATTTGCTGGCCTAATGTGATTATACACAATTACTTTGTAGGCAGACAGCTTATTTGAACTGTCAGTTTAATTTTAGGAAACAGAAGATGACCTAGTAAACTTGTGTGAACGCAAGTAGGCCTGTGGATTTTTCTTACAAACTAGTTGTAAATTGTTGCAGAAGTGTGAATTTTTCTCACTTTAGCTTTCCAAATGAAGCTTGACACTGACCTGCCATGACATATTTTTCCTGGATAAGTGAGTAAATCAGTGTTCTGTTCATTGAATTGTGCACTTATGAGACAAAGATGAGAAGGACATAAATAGGTATGTAAATATGGATTCTTGTTGTTTTTAAAAATGGCAATAATGAGGTAAAATTGTTTATACTGATACAATGTACATTGCTATGTTGCTTATGGCAAAGCAAAACTTTATTTGCTGCTAATGTTCATACAGTCTGTGCAAGAGAATGCTGGACCCTAGGCAAGGTCTACCAAACCTTGGGCTCACATGACATTACCTATTGATAAGGAGTTTTAATGTTAAACAGAAATCTGACTGGCTTTCCCTACAAGTAGATCAGAATCAGGACAGCGGAGAGCATATTTCTAGAGTGACCCGTGTACACACGACCATACTTTGATAGCAAAGGTCTGATGGAACGAATCCACCGGACAATTAGATAGTGTGTGGGCTTCATCGGACCTTTGCTGTCAAAAAATCAGATGGACTTTAGAAATAGAACATATTTCAAATCTTTCCGCCGGAACCAGTTCCTATGGAGAAATCTGCTCGTCTGTATGCTGTTCCAACAGACCAAAAGCGACGCATGCTCTGAAGCAAGTACGATACGGAAGCGCTCGGTCTGGTAAAACTAGAGTTCTTATTTGAGCTAGCACATTCCTCACGCTGCAAATTCTGTGATTGTTTATAAATGTAGCACATTATTGTCTTCTTTATAATGCTAGAAGAATGAAGTTGTTTTGCTGCTCATATTCACTTTGGGGGAAGCTATTGCTGGGGGCACACTTGCAACTGGGGTCTTTCTCCAAGTGGGGGGGGGGATTTCTATAAGTGGAAGCACTTCTGACTCTGCACTTATTATCTGATTATCTGACTGTCTCATCTGAGAATTTCTTCTCTCACCCTACAGGTATGTGCTAACTGAACCATCTCCACCCAAAAACTGAAACACTGCTATCTGCTTTTCATGTTTGTCTTTAAAAATGCTGGTATGTGCTAACTGAACCATCTCCACCCAAAAACTGAAACACTGCTATCTGCTTTTCATGTTTGTCTTTAAAAATGCTGGTATGTGCTAACTGAACCATCTCCACCCAAAAACTGAAACACTGCTATCTGCTTTTCATGTTTGTCTTTAAAAATGCTGGTATGTGCTAACTGAACCATCTCCACCCAAAAACTGAAACACTGCTATCTGCTTTTCATGTTTGTCTTTAAAAATGCTGGTATGTGCTAACTGAACCATCTCCACCCAAAAACTGAAACACTGCTATCTGCTTTTCATGTTTGTCTTTAAAAATGCTGGTATGTGCTAACTGAACCATCTCCACCCAAAAACTGAAACACTGCTATCTGCTTTTCATGTTTGTCTTTAAAAATGCTGGTATGTTGTTTTTGCTTAACAGTCTGTAGCCCTGTCCACATCACAATGCTTTATTATCTGCCTTGTCTTACCCAAAATTATGGCCCCTCTAACTTTAGTGCCCTCTTGCTAGCCTGTTTCTGAAGTTAGAATTTAGCCCTGTTAACCATCCAAGCTTTATTACCTCCTGATTGATAATTGAAATCCACCCACACTCCACCCCTATCAGTATAAAGCTAAGCTTCACTTTGGGGGAAGCTATTGCTGGGGGCACACTTGCAACTGGGGGGTCTTTCTCCAAGTGGGGGGGGGGATTTCAATAAGTGGAAGCACTTCTGACTCTGCACTTCAGCGAATGCACAAAGCGAAGGTACACAAGAAAATACTTTGAAAAACACCGCAAAGACAGCAGGTGACCTCGTTTAACCCTTTAGCACTTTCTCCTTATAACATGCATTCTCTACCACTCCTTCTGACAGCTCTGTCCTCTATACTAAAATTATCTCAACTCCGCCCCACTTCTCCCCCCCACAGCATATATATATCACCCTCACTTCTGTCCTCTCCTTATTACTGCACCCACCAACTCCTGCTAATTCTAAATCCACACACACTAAAAATCTCCAAGACCCTGGGGCACGTCCCTTCATATAAATCTCACTCCCATATTGCCTCCCTCACCCTCCTGCTTCTCCTAACCTCTGGAGATATATCCCCAAACCCTGGACCTCCATCATTAAACTGTACCCATCACCCTGCACCCTCTGGCAGCAGCCGCAATCAACACAATTTAGTTCCCATTTCTATTCTTCCCAAGACCAGACTCCCTTTCTCTTGTGCCCTTTGGAACTCCCGCTCTGTCTGCAACAAACTCACCTCTCTACATGACATCTTTATCGCCAACTCATTTAACCTACTCGCCATCACCGAAACTTGGCTCCACGAATCGGACACTGCATCTTCTGCGGCCCTATCCCATGGTGGTCTTCTTTGGACTCACTCCCCTAGATCCAATGGACATAAGGGAGGAGGTGTCGGAATCCTTCTAGCCCCACATAGCACCTTCCAGGTACTTCAGCCACCTCCCTCTCTGTCACTCCCCTCTTTCGAAGCACACTGCATTCGTCTCTTCACTCCAATTTCTTTAAGAATAGCCGTGATCTACAGGCCCCCTGGACCAGTATCAACATTTCTTGATGACTTCTCTGCCTGGCTACCCTACTTTCTTTCTTCTGAAATCCCCACAATCATTCTCGGGGACTTCAACATCCCTATTAATACTAACACCTCTGCTCCTTCCAAACTTCTCAGCCTAACCTCCTCCTTTGACCTGAAACAATGGATACATGATCCTACTCACTCCGAAGGCAATATCCTTGACCTCGTTTTCTCTCACCTTTGCACTCCATGCAACCTCTCTAACTATCCATTCCCTCTCTCTGATCACCACCTTATTAGTTTCACTCTCTCCCTCTCCTTCACCTCCTCTCCCTCCAACCGCATTAAAGTTACCCGCAGAAACCTACGTCATCTCAAGCCTTCTCTTCTCTACTCTGCTATTGACAACCTCTACGACAAAATCTCACCCCTATCCTGCACCAACCTAGCCACTTCTGTCTACAACACTTCACTTCTGGCCTCTCTGGACTCACTGGCCCCCCTCACTACACACAGAATAAAGCCCCGACCCCTTCAGCCTTGGCAAACAGATGCCACTAGAAGTCTGAAAAAACTTAGTCGTGCTCATGAGCGCCTGTGGCGCAAGACCAAGTCTCAGAGAGATTTCAACCAATATAAATCTGCCCTCCAAAATTACAATTCTAGCCTCCTCTCTGCCAAGCAGAACTATTTTATCACTCTCATCAGCAACCTATCATCCCGTCCCCGTCAACTCTTCTCTACTTTCAACTCTCTACTTCGTCCTCCACCGCCTCCTCCCGCCAACTCACTCACTGCCCAGGAGATTGCTAATCACTTCAAACAGAAGATTGATACAATTCGCGTGGAGATTTCTACTGTTCTGATACCCACCACGCTTTACACATCATGCCCACAGGCACTATCATTACTTCCCTCTTTCAACCCCACCACTATAGACGAAGTTGCTAAACTACTTGGTAATGTCCACCTTACCACCTGCCCTCTGGATCCTGTTCCCTCGCAAATGCTGCGTTCACCCTCTGACTCTATGCTACACTCTCTAACTCACATCTTCAATCTCTCCCTCTCTTCTGGCATCTTCCCCAACTCTCTAAAACATGCACTTGTCAAACCCATACTTAAAAAACCCTTACTGGACCCATCCAATCCAAACAACCTACGCCCCATCTCCTTGCTCCCCTTTTTATCCAAACTACTCGAACGTCTGGTCTACAACCGACTGAGCATCCACCTCGCTGATAATAGCCTTCTTGATCCCCTTCAGTCTGGATTTCGTCCTCAACACTCCACAGAAACTGCTCTCCTAAAACTAACAAACGATCTACTAACGGCCAAAACCAATCGACATTATTCTGTACTCCTCCTCCTGGACCTCTCTGCTGCCTTTGATACGGTTGACCACCCCCTCCTTCTCAAAAAACTCCACACCTTTGGTCTCCGTGACTGTACTCTACGATGGTTCTCTTCCTACTTATCCAACCGCACCTTTAGCGTTTCTTACAACTCTACTTCCTCCTCTCCTCTTCCTTTCTCTGTTGGGGTCCCCCAAGGTTCTGTTCTTGGACCACTCCTATTTACAATCTATACCTCCTCCCTGGGTCAACTGATAGCCTCCCACGGCTTCCAATACCACCTCTATGCTGACGACACCCAAATCTATTTCTCTACCCCTCAGCTCACTCCCTCTGTCTCCTCACGTATCACTAATTTACTATCAGATATATCAGTCTGGATGTCACACCACTTCCTCAAAATCAATCTATCCAAAACCGAACTTATAATTTTTCCTCCCCCATATGCCCCTTCCCCTGATCTCACTGTCAAAATTGATGGCACAACCATAAGCCCATCCCCTCATGCCAAGGTTCTAGGTGTAGTCCTGGACTCTGAACTCTCCTTCAAGCAACACATCCAATCACTGTCCAAATCCTGCCGCCTCAACCTCCGCAACATCTCCAAAATACGCCCCTTTCTAACTAATGAGACAACAAAGCTCTTAATTCACTCGCTGGTCATCTCTCGCCTCGACTACTGCAACTCCCTTCTCATTGGCTTACCTCTACATAGTCTATCACCTCTTCAATCCATTATGAATGCCGCTGCCAGACTCATCCACCTTACCAATCGCTCGGTGTCTGCTACTCCTCTCTGTCAATCCCTCCACTGGCTTCCACTCAGCCAAAGAATTAAATTCAAAATACTAACAATTACATACAAAGCCATCCACAACTCTGCCCCCAGCTACATCACTAGCTTAGTCTCTAAATACCAACCTACTCGTCCTCTTCGTTCCTCTCAAGACCTCCTGCTCTCTAGCTCCCTCATCACCTCCTCCCATACTCGCCTCCAGGACTTTTCCAAAGCCTCCCCAATCCTATGGAATGCCCTACCCCAATCTGTCCGCTTATCTCCTACTTTATTAGCTTTTAGACGATCCCTGAAAACACTTCTCTTCAGAGAAGCCTACCCCACCCACACCTAACTGTATTTTCATTTTCTCCATCAGCTCACCCCCCACAGTTATTACCTTTTGTTTCAACTTGACCCTCCCTTCTAGATTGTAAGCTCTAACGAGCAGGGCCCTCTGATCCCTCCTGTATTGATTTGTATTGTAAGTGTACTGTCTGCCCTCATATTGTAAAGCGCTGCGCAAACTGTTGGCGCTATATAAATGCTGAATAATAATAATAATAATAATAATATTCACACAAACAGATCTCTGGATTATTTCTCCTGATCTACTGAATGATATTGTATTTTTTTTTAAACCCGATGTCCATAATAATGTTTTAAAAAAAATTTGGAGTCATCTTTTATTATTTTGGATTGCATCAAGGTCTATTTTTAGTTTTATTTAAAAATTATTTTCAAGTGATCTCCATATTTTTATTTTTTTTGTGTCAAGTTACCACAATAACATTAATAATGTTTTATTTTTTTGTGTGTCAAGTTAACACAATAACATTATCAATGTTTTTTTTGTGTCAAGTTAACACAATAACATTATTAGTGTTTTATTTTTTGTGTGTCAAGTTACCACAATAACATGATTTTTTTTTTATGTGTGTGTCAAGTTACCACAATAACCCTTTTTTCATGTTTTTTTGGTGTCAAGTTACCACAATAACATTATATATATGTGGCAGGAGGAGAAGGAGGAGGAGAAAGAGGAGGAGGAGGAGAGGCTTGCTAATATATTTGGCTGTTGGCAGTTAACTCGCCCCTCAGCCCCTTGTGAAGGGCATCAGAAATAATTCTTTCACAGAGGAGGCGTTGGCCTTTCTCCAATTCAAGCAACCTGCTGGCTATGTAGCAGCCATAGGCCTCTTTAGCTTCAGGGGGCTCCTTGGGACATTTGTAGCTTCTCTAATGAGGCGCAGTGATGCCTCCTCTGTCACCGTTCCCTTCCTGGGCCTTTTTGTATAAAGGAGGAAGGGAGGCACCTGCGATTGGGTGAGGCTCCTACTGGGCCCAACCACCTCCTGGCTGACACTGGGCCCGACCATCTCCTGCCTGCCACTTTCCAGAACTTCCTCCTGGCTGAGCTCATCCTGTGTATAAAAAAGGGACATAGTTTTAGTTTTTGGTTCATCAATCACACACAGTTTTCAGCTCATGACTTGCAAATTCAATGTTAATACATATAAAAGAGTATCGTTCTGACTCCAGCATTTTTTCGAGCTAGTGAGAAACATTTTTGGCCACTACTGTCAATTGATATGTATACATCATTTCTGGATAAAATCATTAATAGTTAATTATAACATCTAGTTAACCGACAACTTTATCATTAATATTAGGACACTAAATATGTCTAAAAATAATATACCTGGCTCAAGCTGGGCGCATCCACTTCTTCCTGGATGGAAGACCCAGGTTGTTCCTCATCAGCCTCTACTGGGGTGGAGGAAAGGTTGGAGGGAAGGCTGCAGGGAAGGGTGGAGGGAAGGGTCGAAAGTGATTCCCTGGCTTCAGCCTGGTCGTAAAGAAAATGCAGTTTTTCGAAGTACCACAGCTTGGGTACATATACATCATCTGCTGATGCTCCTGATCTGAGGGAAACCAGGATCTTGTTGTGCTCCTTTCTGTACATATTCCTTAAGATTCAAATTTTACGTTCCAAAATCTCCAAGGTTGCTTCTGGGATCCAAGTCTGCACAAATGCCAGAAGACTCTCCAGCTTTGCCTTTCTTACTTGTTTTTTGTAATATGCACTGTGCTTGACCTCCCACAGATTACTCATCTCCTTGATCTGGTCAATAAATTGTGACATGAATTCAGGGTCCTTAAACTTCTTATTATTAATTTTTTCTGTAAGGCAATACACAAGACAAAAACACTAATGTTAGCCCAAACTCTCATAATTTTCTCTCAATATAGGTCTCAATCTATAAGCACTATAGGCCACTGATGTTTGAAAATTTGTATAAAAATTACCTTTGTTTCGTACGGCACATGTGCGATAGCTTCATATACACTGCGCATGTGTGAAACTCCGCCTGCGTCACCCGCCCATCACGTTCTTTTTCGTGAATATTCCCACAGTTGGTTAATTCTTCCAGTAACGAGGAAAGCCCCAAGCCTGAAACGTCCCAATCTGGGAAAAAAAGGTTTAAAGGCCTCCAATACGGCCTTTGAAGAGATGGTGGTGATGGTGTACATCTTGTGGAGGAACGATTAGGATGGGAAGCATGGTCCATACACCCAGCCGAATTTGCGCAAGGCCAAAATCATTTCCAAAGTTGTGAAGACCCTGCAGCAGAATTTTGAAGTACAACGCTCCAAAGACCAATTGAGGAAACGCTGGTCCGACCTTAGACTGAGGGAGCCGGATCATTACAGAAGAATAAGGAAAGTGCTTCAAAAAAGTAAGTACTTGTCACGTGTTCCTATTCTGATTATTAACTTGCATGCTGCTCCATGTGCTTTTCTTTACTGTTGTACAGTTTTAAATGGCTACTTTCATGTTCATGGACACAGTAAGTGTTCATAGGAAACATTGTTCGTAGGAAACATTGTTTGAAAAATATACAGTGTATTTAGTTGATACAGGGTTTAAACAACATTTTGGTCTTGGTAATTTGTCTTATTAAAAGAAGTTTAGGACATTGTTGTCTAGATGTCTTTGAAACTAGAATGAATAGCAAACTTCATTCAGTGGAACACAAGGAGAGGACACTTGGCAGCTGCTTACACATCTGGACTCAGGAGCACTAGTGTGGGACACCAGAGAACATTTTTTAGTGAAACCCGCACAGGTGCTCCAGGGGATACTTGGGGTATCTCCACCTGTGAAACTTGGCCAACAAAGTAAGTACTGCAGTTTTTAAAAGGGAATTTTAATCATGTCTTCAACTTGGATCTCTTCCCAAACAGACAATTGTACACCACTTCTAAGCAATGTTTCATATTCCTATTTTTGGACTCAAATATCTGTGTGCTAAGTATACTTTTTGTTTAATTCTCATAGGGGAGAAAAGACTCAGACAGCAGGACGGCCTGAATGGGAAGTTAGCCCCACCCCCCGAGGATGTGGACGAAGGAGAGGCGGAGGAAAGAGGCGAGGTGTGCACCCCACCAGGTGAGTGTCTGATACCTCAGCTTCAGGTAATCATATTTCTAAATACATGTTTTTTCATCAATTTTAGGTGATGTGCTGGTTGTAGAAGGGGAATCATTTACCAGCGACAGCGCCCAAAGACTGATTGGCCAGATCATGGCCTGGAATTGGGAGATTGATGCTATGCGCAATAACCTGGACATCATGCGCAATTGGCTGGACAATATGCAGCAGGAAATGAAGAACATGATCTATGTTTTGGGGGAGAATCTAATCCCTTTTTCCCTTAAAACAAAATCGATCATGTTCTTCATTTCCTTTTTAGATGAGTAGATCATTTCTTGAATTTATTCTTTATAAAAAGTGCAGGATGCTAGGACGATATGATTAAGTTTGTATTCCGCCAGATGTATGGCTGCCAGACACAGGCAGAACCAGCTGGCCATTATCCCAAAGGCATTCTCCACAACTCTTCTCGCTCTGGCCAGCCGGTAGTTAAAAACCCTCCTCTCTGGGGTGAGGGTCCTTTGGGGGAATGGCCTCATCAGGTGCTCGCCCAGACCGAAGGCTTCATCCTCAATGAAGACAAAGGGGAGTCCTTCCACGTTATCTGCATCAGACTCCTCCATCCTCCATCCGGCCATTCTTCCCCACGTCCACTTACAGAAATTCATATTGTGCTGACACCACCGCCATTAACACGATACTATGAAAACCCCTTATAGTTAAAATAGTGTGACCCTGAAGGGATATTTAGCTTTACCGCTCTCATTCTTTAGGAAAATTGGTTTCCGTTTTGTGTCTCTCTAACATCCACTTCACAAATAGATATGCCCAAATTTTGCTAATCTAGTTTTGTTTCTTATGTTATTGTTATCTTCTTTAGTTGTTTTGTTTCTTGGAAAGCACATGATTTTTGAGAAATCACTAGTTTCACTTTTGTCATAGGCTGTACTTGTATATGATTGGATAATCTGTATGGCACGTTCAAAGGGCGGTACTTTCTGAAAGCCCCCTTTAAATATTCACACCAAAGAATAAAGATTAGATTTGCTCAGAGAGACTTTGTTGTTTTGTGTCATTGTCTCAATGGGCTAATCTCACAGGCCTGTGGGGATTGATCGTCACATCTTACCAGAAATAATCGAAAGGTTAATGACCTCTAGACAATCTACATTTCCCTACAGACCCTGAATTAAGGAATTTTTCAAAAGTGTGTTTGTCTTATTTAACCATTTTTACACTTTCTTTGTGAAATGGTAGGGGTACTTTTGTACCCCCTTACCATTTCAAACAGGGGGGCGGGATCTGGGGGTCCCCTTGTTAAAGGGGGCTTCCAGATTCTCATAAGCCCCCCGCCCGCAGACCCCCACAACCATCGGCCAGGGTTGTGGGGATGAGGCCCTTCTCCACATCAACATGAGGACATGGTGCTTTGAGGGGTCACAGACCCCCAAAGCATCCTCCCAATGTTGAGGGCATGTGGCCTGGTATGGTTCAGGAGGGGGGCGCTCTCTTGTCCCCCCCCTCTTTTCCTGCAGCCTGCCAGGTTGCGTGCTCGGATAAAGGGTCTGGTATGGATTTTTAGGGGGGGCCCCATGTCAAATTATTTTTAAAATTTGATGCGGGGTTCCCCTTAATATCCATACCAGACATGAAGGGTCTGGTATGGATATTTAGGGGGACCCCCACGTCAATTTTTTTTTAAAATGGGGATGAGGCCCTGTTTAAAAATGGGGATGAGGCCCTTCTCCACATCAACATGGGGACATGGTGCTTTGAGGGGTCACAGACCCCCAAAGCATCCTCCCAATGTTGAGGGCATGTGGCCTGGTACGGTTCAGGAGGGGGGGGGCTCTCTCGCCCCCCCTATTTTCCTGTGGCCTGCCAGGTTGCGTGCTCAGATAAAGGGTCTGGTATGGATTTTTAGGGGGGCCCAAGTCAATTTTTTTTTTTTGATGCGGGGTTCCCCTTAATATCCATACCAGACCTGAAGGGCCTGGTAATTGAATTTAGGGCAACCCCCACATTTTTTTTTTTTTAATCAATGAATGAATTGTCGGCTAATACAGATAGTATAATACTCATTGAGTGTTCTCTGTATTACGGAAGCCGACAATGGAAAGTGATTTTAAAAGACTTTTTTTCCTTGCGAAATTACTTTGTGCAGGGAATGTTCTAAGCACGGGAAACATGTTCCCCTTCACGGGCATACTATAGACACCCTCCAGGTATGAAATTTAAAGGAATATTACACTTTTATTGTTTCACTTTAATCATTATTAAAATTACTGCTCCTGAAAAAACGGCCCTTTTTAAAACTTTTTTTTTCATTGATCCATGTCCCCTGGGGCAGGACCCGGGTCCCCAAACACTTTTTAGGACAGTAACTTGCATATTCGCCTTTAAAATGAGCACTTTAGATTTCTCCCATAGACTTGTATTTGGGCCGCTAACAGCGCAAATTGTTCACTGTTCGCTGAACAGGCGAACAGGCAATGTTCGAGTCGAACATGAGTTCGACTCAAACTCGAAGCTCATCCCTATATACACATGCATAAAAATACAATGGCTAAAAAGGCTACACACATCTGTTAAAATATCATAAATCATTTCAGAACTTTTTCCACACTTAATGTGACCTATACATATTACAACTCAACTGAAAGACAAACTGAAATCTTTTGGGGTTTGGGGGTAAAAAGAACAAGAAAAAAAAATTGTGGTTGCATAAATATGCACACCTTCTTATAACTGGGGATGTAGCTGTGTCCAGAATTAAGCAATCACATTCAGACTCATGTTAAATAGGAATCAGTACATACCTGCCATCATTTAAAGTGCCTCTAATTAACCTCAAATAAAGTTCAGCTTTTCAAGGTCTTTCCTGACATTTTCTTAGTTGCATCCTACAGCAAAAGAAATGGTCTACAGAGAGCTTCCAAAGCATCAGAGGAATCTCATTGTTAAAAGGTATCAGTCAGGAGAAGGGTACAAAGGAATTTCCAAGGCAATTGATATATCATGGAACACAGTAAAGACAGTCATCAAGTCGAGAAAATATGGCACAACAGTGACATTACTAAGAACTGGATGTCTCTACAAAATTGATGAAAAGACGAGAAGAAAAATGATCAGGGAGGCTGCCAAGAGGCCTACAGCAACATTAACCACTTCAGCCCCAGACCATTTTGCTGGTCAAAGGCCAGATCACTTTTTGCGATTCGGCACTGCGTCTCTTTAACTGACAATTGCACGGTCATACGACGTGGCTCCCAAACAAAATTGACATCCTTTTTTTCCTACAAATAGAGCTTTCTTTATGTGGTATTTGATCACTCCTGCGGTTTTTATTTTTTGCGCTATAAACAAAAATAGAGCGATAATTTTGAAAAAAAATCATTTTTTTTTACTTTTTGTTATAATAAATATCCCCCAAAAATATATATAAAAAAATGTTTTTTTCCCTCAGTTTAGGCCGATACGTATTCTTCTACATATTTTTGGTAAAAAAAATCGCAATAAGCGATTATTGATTGGTTTGCGCAAAAGTTATAGCGTTTACAAAATAGGGGATAGTTTTATGACATTTGTATTAATAACTTTTTTTTTTTACTAGTAATGGCAGTGATCAGCGATTTTTTATTGTGACTGCGACATTATGGCGGACACATCGGAAATTTTTGACACATTTTTGGGACCATTGTCATTTATACAGAAATCAGTGCTATACAAATGCACTGATTCCTGTGTAAATGACACTGGCAGTGAAGGGGTTAACCAGGGGGTGGCAGTGTAGGGGTTAAGTGTGTCCTAGGGGCATGTTACTAACTGTGGGGGGGCTGGGCTGTGTGTTAGTAAACACTGATCTCTGCTCCAATGACAGGGAGCAGAGATCAGTGTCACTTGTTGCTAGGCAGAATGGGGAGATGCTGTTCGGCATCTCCCCGTTCAGCCTCCCCGTGAGACGATCGAGTCCGTGGGACCCGTGACTGGACTCACAGGGGTGCCGACCGGCATACACGCGATGGCAGAGAGGCAATTACAAATGGACATACCTGTGCACCAATTTGCCTGCCCGTGCAATTCTGCCGACGTACATCGCGGTGCGCCGATCAGGAAGTGGTTAAAATCAGTGCTCCCGAAAAAAACGTCCGTTTTACAAAAACATCTTTTCATTGATACATGTCCCCTGGGGCAGGAGCCGGGTCCCCAAACCCTTTTTAGGACAATAACTTGCATATTAGCCTTTAAAATTAGCACTTTTGATTTTGAACGTTTGAGTCCCATAAACTTTAATGGGGTTCTAAAGTTTGTACGAATTTTCGGTCCGTTCGCAGGTTCTGGTGCAAACCGAACCAGGGGGTGTTCGGCTCATCCCTATTAAACATAACTCCTGACTCAGATCCTAAAACTATGTCTAAATGTAGTATTTATGTGTAGGAGGGTTCCGCCACCATTGTAAATCTTATCAGATACACTATCTAGCCAAAACTATTGAGACACCTGACTTTACACACACATGAGCTTTAATGGCAGCCCAGTCTTAGTACATAGAGTTACAATTTGATTTGGTACCCCTTTTGCAGGCTATAACAGCAACTGGGAAGGCTGCCCACAAGGTTTAGTGTGTCTATGGGAATGTTTGACAAATTCTTCTAGAAGTAATTGTGAGGCCAGGCACTGACCTGAGAAGGCCTGGCTCACAGTCTATACACTAATTCAGCCAAAAGATGTTCTATCGGGTTGAGGTCAGGACTCTGTGCAGGCCAGTCAAGTTCCTCCACCCCAAACTCCTTCATCCATGTCTTTATGGACCTTGCTTTGTGCACTTGTGTTCAGTCATGTTGGAACAGGAAGGGGCCATCTTCAAACTGTTCCCAAAAAGTTGGGAGCATAAAATTGTCCAAAATATCTTGGTATGCTGATGCCTTAATAGTTCCCTTCACTGGAATTAAGAGGCCAAGCCAAACCCCTGAAAAACAACCCCACGCCATGATCCCCCTCCACCAAATGATTTCGACCAGTGAACAAAGCAAGGTCCATAAAGACATGGATGAGTGAGTTTGGGGTGGAGGAACTTGACTGGCCTGCACAGAGTCCTGACCCCAACACAACAGAACGCCTTGGGAATGAATTAGAGTGGACACTGTAAGCTAGGCCTTCTCATCCAACATCAGTGCCTAACTTCACAAATGCAATTATGGAAGAATGGTCAAACATTCCGATAGACACATTCCTAAACCTTGTAGGCAGCCTTCCCAGAAGAGTTGAAGCTGTTATAGCTGCAAAGGGTGGGCCAAATCCATTTTGAACCCTATGGACTAAGACTTGAATGCCATTACAGTTCAAGTGCGTATAAAGGCAGGCATGCCAATACTTAGGACAATATATTGTATATTGCTTGGGACACTGAGCATGGCTATGGACTCTATGGCTATGGGCACTGCAGAGATGCAGACTACATGTGAAGCTGCCCACTGGCTAAGTGGGTAGCAATTCCATCTAGCAGCACTGAGGTAGCTGGTTCAATTCCCCAACATGTTAATGCTTGTGTTGAAGTTTATATGTTCTCCCTGTGTGGGTTTCTCACCACCATCTAAAGACATACTGGCAAATCAATTTTGAACCCTAGGGACTAAGACTGGAATGCCATTACAGTTCAAGTGCGTATAAAGGCAGGTGTCCCAATACTTAGGACAATATATGGTATAGATTGGATGCTCATTGCAGCCAGGGACTGATGTTAATGTTTGTTACCACTAATCATGCCCAGAGACTTGGACATTTAAAATTGTAGGGTTTACACTGCATGGCTACATATGCTTAGAAAACTTTTGCTTTGTTTATGTGCATGCAAATGGACTTTGATCTTTGGCCTGCAGTTGGAGATTTGATGCACATAGCCAAGGGCTAACACAGTTGCAAATAGTATTATGTGTTCCTGCTCATCAGGTGCAATCACTTTAGACATACATGAAGAGACAGATTGAAAGATACTGGTGGGCGTGTACTTCTATTGGGCATGTGTCAGTGTGCTAACAATACAACCTATCTTATATAAAGGGCTGGAGTCGTTTGGCCTGTGAAGAGGCCAGATTTTTTGCTGTGATTTGTGGGGAAGAAGGAATGATATTGTGCATAATGGCAAATGCCCAACTAGGGCTGTTTGCTGAAATTCTTGTGCATTTTTTCAATCAAAAGTGGGTTTATGTGGCCATGCTGTCAATGTTGTGTGTGTATTTTTCCTGTCTGACCATGCATTCATGATTTCAGAGCATCTGCTGACCTTCTACTCTTTGATCTCATTGCTTAATCGTATACCCAGAAATGCAGCTTCCAGTAGAACATACTCCCCAATGTATGTGTGTGGATTGTGGGGTGGTGGTGAGTGTTATACTTTGAATATGTGCCTTTTTTTTATATTATATTTTAATGCTTTGTAAGAATAATGACTTAAGTATGTTTCTATAATCTTGCAGATAAAAATGTGATGTGGGCTGGTGGGTGAGTAGTTGTACTATGAAATGTGTTACCCATTATAGACCGAAAGTAAAGCTGTGTCCACTCTGAGGTTTAGACACATTTTAGGTTGTAATCTCCAATGAGCAGGGCCCTTAAAACCCAATTGTAACTGTTTTTCTAAATGTAGCAACATATATTCTGTAGAATTTTTTTTTTTCTGCTAGTAAATGATTATACATCATTTTGGTTTCTGTTGGCAAAATAAAAGTAAATGCTTGTTGTTTTTTCTCTTTTCTTTTTAATTAGTTTTGGGGGTGGTGGTTTTGGGGAAGTGCAATATCTTTATTATAACCATATAAATTATAAGATATAATTGTGCACCAAAAAAACGTATCTTTTCAGCAAACCTGCAAGTAAATGATAAAGGTGTTTAGGTGGAGTCTTTGAATATAACAGCTGTGAAGAATTGTTGATAATGAATTCAGCTGGTGGATAGGCAGTGTTGCACCAATGTGAATCAGGGCTGACACATACAATTTGATATGCCAAATCAGTGGCAATTGCACCGTTCTAATCGGTACGACGCAGCAATTTTCAAAAGTTGTTTCTGTACTACTTTTGGTGACTTTGGGGTGCGATTTTTGACATCTGTGCAGAAACTTGCACAGATGTCTCTGAAATTCCCCCCGCAGTCGAGACTGACATGTGGGAATGAAATTTCTGTGAGTTCAGCTGAACTGGCGAGGTGCCTATCTAGCAAAGAGGAGGTGGTGCTCATTTGCTTAAAGGGGTTGTAAAGCTTTCTTTTTTATTTTCTAAATAGGTTCCTTTAAGCTAGTGCATTGTTGGTTCACTTACCTTTTCCTTCGATTTCCCTTCTAAATGTTTTTTTCTATGTCTGAATTTCTCACTTCCTGTTTCTCCTCAGTAAACTTCACACCATCAATCGAGAGGTGTTTAGTCAGCCAGAACAGCTTACTGAGGAGAAACAGTAAGTGAGGAATTCAGACAAAGAAAAAAAAACATTTAGAAGGGAAATCGAAGGAAAAGGTAAGGGAACCAACAATGCCCTAGCTTAAAAGAACCTGTAGGATATGTACTTGTGCTTACTCAATTCGGGGGTGGATGTGGTAGTTAGATTTGGTGTGGGTGGGGTTCATTGGTTTGTTTATTTAGCATCATCACACATTTGCTTCTAGTCCATGTTCACACATAACTTCCTGCATTTGTTCTGCTGATGTAAATCAGTAAGGAGTGGACTATGCAAATATGAATGAGAGCTCCTTTCTATTAAAATATATATGACTTGTTTCACACTTGGGCAACTTTTCCAGCAAATTTGGACCTCCGAGTTACATGACAAGTTGTACCCCATGATTTTCAATGACAACCATTCATATCTGTGCTACTTCAAGTTGCAACAACTTCAAAGTAATCTCTGTTCTACTTTGGTGTGGCTTTCATGTGACTTGAGGTACATAAGGCACAATAATACACAGGCATTCCCAGAAGTTTCGCCAAGCGGGACCCCCGTGAGTCCGGTCGCGGGTCCCGCGGACCCGATCACTGCGGAGTTACCCGCCATCATCTCACGGGGCGGCTGAACTTGGAGATGCCATTGTGAACAGCATCTCCCCGTTCTGCCTAGCAACAATTGATGCTGATCTCTGCTCCATGTGATTGGATCAGAGATCAGTATTCACGAACACAAAGCCCAGCCCCCCACAGTTAGTAACACGCCCCTAGGAACACTTAACCCCTACACTGCCACCCCCTGGTTAACCCATTCACTGCCAGTGTCATCTACACAGGAATCAATGCATTTGTATAGCATTTATTTCTGTATAAATGACAATGGTCCCAAAAATGTGTCAAAAATGTCCGATGTGTCCGCCACAATGTTGCAGTCACAATAAAAATCGCTGATCGCCGATATTACTAGTTAAAAAAAAATATTAATAAAAAGGGCATAAAACTATCCCCTATTTTGTAAACGCTATAACTTTTGCGCAAACCAATCAATAATCGCTTATTGCGTGTGTTTTTTTTACCAAATATATGTAGAAGAATACATATCGGCCTTAACTGAGGGAAAAAATGTTTTTTTATATATTTTTGGGAGATATTATTTTTTACATTTTGTTATAATAAATGTTTTTTTTTTTTTTTTTCAAAATTGTCGCTCTATTTTTGTTTATAGCGGAAAAATAAAAACCGCAGGGGTGATCAAATACCACCAAAAGCAAGCTCTATTTGTGGGGAAAAAAAGGACATCAATTTTGTTTGGGAGCCACGTCGCCTGAACACACAATTGTCAGTTAAAGTGACGCAGTGCCAAATCGCAAAAAGTGGTCTGGTCTTAAGCCAGCAAAATGGTCTGGTCTGAAAGTGATTAAAGCAGCAGTAAAATAGTGTGACTTTCAGGTTGCAGTAGTGGGAATGAGATTCATGGATAATACCTCTGATTTAGGCCCTATTCTCATTTGTGCATCCTGCAAGTGGGTCAAATTCGTCCCTGCACTATTTTGGTTTGATGTGACTTGAGGTCTATATACCGCAAGATTACACAGGCATTGGTCGCACAAGTGTAAATGGGGCCTAATTCAAAGGTGTTATTCTCATTAGGTTCCTTTCATACTTGGCCGACTTTTCATGCAACTTGAGGTCCGTAAGGCCCCTTTCACACTTGTGTGTCCAGAAAGTTCTACGATTTTGCAACACTCTTTCCCACAAATTAGCAAAGTACCTGTACGTCCCCTTCAAGAGGCGGGGATAGCAGGCTCGCCACGTACAGTGTGACCGCACCAGTGGGATCCCGGCGAATGTGTCACAGAGCTGCAGAACGGGGGAGTGCCTATGTAAACAAGGAATTTCCCTGTTCTGCCTTGTGCCATGACAGAGATCACTGCTCCCTGTCATCGGGAGCAGTGATCACTTGCATTTGACTGGAAGCCCATCCCCCCCACACTTAGAATCACTCTCTTGGACACACTTAACCCCTTCATCGCCCCCTAGGGGTTAACCCCTTCACTGCCAGTGTCATTTACACAGTAATCAGTGCATTTTTATAGCACTGATCGCTGTATAAATGACAATGATCCCAAAATAGTGTAAAAAGTGTCCAATATGTCCACCATAATGTTGCAGTCCCGATAAAAATTGCAGATTGCCTCCATTACTAATAAAAAATAAATAATAATAACAATGCCATAAAATTATCTCCTATGTGGCGTCCCCATTCGACACAGCTCACTGAGGTGTCGGGAGGGGACGGGATGCCCCCGGACCTACCGGACCTAGCGATAAGGAATGTATAGTATACAGCATCTGGGCCCCAGGCCCATAGGCCTTTTCCTTTTTCTTTCTCTTTCCTCTGTTAGTAATGCATGTTTTTCAATTTATCCGGGCACTTCCTGCCTGTCTTATTTTTCTTTGGCCCGTCAACTCTCTGTATCTCATATACAAAGGTTGTTATCAATATCTGTTATTGCATTATTCTACAATAAAATCTTTTGGAAAAAAAAAAAAATTATCTCCTATTTTGTAGACGCTATAACGTTTGCACAAACCAATCAATATACTCTTTTTGTGAGTTTTTTTATTTTTACCAAAAATATGTAGAATACATATTGGCCTAAGCTGAGGAAAACATTTTTTTTTTATATATTTTTGGGGATTTATTATAGCAAAAAAAATATTGCTTTTTTTTCAAAATTGTCGCTCTGTTTTTGTTTATAGCGCAAAAAAATAAAAACCGCAGATCAAATACCACCAAAAGAAAGCTCTATTTGTGGGGAAAAAAAAGGATGTAAATTTTGTTTGGGTGCAATGTCGCACGACCGAGCAATTGTCAGTTAAAGCATTGCAGTGTCGAACTGCAAAAAGTGCTCTGGTCAGGAAGGGGGTAAAATCTTCCGGGGGTGAAGCAGTTAAGCAATGCCAATGTAATCTTGAGGTCTATGGACACAAGAGTCGCAGGACAAGTCACACAAGTGTGAAAGGGGCCTTAGGGCCGGTTCACACTGCTGTGCTGTGCGACATAGGATGTGATTTGCCCCGCACTGTAAATCACATGCAAATTACAATCAATGTCTGTGTGATGCAAACTCAGCCATACAGATTGTATGGCTGAATTTGCATTGCATTCAGACTAAACTCCCACAGCATCCTTTTTGGCCCGCAGCAGAATCGGATCGCATGGGTGTTCACACCCATGCGATCCGATTCTTCGCTGAATTTGCGGTTTGCTCTGCGATATGCAAACTGATTGGGGGTGTCCTTAGCTTTCTACTGACACTCCCAGCAGTTTGCATATGGCAGTGGGAACTGCCTGTGAGTTTTATGCGATGCGGGGCCGCATTGGAGTCGCAAGGTTCCCGCATCGCTCCAGTGTGAACCGGCTCCGACCCTGGGGGTTCACACCTATGCATTTTTTTAGTGCATTTCGCAGTTTGCAGAAATGCTCTACAGTCCATTTAACATGGTTTCCTATGGTACTAGTTCACGTCTATGCGTTTTGCAGCCAGTGCGTTTTTGGAAATGGCCAGGGACTTTTTTCCCATGATTTGTGGATAATATATTTCAATGGAACCACACCATAAATGCAACTGTTGCGTTCGTGATGCAATTTTTTTAATATGTTTTGCTGTTCTTATGTTAACACTGTATATAGCTGGTTGCTACCTGGGGTGCCGGTAAGCCAGCCGCCGCATCCTTAACAACCAATGAGTCAGCAGCTTCCCCACTAAAAGTAAAAAAAAAACTCCTGGCAAAAAATACGAAAAAAAAACTGTGTGGGGTTCCCCCCCCAGGTCTATACATACCCTTTGGGTCTAGTATGGATTCAGAGTAGACCCCCCCCCCCAAAAAAAGTTTTTAAAAACAGCTGCTTTTTCAGGAGCAGTGATTTTAATAATGCTTAGCATGAAACAAGAAGAATGAAATATTCATTTTAATATCGTGCCTGGGGGCCTCCTTATGCTGCGTACACACGATCGAATTGTCCGGCGAACAATCTGGCAAACAGACTTTATAATGAACGGACTTGGCCACATACGGACGCTCCAAAAGTCCGGCGCTTTCTAACGCGATGACGTACAGCACGTAGGACGGGACTAGAAAAAGGAAGTTCAATAGCCAGTAGCCAATAGCTTCCTTCTCTTACTTGCTTCAGAGCATGCGTCATTCTTAGTCCGCCGGAATAGCACACTGACGAACGGATTGTCCGCTGAAAGCCAATTCCGGCAGACACACGATCTAATTGTCCGGCGTTCTGTGGTCCTAGTCCGCCGGACAATTTCATTGTGTGCATTAGTCTGCCTGTAAAGTAGTGCATCTTTCCCATGTTTACAACAGTACCACAGCAAAATTACATTTCTAAAGGAAAAAAAAATATTTTAAACTTGCGGCCGTAATGTATTGTTGGATCCTGGCAATATAGCTAAAAATCATTGAAAAAAACTGTATGAATTCCACCCCCAGTCCATAACAAGCCCTTTTGGGTCTGGTGTGAATATTAAGAGGAACCCCACATTAAAATGAAAAACAAAAATTGCATGGGGGTCCCCCCAAAATCCATACCAGGCCCTCCAGGTCTGGTATGGATTTTAAGGGGAACCCCGTGCCAAAATGTAAAAAAAAATGGCGCGGGGGTCCCCCCAAAATCCATACCAGACCCTTATCCTAGCATTCAACCTGGCAGTCTGCAGGAAAAAGGGAGACAAGAGAGCGCCCCCCTCCCTCCTGAACCGTACCAAGCCACATGCCCCCAACATGGGGAGGGTGCTTTGGGGTCCCCCTCAAAACACCTTGTGCCCATTTTGATGGAGACAAGGGCCTCATCCCCACAACCCTTGCCTGGTGGTGCAGGCGGGGAGCTTATCGGAATCTGGAATACATTGTATCCCCACCTATTCACCAAAAAAAGTAGTGAACTGTGACAAAAGACAATAGCTGGTTTTTGACAATTCCTTTATTCTTTCCTTACTTCTTCCTCCACCTTCCTCCTGTCTTGCTTCGATCTTCTCGAGCTTCTCCCTCTTCCTCCAGCTTCTTCTTCCGCCTCTTCTTGCTCCGGTCTTCTCCATCTTCCTCCAGCTTCTTTTCCCCCGCTTCTTCCTCCATCTTCCTCTGGCTTCTTCTTCCCCCGCTTCATACTCTGGTCTTTCTCCACCGCTGCTCTCACCACTGACCCACTGAACATGAAAATAGCTGCCCTCCTCCATAGCTGTGACCAGACGATCTGTCCGCTTCCATAGCGCACAGTTCATGCCCCATATATAACTATGGGGCATGGCCACCAGATTACGTCAGCCAGAGACCCCGCCCCCTTGTGACATTACTGATCCATCATGCCTGGGTGGTGAAGTCACAAGAGGCGGGTCTCGGAATGATGTCATCAGCCCCATCGCAGCATCAGAGGAGGTGCGTTTATGAATCCTCAGCGGGAGCAGCTGGAGCAGCTGCGGCAGTGGTGAAGAAAGAAGAATGGAGGACAAAGCGGGGGAAGAAGAAGCCGGAGGAGGATGGAGAAGTCCAGAGGATGATGGAGGAAGAAGCGGGGGGTAGAACCTTGAGCAAGAAGTGGAAGAGCAGGGGAAGATGGAGGGAGAAGCAGGGAGAAAGAAGAAGACATTTTTAATAAAGGAATTGTCAAAAACCGGCTATTGTATTTTGTCACATTTCTCTGCTTTTTTTGGTGTACAATGTACCCCTACTCATTCACATAGAAGGGCGGGATCTGGGTGTCCCCTTGTTAAAGGGGGCTTCCAGATTCTGATAAGCCTCCTGCCCGTAGACCCCCACAACCACCGGGCAAGGGTTGTGGGGAAGAGGTCCTTGTCCCCATCAATATGGGGACAAGGTGCTTTGCTGGGACCATAAAGAACCCTCCCCATGTTGAGGGTAAGTGGCCTGGTATGGTTCAGGAGGGGGGACTTGCTTGTCCCCCCTTTTCCTGGCCTGCCATGGCTGTTAGCTCGGATAAGGGTCTGGTAAGGATTTTGGGGGGCCCCACTCCATTTTTTTTTTAAATGTTGGCATGGAGTTCCCCTTAATGTCCATACCAGACTTGAAGGGCCTGGAATGGACTAGGGGGGACCGCACGCTGTTTTTTTCCTTGATTTTTATATATGCGCTACTTTACAGGCAGACTAAGCACACTCCCCAGGCACGATATTTAAAGGATTTTTTTTCATTTTTATTGTTTCACTTTAAGCATTACTAAAATTACTGCTCCTGAAAAAACGTTCATTTAAAAAAAAATTCCATTGATCATTGTCCCCTGGGGCAGGACCCAGATCCCCATATACTTTTTATGGCAAAGAACTTGTATATAAGCCTTCAGCGAGAACTTTGGATTTTGCAGGTTCGAGCCCCATTGACTTCCACTATTCCCGCATATGCCGATCTGACAGGCATGTTCGCCGGCAATAGCACGCTTTCTAATTGCATGTGCTCCCAGTTTCTGAGAGTTGAAATCCTAATTGGCCTTAATTGGGTGCTATTTTGCAGGACTGCAGGATCATTTATTGGCACTATAGTAAATGACCCCCTATATATCCTAAAATCTTTTGATAGAGATGGGAAGGATTAAAATCCCTGTCAGCTTTTAGTCTTTTCTTTGCCATTTGTGTCCCAATGGGGAGAATAACCATTACCAACTGACCCATACAGCAGAATGTAAGAGGAAGTTCTGTCTAAGGCTGGGTTCACACTGCTGCGGGGGGAGATCCGGATGTGATTCGCACCCGCACTGCAGTGCAAATCACATCCGATCTCCGTAGCGATGCGAGTTCAGCCATACAGATAGTATGGCTGAATTCGCATCGCTCCCGCAGCAAACTCGCACGGGACCCTTTTTTTGGTCCGCAACAGAATCGGATCGCATGGGGGTTCACACCATGCGATCCGATTCCTGTGCGAGTCTGCAGATCGCACTGCGATATGCGGACGGATCTGGGGGTGTCATTAACATATCATTGACACTCCCAGCCGTCCGCATAGGGCAGTGTGAACTGCCGGCGGGAGGTGTGCGATGCGGGAAAACGCCGCGGATTCGCGGCGTTCCCGCATCGCTGTGGTGTGAACCCGGCCTTAAACAATTGTCACCAAAATAATTTTCCTTATTGGAGGATTTCCCTTTCTTACCTGTTTTGATGATAACTTAAAATAATGAATTGAGCTGAAACTTGCCAATAGGAGCACAGACAGTAAGACAGTAATAAATACCTGCCAGCAATTTTTACCCTTTCACACTCTACCCAAACTTAAAAAATGACAACAGTTTAGTACTTCTTTGCAAGTTTTACCCAGCAGACAAGCCATTTTATTGTTTCTTACAATACTATGGTCCTCTGTAGATTTCCCTCCTCTGTTGATTGCTGCCAGTAACCACTGTCCCCCTAGGGTTCACTGGCATCTGTAATCCTCCGCTAGCAACTAATGTGGCACCTAATGGCCCAATATTTCACATGGATTGGCATTCTTGATGGGTAACACATTATCCAACTATTTCCTCCAAATAGCCTCCTATTTCCTATACATTTCCCATATGCTTCTCCTCTTCTTTTGTCAAATGTGACATGTGCCAGTTTATCTCTGTTGCGTTTCTTTGTTATTGTTTGCATGTCCTATTTCTAGCTCTTATTTTGGATCAAATACACCACAGAGTAACTGTTAAAGGGGTTGTAGACCTTCGTGTTTTTTCACCTTAATGCATCCTATACAATAAGGTGAAAAAAGACCTGGCAGTGACCGGCCCTCCAGCTCCCCCGTTTAACTTACCTGAGTCCTGGAACTTGTCTCGACGGGGATTCACCCTCTCTCTGTCAGGGGTTCTCGGCTCCCAATTGGATAGATTGATAGCAGCGCAGGCATTGGCTTCCACTGCTATGAATCAAATCCAATGACACGGGCACTGGGGGCAGGGTTGAGTCATACATTTGGCAGCTATGGACACCGAATGATGGACTCGGGAGCAGGTCCACAAGGTAACCCCCTCGGGAGAGCGCTTAGCCTAAGAGGTTAACTAATGTGTGGAGGAGCCGCGAGACCTGCTGGGGGACCACAGAAGAAGAGGTTTGGGGCCATTCTGTGCAAAATGACCTGCACAGTTAAGGGTAAGTATATGTTTGTTATTAAAAAAAAAAAAAAAAAAACCCTTACAATCACTTTAAGCAAACAAGTCCCCCATAAACCTTTTTCACACACAAAGTAAGTTATTTTGCAAAGATCCTAATTGGAGATGCAGCTCAATATGGGTATTGGTGGAAATGCAAAAGGCACCGTGGGGAAGTGCGTCAGTGTGACGGAGCAATGCAGACATGGGGAATTCGTGCTATGCTCTCCGCCATACATCTTGCAGATCTTCACTCAATGGCTATCATAAATTATAAAACAAATACTGATTTTTCAAGATCTGCTGCACTGTGCTACCAAAACCTCTCCACTTCACAATGCAGACTTTGTTAAAGGAGAAAAAGGAATCCTTATCCTCACCTGAGGAGGTGAGGATTGCGGAAAAGTGAATGGTTAAAACATACCCGCCCTCCCCCCAAAAAACTGTAACACAGTTACAGACTGAGGGGAGGGAGCAAAACAGCAGGACTTAACTTTTTGAGTCAAGTTCCGCTTTAACTATGATCTGCCAAAGTACAGAAAAACACATAACACACATGAGTATTACTACACCATAGTAAAGAATGCCTACTGCCCTGTACCCTGTGAAGTCTTGGAACTCTCTGATCACTGCATGGTTCCTCTTCTACCAACCTACAGGAAAAAAATGTAAATCTGCAAAACCTGCAACTGGCCAACATCCTGCATGAGTTTTATGCTAGCTTTGATAACTCCTCATTTACATCCCCTCACCAACTCCAGTTAAGATATAACATCTCCAACCACTCTCCTGGAATCCTACCCTCCACTGGGAGCCTGTGTCAGGATTCCCAGAGACAAAAGATAAGGTCGGCACCAAAGTCTGTGTTAATCAGCTGGAATCCAACTTGACGTAGATCCTCAACAAATGGCTGAAGTAGCAAAGTGTTCTTCTGCTTCAAATGCCCCAATCATTCCTGTCCCTAAAAAAAAAAAACACCATCACAGCATTAAATGACTACAGTGGTCTCCATGAAGTCCTTTGAGAGTCTAGTGTTAACCTTCCTGAAGGACATCACAGGCCCCCTGCAATTTGCCTATAAAGCCACCAGGTCTACATTCCATGGTTGCCACTACCTCTAAAGGGCAGGTACAGGGCATTGTGATTGTGTGGGCGGTAGGTAAAAGAGGTTATTTTCTGAGGAGAATCTCTCAATGTACCTGTGCCTTGAGCTTGCCTGGCACATGTATATAGATGACATCCTAATTATGTGGACAGGAATTCTAACAGAGCTATTAACATTTCTATCCAAAGATCTCAAAGAATAATAGTAAGAAAAAGCCTATTTCCCTGATATTGAGATTCTTTAGAGCCAGGATGGGACTATTTCTGTATCTCTGTACAGTGAAGTGACAGCAGGTGATACCATCTTACAAGCTACAAGTGCCCATCCTTAGCCACTAATCAAGAGCATCCTATTCAGTCATCTCAAACTAAAAATAAGCTGTTCATATCCTCATGAATTTGACATAAAGGTGAAATCCCTAAATGGCAGACTACCAAAAAGGGGACACAGTATGAAAATATTAAAGAACGTAAGAAAACTCACATGAAAACACAGGAGGATTTTATATAACTCCAGAGCAGAGAAACAATCACAAACTATGAGAATTATAAAAAAATACTCTAATCAACACTGATCCGCTACTATAGATTTTGAACAGATATTGGTACCTCTTTAGCCCCATACACACTATCAGTTTCTCTGCTGAGTTTTTCCTTCAGATTTACCAAAACCATATAATATGAGGTCAAACCTTAGGAGTTTCAATTTGTATGCAATCAGGCAGGCCCTTCTACTGCATGGTTTGGTAAATCTGAAGACAAAAATCAGCAGAAAATCTGATAGTGTGTATGGGGCTTTTGACAAGTCAGATGGTAAGAAAGTATATACATGAACAACCAGAGCCTCTTTTCTTGTTCAAAATTTTTTATTTTATGGTAAAATAAATTACATGTACAGAATATAAGACAAATTATGTGATACCAGAAATAAAAAGTAGACATATTGAAGTACGGATGATACAAAGCAAAGAAGAATTTCAAGATATTCTCGTGGGAACGACAATAAATGGCCTTATATATTTTAGAATTTGAAAACATTCTTATAGCTGAGTTTTAAACATTTTAATCCCAAGAAAATATAAATATGTCTAAAAGAAAATATATGATTTTAAAGTTTTGACCATAACTTCTAAAGTATGTTTATAGTAAGTATTATATAGGGAAGAACATAAAAGGTATATAGGAGGGGAAGGGGAGGGAATAATTCTCCGGAGGAGGTTTTATATATCATCTAATGTTGTAATTCTATAAAAAATCTTAATCACCATAACAATAAAACTCGGTTGTCAATATTATCTGACGTATAATATTTAATCCAGGGTTTCCATATGATATCAAACTTTGTCATCTGGTTTTTATCTATAGCGTCCATTTTAGCATGGATGAAAGATTGATTCATTCTATGTTTGGTTTCTGCAATATTCACCACATCTGTTTTCCACGCATTGGCTATAGTCTGCTTTGCGGCTATCAGGAGTGTAAGAACTAATTTGAATTGTTTCTGATTCAGAAAGGCTGGTTTTAAATTAAGGAGAGCTATAATTGGGTCTGGAAAAATTGGACGATCAAAAAATTTTGTAATTATCAGAAAGATCTTTTCCCAAAATGATTGTACAATTGAGCAATGCCACCAGGTATGTATATAGGTACCTTTTTCTGGACAGCCACGAAAGCAGAGGTCATTGTTGTCTGTTGAGAATTTGGCGATTCTCGCAGGAACCAAATACCAGCGTGTGAGAACTTTATATGATGATTCAGACGAAGATTTTGTGAAAGACCATATGTTGGACCAAGACCTAGAATCGATCGTACAATCCAAATCTTTTTCCCACTTGGCCACATATTTAGGTATAACAGTATTAGAATTAGATATCAATTGTGTATACAATGATGTAATACGACCTTTAGCATGTGGTTCCTTGAGACAAAATCTTTCAAATTGAGAAATATTATGTAAGTTTACATTTAAATTGAGAAGAGGAGTATAAAAATCTTTGATTTGGAGATATCTGAATATTTCTCAGAGCCTCTTTTCAAGTGTTCAATTTCCCTAAGGGGCAAATTGATTCACAGCCATTATAGTGGCAAATTAAGGGGGATCCATGTTCAGTTCTGGGTACTTTTAGATGTGGGGCCTGTATGAGTGACTCACTATTGTAAGGATTATTGTATTGAATTGTCTAATGTGCAAAGATTAAGACTGTGACATCAAGACTACAGGAATCATATACCTAAAGCAATGTTTGCATGGTTCATGCTAAGTAAGAAAAGCAAATTGTCAGTTCATAGCATATATAAAGGAAACAATCAGCGCACACTATGATCCAATATACACATAAAAAAAATTGCAAGCTGAACACTATAAGGCAAATCACAAATCCTTAGAAATAGGTATAAAATAAACAGAAAAGTGCAGCGCAATAAACAAACTTCATTCAATTCATAAAGTTCATAAACTGATGAAAGGTCAAAAGACGCTATGGATAAGCACCCAGTGCAAAGCAAAGAAAACTTGTTGTGTAATGCATACAGTTCATACAGTTCATATGCTGTTGAGAAGCTGGATAGTATTGTAGGTAAACACCCGGTGCACACCACAGTTTAGTGTTATATCATCTCAGTGGTGAATCCTCCACCATACAGATAAGGTACTCTTACTAAATATGTAGGACCACTGAAAGAACAAATGGTCAGAAAAGCTTATTTCCACACATGGGTGAAGATGACGCTCCAATCCAGTTTAACCAGCGTTTCAGGAATCAGCCATGCAAAAAAGAAGGGGAAGCGATCTCAGTACAGACTGTACCGATCATTTTTTATTGTAAAAATAGCAGCAAACAAGCAGACAGCTGTGAGAGTAAAGTGCTTACTATATGGCTCAACAGCATGCGATATTTAAAACTAACGACATAAAAATAACAAATACGAAAAGATTCAGATGGTACGCAGGTGACGACCACAATCCATAGCTCCTTCCCCGTACATACGTTACGTCCGAATGGACTTGGTCAGTGGTGGGTGGAGCTTCTACGTCACCCAGCAGTACCTATATAGGAGCCTAGGGTCCACGTGAGGTGTCCGCAGTGTAAAGGATGCCGCGACCGGAAGACCATGAAGTGGAAACATCCACACATTATACACCAGCACCAAAAAGATGTGGGGACACCTATAGGCTAGCTAGTATATGTCATACATTACAAACAGTGCATATTCACTACTGTAATATTAAATTACTAAAAATAATCATTACAAATCGTAAAACATTTTTATACAGTAATTCATAAAATAAATAATACATAAATATATTTAATATGTATATATCAAAAAACCCGCGACCATCTGAAAGGTATCCATAAATAAATAAATAAATAATAAAAAAAAAAATATATAAGAAAAGTTTAATACCATCACTGCACTAGAAGGTAAACGTATGGGAATGGGGGGGAACAGAAACTCAACTCAACCTACTTATCTGAAATAAAGCAATTTAATTCAAAGTCGACGTTCATCCCCCCTGCAACCAATACCTGCATTTCATGGATCCAGAATGATTCACGTCGACTTGGTTGACGTATAAAGTTCCCACCTTGCCATGATTGGTTAACCCTACCTTATAGTGTTCAGTTTGCATTTTTTTTATGTGTATATTAGATCATAGTGTGCACTGATTGTTTCCTTTATATTCCTTTTTGTTTTTAATCACATTTCTATTAGCTGCACATAAGTTTTTCACTTCCTTGATTATAGAAAATTAAAGTTGAACAAAGTTTTTTCTGATACCCCTTCTCTCAGTAATCCAGATGATTTATCTGTGAATTTTAAGAAATTGGGATATGATTTTGAAAAAAAGATTAAAGCATGGTGGGATATTGCAGCTTTTGAAAAATATATTAAATGCAAACTAGGCCCAAGGGGACTGACATCTCCCACCTAATGGTGGGCTGGTTGATGATGAGTCCATGTGTGAGTGGAAAAAAAAAATTCTGCTTAAAGGGCCAGGAATTGCTTGATCTTTTGCTCATTAGAAAAAATAGGAAGATGAAAAATTTTAGCTAAACAAATTACCGATCTTAAGAAAAAAAATTTAACCTTTCCAAGAATCACCAGATTTTGTTAGATTATCTGGTGAACTGAAAAATAAAATGACAAAATGGGATAAGGATACACAAGCTAAAAATAAATCAAAATATATTAGCGATTCTGGGGATTTTTCCAGAGGCGAGATTTTTAAGTGGCAAATTAAGACTCTCAATGTGGAACCAATGCCATCATGTATACTTCCTTCTCAAACTCCATCCATTCCTAATATGCCTAATATGTCTACCCCGATCAGTTCAGGACCCCCAATTGTTAGAGGACCCCCCAATAGAGGTTGGGGTTGTCCTAATAATAGGAGTAGAGGTAACTCCAATAGAGGAGGGAGAGGTAGAGGGTATTACCATACCCCTTCCAACTCATCCAATAATGAACAGGGAAATTGGAGGAATTATGGGGGCACCTCTTGTAGTATACGAGGTGGTCCCTCTAATCGAGGGAATCCTCACTACGCCCATGATGGCCAATATTGTCCAACGAGCCCCATTATGACCGACCTCCCATTTAAGTCCAGAATCATTTTGCTCCATTATCTCAGGATGAGTTACCACAGGCTGAAGGTTTTTTAGGCTCGCACCAACTACACTGGCAGGATCCACAACGAATCAACAGGGGGGCAAAAGAAGGTTAAGAGAGGACGAAGAGCAGGTAGAAGAATTCAAAAGAGTGTAATAGGAACAGGTATTTACAATATCAGTGGCTCTAAACTCTCAGATGACAAACTTAGAGTTCTTGACAAGGGACTTAAGTTTGCCCCAGTCCGCAATTTTAATAAGTTTCAAACTTATAATAGCCTACAAAAGTTCATTAGGACTTTGAATATTAAACGTTATTTCCTTTCCAAACCAGGTGAAACTTTTCCAGCTTTGGTTCGTTTGGCCCCCCTAGAGGCGGTTGCCCAAGGGGTGCAATCGAATCTAGCTAATAAATCTGTTTTTAATCCACCCAAAAACGACCATAGACATAATGAAGTCTTTAAGAACATGGTCTCTAGTGATCTAGAGTCCATGAAGATTAAGAAGGTGAAGGACCCCCATTATTTGAAATTAGGGATTGCTACCTTAGAGAAGAATAAAAATGTTGTGATTCGGCCGGCCGACAAAGGTGGCGGTTTGGTTGTTATGAGTAAAACTTATTATAAGGAGGAAATAGATAGATTACTATCCGATCGATCCACCTATAACGTTTTGGGGAATGATCCAGTGTTTACATATAAAAATGAGCTGCAAATGCTTGTTAAACAGGGTATGTCTTGTGGTGTTCTTAATAAGAGGGAATCGCTGTATCTAGACCCAAGTGCATGAAGGAGGTCTATTATTTACTTCCTACCTAAAGTTCACAAAAACGCTCAGAAACCGCCGGGAAGACCCATTGTGAATGGGATTGACTTGGTGACTTCACGATTGGGTCAGTACATCGTTTTTTTCCTTACACCACTTGTTTCTAATACTACGGCATTCCTTAAAGACACTAAACATGCTATCCAAATTATTGAATCCAAGCCTGCATGTAAGGATAGTATTCTTGTCACAGCAGACATGGGTTCTCTACATATTATATTTGGTCAGCAGGAGGCCATAAGATCTGTAAAATGGGCCCTTGATGGATCTGATCTTCCGATTATACATAATAATTTTCTTTTGGATGCCCTAGAGTTCTGTCTGACAGAAAATTTATTTTGGTATGACAACAAATTTTATTTGCAGGTACTTGGAGTAGCTATGGGTGCACGTTTCACACCCAGTGTTGAGAATTTGTTTATAGCTTTGTAGGAGGAGGAGACCATCTTTCATAATAGGCCAACAGAACTTAAATGTTATTTTAGGTATATTGATGATTTAATCATTATTTGGTAGGGTAATATCACCAGCTTACAAATGTTCATGTCTAAGTTAAATGGAAATACTAAAAAGGTATGTCTTTCAAAACAAAGAACTTTTTTAAAACAACAGATAGAAACAGGTTTATACCCTTGGATAGCTGTCATCATAGACCATGGCTGTGCAATATACCTAGAGGCCAGTTTATACGTCTCAGATGCAACTGCTCTCTGAAGGAAGATTATTTTGCACAGTCAGAGATACTGGCTGAAAGATTTATTCAGAAAGGATATCAAAGGAATGTTATCACAAAGGAAATCCAAGACATTGGTGACAATGATCGAGCTACGCTGGTATCTGAGTCTAATGGTAGAAAGAAACAGAAGGATGGATCAGAATTTAGGATCATTCTAGACTATAATATCCAGCACAGGAAATTTGAAAAAATCCTAATGAAGCACTGGGTCATTGTAAACAATGTAAACACAATGTGAAGAAAAGGAAAGATTTTGTAGCTTCAACTACTGGTATTACATACCCCATAAAAAACTTGATTACTTGTAATACTATTGCTGTTGTTTACACGCTCGAGTGCGATTGCGGTTTGCAATATGTAGGTAGAACCTCGAGACTGCTTAGTGTTCACATTGGCGAGCACATAAACAACATCAAAAAAGGACTGAAGGCTCATAATGTCTCCAGACATTTTAGATACTTTCATAATAGAGACACAAAGTGTTTAAAATTTTGGGGTTTGGAAAGGGTTAATGAATCGTGGCGAGGTGGGAACTTTATACATCAACTAAATCAATGTGAATCATTCTGGATCCATGAAATGTGGGTATTGGTTCCAGGGGGGATGAACGTTGACTTTGACTTAAATTGCTTTATTTCAGATGTAGGTTGAGTTTCTATTTCTCTCCCCACCCCCGTTCTCCCATGTTTATCTTCTAGTGCAGCGATGATATTAAACTTTTCTTATATATATTTTTTTTTATTATTATTTATTTATTTATGGATACCTTTCAGATGGTCGTGGTTTTTTTCATCCATGTACATGTTTTTGATATATACATATTAAAAATATTTTTGTATTATTTCTTTTATGAATTACTGTATAAAAATGTTTTATGATTTGTAATGATTATTTTTAGTAATTTAATATGACAGCAGTGAATATGCACTGTTTGTAATGTATGACATATACTAGCTAGCCTATAGGTGTCTCCATATCTTTTGGTGCTGGTGTATAATGTGTGGATGTTTCCGCTTCATGGTCTTGCGGTAGTGGCATCCTTTACACTGCAGACACCTCACATGGACCCTAGGCTCCTATATATGTACTGCTGGGTGACGTAGTAGCTCCATCCACCGCTGACAAAGTCCGTTTGGACGTAACGTATGTACGGGGGAGGAGCTACGGCGTACCATCTGAATCTTTTCGTATTTGTTATTTTTATGTCGTTGTTTTTAAATATCGCATGCTGTTGAGCCATATAGTAAGCACTTTACTCTCACAGCTGTTTGCTTGTTTGCTGCTATTTTTACAATAAAAAACGATCGGTACAGTCTGCACTTAGATCGCTTCCCCTTCGTTTTTGTATGGCTGATTCCTGAAACGCTGGTTAAACTGGATTGGAGCGCCATCTTCACCCATGTGTGGAAATAAGCTTTTCTGACCATTTGTTCATTCAGTGGTCCTACGTATTTGATAAGAGTTCCTTATCTGTATGGTGGAGGATTTACCACTGAGACGATATAACACTAAACTGTAATGGTAATAAGCATAACAAAGTAAAAACAAGTCCTGCACAACGTGGGCCACTGGAAGGGCTGAATGATGTTACAAAGTCTAGAGTAAAACAAAATAAGAGACATAAAATCACCTGTATGGACATCATGCATCTATGTAATCCTGGAGCGCTTCGTTGGGGTATACCAACTCTTCAGGGGCGGATGCAATGGTGATCTATATGGAAACATAACCATATGATATAATATTGGAACTGAGTAATAGGAATAAATAATGTGTAAGGGACAGGATAGACATCTCTATAGGTACTCACATCAGTTGCATAGATGTGAACAGAGGATCAGGGCAGTTAAACAGGTCTGGCATGGGAGCTGAGGCAGAGACACGTGGACAAGCTGGGAGCACTGTAGATTCACCAGGGTAAATGTGCTAATGTGGGTGATGGTGAGCCAAAATTTCTGTGAATTGTGATCAGTAATATATATTGAATGTATAGTAGTGTATTGATAGAGTGTGAAAAGCCCATACACCAGGTCAGATAAATGGAAGAACTAAGCATAGATGAAAAAACAAATATTTAAAAACCACCAAATGGGAAAGAGGAAAAAAAAGGAAAAGAAAAATATAGTAAATAAAAAGATATCCTGAGTGAGAGAGTGAAGGAACCGAAAAAGAAAGAAGAACAAAGTACTGAAAGTATAAGTGAAACCTATGGTGATTTACCTTGTTGGTTCACAAGGAAATGGGGAACCAGAATCAACAGATGAATGCTTGCATATGAGGTGTTGCCAGAAAGACAGACACCAAGTGAGGCAACTTTAAATGCTCCCAGCTGATACAACGTGTCCCGCCCAGCGTCATGTGGGCATGGCAAAAGGAGGGAGGCATCCGTGCCAGAATGAAAAAATCCGCCCATACAGGCTCAGGTACCTCCCCAGTGTCAGCCTAGCTGGAAAGAAAAACCTGCTCTTGCGGTGCGACATCAAAAGGTGTTGCACACACAGAGAGGTGACGTGGCACCAATGCGATAGGGAGCACCCGCCCAAACCACCACCTCCACCCACCACAAATGAGAAGGAAGGGAACAGGTGGAAGAGCAAGGAGCGCCAAACATCACACCGCAGCTCCCAGGGAACAGACGAGCAAACAGCCCAAAATTCAATGCACACACTAAGCAAATCCTACCATGTGGAACAGGGTGCTATGAACAAGATATGGTGGATTGAAATAACGTATAAAATATGTATGAGTAAATCATGAGAGTTGAGAAAATATAAGAATGATGTGGTCCAAGGCACCAAAAGTAATTGACCTCCATCCCAAATTTTGCCAAAAATTTGGGATGGAGGTCAATTACTTTTGGTGCCTTGGACCACATCATTCTTTACCGTAGAATTGGAAGAAATGCTAAAGGTGCGGTTGGTTAAGTAGGAAGAGAACCAGCGAAGAGTACAGTCACCACTCAATTCATGAGGCATTGTAAAACTCTGACATTCACAGACATGACTAGGCATGATGGGAATTGTAGTTCCTGAACAACTGGAGGGCCATAGTTTGAAGACCCATGCCATAGGCAAACTCCTAAACCTTGTGGACAGCCTTCCCAGAAGAGTTGAAACTGTTATAGCTGTAAAGTGTGGGCCAAGTCTAGATTGAATAATATTTTATATAAATATATTTTGATAATATAGTGTATATCTTCTGATACATACATATGATATGATATCATTATGGTGGCTATTAAATCAGCCATTTATATACGAGTTGATGCAAAAATATAGTACAAGTAAAAGATTCTATATAATAATGTAATTCTGTATGCCTGTGTTACATACCTGGAGGATAGTTAATGTTGTGAGTGTGGCCATTTTGCACCATTCAGCACCTCCATCTGACCTGGAGACATGTACCAGTGGGTACAGAATAATGTAACTGATAAGATTATCACCATTTTTTCCCTGAATACAAAAAACAGCTGTCAGACTAACTCCTGAGATAAGAACAGCCCCATAAACAGTTTTAAAGGGGTATTAATCCCAAAAACAAAAATATAATATATTGCAGCTTACCAACCCTTAAACATGGTAGCTGCATTAAATTATTTTTAGGCTCCCTATATTAGGCTGAAAAATAACAAACTTACTGGCTGGATTAACAGGTGAAAATAAAAGAAACAAAGCCTAAAAAACAAAACAAATGCAGCCATCACATATAAGAACTGTTAAGATACAATATAATAATTGAGTATATAATATTATTTTTGTTTTAGGTTTAGGCTGGGTTCACACTGAAGCGATGCGGGAACGCCGCAAATCCGCGGCGGGTCCCGCATCGCATGCCTCCCGGCGGCAGTTCACACTGCCCTATGTGAACTGCTGGGAGTGTCAGTGAAACGTTAATGACACCCCCAGACCAGTTTGCATATCGCAGTGCGATCTGCAAACTCGGACAGGAATCGGATCGCATGATGTGAACACCCATGCGATCCAATTCTGCTGCGGACCAAAAAAAGGGTCCTGTGCGAGTTTGGAGCGGGTGAGATGCGAATTCAGCCATACTATCTGTATGGCTGAACTCGCATCGCACAGAGATTGGATGTGATTTGCACTGCAGTGCGGTGCGAATCATATCAGGTTCTCCTAGCCGCAGCAGTGTGAACCCAGCCTTAATACCGCTTATACTGTATAGTAATAGAAACAGAAACTGAGGGCGTGGTCTGCACCCAATCAGAGATGGCTGCTTAATCTCTTACATCCGACACCTTGAGGTCCTGCACTCTTCAACTCTGAGACAGCACACAAGCTAATTATGAGGAACACACATCGGAGTGTCTTGGCATCATGATCCCTCTCACCCCGAGTGCAGGGCACACAGCTGAACCACAATATCCCAGAGTTGTTCTGGACACAGCAACAGCAGCGGGACTGAATATCTTCCTCTAACGCTTCCTCACGGAGATCCGGCTCTCCTAGCAGAAGCCTGCTGCGCTTACAAGAAGGTCAGTACAAAATACAGCTCAGCTCCTGCCCTGAGCCTGACTGATCTACATGAGATAGTGGCTGACATTAAAAACACTTTGTCAGCAGTTATCTTCGATCTGCGCACAGATATCCATGACATTGCCTCCAGGTATGGGAAGTGAAGAGAACAACCGTACGCATGATACAACCCTCTGCCATGTGCAGCAAGTATCAGAGTCCCATGCTATGCACCTCAGAGAACTTCAACACCACTTCGAAGACTTAGATAACCAGGGAAGATGCCATAATCTAACGGTAAGGGGTCTACCCGAATCCATTGAATCTGGCAAACCTCACACCAACTGAATCAGCGGTCTTTAACAATCTGTTAAGCCCCGTACACACGAGAGGACTTATGTCCGACAGACTTCCAAAGGAGTTCCGTCGGAGTTCTGCCGGAGTTCCGACGGAGTTCTGACAGACTTTTCGGCGGAGCGGACTTGGCCACACACAATCACACTAAACTCCGACGGATTCGAACGTGATGACGTACGACTGGATTCGAATAAGGAAGTTCATAGCCAGTAGCCAATAGCTGCCCTAGCGTCGGTTTTAGTCCGTCGGAATAGCATACACACGAGCAAATTTTTCAAAGGGACCGGGTCCGGCGGAGTTCCTTCGGAAAAATTTGAAGCATGTTCCATATTCTAAAGTCCTTCGGACTTTGGCGAGTCAAAAGTCCGTTGCAGCCCACACACGATCGAATAGTCTGACGGACTCAGTCCGTCCGACTTTGGATGTTGAAAAGTCCGCTCGTGTGTACGGGGCTTTAGAGAGACCACAAAATACACCCATTGAAATGGAACATATTCATGGAGCATTGAGACCAAGAGGCAGAGACACAGACCCGCCGAGAGACATGGTCTGCTGTTTGGTTAACTACCCCACAAAGGAAGAAATCCTCAGGAAAGCTTGCAACTGCAATCATCTTAAACACCAAGGCACAGAGATTAAGATCTTCCAGGATCTTTCTAACATCATTCTGCAATACAGAAGGGTCCTCAGACCCTTGTTGGATCTTCTCTGTGCCAGAGCCATCACCTTTTGCTGGAAGTTCCCCTTCTGCCTTTCGCCCACTTCACAGAGGCACACAGCAAATCTCAGAGAAGAGGAGAAGACCTAGAGCATTTCTGCAACACCCTGAATATACCTCTAGTGAGGGCTGGTGCAAGGATTTTTGGCACCCTAGGCAAAACCTAATTTTGCCGCCCCCATTGGCTTCACCCTTGACTCCACCCCCCTTGCCCTGCCCATGTGACAGAAGGCGCCGCTATACAGGAAGCATTGGCTCCAGTGATGTGCTGCACCTCTAATTACACTACTGGTCAGACGGAGCATCTGCCTGAGACTGAGTTAGTTACATGCTGCAGCCTGCAGAGCATGCAGATGCTGAGGAAAACCAGCAGACAGGTGCCCAGCAGGCGGCTGCCTAGTGGTAGCACCGGCCCTGCCTCTAGTAGACCTGTCAGATTGGTACAATGATTTCCGCCTACCACCAATGAGAAATGCCAACTCCATTGATGACACACAATAAAGCTGGCTTCCTGGGCCCCAGCTGCCATCGCTCACTACCGCTCCACTCTTCTCCTCCAACCGCCCAAGGAGCACCGAGGAACGGCAGCCCCACAGCCTCGCCTGCTCATGAAAGAGCACGCCTCTCCTCTTGAATAGGGATGGGCGAATGGTTTGGCCAGAGCATAAGTTCGGGCTGAACTTTGGTTGTTCGGATGTTCTGCGAACACTGAACAATATGCAGTGTTCGGGGCAAATTCAAAAGCCGCCAGAACACTGTTAAAGTCTAGGGGACATTAACATGAAAAATCAAAAGTGTTCATTTTAAAGGCTTATATGCAAGTTATTGTCATACCAGGTATGAAATTTAAAGGAATATTTCACTTTTATTGTTTCACTTTAAGCATTATTAAAATCACTGCTCCCAAAAACTTTTTTTTTGCATTGATACATGTCCCCTGGGGCAGGACCCAGGTCCCCAAACACTTTTTATGACAATGCCATGCATATAAGCCTTTAAAATTAGAACTTTCGATTTCTCCCATAGACTATTCATTATAGCCATGAGTATTTTTAAATTACTTTTTTTCCTTTAGAAATGTAATTTTGTGCAGGGACTGTTCTAAACACAGGAAAAATTTGACACTTTACAGGCATACTATAGACACACACCCCAGGTATGAAATTTAAAGGAATGTTTCACTTTTATTGTTTCCCTTTAAACATTATTTTTTTTTCAATTTAGTTTTTATTAGAGATTTTCACAAACACAGAAAATAGACAGTTATTTACATCATGTATATGAGAGGAATTTCAATAGTGTAATAGCATATGCACCTTTACAAATCTTAAGCCATGAGTAGAAAAGGAAACATGTTAATGTAATCATGCAATATTGATCTAAGCATTTTGATCTTAGGTTACAATAATATAACTTATAACTGAACCCCTTTCAGTATGCGCAATAGTTCTTGCGGCTCGAAAGTGTAGCAAGGGCAGATTGGGATTATAAAGAGCCAAGAATACAGGAGAAAGGAGAACCAAAAGAAGAGCAGAAATATCAGGAAGAGAAGAAAGCGAGAGATGAGGTGGTAACCTCAAAACCAGTAGAAAGTAGTGTTTAGAAGGAGGGAGAATGGAGAAACGGGGAGGGCAGAAGGCAGGGTAAGGGCAAGGGGGGGGGTTTGAGATGGACCTGAGGATTCTGAGATATTGAAAGTGTAGAAACAGGTTAGTGATATTTAACTTTCCATATTTTCCAGACTTCTATACGTTTCATACCATTATTTAGCCTAGAAAGTAGTAAGGTTTCATATATACAATTGGTTTTCACAACAGTAATTACATCAGAGAGGTTAGGGACTAGATCTGTTTTCCATTTCTGAGTTATAAGTGACCTGGCGGCCAGCAAGACATGTGTCACCACTGTTCTATATTGGGGGGGATACTTCTCAATGCCCAAATTCAATATAGCTAGCCCTGGGTCAGAAGGGGAGATAATCCCCGTGAGGGAGGTAATCAATCTAAATATACTGTTCCAGAAACTGGTCAAATGTCTACACGACCAAAAAATATGTTTGAGTGAGCCCACTTCTCCACAGCCCCTCCAGCACAAGTTGGAATTCCCTTTGGAAAATTTAGATAATCTATATGGGGTAAGGTACCATCTCAAGGATATTTTTTGGCACAATTCCCAATGGTTAACACAGCGAGATGACCTGTAGATTGAGTTGAGAGCTTGGTACCACTGTTTTAATGTGTATACCTTACCCAAGTCTCATTCCCATTTTAAATGAGGGGGGGATTTAGTAAACACATTTTTGTGCCGGAGGAGGCCATAGAAAAACGAAACTCCTTTTACTAGCTTAAGTTTAGTCGTGTAGAACTTCCAGACAGCCTCCTGTAGGTAGATTCGGGCTGTGGGTAGGGAACGTAGGAAGTGGGATACCTGACCGTATTTATACAGTTCACCCAATTCTAAACCATATTCATTTTGGAGTGTTTTAAAATCTTTGACTTGTTTGTCACACAGCAGGTCTGAGAGAAGAGTGATCCCTTTGAGCTTCCAGGCCTGAAGAGCTAGACAGGGATAGCCTCGGTGAGTAGGTCGATAGGTATGGGGACCTCCACCCCTCCCACTTCCGAATGGTTGATCCGTCCGAGGGCCCTCCATGCCCAAAGAGAGGCTTGAATTGTCAGCGGTAGCTGTCTCAAGTTAAGGGGCCTCAGACGGTCAAGCCAAAGCAAGGAAGGAAGGTCGTCCGTCGGGGTCATAGACTGTTCGATGTCTCTCCAAGGGACAGAAACTTGATTGTTGAACCAAGTGTTGAGTTGGGAGAGCACAGCTGCCATAAAGTAATCTTGTAGCTCCACATAACCCATGCCCCCCACCTTTCTGTGTTTCACTAATAGACCTTTAGCACATCTAGGCTTCTTCCTTTGCCAGATATAGCCATTGAGAAGAGAATTAAGTAGTCTAAGGTACATAGGTTTGATAGGTATGGGTAGCGTGCGAAATACGTAGAGAATCTGTGGAAGCAATAACATTTTAAAAGAGGCTAGGCGTCCCGACCACGTTAGTTCCGTTTTAGAGATGCGTTTGGTCTCGGCAGTTAGTTTTTGGAGTAGCAAGGAGTAGTTAGCATCAGCTAATTTATTAGGGTCTGCCGTGATCTGTAGGCCCAAATACGTTATACTGTCCTTTTTCCGGGAGTATGGAAAAGACTTTTGCAAGTTAAGCATTAGTTGCACTGGGATATCAAGGGGAAGGATAAGAGATTTAGTATCATTAACTTTATAATAGGAAACATTACTGAATTGTTCTAGTATGTGGTGAGTGTATGTTAAAGAAAGTGTTGGGGAAGTAAGAAACAAGATTATATCGTCCGCGAATAGATTTATTTTATGTTGTTTGCCTCTGAAAGTAAAACCATGGATGCTCGGGTGGGATCGAATTTTTTCGGCTAGGGGTTCTATCAGTAAGTTGAATATGGAGGGGGACAATGGGCATCCCTGCCGCGTACCATTCGTGATAGTAAAAGGTTGGGATAGGATGCTAGAGGTATATACCCTTGCAGAAGGAGTAGAATAAAGGGCTAGGATTGCAGATAGAATAGGGCCTTGAAATGCAAATTTACAGAGAACAGAGTTCATATATCCCCAGTGTATCCTGTCGACCGCCTTCTCCGCATCCAAAGAGAGGAGCAGAGAAGGCATCCGACAGGTCCTCGCATGGCACACCACATCAACCACCCGTCTAGTCGCGTCGGAGGCTTGTCTTCCCACTGTAAAACCTGTTTGGTCAGGACTTATAAGGGTTGGCAAAATGAGCAGCAGCCTCTGGGCCAGAATTTTAGCGTAAACTTTTACATCTGTATTGAGAAGCAAAATTGGACAGAAATTGGCCGGGGTATCTGGGGATTTTCCTGGTTTAGGACAACATATGCGCCTAACATTTCCGAGGGGAAGGAGGAGGTAGCGGCCGCTTGTGAGAAAATTTCTTGTAGTGTTGGGGTTAAAATGTCGCTGAATTTTAAATAATATTCGCCAGGAAGGCCATCAGGGCCAGGAGATTTGCCCGATGGTAGTGTTCTAATAGTTTTTTGTATTTCTGACTGGGAAATAGGGGCGTTTAATGTGGAAAGTTGTTCCAGAGAAAGTTTGGGAAGTGAGACACTGTCCAAAAAGGCAGCAATGTCCGCCTCTTTTGGTTGAGAGGTATTGGGGTCTGCTCCGATATTATATAGCGAGGAGTAGTATTTGGCAAAAGAATCAGCAATATCCTTAGGGTTATATATTTTACTGCCATCCGAAGAATTAATTAAATAGGGAATAGTGGTTCTAGCTTTTTGTTCTCTTAAACGTTGGGCCAAAAATTTACCAGCTCTGTTTCCCGCCGAGTAATGAGTCAGTTTGAGGTAGTGGACGAATTTGTTGTGGTCTTCTAGAAGCAAAAGTCTGAGCTCAGAACGAAGAGCGTCTAGTCTGTGAGCCGTCGTGGGGCAGGGGTTTACCTTATTCTGTTTGTCTAATGAGTCAAGATCAGTTAGGATTCGGTCCAACCTGAGGGATCTCTGTTTTTTAAGTCTTGCATTAGCTTGCAACAGGATACCCCTTATGTATGCTTTATGTGCACACCAAAGAGTCATTGGGTCGTTAACCGAGCCAGTGTTGGTCACAAAAAATTCTTTAAGACTCTTAGTGACCTCTAACATTTGTTCTTGTGAACTAAATACACCAACACTCGCTCTCCAGATCCCAGAAACAGTATGAGTGTTCCCCTCCGCCACTACTGCCGAAACAGGGGCATGATCAGACCAAGAGATACCATGAATGGCGGAGGAGGACACTGCCTGCAGCAAGAATCTATCTACCAGGATCATATCAATTCTTGAATACGTATTATGTCTAGAGGAATGAAATGAGTAATTCCTTTCAGTAGAATGTTGACATCTCCAGATGTCATAAAGTCCCTCTTCTTGCAGCAAGCGTTGGAGAGATGGAAGAGGTCTGCGGGATCTGGTGGTTGTGTCCATTTGGAAATCCACAGTTATGTTATAGTCTCCACACATTACTAGGGCTCTTTGTCGCACTTCTTTGATTTTTGTGAGCAGTCTCTTGAGAAACCTGAGTTGATGGGAATTAGGAGCGTAAAGGTTTACAATGGTGTAGATCCTATTGTTAAGAGAGCCCACTAGAATTATATATCTACCCTCAGGGTCCGTTATTGTGAGAATATGCGAAAAAGCAATTGAGTCCCTAATGGCAATCACAACACCTTTGCGTTTTTGCAAGGCGGATGAAAAAAAAAGATGAGGAAAATTCTTGTTGCGGAAGGGCGGAGGGTCGTTAGCTAAGAAATGCGATTCCTGCAAGCAGAGTACATCTGCCCGTAGCTTCTGAGCTTCCTTCCATACTGATGCCCTCTTGGCCGGATGGTTCAAGCCATGTACATTAAAGGAAACTAACTTAAGCATTTAGAGCAAAAGTGTATACTGAGTAAGTTGGCCCGCATACCTATCTGAACCGTAGAGTAACTTTGTAGTAGCATAGGCGTCCAGGTCGATCCAGATCCACACCTCTGACTGACACAGCTGGAGCACCACAGAGTCCATCTCAAGGGGAAAAAGGGAAAGATCCAGGGATGAGAAAAATCAGGGAAAGAAGAAGAGAAAAAAAACATAAATAAAAAAAAAATTAGAGATCCAGAACTTAGGCCTAAGCCACATAGGTAAAAAGGACGATTCAACTTGGAATCTGTAGGCAGTAAGCCTGCCCGTCGTACAACTGGGGGGAAACAACAACGTTCACATATATCCGCAGGTACCGAGAGCAACATTATAAAGAATAGTAGAGATTAAGCAAAAAGTCCGGGTGACTCAATAATTGCGATTAAAATTTTTCTTCTTACGGGACACCACTTGCCAGTTATCTGGTGATGAGATCTTTGATAGAGGGTCCGGGGTGATGTCAGCTTGTGAGGGAAGAATGTTCCATTGTTTGAGTAGCTCCAGACCGTCTTCCAGGTTAGCAATCACCGTCGTATGGCCTTCCCTGGAAATGCTAAGCTTACACGGAAATACCCATCTGTAAACAATGGCATGGTTGCAAAGCGCTTTGGTGATGGGGAGCAAGGCCTTCCTCCTCTGCATGGTGTGTTGCGACAAGTCTGCAAAGACTTGGAGGTTAGCGTAGTGTTCCGGGGGTTGTTTGTTGGATCGGAAGGCGAAAGTAAATTTCTCCTTGACCTGGAAAAAGTGTACTCTCATCAGTACATCCCTCGGAATGTTGTCCGGGAGGTGCAATGGTTTCGGGAGGCGGTGAATTCTATCAATCGCCAGATCTGAGGCAGGTAGGTCCGGCAAAAAGGAGCCCAACAGCTCTTGGGCATATTGGAGTAGTTGCGCCGGCAATATTAGCTCCGGGACACCCCTCAATTTAATGTTGTTGCGTCGGGACCTATCCTCCAAATCTGCGACTTTTGCCTTTAGCCACGCCCCCTCCTCTGTCTGGTCGTTCTGGGCATCCACTACTGAATTAATGGTTGTTGCAAATTCGCCCATTTTGTTTTCCACGTGGTCGATCCGTGCGCCTACTGCATTGATGTCTGATTTAAACCCTCACATACAGTCCATCATGTCAGCGTGTAGGGTGCTACGCAGGGAGATCAGCATGTCTTTTAATGTAGTATCGGACACGGGCTGATTAGAGGTAGGGAATGCATCTATGGTGTCCGAGATTTCCCTGGTATCCTCTAACTGATCCCCCTCTCCACTAACCTGTTCCGTGCCAGGGTTGTCCATCATCCGCTGCTTGGACTTCGCTGGACTGAGGGAGAGCGGGGTAGACATTCCCGGGGACCCACGCGACGATCGATGATCTGGGCTTGGAGCTTCTGAGCCGGAGCAGCTGGAGGCTGAAGGCGAGGCTCCGTCGGCGCCATCTTGGAGTAGGCCTCGAGGGTTCCGCGGGAAGAATTGCGGTAACTTCTTCAGTTGCGGTCAGTTCTTGCGTTTACGGGTCATCTCAGCTGAATAGGGAGGAGATACGCCGTCGATAGATGCCAGTCTGGGATCGTAGAAGCACTCCGGAGTGTGAGTATTGCTCTCGGTGTAGCGGAGCTACCGTCTCATGCGTCCATACAGCCGCGCGGTAGCCACGCCCCCCCTTTAAACATTATTAAAATCACTGCTCCCGAAAAAACAGCAGGTTTTAAAACTTTTGTTTGCATTAATATGTTCCCTGGGGCAGGACCCAGGTCCCCAAACACTTTTTATGACAATAACTTGCATATTAACCCTTAAAATGAACACCTTTGATTTTTCAAGTCCATTTCCCATAGACTTTAACGGTGTTGACGCGTTCGAACAATTTTTTTTGCCTGTTCGCATGTTCTGCTGCGAACCGAACCAGGGGGGAGTTTGGCTCATCCCTACTCTTGAAGCGATTCCTGCATATCTGACCCCATTTCTGGAACTATGTTTGGACCCCTCGGTCAACCATGCTCACATTAACCTACTTTCGTGAACTGCTGCTAACCCCACTGATTCCTCTACAATGACAATCCTTAAACCCCTCTTCTTTACCCTATGGGGTCTTGAATTGCACTCTATGTTTCCCCCGTTTCATCCTAGGACATCTAGCCGGATGCACCTACTACCATCTCCTAACTCTACCTGAACAGCTCCCCACCGCTGTGATCTGCTTAGCTGTATAGAGAATGAAGTATGCCCTTATCATCTCAATCGAAAACGCTGACAATATTTATTGCTATCCTGGACCACACACTCGAACTCACTCATCTAAACCGATTTAACACCATGTGGTCAAGATAACCTCTTCTTGGAACTTTTCCACCAACTCACCTAGCACCCACCAGATCCACAGTGCTCGGCACTGCCTTATTTCAACCTACTCCAACAGACTACTACAAGAGACTCCTATCCCCACCGATCTTCCGCTTCACTAGCATCAGTCTTCCTAGCTATCATCCAGCTACTATCAGTGATCCCAATCTCTTTTCCACATCTCCAGCCACGCATCCCATTCTCTAAAACATCGGAAAATGGCATAGAAGAAATCATAGATTATCTTTTATTCAGGTTTTAACTTCACCCTCCCCCTTTTCTGCCTTCCCTTTTTTTGTCCTCACAATGATATCAAAGATGGCCTTTTTTACAGTAGCCAGGTTTACAGCTTTGTTTAGCAATTAACCAGTCGCAAACTGTTATTATTAGCTTGTTTTGAATCGTTCACCACATTGTTTACTGGGTTATATTGTATTGCATTATGTTTATTCCAAGATCTTCTGAGACTATTGAGGGCTTCGAGTGAGACTAATCAATTAGCAATGTTAGCTCTCATCCTGCTTTTCAAACCCCACCCTCTTTTAACTAGATCAGGGGTCTCAAACTGGTGGCCCTCCAGCTGTTGCTAAACTACAAGTCCCATGAGGCATTGCAAGGCTGACAGTTACAAGCATGACTCCCACAAGCAGAGGCATGATGGGACTTGTAGTTTCTCAACAGCTGGAGGGCCGCCAGTTTGAGACCCCTGAACGAGATGGTGAGAAGCAAAAAGAAGCAAAAAGTATAATAGGGAAATTATATCTCCCTCACATTATCTCCCTCGAGGCCCTCACCTTTGCCTCAATAGAGGCCACTTACTCTTTACTCTGTGGGTAATGAGTTAAGACTAAACAGCCTTTCAAATGGCTGCAAGTTTCAGAGCAGTTATTATAATGATGTTGAAGGTTTTACATGAATGTCCAGACTTATTACACTAATACTCCCCATAGCCTTGGACACCCTTATGGGCACTCCATGACCTAAAGGACTTATACAAGACTCGAGAAGACCTACTTCACCTATTTTATCAAACAACCACACACCCCCTTCCCCACAATACTATACTAAGTCCCCTTCCTTCAAAAATACTATTCCTCACCCCCCCCTCATCGCTTTAACCAGCCCTGAAGCCCCCTCCCCTCTCTCCACGACCTATACCTACCATTCCCGCAACCAGCAATCTCAGGTAGTATTCACTAACCTAATAAAATGTTTTTCTTATTTTATTAAAAGTAGATATAAACAAGAAAGTTGAAGTACAGTTATTATAGTAGCATATGAGATACAGTTAATCTAATAATATACCCTATACGTATAGATATTGGCATCACAAAATAACCAACTTCACAATTATAAATCAGGAGCTGAGGTGGAGCACTGCCTGATGAGGGTAGCTGATGAATTGTGTGTCCGAGTCTACATCCGGGTATATCAAAGAATTCAGTTCAGAGGCTTGACATGTTGCGCGTGAATCACGCTTCCTCAGGAGAATCAATTTTAAGAGTAGGTGGCTAGAAGTACATAATAGATGCCACGCAGCCTGGGCAGTTGCACAGGACTCTCAGCATAGGAATATGTGATATACTACTATAGCCTCAAAAAACAAGCGGGTTACGCTTCAAAGAACTTTTCATAGTAAAAATGACTATAGAGGCAGGCAGGTGATCCCATCAATTCCTTATAGGCAGAGGTAGGGGTAATAGAGAACCCATCCAATATTATAGTGCCTTATCAATAAGATGAACGTATTACTGCTCAGCGTCAAATCATCACCGTTCGGATTGCTTTTTCCACAATGACCTCACCCAAAACCTCAACCATACCTCTCACTCTCAAAGTAGTATCTCTTAATGCTAAGGGCCTCAATTATCCCAAAAAACAATCTCAATTGTTGCACAATCAAATGCGATACCCAAGCTGGAGAACTCATTCTTCTCCCAATATTCCACGCCACCTCCTCTACCTCCAAAACAAAGGGAACTTCTATTCTTATCTCCAAAAACCTTCCCCTTCAAATAACAGACTCCCTTACAGATGAACAGGGACTTTATGTCCTCTTCAAGGGCACACTCTGGGACAAATCACTCACCCTAGTCAATGTTTATAGCCCCAACACCTCACAAGTCGCATTTTTCAGATCCATTGCACACATTTTAGCTTCTTTCCAGCCTGGAATGCTCATTCTAGGTGGGGATTTCAATGTACACCTTAACCCTCTCATCAACACCTCCAATGGCACATCCCACCTCCAATTCTGAGCCCTGCACCAAATCAAATTGTGTCTCCAAGATCTGCTATTACACGATACTTGGCAAACGCTCCATTCTCATGACAAGGATTTCACCTTTTTCTTCGCCCCCATGATAGATACTCATGCCTAGACTACATATTCCTAGCCAATAAGACCCTCCCTGCCTAACCAAAGCAACAATCAAAACCCATATATTTATCCAATTACCCTCACACTAACTTTCAAAACGAGCCCATAGCACATAAATGTGGCATCTAAACTTGAACCTACTAACTGACAAGGACAAAGTACATAAAATATGAAAGTGTATATCTGACTACTTTACAGACAACGACACCCCCCGACACCACATCCCTCACCCAGTGAGAAGCTCACAAATGTGTGGTACAAGGACACCTCATATCCATGGCTTTGGCCGCAAAACGCGAGAAACAAGCTTGCAAAATTAGCTCCCTATAAAGAGCACATAAACGCACCTTAGCCCAACAAAGTTTACAAGACCTCATCGAAACTCATAAGCTTCTCTTGCAGCAAAATTCAGACACAGACTCAAAAAGAAATACACTTTATCCTAAAACCTCTTCTGTGAGCCTGGTGTGCATATGTTAGCACAAGCCTTACGTACAAAAAAAAATTCAAAGCAACAATTCATCATCTTATAACTGCATCTGGCACTACCCTAAAAAGCAACACAGACATTGCACAGGAATTCAAACAATACTATTCTTTCTTAAATAACCCTGCAGAATCAGAAACACAGCCATCCTCACACTAAAATAGGTCAGATCTACACAATTTTTAGAGAAACATTGTCCTAAAAAAAATCCTATCAGAAACTGCCACAACCTCGACCATCCACTCTCACTACAGGAATGGAACCTAGCTCTCAAGCAACTAAAACCGGGTAAAAGTCCGGGCCCAGACGGCCTTACAGCAGTATTACAGGACCTTCTCAGATAAATTAGCCCCCCTTATATTAAAGGCTTTCAACTCTCTATCCACTTCAACGCCCCTTGCCCCAGGACTACTAGACGCCCACATCATGGTCCTACCGAAAGAATGGTAAGACCCCTCCCAGACAGCCCATTACAGATCAGTCTCTCTTCTCAACATAGACATTAAAGCGGAGGTCAGCCCACCGCTGCAAAAGTTAAAAGCCAGAAGCTGCACATACTGCAGCTGCTGACTTCTAATAATCAGACACTTACCTGTCCTGGAGTCTAGCGATTTCGGCACCGCAGGTGATGTTTCCATCAGCTGTCGGGTGCATACCACCTCCATTGCGAGTAAGGGAACCCGGTAGTGTAGCTTCACGGCTTCATGCTGGGAACCCTACTGCACATGCGCAAGGGTCCACTCCTCTCTCCTTTTTGGCTGGCAGCCAGGGAAGGAGGAGGGAGGAGGAGGAAGATGGAGTGAGCCCCAGCGATGACGCAAATACCCGCAGCGGAGGCTCCCGGAAGTGGAGACAGGATACCTGTGAAAAACAGGTATCCTGTCCCCCCTCCCCCTCCGTTTTAAGCTCTTTGCAAAAATCCCAGCTAATCGTTTACTCTCCCTCCTCCCATCCCTAGTAGCAAAAGATCAAGCAGGATTTATGCCTGGCAGAGAAGCCAGAGATAACACCGTGAAGGCCATCAATCTACATCACCTGCTTACTTCCATTGCACAAAAGGGCTTCTTTCTCTCACTGGATGCCGAGAAGGCATTTAATAGGGTGGCCTGGTAGTATATGGAAATAGTCTCAAGGACTATGGGCTTGGGTACTCGTCTCCTAAGCTTTATCATGTCTCCTTATACTAATCCTACAGCCAGGGTCTGGGGCCAATGGCCTCCTATCAAACGCCTTCTCCATTCACAATGGAACACAACAGGACTGTCCCATATCCCTATAATGTTTGCCCCTACTTCGGAACCCTTGCTTCACAGTATTTGACATAACCACAAACGACCTTAAACCCTGGAACAAACCATTATTTTCCTGGTTCAGTAGGACAGCCATTCTTAAAATGAATGCCCTCCCACCCCTTCTCTACAACCTGCAGACAGCCCCAATTCAGCCCCCTGCAGCCTTTTTTCTATCCTACAAGTGTATATGCACCAAATTCCTTTGGGGCAACCACAGACCAAGTATCAACTATGACCTGCTTTCCCTTCCCAAACCAAAAGGATAGGGTAGGTTTACCAAATCTTAAAAATTATTATCATGCATGTCACCTTTCCAGAATCCTAGACTGGAATACTCATTCTCATACTCAAGGAATGGGTAGAAATTGAGACCTCTTTTGCCCAATTACCCCTAAACTCACTACCATGGCTCCCCCCCCAATCATATCCGATAGAACTCCACACACATCCCATAATCAGACCTACCATACGTTGCTTCAGTAATATCTGCAAATCTGCAAATCCCCCACCATCTCAACTTTTCTGGGCCCTTTAACCCCAATCCGTCTTAACCCAGATTTCCCCCCTGGCAGGCACACCCACTTCTTAAAGGACAATTGGCTCCATGATAATGTACTAATACACCACTTCTTTTCCCAAGGCAAGTTTCTATCTCATGAAAACCTACCTTCTAACGAGGACGCTCCCTCCATCCCCCTTGGACCTATTTGCTCCTATCCCATTACTAGGGATGAGCTTCGTGTTCGAGTCGAACATACGTTCGACTCGAACATCGGCTGTTCGCCTGTTCAGCGAATTCCGAACGTTATGGGCCGTTCGCTCCAAATTCGTGTGGCGCTCACGGCCCACAATGCACTGCGTCATCGCAGTGCATTGCTGGCTCATGATTGGCCAAGCATGCACTGTGACCCCGCATGCTTGGCCAATCACAGCGCCAGCAGCGAGGAGAGCCATGATTGGCCACAGGCAGGATGCCTGTGGCCAATCATAGCTCAGGCTGTGTAGTACACGCCCCACACTATATAAGGCCGCCAGTGCGGTGGCCTTGTGTAGTGTGTTGGCGACTGAAGCAGTTAGTGGGTGTTCTGTGTACCTTCAACACAGTATACACCGATCGTTATCGGCCGATTTTCGATCTTGCTCTTCTGTAGTGGTTGTTGTCTGTGTGCTCTGACCGCAGTATACACCGCTATATTCACCTCACCTATATAGCTAGTGATCTATCTTTTATAATAGAGCTTGCAGTCAGTAGTGTTAGGAGCTTGTGCGTGCTGTCTACATGCTTTGTACCCTGTACACACCGCTATTTCCACCTACATAGCTCTTCTCTATTTGAGCCCACTTGCCATCTGCAGGAGTTATTGGAAGTTGTGTGTGCCCCCAGCACAGCACAGTATACATCTGTATATACCCCTTTATCTCTGGTGTTCTATAAAAAAGGCATCTGCAGGAGTTAGTGGGTGTTTTGTGCCTCCAGCACAATATACACCTCTATCTACCCTTTATTGCTGTTCTCTAATAGAGCCATCTGCAGGACTTAGTGGGTGTTGTGTGACTCCATTACAGTATACCCCTTTATCTCTGGTGTTCTATAATAAAGGCATCTGCAGGGCTTAGTGGGTGTTGTGTGACTCCATTACAGTATACCCCTTTATCTCTGGTGTTCTATAATAAAGGCATCTGCAGGAGTTAGTGGGTGTTGTGTGCCTCCAGCACAATATACACTACCCAACTGCTGTTTTACCCAACTCCCTTCAGGCCAAAACCATGTCTGGAAGGCCAGCAAGGAGAGGCAGACAGGCGCGAGACGATAAAAGAGGGCAAGCAGGCTCTGTGTCTAGAGACAACAGTGCTGGTCGTGGACGCGGTGCATTGTCATCAGCACGTGGCCATGGGACACGCTTGTCCTTCTTTTTGGCAGCTGGACATGTTGAACCGGAACATGCCAATGACTTGGTAGAGTGGATGACCAAGCCCTCTTCATTCTCCTCATTCTCTCTCACCCAGTCTCAGGGTAGTAGCAAAGCAGCTGCCAACGCATCGTCTTCCCTCATCTCAATGTCATCATCAGTGACTCCTTCCCTAGACCCACCCCGTCCTCCTGAGGAGTCTCCTGAACTCTTTGAGCACAGTGTTGGGTACATGCTCCAGGAGGATGTCCAGTGTTTTGTAGCCTCTGATGATGACACTCAGCTAGAGGAAGGCAGTAGTGTGAATGCAGAGAGAGGGGATGCTCAAGAAGGACAGCAATCTGGCAGTCATGTTCCACAAGCTGCAGCATATTGCCAGGTTTGCTACAGCGATGAAGAGGGAGGGGATGATGAGGGCACTGACTCCACGTGGGTGCCTGGTAGGAGAGAGGAGGAGGAGGCACATGTCCAACGAGGCAGGATGCCCTCCGGGGGCCAGCTTAGGGGCAGCACACCGACTGAATCACACCTCAGAGCTCCGCCTGTGCAGGGCGCTGCCTCTGCGCGTTATTCTAAAAGTTCTTTGGTGTGGGCCTTTTTTGAGACTAGTGCATCAGATCGCACCACTGCTATTTGCAACATATGTCTCAAGCATATCTCGCGTGGCCAAAACATCAGCCGCTTGGGCACCACATGCTTGACCAGACATATGTTGACCTGCCATGCAGCTCGTTGGCAAGCGTACCTCAAAGACCCACACCAAAGAACAAAGCGGACCTCTCCTTGCTCCTCATCAGCTGGCATCTCCAACCCCACTAGACCTTCAGTCCTCTCTGAAACCTGCTCTGAAAGGAATGAAGGTGTAGAATTAGGTGTGTCACAGCCAAGTGCTTCCGGGCACTCTGCTAGCAGTACACCCACGTCCGATTATAGCAGGCAAATGTCCCTGCCCCAGCTGCTGGACCGGCGAAAGAAGTTCACTCCCAGCCATCCACATGCCCAGCGGTTGAATGCTAGCTTGGCTAAATTGCTAGCACTTCAACTGCTGCCTTTTCAGTTGGTAGATTCGGCCCCCTTCCGTGAGTTTGTACAATGTGCGGTTCCTCAGTGGCAGGTCCCCAAACGCCACTTTTTCTCACGGAAGGCGATTCCGGCTCTCTACCGGCATGTGGAAGGCAATGTCCTTGCCTCGCTGGACAGGGCGGTCAGCGGTAAGGTGCATATTACCGCTGACTCATGGTCCAGCAGGCATGGACAGGGACGTTACCTGTCTTTCACGGCCCATTGGGTCACTCTTCTGGCAGCTGGGAAGGATGCAGGACAAGGTGCAGTAGTGTTGGAGGTTGTTCCGCCACCACGCCTCCAAAATGCTACTATTGGTTGTGACACACCTCTCTCCTCCACCCCTCCTCTTCTTCTTCCTCCATGGCCTCTTCCAGTGCTCTGTCCTCAGAACCAGCGGTGCTCCGTAGGCGTTCCAGGGGCTACGCAAGTACGCAGGCAAAACTATGCCATGCCGTGCTTGCGCTGGTTTGTTTGGGGGACAGGAGCCACACTGGGGCGGATGTTTTGTCAGCTCTGCAGGGGCAGGCCGAGAGGTGGTTGACGCCACGCCAGCTTAAGCCAGGAGTGGTGGTTTGCGACAATGGTACCAACCTCCTCTCCGCCCTCCGACAGGGACAACTGACCCATGTGCCCTGTGTAGCTCACGTCCTTAACCTGGTGGTGCAGCGGTTCTTGGGCAGGTACCCCGGCTTACAGGATGTCCTGAAGCAGGCCAGGAAAGTCTGTGTGCATTTCCGCCGATCATTTAATGCCTGTGCTCGGCTGGCTGAGCTCCAAAAGGAGTTGAACCTGCCCAAGAACCGCCTTATATGTGACATGCCCACCAGGTGGAACTCAACGTTGGCCATGCTGCAGCGGCTGCACACGCAGCAGAGGGCCATCAATGAGTACCTGTGCGACTACGGCACCAGGACAGGGTCAGGGGAGCTCGGTTTTTTTCTCACCACGCCAGTGGGGCATGATCAGGGATGCATGCACTGTCCTGTCACCGTTTGAGGAGGCCACAAGGATGGTGAGCAATGACAGTGCATGCATCAGTGACACTGTACCTCTTGTCCACCTCTTGGAGCATACGCTGCGTGGAATAATGGACAGGGCACTTGAGGCAGAACAGAGGCAGGAAGAGGAGGACTTCCTTGCCTCTCAAGGCCCCCTTTATCCAGACAGTGTTCCTGCTGTGCCACCCATCACACAGAAAGAGGATGAGGAGGAGGAAGAAGAGGAGGAGGATGATTGTGTCAGCATGGAGGTGGAGGCTGGCACTCAGAATCAGCAGCAGCAGCAGCAGCAGTCTCGTAGGGATGATTTACAGTCCCAAGAAACACGTGGACTTGTACGTGGCTGGGAGGAGGTAGCTGCGGATCATGTTGTCCTTCGTGACCCAGAGGACTCCGGACCGAATGCCTCAGCTAACCTACGCTGCGGAAGGATCCTCGTATTCTTCGGATCAAGGAGAGGGACCATTACTGGCTGGCCACTCTCCTTGATCCACGGTACAAGGGTAAGGTTGCCAACCTTATCTTGCCATCGCAGAGGGAGCAGAGGATGAGACATCTCCGGGAGGCCTTGCAGAAAGGTCTGTGCAACGCGTTCCCAGAGACTGGGAGGATACAAACTCCTGGTCCTGGACAACGTGTTGCTGAGGCATCGGTCAGAAGGAGCGGTGGAGAAGGTGGCCGTCTGACTGATGCTTTCAGACAATTTTTTAGTCCGCAGCCCCAAGGTATGATCGGTTCCAGCAACCATCGCCAGCGTCTGATTTACATGGTGCAGGAATACCTAGGGGCAAGGTCAGACTTGGACACCTTTCCCACCGAAAATCCTCTGGCTTACTGGGTCTTGAGGATGGATCACTGGCCAGAGCTTGCACAGTATGCAATTGAGCTACTGGCCTGTCCTGCATCCAGCGTTCTTTCGGAACGCACCTTCAGTGCTGCTGGTGGCTTTGTTACCGATCACAGGGTGCGCCTGTCCACCGAATCAGTTGATCGACTGACCTTCATCAAGATGAATCAGTCTTGGATTACCCACAGCTACCAAACACCTGAAGCTGATGTAACCGAATAATTTTTTTTGAAATATCACATCCCTTCAAGACTGCCTATGCTGATGCTGAGTGACTGTCCTGTTATGTTGATTGTCTATCCTCTTCCTCCTCCGCTGATATGTTGGAAGAACATTTCTGGCTCTGGGTGATGCCATCAGCCCAATTTTTCTGCCCCTGTTTAACAGGGGCGTTTAATTACAATTTTTGATGCAATGCTTTGCAGCAGGGCTAATTCCTGCAATAAAACTAGAGTATATGGGAGAGGTTGCAGTGTGGTGGCACCAGCACCAGTGCCTAAGGCCCAATTTTTCTGCCCCTGTTTAACAGGGGCGTTTAATTACAATTTTTGATGCAATGCTTTGCAGCAGGGCTAATTCCTGCAATAAAACTAGAGTATATGGGAGAGGTTGCAGTGTGGTGGCACCAGCACCAGTGCCTAAGGCCCAATTTTTCTGCCCCTATTTAACAGGGGCGTTTAATTACAATTTTTGATGCAATGCTTTGCAGCAGGGCTAATTCCTGCAAAAAAACTAGAGTATATGGGAGAGGTTGCAGTGTGGTGGCACCAGCACCAGTGCCTAAGGCCCAATTTTTCTGCCCCTGTTTAACAGGGGCGTTTAATTACAATTTTTGATGCAATGCTTTGCAGCAGGGCTAATTCCTGCAATAAAACTAGAGTATATGGGAGAGGTTGCAGTGTCGTGGCACCAGCACCAGTGCCTAAGGCCCAATTTTTCTGCCCCTGTTTAACAGGGACATGTAATTACAATTCTTGATATAATATTTCACAGGAAGGCCCATTCCTGTGCCCACCCAGAGTAACTGTGAGGACTTATAGTGTTATGGCACCAGCACCACAACCACCAAATGTCAATTTTTCTACCACTGTTTAACAATGGCATGTAATTACAATTCTTGATATAATCGTTCACAGCAGGGCGCTCCAGCGCCCACCAAGAGTCACTTTGAGGGCTTACAATGTTGTGGCAAAACCAACACCTTGCTCCACCATTTCTGCAGAGCATATAGGGCAGGCCCCTACTTTCAAACATCCAACTTACAAACATCTCCTACTTGCAAACGGAAGGAGACAACAGCAAGTGAGATGAAAAAAGATGGACGGCAAAACAAAATATACAGGGGTGATAACCCTTCCCTATGTTTTCCAAAAAGCTTAAAAATAGTTTTTTTGACTAGAGCTACACTTTAAAAATGTACCAGTTGAAAATTACAAACAGATTCAACTTAACACAACAAACCTACACAGTCCCTGTCTTGTTTGCACCGCCTGTATACTGCTGTTCTGAGTATATAGGGCCTGGGGGCCACAGGCATTTCCTTTTTTTAATATGGGTACTGGGTTCACCTTAATATGCGTAAAAGACCCAAAGGGGCTGGTAATGGGCAGGGAGGGCTACCCATGCCATTTTTCTCAATGATTTTCAACCATATTGCAGGAACCAGATATAACATTAAAACCGCAAGCAGTTTTAAATGGTGTTATTTCCGTTTAATGTCATTTTGTGCAGGGACTGTTCTAAACACGGGAAACACGTGGCACTTCACAGGCATACTACAGACACCCCCCAGGCACCATATTTAAAGGAATGTTTCACTTTTTTTCACTTTAATCGTCATTAAAATCAGTGCTCCCGCCAAAACGGCCATTTTTAAAAACATTTTAGGCATTGACCCATGTCCCCTGGGGCAGGAGCCCTTTTTAGGACAGTATCTTGCATATTAGCCATTAAAATTAGCACTTTTAATTTTGAACGTTCGAGTCCCATAGACTTCAATGGGGTTCTAAAGTTCGTACGAATTTGGGGTCCGTTCGAAAGTTCTGGTGCGAACCGAACTGGGGGGTGTTCGGCTCATCCCTACCCATTACATCCATTCATTTTCTGTCTCCAGAGCACTCACACCTTTTGAATCTCTCTGTGTGATGAGAAGTCCCCAAAGCCACTTAATATCTACAACACATGCACTCCTATTCAAAGATACTCCCTCAAACCATGGGTCAGCCTGTGCAGCCTGGGAAAGGGACCTTTCCATAACTCTATCATCGGGGAACAAATTCATGTAAACATTCACAAGGGTTCAATCAATGTTTCCACCCATGAAAATGGCAATAAAGTCCAAACAAACCCCCACCTTACTTAAAAAATTCTACCCAGACCTCCCAGATACCCGTTGGAGATGTCAATCTGAACGTAGGTCACTGCTACACATAAGGTGGTCATGCCCACTCATCCAAAACTTCTGGTCAGATGTACACCGCATCATTGCCCAGGTAACTACCTATATGCTAGACTATTCCCCAGACCAATCCCTCCTACATCACTCCACCCTGCCACATGGTGCATACTTCAAATCACTAGAAATGCACATAGTATATGCTGCAAAACAATGTATCCCGATCTATGGGACACAGAATGCAGAACACATTCTACTCAATCCCCCTCAATCAAAGAATGGCTAACAAAGATAAATAAAATAGCAGAGATGGGATGCTTGATTAGCATAGCCCGAGACACCCCCACCTAATTCTATACCAAATGGGCTTGCTGGACCCCCTTCCAAACCACCGCAGAAATCAGCACACTCAGTAACTCCCCAAACCCAGCCCCTTAATGATAAGCCTATCTATTAGGCTTATAAAATATATAATCTTTATTTCTTGTGAGCATCTAAAACTATTAAATCCACCACCTAAATGAAAGACAATTAGCCCCTTCACTTATGAAAACCGATGAAGGGAGTGAGAGATGGTCCCCCTCCCACCTTCCCCCCTGCATCATTCTTCCCACCCTGATTCTCTCCCTCTATCCTTCCTTTCATCTAATGCCCCCTCTGACATACGATGAACTCACTTTCAACATTGACCACATTACCTTATGTGAAGGCTTATCGGCCCTTCTTAACATATCCCAGGTTCTGAGATCTGAGCAGTTAGAAAATTTGATCACCCAATATTAGCTGGGGCATAGATCAGTTCGGAAGGAAGGAAGGCAGTCAACCAGTATTTTCAGATTCACGGATTATCAGATCATCTACAACAATCAGGAATTATGTAATTATTTAATTAAAAAGTATCTACTGGATATCCCCCAAATTTTTGTTTTTTCGTTTTGCAAAGGGAAGGGAATGTGTAAATCCCCAGAAAATGTGCATATATATATATATATATATATATATATATATATATATATATATATATATATATATATATATTTATTTTTTTCTTTAGGGTTGATTGGTATGGTTGGCTATAGTCTCAGACAATAACGTTGCAATACAATTCGATACAAGAGGAATCAGAGGGCCCTGCTTACAATCTAAGAGGGAGGATCAATTGATTCAGTTTATATGATAGGGCCAGCCAATAAAGAAAAAAAACAGTATAGTGTACTACAATTTTCTTTTTCTGACTTCATGATAAATTGGCCTCTGTCATCATAGATTAAAATAAATGATTATTTCACCTCTCTGATTTTATGTATTATCCCTGCCAGCCTACCCACACATCTGACATGCTACCTCATTCTTTATTCCTATCCCAGGACCCCTATCAGTTAATCATAGAATAAGAGATGTGCTACTAATGTCACATCAAATCAATAATAGTCTGTTCCAAAAGGAGTGGTGATAATCCAAATTCTGTGGTGTAATCCACCATAATAGTGTCCAGCAAGCAACAGAGTAATTACACAGAATCAATATTACTGTCACATTTGGATTCCGAAATAGGGTTGATGCTGATTAGCTGCGATGGGTATTATCTGTGCAATAAAACATAATAAACAGTTTAGAAGATTGCAGAAGAATGCTGAAGAAAATTGCTTCACGTGGAAAATAATGTAATTCAAAAATAAAAATTAAACTTGAAACCTGATGGAGAGATGTTCATGTCTACTAACTGTAGATACAGATGCAATGCTGAAAACAAACATGATAACCATTCTGTAAGTAGCCCTGTTTTGTTTGGCATGCATAAAATTGGAAATTGTACCCAGCTGATTGTGCCCTGTCTCCTACAGCACAAAAACAGATAGAACAGAGGAGAGAGGGATGAAGACAATTCAGCCAGGAGAGGGCAGTGTCTCTTTGAATGTTAGACAATTAGAAGGAATTCAAAATAGATTTGCTTGAAATGTAGTGTTCATAGATTATTTCTTGAACTTTATGTTAAATTGTAATTACTAAGCCATAGTCAAAGGATTTATTATTGCAACATTTCATATTCATTTTCCTACATTCAGCAAAATATCTGGACATTCAGTGCATCTATATAATGAATCAGATGCTATTAATGTGTACAATAACAAGAATTACACACGTATCATTTAGCTATGCTATATACAATTGACATAATGCAAAATGTACATTGCGCTTCTTTCCATTAACAACAAATAAAGCCTGTTATTAAAAACTTTGCTTTTAGCTTTTGTACAAAAAAACAAAAAACAGTCTTCTTCCATTATATAAATAAATCATCAAATCTTTCCTTTTTTATGGACATCAATTTTGTGTTCAAAAATTAAATTTGGCGCAACTGTACAATGTATATAACCTACTACAACAAAACTGAAATTTACAAATAAAAAAATGTTGTTAAACTAGTTGGTTAGGCTTGATTCACACTGCCATGACAGCAAAGTCGTACGACTTTACCTGCGACTTTGCCCTGTGACTTCCTTCTGATTTGATCTGACTTGGATGCTATTTAGGAGCCTTTATAAGGGCAGAGATCACACCCATGTTGGACCAAAGTAGTGTAGGAACCTTTTCTAGAGTTGGAGCTTATCAGCGTAGTGTAGTTAAGCTATAGTTAAGTTAGTTATATTTATATATAGTTATAGTTATAGTTAAGTAGTTAAGTTATCAGTGTAGCATCAGTTAAGATGTCTCTCACAGGGAAACATTGAATTTGACAAGTCGGATCTCATGTCACAGCAGTATGAACCAAGCCTAAATAATAGCTCCCAACTGTTTGTGTTTGTTAACAAATAAGCAGTCATAGGCGTGCGCACAGAGGGTGCCTAGGCACAACCTAATCACCCTCATTGCGACCCTGCACATGTTTCAAGGGGCAGCAAGGAAATCAGATGTTGGCAGGAGAAGGGGTGATTGGTGAGGGGGGGTGAGGGGGGGTCACTTATAAAACCGATCTTGTTGTGTCTCCCCCTGCAGCAGCTGAAAGCTTCACTTCCTCTCCGCCCCACCATCTTTCAAGTGCTCCAGGGAGAGAAAAACAATGAAAGAAAAACAATGGGGTAAATTCTTATAAGTGCCCCCCCACCCAATTGAGCACTCTCCCTGTCCAGGATTTAATCCCCCTACTGTCTGGACCCCCTCTGTGTGCTCCCTGCCCGCCCTGCAATGCTACCAGCTACTCTCCGCTCTCCTGCCAGCTGATGCAAGCACACAGGATGGAGGATCTTCAGGATCAAGAATGGGGTAAAGGACTGGTAAATATGTCATTTAGGATTTGTGAATTAACACAGTGAGTGATCGGTACTCCCTGTGCTCAGTCATAAATGGTTTACTATGCTTCAGCTTGTGAATGAACCTTTATACAGAGCCTTCTCTTTATTCACTGTCCAGTGCAGCTGAGGCTGCAGAAAAGGGGACTGAGGAATGTGTATACTCAGCCCCATCTTGAAAGTTAGACATCAAGGGTCTGTATAGATCCCTGATATTTCACCAAAGCACTCCTGCCCCAATAGTATTGTAAAAAATAAATGAATAAATAATTAAAATAACGACAAAGTGTACAAAGTAGCGGGATACGCTGACGATGTACTCTTGTTCCTCACGGAGCCGATCATTGCGATACCAAATTTACTCCAGGATCTTGCCCTTTTTAAATCGATAGCCAACTTACAGATTAATTACAGTAAATCAAAGGCCGTTAATATTACTCTTCCTGAGAACATACTGACACAATGTAAATCGAACTTCCCGTTCGGCTGGGAAAGACATGCTATAACTTATTTAGGGATTCAGCTCCCAACAAAACTGTCGGACCTATACCCTCAAAACTTTTTACCCATATTAAATGCTATCAGACAAGACCTACAAAACTGTAATAAACACACAATTTCCTGGTTTGGGAGATCCTCGATCCTGAAGATGCATGTTCTCCCCAGGATCTTGTATCTTATGCAGACAATTACGATTTGTGTGGGCTAACAAGCATCCACGCATAAGATGGGGAAAACTGACTTTGCCCAAACTGCAAGGCGGATTGGGAGTCCCGGACATGCAAAAGTACAACTGGGCATGCCAGCTAACTAGAATTGTGGACTGGCATGTTCACCGGCATGCCAAAGCATGTGTAGACATAGAAGAAACATTCACCCGCGTCCCGATCCGACTTCTCCCTTGGCTGAACCCCCACTCTATCTCACGCACATCTCATCCATTGATAGGGTCAACCTTACACACATGGAAAACGGTGTGTCAGAAATTCAAACTCTCCTCTACTCCTGGTCCACTTTCCCCGCTAGAGCACAACCCAGATTTTCCTCCAGGCATCCCAACACGGCAGCCAGCAGACCAGACACAACAAGACATCATGAGAGCAAGATCCTTCTTTGATAGGGGAGAATTAATCTCCTTCCATTACCTTCATGAAAAATTCCCTGACAGACACATTTCCTTCTTCAACTACCTTCAGATAAGGCACTTTCTGTCTAGTACACCTCTCAAGTCACAATGGAGTAGAGAACTGACACCTTTCGAGGAACTATGCACCAGACAAGAACCACAAAAGCATCTAATCTCTGAACTTTACTCACTCCTCTTTCCTAAGGCAAACAGTTTAAATGAACCTGCCAATAACAGATGGGTAGAGGAGCTAAACTTAAAACTAACTCGGGAAAACTGGGAAAACATTATGCTACATATACATAAAGGCTCCAGGAATGTGTCAGTCCAAGAGAATGGTTATAAACTTTACTCCAGGTGGTACAGAATGCCAGACATGTTACATAAATTCTACCCTAACACACCGTCCACATGCTGGAGATGCAAGGCAATGGAGGGGACAATGTTGCATGTCTGGTGGGACTGCCCCGGTATTCAACCGTACTGGACAGCCATACACCAACTAATTTCTAAAATAACAACCTATACCTTTGAATTTACACCTGCGCAATATTTACTCCATCACACCTCCATACCACAGAAGCAATATAGGAAATCTCTTGTCTTACACCTTGTGAATGCAGCAAAAATGTGTCTTCCCGTTCACTGGAAATCAACTACTCCAATGGAGATGGAGGAACTTATTCACCAACTCAATGACACTTCACCAAAGTTTACCGCAGTCTGGGCATGTTGGCTACATTTTCGTGCATCCACAGAATGTAAGACATTGCTTGACGAGTTATAGCCTGACCTGAGAAACTAGTGCTCTAATCATATAGCAGTATACGCTTCCCCCAAGTACACTGATTCCCTACTTAGAATAACGCACCCCTCCCTCCCCCTGTCTTACCCCCATATCCTCCCCCTCTCCCCCCACCCTTTTATCAACGCTTTGGAATACTATTAACAATTAGATTAAAATAAGATTTAGCTGGAGACTTACCACATGGATGATTAGGTTCCGTTGGGACATGTATTAACGACGGGGCGCTTTTATGCTTGTAGTTAGGCTCCAACATTCCCTCTACTCTCACAGTGTGAGCCCTGTAGGGGTGAGAGTAGGGGGATATGGACTACCTGTCCTCTACCTGAGACCGGACTAAATATAATCTTGGTCCGATTCACAACACAGTTTACCAGTCTCATGATACATATATATACCCTATGGTGGGGCGGTTACTAGTCAATTAATATTACCAGCTTAGTCTCACAAGAGTATCTGTTGTCTGTTTCCAGTTCGGCTGTTCAGTATTGTTTAAATGCCAAATCAGAATATGCTGATGTTTTACACTCGAACATATTGATATGCGAGACTATGTACCTTGTTAAGAGGAGTTTGTACACAGTAATTGTCCTTTGCAATATTGTTATGTACTGCATTTATTGAATAATAAAAATATCTAAAAATAAATAAATAATAATAATTAAAATTAAAATGGGCTGGGCAGGGATGACCCACTGGTTTTTAGAACTATGGGACCCATAACTCCCTAACAATCAGTCTTGTCACAATAAGCAATGGTAGTAATAGAAATGCTAAATATTTCACTTTCAGTTGAAAAAAGAAGTTTGGCCATTCACCAATCACCAACTTCTTGAACATGTAAAGTTCAGACCGAACATAGTCTGAACTAGAAACTTATAACTATTGACTAGCTGTGTCTGGCTTTAGAAATTAAAATTAGAGATCTGGAACAAACATACTGTAAATGATTGTTACAAAAGTGCAGAAACCCTTATATCCATTTTTGTTCCAGAAATACCATAATTTAAGTGAAACTTTAGCAGTGGCTAACATTCTTAAAGGAGAGGTCATCAATGGCATGCCCATTTTTCTCATGACAGAGTCACTTTGAGATACCTGTATTTTTTATTTTTTTTGTATTTTTCTTTGTATTTTTTTTATATGTTAATTTGGGGAGATGCCCATTCCCTTCCTGTCCCAGAGGCACAGAGTTAGTGGCATTTATCTACTGGAGACAATGATCCCCAGGTCCAATAGTGAGTGGAAATTTCCCCACAGAAAAGCAAAATAGCAGAACATGTACTAAAATCCCATAGAAACCTATTGCTTATTGGAATGATGTATATTTTCAGACTTAAGCAATAAAATGACAGGGGTTCTAACTCCTCCTCACTCCATCAAAAACAAACAAAAAAAAAAAAGCTTTGGCTTCACATACTCTTTAATCTGGTTAAATGTTAAGGTAAATCTAAAGCCATTTTTTTTTCTTTAGGATGGATTATGGAAGGGAGAAAATTACTATTGGTTTTTTTTATGCAATCTGTGTCTCATTATGGAGAAGGGATGAGCCAAACTGTGCTGGGTTCAGTTCCAGCAGGATTCCAGCGGAGAATGCCAAACCTAAAACCCATTGAAATCAATAGGAACTAAATCTGTCAAATCAAAATTGCCCACTTTCTGAGCTATTAGGCAAAGATTTGTCAAAAAATTCCATGGGGGGAGAAAGGGGGACATACCTGGGGAACATGTAGCAGTGTAAAAAATGATTTATTTAAATTATTTTTGGCCAGAAGGGTGATTTATTTAGAGCACTGACTTTTTAAAAGGAAAAAAGTGTTTTAGTTACCAGAAAATTACATTTTTATTCAGACTCCTATTTAAACAAAAAGGCACACAGACTGCTCTAAAAGTCCCACTAAATATTTGGGGGGCTGTATGCTTTTAATGTTTGTTTTAAAGAAACCGGCAATTATATTTCATTTGTTGACAATTTATACTGTATAATTTTTCTTTGTAAAAGTCACATTCGCTGTAGCACATCCTGCAGCAAAGATAGAAACAAATCAGCAGACAACTGAACTGTTTCAGGCCCTTCCAGCCAAGGCCAGTTTTCAGCGCTGTCTCAATTAAAATGATAGGTACTCAGTCATGCAGTACTGAACCCAAATTAATTTCCTACAATTTTTTAGACATACAGAACTTTTTTTTGGTGGTATTTGGATGATGACTGAAAGTAAATATATAGATATATATCTATCGATCAATCGATATAAAAAGTATACACACCCCTGTTAAAATGTCAGGTTTCTGTGATGTAAAAAAAAATAGATAAAGATAAATAATTTCAGAAGTTTATGGTTGCATAAGTGTGCACACCCTTAAAGAGGGATTTCACTGAAAAAATTATTATTAAAAGCCAGCAGCTATAAATACTACAGCTGCTGACTTTTAATAAATGGACACTCACCTGTCCCAGGGTTCAGTGATGTCGGCAGCCGAGGCCGACCGATCGCTCGGCTCTCGGCGGCTGCCGCCGCCATTCTAGGTGAGGGAATCAGGAAGTGAAGCATTGCGGCTTCACTTCCCGGTTCCCCACTGTGCATGCACGAGTCGCGCAGCGCAATAGGAATGGTCCGCACTGTCTCTGGGACCCGTGTGTGTCCCAGCAGACAGCGCGCCGGGACAGGAAGAGTCTATGCCTGGAAGTGGGTGCAAATACCTGTCTTAATCAGGTATCTGCACCCCCCCCCCCCCCCCGAAAGGTGGCAACTGTGACACCGGAGGGCGGGAGAGTTCCAATGAGCGGAAGTTCCACTTTAGGGTGGAACCTCACTTTAAACGAATACTTTGTTGAAGCACCCTTTGCTTTTATTACAGCACTCATTTTGGGTATGCGTCTATCAGCATGGCACATCTTGACTTGGCAATATTGGTCCACTCTTCTTTGCAAAAACACTCCAATCTGTCAGATTGTGAGGGCATCCTCTTCAGATCACCCCACAGATTTTCAATTGGATTCAGATCTGGGCTCTGGCTGAGCCATTCAAAAACGTTCATTTTTTTCTGGTGAAGCCATTTCTTTGTTGATTTGGATGTATGCTTTGGGTCGTTGTCAAGCTGAAAGATGAAGTTTCCTCTTTATATTCAGTTTTCTAGTAGAAGCCAAGTTTTGTGCCACTATTCAATGGCATTTGTAACTGTTCATAATTCCCTTTACCTTGACCAAGGGAACTGTTCCAGCTGAAGAAAAACAGCCCCAAAGTATGATGCTGCCACCACCATGCTTCACTCTGGGTATGGTGTTCTTATGGTGATGTGCAGTGTTGTTTTTGAGCCAAACATATCTTTTGGAATTTTGACCAAAAGATTCAACCTTGGGTTCATCAGACCATAACACATTTTCCCACATGCTTTTGGCTGACTTCATATGTGTTTTTGCAAAATTTAGCTAGGCTTGGTTTTTTTTATTCTTAAGAAAAGGCTTCAGACTTACCACTCTACCCCGTAGCACAGACCTATGAAGAATACAGGAGATTGTTGTCACATGTACCACACAGCCAGTACTTGCCAGATATTCCTGCAGCTCCTTTAATGTTGCTCTAGGCCTTTTGGCAGCCTCCTTGACTCCCGCAAACAGTTTGCTGAAAACCAGCAGATTAAGGACATGGATTACTGGAACCATGTCCTGTGGTCTGATGAAACCAAGATACATTTTTTAAAGATGGTGTCAAGCGTATGTGGCAGCAATCAGGTGAGGAGTACAAAGACAAGAGTCTTTTGCCCACAGTCAAGCATGGTGGTAGGAGTGTCATGGTCTAGGGCTGCATGAGTGCTTCCGGCACTGGGGAGCTACAGTTCATTGAGTAAACCATGAATGCCAAAATGTACCGTGACATACTGAAGCAGAGCTTGATCCCCTCCCTTCGGAGACTGGGCCGCAGGGCACTATTGCAACATGATAACGACCATAAAAACACACCTCCATGATGACCACCGCCTTGCTAAATAAGCTAAGGGTAAAGGTGATGGACTGGCCAAACATGTCTCCAGAAGAGGAGGATCGGGTGCAAAACCAACTGCACAAAGGAGGTAAGTATAACATGTTTGTTATTTAAACAAAAAAAAAAGAAAAACAGACTTTACAATCACTTTAAACCAAAAATTTGATAACTTTGCTATTCTGAAATTGCTGCGCCCAGATTACTCTTACTTTCAAAACCCCCAAAAAGTACCAGAGGCCTTCTGAAATTTCTACTCCTCTCTATATATATATATAGCCCCAACCAAGGAAGATGCAGCAGGGCACTCCTGATTTTTAGAGGGTTTCCCTCTTTATATTTTATCCACTAAGCACTGGAGCCATATAAACACATAGTTTCCGGTTTTCTGAGCAGAGAACTGACAGATCGTCAGTTCATCTAGAGTATGAACAGTGATCTGTTAGTTTCCCTGCACAGTCCCCATCCCCCCTCAGTTAAAACACAAACTAGAACGCGCATTAACCCCTTCACTACCCCCTAGTATTAAACCCTTCAATGCCATTTTTACAGTAATCAATGCATTTTTAATCACACTGATCATTGTATTAATGCCAATGGTCTCAAAAATTTGTCAAAATTGTCCAACACGTCTTCCATAATGTCGCAGTCACAATAAAAATCGCTGATTGCCGCCATTAATAGTAAAAAAAAATTATTAATAAAAATGCCATAACACTATTTTGTAGATGCTTTTTTGCGCAAACCAATCAATATACTCCTATTTTTACCAAAAATATGTGGAAGAATAGTATCGGCCTAAACTGAGGAAAAAACATTTTTTAATACATTTTTTGGGGATATTTATTATAGCAAAAAGTAAAAAATAATGTGTTTTTTTCAAAATCGACGCTCATTGTTTGTTTATCAAGGAAAAAAATAAAAACCGCAGAGGTGATCAAATACCACCAAAAGAAAGCTCTATTTGTGGGGAAAAAAAGGACATCAATTTTGTTTGGGAGTCACGTCACATGGCCGCGCAATTGTCAGTTAAAGCGACACAGTGCCGAATCGAAAAAAGTGCTCTGGTCTTTGGCCAGCCAAATGGTCCGGGGCTGAAGTGGTTAAGAGTACCTTTTGCAGGTCAGGAAATGATGGCAGAGTAATTCCTGAAATTCTATTACTGCAAATTTCAAGATGTCTAAAGCCCCACACACTGGTAGTTTTTCTGCTGAGTTTTTCCTTCAGGTTTACCAAAACCATATAATATGAGGTCAAACTTTAGGAGTTTCAATTTGTATGCAATCAGGCAGGCCCTTGCACTACATGGTTTTGGTAAACCTGAACGAAAAACTCAGCTGAAAACCTGAAGTGTGTATGGGGCTTTAGTTCCCCATAGGGAACAGTTTTTAATGTCTTTCAGGAAGGAACCTCCTTTGATCCCTTTTCCATTATGGCATACATCACCATTTTTCCCAAATCTAATAAAGACCCAGGGTAGGCTGGCAGCTACCGACCTATCTCTTTAATAATAATGATCTTAAACTGTTTACAAAAATTCCTAATAGACTATTTTCTTTTAATTGACAGTATGTTCATAAGGATCAGGGGAGATTCATCCCAGGAAGGCAGAGGCCTGACCAAATTAGGCAGGCAATATCTTTGTGGCCCCATATGTTCCAAGTCTTGGAGGCTTGGAAATCTGGCCCTGGTTTCCTCCACACTTTAACAGTTTTATTCTACTCCAAACCCCAGGCCAAGGTTAAAGCGGAGGTCCACCCTAAAGTGGACCTTCCGCTCATCGGAACCCTCCCCCCCTCCGGCGCCACAATTGGCACCTTTCAGGGGGGAGGGGGGTGAAGGTACCTGTACAGTACAGGTATCTGCACCCACATCCGGGATAGCTCTCTGCGGAAAGGGGCGTAGATTACGCCCCTTTCCGAAAGTCCCCCCGCTGCCTGCTGGGAAACACACAGATCCCAGAGGCAGCGGGTCCATCCTTATTGCGCAGCGCGACTCGCGCATGCGCAGTAGGGAACTGGGAAATGAAGCCGAAAGGCTCCACTTCCTGATTCCCATACCCAAGATGGCAGCGGCAGCACCCGAGAGACGATCGAGAGATCGGCTTCGGGTGCCGACATCGCGGGCGCGATGGACAGGTAAGTGTCACTATTTTAAAAGTCAGCAGCTGCAGTATTTGTAGCTGCTGGCTTTTAAAAAAAAAAAAAAAAACGCGGAGTCCCGGCGGACTCCCGCTTTAAGTTGATGGGCCACTACACTGATCCCATCGACGTTGCAAGGAGAACTTGTCAAGGATGCCGTCTGTACCCACTAATCTTTGCTATTGCGATAGAGATGGTGGCCATCTGAGATAATCCGGATATTAAGGGGATCTTCTGTGGTTCTAGGGAGCATAAGTGCACGCTCACTTCTATTCCTAATATTGCTTGTGACACTATGTGAATTTGGATCTATCTCTGGGCTTTGGGTGAATGAGACAATGTCAATGGCTCCTAAAATGGTTGTAGTATCATGGTTTTTCACCTTATTGCATTCTATGCAGTAAGGTGAAAAACCTTCTGTGCTGCAGTCCCCCTCCGTTGGCTTCCTCTGCTGTCAATCAAAAGCTGTGACATGAGAGCGGGGGGTTGGGTCCCACTGTCTGGGTGAATGGACACAGCTCTGGGACTCAGGAGCAAGCCCACGCAGGTGTCCCCATGGAAATTGGCTTGCCGTGAGGGCAGATGAGGGATGAGCACCGGACCAGAAGAAAGGGATCAGGGCAGCTCTATGCAGAACCATTGCACAGAGCAGGTAAGAATAGACAAGTTTGTTATTTTTATTTTAAAAAAGAGGAAGGTTTACAATCACTATAACTTAAATATCCTTTAGACCAGTGATGGCGAACCTTGGCACCCCTGATGTTTTGGAACTACATTTGCAATGATGTTCAAGCACTCTGCAGTGCAGTTGAGCATCATGGGAAATGTAGTTCCAAAACATCTGGAGTGCCAAGGTTCGCCATCACTGCTTTAGACTATGTTTAAGAGAGTGCGCAAGGGGGGTTCGTCTCCCTGCTTCTTACTCGACTCTTTACTTGGTTAATTACCTTTTTAGATCCCCACAAATGTCAGCAGGATGATAGATAGACTTCATAAATTTCCTACTAAAAGCCCTTCATTTTCTGGGGAGCGAAGGTCTAGCAAAGACCACTTTATTCCAGGTGAAAAAACAGACTGGGCATACATTGAGAGGCATGCAGTACGTCCTTTTAGGCTCCATTCACAGTCATGCATTTTTTGATGCATTTTGCAGAAATGCAGTGACATTTTTTAACATGGGATCCTATGGCACACATACACGTACACATCAATGCAGTTTTGTGCCTCTGCATTTTTGGAAAGGGCCGAGGACTTTTACCCCGCAAAATAAGTATTTTTCATGTAATAGACTTCAATGGACCTGCATCCAAAATGCAAGTACTGCATTTTTACCAAGCTTTTACAGTGATTTTGCCGTGATTTGCATTTTTTTTTTACACTGTATATAGCTGGCTGCTAAGGAGGGGGACGGGAAGGCGAATGTAAAAAAAAAGAATTGCAGACTAAAAAAAATTTGTGAGAAACAGTGGGGTCCCCCCCAGGGTCCATACCAGACCCTTGGGTGTAGTCTGGATTCAGAGGGTGACCCTCCATGCCAATTTTTTTTTAAATGATGTGGGGTCCCCTCAAAATCCATACCAAACCCTTATCCCAGCATGCAGCTCGGCAGGTCAGGAAAGGGAGGGCCTCTTCCCGACAACCCTTGCCCGGTGGTTGTCGGGGTCTGCAAGTGGGGGACTTTTCGGAATCTGGATCCCGGTCTCCGCCCTATGGGAATGGGGGATACATTGTACCCCTAACCATTCCAAAAAAAAGTCGTGTAGTGTGACATAACACAATAGACAGTTTTTGACAAGTCGTTTATTAAAAACGTCTTCTTCTTCCTCCTCTGGGCTTCTCCCGCTTCTTCCTTGAGTCTTCTCCTTCTCCCTCCAGTCTTCTCCTTCTTCCTTCGGTCCTCTTCTCCTGCTTCATCTTCCAGTCTTCTTCCTTCTCCTCTCTTCTTCATTTGGTGTTCGGGGCCATTGAATGATGTCATCTGGAGGCCCCACCCTCTTGTGAAATCACCTGGGGCATGATGGGGTCCCCTCTGAATCTATACTAGACCCCAGGGTCTGGTATGGACCTGGGGGGTGGGATTGTTTTTTTTTCACGATGTTTTTTTAGCCAGCAATTCTTTTTTTTTACATTCAGCTGTCAGTGGGGAAGCCCACTGACAGCTGATGACTCATCACTTGTTAAGGGTGCGGCAGCCAGCTTCCTGGACCCCCTTAGCAACCAGCTATATACAGTGTAAAAACAAACACAAAATGCAAATTGCAGCAAAATTGCCGTAAAATCATGGTAAAAAGGCGTGTCCAAAAACATGGCAAGCAACACAAAAAACATTGCAGAAACACTCAAAAGTAAGCATGCATAGATGTGAATCGAGCCTTACTATTGAATATGTGCTCTGGCGCACACCTAAAGATAGACCTTTTGTTATAGCACCCACGCTATCTCACTCCTTTGTCTTTTGGGGCTGTATGAAAATGAATGTCTCACTTGTGTCTGACTTCACTCCCCTCTCCCATCTATTTAACAACTTCAATACTGGACACTTTCACTCCCTTCCTGTCCAAGCCAATTTTAAGCTTTCAGTGCTATCACGCTTTGAATGACAATTGCGTAGTCATGCAACACTATAACCAAATACAATTTTTATCAGTTTTTAAAATGAAGAGTTTTCTTTTGTTGCTGTTTAACCACTTCAGTCCTGGAAGATAGGCTGCTCAATGACCAGAGAACTTTTTACAATTTGGTACTGCGCTGCTTTAACTGGTAATTGGTAATTGCGCAGTCATGCAATGTTGTACCCAAAAAAAATTGCATCCTTTTTATTCCCACAAATAGAGCTTTCTTTTGATGGTATTTGATTGCCTCCGCAATTTTTATTTTTTGCAATATAAATGCAAAAATACCGAAAATTTTGAAAAAAAATATATATTTTCTAATTTTTGTCATAAGAAAAATCCAATAAACTCAATTTTAGTCATACTTTTAGGCCAAAATGTATTCAGCCAGATGTCTTTGGTAAAAAAATATCAATAAGCACATATTTATTGGTTTGCTCAAAAGTTATAGTGTCTACAAACTTAAGCCTCATACACACTGTCGGACTTTGTACAAACTTTTCCGTGGACTTTTGTACAAAGGGCGTGGTCCACAAGTTTGTATTGCATACACACGGTCGGACTTTTTGACAACAAACACGAACGTAATGACGTCACAACGTACTGACGCCGCTTCAAAAGAGGACGTTCAATGACTCCAGCGCCACCTTTGGTCAACTTCTGTATTGTAGTCTGATCTTTTGCATTGGTTCTGAGCATGCGTGTTTGTACCTTGTACAAAAGTCCTATGCTTTTGCGTACACACGGTCGGACTTTGCTCCATTGGACTTTTGTTGCCAGAAAGTTTGTCCGTTCGCCCAGCCAACAAAAGTCAGATGAAAACAGAAAAAGTTTGTCCGATGGAGCGTACACACAGTCGGATGTTGCTCCAAAACAGCTAATTTGCATGTTTGTTGTCAAAAAGTCCGACCGTGTGTATGGGCCTTAAGGTACATTTTATGGAATTTTCGCAGCTTTTAGTTTATGACTGCCTATCTCATTTCTTGAGATGCTAAAATGGCAGGACAGTATACACCGCAAGGAAATTGCTGAGAGGCATGTTTAGTCCATATAAGTGATTAAAAATTGACAGAAAAAAAAATACACAAAGTTGTCACTAAATTATATATTACTTACACATGCCATGGTCATATGTGGAATTACACCACAAAATACATTCTGCCAATTCTCCTGAGTATGGGGATACCACATTTTGGGAGCCTAGCCACATACAGTTCTCACAGTTTTGAAGGCCATAAAATTCCAAGATAGCACAACCCCCCCACCCAAATTGGAAAGTAGGCACCCCAAGCTATTTTCTGAGAGGCATGTTGAGATCCGTGTTCTAATATTCTACCCTTTCCTACCCAACCCCTACCCATTTCCCCCAACCCTCCCCCTCCTCTCCTCTTCCCTTCCTCTCCCTACCCTCCCTGTTACTGTTGCCTTACAGCTGTTTAAATGTTAGTTTCTCAGCCTCAGTTCAGGAGATTTATGTTTAAGTGAACAGTAAGATTGCATCTTTAGGATGCCGATTACGGAACTACTGTACTTCCTCTTCATTTGGAGTACTACCTCCATCCCTTACCTAGGTGTCCACTTCACCTCCAATATTGACCAACTTTATAAAGACAATTACCCACCCATGTTTAAGAAACTTAAGAATGACCTTGAGCAATGATCGCTATACAAATTGTCCTGGCTAGGAAGGGTCAATGCCATTAAAATGACCCTCCTCCCTAGGTTACTATACGTTTTTCGCTCCCTCCCTATACCGGTCCCCAAATCCCATATACATAACCTACAGTCATCAATAATCCAATTTACTTGGGGCAAATCAAATCACAGACTTCCTAAAAGGACCCTCTTCAGACCCAGATGGAAAGGCGGTTTAGAACTGCCCAATCTCTGGTGGTACTATCAGGCAGCACAATTAAGCCAAATATCAGCTATTTACTCCAGAGGGCCTAAACCTGATTGGATAGGAATGGAAAGACAGGCTATCCTTAAGTTTACTATTGACTTCCTCACCTGGCACCCTTCCAAATATAGGCCCCCGATCATGTCCCCTACCCTTTCTCACTCATTGGCACTATGCGACTCACTAAATAAATTAAACACCATTACATCCAGTTGGCAACCCCTAGCCCACATTTTCAATAATCCCTTATTCCCACCTGGGATGGATATCAAGGCATTTCAGTGGTGGCTTGTCAAAGGTCTATATCAAATAGGCATTTTTTCAACTCAAGTGGCCCCCTTAAATTAAGCCACTGCACTTCGATACTGGAAATGCCCTCTTCAGAGAGATTTTGCTTCCACCAAATAGCTCACTTCTTACATTCAATCACCTCTCAAGAATCGATTCCCCTAACCGTTACCCTGTATGAACAATGGTGTTCCACAGCCATGAACATGAGGGGAGGAATCTCTGCCTTAGCTGAACCGCTTGAGAAAGCAACGTACATGCGGAACTGGGAGCGTGACCTAGAGTTTGAGTGGGACTTGGACTCCTGGCACTCTTACTTCACAAGCGCCTTCAAGGGAATCCTCAACATCTCCCTAATTGAAGCTGACCTTAAAGTCTTAACCCGCTGGAACCTGGTACCAACACGCCTAGCTAAATTGTACGCACAGTCCTCTCCCCTATGTTTTGGTATCCGACCATCTAGGATCTCTTCTCCATACCTTATGGGAGTGCCCCAGAATCAGAGGCTATTGGAATACAAATTTTACTCTAATCTGCAAAGTCACTGGCATTGCGGTTCCCCAAATTTCGACAATAACCCTCTTAAACCTTAAAATTCCTAAAATCACTAAAAACAACCAAATTTTGATCCACTATTTCCTCATTAGAGCTAAACTGACAATAACTCGGGCCTTGAAATCCCCAAAGGTCTCCTTCCTTTTATCCAAACAAAAAAATTCCTGGATTATGTTTTAAAAAAAAACCTCGAATACCATTCTTGACAAACTCGAAAATTTTAAATGTATATGGGAACCTTGGGCCCAATATATTGGGGTTTCTCTTTAGACTTGGATCCATTCTTATCCTCTGAAGACTCATCAGAAGTGTGCCTCCTTTCATTCCCTAGCTCCCCTTGAATCGGGCACCCTTATCCCCATGACCCCCTCTTTCTCCCTCCTCCTTTCTCCACTCCTATCTATCTCTTTCTCTCTCTCTCTTATTTTCTATCTCTGTTTCCATCCTTCATATCAGTGCCTGCTGGTGGGAAGGTTGGATGTGTACGAAACAAAGATCCCCCTCTCTTTTACAATTGCACTTGCTCGTTCGTGGCACAAGTTGTTAATGTGTGCCACATTTCATTTGGACAGATGTCCTTGGGGCAGATCCTATTTTGTTCATAAAGGCAATGTCCATATCGGGTTTTTAAAAGGTGCTTTATTTTATTTATTTTTATTTTTTTTTCCCAGAGCCAGATTAGTGCACTTTGAATTATTTTGTACCCGAAAGCTGGGGGGCCTTGAGGCCCTGATACAGTCTGAACCTATCTGTGGTGCCAGGGTTTCAAGGAATCTGGTTATTTACTAACTCAACTTTCTTTGTGCATTAAGTCTCTATAACGATCATAATTCCCGCAGTGATATCCTCTGAACTCGTAGTTGATCTGTCGAAGTGCTGTTTGTTTCCATTAATCCCTCTGGGTAACTGTTCTTACTATGTATGCTATTATGCATTTCTTGTCTCCCCTGTGAGGGAGGATTTTTTGTTACACTATTCATATACACTATCTTATCATTCAATAAAAAATTTAAAATTCGAAAAATGTGGGGTCTATTCAACCCTAGATCTCTCTTCTGCCCTCAAAGCATCTGACCACACCAAGATCGGTGTGATAAAATGTTTTCCCAATTTCCCAATTGCGCTTTTTTATATCCGGCGAAAGCCATGAGTCATGAAATGCTCGTAGCTTCTGGTTTCTTAGGCCATAGAGATGATTGGAGCCATTCTGGTCTCTGATCAGCTCTATGGTCAGCTGGTGGAACCACCGGCTGCATTCTTGGGTTCCCTGTTATTACAGATATCCTATGTGTAAAAGACCGCTATTGAGATCAATTAACAGCAGGCAAACCACCCAACAACCGCTGGGCCACCGGGGGCAAAAAGCAGAGTCGCCTAGCTGAAAAATTATTGTATATGTATCATGGTTTTCTGTTTTCTACAAGTGAATTTCCAAACAACCTTCTACACATTTAGAACCAAGGGTATATCTAGATCACTAAAGAGCTGGGCGAATATAAATATACTAAACCAAAACTAAAGAGAAAAGAATATTAAAAAAATAAAAAAATATATGTAAGACCTGCAAAGCAAATATAATAAAACATAGTCAGACGTAAACCTATACGTATAGCCTGTGGCCCTGTCACAGAGCTTATACATCTTGACCTAATTTCTTGCACACTTGCAGGGAAGATACTGTTTGAAAGAAAAGCAGGTCAAAAAACTTAATCAGGGACTCATCAATGCAGACAACTTGAAAACAAGGCTGCAAACTGCTGGTTGAAGTGGTTTACGAGGGGCCGAATTTTGTAGAGCCGATAAAATCCAGGGTCACCCCAAGGATGACAGTGATGAGTTCATTATCATTGAATTGCATGAACAGCAAGATCTGCTCATATTGTGTCCTGGTCATGGAAGCAGAGGTGTGTAGTGGGTGAAGTGGGTCAGTGGTAGTGATGGACGAACTTCCGACGGGACGTTTTGCGAACGCGAACGTGACCAAAAGTTCGCAAATTCCCCTGTGGACCCGTTGACTTTAATGGCAGGCGAACCTTAAAAACCTCCAGGTCATATTTTCAGCCACAAAATACTTACTAGCTGTGCACACATAGTCCCACAACATGGACACTGACATACGGAGAAGTACTAGGTGAATCTGGGATCGACAACGACAAGCATTCTTTTTTTATCTGTGAAATTTTGACAATTCAGGAGTGCATGAAGGCCATGGAGGAGAGGCAAGGTCAGGGCATGCTATGAAGCGGGTGCAGAAGATGATCAGTGCCACAGTCAGGGCAGCACAGTCCTGTGCCAGTGTCCCAGTGTGCCAACCTGTGCTTGAGCCCCTCCCTCTGCCCGGCCCTTACCCCCACCTATGCAGGGCTCCACTGTGGTGGTCCAGAGGTGCCAGTTCTGTGCTGCTCCTCAGTCATGGTGCTTGCACTGCCTGCTGATTGGCTTCTCCGCTGCTATCTCCCTCACTGTCTGAAACCAGCAGCGCGATAGAGACTGAACACTGACACCAGCACCGAGATAGAGAGCACTGACACCAGCACCGTGATAGAGAGCACTGACACCAGCACCGGGAGAGCACTGACACCAGCACCATGATAGAGAGCACTGACACCAGCACCGTGAGAGCACTGACACCAGCACCATGATAGAGAGCACTGACACCAGCACCGTTATAGAGAGCACTGAGACCAGCACCATGATAGAGAGCACTGACACCAGCACCGTGAGAGCACTGACACCAGCACCGTGATAGAGAGCACTGAGACCACACCAGCACCATGAGAGCACAGACACCAGCACCGTGATAGAGAGCACTGACACCAGCACCGTGATAGAGAGCACTGAGACCACACCGGCATCGAGATAGAGAGCACTGACACCATCACTGTGATAGAGAGCACTGACACCAGCACCGTGATAGAGAGCACTGAGACCAGCACCATGATAGAGAGCACTGAGACCAGCACCGTGATAGAGAGCACTGACACCAGCACTGTGAGAGCACGGACACCAGCACCATGATAGAAAGCACTGACACCAGCACCGTGATAGAGAGCACTGACACCAGCACTGTGATAGAGAGAGAGCGCTGAAACCAGCACCGTGATAGAGAGCACTGACACCACACCAGCACCGAGATAGAGAGCACTGACAGCAGCACTGATACCAGCAACTCACCGCTCAACCTCTGCAAACAGGAGGGTACGGGCATATAGTACGGTGTGCTTTTTATGTACAGGGCAGTGAGCCAAAGGTAGAAAAAAGGTCCGTGTGCTAGATTAAATAAATCGTTTATAGAGTTATGCATATACATGGTCTACTGGTCACATGTGTTGAATTCCTCCGAGATCCATGCCTCATTCATTTTTATAAATGTGAGGTAGTCAACACTGTCGTGAGCTAGGCAAGTGCGTTTATTGGTCACAATCCCCCTGCTGCGCTGAACGTCCTTTCGGACAGGATACTGGATGAGGGGCAAGCCAACAGTTCCATTGCAAAGTGGGCAAGCTCTGGCCAGAGGTCAAGCCTGCCCACCCAGTAGTCCAGGGGTTCATCACTTCTCAGAGCATCCACATCGGCCGTTAACCCGATGTAGTCGGACACCTGTCGGTCTAGGCGTTCCCTGATGCTGGATCCAGATGAGACCTGCTGATGGGTCAGCTGAAAGAATGATCTCATATCAGAAGTCACCAACACATCTTCAAACCGCCCTCTTCTTGCAGGCGCTGTTGGATTGGTACCAGCAACTCTTTCTCTGGGAGTGGGAATTCCTCCTCTGCCAGCGCACGCAAAAGCAGAATGCAGCATTTCTCGAAGCAAGGTCTGTAAGTGCTCCTTTCTGACAGCCCTCTGTGATGGTGTTAACATTTCCGCAATTTTTTGTTTGTACCGGGGGTCTAAGTACGTTGCCACCCAGTACTGGTCCTTGACCTTTATGCTTTTTATATGGGGGTCCCTGTTAAAACACTGGAGCATGAAGGCCCCCATTTGCACTAAACTGGAAGCGGTGTGGTGGCCTGGCTCCTGCTCATCATCCAGGATAATGTCATCCTCCTTGTTCTCCTCTCCCCATCCACGGTCAACAACAGGGATCCCAGAAAGGTTTAAAGCATGCTCTTCTTGCTCCTCCTCATCTGCCCCGGCACCATCCTCCTCTGACTCCTCTTCAGACTCCTGTTGTTGACTTGTCTCAGATAGAGTAGCACCCCCTGGGAATTCATCCAGCATTGCGACTTCCTCATCTTCCTGCTCCTGCTCCTGCTCCTCCACGGCTTGATCAATGACACAACACAATGCACGCTCCATAAAGAAGGCATAAGGTACGATGTCACTGATGGCGCCATGAGTTCGTACAGGTAGTCGTTATCTGCAGGTTGCTGCTGGAGCAGCCTATCAAGCATATAGAAGGTTGAGTTCCATCACGTCGGGCAATCGCAAATAAGACGTCTGACCGGCAGATTGTGTTGCCGCTGAATATCAGCAAGGTGAGCCATGGCTGTGTAAGATCTTCTGAAATGGGCCAAGATTTTCCTTGCCTACCGCAAGATGTCCTGGACCCCAGGGTATTTGACAACGAAACGCTGCACGACCAAGTTTAAGACATGTGCCATGCATGGCACATGTGTAATTTTGCCCTGTTTCAATGCGCTAAGCAGATTGGCACCGTTGTCACACACCACTTTACCAACTGTCAAATTGAGCGGTGTTAGCCACTGATCTGCCTGTGAACGCAAAGCTGAAAGGAGTGCGGGGCCAGTGTGGCCCTTGGCTTCCAGGCACAACAGACGCAGCACAGCATGGTAACGTCTCACCTGCCATGTGAAATAGGTTCTGGGGAGCTTGGGCAGCGCAGCGGAAGAGACGCTAGCAGTGGAAAAGGAGGAGTCAGCCGAGGAGGGGAGGGAGGAGGATGGAGTAGGAGGAGGAGAAGAAGAGGCAGGCCTGCATGCAATCCGTGGCGGTAAAACCAAATCTACATGGGTGCCACGGGTTACATGCTTGACGGCCGTCAGAAGGTTCAGCCAGTGGGCAGTAAAAGTTATATACCTTCTCTGCCCGTGTTTGCTAGACCACGTGTCTGTGGTCAGATGTATCTTGGGACCGACACTGTGTGCCAGAGATACATTCACTTGCCGCTGAACATGGCCATATAGCTCTGGGATGCCCTTCTGTGAGAAATACTTCCATCCTGGGACCTTCCATTGTGGTGTTCCAATGGCCACAAATTTTCGAAAGGCCTCCGAGTCCACCAGTTTATATGGCAGTAGTTGGTAGGCTATCAGTTCTGACAAGCCAGCGGTCAACCGTTGGGCAAGAGGGTTATCCGGTGTCATCATTTTTTACGCTCAAACATTTGGCCCACGCAAGCCTGCCTTTTTCCAGAAAAACATGAGGATGGCATGATGGAAGGTGGAGTGGAGGACAATTGGGAGGAGAGAGGAGAAGGAGAAGGAGAAGTAGAAGACAAGGCTGGATGGTGAGAGCCTGGAGTGTAGCTTTGTGGGTTCCGTTGCTCTCACTGGGCTCAGTGATGGCAGCTCATGTGCCTTCTTAAGGCGGTCGTCCCTAGGTGAGTGTTGGGCTTACCGCGACTTATGCGTTGACTGCAAAGGCTGCAGATGGCAACACTATTGTCAGCAGCGGACACGTTAAAAAAAGCCCACACTGCGGAGCCATGTGGCGGCGTCCTGGGAGCGCCAGATGTGACCGTACATGGTTGATGCCTCACTCCTGATACATTAGCAGTCTGCTTTGTCCCTCCTGTGCAATCTAAGTTAAGCTTGCTTCTCCTCCCTATCTGCTGGTCCATATCTTCCTCTGAACTCCCCTCCTCTTCCTCTCTTGTGGGCACCCATGTGACATCACCAGACATGTCATGTCATCATCGACATCACCTTCCCCACCGCTATAATTAGAGATCTCGGAGTAGGCAGCAACACCGGGGACCAACCTCCTCCTTGGGCTGATCTGGGTACTGTTGTCAGACAGCTGAATGGCGGTTGTTGCTACCTCCTCTTCCTGATCCAATGCCAGGAGTGGCTGCGCATCGGCAATGTTTTATGATACATTGGAAAATAATTCCTGTGACTCCAGCAGAGGATATATGGTGGTGTTGGTGGTAGTGTCTTTAGGGGACACACAGCAGAGAGTGAAGAAGAGGGTGCAGATCGAGAGGATGCAGAAGAGTAAGGCTGAGTGAGCCACTCAACCAAGTCTGGTGCGTCCTTTGATGTAATCAAATGCACCTTCTTCAATTTGCCACTTTGGCTCAAGCCTGTTGCTCCTGCCCTACCCCTTCTACCCCTGCAGAAGGGCCTGCCTCTTCCTCTGCCTGTCATTTTTTAAATGACCCTGTGACAAAAGTCTCTAGAGAAGTGCAGTATATGTGGAAGAAGGTATATAACACCCCGCTTCAATCTGTCATTTTGGGGGGCCACTGGTCTATCACACCAGTTATGATACTTTTTTATAATTGCGTTTGTCACTCTTTAGCCGCGTACACACGGGGGGACTGTCTGGCCAACTAAGTCCATCAGACAATCCGACAGACAGTCCGTCCTACTTTTGAATGAACGGACTTGACCACACACGATGAACAGACAGTCCGTTGAAAGCTTGCGCGATGACGTGTACAGCACGTACGACGGGACTAGAAATACGACGTCCAATACACTGCAATGCAACCTTCGGCCGTGTAAATCCTTTCTGAGCATGCGCCATACTTAGTCCGTCCAACTTGCCTATTCACGAGCGGACTGTCCGCTGAAACCAAAAAGTTGGACGGACAATATTACGGAAATTCCAAAAGACTTAGTCCGCCAGACTGTCCGCTGAAAAAGTCCGCTGAAGCCCACACACGAGCGGACTGTCCGCTGAAATGTGTTTCAGCGGACTAAGTTGGACAGACAGTCCGCCCGTGTGTACGCGGCCTTTGTAGTATCGCTGCAGAACCGCTCAGCAGTCACAATACTGCACAGTGGAAATGCACTATACTATGCTTTCAATATTTGAAAGTATTTTATACCTGTATTACACCCCTATATACTGCACACCAAATAGTAGACCTATATCAGTCCTTAAAAGGACCTTTGTGGACCTAGTAGTTGCTAGCTAGTAGCTAGTGAATTGCAGACTGTCCCTGCTCCAAAAATCAAACTGTTCCTCCCTACACTGAGAAACGACAGCTGCAGAATCGGTCAACAGCACTGCATGCAGTGCACTATAATATATAATATATTTGAAAGAAAGTATATTATACGCGTATTACAACCCTATATACTGTACACCTATACCAGTCCTTAAAAGGACCTTTGTGGACCTAGTATTAGCTAGCTAGTAGCTAGTGAATTGAAGACTGTCCCTGCTCCAAACACCAAACTGTCCCTCAGTCCCTACACTGATAAAAGACAGCAGCAGAATTGGTCAGCACTCAGCAGCACAGCAGTGAAGTATAATATGCTTTCTATATTTGAAAGAAAGTATATTATACGTGTACAAACCTATATACTGTACACCTATACCAGTCCTTAAAAGGACCTTTGTGGACCTAGTAGCTAGTGAATTGCAGACTGTCCCTGCTCCAAACTCCAAACTGTCCCTCAGCCCCTACACTGATAAAAGAGAGCTGCAGAATCGGTCAGCACTCAGCAGCACAGCAGTGAAGTATAATATGCTTTCTATATTTGAAAGAAAGTATATTATATTGTACAACAACAAGTTAAGGCGCAAACATCAGAAATAATATACTCAAAGAGGCTGTCTGTATAAAGTTATATGAAACGATAGTACATATGAGATCTTTCAGTTATCAAGTCCCAGGAGAGTGCCTTTCGTTCCTTGAATAGGAATTCCACATGCAGGGCTGCCACCGCAGGGAGCTGAAACCAGGCTCCTAGACTGTTACAGAGATATAAAAGAAGAAGAAGGGGGCGCCTCTGGGTGTAGATTTTTTTAAAAAAGCGATTTATTCACAAATCATTCTAAAACAGAGAGATTTTGCACTCACATTTTCCATAAAATCAATGGGCATGTAGAATAAGAGGGGTCATCTGATTTGTCCGTCACTTCTAATCCGGTCCGCAAGTGTCCTGTTGTCCTCTCCTGGCGTTACCACTGGTTTGTTGTTCAAGAAAAGCCGGCTTGGTGGATGCAGGGGATGTTTTTCCAAAACGAGGCTTGGTTTACTGTGACACGCGGGTTGCGGAGTTGTGACGTCACTCCGCGACCCGTGTGTCACCGTAAACCAAGCCTCGTTTTGGAAAAACATCCCCTGCATCCACCAAGCCGGCTTTTCTTGAACAACAAACCAGTGGTAACGCCAGGAGAGGACAACAGGACACTTGCGGACCGGATTAGAAGTGACGGACAAATCAGATGACCCCTCTTATTCTACATGCCCATTGATTTTATGGAAAATGTGAGTGCAAAATCTCTCTGTTTTAGAATGATTTGTGAATAAATCCCATTAAAAATAAAAATAAAAAATCTACACCCAGAGGCGCCCCCTTCTTCTTCTATTATATTGTACAACCCTATATACTGTACACCTATACCAGTCCTTAAAATGACCTTTGTGGACCTAGTAGCTAGTGATTTGCAGACTGTGCCTGCTCCAAACACCACACTGTCCCTCCCTACACTGATAAAAGACAGCTGCAGAATCGGTCAGCACTCAGCAGCACAGCAGTGCACCATAATATACTTTCTATATTTGAAATAAAGTATATTATAACTGTATTACAACCCTATATACTGTACACCTATACCAGTCCTTAAAAGGACCTTTGTGGACCTAATAGTAACAGCTAATTAGCTAGCTAGTGATTAGACTGACTGTCCCTCCTCCACACAGCGTCCTTTCCCTACACTGACAAAAGACAGACTGTAAAATGGCCGCCAGATCAGGTCTATTTATAAGGTAGGGGGTATGTCCATGTGCTGAAATGTCTCAATTGGCTGTCCTGTACCCCATGATGGATGTGTCATGGGTCAAAGTTCTTCACAATGTAAACGAATATGGCTGCTGCAAACAGCGCCAGAAGTCTACCGGTTTGGTGAATCGCGAACGAGCAAAGTTCGCCGTGAACCGTCCGCCGGTCGAACCGCAAGGCCATCTCTAGTCAGTGGACCAATATGACCACAACTCACTCTTTTTTAGTTATGCCCATGAGGAGGGATAGGCCCAGGAAGGTCTTAAATTCAGAAACCGTAATAGGTTTCCAATCTCTGGCAAGGGTCCACTGGGGATTAGTGGCAATTAACCAGCATACAAATTGCTTTGGTTCACAATAGATCTTTTGAGATCTTTTGTGAAAAACAGCGAATAAAAATCATCTGTTTCCACCTGAATTCCTGGTTGGCCAGTGAATGGGGGAAGCGCGGGTGCTGTAGAAGTGGTGGGCTCCCAATTTGGATTAGCAAATGCAGCAGGAAGGGCACTATGGGTTTGTCTTCTTCTTGGTGGCAGCGGGACACTACTAATGCAATCCACCTCACCAGCTTGAACTGTACTTATGGGACTCGCCACATCACCAAATGTGGTTCTTGCACCTCAACGACAGCAGAAGAACGGGGTCAGGTAGGCCTGACTTTGGCAGGGACCACTACTCCATCATCAGAGCTATCTGTCAGGGTGCCACTGCTGGATTGTATTCTGAGCCTAAATCTGACAGATGGGTGACTTCCTCTGCTCTCTCATCTTTCATGCTCAGAAACGAGTAGGCCTCTTCACTAGTGTACCTTTGATTGGACATTGTGGCCTCTAAATTTACTGGTACAACTAGTGAGACTCTCAGGCAAAAAGCACCTGATTGTCAGTGACTGCTGATTCAAACGCTACAAAAAAAACTGTTAGTGTTTGCAGGGATCAGGCCTGACTGCAACTGCTACAGTTATGTGTTTAGTGTTTTTTTTTGTAAGTGACGGTGATCGATTGATATTACATTTAGGTGAGCTGGGTGGTGGGGCTAAACACGGGTTCTAGCATGTATCTGGGCTGATCCCACTAACACTGCATTTTTGGGAACCCTAAACTGCTAGGGACGCTAGTATAGATCTGATCAGATCAGATATCGATCCATTCAGACACTAAACTACTAAGGCATGTGTGAGTGTTAGCCCTACTGGCACCAATCTGATGCTGTCTGGGGCGATGCAGACCCTATCTGGTACTTAAACCTAACTGATATCATACGCTGGGTGATCGGGGGGGGTTAAACCTTTATTTAGGTAATATACAGCGGGTGCCCTCATGCTACAAAAAAATAACTAGCTAACCAGCATCACTAATACGGTGATCATTGGTGACAGGGGGTTATTTAAAGGGTTATCCCTTTATTAGAGGGGTTAGGGGGGGTCCCTAGACCTATCTGGACCTACCACTACCCTAACACAGATTTTTGTCACTAATGACACCAGTACTGTGATCAAAAAAAAATAATATGAACACTGCACTGGGTTACACAGTGACAGGCAGGGCCGCTGATAGGGCAGTACAACCAGCCCCATTGTACGGGGCCCGCCCCCATCAGCTACACAGTGGGGCCCGGGCATCTTACAGTTTGTTACTGCATTTAAAAAAAGAAAAGTTTCCTAAATTCCTCTCCCGCTCCTACTTGCTTACAGAGGGGGGGGTTATATAATTTTCCAGGAGGGGAGTGCAGGTGCAGCAGAGGGACTATTTCTTTATTTTCGGGCACATGTACATCATGCCGCCCCACTATTCTATTAGTACCGGCTGGCGGAGTGATACAGTAATTCTCCGTTCGTCTCTTGGCTGCATTCCTCATGAGATATATAGAAGTTGACCGGCTGACAGAGGAGAGCAGGAGGACAGCGTGACTGCAATGGACACAGTGAGTGGGGAATAGAGGAAAGAATACTCACTGTGTCCTATCATGTATCTCACAGCACAGCAGGTTATCAGCATTACAATTATCACAGGTAGCACAATAAGCAGGTGCTCTGTCATGGCTCTAGGTCACATTGCTTTTGGGAGCTCACTGTATTATGGCTGTGCTTTGTTACAGTCTGTTACATACAGTACAGCCATAAGTTAACACAGTGAGCACCCAAAAGCAATGTGACCTAGAGCCATGACAGAGCCATGATAGAGCCATGACAGAGCACCTGCTTATTGTGCTACCTGTGATAATTGTAATGCTGATGATCATAAGAAACAACGAGATGCTACTTGAGGGTCGGTTCACACTGAGGCAGCGCGACTGCCTCAGGCGACCCAGACGCGACTGCTGCAGCGACTTGCAAAACGACTTCTGTATAGAAGTCAATGCAAGTCGCCCCCAAAGTCGTTCAGGAACCTTTTTCTAAGTCGGAGCGACTTGTGTCACTCCGATTAGAACGGTTCCATTCTACAGAACGGGATGCTACTTGTCAGGCTCGTCCTAGTGTGAACCGACCCTTACACTTCATTTGGGGGAGCAGTAAACATGCAGCAGAGCTACATTTTTATGGCTCCCCAAACTTTAACTGCTTCCCATCCAGCAATGTACCAGTAAATCTCTGGGATAGACGGATGATATCTTGGTCATCACTACAGCAATGATCAAGATATAATTTTTTTAGTCCCAGCAATTCTGCACAAAGTAAAGTAATCCTAATGGCTAAGAAGCCACTGGATTACTTTTACAGGCAGTGGAAGGGGGTCCCATCACCACCTTTACTGCTTTTAAGATGTGACCAGTAGCATCCCGTTTCGGGGACACAGTGAGAGGGATGGATATTGTTCTTCCCACTGTGTGACGCCAGAAACGGGAAGTGACAAGGATGTTGTCACTGCCGGTTATGTAAAGAAGCCATCACTGGCTTGAACAAGCATCCTAATCAAACTGATCTTAGTTTGATCAGATGCTTTGGAGGGCAGAGGACAGATATGGGGGTCTAAAAGACCTCATATCTCTCCATAAAGAGGACCTGTCATGGCCCATGCTATCACAAGTAATGTAAAGATGCAGTGTAAGATTTTTTTTTATTTGTACTAAAATACAATTTTAAATAATTTTAAACTGCCCCCCCCCCTTCATGCTTATTAATTGCAAAAGCATGCATTGGCTCCACACGCACATGTAAATGGCAACAAACCTGCATTTTGTTTCAAGCCGGGATCAGGGGTGGGGTCGAGGGTGGTTGAAAGGGGCCCCATCAGGTAGGCTGTACGGGGCCCCATGATTTCTAACAGCTGCCCTGGTGACAGGGAGTGAAGGGGTTAAGTAGGGGGAGCGATCGGGGGGTGATCGGGGGGCAAGTGTACTTACATGTACTGGTATTGTGTTGGTGCACTTACTGTCTTCTCTCCTTTCTCTGGAACAAAAAGACTTCCACAAGGAGAGATGACATCACTTTCCCTGCTGTGTTTTCACTTAAACAGGCAGGTGGAAGGATTCAATTCGCCAGGACTGATCACCAGGTCCAGGCCAAAAATCATTGGCCTGGGCCTGGAGACTGATCGGTTCTGAAGCAAATCTGAACGTTGGGGCCACCGTATAGATACGACAATTCGCCCATCCGGGCCAACCTGCCACAGTATAACTGCGACGGCTGGTCCGGAACTGGTTAATAATTACTGTTTTTTTTTTTTGGAAAATAAAGGAAAAAAATCCAACATCTTTTATCATTAATTTAAGCCAAAATGGACACAAAATGTGTCACAATTTTTTTTCCCCCTTTTTAAAAAAAAAATGGCGTGTGACCCACCAAAAATCCATACCTGACCCTTATCCAAGCACACAACCTAGCAAGCCACAGGAAAAGAGAGGGGATGAGAGAGCGCCCCGCAGGAAAAGAGGGGGATGAGAGCGTGCCCCCCGATTGATCCCCCACATACCCTCAACATTGGGAGGGTGCTTTGGGGTAGCAGCCCCCCAAAACACCTTGTTGGTTACGTAACCGAGTGACTCCACTCCCTCTGACACTATGGGAAAGCCATAGGGATGATCCCGTGCGTCAGAGGGGGGCGGGGTCAACTGGCAAGTCATCGTGTGGCCCTGCCCTCAGTTATAAAAGAACTGTCACCTGAGAGGCCTGTCATTACAGTGAGTGCCTCCCATGGAGGCAGATCGTAGGCGGCTTGCAGCTTTTTTTCTTTTTTCTTTTTCGGTCCGACGGAGTGTGACAAAAAGAAGACTCAGTGGGACAGTTTTATTTATTTATTTTTTATTTAAATAAAGGGCATGTATTGTCTTTTTTTTACCATTTTCACACATTTTTTGTGAAATGGTAGAGGTACATTTGTACCCCGTTACCATTTCAAACAGGGAGGTGTGGGATCTGGGGGTCCAGATTCCGATAATCCCCCTGCCTGCAGACTCCCACAACCACCGGGCAAGGGTTGTGGGGATGAGGCTCCTCTCCCCATCAACATGGGCACAAGGTGCTTTGGGGGGCCGCTACCCCAAAGCACCCTCCCAATGTTGAGGGCATGAGGCCTGGTACGGTTCAGGAGGGGGGCTCTCTCTCAACCTCTGCCAGGTTGTGTGCTCAGATAAGGGTCTGGTGTGGAATTTGGGGAGACCCCCACGCAATTTTTTTTTAAATTTTGGTTTGAGGTTCCCCTGTGGGGGAATCCCTTGCCGTTTTTAATCAATGAACTTTTATGTGTATTACCAGGACCAACAATTCATTATAGCCATGAGTACTTTTAAATTACTTTTTTTCCTTTAGAAATGTAATTTTGCTCTCGGACTGTTGTAAACACAGGAAACATGTGCCATTTTACAGGCATACTATAGACACCCTCCAGGTATGAATTTAAATGAATATTACACTTTTATTGTTTCGCTTTAAGCATTATTAAAATCGCTGTTCCCGAAAAACTGATGTTTTTAAAACTATTTTGCATTGATACATGTCCCCTGGGGCAGGACCCAGGTCCCCAAACACTTTTTATGACAATACCATGCATATAAGCCTTTAAAATTTTCAATTTTGATTTCTCCCATAGACTTTTAAAGGGTGTTCCATGGCTTTCGAATTGTTCGCTATTGGGCGAACTGGCGAACACCCGATCTTCGAGTCGAACTTAAGTTCGACTCGAACATCAAGGCCATCCTTAGTGATCAGTGTTTTTTTATAGCACTGATCACTGTATTGGTGTCACTGGTCACCAAAAAGTATCACTTGGGGTCAGATTTGTCCTCCACAATGACGCAGTCCTGCTAAAAATCACCAATCCTCACCATTACTAGTAAAAACAATAAAAAAAATGAAAAGTCTCTAAATCTTTCCCCTTTTTTGTAGATGCTATAACGTTTGCACAAACCAATCAATATACACTTATTGTAGCAGAATACATATTGGCATAAACTGATGTATATGTATTATAGCAAAAAGATAAAAATATTGTTTTTTTTTTATTTCAAAATTGTCACTCTTTTTTTGTTTATAGCACAAAAAATAAAAACCGCAGAGGTGATCAAATACCACCAAAAGAAATCTTTATTTGTGGGAAAAATAGGAACTCAATTTTATTTGGGTACAGTGTCGCACGTCCATGCAATTGTCGGTTAAAGTAACACAGTGTCGTATCACAAAAAATGGCCTGGTAATTAAGGGGGTTATTTTTTTCCTTTTTTGCTATTTTTTAACTAACACACTGTGACCAGAGCAATAAAGTGTTACCATAGTAGTACTTTACTTCTCTGGGGAGGTTATCAGGATTTTTTTTTTTTTTTTTACACACTATGATTGTTTATAACAGTGATAATCATTTTTCTAAGTTATAAACAACCATTTTTTCTAAATGAAATCCATTCATCCAGTGTGTACTATTGTGATTGGCTGTGATTGGCCACAGCTAATCACATGGTACTGATGGGCTGTGATCAGCCCTGTCTGAACCATGTGATCACTCTGACCAATCGCAAAGATCAACTCAATAGTATACAATGGATGGTAAGAATTGAGGCCATCCATTGTGTACAATTGCCATGTGACATGCTGTGATTGGTCACAGTGATCTCATGGTACTGGCAGTGGCCCCATACACTGATCTGTCATCTGCTGTTTTCGCTGGGGAGTGCTCAAGGCGTGATCTTGGGAGGATGTCAAATTATATCCACCCAGGATAGGAGACCTTGTGTCTGGCCATCATTTGTCTATAGGCCGCGTAGGAAGTAGTTATCAAGCACCACATTTTCCCCAGGTATTGATATCAGGGTTTTTCGGTGGTGGACCAATGAGGGGCTCTACTGAATTAACCCTTTCTTCACCTACAGGGGACTCTTCACTGTTCAACATTGTATTGGTAACCTGAAAATGTCCCTAACTGAGCGATTTTGTTTTGATCAAATCTCCCATTTTTTTCTAATCTCTTTGGCTCCATTTGTTCAACCTCCCTTTTTTGACAGCCTACCTGAAATTGAGTACTAGGGACCAGGGTTAGAGGCAGGCCTGGACTGGCCATAGAGCACACCAGGCATCTGCCAGGCTCAATCTCCGGGCTACAGTCTGATGCCTGGTGATGACCGGGCTGCACAGCGGGAGGTAAGCAGCAACCGCAGCCTGGAGAGGGTTAACACAGGCCGTGGTCACCACTCACCTCCCGCTATGCGACCGTGGCTGTGTCCCCTCTCCGGGCTCTCCTGCCCTGCCAACAATGTCATCTAGATCTGAACACTGAACAGAGTGAGTGCAGAGATCCGTGGTTACTAGGCAGCAGGTCGGATCCAATTAAAACAGCAATCGCTGTCCACGCATGCACGCTGTGGCCAGTGATAGCTAAGCAATGGGGGCGCTGCCAGGGCTGGGGCCGCTGATGTCATGGAAACATATGATGTCAGGAGACCCCACCAACCTAGGCAGATTACATCTATTCAGAAAACCGAGGGGAGTGAAGGAGACCGTAAACGTGAGAAGTTTAAGTGCACAGAGAGACGTGAAGCCATCAGATCTGGAGTGCATACAAGGAAAGGAGACACAGAAGGAAAACAGGTAAACGAGAAAAGGCAGACCAAGGAGTAATGGGGGACACAGGAAAGTGTAAATATATAAAGATGAATGATGTCAAAAAGGAGACAAGGAAGGGGGAAGAAGAGGAGAAGGAGGGAAGAAGAAGGTATAGAAAAAAAAGGGGCATATATAAATATAAAAGAAGAGAGAGAGAGAGAAAAAGGAAACAGAAAAAGAAAGACAAAGGAGAGTAAAATAAGAGAAAAATCCGAGTGAAAAATAAAAAAGGATAAAGACTACTCTGCTGATAGGATGACATTGTTGGAGGGGTGGGAGAGCCAGTAGAGGACACACAGGCTGAATCCTGCCTCTGCCCTGCTAAAAGGTAGGACTGTTCAGGGGAGGCGGAGAGTAAAAGGGGCCACTGTGATTACAGAGACAAAGAAGGGGGCATGACTGCAAGGGGCACTGTGATTGGGGGCTGTGATTGGTAGGGGAACTGGGATGAAAAGGGAACTGCACTGTAAAGGGGGACTGTATTTATTACAGTTTCCTTTAGAGTACAATCCCCTTTATATGACAGTGCCACATTACATTACAGTGCGGATGACTGACCCCGTGATTATGCCGTCACCAACCGCCCTCGCAAACGGGTGGTTGCTGGAAAATTGGCTGGTCAGTCTAAATTGCCCGGGACAGTCCTGGTTAGAGGGGTGGTATCTCTATGGTTTATGAGCTGTTACTCACTTCTACCCAAAGGTTACTGTATACGTGGTCATGAGAGAATGACCTTGCACAGGACCTTGAATGAGATTGCTGGTATTTTCATTTCAAATCTTTTATTTTTTTACACCCTCTTCCCTTTTTTCTACCTAGCCCTCGCCCCCTTTTTGTCTTCTTCTTCTTCCACCACTCTGCTCTCTTCTTTTCCTATCCCTTCTCCTCTATTCTCTCTATACCCCCCCAACCCCCCCCTTTCTCTTCTCTTTTTCATCAACATCATTTGCCTGATTACTATTGTCTAGTTGCATGTACTTGGTCTCATGTTGTAGTTGCAGCTGATTTCCCTCCAAAAAACTTATATACCATAACTTCTTTGGAGACCATTCATTTATCTTAAGTTTGGTTTCCCATTAGTCTCCCTTATGAGTTAGGTTATATTAACTCCTGATGTTCAGGGTATGTCACTACTCACATTTGCTGTTTGTATTACTATGCATTTTTTTTTTTGCAATCTATTTTAAATGTTGCACTCCGTTTACACATATCTTGTGTTCACATTCTTTGATTCAAATATATAAGTTGTCTAGATATGTCATTACATACCTCATGTTATCTATTCTTTAAATAGATATTGCCTATTTTGCATTCTTTGTATATGCAATAACTTTTTAATGAAATACAGAATAAACATACGCTTATCAATATCAGCTGGAAGTATCTTATGAAGTGACTGACAAAATGGCAGCTATTCCAGTGTCGTAGAAGGCTTTAAGTCTAGCCTCAAAACTCCATTGTAATTGTCTTGTAAAACTGATGCAGAAAGTCACGATAATACAGCAACCACTACTGTAACCAGCCTTCCCATTTGCTTTTTTTTGCTATTTTTGTTTTTATTTTTTTGAACTGTGACATTTTTTCAGATTAACCATTTTAACTGCTACAATACTAATTGACAACATGAAAATGCAACAGACAAATATGGAGTTCAAAGCCAAAATGATAGATCATTTATACTATCATCGTTATACAGAAAAATCTGACTGTTTTTGTACAAACTTCTGTAAAACGGTATCTTTGGTACACATAAATAATGTATCCCATTATCATAAATACTTTTATCTACTAAATAACCAGCAAACATATTATCCCATCAGGAAAACATGTTCTCCAGTAAGAAGTTTACATAAATGCACAGGTTTGCAATTATATTTTTTTATTTGCATTCCTCTCAGAGCTGTTTGTTATGTTTTTTGTCAAAGAAATCTTTTCATGAGCAAAATCTCTTTTATAGATATCAATTTATGTGAAATTTCTGTCTGTTAGGACTTATGTTTGGGCGGAAAAAGAATACAATGTTTGTATCCTTCAGTGGTAATGAGGCAACTAAAAGGTGAAATGTCGCATGCGATTTAAAAAAAGTACTTTTTTAAGCATAATAAATAAAACCCAAAAAGTAATTGTGATAAAAAAAATACTAAATGTAAAAGCATTACCAAATAATGAAGGCTAACAAAATATGTTTAGCTGTATAACATAATAAATAAATACATAAATAAATAAATAAATAAAAACTGTTTACCAAAAATTATTTATAAATCCACAAAAATTGTTTTAATGAAAATCACAGGTTACATAGTTACATAGTAGGTGAGGTTGAAAAAAGACACAAGTCAATCAAGTTCATTCTATGTGTGTGATTATATGTCAGTATTACATTGTGTATCCCTGTATGTTGCGGTCGATCAGGTGCTTATCTAATCGTTTTTTTAAACTATCGATGCCCCTCTCTGAGACCACCACCTGTGGAAGGGAATTCCACATCCTTGCTTCTATTACAGTAAAAAAAAAACTCTACGTAGTTTAAGGTTAAACCTCTTTTCTTCTAATTTTAATGAGTGGCCACATGTCTTGTTAAGCTCCTTTCCACAAAAAAGTTTTATCCCTATTGTGGGGTCACCAGTATGATATTTATAAATTGAAATCATATCCCCTCTCAAGCGTCTCTTCTCTAGCGAGAATAAGTTCAGTGCTCGCAAACTTTCTTCATTACTAATGTCTTCCAGTCCCTTTATTAGCTTTGTTGCCCTTTGTACTTGTTCTATTTCCAGCACATTCTTCCTGTGGACTGGTGCACAGAACTGAACAACATTCTCCAGGTGCGGCTGGACCAGAGTCTTGTAGAGTGGGAGAATTATCGCTTTATCCCTGGAGTTAATCCCTTTTTTAATGCATGCCTATATTCTGTTTGCTTTGTTAGCAGCAGCTTGGCATCGCATGCCATTGCTGAGCCTATCATCAACTAGGATCCCCATGTCCTTTTCCATCCTAGAATCCCCCAGAGGTTCTCCCCCCGTGTATAGATTGCACTCATATTTTTGCCATCCAAATGCATTATTTTAAATTTTTCTGCATTAAACCTCATTTGCCATGTAGTTGCCCAACCCATTAATTTGTTCAGATATTCTTGCAAGGTTTCCACATCCTGCAGATAAGTTATTGGCTTGCTTAGCTTAGTATTGTCCACAAATACAGAGATTGAACTGTTTACCCAATCCTACAAAGTCATTTATGAACAAATTAAATAGGATTGGTCCCAGCACAGAACCCTGTGGCACCCCACTACCCACCCCTGATCATTCCAAGTATTCTCCATTTATCACCACCCTCTGAACTCGCCCCTTATAGCCAGTTTTCAAGCCATGTACTCACCCTATGGTCCATGTCAACTGACCTTTTTTTGTACAGTAAACGTTTATGGGGAACTATGTCAAATGCTTTTGCAAAATCCATATACACCACGTCTACGGGCTTTCCTTTACCTAGATGGCAACTCACCTCCTCAAAAAAGGTTTGGCAAGAACACTTTTTCATGAATCCATGCTGATTACTGCTAATGATACTGTTTTCATTACTAAAATCTTGCATATAGTCCCTTATCATCCCCTCCAAGAGCTTGCATACTATTGATGTTAGGCTAACTGGTCTGTAATTCCCAGGGATGTATTTTGGAACAATTTTAAATATTGGTGCTACATTGGCTTTTCTCTAATCTGCTGGTACCATTCCAGTCAGTAAAAATTAGAAACAATGCTCTGGAGATTACTTGACTGAGTTCCCTAAGCACCCTCGGGTGCAAGCCATCCGGTCCCAGTGATTTATTAATGTTAATTTTCCCAAGTCTAATTCTAATTCTATCCTCTGTTAGCCATGAGGGTGAATCCTGTGATGTGTCATGAGGATAAACACTGCAGTTTTGGTTACTGAAGCCCCCCCGATTCCCCCGTGAAGACTGAGGAGAAGAATAAATTCAATACCTTCGCCATCTCCCCATCCTTTGTAACCAGATGTCCTTCCTCATTCTTTAACCGCTTGCCAACCACATCACACTGATATACGTAGCAGCACAGTGGTGTAGTGGTTAGCACTCTCACCTAGCAGTAAGAAGGGTCGCTGGTTCCAATCCCAACCACGACACTACCTGCCTGGAGTTTGCATGTTCTCCCTGTGCCTACCTGGGTTTCCTCTGGGTACTCTGGTTTCCTCCCACAATCCAAAGACATGCAGGTAGGTTAATTGGCTTCTGTCCAGAATTGGCCCTAGTATATGAATGGGGACCTTTGATTGTGGGCTCCTTGAGGGACAATTGTAGACACTCACTCAGGATGGGCTGGTGTCTTTATTCAACCTAACTAACTATGAAACTATGAGAAGGGCTCGAACAGGCAGAATCACGTACCTGTATGTTGCCCTTCAGGAAGCAGCCAGTGGGCACATGCACACCTGCAGCAAGCTCTGTGAGTCTGGTAGTGGGTCCTGCGGACTCGATCGCTGTGGGATTGCCTCATGGGGAGAAAGAACAGGGAGAAGCTAATGTAAACAAGTATCTCCCTGTTCTGCCTAGTGACAATGTCACTGATCTCTGCTCCCTGTGATTGGAGCAGAGATCAGTGATGTGTCACACACAGCCACGCCCTCCCACAGTTAGAAACCCACCACAGGACATGCTTAACCCCTACACTGCCACATAGTGGTTAACCCCTTCACTGCCAGTGTAATTTACACAGAAATCAGTGCATTTGTATAGCACTGATTGTATAAATGACAATGGTCTCAAAAATGTCCGAAGTGTCTGCCATAATGTTGCAGTCATGATAAAAATCGCTGATTGTTGGCATTTAATAAAAATTCCATAAAACTATCCCCTATTTTGTAAACTCTAACCTTTGCACAAACCAATCAATAATCGCTTATTGCGATTTTTTTACCAAAAATATAAGAATATATATCGGGCTAAACTGAGGAAAAAAATTTTTTTTAGATATTTTTGGTGGATATTTATTATAGCAATATGTAAAAAAGAATGTGTTTTTTTTTTTCAAAATTGTCGCTCTTTTTTTGTTTATAGAACAAAAAATAAAAACCGCAGGGGTGATCAATTAGCACCAAAAGAAAGCTCTATTTGTGAGAAAAAAAAGAACGTCAATTTTGTTTGGTAGCCACTTCGCAATTGTCAGTTAAAACTACGCAGTGCCTAATCACAAAAAGTGCTCTGGTCAGGAAGGGGGAAAATTCTTCCGGGGCAGAATTGGTTATGGGGCCAATATGGTATGTCCTCCTTTTTTACTGTTTACATACTTAAAGAATTTCTTGGGTTTTTTTTTTCTCTCCCCTGCTATGTGTCTTTCGTGTTCTATCTTAGCTGCCCTAATTGCACCCTTACATTTCTTGTTGCGTTCTTTATAAAATTTGAATGCTGATGATGATCTCTCAACCTTGTATTTTTTGAAGGCTTTCTCTTTTGCTTTTATATGCATTTTTACAATGGCGTTAAGCCAGGACTTTTGTTCGCTCTTTTAAATTTATCACCCAATGGGAAGCACTGGCTAATGTCCTTATTTAATATGTTCTTAAAGCAAACCCATCTCTCCTCCGTGTTCTTTGTTCCTAAAATGTTATCCCAATTTGTATCTTCTAGCAAGGTTCGTAGTTTAGCAAAATTGGCTCTTTTGAAATTCAGTGTCTTTGTATTTCCCTTAGGTTTCCTATTTGTGTGATTTATACTGAAGCCAATTGACCTGTGATCCCTTTCTCCTAAATTGCCCCGTATTTCCAGATCCATGATCAGGTCTGTATTGTTGGTAATCAGTAGATTTAGTAACGCTTTATTTCTAGTTGGTGCATATACCATCTGACCCATGAAATTGTCCTGCAAGATATTTAGTAACTGGCGAGCCTTAGATGATTGTGTGGTTCCCTCTGCCCAGTCTATGTCTGGATAATTAAAATCCCCCATTATGATAACACTTCCCATCCTTGCTGTTAATCCAGATTATGATAGGAGGTCTGCCTCCCCTCCTCCCTCAGGTTAGGGGGTCTATAGCATTCTCCCAGTATTATTTCCCCTTAGCTTCATCCCTTTAGAGCTCTACCCATAAGGATTCCACCTCTTCCATTAGTGATGTCATCTCTCACATTCATTTGTACATTATTCTTGATATACAGGCATACCCCTGCCCCCTTTTTACCCTCTCTAGCACTGCTATCAAGGGTATACCCTTGAATGGTTACCAGCCAATCATGAGAGCTGTTGAACTAAGTCTCTGAAATCCCCACAAAATCCAAATCCTCCTCATACAACAGTATCTCTAGTTCACCCATCTTGTCCACCAGGCTCCTGGCATTGGTGAACATGCCACGTAGTTTAGACTGGTCCCATACTATCCTCTTATTGGGTGTTCCAAGATCGCAACTAGGACTTGTTATTCTTCCCGAGAATACTAACTTGGAGGTCCTTTTCCTCAATTTAGCTCCCAAGTCCCTAGAATCGTTCTTTAGGACACTCCATCTGCCTCTGACTTTGTCATTGGTGCCAATGTCCACCATGACAGCCAGGTCTTCCCCAGCCTCTCGCAGTAATCTGTCCACCAGATCCATGATATGCCAAACCCGAGCGCCCGGTAGACAGCATACAGTTTGGCGCTTCAAGTCTTTGTCACAGATCGCCCTCTCTGTCCTTCTAAGAATAAAGTCCCCAACAACCAGAAACTGTCTATCCTTTCCTTTTGCTTCCCCCCTCTCACTGGAGAAACATTTCCCCTGGCAGAGTCCCTCAGCTCCAGGAGTGCTGGTCCCTGACTGGTTTCACCAATGTCACTCAATGGAGTGTATTTATTGGGATGCTCCAGCCCAGGATCAGCCTGCCTGGCCCTTTTCCCTCTATCATTCCTGACTGTCACCCATTTACTCTTTTCTGGTGCCTGCACCTCATTGTCTTCACTGGCCTCTGTGCTGGCCCCTGCTGGCACCTGTCGGGTAGGTTCTCTGCTCTCCTTTAGTATGGAGGGTCTTCTCAGTGCTGACAGTTGCTTCCCTAGATTCAGAACCTGGGCTTCCAGGGAAACAATGTGCTTACATTTTGCACAGCAGTATTCACCCTTGATCGGATAATCAAGGAAAGCATACATGCCACGAGATGTATACCAAGTCGCATCTCAACACCCACTGGGCATCGTACATACCAATTTAATGAGGACTGGGATTATACCCTGTCCAAATTACCTAACGACTAGTTTACTTACACTACTACTCAACAATACAATACACAGGTACTCAACAAGAAAATACACAGGTACTTGCAACCACGTGCACCATCAGACCCATATGCACTCATAGACCCATGTGCACATGCAGACCAATGTGCACCCGCAGACCCACGTGCTCTCACAGACCCATGTATACTCGCAGACCCACGTGCACTCACAGACAATGTGCACCTACAGACAACGTGCACTTGCAGACCCACGTGCACTCGCAGACAACATGCCTCGCATCCTACGTGCACTCACAGCCCACTTGCACTTGCAGCCTACGTTCACTCGCAGCCCACGTGCATTCGCAGCCCACATGCACTCACAGCCCACGTGCACTCACAGACTCACATGCACTCGCAGACCCACGTGCACTCGCAGACCCACGTGCACTCGCAGACGATGTGCCTCGCATTCCTACGTGCACTCATGGCCCACTTGCACTTGCAGCCTACATTCACTCGCAGCCCAAGTGCATTTGCAGCCCATGTGCACTCACAGCCCACCTGCACTCACAGCCCACCTGCACTCGCAGCCCATGTGCACTTGCAGACAACGTGCCCTCACAGCCCACGTGTACCCACTGACAATGTGCACTCGCAGCCCACGTGCACTCACAGCCTATGTGCACTCACAGACCACATGCACTTGCAGCCTTTGTGCACTTGCAGCCTATGCACACTCGCAGACCACGTGCACTCGCAATACACAGGTACACACAATACACAGGTACACACAATGCACAGGTACTAATGATCCACACATTAATCAGACAACACTTAGGTGCTCACACTACACAGGTACTTTGAACTCTGTTATAACCTCCTGTTTTCCACTCTGATTTTTTAAAAGGATTTCTCCTTTTCTTTGTAAAACTCAATGAATATAAAATTATAAAAAAAATAAAATAAATCACATTGAAAAACACTTCCTAGCATTTCTGACCCTGGCCATCTTGAGTGAAGGCAAATGATTCATGTAACATATACCTACTGGAATCCGTCTTCCTTTAACCCAGGCACACAGACAGGAGGATGTGCTTAGCTGAGAAAACCCCTCCTTACCTCCTGAAGACTCCTGGAATGTATGACATCATTTTCATAGGCATGGAAACCAGGAAGTAACTGAAGAAATGTAGAAAAAAGTTAAAAACAAGTAAATATGATATACTTTTGTATCTATTTACTAATGCTAGCAGCATGCGGATTAGAAATAGTCAATATTGATTGAGAGATTGATGTTCTGCTTTAAATATTATGTTTATATTTCCCATTTGTGAGAGAAAAAGCAGGTATCCAGTTTGGCTGTGAAAGGGTGTTATTTGTTCATGAAAGCTGGCCAAACCAGGCCTCATTATGTCTTTGATATTGCCTTTATCAAGCAAGCAATTTCCTTCATTGGGTATCTCTCAGTCCTCGGAAAACTGTCCTACAGAGGGACTGTGTGGTGGCAGCCATGTAAATAAAAAGCTGATGTAAAACATCTTGATAGAGATGTACTTGAACAGTAAAAGGGTTAAATGTGTCCCTAGGGATTGCTTTCTAACTGTGGGGAATGTGCTTTCACTAAAGGAAAACAGAGATCTGTATTTTTGCTTAGCAGAAACACAAGATCTCCATTTTCCCCTCTGGCAGAACAGCAGTCTGCCTTGTTTACATAGGCAGACTGCCATTCTGCCTCTCTCTGAACAATCGCTGGATTGGACACAGTTGGAGCGGGTCTTCGGGTGGCGTGCCCCAGACCAGGAGGAAGAAGTTCCGTACAGGTATGTGATTTTGCGCTTAAGTGTGATATGTGTGGTATGTGATTTTGCCGCAGTATATGTGCGTGGGGCGGTGCTTAAGTGGTTAAACACGTTCTAAGCAATAACACTATTTATTGGATAGTGACTCTCTAAGAATTATGAATAACATCTGAACAATTTTTTTAAACTTCCATGACAATAAGTTTTTTTTATGTACTGTACATCATTACACCTTTCATTTTTCTTCTTAAAAGTCTTCACTATAATCTAGACATCCCACACTACCCTACACTCTCCTACTCAAATCATGACATTAATTACCTGTTAATGCAATACAGTAATGCAATTCTACTGTGAATTACTGCTACAGTTCAATATCTGTAAATCAGAATCTGTAGCTTATATATTAGAAAATACTAAAAATACATTTATATTTTTTTTAATTGAACAAAAAAATGCTTTAAAATAGTACTGTGAGATTATCTATGTCATCTTTCTATGTAACATTTGCAATTCATATTTATCAATGTTAAATTGCCTTTTGGCTTTTATTGCTCAATGGAGTATGTTGCAAATACAGTGTATTACACTAATTTTGTCCCAAGTGAATTTATTTAATATATAGAGTGAGATGACTACATCCCAGTTAAATTATTAAAGGGACTTATTCAGGTATTGTGGTGAACTCAATGTCTAGATCTATACAAGATATGGTTTCTGTGGCTGGCTTTGCATAAGTATGGTTATAATATAACTCTATAGTTTGCATAATAAATCAAATAAAAAATAGAAAAATGTTAGGGAAGCATTTGCGTTTTGCAAGCTAAATATTTTATACAGGCAAAATCCATCCAATATTAAATAAGTGCAAAGGTCTTCCCATCAGCCATGAGAAAATTCAAACTATCGCATGCTAATATCTCTTTGAAGAAGTACAATCAGAAAATCATAAAATGATCAAACAATGGATGTTTGTTTTGCACACTTCTGTTATCTTTACAGTTCATTACAGAACATTTTTCCAAACTGGACTAGCTTAGACCTATGAATTATGCATTTAACAAAGGCCTAATAACTAGTGCCGATTTATCTAAGAAAAATGCTATTTCGATTTCAGGTTATTCCAAACAGGAGAGTAGTTTTAGTTTGTAGAATATACTTATATTAATTAGAATAAAAATGTTCTTAAAGGTATGTTGGGTGTGCACATGTGTTGTACAAAGCTGTCATTGAAATGTGATCTGTTATGCTTAAAAGTAACCGGTGTACATAATATATATCTAGTAATTAAGCTTTAAAACAAGCCTTCATTGACCTCTGTAGCTGCAGGCACTGTGGAACAAGTATTCTCAAAATCAAGCACTGAATTAATTTAAACTCCATCTAAATTCTCTATTGTTTTTTAGTCCCCTTTCACACCTGAACAATCTGTTTCTTAATTTCCAAGGCGGCATGAAGATTCCCATTATATTGAAAGGTACCATGCTATTTCGTACTGCTGCTTGCCATGTAAAAAAGTATATGAGCTTTTTTTGGGCAGAATCTTGCATTTCGGGCCTATAGACTTCAATAGAAGACCATGAAATGCATTTTAGCTTATGCTAGACAGTGCTAGAGGGGATAGAAGAAATTGAGCAAGGCTTTTAAATCGTTTCCTTAAACTCCAACAGATCAGACAATGTACTGTGGCTGAAGCTAAGGAGTTGCTATTCTATGACAGGAATATGAATGGTCACAACATCTAAGCAGCTACAGTGCCTTGAAAAAGTATTCACACCCCTTTAAAATTTTCCACATTTTGTCATGTTACAAATGTACATTTATTTTATTGGGATTTTATGTAATAGACCAACACAAAGTGGCACATAATTGTGAAGTGGAACGAAAGTGATACATGGTTTTTATTTTTTTTTACAAATAAATATCTGAAAAGTGTGGTATGCATTTGTCTTCAGCCCCCTGAGTCAATATTTTGTAGAACCACCTTTTGCTGCAATTACAGCTGCAAGTCTTTTTTGGGATGTCTCTACCAGCTTTGCACATCTAGAGAGTGACATTTTTGCCCATTCACATCTGCAAAATAGCGCAAGCTCTATCAAATTGGATGGAGAGTGTCTGCGAACAGCAATTTTTAAGTCTTGCCACAAATTCTCATAATTGGATTTAGTTATGGACTTTGACTGGGCCATTCTAACACATAATTATGCTTTGATCTAAACTATTCCATTGTAGATCTGGCTGTATATTTAGGGCCATTGTACTGCTGGAAGGTGAAGCTCCACCCCAGTCTCAAGTCCTTTGGAGACTCTAACAGGTTTTCTTCTAAGTTTCTTCTAAGATCATCTTAGAATCTAAGATTTTTCTAAGATTCTAAGATACTTCTAAGTATTTGGCTCCATCCATCTTCCCATCAATTCTAAACAGCTTCCCTGTCCCTGCTGAAAAAAAATTATCCCCATAACATGATGCTGCCACCATCATGTTTAACGGTGGGGATGATGTGTTCAGGGTGATGTACAGTGTTAGTTTTCCACCACACATAGCATTTTGCTTATAGGCCAAAAAGTAAAATTTTGCATTGTTTTACTGCAAGTTTAACGCAGTCTATTTTAGTGTGCGATATGTGGCGTTTAACGCAGTACATTTCTGTGCATTAGTGCATGCTTAACACAGTATATTTCAGTGCGTTATCTTCCGTTTAATGCAGTACAGTTCAGTGTGTTACTGAAAGTTGAATGCTTTATATTTCAGTGCGTTATCTTCTGTGTAATGCAGTATGGTTCAGTGCATTACTGCAATTTTAACGCAGTATATTTCAGTGTATTATATTTTGTTTAACGCAGTACAGTTCAGCGCATCTGTCACATACCTGGTTCGTGGGCTTGATGTGTAGAGGAGGGCCTCTCGTACCACAACAGCTTATGGGTTACTGAAGGTGAGACAGCAGCCACAGAAGCACTGTGCCATAGAAGTGCCTGAGATCAGTCCTGTAGTCTGTATGGCTGGTTGTCCCTGGATGGATGTGTAGTAGGCAGGCAGGTGGTGGATAGGCAGACCAGGGCCGTGGCAGGCTGGGATTTCAGCTAGAGTGGTATCCAGATGCAGATTGCAGAGCAGAGCCGTGACAGGCTGGATGAGCAGGTGCAGGGTCAGGCAAGCTGGGTAGGTAATGTTCAGGCAGATAAACAGAACATCAGGCAGAAGAGAACTCCAACACAAGCCGGGGTCGGGGTTTCAAGCAGACAGCATTAGTGAGAACAAGCTAGATCAAGATAAGAGGTCAGCATAGGTAACAGGCCAGAACACACAAAAGCTGCAGACCAAACAGCAATGAGTCTATGCAAAAGCTCAGTTTAAATAGCCCGCCTGGCATACGTGGGTACGCCGATGTGGCAATGCATGTGCGTACGCCACTGTGACACTGCACTAGTGCATATGTGTGTACACTGATGTGCCAATGCTCTAGTGCGCAATAACCTCCAAGTGTACTGCGGAGCTGTCTTTTCAAACAGCATCACTGCAAGTTTAACGCTGTATATTTCAGTGCATCATCTTTTGTTCAATGCAGCACAGTTCAGTGCATTACTGCAAGTTTAACTCAGTATATTTCAGTGCGCTATCTTCTGTTTAACACAGTACAGTTCAGTACGTCACTGCAAGTTTAACGCCATTTATTTCAGTGTGTTATCTTCCATTTAACACAGTACAGTTCAGTTCGTTACTGCAAGTTTAATGCTATATATTTCAGTATGTTATCTTCCGTTTAATGCAGTACAGTTCAGTGCTTCACTGCAAGTTTAATGCTGTATATTTCAGTGTGTTATCTTCCTTTTAATGGAGTACATTTCTGTATGTTAGTGTACGCTTAACACAGTATATTTCACTGCATTATCCTCCGTTTAATGCGTTATAGTTAAGTACGTTACTGCAAGTTAAACGCTGTATATTTCAGTGCATTAGTGCACTTTAGCGCAGTATATTTCTGTGCCTTACTGCACATTTGACGCAGTATATTTCAGTGCATCAGTGCAGTTTTACTATATAGTGTATCGTGGAGTGTCTGTGTAGTAGTGTGTACTCAAATTAAAGTGCACCAAACACCACTTTCCATTGATTAAAGTGCATCTTGTCTATCCGAAGCTCTCGCTCCATAACATTAGCTCTCACAGCTCCGGGAGCCCTCTCATCTTCCCTGGGAACCACCCAGCCATCTCACGGACACTGTATGGGTAAGATTGGAAATCAGAGGCACGTTTACTAGAGACATATCTCACAAGCCGCACTTCAGCCCTCCCACCTCATGGACCATTTCCTGTGTAGGCCGCAATCCCCGGCCTCAATTAAACCCGGCGGCAGACACCGCAGATCCACCAGATGTGCCCCGCTGGTTTATCTCTCCCTATTCACTGAAAAGCCCCCACCTAAGCCACAGGCACACGACCAACCTGCTATGGCAGGTGACAGTGGAGGTGCTAGATCTAAAATTGCAGGCCCTGCTTCAAAGCCTCACACACAACATAGCCAAGGAGGTGGGCAAACTTGCACATGAACTTAGAGGTGAAATAGATCAACTAGGGGAATGCACCGATACCCTAGAATCCAAATTTGATGATATGGTGCAATATGTTCACATTGTGGAAGATGAAATTGCCAATCTTAAAAATGCAGTGTCACAATTGCAAATGCAGCAAGAAGACCTTCTCCTATCTGCACCGACTCCTAGGAAATGTCACTGGCGTCTTAACGGATCTCTCCTTAACACACCTGCAACCTATGTACATCTGCAACAAAAACTGACTGAATTCCTTAAACTCAATAAAGGTTCAGTGTCGAAGACCTCTACTTTGTGGGAAGCCCACAAGGACTTCTTCAGGGGTGAGTGCATCGCCTCTGGATCTCACCTTAAAAAAGATCGAGCCCTTCAACGCTCATCTCTATTGACTCAATTATCTGAAGCCAAAAAGGACCTATTCAAATCCCCCACAATGGATTATCTCTGCACAGTATTACGAAATCGCATTCAAACCCTGGATCTAGGTAGGTTCACTAAATCCTTGCTTTGGTCTAAACAGAAATTCTATGAGTTTGCTAACAAGACTCACAAAATGTTAGTCAATTAACTGAAGCCAAGACTCCATGCTTCCATGCCTGATTTTTTGATACAGACCGATGGAAAACCCAACGTACTGCCCCCAGGCTATGAATAAAGGGGTGGGGGACTTTTATCAGAAACTGTATAACTGCCTATCCACAGACCCATAATCTCAGTTCACTCAAGGTAAAGTCGATGCATTTGTTGACTCCCTAAATATTCCCACCCTGTCCCCTGACGACCGCTCGGGTCTTAACGCATATATTACTGCTGAAGAAATCACTATGGTCATTAACCAACTCCCATTCCACAAATCTCCAGGCCCTGATGGACTCTCCTATTCTTACTATAAAAAATCCCTTAGAATTTTTTTTGCCTCATATGGAGGCTTTTTTTTTGTCTTACTGATAAATGGGAAGATCCCCCATGCACAGTTCCTACATGCCTTCATATCAGTCATTCCGAAACCAGAAAAGGGTTTATCGCTACCTGACAATTATCGCCCATAGCTCATCTAAATTCTGATAAAAAAAATTTCACTAACATTCTAGCAAATAGACTCTCCCTACTACTCCCTTCGCTAATACATAAAGACCAAGTGGGGTTTGTTCCCACTAGACATACAGAGGACAAAAAAACTAGGCGTACCATAGACCTTATAGACCTTTTGACCAAAACTAAAAGTGCTGAGCTTAGAAGCTCAGAAAGCATTTGATCGCTTAAATTGGTCATTTATAGGGGAGCAACGGATCGTCACCGATCCGTGATCTGAACGGGTCACCCCGCTTGGTTCGGCACACGCCGCGATCCGCGGAGCGCTCTGCGGTCTCGGCCTTAGGAAAGGCCGCGGCTTCGGCCTAGCTCCGAAGCGGCAGCCATCTTTCTACACCCAGGCTGTTTACACTGATTGCTCCGACGGAGCGATCACTTGTAAACAAACCGGCGTCATGTCATGACCCTGGTTCCTCTCTCCCCTCTCTGTACTAACCTGTACAGTGGAGGGGAGGGATCCTGAGATGGAAGCAGCCATCCCTCCATATCCTGCAGTACCCAGCAATACCCTGGCAATACTCTGCAGTACCCAGCAATACCCTGCCAATACTCTGCAGTACCCAGCAATACCCTGCCAATACTCTGCAGTACCCACCAATACCCTGCCAATACTTTGCAGTACCCACCAATACCCTGCCAATACTCTGCAGTACCCTGACAATACTCTGCAGTACCCAGCAATACTCTGCAGTACCCAGCAATACTCTTGCAATACTCTTGCAATAACCCAATACTCTAGCAATACCCCAATACCCTGTCAATACTCTAGCGATGCCCTGCCTATACTCTAGCGATACCCTGCCTGCCAATACTCAGCAATACCCTGCCTGCCAATACTCAGCAATACCCTGCCTGTCAATACTCAGCAATACCCTGCCTTCCAATACTCAGCAATACCCTGCCTGCCAATACTCAGTAATACCCTGCCTGCCAATACTCAGCAATACCCTGCCTGTCAATACTCAGCAACACCCTACCTGCCAATACTCAGCAATACCCTGCCTGTCAATACTCAGGAATACCCTACCTGTCAATACTCAGCAATACCCTGCCTGCCAATACTCAGCAATACCCTGCCTGCTAATACTCAGCAATACCCTGCCTGCCAATACTCAGCAATACCCTGCCTGTCAATACTCAGCAATACCCTGCCTGCCAATACTCAGCAATACCCTGCCTGCCAATACTCAGCAATACCCTGCCTGCCAATACTCAGCAATACCCAGCCATACTCTGCAATACCCAGCCATACTCAGCCGTGCCCAGCCATACTCAGCTGTGCCCAGTCATACTCAGCCGTGCCCAGCCGTACCCAGGCATACCAAGCCGTACTCAGCCGTACTCAGCTATGCTCAGCCGTACCCAGCCATACTCAGCCAATATTACAGTGGGGGAGATTGTGGATATTACAGTGGGGACTATATGGTGGTGGAATTTTCACAGGTTTTTTCAAATTAAATTATTATTTGCTGATCCGAAAAATGATCCGATCCGTGACTCTGATCCGAGGAACGATCCGATCCGTGAGTTTTTTGATCCGTTGCACCCGTAGTCATTTATGTTTGCCACACTATCAAGATACGGTTTTTCGGGCCCTTTTATACAGGCCTTAAAGGCACTGTATTCGACCCCAACATCCCAGGTACAGATGGCCTCCCATGTCTCAGCGTCATTCCGCCTTAGCAACGGCACCAGACAGGGTTGCCTCCTGTCACCCTTGCTTTTTACCCTTCATTTTGAACCCCTTGCTGCAGCCATACGTTCTCAACCAGATATTTGGGGAGTGGCACTGAGACATCAGGAGTATAAACTGTCCCTTTTGCGGATGACATATTATTAACGGTTACACACCTGCATATTTCACTTCCATCACTTCATGCAACTCTTAAATCATTTGGCAAACTTTCAGGTTTTAAAATCAACCCAACCAAAACTGAAGCCCTTAGCCCTTCCTATAAATGTCTTGACTGACACACTTGCAACCTTGCAAACCAATTTTAAATACCGCTGGTGCTCCCATTCACTCAAATTTCACTTTCACTCACACTCTACCAGGTCAATTTCCCTCCTCTCTTTGCAGAAATCAACAGACTATTAAAATCTTGGACGAAGTTACCCCTGTCTCTAATTGGGAGGATCAACGTCTTTAAAATGTCTATACTCCCCAAACTGCTGTATCTCTTTAAGACTCTCCCAGGTATTGATCCCAATTGCCCAACTTAAAATGCTTCACAGAAATTTCTTAAACTTTGTGTGAAACAATGCATAGAGATGGGAATCACGGTCCCTGCTCATCCATGCTGCATGCTATGGCCCTCCTCTGACAAATTTATCCCCAACTGCGTAAAATCTGTCTAAATCCAATGTTATTTACGCGTTTAATTTGAAAACGTTGTTCCAGTAAATACTCCTTATCCTCCCTGTGCCCACCCTTAGTAAACATCCTCTTTAACCCAGAAATTCCTGATAGCCTATCTTATGATGCCATGTCGCCGTGGACCCAAGCAGGCATATTCCAGCTACGACACTTAGTACACCCAGTGACACTCAAACTACTTTCCTTCTCTGACCTGCAATCTAAACATAAGCTCCCAAAGACGCTCTTTTATTCTTTTCTACATATTAAACATTTTTTCATTACTAGAACCCCACAAATAACTCTAGACGTACCTACCAAATTTGAAATGTTGTGTTCCAGAGGTCCCCATCAACGTCACCAGATCTCCACTATATATAAAATTCTCCATATGCCCTCTCCTATCTCCGAATATAGTCACTCGTATATGAAGAGGTGGTCCCAGATTCTTTATAGGTCTATCTCCTTAGGTGAATGGGGGAAGATTTGGGATGCTACTTTCAGGGTTTCTAGATGTGTAGCCCAGAGAGAGACTGCCTATAAAATACTTATGTTTTGGTACAAGACTCCGGAATTCCTGGCAGCTCAGAAACTGTCACCCCCCCCCCCCCCCCAAAGTCCTTGCTGGAGATGCGGTTCCGCTCTGGGCACCCATTACCACATATTTTGGGAATGCTCTATAATTACGCCTTTTTGATCACAAGTACATGTCCTCTTGGAAATTCCAAAACCCGTCTAACCTATTCATCTCCTATTGGGATTACCGCACCCAAAAATCACTAAACCTCTAAAAAAACTGATGCACTTTATTTTACTGACAGCCAAGCATGTTATACCACAATGCTGGTTAGCTACCACCCCTCCTACCTTTGCAAAATTTCTTTTGGCCAGATATTCGCATAATGGAACACCTTACAGCTGTTATAGATGACTCTCAGCCAAAATTTGACATTATCTGGGGGAATTGGTACTGATCTGAATATAACACGGAAGCGCATTTCACCCCGCCATGAAAAATGTATACTGCTGCTGTCTTTGCAGATCTATGTGAATTGGTCATTAATTGTTCTGATGCTAAGTTTCTATACAATAAGCTTATTTGTAGCACCATGATGTATTACCGTTACTTCTTTTTCTTTATGCTTTCTACGTTTATTTAGAAGTTTTGAGCATTTTGAATACTCCCAATATTCTACATTCTATAATGATTGTAACTCTGCTCAATTACTACAATACCCTTAATGTTTGAAATGTTGCCTTTATTTGTATATCTTGAATACTTACAAATAAACAATAAAAAAAAAAAAAAAAGAATTTCAGATTTAGCCTCGTTTGCTCCTGTTGGCCCACCTTTATACCCTTTATATTTATATTTAGTCAAATTGTAGCTAGTATTAGCTCTAAAGAAATGATCAACAGTAAAGAGGACAAAGAGCAACCTAGTGCCGTTTCCCAGTATAAAGGCCGGTTATCATAAAAAGACATAATCCAGGCCAGTGTTTTAGGACCCAGGCCAATACGGTGTAGAGTTGTTAACAAAAATCACCAATCTACCCACTAAATCACTTTTTTTTTAGCATCTGTTGATAGTATTAAAAAGACAATATTATTCAGTTTTTCAAAGGGAGATAATAAAAGGATTCTAAAAGAGTTTTCCCTAGCTTCTCTACCTGAATGGAATAAACTTGATGTATGAAAAAACAGAGCAAAGGTTGGAGACTTCAAGTCAAAATCTTTGCAACGATTTTAATATTGACACGTAATTACGATATTGGGCAGTGTTAGTCTTCCGCCACACATAGCGCTTTGCTTTTAGTCCAAAATGTTCAATTTTGGTCTCATCTGACCAGAGTACCTTCTTCTGCAAGTCTGCCTTGCCCCCATATGGCTTCTCTCAAACTGCTGTGGATCTCTGCAGCTCTTCTTATGGCTTTCTTTTAATAATGGATTTCTTCTTGCCACTCTTCCATAAAGGCCAGATTTGTGGAGTGCATGACTAATAGTTGTTCTGTGGACAGATTCTCCCACCTGAGCTGTCAATCTCTGCAGCTCCTCCAGAGTTACCATGGACCTCTTGGCTGCTTCTCTGATTAATGCTCTCCTTGCCCGACCTGTCAGTTTAGGTGGATGGCCATGTCTTGGTAGGTTTGCAGTTTTGCCATACTCTTTACATTTTTGGATGATAGATTGGACGGAGCTCTGTGAGATGTTCAAAGCCTGGGATTTTTTTATAACCGAACCCTGTTTTAAACATTCCACAACTTTATCCTTGACCTGTCTGATGTGTTCCTTGGCCTTCATGATGCTGTTTGTTCACTAAGGTTCTCTAACAAACCTCTGAGGGCTTCACAGATCAGCTGTATTTATACTGAGATTAAATTACACACAGATGGACTAATTTACTAATTGGGTGACTTCTGAAGGCAATTGGTTCCACTAGATTTTAGTTTGGGGTATCAGAGTAAAGGGGCTGAATACAAATGCACGCCACACTTTTCACGTATTTATTTGTGGAAACATTTGGAAAACCATTTATCATTTTTCTTACACTTCCCAATTATGTGCCACTTTGTGTTGGTCTATCACAGGGATATGCAATTAGCGGACCTCCAGCTGTTGCAGAACTACAATTCCTATGAGGCATAGAAAGACTCTGACAGCCACAAGCATGACACCCCGAGGCAGGGGCATGATGGGATTTGTAGTTTTGCAACAGCTGGAGGTCCGCTAATTGCAGATCCCTGGTCTATCACATAAAATCCCAATAAAATACATGTACATTTTTGGTTGTAACATGACAAAATGTGGAAAATGTCAAGGGATATGAATACTTTTTCAAGGCACTAAAATTGCAATGATATGTACAGTTTTATTAACAGATAGAAACTTTTAAAAACTGTATTTAGGCATTAGCATTTGTTTTACCCTCCATCATGAAGGGGTTAAGGTGCCAGGTTTCCGGTGCCTAGAAGCTCCTGGTATGTAAATTTGGCCCTGCTCGCAGTAGTGTGAGTGCTCTTGCCCACAACAGAATTAAAGTATATTTAAGCCCACAAACAAACATTTGATACAGTGCAGCTAACCAGTCCTTGGGTGCCATGATTGCATTCAACTTTTACAAGAGATGTTTCTTGTTAGGGTTTACATACAATTCCTTCCTAATTTAATTCCTTTTATGCAAAAAGTCAGTGAATTTCAAATCTCATGCTAATATACTGATGCCTTTGATAATGTTTTTAGAGAATACGAACACATTAACATTCCTAGTTATTGGTCTGTATCCAACATGATGTTATGGATACTCTTTGCAGAAAATGATGTCATCCCAATGTGCCAATGATGATGTAATTCCTGCACACATGGGGAGGCTTTTCTTGCCCCCAGTACCTGAGGGTGTAATTGAAAATGTAATCAAGCAGCATAACTTCAGCCAACAATATTTAATCTGCTATATAACAGACTATATTAGAATTACATAAACTGCTATAGAAGTAGTAATATTTAATATCCCTTAACATAATGCTGGTAAACTTTACTGGAGAAAAAGAATCAGAGACTGAGCAGTAACCTTATGTTCATATACTTTTCAAATTAAGTTTTTTCTTTACAGTCTGTTATTACTAGAAATTGGCTGGTTTTAAAACTAATGTGGTCTGGCGGGCAAAAATGAGTGAAACCGCAAAGCCTGGAGCAACACTAATTACTTGTTTTAATTAGAAGTAGATTTCACAGGAGTAAAATATCCCTGTAGTCCTCTTTTTTTGGTAGGTGTGGGTAAAATGAACTAAAACAAGCCAATAAACTCTCCATTGCCTGAAAAAAAAAGAGTAATGCTAAGGATTTCTACTTGAGATGCATTTACTCCAGTTCTAGCCTACGATGAATAACAGGCAGCAACATTGACTGTGTATTCAAAGGGCCTTTGCAATCAGTATTACAATGAAGCCTCTTATTTTATGCTGCTACATCATAAAAGTTCTTTTTGTTTCATTTACATCCACAAAAAGGGACTTAATCCATGCCCTTTCAGCCTGGTGTATAGAGAATTCCAGTGGGACATACCATTCGTCAGAAGACTTGAAATGGCCCACTCAGAAAACAGCATGCACAGCTTTGAGCTTTTCTTTCCATGTCACTCCAAAAAGAACAATAAATTGCACTTTTCAATCCTTTTACCAGTGGGGTAAATCCTTTCATAACAAATGAAAAAGCAAATTTTATCACTGGTTGCTATGTTGCAAATTAGATTTCAAGAAAGTGTAAGGCTAAAAAAAAAAATATTTAAATTGGGTGAAAAGTGGCTGATAGACCCACCATAGCACATTAATGGCTTGTTCAATTAAACAAATAAAAAAGTTCAGCAATCCTCACCAGCCAATCAGAAATTATTTTTATGAAAACACTAAACTTTTTGCCCAACGTTCACATGTAATGACCAATCATGGCCCTTTTACGATGATTGGGTTTTAACGCGTGTCTCTGGGGTAAAAAAGTGGAAGAGAAATGCATGAAAAAACTATATCCCTTTAAATTCTATAGAACTCTACACACTAGTGCTCTGAGGATGTGATGTGCTTATAAAGGTCTTGCATGCTGCATTTTTGATGCATGTTTAAAAACCGCACCTCACTATTGAAATGAATGGCAAATGCATCAAGCACGCACAGTGCTTTTTTGGTGTGTTTTTTGAGTCACATGTCCAAGTTTCACATGTACATTTATTTAAATTTATTTATTACAGGTATTTATATAGTGCCATCAATTTACGCAGATCTTTTACAAATGTATTGTACATTCACATCAGTACATTCACTCAAGGAACTTACAATCTAAGGTTCCTAACTCACATTCTTACATACACATACCTGGGCCAATTTAGACAGCATCCCCTTAACTTACCAGCATGTGTTTGGAATCAGCATGATTGGAGTTAGGAGTCCATAAAACAAGGCAAAGCACATTAAAAACATGGCAAGAATGCATATACATTTTTGCTGCATTTTTTTTTTTAACAGAGCATTGTGAAAGGGTCCTAAAATCTCTTATAAGCTTTAACATGTAAAAGGAATCAAAATAATACCTTGTGACAAGAGATGAGCTTGTTCCCAGTTCAGCTTGCCCATTCGAAGCCCCTTTTTTATTGTAAATTAATCAACTGGGGAGTACACGCTACACTATATTACCAAAAGTATTGGGACACCCGCCTTTACACTCATATGAACTTTAATGGTATCTCAGTCTTAGTCTGTAGGGTCCAATATTGAGCTGGTCAACCCTTTGCAGCTATAACAGCTTCAACTCTTTTGGGAAGCCTGTTCACAAGGTTTAGGAGTGTCTATGGGAATGTTTGTCCATTCCTCCAGAAGAGCATTTGAGAGGTCAGGCACTGATGCGAATGAGAAGGTCTAGCTCACAGTCTCTGCTCTAATTCACCCCAAAGATGTTCTATCAGGTTGAGGTTGAGGTCAGGACTGCCAGCCAGTCAAGTTCCTTCACCCTAAACTCGCTCATCCATGTCTTTCTGGTCCTTGTTTTGTGCACTGGTCCAAATAATTTGGTTGAGGGGGATTATGGTGTGGGGTTGTTTTTCAGGCATTGGGCTTGGGCCCTTACTTTCAGTGAAGGGAACTCTTGAGGCGTCAGCATACCAAGACATTTTGGATAATTATATCCTCGCAACTTTGTGGGAACAGTTTGGGGATGGCTCTCTCCTGTTCGAACATGACTGCGCACCAGTGCACAAAGCAATTTCCATAAAGATATGGATGAGTGAGTTTGGGGTGGTGGAGGAACTTGACAGGCTTCCACAGAGTCCTGACCTCAACCCGATAGAACACCTTTGGGATGAATTAGAGTGGAGACTGAGAGCCAGGTCTTTTCATCCACATCAGTGCCTGACCTTTACAAATCCGCTTATGGAAGAATGGTCAAATATAGCCATAGACACACACCTAAACTTTGTGGACAGCCCTCTCAGAAGAGTTGAAGCTGTTATAGCTGCAAAGGGTAGGCCAACTCAATATTGAACCCTTTAGACTAAGAACTACCATAGAGCTCAACAGTGCTGTGGTAATTCATTGAGAACTAGCCGCTAAGGTTGACAGCCGCCAAGGTTGTCAGTACTTGCAGTTCATTGATTAACAGGAATCTGTGAATAAATGATGTGGCCGTGTAGACGGAGCCCCGAATGTCTCCTCCCTCTTTAAAGTGGTTGTAAAGTCATTTTTTTACTTTTACCTACAGGAAAGCCTATAATAAGGCTTACCTGTAGGTAAAAAAATATCTCCTAAACTTGTATGGTTTAGGAGATATTTCCCTCGCAATGCGCCGCTGACTGCAGCGGCGCATGCGCACAGGGGATTCTCGGCTGGAAGAAATCTCCCGCGCGTATGCACGGGAGTGACGATATTACAGCTCCGGCCACTCACAGCGCCGGAGCCGTGATACCTGGAACAAACACAGAGGGAACATGTCAGCTCCCTCGGCGTGGATCGGGCCAGATGTCGGGGCCTCGTTCTAAGGTAAGTATTTCATAATGAGCTAGTATGTGGTGCATGGTGCTCATTATGCCTTTTCCTTTGCAGGTGAGAAAAAAAAAATTCAGCGGGTTTACAACCGCTTTAAATAGTGGCATCGAGTATGCAGATGTAGCACTAACCTAAAACTGCTGGTTTTATTCGGGCTTACCGTTACCTCACCTGCTTGCCTCTTCATCTTAGGGGGGTCCCGTTGGAAAGTAGTCCAAATGATGATAAATCCGACACTTAGTTCTTTTTGATGATTTATTTAGGGATAACACCAAAGAAAGACAGAAGACACAGTCCTTCAATAGAGGGTTAGAGGATAAAGGGGAGTTCAGGCACCTAGTAATTGCGGGTTAGAGGTATTAGTCAGATCCAGAGGACAAACAGCTCCACAGACTGAATCCAGCAATCACCGGATAGGCCCCTCTCAATTGACCTAGCAGCCGATGCTTAACAAAGTCTCTGCTACAGACTTGTCAATTGAACTTAGAGATTTTGACAGTTTTAGGAAGAACTACCATACAGTACCAGATTCTTTCAGATGACCCGGCGATACTGTAAGGATATTGATCCAGGTTGCGTCATCCAACTGATTTTCCAGGCTTCTCCAGAGACACCAGCCTTGCGCTCGGTCTGAGAAGTCCTCCCCTGGTTCCTTCAGTTTTCTTGGCTTCTCCCCGCAGGCGAGACAGCACAGGACCACCCCTAGATCAGCAGGCCCCAAGACATTCCTGGGCCTACACTCTCAGTTGCAGATCCATGCGACACAGGCCCCAGGCCAGGAGGGCCATGAGGTCGAGATAGCGGACCCCAAGACAGGGACCCAGAAAAAGACCCAAAAAAATGGTGTCAGTACCTTAAATACCCTCTCCATGAATGCACAGAAGGGAAACCACACCCACTGAGCTATTTCCGAGCAAGAGATAGCATTCAATGCACCCAGCCTGCTGCTGTTCCACACCCACCGACCGTGACAGCGACATCTATGGTCAAGTGGGAATCAGTGCAACCCAGCTGGACTCGTACAGAAACCAGAACTTTTAGAGAGAATTAATCTGAGCTAAACTACAGCTTCAGACAATTAAATCTGAAAAAAAACAATAGCGTCTGCCCATCAGGAGCAGGGCGCTACACGAAGAAGATCTAAATATGACTGTAGCATGTAACATGTTCAAATAGGTGAACTTATCCTTTAATGAAGTTTGGAGCTATGTTTGGGATTTGTGAACTTCGCCAAATGTCCAAGTGAAACAAACTGCGCCCAGTTCACTGATCTCTACTGCAATGCAACAAAGGATGTATAAAGATAAAACCTGTATTTTAGTTTTTTAAATGACAATTGTTTATAATGCACATTTTCTTAGCAAGCTGGCTGCGTTCAAATAGAGTTTACTTTAAAATGGAACTACGCTGCATCTGAGCACCACAAACCGAAAAAAAGCTATTTAATTATTTTTTTTTATTTCAAAACAAACCCACCTATGTCTCCAGGCTTTACTGTGCTATGAAATCACTTTGAAAACATTCCCTAGTATTTCTGGCTGTGGTCATATTGAGTCAGGGCAGATGATTCTTTCCTAGGAATCCATTTGCACGTAGCTCAGGCATGCAAGCAGAAAATGGTGTGCTTAGCTGAGAAAGCCACTCCTGAAGATTCCTGGGGTGTAGGGAATCATTTGTCTAGGCCTGGAACCTAGGAAGTAACTAAGAAAATGTAAAAAAAAAGTTTAAAACAAGTAAATATGATATAATTTCCTAGCTATTTACTAATGCAAGCACTATAAGGATTAAAACATTGTCAACAATGATTGAGAGAGTGCAAAATTCCATGACAACTAACTTTGTTGTTCAATTTGTCTGAAAACTAATATAGCAAATGTCAACAGAGAATCATGTTAATGCAAAATTGTGAGAAATAATTGATGTACTAAGGTAAAGGTTTGTAGGAAAGATAATAGGGGGATAGTAAGGGGTAGGGGTAGTAAATTTCTGGGAGAGACATTTCATTATTTCCATCTAAACAAAACCAGGAAAGGTTTTTTTTGTAGCAATCTTTTTACATGTCAATGGTTAGGGCTGGGTTTAGCATGGTAGGCTGTCTCTGTCTTAGTGCCTCAGCTGGATAAACACCTGTTCCTACCATCAAAGTCTAAACTCAATCTCTCATAAGCTCTTCTTTAATGAACCATATCATGATAACCCTACCATGGCATTAAATCACAGCAATTCCTGTCATAGATATAAGCCATTCTGACACCTTTCTGACACTTATTTACACCATGCTTGTCTTGAGTCTGTGACCATAAAGTACTTCAAGTGGCCCTGTATATATAGGGTGATACTTAAAGTGTTACTAAAGCCACAAACGTAAAATCAGTCTGTATATGCAGTAACGCATGCTTGTTATACTCACTGTGGGACCTAAGGGGTTATTCTCCGACATTGTTTATAAAGGCTGTGTGATCCTGTCTTCTCTGATCCTCCTCTTCTTCAACTGACTCCAACCCATCTTGTGACAGAACACAGCATTAGGAGTCAGGCTGCACATGCTCAGTTTGGTGTGTATTGCTCGAGAGATTATTTTTGTTCTTGGGAGAGTGTATGTGATCAGCAAAGGATCAAACAGCACTGTCCAGAGAGAGGTTCAGGGGAGAATGAAAACTCCTCCTACAAGCTTTAAAGTGTAAGTTCACCTTTACAAAAAAATCTGTAAGATGAACTTACACAGGTCCCCCCCCTCGCCCCCCCCCCGTCCCACTGACCTGGACTGCTGCCATCTCTGTTTCTAAGCCCCATAATATCCACGCCAGGAGCCTGGGGCTTAGAAATCCTCTCTCCTTCCTCGAGTCTTCTCCATAACTGACAGGACGGCTAATCGGCTAATGAGTGGTCGGCGCCACCCATGTGAAGGAGCTGACCAATTAAGATGCTCCAAATGCCCTTCCTGACGAGGGATGTTTTGGAGATTCAGCAGAGAGGATCTTCTTATTATCAGTTATGGAGAAGACTCTAAGCCCCAGGCTCCTGACGCAGATATACCAGGGCTTAGAACCGGAAAAAGCGGCAGTCCAGGTCAGCTGGACCTGGGGAAGCAAGGAGGGGCACCTGTGTAAGTTCACCTTACAGAGTTTTCTGTAAAGGTGAACGTATCCTTTAAGCAGAGACTGATTGCTATATACTGCTGATGAGAAAAGGTATTTAGCAATTTATATTTACTAAAATAATTGCATATCCATGTTCTGTGTACTGTGGGAGACCAGATATAGTGAATGCAGGTTCTGGGTTTAGTAACACTTTAAGTAAAAGTATGTAGGGATCTGCTGCCCTCCACTGTACTTGTGAATAACTGTGCTCTTATTATTACACAAATAATTATGTATGCACTTCCTGTTTCTGGGATGCTGGGCTAAAAACCCAAAAAGAAATAAGGAGATAGAGGGATTTTGGGAAACCATATCTCCTCATACAGGAGATACTGCTGTATTTTATCCAGGCACGAAGCAGAGACTTTTATCTGCCCATAACTTCTTTATCTGAATCCTAGTGACAGACAAGTCTCTGTCCTATTGTTATTATCTCATATGCACAGTGCTAGATAGCTAGGTCAGTGCTACTGTATGTGTGTAGTTGTCACCTTTCAGTATATTAGTAGGGGAACCTGTTTATTGCAGTAGAGTTTATACGCAGCTCCTTTTATTTTAGTAAAACCTGCCCCTTCTGGTCTGGGATTCTAACTAGTTTTAGCTAAGGGCTCAATAACCAGCAAAGACTAGAACCAGGTTAGGCATCTGGCAGCCACTTTGTAGGAAGAGATCTGGTTGCCTGACGAGCTACTAGGGACTAAGACAGTTAGAATTAGAGTTAGAGTTCCAGTGCCACACCACAGTTTCTATAAGTGAGAAGCTGTGTTCCAGCCTGGTTGGACAATGGTTGGAGGATTTCTCCATCATCGCTTATCTTGTTTTCATATCTTTGACACCAACAAAAAAATGCCACATCATGATCATCCTCAGGGGCTCTTGCAATTAACTTTGCTGCAACATTCATCTGAAGATATCTTTATTAATAACTATATACCTGACTATATGTGCACAGTTCCACCATGACTCGTGTTGGACCCTTTGCTGATAATAACTGTTTGTACATTAGATGTATGTACTATACCTATTCATCTTTTCTTAAATATAGCTTTTACTGTATTATTTCCATACTGGTCTAAAGCTATATATTTATGGTTAAGGTTGTTTATTGGTAGTATCAGTTCCTCTTAATTACTTTGATTAGATTACTGGTTGATTTCCCAGGAAGTGAATCCCCTCTGTTCACAAATGTCTTGCTCTTGGGTGAAAGCACTGCTGACTTTAATATGAAACAACCCACTCTTCCACTTAGCAACAGTTTTGATACTCTTACTTGCTTACAGGCTTGGGGTAGGCCATTTGTCATAACCCACCCAAAAGAGGGCTACACACCCGAATTTGCAGGGTGTTTGGCGGGTGTTTGCCATGCCAAATGCCCTGCAATGCACAATGCACAAAGCTTTGCCCAATCAGGGGACAGTAAAATCTTGTTGCTAAGGAGCAGGCCAGGAAGCCGCCCTCAGCATCCTTAACAATGGAGGAGTCATCAGTTGTCAATGGGCTTCCCCGCTGACAGCTAAATAAGAAAAAAAGAAATTCCCGGTAAAAAAAATAGTAAAAAAAAAAAAAAATGGCTTGGGGTCCCACCAGTCCATACTAGACGCTTATCTGAGCATGCAGCCATACCAGGCCTCATGTCCTTAACATGGGGGGTGCTCTGCCCCCACCCCAAAACACCTTGTCCTCATGTTGATGGGGACACGGGTCTCTTCCTCACAACCCTGGGCTGTAATTGTGGGGGTCTGCAGGCTTATCAGAATCGGGAAGCCCCCTTTAACAAGGGGACACCCAGATCCTGCTCCCCAATGTGTATGAGTATGGCCTACCCATTCACCAAGTGTCAAAAAGTAATAAAAAGTAGACATGTGCATTCATTTTCGTCCAAATGTATTTTCGTCTGAATTTTGGGTATTTTTGTTATCATTTTAACAAACAATAACGAATGTGCAGAATCCGAAAACCAAAAGATCCGACATAAACAAATGCTTTATTTATTCGTTTTCGTTGCGACAACAGTTCGCTATAGATAGGAGATTCAACATGACTCTGACAATAGCGATCTGTGTCCATCGAACCTGTGGTTGAATGTGCCTTACCTTAGCTCTATTAGTCCAAGATTATTCTACATGGAGAGAAAAGATTCAACATAGAGAGTAAAGATTTGACATTATAGAGACAATAGCAAAAAAGGTTGAATATGACTAACCTAACTCTATTAGTTCAAGATTATTCAACATAGAGAGAAAAGATTGGACATGAAGATTCGACAAAGCAGTCACTGCGAGCAGACATTTATGGTCAAATGCTCCCCCCTAGGCTATAGAAGAATTCTAATGTTGGTTGACTAGTAATAATAATTAATAAATATAATTATTTCTAGTGTCATACAACATTAGAATTCTACTATATCTTTTAGGCAGAACATTCGACCGGAAATGTACAATTGCAGCGTCGTATAGTTTAGCTGCTCCATCGAATTTTCTTAGAACATTCGACAGGCACCATAAGCCTTCAATGACAGATTCAACCTTAATTATTTTGGATTTTCGGACGAATGCATTTTTTAACTAAATTAAATAAATAAAAAACGAATTTCGGGAGTAACTAAATAAATGTATTTTTTGGATGAAAACGAAATTCTAAAACAAAATATTTCAATGTGCACATGTCTAATAAAAAGTAGGGGTGTGGTCTGGTCCTGGTCTGAGATGGCCACTTAACTCCGAAGCTCCGATACCCTGAAGTCCTGCAGTTTCTCTAACAGAGGCATCACTTATCAAATGATGGGGAGACACACCACAGCGCTTCTGCCACCAGGTCCCGATCATCCAGAGATCAGGAAACCCAGATAAGCGGGAATATCCCAAAGCTCTTTTGCACTCGGCAGCAGAGGGACACCATGTCTGCTTCACATGCCTCCTCCCAGGGGTTCCCGCTCCTCTAACAGAAACCCACTCTGATCACAGGACAAAAGCTCTGCCCCTGCTCCTCTGAACTCAAGAGAGATCAGAGTTCCAAGCTTAATTGACCTCTATGAGATCACTGCCAACATCAAAAATACACTGTTGGCAGCCATCTCCAACCTGCGAGATGACATCCATGATATCAGCTCCAGAGTGGGGGAAGTAAAGAAAACAATGGCCCACCATGATGCCTCTCTCCTCCAGGTACAGCAAGTCACTGAATCCCATGCTATCTATCTACGAGAGCTGCACTGCCACCTAGAAGACCTCGACAACCGTGGTAGACGCAACAACTTAAGAGTAAGAGGCATGCTTGAAAACATTGAACCAAATAGGTTCAACCAAGCCACAGTAGCCCTGTTTAATGATCTCCTAGAAATGCCTCAGGATACCCCAATAGAGATGGAGTGCATACACAGAATACTTAGACCACGAGGCAGAGACACTGATCTCCAATTACTCTAGATATAGCATTAAGATATAAGCTTTTGCCAGGGAATATATTTTTCCTTGACCTCCACACCGAATGCCTTGATCCGCTAATATGTACATTCTGTTGATCAAGTTGGCAGGGATTCCGAAGGGAAATATCAGATGATCAGATATCTCTAATCTGCACATTTCCATAAACCTCAATTAACCGTATTTGTTTACCTTCCATATACCCAGTACTTAAAAGCTAACTCAAAATAAAGATGTTATCCTGAGCCAAGCAGAACAATTGACAAACTACCTCTCTCACAATCCATATATCAATTTTACCGTCTTCTGATCCCCCTCGGAAGCCCCCCAAATACTTCAATTTATGTTGAAATGTTATTACCTGTTCTTTACATTGAAGAGTGTGCCTAACTATATTTTACACACCATATGTATACACAATCTGGTTAACCTCAAAACTGCACTGCTACACTAAACTACAGACATCCTCAGGCTGTCTTACCTACCTGCTTGTTGCTTTTATGGGAACAAAACCATCCCACTGGCTTCTAAAAGTATGAGACTCTCACCACAGCAGATGCCCTCTTGCTTAGCCTGTCTGTTACCTAATATCTATACTTTAGTCACCATATCCCTACTTTCCATTAGCCCCCACATGGGTACTCACAAATGCTCACCCTCTGCTACCATCAGACCCGATTATTGTGCCCATTCTCTTTCTCATATACCCACCCCCCTAGAGGCATACATACCCCTAACAAATAACACAAACTAGCTGCTTTTGCAAATGACATCATTCTCTTTCTTACAGAACCGCATATTTCACTTCTGAACCTTCTATAAGAATGTCAAACTTTTGGCTAATCTCCATTCTTAAGATAAACTTCTCCAAGTCTTAAATTGTGAACATATCTCTCCCTAACCAAACTGTCACCCAATGTCAGGGGAACTTCCCCTTTCAATTGAAAGAGGACACAATAACCTACCTAGGCATCCAACTCCCTAGACCTCATAAAAATATATACCACAAAAACTATTTACCCATGCTACATAGTCTTACCAATGATCTCAAATGATGGAACAAACTCACCTTCTCTTGGTTCGGTAGACAACCTAAAAAATGAATGCTCTGCCTCACCTTCTCTACATTTTACAAGCAACCCCAATCCACATCCCCATAGCCTTTTTCTGAAACGACAAAAGCTTATGTACTAGTTTCCTTCTGAGTAACCGAATACAGAAAATTAGGTACTCACATCTCTCTTTATCTAAGCAAAAAGGAGAGATAGGCCTACCATATCTCAGTAACTATTATCGGGCTTGTCATATGTTCCAAATTCTGTATTGAATATCCATGACAAACTCAAAGTCTGGGTCAACCTCGAGGCCTCCTCTAAATTATCCCCCCTACACTCACTACCCCGATGCTCCCAAAACACATTTTGACTGAAATCTGCACCCAACCCTTAATTGGCCCAACTCTTTGATGCTTCTACGAAACCTGCAAATCAACCTCCTTATCTTCCATTCCAGGCCCTCTTACCTCTCTTGGCCTCAACCCTGACTTCCCCCCTGGAATGTACTGAACTTTCTTAAAGGATACCTGGCATCACAGAAGTATACTAGCACATCACTTTTTGCACATCACTTTACCATGCAAAAACCTCCCATCCAATGTAGAATGCCCCCCTATCTCCCCCTGGAACTACACTTTACTATTGCATTATACCCACACCTTGGATAGGAAATTCAAGGTTTCCAGACTCTTGTTTCACTCTCGTGTTTCAAAACTTATGTATAATGCAAACACCTCCACAATGCATTCTCTCTTATTCTCAAACATCCCTTCCAATAGGGGACAGGCTTTCACAACTTGGGAAAACAACCTCTCTTTATCTCTATCACCAAAAGACTGGGAACTAATCTATCTGAACATACACAAGGGATCTGTAAATGTATCCCCACAAGAGAATGGATACAAAATCCAAGCCCGATGGTACCGCACCCCAACCCTTATACACAAATTCTGTCCGGACCTCCCAGATACATGTTGGAGATGTCAACTCGAAAAAGGGACCCTCCTACATGTATGGTGGCACTGCCCTACCATTCAAGCTTTCTGGTCTTAGGTAAACCGGCTCATTGCTAAGATAACCACATACACGCTTGATTTATCCCTGGCACAATTCCTCCTACACCACTTCACTTTGTCACATCAAAACTATTTTAAATCACTAGCAATGCACATGATAAATGCTAATAAGCAATGCATAACAGTCCACTGGGGTACCCCACATATACCTTCAATCAAAGAATGGTTAGCTAGAATTGCCAAGATAGCAGAAATGGAACGCCTCATTAGCATTGCACACGATACACCCAGTAAATTCTCAACTAAATGGGCCTGCTGGACCTGCTTCCAGACAACAGAAGAATATCAAGACCTTACCACTTCTAACAGTCCACCCGGCTGCCTCCACCCTAATTCCTTAACCTAGAACACCCAGGATCAGTTCAAACACCCAGGATCAGTTCAAAAACTGACAATGAATGTCAAATATACCTATAGCCAGAACGACCTTCTCCTAACAAATCAAAACTTTAAACACTCAGCAATCCATTCACCTTCCCAACGGAGGGAGCGATAGATGGACATCCACCCCCTCTGCACTCCTTGCCCACTCCCCTACAACCATTCCACCCTTCTCCACCCTTTTTATCGCTAACTTTTATATCGCTAACCATCTTTTTTTGGTTTATTCCCTTCTCTAACAACATCCCACCCTTCTATCCCTCCCCTATGGAGCCAAGCCTAGCTCTTTGTCATACAGAAACCCAGCACCCTAATTAAATTTACACTGTTTACATCAAACAAATCCCTGCCAAGACACCCCAACCTAGTTGGACAAAAATATACTCTACAGTATAACTATCCTGCCATAAATAACGACTTACCCCATAAGCTTAATACATATTGTAACGATATCACGTCCGGGACAGGAAATGTAACTAGTTGCCATGTTATGTGGAACGCAGCCATAACAGCTTGGCTAACCTTGTAACATTACAGAAGAATCTGCAGTCTACAAATAGTAGAGAGGCAGAGATATGAATATTTATCACAAAGTGTACCTGGGACAGGGTCATGAGTTTAGACACCTCCCAGCAACCAACCCCTAAACAAGATGACCAGACGATTGGCACTGGTCGCTGTCAACACCCCCTTTGATGTGACAGAAAAGAGGAGAGGCCAAGGCAATGGTCATTTCTCCTTTTACCATCCAAGCAGGAACATCTGCCAAGTTTGAGAACCGATTACCTTTGCTCATCGAACGAACTCTGAACAACCCTCGGACATTAATTGCAAGTATTCTTCCTTCCCAATTCTACCTTATTTCTTTGTAGATGTATATTGTCTTTCTTTTTTGAAACATCCTTTTTCTGTAAATGTTTTATTCGCACCAACCTTGACCTTTTCATAATAAATCCTTATGTTGAAAAGTGTTAACCTTGTCTTTAAAGCTCTTAATGCAAACTATAAACAAACCTGTCTCTAAAAATGGCGCTACTGTGGTAGAGTAAGGCACTGAGCAGACCTGTCTGTGGTGGCAGTGTGTGTTGCAGGCGCTTATTCTAAAATTCCCCCCGGCTCTGTCTTTTAAAATGGGGGTGGTGGCAGTTAAAGGGTTAATTGTGCAATTAGCCCAGTGACAATCGCTCTCAGGCTGCCCGCACCTAGATTGTGGTCCCGCAAGCTGGAAAATCTTTGTGCTGGGTGCAGCTGAGTGTGGCATTGTTACGTAAGTGACAGCCTAGTATGAGGTTGGCCGGTCCTTCGTTGCCAGTTAGCGAGGAGGGCAGGGATCTGACACCCGCGTTCGTCACACATATGTTCAGAAAATTTGGATTATAACCACTGAGCTGACTCTTAAACAACATAACATAACCAACATAATCTCCAGGACACGTACGCCGGATCACATTAATCCCCTAGATATCCCACGCCCATATTTCTTCTTCAGCACTCAGAGCTCCTGGAATTCAACAAGCTCCTGACATATTTGAAATAAGCTCTATCCTGACATGTACCTTGGAGGTGAGCCTGACATGCAGAGGGAGACCTCTCATACAACCCTGGCTCCGGAGTCACTGGAGTTGGAACAGTGACGTAGGAGCATAGTGATGTATCAATGCCTGTAGAGTTATCATGGCTGGAGATGATGACAGCTGGCAGAGACAGGAACTGGCTTGGGTGCTGTGGATGCAGGTCAGCAGATGCAGGTGCACAGCGGATGTAGGTCAGTGGATGCAGGTGCACTGAGGGACAGCGGATGCAGATGCACAAAGATGCAAGACAGCAGGCAGGAGCAAGGTCAGACTAGCCAGGTAATACACAGCAGATCAGTCGGACAGAAACAGTAGGCAAGTAATAGTCAGAGTTCAGGTTGGGTTAGTAATGGAGGATCAGGCAGATAGGTAAACAGAGCAAGGTCAAGGAAGCCAAGGATCAGGACTGGAGACAGCAGCAAGGTCAGCAAGCCAGGTCAGTATTGGATCAGATGCAGGTTCAGGATCAGGTCACAGGGTAAAGCTGCAGATTAAACAGCAAAGGACTAATTCAGCTGGAGCCCTTTTAAAGGCCAATGGTGCCAAGGCAATGTCACTGTGCGCACGTGATCTCTACAATCTACGCACGTGCATGTGCATTGGCACACGTCTGTTCACCGCTAGATGCCTTTAAGCCACACTGCGCCTCTGTGAACCTGTGTGCCTGGGACCTGTTACAGAACTATGAGCAGTGCATCTATGACAAATCCTCTGCATCTCATTACTAGGTCACACCATGATGTTTATTGTTAAAGAGTTACAAATGTGTCATGGTTATGCAATAGTTTGTCTGCTTACCTGTTCCCATGTGTTCATCTAGAGACCAGCCGACCCTCACCTGTCTGCTTTTGTAATCCATCCTCTGGCATGGCTCCACCCTAGCTCCTATCAGGGAGCTCTATATTAACCTGTACACTGCAGGCCAACCCTGATGATCAACCTTTGTGTGTTAGATTCCTGTTACCTGCCGTGTGCGCTTCTGTTGTTCCGTTACCGACTTTGGCGTGTCCCTGACTATTCCTGTCTGCTTGTGGCCCTGACCATGGCTTTGTCCCTCACTATCCCTATCCTCCTGTTGCCTACTGTGGGTGTGAGCTGGGGGACCCTGGGGATCGCGACCTGGAGCCAGTTACAGCCAAGTCCATCCTCACCACTAGAGGCGCTGGTGAACACCTGCTGGCTCTTAGACTCCGCGCCCCAGGGAATCTTATGCTCTAACCCCAGTGGGATCTGTCTCCCGTCAGCAGCAGTCAGCCGTAGGGTCCACAACCTTGCGGTGAACTCCTGATCCCTACGGTATGCATCTGTCACCTTGCCTCAAGGTGACCTGACAAAATATTAATGAAACATGTTGCATACCATATATCTTGTAGTGTATGTTTCTGTATTACATTTTATGTGCTTGTTCCCTCTTACCTCCAATAAAACCTTTTTTTTGGAAAAAACAAAAAATGAAAAAAGTAAAAAAACAGAGTCCCCCGATGTAGATTAATTGTCAATCACAATGCCGTTGCATCACCGGACCTGAAAAAGAACAAAAACAATTATCGTTCTGCACACCATAAAGCCAAACCACCAAATGACTGGCTTGCCATTTGACAGTTCTTATATAGGTTAATGCAGGGACACCTGGCGACGTCACCTGGTGGTACCCCCCTCCTTGTGATGTCACAGATTGGTGTGTGCTAGGTCAGTGAAAGAGGCTTCCAGATTCCGATAAATCCCCTGCCTGCCCTTGCCCAGACCACCACAACCAAAGCCCATCAACATGGGGACAAAGTGCTTTGGGGTTGGGGGGGAGAGCCACCTGCCCCAAAGAACCCTCCCATTTTGAGGGCATGTGGCCTGGTATAGTTGGGGGGGTGCTCGCTTGTGCCCTCCCTTTGCTGACCTGCCAGGCTCCGTGTGTGGATAAGGGTCTGGTATGGATTTTGGGGATGCCGTTTTTTTAATTTTGGTGTAGTGTCTACCTCTAAAATCTATACCAGACCCAAAGGGTCTGGTATGGACTGGGGGTTGGGGACTTTCACGCAGTTTTTTTCTTTATTTTAAATTTTTTTTAAATGCCGACAATTGCAACCTCAAATCAATTTAAATGTGATTTGACCCATTTTATTTTTCTTTAAAATGTCATTTGTGCTGTGACATGTTCTATACATGCTACAGATCTGCCACTTTACAGGCAGACTAAAGGGACCCCCTCCCCCCGGCACTATATTTAAAGGGACTTTTTAATTTTTATTGTTGCACTTTAGGCATCATTAAAACCACCGCTCCTTTAAAAACAATTGTTTTACAAAAAAAAAAATTGCATTGATACTGATGTCCCCCAGGGCATTACCCAGACTTACTTGTATATAACCTTCAAAATGGGAACTTTTGTTTTTCCTGTTCAGCCCCCACAGACTTCAATGAGGTTTGCCTTTTCCCTGTTCAGGAGTTCTGCTGCAAACTGAACAGGGGATTGTTTGGCCCATTGAAATCTATAAAGATGCAGTGGCTTCAAGGACACATCTGCTCGTTCTAATGAGACAGGTCTGTGTGTACAGATGAGTACCAGAGAATACACATTGAATTTGTTTAGGACTGCATACACACACCTGCATGCACATATAAAATCCTGTGGACTCAATGTTCACGGTGGCCCACAATCATGGCACGGAGAGGCAGAACAGGGAGATGCCTATGTAAACAAGCCATTTCCCCTGTTTTACCTAGCAATGTTCTAATGAGCCCATCCCCCTACAGTTAGAACATGCTGAGGGAACACAGTTTACCCCTTGTCCCCTAGTGTTTAACCCCTTCCCTGCCAGTGAAATTTACACAGTAATCCATGCATTTTTATAGCACTGATCGATGTATAAATGGCAATGGCCCCAAAATAGTGTCAAAAGTGTCCGATCTGTCTGCCGCAATGTCGCAGTTACAATAAAAATCGCGGATCACCACCATTGCTAATACAAAAATTATTAATAAAAATGCCATAAATCTATCCCCTATTTTGTAAACGCAATAACTTTTGCGTAAACGAATCATTATACGCTTATTGTGATTATTTTTTACCAAAAATAAGTAGAAGAATATATGTTGGCCTAAAATGTGAAAGAAATTCGTTTTTTTTATATATATGTTTTGGGGATATTTATTATAGCAAAAAGTAAAAAATAATTTTGTTTTTTTTTCAAATTTGTTGCTCTCTTTTAGTTTATAGTGCAAACAATAAAAAACGCAGAGGTGATCAAATGCCACCAAAAGAAAGCTCTATTTGTGAGAAGAAAAGGACGTTAATTTTGTTTGGGTACATCGTAGCAAAACCACGCAATTGTCAGTTAAATGGACGCAGTGCCGTATCGCAAAAAAGGGCTTGGTCAGGAAGGGGGTAAATTCTTCTGGGGCTGAAGTGGTTAACCATGTGGACACTGATCTGTACACTCCAAACCAAAGCACACATATTAGTAAATTCACTTTATTTATGCTAATGACTAAGCATGCATCACGGCACATGATAAATACCATGAAGATACAGTTTGGTTATCTTTTCACAAGTGATACATTAGTGTATTTTCTATAAGTTTTAGTAAAATAGGCCATATGTGTTGGCGAATAAAAACATTTAATGACATAAAACCAACACTCTTCACTCAGGAAAAATTATCGTGTCCCTCAAATTATAGATTTTTTTCACCTGCTGCCACCTTTATCTTATAATCAAATTAACCAAAATTTCTAAGAAAACAAATTCTCAAACTGGTAGATCTAAGAACACTTAGAATGTAAATAGTAATAAATAAACATGCCACCATGTGTGAACAGTGTGCACAACTTGAATATATACTGGTTAAGTCTGTACAATATATTAAGAATTAAGTGTCCATTATAATTCATAAATAATAAAAATGTGTGCCTCTTCATCTTCCAAATCCATGTGCAAGCATGTATCACCATTGGTCAACTGGATCTATAAGCGTGGTTTGGCCTCTTATGATCTACAGTAAATCCCTGGTAAGAGTTCAAAGTGGTAGGCAGTGATATAATTTTATTGGGTTAGGTAGCAGACTGTTCCAGATATCAAGTTATACTTTTGTTTATGAAGTTTTTCTTTTTCTTTCAGGGAGGGGGGGTTGTTTGGACTGTTAATATCTAATGAGACTTTATTTGCCTTTGGATTAACTAAGAACAAATATATATTGCATTATCAATACTGTAAATTTCAACAATGTATTTAAATCATGGTAGCTAAAGATCTGTCCTCAGCAAATCATGGTGAGCAACATTATGTTGTGGGGATGCTTTTCTTCAGCAGGGACAGGGAAGCTGGTCAGAGTTGATGGAAAGATGGGTGGAGCCAAATACAGGGCAATCTTAGAAGAAAACCTGTTAGAGTCTGCAAAAGACTTGAGCCTGGGGTGGAGGTTCACCTTCCAGCAGGACAACGACCCTAAACATACAGCCAGATCTACAATGGAATGGTTTAGATCAAAGCATATTCATGTGTTAGAATGGCCCAGTCAAAGTCCAGACCTAAATCCAATTGAGAATCTGTGGCAATACTTGAAAATTGCTGTTCACAGATGCTCTCCATTTAATCTGACAGAGCTTGAGCTATTTTGCAAAGAACAATGGGCAAAAATGTCACTCTCTATATGTGCAAAGCTGGTAGAGACGTACCCAAAAAGACTTGCAGCTATAATTGCAGCAAAAGGTGGTTCTACAAAGTATTGACTTTGACTTTTAACATTTATTTGTAAAAAATTTGGAAAAAAACATTTTTTATTTTCCTTCCACTTCACAATTATGCGCCACTTTGTGTTGGCCTATCACATACAATCCCAATAAAATACATTTACGTTTTTGGTTGTAACATGACAAAATATGGAAAATGTCAAGGGATATGGATACTTTTTCAAGGCACTGTATTTTTATCTTTTAATTTTTGCCAGAATTTCTGCTCTAAGCATGAAGCTAAGTACTAGGTAAGTGGCTATCCGCCACTGTGAAGTTTGTTCAGCACTTTAAATGATTCGCCATCAAAAAGGAGATAGCAAAAATAAGACACAATGTGCAGTAAATCAAAAACTTAGATATGCATCTGTGGCCATTCTACTTATTATTATTATCGGTAGAAAACAACTACATCAACAAACAATGACCTCTGACATGTAGAATAATCCAAGAAATGTTTTTATCCCTGCTGTTGACACTTTGTATAACTTTCAAGCTTGCATTTTAAACTATGGCTAAATGTGATTAAAAATGTCTTTGGATGAGAAAAAGCTTGGTAAGCCTAAAAGGAAATAAATGCCTAATCCTCTAACCCTTTGACTTTTGCATCTTGCTGAACAGCAGTGTGCTTTCAACCATTAAACTACCTTAACCTTCTGAAAAGACAAATCAGTTTACATTGATTGAAAATTTGCACAAAACCACATAGGATTTCACTGATTTGTACTTATACACTGAGCTACAGACAGCAGGTGGTTAAGATAGTTCCTGAGTAGCATTTTCTTATTTCTAGTTTGCTTTTAGGGTATATTAAAAAACATATGGTGTGAACTGAATAAATCTATCAATTCAAAAATGTATGTGGCATTCACGTAAAGAGAATGTTTTAGTGGTCCAATTAAAAAGCAAATGCTAATATATATATATATATATATATATATATATATATATATATATATATATATATATATATATATATATATATATATAATATATTTACACATACACACACAAACATAAAGCACAGTGGTGCACTTTAAAAATGTACATTACAACAGGACTTTAGAAATGGAGAGTAAAAAAAAGCTACTGGGGGATCCCAGTCATGTGACTTGTCAAAGTTCCATGATAGCTCATCTCTAATTACCAGAGTTTCCTCTGCTGTGTTAATGGTTCTGGAACTGGATCAGAATCTTATGTGAGGCAGAAACAACCAGTCAGTGCATGTGACTCACACTGTTTTTGCTGTCAGCTGCAGTTAAAAGGTGGAATTGGCAATGAAGCAGCAGCTGGTTGGACTCCACATGTCAGGAAACCAATAAGAGGTTGGTTGGATAGGTGGGACCAGAAATGTGAGCCACACAGAAAGAGATACCACTGCTTAAGTGAAGATAATACATCTTGTTAATGAACATACAAAGCATAACACATACACAAAGCAAATTGATAACCAATAGACTTGTGCACAATGGAAAATTTAGTTTAGTTTCGGTTCCTTGTCATTCGTAAAATTCATAATTTCATTCTGTTATATTCATTATGTTACGTTAATAAATTTTCTAATTCGTTATTTCTGTAGAGTTTCGATATTCCTTATACTGACTCGAATCATGTCAAATTCATTCGTAATAAGCGATATAATTTCATTTGTATTAGCTGAAATTCGATATTTAATATGTATATATATTCGTTATAATGATTCGCAGTATGGATATAGGGATGGGCTTTATATTTGGGTCGAACATGAGTTTGACTCAAACATTGGCTATTCGCCCGTTCACCAAATAGCCAACAATTTGGGGTGTTCTCGCCAATTTCAAAAGCCGCGGAACACCCTTTAACCACATCAATACAGTGCACTTACACCCCCTTCCTGACCAGACCAATTTTCAGCTTTCAGCACTCTCACAGTTTGAATGACAATTACTCAGTCATCCAACACTGTACCCATATGAAACTTGAGTACTTTTTTCCACACAAATAGAGCTTTCTTTTAGTGGTATTTAATCAATAGTGGGTTTTCTATTTTTTGTGCTATAAATAAAATAAAACGTAAATTTTGTGAAAAAAATGCCTTTTTCTTTGTTTCTGTCATAAATTTTTGCTAATTAGTAATTTTTCTTCATAAATTCTGGCCAAAATTTATACTGTTACCTATCTTTGGTAAAAATAACCCACATTAGTATATATTATTTGGTCTTTGTGAAAGTTATAGAGTCTACAAACTATGGTGCCAGTCGCTGAAAATTGATCACATCTGATCAGGCCTTCAGTACATCAGGTGTATCTAATTTCTTGAGACACTAACAAGTCAGGAAAGTACAAATACCCCCCAAATTACCCCTTTTTACAAAGTAGACATTCCAAGGTATTAAGTAAGTAGCATGGTGAGTTTTTTTAAGTTGTAATTTTTTCCCACAATGGTATGCTAGGCAGAACTTATATTTAGCCAATTTTAATATATCAAACATTAGTAATAAATAAACAATAAACCAATATGTGTGGAGTTAAACGGCCGCAGCCTTTTTATTATAGGTTTAAATATAAATCAATATATATCTATTTTATTCAGCATAAAATTGTCAAAAAACACAAATTAATATTTTAACAACATTAACATAGCTTAACTATTAAAGCTCAAGCCATTTAAGCACACAGAATAAACAGTCCCTTTTCAAAGAAAAGGACAAATAACCTCATAATACAGGCCGCGACATGGGAAGGGGGGGCGGGAATGTCTTCTTCTCTTCTTGTCCCGGTAACTGCCACTTGTAACGCACTTTTCTCTACCCTTATAGGCAGCAACTCGTGCCAGGACCGTTGCTGCCTGATACCGCCAATCATAGGCAAGCATTTCAACTGTTCAACGACAATTGGTCTGCCAGCATCCCATACATGGTGGGTGGGGACAATTCTTGCCCCTCCCACCATTTTCATGGTATGCTAGGCAGAACTTATATTTAGCCAATTTTAATATATCAAACATTAGTAATAAATAAACAATAAACCAATATGTGTGGAGTTAAACGGCCGCGGCCTTTTTATTATAGGTTTAAATATAAATCAATATATATCTATTTTATTCAGCATAAAATTGTCAAAAAACACAAATTAATATTTTAACAACATTAACATAGCTTAGCTATTAAAGCTCAAGCCATTTAAGCGCACAGAATAAACAGTCCCATAAGCCGAGCTTATGAAACATAAGCAAGGCACCCCACCCGGCCCACGGCCAACTCCACACTAGATTGGACATTCATATTAAGAATATCCAAAGCAATATCCGACAGGTGAATGCCGTCAGAGCGGTAAAAGCCCAGCACACCACCCTTCAGCTCCACGTGTCGGTAAGCAAAACCATCAATAACAGTCTTTAAATTAGCAAGAGATCAATTAATTTTCTTTCTCATTTTCTCAAAATGCCTACAAGGATGCGAAAAACATTGTAAGCAAAGAATGACCTCGGAAAAAAACAAAAACGCAACCAGGCATAATATTATGAAAGCAAAGTAAATCAGCCTTCATATTAGCTAGTAAATCCAAAGTTCTAATACAACCGAGGTAATTCCCAGCCAAATGGAACACCACAATATGCGGAATAGGCCATCTGGAATGCAAGAAAGAAAATACCCCTTTCAAATGATGCCATCTCATACCCTTTTGTCCATACCAATGTAACAAAAATTTTGACGAAGAGAAATCCAATTTAACACCATAGCATCTGGAAGCCGCTCTTTCATGGGCCCAATAGACAAAGGAATGGCCGATGATCCACACGATGCATTGAGAATCTGAAATTTAAACAGAATTATTAAGACGAACATAATTACGAAAACATTGAGATCGCCATCTACCAATACATTTAATATCACCGGCAGAAAGACCTAATTTAGCCGCAGCAGTAGCTGCGCCAATACGAAAGGAATGGGAAGAAAAGGCCAGATGATCCAATTTCAGATAAACCAAACATCGTTTGAAAACAGCATTAAGTTGAAAATTAGTCAATGAGGAACCATCGGAATGGATCAAAAACTGCTTGCTAAAAGAGGGCCTCAAGGTCAAATAAGAAAATGTTAGAGAAACTGCACAAATCTCTACATTCACATGACAGCGAATAGTGATCCAATGACCACGACCCAATTGATCAGATTTACTCTTGGTCAAAAATAAACGGAGAACCCCAGCATCAAGGTGAGCCGAAGACATTGCCATGCCTAAACTAGAAGACTTATTCGGAGGAAGAAGCTCAGATATTCTCAAAGCTCCATAAAAACACAAACAAAAAGACACTTTAAACAATAAAGCTTTGAAAGAAGAAGAACACACTATGTCAGTGGCAGCGCAAAGCTTACCCAAAACATCAACAGATATAGGCAATCTTCTATCAGGAACCTTAAATCGTTTACGATACCCTTTAAGAGCCAATTGAACAGAAAAATATGAAGTGCATGAAGAACCACCATTTAATTTACGAAAAAAGGAGACACCAGTTAGAGTCTTAACAATATAAGAATATGAGTAATTTTTTAACATTAAAGAATTAACAAAAGCTAAAACTAAACCCTCTGAAATATAAGCACAATCAAGACCATAAAGGGACAAAAAAGAACACCAAAACCCCCACGCGGCTTCTTGTTTAATAGCAGATTGTACTTGCATCAGACCAACGTCCACAAAGGAGGAGGACAAGGTACCCCAATCGCCTCTGCATCCGGAACCAACTCTCAAAGTACCCCAATCGCCTCTGCATCCGGAACCAACTCTCAAAATTTGCCGATCTGTAGGCGAGATAAAGCATCAGCCACAACATTGTGAACACCACGCACATATTTTGCTTTCAACCAAATATTTAATCGTAGACATTGCAAAACTAAACAACGTAAAAGAGAAATAACAGGTAAAGATTTCGATACTAAACAATTAAAAACAACCCCTTTATTATCAGAATGCAAAAGTATGCGTTTGTCCCGAAAATGAGAGCCCCACAATTCCAAAGCAACGACAACAGGAAAAAGCTCAAGAAGAACAATATTCTAAAGAAAACCTTGCTCAGACCAAGAAGGGTGCCACTTTTCAGCCGACCACTTACCACACCAAAAGGCACCATATCCAACACCACCCGATGCATCAGTATAAAGATTGAGTGCAGAAGCCTCACAAAATGACGATTGCCAAAGGGAATATCCAGTAAAAGAAACCAGGAACTCTTGCCAAACTAACAAATCCTCCCAAATATCATGAGTTATTCGAATATAGTGTTTTGGCGAGGAAACACCAGAAATAGCCCGATAAAGTCGTCTAGAGAAAACCCTCCTTACAGGAATAACCCTAGCAGAAAAGGCCAACAAACCTAATAAAGATTGAATAGTCTTTAACTGTACTTTCCGCTTAGACAAAATAAAATCTAACAAAAATCTAGTTTTAAGAATTTTGTCCAGAGGAAGTCAGAACTCCATACGTACCGTATCTATTTGAACACCCAAAAAGTCCAAACACGTACAAGGCAGCACCGATTTTTCATCAGCCAACGGTACTCCAAAAAGGTCACAAATAAATCGGAATTGATTAAAAAGATTCAGGCAATCAGAACTATTCGCACTCCCTACAAACAAAAATTCATCAAGGTAATGCAAGCAATTACTAGAATGAGAGCTGAAACGAAGTACCCAGTCTAAAAAAGAAGAAAAAAGTTCAAAATAAAAACAAGAAATTGAACAGCCCATAGGTAAACATTTATCAAAAAAGAACAAATCATCAAACACAAAACTAAGAGAATTAAAGGCAGCAGGACGAATAGGCAGAAGCCTAAAAGCTGACTGTATATCAGCTTTCGCCAACAAAGCTGATTGACCAACACCCCTGATCAAGATCAAAGCATCATCAAAAGAAGAATAAGATACCGCACACAATTCAGGGTCAATATCATCATTTAATGACATACCCTCAGGGTAAGATAAATGATGAATAAGTCAAAAAGTACCTTTCTCTTTTTTATGAATAATTCCCAACGGAGAAATTCTAAAATTAATAAACGGAGGAGTTGAAAATGGACCAGAAACCCTCCCGGCCGCAATTGCTTTATAAATCTTGTTCCGAACAATCTCCGCATAAGTAGAAACAGATGCTAAATTCCTATGAATAGTACAACCTTCCCCAGAAAAAAAACAGGCAAAAGGAAGCCCAAACTAAAACCATCAAGCAAAATGCGATCTGGATACCGAAGCAGCCACGGGAGCATTCTTTCCAAAATCACCGGCATTACCGCTTTTTAAGAAAGGAATCCTTCACATGGAAGTGCATTAGAACTTTTCAAAGACGATTGAAAAAACAACGGGAACATGAGCACTTTGGCCATCTTGTATTTACAATTTTTGGAGCCATTTACAATGACCTTCATTAAAATTAAAACATAAACCTTTACGAAAAGGTCCAATTACAGGTAGCAAAGGTTTAGCCGCAGGTTTTTGGGGTAACAAAAGATTAAGCCAAAGACCCACATCCTTCATACCCCATTTCAAAGAGGTATGAATAGAAAGTTTTTGTCTAAATACTTTGTCATAAAAAAACCAAGACAAACCCGGAAATTTTTTATAGGCCTCCAAAATAATGTCAACGTGCTGGAACATACCGCAGCACAAATCTGAACGTCTTTCACCCCTTACACTTGCATATATACAAAAAGCTTGCAACCAATTTTGAAAATTGCGAGGGCTCGACCGATGTCTCTCAACATCCAATTTGTCAAATTCTCTTTTATCAGAACGATGATCTTTAAAGGACGGCAAAAGCGTCATTAAATCAATATATTCACATCTCCATATTTTTTCTTTAAGAGCCATAGGTAAATGAAAACCCAACGGTGACAGCTCACAAGAAAGCACCTCTTTTAAATACGGTTCAGGAACCGAACATACAGGAACATTGGAAGGAGACACAGACAAATCAACAGACGACAAATTGACATTATGTAATACAGTAGTATCTTTAACCGCATGCACATTATCCTTCCACACTGAAGCCAAATGAGACTGATCGTCAGACGCAGAAGAAGCCGGGTCATTTAAAAATTTGTTAAATAAAGCTGACATATTAAAAACAAATTCAAGTAGAACAGAGGCATCCAAAGACTCACCTCTCGATACAGTAGCAGGGGTATGATCTATAGCAGTGCCAGCAGCACGGACAACATCCAAAGGGACAGCCTGTTCAGCAGCTGTAGCAGAGTGATGTGGAATAGTAACCATAGCAACATCCTTAACAACATCAACTGCAGTAGCCATAATAGGATTATGTGCCATCACAGAGTTGCTAGTCCTTGAAACACCTTTGTCCAGCATATTGCTATTTAAATGTTTCATTTTTTTCTTCTTTTTCAAAGAAACAGCATCTGTACCTGTTTCCGAACGAATCTGTATGTCAGAAGATTCAAATCTTCGCGGCAGTCTTATTGTTCTCTTTTTTCTAATAGCCGGATCCACTGCGCATGCGCCGTCTTCCGAGATCGGAGAATATGCCGATTCAGCGCGGAAATCTCCGAATGACGAACCTTGCATCACGGGGTCAATAGGAGGAGCCCATCGGGAGGAAAAGGAAGTCACAGGCGGCGGAACATGCGGAGGCACTACGGAAGGAGCTGCAGTGAACACTGGAGGACCGTCAGAAACGATGGTCAGGTTAGGAAGATGGCAGAAAACCGGGGAATCGCTTCTAGGTACAGCCAAACAAGACCGTAACCATTGCTCGCCATCCTCAGTGCCAGCCCGCTCAAGCACTTGCCGCAGCAATGACTCCATAACGCTAGCACCGGAGAGCAATGTCTTCTTCTCTTCTTGTCCCGGTAACTGCCACTTGTAACGCACTTTTCTCTACCCTTATAGGCAGCAACTCGTGCCAGGACCGTTGCTGCCTGATACCGCCAATCATAGGCAAGCATTTCAACTGTTCAACGACAATTGGTCTGCCAGCATCCCATACATGGTGGGTGGGGACAATTCTTGCCCCTCCCACCATTTTCATTCTTTGCAAAATGAAGATTTTTTTTTATTATTATTTTTTTTTACAAAATTGTCATATTATCAGGTTATTTCTCACACACAGCATATGCATACAACAAATTACACCCCCAAAATACATTCTGCTACTCTTCCCGAGTATGACGATACCACATGTGTGAGACTTTTACACAGCCTGGCCACATACAGAGCACCAACATTGATGTAGTACCTTCAGACGTTCTACGAGCAAAAATGACGCATCTCATTTCTCAACCACCTATTACATTTTTGAAGGCCCTGGAGTACCAGGACAATGGAATTTCCCATAAAATGACCCCATTTTGGAAAGCAAACACCCCAACGTATAATCTTTGAGGCATAATGAGTCTTTTGAATGGTTAATTTTTTTCCAGAAGTTTTTGGAATATGTGGAAAAAAATTAAAACGCTTTTTTTTTACACAAAATTGTCAATTTATAAGATATTTCTAACACATGCATGTATATAGCAAAAATGACACCCCAAAATATATTCTGCTACTCCTCCCGAGTATGGCGATACCACATGTGTAGGACTTTTACACAGCGTGGTCACATAGAGAGGCCGAACATTGAAGTAGTACGTTCAGGCATTCTAGGAGCATAAATGACACATCTAATTTCATTCCTACCCATCACAATTTTGAAGGTCCTGGACCACCAGGACAGTGAAATTACCCACAAAATGACCCCATTTTGGAAAGCAAACACCCCAACGTATATTCTATGAGACATGGGCTGCAAATAGGCACTCGGGTACTCTGATGGGCTGGAGATAGGTACTCTGGTACTCTGATGGCCTGGTGACAGGTACTCGGTTACTCTGATGGCCTAGTGGCAGGTACTTGGGTACTCTGATGACCTGGTGACAGGTACTCGGGTATTCTGATGGCCTGGTGACAGGTACTCGGGTACTCTGATGGCTTGGTGACTGGTATTTGGGTACTCTGAAGGGCGGTGACAGGTACTCATATGAACTGTGACAGGTACTCGGGTACTCAGATGAACTGTGACAGGTACTCAGGTGAACTGTGAAAGGTACTCGGGTACTCAGATGAACTGTGACAGGTACTCGGGTACTCAGATGAACTGTGACAGGTACTCGGGTACTCAGATGAACTGTGACAGGTACTCGGGTACTCAGATGGACTGGGACAGGTACTCGGGTACTCAGATGGACTGGGACAGGTACTCGGGTACTCAGATGGGCTGTGACAGTTACTCGGGTACTCAGATGGGCTGTGACAGGTACTCGGGTACTCGGATGAACCGTGACAGGTACTCGGGTACTTTGATGGGCTGTGACAGCTACTCGGGTACCCCGATGGACCGTGACAGGTACTCGGGTACTCTGATGGGCCGTGACAGGTACTCGGGTACTCAGATGAACTGTGTCAGGTACTCAGGTACTCAGATGAACTGTGACAGGTACTCGGGTACTCAGATGGACTGGGACAGGTACTCGGGTACTCTGATGGGCTGTGACAGGTACTCGGGTACTCAGATGGACTGGGACAGGTACTCGGGTACTCTGATGGGCTGTGACAGGTACTCGGGTACTCTGATGGGCTGTGACAGGTACTCAAATACTCTGATGGACTGTGACAGGTACGCTGATGGACTGTGATTGACAGGTACTATGAGGGGTGGTGACAGGTAGTCTTTATTGGGGGGGTGGCAATCAGTGTGCTTGATGTGTACTGTAGGCGGTAACGAGATGTTACCGCAATCTCCTCCTCACACACGATCGGTGTGTGAGGAGGAGAACCCGGTAACATCTCGTTACCGCGGTTTGTTTACATTTTAGCGATCAGCTGTGAAAGGATCTCAGCCGATCACGTGGGTAAACAGCCGGCCAATGGCTGTTTACCAGCATCGGTGACGAGCAGTGTTCCCGGGGAACACGCCGCCACCGACGTGCATGTGCAGCGCGCTCACGATCGCGCACATGCACCATGCACAGTCGGAGTGTGACCATCTGTGATCGGCCGTGATTTCATCACGGCCGATCACGTGGTAAACAGCCATAACCAATGGCTGTTCACCCCCTTCGGTGGCGAGCGGTGTCTCCGTGACACGCCGCCACCTAAGAAACAGGGCTGCGCGCACGATCGCGCGCATTCCCTGTTTAAACGGGAGGCTGTCATATGACGGCCTTCTGCCACAATAGGTGCGCCACCTGCCCGTCATTTGACGGCCAGCGGTCAGCAACTAGTTAAAAGTCTATGGGAGAAATCAAAAGTGCTAAATTTAAAGATTAATATGCCCCAGGGGACACGTATCAATGCAAAAATACGTTTTAAAAACAGCCATTTTTTTTAGGAGTAGTGATTTTAATAATGCTTAAATTGAAACAATAAAAGTGTAATATTCCTTTAAATTTACCTGGGGGGTGTCTATAATATGCCTGTAAAGTGGCGCTTGTTTCCCCTGTTTAGAAAAGTCTGAGAGCAAAATGACATTTCTAAAGGAAAAAAGTAATTTAAAACTACTCACTATAACTAGCTATAATGAATTGTTGGTCCCGGCAATACACATGAAAGTCATTGAAAAAAACGGCAAGGGATTCCCCCACAGGTGAACGCCGAACCAAAATTAAAAAAAAAAAATGAGTGGGGGTCCCCTCAAATTCCATATTCTATATTAAGCGAAAAAAAATGGCGTGGGGCCCCCCAAAAATCCATACCAGACCCTAATCCAAGCATGCAACCTGGCAGGCCACAAGAAAAGAGGGGTGACGAGAGAGCGCCCCCCTCCTGAACCTTACCAGGCCACATGCCCTCAACATGGGGAGGGTGGTTTGGGGTAGCACCTACAGGTAAGCCTTAATCTAGGCTTACCTGTAGGTGAAAGTGGTCTGTAAGGGTTTACAACCACTTTAAATTCCAGTTTTGACTGGCATGCATGGAAAATCAACCTCGTGGTGACCCCTTGTACAATCCAGGGGCGGATCCAGAGTCTAATCTCGGGAGGGGCACTGCCAGAAAATAAGGTGTTGCTTACAGAACCATATTTAATGTATCATACAGTCCTGATTGGACAGAGGGGGAGCCAATCAGCAATGTCTGCCGACCACCCGCGATTGCTCCCTACAGAGATAGAACGGTGGTCTGCCTATGTAAACAAGGCAGACCGCCATTCTGTCAGAGATGAACAGAGTCATCTTGTGTTCCTGCTAACCAGAAACATGGTTCATCTAGTGAATCCAACCCTCACACAGTTCGCAAGAACCCCCTAGGGACACACTAAGGGCACTTTTATACCTGGGCGTTGGGTGCTTTGGCAGGTATTTTTAGCGGCACTTTACCGTCGTTTTAGCATAGTTTTTCTCTTGATAGTGGGGCTTTTAACCCCCACTAGCGGCTGAAAAGGGGTTAAAAGCAGCCGCAAAGAGGCGCTTGATTTCAGTGGTCAGGGTCGCTTTAGCGCATGTAAAGTGCCTCAGTGTGAAAGGGGTCTTAACCCTTTGATCACCCCTGATGTTAACTCCTTCCCTGCCAGTGTCATTAGTACAATAACAGTGCATATATTTAGCCCTGATCACCGTATTATTGTCCCTGGTTCCCAAATGTGTAAAAAATGTCAGTTAGGTGTCTAACTTGTCCGCCGCAATGTCCCAGTCCTGCTAAGAATCGCTGATCACCGGCATTAATAGTAAAACATGAATAAAAATTTAAAAATTTTGTAGATGCTATAACTTTTACGCAAAACAATCAATATAGGTTTATTACATTTTTGTTGTTACCAAAAATATGTAGAAGAATATAAAGCCCTAAACTGATGAAGAAATAGATTTATTCTAAAAACTTTGGGATATTTATTTAAAAGTAAAAGTAAATTTTTTATTTTTTTTTAATTGTCGGTTTTCTTTTGTTAATAACGCAAAAAAAAAAAAAACACAGAGGTGATCAAATTCCACCAAAAGAAAGCTCTATTTGTGGGGAAAAAGTACGTCAATTTTGTTTGGGTAGAGTGTTTCACAACCGCGCAATTTTCAGTTAATGTGACGCAGTGCTGTGCATCGCATAGAATGGTCTGGTCATTAAGGGGGTAAATCCTGAAAATGTCAATACTAAAAGAGCATTTTTTTTTCTTCATAAATAAGTGCCATAAATGTATTCTGTGATTTTACACAAACTACTACTAGTACTTTTTGTACTCACTTTAATTCTTATACTTTGGTGCTATGGTGTGGGGAGGGGCTTCCAATGACCAAGAGAGATGAGCAGGATTGCAGGCATCATCGCCAATCTCCATCACTTCACAAGTTCACATACACTGCAGCCTCCGTGTCTTCTTCATCCTGAGTGTCAGTCTTCATGTTTAGTGATGGACGAACGTTTCGCCCGGCGGTCGTTTCGCGGCGAATTTCCGACATTCGCGGTCCGCACGTTCGAACGCCTTTTTCCGTCGTTCGCCGCGGCGGACTTACGTGTTTAATGTATACAAGAACTTTAACCTTTGGTGACACGTTTATCATGTGATACAGGACAGCCAATTGAGACATGACAGCACATGGACACTTGGACATTCCCCCTAACCTATAAATACACCCGATCCGGTGGCCATTTTACATTCTTTCTTCTGTTACGATAGGGACAGGTTCCTGTGTGGAGTAGGGAGAGATAAACCACTAGCTATTTGGTACACAAAAGTTCTTTTCAGGACTGGTATAGGTGTTAGGTGTTGATAGGTTTGCTGTGCTGCTGATTCTTGCAGCAGCCTGAGTGTCTTTTGTTAGTTTAGAGAAAGGGAAAGGACGGTGTATGCTACAGGGACAGCCAGATTAGTCTTTCATCATCATCATCATCATCATCATCATTAGCTGTTACTATCAAGGTCCACAAAAGAGCTGTTCCAGTAACCACTAATCGTTCTCTTTTTTTGCCAATTTGTATAGGGACAGGAAGGAAGCAGTGTTGTCAGGCAGTGAGGGTAATTTTAAAGACTTGCTGTTATTATTAGTTCCACAAAGGTTCTTTTCAGGACTGGTATCAGTGGTACAGTAATAGGCTTGTACATGTATAATATTCTTTCTTCCAAATATAGAAAGGATATTATACTTGACTGCTGCCCTTCTGCTGCAGTCTGCTAAACATTCACAACTCACTTGTTCCACAAAAGTTCTTATAAGGACTGGTAACTTGGTATAGGGTGCTACGGTACATAGGCTTGAGTGCGGTACAGTCTGCTGTTCTGTAAGGACCGCTATCGGTCCACAATAGATAGGGTTGACGTGCACCACTGCTGACCGCTGCCCTATACTGCAGCAGTCCTTCAGCGGTATAGGGACTGACGTACAGTCTGCTAATCACTAACACACAACCTGCTTGTTCCACAAAAGTTCTTATAAGGACTGGTAACTTGGTATAGGGTGCTACGGTACATAGGCTTGAGTGCGGTACAGTCTGCTGTTCTGTAAGGACCGCTATCGGTCCACAATAGATAGGGTTGACGTGCACCACTGCTGACCGCTGCCCTATACTGCAGCAGTCCTTCAGCGGTATAGGGACTGACGTACAGTCTGCTAAACACTAATACACAACCTGCTTGGTCCACAAAAGTTCTTATAAGGACTGGTAACTTGGTATAGGGTGCTACGGTACATAGGCTTGAGTGCGGTACAGTCTGCTGTTCTGTAAGGACCGCTATCGGTCCACAATAGATAGGGTTGACGTGCACCACTGCTGACCGCTGCCCTATACTGCAGCAGTCCTTCAGCGGTATAGGGACTGACGTACAGTCTGCTAAACACTAATACACAACCTGCTTGGTCCACAAAAGTTCTTATAAGGACTGGTAACTTGGTATAGGGTGCTACGGTACATAGGCTTGAGTGCGGTACAGTCTGCTGTTCTGTAAGGACCGCTATCGGTCCACAATAGATAGGGTTGACGTGCACCACTGCTGACCGCTGCCCTATACTGCAGCAGTCCTTCAGCGGTATAGGGACTGACGTACAGTCTGCTAAACACTAATACACAACCTGCTTGGTCCACAAAAGTTCTTATAAGGACTGGTAACTTGGTATAGGGTGCTACGGTACATAGGCTTGAGTGCGGTACAGTCTGCTGTTCTGTAAGGACCGCTATCGGTCCACAATAGATAGGGTTGACGTGCACCACTGCTGACCGCTGCCCTATACTGCAGCAGTCCTTCAGCGGTATAGGGACTGACGTACAGTCTGCTAAACACTAATACACAACCTGCTTGGTCCACAAAAGTTCTTATAAGGACTGGTAACTTGGTATAGGGTGCTACGGTACATAGGCTTGAGTGCGGTACAGTCTGCTGTTCTGTAAGGACCGCTATAGGTCCACAATAGATAGGGTTGACGTGCACCACTGCTGACCGCTGCCCTATACTGCAGCAGTCCTTCAGCGGTATAGGGACTGACGTACAGTCTGCTCACTTCCTTGACCCAAAAAAGCACACCGTACTATATGCCCCTACCCTCCTCTTTGAAGAGGTTGAGCGGTGTCATATTTCTACTGGGGCTGCTTATGATATCCCTGTGCTGTGCTGACTTCCTCCTGGGGGTTCTTATTATGAAGGGATCACACTATCCCTGTGCTGTGCTGACTTCCTCCTGGGGGTTCTTATTATGAGGGGATCACACCATCCCTGTGCTGTGCTGACTTCCTCCTGGGGCTGCTTACGGTGCTGCTGTCAGTGCTGTATGTCACGGTGCTGCTGTCAGCGCTGTATGTCACGGTGCTGCTGTCAGCGCTGTATGTCACGGTGCTGCTGTCAGCGCTGTATGTCACGGTGCTGCTGTCAGCGCTGTATGTCACGGTGCTGCTGTCAGCGCTGTATGTCACGGTGCTGCTGTCAGCGCTGTATGTCACGGTGCTGCTGTCAGCGCTGTATGTCACGGTGCTGCTGTCAGTGCTCTGTATTACGGTGCTGCTGTCAGATGCCTCTATCACGGTGCATGTGTCATTCCGGTATGTCACGCTGCTGGTGATCATCTCCTGCACCCTCTTCTTTGCCTACCCTGGTCCCTGACCTTCCCTCTCCTCCATTGCCTTCATTAGCTCCATAGTCCTGAATTGTTAGAACAATTTCCCAAATAAAATAAAAATGCTTGTAGTTATCGATCCCAAATTCACCTCATACATGTATTATGTCATTGTCCAGATGGTGGGACTACGTTTTACCCCCTAATAATTACCACGTGGCCGCAAATTCGACATGAAGGTTTGCAAAGTTCGCCTCCCATTGAAGTCAATGGGGCCCGCGGCGAACGTTCGGTTTCGCGAACGTTTGGGTCCGTTCGCATTTCGCTTTCGCGAAACGTCCCGTCGGAAGTTCGTCCATCACTATTCATGTTCACACTGCACTGGAGACTTGGAGAAGATCATGAAGGAAGGAGGTGGGTGGAGCCAACCGTCTCACACGAGGCGCGGAGGAGGAAGAAGAAGGCTCTGAATGTGGCGCCTCACTCTCCTCCCCCTCAACAGCGGCTGGGACGTGACTGACCTGACGTCACTAGCAACCAGCACAGTGTGCATTAGAGAGGCCAGGCCAGCGGTGCAGCTCCACCCACCTCCGAGTCCTCCATCCATCTTCTCCATACTCCAGCGCGGCATGAGGAGAACAGGGTGCCGCTGCTGATGTGAGAGAGACTCAGGACGGGAGTCATTAATATTTTCGGGAGGGGCAATTGTCCCGTTGCCCCCCCCCTGGATCCGCCCCTGGTACAATCACAGGTCAAATGTCAATAAAACCAGTTACGCTTTGCTCCCAGGATCTCCCCTTTTACCATATAATATCCTTTTATTGCACTTTTGGTATTGAAAGGTTTATTCATAATTCTTCCTAAAGCTCTCTGGATGATCTACAGCACTGCTGTCAGTTGGTCTGCTTGCTTTCTTCCAGATACAGATGGTGATGGAGAAGGCAGATATTGTACTTTGTATGAATATTTCTTTGAAAACATATTTTCATTAACATTTGTATGTACATCTAGTGTTTCTTACTACATAAAATCAATGTAATAAGTTGAAAATCTTGTATAAAAATTTTGAGCATGAAAATATAATGGTATTGATAAATGTATCAAGTTTAGTGCTTTTTTGTATGATAATAATATGCCTACTCTCATTCAGTTTGCATATTTTAGTAGATTCTGAGAAAAAGCTTTCAATATGTCAACTCGAGAAATAAAAAGGTAATACAAATGGTAAAGATTCTCCAAGGAAGCAGTTAACTAAAGCTTGTCTTTTTAAAGCTCTAATCGTTTTTTGTGCTTTAAAGAAACGAATTAGAGAATAGAGATGAGGGAGTCATTTAAACTCTTCCATTGGTGATTCTTAAAGCTCTGACTAGAACTCTGCTGCTTAAATTATGGCCCTCAAATCTGGAAATCAACAAAATGAGTAGTATGATGCTTACATTTTTTGTTGTTGTTGTTGAGGTAAGTGCACACAGGCCATTTTAGCTGGAGTGAGCAACTAATCACTAGCAATTACTACACATAGGGAGCAATAGAGTGTAGCATGTACTAGAGATAACATAATAAGAGCATAATATTCCAAATGTGTGTGATTGATTGCTAGTATACGCAAATAATTGTGTAGTGATCACTAGCAATTAACCACTTGCCTACTGGGCACTTTTACCCCCTTCCTGCCCAGGCTAATTTTCGGGTTTCAGCGCTGTTAGGCTACCTTCACACTGGGGAGAGCGGGCAGCAGAGTTAAAGCGGAGCTATATTTAGCGCCATTTTTTCATCGTTTTAGAGGCGCTATTTGGCCGCTAGAATACACTGTACGGTGAATACACTGCTCCTATAGCGCTGCAAAGATGCGGCTTGCAGGACTTTTTTGACCATCCTGCAAGCACCTCGGGGCTTTCACATTGGAGTAAATTGAGCGGCTCTTTCAGGGCGCTTTGCAGGCACTATTTTTAGCACTATAGTGCCTGAAAAGCGCCTCCGTGTGAGAGTAGCCTCACACTTCGAATGACAATTGGGCAGACATGCAACGCTGTACCCATATGACATTTTTATATATTTTTTTTTTACACAAATAGAGCTTTATTTTGGTAGTATTTGATCATCACTGGGTTTTTTATTTTTTGCTAAAAAATAGACAGAATTTTTTCTTTTTTCATAGTTTGTTAATGAAATGTTGCAAACAGGTCATTTTTCTCCTTCACTGATGTGTGCTGATGAGGCTGCACTGATTGCTACTGATAGGCTGCACTGATAGGTGTCACTGATAAGTGCTGATAGGTGTCACTAATGGGCGCTGCTAGGTGGCACTGATGGGCACTGCTAGGTGGCACTGATGAGCACTGATAGGTGGCCCTGATGGGCACTGATGAGGTAGCACTGGTGGGCACTGATGAGAAGGCACCAATGAGGCTCCACTGATAGCTGGCAATAGGAAGCATTGAAGGGCACTGTGAGGTAGCACTAATATGTGGCACTCATGGGCACTGATATGTGGCACTGATGGACACTGATAGGGAGCACTGATAGGCAACACTGATGAGGAGGCACTCATTGGCAGCACTGATGGGCACTGATGGGTGGCACTGGTAATGAGCACTGGTGGGGACTAGTGGGACTGCACTGATAATCAGAACACTGATACGTCGGTTACTGGCTTTCTTCTTCTCTCCTCATGCTGTCGGTGTGAGGAAAGAAAATCTGTTAACCACCTTGTGTTTACATTCTGTGATCAGCTGTCATTGGCTGAGAGCTGATCACATGGTAAAGGGCCGCTGCGATTGGCCCTTTACCTTGATCTGTGATCAGCTGATTCCCAAAGACTTGACGATCACATAGTGCACCACCTGCACGCTGCAGGGGGCACACGGACAGTGCGATCACAGGAAGAAGTCCATGGACACCCTTCCAGCAAGCTAAGCCCATGCTGTAGCAGTAATTTGCAAATAGCAACAAACAAAGTTATGACATTTAATTTAAGAGTACATTCATACCTACAACACAAGGTGCCTAAAGAGCTGCTCCTAATTACCACCAGTTTCCTAATTTGAGAACTAGTGGTAATTAGGAGCAGCTCTGAGCTGGTGTATATAGGTATGCCAGTACACAGAGCAGGCTGTACTGTACCTATGCTGGGAAGCTGTCATGTATCACAGCACTGTATCCCTGGCCCATTTAGCTTTTGGCCACGAGATTCCCCAGTGTCCATGTTTGGGAAATGATTTGTCATTGGGTAGGCATAGCTTGATAGGGTAATGAGAGACTAGTTCCCCATCAGATCTGCTTTACTTTTCATTGACAGTGTACAACATTGGGTCGATTTAAAAAATTGTTATTGGGAAAAATAGCAAATATGGATCCACCCAATGCCATGTGCTGTCAATCAAAATTAAAGTGGACCTGATGGGGAACTAGTCTCCTAGTTCCCCATCCAACTCCACTGATCCCAGTACAAAACTCATTCACCATGCTTCTGGCAGTTTGATGGGCACAGTGGCTGGGAAAGGAAGGAGGAAGAGAGTGAGTGAGTGCAAGCACCGAGAAAAAGAATGTCCAGTGTGGACACTCTGGCCTCAGTACAGACAAAGAAATATGAATGTACTTACCTGTGATAGGTGCATGAATGGGATGACTATTCCTAATATGCAGGTATAGTCCATTGTTTTCACCATCAGAGATTGTGCCATACGAAATGCAATGTGCCCATTGCTGAAATATATGTAAACAGAAAGTGACGTGGATACACTGTGTTTTCACAAACTGAATATAGTTTAGGGATTTAGGGTTTACATCTAGCATCTCTAGAAAGTGTTATTTTCTTTTCTTGTTATAGTCATTGTTTTTCTGGAGAGTATGGTCCCATGTACAGTATATATGGAGAAAAGTATATAGAATGGTATGGAAGTTAAATAAATCAATATATAGTATACTATAATTACATATATAAACTGCATACAGTTATCATAGTACAATTGTTTTGACAATAGCTATATTTTTTGTTATCTACAAGAGGGGAAAGACAGTCTATTTGGGTAAATGAGTAGCAGAAAGAACAAAAAGGTTGTGTGGAGCTGCTAATAAAGTTGTAGGTAAGAAAGAGAATTATGCAATGAACACAGGCAAACACTGTATATTAAAATAATAGGCAAAGTGAATCTGGGTTAATTAAGTATAGAGTGAAAAAAATAAGTTGCGTAATAATATTCAATGTGTTGACATGGTGCTAGTCTAGTTGCCATTAATGCAGTTGTATTGCATTGCAGTTATCTTGCCATGATATGATGAGGGCACTGGGTAATATTTTTAATTGTCTTTAGAAAGAAAGAGGGCACTGTGGGTGATTTTACTAGGATTGAATAGACAGCATATGTGTAATGGGGTAGAAAAAAAACTTGAACTCTCTTGACACTGATCTTTAGTTCTTCAAACGTTATGCTTTTGTGAGCAAAAAATAATTTGCTTTATTTTCTTCTTCACTTGGAACCTCTCAGAACAGAATAATGGAAGCTGCCACTGCCTAATTGCTTTTAAAGGTGCATGTGCCAATGCTGTCATCCCTATCCTTGCTTCATTACTTAGTAAGTCATTGACCTGAAAGAAGTATGGAGCCAGTAAAGTTGGGACTCCTGGCCTAAAACTTTGTTTCAGGTCAATGACAATGAAAGTAATATAGTAAAGCAAGAATATGGCACATACATGTGCAAAGGCTCTTTAGGGGAAGATTATATGAAGAATATTCCATATGAAAGTAAAGTAATTATTCCAACAAAATTTGCAATTGTTTTATGCAATGCATGTGGACGTTGTTTGTGTTTTTTAACCATGGCACATATATTTTAGAGTGTAGTTGCCTTGGTAAGCTATAAAATAATTTCTAATCATAATATTTATTCAATTATTGGAATCAGAGAATAGCCCAAATCGTATAACTTTGGCCATTATTTGAAATAGCACATATTCATAGCCCTGTGTAAACTTAGACTGAAGCATTTGGCAGCTTCTCCGTTATCCAACACCTTTTCTCTGCTATCCAAAGTGAGCAGTAGAAAAGCTATGGAAAGGTTAGTATTTGTCACTAGAGAGGTGGATTAAGGTGGACCTGATTCTTTAATCTACACTGGAAAAGCACAGGTTCTCTTTTCATTGCAACTGCTTGTAAGCAATATCATATAGCTTCTACCGTGCAGCTGGCACTCACATATCAGATGAATGTTGTGTTACAAGATAAAATTGTCTCACTCTCGTTTTTAAAATTCTCCAGATATCATTTGAAAAAGGTTTGAAAAATGTTGCAAGCTGCTACACTATGTCCATTTTACCTGTGTCAGATTTATTTCTCTATATTTCGCTTTCACTTGTACCTCTCATCTTTCACCTTCATCACTCAGCTATCTTTCTTATTATTCCTATCAAGAAGGTTGTAGCTCAACTCCATCAGAGTGTCATCCAGTCTTGTTCTTCCATAAGAACTCGGGCTGAATGTGTTATATAGATACTCCATTGCAGTCCCTGCTTTTTCTACAGCAGCCCACATGAGCTATCAGAACCACTAGGTGCTGGGAAACATAAACAACCTGTTACTTGATTAAATAAATACTACATGCCCATCAACTTATTTTACATCGTCACACTGACCCACACAGACAACACCTGACAGATTTACCTTAATAACCAATTGCACTTTTTAGCTGCCATTCATGGTCTCAGTTGTACCACTCCTAAATATTTGACAGTTAACCTCTGCCAAGAAACAAGAAAGTGTACTTTTAAAAAATATAGATGCAAGAGATAATTAAAGGATCAGTCTTTCCAAAGTGAGTGTTTATTTTGCATTTTCCAACACCTCTTATTGCATTCTCTATATTATAAAATAAATAAAAAATCCAGCATAGAGAGCGGGAGCTCCTTATAATGGCCACAACAGGTATGTAGACTTAGGAATGTATGTCTCACCAACGACTTGCCAGCCGCAAAACGTATATACTGTATACATTGCAGTTTGCAGGTTATGGCTGAAGTTATTTTTTTCCATTCTCTTTCTCACGAAAGTGGTTAGAGCAGCTAAATAGTAAACAAAAAGGGCCAGAAAAGGCCTGGTCTTCAAGTGATCAGAGTCCCTGAGACAGAGAGAAAACTCTCTGGTGGTTAAACACTCCAGAATTATTTGAAAATTGGGATATCGACTTTGGGTGGCATGGCCATGGCCAAAGCTAAGGGAAGAAGAAGGGGTTCAAACTTCTAGGTGAAGTCACCGTGGCGAGATCAGTCAGAAGTGGAAGCGGGTACCTGTCAAAACCAGCTACCTGCTCTTCCTTTCCCTTCAAAAGGTGCCAAATGTGTGGGGGGATACAAACAAGCGGAGCTTCCTTTTTTGGGTGGAGCTCCGTTTTAAGTACTGTAAACCATGGAAGCCAATCAGTTTTTGTTTTGACTATGATAAACTGAAATTGGAACTGTTAACTCAAAATCAAAACATTTGCCCTAACTGTGGGCATTTTTTAAAATCGGTGTCCCTAGGAAGAGTAAGATTGTAAAAAAAATTCAGCTCAGGCTGCAACACTCACCTCCTTCCCAGCACTGCCCTCTGCAGTAATTATTTTCTGAAACAAAATGTTCTAGGTTCATTGTCTGTGAAGGCGTCACAGTAGATTTTTGCATAGAACAGTGCTGATGTTATCCTCTCTGAATCAAGGACTACTCAGTGCATTATGAAAATATAATTATAAAAAAAAGCCTAAAATACAGACTGGGGGCCTTCCCGGAAGGTGGTGATGGGGAGGGGGGGGGGGCTATAGGGGGACTGGGCAGCAGTGTGAGGGAGCCCAAAGTTTGGATTCAAAATATTGGTCAATGTATTTTGCACAGTATTTTACTTTACCTTATCATAAAATCCTTTAAGAAAATAGAGGTAGAGAAGACCAATCTATTTTGCTACGCAGAGGTCTCTGGAACAGTAGAGACATTTAAAAATATACATATGTTTTTTTGTTGTTTTATTTCATTGGGGTTTATTGTTTTCATTTCTTACAAAGAATCCAAATGGTTAACATTCCTGGCACAAGAAGAGCTCAGCAAAAGACATCCATCAACTAAGCTGAAATATCTGTAATAAATTGTTATGATATATTCCACAGGTTCTTACAACTAGGGGAATTTTATTGAATAAAGCTGTGTTTTAGTTGGCAGTTTTCCACCGCCCCCTGCTGCGGACAAAACTACCAGTTCTTGTTTGAAGTGTTTCAGAAGATGATCCTACTTGGCAGAGACAGTGACCATGGTACAGTTACTGCATTTATCTATAAATTATTATTTTCGCCAGGCACCCACGCTACACACCTTGTCTAATCTTTAAATTATAAGAAAACACTGGGAGTATGTTTTAAAGATTCAACAGCTTAAGTTGCATTAGAGGTTTAGGACTCTCTTATGGCAAAATCTGAAACTGACCTACAGCACACCAGGACTGCTGTCTTCCTTTTCTTATTCATCATAAGTGCAGCTGTCTTCAAATAAAACTCCAAAGCTCATTAATGCCATCCATCCCTTTGTGGTAAATAAGCAAAGCCCAAGCTGTACTTTGTAATTCTCTGCTGCTATGCGTTGAAAAGAAAATGAGATTTTCACTATATTTTCTGCAAACAAATTCAATTATGGTGTCACTTCAGCACTGGTGATTATAAAATCGTGCTAATCCAGACTATACAGTATATTCCAATTTCTAATTAAAAAAAAAAAAAAAAAAGACTTTTGAAACATTGTCTTATTTTGTGCAGGATAGCAAAATACGCATCATTTGCAGCATCGCCTTTAATCTCTGTGAGTACAAGGTAACTTGATGCATAAAGGACTGCTAATTAAAAAAAAATTGAGAAATAATGAAGATGTATTTCAAGGTAAAATGAAAAATGGAGAATAAGAACAAGATAGTACATTTTCAATTTGCTTGGCATTAAAGATATTGCTTTCTTTCTTCAGGAACTTATTTGTGACAACGCACTCCTTGCAAAGCTTTGTCTTTTTGGAGATGAGGCTTTTGTTTAGACATCACCGATGGTGTTTTGTGCCATTGTCTAATCTGTCAGATTAGATGAGCATGTGTATTTATGGGGTGCAAAAATGTGCTGCCACACCTGCTGTGTAAAGCTGTGAATTCACAACTCTGGGAGCGCTTTTGTTGTAATTGAACTGCTGGTGATTGCATGCCAGAAGTGTCACAAGTGTCCATCGTTATTAGATCACAAAAATCATATGAGAAATAGCCTCTTGCAAATTGTAATGTTAGCATGTGCAGCAAAACAAGCTGGGCCAGTTGACATTATACATAACTTATGGACACTAAAATGTAAAAAAGATTTAAATAAAGTTAATGTTTTAAAAAAAAATAAGCTTCCAGAAGGTTGGCTCCCATACCCACAGCATCTTTCATTGCCCCCTCTAAGGCCAAATGTTAGACTTTGCTAATGGGCAGATATCCAAGACTTCCTGGTCTTAAAGCTTGCTAAATTCATCCTACTTCCCACGCACGTTCATATTGGCCTATCACTAGTATGTAATGCCACTGACATCTGTGTGATTGGGACATAAGCTGAGGTCTAAGGTAAGTCTTTTTTTTGCTTTTGTTAAGCTTGGTAATATGGTTTACACATACTTTGCACATTTCCACGACAATTTATATCTCTATATGCCTAGAGCTTGCCCAATATATATGTGACAAACAGATAATATTAATTAGTTACGGACGGCCTGCCGCAGTTGTACTGCGGCAAGTTGGCTCCCCTACGCGAATCAGTGTCATTGTATGTCAGGCGTATACACACCGATTTGTGGGTGCACGCGTGCCTATCCACAAGCGGAGGAGCCAACGAGCGGGTCCGGTGAACTCCACGTCCGCTAGCCACCCGCAATCGCTCCAGAGACAGGGAGAATGGGGATCTGTCAGTTTAAACAAACAGATCCCCGTTCTGTCTGGGGAGGAGAGAGAGATCTCTGTTCCTAGTGTTAGGATACCACATGCAGGCATCCGGCAGGGGTGATCAGATCAGCTGACTGCACTTAAAGGAATCAGGACCAGATGAATAAGTGAAAATATATATTTATTAACCACTTCAGCCCCTGAAGAATGTACTCCCTTCCTGGCCAGGCCATTTTTTGCAATACGGCACTTTGCCGCTTTAACTGACAATTGCGCGGTCGTGCGACGTTGTACCTCAACAAAATTGACATCCTTTTTTTCCCACAAATAGAGCTTTCTTTTGATGGTATTTGAAAATAGGGGATACATTTATGGCATTTTTATTATTATTATTTTTTTTTTTACTAGTAATGGTGGTGATCTTCGATTTTTATTGGGAGTGTGGCATTGCGGTGGACAGATCAGACACTTTTCACACTATTTTGGAACCATTGACATGCATACAGTGATCAGAGCTTTAAATTGTTTACGGTATGAATGAAACTGACAAGGAAGGGGTTAACACTAGGGGGTGATCAAGGGGATAAATGTGTGTCCTAGGGAGTGATTCTAACTGTGGGAGGATGGGTTTGCCTGGGGGAGGATACCTATTGTTGTTCCTAAGCAGTAGGAACAACGGGTCACTCTCCTCACCCCTGACAGAATGGAGATATGTCTGTTTACATTGACAGATCTCCTCTCTCTCCTTCTCAGGAGCAGTTGCGGCTGCCGGCCACACGCTCGGGCTCCTGTGTCACGTGGTGGGTGTGTGCACCCTATACTCCTTAAACTTGCCATACAGTTATGGCGATTCGCATAGGAGGGCCATTCTGCCGCCGTCACACAGTGGGCGGTTGGCAAGCGGTTGAAGATAATGATGCGCTTGAAAAACAACACCAGTAAACCTTATGTAACACCTAACTATCTACACTAACTAACTATATATAAGTGAAGGGAACACACATAACACACAGCAAAACAAGAAAGGGATAAGTGATAAGTGGAACAGGAAGCCAGGTACGGGGGGCATAAGGTCAGTAAGGGAGCAGGAAGTAGGTTTCAAAGGACAGGTTTCTGGATCAAGATTTAGGATTCAGGGCAAGAGAGAGGAACAGGTCAGGCTCTGACAGGGATATGGCTTGCAGGGAAAATACTGAAGCACTGGTCCTAGCTGAAAGGCAGGCTTATAAAACCCCTGCAGTCCTATCAGGTGCAGCCTAATGACCTGCATGGTCAAACTGCTAGGAGACAACCACTGGTGGCCACCAGAACTACACCCTTTGGCTTTCAACACAATAGTGCCACCAGCAGGTGACTCAAGCAAGGACACAGGTCCTGACAAACAATCTCTCTCCTCCTGCAGTCAGCCCAGCCCCCATACAGTTAGCAATACCTCCCAGGGAACACATTTAACCCCTTGATTGCCCTCTAGTGTTAGCCCCTTCCCTGCCAGTGACATTTATACAGTAATCAGTGGCTATTTTTAGCTCTGATTGCTGTATAAATGTCAATGGTATTAAAAAAAGTGTCAAAAGTGTCCTATCTGCCTGCTTCAATCTCGCAGTCCCGCTAAAAATTGCAGATCACTGCCATTACTGGTAAAAAATAAAAAAAATAAAAATAGAAATGCCATAAATATATCCCCTATTTTGTAGAAGCTATAACTTTTGCACAAACCAATTAATATAAGCTTATTGTGATTTTTTTTTTTTACAAAAAATATGTAGACTAATACATATTGGCCTAAGCTGATGAAGAATATTTTTTTGTGTTTTTTTGGGGGGATATTTATTATAGCAAAAAGTTAAAAATTATAGTTTTCCTTTTAAAATTGTTGCTCTTTGCTTGTTTATAGCGCAAAAAATAAAAACGGCAAAGGTAAATACCACCAAAAGAAAGCTAAAAAAAGGACATACGTTTAATTTGGGTACAACGTGGCAAGACCGCGCAATTGTCAGTTAAAGCTATGCAGTGGCGTATCGCAAAAAATGGCCTGGTCATTAAGGGGGCAAATCTTCCGGTCCTTACGTGGTTAAACTGTAGCAATGTAAAAACAGGCAAATAAACAAGCAAAACACTAAACTTGTGAACTCCTTTCACATGGGCTTTCTGATCAGGTCTACCTGTCAGTTTTTCAGGCAAACTTGCCTGAAAGCCCAGTGCAGCTTTATAGGCAGACTTGAGTCTGTTTACATCCACATACCTCTGCTTCCTTGGTAAATCTTTTTATTGAGAAAAAAAAAAGGGAAGTTTACAGATCATAACGAGCATCATATCATGAGTATCGTAAATTAACAATATATTTATAATCAGGTATTGATCACATAGATTAGGTATGTTATAAGTGAAAGTATAAGTAACATAGAGATTGTATACTATAATATTATAAGTACTGAACTAAATTAGGAACAAACTATATGAGAGAATTAATGAAATATGCCTCCAGACCACCTGTCCACCCCAAATGGGTTCAAGCTGGGCTCAGCACAACCAGTATTTAAAGAAAGTTTTGAAGAATAGACCCTCTAAAAGAGAGATCAGTTCTCTATGTTGATGAGAAATAAACCAACTTTTGAAAGATAAAACATAAATAAAAGAAAAAAAGAAGAAGAGGGATAGAAAAGGAGGAAAAGAGAGAAGAAAGGGGATGCGATGAAAACTACATACCTCTGATTCCATCCAGGTTCATAAAAGCGGGATTGCATCCTTCTCAATTTTCTGGACCTAAATGTGATGTATCTGAGGCAGCCTGATGTAAACAAACACAAATTTGTTTATACTCAGCCACCCCTAGAGCTTTTGCGAGTCTGCCACAGTCTGCTGTCAAAATATGGACACAAACTGAATGGGCAGGGATGTCATAAAACCAACATCTTTCCAGCTCAGCTCAAATTTAGTGGGCGAGACTGCTCACAGACTGGTAAAAACCATGTCTAAACAGTTCCCATAAATGTAGCATATGTGATTAGAAAAAAAAATGATTTTTAAGGTGCCAGAACAGACTAGCAACAGCAACTATAGTCACAAATTCATAATGTATAAAAGACAATAAGGCTGCTTTCACACTGGGGCGGTATTCAGGCGTTACAGCGCTAAAAATAGCGCCTGTGTAACGCCTGAAAAAAACCGGCCCCTTTAACTCCAGTGTGAAAGCCGGAGGGCTTTCACACTGGAGCGATGCGCTGGCAGGACGGTGAAAAAAGTCCTGCTAGCCGCATCTTTGCAGCGGTGAAGGAGCGGTGAATACACCGCTCCTATACCGCTCCTATACCGCTCCTACCCATTGAAATCAATGGGACACCGCGGCAATACCGCCGGCAAAGCGCCGCTGCAGCGGCGCTTTGCGGGCGGGTTTAACCCCTTTTCGGCCGCTAGCGGGGGTTAAAACCACCCCGCTAGCGCCCGCACACCGCCGCTAAAACGACGGTAAAGCGCCGCTAAAAATAGTGGCGCTTTACCGCCGACGCTGCTCCCGCCCCAGTGTGAAAGCAGCCTAAAACTCTAAAAAGCTCATGTCAAAGCAAGAGCAAACCCTCCCATTACAAACATAACCCATGAGGTCCAACACCTCAAAATTATCCCAATAACTCATTAACAAAGTATTGGCGGGGAAGGCCTCCACGAGTATCCTGCATGCTTCAACACATTTTGTGGGCAGACCCGCTTATCAGGAGGAGTTAGGGGGACAATAAATTTAATTATGGGGCATATATCGGATGATTAATATTGAGCTGCCTTTTTTACTATGGGTGGGTGTCCCTCTGGTTGGTCCTTAATATTTGTGGTACAGGGATATATATTAATTTCTCGATGTAAGGAATGCTTGCAGCCTTTAGTACTGCTTTATTATATATATATATATATATATACCCATCCTTAACAACCAGCTTTTACTGCGCCTTGTCTGGGCAAAGCTTTGCCCAATCAGGGCTCAGAATGCACTGTGAAGCACGCAGTGCATTGCAGGGCGTTTGGCAGGGCAAACACCCGCCAAACACCCTGCAAATTTGAGTGTTCCCCGAAACGGGGCACACACCCAATGTTTGACCCAAACTCATGCTCAAGCTGAACTGTTCGCCCAACACTATTAGAGGCATGTGTGTATATACAATATGTACGATGGTATATAGCACTCAAAAAGTTTATGAAATTCTTTCTGTAATAATCCATTCTAAATATACAATGTGTTAACTGTAAATGTACCTATGATCAGAGGCGACCCTCTAATTGTGGGTAATCTTTGTGGGCCTATCCCGCCTCATAGGCATAACTAAAAAGAGTGAGTTGCGGTCATATTGGTCCACTGACCCAATTCACCATATGCCCGTGTTCTCTGCCTCCATGACCAGGGCACGATACGAGCAGATCTTGCGGTTCATGCATTTCAACAACAATTAACTCTGTCATCCTCGTGGAGATCCTGGTTATGATTGGCTCTACAAAATTTGGTCCCTCGTAAACCACTTCAACCAATGTTTTTGCAGATTTGTTCCCCCTCAAGTTTTCTGTGTTGATGAGTTCCTGATTACGTTTTCTGGCCGCTTGTTTTTGAAACAGTATCTTCCCATCAAGCGTGCCAGATACGGGGTCAAGATGTATAAGCTCTATGACAGGGCCACAGGCTATACATGTAGTTTTATGGTTTACGAGGGAAAAGATAACCACGCAGAGCAGCCAAACTGTCCAGATTACACAGGGAGCACTGGCAAGATTGTATGGGACTTGGTGTCATCCTTATTCAGAAAGGGGTACCACTTGTGCGTGGACAATTATTACATTAGCGTGCCACTTTTTAGTCACTTGTTTGATCATCAGATTGGAGCATGTGGTATCGTGAGACCTAATGACCGGGGCTTTCCCCAGTGGCTTGTAGATTCCCGTCTTAGGCTGGGGATAGAGCCTGCTTGAAGTGTAATATCTTGCTCGCTGTGAAGTGGAGGGATAATAAGAATGTTTTTGTTCTTACCTCCCTTCATGCAGACACAATGATCCAAATTCCTACAGCAACTGGTGTTGTGGAGAAACTCCTCTGTGTCCACAAACATAGCATTAATATGGGAGGTTTGGACCTCAACAACTAGTTGTTGGTGCCGTACCTAGTTGCCCGTAAGGCCAGACGCTGGTACAAAAAAAGTGTTTGTTTATTTATTTCAATTGGCTTTGCTGAATGCTCATGTGCTATACAGAGCTTCAGGATGAACTGGATCCTTCCTTAAATTTCAGGAAGAGATTGTCAAAGCCTTTCTGTTTCCAGATGGTGCTCCACCTCACCTTCCCAATACAAATGCAGTAATCCGGCTGCATGAGAGGCATTTTCCTTATGTCTTCCCGGGTACCCATACCCAACGACCCCCCCAAAGAAGATGCCGTCTCTGCAGCAAGCGCGGATATAGGCGTGACACCCGCTGTTTTGAACACTACCATATACTAGTCGAGTATTAGCATAGGGTACAGCACTGCACAGACTAGGCACACTTTCACAGGGTCTCCCAAGATACCATCGCATTTTGAGAGACCCGAACCTGAAACCGTTACAGTTACAACAGTTATGCCCCATACACACGGTCCAAAATTCTGATGGAAAAAGTCTGATCAGATTATGCTGTCAGAAAATCCGATCGTGTGTGGGCTCTATCTGACATTTCTGTCAGAATTTCTGATGGAAAAAGTTTGAAAGCTGGATTTAAAATTTTCCGACAACAAAATCTGATCGGACTTTTTCCAATCGTGTGGAGAGAATTCCTACGCACAAAGTGCCACGCATGCTCAGAAAAAAATTGGAGACAAAAGCTATTGGCTACTGGCCTCTATGTAGTCCCGTTGTACGTTACGAACATCACCTAGTTCCCGAACGATCAGATTTTCTGACAAATTTGTGTGACCGTGTGTATGCAAGACTAGTTTCGGCCAAAATCCATCGGAAAAAGTCAGATGGATTTTGTGGTCGGACTGTCCGACCATGTGTATGGGGCATTACAGTTACAAAAAAAGTGTAAAAAAAAAAACCCACAAAAAATATATATAAAAAAAAAAAAAATAGTTGTCATTCTCTCTCTCTCTATTCTCTCTCTATTGTTCTGCACTTTTTTACTGTATTCTATTCTGCAATGAATTATTGTTATTATATTTTATCATGTTTGCTTTTCAGGTATGTCATTTTTTTAGGACTCTTTGAAAAAGTCGGTGACACAACGCGTCAGGGAGGAGCCAGGTGTCGTTGTCACTTCCAGTCGCGGCCGAGACCGGAGGTATCGTTTATGTACAGCGCTTTTCATCTATCTTATATGTAAGTGTTTATGTGTGATATTAAAAGTTTATTTTTCGTTTCAATATATTTTATTTGCAGCAATAAAATGTAACAGAGACATTGTAGAGAATACTAAAACACAGCAAAAGGTAATACAGATATGTAACCATTCATAGACCTGAATCGCCTAGAGAGTGTACAGACAATCAATATAAGTGGAGAAGAACCATGAGCCCATAAAAAGTAAAGGTTATAGGGAGTACAAACTTAAACATCTGAAAAAGTCAACAGCCTCCAACAGGCCAGAGCTAACTAATACATTTGTGCAGAATCCTAGTGATAAGAAATGTCCAGGAAGAAGGTAGAGTCCTCCACCACCCCATAAGGGCTCTTGCTGTGGCCGAGAACCCCCCACCCCCCGCCGTAACTCAGATCAGAGAAGACCAGGATCATGCACATCATAGGTATTGAACTACTCAAAGAAACCAAAATAGTAAACCCAAACAAATTGTATCTGGGGGTCCAACCTGACTAGTTAGGTGTAAAGGAGCCCAGGTTCCCGGAGACCGAGAACAACAAACTGAGGTCTACATGGTAGGGCAAGGGCAGCCATTGAGTTCAATTGACTTGACCTCGCTCCACAATGAAGCGCCCATTGCAGAATGTACCCCTCTAGGCTTCATAGAAAAAGGCTAAAAGTGGGGGAAAAGAAAGAGAACGGAGAAGAGGGAATAAGAAAGAAAAGAAAAGGAAAAATAAAGAAAAAAAGATGAAGGACATCTACCAGCAGGAGTCGACCGTGGGGGGATAAAATCATATCCAGGATCCAGATCCTAGAGCAATTATGGGGAAAGGGCAACTCCCACGAAGCTTGCCCAGGGCTCCCAGATGGCCCTGAATTTGTCTGAGCGGTCCAGGAGTACGCTTGCTGACTTTTCTTGGAGCATGATCCAGGACACTTTTCTCTTGGCCAATACAGTGGAAATAGTGGGTTGTTTCCATGCCTTGGCAAGAGTAAGCTTAGCTCCTAACAAAATAAAAGTGATGAGGCGTTGCGTATTCCTGGAGGCTCCCTCTACAGGGAAATTGAGGAGCGCCACCAGAGGAGACATCTGAACCGGTGTGGTAGAAATTTTGGAGATCCAGGTAAAAATCCTGTACCAGAACTGCCGTATTCTAGGGCAAGTCCACCAGGTATGTATCATGTCACCTCGTAGGCCGCAACCCCGGAAACACAGAGGGGAAGTGGATGGAAACATTTTAGCTAACTTCGAAGGAACCAGGTACCATCTTGTTAGCACCTTGACACCGGCTTCTATCATACTCGTGTTAAGAATGCCTTTGAAGGATTTGATAAAAAGCCCTTGCCATAAGTCAATGCTCCAGGATTGGTTAAGATCCTCTTCCCATGCTAGCATGTAAGTTGTTTTGGAGCGTGTGGAAGAGAGTGCCCTGTAAACAACTGAAATCCCCCCCCTCTGCTCGCCGGACTGACCGCACCATGTTTCATATGGAGTCACTTGGGGACCACTAGGAAGATGTCTACATTTTTTGTGCAGGAAATTCGTAATCTGAGTGAAACGAAAGAGCTCAGTAGAGGGCATGTCAAGTTTGCTGATACAATAGGCTTTAGAAACAGGGCCCAAAGGTCTAAGGAAGTGACCTATTCTATACATCCCCTTGTCCAGCCACCATTGAAAGGCTTTAATGTCCCGTCCCGGAGGAAATTCTGGGTTATGAAAGAGGTGGGACAAAGGTTTTAACGGGGAAATAAGGCAACAATTATTTTTTAGACCATCCCAAACTGAAAAGGAGTGGGAAAGAGTTGGGGACAGTATCGGGGGCCTCATTTTTTTGGGGCACCACATAAGAAAGTCCAGTGTGTGTCTAGGAACCGCCTGTCTCTCGATCTGTATCCAGTCAGGCTTCTCCCATCTAGAATAGATAGCTGATAACTGTGCCAGCTGGGCTGCTTGGTAGTATAGACGTAAGTTTGGTAGACCCAAACCTCCTTCCGATTTGGATCTGAACAAAATGGATTTAGAGAATCTATGTCCTCCCTTTCCCCAAACAAATTTAACAACTTTAGCTTGAAAACGTTCTAAGTGCACCCTGTCTACTGGGATGGGAAGAGCTCTGAAATGATACAGAATACGAGGGAGCAGCGTCATCTTAATGGTGTTGATTCTACCTAGCCAGCCCAGGGACAGCCCAGACCACCTGTTTAGATCCTCCTCCAGTTTGTGAAATAATGGTGGATAATTAGCTTGATGGAGGAGATCAATCCTGGAGGTTAATTTGATCCCCAGGTATGATATCGTAGTATCACTCCAGGTGAATTTAAAGCTGTCCCTGAGCCTTTCCATGAGTGGACCAGGGATATTAACATTGAGAGCCTGAGATTTATGATAATTGACCCTGAGACCTGATACTAAACCAAATTCCGTAAGGAGACTGCAAATGTTGGGCAACGAGGTCAGGGGAGACGAGACGAACATCAGAATGTCGTCTGCAAATAAGGCACATTTGTGCTGTTGAGAACCACAATGAATACCTTGAATATTTGGATTATGCCTAATGGCTATAGCTAAAGATTCGATTGCTATTGCAAAAACCAAAGGGGATAGCGGACAACCCTGTCTGGTACCTCTTGATATGGGGAAAGATTCTGAGTAAAATCCCTGCATACGAACCTGGGCTGTAGGAGACGAGTATAGGGCACGCAAAACATTGAGGAAGGAATCGCCAAATCCCCAACGTTGTAACGTTGTAAAAATATATGACCAGTGCACAGAGTCGAACGCTTTTTGGAGATCTAAAGACAAGAGGCAACCCTGCCTGGCAGAATTCCCGTCCCAATTGGAATTAAGAAGCGACACGATGTCTATGGCCCTACGCGTTTGATCAGGGCCCTGTCGTCCCGGAATGAATCCTACTTGATCTTTGTGTATGTATAAACTAATGAAGGAAGCCAGACGGTCCGCAAGGATTTTGGTCAGAATCTTCAAATCATTGTTGATGAGGGAAATCGGTCTGTAATTACTGACTGAACTAGCATCTTTATTTGGTTTAGGGAGGACCGTGATATAAGCCTCATTAAGAGAGGAATCAAGACTTCCCCCCCTACGGAGGTTGTTGAAGAAACGGGCCATGTATGGTGCAAGAGTGGGGGCAAACGTTTTATAGTATGGTATCGAAAAGCCGTCCGGTCCAGGGGCCGAATGCATTTTCAAATGTTTAATCACTGCACACACCTCATCTGCTGAGATGGGCGAATCCAGCCTAGCTTTGTGTCTATCCTCCAATGAGGGGATCGGGAGGGTGTCAAGGAATTTGTTGATGTCCGCAGGGGACGGGCTGTGGGTACCACTGTATAATGATGTGTAGAAGTCACGGAATTCGTGCATGATGCGTTGAGGGTTTTGGGACATGGAGCCGCCTTGGATTCTAATTTTAGGGAAGGCCTGGGCTCGGAATTTAGGTGTTAGTCTCTTGGCCAGCATAGAACCAATATTATCGCCCTGATAGTAAAATCTGGCTCTGTTCCAGCGCAACCATTTTTCGGCTTTGGTGGTCAGGGCCAGGTTCAAAGCTAATTTAGCAGCATCCAGTTTGGAGACTGGAACAGAACTTGGGTTCTTTTTATGTTGTTTGGTTAGCTTTGTGTATTCCCTGTCTAAATTATCAATATTAGTTTTGTTGGTTTTGTTAATTTGGGATGAAATTTGAATAAGATGACCCCTAATTACTGCCTTATGGGCTGCCCACAGACAGGTATCATCTATGTCGGGAGTATCATTAGTAGCAAAGTATTGTAGGATACTTTGTTCGATTTCCTGAGCTCTAGCAGGATCACTCAAAATAGACTCGTTGAGTCGCCAACGTCTACTTGGTCTGTGGCAAGCAGGACGAGAGAGAGTCAAGACAACCATTGAGTGATCCGACCAGACCACTTCCTTAATACTAGCCCTTTGAGCAAGAGAAATGGAAGCAGATTCAACAAGAATGTGGTCTATCCGGGAGAAGGAACCGTGAGGGTTAGAATAGTGTGTAAAGTCTCTTAAAGTCGGGTTAACCTCTCTCCAGACATCAACCAGACCTTGCTGGAAAAGCAGCTTGGCTATGCGTAAGCTTTGATTAGTGGGTCTAGTCAGGCGTTTGCCCAAGGGGCGTGATGTGTCCAAACCCTGGTCAAACGCGGTGTTGGAGTCCCCTCCAAAAAGTACTGTACCCTCAAGTAACGGTGTTAAGGTGGAGAGCATACGGTTGAAAAAAGCTAACTGGCCCTTGTTGGGGGCATAGTAAGATACAAAGGAGTATAGTTTACCATCAAGCTCACCCACTAATAACAAAAACCTACCCTCCGCATCCTTGAATTCAGATTTCAGTGTGAATTTGCATCTATTAGAGATAAATATGCCCACTCCCCTAGTTTTATCTTCTGCGTTGGCCAGAAAAAATAGGGGAAATTTGGAGTGGATAAAGGAGGGGTTATATCTTTTAGGGAAGTGTGTTTCCTGAAGCAGAGCTACATCCACCCCATGTTTGTGTAGATACTGAAATACTTTGCGCCGTTTAAGGGGAGAGTTTAGACCTTGGGAATTGTGGGAAATTATTTTGAGAGGAGTTAGTGGAGGTAAGGTCGCGTCAGTCATTGAGCAGAGAGGGAGGACCGCCAGCAAAAACAAAAGCACTTACTCTGCAAAATCCACTATTTCCAAACCAACTTACATTCCATAGAGGAGGACCCTGATGAGGAAAAGCGCTGCTCCGAAAGGTCCCCCCGGCTACTCCTGCAATGATAATGATAAGAGAATAATTAGTACAGATGGAAGGAAGAAAGGGAATAGGAAAGAAGAGAAAGACGGGTGACAAGAGAGTCATCCGTAGAGTGGAGGGGACAGAGTCCTCCACCTGTGAGGATAAATCAATCAAACAACCCAACCCTACTAAAAGTAGGGATAAGGTTTGTCCAGTTACCAGGACCAAAAAGTCCCAGTGAGCCAGACAAATGGGGGGTACATGAGCACCGCCCCAGCAGGAAGGCCTCAACAATTATGGAAAACCATAATACATAGTAAAATAATCTTGAACTTAAACACGGCACCCATAGAGCGATGGCCCTCGTGTCTCCTTCAATGGCAAAAAATTGGGATAAGCTAAAAATGACATAAGGAAGGAGGACCGAGAGCCCATTAAGTAACAATAAATGTAATACATATGAACAGAACTATATATAACACCTGAAACTTAGGGGAAGCTAAAGTCTCGGATATTTGGCAGGGGAATCGGTGAAAAACAGCAATAAGGGGTGGCAGGGAGAGGGGTCCCCGGGACCACCCCCAGAGACATCACAGGAGAAAAAGAAAAGAACCAATCTTCTTCACCCTCCCCACCCCCTGAAAAAAAAAAAAAAAAAAAAAAAATTATTAGGATTAGATGGGGCATTGTAAGCAACAATGGAAAGTACCAGAAGGGTAGCACAGCCTAGATACCCTCCAATGCCCTCCGCACCATCTCTGTAGATGGGTATTATAATAGAGGACAGATGAAAGGCCTAGGGTCCAAGGCACAAGAAAGGTGGTAATTGTTCCCAGGGAGCATCTGAGAGGTTGCAAAATACTCAAAGGTCCTGTGGTTGATACACTCAGGGGGGTCCAGTTTCCTTAGATTTCTTGGATCGTACAGTCTCCCATACTGGAGGAAGGGGGCTGGTGGGCAGTTGACGTTTAGCTGACTGGAACGTGTTTCCTTGAGGAGTAGGATTTGGAATTTGGCTGATAAGGCCTAGCTGCAGCAGGAGTTTTTCCCCTTCATGTAGGGATCCAAAAGTGTAGGCTTTGCCACGCAACATGAATTTGAGCTGGAAAGGAAAAAGCCACCAGTATTTAATTTCTTTGTCCAGCAAAACTTGAAGCAGGGGTTTCAGGGCTCTTCTTTTTTGGATAGTGGACGGGGATAAGTCTGCAAAGATCTGTAAATGATGCCCTTGGAAAATGATCTTTGGTAGGGATCTTGATTTGCGCATTATTTCCTCTTTGACTGAAAAAAAGTGGGGCTTAACCACAATGTCACGGGGGAGCCCATCTGCTCTGGGGGGCCTGAGAGCCCTGTGAGCTCTGTCTAGTTCCAGTCGGTGGTGCGGGATATCCGGAATGAGTGTTTTTATGAGAGATGAGACCGTTTCAGGAACATCCTTGTAGGATTCAGGGAGCCCCCTGATCCTAAAATTATACCTTCGATTTCTATTTTCGAGATCGTCAATTTTAGCTTGTGCAGTCTCCAATTGCTCCTGTAGAGTCTGTATGCAAGCCGTATTTTGATTGGTCCTAGAAATTGTGGTTTCCAAATTAGATTCCACTATTTCTATGCGGGAGCCAATATTGTGAAGGTCTGCCTTAATATCGCTTGTAATTTTATTGGCTGTTATGTTCAGGAGATCTGCAAATTTTGCAAAGAGATCAGCCACATTCAGGTGTTGCGGTAGGCCTGAAGCCTCAGGCTGTAGTATGTGAGGAGACTGAGGTGGGCCAGCCTCCATTGGAGAGAGTCCCAGGTCTGCTAGGGTATGCTCCAGGAGGGATGCTGTAGAAGCAGGAGAAGTGGCTCCCAGGGGGGGGAAGTCTGGCAAGGGGTCTGATGCCAATATGGATGGGGATGCTGCATTATTTGAGGTAGGCAGGCAAGCGGGGCCCGGGCAGCGCGAGGCCGCCGCCATCTTGGCCGAATCTGACAGGGACACTGCGGCTTCAAAAGCGGGCTTTAAATTTCTTCTCACCGCTCCCGCGTACATCGGAGGTGTCCCCGAGGCTTCCGCTCGTTTAATGGCTTCGTTTCAGGCGAAGATTGCGTCCGAGGGTGCCGGTATAGAGGCCGGAGCTGCTGCGGCGGGACGGAGCTCTCAGACTAAGCGTCCATCTTCGGAGCCTCCGCGCATGCGCCCTTCTAAAAGTTTATTTTTATCGATACTACACATTGGAGTCCCTTATTCTTATGACTGCGTTTTATGTGGCTGTGGAAACTGAGTTCATGTTTTATTATATGGCATCCAGGAAATTGTTCCGTTGATTGGAAAATATCAGTTATCAAGCATACAGCGTCATATGGCCTGTAGGGGCCGTAAACAGAGGTGAGAGGCTGGGGGAAACAGTAGGCGCACCCCAGATTGCACCAAGCACAGAGGATTGGTGGATTTGCACTGTTTGGAAGTTGATTGCACCCAGTTTTTCACTTTAATCGGTTTTGATTAACTAAAAGTGGTCAGCCTTCGCGCCGCTAAGTGGTAATAAGTGACTAAAGTGGAACAAAATCCAAAATCTGATATAATGAAACACAGATGCTGTGAAAAAAAGCCTGAGTGATATAAAGTGCAAATGCTAACTAAAAAATGCAGCAGGACAAAATAGTGAACACAAACTATCAAATAATGAATATAAAGGGGTGGGTCCTGCGCAAATCGTGCCACTCAAATAAAATACACAAATTCAAAATAATATAAATATGTGCATACATACAATGCCGTGAAAAAAATATATAGTCCAAAAAACAGCACGCATAAAAATATATAAAAAATATATAAAAAATGGAAAAAAGGTTTAATGATAGAACAATAATAAAATGTCCGCTACTCAAAGCTCCCAGAACTCTCACCTTTAAACGAAGTGAATAAGCAAATCAAACAAACTCCAGGATTCTCTTATTTCATTCATAAATAATAAATAATAGCCATCAGGAAATCCAAAGGAGGGATGTAATGATACAATTCCGCCACTAGAGGGCCAGTCCCAGCTTACAGAATAGGTGAAATGGATCTTCACTTCTATTTCACAGTGTATGGCTCAAAATAAGAGAGAGGAGGGGGAGAGAGAGAAACAGGAGACTTCCATAGTGTAGTAGTTTAAAAAACGGCAGGTAAATTTATTAAAAAGCAGTAAAGACTCTCACATTTTAATTGCAAAAACAAGCACAATCAGGAAGAGGGTATAGTGACAACTTCCTCCCGTCTTACTCTACTTTCGGTTCGTCCTCTGGCCAATCCCTACGCGTTACGTCATGTTTCCCCATGAAGAAGTCACATGACGTAACGCGTAGGGATTGGCCAGAGGACGAACGGGAAGTAGAGTAAGACGGGAGGAAGTTGTCACTATACCCTCTTCCTGATTGTGCTTGTTTTTGCAATTAAAATGTGAGAGTCTTTACTGCTTTTTAATAAATTTACCTGCCGTTTATTAAACTACTACACTATGGAAGTCTCCTGTTTCTCTCTCTCCCCCTCCTCTCTCTTATTTTGAGCCATACACTGTGAAATAGAAGTGAAGATCCATTTCACCTATTCTGTAAGCTGGGACTGGCCCTCTAGTGGCGGAATTGTATCATTACATCCCTCCTTTGGATTTCCTGATGGCTATTATTTATTATTTATGAATGAAATAAACAGCCTTAAGGAATATATATTCTTTCAGATATAACCAGGACTCATATGTCTTCACTTAGGGGTCCCATTTACAGCCATCCTCCAAGCATGTCACAAAATAAAACAAAGCATATACATAGCATAATACCGTTTTTATTAAGGTTAAAAATAAAATAAAATCCCCATTTAAATATCCGCGTACATTATAAAAAATATATCTCAGGCAATAAGAATATGTGTGTTTCACCAGATTCAGGCATCAGTGTCCTCCTCCTGTGTTCAGCTGTATACACTACGAGTGACTTCCTGGACCTTGGTCAGCGGTGGAACGCACACATCACTTCCGGGAGCGTCGTGTAAGCCACGCCCTGACGCGTTTCGTCACTTCCGACTTCAACAGAGGGCGTCTCTGTTGAAGTCGGAAGTGACGAAACGCGTCAGGGCGTGGCTTACACGACGCTCCCGGAAGTGATGTGTGCGTTCCACCGCTGACCAAGGTCCAGGAAGTCACTCGTAGTGTATACAGCTGAACACAGGAGGAGGACACTGATGCCTGAATCTGGTGAAACACACATATTCTTATTGCCTGAGATATATTTTTTATAATGTACGCGGATATTTAAATGGGGATTTTATTTTATTTTTAACCTTAATAAAAACGGTATTATGCTATGTATATGCTTTGTTTTATTTTGTGACATGCTTTGAGGATGGCTGTAAATGGGACCCCTAAGTGAAGACATATGAGTCCTGGTTATATCTGAAAGAATATATATTCCTTAAGGCTGTTTGTTTCAACGCTATCTGGTGAGTTTTACCCCCTGCGGGGGATGCATCGCACGTGGTGAAGCACTCCCAAATAGTTTGGTGGAAGCTATGTCAGCAGCACGTTTGGTCACCTTGTATCGTTGAATAAGAACATTATAATCACCCTATCTGCACATTAAGGACTGTTCTTCTTTTTTCATTAGAGCTCATACACAAGTACTTGTGAATATCTTGAGAACTCTATGTTGAGCGCTGTTTTAATACCGTCATTCTCATATGATTTTTGATGAATTATGTGTATTACAGATATATATATATTTATTTAGATTTTAAACAGCTGCTATTAGTGTTCGGTTTGCTTAATTTGATTGATTCCATCTAGGTGGTTTGGATCTATTTTGCAATTTATATGCAGATGCTCATATGAGAATATGTATTGATATATATATGCATATGCGTTTATATATATGCTTGTATATACATACATCTATCTCTTTAAATTTGTGGTGTATCCTTTGTTGGGCGCCGAGTGGTGTATTATAGGCCTTTTAGATACACCTGTTGTTTTTTATTTTTATGAATGAAATAAGAGAATCCTGGAGTTTGTTTGATTTGCTTATTCACTTAGTTTAAAGGTGAGAGTTCTGGGAGCCTTGAGTAGCGGACATTTTATTATTGTTCTATCATTAAACCTTTTTTCCATTTTTTATATATTTTTTATATATTTTTATGCGTGCTGTTTTTTGGACTATATTTTTTTTTCACTGCATTGTATGTATGCACATATTTATATTATTTTGGTTTTGATTAACTATTACAAGAATATCTGATTATATTATATTGCAATTTTGTGGGACTTGATTTTTATGAATATATTTATTTATATATATTTATTAATTATATATATATATATATATATATATATATATATATATATATATACATTTTAGGCACAGGTTCCATTAAAAAATGTTTTATTTTTTACTATGTTTTTTTGTATTTGCTTTGCAGGTATAGTAAGTCTTATTCTTATACTGTAATGTTACTTTGTTTTATTGTTAACCATCATTTGCTTAGCAGGTACGCCATTCAGTTGCAGCGCAGATTTATTCATCTTGACAGCAACAGCTTTTTCTCCCACGATACATAAAGCTGTGACTCCAGCGCTGTCGGAGGTGATTTCACCACCACAGTTAAAAAAAAGAGCATATATGCCGAAGCATGGGGGCAGCAGGGGTGAAGGAGAGATTTGCTCCTAATTTTTGGGGCGAATGCCCCCATGCTTTGGCCTATATTTTTTAGGCCATTTAGCTGCAGCACTGATTTATTTATCTTGACATCATCAGTGTTTGCTCCCACGATACATAAAGCTGTGACTCCAGTGCTGTAGGGTGTGATTTCACCTCCACAGTTAAAAGCAAAATGGTGCATGTATGCCAATCATTAGAAATGGGTGGATGAGGGGAGGTATTCTAATTGTGGTCATACCCACCGATCAATCTATTTTTTTCGTCCAGGCCACAGGCTGCATGAAAAAAAAGATTACAATATATGCCCAACAAGGACCAGCAACGTACTGGTATGTTGTTGGATTTTGAGTGGTTATACCAGAATGATGCCTGTAGGTTTAGGTATCATCTTGGTATAATTCTTTTAAGCCAGCGGTCGGCTTTCATGTAAAAGCAATCCTAGTGGCTAATTAGCCTCTAGACTGCTTTTACAAGCAGAAGGAATGCCCCCCCCACCGTCTTCCATGGTTTTCTCTGACTCTCCTGTCCCAACAGGGAACCTGAGAATGGAGCCAGTGGTTCCATCAGCTGACCATAGAGCTGATCAGAGACCAAAATGGCTTCAATGGTTTCTATGGCCTAAGAAGCACCCAGTAACAATAAAAATTATTAAAAAAAAGAAAGCACCCCTGTCCCCCCCTGCTCTTGCACAAAGGTGAACGCAAGCGTTAGTCTGGCGTCAAATATAAACAGCAATTGCACCATTCATGTGAGGTATCACCGCAAAGGTCAGATTGAGGGCAGTAATTTTAACAGTAGACCTCCTCCATGAATCTAAAGTGGTAACCTGTAAAGGCTTTTAAATGCTTTTAGAAATGTATGTAGTTGGTCACCACTGCACGTTTGTGCGTAATTTTAAAGCATGTCGTATTTGGTATCCATGCACTCGGCCTAAGATCATCTTTTTTATTTCATCAAACATTTGGGCAATATAGTGTGTTTTATTAGATTAAAATTGAAAAAGGTGTGTTTTTTCCCCAAAAAATGTGTTTGGAAAATTGCTGTGCAAATGCTGTGCAAAAAAAATAAAAAATTAAACACCCACCATTTTAATCTGTAGGGCCTTTGCTTGAAAAAAAATGTATAATGTTTGGGGGTTTAAAGTAATTTTCTTGCAAAAAAATATATTTTTTCATGTAAACAAAAAGTGTCAGAAAGGGCTTTGTCTTCAAGTGGTTAGAAGAGTGGGTGATGTGTGGCATAAGCTTCTAAATGTTGTGCATAAAATGCTAGGACAGTTCAACCCCCCCCCCCCCCAAATGACCCCATTTTGGAAAGTAGACACCCCAAGCTATTTGCTGAGAGGCATGTCAAGTCCATGAAATATTTTATATTGTGACACAAGTTGCAGGAAAAATACACATTTTTTTTTTTTTGCACAAAGTTGTCACTAAATGATATATTGCTCAAACATGCCATCAGAAAATGTGAAATTACACCCCAAAATACATTCTGTTGCTTCTCCTGAGTACGGGGATGTGTGAGATTTTGTTGGAGCCTAGCCACATGCGGGATCCAGAAAACCAAGCACCGCCTTCAGGCTTTCAAAGGGTGTACATTTTTTATTTCACTCCTCACTGCCTATCACAGTTTCGGAGGCCATGGAAGGCCCAGATGGCACAACCCCCCCCCCCCCATGACCCCATTTTGGAAAGTAGACACCCCAAGCTATTTGCTGAGAGATATGGTGAATATTTTGCAAACCTCGCTTTTTGTCACAAGGTTTTGAAATTTAAAAAAAGAAGAAGAAAATACATTTTTCTTTTCTTTCTTCATTTTCAAAAACAAATGAGAGCAGAAAGATACTCACCATGCCTCCCAGCAAATAGCTTGGGGTGTCTACCTTCCAAAATGAAGTCATGGGGGGGGGGTTGTGCTATCTTGGCATTTTATGGCCTTCGAAACTGTGATAGGTATTAGTGAAATCAAAAATTTACGCCCTTAGCAATCCTGAAGGCGGTGCATGGTTTTTGGGGCCCTGTACACGGCTAGGCTCCCAAAAAGTCCCACACATGTGGTATCCACATACTCAGGAGAAGCAGCAGAATGTATTTTGGGGTGTAATTCCACATATGACCATGGTATATGTGAGTAATATATCATTTAGTGACTACTTTTTGTAAAACAAAATTTCTGTCATTATTCAATCACTTGGGACAAAAAAATGAAATATTCAATGGGCTCAACATGCCTCTCAGCAATTTCCTTGGGGTGTCTATTTTCCAAAATGGGGTCATTGGGGAGGGAGGTTGTACTGCCCTGCCATTTAAGCACCTCATGAAATGAGATAGGCAGTCATAAACTAAAAGCTGTGTGAATTCCAGAAAATGTGCCCTAGTTTGTAGACACTATAACTTTTGCGCAAACCAATAAATATATGCTTATTGAAATGTTTTTTTACCAAAGACATGTGGCTGAATACATTTTGGCCTAAATGTATGACTAAATCAAATACCATCAAAAGAAAGCTCTATTTGTGGGAAAAAAGGACACAAATTTTGGTTGGGTACAACATTGCATGACCGCGCAATTACCAGTTAAAGTGACGCAGTGCCAAATTGTAAAAAGTGTTCTGGTCAGGAAGGGGGTAAATTCTTCCAGGGCTGAAGTGGTTAATATTCATACCAGACCCAAAGAGCCTGGTAATGGACTGTGGGGGAATCCCATGCCATTTTTTTAAATGACTTTTATGTATATTTCCGGGACCGACAATTCATTATAGCCGCAAGTACTTTTAAATTACTTTTTTTCCTTTAGAAATGTCATTTTGCTCTTGAACTGTTGTAAACACGGTAAATATGTGGCACTTTACAGGCATACTATAGACAACTACCAGCTACGAAATTTAAAGGAATATTTCACTTTTATTGTTTCACTTTAAGCATTATTAAAATCACTGCTCCCGAAAACTACAATTTTTAAAACTTTTTTTGCATTGATACATGTCCCCTGGGGCAGGACGAGGTAGGTAAGGTGAGGTAACCTCTAGCAGCAATCATTGAGTGGTAATATTGTGCAGTAACCTCTAGCAACCAGTGATCAGTAATGATGTGCATTAACCTGTAACAACCAATCAGTGAGCTTGGAGCAATCAGTGAGTGTGAACCAGTTTTTTATGTATAAATTATCATTTTTTTTTTTTTTAAGATAAGTCAATGTGTATGTTTGTTCTTTGGGATGTTGGTGTGGAAATTGCTAGGGGTCTATCGCTTGAATTATTTTTCCTATTATGGAAGTTAGTAGGGCCTCATGTCTAAGATTTGCCTCACAAAGCCTAGAGCCGCCTCTGCCTATGATGGCCCTTAATTGCATCTAAAGTAGTATGGCCAAGGAAAATTGCATTTTAAAGTGTGTTTACTGCTATCTCCTTCTCTTATATTTTCTTAAAAGGAGCGGCTGAAATTTTCTGGTCTTACTGATTACCTTCTCCAACTCGTAACTTGTCGTTCTTGTCTAGGGGTCCCCAGGGTTGATGGCCCAGTAACTGCAGAGACCACACTTGAATTCCTTTTTAGGGTTTTTATTTGAATAAAACAGTTAAACAGAACTCAGTCTCTCAGTTGGGGATAGAGGGTATAAGGATGAAGTATAGCTCAGGTACTTTGGAGCTGCGGACTTCAATAAAAGTCTCTCTGTACATAATCCAGGGAATAGCCACTCGCAACTGGATTCTTTAACTGTCAGATAGATCCTTGTTTATGGATACTAGCAGCCAACAAGTAATTTTAGCTTAGCAAAGTCTCTGCCACAGACTGAAAACTTAGTTGCAAACGGAAGAATAGAGGTAGGAACTTTCTTACTGTACCAGAATTTTGCCGTCGGTCTGGCGATACCGTAAGAAATGCAGATTCAATTAGTGTCCTTGACAGCTAAGCTTCCAGGCTCTTACCAAACAGCCAGCCTCGTGCGTGGCCCTCTTACTGAAGAGTCCTCCCCTGATTGCTTGTTGAGTTGCTGGGCCTCTCCAAACCCGAGACGGCATCGGAACACCTTAGAATCCTCCTTCCAGTTACTGTGCCTCGGACTAGCCAGTTCCAAGGCTTGGAAACGGATGGATCCGCACCCCAGGCCATGAGGGCCTCTGGGGGCTGGTCAGGAGGACCAAAACCATGGAGTCAGCAACAACTTCTGGACCGGAAACCCATAACCACGTGACTTCAGCACCTTAAGCACCCTCTCCTGGAATACACAGCGGAAAACAAACGTGCCCACTGATTGCCACTAAGAGAGAGATTGGTACCCAATGCGTCCAACCAGACTGTGTTCCAATGCCCCTCACAGGTGCAAACTCCACCTATGACCAGGCAGAACCTTGATACAGCCCAGCCAAAAAGATGCCAAAGCATATTTTCACACAATTAACCCCAAAACTCAACTACAGTTTGGGCAAAAACTAAATTTACATACATAGCGGGTACTCATCATGAGTACCGGCGCTACACGCACTAGAGTGTATGTATAGTCAAAATGATTGTTCTTATGTTTTAGATGAAGTATGAGAACGTTAGAACCTCTATCTAATTTTTTTATGGCCTGTGTCATTACCAGGTAATTTCACCTTGTGTATTTGTCTTTACCAAGAGAAGAAGGGATGCAGTATTAAACTCAAAACCACAAATGTTATATATTGTAGTTTACCAATCATTAGATGTAGAGGCTGCATCATTTTTTCTTAGTCTTTTTTACATGTCCCCTGGAGCAGGACTGAGGTCCCCAAAAACTTTTTATGACAATAACTTGCATATTAACCTTTAAAATTAGCACTTTTGATTTCTCCCATAGACTTTTAAAGGTTGTTCCGCGGCTTTTGAATTTGCCACGAACACCCCAAATTGTTCACTATTCGGTGAACATGCGAACAGCCAATGTTCGATTTGAATGCATATTCGACCCGAACATAAAGCCCATCCCTAATTTTTACTATTTGGTCAAGTTACTTATTGTAAATGATGTAATAACATATCATCCTTACAACAAAACCTTGGTATTTATTAAAATGATAAAACAGTTTATCTGCAGACCATGACCAAAAATCTTCATATTAACTCTTTTGTGCTCAGAGGTCATTGATGCCTAGCTATCCAGGTTTAATTTAACAGCTTGAGCATGTGTTGGTTAACTTGAATATAAATGATTAATGTGCATACCTAAACTTTTTGTATAACATTTAAAGTGGTTGTAAACCTTTGTTAGTTTTTTTATTAAAATACCAAACATATCTATACTTACCTGCTCTGTGCAATGGTTTTGCACAGAGCAGCCCTGATCCTCCTCTTCTTGGGTCCCCTGCCAGCCCTCCATGCCCCTCCTCTTTGGCAGGTGCCCCCATGGAAAGCTGATTTCCCGAACTACTGAGACCCCCTCCTGTGTCACAGCATTTGATTGACAGTATCGCGCAGCCCAATGAGGAGGGAGACAGCGGCAGGAGCTGCTGCTGTTGTGCACATTGCTGAATCAGATCAGGTTCAGGTAATGAAAAGGGGGGGGGGGGGGGTTGCAGCTCAGAAGGATATATAAGTTCACTTTCTTTTTTCTAAATTCCAGCTCCCCTATGTACCAGTATAGCATTAATGATATGCTTACCTCACTGTCTTCATAGATTCTTCCAAACACATATCCATTACTTCTGCCTTACTTCCTGGGCAGACTATAGGTCATGACACAGGGAGGATTTGACCAGCTGACCTCATTAGCACACGCCCTGCATCATCCACCCTCCTACCTATCCACTCATTTCCAGGTGCAAGTTTTTTAAATGAAATGCAATCAATCAGTGATCACCCTTCTCACTAAATACACAGGCATAATTTTTCCCTAACTTAACTACATTAACATAGATCATTCATTTGGCATTTTGAAGTGTGCAGGGAATGAGAGATCAGATAATAGCGGAGAAGAGCTGTAGTATTGAAAACAGGAAATGTGTGCCCTGTAATTCTCAACATATACTATACAATCTGATTGTACAATCTCCTTTAGATCTACCATCAACTTTGTAGTGCAAAGGCCTGTGATACAGAGTGAATGGATAGATAGGTGGGCACTCCTAATCCATTGTTCTGGTAAATCTAAACAAAATTGTACAGCGATTGTACAATCAGATTGCATAGTGTATGACCATCGTTATAGAAGTACATAGGAGGGAGTGAACTCAGCTGTCCAGCTCCATTCAGGTCTCTGCATAGCGGGAACTCGCTTTGTCAAGTGTGTTTCTGTTGTTTTTTTTGCGTGGGGGAGGGGGATTTGGAGCATTTTAACTCATCACGCATAGGGCAGTCCATCCACCTGTCGCATACCTTGTGGCAAAGTCTGATGTGTAGAGGGAGACCTCTCATACAGCCCTGGCTCAAGGGGAACTGGTGTTGCGACAGTGACAGCGATAGCGCGGTGAGGTAAGAGTACCTGCAAGATCTTTCATTGGTTGCAGAAGTGTGGGGCAGGTACGTCACCTGAGCTGAGCTGGATGGCTGAAGCAGCAGGAACAGCAGATGCAGACACACAACAGATTTAGGACCAGCGTCACCAGGCACTATGCAAAGCAGGAAAGACGGATAACTGGATGCAGGGTCAGACGAGCCAGTGAACTTTACAAAACCCAGGACATACTTGTGCTGTTTTCAATACTAAAGCTCTGCACCACATAGGCTGTTATCTGATCTGTCATTTCCTGCACACTTCAAAATGTCAAATGAACAATCTATGCAAGATTAAAGTTAAGGTAGGAAAAAAGATTACGCCTGTGTATTTAGTGAGAAGGGTGATCATTGATTGATTGCATTTCATTTAAAAGACATGCACCCGGAAATTGGTGGGTAGGGTAGGTAGGAGGGTGGAAGGTGCAGGATGCGTGCTATTGAGGTCAACTGGTAAACTCCTTCCTGTGTCATGACCTGTAGTCTGCCCAGGAAGTAAGGCAGAAGTAATGGATACATATTTGGAAACATCCATGAAGACATATTGTCAGGGCTGGGCCCAGCCCTTCCTTCTCTGAGCTGGCCACTCAGCTGTCGGCTAATTGACAGCTCCTATCTCTCCACAGTGACTCACCTGCCTATGATCCTGCGCGTCTGTCCTGCCTGCTTAAGCCGCCCAGTCCAGATGATCTCTGCCTTCGCCCTGGTCACATCTCTAGAGACACTCTCCTGTGTTCCTGTTAAAGACTTGCTGGGCTGATATTCCTTCTGGCTCCATGATTTTTGGCTTGTCTGACTATCTGTTCCAGTTCCTGAACTCTGGCTATGTTTTGACTACGTTTATTCTGTTTACCTTTTTTTATTATCATTAAACAAGTGTGTTTTAACTGTACTTCTGTCTCAGTCTGATTCATGGTTTCTGACAGTAGGCGAAGGCCATGAATTCAGAAGATGCAGTCAATCTACTTGTTGGCAATATTTTTTCCAGATTGGATGAGCAGGATCATCACATGGATCAGTTTGCCATGACCTTACAAACGCTGCTGAGTCGCACGGCTCACCTGGAATCTCCCACTGTGGCTGCTCCGGTACAACCTGTGTTGCAGGCCATCCCTGCTGCTGCTGCTCCAGTCTCTGTGCAGGCACCCGCCTAGAGTATTACCTCTATAAGAGCTATGTCTGGTTCCTCTCCGCTTCTCCAGTGATTTGGGGACGATCCAGTCCAATGCAGAGGGTTTCTCAACCAGGTTGAGATATACTTTGAGATGCTGCCCCAGGCATTTGCCGCAGCAAGAAGCAAAGTAGATTTTGTGATATCTTTGCTTTTTGAGAGAGCCTTAGCCTAGGCAAACCATCTATGTGAGATGCAAAAGCCTGTTGTCCTGAGTTACCCTGAGTTTGTGGCTTCTTTTAAAAGGGTATTTGACGTTCCCGCATGCTCTGCTTCTGCTGACAAGTAGTGATGGACGAACTTCCGACGGGACGTTTCGCGAACGCGAAACGCGAACGGACACAAACGTTCGCGAAAACGACCGTTCGCCGCGGGCTCCATTGACTTCAATGGGAGGCGAATTTCGCAAACCTTTAGGTCGAATTTGCGGCCACGGGGTAATTATTAGGGGGTAGCACGTAGTCCCACCACCTGGACAATAGCATAATACATGTATGAGGTGAATTTGGGATCGATAACTACAAGCATTTTTTTTTTATTTGGGAAATTGTTCTGACAATTCAGGACTATGGAGCTAATGAAGGCAATGGAGGAGAGGGAAGGTCAGGGACCAGGGTAGGCAAACAAGAGGGTGCAGGAGATACAGAGCACTGACAGCAGCACCGTAATACAGAGCACTGACATCAGCACCGTGACATACAGCGCTGACAGCAGCTCCGTGACATACAGCGCTGACAGCAGCTCCGTGACATACAGCGCTGACAGCAGCTCCGTGACATACAGCGCTGACAGCAGCTCCGTGACATACAGCGCTGACAGCAGCTCCGTGACATACAGCGCTGACAGCAGCACCGTGACATACAGCGCTGACAGCAGCTCCGTGACATACAGCGCTGACAGCAGCTCCGTGACATACAGCGCTGACAGCAGCTCCGTGACATACAGCACTGACAGCAGCTCCGTGACATACAGCGCTGACAGCAGCTCCGTGACATACAGCGCTGACAGCAGCACCGTGACATACAGCGCTGACAGCAGCTCCGTGACATACAGCGCTGACAGCAGCTCCGTGACATACAGCGCTGACAGCAGCTCCGTGACATACAGCGCTGACAGCAGCTCCGTGACATACAGCGCTGACAGCAGCTCCGTGACATACAGCGCTGACAGCAGCACCGTGACATACAGCGCTGACAGCAGCTCCGTGACATACAGCGCTGACAGCAGCTCCGTGACATACAGCGCTGACAGCAGCTCCGTGACATACAGCACTGACAGCAGCTCCGTGACATACAGCGCTGACAGCAGCTCCGTGACATACAGCGCTGACAGCAGCACCGTGACATACAGCGCTGACAGCAGCTCCGTGACATACAGCGCTGACAGCAGCTCCGTGACATACAGCGCTGACAGCAGCTCCGTGACATACAGCGCTGACAGCAGCTCCGTGACATACAGCGCTGACAGCAGCTCCGTGACATACAGCGCTGACAGCAGCTCCGTGACATACAGCGCTGACAGCAGCTCCGTGACATACAGCGCTGACAGCAGCTCCGTGACATACAGCGCTGACAGCAGCTCCGTGACATACAGCGCTGACAGCAGCTCCGTGACATACAGCGCTGACAGCAGCTCCGTGACATACAGCGCTGACAGCAGCTCCGTGACATACAGCGCTGACAGCAGCACCGTAAGCAGCCCCAGGAGGAAGTCAGCACAGCACAGGGATGGTGTGATCCCCTCATAATAAGAACCCCCAGGAGGAAGTCAGCACAGCACAGGGATGGTGGGAGCCCCTCATAATAAGAACACCCAGGAGGAAGTCAGCACAGCACAGGGATGGTGGGAACCCCTCATAATAAGCAGCCCCAGTAGAAATATGACACCGCTCAACCTCTTCAAAGAGGAGGGTAGGGGCATATAGTACGGTGTGCTTTTTTGGGTCAGGGAAGTGAGCCAAATGAATTAAGAAGGTCTGTGTGCTTGATTCCAAAAATTGTTTATAGACATATACATGGTCTACTGATCACATGTGTTGAATTCCTCCGAGATCCATGCCTCATTCATTTTTAGAAATGTGAGGTAGTTAACACTGTGGTGAGCTAGGCGAGTACGCTTATCGGTCACAATCCCCCCTGCTGCGCTGAACGTCCTTTCGGACAGGACACTGGATGAGGGGCAAGCCAACAGTTCGATTGCAAATTGGGCAAGCTCTGGCCAGAGGTCAAGCCTGCCCACCCAGTAGTCTAGGGGTTCATCACTCCTCAGAGCGTCCACATCGGCCGTTAACCCAATGTAGTCGGACACCTGACGGTCTAGGCGTTCCCTGATGCTGGATCCGGATGACACCTGTCGATGGGTCGGCTGAAAGAATGACCTCATATCCGAAGTCACCAACACATCTTCAAACCGGCCTCTTCTTGCAGGCGCTGTTGGATTGGTACCCGCAAATCCTTCTCTGGGAGTGGGAATTGCTCCTCTGCCAGCGCACGCAAAAGCAGAATGCAGCATTTCTCGAAGCAAGGCCTGGAAGTGCTGCATTCTGACAGCCCTCTGCGACGGCGGTAACATTTCCGCCATTTTGTGTTTGTACCGGGGGTCTAAGTACGTTGCCACCCAGTACTGGTCCTTGACCCTCATGCTTTTTATACGGGGGTCCCTATTAAAACACTGGAGCATGAAGGCCCCCATTTGCACTAAAGTGGAAGCGGTGTGGTGGCCTGGCTCCTGCTCATCATCCAGGATAATGTCGTCCTCTTCATTCTCCTCTCCCCATCCTCGCACAACAGGGATCCCAGAAAGGTTTAAAGCATGCTCTTCTTGCTCCTGCTCATCCGCCCCGGCACCATCCTCCTCTGACTCCTCATCAGACTCCTGTTGTTGACTTGTCTCAGATAGAGTAGCCCCCCTGGGAATTCATCCAGCATTGCGACTTCCTCATCTTCCCGCTCCTGCTCCTCCACAGCCTGATCAATGACACGACGCAATGCACGCTCCAGAAAGAAGGCATAAGGTACCATGTCACTGATGGCGCCATGGCTGCGACTGACCAGTTTGGTGATCTCCTCAAATGGCCGCAGAAGTCTGCATGTGTCGCGCATGAGCAGCCACTGGCGCGGTGAAAAAAAACCCAGCTCCCCAGAACCGTTTCTTTCGCAGAGTTCATACAGGTAGACGTTAACTGCACGTTTCTGCTGGAGCAGCCTATCAAGCATATAGAAGGTTGAGTTCCATCGCGTCGGGCAATCGCAAATAAGACGTCTGACCGGCAGATGGTGTCGCCGCTGAATGTCAGCAAGGCGAGCCATGGCCGTGTAAGATCTTCTGAAATGGGCCGAGATTTTCCTTGCCTGCCGCAAGATGTCCTGGACCCCAGGGTATTTGACAAGGAATCGCTGCACGACCAAGTTTAAGACGTGTGCCATGCACGGCACGTGCGTGATTTTGCCCTGTTTCAATGCGCTAAGCAGATTGGCACCGTTGTCACACACCACTTTACCAACTGTCAAATTGAGCGGTGTTAGCCACTCATCTGCCTGTGAACGCAAAGCTGAAAGGAGTGCCGGGCCAGTGTGGCTCTTTGCTTCCAGGCACAACAGACGCAGCACGGCATGGCAACGTCTCACCTGGCATGTGGAATAGGTTCTGGGGAGCTTGGGCGGTGCAGTGGAAGAGACGCTAGCAGCGGAAAAGGAGGAGGCAGCTGAGGAGGAGAGGGAGGAGGATGGAGTAGGAGGAGGAGAAGAAGAGTCAGGCCTGCATGCAATCCGTGGCGGTAAAACCAAATCTACACGGGTGCCACGGGTTACATGCTTGACGGCCGTCAGAAGGTTCACCCAGTGGGCAGTAAAACTGATATACCTTCCCTGCCCGTGTTTGCTAGACCACGTGTCTGTGGTCAGATGTATCTTGGCACCGACACTGTGTGCCAGAGATACATTCACTTGCCGCTGAACATGGCCATATAGCTCTGGGATGCCCTTCTCTGAGAAATACTTCCTTCCTGGGACCTTCCATTGTGGTGTTCCAATGGCCACAAATTTGCGAAAGGCCTCCGAGTCCACCAGTTTATATGGCAGTAGTTGGCGGGCTATGAGTTCTGACAAGCCAGCCGCCAACCGTTGGGCAAGAGGGTTATCCGGCGTCATCATTTTTTTACGCTCAAACATTAGGCCCACGGAAGCCTGCCTTTTTGCAGAAAAATGTGAGCTTGGCGTGATGGAAGGTGGAGTGGAGGACAATTGTGAGGAGAGAGGAGAAGGAGAAGTAGAAGACGAGGCTGGACGGTGAGAGCCTGCAGTGTGGCTTTGTGTGTTCCGTTGCTCCCACTGGGCTCGGTGATGGCTGCTCATGTGCCTTCTTAAGGCGGTCGTCCCTAGGTGAGTATTGGGCTTACCGCGACTAACGCGTTGACTGCAAAGATTGCAGATGGCAACGCTATTGTCAGCAGCGGACACGTTAAAAAAAGCCCACACTGCGGAGCCATGTGCCGGTGTCCTGGGAGCGCCAGATGTGACCGTACATGGTCGATGACTCGCTCCTGATACATTTGCAGTCTGCTTTGTCCCTGCTGTGCAATGTAAGTCATTGCTGCTTCTCCTCCCTATCTGCTGGTCCATATCTCCCTCTGAACTCCCCTCCTCTTCCTCTCTTGTGGGCACCCACGTGACATCACTAGACACGTCATCATCAACGTCACCTTCCCCACCGCTATAAGTAGAGTAGGCAGCAACACCGGGGACCAACCTCCTCCTTGGGCTGATCTGGGTACTGGCGTCAGACTGCTGAGTAGCGCTTGTTGCTACCTCCTCTTCCTGATCCAATACCAAGAGTGGCTGCGCATCAGAAATGTCCTCTTGATATGGATCGGAAAATAATTCCAGTGACTCAAGCGGAAGGTATGTGGTGGTGGTGGTGGTGGTCGTGTTGTTGGTGGTAGTGTCTTTGGGGGTGCACATAGCAGAGAGTGAAGAAGAGGGTGCAGATCGAGAGGATGAGGAGGGTGCAGAAGAGTAAGGCTGAGCGAGCCACTCAACCAAGTCTGGTGCATCCTTTAAAGTAATTGAACGCACCTTCTGCAACTTCCCACTTTGGCTCAAGCCTGTTGCTCCTGCCCTACCCCTACCACCCCTGCGGAAGGGCCTGCCTCTTCCTCTGCATGTCATTTTTTAAATGACCCTGTGACAAAACTCTTAGTCCCTATACCGCTGAAGGACTGCTGCAGTATAGGTGAGCGGTCAGCAGTGGTGCACGTCAACCCTATCTATTGTGGACCTATAGCGGTCCTTACAGAACAGCAGACTGTACCGCACTCAAGCCTATGTACCGTAGCACCCTATACCAAGTTACCAGTCCTTATAAGAACTTTTGTGGACCAAGCAGGTTGTGTATTAGTGTTTAGCAGACTGTACGTCAGTCCCTATACCGCTGAAGGACTGCTGCAGTATAGGGCAGCGGTCAGCAGTGGTGCACGTCAACCCTATCTATTGTGGACCGATAGCGGTCCTTACAGAACAGCAGACTGTACCGCACTCAAGCCTATGTACCGTAGCACCCTATACCAAGTTACCAGTCCTTATAAGAACTTTTGTGGACCAAGCAGGTTGTGTATTAGTGTTTAGCAGACTGTACGTCAGTCCCTATACCGCTGAAGGACTGCTGCAGTATAGGGCAGCGGTCAGCAGTGGTGCACGTCAACCCTATCTATTGTGGACCGATAGCGGTCCTTACAGAACAGCAGACTGTACCGCACTCAAGCCTATGTACCGTAGCACCCTATACCAAGTTACCAGTCCTTATAAGAACTTTTGTGGAACAAGCAGGTTGTGTGTTAGTGATTAGCAGACTGTACGTCAGTCCCTATACCAATGAAGGACTGCTGCAGTATAGGGCAGCGGTCAGCAGTAGTGCACGGCAACCCTATGTATTGTGGACCGATAGCGGTCCTTACAGAACAGCAGACTGTACCGCACTCAAGCCTATGTACCGTAGCACCCTATACCAAGTTACCAGTCCTTATAAGAACTTTTGTGGACCAAGCAGGTTGTGTATTAGTGTTTAGCAGACTGTACGTCAGTCCCTATACCGCTGAAGGACTGCTGCAGTATAGGGCAGCGGTCAGCAGTGGTGCACGTCAACCCTATGTATTGTGGACCGATAGCGGTCCTTACAGAACAGCAGACTGTAACGCACTCAGGCCTATGTACCGTAGCACCCTATACCAAGTTACCAGTCCTTATAAGAACTTTTGTGGACCAAGCAGGTTGTGTGTTAGTGATTAGCAGACTGTACGTCAGTCCCTATACCAATGAAGGACTGCTGCAGTATAGGGCAGCGGTCAGCAGTAGTGCACGGCAACCCTATGTATTGTGGACCGATAGCGGTCCTTACAGAACAGCAGACTGTAACGCACTCAGGCCTATGTACCGTAGCACCCTATACCAAGTTACCAGTCCTTATAAAAACTTTTGTGGACCAAGCAGGTTGTGTGTTAGTGTTTAGCAGACTGTGCGTCAGTCCCTATACCGCTGAAGGACTGCTGCAGTATAGGGCAGCGGTCAGCAGTGGTGCACGTCAACCCTATCTATTGTGGACCGATAGCGGTCCTTACAGAACAGCAGACTGTACCGCACTCAAGCCTATGTACCGTAGCACCCTATACCAAGTTACCAGTCCTTATAAGAACTTTTGTGGACCAAGCAGGTTGTGTATTAGTGTTTAGCAGACTGTACGTCAGTCCCTATACCGCTGAAGGACTGCTGCAGTATAGGGCAGCGGTCAGCAGTGGTGCACGTCAACCCTATGTATTGTGGACCGATAGCGGTCCTTACAGAACAGCAGACTGTAACGCACTCAGGCCTATGTACCGTAGCACCCTATACCAAGTTACCAGTCCTTATAAAAACTTTTGTGGACCAAGCAGGTTGTGTGTTAGTGTTTAGCAGACTGTGCGTCAGTCCCTATACCGCTGAAGGACTGCTGCAGTATAGGGCAGCGGTCAGCAGTAGTGCACGGCAACCCTATGTATTGTGGACCGATAGCGGTCCTTACAGAACAGCAGACTGTAACGCACTCAGGCCTATGTACCGTAGCACCCTATACCAAGTTACCAGTCCTTATAAGAACTTTTGTGGACCAAGCAGGTTGTGTGTTAGTGATTAGCAGACTGTACGTCAGTCCCTATACCAATGAAGGACTGCTGCAGTATAGGGCAGCGGTCAGCAGTAGTGCACGGCAACCCTATGTATTGTGGACCGATAGCGGTCCTTACAGAACAGCAGACTGTACCGCACCCAAGCCTATGTACCGTAGCACCCTAGACAGACCAAGTTACCAGTCCTGATAAAGAGCTTTGTGGAACAAGTGAGTTGTGAATGATTAGCAGACTGCAGCAGAAGGGCAGCAGTCAAGTATAATATTCTTTCTATATTTGGAAGAAAGAATATTATACGTGTACAAGCCTATTACCGTACCACTGATACCAGTCCTGAAAAGAACCTTTGTGGAACTAATAGTAACAGCAAGTCTTTAAAATTATCCTCACTGCCTGACACACTGCTTCCTGCCTGTCCCTATACAAATTGGCAAAAAAGAGTAGGCTGGAACGATTAGCTGGAACAGCTCTTTTGTGGACCTGATAGTAACAGCTAATGATGATGATGATGATGATGATGAAGAAAGACTAATCTGGCTGAGCTGTCCCTAAAATAGCAGCATACAGCGCTCTGTCCCTTTATCTAAACTGACAAAAGAAACTCAGGCTGCTGACCTAACACCTATACCAGTCCTGAAAAGAACTTTTGTGTACCAAATAGCTAGCGTTTTCTCTGTCCCTACTCCACACAGGATCCTTTCCCTACAGTGACAGAAGAAAGAATGTAAAATGGCCACCGGATCGGGTGTATTTATAGGTTAGGGGGAATGTCCAAGTGTCCATGAGCTGTCATGTCTCAATTGGTTGTCCTGTAACACATGATAAACGTGTCACGAAAGGTTAAAGTTCTTGTATACATTAAACACGTAAGTCCGCCGGGGCGAACGACGGAAAAAGGCGTTCGAACCCGCGGACGGCGAAAGTCGGAAATTCGCCGCGAAACGACCGCCGGGCGAACCGTTCGGCCATCACTACTGACAAGTGCCTCATGTCCATCAAACAGAGTACGAGAACTGTTGCCGATTGAATTCCGTACTGTGGCAGCAGAGGTTGCTTTCAACAATGAGGCCCTCGTGGCTGCTTTTTCTCATGGTCTCTTGGATACCATCAAGGATGAGACAGCAGCCTGAGATATACCCACTGAGCTGGAGAGGTTGATCATGTTTGCCATCCTCATTGACTCCAGACTCCAGCCTCCTATACATTTGTCTCCGAGCTCTGCAGTCCAACCTTTGTCTTTCTCACTTCCCATGCTTCCTGGTAGGGATGAGCTTCGTGTTCGAGTCGAAAATACGTTCGACTCGAACATCGGCTGTTCGCCCATTCGGCTAATTCCGAACATTATGGGCCGTTCGCGCCAAATTCGTGTGGCGCTCACGGCCCACAATGCACTGCATCATCGCAGTGCATTGCTGGCTCATGATTGGCCAAGCATGCACTGTGACCCCGCATGCTTGGCCAATCACAGCGCCAGCAGCGAGGAGAGCCATGATTGGCCACAGGCAGGATGCCTGTGGCCAATCATAGCTCAGGCTGTGTAGTACACACCCCACACTATATAAGGCCACCAGCGCGGCGGCCTTGTGTAGTGTGTTGGCGTCTGAAGCAAGTAGTGGGTATTCTGTGTACCTTCAACACAGTATACACCGATCGTTATCGGCCGATTTTCGATCTTGCTCTTCTGTAGTGGTTGTTGTCTGCGTGCCCTGACCGCAGTATACACCGCTATATTCACCTCACCTATATAGCTAGTGATCTATCTTTTATAATATAGCTTGCAGTCAGTAGTGTTAGGAGCTTGTGCGTGCTGTCTGCGTGCTCTGTACCCAGTACACACCGCTATATCCACCTACATAGCTCTTCTCTATTTGAGCCATCTGCCATCTGCAGGAGTTATTGGAAGTTGTGTGTGCCTCCAGCACAGCACAGTATACATCTGTATATACCCCTTTATCTCTGGTGTTCTATAATAAAGGCATCTGCAGGAGTTAGTGGGTGTTTTGTGCCTCCAGCACAATATACACCTGTATCTACCCTTTATTGCTGTTCTCTAATAGAGCCATCTGCAGGGCTTAGTGGGTGTTGTGTGACTCCATTACAGTATACCCCTTTATCTCTGGTGTTCTATAATAAAGGCATCTGCAGGAGTTAGTGGGTGTTGTGTGCCTCCAGCACAATATACACCTGTATCTACCCTTTATTGCTGTTCTCTAATAGAGCCATCTGCAGGGCTTAGTGGGTGTTGTGTGACTCCATTACACTGCTGTTTTACCCAACTCCCTTCAGGCCATTACCATGTCTGGAAGGCCAGCAAGGAGAGGCAGACAGGCGCGAGCCGATAAAAGAGGGCAAGCAGGCTCTGTGTCTAGAGACAACAGTGCTGGTTGTGGACGCGGTGCATTTTTATCAGCACGTGGCCATGGGACACGCTTGTCCTTCTTTTCGGCAGCTGGACATGTTGAACCGCAACATGCCAACGACTTGGTAGAGTGGATGACCAAGCCCTCTTCATCCTCCTCATCCTCTCTCACCCAGTCTCAGGGAACTAGCAAAGCAGCTGCCAACACACTGTCTTCCCTCGTCTCAATGTCATCATCAGTGACTCCTTCCCTAGACCCACCATGCCCTCCTGAGGAGTCTCCTGAACTCTTTGAGCACAGTGTTGGGTACATGCTCCAGGAGGATGCCCAGTGTTTTGTAGGCTCTGATGATGACACTCAGCTAGAGGAAGGCAGTAGCGTGAATGCAGAGAGAGGGGATGCTCAAGAAGGACAGCAATCTGGCAGTCATGTTCCACAAGCTGCAGCATATTGCCAGGTTTGCTACAGCGATGAAGAGGGAGGGGATGATGAGGGCACTGACTCCACGTGGGTGCCTGGTAGGAGAGAGAAGGAGGAGGAGGAGGAGGCACATGTCCAACGAGGCAGGATGCCCTCCGGGCGCCAGCTTAGGGGCAGCACACCGACTGAATCACACCGCAGAGCTCCGCCTGTGCAGGGCGCTGCCTCTGCTCGTTATTCTAAAAGTTCTTTGGTGTGGGCCTTTTTTGAGACGAGTGCATCAGATCGCACCGCTGCTATTTGCAACATACGCGTAAGCGTATCTCGCGTGGCCAAAACATTAGCCGCTTGGGCACCACATGCTTGACCAGACATATGTTGACCTGCCATGCAGCTCGTTGACAAGCGTACCTCAAAGACCCACACCAAAGAACAAAGCGGACCTCTCCTTGCTCCTCATCAGCTGGCATCTCCAACCCCACTAGACCTTCAGTCCTCTCTGAAACCTGCTCTGAGAGGAATGAAGGTGTAGAATTAGGTGTGTCACAGCCAAGTGCTTTCGGGCACTCTGCTAGCAGTATACCCACGTCCGATTATAGCAGGCAAATGTCCCTGCCCCAGCTGCTGGACCGGCGAAAGAAGTTCACTCCCAGCCATCCACATGCCCAGCGGTTCAATGCTAGCTTGGCTAAATTGCTAGCACTTCAACTGCTGCCTTTTCAGTTGGTAGACTCGGCCCCCTTCCGTGAGTTTTTAAAATGTGCGGTACCTCAGTGGCAGGTCCCCAAACGCCACTTTTTCTCACGGAAGGCGATTCCGGCTCTCTACCGGCATGTGGAAGGCAATGTCCTTGCCCCGCTGGACAGGGCAGTCAGCGGTAAGGTGCATATTACCGCTGACTCATGGTCCAGCAGGCATGGACAGGGACGTTACCTGTCTTTCACGGCCCATTGGGTCACTCTTCTGGCAGCTGGGAAGGATGCAGGACAAGGTGCAGTAGTGTTGGAGGTTGTTCCGCCACCACGCCTCCAAAATGCTACTATTGGTTGTGACACACCTCTCTCCTCCACCCCCTCCTCTTCTTCTTCCTCCATGGCCTCTTCCAGTGCTCTGTCCTCAGAACCAGCGGTGCTCCGTAGGCGTTCCAGGGGCTACGCAAGTACGCAGGCAAAACAATGCCATGCCGTGCGTGCGCTGGTTTGTTTGGGGGACAGGAGCTACACTGGGGCGGATGTTTTGTCAGCTCTGCAGGGGCAGGCCGAGAGGTGGTTGACGCCACGCCAGCTTAAGCCAGGAATGGTGGTTTGCGACAATGGCACCAACCTCCTCTCCGCCCTCCGACAGGGACAACTGACCCATGTGCCCTGTGTAGCTCACGTCCTTAACCTGGTGGTGCAGCGGTTCTTGGGCAGGTACCCCGGCTTACAGGATGTCCTGAAGCAGGCCAGGAAAGTCTGTGTGCATTTCCGCCGATCATTTAATGCCTGTGCTCGGCTGGCTGAGCTCCAAAAGGAGTTGAACCTGCCCAAGAACCGCCTTATATGTGACATGCCCACCAGGTGGAACTCAACGTTGGCCATGCTGCAGCGGCTGCACACGCAGCAGAGGGCCATCAATGAGTACCTGTGCGACTACGGCACCAGGACAGGGTCAGGGGAGCTCGGTTTTTTTCTCACCACGCCAGTGGGGCATGATCAGGGATGCATGCACTGTCCTGTCACCGTTTGAGGAGGCCACAAGGATGGTGAGCAGTGACAGTGCATGCATCAGTGACACTGTACCTCTTGTCCACCTCTTGGAGCATACGCTGCGTGAAATAATGGACAGGGCACTTGAGGCAGAACAGAGGCAGGAAGAGGAGGACTTCCTTGCCTCTCAAGGCCCCCTTTATCCAGACAGTGTTCCTGCTGTGCCACCCATCACACAGGAAGAGGATGAGGAGGACGAGGAGGAGGATGATTGTGTCAGCATGGAGGTGGAGGCTGGCACTCAGCATCAGCAGCAGCAGTCTTGTAGGGATGATTTACAGTCCCAAGAAACACGTGGACTTGTACGTGGCTGGGAGGAGGTAGCTGCGGATCATGTTGTCCTTAGTGACCCAGAGGACTCTGGACTGAATGCCTCAGCAAACCTACGCTGCATGGCCTCCCTGATCCTGCAAAGCCTGCGGAAGGATCCTCGTATTCTTCGGATCAAGGAGAGGGACCATTACTGGCTGGCCACTCTCTTTGATCCACGGTACAAGGGTAAGGTTGCCGACCTTATCTTGCCATCGCAGAGGGAGCAGAGGATGAGACATCTCCGGGAGGCCTTGCAGAAAGGTCTGTGCAACGCGTTCCCAGAGACTGGGAGGTTACAAACTCCTGGTCCTGGACAACGTGTTGCTGAGGCATCGGTCAGAAGGAGCGGTGGAGAAGGTGGCCGTCTGACTGATGCTTTCAGACAATTTTTTAGTCCGCAGCCCCAAGGTATGATCGGTTCCAGCAACCATCGCCAGCGTCTGATTTACATGGTGCAGGAATACCTAGGGGCAAGGTCAGACTTGGACACCTTTCCCACCGAAAATCCTCTGGCTTACTGGGTCTTGAGGATGGATCACTGGCCAGAGCTTGCACAGTATGCAATTGAGCTACTGGTCTGTCCTGCATCCAGCGTTCTTTCGGAACGCACCTTCGGTGCTGCTGGTGGCTTTGTTACCGATCACAGGGTGCGCCTGTCCACCGAATCAGTTGATCGACTGACCTTCATCAAGATGAATCAGTCTTGGATCACCCACAGCTACCAAGCACCTGAAGCTGATGTAACCGAATAATTTTTTTTGAAATACCACATCCCTTCAAGACTGCCTATGCTGATGCTGAGTGACTGTCCTGTTATGTTGATTGTCTATCCTCTTCCTCCTCCGCTGATATGTTGGAAGAACATTTCTGTTTCTGGGTGATGCCATCAGCTCAATTTTTCTGCCCCTGTTTAACAGGGGCGTTTAATTACAATTTTTGATGCAATGCTTTGCAGCAGGGCTAATTCCTGCAATAAAACTAGAGTATATGGGAGAGGTTGCAGTGTGGTGGCACCAGCACCAGTGCCTAAGGCCCAATTTTTCTGCCCCTGTTTAACAGGAGCGTTTAAGTACAATTTTTGATGCAATGCTTTGCAGCAGGGCTAATTCCTGCAATAAAACTAGAGTATATGGGAGAGGTTGCAGTGTGGTGGCACCAGCACCAGTGCCTAAGGCCCAGTTTTTCTGCCCCCGTTTAACAGGGGCGTTTAAGTACAATTTTTGATGCAATGCTTTGCAGCAGGGCTAATTCCTGCAATAAAACTAGAGTATATGGGAGAGGTTGCAGTGTGGTGGCACCAGCACCAGTGTCTAAGGCCCAATTTTTCTGCCTCTGTTTAACAGGGGCGTTTAATTACAATTTTTGATGCAATGCTTTGCAGCAGGGCTAATTCCTGCAATAAAACTAGAGTATATGGGAGAGGTTGCAGTGTCGTGGCACCAGCACCAGTGCCTAAGGCCCCATTTTTCTGCCCCTGTTTAACAGGGACATGTAACTACAATTCTTGATTTAATATTTCACAGGAGGGCCCGTTCCTGTGCCCACCCAGAGTAACTGTGAGGACTTAGGCCGCGTACACACGGGCGGACTGTATGGCCTACTTAGTCCGTCGAAACAAATTTCAGCGGACAGTCCGCTCGTGTGTGGGCTTCAGCGGACTTTTTCAGCGTGCAGTCTGGCGTACTAAGTATTTCGGAATTTCCGTAATTCTGTCCGTCATACTTTGGTTTCAGCGGACAATCCGCTCGTGAGTAGGCTAGTTCGATGGACTAAGAATGGCGCATGCTCAGAAAGGATTTACACGGCGGAAGGTTGCATTGCTGTGTATTGGACTTCCTATTTCTAGTCCCGTCGTACGTGCTGTACACGTCATCGCGCAAGCTTTCGACGGACTGTTTGTGCATCCGTGTGCGTTAAAGTCCGTTCATTCGAAAGTATGACGGACTGTCCGTCGGATTGTATGACGGACTAAGTAGGCCATACAGTCCGCCCGTGTGTATGCGGCCTTATAGTGTTGTGGCACCAACACCACAACCACCAAAGGTCAATTTTTCTACCACTGTTCAACAATGGCATGTAATTACAATTCTTGATATAATCGTTCACAGCAGGGCGCTCCAGCGCCCACCAAGAGTCACTTGGAGGGCTTACAATGTTGTGGCAAAACCAACACCTTGTTCCGCCATTTCTGCAGAGCATATAGGACAGGCCCCTACTTTCAAACATCCAACTTACAAACATCTCCTACTTGCAAACGGAAGGAGACAACAGCAAGTGAGTTGAAAAAAGATGTACGACAAAACAAATTATACAGGGGTGATAACCCTTCCCTATGTTTTCCAAAAAGCTTAAAAATAGTTTTTTTGACTGGAGCTACAGTTTAAAAATGTACCAGTTGAAAATTACAAACAGATTCAACTTAACACAACAAACCTACACAGTCCCTGTCTTGTTTGCACCGCCTGTATACTGCTGTTCTGAGTATATAGAGCCTGGGGGCCACACGCATTTCCTTTTTTTAATATGGGTACTGGGTTCCCCTTAATATGCGTACAAGACCCAAAGGGGCTGGTAATGGGCAGGGAGGGCTACCCATGCCATTTTTCTCAATGATTTTCAACCATATTGCAGGAACCAGATATAACATTAAAACCGCAAGCAGTTTTAAATGATGTTATTTCCATTTAATGTCATTTTGTGCAGGGACTGTTCTAAACACGGGAAACACATGGCACTTCACAGGCATACTACAGACACCCCCCAGGCACCATATTTAAAGGAATATTTCACTTTTTTTTCACTTTAATCGTCATTAAAATCAGTGCTTCCGCCAAAACGGCCATTTTTAAAAACATTTTAGGCATTGACCCATGTCCCCTGGGGCAGGAGCCAGGTCCCCAAACCCTTTTTAGGACAATATCTTGCATATTAGCCGTTAAAATTAGCACTTTTAATTTTGAACGTTCGAGTCCCATAGACTTCAATGGGGTTCTAAAGTTCGTACGAATTTGGGGTCCGTTCGAAAGTTCTGGTGCGAACCGATCCGGGGGGTGTTCGGCTCATCCCTACTTCCTGGTACCAAGTTAATCAGTAAAGGTGAACCCATACACTTGATTTTCACACATCTCTGCGGGTGAGAGAACCTTTAGGAGGAGGGAAAGACTGTGCCTTTATTGTGGCCAGGCAGGTCACTTTTTGAAGTCTTGTCCTACCCATCCTGGGAACGCCCAAACCTTGAGGTCCTGTCACGGACGGACCTCAGGTAGCGTTGCTTTGTTCCCTGTTATCCAGAAGGATAAGCCCCTGGTTTTGGTTACCGTTTCTTGGGCTGAGTCATCCATTGAGATACAGGCTCTAACTGACTCTGGGGCTGCAGGCCTGTTCATTGATACTGTCTTTGTACCAAAGCACTCGATTCCGCTGCAGCTGTGTGACACTCCACTTGCCATTGAGGCTCTTGACTGGAGACCTCTACAGCCCGCCCATGTGACTCATGAGTAGGGATGGGCGAATGGTTTGGCCTGAGCATAAATTCGGGCCGAACTTTGGTTGTTCGGATGTTCTGTGAACACCAAACAATATGTCTATGGGACTCTAACATGAAAAATCAAAAGTGTTCATTTTAAAGGCTTATATGCAAGTAATTGTCATAAAAGGTGTTTGGGAACCTGGGTCCTGCCCCAGGGGATATGTATCAATGAAAAACAAAAAATTAAAAATGGAAGTTTTTTTTGGGAGCTGATATTTATTTAATGCCTAAAGTGAAACAATAAAAATGAAATATTCCTTTAAATATTGTGCCTGGAGATGTCTATAGTATGCCTGTAAAGTGGCGCATTTTTCCCGTGTTTAGAAGAGTACCACAGCCACTTTACAGGCATACTATAGACACCCCCAGGCACGATATTTAAAGGAATATTTCATTTTTATTGTTTCAATACCACTGTGTCGGTTCTCATTCTTACTGACCATAAAACTCTTACATTCTTGTCTGAGGCTAAACACCTCTCTCCCAGAAGGGCACGATGGGCTCTTTTCATGTCAAGTTTCAATTACATTGTCTCATTCTTACCTGGTACTAAGAATCTAAGGGCTGACGCTTTGTCACAACAAATTTCCTCCACTTCCAAAGTGAAGTTGGTTCCGGTTCCTGTGACTTTTCCTGATCATATTCTGACTACGGTTTGACATCAGTCTCACCTATTTTGGGTGACAAAATTATTGCTGCTCAGATCCATGCTCCTCTTAAGAAACCTTGTGACCTTTTCTTTGTCCCAGAGAGTCTCCGTACTGTGGTGCTCCAGACTTACCATTCTTCCAAGACTGCTGGCCATCCTGGGAAGAATCAACTCTTTTGGGCCAGTTCTCAACAATTCTGGTGGCCTAGTCCACGTGCTAATTTAACCGCCTTTGTAGTTGCCTGTTCCATGTGTGCTCAGAGTAAGACTCCAAGACACCTTCCAGTAGGTCTCCTACAACCCATACCCAAGGGAGAGAGGCCCTGGACCCATCTGTCTATGGATTTCATTGTGGAGTTACCCAACTCCCAGAGAAACACAGTTATCCTTATGGTGGTTGACCGGTTCTCAAAAATGTCTGATTGTATTCCACTTAAGAAGCTTCCAACTTCTAAGGAACTGGCTTCCATTTTTGCTTGGGAAATCTTTTGCTTACATGGGCTACCCAAGGTGATTGTCTTGGACAGGGGTAGTTAGTTTGCATCCTGGTTCTGGTGAGCCTTTTGTGCATAATTGGGAATTTAGCTTGCTTTCTCCTCTGCATATCACCGCAGTCTAATGGGGCCGCAGAACGTGCCAATCAGTCCTTTTGATATTTCTGACCATCATAACAACTGGTCAGACCTCTTACTTTGGGCAGAGTTTGCTCACAATAGTGCCTTGAATTCTGCTTCCTGATTGTCCCTGTTTATGGTGAACTATGTTTTCTAACCTTCATGTTGCCTGACATGTTCCGCAGAGTATTCCTGCATTATAAGAGCATCTCCATGGTCTTCGTTCCACTTGGGCACAAGTCCAGGAGGCTTTGTGACATGCTAATGATAGGTACAGACTCCATGCTGACCGCAGATTCCTGCCTGCGCCTTCCTACCTGGTTGGGGACAGGTCCTGGCTGTCATCTTGCAACCTCCGACTTTGTGTTCCCTCTCTGAAGTTTGCACCTCGGTTTATTGGACCTTTCTGTATTCTTCGCAGGATTAACCCATTGGCTTACGCATTACATCTTCCTTCTAATATGCATATCTCAAATGTATTTCATGTCTCCTTATTAAAATCTTTGGTCTGCAACCGCTTTACCAACTCAGTGCCATGTCCTCAAACTTTTCAGGTTGAGAACCATGAGGAGTATGAATTACAGTCCATTACTGACTCCCGTAGGTTCTGTGGGTGCATGAAATACCTGGTACATTGGAAAGGGTACGGTCCAGAGGAATGCTCTTGGGTCCCATACTCAGACCTACATGCCCCTGTCCCCCTCCGTGATTTCCATAGACGCTTTCCCCTCAAGCCTGATGGTCCTCCGAGGGGGAGGGGTCGTTGAGGAGTGGGTACTGTCAGGGCTGGGCCCAGCCCTGCCTTCACTGAGCTGGCAGCTTAGCTGTCGGCTAATTGCCAGCTCCTGTCTCTCCACAGTGACTCACCTGTTTATGGTCCTACTCTTCGGTCCAGCCTACTTAAGCCAGCCAGTCCAGATGATCTCTGCCTTCTCCTTGGTCACATCTCTAGAGACGCTCTCCTGTGTTCCTGTTAAAGACTTGCTTGGCTGACATTCTTTCTGGCTCCCTGAAATTTTAGCTTGTCTGACTATCCGTTCCAGTTCCTGAACTCTGGCTATGTTTTGACTACGTTTACTCTGTTTACCTTTTTTTTTAATTATTATAAAACAAGTGAGATTTAACTGTACTTCTGTCTCTGATTCATGGTTTTTGACACATATATTGATACATAGGGGAGCTGGACATGTAGAAAAAAAAAGGTGAACAAAGGTGAACTTAGCCTTTAAAGTGGTTGTAAACCCTCACATATACCCAGTGGGTATATGGAGGTGAATAGCCGCAGATTATACACATGAAACAAATCCTCCTACATAAGTTTTACTTGTACAGTATAGATACTATCTTCTCCTTTACACCCTTTCAAAAGGGTAGATTGTGTTAAAAATATTTCTTCATGGAGACATTGCACTTACACTGTATGAGAGCTGATTGGAGGAAAGGGACACCTCCCCCTCCACATAGTCAGAGGAACAAAGGAACATGCAGAGCTGCATTCTAAATAGACAAGCTCAGTGCTTATCTCTCTCTAAGCACCTTTGCCGACACAAATTTTTAGCTCATGTTATCTGTGCTGCAGAAAACAGTCGAGAAAATCAGGCATTTTCTAGACAAATTCATAAATTCATTCATTCATTCTTCTTTGCCATATCTACATGCTCATGCAAGCCAAGCTAACCATTGTGATTTATTCCTGCTCTTTGTGTTACCTTCAGGCCCTTTGTGTTACCTTCTGCAAAATTGTATGCAGAATAAAAAGTGTAAATAATCTCAAAAATTGTTTTTATATGTGCCAGTAATCAACTTTTCTTTTATTAGGTTTGCAGGATTTTGCACAGACTGGACTTAGCAAACTGAATATTTTGCTTTCAAAAGTGTAAGTTAAGATTTCAAAGTGAATGAAGTAAATAAGGCAAACTGGTGTTCACTTTGAATACCCAATGTTGTATGAGAGAAATTAAAAAAAAAATATTTTTGCTAGCACATTTAACTACTTGACCTCCAGAAGAATTTACCCTCTTCATGACCAGGCCATGTTTTGCTATTCAAAAAAAAACACCATTTTTTTTACATTCTGCGATAAAACAGATCCAATACATTTTTTTTTTTGGTGAAAAAAAAATTCCAATAAGCATATATTAATTGGTTTGCGTGAAAGTTAAAGCATTTACAAACTATGGTATATATACTGGAAATTTTATTTATTTATTTTTATACTAATTTATACTAGTAATGATGTCGATCAGCAACTTATAGTGGGACTGTGATAGTACAGTGGGCAATCTGACATTGACACTTTGTGGAAACTGACTAACTGCTGCTGACATCTCCAGTGACACCAATGCAGTAATCATTTTTAATAATACACTCTGACACAGTACTGATTAAACTGTCTGGAAAGGGGATAACATATAGGGGCAATCAAAGGGTTAACTGTGTGCCCTAACAGTGCTTTGCATGTGCTGCTTATACTAAGGGATGTGCCAGTGCCAGAGAGGCCGCTTTGCCACCGACAAATGACGGAGGGGCGGAGTGGCTCTCGTTTTGGGCAGATGTCATATGACTTCAGGCCATTTAAACAGGGCATGTGCACGATCGGGTGCACACAGCCCTGCACTGTTGGTGGCAGCGTGTCTCCAAGATACAACGCGTCACTGACGGGAGTGAACAGCCATTAGACATGGCTGTTTTCACACGTGAATGGCCGTAATCAAGTCACGGCGGATCACAGATGGTACTGATAATTTGAAGATGGCGCATGCACGCAATCTGAAGTGTGCTGTGTGGGCATGTTGGTGGCGGCGTGTTCCTAGGAACACTGCACGTCACCGAGCATGGTAAACAGCCAATAGCTGTGGCCGTTTACCACATGATTGGCTCAGATTCATTCACAGCCAATCACAAAATATAAACACAGACCGGTAACTAGCTGTTACCTGCTCTTCCCTCCTCACACCATTTCCAGTGTGAGGAAAGAAGAGCCAGGGATCAGTGAGTTACCGATCTGTGTGTTGTAGTGTACTGCTCAAACACCACACAATAAAGAGAACCTATCACGTCACCCCTACCCCCCCATTTCACCTGTCACCAAATATTCAAACTATCAGTGCTCATCAGTGCCCATAAAGTGCACCTGTCACCCATCAGTGTCCATCTCCTGTCACTCATCCGTCACCCGTCAGTGACCATCATCAGTGACCCATCCATAACCCTCACCTGTCACCTATCAATCCCCAAAAGTGCAGCGGTCACCTTAAGAGACTGCCATCAGTGACTGTCATCTGTCACCTGTCACCCATCAGTGACCATCAACTGTCAGTGAACGTCACCTGCCACCCATCTGTTACCCATCTCACAGCCAATCAGTGACCCTCACCTACCACCCATCGTACAGCCCACCAGTGACCGTCACCAACCATCTGTCGCACAGTTTATCAGCAAAATGTCCAAAAAAGTTTATAGCAGTGAGGAGGAGTTCCAGATCCTCTCCATGACTAATGTGAGCAATGGGGAGTTCTCATCAGATTCCATTGCCAATTCCGATTCTGAATAAAATTCAGCATTTGAACTGATAGATAGTAGTGGATCTGCAAATGAATCAGAGGAAGGATAGGTCCCTCCTAAAAGGGCATGATGCTCTAGAAATCAGGCAGCCACCAGCAATGGACCCCAGAATCAAATTCCCAGGCCCAGTACCAGCGCTGCCACCAGCAAAAGACCCCAAGAACAAATGCCCATTACCAGCGCTGCAGCATCATGCCCAAGTACCAACACAGGAACTTCAAATTCCCCAACTACCAGCACTGGGGTGTCACGTCCCCCAAGAGCCAGGGCCGCTACATACCTCCCAGATGGTCTTGCCAACATGCGCACATGAAGTGTGTGAAACACGTCTACCAGGTATTCTGTTCCTGTAGTGTCTTTTGGGATGCCCTAATAAAGGATTTTGGATCACTGTAGTGTTACATAGTTACATAGTTACATTCTGACTTGGGATCTGCAAGTATTCTACACATGCCCATTTTTTCTGCCGTAATGTCCAGGTCCCGATATGAGATGATTATGTGCTTCCTCCACTTCAGCGACAATACCCTGTGCCTTCCACAAAATCATCCAAATTATTATAAATTATGTAAAATTCGCCCACTCATAAATTTTTTTCCCAAAGATTTGTCCTCAATCAACATATATGTGTAGATGAGTCTCTGGTACCCTTTTCAGGCTGGCTAGGAATAAAATAATATATTCCTAGAAAAAGAGGCCGATACGGAGTAACATTTTGCGAGAGTAACGGGATACCTGTATGTATTATGCATATATGAAGGAAGAGATTCCCAGCTCCAGCCACTTAAGTGCCTACACGGGCACAACTGGAAAACTTTTATGGGACCTGACATACCCACTGCTGAACAAAGGTTATCACATATACCTGGGCAACTATTACACCAGCCTGCCCCTTTTCAAACAGCTATAGCTCACAAAAACCCTGGCTTGCATAACCTCCAGAAAGAACAGGAAGTGCTTTCCACTATTCATAGTGAACATAAAACTGCGAAGGGGGGAAAAAGCAACTTTGAGAAGCATCAAAGTGCTGACCTTGAGGTGGAAGGATAGCATAATGGTACTACAGTTGAGGTTAAAAGAAGATGAGGTCCTATTGAAAATCCAACATGAGTCCAAGAATACCATCTCTACATGGGCGGGGGATTTCAACAACCAAATGCTATTTGTCTATAAGGAGGTCCTGTTTCTGGTACAAGAAAGTAGCAATTTATTTAATTAATTTGGCCATTTATAATGCATACATAATCTACACCAAATCCATGGAAAGCCCCACCCACTTCCTAAAATTCATCGAAGAAGTTACGTCCTTCATCTATCAAACAATAACCTCACCCCCAGAAAAACTTTGCTCTGATGCTGTTAGCCGACTTCGGGAGCGCCACTTCCCGGACAACATTCCACCATCTGAAGCAGCCCGAAGATGCCAAAAAAGATGTTGCGTATGCAGCAAAGGAGGATTTGTGTGAGATACCAGCTACCATTGTCCCCAGTGTCCTTCCCAACCGGCCTTTGCATTGGTGAATGCTTCCGACTTTATCACACATCCCTAAAATATTAGCCCATATTTTTAACCATTTCCCCATTTTAATCATCTGTGCTGACCATTTTCCATGCTTCCTCAAATAACCATGCCACTGCCTTCCACGTGAACTGACCCTGGCCTGTTTTTTGAATATGCCTCTGCCTACCGTTTGGACTGCTCCCATATGAACTGACCCTGGCCTGTTTTATTAACTACGCTTCTGCCTACTGCTTGGACTGCTGGCACGTGAACATATGTTAGTGAAGGGAACAAATATGTTAGTGAAGGGTCACAAATGTGCCTTTTATAACCTGTTTTAAAGCATTATGAGTAATGTCTATTGGGACAGTGTGTCGGCACAAGCCTCCTCCTCAGTGGCGTTTTTGTTGTGCCCACTGACATACACTGACTTTTTGGTTCGGATGGGGTATCATCTCCCCTTCCAGATCAGAATTGTGTCCACTGAGAAGATTGGACCAATGGGGGAGGCGCCTGTGGGCTAACGTGAGGACGGTGGGTGGATTGGGCCAAACCTGAGAGTGAGGCCTCTTTTCTGTCTCGTTTTTTTTCCCGTCCGTTGTGTCCCTTATAGGGAATGAGGATCGAATGTGAGGCTTGGTTCTCACTTTATTTACAACACTTCGCCACTGCGGATTCGCTGGCCGCTCTGACGTAGCCAGACTGGCAGTGTGGACGAGGGCATCCTTGTACGTCATCTCCGCCCTATTGATCGTGGGGAAAACGCTTCCGATGTATCATCGGAAGCGAGGCTTGGTTCCCGCTTCCGAGGAGCGGCGGACCAACGACCATAGGCTAATGGGACCTGCAAGCGAAGTGATTGGTTGGTGAGCTGTGACGCACGTGCGTCACTTCCGCCGCGGGATCGAAAGTGAGGCCTGGGCTTTCCATGGAGGAGGAGGCTTAGGCCATAACATACTATATAAATGAGGCATAATGGCATGTCACCTGTGCCCCGAGACGACGTGACATTTCACGAAACGCGTCGGGCGGCGTGACACGCTATCCATTGCCTCTGAACATACCAGCTGGAGAAAAGGACATTGTCGTGGAGAATCGCGTTCGGCCGACGCTTCCCACTGTGATATGCCTAACCTTACAGTACCTTTGTAAGTGTATTTCTTATTTTTATCTTTTATTTTTAATAAACGTTTTTACACTATTTGGAGCGCTTTCTCTCCCTTCTTATGGTGGACCTTTTTAATACAAATGTATTGGAGCCTGTCTGAAATGCGATCTTGTATGTGGGCGGAGCCTATGGATGAATGAGGTATGTACATAGCCTGGCTTGATCTCTTGAAACGTGCAATTTAAGGACATCTGGTAAGGAGCCAATCCTCATTTTTGGTGGTGGTGCACTACAATATACGTTGAGATTTCGAATGGGACACAGAGAGTCGAGTCTTCCAATATTATATCTGACACATGGTGTTTTTTTTAGCTTTCACGGATCCACCTGAATAATTGGATTATGGACATTTGTATATAGAGAGTACTTTAAGTTGTACCCCTTATTATAGTTTGTGTTGATGTATATGCATCTAGAGTCACTTTTTTACACATATCATAATAATGGTGTAGTTGTTGTATTTTAGTATCATTTATAACATGTTTAAGATGTGCTACTGCTGTTGATGCATATTTATGGTCACAATTTTAGCACATAAAATTCTTCTTTAGGTATTAGGTATAGTCGCAATTACTGGTTGACACTGCACTATTTTTTCTTCTTCACATGTAAAGTTTCCTTATGGGAGACACACACCCTAAGATTCAACTCTTAGGACAGCGCGGTTCTTTCTGAGTCACGTGAACATACCCTGGCCTGTTTTATCGACTATGCATTTGTCTACCACTTGGAATGATCTGTTGCCCTGCTATTGTAGTACACAGGGGTCTCACATGTAAGGGGCTCCAGAATTGTTTTTCTGGACAGAGAAAACAAATTTTTTTGTTTTCTCTGGGTTTCATAATTTCTGGATTAGGATCTGGAGTCTGGAGGCTTCAAAGAGATTTGGGTGGGAGAAACCTTAACCCCTATGCCCAGGTCTTACATGGTTCAAAATATACTTTGTTTTTACCTAAAGCATATAGAAGTCCTCAGAAACGAAACAAGGGCTTGCAATATTCTCAAGAAGGAATACAGGAGACCTATTTGTTACTGTGCCTTTTAGAGGCAGGCACTGTAATCATGAGTTGCATTAAAGAAGGTAAAGCTGGAATTTATTATATGTTGTTACATGAACCTAAGCCTTAGATAATTTCCTCGCCTCACATTGATTTGTCTTCTATGAAAGCTATCCTTATTATCTTTGCAATATTCAGCAGTGCACAAATTGATTGTATATTACATAATAGTTAAACACTATTATGGTCAATGCTGATTTGAAACAGATGTATCATAGCTCTACTTTTCTATTGCCTGTATCGAACACCAAAGCATGAATACATAAGAAAGGTCAATAACTGTATTGACTGCATAAGAGTCCTGCATTACCCAGCAAATGCAAAATGTATTTTAATAAAAAGTTGCCCCAAAGTTCTATTGTCTAGCAGTCAAATATTTCAGATTCTATTCTCCATAAATACGTGCTTTCTCCTGGAGCGCACAGTAAAATACCTTTTCAATAGCTTATTTCCCAAAGGACAAACTCATGATGTCTACAAAATACCAAGCCACAATAAAATACGTTGAAACCGGTGGTGTCATTTTTATAATGCTGCACAGATCACTGTGGGATTAATAGTTCATAATCTGAATAGGTCTTGCAAGGGACCTTAGACCTAAAATGCCTCATTAATTCAAATCGTACATGACAGATCAAAGGTACAAAACACAGAAGATGATTGAACAACTTTATAAAGGAATCTAACATGTTTATAATAACAGAGAAAAACATAGTAGATGGACCTTGAACAGGCTGCACTGACAGGCAAAATATTTTTACTTTATATGGACTAAAATGTTTTGCATTTGTCACATAAATTAATTTTAAGAGAACAAAAAGGGCTGTTTTCCGAATAAAAAAATTTATAAACCTTGTTGACAGCAATATTGGAGCTTGCAGAGGAGGTCAATTATCACATCAAATTGTGAGACCTTAAAGCAAACTTGTCATAGGAGTAATATGGAAGCTACTATTAGTGACAGTCTTCTAAAAATGCTTGTTGACTGGTTGTCATTTTGATTCCCTGGTCTGACTATGTCTTTATCTGTATACTTGTTCTGGGCCAGTAACTTAAAAAAATGATACCCAGCTGATCAGCAGACTGGTAACCCAAACTTCAAAAAGGAAACATCAGCAGTGGCACACACCATTCTTATGACCTATGACAGGCCTCCGTTAATGCAGTTGTGGCAGTGGGACCCTGTTCTTCCTGGAAGAATGCTGGTTTATGCCAGATTTTGGAGAGACAGCCATGCTGATTGCACAGCTGTGTACTGGGCTATTTAGTTGTTACCTGACTATGGCTCATCGCCCCACCTAATAGAAAGGAGGTCTGTGCATGGGAGTCAGGTGGTCTCCCATTCCTCTGCAGGATTTAGAGTCTGCATAGGGGCAGCCAGAGCATGCATGTCTGCCGGAGGCAGATGTAGTCTGTGATAGAGCATCAAGGAGCTGATGGTGAGTAAGCCTTAAGAGAGCTTGACTCTAGAAACTCTTTTTTTATCTGAGAAGCAGATCTAAGGCCTAAGCTGACCTAAGCCTGAAGCAGCCATGTGGTAAAGAGTAAGCCAGGAGGCTGAAATATCCTGATTGTGCAAGATACAGTAATGGTGGAACCCCCTGCATGGGCTACTGATGTCTTTGTGAACTTTTTCGTGCTTTTAAATAAAAGTGGGCTACCATGCCCTTAAAAATACAATTTTGGACTGGTACACTCCTTGAAACACACCAACCGCTTGAGTCTGATCACCCCAATCTTAAACAGTACTTCACCGAAAAAATTGAGTACTGTCCGTGATACTTGTTTTATTTGCACTAACATATAATTTTTCATGGACGAGCTTTCAGGGTGTGTCCCCTTCTTCAAGGTCCAAGCAGTACTGATTCACAAGAGTTTTAGCAAAAGGTAAAATGTTAAAACAAAACAAAAAAAGAAAAGAAAAAAAAAATCTCTGAGGGAAAGGAAAAAGAAAAAGAAACACATACAAATCAATAGTATGGCAATGGTAATAAAGATATCAGCAAGTGAGGTAAGACAGAGGGAAAGCTATAGACTGGAGGGGGGGGGGGGGGGGTCACATTCACAGAGGGGATCATAAAATTGTAATATAATGGGTGAGGAAACAAATATCTAAATATAGGCCATTGTTTTTTGTGTCAAAAAGAAGTATCATTCTTAGCTCAAAACATTTCCCTTTCCTGGATAGTTCTGAAATTCCCTTTAAGAACTAAAAAATTGCAGTCTTCTATAGTGTGGTCCGGTTGTGAGAAATGATGTCCCACAGGTGTGGAGAAACTGTCTTCCTTATGTTCCTTGATGATATGACTGTGCAAATTCATCCTCACATGTAACTTCTGTTCTGTTTCACCAACATAAGATCCTTTGGTACACCTGTTGCATTGGATGAGGTACACCACATTACTGGAGGTGCAGCTGTATGTATATCTGGTTGCATAGTTTGCAGTGTTTTCTATTGCAGGGTTTGCTTCCATTATTTGTGACTTTATAATCAGAGTGAAGTTTCCTGCTGATTAGTTTATGTCTGAGGTTGGGTGGTTGTCTGAAAGCCAATAGTGGGGGTTGTTGGAATATTATTTTTCAGAGTTTCATCCTCTGTTATAATGGGTTGTAAATCTTTGATTATCTTTTTGATCATTTCTAGTGTTGGGTTGTAAGTGGTGACTAGAGGTACTCGGTTGTTTTTTCTCTGTGTATTGGAGGACATTTTCTCTTTGGGTTTTCAAGGCTGTGTTTATGCTGTTGTTGATGGTTTTGTCTTTGTAACCTTTCTTATGGAAGGAGTCTGCCAGTGTTCTGAGATGTTTATCTCTGTCTTCTGGGTCTGAACATACATGTATGATGGCTTGTTTAGTGTGTTTGGGGTGAAAACTGGAAATATAACTGCATCGGTCAGTCGGTTTTCTGTATATCGATGCGTGAAGCTTATCATCCCTGATGTATACTGTAGTGTCTAGGAAGTTGACATGTGTGTTCGAATAATCCATTTTTAGTTTGATAGATGGGTGAAAAGTGTTGATCAATGAGAAAAATTGTTTTAGATTTTCTTCACCTTCATCTGTATGGCTTTTGTTGTATGCTGTTCAGGAAATTATCCTCCAGGTCAACCATAAATAAATTTGCATATTGAGGTGCCATTTTACTTCCCATAGCAGTACCCATACATTTGAGATAGATGTAATTGTTGAAAGTAAATTAGTTATGTGTAAGAATGAATTTGATGAGCTGTGTAACATCCTCAGCAGTGTATTTGTGGTTTGTTGAGGATGATAAGAATCTGTGACATACTGTCAACCCATCCATGTGAGGGATGTTACTGTACAGAGATTCTACATCCATAGTGACTAGAAGTGTTTTTGGTGGTAATTGTTGTAAATTGTTAAGCTTGTTTAGAAAATCAGTGGTGTCTTGCAGGAAACTAGTAGTGTTCATGACTAACGGTTTTAACATGGTTTCTACACGGCCTGAGATATCTTTGGTAAGTGTATATAATATGATATATATATATATATATATATATGTATATATATATATATATATATATATATACCTGATATAATGGGTCTGCCTGGATTTCCTGGCTTGTGTATCTTGGGCAGCATGTAGAAGTTTCCAATTTCGGAATTATCTGGAATCACATTGATAAGTTCTGAATGTAGGTGGCTTGGTATTGTTTTAATGAGACCTTTTAATTGCTTAGTAAAATCCTGGGTCGGATCATAATGCAGTTTTTTGTAGTAAGTGGTATTTGCCAGATGTCTCTGGCCCTCTTGTATATATTTGTCTGTATCCATCACAAGGACTGCTTCCCCTTTAGCTGCTGGTTTGAGGGTTATGGTCTGATTATTGCGCAGATCGTGTACAGCCCTTAAGTTGTATAATATTTTCTTTTGTTGGATGGATATCAGGGATGTGACACGCAGCCTGAAGCTGTCAATATCTATCCAGTTTGGGGTTGTGTCCTTGTGGAGGTGTGAAGTTGCTGTTCTTTTCCTTTTGTCACCTCCTATTGTCCTAGGATTCCTTTCATTACAGTGAGAATATTCAGTTAACAACCCTGGTCCAGAAACAATGAATCAAAGTAATTCCCAAACAATATAAGTGAAGTCAGCAGGTGAGTGCATCACCAACATTTAGATGAGAGTGGCAGGTGAATTCCAGCAAGTTTTGTGGGGGTGAAGTGGATTCTATGCAGAACCTTTATTGGATAATCTCTCATATTGTCCCAATCCACCCATCCATCCATCAATGACATCTCCAATCGACTTCTCTCTGCATTGCATTATAGATGTAGCTTGGACAGGGAAAAGATCTTTATACATTTCGGACAGGAGCCTACCCCCTTGCAAACAACCCTCTTCATAGCCCAGATTGTCAGATCAAGGAACTCCAAAAATTGTGAGAACTAACAGTTAAGCCACAATAGGTAGTGTGATGAGGTTTTAGCCCCGAGAGACACAGAGTCTCAGTGTGGCACACATAGAGAATGTAATAGGATATACGGCCTGTAATCCTCTACAAATTCAAAAGGGTAGGGCCAAGCCCCTTTTTGCGATTCGGCATTGACTCTCTTTAACTGACAATGGCGCGGTCATGCGACGTGGCTCCCAAACAAAATAGGCGTACTTTTTTTCCCACAAATAGAGATTTCTTTTGGTGGTATTTGATCACCTCTGCGGTTTTTATTTTTTGCACTATAAACAAAAATAGAGGAACAATTTTGAAAAAAATATAATATTTTTACTTTTTGCTATAATAAATATGCCCAAAAAATATATAAAAAATTTTTTTTTCTTCAGTTTAGGCCGATACATATTCTTCTACATATTTTTGGTAAAAAAAATTGCAATTAGTGATTATTGATTGGTTTGCACAAAAGTTATAGCGTTTATAAAATAGGGGATAGTTTTATAGCATTTTTTTTTTTTTTTAGTGTTATGTATGACGTTATGTGTTTTTTTAATTGTAGGGGGCGTGGCCATGACATGTGACATCACTGATCGTCCTTCCCTATAAAAGAGAAGAGACAATCGGTGACAGCCACACAGAGAAGCACGGGAAGAGGTTTGTTTACACAGACCTCTCCTCATTCTTCAGCTCTGTGACCCACTTGCGGGACATCAGTGGCGATCGGGTCCGCTGGTCCCGCGTCCACGGTCATGGAGCACAGGACCAGGTCGGGACTTAAAAAGCAACGCACAGGTACGTGCTTGTGCCCAGCCGTGCCATTCTGCTGACGTACATCGGCGTGAGGTGGTGCTTAAGTGGTTAAAGAAAGGAGTTCAACAGTTGGTAATTTACTTCAAATATGACCTTGGTATCCACACATTATGTTTGCCAACCAAGGATAATGGTAGGTATTTCTAGGCTACTATTTTGCATCTAAGGGGGTAATTAACAGAGTAAAATTTAGATGGGTTAAATTGGACACCTTATCTTTATACCCACATATTGTACCTACAAAACTCTTCAGAGAGATATTAGCGTTAGCTACCTCAATCATCATAGCATCTAGAGGGAGAATATTCTATTTGGCCCAGTTCATTTTCAAGTCTGAGTATAAGGTGACATTGTTTAAGCTCTGGAGGACTGCCAGTAGAGAAGAACATGGTCCCTGGTAAAAAAAAAAAAAAAAAAGGATTAAATAATTTGCTTACAACACCGGACACAATAGCAAGAGGCTCCATCATAAGTGGAAACAAACAGGGCAACAAGGGCAATAGGTTTGTACAAATTATGAGAACAGCTCCAAGGCTTCTATATAGAATAGCAATCCAGTGTTAAACGTTAGAGCTAAAACCCATCCGCTGTAACACTCTTCCCATGAACTTCAATCTACCTAATCTAAGGCTATTTCTATATCTAAAAATACCACAGTTCCCATGCCTGAATTCGGATGATCCATCTGAACATAGGAAAAAAGTCTATGCAGATTGGTGTCAGTAGATATTTGGGGAATACATCTAGTGTGATCTATATTCACTAGAGATGATATAACAAGGGAGATCCTAGTGGCCAATACCGTAGTCAAAATCTAAAGATCCAGATTTAAAAGGGCAATTGGTCTGTAGGAGAAACATTCTGTGAGATCTTTACCAAGCTTAGGGAGTAACACTGCAAATGACCCCAGTATGGTGTAAGATAGAGCCTTAAGATCTAGACAGCACTGAGATCGAGATTGAGAAAACTAGGGGCTAGTAACTCAGCATTAGTAATGGCCTGAACACATGTGGTTTTGGCTTGAGCAAGGTTCGCCAAGCACATCTAGAGTTTGGGTGCCAAATTCAAGTTCCATTGAAAGCAATAGAGCCAAATGTAAAAAAAAAAAAAACAGTTCTGGCTATTTTCTGGGCGAATAGACGAGGAATTATCAAACACATAACATGTGGAGGGCTGGGCACTTGGAACATATATCAATGCAATATTTTTTTTCAAATTTCATTTGGCTAGGTAAAGTAAATTTAATAATGCTTAACATGGAATATAAAAAATACAAAACTTCAATAGCATGTCTGGGTGATGCACTTATGCTGCCTGTGAAGTGACCCAGCTGTATAATGCATACAATCTACTACAGCAACACTATCATTTACATTGCCAGCAAAGCAACAGCTCCCAACCACTTTATATTGTTTATATTCAAAGCAGCCAAGGAATACATTCATGCATACTAGACCTTTATCTTTGATTCAGGAAAAAGATGGGATTTATAAATATTATGGATGAGCCAAAGGTTTGATTCAAGGCAGGTTCATTAACTTTTCTGTAGTTCAGTTGAAGCTGATCCTGAACCCTACTGAGACCCTACTGGGAGCAAAATCTGTCAAATCAGTATTGGGAACTGATTGTTAAAAGTCAGTAATGGCCAATTTCCAGGCTTATATATAAATAAATGGCATGAGGGCTAGATACTGCCTTGGGAAACGTGTCAACGCAAACATTTTCTTTTTTTTTAATTCAGACCAAGACAAGAGGTGATAGTTTCCAGTGGGGGAACCTGTCCCAGACAACTGTCAAGAGGGAAATTTCTTTTCACTTTGAGGAGATTTCCTTTCATTTTCTGCCATGGCTCTAAGTCAGAAATTGAAGAAAAATCACTCATGTATTTGGTTTGGCTGGAGTCCTACATTAAGGATTCCATATTAAATGTTACCAAATAAGCTATTAAACATAGATTTTTTATTATGACATTTTTCTTCCCAGGTAAACAAGATTTTATAGAATAAGATCTCTACTCTTCTAATGTGTTGTATTTTTTCCAAGATACGGCATCACTGTTACAGTATCAAGAACAAACTGGATATACTGAAGGTTGGATTTACGCTTTCTGATCCCCTAAGCATGGCCTATCCACCCAGCTCCTCCATTCATAGCAGCTGCACTACAGCTACTATGAATGAAACATGATCCATGAAAGAGGATGGGTGGATGATTGAAAGATCTGCCATTCTCCATACATCACATTTCATTAATAGGAGCTGTAGTAGGCTTCTATAAATGGAGGAGCTAGGCAGAAGGGGCAGACATAGTCAGGCACCATTGATTAGTGCCTGACATAGCTCCTGCAGTTTTATTAACCCCTGCCATACCAGAAGATTAGGGAAGGGGGGGCAGAGAGAGGTGGATTTCAGCAAGCAAAGGAGACAGGAGAAGAACAAGAAACACATCCTACTGACTTAAGTAATGTACCTTGTACTGATTCTTTAAATGTTGGGACTTATTAGCAGTCAGCAAAATGATGTGTGTGAAGCTGTGTGCTGCCTCTGGAGGACCTACTGCCATAAACCACAGTCTAGTTTGGATATGAAGCAATCCACCAATGGATATACTCTATAACGCAAGTATTAAGGTGTACTAAATAACACTTGTAATAATGAATCCAGTGTTTTTCTAAGCAAATAAGGTAACTGGTTCTGCTATAAGCAATTTGATCACATTTCCATTCTTCAAAAATGTGGATATAAATCACAAAACCTCAATATGGAAATATTTTGCTTGGCTATGTTCTTCTCACAAAATGGTACAAAAAGCAGGTGTAAAAGTTAAGGCAACCCCACATCTATAACTTGATTACTGAACCTGTAATTTGTACCACAGGTCAGTAAAAACTAAACTTTATCTGCTCAGTAGGTATGACGTTTGTTGGATAAAAAATCACCTATGTACAAAAATGACAACAAACATAAAAACAATGTCAACATAAGAACAAAATCTTGTCATAAACCTAGACGATTGATATTGTTGAGCCTCTAGGTTGTCCTTTCATTATATATGTCAGTGTAAAAAATTGTAGTAATTTCCATTCTTACTGTAACCAAGCAATGGAAGGAATTAATTGCCAGCATAACCTCTCCACTGCAACATAAGTACCAATATTATAGTTGATGTCTACCGCCTTTAAAATCAATATTAACCATTGACATCTTAAATGCAACTTTGAGTTTTAAAGCAAGCACTTACCTCCTAGGCAAATGAAAGTAATCCTTGCTTGTCATATATTTTTAACTGACCAAATTTCTAAGTTAAGCCTCTTTCTATATTGTCTATGCTGGAGAGCTCCTCTGTTATCATAATTATTTGTGCAGGTTTCAGACAACAAGGATTGCTGTTAACAGTACATAAGAGCCAAGGCTTTTATCCCAATCAATAGTCTTTAGCCTTTGAACTCAAGTGACTAAAAGACTCGTCCATCACATTCTGCAAAACCTGACCTCTGTTGCTTCTTGATGCATACTGCCATTTATGGGAGAAAATATAAGCACACAAAGTATTCTAAGCTTTCTTTTTTTTCAATTTTTTTTTCAAATGACATTCTTTATAGCTGTATAGATGTGTGACTGTAATGATGATGTTAAGATGAATTTTCTTGTTTCCTTTCACCGGGCTTTGTGTACCTCAAAGGAGACCCATATGGTGCTCTTTGTCCGTGTCATTACCTCGTTACAGGCTCTGTCTGGCAGCCAAAGGTAGAACACTGCAGCTGTAGACAGCGATACAACTAGAATTGTCTAAGGTCAACAGTGCCGTAATTACTTTAAAATGTCAGCGTACAATAAAATACAACAGTTCATCTGGCAGAAAGCAAATTAGCTTTGACCATAGCGTAATTACCCTTTTCTCAGGACCATTAGAAGAGATCAAATCTCCACATTCGGTGTTTGAGGAAAGGCCATCAGAGTACACTCTACCTGACAAGGATGCACATTTGCCATTTTAAGATGTAATTAATTGTCCCTATAATAGAAATTTTTATATTTGACTCTGAAATGGAAATGTGTAATAACCTGGCTGCCTATATGATTAACCCTTTGGGCACCAAGCTAAACTTTGAGCCGCATTCCAGCAAACCTGTCAGCGTAAGACGGTATAAAACACAACACTGACGTGTGTGTGTGCTCCCTGTTAGATGTTATATATGTGTTTTCAGGTCATGTGTAAAAACATGAATTACACAGGGCAAAGAAAATTGGAAGAAAATACCATAAACTATATAAATACCCTAGTTTTAACCACTTCCCATCCAGGCCAATTCTGACATTTCTCTCCTACATGTAAAATTCATATTTTTTTTGCTAGAAAATTCCATAGAACCTCCAAATATTATATATATATGTATATTTTTTTTTTATCAAAGACCCTAGAGAATACAATTGTGGTCATTGCAACTTTTTTTCTCGCACTGTATTTGCACAGCAATTTTTGAACACTTTTTTTTGATAAAAAAACAGTTTCATGCTTTTTGCATATTGTGAAAAATGAAATTACGCTGAGTAAATAGATACCTAACATGTCAAGTTTCAAAATTGCACACACTCGTGGAATGGCGCTAAACTTCGGTACTTAAAAATCCCCATGATGTTTAAATTTTTTTACTAGTTACATGTTTTGAGTTACAGAGGAGGTCTAGGGGTAGAATTATTGCTCTCATTCCAACGTTTGTGGCGATACCTCACATGTGTGGTTTGGATACCGTTTTCATATGTGGGCGGGACTTACCTATGCGTTCGCTTCTGCATGTGTTTTTCGTTTGACACTTTAAACGCATGCCTACCAGCCACCGCAGCTGTACTGCGGCAGCATGGCTCAGATGCTCGAATCGACATTATGCTATGTCGTAGCATAAATGACCACTAGGGGGCATGCACGCGCGCCCCCCACTCGCTCCCGAGCCGATGCGAGTGCCCGGTGGTCTCGATTGCTGCCAGGCTCCCGTGATCGCTCAGGGTACACGGAGAACCAGCAGCTGTGTGTGCAAACACACAGTTTCCAGTTCTCTGAGCAGTGAACTGACAGATCATCTGTTCATACAGAGTATGGACAGCGATCTGTTAGTTTCCCTGCACAGTACCATCCACCCTTCAGTTAGAACACAAAATATGATACATTTTAACCCCTCCCCTGCCCCCTGGTGTTAACCCCTTCACTGCCAGTGAAATTTTTACAGTAATCAATGCAATTTTAATCGCACTGATCGCTGTATTAATGCCAATGGTCCCAAAAATGTGTCAAAATTGTCAGACGTGTCTGCCATAATGTCGCAGTCATGATAAAAATCGCTGATCACTGCCATTACTAGTAAAAAAAAAAATATTAATAAAAATTCAATATAATGTATCCCCTATTTTGTAGACGCTATAACAAATACCACCAAAAGAAAGCTCTATTTGTGGGAAAAAAAGGACGTCAATTTTGTTTGGGAGCCACGTCGCAACACAGCGCAATTGTCAGTTATAGCGACGCAGTGCCTAATCGCAAAAAGTGGTCTGGTCTTTGGCCATCCAAATGGTCCAAGGCTTAAGTGGTTAAAAAATAATAATAATAATTTGATCACTTTCATTCCAATTACAAGGAATGTAAACATCCCATGTAATAGGAATATGGAATAATCGGTCGTCTTTACAGTGAGATATGGGGTCAATAAGACCCCACATCTCGCCTCTAGGCTGGGAAGCCTGAAATAAAAAATAAAAATAAACAATGTCGGCTTCCCACCCGAGGCGGCACCATTTGTTTGAATGCAGAGTCAGGCATGACATCATAACATGAACGATCATAGAGACTCCGATGACCAGCTGGTCCACTGGAAATCTCTATGGTCTCCATTCAGGGCCGGTGGATCCTGTCTCTGACTCACCGATGGAAGCGGTGAGTCGGTAGAAGCATGGCAGGGGGTATCCCTTCTCGGCACCCATAAGAATGATTTAGCAGTGGACCAGCTACTATGATCATTCTTATGGTGTAGGGAATCGCTGGCTGAAAAAGCCGATATCTTAATGATGCCTGTAGCTGCAGGCATCATTCAGATATACCCTCACAAAGTCAAGAACATCATATGCCGTACCTTGGGCAGGAAGAGGGTAATAAAAAATGCCAGTCATTCTATTTATATCACTTTTAGAAATGTTATGACCTCTGCATAAATTTATGTATGATTAAGGCTACAAGGCTGAAACATGCAAATGGGTCAGATTCTTTGAATTCTAGCCCTACGTGCCAATAAAGCCATCATACTTGTATTTAGATCCTGCTGTGTGACAACTTTTGGTGGACTTTCACTGTTCAAACCTTGCCAACAGGGACAGTTGTCTGTAGACCAGTGGATCTTTTTTACCTGGGTTGACCTCAGTTAATCTATTTGACCCATCTATGCATAAATGTACCTTTTCTGTAAGAAAAATAATCCTGACATCACCGTCATGGGAATTATTTATATGTTGTCTGAGTTTTTATAACATGTTGGTGTTACCTATAAGTGGTAGAGGAAGCTGTCTTGTTAGCTGGTGATATCACCAGAAAGTAGTGATATCACAGTGGCATAAGGAAAGGCTTCATGTATATGCAATCTTCTATAGAGAAGAGGGCCTTCATAATGTCTGGGTTTGAGGTGTAGTGGAACATCTGTGTGATGTATACAACCTACTACACCAAAAGTGATATTTACAGAAAAAAAGTGTTTGACCACTTGAGCTCCAAAAGGTTGTACCCCTTTCATGACCAAGGAATCTTTTTTCTATTCAGCACTGCACTACTTTTAGGTTCAAAACTATTAATTTGTGGTTTATGCGGTTTTCCAGCATATTTTGCATTTTTGAACACGCAATTTTGATGTATTTTTGCATGCAGTTTTTGTGTGTTTTGGATATTTATTTATTTTTATAGCCATTTTTTAAAGAACAGGTGTCTGCTGCAACAACCAATGAGTCATCAGCTGTCAAAGGGGTTCCCCACTGACAGCTGAATTAAAAAAAAAGAATTTATGGGGGAGTGGCTTGGTGCGCAACGAAGATGGTTGCACATTGAGAGAGCTCTGGCACACACACAGCCTTTTCCTGCCTGACAACATTTCACTCTCAGATGCCAGGCAAATGGCTCTACACCAAGCCGCACTCTCGCCCGAGACGAGGATCAGTGGCTTATCCAGCCAGAGACATATCCAACCTGTTTAAAACTCTGTCAGCGTCCCGCAGCAGCGCAGTGTGTCCCAAGATAGCACCAACCTACCATGAGGAAAACTATAGTGCAGAGGAGAAGGGTCTGGGAAGGTTGATGAGGGCGCAGAAGGAAGCAGGGTTTGATAAAGGGTGCATGATTGAACAGTGTTAGAAGAGGGTTGCAGGGATGAACAGTATTGGAGGAAGGTTCTAGGGTGCAGGGGTATCCAGTGTTGGAATAAGGTTGCAGAGAGTGCATAGGTGGAAAGGTTCGGAAAATGGTTGCTGAAGGAGGCAAGAGCATGCCAAGGTGCAAGAAAGGAGCTCACAGGAAGCTGCAGCTCTGGCACACACACAGCCTTTTCCTGCCTGACAACATTTCACTCTCAGATGCCAGGCAAATGGCTCTACACCAAGCCGCACTCTCGCCCGAGACGAGGATCAGTGGCTTATCCAGCCAGAGACATATCCAACCTGTTTAAAACTCTGTCAGCGCCCCGCAGCAGCGCAGTGTGTCCCAAGATAGCACCAACCTACCATGAGGAAAACTATAGTGCAGAGGAGAAGGGTCTGGGAAGGTTGATGAGGGCGCAGAAGGAAGCAGGGTTTGATAAAGGGTGCATGATTGAACAGTGTTAGAAGAGGGTTGCAGGGATGAACAGTATTGGAGGAAGGTTCTAGGGTGCAGGGGTATCCAGTGTTGGAATAAGGTTGCAGAGAGTGCATAGGTGGAAAGGTTCGGAAAATGGTTGCTGAAGGAGGCAAGAGCATGCCAAGGTGCAAGAAAGGAGCTCACAGGAAGCTGCAGCAATAGAAGCAGGGAAAGATACAGAAACCCCAGCAAGAAACTATAACAGCAAATACATTAAAAGATGTGTCCCTAACAACTACACTAAATTATAACTATCACATTCAGGGGCCACTAAATACATTCTTATAAGTATTACCTTCACCAAGACTAGGCACATGCATTCAATTCATTTGGTATGCAAAAAAAATGTGTGTAGGCATGATATAAAAATATGCTTACCCGCGGTCACCCTACAGCCACCTTACACTAAGTGTCCAGTCTTACAAAACTAGGAAGCATGTACTACTTCAGTGTTGGTTAGGTAATTCATAGATAACAGAAACCGATTAAAATTATTGGAAGAAATTACAATAAACGAGTCTGCTATTTAAACACAACCTTTTTTAAAATATATGTATACTTTGCTATTACAATTTGAGTTTCAATGCTTTACTTCTGAGTGTGTTAAGGCCAGACAAATTATATTGCTCTTCTCTATTATGCTATTGCTGCTTACAATGCAAATTTCACAGTTCATCGAGAATTATAAAACAGCTTTTTTAACAAATCTTGCTGACACCAAGAGAGAAAGGCGGATAAAGACATATAAACTAAATGAGTGCATTAAATTGGTGCAAGAATACCATCCTCAAGTTCAGTGGCTTCTTGGCACTGGAAAATGTTCACTTAATGTATTTATTTTCTGAAAGCTTAATGATCTCATAAAGATTAATATCCATTTGTTGGATCATTGGTTATTACTACTGTTTTCTGTGCTTTGCCACAATGCAACTTTAAAGGGCACAAAGAGGCCGAGTAGCCGTGAAAAGAGACCCGTACAGAGAGAAATATGTATGCTGCCATTGCTGACCTCAATCTGAAAATGCTGATTACCTGGCTGTCATACTAATATTCTGGCTTCTGTACTTTCTAAATCATTGACCTAGAGTAAGCAAGCAATCAATGAAATAAGGAAAAATTATAGTCCCTTTTTTCTGGTCATCTGTGTCCCATTAGGGAGATTTCCCTTCACTTCCTGTCCCATAGCCAAAACAGGAGGTGATAGAAAATCCCTCCAAAATGAAGGAATCCCAGGGTTGTCACCAGACTTACCAGAACTAGTGTACCATTGGAAGATTTCCTCATTATTACTGTTCTTATGTCAACCCAAAATTTGGGATTTTCTTTTACTTCCACTTTTACCAATAACAGCAAACATGACAAATAGAAAAGGTGAATCTCCCTAACAGGGGCACAGACAGCAATAAAAACTAACAGGTGTTCTAATCTCTCCCCAATCTATCCAAAGCTAAACTAAAAAATAAATAAAATTATAAACATTCTCAAATGCTTTAGTGAATCTGCTTCTTTATGCCTCTTTAATGAATAGACAGGCAGGTGGATGCTATGACACTCTCAACCTCAGCCAATCAGAGGAAATTTTGTATTCATTCATAAAATACAAAGCTTCTTGTGAAAGATTGAGCGGCAGTCAGCCTGACTATTTTGTTCAAGGAGTGAGATGGGAAGTCCCTATCTTACTGCCTCAACACAGCACTGTATATCGTATGGAGCTGAGAATACATATAATTAATACAGCATGCCCAGCAAGCACACGTTCTATGCATTAAGATAAAAAAACCTTCAGTGTGCAGCAGCCCTCCTCAGTCCCTCAAATACTTACCTGAGCCCCATATGGACCCAGACATGTTGCATGAGAGACTCGGCTGTCCAGGACTCTCTCTCCTGATTGGTTCCCACTGCTGTCAATCAAACTCAGTTAGCTAATGAGCAGACGGGGGGGGGGGGGGTCGAGCCACAGCTCCATGTTTGAATGTACACACAGAGCAGCAGCTCAGCTCAGGTGGGGGGAGTGATACACTTGCAGGGTAATCTTTGTCACAACTGACCTGACCACTACAAGCATCAGACAAAACTTTAAAGTAACAGAACACATTTGCATAGGCAACACAAATAACCCTTAACACAAAGTAGACCCCTGCCTACAAGCTTCTCCTGAAGATGTTACTGGGTTACAGCACTGAAAAACCAGATCTTGGGTGATTGGAGGAGGGAGATCCTGTAATTTCTCCACCTCTCCATTCACAAAAGACTTTGTATTCTGTGAAAAAGAGTGAGGTGGAAAGGTGGAAGGGGGGTGTGGCTTCTGAGCGCCGAAGATGGATGGCTAAGCCTTGAGCTCCACAAGCCCCCTGGAGAAACTAACAGCCACCGCAAAGGTTCCTGCCCTCTCTGAACTACCTGACACTGCCCTCATGCCCTTGTGTCCACAATGTCCTGAAAGAGGAAGGAAGAAAGGCAGCCACAGAAGCTGACAGCTTTCTTCCTGCAGCCAGCGCTGACGAGCGTGAGAAGGCAAAATGGTGAACCAGCTCCATCCTAAAGGCTGCCCTCAGACTACTCAGGCCTCCCTGATGCAGACCAGGGGGACGAGAGCAGTGGGATGGAGCCTCTGTCTCCAGGTAGTTCAGCTCCACGCAGCCCAGCCTCTGGCAGCTCAGCTAAGACACAGATGAGGATGAACTCACCTTAAACAACTGCCAGCCTGGTGAGTGAACAGCCCAGTCCACACAGAGCCCAGATTTCAGTCCTCCATTGCCTCATTCCCAAATGCAGGACAAGCAGTCCTGGATACTACAATGGAGGACATGCTTATGCTCTTACAAATATCACTTTTAACAAATTTCTCATCCCCAATCTACAAATTCAGCTCAGATTTGCAAACCATGGGAGACAGGGTACAGTATATAGAAAACAAAATATGTGAACATACTACCACTGTAAATGACCTCATAGATTCTCATGAGATTCCCATGAGGAAAACAAAGATGACCACTTGAAGATACAAGCAAAGTTAGCGGATCTTGAGGACCACTCTAGATGCAATAATGTCAAATTGTGGGGGGTACCAGAATCAGTCCCTTCCTGAGACCTGCAAAAATATGCCAGAGATATGATCGCTGCACTATATCCAGACCTCTCACCACTGGAGCTGACGATTGACAGGATTCACAGAATCCCCAAACCTCAGCACTTAGCTGACTCCTAGTGACATACTTGTGCGTATCCATTTTTATCCAATCAAGTAGCAATTGCTGGCCAAAACCAGGGTACTTACCACAACCCTATACAGGTGGCCAATTATTTGCGGATTTATCAAAATACACTCTGCAAATGCGCAGACAGTTCAACACAATCACCAAAGCCCTCACCAACCACCACATCACCTATAGATGGCACTATCCAGCCACACTGCTAATTAGCCACAATGGTACAACCCATTCCATCCTCTCTGTAGGGGGTGGCATAAAACTCCTAAGTACATGGGGCATCATTCTTGAACAACCTAGGAATACCGGAAACACTTGGAAGAATCCGAGGTCCTCACAGAACAACCAAAGATGCTCTGATCACCAGGCATCAAAATGTGAGTAATGGACACAAAATGCAAACCCCCCCATATTCAGCTTCGTATTCTTCTCTGGCCCGGCCATGGGCTCTGTTTTTCTAACAAGTGAACTCTTCCCTCTGTTATACTCAGCAGCTTCTGACCACTTATAAAAGCTGCTTGTTATTTGTTAACCGCTTCTACCTGAACATACCTTGCGTGTTTGTGACTTGTTTGAAAAATTTTCTTCTACAGTTATAGTTCTCCATGCTACACACAGATTACCACAGCGAGTCCAGCGAAATCCAAACTGAACAACCCTCACACCCAAGCTTCGGATTCCCCAGTAGTGAATCTACAACTTACTTCTAGCAGTGAGTACCACCTAACATTCACCACCACTCATTCCAGCTCATCACAGTGAATATCACTATTCTTTTCTTAAACGCCAAGGATCTCAATCATCTAGCCAAACGTGACTCACTATGGAAAACTGCCTTGGATCATAACTGTGACATACTGTGCATTCAAGAGATGCATTCCGCTATGGATACACAACCTGCTTGCCACAACATGCATTTACCCCACATCTTCAAAGTCTGCCTTACACAGAAGAAGCTGGGTGTACTCATTGACATCAAAGACTTTGCAACCTTCCACCTCCAGCAAAATGTATGTGATCCCAAAGGCCACTATATTATATCATTATGTATGATTAATAACACTTAACACACGACACTAAGCATTTATACCCCAAACTAGCGACAGATCCACTTTTTTTAAGGCTTCCCTTAAAAAGGCAAAGAAGATCCAGAAAGGGCATTTACTTGTGTGCCGTGACTTTAATATGGTTCCAGACTACAACCTGGACTCCACCTCGGTCCCCAAATGTCCTACATCTCCTCTGAGTAATGTGTTACGCAACAATGACCTTTCTAATACATGGAGATGTTGCCACGCAAGTGAGAAGGATTACACCTACCTGTCTCCAAGATACAACAGCTGTTCTCGAATTGACCTCTTCTTCACCTATAAATGGCTACTTCAACTAATTAAATCTGCAGCATTTATTAGATGCTTGCTCATTCAAATGGGTTCTAGGGAAAAGAAAAAGGGGACACAGCAAATGGAAGCAATGTTGAAAGCCATCAACGATGCTGAAAACCAAAATAAAGCTAACCCTTCCCCAATTACAAAAAACAAGCTATTTATTCTCCTCCAGGCGCTTAGGATCCTCCTCTTAGACTCATACGAGAAAATGCAGTGGAAGCTCAAAGTCTCCATTTACTCTACCAATAACAAGGCGAGGAAGACAATCGCTATCTGTATTAAAGGACAATGCCTCAAATCTAAAATAGCCTTTATACAACACTCACACACACAAAAAAAAAAAAATCTGAACCAACAATCTATAGCAAACGCATTGAGCCTCTACTATGGTACTCTCTACAACATTGAAAATGAAGCCACTACACACCAACCATGAACAGGTGAGATACTGAATTCCTCTGTCAAATCAACCTTCCCACATTGACTCTACGTAACCTAAATGCTCCATTCACAACTACTGAAATCAATAAAGTGATTAACAACATGCCCAACAACAAATTCCTGGGTTACAACGGCCTAACTGGGGAATACTAGAAACATTTTCAAACTATATTAACACCTCACCTGTGCTCCCTCTACAACAATGCTGCCTCCTCTTCACTTTTTCCAAAAGAAATGTTGTCTGCATTGGTAGTAACATTACCTAAACTGGGTAAAGATCCCACCTCCCCACAAAACTTTCGCCCAATCTCCTTGGTCAACAATGACATACAAATTTATGCCAAACATATCTAACAGACTAATCGACATTCTGACAGGTCTTATCCATAAGGACCAATCAGGCTTCACTAAGGATTGACAGGTCTCCAACACTACTAGAAGACTGATTAATATAATTCACCACACAAAAATCACACACACCCCCTCCATTCTTCTCTCCCTAGAAGCCGAAAAGGCATTTTATAGGGTACACTGGCAATATCTTTGCTAAGTCCTATGCAAATTGGGATTCAAAAGTCCCATCCTTAATGCCATACTAACCTTATATTCGTACCTGTCCTCGCAAGTCTTTACATCCGACCTCTTATCTACATCGTTCGAAATTACTAATGGAACAAGACAGGGATGCCCCCTTTCCCCATTGATTTTCAATATGATGATGGAGCCTCTAGCAGAACATATTAAACAGAATGTTCTGATAGCCGGGATTACCATAGCCTCCCAGGTCCACAAGATCAGTCTATTTGCTGACAATGTCATCCTAATGCTCTTCAACCCATCCAGCTCCCTGGAGGAAGTGCAAAAAATACTACATTGGTTCAGCAAGGTATCCCATTACAAAATTAATGAAATAAAATCATCTATCCTAGATATTGACATAGACAGCACTAGAAAGCTCCTTCAACATAAATTCCCATATAAATGGTATTACGAAGATCCTGCCAGTAACAGGTGCCCCAGGTTTCATGGTTCACAATTGCGTGCGCACCTCTGTTGGCACCAGGCAGGCTATTTAAACCTGCCTGATGCAGCCGGTCCACACTGTCTGCTCTACAGCATTTACGTGCCTTAAACCTGATCTGTGACTATTACCTGTGAAAGACCCGGCTTACCTGTGCCCAACCAGCTATCTGCATGCACCTGATCTTGGCCTATTTGTGACTACACATGATATCCGGCCTTACTGACTATCCTTGTGTTGGTCCCATCTGTTCCTTGTTCTGATCCAGTCTGCTAACCTGATCCAGTCTGCTAAGCTGATCCAGTCTGCCAAGATGATCCAGTCTGCTAACCTGATCCAGTCTGCTAAACTGATCCCGTCTGCCAACCTGAACCAGTCTGCTAAGCTGATCCAGTCTGCCAAGCTGATCCAGTCTGTCAAGCTGATCCAGTCTGCTAAGCTGACCCAGTCTGCCAAGCTGATCCAGTCTGCTAACCTGATCCAGTCTGCTAAACTGATCCAGTCTGCCAACCTGATCCAGTCTGTTAAGCTGATCCAGTCTGCCAAGCTGACCCAGTCTGCCAAGCTGATCCAGTCTGCTAAACTGATCCAGTCTGCTAAGCTGATCCAGTTTGCTGATCCAGCCAGGCACCCGTAGCCATAAGGGAGGTCTTCCTCTACAATTCGGGTTCAAAACCATCAGGTACGTGACAAATGGGCAGACACCAGTATACCTTATTTAGGTATTTAATTGACAAAAACACCCAGAGCTTTTTCCAATCCAACTACTTCCCTTTCCATGCCAAACTGCAGGCAGAACTTCAAAAACTGGTACAGTACGGATTTTCCTGGGTAGGTAGACTGGCAGCACTCAAAATGTTGCATCTCCCTCAACTCCTTAGGGCCGGTTCACACAGCGAGGCGCGGCGAGGCGTCTCCGACTTGCCTCGCCGCGACCTGCGGGGACCTCAGCGGCGACTTGCAGAGGACTTCTGTATAGAAGTCAATGCAAGTCGCCCCCGAAGTCGCCCAGAAGTAGTACAGGAACCTTTTTTCTGAGTCGGAGCGACTCGAGTCGCTCCTCTCAGAACGGTTCCATTGTACAGAACGGGGGCGACTTGCGGGAGCGAGGCGAGGCGAGCCGTGTCGCCTCGCATCGCCTCGCTGTGTGAACCGGCCCTTATTCAGTACCTATTCTAATCCAGGCTTCCTATTTCAAATCCTTACAGTCCATACTAGCGAAATTCATATGGAAAGCCAAAAAATCCAAATGCGTCCACTCCAGACTGATAAAGCATAGATAAGTAGGGGGCACTGGATATGTGGATTTTATCCTCACTCAACTCAGAGATTGGTTCCAACCCGCATCCAACACCTTATTGGGAAAGATAGAAGCCACTTATACTTTAAGACAACCACTTAAGCTATACCTAGCTAGTATCTACTTCAGGGCCAAAATTCCCTCCTATTTCCCCCCACCTATGAAAACTACAGTGAAAAAAACTACAGGTCTAAAACTCATCTCCCTATCTCACTTGCACCCTCTCAATGTAACTCTTAAAATCCCTATATCAACACTGCACAGCTTCACTGACGACCTATCTCTTACTGAATGGATAAATAAAGGCATCCACAGCCTAAACAAACTATTCACAATTGATGACCTGAAATATTTCTCCCATCTAAAAAAAGGAATATCAATTGATGGGAAAATATTTATCCATATACCTCTGCAGTTGTACAGTGCTGCGTAAACTGTTGGTGCTATATAAACACTGTATAATAATAATAATAATAATAATATCCCACTTCATAACGTCCCTCCCCAATTGGAGCTGCAAAATTCCATGCCCTGCTTGGTCCCACCTCAATGATCTGAAAACGACTTCAAAAGGTATTTCACTTTTTTGCACAATATTTCAGCAGAAGACTACCTTTGTCAAAGAGAAACACCATAAACAGTGGGAAGTTGACCTAGAAACCCCACCACCTAGAAAAATGGATTAGAGCTCATAGGCTAACCTACAAAGTGACTCGCTGCTCCACGTTGTGGGAGCTATCCCACAAAATCAATCTCGAATGGTACCTGACACCAGGCAACTCTCACACTTCATGGACCAATGCTCTAACCTCTGCTGGAGACAATGTGGGGAAAAGGGAGACCTTTTACACACCCTATGGGATTGCAAAAAACTCACAACCTACTGGTCCTCTATATTTGGCCATATCTCCACTATTGCCCAAACGTTCATCTCTCCATCCCCAGACCTAGCCCTATTAAATCTGCACGGAAAGCCTACCACTGTACCTCAGACACATGACCACGCACATTATTTTAGCAGCAAGACTGTACATCACAAGTAAATGGAATTCCTGTACACCCCGTTCACTTTCAGACACCGTAGACCTGATACAGTTGCACTGTACTTATGAACACATTATGGTCACCAACATGGGAAAACTAACTCAGACATGCACATTCTAGCAGCCCAAAATCCTTCAACACCCAATAGTTATAAACCCAGCAACAACCCCAACACCCTCCTATGGGAGTCCTAATCTCCAATTGTCCTCACTTACTGCGCACTCCACTGAAAGTTACCAAAGGAAATAGAGTAATGTTTTGTTTGAAAACTTGAAAAAATAAACATCCATTCATATTGTGTAGTATGGTAGCTCTGTGATAAATTATTATTTCTGGAAATGCAATCCTTTTCTTACTCATCACTTTGAATGTTTAAAACATTGTTTGTATACAATTTTCTATGAAAAACCTATAAAAAATGTTGAAAATAAAGGTGGAAGGGGGAGTGGGGCAATCTTTTACTGGGGTTGATTTACTAAAATTGGAGAGAGTGCAAAATCTGGTGCAGCTGTGCATGGTAGTCAATCAGCTTCTAACTTTAGCCATCTCAATTAAGCTTTGACAGTTAAACATGTAAACTGTTTGGTTTATATGCAGAGCCGCAAAATATGATGCACTCTCCAGTTTTAGTAAATCGACCCCGCTGTTACAGCCAAAGTAGGTAATCCATTCAGTGCCAGAAGTTCACCACTGTAAGGAGGATCCTGCATCACTAAGGAGAGGATTTTTACAGTAAGACCCTTTCGCACTGGGGCAATTTTCAGGCATTTTTCAGGCGTTTTTCAGGCGCTTTAGCATTAAAAAAAAGCGCCTGTAAAGCTCTTGAAAGAAGCCTCATCTGCAATCCCAATGTGAAAGCCCAAGTGCTTTAAGAGCCCTTTCACACTGCCAGCACCTGAAAAACGCTCGCAAAGCGCCGCTTAAACTAGCAGCGCTTTACCAGCATTTTTCGAGCGCTATTGGGGCGCTTTTAACCCTGCTAGTGGCCAAATAAAGGGTTAAAAGCGCCCACAAAGTGCTGCTGCTAAAAGCGCTTTTCAGGCGGTTTGCAGTTGCTTCCCATTGATTTCAATGGAAAGGGGCACTTTAGGAGCGGTCTATTCACCGCTCCAAAAGCGCTGCAAAGAAGCTGCTTGCAGGACTTTTTTTGATGCTCTGCCAGTGCAGCGGGCTTTCACATTGGGATTGCAGTTGCGGCTTCTTTCAGGCACTTTACAGGCGCTTTTTTTTTAAGCTAAAGCTCCTGAAAAACGCCCCAGTGTGAAAGGGATCTCAGTGTGAAAGCACTTAGGCTTTTCCATTAGGATTGCAGGTGAGGCTTCTTTCAAGCGCTTTACATGCACTTTTTTTAATGCTAAAGAGCCTGAAAAACACCAGAAAAACGCCCCAGTGTGAAAGGGGTCTGAAAAAACAGCCAGTGGGATGTAGGATACACCTCATTAGAGTTATGTTGTTATGTCCCTGGTGCTCTATACCCCAAAAAGTTTTTAACAACATTTTTAACATTACATTCCTGGTTGTAAGATTCTCTATTACCTTCAAAGAATTCTACAACAATCCCTTCACCTGAGACCAGATTTCTCTAAATAATAGGATAGGTAGGATTACCAAAAAGAATGTACGGTATTGTCATTTCTGTCTGCTGTGATTCCTAGAACTATCAGAAACAGTTTATTGTCTAAGACAGGTTTCTTTCTCTGCTAAAAAACACATAATTATTATTGAAATATTGGTTTCCAAAATTCTTCTAAAAAAACAAAAGCACTGCCATTTAAATATTTATTCACAATACTTAAATGAAAACACTGCAACGTTAGGACTTATTTACATGGACAGACAGGGAAAAATAAAAGCAGGCTGTTGAGCCATGTTTTACTCTCAACCACTCACCTAAAGAAGGGCATGCAGCCTGTTTAAGTGTAATGTGCTAGTGTGGGTGGCATTTACAGGGTTAAACAGGAAGTGAAGATTGCTTTTCAGAACAGAGGCAAAGGCTGCCACACATATGAGCATGAATAGCAAACAATTTGGGGTGGTCGCGGCAAATTCGAAAGCCGCGGAACACCCTTTAAGCCCTTGTACACACGGTCGGAGAATCCGTCAGAATGTGTCCTATCGGACCGTTTTGTCGGATAATCCGACTGTGTGTAGTATGCATCGGACTGTTTCCGTCGGAACATCCGTCGGACCCAATTTTCCAACTTGTTGGAAATATTTTCCGACAAACTGGTCCGATCGGACATACTCCGATCATGTGTAGAGAATTTTGATTGGACAAAGTGCCACGCATGCTCAGATCAAATTCCTACATCAAAGCTATTGGCTACTAGCGTGAACATAGTCCCGTCGTAACGAAATAACGTCATCACGTTCTGAACGATCAGGTTTTTCCTTCAACTTGGTCCGACCGTGTGTATGCAACAGTTTCGGACACAATCCATCGGACAAAATCCGTCGGACAAAATCCAACGGATTTGGTTGGCAGAATGTCCGACCGTGTGTACAAGTGCTAAAAGTCTATGGGAGAAATCAAAAGCGCTAATTCTAAAGGCTTATATGCATAGTATTGCCATAAAAAGTGTTTGGGGACCTGGATCCTGCCCCATGGGACATGTATTAATGCAAAAAAAAAGTTTTAAAAGCTGACGTTTTTTCAGGAGCAGTGATTTTAATAATGCTTAAAGTGAAACAATAAAAGTTTAATATTCCTTTAAATTTCATTCCTGGAGGGTATCTATAGCATGTCTGTAAAGTGGCATGTGTTTCCCGTGTTTAGAATAGTCTGACAGCAAAATGATATTTCTAAAGGAAAAAAAAAAAAAAAACTACTTGCGGCTATAATGAATTGTCGGTCCGGTAATACACAAAAAAGTTAATTGATAAAAATGGCATGAGATTCCCTCACAGGGGAACCCCGAACCAAAATTAAAAATATATATATATATATATATATATATATATATATGTGGGAGTCCTCCCAAATTCCATAAATCCACAGAGTATTGCAGAGTATGGCTGGGTATTGCAAAGTATGGCAATAAGCATTATTAAAATCACTGCTCTTGAAAAAAAAAACTTCAGTTTTTTTTCATGTTCCTGTCCCATAGACTTTAACAGTTAACTTTAACAGTGTTCGAACAAATTTTTTGTCTGTTTTCATGTTCTGGTGCAAACCAAATGGGGGGGCGTTCGGCCCATCCCTAATCTTCACCAGGTCTTCCTTCTGGGTTTGCAGATTCTAACTGTGTGAGTGGCCAGTGCCACAATGATGTGGGAGCCACCGTTTATGGCACATGACTCTGAAGGAACAGCATGGGTATGCTGTTTCTTCAAAGCGCATGTGCCAGTGATGTTACCGGCTGCATCTACAGTAAATATCTCCTAAACTGTGCACATAGGTAGGTAAAAATATAGGTAAAAATCATGCATGGGAGTTTACTCATGAAAAAAATAATAATAATTTGAGCAAAATTCTAATAGTATATGGCCAGCTTATGCATACCTAGAGACGTTCAACAATGTACTACATACAGCACAGAAGAATTAATTAATGTCCCCCAAGGCAAATGTATACTGTCCTGGAACTTCAAGTGGTTTAGTAATAAATCATGGGAAAAAAAACAACTATTCGTTGATATTCAGTTTCTAACAGATTTGGATGGGCCAAAACTCAGAATGCTTTATACTGTGAATGGCATACAAATAAATGCATGGCTAGGATTAGGTTCCTTTTGAAAAGCATGCAGTTTATAAAGGCCGAGCTTCTTTGCCAGAGTAAACAAACAGACTATTTTACTCTCATAATAAAAATTATGTAAATAACATATTTCAGCTACTGCTTTTTTCAAAATATCTGCTGACAAATAACTCGTTTTGTCTTTAAACATTTTCTATTTGTGCAGCACAATAAAAATGCTGATTAAAAAAAGATGTATAGTATAGGAATATAAATACCAGCAACCAAGGATGACTCTTAGAGGATCTAAATAGCTTTGAACAGGTACTCTATCTATCCTTTAGGTAGGACATGTGAGAAGTAAGCCTGGGAAGCATCTTCGGCTTCTGGGTTACTGTCAAACCTGTCAAATACACAGATAGCGCATCCCCTAAGGATCGTTTCTGGCTTCGTGCCAGTCTGTCCCTAGCCGCCGGAAGTGGCGGACCGAGGATCGGGTCTCCCTGTGGGACGGGAGGCTTTTAGCCGCATTGGTTTAATTCGTTTTTATTGAAAAAGTAAGAGAGAACATAGTGTACAGTACAATTACAGAGATATATGGAGTACATCTAGTGAATCATTAGGTACAGTTAACATAACAAGGCCAATAATGGTGTAAGAGCGTCTGTTGACCATAACATGTATTAAGTTTTACAGTTCTGCACGTGTGTGCGAAGTGTTATTGTGAGGTCTAAACAGTCAAAGATTCCCGCACGAGAGCCCTCGTGGGGGTATATACCATTAGTGCAATTCCACTGTACATAGAAATGGTGAGAAAAGGGGGGTGAGGAGATAGATAGAAAGAGAGGAGGGGGGTGAAAGGTGAGGGTAAGCATGGGGGTGGGGTGGGGGGATACGGGTCTGTCTCAGTCCAGCCCTTTGCAGGTGTTAGGTGTAGCCTAAAAAGGGTTACAAATTTCATTTAGCCTGAGACATGATCTCTGTGTAGGTGTGTTGTATATTTAAAGGCGGACCAGCAGGACCTTGTCTTTTTTACCAGGTCTGACTTATTCCTAAGGGAGTAAGTAAGATCTTCCATGTAATATGTGTTATCTACTTCCAATAGCCAGTGGCGTAGTGATGGTATGGTTGGTTGTTTCCAATATCGTGGGATAAGAGCTTTCACTGCAGTAAGTAGGTGTAATAAGATAACCCAAGGGTCATTAGGAATTTCAAAACCTTTTGCCCAGTGTAGTATGGTCAGCCAGTAGGGGCGTATAAGTGGGCAATACACCAAATGTGAGCGTGGAAGGCTTGTTCACCGCAACCTCGCCAACACAGGGGTGATACCTCTGGGAATGTCTTGTGAAGCACTACTGGGGTGCAGTGCCACCTCGTGAGCAGTTTGTAATTTACTTCCGCCATCATAGAGGCTGTGGAGGAGGCGTGAGCCATTTGCCAAATGGTGGACTTTTGAGCTTCCGATATTTCTTTGTGGAGGTCCTTTTCCCAGTTGGCTAGCAAAGTAGGGTATCCAGTGGTGGATAAAGTCTGGAGGGTCTGATAAAAGTAAGAGATGGGCTTGTTGACTGGTTGGCTCTCGGAGAGAGCGGCTTCCACGGACCTTAGGTCAGAAGTGGAGAGAAGGGGTTTCAGGAGAGAGTGGACAAAAGCCGACAATTGGCGATATTTCCAGTGATCCAGGGTTGTGGCCATCTGCCTGGATAGTAATGTAGATATGGGCACAGTTCCCAAATGGGTTGTGACTTGGTCAAGAAGGGGCGTGGGGCCCAGGTTCCATACATGGATTTTGGGGTCCATGATTCCAGGTGGGAAGTAATTATGACCAGTCAGTGGCATGAGGGGGGAGTTGTATTGCCATTTGTGTGTCTTACACAATGAGCCCCACACCATGAGGGTCGACTGTGAGAGTGGTGAGGTATTGGGAGATAGTGTTCTGTACTTTTTAGGAATCCACATTTGAGTAGAAAGTTCAGTTTTGCTAAGAGACATTTCTAGATTGACCCATAGTTTAGAGTCTTTATCATACTTCCAGTCAGAGATTCTGTTCAATATTATAACTGTAAAGTATTGCTGAATATTAGGTAAGGCCAGACCTCCTTGGCATTTAGGCCTAGTAAGGAGAGTTCTGGCCAGCCTAGGACGCATTCTGTTCCATACATATTTGCTTATCATTGAGCTAATCAGAGTGAAGAAACCTGCAGGAATGCCATATGGTATCATTTGGAGTAGAAATAACAGTCTGGGAAGTACGTTCATCTTCACCACACTAATATGTCCCAACCATGAGTGCGCTATTTTGGCCCATTTTTGCAAGTCAGATCTGATCGTGTTGAGGAGGGGTATGAAATTTGTGCAGAATAAGGACTTTGGGTTAGGAGTAAGGTAGATGCCTAAGTATTTCATTTTACTTTTTTGCCAGCTAAAGGGGAAGGGATTTTTAAGTTGGGTAACCATCTTTCCGGGTACTGAGATATTTAGAATTTCCGATTTGGCCTTGTTGATCTTAAAGTTGGAGAGTGTAGAATCTAGAGAATGCTAGCATGAGATTAGGGAACGAGATCAAGGGCTGTTGCACGTAAAAAACAAAATGTCGTCTGCATAAGCAGCATACTTGTGTTCAGTGCCACCTACAGTTATTCCGTGGATATTAGGGTCATGTATAATCGATGAAATAAAGGGTTCTAGGGATAACGCAAACAAGATAGGTGATAGGGGGCATCCTTGGTGTGTGCCATTGAAGAGAGTAAAAGGGTGTCTTAGTGTACCATTTAGGCGTATTTGGGCCATAGTGGAATTATATAATGTGGCTATGTGAGAGAGGAGGGATGGCCCATTCCTAGGTGAGACAGTGTAGCCATTAGGTACTCCCAGTCCACCCTATCAACACCTTCTCCCCGTCCGTGGAGAGGAGAAGGGTGGATCGGGAGGACCCCCTCGCATAGGACATTAGTGACAGAGTGCGACGGGCATTGTTGCACGCCTCTCTACCGGGGAATGAATCCTGTTTGGTCTGGGGATACCCATCACGGGATGAGGGGTAGTAATCTGTTCTCGATGACCCTGGCATAAAGTTTAGCATCTATGTTCAGAAGTGATATGGGCTGGAAGCTCCCACAACTACTAGGGTCCTTGCCTGGTTTAGGTATTACCGTAATATGTGTGCGTGTTGAGTTCGCATTCACATAGGAGGCAAGTCGAGGCAGTAAAATGTTGGCAAAGGATCTATAATATAAGACCGTGAAGCCATCTGGCCCAGGAGCCTTGCCAATGGCCATTGCCTTCAGGGCTATGCGAAACTCAGAGGTGGTAAACTCTCCTTCCAATGTGTTTAGGACTTCATGGGACAGGTTGGCCTGGTTTAAATAGTCTCTGATCAGTTTTGCCCTGGCACCCTGATCAGTTACTGTATGTTGGACATGGTATAGGTGTTGGCAAAAGGCTTGAAATTCTTTGGCTATATCGGGTGTTTCATAGACAAAGGTGTCAGACGTGGCCTTCATTTTTTCTATGTAGGAGGCTGTCTTTTTCTGTTGTAGGGAGCGTGTTAGCAGTCTTCCCGGTTTATTTCCCCACTCATAAAAGCTCTGGGCTATTATGCAAAAGTGTCGCTTCTGTTCCGTGTGGAAAAGGGTCTTTAATTCCTCTCTCTTCAGTGTCAGGGTGTGGAATATTACCGGCGTCTGGCTAGCCTTATGCTGTTGTTCTAGAATGCTAATGTCGCGTATCAGTTCTGTTTGTTGATGTATGCATTCCCTCTTTTTCCTAGAACCTAGCTTAATAAGTTTACCTTGTATGTGGGCTTTGTGTGCCTCCCATATAATGCTTGGTGATATGTCTGGCTTTGTATTGTCACTAAACTAATGGGTCAGTTCATCACTCAATAGTTTCCTGTCTATTTCCTCACTTAGGAGGTTTTCATTTAGTTTCCAATTTGCGGTCCTGAGGGGCATAGAGGGGACTTTTAGCTTCAATGTGATTGGGGCGTGATCTGAAATCGTAGTGGCTTCAATCTCTGTTTTCATAGTCAGGGATAGATGGTGGTGGTCTATGAAGAAAAGATAGATTCTTGAATAGGTGTGGTGTACTTGGGAAAGGTGGGTGTAGTCTCTCGTCCGTGGATGTATTATCCTCCATACATCCATTAATTGGGCGTCATGTAATCATTTGCGAATATACAACCAACGTTTATGCGATATAGAGGATTTCCCGTGGGATGTGTCAATGCTGGGTTCTAAGGGAGCATTAAAATCTCCAGCTAGGAGAATGCAACCTGGGAGTGAAAGTTTTTTTTATTGTAGATGCAATGAAACTGACTTGGTCATGGTTGGGAGAGTACAGTGTAGCTAGTGTACATGTCATACCTCCCAGACTGCCCCTCAAGTACAGAAAACGTCCATTAGGATCACTTACCATAGACTCCAGTGTAAATGAAATTCCGCCACGGAACCCAATGGCCACCCCTTTGGCTTTGTGAACATCTGACAAGCTATAGTACCAAGTGGGGTACAGAGGGGAAACAACTTAATGGAAGTAGTGTGTGTGCACATTCTATCCAGCTCTCTGTAAAGGTTATGTCTCTTACCTGAGGCATAGAGGCCTCTCACATTGAGGGAGATTAGGTTTGCAGTGGCCATGGGGTCCCGAGGAGAAAGTCCATGCTTAGAGAAGGGCCAGTACCTGAGGCAGAAGGAGAAAGGGGTGGGGTGGGGTAGGCAGAGAAAGGAAGAAAGAGAACAGGAAAGGGGGGTAGTAGAGGGAACAATAAACATACATTCAACATTTCGTAACATGTATTTCACAGACCTTGATGGTTCATGGACTTTGTGTGCATGCATACATCTGTGGTGCATTGAGGGGGCGCTCGCACGAGCCCGTGCCCTCCGAGCTGCTATAGCGTAGGAGCGGACGCCCGTGCGCAAGGTCCCACGCGGCATACCCCATGTGGGAGGAGAAGGGTCGTGGTCATAGTGCGTCGATTACCGAAATCGATGCGTGCAACGTCCCACAGCCCCTACACGACCCAAGAAAGAAAGAAAAGTGCAAGAGGCAACATAAATATGTAAACGAGGGATAGACCTCTGCATTAGTGTGTTGTCAACAGCGTCGTATGTAATAAGTATTAACCTTAAAAGTTCAGGGCAACAAACTATAAGCCTGAAACCGGGTGCTTTTAAACTAAACAGACCCCTAACCGGTCCTTGCTGCTCCAATGATATCCCACTAACTGGTAGTCAAACAAGAAACTTCCACCATATATCATGAGGATAAAATGAGAGGAAATTGCAACAAAGGGAGTCATATACTTGCGGACCAAGGGGTAAAGGCACGACCTGCTGATATGTCAGGGAGAAAGATAGATTTTGGACCCTTAGCCGTTTCCATCAGCCCAGTTGAGGTGAAGCATCTGTAGTTGGGGTGCAGTGTTTCCGATCCACCTTTTGCCATCTTGGTTCCGAATTGTTGGGGAGAGGCGGGATGGTGTCTTGCCAGCCAGGTAGTTCCGGTGGGGAGATGTTAACGTCCATGCAAAACTTTTCCAAGTCTTCTGGGAACCTGAGGACTGCTGTCTTCCAGTCTCTGTGCGCAATCAGGGCTGCCCCATCGGTAGTTGATGGAGGCCACGCGCAGCTTCTCAGTCAGGGGACGCAGAGCCCTGCGACACTCCAATGTTTCTCTGGCTAGGTCAGGGAAAAAGGAAAGTATTGCGCGGTCAAAGTCTAGGGATGTAGCAACCCTTGCCTTTTGCATAATACATTCCTTCTCCTCAAAGTAGTGAACTCTGCATATCACATCGCGGGGAGTGTCAGCTGTGAGATTGCAAGGACAGAGGGCCCTGTGCACACGGTCGATTTTCAGGGGATGATCCAGTGCCTGGCCTAGCAGGCCATTAACGATGCCCCCCATGGATGGGAGAAGGTTTTGTCTCCCGTGGCATTGGAGAGGCCTCGGATGCCAATATTGTTCTGCTTGTTGCGGTTTTCCTGGTCCTCGATCTTGTAGAGTGCCATCCTGTGTGCGATGGTGAGTGAACGAGTGGTGGATTGCAGGTTCCTAATGGCGGTCGCGTGTCTGTCTAGGCGGTTCTCTGTCTCATCCACGCTATCCAATACTTGTGAGAGGTCTGCCCGCACTGCAGAGACCTCTTTTTTTATTGCCCGTTCTAGGCCCAGTAGCATGGAGGCTAGCTCCAATTTGGTGGGGAGACCGCTTACCAGGGCTGCCACTTCGGAATGTCTGGACACGCTCTCTTCACCTTCTGAGCTGGCAGATGAGGCTGGAGAGCGGTGTCTGGTCTCTGGCCTGTGACGAGAGGCGGAGCCCGCGCCCGAGCTTGTCCCACATGGAGAGCGGCCCAGGCCGTCCATGTCCACCGTTTCCTCTGGGTTGGTCAGGAACCTTTTTATGCAGCTCGCAGATGAGCCCAGGGGCTTTCTGGTTCTCTTACGCATTTTCCCCGGTGTTGTAGATTCGTGATGAGAGTAATTAAATGCTAATATTACAGGGTCGGTGGTGGAGCTTGGGAGAGAAGCGTCCTCACCGCTGCATGTCGAGACCACGCCCTAGCCGCATTGGTTGTTATCCCTGGAAAGCCGATCATCCGCTCTAAACAACAGTACCGGGATGATGCCTGCAGCTGCATAATCCCGCTATATCATCCTGGTATAGCCCCGAAAGCCCAGCGGAGCTCCAAGAGCAGAGCCAATCTGCCCTTAAAGATAATGTGCAAATAAAGCAATAAATCAATGTGAATATGTTTATAAATCAGTGCAAAAATTCTCATAAATGATGTTAACAAAAAAGTGCAAACTCCACATTGTGTGTTCTTATATCAGTGACTGAAAAATGTGTCTAGTGCATAAAATTCTGTAGCACCACCCCTGAAGGAGCCGCTTGGTGATTTTTGGGTTCTCTGGTCTATGCCTCAACTCCATAAATGGCCTCAGCCCCTCTGGCACACCTGGTTAATTATACAATTTCTGCAATTTTAAGAATACAAGTGAAGAAAGTACCAATATCCTGGCTGTGGATTGATATCAGAAACAGACAGACACAACTGGTAGTGATAAATGAGCTGAATATATTATCACGGTTTAAAGCATATAGCAAATTTACAACGCTTTTAAACCTTGCTGCAAATAATTAATGTATTATAAAAGATAACCTTCAATGCTTAGCAACTGTAAGTATAGAAAGGCAGTAATCTATATGCCCTTAACACAGGCTCTGAGAGGGAGAAGAGAAGACTGGTTAACTTCTCAGCTCCTTCTGTGCTGCAAACACCCTTGAGAGGCACACATACAAAGAAAATAATGAAAAGGTGCTAAGGTGTATAATAGGTTGCTGCCGCCCTAAAGGTCCTCAGCCCCCACCTGAATGCTGTAGATATACAACTGTTATATAAAATAGTAATAGGGCCCTAGGCGCTACCTCTAAGGAATATTTTATGAGCTAAACCCGTGATTTCTGGGGATTCTATAAACCCTCTCTACTAGACGAGATCAGTGATCCACCTACACCGAGGAAAGGCCACGAAATCTCCTCTAGTATTGGGATTACAATAATTTATCTTTATTGGGCTATAAAGTCCAATTGAGGCTACCCAGATTGTATACAGTAGTCCCCTATGTTGGGTGCATATACAGTTGGCACTAAAATTGAAATAAAAGTAAAAATAACGATAAACTAGAAAAAACACTCCGTCCTCTGCTTACACCCTATTAATATAAACCGATACTTAATATTGGGATGAATTAGGCCAGTGAGATGTAGTGCATAATTGTAAACACTGAAAATAATTCTAAAACCCAAACAATCTAAATAAAAATTACTGAGTGGATCTACCCCTAGGTATATATATCCTCATTCAAGATGTTCCTATAAAATTCATTGAGTGCACAATTCATATCTCCACGTGCAACAGAACAAAAGGACAAAAAAATATCTCTCATACGTCCAATGTGATACTAAATTCCAAATAATGTCCAAAATGTGAAAAAAATGCAAAACGTGCAAAAAATACAAAAATGTGCAAAAACTGCAAGAAGTGTGCAAAAAAAGTGTGCAAGGACTTGCAGGTACAGTACTCAAAGTTCCTTAGAGTGCAATGTGCAAAATATGCAAAATATAAAAATCAAAATAGATATAAAGTGCACAATCAATTTGTAACGGATCTCCAAACGGATCAAAAGGGGTGACTTTGGTGCTTATTGAAACAAATCCAGTGACTTCCGTGCTCGCCTTCTTGGTTCCCACTCACCAGATCCTTGTCCCCCTGGGGGGTTACGTGCATGTAATGTCTCGGTCTCCAGACGCTTTACACAAAGTTCCTCCACCTTCTTTCACTGTTTTGTATCTCAGATGGTTCCCCTTTAAAACCCGTTTGAAGCAGGCCGATGGATCCTCAGAAGGGAAAAAAATCAGCTCCAATAGTGCAATACATTAGTCACCAGAAAATTCAATTTATTGTTAAAAAAATTTCTTATACAAATCAAAACCGAAAAGGATCAAAACAAAAATATTTTACAAAAATAAAAATGAATTCTTCAAAGAAACAGATAGAAATGGTTACATACCAATCTCCAGCTGCCACCACCCCAAGTGGAAGGGGAAGTTTTCAGAAAGGGCAGCTACTAAGGCTTCGAAGAAATTGTGATTCATTGGATGACTTCTCCATACAAGCTGACAGATTGATAACACAATTTGTGGAGAAAAGCTATAAACAGGAAGCATTAGAAAATCTGAAGAAGGCTATTGGAAATATAGACAGGAAAATCCTATTCAAAAAATCAAAGAAGGAAACAAGAAAAATAGACCTGGCCTTTATTACAGGGTATAGTACACAATGACATGACATTGAGAAAATTGTGAAAAAATATTGGACCATCCTACAGGAAGACAAAGTTCTATCTAACATCCTCCCAAAAAAGCTCAGCTTCATATACAGAAGATCCCCACCCTCCTAAATCTTTTGATGCACAATGTGATTGATCCACCTAGGCCAATACAGTTTTTTTAGCGAGTTGAAAGGATTCTATAAGTGTCAAAGATGTCTGGCATGTAGGGTTAGCAAACCCCAACCTCGTAGGAAAGAAATATTTAAATCAAGGACAGATCATAAAGAGTACAAAATACGAGAGCTCATTACGTGCCGAAGTACACATGTCACATACGTAATCAAATGTCCATGCAATTTACAGTATGTGGGCAGAACCACACGGCCCCTATATGTACGTATATGAGAGCATATCAACAACATCAAAAAAGGTTTCCAGAAACTCAATCTATCCCGTAATTTTGACATATTCCATCAACGAGACCCGTCGTGCCTCGTTTTTTACGGAATAGATTGTATAAAACATAACTGGAGAGGAGGTAACATGACCACCCTTATATCTCAAAATGAGACAGCCTGGATATACCGACTGGGGTCCCTTGCCCCTAGAGGGCTGAACCTAGATATAGATTTAAACTGCTTTATAGCCAACCCATAGGAATAGTGATAAAGTGGGGGGCCTATATATATACATAGTACATTATGCCATCTATTAACTAAAAATTGCACTGTAAACGAAGTATCTTTAATTTTAGTTTGAAATAATTAATACTAGATGACTGTAGTAGCCTAAAAATGGTTAGATGATATACATATATATGAAAATGTATTTCTAGTTAGTAGATTTAGATAACAATATATAATATATAAGAAAAAATATTTTTTCTCTCACTCACAACTCATCTTCTCACCATAAGATAAAAAATTCTGCTTGTTTATTGTCCTCTTTAACCGGTTCCCGACCAGCGCACGACGATGTACGTCGACAGAATGGCACGGGCAGGCATATTGGTGTACGTCCAATATTCAATGGCGCCCTGCCATCGGGAGCGCGCCGCCGGCTGCGCTCTCCCGCGCTGGTCGGGACCCCCGTGAGTCCGGTCGCGGGACCCGCGGACTCGATCGCCGCGGGCATCCCCGCGATCGTCTCACGGGATGGCTGAATGGAGGAAATGCAGTGTAAACAGCATTTCTCCATTCTGCCTAGCTACTAGTGACGCTGATCTCTGCTCCATGTGATTGGAGCAGAGATCAGTGTTCACTAAATGAAAGCCCAACCCCCCCACAGTTAGTAACACACCCCTAGGAACACTTAACCCCTACACTGCCACCCACTGGTTAACCCCTTCACTGCCAGTGTCATTTACACAGGAATCACTGCATTTATATAGCAGTGATTACTGTATAAATGACAATGGTCCCAAAAATGTGTCAAAAATGTCCGATGGGTCCCCCACAATGTCGCAGTCACAATAAAAATCGCTGATCGCCGCCATTACTAGTAAAAAAAAATAATAAAAAATTATTAATAAAAATGCTATAAAACTATCCCTATTTTGTAAACGCTATAACTTTTGCGCAAACCAATCAATAATCGCTTATTGCAATTTTTTTTACCAAAAATATGTAGAAGAATACGTATCGGCCTAAACTGAGGGAAAAAATTTTTTTTTATATATTTTTGGGGGATATTTATTATAACAAAAAGTAAAAAATAATGAGTTTTTTTCAAAATTGTCGCTCTATTTTTGTTTATAGCGCAAAAAATAAAATCCGCAGGGGTGATCAAATACCACCAAAAGAAAGTTCTATTTGTGTGAAAAAAAGGACGTCAATTTTGTTTGGGAGCCACGTCGCACGACCGCGCAATTGTCAGTTAAAGCGACGCAGTGCCGAATCGCAAAAAGTGGTCTGGTCTTTGACCAGCAAAATGGTCCGGTCTGTAAGTGGTTAAATTAGTGGGGTGGAACACCACCAATGTACATATCCTTATAAATCTCATGGGGACTGATGCAAACCCCAACTTTGACCTTCAGGGGTTATGCCTGAACTATAATCTCTATTATATACCTCTAGTGCCTCATAACTTTCACTTCTTATGGCTGCCTGTGTATGACATGGTGGATTAACAATCAAATGGTAACAATCATGTAACAATGTGCAAACCCTATATACAGATAAGGTATAGAGAATGGGAGAGGTAAATATAGGTAAGAGTAGTTCCATAGGGGTTAAACAGTTACCCTATGTATGATATACAGAAGTTTACTAAACTTTACCAAAATTTCACCTATGGTACCTAAGCAACCGAATAAGGTGAATATCAATAACAAGTCCTATATGTGGCCAATCTGAAGCAATAAGTGTCTGCTATAGCTATTTAGAGTTTCCATGCATTCAAACGCCAGGAGAGTGTCTATTATACTAGTTTTACAAGGTAATATCTGGCATGTATGGCAAGCCCCTTAGTATAACTAGACTAACATATCCGCATGTTGATAAATCTATGTACTGGTGAATAGAGATGGCCGAACGGTTTGCCCGGCGGTCGTTTTGCGGCGAATTTCGGCTGTTCGCCGTCCGCCCGATCGGCAGACTATTGGGAGGAGAAGGGAGGATAAGCAGGAATAACTTGCATTGCACAGGAGGGACAAAGCAGACTGCTAATGTAACAGGAGCGAGTCATCGACCATGTACAGTCACATCTGGCGCTCCCAGGACGCCGGCACATGGCTTCCGCAGTGTGGGCTTTTTTTAACGTGTCCGCTGCTGACAATAGTGTTGCCATCTACACTCCTGGCTCTCACCGTCCAGCCTCGTCTTCTACTTCTCCTTCTCCTCTCTCCTCACAATTGTCCTCCACTCCATCTTCCATCACGCCAAGCTCACGTTTTTCTGCAAAAAGGCAGGCTTCCGTGGGCCTAATGTTTGGGCCTAATGTTTGAGCGTAAAAAAATGATGACGCCGGATAACCTTCTTGCCCAACGGTTGACGGCTGGCTTGTCAGAACTGATAGCCCGCCAACTACTGCCATATAAACTGGTGGACTCGGAGGCCTTTCGAAAATTTATGGCCATTGAAACACCACAATGGAAGGTCCCAGGAAGGAAGTATTTCTCAGAAAAGGGCATCCCAGAGCTATATGACCATGTTCAGCGGCAAGTGAATGTATCTCTGGCACACAGTGTCGGTGCCAAGATACATCTGACCACAGACACATGGTCTGGCAAACACGGGCAGGGAAAGTATATCACTTTTACTGCCCACTGGGTGAACCTTCTGACGGCTGTCAAGCATGTAACCCGTGGTACCCGTGTAGATTTGGTTTTACCTCCACGGATTGCATGCAGGCCTGGCTCTTCTTCTCCTCCTCCTCCTCCTACTCCATCCTCCTCCCTCTCCTCCTCGGCTGACTCCTCCATTTCTGCTGCTAGCGTCTCTTCTGCTGCACCACCCAAGCTCCCCAGAACCTATTCGACATGCCAGGTGAGACGTTGCCATGCCGTGCTGCGTCTGTTGTGCCTGGAAGCCAAGAGCCACACTGGCCCGGCACTCCTTTCAGCTTTGCGTTCACAGGCAGATCAGTGGCTAACACCGTTCAATTTGACAGTTGGTAAAGTGGTGTGTGACAACAGTGCCAATCTGCTTAGCGCATTGAAACAGGGCAAAATGATGCACATGCCATGCATGGAGCACGTCTTAAACTTGGTTGTGCAGCGATTCGTTGTCAAATACCCTGGGGTCCAGGACATCTTGCGGCAGGCAAGGAAAATCTCGGCCCATTTCAGAAGATCTTACACGGGCATGGCTCGCCTTGCTGACATTTAGCCGCGACACAATCTGCCGGTCAGACGTCTTATTTGCGATTCCCCCAACGCGATGGAACTCAACATTCTATATGCTTGATAGGCTGCTCCAAAAACATGCAGTTAACGTCTACCTGTATGAACTCTGTGGCAGAACAGGTTCTGGGGAGCTGGGTTTTTTTTCACTGTGCCAGTGGCTGCTCATGTGTGACGCATGCAGACTTCTGCGCCCATTTGAGGAGATCACCAAACTGGTCAGTCGCAGCCATGGCGCCATCAGTGACATGGTACCTTATGCCTTCTTTATGGAGCGTGCATTGCGTCGTGTCATCGATCAAGCTGTGGAGTAGCAGGAGCGGGAAGATGAGGAAGTCGCAATGCTGGATGAATTCCCAGGGGGGGCTACTCTATCTGAGACAAGTGAACAACAGGAGTCTGAAGAGGAGTCAGAGGAGGATGGTGCCAGGGCGGATGAGGAGGAGCAAGAAGAGCATGCTTTAAACCTTTCTGGGATCCCTGTTGTGCGTGGATGGGGAGAGGAGAATGAAGAGGACGACATTATCCTGGATGATGAGCAGGAGCCAGGCCACCACACCGCTTCCAGTTTAGTGCAAATAGGGGCCATCATGCTCCAGTGTTTTAATAGGGACCCCCATATAAAAAGCATAAATGGTCAACGACCAGTACTGGGTGGCAACGTACTTAGACCCCCGATACAAACACAAAATGGCGGAAATGTTACCGCCGTCACAGAGGGCTGTCAGAATGGAGCACTTCCAGGCCTTGCTTCGAGAAATGCTGCATTCGGCTTTTGCGTGCGCTGGCAGAGGAGCAATTCCCACTCCCAGAGAAGGAGTTGCGGGTACCAATCCAACAGCGCCTGCAAGAAGAGGCCAGTTTGAAGATGTGTTGGTGACTTCGGATATGAGGTCATTCTTTCAGCCGACCCATCGACAGGTGTCATCCGGGTCCAGCATCAGGGAACGCCTAGACCGTCAGGTGTCCGACTACATCGGGTTAACGGCCGATGTGGACGCTCTGAGGAGTGATGAACCCCTGGACTACTGGGTGGGCAGGCTTGACCTCTGGCCAGAGCTTGTCCAATTTGCAATCAAACTGTTGGCTTGCCCCTCGTCCAGTGTCCTATCCGAAAGGACGTTCAGCGCAGCAGGGGGGATCGTGACCGATAAGCGTACTCGCCTAGCTCACGACAGTGTTAACTACCTCACATTTCTAAAAAATGAATGAGGCATGGATCTCGGAGAAATTCAACACATGTGACCAGTAGACCATGTATATGTCTATAAACGATTTTTTTAATCGAGCACACAGACCTTCTTTCTTCATTTGGCTCACTTCCTTGTCCAAAAAAAGCACACCATACTATATGCCCATACCCTCCTGTTTGAAGAGGTTGAGCGGTGTCATATTTCTACTGGGGCTGCTTATTGTGAGGGGCTCCCACCATCCCTGTGCTGTGCTGACTTCCTCCTGGGGCTGCTTATTATGAGGGGCTCCCACCATCCCTGTGCTGTGCCGACTTCCTCCTGGGGCTGTACCTCTGCTGTGCATATTATGAGGGGCTCCCACCATCCCTGTGCTATGCTCATTATGAGGGGCTCCCACCATCCCTGTGCTGTGCTGACTTCCTCCTGGGGCTGCTTATTATGATCGGCTCCCACCATCCCTGTGCTGTGCTGACTTCCTCCTGGGGCTGCTTATTATGAGGGGCTCCCACCATCCCTGTGCTGTGCTGACTTCCTCCTGGGGCTGTACCTCTGCTGTGCATATTATGAGGGGCTCCCACCATCCCTGTGCTATGCTCATTATGAGGGGCTCCCACCATCCCTGTGCTGTGCTGACTTCCTCCTGGGGCTGCTTATTATGAGGGGCTCCCACCATCCCTGTGCTGTGCTGACTTCCTCCTGGGGCTGTACCTCTGCTGTGCATATTATGAGGGGCTCCTACCATCCCTGTGGTATGCTGACATCCTCCTGGGGCTGCTTACGGTGCTGGTGTCAGTGCTGTATATCACGGTGCTGGTGTCAGTGCTTTATGTCACGCTGCTGATGTCAGTGTTCTCTATCACGGTGCTGTGTCAGTGCTGTATATCACGGTGCTGGTGTCAGTGCTTTATGTCACGCTGATGATGTCAGTGCTCTCTATCACAGTGCTGGTGTCAGATCACTCTATCACGGTGCAGGTGTCATTGCTGTATGTCACGCTGCTGATGTCAGTTCTCTCTATCACGGTGCTGGTGTCAGATCACTCTATCACGGTGCAGGTTTCATTGCTGTATGTCACGCTGCTGATGTCAGTGCTCTCTATCACGGTGCTGGTGTCAGATGACTCTATCACGGTGCAGGTGTCATTGCTGTATGTCACGCTGTTGGTGATCATCTCCTACACCCTCTTCTTTGCCTACCATGACCTTCCCTCTCCTCCATTGCCTTCATGCGCTCCACAGTCCTGAATTGTCACAACAATTTCAGATATAAAAAAAGAATGCTTGTAGTTGTCGATCCCAGATTCACCTCACACATTTGTTATGTCATTGGCCATGTTGTGGGACTATGTTTGCACAACTAGTAATTATTTTTGGCTGCAAATTTTACCTGTAGGTTTGCAAAGTTCACCTCCCATTGAAGTCAATGGGGCCCGCCGCGAACGTTACGGTTCGCGAACTATCAGCCGCGTTCGCGAAACGTACCGTCGGAAGTTCGTCCATCACTACTGGTGAATGACCAGTAAGGGCGTTGGAGCTCACCTATTTAGCACACTTAGGTAAACTGGGTTAAATGGGACACTATATAGGTTTCTTATATGTCTCTTCTAAGGTTTCTTAAGGTTACTGAACATTTCACATGGGCTCCTTATAAGTTCCCTTTAAGGTATCCAAAGTCCTATTTCGGAATGGTAGGAAAGCACTTTTGAGGCTTTAACAACCTGAAAGATCCAGGTATTCTGCAAGTGTTCTAAAGTTTAGTTCCCCTACATGTTCTCCAACAACGTCTGTGACAAAGACTTTGTTCCTGAGTAAGCACCTTGTTGGCTGCTAGGCCTTGTGAGAGAGGGACTGTCCAATCTGAGTGTTCATCCAGCTGCGAATGGCTATTCTCTGGATGCAGTCAAAGCAAGCAAGTTCTTTAACGTTTTTGATCTTTGACATAAGAGTACCTGAACTTCCTTTCCAACCCTCTGATCCTAAGTTGAAAAACTGTTTAATTGAGTTTTGCAAATAAAATCCATTCAAGTGGATCTGTCCTCAGTCTCTAGTTACAGGGCTATTTACCATGGGACATCCCCTAGACGTGCCGCAAGGAGAAAAGAAGGTAATGGTAAGCCCAAAAATAACCAGCAGCTCCTTCGGGGGTTAGTGCTACATAATGTTTTTGGATTAATATATATTTTATTTGTTCACTAATTAGTGCCACACTGTTATTTTTGTTACAATTAGCCACCGCCAGGTTTCACAAACATGTTTCCTTGAGACTGCTTTGTGCTGCAGGGAATTATTCTACATTGCCACATCCAGAGTAAGTAATATTACATTTGTCAGGACAATTTTCTATTATCTAATTGGTGAATTATTACATGTGCAAATGCTATAACAGCATTTATACCACAGTATGGTATTTCTCATCATTTATTTTACTTATATTATTTAATACATGACAAAGGATCCCCAAAGCACTATACATTAGCTACAAAGAAAACACAGCCACAAAGCTTCTGATAAGGGATACGTCCCTGCTGTGATAACTCATTTAACTTTCAATAGCTGAATGGATAAAAAAGGAGACTAGAGCTCTTACTGCTGGCTGGAAAGAAGATTGCAAATGATTAATGTACAATATGAACATTTACCTGACAAAGATTATATTGTTTAAAGGACCATTCAAATTTAGAAAAAATATCAACCACAATATTTTCCTTTAAAACAATTTTTTATTAAAGTTTTGAGTAAGGATGGTTACCTAAAATATATACATGTTTTAAAAGAATTGTGTTTCATGAACAAGAAATCTGTTGCAGTAGTCTCACCTACAAATGTAAGCTTCATTAAAGTGGCAGATTTCGTCTTTTATTTGAGTAATTTTTATGGCATGGCATATTGCAGCAACTTGTGATTTCCATTAAAGTTGAAGCAAGTCACAGGTGCAGAGTACAGCTCAAAAGAAAGTACAATAACGTGACTACATCATAATGGCACACCATGACTTGTTTATTATCCGGTAGTGACCTTTACCTGAACTGCAAATATAAGCCTACTTAGTCATTTTGCAACACAAAGCCGAATGTGGATGGGTTCATTGAAAGGTCAATTTCAATGTGTCTTGTTTGAAGTTCATCAATATAACTTGCTTATCGAAAAGAAGCCAGAAAGAGATTATGTGCCGTGGCTCAGTGGTTAAGATCACTGATTATCGAATGATGACCATCTGAGAAATATTGTTTGATTGCTCCTCTCATCTATTTTTGACCTTTCACGGACTGTCATACTTTGTAGCAAACATGACATTGTAAAGTGAATTTGCATTAAGCTGTGAAGGACATTAACAAAACTAGCACAGAACGAACAGATTTTAGTATTTGGGGGCCTGTACATTTTGTTCTATGTATGGTTAGTATATTACCTACTGATGATCTATTTACATGATCTACTTCTATAATTCTTTTAAAATAATTTGAACATTTTTGAACACCTAAACATTTTGATAATTTATGAACCTTTTAAGGTGCAGGAATTATAATCTCACAGTTTTACAAACAAGCAGTTAAAAAGTATGATGGGGTAAAAACATTTTCTTAGTTGTAGATAGAGTATGGAAGGATTAGAACTCCCGTCTGGTTTTAACTGCTCAATGTGACGTCCTTCTCCTGCTATAATGGTTTCACCAGAAAGGAAGTAAGGTAAAATCTACAGCAGGGATACAGACAGAAATACAAATCAGACAAGAGTTCTAGCCTTTACTAAAATGATTTTTATTTCTGTCTGTATGGTTCTTGGGAACATTTTCTCACATCCTGTCTGATAAAACATTTTCAGCAGGACACAGATCAAAAAACATTGAGGGAAATTACTCTAATGGAGTCCTGGTTATCAGTTAAAACTTGAAATGCCGCGTACACGACTGGACTTTCCGGCTGTCTAGGTCCCACGGTCTTCCTGACAGACTTTCGGCGGAGTTCCAATGGACTTTTCGAACTGTTCGAAAGTCCGTTCGTTATGAATGTGATTACTTAAATGGGACTAAACAAGGAAGTTCAGTAGCCAATAGCTTCCCTTGCATCGTATTTGGTCCATCAGACCAGCACACAGATGAATGGTTTTCCCAATTTTAGTCTGTCGGAATTGAGTCAGTAGGATAAATTTGAAACATGTTCTATTTCTAGGTCCGCGTGATATTTTTTTCAAAAAATGATCAGACTAGCCCACACATGATCGGATTGTCTGACAGACTAATCCTTTCGGACCTAGTCTGCCGGAAAGTCCGGTCGTGTGTTCGCGGCAAAAGAGGTGCTAGCCTCCCCCACTGTATCCAAAACTTAAAAAAAAGAAGTGGTTGAAACATAAACTTAAATATCTTAGTAGTAAGATATTAAAATTGGTCCTTATCCCAAAATTATTCCCAAAATGCCATGTCATAGATGTTTTCTTTGTACCACATTTCATTTCAAGAGAGCTGAAATTAGTGCTATACTGCAATAGTTAATTTATTGGTGATTTCAAACTGCTAGAAGCAGGCAGAAATAGCATGAGTTTCGTTAACGAGGAACGTCCTCCCTTTTAATTTTCTTCCCTTTAAACTTTGACAGCTGGGCTGTCTTCAAAAAACTCACTTGTCCAATGTATCCAGCTTTGTCTGCTCTGGTGTAAGTCACCATGTAATATCTCATTGTGTAATGGTAGAGGGGATAGGAGGAAAATCATGGAAAGTCATAGATGAGGATGAAAGTCCTCTTTAAGTCCTGCTTAGTTAGATCAAGAAAGCTCAAAAATGTGGCCAGCTATTGTGGCCCTATACAAAACATAGTAGATTGCTGTGATGTTGGTCCAATGTTTGTTCATCATTTTGCGTCCAAGAACTGAGCTGTCTTAGGCTCTGCCTACTTCCAATAAACAGCAAGAATGTCAGGGACACGTTCAGAAAGGGAGCTTTTCCTGATACATGTCTCTGACGTTCTTGATGTTTATCAGAAGTGTCAGAGCCTAAATCTAATTAATTCATGGGTGCTAGATACTGCTTTGTAAGCTGATTTTTAGACAGCCTTGTAGCAGTCTTCTAAGCTTTCTATTGGACCCTAGTCCCCGGCCACAAATTGAACTTTGACCTGAGTTGAACACGAGTTGAGTTAAACTTTAACCTGATATTGATATGCCCTATATACATTTATAAGTGTGCAATGTCTTCTGCCTATTTAGGTCAACATCTTGTAATTGATAGGAGAGACACAATAAAATGGATCCCATGGCAATGGTTCAGAGAATGTTGAGGGAGAGAGAGAGCTGTGAGGAGTGTGGCAATAGACAAATGTGTCTGGGGGATGCTTGAATGGATGGATGGATGCTGATCCCATTTGTAGGAACATGCTACTGAGAAGTCACTTGTGCCAAGAAGTTGTTGCAGGGAATTGTTGAGTAAAAAGTAGGGATGAGCCGACCACCCCCCCCCCCCCCCCCCCCTCCGGTTTGGTTCACACCAGAACATGCAAACAGGCAAAAATATGTACAATCAAGTGAAAACCGCTAAAGTCTATGGGACACGAACATGAAAAATCAAAAGTGCTCATTTTGCAGGCTTATATGCACGTTTATATTGAAGTTTTTTCAAGTGCAGTGATTTTAATAATGCTTAAAGTGAAACAATAAAAATTAAATATTCCTTATTATCGTGCCTGGGGGTGTCCTTATTATGCCTGTAAAGTAGCATATTTTTATTGTGTTTAGAACAATACCACAGCAAATTGAAATTTCTAAAGGAAAAAAAGTGATTTAAAACTGCTTGCGGCTGTAATGAATTGTCGGGTCCCCCCAAAATCCATAGCAGACCCTTATCCAAGCACACAACCTGGCAGGCCACAGGAAAAGAGGGGGGATGAGAGAGCGCCCCCTCCTGAACAAAACTAGGCCACATGCCCGCAACATGGGAAGGATGCTTTGGGGTCGCCCCCCAAAGCACCTTGTCCCCATGATGATGGGGACAAGGGCCTCATCCACAAACCCTTGCCCAGTGGGTGTGGGAGTCTGTGAGCAGGGGCCTTATTGGAATCTGGAAGTGCCCTTTAACAAGGGGACCCCAGATCCCGCCCCCCATGTGAATGGGCATCAGGTACATTGTACCCCTATTCAGTCACCAAAAAAAGTGTCAAAATATTTAAAATGCAGGAGAAGATATGGGACAAGTCCTTTATTAAAAAAAACTGTCCCGTGATGTCCACTCATCTTCAATGACAGCGCCGACAGACTGAGGAGCATAAAATGCAACAATTCCACCTTCATGGGAGGCTCCCGCTGACTGAATCCTCTTTGTGATGACAGCTGTTATATAACTAAGGAATAGGCCACCTGGTGACGTAAATGGGTGATCCCGCCCCCTCTGATGTTATGTGATGTCACATGACATTAGAGGGGGCAGGGCCACCCATTTACATCACCAAGTGGACCCGCCCTCAGCTGTATAACAACTGTCATCGCGAAGAGGCTTCAGTCAGCGGGAGCCTCCCATGGAGGCTGTGTTTTTCCCGTTTCTCTTTTTTCTATTGGGTCATCAAATGATGTGATTGAAGATGAATGGACATCTTGGGACAGGTTTTTTTTTAACCACTTGCCTACAGGACACTTCTTACTGCCCAGGCCATTTTTCAGCTTTCAGAGCTGACACAATTTGAATGACAATTGCGCGGTCGTGCTAGACTGTACCCAAACACACTTTTTATAATTTTCTTCACACAAATAGAGCTTTCTTTTGGTGGTATTTAATCACTGCTGGGTTTTATATTTTTTATAAAAAAAGACCAAAAATTTGGAAAAAAACGTTTTTTTTACTTTTTTTCTGTTAGTAAACTTTTCGCCTTCACTGTGCGCTGATGAGGCAGCATTGATTGGCACTGATAGGCTGAACTGGTGGGCATTGATGAGGTGGCACTTGTGGCACTGATAAGGAGGCACTTATATGATGCACTTATGGGCAATGATAGGTGGTACTGATGAACACTGATAGGCCGCACTGATGGGCACTGTTAGGTGGCACTGGTGGGCACTGGTAGGCTACACTGGTGGGCACTGATAGACCACACGGATAGGTGGTACTGATGGGCCCTGATGGGTAGCACCGATAGGCGGCACTGATTGCCAGCACTGACTAGCATCGCTAATGGGCACTGATTGGTGGCACTTGTGGGCACCGAATGCTGGCACTGGTGGGCACCGAATGCTGGCATTGGTGGGTAATGATGGGCACTGATTGGTGACACTGTATTTCTATAATGTAATCAGGGAACTGATTATCAGTGCCCTGATTACATTCCTGGATGTCCCCCTGCGTGGAGATGCTGATGATCAGCTCTCCTCGCCACACACTCTGTCAGTGTGAGGCGAGGAGAGCTGATTACCGGCATCTCTGTGTTTACATGTGAACGGTTGTGGTGGACACAGCCGATCACATGGTTAAAGAGCCGTGGACGTGGCTCTTTATAGAGATCGGGGTCGCATCGTGTCCTAGCAACACGATCTCTGTGCACCCCGAGGGCGTGCGAGCGCCCATTCTGGTATGCCGTCCCAGAATGAGAGCTGCACTGCCCACCATCATTTGACAGTGGGGGGACGGCAAACAGTTAATAAAGGACTTTGTCCCAAAATGTCTACTGTCCCATGGGGCAGGGGGCTGGGATCTGGGGGTCCCCTTGTTAAAGTGGGCTTCCAGATTCCGATAACCCCCCCGCTCGCAGACCCCCACAACCACCGGCCAAGGTTTGTGGGGATGAGACCCTTGTCCCCATTAACATGGGGAGAAGGTGCTTTGGGGCAACCCCAAAAGCATCCTCCCCATGTTCTCGGAAGGATGCTCATGTTCTTTTCCTGCGGCCTGCCAGGTTGCATGCTCAGATAAGGGTCTGGTATGGATTTTGGGGGGACCCTTATGCCTTTTTTTATTTTGGTACAGGGTTCCCATTAGAATCCATACCAAACCTGAAGGGCCTGGAATGGATTTTGAGGGGACCCCTACGTTATTTTCTTTTAAAAAAAATGGCGCAGGGTTCCCATTAATACCCATACCAGACCTGAAGGGCCTGGTATGGATTTTTGGGAGACACCCATGCATTTTTTTTACATTTTGGTGTGGGGTTTCTCTTAATATTCATACCAGACTCAAAGAGCCTGGTAAGGGACTGTGGGGGAAACCAAGCTATTTTTTTCAATGATTTTTTTCTGCCAGGAGCCGACAATTCATTATAGTCGCGAGCAGTTTTAAATGACCTTTTACCTTTTAGAAATGTCATTTTGCTGTGGTAATGTTCTAAACACAAGAAAGATGCACTACTAACTTTTTTTGCATTGATACATGTCCCTTGTGGCATACTCTTTTAAAGAGGAAGTAAAGGCAATTAAAAAAAAAAAATGCAACCTGCAAGGCAAAGGCATAATGAGCTAGCATACTAGCTCATTATGAATAACTTACCTGTGAACGAAGCCCCTGAAGCGGTCCTCTGTCTTCATCTTTGCCGCTGCCATGTATCCCGGAGTGACTTCCGGGTCTCGCTGCTCCGGCGCTGTGATTCGCCGGAGCTGAGATGATGTCACTCCCGCGCATGCACAGGGAGTCGACACGATCGGCATATTGCCATGATCTGCAGCCTGCCCAGTGCGCCTGCATGCCGCTGTCTACGGCGCATTCTCCGTAGACAGGGGTGCCTGTCTTTTTGTAAATATTTCTTGGACCTACAGGTAAGCCTTAATCTAGGCTTACCTGTAGGTCAAAGTGGTTTGTAAGGGTTTACAATCACTTTAATGGCAATAACTTGCATATAAGCCTTTAAAATTAGCACTTTTAATTTTTCATGTTAGTGTCCCATAGACTTTAACAGTGTTCCGCGGCTTTTGAATTTGCTGCGAACGCCGCATTATGTTCACTGTTCGGCGAACTTGTGAACACCCGATGTTTGACTCCAATATTGAGTTCATCCCTAGTAAAGAAATAGTTACATAGTTACATAGTAGGTGAGGTTTCAGTCATTCAGGTGCTTATCTAATAGTTTCTTGAAACTACTGATGCCCCCCGAGACCACCGACTGTGGAAGGGAATTCCATAACCTTGTAACGGAAACCTGCATTCCATCAGAGGGGAGCGGGTCACCCACACGTCATTGGGGAATCCAGGCTTTCCCACTTGCGTCAGAGGGGGCGGGGTCAGGTGACGGGTGGCCCCACCCTCCTCATATAAGACATGTCAGGATGACGGGATCCCCGCTGTGTCTCCGCCAGTGGAGACAGAGGATGGATGGATGGATTCGTTGCGCTGGAGGGAGAGATCACCCGTCGCTGGATCAGATCAGCCATCGCTGGACACCGAAGAGATGATCATCCGTCACTGGATAGCAAGAGTGGATTACCACCGCTGGAATCATTTTTAAAAAATTTTTATTTTTAATAAAGGATTTTTCAATGGAGTGTGTGTCTTTTTTAACATTCTTTTACACTTTCTTTGTGAAATGGTAGGGGTACTTTTGTACCCCCTTACCATTTCAAACAGGGGGGTCGGGATCTGGGGGTCCCCTTGTTAAAGGGGGCTTCCAGATTCTGATAAGCCCCCCGCCCGCAGACCCCCACAACCACCGGCCAGGGTTGTGGGGGTGAGGCCCTTGTCCTCATCAACATGGGGACAAGGTGCTTTGAAGGGTCACAGACCCCCAAAGCATCCTCCCAATGTTGAGGGCATGTGGCCTGGTATGGTTCAGGAGGGGGGCACTCTCTCGTCGCCCCTCTTTTCCTGCGGCCTGCCAGGTTTCGTGCTCGGATAAAGGGTCTGGTATGGATTTTTAGGGGGAACTCCACGCCATTTTTTTTTATTTGGCGTGGAGTTCCCCTTAATATCCATACCAGACTTGAAGGGTCTGGTAATTGAATTTTAGGGAACCCCATGCTTTTTTTTTTATCAATGACTTTCAATGACTGTTCTCTGTATTACGGGGAGCCGACAATTCATTATAGCCACAAGTGATTTTAAATGATTTTTTTCCTGCAGAAATGACACTTTGTGCAGGGACAGTTCTATGCATGGGAAACATGCGCCCCTTTACAGGCATACTATAGACCCCCCCCCCCGGTACGAAATTGAAAGAAATATTACACTCTTATTGTTTCACTTTAAGCATTATTAAAATCACTGCTCCCAAAAAAACGTCACTTTTTAAAACTTTTTTGTGCATTGATGCATGTCTCCTGGGCCAGGCAGGACCCAGGTCCCCAAACACTTTTTAGGACAATAGCTTGCATATTAGCCTTTAAAATTATGACTTTAGATTTTGAACGTTCGAGTCCCATAGACTTTAACCACTTTCAGACCGGACCAATTTGCTGGTCAAAGACCAGACCACTTTTTGCGATTCGGCACTGCGTCGCTTTAACTGACAATTGCGCGGTCGTGCGACGTGGCTCCCAAACAAAATTGACGTCCTTTTTTCCCCACAAATAGAGCTTTCTTTTGGTGGTATTTGATCACCCCTGCGGTTTTTATTTTTTGCGCTATAAACAAAAATAGAGCGACAATTTTGAAAAAAACGCATTATTTTTTACTTTTTGTTATAATAAATATCCCCCAAAAATATATAAAAAAACATTTTTTTCCCTCAATTTAGGCCGATACGTATTCTTCTACATATTTTTGGTAAAAAAAATCGCAATAAGCGATTATTGATTGGTTTGCGCAAAAGTTATAGCGTTTACAAAATAGGGATAGTTTTATAGCATTTTTATTAATAATTTTTTAGAATTTTTTTTTTTACTAGTAATGGCGGCGATCTGCGATTTTTATTGTGACTGCGACATTGTCGGGGACCCATCGGACATTTTTGACACATTTTTGGGACCATTGTCATTTATACAGTAATCACTGCTATATAAATGCAGTGATTCCTGTGTAAATGACACTGGCAGTGAAAGGGTTAACCAGTGGGTGGCAGTGTAGGGGTTAAGTGTTCCTAGGGGTGTGTTACTAACTGTGGGGGGGGTTGGGCTTTCATTTAGTGTACACTGATCTCTGCTCCAATCACATGGAGCAGAGATCAGCGTCACTAGTTGCTAGGCAGAATGGGAAAATGTTGTTTATACAGCATTTCCTCCATTCGGCCGCTCCGTGAGACGATCGCGGGGATGCCCGCGGCGATCGAGTCCGCGGGTCCCGCGACCGGACTCACGGGGGTCCCGACCAGCGCGGGAGCGTGCCGCCGGCGGCGCGCTCCCGATGGCACGGCGGCAACGAATATTGGACGTACATGTACGCCAATATGCCTGCCCGTGCCATTCTGTCGACGTACATCGTCGTGCGCTGGTCGGGAAGTGGTTAATAGGGTTCTAAAGTTCACACGAAGTTTAGGTCTGTTTGCAGGTTCTGGTGCGAACCGAACCAGGGGGTGTTTTACTATTGATGTTAGGCTAACTGGTCTGTAATTCCCATGGATGTATTTTGGGCCCTTTTTAAATATTGGTGCTACATTGGCTTTTCTCCAATCAGTTGGTTCCATTCCAGTCAGTAGACTGTCAGTAAAAATTAGGAACAATGGTCTGGCAATTACTTGACTGAGTTCCCTAAGTACCCTCAGAAGCAAGCTATCTGGTCCTGGTGATTTATTAATGTTAAGTTTCCCAAGTCTAATTTTAATTCTGTCCTCTGTTAACCATGGAGGTGATGTGTTATGAGGATAAACACTGCAGTTTTTGTTACTAAAGCCCCCTGATTCCCTCGTGAAGACTGAGGAGAAGAACAAATTGAATACCTTTGCCATCTCCCCATTCTTTGTAACTAGATGTCCTTCCTCATTCTTTATGGGGCCAATATGGTTTGTCCTCCCTTTTTTACTGTTTACATACTTAAAGATTTTCTTGGGTTTTTGTTTGCTTTCCTCCGCTATGAGTCTTTCATGTTCTATCTTAGCCGTTCTTATTGCACCCTTACATTTCTTGTTGCATTCTTTATAAAGTCTGAATGCTCATGATGATCCCTCAACCAGGTATTTTTTGAAGACCTTCTCCTTTGCTTTTATATGCATTGGATTTAAGCCATCCAGGACTTTTGTTTGCTCTTTTAAACATATTACCCAATGGGATGCATTGGCTAATGCCCTTATTTAATATGCTCTTAAAGCAAACCCATGTCTCCTCTGTGTTCTTTTTTCCTAAGATTGTATCCCAATTTATGCATTCTAACAAGGTTTGTAGTTTAGGGAAGTTGGCTCTTTTTAAATTCAGTCTCTTTGTATTCCCCTTATGTTTCCTATTTGTGTAATTTATACTTAAGCCAATTGACCTGTGATCTCTGTTACCTAAATTTCCCCGTATTTCCACATCCGTGATCAGGTCTGTATTATTGGTAATCAGTAGCTCCAGTAAGGCTTAATTTCTAGTTGGTACATCTACCATCTAACCGATAAAATTGTTCTGCAAGACATTTAGGAACTGGCGAGCCTTAGATGAATACGTGGTTCCCTCCACTTAGTCTATGTCTGGATAATTAAAATCCCCCATTATGATAACACTTCCTAGCCTTACTGCTAATCCAACTTGTGATAGGAGATCTGTCTCCCCTTTCTTCCTCAGGTTAGGGGGCCTATAGCATACTCCCAGTATTATTTTGCCCTTAGCTTCACCCCTTTGAAGCTCTACCCATAAGGATTCCACCTCCTCCCTAACTCCCTTAGTGATGTCATCTCTCACATTCACTTGTACATTATTCTTGATATATATGCATACCCCTCCCCCTTTTAACCCTCTCTTTCCTTGCGATAAAGGGTATACCCTTGAATTGTTGCCAGGCAATCATGAGAGCTGTTGAACCAGGTCTCTGAAATGTCCCCAAAATCCAAATCCTCCTCGTACAACAGTATCTCTAGTTCACCCACCTTGTCCGCCAGGCTCCTGGCATTGGTGAACATGCTATGTAGTTTAATGATGTTGCTATACATGAAAACTATCAAAGTATGTGAGATCAGATGCTCTGTGGAACTCTCTTTTACAGCCAACTAAATGTAATTTCCAAAGAAGATGGGAAAAGTACCCATTTAAATGCATTTAGTGCCTTTAGGTTTCTTTCATGTGTACCAAAGTTTTTATAAATAAGACTCCATTATATTCTACAACCCAACTTCCCGTTTCACATTCTCAGAGCCTCAAAAATTAGCTTAAAGTGCTATTCCAGGCAGGATGGGAAACCATTCCAACCGGTTATGCAATTAAAGAAACATTACAAATTTACTATATTAAAAAAAACATTCCATCATACAAATTGCACTTTATTCTATGCAGCCAATTCAAACAGGTATTTGTATTACCTTTTGGGTGCAGTTTCCCTTCCTGAGAGTTACACCACTCTCCATGCTTTTTAATGACTACACTGGGAATGCAACAGAACTGAAAATAATTTCTTTATGAATAATCAATTTTACATGTAATTACATTACATCAGGGATGTAAAATAATTAAACTGCAGAAAGACTTTTATGGGTGGAGTAAAGAATTCCTGGTCTGTAGAAGTTTAGGTTCATTATTAAAACCCAATAGTAGGTTTTAAAAAATGATAGCAATAAACCGAACGTGCATCAAAATATCAAATTTTAAACATGAAAAACTCTCCCATAAAGAGCTGAAAATTGCTGATCCAGCGGCTGCAGCAAAAGCCTGCTCAGCGGTTGCAGTAAAAGCCTCCTGTGCTCTGTATAAGAAGAGTTGCAGAACTGTAGTGTTGCCAAGGTGGGAGGATGTGTCTCTCCTGCCTGCTACTCATGTATAGAGTGCAGCAGTCTTTATCTGCAGCATCTTGGTGGGCACAGCATTTTCCGCACAGAATAGGGGAGCAATAAAAAATAAACATTTAGGTATTCAAAACTTACATTAGGACAACCCAAAAAAGCAATTTATCACTCCCTCAAATGAAAGGTATTACAAGATTTAATGTTACAAATTTGACAGAAATTATAAAAGGGATGGCACCAACTAGTGAATGCTAAAGTGTATAAATGTGTAGCAGCTGTCCATTAAAGTGTAAAAAAAGGGCACCATACACATCAATCTGTAGAAAACTCTTTAAAATCCTAGGGCACATATAAGCTGAATTAGTGAAAGTGTTCCATATATAAATCCACAATTTCTTGCATGTGAATAAATGACACAAGCAAAAGGAAACCTAAAATAAAATAAATAAATATAGTGCAACAGTGTGTTACAACTTGTGCATGAGAAATCTGTTGTGAACCAATAAGTCCATAAATCAGCATCTGTTAGCCAATCTCTGTGTCAATAAAAATTAAGAAATATATAGGTGACTGTTTTATTCTTCCACATCCTGAGCTATACCACATGACAAAAACCACTGCACTCACCAGGGCAATACAGCTGACCAGCAGCAGAAATGCCCCTTTTCCATGCAACTCAGGGATATCCGAAAGTCATCATCTGGTCTTCCTCTACTGCTTTTCCACTGTTCTCATAGCCAAGGTATAGGAAATATGTAGAGGATAAGAAGCCTCTACATATAGAAGTAGCATATAGTGTAGTAGTTTATTTCCACAAAATGGTTAAAATCAGAAGTACAGTATTGCTTGATGATGTGAACTGCATAGAGGTTGAGAAAATTATGCCATCTCCTGTTCTCCCTGAGGTTACTTCTGGGTCTGTGGAACACATGCTGGCTCTGGTTGATGTGAGTGGTGATGCGTGGCTTGATTGCCCAGTGAGCTGTTAGGGTTGGTGCCTGTCCAAAGGCACTTGAAAAAGTGAGTGGAATACTTCTAATTTTAACCATTTTGTGGAAATAAATGACTACATTATATGCTACTTCGATCTGTGGGGGCTTCTTTTATCCTCTAGATATTCCATATACCTTGGCTATGAGAATGGTGAAAAAGCAGTAGAAGAAAACCAGAGGGTAGCTTTCAGGTATCTCTGAGTTGCATGGAAAAGGGGCATTTTGGCTGCTGGTCAGCCATATTGCCCTGGTGAGTGCAATGGTTGTGGTCACAATTTTCTTGGGGTGTGGAATAATAAAACAGCCACCTATATATTTTATCATTTTTAGTGACAGAGGGATTGGCTAACGCATGCTGGTTTATAGACGTAAGCCCCATACACACTATCAGATTTTCTGCTGATTTTTTCCTTCAGATTTACCAAAACCATATAATATGAGGTCAAACCTTAGAAGTTTCAATGTGTATGCAATCAGGCAGGCCATAACACTACATGGTTTTGGTAAATCTGAAGACAAAAGTCTTATGGGGCTTTATTGGTTCAGTACAGTATTTCTCATGTACAAATTGTAACACACTGTTGCACTATATTTATTTATTTTGTTTTAGGTTTCCTTTTGATTGTATAATTTATTCAAATGCAAGAAATTGTGGGTTACAAATTGTATAACTGTGTACAAACTAGCATGCTCATATTATCAAATAATTAAGAACTACAGTATATAATATCCTATTTCCTAAAAATATAGACTTTTCTTTCGCTTAACAATTACTAGTCAAAGTAAAGAGCATTTTGTAATTGCTTCCTACCTCTAGAAGAAATAAGAAACTGGAATAAGTGAGTATGAAAGAGGCAGGCAAGAAATAAGGAATATTGATTAGGAAAGCTGAGGGAGAAAGATGAAAATATTGTTAAGAGGAGGATGAGAAGAGGAAACAGAATTAAAGAATTTTCTTAGCAGATAAGTGTTTTTCAAGAAGGGAGAAAAAAGTTTGAGACAAGTGATATTTAAAAGGAATACATTGGAAGGATGCCCTTTAACCACTTAAGCCCCGGAAGGATTTACCCCCTTCCTGACCAGAGCACTTTTTGCGATTCGGCACTGCATCGCTTTAACTGACAATTGCGCGGTCGTACGTCGTTGTACCCAAACAAAATTGACGTCCTTTTTTCCCACAAATATAGCTTTCTTTTGGTGGTATTTGATCACCTCTGCAGTTTTTATTTTTTGCGCTTTGCCCAGCCATGCCATTCTGCCAACATATATATACAGGCGGTGGTCGGCAAGCGGTTAACCACTTACGGACCGCCTGCTGCAGTTTTACGGCGGCTGTTTGAAGAGGAATATCGTTGTTATGGCAGCAGCTAGCTGCCATAACCTCGGTATCCTCTTCTTCAGCGGGTGGTCCGCTACAAGATAAAAGTGGTCCCTGTGGCAGATTTGCCGCGAGATCACTTTTATCGGTGGCGGGAGAGGGGCCCCCCTCCAGCTGCAATCCGGTGCCCGCCGCCGCTTACCGGAGCTGTCGGCAGCGGCGGAGGCGATCGCATCCTTCTGCTTGCTCAGTATGGAGACGAGTGAGGGGAAGATGGCCCCCACCCGTCTCCATACAATTGCTGGGTGGAAACTACATCAAAACATCACTTCCGCCCATAGCTCTTAAAGGGCAATTTTTTTTAACGATTTTTTAAAATTTAATTTTTTTTTATTGCATTTTAGTCTAAATATGAGATCTGAGGACTTTTTGACCTCATATGTCATATTTAAGAGGACCTGCCATGTTTTTTTCTATTGCAAGGGATATTTACATTCCTTGTAATAGGAATAAAAGTGATTTTTTTTTAAACAGTGTAAAAATAAAAAATAAAAGGTAAGTAAATAATAAAAACTTTTTTTTTAAATACGCCCCCATCCCACTGAGCTTGCGTGCAGAAGCGAATGCATACGTGAGTAGCGCCCGCATAGGAAAATGGTGATAAAACCACACATGTGAGGTATCGCCGGTATCAGTAGAGCAAGAGCAATAATTCTAGCCCTAGACTTCCTCTGTAACACAAAACATGCAACCTGTAGAATTTTTTAAACGTCGCCTATGGAGATTTTTAAGGGTAAACGTTTGTCGCCATTCCACGAGCAGTGACAATTTTGAAGCAAGACATGTTGGGTATCAATTTACTTGGGCTAATTTTACTGTTGTCTTATTTTTTTATTCAAAAAAGTGTTTTTTTCCCCAAAAAAAGTGCTCTTGTAAGACCGCTGCGCAAATACAGTATAATGTTTGGGGGTTCTAAGTAATTTTCTAGCACAAAAAAAGTTTTAAACATGTAAACACCTAAATCTCAAAACAAGGCTGGTCCTTAAGTGGTTAATGGACACCCTGGAGTTGATTTACCAAAGGCAAATCCACTCTGCACTAAAAGTGCACTTGAAAGTGCAGGCGCTGTAGATATGAGGGAAAGATCTGAAGTGAGGGGAAGCTCTGCTGATTTTATCATCCAATCATGTGCAAGCTAAAATGCTGTTTTTATTTTCCTTGCATGTCCAACTTAGATCTACAGCGACTGCATTTGAAAGTGGACTTTCAGTGCACTTTCAAGTGCACTTGTAGTGTAAAGTGGATTTGCCTTTTGTAAATAACCCCACATATCTCCATTGTAATTCCCACATCTTCAAATTCACACAATACTACAAAAAAAGGAATGCTTTTTCTGAGAACCCTTCAAACCCTAAGTAGAAATATATTGCTGCTGGGATCCCTAAAAGATTAAAGGATCAAATAACTATAACTAGCATGTACTAAAAATAAATCAATTAACCACTTCAGATCCGCGCTATTGCCAAATGACGGCATTAGCGCGGACCTACATTTCCAGGACTACGTCTATTGACGTCGTCCTGGTTACGAGCGGCCTGCGCGCCCCCTGAGGGGCGCGCGCGGCGCGCTCTGTGATCGGCGAGTCCGTGAGACTCGCCTGATCACCGATCCGTGTAAGGGGTCGATCCCGACCCCTTATCACGTGATCAGCTGTCAGCCAATGACAGCTGATCATGTGATAGAACGGAGCCGGTAATCGGCTATTATTCCTCCTCGCGCTGACAGCGCGAGGAGAGAAAAAAAAAGCCGATCACCGGCGGCCGTGATCGGGACATCAGTCCCGATCACGGCCATCAATACAGCTGACCACCTGCCCCCTGCCAGTGCCCACCTGCCCACCGCAGTGCCATCCTGAAGTAAAATAAAAGAAAAAGTAAGTGCCCCCCGTCAGTGCCCCCTGTCAGTGCCCATAGTGCCCACAGTGCCACCCACAGTGCCACCCACAGTGCCACCCACAGTGCCACCCACAGTGCCACCCACAGTGCCACCCCACAGTGCCACCCACAGTGCCACCCAATCTGCCTCAAAGGTGCTGCACCCCAGTGCCGCCCATCAGTGCCCAGCAGTGCCGCCCATCAGTGCCCAGCAGTGCCGCCCATCAGTGCCCAGCAGTGCCACCTATCAGAGCCACCTATCAGTGCCACCTATCAGTGCCCATCAGTCCCATCTATCTGTGGTACCTATCAGTGCCCATCCGTGCCACCCATCCGTGCCACTTATCCGTGCCACCCATCCGTGCCATCTTATCTGTGCCCATCTTTGCCCATCAGTGCCGCCTTATCTGTGCCCATCGGTGCCGCCTTATCTGTGCCTATTAGTGCCGCCTTAACTATGCCTATCAGTGCCCACCAGTGCAGCCCATCAGTGCCCACCAATGCAGCCCATCAGTGCCCACCAATGCAGCCCATCAGTGCCCACCAATGCAGCCTATCAGTGCCGCCTAATCAGCGCACTTCAATGAAGGAGAAAAATGACCCGTTTGCAAAATTTTATAACAAACTATTAAAACATGATTTTTTTTTTTTTTTTTTTGCATCTTTTTTTGTTTGTTTAGCAAAAAATAAAACTCCGAGCTGTAACTAAATACCACCAAAAGAAAGCTCTATTTGTGGGAAAAAAATGATAAAAATTTCATTTGGGTACAGTGTTGTATGCCCGCGCAATTGTCACTCAAAGTGCATCAGCGCTGAAAGCTGAAAATTGGTCTGGGACTGAGGGGGGTTTAAGTGCCCAGTAAGCAAGTGGTTAATCAGTCAATTCTGGGAATAACTATCCTTTAAAATAACAGTACATTTGACTCCAATTTATAAATACCTTATTCTTTGAACCAACACAATTTCCAGTCAGCAGTGGAAGTGCTACCAATCCAATTGGCTTTGTAAACCTATAATATGGATGCAAATATCAGGAGGAAGTTTTATAATGGAAGCTTTTTTGTGGGGTCTAGACCAGCACTGACAATCTTTTAAATTAATTTTCAATTAATTACCTATAACGTGCTTGGAAAAAGTTTTGTTTATTCAAATATTTTTATCTATTTATGTACCCTCTCATAACTGAGTTTCAATTGTGTTTTGATAACTCATAACAAAACAAACATAGTGAATCTGGGGGAAAATGTGTTAGAACATGGGTACAGAATTCCAATTAAGTCACAGCAGGGTCATTTGTTTTTGGTCTTATTTTTCACTTTAATCACGTGTATTATCCAATGACTTTCAAGACTTATCTAAAACTCTAACATGATTAACATAATCATACCAGTTTCCAAAAGGACCTTTCAGATCTTTCACTAAAAAGTGTCTACGGCTTCTTTGCGCTCTCTAAAAATGCACTTGACAGAATTACTAATGTTTTTTCCCTTCAGGATATTTCTTAATACTTGTAGTATTTTCATGTATCTAATTAGGCCAGTAATAGTCCCCGAAGTTAAACCAATTAAAATTATTTATTGTGACACATGGCGTAGAGATAATTATTCACTTTCTCAAGCAACTTATGCTTACTTTGCAACACAACTTAATAAAAACCCCATATGAACTGTCATCTGATTTTTTTTACTTTTCTTGTTCTGCTGTATTGTACAAAATTATAATTGTGTAAGTTGTGGTATGCCAACTGTTGTAATACTGACTGGTGACATGTTAAAAGGGGACACCAAATAAAACACTAATTTCAGTAGAAAATATGTAATAGCTATTTACCTCTGCATGATATTTGCTTTTGCTGTTTAGAAGTCCAAAAATATATCCCACAAAATTCTGGACTTGAACATAAAAAATGAATTTTTTTATTTTGCCTCTGTGTATTGAAAACACAAATTGGGTAACGCAGTTATTACATTTTGAATGCCAAGAGAACTAACCAATCATATACCTGATTCTTTCTAAAAACCATGACCATGAATTTTCAACACCTGTTGACTAGTACTTACTGATAATTTCAGGAGTTTAGGACAATTATCCTGCCAATATGCTACAAATGGAGCACCCGGTATCCAGTAAATGCAGGTATAAAAGATGTTTTATTTGAAGTTTCAGCAACAAAATGATGCCAACATGTTTCAGGGGACTAAGGACTCCCGCTTCCCCCCTTCCAAACAGCCCTGATGAAGAAAAACGCAATGGGATCATTTTATTGCTGAAACTTCAAATAAAACATCTTTTATACCTGCATTTACTGGTTCCTGGGCACTCCTTTATTTTCACTTCTTTCCAAGCAAACACTGAGTCGACCACAAGGCCCATACTCCAAGGTAGCAGCCCAGGTCCTAACAGGGCTCACCACCACTTTTCCCTCCAACCGGGCATGACCCCCTGGAAACCAACTCTTCCCATCTGCCTACACCCGATATAACCTACAGCAGTGACTGATCGAGTCATTCCAGCACAATCTACACCTCCTCTCCTAAGCTAATATGCTACTAATAACCACATCAGATAGGACATTTTGGTTAGTGCCCTATATCAGGACAGGTTTAAGTGTTTTGTTTTACATTATTATTGCAGAGATAAGGATGATGCTGGGGAGCAAAGCGCATGAACATGCAAATAGGCTGATGTATAAGAATAAAAAAACTTCTGTATGCTTGAAATCAAAATTTTTGAAGGAAAACTGGCATATTTCTAAAACTGTCAGATTTACAATGAGGAAATTACTGAATTTACCATTCATTACCGGTAATTACTTATCACTGCTAACATTCACTTTATTTATAACAGGGTGAATGAGATGTGAATACATTTTCAAAGCAGGGAATGTTTAATAAACAGAACTGACCATTCACACAAAAATACTCCTACTGTTTATTAAACATTCACTGCTTTGAAAATGTATTCACATCTCATTCACCCTAGCACTACTTAATATATATATGCATTAATTGCCTATGAAAAATTTTGAACTTGATAAATACAGGTACAGTAGTTATTGGATTAATTATTTTTAGTTAGCTTTTTTTATTGCAATAAATATTACTTTGTATTTGGGTTCAATAGCACTATTTATATTTGTACAATTTGTCAGAAGGTTTGTGTAGTACAGATGGGGTGGTTAATACTGTGATTTTTTATTGTCAATTCTGGAAGGGTTATCCACCTTTTTGGGGGTGCTACTGTCTCAAAACCCCTCTCTCAACACTGAAGGGCATGTGGGTTATTAAAATAACAGGAAGCTGCCCCTGTACCAAAAACACGGTATCAGTGCTATGGAGAGCTCATACCAAAAAAATCAACTGCTGGGTTAAAAACTGTTCTGATAGCTTACTGTACTGGGTGGGGCGATGTAACTACACATATGACCTATGATAATGTTACCCACACACACACCATGGCGTCCTTCGAGAACTAATTCCAGAGTACTCTGAATTTATACAATACATTGGATCTAAGGTCTGAGAGGTTGAAGGGACCACCCTAGACACAGGATTAACCCTTTCAGGCGAAACATGTCAGAGGGCATGGCTTGTGAAGTGGTGTAAGGGCCCTTTCACATGGGCTATCTGATCAGGTCCGTCTGTCAGTTTTTCAGGCAGACCTGATTGAACCTTGCACTCTCCTCTATAGAGCAGCGGATGTCAGGGGACATATGTCCACCACTGAGCATGCGGAATCCATTTCATGGAGGTGCCCATGTGAAAGGAGCCTAAGGCTGGGGCCATCTCACACATGTAACAACATTTCTCAGTATACTATGTATATGTGTCTTTCTTTTTTGCTTGAAATGGCACTATAAGTATAAGCATGCCAAAAAGCTGACATTCAAATGTGCTGGTGAATCATTTTACACCAGAAAAAAATAATTGCCTTGGATATAAAAAATATGATATACAAAATTTATACGCACCCTCTGTACACTGCTACACTGGTAGAACAAGGTTCAGCCACAGACAGATCACTTTAATACAGCTGGCCAGCTTAAAATATGTATTGCTGTTCCTAGTCTGATGGCTCAATTCACACAATATGGTGAACTTTCTACCTTTCATAATTATTTCCAGAAGTCAGAGGCATTAAGTCTGAACCTCGCAAGTACAACTAGAAAACCTCACTCAACTCTTCAGTCTCAACTTTAGTCCCAACAGCTCATCTCTTCATTCATAAATTACCTGGACACTTGGTAGAAATTTTCACTTGGATGGGAAAATGCAGAGGCATAACTAGAACCTGTTGGCATGGGCCATAGGGTGAGTACATGGATGGAAAACTGGCTACAAGGGCAAGTTCAGAGGGTGGTGATAAATGGGGAGTACTCAGAATGGTCTGAGGTGGTAGTGGGGTCCCCCAGGGTTCTGTGCTATGACCAATCCTATTTAATTTGTTCATAAAAGTCCTGGAGGATGGGGTAAACAGTTCAATCTCTGTATTTGCGGAAGATCCTAAGCTAAGCAGGGCAATAACTTCTCCGCAGGATGTGGAAACCTTGCAAAAAGATCTGAACAAATTATTGGGGTGTTCAACTACACTGCAAATGAGGTTCAATGTAGAAAAATTTAAAATAATGCATTTGGGTGGCAAAAATATGAATGCAATCTATACACTGGGGGGAGAACCTCTGGGGGAATCTAGGATGGAAAATGACTTGGGGGGTCCTAGTAGATGATAGCAATGGCATGCAATGCCAAGCTGCTGCTAACAAAGCAAACAGAATATTAGCATGCATTAAAAAGGGGATCAACTCCAGAGATGAAATGATAATTCTCCCGCTCTAGAAGACTCTGGTCTAGCTGCACTTAGAGAATGCTGTCCAGTTCTGGGCACCAGTCCTCAGGAAGGATGTACTGGAAATGGAGCAAGTACAAAGAAAGGCAACAAAGCTAATAAAGGGTCTGGAGGAAATTGGTTATAAGGAAAGGTTGCGAGCACTGAACTTACTCTCTCTGGAAAAGAGACACTTGAGAGGGGATATGATTTCAATATACAAATACCATACTGGTGACCCCACAATAGAGATAAAACTGGTGCTAGAAACCATGATGGGCCCCCCATCCATGTCCAGGGCTTCCAATTTTGGGAGGGTGTCCATAGACATCCTCCCAGAACCCTGACTCCTGCGTGTCTTCTGGAACGTGCATCTAGTGCAATCACAGCGGCTCTTTATCATGTGATTAGCTGATCACATATAAACAGTCTTGCTGATTATTGCCAGCCTTTCCCCCCATGCTGTGTCTGTGTGAGAAAAGGAGAGGCAACATTGTCAGTAAATTGTTTACACTGATAATTAGCGCCCTGATCATCAGTGCAGCCTATCAGTGCCACCTATTAGGGCTCATCAATGTCACCTATTAGTGCCCATCAGTGCTCATCAATGCCGCCTTTCAGTGCCTATCAGTGTCACCTATCAGTGCTCATCAATGGTGTCTATCAGTGCCACTAACCAAGGCTGCCTATCAGTGCTCAATGCCCATCAGTGTTCATCAATGTCACCTATCAGTATCTCCTATCAGTGCTCATCAATACTGCCTATCAGTGCCACCTATCAGTGCCATTTTCAGTGGAAATTTTCACTTAGGGGTATACTCACTTTTGTTGTCAGTGGTTTAGACAATAATGGCTTTGTGTTGAGGTATTTTGATGGGAGAGCAAATTTACACTGTTATACAAGCTGTATGCTCACTACTTTACATTGTAGCTAAGTGTAATTTCTTTGATGTTGTCACATGAAAAGATATAATAAAATATTTACAAAAATATGAGGGGTGTACTCATTTTGTAAAATACTGTGTATTAGAGCTGCACGATTCTGGCTAAAATGAGAATCACAATTTTTTTGCTTAGAAGATTCTCGTGGCGTAACATCATCTTTCACATTAAAACAAAAAAATTGGGTTAACTTTACTGTTTCTTTTTTTTATTATTCATTGAAGTGAATTTTTCCCAAAAAAATGCATTTGAAAGACCGCTGGGCAAATACAGTGTGACATAAAATATTGCAGCAATTGACATTTTATTCCCTAGGGTCTCTGCTAAAACATATATATAATGTTTGGAGGTTCCAAGTAATTTTCTAACAAAAAATATTGATTTTAAAGACTTGGCAGACTGCCCGGATGTTTGTATGTCTTGTTATATGAAAGAATCGGCAAACTCTGCAATATAGATTTTCAGAGGGGTTGAATCGAGATCACGATTTTTTAACGATTAATTGTGCAGCTCTACTGTATGTATATATATACAGTATCTCACAAAAGAGTGTACCCCCCCCCCCATTTCTGTAAATATTTTATTATATCTTTTCATGTGACAACACTGAAGAAATTACACTTTGCTACAATGTAAAGTAGTGTGTGTGTACAGCTTGTATATCTGCAAATTTGCTGTCCCCTCAAAATAACTCAACACACAACCATAAATGTCTAAACCACTGCCAACAAAAGTGAGTACACCCCTAAGTGAAAATGTCCAAATTGGGACCAAAGCGTCAATATTTTGTGTGACCACCATTATTTTCCAGCACTGCCTTAACCCTCTTGGACATGGAGTTCACCAGAGCTTCACAGGTTGCTACTGGAGTCCTCTTCCACTCCTCCTTGATGACATCACAGAGCTGGTGGATGTTAAAGAACTTGTGCTCCTTCACCTTCCAATTGAGGATGCCCCACAGATGCTCAATAGGGATTGGGTCTGGAGACATGCTTGGCCACTCAATACCTTTACCCTCTGGTTCTTTAGCAAGGCAGTGTCCGTCTTGGACGTGTGTTTGGGGTCGTTACCATGTTGTAATACTGCCCTGCAGCCCAGTCTGAAGGGAGGGGATTATACTGTGCTTCCCTATGTCACAGTACATGTTGGCATTCATGGACCCCCCAATGAACTGTAGATCCCCAGTGTCGGCAGCACTCATGCAGCCCCAGACCATGACACTCCCACCACCATGCTTGATTGTAGGCAAGACACATTTGTCTTTGTACTCCTCACCTGGTTGCTGCCACACGCTTGACACCATCTGAACCAAATAAGTTTATCTTGGTCTCATCAGACCACAGGACATGGTTCCAGTAATCCATGTCCTTAGTCTGCTTGTCTTCAGCAAACTGTTTGTGGGCTTTCTTGAAAATGATTCCTTGGATGACAGCCATGCAGACCAATTTGACACAGTGTGCGGCGTATGGTCTGAGCACTGACAGGCTTATCCCCCACCCCTTCAACCTCTGCAGCAATGCTGGCAGCACTCATACATCTATTTCCCAAAGACAACCTCTGGATATGATGCTGAGCACATCCACTCAACTTCTTTGGTTGACCATGGTGAGACCTGTTCTGAGTGGAGCCTGTCATCTTAAACCACTGTATGGTCTTGGCCACCGTGCCACAGCTTCAGGATCATGGCAATCTTCTTATCCATCTTTATGTAGAGCAATAATTCTTTTTTTTAAGATCCTCATGCCCAATCAGCATCAAGAATGTCAGAACTTAATTCTAGGGCAATTTTTTGGTGACATATATTTAAAACACTGGGGAAATGAAGACAATTGAATGTTTACAGAAATATGAATCTGTCTGTTCATACATTCATACATGTCTTATGTCTACACAGGATACGGTTCAGATTTGCAAAATTCTAAATGAAGCTTAATGAGATTAAGTCCCAAGGTTATTATTCCAAGGCTGAAAGTCAATTATTCCCATTTAGGGATCAAAGATGTTATCGTATTCTTCTAAGGCTCTAGGAAGACCTTGAGACTTAACTCATTGTTCAATCCTTTAGGCTGTAATGTCTCTAGCTTGAATATCCAGATTTTTTCTTTACTCTGTAATACAGTGTCATAGTCACCTTTGCGGTCAGTTAGGTTCAGGGAAAAAAATAACATAACTCTAAGACCAGTAGGTGTACCCCCATGGCACTGTAAAAATGTTGTGCTACAGGAGTATCATCTTTTTGCTTGATGCTTTTTAAATGTTCGCCAAACCTCACCCAAAGCTGGGACTTGGTTTTTCCCACATATAATTTTTACAAGGACATTGCAGGATGTAGAGCACCCACATTGTAGCGCAATTGATAAACTGTTTCATATCATATTTATGTCATCTGTCTGAGTCAGTGAAAATGTTTTGCGCGTTTGACATAGCAACACATCCCACAGTGTCCACAGGGATACATCCCTATTAGCCTTGGTAGGTCAGTGAGCCAGTTTCTATTGAGGGGGTGAGTGTATTCTGATTGAACAAGTGTGTCATCGTGATTCCTGGCACGTTTCGCCACCATATAAGGTCTTGAGCCAACAAAAGCTTCCATACCTTTCAAATGTGTAAGTATATGCCAATTAGTGATGGCCGAACGGTTCGCCCGGCGGTCGTTTCGCTGCGAATTTCCGACATTCGCGGTCCGCACGTTCGAACGCCTTTTTCCGTCGTTCGCCGCGGCGGACTTACGTGTTTAATGTATACAAGAACTTTAACCTTTGGTGACACGTTTATCATGTGATACAGGACAGCCAATTGAGACATGACAGCACATGGACACTTGTACATTCCCCCTAACCTATAAATACACCCGATCCGGTGGCCATTTTACATTCTTTCTTCTGTTACGATAGGGACAGGTTCCTGTGTGGAGTAGGGAGAGATAAACCACTAGCTATTTGGTACACAAAAGTTCTTTTCAGGACTGGTATAGGTGTTAGGTGTTGATAGGTTTGCTGTGCTGCTGATTCTTGCAGCAGCCTGAGTGTCTTTTGTTAGTTTAGAGAAAGGGAAAGGACGGTGTATGCTACAGGGACAGCCAGATTAGTCTTTCATCATCATCATCATCATCATCATCATTAGCTGTTACTATCAAGGTCCACAAAAGAGCTGTTCCAGTAACCACTAATCGTTCTCTTTTTTTGCCAATTTGTATAGGGACAGGAAGGAAGCAGTGTTGTCAGGCAGTGAGGGTAATTTTAAAGACTTGCTGTTATTATTAGTTCCACAAAGGTTCTTTTCAGGACTGGTATCAGTGGTACAGTAATAGGCTTGTACATGTATAATATTCTTTCTTCCAAATATAGAAAGGATATTATACTTGACTGCTGCCCTTCTGCTGCAGTCTGCTAAACATTCACAACTCACTTGTTCCACAAAAGTTCTTATAAGGACTGGTAACTTGGTATAGGGTGCTACGGTACATAGGCTTGAGTGCGGTACAGTCTGCTGTTCTGTAAGGACCGCTATCGGTCCACAATAGATAGGGTTGACGTGCACCACTGCTGACCGCTCACCTATACTGCAGCAGTCCTTCAGCGGTATAGGGACTGACGTACAGTCTGCTAATCACTAACACACAACCTGCTTGTTCCACAAAAGTTCTTATAAGGACTGGTAACTTGGTATAGGGTGCTACGGTACATAGGCTTGAGTGCGGTACAGTCTGCTGTTCTGTAAGGACCGCTATCGGTCCACAATAGATAGGGTTGACGTGCACCACTGCTGACCGCTGCCCTATACTGCAGCAGTCCTTCAGCGGTATAGGGACTGACGTACAGTCTGCTAAACACTAATACACAACCTGCTTGGTCCACAAAAGTTCTTATAAGGACTGGTAACTTGGTATAGGGTGCTACGGTACATAGGCTTGAGTGCGGTACAGTCTGCTGTTCTGTAAGGACCGCTATCGGTCCACAATAGATAGGGTTGACGTGCACCACTGCTGACCGCTCACCTATACTGCAGCAGTCCTTCAGCGGTATAGGGACTGACGTACAGTCTGCTAATCACTAACACACAACCTGCTTGTTCCACAAAAGTTCTTATAAGGACTGGTAACTTGGTATAGGGTGCTACGGTACATAGGCTTGAGTGCGGTACAGTCTGCTGTTCTGTAAGGACCGCTATCGGTCCACAATAGATAGGGTTGACGTGCACCACTGCTGACCGCTGCCCTATACTGCAGCAGTCCTTCAGCGGTATAGGGACTGACGTACAGTCTGCTAATCACTAACACACAACCTGCTTGTTCCACAAAAGTTCTTATAAGGACTGGTAACTTGGTATAGGGTGCTACGGTACATAGGCTTGAGTGCGGTACAGTCTGCTGTTCTGTAAGGACCGCTATCGGTCCACAATAGATAGGGTTGACGTGCACCACTGCTGACCGCTGCCCTATACTGCAGCAGTCCTTCAGCGGTATAGGGACTGACGTACAGTCTGCTAAACACTAATACACAACCTGCTTGGTCCACAAAAGTTCTTATAAGGACTGGTAACTTGGTATAGGGTGCTACGGTACATAGGCTTGAGTGCGGTACAGTCTGCTGTTCTGTAAGGACCGCTATAGGTCCACAATAGATAGGGTTGACGTGCACCACTGCTGACCGCTCACCTATACTGCAGCAGTCCTTCAGCGGTATAGGGACTGACGTACAGTCTGCTAATCACTAACACACAACCTGCTTGTTCCACAAAAGTTCTTATAAGGACTGGTAACTTGGTATAGGGTGCTACGGTACATAGGCTTGAGTGCGGTACAGTCTGCTGTTCTGTAAGGACCGCTATCGGTCCACAATAGATAGGGTTGACGTGCACCACTGCTGACCGCTGCCCTATACTGCAGCAGTCCTTCATCGGTATAGGGACTAAGAGTTTTGTCACAGGGTCATTTAAAAAATGACAGGCAGAGGAAGAGGCAGGCCCTTCCGCAGGGGTGGTAGGGGTAGGGCAGGAGCAACAGGCTTGAGCCAAAGTGGGAAGTTGCAGAAGGTGCGTTCAATTACTTTAAAGGATGCACCAGACTTGGTTGAGTGGCTCGCTCAGCCTTACTCTTCTGCACCCTCCTCATCCTCTCGATCTGCACCCTCTTCTTCACTCTCTGCTATGTGCACCCCCAAAGACACTACCACCAACAACACGACCACCACCACCACCACCACATACCTTCCGCTTGAGTCACTGGAATTATTTTCCGATCCATATCAAGAGGACATTTCTGATGCGCAGCCACTCTTGGTATTGGATCAGGAAGAGGAGGTAGCAACAAGCGCTACTCAGCAGTCTGACGCCAGTACCCAGATCAGCCCAAGGAGGAGGTTGGTCCCCGGTGTTGCTGCCTACTCCGAGATCTCTACTTATAGCGGTGGGGAAGGTGACGTTGATGATGACGTGTCTAGTGATGTCACGTGGGTGCCCACAAGAGAGGAAGAGGAGGGGAGTTCAGAGGGAGATATGGACCAGCAGATAGGGAGGAGAAGCAGCAATGACTTACATTGCACAGCAGGGACAAAGCAGACTGCAAATGTATCAGGAGCGAGTCATCGACCATGTACGGTCACATCTGGCGCTCCCAGGACACCGGCACATGGCTCCGCAGTGTGGGCTTTTTTTAACGTGTCCGCTGCTGACAATAGCGTTGCCATCTGCAATCTTTGCAGTCAACGCGTTAGTCGCGGTAAGCCCAATACTCACCTAGGGACGACCGCCTTAAGAAGGCACATGAGCAGCCATCACCGAGCCCAGTGGGAGCAACGGAACACACAAAGCCACACTGCAGGCTCTCACCGTCCAGCCTCGTCTTCTACTTCTCCTTCTCCTCTCTCCTCACAATTGTCCTCCACTCCACCTTCCATCACGCCAAGCTCACATTTTTCTGCAAAAAGGCAGGCTTCCGTGGGCCTAATGTTTGAGCGTAAAAAAATGATGACGCCGGATAACCCTCTTGCCCAACGGTTGGCGGCTGGCTTGTCAGAACTCATAGCCCGCCAACTACTGCCATATAAACTGGTGGACTCGGAGGCCTTTCGCAAATTTGTGGCCATTGGAACACCACAATGGAAGGTCCCAGGAAGGAAGTATTTCTCAGAGAAGGGCATCCCAGAGCTATATGGCCATGTTCAGCGGCAAGTGAATGTATCTCTGGCACACAGTGTCGGTGCCAAGATACATCTGACCACAGACACGTGGTCTAGCAAACACGGGCAGGGAAGGTATATCAGTTTTACTGCCCACTGGGTGAACCTTCTGACGGCCGTCAAGCATGTAACCCGTGGCACCCGTGTAGATTTGGTTTTACCGCCACGGATTGCATGCAGGCCTGACTCTTCTTCTCCTCCTCCTACTCCATCCTCCTCCCTCTCCTCCTCAGCTGCCTCCTCCTTTTCCGCTGCTAGCGTCTCTTCCACTGCACCGCCCAAGCTCCCCAGAACCTATTCCACATGCCAGGTGAGACGTTGCCATGCCGTGCTGCGTCTGTTGTGCCTGGAAGCAAAGAGCCACACTGGCCCGGCACTCCTTTCAGCTTTGCGTTCACAGGCAGATGAGTGGCTAACACCGCTCAATTTGACAGTTGGTAAAGTGGTGTGTGACAACGGTGCCAATCTGCTTAGCGCATTGAAACAGGGCAAAATCACGCACGTGCCGTGCATGGCACACGTCTTAAACTTGGTCGTGCAGCGATTCCTTGTCAAATACCCTGGGGTCCAGGACATCTTGCGGCAGGCAAGGAAAATCTCGGCCCATTTCAGAAGATCTTACACGGCCATGGCTCGCCTTGCTGACATTCAGCGGCGACACCATCTGCCGGTCAGACGTCTTATTTGCGATTGCCCGACGCGATGGAACTCAACCTTCTATATGCTTGATAGGCTGCTCCAGCAGAAACGTGCAGTTAACGTCTACCTGTATGAACTCTGCGAAAGAAACGGTTCTGGGGAGCTGGGTTTTTTTTCACCGCGCCAGTGGCTGCTCATGCGCGACACATGCAGACTTCTGCGGCCATTTGAGGAGATCACCAAACTGGTCAGTCGCAGCCATGGCGCCATCAGTGACATGGTACCTTATGCCTTCTTTCTGGAGCGTGCATTGCGTCGTGTCATTGATCAGGCTGTGGAGGAGCAGGAGCGGGAAGATGAGGAAGTCGCAATGCTGGATGAATTCCCAGGGGGGGCTACTCTATCTGAGACAAGTCAACAACAGGAGTCTGATGAGGAGTCAGAGGAGGATGGTGCCGGGGCGGATGAGCAGGAGCAAGAAGAGCATGCTTTAAACCTTTCTGGGATCCCTGTTGTGCGAGGATGGGGAGAGGAGAATGAAGAGGACGACATTATCCTGGATGATGAGCAGGAGCCAGGCCACCACACCGCTTCCACTTTAGTGCAAATGGGGGCCTTCATGCTCCAGTGTTTTAATAGGGACCCCCGTATAAAAAGCATGAGGGTCAAGGACCAGTACTGGGTGGCAACGTACTTAGACCCCCGGTACAAACACAAAATGGCGGAAATGTTACCGCCGTCGCAGAGGGCTGTCAGAATGCAGCACTTCCAGGCCTTGCTTCGAGAAATGCTGCATTCTGCTTTTGCGTGCGCTGGCAGAGGAGCAATTCCCACTCCCAGAGAAGGATTTGCGGGTACCAATCCAACAGCGCCTGCAAGAAGAGGCCGGTTTGAAGATGTGTTGGTGACTTCGGATATGAGGTCATTCTTTCAGCCGACCCATCGACAGGTGTCATCCGGATCCAGCATCAGGGAACGCCTAGACCGTCAGGTGTCCGACTACATTGGGTTAACGGCCGATGTGGACGCTCTGAGGAGTGATGAACCCCTAGACTACTGGGTGGGCAGGCTTGACCTCTGGCCAGAGCTTGCCCAATTTGCAATCGAACTGTTGGCTTGCCCCTCATCCAGTGTCCTGTCCGAAAGGACGTTCAGCGCAGCAGGGGGGATTGTGACCGATAAGCGTACTCGCCTAGCTCACCACAGTGTTAACTACCTCACATTTCTAAAAATGAATGAGGCATGGATCTCGGAGGAATTCAACACATGTGACCAGTAGACCATGTATATGTCTATAAACTATTTTTTTAATCAAGCACACAGACCTTCTTAATTCATTTGGCTCACTTCCTTGACCCAAAAAAGCACACCGTACTATATGCCCCTACCCTCCTCTTTGAAGAGGTTGAGCGGTGTCATATTTCTACTGGGGCTGCTTATGATATCCCTGTGCTGTGCTGACTTCCTCCTGGGGGTTCTTATTATGAAGGGATCACACTATCCCTGTGCTGTGCTGACTTCCTCCTGGGGGTTCTTATTATGAGGGGATCACACCATCCCTGTGCTGTGCTGACTTCCTCCTGGGGCTGCTTACGGTGCTGCTGTCAGTGCTGTATGTCACGGTGCTGCTGTCAGCGCTGTATGTCACGGTGCTGCTGTCAGCGCTGTATGTCACGGTGCTGCTGTCAGCGCTGTATGTCACGGTGCTGCTGTCAGCGCTGTATGTCACGGTGCTGCTGTCAGCGCTGTATGTCACGGTGCTGCTGTCAGCGCTGTATGTCACGGTGCTGCTGTCAGCGCTGTATGTCACGGTGCTGCTGTCAGCGCTGTATGTCACGGTGCTGCTGTCAGCGCTGTATGTCACGGTGCTGCTGTCAGTGCTCTGTATTACGGTGCTGCTGTCAGATGCCTCTATCACGGTGCATGTGTCATTCCGGTATGTCACGCTGCTGGTGATCATCTCCTGCACCCTCTTCTTTGCCTACCCTGGTCCCTGACCTTCCCTCTCCTCCATTGCCTTCATTAGCTCCATAGTCCTGAATTGTTAGAACAATTTCCCAAATAAAATAAAAATGCTTGTAGTTATCGATCCCAAATTCACCTCATACATGTATTATGTCATTGTCCAGATGGTGGGACTACGTTTTACCCCCTAATAATTACCACGTGGCCGCAAATTCGACATGAAGGTTTGCAAAGTTCGCCTCCCATTGAAGTCAATGGGGCCCGCGGCGAACGTTCGGTTTCGCGAACGTTTGGGTCCGTTCGCATTTCGCGTTCGCGAAACGTCCCGTCGGAAGTTCGTCCATCACTAATGCCAATGGTTCTGCAGGATTTTACTAATCTGGTCCCATTGTGCACCATACTGTGTGATCAGTTTTATGGAGCCCTCTGATGTATCAGTTTTCTTTTTCTGGGTTCTGAGAAGGTCAGCTCTAGTTCACTGCCCAGCAATTCTTTTAGCCCTTCTAAGGGTATGGTGGGAGTATCCTCTTTCCCTGAAGCAACTATACAGCAGATCAGCCTCGCATCTGTAGTCTTCTTCGGTGGAACAGTTCCTACAGATTCTGAGGAACTGTCCCGCCGGGATGATGGCTGTCAGCTAAAATGAGGGTGTTGGCCACTGTTTTCTTTCTGTAAGTTTTAGTTATCAGTTTACCCATCTCTAGCCTAATGGATAGGTCAAGGAAGGAAATTTCATGGGGACCCACCAAATAAGTCTGTATGTTATGTATGTATGTATGTTATGTAAATATGTATGTTATGGGTGTTGTGGTTGAATTCTTTCAAGAATGTAGTTAATTCTGTCATAGATCCCTCCCATATCATAAGGACATCATCAATGTACCTTAGCCAGGTGCGAGCATGGCCAAGGTACATCAACAAGGCATACACCACCTCCTCTTCCCACCATTCCAAATGAAGGCAAGCATAGGCAGGCACCCAGGGGGCACCCTTGGATGTACTGCATATCTGCTGATAGGTACGGCCCAGGAACTGGAAGTAATTGTTAGTTAGGGCCATATCTAATAGTTCGATAACAAATACATTTTGGGCACCCATGATGGGGATAAATCTGTCCAGGAAGTGGTATACTGCAGAAATACCCCACTCAAGGGGTATAGACGTGTATAAAGTCTCAGCATCAATGCCAACCAGGGGTCCTCACCCGGGAAAGTCAGGTCTTTGATTTTATTGAGGACATCGCCCATCTCTCTCACATAAGAAGGCAGAGTGCCCACCAGATCCTTAATCAGGGAGTCTATATATTTACCTACTCGTTCCAATGGGCCTCTAATTGCCGAGACAATTTGTCTCCCCGGGTGGTCCTCTCAGTTTTTGTGATTCCTAGGAATAATATAAAATATCGGAATGTTAAAGTCACCTACCCTCAAATAATTTAACTCTTTTTAAGTAAGTAGGTCCACGTCAAAGGTCCATTGTAACTTGTCATTAATTAGCCCGGTCAGATGTAAGAAAGGGTTAGAGTTTAGTGTTTTATAAGTAGAGTTGTCAGATAGCAGCCGCTGCACCTCGTTTTCATATTTTTCACTCGATAGAATAACCACGTTCCCTCCTTTGTCACTGGGTTTGATTACTAGCTTCTGTGCATCCTGGAGCTCTTTTAATGCTTGGTGTTCATCAGGGGAAAGATTGTCTATGGTGTTGGCTGCCCAGTTAACCTTTTGAAGTTCCTCCTGGACAAGGTTCAGGAAGACACCGCTCTGTTTATTTTTTCGAAATTTGGGCATTGATGTTGATCCAATTTTCAAATCTGGACTCCGCCTCCAAGGTATAGTTTCAGTGGGTTCATCGTCCTATGACGATGATCCAGCCTCCTCTAATAGAGAGACAAATTGGCTAACAGCCACTTTCTCCATAGTATTGATTTCTGGAGTGACCAACTCAGCAGTAGGTCCCCCTGACTAGAGGTCCTTATAGTATACTTTTCTCAGAAATAGGCATATATCTTTATAAACTTCAAAATGGTCCATCCTGGTTGTTTCTCAGAAATAGGCATGTATCTTTATAAACTTCAAAATGGTCCATTCTGGATGTTGGCGAAAAGGACAAACCCTTTTTCAAAAGATTAAGATGGCCATCTTGGAGTTGAAAATCAGATAAATTGATCATCCTCACATTACTTGGGCCAGCTGTGTTTAGGTAATATAGGATTATCTATCAATGATTCCTCTGACTTCTAGTGGTGGTGCGTTCCGTGTTTCTGGGGTCCCCACCCCCTTTGTATTTGCCACAGTTTTTTCCTTTTCCTCTGTCTATGGTTCCTGTTTTGCCTCCCTTCAGGATGCCCCTGGATGGAGGAGGATTTTCTGTTTCTAGTTGATCATTCTCTAAAAAAAGTGGCAAAACGGTGGAGCTCATCCTCACTTCCAGAGGATGGATTTCCGCCATTTAGGCTGTTATGAGAGACTCGCCGAAAATGACTTCTGTTCCCCTTATGGCCCAGTCATCCAAGTCCCTCTTGAACTTAGAATGTTTAGTCATTCTAAGGTTCTTTTGAGTTTTATTGATTTCTTCCTTAAATAGACCATTTTGTTTCTCAAAGTCAGATTTGTCTTTGAGAGGTTCTAATTTTCAACTACTCTCCTCAATCTGTGTTTGTAATGTCAGGAGTTGTTTTTTTTCCTATTCTACTATTCATTTCATCACCGCCAGCCCATGGCCAATACATTCTTTTCTCCATTTCTCAAGGAGCCGTTCTGTTTGTAAGTGGGTGGCAGAAACCACTTTCTCCGTTAGGCCTCTAGGAATGATCTTATTACTAATGTAGGATTCAAGAGAGAGTATATCCCACTTCCTTTTTGAACAATTATGCTAGACAAGTTATTAGCGATATGCTATACTGTATCTATGCTTGACTGATAACACTATTATGGCACTTAATGTTATTTGTAATCGGAGTCTTCAAGTGGGAAATGCGATATTCCTAAAAAACCAAGGCCTGAGGTGTGCCATGGCCTAGCTGGTCAGTATGCCTGAAAAGAAGGCATACCCTGAATATAAGAATAAGAATAAATACCATAAGTATGTATGACAAAACTGGGGGAAACGGGTGGGTGGGAATCCAGAAAACACCAACCCTGGCCCTGATGGAGGAGGAGGGTTAAATAGTCTCTGACTCCTCCCACAAATACAGGCTGGCCTTCAGCCAGCCTTCCCACTTGTAATCGGAGTCTTCAAGTGGGAAATGCGATATTCCTAAGAAACCAAGGCCTGAGGTGTGCCATGGCCTAGCTGGTCAGTATGCCTGAAAAGAGGGCAAAAAGACATAGTTAGGTGGAAAAGGGAAGGTAGTGATCCAACCCATAGAATAACGCGTGCCCATATGACAACAATAAGTAACCGGTAAGTATCTGCTGAGACAGGAGAACCCACCGACTCCTGACTTGGTGATGAGAAGGAACCCCCCTTTTTAAGCCTGCAAAGCTACGCAGAACCCAACTGAATGTCCCGTGAAGGATGGGATGAGCCTGATGCCCAAGGTAACCCAGACATGAGAATGAACTACTATAAATGAGAGGATATGTGGGGGAAAGGGAGCAAGGGCTGGCCTGAGGGACCCCTGCAAGAAGATAGCTGAGAAGACTGAAATATCTCAAAGGACAACAGTGAAGTAGCACAGTGAAACCCCCCCCCCCCCCAACGCCTGGCCTACCCATACCTGGTGTGAGGAAGTGAGAGGGAGAGTGCAAAAAGACCACTGATAGGAGTGAAAAAGCTGGCTGCCTGATGGATGTGATGGAGTAGGCGCCATGGCAATGAGCATCATCAACATGGAGACACCATGCCAGACACAGGACACTGATCCCACCGGATACGAACAGGTCATGCTTCAGCGTGAGACCTACCAACCAAGACCGAATCCTGAACCGAGGAAGGAGAGTCAGACTCCAATCCAGGGAAATAAGTCCCATGGCATGATACAGCCATACCCAAGTGACTAAAGCCCCCCACCTGGAACAGACCGAGGATTAGCAAAGATGACTGGACCGACGTCCCTGAGCAGTACTCCAAGCAACCTCCTAGACAAGAGATCGGAGCCGAGAGTGGAATCCAGAATCATGACAATGACGCCCAAACCTACCACCTAAGGACCGTGGCTTAGGACACACCCTGAGTATTAATCTCAGGGTGGTAACCAGGGCCTCTAAGCAACAGGACATCAACTGAAGAAAATTGACGACTACTTCTGACCTGAGGGTGGGCCCAGTGGCGAAATGACATCCTGCACAAATCAATTCGCCCCAACAACGGGCAGGGCTAATGGAAGTGACTGCAGGCATGGTTGACAACGGTATGGATGCCAAGACGGCCCAACCTGAGAACACAACTGGAGGAAAGACAGACAACCAGACATGAGAACAACAACGCCCCTCTGCCTACCTAAGAAAGAGAACATGAGCAGAAATGTCCAGACCACAGCGCGTGAATGAACCTGATGACAAACCCCCCCCTTGTGTAAGTAGTGCGTGAGCCCGAGTAACCTGCAGCGCAGAGACAGGTAATTAACAGAAAAACTCAGGGCTAGAGTACCCACAGACTGTGGTGGGTAGACGTACAGGTGTAGTGAATGAACATGCATCGTATGACGTATGGTATACAGATGAGAAGATTGTGGTCAACAATCATTAACAAACAAAACCTCAGCCCGTATGGATCTGTAGACGTGACAGAGCCTGACGTGTGAGCCCTAGCTAACTGACCCAGGTACCACGCAGGTACCACGCCTCTCTGAAAAACGCTGAGGCTGAACACCGAGGCTAAAATGCAAGGACAGAAATGCAAGGACAGCAAAGCTGAGGCAGAAACGTAATGGCAGAAATGCTGAGACAGAAACGTAATGACAGAAATGCTGAGGCAGAAACGTAATGACAGAAATGTTGAGACAGAAACGTAATGACAGAAAAGCTGAGACAGAAACGTAATGACAGAAATGCTGAGACAGAAACGTAATGACAGAAATGCTGAGGCTGAAACGTGATGACAAATGCTGAGGCAGAACGTAATGACAGAAATGCTGAGGCAGAACCGTAATGACAGAAAAAAAAACGCTATGACAGAAAATGCTGAAGCTGAATGGTGAGGCAGAAACGCAATGACAGAAATCCAGGGGCAGAAACGCAATGACAGAAATCCAGGGGCAGAAACATAAAGACGGAAAACCAGGGGCAGAAACGCCATGACAAAAATCCAGGGGCAGAAACACCATGACAGAAATCCAGGGGCAGAAACGCCATGACAGAAATCCAGGGGCAGAAACGCTACTCATGTGGCAGAAATGCCATGACAGAAAAGCTGGGCAGAATGCTATGCCAGAATGCTGAGGCAGAAACACAATGACAGAAAATCCAGGGGCCGCAACGCAATGACAGAAATCCAGGGGCAGAAACGCAATGACAGAAAACCAGGGGCAGAAACGCAATGACAGAAATCCAGGGGCAGAAACGCAATGACAGAAATCCAGGGGCAGAAATGCAATGACAGAAATCCAGGGGCAGAAACGCAATGACAGAAATGCAGGGGCAGAAACGCAATGGCAGAAATCCGGGGGCAGAAAGGCAATGGCAGAAATGCAATGACTGAAATCCAGGGGAAGAAACGCAATGACTGAAATCCAGGGGCAGAAAAAACTATGACAGAAATCCAGGGGCAGAACGCAATGAAAGAACGCTGAGGCAGAAATGCAATGACAGAAACCCTGGGCAGAAACGCTGAGGCAGAAATGCCATGACAGACAACCTGGGGCAGAAACGAAATGACAAACGCAGAGACTGAAAATGCTGAGGCAGAAATGCAGCGACAAAAATCCTGGGGCAGAACGCTATGACCGAACGCTTGAGACAGAAATGCCATGACAGAAAACCTGGACAGAAACGCAAATGATCGTAACACACTGAGACTGAACACAGAGGCAGAAATGCAATGATGGAAATCCTGGGGCAGAAACGCTAACAGAAATGCTGAGACTGCACGGCGAGCCAGAAATGCTGAGACTGGACGCCGTGCCAGAAAGCTGGGGTAGAACACTAAGACAGAAATGCTGAGGCAGGAAATGCCATGACAGAAACGCAGAGACTGTACGCCGAGACGAAGAAAACCGGGACATGACGCAATGACAGAAACTGGGGCAGAATGCTGTGGACGGAAATGCTGTGACAGAAACGCTGGGGCAGAATGATGTGACAGAAACGCTGGGGCAGAACGTTGTGACAGAAACGCTGGGGCAGAACGCTGTGACAGAAACGCTGGGGCAGAACGCTGGGGCAGAAAGCTGTGACAGAAAAGCTGGGGCAGAACGCAGTGACAGAAAAGCTGGGGCAGAACGCTGTGACAGAAAAGCTGGGGCAGAACGCTGTGACAGAAAAGCTGGGGCAGAACGCTGTGACAGAAACTCTGGGGCAGAACGCTGTGACAGAACCGCTGGGGCAGAACGCTGTGACAGAAATGCTGTGCTACGATGGAACGCTTGCCAAAGAAAAACAAAATTGAAAACTCGCAATATACATGGTTGTGTCCTTCGTGTCTACCAAGCCTCCCAGGTATGCAAAGCCCTGCTGACAATGAATGGGAACTTGCAAACTTGAGAATGAATTGCGACTAACCACACCGATACTCCAGCCTAGTACATCTACTACAAGCCTCGACGGCCCCGTCACCTCACGTCAGGCCATTGCCATGGGTATGGTCTAATGTCCTCTGTGACTGCTGCAGCGGAGCCAACAGTGGGGAGAGAGGAGCAAGCAGGCGGGAGGCCACCCATCCCCCCACGAGAGCACCGGGAGAAATGGACGGGAGGTCCCCTCGAGGAGCCAGCTGGGCATGAGGAGAGGAGCGAACGGGCAGGATGGCGAACACCCCCCCCCCCCCCGGCGAAAAACCCGGAGAAGCGGGTGGGTGGCCCCCACATGGAGCAAGATGTGCATGGGGAAAGGTGATATCCTGAATGTGAACATATGTAAAGAAACCATGGCACATTTGGGGATTGCATACTGAGAGCAGAGCTGAATAAATTGTCCTGAACCTTACAGCCAAATAAGCTGCCATCAGCCTGTGTGATCTGCCGTGGCCTCTAAACAGCACACTGGATGGGCTCGACAGAACAGTTATGCACCACATGCTGTATATTAGGTTGCTATGCTATGATTGCTAGCAAGAAATCATGTTGACAGCAATGCTGGCAGGCAGCCCCCTCGTGGCACTGGAAGTGTATGGGGAGAGGAATCAGCGGAAGGCAACCGAACACCCACAAGCCCCCCCACAGACATCTCCTTCATGCACCTGGATGCGTATGGGGAGAGGAGTCGGCGGTGGCCAAACCCCCACCCCCCCAGCAGGCACCAGGCAGGCGGCTCCCTTGTTGGACCTAGATGCGTACGGGGAGAGGAGTCGGTGACAGCCGAACCCCAATCCCCCCCCAGTGGGCACCAGGCAGGCGGTTTCCTCGTGGCCCTGGATGCATGCAGGGAAAGGAGTCGGCGGCGGCCCCCCCCACCCCAAAGCACCTTGTCCCCATGTTGATGAGGACAAGGGCCTCTTCCCGACAACCCTGGCCGTTGGTTGTCGGGGTCTGCGGGCGGGCGGCTTATCGGAATCTGGGAGCCCCCTTTAATAAGGGGGCCCCCGGATACGGGCCCCCCACCCTATGTGAATGAGTATGGGGTACAATGTACCCCTACCCATTTACCTGTGAAAATTTTTTAACAAAAAATTCCAACACACAAGGGTTAAAATAGTTTATTTCACAGCTCCGGGGGTCTTCTTCCGTCTTCGGGGGTCTTCTCGCCGGACTCCTCCGCTATCTTCTGCTCTTTTGCTAGTTCTTTTACTAGTGGAGGTGCCCGGCTTTCTTCTTCGCCATCGTCCGGGGGTCTTCTTCCGACTTCAGGGGTCTTGTCCCCCCATTCGGTTCTTCTTGCTGGGCCTCCGTGCCTTCTTCTAGCTCTTTTACAACAGCTCAAGCTTTTTCTTGAGCTGTTGCCTTGTTGCTGTCTCTGGCCACAATGACAGGCACGCGGCGTGCTGCGACTTATATAGAGACATAGCCGGATGATGTCCCCGCCCATTATGATGTCACAGTGCCAGCATCCTCTGGTCACGTGTGTGGGCAGGTCCGCTCGTTTGGACAGTCCGGTGGACTTTACGGCGGTTTGTCCGCCAGACTAAGTCCACCGGATAGTCTGTTCGTGTGTACGCGGCATAACTGCTCCAGTCAGGCACTTGGTTTTGCATGAATGTGTGTATGTGTGGGGCCCAGTATTTAGCAACTTAGTGTGACAACGTTGTCAACATTTTATTAGTAGATTGTTTTTAATAGGGTGTCCTGGGGCGGCCATTCCATTAGCACAATGGAATCTCACCCCTAGTGTTACTGTTTTCATCATCAAATTATTTAATAAAGGTTGTTATTCTATAATTGTATCTTTGATATACCGTAGTTGACCCTCGTTGTTGATATCTTCCAGGAGACATCTCTTTGTCTCTGGTCCTTGGTTGAGCAGATAATGGAGCCTTACATCATAACCAAATAATAGCTATGGCCATATTTGTGCAATGATGTCACCACTATCCCTGCCCCCTTCAGCAATGATAGCTCAGCCTAGTAAGTATTACCATCAGGCATGTGATGGTAATCTGCTTTTTTTTTCTGGCAAGTTGCGGGAGACTGGCATCACGATTGACAATAGATTTACAAAGGACTTTTTTGGAGGGATTTTTATTTTTTTTAATCAAGGAATTGTCACTCTTTGTCTTTATTTTTAGATTATTTTTTTGGGAATGAGTAGGGGTGTATATACCCTATACTCATTTAGGTGGGTGAGGGGGAGTATCCAGGGGTCTTCTTATTATTAAAGGGGGCTTACAGATTCTGATATTCACCCTGACTGCAGACCTCCACAACAACTGATCAAGGCTTGTGGGGATGATACCCTTATCTTCATCAATATGGGAACAAGAAGGTCTACTAGGGGCTCCCTCTTCCATGACACCCCCTTTAATGTTGAGGACATGTGGCCTGGTATGGCTTCCTTCCAGCCAGGCTGCTTGCTCGGTTTAAGGATGAGGTATGAATTACCTGTGAGACCTCATGCATTCTTTTTGTTGTTTTTGTTTGTTGTTGTGTGAGATACCCCCCTAAAATCTATACCAGACTCAAATGGTCTGATATGCATTTTGTGGAGAACTCTACACAATAATTTTTTCATTTTTTCTGTAGAATGTGCTACAGCAAAAATACCATTTATAAAGAAAAAAAGCAGTTATGGACAGTGTCTAATGGCAGAACATTGCATCCACATCCCTACTTGGTTAAAAAAAAGAGCAAAGAAAGGACAGATCGAAGACCTGTCCCTAATGGTTAATTGGGACTTTACAAGATGTGTTAGTCTGTCAAGAGGTAAGCATATCAACACATAGTTTAGAGAGACATTCATTTTATTACAGAGAGACTTCATGGATTAAAAACAACATTTATAGTACATCAAATGATCCAAATTAATAAAAACAGATCAATTCATGCTAGGGTATATTATACAGCCGATGCGTTCACAGTTGTAGTCACTGCTTCCTCAGGGCTATATCCTAAGCATCTATATGAAGTTACAAGAAAGAGACATTTGACATTAATTACAAAAAACATGTATCTTCATTTATTACATATGTCATATTAATCCACATACTTATCGCTTACCCATGTATCTTAATACTGACACCCAAGTATCAAATGGCGGAGACAGACAACATTCCATGTCAACACAGGCAATGCCAGAGTTACCTCAGTGGTTTTGTGGATGTTGAACCGTGTGAATGAATAAAATGATCTAAAATGTATTTATATATATGTAAGAAGGCCAGTGTGGTGGCCTGAATTTATGGGAGGAGCCCGGAGGGTATTTAACCAGCCCGCTCGCCTGTGGTCTTTGTCGGTTTCCGGTGCGCGGCACTACGTCACTAGGCCGACGGCTCGTGTTTCGTTTCCATCCGGACAAAACGTCTCTCTCGTGGTTTTCTTTCCCGTTCGTTTTGTACAACGTCGCCGGCTCTGTACAACGTCGCCAGCTCGACTGCCGCAGGTAAGGGTCTCGATTGACCTTCCTGTACTATTTTTAGTGTCGTTAAAACCTGAAATATCGAATCGTTCGTTATGATACCGGTTGTTATCACTCAATACGCTCCAATTTCGCAGCGCCCTTCATTTCACGGGCGTCATTTCGGTAGATATTGCTGGTAGGAAAAACTGCACTGTTTTAGTACTTGTTATATAGTCTCGTTACTGTGTTCCACAGTCAAAATCGTTGCCAGTCGTGTCTCACGGCACAACGACTCCTACCTCCGCCATAGCTGGCTCACGTAGGTCATTTCATCATTTCACTCATTTCTGTTACGCACGGCGCTCCGGTTCGAATCCAGTCGCATCCGCTAAATGCGCCGATTCATTCCGGTGTGCCCCTAACTGCTTGGCCGCATTTCAGTACATGCTCCAGAGCTCGTTCGTGGCTAATCGATCGGGTCTCTGTCATGGGAATTCATTTCACTGTCACCTAGTACGTTCAAATCGAAACCAGTCGCAGTTCTCGAACGCACAGGTTCGATCGACGTGTCCCAGTTACGTTGGCCTCATTTCGGTACATGCTCCAGAGCTCGCTCGTGGCTAATCGATCGGGTCTCTGTCATGGGAATCATTTCACTGTCACCTAGTACGTTTGAGTCGAAACCAGTCACATTTTTTCAAGAAAACGCACAGGTTCGATCGACGTGTCCCAGTTACGTTGGCCTCATTTCGGTACATGCTCCAGAGCTCGCTCGTGGCTAATCGATCGGGTCTCTGTCATGGGAATCATTTCACTGTCACCTAGTACGTTCGAGTTGAAACCAGTCACATTTCTCAAGAAAACGCACAGGTTCGATCAACGTGTCCCAGTTGTGTCGGCCTCATTTCAGTACATGCTCCAGAGCCCGCTCGTTGCTAAGCGATCGGGTCTCTGTCATGGGATCATTTCACTGTCACGTATCACGTTCCGATACGAATCCAGTCGCGTCTACGACGCACCAATTCGTGCCGGCGTGCCCCAGGTATTTCGGCCTCATTTCAGTACATGCTCCGGAGCCCCGTTCGTTGTCAGTCGCAATCGCGGCACGACCGATTCGGGCCTCTGTCATGGCAAACTTTTGTCACTCATTTCACTGTCACTTACCGCGCTCCGATTCGAATCTAGTCGCATCCGTGATGCACCGATTCGTTTCGGTGTGCCCCAGTTGGTTACGGCCTCATTTCAGTACATGCTCCAGAGTCAGGATTCATTATTGGTTGCAGGTTTCGGTTCTCTGATTCATGACTCTGTCATGGGAAATCAATTTCACTGTCACGTAGGACGTCCGATACGAATCCAGTCGCATCTACGATGCACCGATTCGTCCCGGCGCGCCCAGGTATTTCAGCCACATTCCAGTACTTGCTTTAGAGCATGCACGATTAACGGATAGTCGCAACAGCGGCTCGACCGACTAGTGCCTCTGTCATGGCAATCAAATAAATTTCTCCACCGCGTACCGCGCTCCGTTTCGAATCCAGTTGCATACATGCACCGATTCGTTACGGTGTGCCCCAGTGCTTTAGCCTCATTTCAGTGCATGCTCCAGAGTCCGGTTCGTCATCAGTCACAGTCACGGCATGACCGGCTTATGCCTCTGTCATAACAGGTTTTCATTAAATGGACTTATGGCAATCGTTGCAAGCACGCATTCAAGCATAGACTTCTTGCAATCTTTGCATACACGCGTCCAAGCATGGACGCACACAAGCGTACACTTCTTGCAATCATCGCAAACACGCATCCTAGCATGGACCTCTTGCAATCGTTGCTAGTACGCAGTCAAGCATGGACGTCTTGCAGTTGGTGCGAGCACGCATACAGGCCTGGACTTCTCGCAATCGTTGCAAGCTCGCATTCAAGTGTAGACTTCTTGCAACCGTTGTGAGCACGCATTCAGGCATGGACGTCGTACAGTCGTTGCAAGTTCGCATACAAGCGTAGATTTTTGCAATCGTTGCAAGCACGAATCCAAGCATAGACTTCTTGCAAATCATTGCAAGCACGCATCAAGCATAATCTTCGTGCAATCGTTGCAAGCTCGCATTCAAGCATGGAAGTCTGGCAGTCATAGCAAGCACGCATACAATAATAGACTTCTTGCAATCATTGCAAACACGCATCCATGCGTAGACTTCTTGCAGTCATTACAAGCATGCATCCAAGCGTAGATTTCTTGCAATCGTTGCAGGCACGCATCCAAACATAGACTTCTTGCAATCATTGCAAGCACACATTCAGGCATAGACCTCTGGCAAATCATTGCTAGCACGCATTCGAGCATAAGACCTCTTGCAATCATTGCGAGCAGATGTCCAGGCACAAACTTGTTGCAATCATTGCTAGCAGGCAGTTCCGGCTGGCTCAATAGATTGCTTTGGGAAAACCTGGATACTTTCCTAAATGTACATTGTAACGGGGTGCTTATTTTATAGGTATAGTTGATCCAGGGAAAATCCGATTGCCTCTCGGGGGATCAGGAAGGAATTTTTTCCCTGCTGTAGCAAATTGGGCCATGCTCTGCTGGGGTTTTTTGCCTTCCTCTGGATCAGCTGTGGGTGTAGAATTGGGTGTGTCGGGTTGGGCGATATTTATTTGTTTGATTTGTGGTTAGGACTGGATGGACTTCCGTCTTTTCCGACCTGGCTACCCATGTATCTTACCATAACTTCTTGCGTTCGTTGCAGGCACGCGTCCTGGCATAACTCCTTGAAATCATTGCAGGCACGCATCCTGGCATAACTTCTAGCAATCATTGCACACACGCATCCTAGCATAACATCTTGCAATCATGGCTAGCACGCATCCTGGGGTAACTCCTTGCAATCGTTGCAGGCACGCATCCTAGCACAACATCTTGCAATCGTTGCAAGCACGCATCTTGGCATAACATCTTGCAATCGTTGCGAGCACGCATCTTGGCATAACATCTTGCAATCGTTGCAAGCACGCATCTTGGCATAAACATCTTACAATCGTGGCAAGCATGCACCCAATCACATGTTCAAGCACAACTCCTGCAGTCTTCGCAAAGCACATGCGATAATACGAATTTCTCACAGTCACTAGGAACACATTTCCAGTGACAAACTCCCACGCAATTGTCGCAAGCACACGTTTAAATAGGATAGTTGAGTCCATCCAGCACCTGGATCGTGTCGACACACGCAACTGGCTTCTTCCTGTAACACGCTCAGGCTTTACCTAGCCAGCGTTCAGCATTTCTCATCCTTACAGGGCCCGGAGAGCCACCTGTCTTTATGGCTCATACAGCAAGATCCCCACTTCGAGGCATCCAGAGGCATCACCCATAGCCAACGGAAACGCTCGCCCATCACAACTGCCATCTTTAGGGACATGAAATCCTCGCATATTTCCCAGTCTGGTCATCCAAGCGGCCATCTACGTGGCCCTTTGTGGTTTTCCATGGCCTAGCCAATTTATTGTTGGGAGCACTGGCAGCCAGGTTCTACACAGACACTACCTGACGAATGTTCAAATCTGCAATACGGGCCATTCCCCAGGATCGATCTTTATGTCACGCCTCCTGGTCCTCCTCTCACGGACACAGGACCCTTCTCAGATCCTTAATTTAGATGCCGTGGCAATAGCAGACCTGTCAATGTCGGAAGGTTCCTTACTGCATGGATCGATGTATCGGTGTTTAAACCGTCTACGATGCCCCTGTCGCCCCCGGTAGTGACAGATGCCACAGCCTCCACAGGCTTCGCGGGAATTTTTGGCCACCACTGGTTTACAGGACCATGGCATCAGGGATACTCCTAAACCCCGGTTTACCTGGACTTCCTCCCTCTTCAGGCTATACCCGGTCATGACAGCCTCTCGTATCTGGGGTCATGTCAGGACAGGCGGTGGTTTTCACCACCGACAACTGGGCCGAGGCTCATCTGGTTATTGAAGCCAGGTCTGGACCGCTCTCAGTTGTGTCCTTCCTGCGCAGACTGCTGCAGTTAGCCCGGTGGCACCAGTTTAATGTCCATTGTATGTTCATTCCAGGCCTTTAGCAATCCCGCAGGCCAAGTTCTGCATAGTCGTCACTTGGCTCGCTACCAACTTCATTTCATCCTCCTCCTTGCAGTGTCTAAAACCCAGCAATCTGACTCCAGGATGGACGTCCATTTCTATAGAGAAGCAGGGCTTGGTATCAAGTAACCGTACTCGACTACCTACTGTCACTCCTACCGGAACGCGTAGACTCTTGTTCCCTGTTGCTTTCGTGCCAACACTTGTGTACCTGCCAGTTTCCCGAACACATGGGGTTCTTCTACACAGCCTACACCTCGACCCCGGTCCATACCCTGGACACTCTTAGTGTTTGAGCACCCTTGGCAGCATGTTGGCGTGGGTCCCAAGTCACGTCATTGAAAGACTAAGCAGTTGGGACCCTGCCTACCTCGCCCGGTACATTCCCAATCCTCGGGTGGAAATGGCACAAGCGTTCACCAAACTTGCTCAACTAATTAAGCTAAAACTAATAAACTGCACCCCTACCTGAATGTTTTGCCCCCTTATTTTGGTATACCGACCATCAGATCAGGGCACACTTCAGGTCCATTTCATGTGGTTAATCTTATGGTAGAGGCTACTTGTTCATATCCGTATCGGCCATAGGGCTTTGACCATAAGTAAGAAGGCCAGTGTGGTGGCCTGAATTTATGGGAGGAGCCCGGAGGGTATTTAACCAGCCCGCTCGCCTGTGGTCTTTGTCGGTTTCCGGTGCGCGGCACCCACCCTCCCTTCCCCTTTTCAGGGCATTTCTCAAATTCATTTCTCTTCACACATATTAATTTCTAATCTAGGGTATGCCCCCTTATTTTGGTATACCGACCATCAGATCAGGGCACACTTCAGGTCCATTTCATGTGGTTAATCTTATGGTAGAGGCTACTTGTTCATATCCGTATCGGCCATAGGGCTTTGACCATAAATATATATATATATATATATATATATATATATATATATTAATTAGTGTATATAGCATCCCAATCAGATAGATGCCTAGCTAGACCTGCATGCAAGAAAAAATGGCCACATGCACATGCGGTGCATTTTATATATCGGAAAAACAAAGCGTTAGTGACCACCTATACTACGTCGACGCGGGACTGCTTTATGCTCTGATCTGTAACCATGTGGGTCTCCATCATAGTTTTGACCCATCATTTATTTTGTTTTTTGCACTTGAGGTTATACCACAACATGAAGGAAGGGGAGATTTTGATCAAAAAAGTCTCCAACAGGAATTAAAATGGATTAACAATCAGAGAGTGACTCACTATCCTGGTTTAAATACAGCACTATCTTTTAAGCCATTTTTGTGATTTGTAATTTTTGGAATTATGTGATATCTATTGGTAGTACTGTCAGCAGCGATATATGTATATTGTAGTAGTCCCATTGAGATTCACAGAGTTACCATAAATAGATGCTTGATAAGTATATTTTCTGCTAGGCATTTTTCATACCGCTGTTATTAATGAATTTAATCATCACGGTGGGTGTATTTTTTTTTTTTTATATAATATATGGTCTAAGTTATTATGTATATTAAAATGATTATTTGATAAATAATATTTTCTTTTATATTCTTTGTTGCTGGCACCCGGTATGGTTTGCATCGGTGGAGACACACACAGCATTCTTATGTAGGTTTTATCGTGTGATCTACATATGTCCCCTGTGGGGAGGAGACCTTAATCTACCAGCTGCCTTCTCCTTTTTGGCAGCCGGGTGGTGCTGACAGCTTTTGTCGGACTTGCCAGGTTCTGGCGGCTCCAATCTTACTGTGCATGTGCTATTCAGGGGACCTCTGCACTGGAAGTGATGTCAGCGAGCATTTGTTGCTTGTTTTACTTCCGGGTGCAACCATGTGTTAAAAGGCAAGCCATGTTCCAGCCAGTCCCTGTGACTCATATTGCAGTGGCGTGGCTGGACGCATGCAGATGTACCTGGCGACCATTGTTGTTTTGACTTCAGGAGGGGTTTTTCCCCTGGCTTTAATTACCCGCTGGAATTTCAAATTTCTTTCATCACCTGACGAACCGCTGCTTGACCAATTTGGACACATTAATTTTATAAGGTAAACTGTGCTAGACCAGCTATGCTTTAATTAAGGTTTTTTTTTTGGGGATTAGTATTAGTGCGCCCCGTATACTCATGGGTATTGGTACAGTGATCTATCTATAGAGAGACGCGTTTTAGGCATGGTATGCCCACACTTTTAGCTGGCTGTACTATATACCCCCTATTAGGTAGGGTCTGCACCATATGGATGTATTTATGGCATAAGCTATGCAATTTGACTTCACTAGTACTAAATACATTATTTCCCTACACAGGGGTTATTCCCCCTGTTGAGTGTTGGGGAATTTTTTTTTTTTTCTTTGCATGCAGGTCTAGCTAGGCATCTATCTGATTAGGATGCTATATACACTAATATATATATATATATATATATATATATATATATATACATACATACATACATACATACATACATACATACATACATACATACATACATACATACATACATACATACATACATACATACACACATATATATATATATATATATATACTAATACATTTTAGATAATTTTATTCCTTCACACGGTTCAACATCCACAAAACCACTGAGGTGACTCTGGCATCGCCTGTGTTGACATGGAATGCTGTCTGTCTCTGCCATTTGCTACTTGGGTGTCAGTATTAAGATACATGGATAAGCGATGCGTATGTGGATTAATATGACATATGTAATAAATGAAGATACCTGCTTTTTGGAATTAATGTCAAATGTCTCTTTCTTGTAACTTCATATAGATGCTTAGGATATAGCCCTGAGGAAGCAGTGACTACAACTGTGAAACACGTCAGCTGTTTAATATACCCTAGCATCAGTTGTTCTGCTTTTATTAATTTGGGCAATTTGATGTACCATAAATGTTGTTTTTAATCTATGAGGTCTCTTTGTAATAAAATGAATGTCTTTCTAAACTATGTGTGTTGATATACTTACCTCTTGACAGACTAACGCATCTTGTAATGTCCCAGTTAGCCATTAGGGACAGGTCTTCGATCTGTCCTTTCTTTGCTCTTTTTTTAACCATTTATAAAGAAAAAAAATGATAGTTACAATTGTCAGCATCAGAAAACATCAGTGTAGGCTTCTTAAAAATAACAAAACACAGACCCCTGAAAAGTATTCCCACAATACTTTACAAACCTTTAGTATGGGATTTTGGGGATCTGTGTGCCATTTTTTCCTTAAAAAAGAGGAAGAAGGGATATGTAATTTGCCAACAATTAAAACCCCTTTTTTCTTGTGTATATGTTAGTGTTTAAAAAAATTTAATAAAATCACTGCTCTCGGCCACATTACATTTTTAAAAATTTATTTTGCATTAATACATGCTTCCCCAGGTAGTGCCCACCCCCATCCTTGAAAAGGATCTATCTATATATCTATCTTGTCCACTCACCAAGGGTAATGACTTGGGCTGATTTATCAAAAATGTGAATTAAACAAAAAATAAAATGAAGAAAATGGGACTGTTGGTAAATCTACCACTTCAAATATTGTTTCATCCAATTTATTGTATGCATGTGCTAATAAAATGCATAAATATCAAATATTTAATAATACTTTCATTGTATATGAGTATGGGGTAAATATTGACACTTATTCCTTTGAATGTTATCATTCCTAAGTAAGGACAATAAAAAAATAGGGACTTTTTATTTCCTGGGGGGGGAGAGAGATTTAATTACAGCACTCGGGGACAAACAAAAATATATAAAAAAAGAAATTACATACATCATCACAATGAACACAGATTAAAGGAACACAAAGATACACTATATTACCAAAAGTATTGCACAGGAATTTTAATGGCATCCCAGTCTTAATCCGTAGAGTTTAACATTGAGTTGGCCTACCCTTTGCAGCTATAACAGTTTCAAATCTTTTGGAAAGGTTGTCCACAAGGTTTAGAAGTGTGTCTATGGGAATATTTGACCATTCTTCAAGAAGTGCATTTGTGAGGTCAGACACTGTTGTGGACGAGAAGGCCTGGCTCGCAGTCTCTGCTCTAATTCATCCCAAAAGTGTTCTATCGAGTTGAGATCAGGACTCTCCATCCCCAAACTGTTCCCACAAAGTTGGGAGCATGAAATTGTCCAAAATGTCTTGGTACGCTGACACCTTAAGAGTTCCCTTCACTGAAACTAAGGGGCCAAGGCCAACCCCTGAAAAACAACCCCACACATAATCCCCCCTCCAACAAATGATTTGGATCAGTGCACAAAGCAAGGTCCATAAAGACGTGGATGAACGAGTTTGGGGTGGAAGAACTTGACAGGAGTGCACAGAGTCCTGACTCAAACTGATACAATGCCTTTGGGATGAATTAGTGCAGAGACTGCGAGCCAGGCCTTCTTGACCACATCAGTGCCTGACCTCACAAATGTACTTCTGGAAGAATGGTCAAACATTCTCATAGACACACTCCTAAGCCTTGTGGACAGCCTTCCCAGAAGAGTAGAAGCTGCTATAAGTGCAAAGGGTAGGCCAACTCAATATTGGACCCTACGGACTAAGACTGGAATGCCATTAAAGTTCATGTGCGTGGAAAAACGAGAGCTCCGCTGCGGCCTAACAGTATCCGCCGCAATCCGGACGCCTGGCACCGCGGATCGGTCTCTCCTTCATCCGCCTAACCTGTCGGAGCTGCCCTCCCTCACCTGGAGCCTTTTGGGACATCCCCGGGCGCTCCGCGGGCTCCGATCCGTCCCGGGGCTTCCACCCACGCGAGCAGCGCTCCGCCGCCATCTTGCGGCCTACCTCGATCCCGGAGCGTCCGGACGCACATCGGCTCTAAAGGGGGTCCTCTCCCGCATCATACCCACAACGGTACATCCCTGCCCTGGTCCGAGGGCCGTACGAGGCGGAATTGGAACGCTGAGGGTTTGGGGCCTGGTGATCCACAAAACTAGACGGCGGCCATCTTGGTACACCCGGAGCAGGCCGCAACCCTCCGTCCACTCGTTTGGTGCCTGTCTCTGACCCCTTCTATATTCCGCTCAAGAGACGTGAGACTGCAGTGGATCTAGGGGGGGCATCCCAGGTCCCCCCAGCAATAATCTGCCCCCGGACAGACTGGCTTGGAGACTGGAGCTGCTTGGGCCTGCTGAGTTTTTTCTGCCGCCGCTTTTCACCACTTCAGGGACAGTACCTCATGTCTTCATCTCCAGTGACTGCGGTTCGCAGTGATCCTTGCCTCCACAGCTGCTCCGTTTTCCCCCTGGACTCGCAGTGAGTACGTTACGTCCCCCCCCCCCTGCTACTGTCTGCTACCCGGTGCACTGGCCCCTCCACGGACTTTCTATTCTGTAGGGTACCCCCTTTCACTTGTCGCATTGGAACTTTTGCCACCGGGCTTCTGCATCAGTCTGAGGCACAGCAGCCCCCAGCAAGCCTACGGACTGGCTATTGACACTGCACTAGCTGCTTCTGATCCAATGCACAGCCTCCTTTCACAGTAGCAACACGCACAACTAGTCTCTAAATGTATTTTTGAGACCCCATATTAGCTCCGTTCGGGACTTCAGCCTATCTCTGAGGTATAATTGCACCAAGTTTCACTTCCCCATTTTTTATTTTTTTTACCTCATCTTCTAACCCGCAGAGCCTTGGTGCATGCCGACTAAAAAAAAAAAGGCACGGAGCACCGCCCAAAAAACTCTCACACAATACCTTCTGCGCTCTCAAGAACAAACTAGCATGGAGCGTGAAGGGTCAGTAGGGGGGCGCCTCTCCCCCGATCCGGCCTCCTCGCCTCGATTGTTGGGCCCAACCTCACCTGCTCCTTCGTTGGATAGAAGATCTCCCAGTACCCTCTCAAAGGCAGATCTAGAGGACAGTCTGGAATCCATGTACAATCGATTGGCTTCCAAGTTTCAATCAGAACTTCAGAAGACTTCTCATGCTCTTTCGCAGGAAATCTCGGCCCTGGGCGCAAGGACTGAGAGGCTAGAGACTAAACATGACGAGTTGGCGATAGCTCATAATGATCTCAGCCGAGAACATGAAACCCTATCCTCCACGGTCCAGCTTCTACAGTCTCAAATAGAAGACCTCGATAACAGAAATAGACGCAATAACTTACGCATCCGTGGTATCCCGGAGTCCGAATCTGAGCTTATTCCGGTAGTGATCAGGTTGTTTAAATCCTTGCTCCCAGACCATGAAGCTAATCTGTTCAAGTGTGACCGGATACATAGGGCTTTGCGCCCCAAACCCCCGGAAGATAAACCTCCCAGGGATATCATTCTCTGCATGAAGGACTTTTTGGTCAAAGAGGAAATTTTGAGAGCAGCCCGTAACAAACAGAGAATCACTCTTGATGACAAAGTTATCCAAATTTTCCCGGATATCGCTCCGGCGACTTTGGAGCGGAGAAGGAACCTAAAGGAGATAACCACAGTCCTGCAATCAGCCCGTATCAGGTACCGGTGGGGGTTCCCGTTTCGTCTTGTGATTCCACACAACGGCTCGACATACTCTGCCACTTCGGTCCTGGAGGGCCAGGAGATCCTGGTGAAGCTAGGACTTTTGGATGCCTCTGCGATTCGCAGACTACCCTCTACTCCCAGAGCTACACCTATTTGGCAAACTCCCCCGACCAGAAGAGACAGGCGTAGAATCAGATATGGTGTTGATGATCGGGTGGAAGATAGTCCTCGATGATGCTGTTTTTCTCTCCTTCATATGAAGGCTCAGACTGCGGTTAGCTATAGTTCCCATTGGCTGTTTATTAGCTACTCTTGTTTACATTTTTAAGGGTAGAGTGTGTTCATGTTTCTGGTTATATACTGTTTCCCCCCTCACGTCTCCCGTTTGCTCCGCGCCTCCGTCCTTTCGGGGGGCGGTGGAGCTTGCTTGAGAGAGGGGCTATGTGTTTTCCAGGTTTTCCTACCCAAACCACAAGCCATTTACAAGTCCCTAGGAGCTGTTGTATGGCTCCCCTTTCCAGTGGTCGGTTGCTTCTCTGGTGGGTGCCCCCTACCATTGCGCAACCCTACTGGTCACGAGACCTTGTTGTCTCGGTATTTGACGGTTATTTTGGTGTGGCTATGTTTTCCCACACGCTTCCACGCTTAGCTTTAATGTGGTGCCCACGGCCTTTTTCAGGCTCTGGGCCTTTTCTCTCTGATGTTTACTTTCTTTTTTTATGTTTTTTGGTTTTCTCCCTTCTAGGTCGATCATTGTCCTTGCTCTATGCTCATTCAATCACTCAGGCTCCTTTTCTGCTCAGGATTTGGGTTCTCATGCCACACTTGTTGTTATTGCACCTTATCTTATTTTTCTGTTACCCTGCTGATGATGTGGGGGTCCCCCTGTTTTTTTGGCGCCTGTTGGACGAGTATTCCCTGAGATTCTCCCCTTCCCCCCTTACCACCATATTTGATTTCTTAACTATAGTTACTAGTTTTTATTGTCCATGGCAATAACATGTGTCTCCCACAATGTCAAGGGATTTAATTCTCCTTCCAAGAGGCGTAAAGCCTTCTCCTTTTATAAAAGCCTTGGAGCTAAAATCCTTCTACTCCAAGAAACACATTTCTCCCGATCATCTCACCCAAAATTTTTCCATAAGGACTTTCCTCAAGCCTTTTACTCGCTCCACTCGTCCAAGGTCAGGGGGGCCGCCATACTCCTCCACTCCTCCCTCCCGATGGAGGTTAAGCATATCTATAGAGACCCCGAGAGCCGATATGTTATTGTTCCGGGCATTGTCCACAACAGAGAACTTACTATTGCCAGTATTTACGCACCCAATGAGGGCTCGGCTACTTTCTTTGGGTCATTTTTTGAGAAAATTTCTCAATACCACTCTCCTCACTTGATCATAGGTGGCGATTTTAATTCAGTTGCCAACGCCACTCTAGACCGCTCATCGACATCAACCACTTCTAGAGCTTTCCCGAAGTCGCTCTCTAGAGGCCTACGAGACCTGCAACTCACTGACACCTGGAGAGCCCACAACACAGGCTGTAGGGAGTACACTTTCTTCTCCCACCCGCATAACAGTTATGCGAGGTTGGACTACATATACTCCACTCCAATTATTCTTGCTAATTCTGTAGAAGCCTCCATCCACCCCTGTGTTTGGTCCGATCATCAGGCTATTTCTTTTACTACAAGGTTCATTAGGTTCGCTCCCACACCTCACTCCTGGAGATTGAATGAATCCCTTCTCTCGGACTCGGGGGTGGAAGCCCAGGTAGCTCAGTCTCTGGAAGAGTATTTTTCCTTGAATGCTCGCCCGGATATGCAGCCCTCGACTCTCTGGATGGCGCATAAAGCCGTCATCAGAGGACGTCTTATCAGTCTATCCGCAGCCCGAAATAGATCCAATAGACTTAGGATAGTGGAACTAACCAGAGAATTAGACCACTTATACAAAGACTCATCCTCATTGCATTTGGACTCTACCAGGCGTTCCATAGACCAGAAGCGCCTGGAACTTGACTCCTTGTTGTCAGCCAAGGTTGAGAAGACGCTACGCTGGGCCAAAGCTCGCAGTTTGTTATTCAACAACTCCGCATCGACTTCGTTTGCTAGGAAGTTGTCTAACACACTTCGCCCGCCCCATGTCTACCGGTTGTCTAATAGTGAGGGTTTTGTATCGTCACATCCCAGGGAGGTTCTCAAGATCTTTGAGCAATTCTATTCTAAACTCCTAGAAGCCCCCCGCATCTTTCCTTCTCCCGATGACCTTTCCTGGTTACAGGATATCCCTCTTCCGACGCTCTCCCCCTCACAAATGGAGGCATTGAATGCCCCAATTACGGTCCCAGAGATCTTAGAAGTTCTCAAGTCACTTAAATTGGGTTCGGCCCCAGGTCCAGACGGCTTTTCGGCTCTCTATTACAAAAAATTTTCCACGATTTTAGCCCCCAGAATGATGCAACTCTTCAACTCGATTCTATTAGGCGATAGCTTCCCGGAGGAAATGCTGTTAGCTAACATGTCACTGATTCCTAAACCCAATAAAAATCATAATCTACCTCAGAACTTTAGGCCAATCTCGGTTATAAATAACGACCTCAAAGTATTTAGCAGAATCTTAGCTGACAGACTGGCAAAATTTATCCCTTCCCTGATTTCCCCCTTCCAATCTGGGTTTATTCCACATCGCTTTATCACAGACAATATCCGCCTAGCTGCAAACGTTATTCAGGATGCCAACTTGTTTTCCCGTAGTCTCCTCCTGTTGAGCCTAGACATACAGAAAGCATTTGACAGTGTTACATGGAACTATTTAGACACACTTTTGCCTCTTATGGGCTTTAGGGGTAGCTTTCTGGCAGGATTCCGGGCCCTCTATAACAATCCTATGACTCGCATTAAGTTGCCTGGCTGTAGCTCAGAATTCTTCCCCATAGGTAAAGGTACTAGACAGGGGTGCCCCCTTTCCCCTTTAATTTTTGCTTTAGCCCTAGAACCCCTTGCTATTGCCCTCCTGAGACATCCTGATATTACTGGTTACACTAAGGGGACCGAAATGTACAAATTTTGCATGTATGCCGATGATGTTTTAATGTTTATTACTAACCCTCATGTATCCCTTCCCAATCTTTTTTTGACACTGTCTCACTTTGCGAAAGTCTCTGGTCTTTCCATTAATGTTTCTAAATCTGTAGCCCTCCCTATAGGCTTTACCCCCAATGATTTGGCCCTAATTAAACAAAACTACTCATTCACTTGGGCTACCTCCCACATTCCTTACTTGGGTGTGGGACTGCCCGGGAATTTCGGGGACCTCTTTGGGGTCAATTATCCCCCACTGATTATCAAACTTAAAAACACCCTTAAAAGCTGGCTCTCTTTACGTATCCCCTTCATAGGACGAATTACTGCCCTCAAAATGGTCATCCTTCCCAGGTTGCTATATTTATTTCGCTCTCTACCGGTTAGGCTCCCCAAATGTTTTCTCCTTGACCTTCAGTCCCATTTCAACAGGTTTATTTGGAACAATAGATCTCCCCGGTTTGCCAGGGGGGTACTCTACAGATCTATGAAAAATGGTGGTTTGGGGGTACCTCAGGTTTGGTTGTACTACCTCTCCTGCAGGTTCACTCAGCAAGCACAGTGGTCGATCCCTAATTCTAGAGTCCCCTGGGTGAGGTTTGAGAGTGACTCGGTCACTCCACTCTATCTCCCCGGCATTATGTGGTCAGCTAATCGCCCCCTCTTGCCTTTAACCAACCGTAATACTATAGTGGCGGATAGCCTTCTACTGTGGCACCGCTTTAAGCAGAAATACGACCTCACCCTGGGTCGCTCTATGGGTGCTTCCTTCCTGGGTGACCCTAGGTTCCCCTTAGCTTTTCTCCATCCTGATTCTTTTGGTATGTGGGTCCGGTGTGGGCTTACCCAGTTGAAGGACTTTGTGACGGGCTCTGGCTTTGTTCCTTTTTCGACTTTGCAGACCCAGCACCAACTCCCTGACTCTGAACGCTATAGATACCTGCAGATCCACCACTTCTTTCTCTCCCGGTATGGACTCCGTCCCCAGGCACAGCTCACTATCTTCGAAGACATATGCTTTAATTTCCCACGCCAAAAAGGACTGATTTCTCTGTTATATAGAGCCCTGGAGGGACAGTCGGAGTGTCAGTCCCTGCGATATAGAGCGCGTTGGGAGGAGGAGTTGGCCCTGGAGACGGGAGTGGTGGATTGGGAGGAGGGTTGGACCAATATGCGCAAATGCACCAGATCCCTAACTGTTAGAGAGACAGCTATCAAAGTTCTCACCAGGTGGTACTACACTCCGGTACGTTTACACCAGATTTATCCCCTTACTCCCCCCAACTGTTTTAGAGGATGCAATCACCCTGGCACCTTTATTCACATTTTTTGGGAGTGTGATTTAATTAGCCCTGTCTGGCAGGAGGTCTTGAGACTGATAGATGGGTTCGCTGGCCGAACACTGTCCCTCTCTTACCACCACTGTCTTCTCTTCCAGACCCCCCCTGACACCCCTAAACATTTTGTAAGGTTAGTGCACTCTATTTGTGTCGCTGTACTGTGGACTATTGCACTTCATTGGAAGTCCCCGTCTATACCCTTAGCACAGGTTCTTTCACGTATTGACCAGGTAATGCTGTCCGAAAAGATCTTTCACACTCTGCATGACTCTGAACACATTTATGACCTGAAGTGGAACCCATGGTTCCTGTTTCGCTTACTGAAGTGATCGCACCTTAGGTTTTTTTATTTTGCTTCTCTTCTCTGTTTACATTTTTTCCTCTTTTTCCTTTGTTTCTCTCTGACTCTCTTTTCCCTCTCTCTCTATCATGATTTTTCTTTGTATTTTTATTATGATGGTCAGCTCATTTAACGTGTCACTCTCTTTACTTTTATAACCTGTGGTTGGATGTAAGACCCATACAGCTATTCAGTTATCAATGGTTTGTCCTGCAGGGTTCTGTTATTTGTTTATCACCTTTTTGTAACCTTGTCATCCAACTTCTTATGCCAATGTTGTAATATGATTCCTTTTGCTGACTTTGTATTTCTGTTAATAGCTTTAATAAAACCCTTTTTTGAAAACAAAAAAAGTTCATGTGCGTGTAGGGGCAGGTGTCCCAATACTTTTGGTAATATAGTGTATCTTATCTAGGGCACCAATCAGGATATACAATTTGTTTTGTGCCCAATAAAACACGGTTGACACGTTGCTCACAATTATATACCTCATCAGGATAGAAGGTGAAATGGAAGATATACAATATAGTTGGTCACAGAAGTTTTGGTGGTCTTATTTTTGGTCTAAAATATGAAGCATATATAATCAATAACTGAATATATTACTTCCAAAAAGGACAGAGAAGACAGTCACAGAGATAGAAAACCCCTAGGTATGTCCAGTGCAAATATGGCCCCTATATATCTTTTTATTTTTCTTACTTACAAAATAGTTCTTCGCATCTAAGGAAACAGAAACTGCCCACAGGCTAAATAAAATCTTTTCTGTCCTTTTGGGATATCAAGTCATTGCTTTTATATATGGTAATTATTGCAGACCAAGAATAAGACCACTAAAACCTCCACGGTGTACTGTATGTCAGTGGTCATCAACCCTGTCCTCAGGGCCCACTAACAGGCCAGGTTTGCGAGATAATTGAAATACATCACAGGTGATATAATTTTCTGCTCAGTGATTGCAGTATTCTAGTCTGCATCTCCCCAAGGTAATACTTAAAACCTGGCCTGTTAGTGGGCCCTGAGGACAGGGTTTATGACTAGTGATGGACGAACGTTTCGCCCGGCGGTCGTTTCGCGGCGAATTTCCGACATTCGCGGTCCGCACGTTCGAACGCCTTTTTCCGTCGTTCGCCGCGGCGGACTTACGTGTTTAATGTATACAAGAACTTTAACCTTTGGTGACACGTTTATCATGTGATACAGGACAGCCAATTGAGACATGACAGCACATGGACACTTGGACATTCCCCCTAACCTATAAATACACCCGATCCGGTGGCCATTTTACATTCTTTCTTCTGTTACGATAGGGACAGGTTCCTGTGTGGAGTAGGGAGAGATAAACCACTAGCTATTTGGTACACAAAAGTTCTTTTCAGGACTGGTATAGGTGTTAGGTGTTGATAGGTTTGCTGTGCTGCTGATTCTTGCAGCAGCCTGAGTGTCTTTTGTTAGTTTAGAGAAAGGGAAAGGACGGTGTATGCTACAGGGACAGCCAGATTAGTCTTTCATCATCATCATCATCATCATCATCATTAGCTGTTACTATCAAGGTCCACAAAAGAGCTGTTCCAGTAACCACTAATCGTTCTCTTTTTTTGCCAATTTGTATAGGGACAGGAAGGAAGCAGTGTTGTCAGGCAGTGAGGGTAATTTTAAAGACTTGCTGTTATTATTAGTTCCACAAAGGTTCTTTTCAGGACTGGTATCAGTGGTACAGTAATAGGCTTGTACATGTATAATATTCTTTCTTCCAAATATAGAAAGGATATTATACTTGACTGCTGCCCTTCTGCTGCAGTCTGCTAAACATTCACAACTCACTTGTTCCACAAAAGTTCTTATAAGGACTGGTAACTTGGTATAGGGTGCTACGGTACATAGGCTTGAGTGCGGTACAGTCTGCTGTTCTGTAAGGACCGCTATCGGTCCACAATAGATAGGGTTGACGTGCACCACTGCTGACCGCTGCCCTATACTGCAGCAGTCCTTCAGCGGTATAGGGACTGACGTACAGTCTGCTAATCACTAACACACAACCTGCTTGTTCCACAAAAGTTCTTATAAGGACTGGTAACTTGGTATAGGGTGCTACGGTACATAGGCTTGAGTGCGGTACAGTCTGCTGTTCTGTAAGGACCGCTATCGGTCCACAATAGATAGGGTTGACGTGCACCACTGCTGACCGCTGCCCTATACTGCAGCAGTCCTTCAGCGGTATAGGGACTGACGTACAGTCTGCTAAACACTAATACACAACCTGCTTGGTCCACAAAAGTTCTTATAAGGACTGGTAACTTGGTATAGGGTGCTACGGTACATAGGCTTGAGTGCGGTACAGTCTGCTGTTCTGTAAGGACCGCTATCGGTCCACAATAGATAGGGTTGACGTGCACCACTGCTGACCGCTGCCCTATACTGCAGCAGTCCTTCAGCGGTATAGGGACTGACGTACAGTCTGCTAAACACTAATACACAACCTGCTTGGTCCACAAAAGTTCTTATAAGGACTGGTAACTTGGTATAGGGTGCTACGGTACATAGGCTTGAGTGCGGTACAGTCTGCTGTTCTGTAAGGACCGCTATCGGTCCACAATAGATAGGGTTGACGTGCACCACTGCTGACCGCTGCCCTATACTGCAGCAGTCCTTCAGCGGTATAGGGACTGACGTACAGTCTGCTAAACACTAATACACAACCTGCTTGGTCCACAAAAGTTCTTATAAGGACTGGTAACTTGGTATAGGGTGCTACGGTACATAGGCTTGAGTGCGGTACAGTCTGCTGTTCTGTAAGGACCGCTATCGGTCCACAATAGATAGGGTTGACGTGCACCACTGCTGACCGCTGCCCTATACTGCAGCAGTCCTTCAGCGGTATAGGGACTGACGTACAGTCTGCTAAACACTAATACACAACCTGCTTGGTCCACAAAAGTTCTTATAAGGACTGGTAACTTGGTATAGGGTGCTACGGTACATAGGCTTGAGTGCGGTACAGTCTGCTGTTCTGTAAGGACCGCTATCGGTCCACAATAGATAGGGTTGACGTGCACCACTGCTGACCGCTGCCCTATACTGCAGCAGTCCTTCAGCGGTATAGGGACTGACGTACAGTCTGCTAAACACTAATACACAACCTGCTTGGTCCACAAAAGTTCTTATAAGGACTGGTAACTTGGTATAGGGTGCTACGGTACATAGGCTTGAGTGCGGTACAGTCTGCTGTTCTGTAAGGACCGCTATCGGTCCACAATAGATAGGGTTGACGTGCACCACTGCTGACCGCTGCCCTATACTGCAGCAGTCCTTCAGCGGTATAGGGACTGACGTACAGTCTGCTAAACACTAATACACAACCTGCTTGGTCCACAAAAGTTCTTATAAGGACTGGTAACTTGGTATAGGGTGCTACGGTACATAGGCTTGAGTGCGGTACAGTCTGCTGTTCTGTAAGGACCGCTATCGGTCCACAATAGATAGGGTTGACGTGCACCACTGCTGACCGCTGCCCTATACTGCAGCAGTCCTTCAGCGGTATAGGGACTGACGTACAGTCTGCTAAACACTAATACACAACCTGCTTGGTCCACAAAAGTTCTTATAAGGACTGGTAACTTGGTATAGGGTGCTACGGTACATAGGCTTGAGTGCGGTACAGTCTGCTGTTCTGTAAGGACCGCTATAGGTCCACAATAGATAGGGTTGACGTGCACCACTGCTGACCGCTGCCCTATACTGCAGCAGTCCTTCAGCGGTATAGGGACTGACGTACAGTCTGCTCACTTCCTTGACCCAAAAAAGCACACCGTACTATATGCCCCTACCCTCCTCTTTGAAGAGGTTGAGCGGTGTCATATTTCTACTGGGGCTGCTTATGATATCCCTGTGCTGTGCTGACTTCCTCCTGGGGGTTCTTATTATGAAGGGATCACACTATCCCTGTGCTGTGCTGACTTCCTCCTGGGGGTTCTTATTATGAGGGGATCACACCATCCCTGTGCTGTGCTGACTTCCTCCTGGGGCTGCTTACGGTGCTGCTGTCAGTGCTGTATGTCACGGTGCTGCTGTCAGCGCTGTATGTCACGGTGCTGCTGTCAGCGCTGTATGTCACGGTGCTGCTGTCAGCGCTGTATGTCACGGTGCTGCTGTCAGCGCTGTATGTCACGGTGCTGCTGTCAGCGCTGTATGTCACGGTGCTGCTGTCAGCGCTGTATGTCACGGTGCTGCTGTCAGCGCTGTATGTCACGGTGCTGCTGTCAGTGCTCTGTATTACGGTGCTGCTGTCAGATGCCTCTATCACGGTGCATGTGTCATTCCGGTATGTCACGCTGCTGGTGATCATCTCCTGCACCCTCTTCTTTGCCTACCCTGGTCCCTGACCTTCCCTCTCCTCCATTGCCTTCATTAGCTCCATAGTCCTGAATTGTTAGAACAATTTCCCAAATAAAATAAAAATGCTTGTAGTTATCGATCCCAAATTCACCTCATACATGTATTATGTCATTGTCCAGATGGTGGGACTACGTTTTACCCCCTAATAATTACCACGTGGCCGCAAATTCGACATGAAGGTTTGCAAAGTTCGCCTCCCATTGAAGTCAATGGGGCCCGCGGCGAACGTTCGGTTTCGCGAACGTTTGGGTCCGTTCGCATTTCGCTTTCGCGAAACGTCCCGTCGGAAGTTCGTCCATCACTATTTATGACCACTGCTGTATATCTTCTATTTTGCCTTCAGTCCTGGTAAAGCATATACAATTGTGCAGAATATATCGACCACCATTTATTGGGTGAAATAGTGTAAAAACAATGTTTATACTCTAACTGGTGACCTGAAAGATATTTTGCGTGTTGGGTTGGGTTGTGTCTATCGAGCTGATATATATAATTTCTATTTTTTTTTTTATATCAACACATTATATTGTTTTTCTTTTTGTATATTTGGATATGTTGTGTATGTCTGTGAGTGCTGTAACTAAAAGTCCCATAAAATCATTATCTTTAGGTATAATACTTTAACATATTTACTATAATATACCTGCAAGCAATTAAAGAATAAAATCATGTTGCTTTTTCTCTTTATAATTCTCTTTATATTACTTCTTGTAATAGCTCTCCAAGACTATTTTTTAAAGTGGACATATACTGTACACATTTGTGCTTCTTGAAAATGTGCATTAGAAGATAGCCGAGGTTAAGAATGCCTATTTTCACACATTATTAACTCAGAAGGTAGTAAATAATGGGTTAAGGAGAAATGTAATTATATTCAGGTGATTCACTGATGTCCTACTTCAACGCTCCTAGAAATTGATTGGTTGTACAGGAGCTTTAAAACGTGTAAACACATTAGATGCCCTGTCTATGCAAATGGCAAATTGTGTAGAGTGAGACATGTGTAACATATCTCACAGACAGGAGCTTATAATCCTGTTCATTAATTTTATCACTAACATAAACTTTTAATATGCATATGATCAGTATATTGGACTTCCAGGGCAGCTTAAACTGATTGTAACCTATAATTACTGTTCCAGTACTTGATTATAGTAATCTGATTGCAATTATTCAGTGATTTTAATACAGGCCCCAAGCTACATAACAATAATTCAAGTGCAGCGATTGGGAACATGTTTCTGTTTGGCTGTGAAATGATGTTTTAATCCACACTAATTCAGGGATCTGGCTTTTTGTACATGCAATTAAGACTCATTTATGCATTCCAGCAGAATCTCCATGGTTTAACTTGAATTTCAGTGTACAGAATATTAAAAAGGCCAGATTTATCAAGCGGTGTAAAGAAATTCTTAAATCCCAATGCAGTTTATGAAACTAGTCTACTATATTTGCAATCTTGTTCAAAGTATGTAAAATGAAAACACTCCCAGAATGGTTATGCTGCCATTATTGGAGTGTCAAAAAATGGGAATTAAATATTGAGAGTGCAGACTTGCAGAATCTACTATGATTATCATTTTTTTTTATTGGCAACCCTATTGTCACCTAGAAATTATTGTTAATTTTTTTTAGTTGATGTTTTTAATTTTTAATGTTTACCTGTCATACCACCCATGACACTGGTCTTCTCTCTCGCCAAGAGCTACAGCCTTCAGCAACCAACACATTTCTAGGAGTGTCAGGTCCTCCACTGTGTGCTCTGGTCCCTACTATCAGCTGCTGGGTCATTACAGGTACAATAGTGATATTCTGAAGAATTTTCCATAAGTTTAGCTCTTCAAAAGAACCCAGCATTTTTGTATGCTTTCAATGCTTAGCAATTTTCAAATATGAAACTAAAAACTTTCCCACAAGCCAAAGTTTTTCAAAATACAAAACTCTATTGTTGCTCCAGATTATATAAATTCCCTAATTTATGAAATCAAGTAAAACTGTTTCTCTAAATACAGTTGGTTTCTTATTTAAAATTCTTCAACCTAAAAACTATCTTAAGTTTTAGCAATGCTGGACATCTTTAGTGGTATGGTACCTGCTGTTTAGTAATGTTTAGCAATTAATTGGGCCATACCATGACCCTATGCAGACAAAATTGTGCAGCGTATGTCTGTGCCCTCTCAACAAGGTATCATCCCTATATTCTGAAGAAAAAATTACTACCGTGGGGAAAAGCGAGGGTTTGGGACTTTGCAATACAATACAAAATATATTGTTAGATGAGGTTGTAACTATAAGCAAAAAAACAATAAAATTGCTAAATTGTATTGAACAAGTTTAAAATGAGCCTATTAACTTTAAAATGGTCTCAGGGACCATGTGGTGTATAAAAACAACCAATGAACATAATAAAAAGTGGTATTGTGAAGCATATAAACACATGTGCACAATCAGAGTAAACATGTATAGGATAAGTTAAATTGATACACCATCAATGGAAACCGCAATGTGTTTCAACTAATCAAAGTCTTCCTCAGGGGGTTGACATTGGTTGGTGGTTAACACAAATCTCTGCAACAGATACATGAATCAATATATAATCAACAGAAAAAAAAACAAAAAAAAACACTGTGCTTAAGTAGAAGAAAGAGATTGCAGCACTCAGAGACAAGATACACACTCCAAACAGATAGTAGAAAACAGTGTAGCTCTAAAGAAACCATACACCATATTAAAAAGGATCAAAAGCAATAATGGTATATACCTATACAATGGGAGAAGTTGTGCAATTATAAATTCATTGAAAGACATGTGAGCTTAAAAGAAAAATGTCCATAGGGGCAGATTCACAGAAAAGAGTGCTCTGTAAGGACACCGCAGGTGAAGAGGAAAATATGTGATGATGAACCACAGAGGAGAAAAGAGATGATCCTGCTTCACACCCATTGTGAGTAATACAAACTGCTTACCAAAGGTAAATGAGCACTGAATTGCAGATGGTCAGACTGGGCATATGGAATTAAGGTCTCCTTCAAACCATATGTGGCTACATCTGCTCACACTGCTCCACCGTTACTCAAAAAGAAAAGCAAGAAGGCACTTCCATAGTGCAGTATATAAAAAAAAAAAAATTATTGATAAGAATAAAGATTGCACTTACGAGAATCTGAGAAAAAATCTGCATTAAATAAAATCTGAACATGTGGGATTGCATTGTTCCTACAGGCTTACCTCTGGGCTCACTCGTACATCAACCACTCAGGATAAGATCACGTGATGAAGTCACTGTCATAGGCCACATCCTACATGTTTCGTCACAAAGAACATCGTTTGGAGATAGACTGAAGTAACCTATCCCCTACCCCGATGACATTCTTTGTGACGAAATGGGGTCCCTTAAAGTTTACTAAATACATACTGTTTAATTTACATTCTACTTCTGTATGTGGATGATGACACTGTAAATATTTTAATTAGACATGTGCAATTTGTTTTGTTCCAAATTAATTTTTTGATGAAATTCAACAAATTTGGAAACATTTGAATTAACGAAAACCCATTTAACAAATTTTTCCCCAAAAAAATTGAAAATTCGTAAATGCATAAATTCATAAATCCGTAAGTTTGAAAATCAGAAAATGTGAAAATGTGAAAACCCAAAAATTTGAAAATCAGAAATAATAACTAACTAACTATAATAATAACTAGAGCTGTATGTGTAATCGTTAAGAATCATACTCAATTCTACTCCCCTCCTGATCTTAAAACAGCATTTCCCAATTCTATGTAACAAGTGCAGAAAGTTCTCTGTTCATTTCTGACAGCTGACAAAAAAAAAAATCCAGGCAGCCTGCCAAGTTTATCTCAATATTGCCAATAACTATAAACAAAGTAACATTTCATTCTTAGATCAAAGGAATAAACTTTAGTCTGCAAATGAGGTCAGTTTACCCACATAAAGACTAAATCTTTTTCTGATACTTGCTGCTTAACCACTTAAGGACCACCTCACATGATATACGTCAGCAGAATGGCACGGCTGGGCACAAGCACGTATAGGTATGTTGCCCTTTAAGAGCCCAGTCGTGGGCTGCGCGTGCGCCCCCAGTGGCATACTCACGACCCAGTCCTGAGCTCCGTGACCGTGGCCCTGGGGCCCATGGACCCGATCGCTGCCAGTGTCCCGTGGTAAGTGTAAACAAACCTCTCCCCGTGCTTCCTAGTGAGCTTGTCACTGATCGTCTGTTCGCTGTCATAGGGAAAGATGATCACTGATGTCACATGCCAAGCCACGCCCCCTACATTAAAAAAATTAGGTCACACTTAACCCCTAAATTGCCCCCTAGTGTTAACCCCTTCACTGCCAGTGACATTTTTACAGTAATCAATGCAGTTTAATCGCACTGATTGCTGTATTAATGCCAATGGTCCCAAAAATGTGGCAACATTTTCCGACGTGTCCGCCACAGTGTTGCAGTCACAATAAAAATTGCTGATCGCCGTCATTACTAGTGAAAAAAAATTATTAATAAAATGCCATAAAACTAACTTTTGCGCAAACCAATCAATAAACGCTTATTGCGATTTTTTTTACCAAAAATATGTAGAATAATACATATCGGCCTAAACTGAGGAAAAAAAATGTTTTTTATATATTTTGTGGGGATATTTATTATAGTAAAAAATATTGCATTTTTTTTTCAAAATTGTTGCTCTATTTTTGTTTATAGCGCAAAAAATAAAAACCGCAGAGGGGATCAAATACCACCAAAAGAAAGCTCTATTTGTGGGGAAAAAAAGAACACCAATTTTGTTTGGGAGCCACGTCGCACATCTGTGCAATTGTCAGTTAAATGGAAGCAGTGCCGAATTGCAAAAAGCGGCCTGGTCCTTTAGCTGCAAAATAGTCTGGGGCTTAAGTGGTTAAAAGTTAAACTCCTACTTAGAACCCCCAAACATTATATATATATATATATATATATATATATATATATATATTTTAGAAGAGACCCTAGAGAATAAAATAGTGGTTGTTTCAATATCTTATGTCACACTGTATTTGTCTTTCAAGCGCAATTTCTTTTGAAAAAATAAACTTTAATGAATTTAAAAAACAATAAAGTTAGCCCATTTTTTTTTTTCTAAGCAAAAAAATTGTGATTCTCATTTTAGCCAGAATCGTACAGCTTTAATAATAACTATTACTAACTATTAAATTATAGGTATTGGAATTTCCTTTCAAATTTGGCTTTTAGTGAACGTAGCGAATACAAATTTATCAAAAGCTATGAATTATCTGAAATAATGAATGCCACATCTAAACAAATGGAATGTAATAAATTAATAATAAAAATAAAAACATTTTATTATTATTATTTATTATTATTAATTTGTTGCATTCCATTCATTTAAATGCGGCATTCGTTATTTTGGATAATTCATAACTTCAGATAATTTCGTATTCTATACATTCAAAAAGGAAATTCCAATACCTATCATTTAATAGTTAGTTATTCGTTTCTGATATTTTCATTTCGGATTATCGAATTTACCAATTTTTCGAATTTACAAATTTAAGAATTAACAAATACTGCATCTAAATGAATGGAATATAATGAATTTGAATTTTTCAGAAGTTACGAATTTATTCGAAATAACGAATTTTGATCATAACGAATGACCCGAAAAAACCCAATAAACCAAAAAACGAATGAAGTGAATATGAAAACGAACACATTTTTTCAGCAGTGCACATGTCTAATTTTAATACAGCTGTCACATGACTCAGCTCTTTCTCAGCCTGTTTGCCAGGAAACATAAGCAGGAGGAACTTTTAGTCTTCCGCTGCCTGGTCACATGTTCAAAATAAAAAATAGCCGTTGGAATACGGAGTAAACATAAATAATTAATATGAATAAACTGTTTTAAATCATCATTAAAATATATATTAGAAATCCAATCTTTAATATTTTTTGGCAATAATATGGTGTAGGCGAATTTCTACCAGTCACAGACTGTGTCATGCCCCTCCAGCCTGTGTCCTAGAATAAAGGAGAGGTTAATCCAACACTAATATACACTTAATCTCCCATTGTGTTTAGCTGGTTAGTGGGCATAGATGAGGAGGGAGGGAATGGGCTGTCATTTACTACTGTTTATAAACACATGTGTGTGACTCTATAATCACATGGGCTGCTCAGATGTGATAGGGAGGAAATGTTCAGCATAGAAACTCACTGAAAACTGAGCCTGTGCAGAGTTGCCACCACAGCTGCAAAATCCCTAGCTGAATTGAGGACATCAACAGAAGGTGATTATAGAGAGCAGCAGGATCAACCAGGTTTATTGCAGAATACAGAAAACAAATCTAACTGAGTGAGTACAAAGAGCATGTAATACACCATTTATTAAAAGTTTTTTATTATGTGGATTTAGTGACACTTTAAGTATTCTCAGGACCTAGATGTTAAACATTGTGACATAAACAAGCTATGTTTATGAAGGCAGGATTGGACTCATGCATTTTGGTATTGAATGCTTTACCGTGTTACTTCAGTTTCTACAGTAAATTTAAAAACAAATTGCTCTGTCCATAAAAAAACCTGGACTGCAAGAAATTTTACAAACTACTTATGCTTGGTTCGTGGGAAAGCAGGCCTCTCTATATAAAGCATAACTCTTGTGTTCAAACTTTCCAAGCTGTTTTCATATTATAAGATAAGGAAAAAAATGCTTTGTTCATTATTATTTTTTTTTTATTGCTATTGATCTTGGAACTTTATGTTTCTACAACCCCCTGATATATCTTTAGTGCCAGGTGAGAAATTTTCATTTTCCCATTGTTGCATGGGGACATGTAGACAAAATTGAATGTTGTGACTATATAATAATAACATAATCCACTGAAGGTAACTCTAGATTTTAGACAGATCATTGTGGCAATAAACAAAATGTGATTATAGTTTGTTAGGCAATAAATACTATTCATGAAATGTTTATTCTTTAACTGCTTTGCAATTAAAATCATATGTCATTATTTTCTCTAGGTTTAAACCTTTAGGGGTTGATTTACTTAAACCAAAGAGTGCAAAATCTGGTGCAGCTCTGCATAGTAACCAATCAGCTTCCAGTTTTTTTTTTTTTGTCAAAGCCTAATTGAACAAACTGAAGTTAGAAGCTGATTGACTACCATGTACAGCTGCATCAGATTTTGCACTCTCCAGTTTTAGGAAATCAACATAAAGAACAAAAAGGGGTGCCTCTAAGTGCAATATGATAAAAAAGGATTGTTTAATGATAATCAATCGGCCAAATGGCAACTCACGTATCAGTAGTGAGAAACAGGCATGGGTTAAAGGGATTGTAAAGTGAGTTAAAAAAAACAAACAAACATGTTATACTTACCTGCACTGTGCAGCTCGTTTTGCACAGAGTGGCCCCGAACCTGCTCTTCTGGGGTCTCTCGGCGGCTGTCTCGGCTTCCTCCTACAGGTGCTTCTCATGTTCATGTGAGCTCCCTCGCATGGTGAGAAGCATCTGCGGGCGCGCTCCCGTGATACAGCCGCGATATAGCTGCTCGCTGTATCACACGGCCCCGCCCCCCGGCGATCCGCGTCAGTGGATGTGATTGACAGCAGCGCGAGCCAATGGCTGCGCTGCTTTCCATCCATCCACTCCAGCCAATCAGCGGCCAGGCTGAACGGTGGAAGGGACGTCGGGGGACGAACGCGGGACTTTCGAGGAGTGAGGTAAGTAAAACGGGGGGGCTGGGGGCACCGGGACTGTCAGATGTTTTTTCACCTTACTGCATAGAATGCATTAAGGTGAAAAAACATTTACCGTTACAACCCCTTTAATCATAGTGTGGAGTGTATAATCACTCTGCATCCAGGTATGTAACCTTGGTGTGGTCGTCCTGGAATGCTCAGAATGTACTGGATGAGATTAGGGGATCTAGATGTAGTTGTCAGCTGAATCGGAGTCTGCTGAGCCGGAGCGAGCGTATCCTGAAGTCTGCAGTAAACCCTGCCGGTCTGTGACTCGGTGGCAGCGTGCGGGTCACCTTGGAGTGCACTCAGTGTAGTCTGGGACCTGAAGTGACGTTGGGCGTATCAGATGCGACCAGATTTGTCTGACAACTAAATCTGGATCCCCTAATCTCATTCAGCACACTCAGCATTCCAGGACCGCATCGAGGTTGCACCCTTGGATGCAGAGTGACCATACACTCCACACCATGATTAACCCATGCCTGTTTCTCACTACTGATATGTGAGTAGCCATTTGGCTGATTGATTATCATTAACCACTTGACCACTGGGCACTTAAACACCCTTAATAACCAGACCAATTTTCAGCTTTCGGTGCTCTCACATTTTGAATGACAATTATTCAGTCATGCAACACTGGACCTATATGAAATTTTTGTCCTTTTTTTCACACAAATAGAGCTTTCTTTTGGTGGTATTTAATCACTGCTCGTTTTTTTATTTTTTGTGCTATAAAAGAAAAAAGACAGAAAATTCTGTAAAAAAAATAATTTTTCTTCGTTTTTGTTATAAAATTTAGCAGATTAGTAATTTTTCTTCATAAATTTTGGCCAAAATTTATACTACTACATATCTTTGGTAAAAATAAGTACAAATTGGTGGATATTATTTGGTCTTTGTGAAAGTTATAGAGTCCACAAACTATGGTGCCAATATCTGAAAATTGATCACACCTGAAGTACTGACGGCCTATTTCAATTCTTGAGACCCTAAGGCTCGGTTCACACAAGGGCGACACAACTTCAGGACGACTTTGTGAGGCAACTTGGAGACGACTTGAACACGACTTAGACACGACCTGGGGCGACTTACAAGTCGCCCCAGGCCAGGCGACTTTTGCCGAGGTCAATCAGAGAATGAGCTCTGAAGGGGGAACTCCACGCCGAATTTATGAAAAAAAATTGGCATGGGTTCCCCCTCCGAGAGCATACCAGGCCCTTAGGTCTGGTATGGATTCCAAGGGGAACCCTCTACAGCGAAAAAACGGCGTGGGGGTCCCCCCCAGATCCACACCAGACCCTTATCCGAGCACGCTACCCGGCCGGCCAGGAAAGAGGACGAGCGGACGCCCCCCCCTCTCTCCGGCCGCAATGCCAGGGACACGCTGCGCGGCGACTTATATAAGGACAAGGGGCGGGGTCATCGGTTGATGTCACATGGGTTGATGTCACATGGGTTGATGTCACGTGGCGACAGTCCCAGCATCCTCCAGGACTGTGACATCGTAAGGGGGCGGGGTCACCATGTGACATCAACCCATGTGACATCAACCGATGACCCCACCCCTTGTCCCTATATAAGTCGCCACGCAGCGCGTCCCTGGCATTGCGGCCGGAGAGAACGTCGAGTCAACATCTCCAGGAGAAGAAGAAGAAGAAGAAGAAGAATGGAAGGCGGCGGCGGTGACGGCGACAGAAGAACGGGCCACCGCCTGTAAAAGAGCTATAAGAAGGCGCGGTGGCCCGGCAGAAGAACCGAAGAGGGGGACAAGACCCCCGAAGTCGGAAGAAGAGGGCAGCGGCGAGGAAGAAAGCAAAAGAGCTAGAAGAAGATAGCGGAGGAGTCCGGCGAGAAGACCCCCGAAGACGGAAGACCCCCGGAGCTGTGCAATAAACTATTTTATCTTGTGTGTTGTGTTTTTTTTGTACTTTATTTTATAGGTGAATGGGTAGGGGTACATTGTACCCCATACTCATTCACATAGGGTGGGGGGCCGGTATCCGGGGGCCCCCTTATTAAAGGGGGCTCCCGGATTCCGATAAGCCCCTCACCCGCAGACCCCGACAACCAACGGCCAGGGTTGTCGGGAAGAGGCCCTTGTCCTCATCAACATGGGGACAAGGTGCTTTGGGGTGGGGGGGCCGCACGCCCCCCTCCCCCAAGGCACCCCCCCATGTTGAGGGCACGCGGCCTGGTACGGCTCAGGAGGGGGGGCGCCCGCTCGTCCCCACCCCCTTTCCTGGCCGGCCGGGTAGCGTGCTCGGATAAGGGTCTGGTATGGATCTGGGGGGACCCCCACGCCGTCTTTTCGGCGTAGGGGGTTCCCCTTGGAATCCATACCAGACCTAAGGGCCTGGTATGCTCTCGGAGGGGGAACCCACACCAAATTTTTTTCATAAATTTGGCGTGGAGTTCCCCCTTCAGAGCTAATAATTCTGTCAAAGTCGCCTCCGTATAGACAGAGATCCGACTTGGAGGCGACCTCCATTGAAATCAATGGGTACAAGTCGCCTACAAGTCGGATTGAAGTAGTACAGGAACTTCTTTTGAAGTCGGAGCGACTTCAGTAGCGTGCATTAAGACGGCTCTCATTCACTTACATTGATTTTTAAATGTTGTCCGACCTGAGGCGACTAAGGGCGTCCTGAAGTCGGATCTGAGTCGCCCCTGTGTGAACCGAGCCTAACATGCCAGAAAAAGTACAAATACCCCCCAAATGACCCCTTTTTGGAAAGAAGACATTCCAAGATATTTAGTAAGAGGCATGATGAGTTTTTTGAAGTTGTCATTTTTTTCCACAATTCTTTGCAAAATTAAGATTTTTTTACTTTTTTTTTTCACAAAATTGTCATATTATCTGTTTATTTCTCACACACAGCATATGCATACCACAAATTACACCCCAAAACACATTTTGCTATTACTCCTGAGTACGGCGATACCACATGTGTGAGATTTTTACACAGTGTGGCCACATACAGAGGCCCAACATGTAGGGAGCGCCATCAGGCGTTCTGGAGCATCCAGGCCAATTCTGACATTTCTCTCCTACATGTAAAAATCATCATTTATTTGCTAGAAAATTACATAGAATCCCAAAACATTGTATATGTTTTTTTAGCAAACACCCTGGAGAATACAATGGTGATCATTGCAACTTTTTATCTCGCACAGTATTTGCGCAGCAATTTTTCGAATGCTTTTTTTTGGAAAAAAAAACAATTTTGTGCTTAAAAAAAACACAGTAAAGTTAGCCCAATTTTTGCATAATATGAAAGATGAAGTTACGCCGAGTAAATAGATACCTAACATGTCACTCTTCAAAATTGCACACGCTCGTAGAATGGCACCAGACGTCGCTATTTAAAAATCCCCATAGGCGACGCTTTAAATTTTTTTTACTGGTTACATGTTTTGAGTTACAGAGGAGGTCTAGGGCTAGAATTATTGCTCTCGCTCTAACGTTCGCAGCAATACCTCACATGTGTGGTTTGAACACTGTTTTAATATGTGGGCGGGACTTACTTATGCGTTCGCTTCTGCATGCAAGCACATGGTGACAGGGGCACTTTAAAAAAAAATGTTCTCTTATTTGTTCATTTTACTTTTTTTTTCCATTTAAGTTTTTTATTGAATGTAAGTGGTATAACAGGTCATTGAGGTACAACCTTACAGACAAAATAACATAGTATCAAAAGCGCAAACATGTCATACAAATTCCAAAAAGATCTTAGCAATAACAATTGTAAGGGGCATATGACATATGATAGCGTTTACATGAGAGATTTGTCCTGAATGGCCAAAGGTAATAGTTGCATAGACAGTGCAATAGGATCTTTCGTATTCAGTAATCGTGGGTTAGTATTTGTAGACTATCGGGGTCTAAACAGATTCTTATTCAGATAAGTACGTCACAAAAGTCTGTAGGGTGTTTGTCGTAAGGTAGGGTTGGTAGATGTCTGTCTGGGGATCGGTCCAGAGTTGTGTGGGTCTCACGTGTCTCATGTTTTGTGGAGGCATTTAGGTAACCAGGCCAGCTGGTTTCTTTGATTGTACCTGTTGGATGAGTAAGGGGGGAGGGGAATTGGGTGAGGGGAGAGTGGTGTAAGGCGGAAGTCTTTCGCATTTAAGAATTCGATTTGTAAAAGAGGTTTCCATAGGGTTAGGATGTAGGAGCAGATGGGAGGGGGGAGGGGGAGGGAGAAGCCGGACGGGTCCGGAGGGGGCAAAAGCCGCCAATCTAGCCCCGGACTTCGACCGGCTTCCCCCACCCCCCCATGTGTTTTGTAAGCGTAAAGTCTAGGGGGGTACGGGGTTGCGCCTGCTCAGTTGGTGTTTAATTGCATAGTGCGTGTGTATTCTGGAGTCGATTTGAAGTGGGACCAGCAGGCCCAACGCGCATTGTGTTTAGCAATGTTCTCCTGCGAGATGGCTATGAGTTCTTCCATTTCAGCAGTTCTATTGATCCTCATGAACCATTCTTTGATTGATGGAGGCCTAGATGTGCCCCAAAGGACAGGGATGCACAGTTTCACTGCATTCAGCAGGTGCATTGTTAAGGACCTAAAATATGTTCGTCTAGATAGGGTGGTGTGATGTAGTAATAGTTGTGCGGGGGTGAATTCCTAAGGGTATGTAGTTATCTTTGACGTTAAGTTGTGGACCTCCTGCCAGAACTTTTGAAGTGTGGGACATGACCACCATATGTGGACGTGGGAGCCAGGTTTGGATTTGCATCGCCAACATAAGTTTGAGGTGGTCGGTGAATATTTGTTGATGAGGGTTGGGACTCTATACCAGCGGTTGAGAATTTTGTATCCATTTTCTTGAGTGGATACGTTTATTGAGCCCTTGAGAGTGTATTCAAATATTTGTTCCCATTGGTCTTCTGTGATGGAAATCGCAAGAGCTTTCTCCCAATAATGGCAGTTTTTGTGTTTCCTTGGATGTTTACTAAAAAGGATCTGATATATGTAGGAAATCAAGTGTCTTTGTGGTACAGACTCCGAGCATAGTGCTTCAAATGGAGTAAGTGATCTGGTCCAATGTGGCCTGTAGTTAGGGTCTGAGAGGAAATGCTGTATTTGCAAATATGGCCATAGAGGGAATTTCTGATCCTTCATTTGTGCAGCTAGCCTTTCTCGTGATGTGAGGGAGTTTCCCTGGAAGAAATGCTTTACTCTCATGTGATTGTGTGGCCACACAGAAGCTAGAAAATTTGGGGACATTCCGGGAGGGAAATCTGGGTTGGCTCGGACTGGAGTCATAGGGCCCGGTATTGTTGCTAGTTGCGAGTTGGAGCATGCTTTGTGGAAGCAACGCAGAGCGGGGCCTATAAGGATGTGTGTGGAAGCTGTGTTCGGGACGCGATTGGCTGGTAGCCACGGTGCTGTCGCTAGGGGTGTTTCTGCTAACTGTTCTTCTAATTCTACCCATTTTTTAGTGGATGCATGGAGGTTCCAATCCACTACTCTAGTAAGCAAGCAGGCCCTATAGTAATTCGGCAGGTCGGGAAGACCTATGCCCCCTCTAGACGTGGGAGTTGCAAGAAGTTCAAATTTTATGCGGGGGCGCTTATTGCGCCAAAGGAATTTGGAGCACAAGGTTTTAAGTGTAGTAAAGAAGGCTGGTGGTAGGTGGATAGGAACGGCCTGCATGACATAAAGAAGTCTGGGTAGAATATTCATTTTAAGAACTGCATCTCAACCGAACCAAGAGAATGAGGGATTATCCCATTTATTTAAGTCTCTTTTAATCGTGTGTAGTATTGGTAAGAAATTTAAAGAGTACAGGTCTGTCAGTTGAGTTGGGAGTTGGATCCCAAGGTATGATATAGCCTTGGGATTCCAAGAGAAGGGAAAGTTGGCTTGGCATAACGCTACTGTCTCTGCTGGTAAGGAAACGTTTAGGGCATAGGATTTATCGAAGTTTTTTTTAAGATTGGAAATAGCTTGAAAGTCTCTAAAGTCCTTCAGAAGATTTGGAAGGGAGATATGGGGTTCTGAAAGAGAAAGTAGTATGTCGTCAGCGAAAGCAGAAACTTTGTACTCGCATTTCGGGGTAACAATACCTTTAATGTTGGAGTTGCTTCGGAGACGGTTAAGAAATGGCTCCAAGGTGAGTACATATATGAGTGGCGAGAGGGGGCAGCCTTGGCGCGTCCCATTCCTGACTGGGAAGGCATTCGACAGGTGACCGTTGGCTTTCACTTGTGCCGCGGGATGTGCGTAGAGTGCGAGAATTAATTTGAGCATCTTGTCACCTAGACCTGTCGATCTGAGGGTCTCAGACATGTAATCCCAGGCCACTCTGTCGAATGCCTTCTCTGCATCCAAAGAGAGGAAGAAGCCTTTCTGATTGGAAGCCTTTAGGTATGAATGAATGTTAATAGCTTTGATAGTATTATCTCTGGCTTCCCGGCCAGGAATGAAGCCCACCTGGTCAGTGGATATAAGTCGCGGGATCAGCGGGAGAAGGCGGTTGGATAGGATTTTGGCCAGAATTTTTGTGTCCACGTTAAGGAGAGATATTGGGCGATAGTTAGAGATGAAGGTGTGGTCTTTCCCTTCTTTTGGCAGTACAGTTATGTGAGCTTCTAAAAGGCGATGTGAGGGAGTATTTCCTAATGCAATGGAATTTAGTGCGGTTAAGAGAGGGCTGCTAAGAATGTTCAGGAATGTTTTGTAGTATACCGTGGTGAAGCCGTCCGGGCCTGGGCTCTTGCCGTTTTTCATCTGCCTGAGTGCTTGGGTGAGTTCCTCCCCGGAAATTGTTTTTTCCAAGGATATGGCTGTTTCTTGGGATATTGGTTTGGGCGCGTATAGTGTCAGGAAGTCCCTGATGGTGGAAGTCCTGTGTTCTTGTGTATTTTGCTGAGGATTCGGTTGGGCTATGTTGTAAAGGGTGCGGTAGTATCGTTCGAAGCATGCTGCTATATCTCTGTTATTTGTGGCTAGAGATCCATCAGGATTCTTAATTTGCCGAATAGTTTGTGTCGCTCTCTTCCCCTGCAATGCTCTGGCTAGGAGTGTTCCGCTTTTATTGCCGTGTTCGTAAAATAATTTACGGGATAGGGTACATTTTTTTCTCATTTTCTGGGTTAGCTCATCGAGCAGGAGTGATCGTGCGTGCGTGAGATCTTGCAGGGTTAATGTAGCCTGTGATTTTTTATGAGCTGCTTCCAGCAATTTAATTTGTGTTAGCTGTTCTCGGATGCGAGCTTGCTGCACACGTTTACGTTTGGCTGAAAGCACTAGGAATTCCCCTCTAATCGAACATTTGTGAGCTTCCCATTGCGTGATGGGGTGCGTGTCTGGTGTACTATTTATGCGGAAGAAAGAATCTAGACATGATTGTATGTGGTCTAGATTGGCCTGGTCTGTCAGTAGAGAGGGGTCTAGGCGCCATAGTTTAGATCTGTCAAGTGATTCTGGTAGTGTGAGCGAAATGGAAATGGGGTGGTGGTCTGAGATATACATTGGTTCGATGGTAGCTTTGGTTAAGAGATGTAGATCCTGTTGAGAGATAAACAGATAGTCGATTCTGGAATACCTGTTGTGGGGGGGAGAGAAAAATGTGTAGTCTTTTCCAGTAGGGTTAAGAGTACGCCAAGAGTCGTGTAGGAGTAAACTGTGTAGTTGAGATTGGATCTGGCGTAAGGCTCTGTATGGGATCGATGAGGTCTCCGTTGAAGAGTCGAGTATGGGATTAAGGGGTGCATTAAAATCTCCGCCCAGTATAACTAGTCCCGATTGGAATGAGGATAGGAGGGAGGCTATTTTGCGAAAGAATGGAACGTGTTTCACATTAGGTGCATATACATTGGCCAGAGTGACCGGTCTGTTGTGTAAGTGACCTTTGACCATGAGGTACCGGCCTTCCGGGTCTGACAGTGAGTCCGTAATTTCCAAGGGGCAGTTTTTTGCCAATAATATCGATACTCCTTTCGACTTAGCTGAGGGGTTTGTTGCGTGGAATGCTTTAGGGTAATGATAGTTTCCTAGTTTAGGTAAGTGATCTGAAGTGTGTTTCTTGTAAGAAAATTACGTCAGCCTTGTGGCTTTTCATCATCGTGAGGACCTGCGATCGTTTTTCGGGGGAGTTTAACCCCTTTGCATTAAGGGAGATTATTTTGAGTTTGAGAGGGTTCGGTGAGCTATTGGGATGCATAATGTCGGGTGCGATAGGAAGTAGATGGGGGGTTATTGGTATGCAGTGTGACTGGGCGTCACCCGAATGAGTGTTATGCCTACAAGTGAGAGGAGGAGCGCGCGTGTGAGGAGGTATGAGGGGAGGGAATAGGCGGGATAAAAGGAAGAGAAAAAAAAACCCCGGGTGGAGGGGGGGGGGGGGGGGCGGAAGGGAGGGTAAACCGGTGAAAGAAATAGACCTGCTACTCTTCCTGAATCAGTTGGGGGTTACCAGATGTGTTCAGCAGATGTACAGAGTCTGCTGTGCGGGGGTTGCAAGGATCGGTCGTGTCTAGCCTTGTCCCGTCTCAGAGGACTTATGTTCGTATGTCAGAGAGTAATCTAAATGTGATGTAGGGTGAGTGGAGAGAGTGTCCTTCAGTGTGTCAGCGGGGCACACTGAGCATGCATTGGGGTAAGTCAGTATCGATGTCGAGAGGTGGGGCCATTCTACCGTGAATATTAACTAGCAAAAACCAAAACAAACAAGTATGACAAAATAACCTAAGATAAAATGAAGGCGGCCAGGAACTACTGGTCTTGGAAGTAGCCGCAACAATTAGTTTAAACCTTAACAGAAAATGTAAGGACCAAGAGAGAAAAGATACTTTCAGTTAAGCCATGGATCTGCACAGGGGTGGGACGTACCCACACGTGTCCCCATAATTGGGGAAGTGGAGGCATATACCGGGGGGGACTTACTGATGTGCATATCCGCAGGGGTGGCTCAGGTAATGAGCTGGTTAAAGTGGGTATATTTGCTAAGTTCTTATAGCTTTAGGTAGGTGTCCATGGTGCGAGCCTAGATTAGTGCTGGAGCTATGGCTCTCTGTGATGTGACGTAATATGTGCCCTTAAGGAGATGAAAATTTGTACATAAATTATCTCATCGGTCCGCAGATTCGCACAATGAGTCATGTAGAGATTCACAGGACAGGAGGGAGTCTATTGGCTATGACTATCTGTAATGTTTGGTAGGGAGGCAAGCTGAAAATCATGCTTGGGGCTCGGGCACGAATGCGGTTTGAGATACCTCCCCCCTGGGTCTGAGTGCAGGAAAGCCCGGAGGTTACCGGGAATGTCTCCACTATAACGCTTAACCCCCCCCCTGTAAATTTATGAGGGGAGGCATGGGATGTGGTGTTGGTCTCCCCCCTGTCCTGTGTAATTAGTGAAATGCCCAAAGGAGTATAAACAAACATATACTTGTTCAACCAAACATGGCTACAATTATAGCATGGAGCTGATCTATTCAATTACTCTAGCGTCAATCTCAATTTCATTCCCATACCCCCTCCCGGCTAAGGCGAAGCCAGTGTCTTCCCGGAGCGCTGGCAGAGCGGCATAGTTCTTGCTGTTCCATATCTGTGGGGAGCGTTGAGATACTAAGTTGTGCCGTGATCTTAGCATACTATATCCTTCTGTTGGAAGGGGGGGGGGGGGCGAGTCTCTTAAGCGACCGGGGTTTCCTATCATGGGTGGATGTCCTCATAGTTAGAATACCCATGAGGAGTCCCTAACAAAATTATATGTATGAGGATTCACTCCAATGCCAAGATGGCCCGAGACGGAGTATGGTACCCAGTTCGTGAACGAATTATGTTTTGGATGAAGGCTGTGGAAGTGCCATCGCAAACAGACCTCGCCATTGTCTGCTAAGGGGAGACAAAAGAAACTCTTAGAGTCTTGGGCGCCTGGATCCTAGATCCGGGAGTAACTCCCAAAGGTCATGAGTTCTCCTTACTGGCTTGAAGCGACTGTGGTAAAAGACATGAGAGTCCGAATCAACAGATACTCCATTAGGTGCAAGCCATAGGGGGATTAAGTCACAGAGAGTAGGCTTAAGCGAGGATACCTAGGTGACCCGGAACTGTCATAATATACGCATTGATCAGTCTTAACTAATAACTCCTTAACCCTGTGGCTTCAGACTTACAGTTCGTAGAGATGCGGAGTGGGATGAGGTGGGCCTGTGGATCCATGGCTGTCATGAGCAGGAGAATGCCTACATCAGGCCTCCTGACGCGACCTTCTGTGGACTGGAGATGCCGAGGGGCTTCCGTTGGCCTGGTGAAGTCTTGCCTGTGGCGGTGGTGAGGTTGGAGGTGATCTCTGGCGACGAGGTCTTTGCGCGTTCCATTCCATGGGGTCTTCTCCCTGGTCTGCAATCCGGGGGAGTGAGCTGCGGTGTTCGTTGTGCCAATCAGGCAGGTGTGGAATAGGCACATTTAGTGTGTTGCAAAATTGTCGCAGGTCCTCCGGGACCCGGAGGAGAGCTGTGCGTCCCATCGCTGAAGCGGAAAGGCAAAAGGGAAATTTCCACCTGTAGGCGATATTTCTCGCTCGTAAAATATCCAAAAAGGGACGGAGATCTTTCCGATGCTGAAGGGTGATCGGCGACAGGTCTGGAAAAAGCTTAATTTCAGTGCCTTCATGGAGGACCTGTCTTCTCTCCCTGGCGCGTTTGAGGATTTCTTCTTTCAGGGGGAAGTTTACTAGGCAACAAATGACGTCTCGTGGCGGATCTGTTTCTCTACCTCTGGGACGTAGTGCCCTGTGCAAGCGTTCAAATTCTATTGACGAGTCATGAGGTCTGTCTAGCAAGCCATTAAAGATCGCTTGTACGCATTGTTGGAGATTGCTGGGATCGAAATTTTCAGGCAGATTTCTGATCCTAATATTATGTCTCCGTCCCCTGTTCTCAAGATCCTCTAAGTGCCTGCTCATCTCCCTAAGCTGTAAGGCGTGATGATCTGCAGTTCGCATGACTTGCGTAATGGCGGTTTCCTGCATGTTGGTGACCTGTTCCACCCTGTCTAAACGTGTGGCCATTGCCTGTATGTCCAGCCTGAGATCCCCTATTGCTGCAACCAGTGTGCTCTTAATATCAGTGCATGCAGGAACAGGGGCTGAGCTGCGCTGGCTGTGTTGTGTGCTGGGATGGGCTGGTTGATGGACTGGCGCTCCGGGCTGACATTAATTGAGCGCGCTGTCTGTGATGGGGCCTGTGCGGGTGGCGGCGCGTCCCGCTGTTGTGACCTAAAGATCGCGGGAATGCCGCTACTCTGTTGGCTCTCTCCACCCCGCAGGGACCGGGACCGTGGTGCTGAGGTGTTCCGGTCTCCCTTACCCATTTTCGGCAGCAGCAAGTCCTCCGTGGAGCTCAGATTCGTCCTCGGTGAGCGGGAGCTTGCTCTTTAGGCGGCCATTCATGTCCGGCGCCTGTTCATTTTACTTTATTTATTTTAGTTTGCCATTTTTTCCCCAAAAATACATTTTTTGATCACTTTTATTCCTATTACAAGGAATGTAAACATCCCTTGTAATAGGAATATGGCATGACAGGTCCTCTTTACAGTGAGATATGGGGTCAATAAGACCCCACATCTCACCTCTAAGCTGGGAAGCCTGAAAAAAAAAATTCTGGCTTTGATCGTATTGGCGAGTCGGTAGAAGCACCGGAGGGCGGCGGGAGGGGGGGATGTCTATGGCTGGGTATTGCAGGGTATCTCCGAGTATGGTTGGGTATCTCCGAGTATGGCTGGGTATCTCCGGGTATGGCAATTTATGGCAGGGTATTGCAGACTATTGGCAGGGTGTTGCAGAGTATTGGCTGGAATTGTACTGCAGAGTATTGGCGGGTACTGCAGAGTATTGGAGGGTACTGCAGAGTATTAGCGGCTACTGCAGAGTATTAGCTGGTATTGCAGAGTATTAGCTGGTATTGCAGAGTATTGGCGGGTATTGCAGAGTATTGGCGGGTACTGCAGAGTATTGGCGGGTACTGCAGAGTATCGGAGGGTACTGCAGAGTATTAGCGGCTACTGCAGAGTATTAGCTGGTATTGCAGAGTATTAGCTGGTATTGCAGAGTATTGGCGGGTATTGCAGAGTATTGGTGGGTATTGCAGAGTATTAGCAGGTATGGCAGAATATTAGCGGGTATTGCAGAGTATTAGATGGTATTGCAGAGTATTGCAGAGTATTGGCGGGTATTGCAGAGTATTGGCGGGTATTGCAGAGTATTGGCGGGTATTGCAGAGTATTAGCGGGTATTGCAGAGTATTGGCAGGTATTGCAGGGCATTGGTGGGTATTGCAGAGTATTAGCTGGCATTGCAGAGTATTGCTGGGTATTGCAGAGTATTGGCAGGGAATTGAGGGGTTAACTTTCGGTGAGCAGCGATGTGGGCACTGCAGATGCAGCCCACAGCGCTGCTGACACCGATCTCTTCCCCCTCCGCTTTACCAATCGGTACAGAGAGGGGAGGGAGGAACCGGCGTCATAACATGAGTGTGCACCCCAGGGAGCGCGCAAGAGCGGAATTCTGGGAGGACGTCATATGACAGCCTCCCAGAGTTAAACAACCGCCCTGTAGCCGTCATTCGGCTAGGGGCCGGTTGTTAAGTGGTTAAACAATCCTTTTTTTAACATATTGCACTTAAAGGCGCCCCTTTTTGTTTTTTATCTTGTCTTTCAGAGTCTGCTTCACTCCTAAGGAAGATTCCTTTTGTGCCATTGTTTAATTGTTTTATCATTTTTATGGACATTTAGTTTCATTTTACATTGGGACGTCATAAGCTCGAGTCAAACTCCAGTTCGACTCGAACATTGCCTGTTCGCCTGTTCACCGAACAGCGAACAATTTGGGGTGTTCACTGCAAATTCGAAAAGACGCGGAACACCCTGTACAAGTCTATGGGAGTAATCTAAAGTGCTAATTTTAAAGGCTTATATGCAAGTTAGTGTCATAGAAAGTGTTTGGGGACTGAGCCCTTCCCCAGGGGACATGTATCAATGCAAAAAAAGTTTTAAAAACGTCAGTTTTTTCTGGAGCAGTGATTTTAATAATGCATAAAGTGAAACAATAAAAGTGTAATATTCCTTTAATATGTTTATGTTACTTGACCCCAATGTAGCGCCTGTACTTATTTCTCTCTTTTTCTTTAGGTAATCAACCCCTAATGCCTGGTAAAAGAAACCCTAAGGCCTGGTTTACACTTTTGTGTTTTATTGTGCATTTTGGAACACACAAAAACGCATGTGTTATAAAAAATACTTTGAGGTATGTCCAATTTTGTGTGCATTGTCATGTGCTGTGTTTTCCAACAGAATAATGAAACTGTATGAAAATACAATGCATGTTAGAAGACCTACAAAAAAAAGACAAACCCAGACAAATGCGAACCTGAACACAGTTTTGCAACTTTAGCACGTATTAACCACTTAAAGACCGCCTACCGCAGATATACTGCGGCAGGGCGGCTCTATTGCATGAAACAACGTACCTGTACGTAATTTTGTGCAATATACAGTGGGGGCGAGTGCACGCTGCCGGAGGTGCGTGCCGCTTGGACAGAGAGGGAGCCAATTAGCTGGTCCGATGGACCTGGTGTACGCCAATCACCTGTGATCGTTTCCCAGAGAGGCAGAACGGCGATGTAAACAAGGCAGATCGCCTTCTGACAGGGAAGAAGATAGAGATCGTGTGTTCCTGCTTAGTATCCACTCAGCATCCACTCAGACCATTCCCCACACAGCTAGTAAGAATCTCCTAGGGACACACTTATCCCTTTGATCACCCCTGATGTTAACCCCTGCCCTGCCAGTGTCATTAGTACAGTACCAGTGCATATTTTTAGCACTGATCACTGTAATATTGTCACTAGTTCCCATAAAAGTGTCAAAAGTGTCAGGTGCCAATTTGTCTGCCGTAATGTCGCAGTCCCACTAAAAATCACTGATCGCCGCCGTTACTAGTAAAATTAGGAAAAATTTATAAAAATGCCATAAAATTCTATCCCAAAGTTTGCAGACGCTGTAATTTTTGCGCAAAGCAATCAATATACCCTTATTGGGATTTTTTTTACCAAAAATATGTGGCAGAATACATATTGGCCTAAATTGATTTAGAAGTTTGATTTTTTTTTAAAGTTTTTTTATTGGATGTATTTTATAGCAGAAAGTAAAAAATATATATATATAATTTTTAAATTGTCACTCTTTTTTTTACTGTCAAAGTAAAAGTGCCCCAAATTAGTAGAAAAAAATATAATTTTTTTAATTCTATCTGTTTAACCACTTCAGCTCCGGACCAATAAACACCTTAAGGACCAGAGGTCTTTTTCCAATTTCGCACAGCGCTGCTTTAACTGGTAATTGCGCGGTCATGCAATATTGCACCCAAACGAAATTTGCGTCCTTTTCTTCCCACAAATAGAGCTTTCTTTTGATAGTATTTGATTGCCTCTGCGATTTTTTTTTTTGCGATATAAATGGAAAAAGAGCGAAAATTTTGAAAAAAAAGATATTTTCTTCTTTTTGTTATAAGAAAAATCGAATAAACTAAATTTTAGTCATACATTGAGGGCAAAATTTATTCAGCCACATGTCTTTAGTAAAAAAAATGTCAATAAGCGTATATTTTTTGGTTTGCGCAAAAGTTATAGCGTCTACAAACTAGAGTACATTTTCTGGAATTTACACAGCTTTTAATTTATGACTGCCTATCTCATTTCTTGAGGTGCTAAAATGGCAGGGCAGTACAAACTACCCCCAAAGGCCCCCATTTTGGAAAGTAGACACCCCAAGGAAATTGCTGATGGGTATTTTGAGCCCATTGAATATTTATTTTTTTGTCCTAAGGGATTGAATAATGACAAAAAAAAATATTTTTTCCAAAAAGTTGTCACTAAATGATATATTGCTCACGCATGCCATGGTTATATGTGGAATTGTACCCCAAAATATATTCCGCTACTTCTCCCGAGTATGGGGATACCACATGTGTGGGACTTTTTGGGAGTCTAGTCGCGCACGGCACCCCGAAAACCAATCACCACCTTCAGGATTTCTAAGGGTGCAAATTTTTGATTTAACTCCTCACTACCTATCACAGTTTCGAAGGCCATAAAATGCCAAAATAGCACAAAATCCCCCAAAATGACCCCATTTTGGAAAGAAGACACCCCAAGCTATTTACTGAGAGGCATGTTGAGTCCATGGAATATTTTATATTTTGCCACAAGTTGCGGGGATATTACAAACTTTTTTTTTTTTGCACAAAGTTGTCACTAAATGATATATTGCTCACACATGCTATGGGCATATGTGAAATGACACCCCAAAATACATTCTGCTGCTTCTCCTGAGTACGGGGATACCACATGTGTGGGACTTTTTGGGAGCCTAGCCGCGTACGGGATCCCGAAATCCAAGCACCGCCTTCAGGATTTCTAAGGGTGCAAATTTTTGATTTAACTCCTCACTACCTATCACAGTTTCGAAGGCCATAAAATGCCAAAATAGCACAAAACCCCCCAAAATTACCACATTTTGGAAAGTAGACACCCCAAGCTATTTACTGAGAGGCATGTTGAGTCCATGGAATATTTTATATTTTGCTAAAAGTTGCGGGAATATTACAAACTTTTTTTTTGCACAAAGTTGTCACTAAATGATATATTGCTCACACATGCTATGGGCAGAAGTCAAATTACACCCCAAAATAAATTCTGCTGCTTCTCCCAAGTACGGGGATACCACATGTGGGGGACTTTTTGGGAGCCTAGCCACGTACGGGACCCCGAAAACCAAGCACTGCCTTCCGGATTTAAATATAAAATGCTACCAAAAAAACTGTTAGCGATTGCAGGGATCAGGCCTGACTCTGCGATCGCTGCAGTTATGTGTTTAGTGTTTTGTAAGTGACAGTGATCGATCGATACTGCACTTGGGTGGGCTGGGCAGAAGGGCAAAACGCAGGTGCTAGCAGGTATCTGGGCTGATCCCGCTAACAATGCGTTTTTTTGGAACCCTGAACTGCTGGGGACGCTAGTATAGATCTGATCAGATCAGATATTGATCTGTTCAGATTCTATACCACTACGGGAGGTGTATGCTTTGCGCGTGGGTGTTAGCGGTACTGGCACTAACCTAGCGCTGCCTGGGGCGACGCAGACCCTGACCCTAAAACCTAATTGATATCACCCGCCGGGTGATCAGGGGGTTAAACCTTTATTGGGTAATAAATGGTGGGTGCCCTGATGCTATAAAAAGCAAACTAACCAGAGTCACCCGTAACACTTATACGGTGATCAGTGGTGAAAGGGTTAACTAGGGGCAATCAGGGGGTTCAAATTTTTATTAGGTAGTATATGGGGGTCCCTGGCGCTATATAAAAACCTGACGGGGAACCTAAATAACTAACTGGCTAACCAGCGTCACCAGTGACACTTATACTGTGATCGCTGGTGAAAGGGTTAACTAGGGGCAATCAGGGGGTTAAAACCATTATTGGGTAGTATATCGGGGTACCTAGCGCTATAAAAACCTGGCGGTGAACCTAAAAAAATAACTAGCTACCTAGCGACAGTAGCGACACTGATGCAGCGATCAGAAAAATTATCGCTTAGTGACACTGGCAAAAGGGGGTGAAAGGGTTAACTAGGGGCAATCAGGATGTTAAAACCATTATTGGGTAGTATATCGGGGTACCTAGCGATATAAAAACCTGGCGTGGGAACCTAAAAAAATAACTAGCTACCTAGCGTCAGTAGCGACACTGATGCAGCGATCAGAAAAATGATCGCTTAGTGACACTGGCAAAAGGGGGTGAAAGGGTTAACTAGGGGCAATCAGGATGTTAAAACCATTATTGGGTAGTATATCGGGGTACCTAGCGCTATAAAAACCTGGCGGTGAACCTAAAAAAATAACTAGCTACCTAGCGACAGTAGCGACACTGATGCAGCGATCAGAAAAATTATCGCTTAGTGACACTGGCAAAAGGGGGTGAAAGGGTTAACTAGGGGCAATCAGGATGTTAAAACCATTATTGGGTAGTATATCGGGGTACCTAGCGATATAAAAACCTGGCGGTGAACCTAAAAAATAACTAGCTACCTAGCGACAGTAGCGACACTAATGCAGCGATCAGAAAAATGATTGCTTATTGACAGTGGCAAAAGGGGGTGAAAGGGTTAACTAGGGGCAATCAGGATGTTAAAACCATTATTGGGTAGTATATCGGGGTACCTAGCGCTATAAAAACCTGGCGGTGAACCTAAAAAAATAACTAGCTACCTAGAGACAGTAGCGACACTGATGCAGCGATCAGAAAAATGATCGCTTAGTGACACTGGCAAAAGGGGGTGAAAGGGTTAACTAGGGGCAATCAGGATGTTTGTGTACCTGTGTGTACCTACATGTCAGTGTAGTGTTGGTGCACACTTACTTTTAGTCTTCTCCTCGTAGTCCGGTCAAAAAGACCGCCCCGAGGAGAATGACATCACTTCCTCCTTCCTGTGTAAACAATACACAGTGGGAGGAAGTTCGTCATTGGCCAGGAGCGATCCAGAGGGGGTGGCCAGAAACCAACGGCCATCCCCTCATCACGGATCGCTGCTGGAGGGAAACGGACCGCCGTATCCAGCGGGAGGGGGTCCGATCGGACCCCCCACCCGCTGGAAGGCAGGCACAAACATCTACGTGCTTGTGCCTGCCTGTGCCATTCTGATGACGTATAATGGCAATACGGCGGTTAATGATGCTCCGGTGAGGCTTCGGAGGGGGCTTCAGTGGGGCTTCAAGCGAGTTTTGCCATAGACTTCTATAGAGGCTTTCAATAAGCTTTGAAACACCACTAAAGCTACATGGAGTATACTTTTTGAAGCAAAGCCAAAGCAAAGCAAACAAAAGTAGATGTAAACAGGACTGTAAGTAAACCATTTTATTTAGTGAAAAGGGCTTTGACTAGCGTTCAGAGAGCTTTAACAAAGCATGTCCGAAGCCATGTTTTGAAGCTAGTGTAAACTAGTAGGTATGGGCGAAAGGTTTGCCCGGAGCATAAGTTTGGGCTGAACTTTGGTTGTACACAGGGCTGTCCTTAATATTGATTGGACCCTGGGCAAAAATGTGCAATTTCACTGTCCACCTGCTCTGAGACATACAATAAATAACAGCTAGACTTAAATTCAGTTTACTGTATCAGATCAGGCAGCAAGTGTGATTGGTTGCCAGCGGTTACAGCATATCGTTACTGCTTAATTACTGATTGCTAGAGGTTACAGCACATATTACGGCTCACTGATTAGTTGCTAGAGGTTACAGAAAATGATTTCTGCTTGTTAATTGGTTACTAGAGATTACTGTACAATAATACTGCTCACTGATTGGTTGCTAGAGGTTACAGGACATCATCTCCTCACTGCAGGGGGGCATGATATACATATGAATGCCACCTTTATTTACATATCAATGCTGCCAGCCGCAGCTATTTACTTAGTAATGCTACCACTATTTACATATGAATGCCGATTATTTACATGTAAACACAGGGTCTATAGGTGAGTCATCTTTACAAAACAATAGGGCAGTGCTGGGCAGCATTAGTAGCAGCACTTCACACTGAGATTTCGGGACACAGCACAGGACTAAAACTTCAAGGGACAAGGACATTTAAACTGGGATAGTTGGCAAGCATGAGGCAGCTGCTTTGGGCCCCATAACAATGACAGGGCCCAGGGCGCCCCTTTTGCCCTGCCTTAAAGACTGCCCTAGTTGTACAGATGTTCTGCAGAACACCGAACAATATGTGGTGTTCGGGAAAAATTTGAAAGCCGCCAAAACACTGTTAAAGTCTATGGGACATTAACATGAAAAATCAAAAGTGTTCATTTTAAAGGCTTATATGCAAGTTATTGTCATAAAAATTATTGACATATACAGTAGGTGACCGCGATATTGTGTCAATCTCGCCGCTGTTATTGGCGAGATTTGACACATGCGAGCCCCATCGCGGGAGCCAGCGCCGAGCTGGCTCGCTAATCGGGAAAGAAAAATGTGTTTTTTCCTTTCCCGATGAGTGACAAGCATTGCTGACAGGTGTTTGGTAGGAAACATGAGGGGGGACTCCACGCCAAATTTTAAATAAAAAACTGGCATGGGTTCCCCTCCAAGAGCATACCAGGCCCTTAGGTCTGGTATGTTATTTGAAGGGGAACCCCCTACGCTGAAAAAAACGGCGTGGGGTCCCCCAAAGTCCATATCAGACCCTTATCCGAGCACGCAGCCCAGCCGGTCAGGAAGGGGGGTGGGGATGAGCGAGCGCCCCTCCTCCTGAGCCATACCAGACCACATGCCCTCAACATCGGGGTGGATGCTTAGGTGCTTTGGGGAAGTGGGGCGCCCTGTGGCCCCCCCACCCCAAAGCACCTTGTCCCCATGTTGATGAGGACAAGGGCCTCTTCCCGACAACCCTGGCTGTTGGCTGTCGGGGTCTGCGGGCAGAGGGATTATCGAAATCCGGGAGCCCCCTATCCATTCAAAAAGTGTCAATAAAAAAACACACTAGACAGGTTTTTAAAGTAATTTATTAGGCAGCTCCGGGGGTCTTCTTCTGACTTCGGGGGTCTCTTCTGACTTCTCCGCTCTCTGCAGCCTCTTCTCCTGGTCTCTGGTTCTTTTCCCACTCTCCGGTTCTTCTGCCCCACCCCTTATGATGTCACAGTCCCATCATGCCCCGGGACTGTGATGTCATAAGGGGCAGGGTCACCGTGTGATATCATCCGGTGACCACGCCCCGTGCCTATATAAGTCATTGCGCACCTCGCACACAGCATTACAGTGGGACAGAGCGTCGTATCAACATCAGAAGAAGAGAAGAGGGATCAAGATGAAGGAGAAGACCGGGTCACCGCTAGCAAAAGAGCTGCAAAAGAGCAGAAGATAGTGGAGGAGCCTGGCAGAAGAACCAGAGAGCGGGATAAGAACCGGAGACCTGGAGAAGAGGCCGGAGAGCAGGAAAAGAACCGGACACCAGGAGAAGAGGCCGGAGAGAGCAGAGAAGACCGCTGGAGCTGCCCAATAAATTACTTTAAAAACCTGTCTAGTGTGTTTTTTATTGACACTTTTTTCCCCAGGTTAATGGATAGGGGTACGATGCCTATACTCATACCCATACTCATTCACATAGGGTGGGGGCTCCTGGATTTCGAAAAGCCCTCCGCCACAGGGTGCCCCCCCGTTCCCCAAAACACCCACCCCCCATGTTGAAGGCATGCAGCTTGGTACGGTTCAGGAGGGGGGCATTCGCTCGTCCCCACCCCCCTGACTGGCCAGGCTACATTCTCGGATAAGGGTCTGGTATGGTTTTTTCGGCATAGGGGGGTCCCCTTAAAATCCATACCAAACCTAAGGGCCTGGTATGCTCTTGCAGGGGAATTCCCTCTCGCTGTGATAGGAAAATGTGTTTTTCCTATTGCAGTCAGTGCGAGATGTACACTACCCTATCGCTGAGAACCAGCTCGATGGGATCACGCTGGAAACACATTCTAGCGGACAGGTACTGTATCAATGTAAAAAAAAGTTTTAAAAATTGAAGTTTTTCCGGGAGCAGCGATTTTAATAACGCTTAAAGTGAAACAAAAAAAGTGAAATATTCTTTTACATTTTGTACCTGGGGAGTGTCTATAGTATGCCTGTAAAGTGGCACATTTGTCCCGTGTTTAGAACAGTCCCTGCACAAAATGACATTTCTAAAGGAAATAAAATAATTTAAAAGTACTTGGCTATAATGAATTGTTGGTCCCGGACATACAGATAAAAGTCATTGAAAAAACAGCATGGGATCCCCCCAGTCCATTACCAGGCCCTTTGGGTCTGGTATAAATATTAAGGGGAACCCCGAACCAGAATTTAAAAAAAATTGCATGGAGGTGCCCCCAAATTCAATACCAAGCCCTTCAGGCCTTCTATGGATGTTAAGGAGAACCCTGCCCCAATTTTTTTTTTTTAATGGAGTAGGGGTCCCCTTCAAAATCCATACCAGACCCTTTAGGTCTGGTATGGATTTTAAGGGGAACCCTGTGCCAAAATTTTTACAAAATGGTGTGGGGGTCCCCCCAGAAATCCATACCAGACCCTTATCCGAGCACGCATTCTGGCAGGCCGCAGGAAAAGAGGGGGGAAGAGAGATCACAACCAGGTCACATGCCAGGCCACATGACCTCAACTTTGGGGTAGCCATGGGCCTCATCCCCACAACCCTTGCCTGGTGGTTGTGGGGTTCTGTGGGCAGGGGGCTTATTGGAATCTGGAAGCCCCCTTTAACAAGGGGAACCCCAGATCCTGGCCCCCCCCTGTGTTAAATGGTAATGGGGTACAGATGTACCCGTACCATTTCACAAACAAGTGTCATAATGTTAAAAATGACAAGACACAGCTTGGGACAAGTCCTTTATTAAAAAAAAAAAAAAAAAAATGTCCCACAAAGTCCATTCATCTTCTTCTCTCACTCGCCGTATGACGCGTCTTCACTTCGCTGACAGTTCTTATATAACTGAGGCCACACAGTGATGTTCCCAGGTGACCCCATCCCCTCTGACACATGGGGACTTTCCCATGGCTTTCCCAGGGCATCAGAGGGGGCGGGGCCACCCATTTACGTAACCAGGTGGCCCCACCCCCTCTGATGCCCCAGGAAAGCCATGGGGAAGTTCCCGTGTGTCAGAGCAAAGATAGGTCATACGGTGGGTGCCTCCCATGGAGGCGGGTCAGTCGCAGCTTTGTTTTGTTTTTTTATTTTTCGGTCTGTTGGCGGAATTGAAGATAAATGGACTTCGTGGGACATTTTTATTTTTTAATAAAGGACTTGTTCCAAGCTGTGTCTTGTCTTTTTTAACATTTTGACACTTTTTTGTGAAATAGTACGGGTACATCTATACCCTGTTACCATTTCACATGGGGGGGAGGCCGGGATCTGGGGTCCCTTTGTTAAAGGGGGCTTCCGGATTGCCCTGCCCGCAGACCCCCACTCCCCTGGCCGCAGACCCCCACAAGGGTTGTGGGGATGAGCCCCTGGTCCCCATCAACATTGGGACAAGGTGCTTTGGGGGGCTATTCCAAAGCACCCTCCCTATGCTGAGGATATGTGGCCTAGTACGGCTCAGGAGGGGGGTGCTCTCTCATCCCCCCTCTTTTCCTGCAGCCTGCCAGGTTGCGTGCTCAGATAAGAGTCTGGTATGGATTTTTGGGGGGACTCCACGCCATTTTTTTTTGCATTTTGGCGCAGGGATCCCCTTAAAATCCATACCAGACCTGAAGGGTCTGGTAGGGATTTTGAGGGGGCCCCTACGCTTTTTTTTAAAAAAGACGTAGGGTTCCCCTTAATATTCATACCAGACCTGAAGGGCCTGGTATGGAATTTGGGAGGACCCCAACGCAATTTTTTTTTTTTTTTTAGTTTGAGGTTCCCCTTTTTATTAATACCAGACCCAAATGGCCTAGTAATGGACTGGGGGGATCCCATGCTGTTTTTTTTCAATGACTATCTGTATTGCTGGGACAGACAATTCATTATAGCCACGAGTAGTTTTAAAAGACTTTTTTTTCCTTTAGAAATTTCATTTTGTGCAGGGACTGTTTTAAACACAGGAAAAATGTGCTACTTTACAGGCATAGCATAGACACCCCCCAAGTATGAAATTTAAAGGCATATTTCAATTGTATTGTTTCACTTTAAGCATTATTAAAATCACTGCTTCTGAAAAAATTGAAATTTTTAAAACTTTTTTTGCATTGATACATGTTCCCTGGGGCAGGACCCAGGCCCACAAACACTTTTTATGACAATACCTTGCATATAAGCCTTTATTCATGTTCGTGTCCCATAGACTTTAATGGTGTTTGTCTGCTCTGACAAATTTTTTGCCTGTCCGGTATGTTCTGGTATGAACCGAACTGGGAGGTGTTCGAGCCATCCCTATAAACTAGCCGTTAATGTGTGTTGAAGCTGAACCAAGTATAAATAAGCCCTTAAGCTCCATTCACACCTAGGCATTTCCAATAGCGGGCAATCCGGGATTCCAAATCGTGGCAAAATGAGGAATGGATTTGCAATGCCATTACTTCTTAATGGAACCCCACAGTGACCATGTCCTCCCTGCTCCTGATCATTAGTCCAAAACCAAGAGCTGTCAATGACAGCTCAATCTCCATATTTAGGGCACTCTGTAGAGTACAATCCAGCACAAAAACATGCTTCAAATATGCGGTGCAGAACAAAACCCACCCATGTGACTGCTACATATACAGTATCTCACAAAAGTGAGCACAACCCTCACATTTTTGTAAATATTTTATTATATCTTTTCATGTAACAACAGCTTCTTTAGCAAGGCAGGGGTCGTCTTGGAGGTATGTTTGGGGTCATTATCATGTTGGAATACTGCCCTGCGGCCCAGTCTCCGAAGGGAGGGGATCATGCTCTGCTTCAGTATGTCACGGTACATATTGGCATTCATGGTTCCCTCAATGAACTGTAGATACCCAGTGCCGGCAGCACTCATGCATCCCCAGACATGACACTCCCACCCCCATGCTTGACTGTAGGCAAGACACTTGTCTTTATACTCCTCACTTGGTTGCTACCACACATGCTTGACACCATCTGAACCAAATAATTTATCTTGGTCTCATCAGACCACAGGACATGGTTCCAATAATCCATGTCCCTATTCTACTTGTCTTCAGCAAACAATTTGCAGGCTTTCTTGTGCATCATCTGTAGAGGAGGCTTTCTTCTGGGATGACAGCCATGCAGACCAATTTGATGGCGTATGGTCTGAGCACTGACAGGCTGACACCCCACCCCTTCAACCTCTGCAGCAATGCTGGCAGTACTCACATGTCTATTTCCCAAGACAACCTCTGGATATGACACTAAGCATGTGCACTCAACTTCTTTGTTCGACCATGGTGAGGCCTGTTCTGAGTGGAACCTGTCCTGTTATTCCACTGTATGGTCTTGGCCACTGTGCTCCAGCTCAGTTACAGGGTCTTGGCAATCTTCTCATAGCCTAGGCCATCTTTATGTAGAGCAACACTTTTTTTTATCAGATCTGTAGAGAGTTCTTTGCCATGAGGTGCCATGTTGAACTCTCAGTGGCCAGTATGAGAGAGTATGAGAGAGTGAGAGTGATAACACCAAATTTACCACACCGGCTCCCCATTCACACCTGAGACCTTGTAAAACTAACGAGTCACATTACATCGGGGAAGGAAAATAGCTAATGGGACCCAATTTGGACATTTTGACTTAAAGGTGTACTCACTTTTGTTGCCAGCGGTTTAGACATTAATGGCTGTGTATTGATGTTATTTTGAGGGGACAGCAAAACGGTTATACAAGCTGTGCACTCACTACTTTACATTGTAGCAAAGTGTGATTTCTTCAGTGTTGTCACATGAAAAGATATAATAAAATATTTACAAAAATGTGGGTGGTGTACTCACTTTTGTGAGATACTGTATGTGTTATGTTGGTATCAAGGGGCTAATGTAGATGTAAACCCCAGCAAAAAAAATGTATTACGTATAATTTTTTTTAAATGATATACTTTTTTTCATTTTCTTAATGCTTCTGATCTCCTGCAGTCTCTTGTAGACACTTCATAACTACATGCACTCTACTAATGGCTGTATGGCATTTCTCAGGCTGGGTTTCCAGATGGTGACAGAAGTGGACTATGTTACATAAATGCTAAAATGGCCACTTGCAGTCTCCATTAGAAGCCATGTGATAGGGTACAATTCAGGAAAACAATATGAGAGAATTATAGAGACTGAGTTGTCACTCTAAATAGGAATTGCCCTCACAGCGACCTTTGTAGTAGGATATCTACTTTCTAAAGGTACTACTGACATAAAATCTTCACCACATGTCCGTAACAATCCATACATGCAAAGACACCAAAACAAATAAGTTCAGAAATTAAGTTATGTGTAAAAAATGGAATGACACAGGGGAAAAGTATTGAACACATGCAAAAAAGCCATGGAAAGCCAAGACATCAGCTGAAATCTATCAGTAATTAGTAAGCTATCCTGCCCCTTGTCAGTTCAAATTAATATCAGTCTCAAATGATGGCCTATTAAAAGGTGTCTCATTACCAGAGTGTCACACAAGAAACATCTCATGATGGGTAAAAGCAAAGTGCTCTCTCATGATCTTCGCAAACATATTGTTGTAACACATACTGACAGCATTGGTTATAGAAGGATTTCTAAACCTCTGAATGTTCCAGTGAGCACTGCTGGAGCCATAATCCGGAAGTAGAAAGAACATAATTTCACCATAAATCAGCCACGACCAGGTGTTCCTCACAAGATTTCTGACAGAGCAGTGAAAAGAATTATCAGAAGAGTGTCCAAGAGCCAAGGACCATTGTGGAGAGCTTAAGGGAGACTGGGATGTAGCAGGTATAATTGTTTCAAAGAAAACAATAAGTAATGCACTCAACCGCCATGGCCTGTGTGTACGCTCATCACGCAAGACTCCATTGCATTTTGTTTTAATTGTTTAGAATGTTAAAACATGTTTAGAAAAGCCACCATTTTCTACATTAGCTGCATTGCATGCCTTTTCGGAATACATTTATGTATTATCTTTATGGCTATCATCTGACCCATATCGGCCAGTGTATTACCCCATATTGATTTAAATTTAATCTTATCAAGCCTAAATTTAGAGGAATTGAATTGGTTGCTTATACTATATACCAACTTTTTTGGGGGATTTAGAACAAAATATTCTCTGATTGGACATTTATTGATGAACTGTTAAAATGGGATGGGAATGCACTTTGTAGTTTCCCTAATGAAGTATTGTGATTTATGCACTAGAGCGCTTTATTTTAGGCGACGTGATTTACCGTATTTTTCGCTCCATAAGATGCACCTGACCATAAGACGCACCTAGGTTTTAGAGGAGGAAAACGATAAAAAAAAATATTCTGAACCAAATGGTGTACTAAAATATTTACCAGTGCCCATGAAATGCAGCCTGACCATTACCATAAATGCAACTTGACCATTGCACATAAATGTAGCCTCTCTTTGCCCATCACTAAAGCCTCTCTGCCCACCAATTGCAGCCTCTATGTGCCCACCACTGCAGCATCTTTGCCCACCAATTGTGCCCATTCCAGCCTCTGTGCCCACTAATGTGAGCCTCTGGATAACACAGCGCTCTCCTCCCTCTGTCCTCCGGCGCTTGTATGTCACGGAGCTGGGTCGGTGTGCAAGGTCCCGCCCCCCTAGACCCGCTCTTGTGATAGGCGGAACACTGATTCAATCTATTATCACACGAGCCGCTCTAGGGGGGGGGGACCTTGCACACAGACCCAGCTCCATGACATACGAGCGCCGAATGACAGAGGGAGGCGTTGCAGTCGCCGGTAGGACAGTCCGGCCCTGCTTCAGATGTCTGTCCTCAGCTCTCCTGCCTCTCTTCTGGCGGTGGAGGCGGGGGGCCATCGGTGGCAGGGGGCGGTGCCTAGCATCCATTCGCTCCATAACACACAGAGACATTTCCCCCCATATTTCTGGGGGAAAAAAATGAGTCTTATGGTGTGGAAAGTACGGTACATAATTTGAGGCTGGGTTCCCTACATCCAATTCGCAATAGCTCTCTATGGAGCCAGTTCACATATTTCCTCTGCTGCTCCCGTGTAAATTTGCACAGGGCTGTGTGTCTTTTGGTCCATTTCAGGTCTGAATTCAACCAAAAATTAGGGCTCAAATTGGACCTGAAGCGGTGAACCAGGACGCACCGGACCCCTGCTGGGAGCTGCATGCGGCAATGGTGTGAACACTAGACATGCAGAATGAAAAAATATGTTTAGTTTAGATTCATTCTTTACATAAATGTGTTTAGTTATATTTGTTTAATTTGTTTAATTTGTTTAGTTTACTTGTTTTCGAAATCAATTCAAATTTTTTCGAATTCGGATCGATTCAAAAAGTTATTTGAAAAGTTTTCCAATTTTCAAAGAGAATAAAATAGAATAGAAAATACAGGGACAGAATATAAAAAAATAGAATAGAACAGAAAAGAATATGACAGAAAAAAAAGAATATAATATAAGAGTAAAACAGAACAAAATAGGAAAGAAAAAAAGAAAAGAATAGAATGAAATAGAATACAATAGAAAGGAATATAATAGAATAAAAAAAGAATAGAATAAAATAGAAAGATTATAACCATCTTCTTAAATTCAAATAGAATAGAAAAGAATAGAATTAAAAAAAAAACAATGGAATAGGATAGAAATAATATATCCATTTTCCAAAATTCAATTAGAATCAATTTGAATTTGAATAAAATAGAAAAGAATATAGTAGAATCAAATAGAAAATAACACAATAGTATAGAACAAAAACAACAAAATAGAATAGAATAAATATATAACCATCTTCCTCTTCTAATCTATTCTTTTCTATTCTATTCAAATTCAAATTGATTCTATTTGAATTTTGGGAAATAGTTATATTCTTTCTATTCTAACCTATTCTATTATTTTTTTAACCAGGTATATATTTTTGTTTGTTCCATTCTTTTCTATTCTATTATTTTATTTTCTATTCTTGTCTATTCAAATTCTAATTTATTCTATTAGAAATTCAAATTTTGGAAGCTGGTTATATTCTTTCTATGCTATTCTATTCTATTCTGTTGTTTTTTTTCCCTATACTATTCTGCTATTTTCTATTCTATTATTTTATATCCTATTCAAATTTGAATTGATTCTTTTTGAATTTTGGGAAATGTTTATATTTGTTCTATTTTATGCTATTTGTTTTTTAATTCTATTATTTTCTATTCTATTATAGTCTACTCTATTCTTTTTTTTTCTATTTGATTATTTTCTATTCTATTATTTTCTTATGTAGTCAAATTCAAATTTGTTCTATTTGAAATTCAAATTTCAGAAGATGGTTATATTCTTTCTATGTTATCTCTTCTATTCTGTTTGTTTCTATTATATTTTAGTATATCCTATTCTTTTATCTTCTATTCTAGCTTGTTCTGTTTTACTTTATTATATTATATTATTTTATTTTCTGTTATATTCTTTTCTAGTCTATTATTTTTTTTCATTCTATTCCTTTATTTTTTATTCTACTTTATTCTCTTTGGAAATTCGAAAACTTTGAATTTGAAACCTTTTCAACATCAAATTTGAAAAAGTATTTGAATACAAAAACAATTCGAAAAATATTTAAATTCGAATTTCGTTTGAATTTTTGTTTTCATTATTTTGGATTCCTTTAAATTCAGTACCATTGTAATTCTGAAATTCTGATACATCTGAATCTGCGAAAAACAAAAATTAGTCGGAATTTTAATTTTAATCTAACCGCACGTGTCTAGTAAACCCAGACTCAGAGTGGCATCACAGTATGGTGATTACATTCTGTACGTTACTGGAATTGTGTTGCAATTAATGCGCTGTAGCACTTTTAGTTTCTGGGAATCATGGTAATAAGTGCTATATATATATATATATATATATATATATATATATATATATATATATATATATATATATATATATATATATATATATATATAGGTATATTGAATCGTAGACACATTTCATGTTTTGTACAGCAGATTTGATCTAAAATATGTGGAGAGTGGGCGATATTGGTTCATATTGAGAAATCTAAATTTTATTCTACATTCATTAGCTTGTAATCATATATACAACTCTAGTTATTGGGTTATTTTCAGGCGTTTTGTTATATCTAATGACAGCTGAATAACCTCTGCAGTAAATTGAGATAAAAAAAAAAAACAGATATCCTTTTCAACTTGGAAACTCTATTACAATAAAACACTGAACAATCAGAGTTACATTCTGTATGTTACTGGAATTGTGTTGCAATTAATGCGCTGTAGCACTTTATTTTAGTTTCTGGGAATCATGGCAATAAGTGCTATATATTGAGGTATATTGATACATAGACACATTTCATGTTTTGTACAGCAGATGTGATCTAAAATATGTGGAGAGTGGGCGATATTGGTTTATATTGAGAAATCTAAATGTTATTCTACAGGCGTTTTGTTATTTCTAATGACAGCGGAATAACCTCTGCAGTAAATTGAGATGAAAAAAAAAACAGATATCCTTTTCAACTTGGAAACTCTATTACAATAAAACACTGAACAATCACATATTCAGTGCTGTGTCTTGGCCTAGGCTGACAAGGCTCAGGCCTAGGCGGCACTTTTCTGGGGGGGCAAAAAAGACTCCCCCCACAACAAAAAACCTCCCCCCGACCCGTACTCTCGAGTCCCACCTCCCGCGGTCTCCTCCCGCACAGATAACGCATCCCCATATTTAAGTACAATCTGTGGGTGCACACACGCCGCCCACAGCCACTGAGGTGCCTGGTCAGTGGAAAAGTGATCTGCAGCCTTATGTGCTGTGGCTAGGAGAATTTTACAGAACACCACGGTCTAGGAGCCAGGACGTGTTTTTAGAGAAGGGGAAATCACGTCAACTTTCCCACCCTGCAGTGTGACATGCCGCCCAGACTCAGGTAGGACACCATTGTAAGGGGAGAGTGAGGAGTGCATGGCAGCCAAGGAGTGAGTGTCAGGGGGTGGAAGGCTGTGCAGTCTCCTTATGCTGTGTTTAGAGAACTGGTGGCAGCCAGCTCTGCTGGGACTAGTAGTGCCCCCTGTGGGGGCTGAGATATGGCAGCCTCGTATGCTGGGACTTGCCATGCCCTCTGTGTGGGGCTGAGATATGGCAGCCCATGCTGCTGGAACTTGTAGTGCCCTAGACTGTGGAGGACTGAGGAATCCTCAGTCCCCCCACAGAGGGCACTACAAGTCCCAGCAGAGTGGGCTGCTATATCTAAGCCCCCCACGGAGGGCACTACAAGTCCCAGCATATGAGGCTGCCATATCTCAGCCCCCACAGGGGGCACTAAAAGTCCCAGCAGAGTGGGCTGCCATATCTCAGCCCCCACATGGGGCACTACAGGCTCCAGCAGAAAAGAATGCCATATCTCAGCTCCTCACATAGGACACTACAAGTCCCAGCAGAGCGGGCTGCCATATCTAAGAGAACTCTTACAGAACAGGAGAAGCAGCTGTGGGGGGTTGTACCAGGAGGGGAGAGAAGGAGGTACGGGTTTGAGATGGGGGAGGATTTTTTCTGAGAGTGGGGATTTATGCTGGGAGGCGGAGATGGGGTAGGATTTTTTCTGAGAGGGGGGATTTATTCTGGGAGGGGAAGGATTTTTGCTAAGAGAGGATATTTATGCTGGGAGGAGGACATGGGGGAGGATTTGTGCAGAGAGGGGGAATTTATGCTAGGAGGGGGAGATGGGGGAGGATTTTTGCTAAGAGTGGGTATTCATGCTGGGGTAGGGAGATTGTGGGGGATTTGTGCTGGGAAAAGGGAGGTTGAGGCAAGGGTTTGTGCTGAGAAGGGGAATTTGTACTGGAAGGGGTTATATGAGGGTGAGAATTAGTGCTGAAAGGGGAATTTTTGCTGCTGGGGGGATTTAGGGGGTGGGGGTCTGGAAGGGGTATGGTTTATAGGTGATAGAGCTGGTCTTAAATATGAAGGGGTGTGGCCTTGACAGGAAGGGTGGGTCATATTTAAATTAGGGGGTGCATAGATTTAGTCAGGCCTAGGGTAACACAAAACCTAAATACATCACTGCACATATTACACTATATTTTACATCACATTCATTGACTACTCAAATAATTCCCACAACAGACAATGAAGAGCTGACCATACATTCTCTAACTCATTTTATGCAATGGGCACAAAGACATCACGCGAGCACAGGGGAGACGGGGCCACTTTAAATGTTTTATTTATGTATTGGTGGGACACTGATACACTGAAAGATGTTGATCAGCCACCGGTAGACACTGACAGATGTTGATCAGCCACTGGCGGACACTGACAGATGTTGATGTCACAATCATTGCACTATTGCAGATGTTTTGTGCACTGGTACAGATGTGATGGGAGAAAAGCAAGGTGCACCAAAAACTAAGTGCAGTAGAAGGTGCAACGAATAGTATATTTAATCAAAAACGGACAAATGGCTACTCACATTTATATAAAGATCAATAGGCATATAACAGTATAATACTGTGGTCACTCAGCAGGTCCCTGGTGGATGGTGGTGTGTAGAGGCTATCACGAGAGGAGAGGAGAGGAACAACCGGCCAGACATCCGTCACGTCCTTTTGAGATGGATGCCCGGCTGGTTGTTCCTTGTCTCTCGTGATAACATCTACCATTGTTCTTCCAGAGACTTCTTAGATCTCAAGAGAGCTGCCACTAAATCTGCATACTTATACTCCCTGGACTTTATAGACTTTTAGTTGTTTTATTAGTATGTTTCAGTACCCTCTCGTGCACCATTCTGTTTTGTCTTACAGATGTGATGGGACACTGACAGATGTTTTGTGAACTGGTACAGATGTAATGGGGACAGCCAGATGTTGTGTGCACTGGTACAGATGGGATGGGGGACTGACCGATGTTCCATGCACTTGTACAGATGTGATGGGGACAGACAGATGTTTTGTGCACTGGTACAGATGCGATGTGGATAGACAGATGTTTTGTGCACTGGTACAGATGTGATGGGATACCGACAGATGTTTTGTGCACTGGTACAGATGTGATGGGATACCAACAGATGTTTTGTGCACTGGTACAGATGTGATGGGATAATGACAGATGCTTTGTGCACTGGTACAGATGTGATGGGGACAGACAGATGTGTTGTGCACTGGTACAGATGTGATGGGGACAGACAGATGTTTTGTGCACTGGTACAGATGTGATGGGGACAGACATATGTTTTGTACACTGGTACAGATGTTTATGGGGGTACTGTGACAGATGTGTATGGAGACAGGGACAGTGGTGTTCTGTGTGTGTGTGTGGGGGGGGGGGGGGGGTCTGCGACAGTTCTGTGTGTAAAATCATCCTTACACAGAGAGCTGTCACAGGTCTTGCAGACTACCCCTCCCCCGTACTGAGCTCTCACTGAGTTCAACGGGGAGAACTGTCACAGGGACACGTGTCTCTGTTTACATGGCAAAGGCTGTGATTGGACACAGCCCTTAAATGATCAGGAGGGCAAATCACAGCACCCATATTCCGATCCCATTTTTGGCTGTGTCCTGCGATCACAGCCATCACAGGATGGGACCATGCTGTGGGCACTTGTTCTGAGGGACGTTCCTGAATGTCCACTCAGAACGATTAAAAGGCCTATCCAGCCGTTTATGTACAGTGGCCGGGTGGGAGGACGTTAAGCATATTGCTGCCAGTGCCATACTGATTTAATAAGTTTATAAGTGATTGACAAATTTCTAAGTGGAAAAGCACTGTATACAATCTTGAGCCTAGAGTCGTGTTAGAATATTTCATTTGGAAATAAAAAGTGCTTTCAAAGGCTTTCAAAGTTACCATTCCATCCTATTTTCACTACTCAGAATAATACCACCAAAAACTGTGACTCTTTCAGGCCCTAACATGTTTTTTTTAGTTTTGAATATAGTGGGGAATCTTTAAATCCTCTGTCATGTTTGATTTATGTATCCCACTATGGAGATTCCCTTTCAGTTTCTGCCCTGAAGACATAGAATAAAGGTACAAGGAAATATCTCTAAAATGAGGGCAAATCTTGTCCCATAAAGCTGTCATCTTTGGAAGATTTCTCCTCAAATCCTGTTCCATTGACTTCTGACCTGGACATTTTATAGATAGGCAACTCCTATCCTCATATTGATTAGTGGTTCCAAATTAATAATAACTACTGCAGTAGGGAACAGACAAAAAAGATACACTCCACATCTTTCCAAATAACTGTTCTGCTTTATTATGACACAATTGAAGGTTTTTACACACATGATTACGTAGGTATGACATTAATATTACAATTGTACATTTATGTTAACAAGAGGCAAAACATAGGCAGACTAATTCTAATCAGAACTCAAAAGAATGTAAATGTGTAATGAAAACATTATTAGTGCAGTGTGCACAGTGAGGGCTGTGTGCAATACATACAACATAGAATACAATTATATACAGAACTTACAAATTTCCTTAACAGTTGCCTCTCTTTTGTGTCAAAGTATTTTATTAATTTCCAAGTAGAAAAATACAATATAACATGAATATCAACTTATGAATCACTATAATAAACATTTGTCAATAAGACACTTAACTCTTACATTAAACAGCTGTGTGCTATACACTTGGGGAGAGGAGTGAGCCCTCGACTCCCGACATCCTCTTGGGATCTAACTGTGTCGAGAGAGGTGGGGGTACCCCATCCTTTAATTTGATGAAGTGTACACCAGAGGCTTCTGCTGTGCCTTTCTTAAGAATTCGGTCTCTCATGGGTGATCAGTTTAACAAAACTTCCAGCTCTCCCATTGGAGAACTACTTTTTATATCATATTTTATATATGTAATCCCTTACATTAAAGTAATTGAATCAAAAAGTACCCTAGCCTGTGATTGCAAGAGGGAAACAAATCAAACACAGAGATTTCAGAGATTTCTTTAATTTAAGTGTCTGGCGTGGATCCAGGTGAATTTTCCTTCAAGTTTTGCACAACTATACATGAAATAGATGCTGTATTGAGTCTCCAAACATTTCCTTATATATAAATGTCTCATAAAAATCCACAAGTCACCTGGCTTTAGTTTTAGATCCTTCCAAACTTTTAGGATCTGGAATTGGGGAGAAAACACATAAATGAGTTTGTCTGATAACCCTTTTTTCTTTGGCCTTTGCAGTAGCATTGTCCACTGGACATCCAGAAAACAAGTCCATACAGACAAAATGCATACTCAAAAGATCCTGACTTGGGCATCTGGATATATCTTTTTGTAATCTATGGAAGGGATTTTCAGCTTTTGGTAACACCTTTGGTAACAGGTAAAACAAGAAGTGGCATGGTATAAAAACAACTGTGGTGAACCCTGGCTCTATCCTATTCTCATTTACTAAGGCAGCCATAACTGCTTGTGACTAATGACACGGTCCATGTGTCAAGTTGGAGGGAAAAGAGTGACTGGCAGACATAAAAGATCAAATTTTTCAAAAATCCTGTTTCATAAGAAATTTCCCCATGTGGACCACATGTTCTTTTCATTCTGGGGTTCTTAAAGTTGAATAATTAATCCCAGTTATACTGGGCCAGAACTATGGGGGAATCTGTGAGTTGCACAGGCTCAGCAAGTGTCTGGGGCTGTAATACAGCATCCTTAGTCACCTGGTCTGCTTCCATGTGCGAGTTTATAAGGTTAATATTGTTACTTCAAGAAGCTGGAAGGCTGAAAATGGCAGATCAATTAACTTGGCATGCTTTATTGATTTACCTGCTGAAGTAAAAACAAACTTCTGGCCCTGCAAATGGAACCAAAAGCTATCAATATCTCGACTATCTATATGAATATATACACTCTTTTTATAGCTCACAGGCTTTGCCAAAACATGTTCTGCTTCTTGAGCTGGGGGGAAAGGATCCAATGACTCTGAAAATAGAGTATCCTTCTGGGTGATAAACTGCATACTCAGTATAAAACTGGGATCAACCCTACAAAAAAAATGAAATATCTGAGTCTTCAGGGGGTGTGTCCTGCACTGGGCTCACAGCAGCCGATTCCTACGTCATCAATTTACCATATGTGGTTTTACTTTGTCTCTAGCCTCCTCCAATAGAGGCAATAAGGTGGCTGGATTAAAATGTACGCATATTTAATCGTTAGATTTCATTTTAAATATTTGACCAAAATAATGTCTGTAACTTTGTCTAATAGCACCTTTGCATAAAGCTACAGCTCTGATATATCGGGATGAACACTTCATTACTGGGTCCAGCTTGCAAAAATATATTACAATAGTTTGTTTTCTATCATGCTGTTTGTGTAAGAACTCCAATTTCATGTTTCAAAAAGACAACTTTTTCCTGGTAATAATTATATAAATATTATAATTTCTCATTGCTTGCTCTGTTGTTAGTTTTAGCTAGATAACACAAATCCTTAGTTAGCATCTGACATTATTTTCCTGATGTCATAACATAATAAATGATAACAATACCCTGCGGTCATGCAGAGATGTATTTCTTCTGCTTATACCACTGCACACATTCTGCTTTGGATTTCAAAAATAAAAATAAATAAAAACAAAAGGACCAACAATCTGTATATGACAGAACAGAAAGCTCTCAGGCACATCAAAAACTATACAATTAGCTGCAGGTAGCATCTATCCCATACGCAGGATATGTGGACTTGATGTGATGGGTCTGTTATATTTAAATTGTATTTATTATTACTCTCACATCATGGACCGCACATCAAGTTATTATCAGACCTTTCGATTTAATTTTTGTACAAACTTCTTATGTATCCCATCCATCTTGGCTTTGTTAAATATCATGGCAGCTGTATTCCAATTAACAACCTCATCTTAACCTTTTTTTTTCACTCAATAAATGTAAAATTACAAAACTGTTAATTTTAATCTAAACTAATAAATTTTTTACAAATTTCCCCATTAACCTGGATTTCATTTCCAACCAAAGGTTGTCTAAACCAGTTACAATATATCTATATTATTAATAAAATTGTTAAACTCACATCAGAACTTAATACTCAAGTGATAATCTCAATATCACACCCTAATTCTAATATATATCCACAGATATATTTCCTTAAAGGGGGGACATATTACCTAAATTCCATGTTTTAAGTGCACTGTTTCCACTATCAAAGGATATTAAATTTGTGTAATACATGGTTAAATGTAACCTTCTTTTTACCATGTTTGGAAAACAGATTCAAAATATTTGTGATCACATTGTTTACCATTAGATTAATTTAACCCGGCACATTTTGTTATAAATGTTTTGTCTAAAAAACAGAAATTGGCATGGTGTCCTTCTAGCTTATCACTGACCTCTCATCCCAGCTACATTCTTTCATGAGAGCGCAAAGGAGGGGGTCACATCTGCATACATGACACACACAAGAGATAGAACTAAAAGTTTCAGCATTCACACACATACACAAATATCTCTGTAAAATAGCTTACATTTTTCCCATTTGTACGCAACACATGCATATCATTTTCTCACTTTCTTTTAACGCTTTAATATTACCCTGCTTAAATTCTGCTTCCCTTATTTTGTTCTGATATCCTTTGCATCCCATGTATTGTAATCCCATAATTCACATACTCTAGATTCTATGATCAGACGGGCAACCATAGTCCTCATCCCATCTTCCCTCTCTGACAACATATAAAGTATTCTGTTTTACCTCTCATTTCTCTGTTTTGACTTTATTAGTTGTAGTGCCTGACCCCAAATTCCTCCCACAACTTAACATGAAAATGTGCCTTTCTGTCCAGTGTTAATTGTCCCCCTTGATCCATCCTGCTCACATAGATAGCTGTTTATCTAGCTGTTTACTCTGCATGATTCTTAGTCCCTGTGGACTTTGGTAACCCAGTTACCTGTTGTGGATCCCTGTCCACTCTAACCATTTATCTAGGGGCTCAGTATAGTCAGAACCACACCTTCTGTTCATATATTTTATAGCGCTCCTCTTGTGCTGGGCACTTTTGAGGGTCTCTTACCCTTCATTCCCTTACTTAATTGAATGCCCATAATGTCTTCTCTACATGTGCCTATACCCTCTTGCCTCTAAACTACTTTATCTAGCAGATGTACCTGTGAAGAGCACTATTCTTCCCTTTCTGATCTATAATACTCCGATGGGCAGTAGACAGTGACAACATAACATATAACCACCAATGAATACAGTTCGATTAAGGGGAGTAAAATAGGTACCCTTTGTCCTGGAACTGCCTTACCGATCAACAAAGTCTGTTAACTCAAATGTAAGCAAAAGGCTTACCTCAGAAATTCCTGGATCATCTCAAGCTCCTCATTTTGGATTCTCAGGGTCACCTGTAAATCCTCCTAGACAAAGCTCGACATCTGACCTGGACATTTTATAGATAGGCAACTCCTATCCTCATATTGATTAGTGGTTTTAAATTAATAATAACTACTGCAGTAGAAGACAGACACAAAAAAATACACTCCACATCTTTCCAAATAACATGATTACGTAGGTATCACATTAATATTACAATAGTATGTTTATGGTAACAAGGGGCTTAACATAGGCAGACTAATTCTAATCAGGACTCGAAAGAATGTAAACATGTAATGAAAACATTATTAGTGCCATGTGCACAGTGAGAGCAGTGTACAATACATACAAAATATAATACAATTATATACAGAAATGACAAATTTCCTTTACACTACTGTAAGTTTTTGTACATGCCTTCACTTACTGACTTGGTGGTAATGGTCACTAAGATAAAAAGAAAATATCTCAATGGCAAATACACAGATAGAAATAAAAGGAGCACCAAGACCACCAAGACCAGATTTTTCAATGGGGTTGATTTACTAAAACTGGAGTGCAAAATTAGCTTCCATTTTTTTTTTGCCAAAGCATATTTAAACAAGCTGAAGTTAGAAGCTGATTGGCTACCATTAAACAACATGTAGTGTGCTCAAAATAACAATAATGTGAATAAATATACTCATAAATTGCAATATAATAAAAATATTAAAACAGTGTAAATAAAATGGTGCAATTGTGATAATGTCTACCAAGTCCAAAAATAGTGTCTAAGGCTGGGTTCACACTGCTGCGGGGGGAGATACGGATGTGATTCGCACCGCAAATCACATCCGATCTCCGTAGCGATGCGAGTACAGCCATACAGATAGTATGGCTGAATTCGCATCGGTCCCGCAGCAAACTCGCACAGGACCCTTTTTTTGGTCCGCAACAGAATCGGATCGCATGGGGGTTCACACCATGCGATCCGATTCCTGTGCGAGTCGGCAGATCGCACTGCGATATGCGGACGGATCTGGGGGTGTCATTAACATATCATTGACACTCCCAGCCGTCCGCATAGGGCAGTGTGAACTGCCGGCGGGAGGTGTGCGATGCGGGAAAACGCCGCGGATTTGCGGCGTTCCCGCATCGCAGCGGTGTGAACCCGGCCTAAAGGTATATATATGACATTCTTCTCCTATTGGATGGACATCTAGAATCTCTGCAGGAATTTGAGGTTAGTCAAACGGAAATACATTTACATGGTCTTAAAATTTCTAGGGAAGGGAATAATATTTTTAAAACTACTGATCACAACTCATTTATTCCTACAGACATTTGTCATTATCATTCCTGGTTAAATTCCATTCCTTGCAGTCTATTTATTAGATGTAAATGTACTAGTATACATGATTATTTAACGTAGGTGGAGGTTTAAAAAACAGATAATATTTTTTCATAATTTAACTGGGTATGTTAGATGCAAAAATTGCAATATCTGTCAAGTTAATGCTTGCAGGGATAGGAAGGTTGATACTTCCGTATCTACATCTACTTCTCAAAGCTTCACTATTAAACCTTTCATTATCACCATCAATGTTGTCTATCTCCTGCAGTGTCCTCATAAAATCAGGCCAAAATGTATTCTGCTGTTAGTAATGATAACCCAAAAAGCATGTATATTATTTAGTCTGTGTGAAAGTTATAGAGTCTGCAATCTATGGTATGACATATGATGGTGATCAGTATGAAGGTATGGGTTATGGCAGTGATCAGGATGCTGGTATGACATATGGTGGTGAGGAGAATGCTGGTATGTCATATGGCAATGATCAGGACAGTGGTAATATGGTATGGCAGTGATCAGGGCGATGGTATGACATATGGTAGTGATCAGGATGCTGGTATTGCGTATAGAGGGGATCAGGAAGCTGGTATGAAGTGGTGGTGATTAGGATTCTGGTATGGTGTATGGAGATGAGCAGGATGCTGGTATGGCATATGGCAGTGATTAGGACACTGGTAAGGGGTATGGCGGTGAGGTGGACATTTGTATAGTGTATGGGACAGGTGATGGGAGCTGATTGTTGTGATTGGACACAGTAATCACATGGTACAAGACCATATGATCACCCAGACACAGCGGTAATGTGATCCTCTGTGTCCAGGGCTGACATATAGGTACATTAATCCGCATATACGCTTCTTCCCATCCATGGTTTATAGACTGTGGGTGGACAGGAAATGGTTAAGGGAGGCAGTGTGCCAAAGCATTATCTCATTGCTCACAACAAGGACCCTATTGGTACTGTGTTTCTTGGAAACAATAAATATTGTATGTCCCCCACTGAAAAGGCAGTGCAATTAGGAGGGAGATCACCAAGTTAGAGACTAAATGGATCTATAATGTTAAGTCCTATACTCCCTTGGGCCTGAATGTTGATTGGGACGTGAATGCATTTATTAACAATGCATGATACTTTTTGTTTAGCTGTATCCTTCTCTAAATGTGTATTTTTCCCTCCACCTTCTTGGTATAGGTAATTTTAGATGTTTTGATTTTATTTGTTGATTCATGATAGTATTTGATTATTAACTTGCTAATTGTTTTGTTAATTTATATTAATGTCATATTTTAAAATGTAATATTCTGGTTATTATAGTGAGTATATGTGTATACCTTGCCTCAGACCTTTAGGTGTGCTTGGAGCCTCATTTCAAATACCAAAGTATTTTTTTTTTGCTGGCTATATTTAGGGATCTCCATTGGGGGGCTTAGAAACCTTTCAGTGGGATGTGTAATATTTATAAACTGTAAGTATGTTTTCTTTATTAAGATGGAGTTCCTTCTATTCTTTCGCTCTGTGTGCTTTATTTTAAATGGAATATATTGGTGTTTTAAAATCAGGAAGGTTGGCAACTTGGATGCTCTTGAATAAAAGTACTTTATTAGTTACATGGGTACACGGGTGCAAGCTATACTCCGACGTGATTCGGCTAAGAAGCCTTCATCAAAGCATACATGTTTGATTTAAAAATTGATATTTATAACAAATAGAGTGTGTTCATCCTGATCAGAAACAATCAAATTAATTAAAAACACATGGAAAAAAAAGAAAGCGACACAGTAGGCATATGAAGGACATATGATGACGCCAAACCTGTGACAAAACGCACCGGCAGGAGCGACGTACTGAGTTCACGGCGCGATACGTCTCGTTTGTTTTGAATCATAGGCGTGTGTATTGCAGCCAGCCAGCGGCATAATTTTTATTCTATGTTGTTTTATGCCTATTGACACTGTGTACTTTTAAAAATTTTGAATAAATTAACCTAGCGGGTTTTATCTATGGCTGCTCTTTTGAGTTTTTCCAAGCCACGTTTGATCCGCCATGCATTGAGTTGCACATCAGCTTCCAGTGGAGTTTTTGGGTCTATGGATGTTTGATCCGGAGGATTTCCCCCCTACTGATGCGGTGATGGGACCAGGATTGGAACTACATTGTGTCCTTACCAGATGCACAGGCATTATTTGTCTGTGCATCTGGTAAGGACACATCTTTTATGGTGGTGGGTTTGCAAGAAACGTCACTAATTTTGGAATTGTTCACCAGTTGATATCTTCACCTATTGATAAAGAATGCTTCACTGGATATTTGATCAATATTGGAACTTTTTATTATCAATAAATACTATATTAGTTCACTGTTTCATTTTGGGACTTTTTTTAACCCTTTTTGATCATTTATCACCATTGTAGGTTTAGAGCGCAGCCATTTTTGTTTTTATTTGTATTTGTGTGTATCCCACGCTGTGCTGCAGCTTTTCTTTTAGGGTATTGTTCTTGCAGCGCAGTTTTTTAATTTATTATATTCAATTTATTGGCATCTGACATGAAGCTGTGGGCTTTTGGTTTGCTCAACATGCATATTGAGGCTTGGATGTCGACTGGCCCAGAGAATGAGGCTGGATAATAGACATGTATATTTAGTTTTCGTCCGAATACATTTTCATCCAAATTTCAGGTATTTTCGTTATCGTTTTGACAAACGATAACGAAAGCACAGAGTCCGAAAAACGAAAGATCCGACATGAACAAATGCTTTATTTTTGTTTTCGTTTTGACACAGTTCGATACAGATAGGAGATTTGATGTGACCCTGACAATCTGTGTCTATTGAACTTGTATCATAACAGTCCATTCACACAGAGGCAACACGACTTCCAGCATGACTTTGGGAGGCAAGGCAACTTGGACACGACTTGAGTGTGAATCACAGTGCAACTTACAACACGACTTTAATGTAAAAAAAAAAAAAACGGCATGGGTTGCCCTTCAAGAGCATACCAGGCCCTTCAGGTCTGGTATGGATATTAAGGGGAACCCCGTGCCAAAAAAAAAAAATTACGTGGGGGTCCCCCTCAAAATCCATACCAGGCCCTCAGGCCCTTCAGGTCTGGTATGGATTTTAAGGGGAACCCAGTGGCAAAAAAATGGCGTGGGGGTCCCCCTCAAAATCCATACTAGGCCCTTCAGGTCTGGCATGGATTTTAAGGGGAACCCCGCACCAAAAAAATATAATGGCATGGGGTTCCCCCTCAAAATCCATACCAAACCCTTATCCGCGCACGCAACCTGGCAGGCCGCAGGAAAAGAGGGGGGGGTGAGAGAGTGCCCCCCCTCCTGAACCGTACCAGGCCACATGCCCTCAACATTGGGAGGATGCTTTGGGGTCCCCCCAAAGCACCTTGTCCCCATGTTGATGAGGACAAGGGCCTCATCACCACAACCTTGGCCGGTGGTTGTGGGGGTCTGCGGGCAGGGGGCTTATCGGAATCTGGAAGCCCCCTTTAACAAGGGGACCCCCAGTTTCCAGCCTCCCCCTCTGTGTGAAATGGTAAGTGGGTACAAAAGTACCCTTACCATTTCACCAAAAAAGTGACAAAAGTGTTAAAAATGACAGGAGGAGGTCTTTGACAAGTCCTTTATTAAAGTCTTCTTTCTTCTGGTCTTCTTCCTTCTTCTAGAAGTAGAATCCTACTATAGCTTGTAGTCAAAATATTTGACCGGGAATGTATGATTGCAGCATCATACAGTGAGTTTTGCTGCTCCGTCGAATCTTCTTTAAACATTCGACAGACACCATAAGCCTTCATTGACAGATTCGACCTTAATTAATTTGGATTTTCGGACGATTGCAATTTTTTTACGAAAAACGAAATAAATAAAAACGAATTTCGGGAGAAACTAAATACATTTTTTTTTTGGACGAAAACAAAATTCCGAAACAAAATATTTCACTCTGCACATGTCTACTGGATAAGTGAACTGCAGTAATTCAAATTGAGGCTTGGATTTCATTCAAAACAATGCTTGGTTATTATTTATATATTCGCAATGGCACAGTGTGGCTTTCATGCCCGAGAAGACATATTTTGAGCCTCCTACTGACATTATCGAGCACTAGGCATAAACCAGAAGTAGACGCTGTATGTTGACTTGGTGATTCTGTTCAATGTGCATTGATTTTATCTTTATGGGAATGTAAAGCTTAATAAACTCATTGTTTGATTGGTATTTGAATGTTTGCATGTGCATGAATTTGTGCTGCTGGGAGACCCAATTATGCTGGTTGATGAGTCGCCCTTATGAGATGCCCTAAGGCAGTGATGGCGAACCTTGGCACCCAAGATGTTTTGGAACTACATTTCCCATGATGCTCCACTGCAATACAGACTGCATGAGCACGATAGGAAATGTAGTTCCAAAACATCTGGGGTGCCAAGGTTCGCCATCACTGCCCTAGGACATGTGTGGAGAGATGCCATTGATGCCTGGTTTTACTTATTGAGTCTGTTATGACCACTCTAAATAAGGGAGTCATGTTGATCTGGTAAGCCTGCATCTTGACTTCACTTTTGGTGATGGTGGATACTGTTGGCACTATTGACACTATTCCAGATAAAGAAGGAAGAAATTCTATTTTGCACATTTAAGTGGTAATTTTTGGTCTTTGGGCACTACTTTTGGACTATTTGTTTCACTTTTTTAATTATCACAATATTTTTTACACTGTTTTAATATTTTTATTATATTGCAATTTATGGGTATATCTATTCAATTATAGCTATTTTGAGTGCAACACATGTTGTTTGATTTTTTATATTAGAAGGGATATCTTCTTTTGTGTTTGCAGCTTGTATTTTTTGAGCACTATTTTGTGCATTTTCCCTAAAAAAAATTTGGATTGGCTGCCATGCACAGCAGCACCAGGTTTTGAACTCTTCAGTTTTTGTAAATCAAACCCAATATATTGGCCTGCATGTAATATCTGGAACTAGAGCTCTAGAAAACTAAGTAATTGGTAAATAGAAGTTGGGAGGGAGGCACACCACTTCAATTTTAGGGAGCTAGTTACATAAAAATGGACTTGTGATTCTCATATATGAAGTTTCACACCATGAAGAACTGTCTAGTGGAAGTAAAAACATGTATGATGAGAAAAGGAAAGAAGGACGGGAGGGAGGAAGGAAGAAAAGAAAGTTGGTTATGGTTAATTATGGAGTACATTAAGCAGGGCCGCTCTCTCCTCTAAAAATGACTGTATCATTCATCATCTGTGGTTGAGTCAAAGTTGGGAAGTCTATTACAAGCCCCAAGTAACAGCTGTCCAGGAGCCATCCACCTGAAAATTTGTGCTGAACCTGAGAATAGATGTATGTGAATAAAAAATGAAATGTTTCAAGGTAAAGATATTCCCTTTTCTAAGCTCTTAATTCAGTCCCCGTAATAAGTTACTCACAGTATTTTTCAGAGCTAGGCAGAGTTAGTAGCTCCAACATTCAATTGACCTGTTTCCAAATAATGTACAGCAAAAATGAAGATTAAGTCCTTTAACAAGAGGCGTTTTCACAGTCCTCAATTCAAAGCAAAGAATTCAGTAAAAGATAAGAGGGTAAGCTGCATTGTGCTAGCCCACTTAAATCTGATTTCCAATTCACTAAATGTGTTATTTGACTTGGCAAGGGAGCTGGTATGTGTATTAGATCAGCAGGGAGCCTAATCAAGTAGATGCCAAGTTTTCAGTAGCCCTTGTGTAATGCATTAGCCTCAACCAGTGACCTAAAGCAAAGTGGGTGGTTGAACCCGAAAGAGAATAGCATTAACCTTTGCTTGAAGTTCAGCCTGATTTGAAGTCGGCCTTTGTGAGGTATTCCAAAAAATGCAAAACGCTTTCAACAGAATAGAATCTAGACTACTCAGCACCATCTTCACATGGTAGTCTGTATTGAAGCTTCCCTCTATTAATGCTGACACATGCAAAAGAAATGAAAAGCATTAACTCAGCTAAAGCACTTGATTTCGCAGCTGCAGGAAAAAGAAAATCGCTTTGTTTCTTGGTAACTGCAGGTTTTGATCTGACAATAAAAGTGCTAATTTTTCAGTCAAAACCAAAGGTATCTGGAAAACTCAAAACACACTGTTTAAAGAAAAAATTGTAATAGCATAACAAGAAGTCTTTAAACAGACAGGTATTTGCTTGCAGGCCTTGTTGGATACTGCAATCACAATGCATTTGGTTCAGAACAGAGCTCATACGCCAGGCAGCAGGGAGTGAAACCTTATGGCACATAAAGACATTTTTAAGATTGGAAATAAAAAGCTTTATCATGCCAGTGATCATCAACCCATGATTGGTGAGAAAATCGATTTCAGTTTTATTCAGTACCATTTAATACAGTGGTTGTCAACTTATGAGCAAATAGGGAGTCCTCAGCTGTGGCCCTTGACAGCACTGAGGTTTACAAAGGGCCACACAGCAGGTACCAAAGGGACAGAGTTGGCCCTCAGGATGCAGGTTGATCACCAAGGCTCTTTGAAGATGCAGGGAGTAGGGTTCCTTCACATAATGCCTACAACCAGACCCCATATAATTGTTTCAGTATGAGTAATGAACATCTGTGTTATGTGTAAGGTTAAAGGTAACTTAGCCCAGCATGAGATTTGCAATGAATGTAAACAAAGTAAGCATCACTTGGGAAAGTTTAGCAATGCAATAGTTAACATCTAAGCAATGATAAGCATTTGAGAATTTTGGGCAGGGTGGGAAATGGTTATAACCTCTGTGAGATTTTTTATTGGGAGTTTTCCCTGTCAAAGGACACAAGAAGGAAAATGAAGTCTCTTCACAATTAAGGTAAAATTTCACCTCTGACAGGTATCACCAGAAGAAGTGTGCTAGATTTCACCTCTATTCCTGTTCTGGCAACAGAGGTAAAATGTTAAATTTCCCTTGTTTTTTCTTCTTTATGGCTACAATCCTGAGAAGAAATAATGTGAAATCATTTGCCTAACAAGGACACAGACAACATCTGAAACATGACATTGGTTCTAATCATTACCCAGTGTAAAACAAAACTAGCTGCTGGTTACACTTGAATTCAATTGCATTAGAAAGTTATTGATCTACTGATCACTCTTTTGCTATAGAGAAAATGTGAGCTTTTAATTGCCTATATGCTAGGGCAGAACGTAAGCCAAGTTGTTACTTGCTTGCCTTATACTGTCTACAATGGTGGATGAATAGTCATTGGTATATGATATATACAGCAGTTGGTATATGATTAAAGAGCATACATTTTGACTACTAAACAATTGGTTTGTGAAATGATATGTTTGTGAGAAAAAAAAAACAACCTCTAATGCCGCGTACACACGACCGGACTTTTCGATGGACTAGGTCCGGCGGTCTTTCCAACAGACTTTCGGCGGAGTTCCGATGGACTTTCCGAATGAACAGACTTGGCCACACACAATCACACCAAAGTCCGATGGATTCGAACGTGATGACGTACGACTGGACTAGAATAAGGAAGTTCATAGCCAGTAGACAATAGCTGCCCTAGCGTTGTTTTTTGTCCGTCGGACTAGCATACACACGAACGGTACAAATGTACAAATTTCTCGGTCCGGCTGAGTTTCGATTGGAAAATTTAAAACATGTTCTATTTCTAAAGTCTGCTGGATTTTTGGCAAGCAAAGGTCCGATGGAGCCCACACATGATCAAATTGTCCGACGGACTCGTTCCGTCAGACCTTTGCTGTCAAAAAGTCCGGTCGTGTGTAAGTGGCATTAGACATATTTTTCTCTTGCGTAGTTACAAATGATGACACTAGATAATCACCTCGTCTAGAGATGATCTACTCACAAATTCTAAAGTATTCAAGTGTCATTAGGCAGATGGCTTGATGGCAGAAAACAAAGGTAGTTGTGAATGGCTAGGCTACTACTAGAGTATTGTAGGGATTGTTGTTTTTTTTTTTTTTTTTAGTGAACAACTTCATTGACCAGAAGGTTAGAAAATGTGGCAAATAATAGTACAAATGCATTTCTATATAGGTGAATAAATAATAAAGCTATGCAAAGGTAACAATAAAGCTAAGCACAGACTATTTTGAATATATTTCTTTAAATGTATGGCTCTGTAATAAAAATAAGTAGTGGAAACACATGAAAGTAACCAACATCTTATTTTAGACCTTCTCTGCTGATTAGGACCAGATTAGGAGCATCATTGACCTGGTGCTGATCATTTTGGTGGGCCTTTTTGTGGAAATAAATAAAATGAAAATGCAAACAATTTAAATGTTAAAACAAATTCAATTAACCACGTCCATATCGAGTTATAGTAATATGACGCCGGCGGGAACACCCTCCCATCCCGGGTGGACGTCATATGTTCGTGTGTGAGGAGGAGATTGTGGTAACAGCTCGTTACCACCTACAGTGTACACCAATCACACTCATTGCCCCCCAGTAATAAAGAGGACCTGTCACCAGCCCATCAAAGTACCTGTCACCAGCTTAGAGTACATGTCACTATCCCATCTGAGTACCTGTCACCAGCCCAAGTACCCAATTACCTGTCACCAGCCCATCAGAGGACCCGAGTACCTGTCACCAGTCCATCATAGTACCCGAGTACCTGTCACCAGCCCATCTGAGTACCCGAGTACCTGTCACCAGCCCGAGTACCCGAGTATCTGTCCCCAGCCTGAGTACCTGTCACCAGCGCATCTGAGTACCTGAGTACCTGTCACCAGCCCAAGTACCCGAGTACCTGTCACCAGCCCGAGTACCTGAGTATCTGTCACCAGCCCAAGTACCCAAGTACCTGTCACCAGCCCATCAGAGTACCCGAGAACCTGTCACCAGCCCATCAGAGTACCCAAATACCTGTCACCAGCCCATCTGAGTACATGAGTACTTGTCACCAGCCTATCAGACTACCCTGGTACCTGTCACAACCCATTCAGAGTACCCGAGTACCTGTCACCAGCCCATCAGAGTACCTGAGTACCTGTAACCAGCCCATAAGAGTAACCAAGTACCTGTCACCAGCCCATCAGAGTACACGAGTACCTATCTACCTCCCATGCCTCATAGAATATACCTTGGGGAGTTTAATTTCCAAAATGGGGCATTTTGTGGGTAATTCCACTGTCCTGGTACTCCAGGGCCTTCAAAATTGTAATAGATAGGAATAAAATTATATATGTAATTTATGCTTCTGAAGGTACTACTTCAATGTTGGGCCTCTGTATGTGGCCAGGCTGTGTAAAAATCTCACACACGTGGTATCGCCATGCTCAGGATGAGTAGCAGAATGTATTTTGGGGGGTAATTTTTGCTATGTACATGCTATACAGTATGTTAGAAATATCATATAAATTAACAACTTTGTGTAAAAAAAAATATGTTTTCATTTTCTTTCCACATTTTCCGAAGACTTGTGGAAAAAAATGAACCATTCAAAAGACTCATAATGCCTCATAAAATATATATTGGGGTGTTTGCTTTCCAAAATGGGGTAATTTTGTGGGTAATTCCATTGCTCTGGTGCTCCAGGGCCTTCAAAATGCTATATGTTAGAAATATCATATAAATGGACAACTTTGTATAAAAAAATTAAGTTTTCATTTTCTTTTCAAGTTTTTTGAAGACTTGTGGAAAAAAATAAACTGTTCAAAAGACTCATAATGCCTCATAGAATATACGTTGGGGTGTTTGCTTTACAAAATGGGGTCATTTAGTAAGGATGGGCGAACGCTTTGGCCTGAGCATATGTTCGGGGCGAACTTTCTTTGTTCAGAGAACAGGCGAACAAACGTGTAATTCGTCCGTTTGTTCGGCCCCCAAACCGACCACAATGCATTGCGGCGCAGAAAAGTGCATTGCAAGCCCTGATTGGCTGAAGCAGTGAAAGCTTCAGCCAATCAGGGCACAGAGCACCATCAGAGTCATGATTGGACACTGTCATCATGACTTTATCTAATCATGACTCACCCCCCCCCCACACACACACACTCAGTATAAAAGTATTCTTTCAATGGCAGCCATTTTCAGTGTGATTTTGGCATGGATAGAGATAGAACAGGGCTCTGTGCAGTGCTACTTCAGTTAGTTAGTGTGCTATACTGTGCTATTTTGCTTCAATTGTCAGTGCAGAACAGTAAAAAAAAAAAAACACATCAATTGCAGCCACTGTGCCATCAAACGCAGCCACTGTGTCATTAAATGCAGCCAATGTGCCCATCAAACGCAGCCACTGTGCCCATCAAACGCAGCCACTGTGCCCATCAAATGCAGCCACTGTGCCCATCAAACACAGCCTGTGCCCCATCAAACGCAGCCTGTGCCCCATCAAATGAAGCCTGTGCCCCATCAAATTCAGCCTGTGCCCCATGAAATGCAGCATGTGCCTCATCAAATGCAGCCTGTGCTCCATCAAACCCCCTCCTCCTTTTCCGCATGAGGTCCGGACCGGCACAGCAGCACTTTCCTTGCTGTGTGGTGTCCTCTCCTGCTGTGTGGGCACTGGCAGCGGTGATGGAGGAGTCCGCTCCTCATACTTCTGGTTTTCTCTCTCGGGCGCAATGGGAGAGAGAAAAAAGGAACTGACATCTAACTCAGATGTCAATCAAACTACTCAAGGCTTCGGAAAGCGCCACAAGGTGGGGCAAAAGCCTGCAAATGAAGCACCGCGTCTGCAATCTCGTGATTGCATCGACATGGCTCTTCCCATGGTGCACTGTGTCCGGAGTCCGAACAACTAAGGAACTTTTTTTTCTTTTTTTTTAAAGAGCACCCATGCCCCTCACATGGCCGGGCCACCACTGGTGTAGAATATTAGTTTAGTGTCAGTCTAGGGCTAGTGTGAGTGTAGTGAAGAGGACCATCATTCAGCTTTGCATGGTGTGCAGCTAGTAGGGACAGCTCAGATAGTTTCACTGTAGTGTAGTGAGACCGTGTCATTCACACATACATTAGTGTGGTGTAGGGACAGCTCATATAGTTTCAGTGTAGTGTAGTGAGACCGTGTCAGTAATCTTGACATTAGTGTATAGCTACTAAGAATGAGCCGAACACCCCCCTGTTCGGTTCACACCAGAACCTGCGAACAGACCTAAACTTCGTGTGAACTTTAGAACCCTATTAAAGTCTATGGGACTCGAACGTTCAAAATCTAAAGTGCTAATTTTAAAGGCTAATATGCAATTTACTGTCCTAAAAAGTGTTTGGGGAACTGGGTCCTGCCCCAGGGGACATGGATCAATGCAAAAAAAAGTTTTAAAAACTGCCATTTTTTCAGGAGCAGTGATTTTAATAATTATTAAAGTGAAACAATAAAAGTGTAATATTGCTTTAAATTTTGTACCTGGGGGGTGTCTATAGTATGCCTGTGAAGGGGTGCATGTTTCCCGTGCTTAGAACTGTCCCTGCACAAATTGTCATTTCTGCAGGAAAAAAAGTCTTTTAAAATCACTCCCGGCTATAATGAATTTTCCGCTCCTGTAATACAGAGAACACTCAATGAGTGTTCTCTGTATTACGGGAGCCGACAATTCATTCATTGATAAAAAAAAAAGCGTGGGGTTCCCCTAAATTCAATTACCAGGCCCTTCAGGTCTGGTATGGATATTAAGGGGAACCACGCGTCAAATAAAAAAAAAATTGACGTGGGGCTCCCCCTAAATATCCATACCAGACCCTTTATCCGAGCATGCAACCTGGCAGGCTGCAGGAAAAGAGGGGGGGACGAGAGAGCACCCCCCCTCCTGAACTGTACCAGGCCACATGCCCTCAACATTGGGAGGATGCTTTGGGGGTCTGTGACCCCTCAAAGCACCATGTCCCCATGTTGATGGGGACACGGGCCTCATCCCCACAACCCTGGCTGGTGGTTGTGGGGGTCTGCGGGCGGGGGGTTTGAAATGGTAAGGGGGTACAAAAGTACCCCTACCATTTCCCAAAGAAAGTGTAAAAAATTGTTAAATAAGACAAACATACTTTTGAAAAATTCCTTTATTAAAAATAAAAAATTAATTAAAAAAAGATTCCAGCGGTGGTAATCCACTCTTGCTATCCAGCGACGGATGATCATCTCTTCGGGGTCCAGCGATGGCTGATCTGATCCAGCGACGGGTGATTTTCAGTCCAGCGCAGTCCATCCATGCATCCATCTTCTGTCTCCACTAAGGAGACACTGCGGGGATCCCAGCTCCTGACGTTTCTTATATTAGGACCCCGCCCCCTCTGATGCTAGTAAGGGAAGCCAGGGGTTCCCCAATGATGTATGGGTGACCCCGCCCCCCTCTGATGTAACGGAAACCTGTGCACTTTAGATTTCTCCCATACACTTGTACAGGGTGTTCCGGCTTTTCGAATTTGCCGGGAACAGCCCAAATTGTTCACTGTTCGCTGAACAGGCGAACAGGCAATGTTCGAGTCGAGCATGAGTTTGACTCAAACTCAAAGCTCATCCCTAATAGCTACTGCAGGGACGATTCATATAACCTCAGTGTAGTGACGGTTGAACACCGTCTATTTTATTGCGTTACTGCCAGTTTAACGCCATTTACTTCTGTGTGTGTTACTGCCAGTTTGACGCCATATAGTTTTGCGTGCGTTACTGCCAGTTTAACGTCATATAGTGTGCATTACTGCCAATTTAATGACATATCGTTTTGTGTGAGTTACTATACGTTTGGCACGTTAATACAGTATATTGAAGTGTAGCCATGGAGTGTGTCTGTGTAATGTGAGTACTCATATTAAAATGCACCAAACACCTCTTTACATTGATTAAAGTGCATCAATGTACAGATTTGAACTTCTTAATTACGTTTGCTTATAAGCACCGCCCCCTCCATCCCAAATATGTCTGAGATGACAAGGAGAGGCAAACGTTCCCTTGGCACTGTAAGGGGGCCAGCAACAAATGTGTCCACAGGCAAAGCTGGACGTGGTGGTCAGTCCTCAGGCAGGGCATCATTTCCTCTGTTTAGTGAGTTTGTCCGTGCTATCCATCCACAGCATGCAGAGGAGGTGGTGGACTGGCTTACTAAACCTTCCTCATCCTCCTCATCCTCTGTCATGCAAGTAGAGACAAGTGTGTAGTCCCCTGCAGTTACCAGAGTAGATAAACCTGCATCCTTGTCCACATCTATTCCTGCCATAGCCCCAACATCAGCCATTGAGGATTTAGCTGACCACAGCATCAGCCATTTGCGCCTTGATGATGCCCAGCCATTACTGGATTCAGAAGTTGGTTCTGAGGTTGAACATGAGCCTAGAGAGAGGGAGAAACACTGGTAGACAAATTGGCATTCATGTTCCCCAATCTGTAGCGTATTGCCAAGTTGTCTCCAGTGCTAATGATGAAGATGGAGATAATGATGATTAGGAATAGGTTACTGATGCAACTTGGGTGCAAGATAGAGCAAAGGAGGAAACTGAAGTTGAGGCCGCACAACCCCAAGGAACATCAAGAAAGAGTAGAGAGCAGCCACCCTATCAAATTCTGCAGCTGTTATCTCCTGGCCCACCCCCATGCTCAGCTTTCTGGGGCTTTTTCAGCACATCTGCAGCAGATTTCTCTGTTGCTATCTGCAAACTGTGCCTCAGGCATCTCAAACGTGGCAAAAACACCAACCATTTGGGTACCACATGCCTAACAGGGCATTTAACGTCCAAACACTCAGCCCATTGGCAAGAGCACCTAAAAGCCACACAAAAGGGGCACAAATCTGTCCCTCCTCCTGCTCCTCCTTACCCACTTCAGTGTGTCCCGCAATATCAAGTCATTACCTTTCAGCAGCCTTCACTGACAGGGATGATGGTATAACACAGGGTGTCCCAGGTCCTAACAGCACATCTGCCAGCAGCACACCAGCAACTGTAGACTTTATTCTGCAAATTTCTCTGCCCCACCTGCTGCAGTGGAAAAAAAATACAGTCCCTGCTACCCATATGCCCAGTGTCTGAATGCAAGCTTGTCAAAGCTGTTGGCTCTGAAACTTCTGCCTTTCAGCCTGGTGGATTCTGCCCCTTCCATGAATTCGCACAATGTGCTGTACCACAATGGCAAGTTCCCAGTCGTACTACTTTTCACGTAAGTTCCATCTCTCTGACATCACGTGGAATGGAATTTTCTGGCATCGTTGGACAGGGCAGTCGGCTGTAAAATCCACCTTAGTGCTGACACATGGTCCAGCAAGCATGGACAGGGATGATATATTTCGCTCACAGCACACTGAGTAGCACTGCTTGCAACTCAAAAGGATGCAGGACAGGGCTCGGTGCTGTAGCTTGTTCTGCCAGCATGTCTCCATACAGCTGGTGGTGATGATACCAAATCAGTGAGCTCTACCCCTTCCTCATTCTCCTTCTCTGCCACCTCCATGCCCTCCTCTGCAGAATTGTCCTATGAACATCAGGTACCCCCTAAGCGTTCAAAGGGCTATTTCCAGAGCCAGGCTAAAGGGTGCTATGCATTGCTTCAGCTGGTGTGTTTGGGGGACAGGAACCCCACTGGAGCAGAGATTCTTGCCCAGATTCTTGGACAGGCCCAGAGGCCCCAGAATGGCAAGAAGGGGGCCCACCACAGGACCGTAATAAAGGGTGCCACAATTGGAGTAAAGATCCCCATACCCGGAGGGAAAGGCCCTGGCTGGGGGTCAGGGGGGTCCTTCATAGTTGCTTGCACCGTGGTCCTGAAAGTTCTAGTTACGCCTCTGCCAGTTATCACAGGTGGCACTACCAACTGGAATTCCAGTTTTGTGACTTTAACACTCACATACTGTTTGATGTCTTCAGGCACATTATATGAACCAGGAAAGGGCTATCGGGAACTAGGTACAGTAATAAATGGAAAGGCTGAATTCCCTTTTATATGTTTTTTCTATGTGTGTGTTTAAGCAAATGTTAATATAATTAATATAATTAGTATTTTATCTTTTGTTAATCTTGATTTTGCAGAAAGCATCATTTGAAAACAACTCACACAAGCAGTCCTTGTTTTCAAACTCCTGAAAATTCAGGCAGTTTTAGAGTTCAATTTCAGCTTGGAAAGAGGCAATCCTACAGAGAGCTTTTTTGTTATTTAATAATTAGGAACAATTTGTTGAGTAGGATAAAAAGCCTTAGAGACCAAGCCAGCGATTGTTATGTCTTTATATAGCTGTGACAGACTAAGCAGAACTGTATACAGAATTATTCATACACGGGGAATCTTTGCCCCTTGAAGCTTCTAATCTAATATATAATGCCTAAGGCATAGGCAGACTTGTGGCATGCCTATAGTCACCCGAGAGATGACCAGGTTCTTAGTGCCTGAGGCACTCAGTAAAGTAATGGCTTGGTCTGATGTCACAATGAAGATGACCAAGTCTTATACTGGCCTTTCACTTGTGTATCAGGTATTCTATGACCCCCCCCCCCCCCCCCCCAAAGCCAAAGACAGTATAAAACCAATGTTGAGTAATTTTCTATTATAGTAAATATATCAACTACACACAGCACACTTCAACATGCTTTATCTATACTGACACAACATAAAAATGAAGTTAAAAAAATATGGCCCATACAGAGACAAAGACTCTCTCAAAAGTTGTTTTAGGCCATCTTTTCAAATAGGTTCAAAAATATCTATGCCCTGATTTAAAGGATTATAAAGGCAGAAGTTTTTTTTTTATCGGAATGCATTCTATGTAGCAGCCTCTCCTGCACCCCTAATTACTTACCCAAGCCCCATCTCTGTCCAACGATGTTCACAGGTGTTTTACCTGTCTGGGACTCTCTTCCTGATTGGCTGAGACACAGCAGTGGTGGCATTGGCTCCCACAGCTGTCAATCAAAGTCAGTTAGCCAATCAGGGGGGAGAGGGGGTGGGGCCTGGGTCGGGGCTCCATGTCTAAATGGACACACGGAGCTGTGACTCAGCTCGAGTGCCCCCATAGCAAGTTAATGCCTGTGGGGGCACTCGACAGGGGGGAGGGGTCAGGAGGAGCGAAGAGGGACCAAATGCACAGAGGAGGTAATAATATGTTTGTTGTTTTTATTTTATTTTTTTAAACAAGACTTTACAATCACTTTAAAGGTCAACAGATACACACTTTTTTTTTAACAGAGATAACAGATACACACCAAAATATCATATGGCCAAAAAGAAAATTGTGGTTATGGAGGGACCACAAGGGTGCATTCAAGTACTTCTTATGCCGCGTACACACGGTCAAACTGTATGACGTACTTAGTCTGGCGGAAAAGTACGCCAGACTGTCCGTCGGACTTTCCGAACGGGCTACTTGCCCACACACACCACTTTTTGAGCGGACTAATACGGCGTACTAAGTCCGCCGTACTATCCGCCCTACTTTTGAAATGAACGGACTCGCCCACACACGCGGAGGAAAGTCCGCTCATTTCGAGCGAGTCTCCAGGTAGGCGGGGCCCGCGAAGGAGACGTCGCTGGCTCCGCTGCCTGGTATGGACTTAAAGGGGAACCCCAACGCCGAAAAAAATCGGCGTGGGGGTCCCCCCCAAGTCCACAACAGACCCTTGTCCGAGCACGCTACCCGGCCGGCCAGGAAAGGGGGGCGAGCGGCGGGCGGAGGGCTTATCGGAATCCGGGAGCCCCCTTTAATAAGGGGGCCCCCGGATACCGGCCCCCCACCCTATGTGAATGAGTATGGGTTACAATGTACCTCTACCCATTCACCTGTAAAATAAAAGTACAAAAAAAAACACAACACACGAGATAAAATACTTTATTGCACAGCTCCGGGGGTCTTCCGTCTTCGGGGGTCTTCTCGCCGGACTCCTCCGCTATCTTCTTGTAGCTCTTTTGCTAGCGGAGGAGCCCGGCTTTCTTCCTCGCCGCCGGCCTCTTCTCCCGACTTCGGGGGTCTTGTCCCCCTCTTCGGTTCTTCTGCCGGGCCACCGCGCCTTCTTATAGCTCTTTTACAGGCGGTGGCCCGGTCTTCTGTCGCCGCCGCCGACTTCCGTTCATCTTCTTCTTCTTCTTCTCCTTCTTCTCCAGGAGATGTTGACTCGACGATCTCTCCGGCCACAATGCCAGGGCCGCGCTGCGCGGCCACTTATATAGGGACAAGGGGCGGTGTCACATGGCTTTATGTCACATGGGTTGGTGTCACATGGTGACCCCGCCCCCTTACGATGTCATAGTCCCCATGTGACATCAACCCATGTGACCAACCCATGTGACATAAAGCCATGTGACACCGCCCCTTGTCCCTATATAAGTGGCAGCGCAGGGCGGCCCTGGCATTGTGGCCGGAGAGATCGTCGAGTCAACATCTCCTGGAGAAGAAGGAGAAGAAGAAGAAGAACGGAAGGCGGCGACGGCAGCGACAGAAGACCGGGCCACCGCCTGTAAAGAGCTATAAGAAGGCGCGGTGGCCCGGCAGAAGAACTGAAGAGGGGGACAAGACCCCCGAAGTCGGGAGAAGAGGCCGGCGGCGAGGAAGAAAGCCGGGCTCCTCCGCTAGCAAAAGAGCTACAAGAAGATAGCGGAGGAGTCCGGCGAGAAGACCCCCGAAGAGGGAAGACCCCCGGAGCTGTGCAATAAAGTATTTTATCTCGTGTGTTGTGTTTTTTTTTTTTGTACTTTTATTTTACAGGTGAATGGGTAGGGGTACATTGTACCCCATACTCATTCACATAGGGTGGGGGGGCCGGTATCCGGGGGCCCCCTTATTAAAGGGGGCTCCCGGATTTCCGATAAGCCCCCCACCCGCAGACCCCGACAACCAACGGCCAGGGTTGTCGGGAAGAGGCCCTTGTCCTCATCAACATGGGGACAAGGTGCTTTGGGGTGGGGGGGCGCGCGGCCCCCCCTTCCCCAAGTCACCCCCCCATGTTGAGGGCACGCGGCCTGGTACGGCTCAGGAGGGGGGGCGCTCGCTCGCCCCCCTTTCCTGGTCGGCCAGGTAGCGTGCTCGGACAAGGGTCTGTTGTGGACTTGGGGGGGACCCCCTCGTCGATTTTGTTCGGCGTTGGGGTTCCCCTTTAAGTCCATACCAGGCGGCGGGGCCAGCGACGTCTCCTTTGCGGGCCCCGCCTACCTGGAGACTCGCTCGAAATGAGCGGACTTTTCTCCGGGCGGGAAAAGTCCGCTCATTTCAAAAGTACGGCGGACTGGCATACACACGGCCGGATTGTCCGCCAAAATGCGAGTACGACGGACAGAATTTCGAAAAAAACGAAATTCTTAGTACGCCGGACTGCACGCTGAAAAAGTCAGCTGAAGCCCACACACGAGCGGACTGTCCGCTGAAATGTGTTTCGGCGGACTAAGTACGCCATACAGTCTGCTCGTGTGTACGCGGCATTATACTGTACATAGTTTTCAGTGTCATATGCATGATACAAACATAGGTGGCATAGATGTTGAATATTTTACTTGTCAGGTTTGGCTCTACCTATAGTTGCGCAAAGGTATTGCAGACTGTGCTACCTGCAGCTGTTAAAACATATATGATCATATACAGAATGTTAAAATGGTTGTAAACCCTCTTATATACCCAGTAAAGTGAACAACCTCAGATGATACACAGAGATGAAACAAATCTCCCTACACCTACGTAAGTTTTGCACATATATCTTTCACTTTCTACATTCATACGCCTTGACATTTTCCACATTTTGTCATGCTACAGCCATAGTTACATAGTTGGTGAGGTTGAAAAAAGACACAAGTCCATCAAGTCCAACCTGTGTGTACACTGTATACCCCTGTATGTTGTGGTCATTTAGGTGTCCATCTAATAGCTTTTTGAAATTATTGATTCTCCCTGCGGGTCTGGAAGTTCATATCTGGAAATAAAAACAGGCAGGGCAACGTGCTTCTGGTCATCAGGCTGGGCAGCAGGCTTTGGGTCATTGGGCTGGGCAGCAGGCTCCTTGTCATCGGGCTGGGCAGCAGGCTCCTGGTCATCGGGCTGGGCAGCAGGCTCCGAGTCATCGGGCTGGGCAGATTTTTAAGGGAGATTTAGTGGAACTTATGGAGGCAGCCAAGAAGAAGCAGAGGGGTTAAAGGCTGGGTAGGTACAGCAGGAGGAAACAGGGTACTGGTACTTCATTGGTATCAGGGTGTATTGGTCGGAAACTGTGGTTGTTGGGGGTAATAGAGAGGAAGACATCCCAGCAGGCTGGTATCTGGACACAGAAATGGGTGGTTGGGAGTTGACAGAGGCTGAGTACAACAAGCTTGACCAGGCCTGTAATAATGGTTGCACAAAATCAGGTTTGCACACTGTTTGTCTGACTAGAGACTGCACTGAATCAATACATGCTGCAAGCACCTGTTGAGGACAAGCTGAGTACGGCTCAAAGAAAAAGGCTGAGTCATCTTCCAACAGCCACTGAGCTGCATTAAAAGGGGGTGTGTAGTCATCACCTCCACTAGAGGCATCAGATAGGGCCAACTCTGTACAGATCCGAATCAATGGCTGCACGTCCTCAAACAGAAAACTGCCCTGATTGACAAAAACATGGGCTATACGGATGCATTCCAGCAGTTGCTCTCTAGTGTATTCACCTAATGTCTGATGACAAAAATCTCTGTCATCTGTTGCCAGGAGGGAAAGATACAGAATATCTTCCAGATGCATTTTTTTGGCAATAGCAAGTGTCCAGACCCAATTTCCAAGTGCAGCCGATCTGTTTGTATGGCTTCAGAATTCTGCCATGGGTGGGATGCCTAACACAAGCATCCAGCACAGAGTAAACAGATCAATGGGCCGCACTAAAGGAATCAGGCTCAAAGGTAAGTGAAAAAAAAAAATATATATATATATATATATATTTATTTATTTATTAAAGATAAAGACACACGAGCAAACCAAACACAGCAAGCCATGAACAAGCAAGAATTGAAATAATACACAGCAACCCCAAACACCTAATCTAACTAACTAACTATGTATATATATGTATATATATATATATATATATATATATATATATATATACACACACACAAGGAAAGGGAACACATGTATAACAACAAAGCAAGTCTCAGGAACCAGGTACAGGAAACAGAGTCCAGGGCAGGGCAGGAAGCGGATCAGGAACAGGTTTCAGGCAACAGATCAGATCAGGCAGGGACAAGGCTTTCAGGTAGGAATTCTGAAGCACTGAGCCTCAGTGAAGGGCAGGCTTATATACTGCCAGCAGTTCCACATCAGGTGCAGCTTGATCACTAGAATGTCCATCTGCTGGGAGACACCCGCTGGTGGCCACCAGAACTGCACCCTTTGATTCCGAAAGAAACAGTGATACTAGCAGGCGATCCAAGCAATAACACTGCTCCGGACACTATCAGAGCTGCATTGGTTTTTCTCAAATCAGCTGGCACCATTCCAGTCAGTAGACTGTCCATACAAGTTAGAAACAATGGCTATCACCTGACTGAGTTCCTTAAGAACCCTCGTGCGCAAGCCATCTGCTCCCGGTGATGTCAAGTCTACTTCTAATTTTATCCTCTGTGAGCCATGAGGAGGCTTAACGTGATGTGTTATGAAGATAAACATAGCAGACTTGATTACAGAATCCCCCTGTTTCCCTCATGAAGACTGAGGAGAAGAATACAATTCAGAACCTTTGCCATCTGTCTGTCTATTGTAACCAGATTCCCTTCATCATCCTTTATGGGGCCAATATGTTCTGACCTCCCTTTCTTAAAAACTGGTTTCTCCCTCGACTTGAGACGTTCAACTAACCACCTACCCCTCCCCCCCCCCCTGATCTATACTCCATATAAGCTGCATGCATTCTCATTAAAAGACAGATACCCTTTGAATTCACATTTTGTTTCATGTGTTTCATGGGGTATCTCGCGGTACTGGGGGTCACTGTAGTCTGCCGAATTTCACCAGAGGGTGGTCGTCCAGAACCAGAATTCATTTCAGTCCCTTGCCCCATTAGTGATGGCGTCCCTCACATTCACTTGTACATCATTCTTGATATACAAGCATCTATATATCAGCCATCTGGCCATCTTCTCTCCCAGCTGAGCTGAAACCTCCACATTTAGGTCCCTGCTAAAGAGTCGGTAACCGACTGAGAAGTCGGCCCAGTTCTCCAGGAACCTGAACCCCTCCTTTCTACACCAGCTTCTCAGCCACTTGTTAACTCCCCTGATCTCCTGCTGCCTTTCTGGTGTGGCTTGAGGTACAGGTAGTATTTCTGAGGATACTACCTTGCTCAATTTATCTCGTAAGGCCCCAAAATCATTTTTTAGGACACTCCATCTTCCTCTGACTTTGTCATTAATGCCAACGTGCACCATGATAGCTGGGTCTTCCTTAGCCCCTCCCAGTAATCTGTGCACCAGATATGTGATGTGTCAAACCCGAGCACCCAGTTAACAACATACAGTTCGATGCTTCAGGTCTTTATCCACTTGAGCCCCAAAAGGATTTGCCCCCTTCCTGACTAGGCCATGTTTTGCAATACGGCACTGTGTCGTTTTAACTGAAAATTGCATGGTCATGCGATATTGTACCCAAACAAAATTGATGTCCTTTTTCCCCCACAAATAGAGCTTTATTTTGGTGGTATTTGATCAAATCTTCAGTTTTTATTTTTTGCTCTATAAACAAAAAAAGAGCGACAATTTTGAAAAAAAAAACCACAATATTTTGTACTTTTTACTATAATAATTATCCCCCCCAAAATGTAAAAAAATTCATTTCTTCATCAGTTTAGGCTGATATGCATTCTTCTACATATTTTTGGTAAAAAAATTGCAATAAGCATATATTGATTGATGTGTGCAAAAGTTATAGCGTCTACAATATAGGGGATAGATTTATGTAATTTTTATTATTATTTTTTTTTTTGTTACTAGAAATGGTGGCGATCTGTGATTTTCATTGGGACTGCAACATTGTGGCGGACAGATCAGACATATAAAAAAGTGAAATTACTGTGCTGTCCTATAAATCGCTCTACCAACTGTGGTGTGACAAATAATAGGTGAATACTGCTGTAACTTCAATGTGAGACACACACAATAAATCAATTATAAAAAAGTAAGGTGTGCTGTAAAAAATTATTATAATGACATATGATCACATATATGATCTATCTGTGTCAATGGAGACTAAAATGGCCCCCAATTCACTTTACAATACATGATGAACCATAATACTGTAATAATGTAATAAACATATAATTAAAAAAATATTAAAGCTATAGATCTATAAACGTAAAAACATGGATCACAGTTATTAGAGGGTTAGAAAACCCTGTTGGAAAGTCCACACTAGAGTGTTAAAAAAATTGATGAAAATTCCACAATTATGCAACAATTATAGCATAAATTCATATAAAACAAATCCTCGGTTCACTGATCATTGATGACTTAAAACGATAAACACCCAAGGAATAGTGATGAATTGAGATAGAAAGATTCTTCCACCTGAGAAATGACTGCCACTTACCAGTTGTATTGATCTCTTTTTTATGGAGATCAAATTCTTCTATGGCTTATACCCCAGCCAGGGTCTCTATGCTTTCCAGAAAGATGTCCCCACTCCTCTGTTCAAAGTGTCTTTGGAGTTACCCGCGGTTGTCCTGTGACTGCTGTCTGGCAATTCCTTCTTGTGCTCTATGATGCAAATCCAGTTGAGATCTCAACTTGTGCAGACGGGGTGGTAGCTGTGATTAACACAACGCTGTTGTGAGCAAGTGTCCCAGATCTGTATCAGCCAACAATCAATAGGTTATAGTCCTGGTATAATCCCAGGTATAATCTAAGATTGGACACTTTTGACACTTTTTTTGGACCATTGACATTTATACAGCGATCAGAGCTAAAAATAGCCACTTATTACTGTGTAAATGTCATTGGCAGGGAAGAGGTTAGCACTAGGGGGCTATCAAGGGGTTAACTGTGTTCCCAGGTGTGTGTTATAACTGTGGGGGAGTGTACTGACTGGGGAAGGAGACATATCATTACATAGTAGGAACACACAATCTGTCTCTAATCCCCTGACAGAACTCCCCACAAGAACGATCGTGGGTGCCTGGCGGACATCATGACCACTGTGAATGCACATCGGCTCCAGCGGTGTGCGCGCCTGCTATAGTGTCTTAAAGAGCCAACATAAAGCTATTGCGATTTGCACAGCCATGCCAACTTGCTACAGTATAACTGCAGCAACTGGTCGGCTAGCAGTTATGACAGATTGCCCATCTCTGTCCTTCTAATAATTGAGTCCCCTACCACTAGAATCTGTCTTCCCTTACCCTTGGCTTTACCCCTGCCCTCACTGGATTCGTTTCTCCCCTGACGGCTAGGGCGTCACTCTGCTCCAGCAATGCTCGTCCCTGACTGGTTTCCGCAGTGTCATGCAACAGGACATACTTATTGGGATGTTCCAGCCCAGGATCAGCCTCCCTGACTTTTCCCCCTCTACCCTTCCTGACTGTCACCCATCTACTCTGCTCTGGTGCCTGCACCTCTCTGTCTCCACTCGCCTCTGTGCTGGCCACTGCCGGCACCTGCTGGGTACGATCCCAACTTTCCTTTAGTATGGAGAGTATCCTCAGTTGCTTTCCTAGATTCAAAACCTGAGCTTCCAGGGAAACAATGTTCTTACATTTTGCGCAGTAGTATTCACTGTCAATCAGATGATCAAGGAACGCATACGAGCCTCAAGATGTGCACCGAGTCACTTCTCCACCAGGCATTGTACCCACTAATTTAATTTAATAGGGATTGAGAATTTTACTCTGTCCAATTAGTTAACAACTAGCTTCCTGACTCTAATTATTAACAATACACCGGCACTCAAAAATACACGGGCACTCACAGTAATCAGGCACTCACAGTACTTGGGCACTCACAGTACACGGCACTTACAGTACTTGGGCACTCTCAGTACTCTGCCACTCACAGTACATGAGCGCTCACAGTACTCGGGCACTCACAGTACACAGACACTAACAGTACATGGGCACTCACAGTACTTGGGCACTCACAGCACACTGGCACTCATAGTACAAGGGTACTCACAGTACATAGGTAGTCACCATCCACAGGTACTAACAGTTACTCACAGTTAAAATACTCTGTTACCCAACCGTACTCAGTTATACCACAGTACTCAGTTATACCACAATATTCAGTTATACTACAAAATTCAGTTACTCAACAGTACCCAATGCTCAGTTACACCACAATACTCAGTTACTCAACAGTACTCAATGCTCAGTTACACCACAATGCTCAGTTACACCACAATACCCAGTTACACCACAGTATTCAGCAATACTCAGTTACTAACACTACACCCTCCTCAGCTAGCGTCCCTACTACACACAGTCAGTCAGTCAGTCTTCTATCAGCTGTGATGCTCTGTGTCCCCTCTGCTCCTGCTGAGCCGCTCAGCCTGCTCAGCTTCCCCTGTGTTCGGTCAGCACTCAGTCTCCCTCGTTCAGCCTGCCTGTAACTGCTCCTGCAGTTTCCCTGCTCTACCTGACACACTCCTCCTTTGGACTGCGGATTGCACTTACACGCCGCCTCTCCCTCTGTCTCCTGGTCCCACTTCCTCTGTGGGAGTGGCAAGGTTCTTAGTCGCTCTTGCTCTCCCACTCCTCCAATCCCGATGGTCCCAACAGCAGCAGCCTGTCACTGCTCTCAGTCGCCCGTCGCCCTTCGGTCGGTCCAGTCTGCAGCTCTCACACACACCAACACACACCATGTTGCACACTACACTTCCTGTTTTTTTTGTGCCAACAGAACAGCACCACCTGCTGGATGCACAGCCTCAAACCAAAAACGTAAATGTATTTTATTGGTATTTCATGTGATAGACCAACACAAAGTGGCACATAATTGTGAAGTGGAAGGGAAATGATAAAAGGTGAATGTGAAAAGTATGGTGTGCTTTTGCTGAGTGCTCACCGATTCTGCAGCTGTCTTTTAGCAGTGTAGGGACTGAGGGACAGTTTGGTGTTTGGAGCAGGGACAGTCTGCAAATCACTAGCTACTAGGTCCACAAAGGTCCTTTGTATAGGTGTACAGTATACAAAGGACCTTTGTGGACCTAGTAGCTAGTGATTTGCAGACTGTCCCTGCTCCAAACACCAAACTATCTCTCAGTCCCTACACTGCTAAAAGACAGCTGCACATATAATATACTTTCTTTCAAATATAGAAAGCATATTATAGTGCATTGCACTGCTGTGCTGCTGACCGATTCTGCAGCTGTCATTTCTCAGTGTAGGGAGGGACAGTTTGGTGTTTGGAGCAGGGACAGTCTGCAATTCACTAGCTACTAGCTAGCTACTATTAGGTCCAGAAAGGTCCTTTTAAGAGCTGGTATAGGTGTACTATTTGGTGTGCAGTACATAGGGGTATAATACACGTATAAAATACTTGCAAATATAGAAAGCATAGTATAGTGCATTTCCACTGTGCAGCATTTTGACTGCTGAGCGGTTCTGCAGCGATACTACAAAGAGTGGCAAACGCAATTAAAAAAAAGTATTATAACTGGTGTGATAGACCAGTGGCCCCCCAAAATGACTGATTGAAGCGGGTGTTGTATACCTTCTTCCATATACATACTGCACTTCTCTAGAGATTTTGTCACAGGGTCATTTAAAAAATGACAGGCAGAGGAAGAGGCAGACCCTTCCGCAGGGGTGGTAGGGGTAGGGCAGGGGCAACAGGCTTGAGCCAAAGTGGGAAATTGCAGAAGGTGCGTTCAATTACATCAAAGGACGCACCAGACTTGGTTGAGTGGCTCACTCAGCCTTAGTCTTTTGCACCCTCCTCATCCTCTCGATCTGCACCCTCTTCTTCACTCTCTGCTGTGTGCACCCCCAAAGACACTACCACCAACACCACCACCATATACCCTCCGCTTGAGTCACAGGAATTATTTTCCGATCCATCACAAGACATTGCCGATATGCAGCCACTCTTGGCATTGGATCAGGAAGAGGAGGTAGCAACAACCGCCACTCTGCAGTCTGACGATAGTACCCAGATCAGCCCAAGGAGGAGGTTGGTCCCCGGTGTTGCTGCCTACTCCGAGATCTCTAATTATAGCAGTGGGGAAGGTGACGTTGATGATGACGTGTCTAGTGATGTCACGTGGGTGCCCACAAGAGAGGAAGAGGAGGGGAGTTCAGAGGGAGATATGGACCAGAAGATAGGGAGGGGAAGCAGGCGGAACTTACATTGCACAGGAGGGACAAAGCAGACTGCTAATGTATCAGGAGCGAGGCATCAACCATGTACGGTCACATCTGGCGCTCCCAGGATGCCAACACATGGCTCCGCAGTGTGGGCTTTTTTTAATGTGTCCGCTGCTGACAATAGTGTTGCCATCTGCAATCTTTGCAGTCAACCCATAAGTGGCGGTAAGCTCAACACTCACCTAGGGACGACCGCTTTAAGAAGGCACATGGGGTGCCATCACTGAGCCCAGTGGGAGCAACGGAACCCACAAAGCCACACTCCAGGGTCTCACCGTCCAGCCTCGTCTTCTACTTCTCCTTCTCCTCTCTTCTCACAATTGTCCTCCACGCCACCTTCCATCATGCCGTCCTCACGTTTTTCTGGAAAAAGGCAGGCTTCCGTGGGCCAAATGTTCGAGCTTAAAAAAATGATGACGCCGGATAACCCTTTTGTCCAACGGTTGACGGCTGGCTTATCAGAACTCATAGCCCGCCAACTACTGCCATATAAACTGGTGGACTCGGAGGCCTTTCGAGAATTTGTGGCCATTGGAACACCACAATGGAAGGTCCCAGGAAGGAAGTATTTTTCACAGAAGGGCATCCCAGAGCTATATGGCCATGTTCAGTGGCAAGTGAATGTATCTCTGGCACACAGTGTCAGTGCCAAGATACATCTGACCACAGACACGTGGTCTAGCAAACACGGGCAGGGAAGGTATATCACTTTTACTGCCCACTGGATGAACCTTCTGACGGCCGTCAAGCATGTAACCTGTGGCACCCGTGTAGATTTGGTTTTACCGCCACGGATTGCATGCAGGCCTGGCTCTTCTTCTCCTCCTCCTCCTACTCCTGCACCACCCAAGATCCCCAGAACCTATTCAACATGCCAGGTGAGACGTTGCCATGCTGTGCTGTGTCTGTTGTGCCTGGAAGCCAAGAGCCACACTGGCCCTGCACTCCTTTCAGCTTTGTGTTCACAGGCAGATCAGTGGCTAACACTGCTCAATTTGACAGTTGGTAAAGTGGTGTGTGACAACGGTGCCAATCTGCTTAGCGCACGTCTTAAACTTGGTCGTGCATCGATTCGTTGTCAAATACCCTGGGGTCCAGGACATCTTGCGGCAGGCAAGGAAAATCTCGGCCCATTTCAGAAGATCTCACTGACATTCAGTGGTGACACAATCTGCCGGTCAGACATCTTATTTACGATTGCCCGACGCGATGGAACTCAACCTTCTATATGCTTGATAGGCTGCTCCAACAGAAACGTGCAGTTAATGACTACCTGTACGAACTCTGCGGCAGAACAGGTTCTGGAGAGCTTGGTTTTTTTTCACCGCAACAATGGCTGCTCATGCGCAACGCATGCAGACTTCTGCGGCCATTTGATGAGATCACCAAACTGGTCAGTCGCAGCCATGGCGCCATCAGTGACATGGTACCGTATGCCTTCTTTATGGAGCATGCATTGCGTCGTGTCATTGATCTTGCTGTGGAGAAGCAGGAGCAGGAAGATGAGGAAGTCGCAATGCTAGATGAATTCCCAGTGGGGGCTACTCTATCTGAGACAAGTCAACAACAGGAGTCTGAAGAGGAGTCAGAAGAGGATGGTGCCAGGGCAGACGAGGAGGAGCAAGAAGAGCATGCTTTAAACCTTTCTGGTTTATTGTCAGTTTTATTGTAGTGCTTTACCGTAAACACCCCCTTAAATGTTTACAATGTTATTGTTGTCTTTAAATTCATGCATAGTGCCAGAGGCTTTTTTTTTTTTGCGCCCAAAATCATTTGGAACCCCCCCCCCCCCAACCGCTAAGTCAGTTGATACCAATACTCTATCTGCTGACCTTGCCAAACCCATACAAACTATACCTACCTCTTTTGTGGTCATATTTATGGATGAATTCACCAAAGCATGTAGTGCAAGGGCCTGCCTGAATACTTTCAAATCGTACTTTTTAAAGTTTTGTTCTCCTATTATCTTGATAGGTAATTGCAGAATCTAAAAATGAGCTTCCATTTTTTTTATTTTTTTGTTTTATTATGTCACTTCTTACCTGTCCAGTGGGCTGCCAATAGTGTAATTAAGGAGGGACTGGTGAAAGTAACACACAACACTTTGTTACTCCATTACTTAGTGGAGATGGTTAGTTGTCCAAAACATACCCCGCCACCCCCCTCCCCCCAAATATTTCCAAGGGGCCATCGGGGGGGAGGAATCTGATTATTGGGACTTTTTTTAAATATTTGTTTCTAATAAATGTTTTAATGATGTTGTCCAAGAAGGTTTGTGTCTAATCTGCTTGCAACGGTAATGTGGAAAATTAGTAATTAGATTTTTCTTGTTTGACTCCACAGTTTCCTTCAATGCCACAGGAATGGCAGACTGTGGCTTCCCATCTCTGGAACTTATAAAGTTCAACATCGAAAAATATCAGACATTATATTGGCTGGAATGTGTGGATCTTGCATTCAACAGATAGGGTGATGTCACCCCTGTAAAAGCCACATTTTGAAGATGCACACAAATTTGGAGTCAAACTGGGGATTTCCATCCGGATCTCCCATGCATCATGTCAACATGTGCTATCTCCCATCATGGGGGATCAATGGACATGTTTTAGGGGTGCAACTACTTCCTCTCCTACGTAAGTTAAGAGGGAGGGGTTGCAGCCACAAAACACATACATTGATATCCCCTGATGGCAGATAGCACATGTTGACACACTGTGTGCATCTTCAAAATTTGACTTATAAAATGTTTCCAAAATTTAAAAATCCCTCAAAAAAATGGTGCTAGTTTTTTGGGAAATTAGATTCTTCCGAGGACATCAATCATGTTCTTAAGTTTTTGTACAATCTCCAGGGTTTTTGTTTTATCAAGTCTAAATCCTGACTACACCACATGTCCTGGATTAGCCTTTGGGCACTGTCACTGGTGAAATTATGAGATTGTTCTTCCACAACCTATAAATAAAAATACCCACCATGTATTATAAATATGCAGGCATACATCCCTTACCTGAATCTGTGGTGTCAGACACTCACCTACTGTGGTGTTAATCTCAACCACCTCTCCTTCCTCCACATCCTCAGTTTGTGACCTCTGTTCCCCTTCTTCAGGAGGTGGGGCGGTTCCCTGGTGATCTTATATTTCCCATCCTTTGCTCCCCTATGAGAATGAAACAAAAGGTATATTAGCATACAGCACACAGATATTTGAGGCAACAAATATGAATGTGAAACATTGTTTGGAAGTGGGATACAATTTTCTGTTTGGGCAGAGTTCCAAGCTGAAGACATGATTTATTCCCTTAATAAAGCTGGAATACTTACCTTTTTTGGACAAGTTTCACACCTGGAGACACCCCAAGTATCCACTGGAGTACCTGTGTGGGACACCCTAAAAAGTTTGTCCTTGTGTCCCACACTAGTGCACCTGAATCCAGATGTGTAAAAAGCTGCTGAGTGTCCTCCCCTTACATTACACTGAATCTAGTTTGCTATTCCTTCGAGGTTCAAACATATCTAGACAACAATGTCCTAAACGTCTTTGAAAATAAAAGTTAGCATGACCAATTGTATTTAATCCTGTATCTGGGAAAAGCATTGCATTTATTTGGCAAACGAACAATGTTTACTATGACCGATTATTGTGCCCATGAGCATGAAAGTAGCTATTATAAAATGTCTAATGTCACGTACACACGACCGGACTTTTCGAGGGACAAGGTCCGACAGACTTTCGACGGAGTTCTGACGGAGTTCTGACGGAGTTCTGATAGAGTTCTGACGGACTTTACAAATGAACGGACTTGGCCACACACAATCACACCAAAGTCCGACGGATTTGAACGTGATGACGTACGACTGGACTAGAATAAGGAAGTTCATAGCCAGTAGCCAATAGCTGCCCTCGCGTCAGTTTTTGTCCGTCGGACTAGCATACACACGAGCAGATTTCTCGGTAGGAACTGGGTCCGGCGGAGTTCTGGCAGAAAGATTTGAAACATGTTCCATTTCTAAAGTCTGTCAGACTTTTGCAAATCAAAAGTCCGCTGCAGCCCATACACGATCGAATGGTCTGCCGGAATTGTTCCGTCGGACTTTTGATGTTGAAAAGTCTGGTCGTGTGTACGCAGCATAACAGTAAAGAAAAGCACATGGTGCAGCATGCAAGTAAATAATAATAATAGGAACACACGACAAATACTTACTTTTTCAAATAACTTTCTTGATTCTTCTGTATTGATCCTGCTCCCTTATTTTGAGGTCTGACCAGCTTTTCTGCAATTGATCCTTGGATCGTTGTACCCCAAATTTCCTGTGAAGACTCTTCACAACTTTATTCATGATCTTGGCATTTCTCAGATTTGGGTCTGGGTATGGACTATAATTCCCGTTAAAATTGTTCCTCCTCAAGATGTTGACCATCTCCAACATCTCTACAAAGGACATATTTGTGGCCTTAAATCTCCTCCTGGATCATGAGGTTTCTGGCTCTGGGCTTTCCTCCTCCTCGTTACTGCTATTATGCACCTGCTGTGTATCTGCCATGTTTCTCTCCCACCTCAAACAAAGAGACGAGGCGGGGAATATTCTAGAAAGAACGCCAGGGGCTGGCGACGCTGGTGGAGTTTCACGCATTGTATATAAAGCTAACACGTCATCACTATGTTCTGTGTGCGGAGGAAGGAGGAACGGAAGCAATGAACGTTATAACAAAGGTACGATTTTAACTTGGGACATGAGTGGCCTATACTGATTCTAGATTGAGGCCTATATTGGGATAAGATTAGCCTGAGATGACTGTTTTTGTCTTTTGTTTGGTTTTGCAGAGAAAATGTATCTATTTAAAGATCAAGAATTCCTGAGCGAATTCCTTGATAAATATTGAGATATGAGAAATTTATGGGAGGTGAAAAACCCATTATATCACAATAAAGCAGCTAGGAAGGCATTGCTGGAGAAACTGCTTGAATTTGTAAAGACTCAGGCCCCCAATACAGACATGAGGGTTCTGGAAACTAAAATTTGTAGCTTGAGAAGCACCTATAGGAAGGACTATCAGAAGGTCCAGAAGTCCCTGAGGTCAGAAGCAGCAGCAGAGGATGTCTATGTACCCAGTCTGTGGTACTACAACAGGATGCATTTTCTGGATGACCAGATTGAAGCCAGGGAGTCGCTTTTGACTCTTCCGGCACCCCTCCCATCCACCCTTCCATTCAGCCTTCCCTCCACCCTTCCCTCAACCCCAGCTGAGGCTTCCATGGACCCACCTGGGCCTTCCATCCAGGAAGAAATTGAGGAGCCCAGATGGAGCTAGCTATAGTATTTGGAAACATATTTTTTATGGAAAAATGATTGTTGGTAACTAGATGTTATTATTGATAACAAATGAATGATTTAACAAAAAGTGTTTGACATATCAATAGACAGTAGGGGCCAAAAAAGATTGAAACAAGAATGAAAAATGCTGGGCTCAGAATGATAGTCTTTTCTATTTATTAACATTCAATTTGCAACAGTCATGAGCTGAAAATTGTGTGTGATTGATGAACCAAAACTAAAACTATGTCCTTTTTTCATACACAGGCAGACCTCAGCTAGGACAAGGCTCTGGAATGTGGCACACAGGAGGAGGCGGAGATAAGTGTCAGCCAGGAGGTGGCCGGGCTCAGTCACACCCAATCCCAGGTCCCTCCCCTCCGCCTTCCACCCAAAAGGCAAAGGAAGGGGAGTCAAACGGAGGAGGCAGCACTGGCCCTCATTAAGGAGGCTAATGCGGCCCTAAAATCCCCCCTCGATGCTGTAGAGGCCTATGGCTTCTACATAGCTTCTAATTTACAGAAAATGGAGGAGGGCCAACGCCTCCACTGTGAAAAAATATTTTTTTAGGCCATCCACAAGGGGTTGAGGGGCCAAATGACAGATGACATCCAGCTGTGTGTGCTCCCCCATCCTCCTCCTACTCCTCCTCATCCTACTCCTCCTCCTCATCCTCCTCCTTCTGCCACAAGTCCACCTCCAGAGCCACAGCCTCCAGGGAGGGCTGCAGGGAAGGTTGCAGGGCAGTGTGGAGGGAAGGTTGCATGGAAGAGTCGAAAGTGATTGGCTGGCTTCAGTCTGGTCTAACAGAACACACAGCTTGTTGTAGTACCACAGCCTGGGGACATATATGTTATCTGGTGCTTTTCCTGTTCTCTGGGAGTCCTGGACCAGATTGACCTCACTTTTATATGGACTTCTCAAGCTACCAAGTTTTTTAGCCAAAAAGTTAATGTCTGCCTTGGGGGCCAAAGGCTTTGCAAATTCAAGTAGTTTCTTCAGCGTTGCCTTCCTCTTTATTTTGTTATTATGATGGAAAATAAATTGTGATGTTTGTTTCAGAAAATACTTGCCTATGTGTTTTTCTTTAAATAGCAAATAGCAAATTTTGTTGGTGGGTAGGCAGGTACATTTCATAAATACAATGTCAAAATTAACAAGGGACACCAACACCAAACAACCTCCTTGAGGTTTACAAATACAAGATAATAATGGTGACGTGGAAACATGACATAAATAAATAAAAAGGACATCACAAGAAAATAATAATTTAAAAAAGTTGATTAAAAAAAAGGACTTTAAAAAAAAAAAGGTACATTTTATTACGGAGAACTGGCTTTAATTAAAATAAAGATTATTCACGAGATCCCTAGAAATAATAAAGAAAGAAGTTTGTGAGAACTCTGTGTGAATATGAGCAGCAAAACATCTTCATTCTTCAAGCATTATAAAGAAGAAAATGCGCGGCATTGAAAGATTTAAAAATGTGCAGCGTGAATAATCTGCTATCTCCATTACAAACGCTAGATTTACCAGACTGAGCGGTTCCGTCTCGTACTTGGTTCTGATTTTTGCTGGCGGGAATTCGGCCAGCTAAATTCTGATAGAGCATACACACAGTTGCATTTTCTGATGAAAAGCTCTTATCTCTTTTGCTGGCCAAAATTTCGATTGTGTATACGCAGCATAACAAGTTTTCTTATAAGCTTGCCCTGTATTTGGCTCCATTCATCTTCCCCTCAACTCTGACCAGCTTTCCTGCCCCTGCTGAATAAAAGCATCCCCACAACATATAAATAGAATAGTTATTCCTGCACTTCAATGGAATATGAATAAATAATGATCAATGGTGCTGCAACCACCGTATGGGCCAAATACTACCCCAAAAAAAATATGCAAAAACAATCAAGTCATGGTGTTGCGCTCCAATGTGAACTGTGATAATATAAATACCCACTTACCACGTGGACACGGATATGGGACAAAAATATATATATAGGTAAAATAATAAAAGCCGTGATCAATAATGTGCAAAAAAGCAAAATAGGAGTGAAAACAGGCTAAGTACAATAGATAAAAAATACTTAACAGCTAGCATAAATACAATGAACAAAATAAATAAATATTGGCATAAAAATAGCAATGAAGCTTCAGAATGTCCAAATGTGCAACATGTGTCAAGCTGGTAAAATAGAGAAACATAGGAGAGGCTCTCTGGTGTAGTATGTTTAACACTCAATGTAAGTTTATTCAACATAAAGCAAAAAATAGGGTACTCACATTTAAAACTAGCAACAGTGCATTGTATACAAACGAGCATGGTAAAAACATCATTTCCGGTGTTCTGTGTCTAACGCATATTGTCACTGTCGATTGGATGGTATTTTCAGAGTGATGTGCAGTGTTAGTTTTCCACCACACATAGTGTCTTGCTTTAAGGCCAAAAAGTTAAACTTTGATATCATCTGACCAGAGCACCTTCTTCCACATATTTGCTGTGTCCCCCACATGGCTTCTCGCAAACTTCAAACAGGACTTCTTATGGCTTTCTTTGAACAATGGCTTTCTTCTTGCCACTCTTCCATAAAGGGCAGATTTGTGGAGTGCCTGACTTAGACCCCATACACCCTATTAGAATTTCTGCAGATTTTTGTCTAATATGTGGTCAAACCTTAATGCCGTGTACACACGATCTGAATTCTCATCGGAAAAAGCTCTGATGGTTTTCCTGACGGAATTCCGACAGAATTTGTCTCAAGCTGTCTTGCCTACACACAGTCACATCAAATTCCAATCATTTATAACGCGGTGATGTACAACACGTACGACGTGACTAGAAAAAGGAAGCCAATAACTTCTGTCTCGTAGTTGAATCTAAGCATGCGTGATTTTTGGCGTGTCAGAATTGCATACACACGATCGGAATTACTGATAGAAAGTTTTTCCGTCTGTAAAATTGAGAACATGCTATCAATTTTTGGCTGGCGGAAATTCGGACAGCTAAATTCCGATGGAGCATACACACAGATGCATTTTCGGATGAAAATCTCTCATCTGTCTTTTTCTGGCCGGAATTCCGATCGTGTGTACGCGGCATAAGCATTTCAATTTGTATGCAACCAGGCAGGCCCTTGAACTACATGGTTTTAGTAAATCTGAAGACAAAATTCTGCAGAAAATCGAATAATGTGTATGGGGTCTAATAGTTGTCCTGTGGACAGATTTTCGCACCTGAGCTGTGGATCTATGCAGCTCCTCCAGAGTTACCATGGGCCTCTTGACTGCCTCTCAGATCATTGCTCTCCTTGCCCGGTCACTTTAGGTGGACGGCCAAGTCTTTGTAGGTTTTCAGTTTTGCCATACTTTTTCCATTTTCAGATGATGGATTGAACAGTGTTCTGCGAGATGTTCAAAGCTTGGGATATTTTTGTATAACCTAACCCTGCTTTATACTTCTCCACAACTTTATCCCTGACCTGTCTGATGTGTTCCTTGGCCTTCATGATGTCGTTTGTTCACTAAGGTTCTCTAACATATCTCTGAGAGCTTCACAGAACAGCTGTATTTATACTGAGATTAAATTAGGAGACTTCTGAAAGCAATTGGTTTCACTAGATTTTAGTTAGGGTTATCCTAGTAAAGGGGACTGAATACAAATGCACGCCACACTTTTCAGATATTTATTTGTAAAAAATTTGAAAACCATTTATCATTTTTACTTCCACTTCACAGTTATGTGCCACTTTGTGTTGGTCAATTGCATGAAATCCCAATAAAATACATTTACGTTTTTGGTTGTAACAAGACAAAATGTGGAACATGCCAATGGGGTATGAATACTTTTTCAAAGCACTGCATATATGCCCAGGTCAGATTTCATGAATGGGGTTTACAACCACTTTATGCTTTATAGTAACTATGGGGCATAATTATAAAGCAATTATTGCGACATTCACCAAGCTTCAGTATAATCCATTGCTGCCATTTAAAACATGCACATCAGGATAATTCGCTTTCAGTAAATATTTGATGAACTTCACATTCACTGCTTTGTAAATTTGCCCCATAATATAGCTCCTTTTATGCTCACACTCTTAAGCCCCATACACACTACCAGTTTTTCTGCTGAGTTTTTCCTTCAGATTGACCAAAACCATATAATATGAGGTCAAACCTTTGGAGTTTCAATTTGTATGCAATCAGGCAGGCCCTTCTACTACATGGTTTTGGTAAACCTGAAGGAAAAACTCAGCAGAAAAACGGATAGTGTGTATGGGGCTTTACTGTATTGTATCTGTATATAGACACATGAAGCTTCTAGGAATTATTTTAAAAAAGAGTGTGCATAAGTGGCTCAACAGCCCCTGTCTGAACATGTAGATTCATGGCCATGGATTTAAATGACCTATATCACTCCATAGCACTTCATACTCTAGGAAATGGGGAATGTTACATCAGTATGTGTCATTAGGCATATATATGGCATTAAATATACATATTGAATATATTAGGTTTATATGTACACAGGAAAGCTTTGTAAATTAAGATGCTGAACACATAAATTCTATTGGCTGAAGGTGAAATGTACCAGGCAGCCATAAATTATATTAATGCTTGGGTTAAGGCAACTTAAAATAGCAATTTTCAACTTGAACACACAACAAAGGTTTTCTCGCAAATATCTGTCTTACCCAACTATTAGCCATGATCTGCCACTTATTTTTATATCCAATCATTAAATTATAAGCATTATATAGAGCCAGTTAAATACCGGTACTTAATGTTAATATATGACTTGTGAAGCTTCTCTATGCTTTCTTAAGAAGCACTCAGTAAAAGGAGTTGAGGCTATTATGCCACCTTGCAGAGGCATGATGTATAAACAGTTAATCCTAGAAGGACCACTGCCAGACATCTGCCATGCCTCGACCAACAATAAAAGCTGCACCTCCCTCTTTAGCTCACCCTATTAAGGTTGTGTGGCATCTGCTAAGAGGCAGAATCCTTTCAATGGATCGCTCAAAACTTGTATTTCTTCACACGCTCTGTTCTGCACCTTACATATTAAGACCTATAACTAGGAGAATTACTATATAATGCCTGAGGGTCTGTCAATGAGCAATGCGTGTCTAATGTGATATGCAATATTTAAAATATGTAATTTGCTGAGAATCTTACACATTGCTGGTTATGATCTTAGAACTATGCCACGTTGTTTGTTTCTTTGTATTCTGAACAACAAAAACTCAATTAGATGATGCCTATGGATTAACATAAAAGGCACAACAATGTACATTCTTGTTTTCTTAAAAGAGATTTGTGCTGTATACTGTATATTTGTGTGTGCTTACATTGACAAGCACACAAAAAGACACAAATGAGTTCCTTTTATTTGCCATAGAAGAATATTACAATGCACAAAGTACATCAGGGACAACATTATTCTAGACATGCTAAGTATAACACTGCAATGGACAAGGTTATGCCTCATCTAGATTAAGGATTGTTACTAGGAAAATGCAATCCCATAAATAATGAGGCTGTTGACTATTTTGCTTGACAGCCTCACTTCATCAAAGACAAATTAACATACTTAAGGTCATTGAAAGGAAACTATTAGAAACATAAATGTTTTTATTTCCTTTTATACAGTACTGTTCATATGGCTCTATATATCACATTGGTGTTAATTAGTTAAGAATAATGGGTCTTCCTTTACAAGCAAAATGCAGAAGCTTACCTTTGGTATATTACTCTTGATTTATTACATGTATTTCAAATTAAAATGGACTTAAAGGTTACTGAGTGAGCCTTTGCCGATCTGATCCTGAATTTGAAACATTTACTCATTAGAATGAAATGGGGAGGATTTGTCATTGGGGAAGACATGTTTTTTCCCATTCAAGTTTACATAATCACTCAGAATCAGAATACATTTCATATCTGAGGCATAGTCACAGAACTTCAAAAATGTGTTTCAATGACATCCACATCACTAATGAGAGTTATGCAAAACCATTCATTTTTGTTGATGGTATCACAATTACTCTTCCCAGAATCCTATGCTCTCCTACATTAATTCAAGCTTGAATTTAAAATGTGATTTTTATCATGACTAGAAAAAATATGCACATTTTTACACGTGATGCTGCATTAAAGTTGCAGTAGAGGTCTAACAATGCATGAAAAATTATTTTGTGGCAAGGTGAAGACATAATAATCAGCTATGCACTATCTTGGTGGGGATATTGCATGTCATAACGAGGAAACGTTTGCCTATAAAAGAAAATTAAAACCTAGCATGTACTGTGCAGTTCTGATTGTTACCTATCTCTGCATAATTTTTGTACCTAATTTTGCACTTTTGAGATTTCAATTTAATAATAAATTATTAAGGATTTTCTCTGTAGATCAGCATGAGAATTATCAGTAGTGCCCATTGTAAAAGCACATGCATATGCCCAGCAAAATAAAGAAAAGCTATAATGTTTTTTTTTTTTTATACTATGTATATAAAATATTTGTCTTACAAATTTACATTTCAGACTTGCCTATGCCATTGGGGTCACAAACAAATTGTTTTTTTTTTTTAAAGAGAAATCACAACAGAAGTAGTTTCCTAAATATATCAATGTATCAAGCTCTGTATACAGGAATTTTTCAGGAAAATAAGTAAGACGAATCTAGCAAACATGTGAAGAAAAGCCTAAAACTCCACCTGCAGATTGGATAAGAAATTATAAAAAAAAATCTAAAATATTCATGTTAGTATTTTTTTATTTATGCATTTATTTTATTATTCTGACCATAAAAGGCAGAAATATTCACAGAAATATATCTATCTATCTATCTAGCTATCTATCTATCTATCTATCTATCTATCTATCTATCTATCTATCTATCTATCTATATATATATATATATATATATATATATATATATATTTATATATATTTATACATAAAAATATATAGATAGATAGATAGATAGATATTGTATATATAGACATATCTATATATAGATATATCGAGAGAGAGAAAAGAATAGAGTACCAATAGCAAGTTTAATAAAAATGCAAATGCAAACAAACCAACATTTATAAAAACAAATAACAGACCCATCCTACAGTATATGGTATACCTGCTATTAAAATAATTATATACCTGTGTAAGTGGATGAGTAGTGAATAAAATCCCAACCAGGAGAATCCAAAAGAGGATCACATTAAGTTGAATGAAGACATATATCCAGTATTAACCGTAATCAATTATTAATTAATTTCTAATGTCCCATTAATTTCTAATGTCCATTAATTGTTTATATCATGGCATACACAATACATACATGATAAGCAATACTTCTACAAAAATAAGTAGTACTTGGCAAATCTGCTCAAGTTTGAGTCACCAAGGATTCAGTGAATCTTGTTTGAAATGAGTGAATCTAAACAAGAAAAAACCCATTGAAGTCTATAGTAGGCACATCTCTTTGTTGAATTTTAGCCATTTAAGGGCTAATAGGCAAATTATTATCAAGAAAGGCATAACAAGCTGGGCCCTGCCATGGGGATATGTAAGGCGCAAAGAAAAAAAAAAATAGTGTACAGCGGGGGAATGATTCTTCTCATGTGGATTTTTGTGACATTGAAAATACACAAATCCTCAAAATAACATGCTTGGGTGATGCCTAATGCCGTGTACACACGACTGTTTTTTCCATCAGAATAAACTCTGACGGTCTTTCCGACGGAGTTCTGCTGAAATGGACTTGCCTACACAGGATCACACCAAAGTCTGTTCGTTTGGAACTCGATGACGTACAACGGGACTAGAAAAAGGAAGTTCAATAGCCAGTAGCCAATAGCTGCCCTTGCATCGTTTTTGGTCCGTCGGAATAGCATACAGACGAACGGTTTTCCCAATAGGAATTGATTCCACAGGAAAGATTTAAAACATGTTCCTTTTCTAGTTCCATCAGAATTTTTGAAAAAAAAAGTCAAATGAAGCCCACACACGACCGTGTGTACACGTCATAAAAGCTGGTTGTATTCTTACAGAAAAGTCTCACAGACAGAATTCTCTAGCAGTGCATATTTGGCTGTGGAATAGTTTTTTTTTTCTTTTAAGATTAGTTTGGATTACATACAGCAAAAGCAACCCAATCTGATTTATTGCAGTTTAATAAAAGGCTTTTTGTTGGTAACCTTAGCAGTGGCACATGCTTTTTCATATAATGGCGGGTCTGCGCTTTGACTTGCAGAAAGAAATGCCCATTGTTTAGCTGTGTCTGTCTCTGTTATTACTGATGCAAAACTGTCCTGCTGTTGGTCACTTTCTGTTAACCTGGTTGTAACGGCAGACTTTTTTTATCTTAATGCATTATATGCATTAGGATAAAAAGCCTTCCGTGTGCAGCAGCCCCCCTAATATTTACCTGAGCCCCATCTAGATCCAGCAATGTTGCAGGGTATCTCGGCTGCCCGGGACTCTCCTCCTTATTGGCTGAGACAGAAGCGCACCGCCATTGGCTCCCGCTGCTGTCAATTAAAGTCAGTCAGCCAATGCAGAGAGAAAGTGGGTGGGCATGGCTCCATGTCTGATGGGACACAGAAAGCTGTGGCTAAGTTCGGGTGCCCCCATAGCAAGCTGCTTGCTGTGGGGGGCACTCAACAGGAGGGAGGGGCCAGGAGTACCAAAGAGGGACCAGAAGAGGAGGAACAGGGCTGCTCAGTTCAAAACTACTACACAGAGCAGGTAAGTATATCATGTTTGTTATATGTTTTTATTATAACTAAAAAAATAAAAATGAGACTTTAGTATCCCTTTAAGCTCTCATTAAGAATTAAAAGGTTGCATAATATATAGCAGTGATGGCGAACCTTGGCACTCCAGATGTTTTGGAACTACATTTCCCATGATCCTCAACTACACTGCAGAGTGCATGAGCATCATGGGAAATGTAGTTCCAAAACATCAGGAGTACCAAGGTTCGCCATCACTGATATATAGTATTGTAAATCTCTCCAGTACAGTGGTGCCAACCTACCTGTTTGAAATTTACTGACATGGCACCCATAATTTACTGACACCGTCAAGTTTTTACTGACATATTTAAAAGTTACAAAATGACAGTTTTAAGTGCAAATTTCAGTATTTAGGCTACAAACAAGTATAATATTCAATTAGCAAAGTGATTTAAGGTAGATATTAAAGCAAAAACATATTACTTATTTTATTTTCGATATAGCAAATAAGTACAGTAGCTCAGGGACAGGAATTGAGAGGGCAAGAAATTAGAATGGCCGGTGTTCTGCCAATAAGTGTCCCCCCATCCGATTGTGTCTGCCCCGTACTGCGCAGCAGGCGCATCGCTTGCGCAGAACGGAGGACAAGGAGACGCCGAAAGTCTCTGAAGATGAACGGCGCCTGCGCACTTAATAGTACCTTCTGCCCTTTCTGCCCTGAGGCCAGGTTCAAGACTCACCATCTAAGTGGACATAGAAGATGTAAAACAGCACTTAGTAACAGGGCACCTCGCAGGCTTGCTTTGTTCACCACGCTTCGGGCATGGCGAAGAGAAGAGAGAAGAGAAAGTAGCAACTACAAAATAATTCCCTATGGGAACAAGAAGGTCTACCAGAGGTGGAGACAGAGCAACCAGTAGAAGTAGAGTACGAAACGGAGGGTACTCAGACTTATCCAACCCAACAGGGGAGCCCCCTATCTATGCCCACAAAAAAAGAAATAACTTCTATGTTTACGGCTTTGGAAATCTCTATGAAAATGGAAATGGGAAAACTACACAAGAATCTTGCCCACGTTTTGGAACGAGTGGAAAACATGGAGAAAAGGATAGAAAGCGACGCAAACACAATAAAGAACTTAGAAGTAGAAATTGTATCCCTAAAAAAAGCACAACAGGAGCAAGCGTATAAAGCCGAGGAACAGGAAAATAGAGACAGAAGAAAAAACATAAGAAAACGTGGAGTCCCGGATACTTTTCAGCGAGAATATTTAATTGCAGTAATAAATAAGATATGCAACCCATTGTTGAATAAAGAAACAACAAACTCAATAAATATAGAAAAAGTTTATAGAATAAGGAAACAAAAGGACCTGCCACGGGACATGCCACGAGACATACTAGTACGCTTCCAAAACGAAGAAGATAAATATCAAATTTGGAAGAGTATCAGAGTAAACGCCCCAATAGAATATGAAGGAAAGACTATTCAGATGTATCAAGACTTATCCCCAGACACTCTGAGGAGAAGAAGAGAACTCAAACCATTACTGGGGGTGTTAATTGAGAACGGGGTGCAATATAATTGGGGTTTCCCAGTGGGCTTGACAGGTAGAAAAAATGGTCGGATAGCAAGGTTAAGACAGCGCGAAGATATAACAGAATTCTGTAAAAAATTAGATATTCCGACACCAAGGTTTTAAACAGATGGGGGGGGGGACTTGGTTGGGGGGACGTGGCCTACCCCTCTCTCCTGTTGGGGGGGAGGGTACGGGGAGAGAGGCGGATGGTTGAGGGGGAGTAAAGGCCGTATGGAGGGCTCCAGATGACGTCTGAATGACGAAACGTGTAGGGCGTGGCCAGATACGTACACCTTCAGTGCAAACGGCGTGCTAGCCGAGCGGAAGTTTCCGAACGCTTTTTTACAATACCTGTTTTATCGTACTAAATGTGAGTACTTTTAAGTTGTTACAAATAAACTGAGTTGCAAACATACTATACCATGGAAAGTCCTCTTTTTTACCTTATGTAATACGAGGTACAACATCCCCACGGAGGAACGAGGGATCTCCCCAGCATTCCAGCAAAGACAGCCCAAGAAGCGACACAGTGGCTTATACTGTGGAGGCTGATCCACCCCAGACGGGGTCGTATTTCTGGTGAGAGCAAAATTCATAAACACGAATGGATAAGCGAAGTTACTCCCTCCATTCCTCTTCTATACATAGAAAATCTCTCTTTTTTCACTATCTAATTTCCATTTTTTATATTATGGACTAAATCTCTATTTCTTATATTTTTTATATTTTTTATATTTTTTATATTATGGACTAATATCTCTAATTTTTCTTGTATTTTTTCCCAATTCTCATATCTACAATTGGGAATTTTTCGAAACTTAACACAGTGTGTATATATTTGTTGCACTTTTCATATTTAATTTTTTCACTTGTGTTTCACAATTGTACAAATTTGAATTTTTTTGGTTTTTGCTTTATGGTTATTTGATTGAATTTGTATACCAAAGCTCTTGGTTACGCCATCACCACAGTCACAGGCACATTGGGTATTTTTTAGTATATTTTTTAGTATTTTTTAAAAGTTTCACTGTTGATTATAGATTGAGTTTAGCATACATAGCATCATTTATTTTAGGCATCTAATTCATTTATTGTGCAATTCACATTTATATATATATATTTTTTATTCCAATTCCTATTTTCACCCTTATTTTTTTATATTCATTTATTAACCAGCACGCTGGAAAATTTATATTTATTTTTGTATTCACAATTTAATATTGACTGATACATTATTTATTGGGTTTATCATTCCAGTATATTTTGGTTCATTCAGGATTCTTTAGAGTTTAAAACCATTAGCCATCTGTACATTTCTATGATATTTATATTTAGTGAGTCCAAAAAGGTATAGCGCCATATCAATAGAGAATCATGGATGGCAAAATTTAAAACAATGGGAATATCTACAGATTCAGCACTTTGTTAACTCAATACCAAAACCCATAAGGGACGATAACACTCTAACAGCAATAGAAAAACTGTGTAATTCCAAGACAAGAGTAAAACATGGAATGTCAAGACTATATGAAATCCTCTCGGATCTAGAGATAAGAGAATCTATTCTAGCAATAGTAAAATGGGAACACGACATGAGGATAAAAGTAGATGAGTCACAGATGATGGAGACAGTGCATAGATATGTATCAGATGCAACGTCAGTGGAAGTAAACTATAAATGTATGATGAGATGGCATATGACACCAAACAGAATACATAAAATAGACCCCTATAGATCCCCACAATGTTGGAGAGATTGCAAACTACGGGGAACAACATTCCATATATGGTGGGAATGCCCAGTTATAAGAAATTATTGGTATAAAATAATAGAATATATAGAAAAGATAACAGGGGAAAAAATACCATACTGTCCCAGGGAATGTCTGTTTTTTTGGGGTAGAAGAAGAAAGTGGCAATCAAAATAGAAAACAAAATACGGCCCAGAAACGGAAAAAATATATAAAACATCCCCTTTTTACTTAACGCAGCAAAAGCCATGATACCAAAGAATTGGCTATCAGCCAAAAAACCCTTAATTAGAGACTGGATACAGAGAATAGAATATATAAATAATATGGAATATTTAATAAAAATGGAAAATAATCAAATGAAAAGTTACTGGGCAACATGGGAAAAGTGGAGATCATTCAAAAAGACAAAAAGCTACATCCAGGCACTGGTTGAATGAGTAAAAGAGGACGGGCCAACAGAATGGGGGGTGGAAGGGAGGGAAGAGGTCGGGGGATAAATAGGGGGTAGAGGGAGGGAGATAAAAAGAAAATGGAATGTAATTGTGTAATTAACATGAAACATGGGTACTGTAAATGACAGACCTATTTTTCTTGTTTTTTATTACTTATATGTTTGTACATATGTTTGTACATTAGAAGAATTTTGTCAATTTTCTTTATATGAAAAATTCAATAAAATTAAAAAAAAAAAAAAAAAAAAGCTCTCATTAAGAATTAAAAGGTTGCATAATATATAGTATTGTAAATCTCTCCAGTACAGTGGTGCCAACCTACCTGTTTGAAATTTACTGACATGGCACCCATAATTTACTGACACCGTCAAGTTTTTACTGACATATTTAAAAGTTACAAAATGACAGTTTTATGTGCAAATTTCAGTATTTAGGCTACAAACAAGTACAATATTCAATTAGCAAAGTGATTTAAGGTAGATATTAAAGCAAAAACATATTACTTATTTTATTTTCGATATAGCAAATAAGTACAGTAGCTCAGGGACAGGAATTGAGAGGGCAAGAAATTAGAATGGCCGGTGTTCTGCTAATAAGTATCCCCCCATCGGATTGTGTCCGCCCCGTACTGCGCAGCAGGCGCAGCGCTTACGCAGAACGGAGGACAAGGAGACGCCGAAAGTCTCTGAAGATGAACGGCGCCTGCGCACTTAATAGTACCTTCTGCCCTTTCTGCCCTGAGGCCAGGTTCAAGACTCACCATCTAAGTGGACAAAGAAGATGTAAAACAGCACTTAGTAACAGGGCCCCTCGCAGGCTTGCTTTGTTCGCCACGCTTCGGGCACGGCCTCGCTACGCTCGCCAAATTTTTATTCTAACTCTATGTCCACTTGAATGGTGGGGCTTGAACCTGGACTCGGCAGAAGGTACTATTAAGTGCGCAGGCACCATTCATCTTTCAGTGTCTCTGTTGTCCCCCGTACTGCGCAAGCACAGTACAGGGTGGACACTATGCAACGGGGGACAATATTCAACAAGACACCGGCACACACACATGCAATTGACTCTCACAGTGACACTGACAGGAGTGTGCAGCAGCACAGATGATGGTGGCACCTCACCAACACGACACCTCCCCTCCTGAGTCACAGTGACCATCTCTCTCCATACCAGGTGGTCTCTTTAGTCCACTCCCGGCTTGCCTTCCCATTCATCAGACCTGCACATGAGGCTTCAGCTGCTTTGTTCCCTTGAACCATGACTTTATGCGGCACACTGCCGGCACAGTCTGAAAATACTGTAGCAGGCACTTGGATGGTTTCGGCCAAATGTCACAGCCATATTTTTTACTGCCAACCTTTTCCTTTCACTGGCATTTACTGGCAAGAGAAAAGTGGTAATTTTTTACTGCCTGCCAGTAAAAATACTGTCAGTTGGCAACACTGGTCCCTTAGCATCATGTTATTGACAGAGAAATGTATTAAGAAGAGTAGTAGAAGCAGGTGTTTTCCTACAAGAGTTAGGAGACTAAAGACATAGCAGTGTAAAATTAGCTAGCACTATGACAATTATAAATACCAAGCCTAGGCCAAGACTTACTAGAGACCAAAGGCACAGGGTGGGCTTTACTATAAGAATATTACTACTAGATACTGCCACTGATACAGCAGTGGGAAAATGGGCAGTATTGAGACATTTTTAATAAGCTAAAAATGGCTAAAAAAATTTATAGATATAGAATGCAAGCAGGTTTATTACTACAAAAATTATATGCAAATAGATGATACAGTACTGTAAAACTGGTCAGCAACAGCATAATGTTAATGAGCAAGACTAGCACAAATTTACTAGAGACAAATAGAGCAGGCCAGGGTTTTACCACAAGAAAGAAGATAAAAGTAAATAAAACAATGTAAAACTGGCCTGCAGCAGGACATTTTTAATTAGGGACAAAATGCCTATTTTGTGTATGTCTAAATTTTATTTTATCTATGAGGATAGGAGGAGTGGGGAGGGGGGTGAAGTGAATGTGAGTGAAATAGTTTGAGATGGTTTAGCAGCACCCTATTCTGGCACTTTTTTTCAATGAGGGAACAGCATGCTGCAAACAAAAGATAACTTCAAGAACAAATGATCAATAACAATTGAATACACTGGTTTGAACACCCCAATCTTAAAAAAGGCCTATCAAAAATGTTTACTCTAAAATAAAGATTCTATTAACATAGAATAAAAAATAAATAAAAAAAGACACAAATGACTAGCGCATTACCCAATAACTACTTTATTTGAATAAAAAAGTGGCAATAACATACTTACAAATTGCCAAAGGCAAAGGCATGTAATATACTGGCCTCAAATGCAGAAAGGTCAGGGAGTGGTTGTGATACACGGAGACCTAGACATCACGTTTTTATTTAAAAAAAGGGGGTTTTGGGGTAATGCACTAGGCCTTTGTGCCCTTTTTACTGTGTGTTAGACAGATCCCATTTCCAGTTATAACAAGATAAATATGTAGAGTTATTTTTACTGACAATCATCTTCCACTCACTCCTAATGCCTCGTACACACGACCGGTTTTCCCGTCGGAATAAACTCTGAAGGTTTTTCCAATGGAGTTCAGACGGAGTTCCGCTGAAACTGTCGTGCATGCACACGATCACACCAAAGTCCCATCATTAAGAATGCGGTGACGTGCAGCACATACGACGGTACTAGAAAAAGAAAGTTCAAGACCCAGTGCACCACCCTTTCAGCTCCTTCTGCTAATCTCGTGTTAGTAGAAGTTTGGTGAGAAACGATTCACGCTTTTCAGACTCAAGCATTTCAGATCATTTTACTGCTGTTTAGTTTGTGCTTGTGGGTTTATATCTGCTTTCCAGTGTGTGTAGACAGTTCGTATCTGTTTTTTCAGTGCGTTCTGGTCCACTCGTTGCTGATTTTCAGCTCGCTCTTCACTGGCCTTGTAGTTCTTTATTGCGTTCTGTTAGTTCATTCTGACTAGCCGACCATTTTGAAGCCATGTTATGGGTACGTGCTCGTCGTAGAGATCGTGCTGTGCGGGGGCTTGGTGTTGGGGTTTTAGCTTTGACATAAGCCCAGTCCATGAACAGGATGGGGAGGAGTCCATGGACGAAGAATTGGTTACTCCTGCACGACCAATTCTCTCATATGCCTTTGCTCCATGAGATCTGTGAGAATAATGCTGATGATTTCAGGAATTATCGCCGGATAACGAACCTGATTTTTCACTGTTTGTTGGCTTTTCTGTCCCCTTATATCAGCAGACAAGACACCTGCATGCGGCAATCCACCACTCCAGAGCAGTGGCTCGTCACCATGTTGCGGTACTTGGCGACTGGGAGAAGTGTACAGGACCTCAAGTTCTCTACAAGCATCTCCCCCCAGGCTCAGGGGATCATTATCCCAGAGACCTGTTCTGCTATCATTTAGGTCCTGCAGAAGGACTATATTAAGGTAAGTTTTCTCCTTTAACATCACATTATATGTATTTAATGTTTGATAATATATTTTATTTCTTTCCTCATTCCCTAATTAACATGATTGGAATATGCGGTGAATGTCCCCTTTGTCCTCATGCATGCTGTAATCTTTTAATGTTCCTTTTTTGTCCTCCATGCATATTTGCCTTCACTAACCTCCCCAGCATGCTATCCTGGGCACATATACAGCTATAGGCTAGTCACTTAACAATGTATTTTGTCAGCTCCATTGTAGTGCTAGTAGGTGAGAGGAAGGGGTTGCACCCCAAAACACCACCTAAAGGAAGGGGTTGCACCTAAACACCACCTAAAATGTGTACAAATGTTATTTCTGTCCTAAAATTCAGCCAGCGTAACAGAGGCTTTTTTTGGGGGTCCCAAAATCATTTGGAACCATCCCCCCTCCAACCACTAAATCAACCATACCAATCCTCTATCTGCTGACTTTGCCAAACCCATGCACACTATACCTACCTCTTTTGTGGTCATATTTATGGATGAATTCCCCAAAGCATGTAGTGAAAGGGCCTGTCCAGTGGGCTACCAATAGTGTAAGTAATGAGGGGCTGGCCAAAGTAACACACATTATTTATGCATTCAACTCTCAATGAAGTGGTTGTCCAAAACATCCCCCCCCCCCCTAAAATTTTTACAATGGGGAATCTTGTTTCACTCCACAGTTTCCTTCAATGCCAAAGGAATGGCAGACTTTGACCTTCCACTTTGCCACCCATTGGGACTTTCCCAACTGTGGAGGGGCAATCGATGGGAAGCATGTCCACATCATCCCACCACCCCATTCGGGGTCATACTGTTATAATTACAAGGGGTTCAATAGTATCGTGTTGATGGTGGTGGTGTCGGCGACATATGATTTCCTGTATGTGGACGTGGGCAGTAATGGCCAGATGTCGTATGGTGGAGTATTAAGCCAGACTGAGTTCTACCACCATCTCGAGAGTGGTGGCTTAGGATTGCCACCTCCAGAGGAGAACGTGGAAGGATTGCCATTTGTGTTCGTCACAGATGAGGCATTCGGTCTGGGTGACCATGTGATGAGGCCATTCCCCCAAAGGACCCTCACCCCGGAGAAGAGGGTTTTTAATTATTGGCTGGCCATAGCCACAAGAGTCGTAGAGAATGCCTTTGGGATCCTGGCCAGCCGGTTCCGCCTGTTTCAAACAGCGATAAATATGGCGGAATACAAACTGAACCATATAATTTTGAGTTGCTGCATCCTGCACAATTTTCTAAAAAACATAATCCTATTTATGTTGCCTCTGTTGGGCCCAAGGCCGGACTTTCAGAAGTTCCAATGATGGCCCTGGAAGAGGGCCATCCTGGCGCCCCCCCCCCCCAAAGTGCCCATGAAGTGAGAGAAAATTATGTTCAATATTTTACGGGTGGGGGGGCCATTGCTTTACCCCCAAATTTTCAATACATTTTCTTTTTCCTCAGATAAAATCTTGATTTTCATTTATTGCTTGGGTTTATTTTTGATGACTCCTAGGTTCTCCTAGTGCACTTGTAGTGCCTAGTGGTTTTTCCATTATTAAATAACACCCATTGTCACTGTATAAACACTAACTTTACACAAAAACCTGTTGATCATTGAAAGAAGAAGCCACACCACATTGTTGAGTATAAAATCTTTTATTCTGTGCACATTCACATGCGTTGTAAAACATATTTTTTGTAAAAACATAAATTATTGATTTATTTGATTTACATGTGCTATCTCCCATCATGGGAGATCAATGGATGTGTTTTTGGGGTGCAACCCCTTCCTCTCACCTACTAGAGTCATGAGGAAGGGGTTGTACCCACAAAATGCGTACATGGAGATCCCCTGATGGCAGATAGCACATGTTGACACACTGTGTGCATCTTCAAAATTTGGCTTTTAAAATGTACAAATCTTAAAAAAATATATTCTGGTCATCTAAAAAGAAAATGAAGAACATGATCGATTTTGTTTTAGGGAAAAAGGAATTATGTTCTCCCCAAAACATCAATCATGTTCTTGATTTCCTGCTGCATGATGTCAAGGCAATTGCACATTGCGATTGCACATTTCGCCTATCTCCTCATTCCTCGCCATGAGTTTGATAATGAGGGTTTGGGTGCTGGCCCTAGTAAAAAGTTCTGCCACTTCCCCTTCCACAACCAGAACACCACCTAAAATTTATGAAAAAACATGTATTTATAAATATGCAGGCATACATAGATTACTTAGATTGAAGCTGGCGTGTCAGACACTCACCTGGTGGGGTGCCCATGCCGCCCACTTCCTTCGCCTTTCCTTCCTCCACATCCTTGGGGGGGGCTTGGTCTTACTTTCCAATCAGGTTGGCGAGGTCAGGGGTCCCTGGGATCCTGTTGTCTGTGTATTTTCTCCCCTATGAGACTGAAACAAAAGGTATACTTACCACACAGATATTTGAGTCCAGAAATAGGAATATGAAACATTGATTTGAAGTGGTGTACAACTGCCTGTTTGGGAAGAGATCCAAGTTGAAGACATGATTCAAATTCCCTTTTTGCCAAGCTGGAATACTTACCTTTTTTGGCCAAGTTTCACAGATGGAGACACCCCAAGTATCCACTGGAGCTCCTGTGTGGGTTACCCTAAAAAATGTGCTTTGGTGTCCAGATGTGTAAACAGCTGCTGAGTGTCCTCTCCTTACAATCCACAGAATCAAGTTTGCAATTCATTCAAGTTTCAAAGATATCTAGACAACAATGTCCTAAACTTCTTTTAATAAGACAAATTAGCATGCCCAAAATGTCGTTAAAACCCTGTATCAGCTAAATACATCGTAATTATTTGCAAACAAACAATGTTTCCTACGAACGATGTTTCCTATGAACGATTTCTGTGCCCACGAACATGAAAGTACCCATTTAAAACTGTACAACAGTAAAGAAAAGAACATGGAGCAGCATGCAAGTTAATAATCATAATAGGAACCCACGACAAGTACTTACTTTTTTGAAGCACCTTCTTTATTCTTCGATACTGATCCGGCTCCCTCAGTTTAAGGTCGGATCAGCACTTCCTTACTTGGTCTTTGGACTGTTGTACTGAAAAATTCTGCTTCAGAGTGTTCACAACTGTTGTCATGATTTGGTCCTTCTGCAAATTGGGATGGGTGTACGGCCCATGTTTCCCATCATAATCCTCCCTCTGCAAGATGTCCACCATCTCCCCCATTTCTTCAAAGACCATGTTAGTGACTTTAAATCTCCTTCTCTGGAATCCAGACGTTTGTGGCTCTGGGCTTTCCTCCTCGCTTGATGAAAAATTAGTAATCACCTGTGTCTGTGCCATGTTGCTCCTAATGCGCACCAAAGAGAGAAGGGGCGGGGAATATTCTTGAAAAAAGAACATCAGGGGCAGGCGACCCGGGCGGAGTTTCACGCATGTGCAATGTATAAAAAGCTAACACGCATGTGTCGTAACTACGTTCTGTGTGTGGAAGAAGGAATGGAAGCAACAAACGTAATAACAAAGGTAACTTTTTTTTATTATTCACTATTTATATAGCGCCAACAGTTTACGCAGCGCTTTACAATGTATAGGGGGGAATACATTACAGTATAGATCGATACAAAAGGTACAGGAGGCCCCTGCTCGTAGAGCTTACATTCTAAAGGTAGGGGGTGGTGTTACAAAAGGTAATAGCTGTAGAGAATAATTTGATGGGGGTGGCTTGGGGACAGTTGTTAGGTGGATGTGGAATAGGCTTCCCTGAATAGATTCATTTTCAGGGATCTCCTAAAGGTGGACAGGTTAGGGGCTGATCGAACATACTGAGGCAGGGAGTTCCAGAGGATCGGAGAGGCTCTGGAGAAGTCCAGAAGGTGAGCATGGGAGGAGGTAACAAGGGAGATAGAGAGCAGGAGGTCCTGGGAGGAGCAGAGGGAACGATTTGGGTGATATCTGCAGATTAGGTTGGCGATGTAGATGGGGTGATGTTGTGAATGGCCTTATATTTTATGGTTAGCATTTTGAATTTTGGGGTAGGGAAAGCCAGTGAAGGGATTGGCAAAGAGGAGCAGCAGTCATGGATCGGTTAGTGAGGTGCACTAGTCTAGCAGCAAAATTCATAATAGACTGAAGGGGGGATAGCCTGCTTAAGGGTAAGCCATTAAGGAGAGAGTTGCAGTAGTCAAGGCGGGAAATAATCAAGGAGTGAATAAGTTGCTTTGTGGTGTCATTATTCAAGAAGGGTCGAATTCTGGAGATGTTGGGACTAGGGATGAGCTTCGTGTTCAAGTCGAACGCATGTTCGACTCGAACATCGGTCGTTCGTGCGTTCGCCGAATTCCGAACGTTTGGGCCGTTCGCGGCAAAATTCATGTGGCCCACAATGCACTGCGATGGCGCAATGCATTGCTGTCTCACGATTGGCCAAGCATGCACTGTGACCCCGCATGCTTGGCCAATCGCAGCGCCAGCAGCGAGGAGAGCCATGGTTGGCCACAGGCATCCTGCCTGTGGCCAATCATAGCTCAGGCTGTGTAGTGCACGCCCCACACTATATAAGGCCGCCATTAAGGCGGCCTCGTGCAGTGTGTTGGCGTCTGAAGCAGTGGGTGTTCTGTGTACCTTCAACACAGTTACACACCAATCGTTTTTGGCTGATTTACTATCTTGCTCTTGTGTAGTGGTTACTGTCTGTGCCCTGACCGCAGTATACACCACTACACTATATTCACCTCACCTATATAGCTAGTGATCTAGCTTTAATAATAGAGCTTGCAGTCAGTAGTGTTAGTGCGTGCTGTCTGCGTGCTCTGTACCCAGTACATACCACTATATGCACCTACATAGCTGTTCTCTATTTGAGCCCGATTGTCATCTGCAGGAGTTATTGGAAGTTGTGTGTGCTTCCAGCACAGCACAGTATACATCTGTATATACCCCTTTAACTCTGCTGTTTTCTGGTTATTGTCTGCGTGCCCTGACCGCAGTATACACCGTGATATTCACCTCACCTATATAGCTAGTGGTCCATCTTTAACAATAGAGCTTGCAGTCAGTAGTGTCACTCAGGAGATAGTGCGTGCTGTGTGCGTGCTCTGTACCCAGTACATACCGCTATAATCCACCTACATAGCTGTTCTCTATTTGGGCCCGATTGTCATCTGCAGGAGTTATTGGAAGTTGTGTGTGCTTCCAGCACAGCACAGTATACATCTGTATATACCCCTTTAACTCTGCTGTTTTCTGGTTATTGTCTGCGTGCCCTGACCGCAGTATACACCGTGATATTCACCTCACCTATATAGCTAGTGGTCCATCTTTAACAATAGAGCTTGCAGTCAGTAGTGTCACTCAGGAGATAGTGCGTGCTGTGTGCGTGCTCTGTACCCAGTACATACCGCTATAATCCACCTACATAGCTGTTCTCTATTTGGGCCCGATTGTCATCTGCAGGAGTTATTGGAAGTTGTGTGTGCTTCCAGCACAGCACAGTATACATCTGTATATACCCCTTTAACTCTGCTGTTTTCTGGTTATTGTCTGCGTGCCCTGACCGCAGTATACACCGTGATATTCACCTCACCTATATAGCTAGTGGTCCATCTTTAACAATAGAGCTTGCAGTCAGTAGTGTCACTCAGGAGATAGTGCGTGCTGTGTGCGTGCTCTGTACCCAGTACATACCGCTATAATCCACCTACATAGCTGTTCTCTATTTGGGCCCGATTGTCATCTGCAGGAGTTATTGGAAGTTGTGTGTGCTTCCAGCACAGCACAGTATACATCTGTATATACCCCTTTAACTCTGCTGTTTTCTGGTTATTGTCTGCGTGCCCTGACCGCAGTATACACCGTGATATTCACCTCACCTATATAGCTAGTGGTCCATCTTTAACAATAGAGCTTGCAGTCAGTAGTGTCACTCAGGAGATAGTGGGTGCTGTGTGCGTGCTCTGTACCCAGTACATACCGCTATAATCCACCTACATAGCTGTTCTCTATTTGGGCCCGATTGTCATCTGCAGGAGTTATTGGAAGTTGTGTGTGCTTCCAGCACAGCACAGTATACATCTGTATATACCCCTTTAACTCTGCTGTTCTATAAAAAAGGCATCTGCAGGAGTTAGTGGGTGTTGTGTGCCTCCAGCACAATATAAACTACCCAACTACTGTTTTACCCAACTCCCTTCAGGCCATTACCATGTCTGGAAGGCCAGCAAGGAGAGGCAGACAGGCGCAAGCCGATAAAAGAGGGCAAGCAGGCTCTGTGTCTAGAGACAACAGTGCTGGTCGTGGACGCGGTGCATTGTCATCAGCACGTGGCCATGGGACATGCTTGTCCTTCTTTTCTGCAGCTGGACATGTTGAACCGCAACATGCCAACGACTTGGTAGAGTGGATGACCAAGCCCTCTTCATCCTCCTCATCCTCTCTCACCCAGTCTCAGGGTAGTAGAAAAGCAGCTGCCAACACATCGTCGTCCCTCCTCTCAATGTCATCATCAGTGACTCCTTCCCTAGACCCACCACGTCCTCCTGAGGAGTCTCCTGAACTCTTTGAGCACAGTGTTGGGTACATGCTCCAGGAGGATGCCCAGTGTTTGGTGGGCTCTGATGATGACACTCAGCTAGAGGAAGGCAGTAGCGTGAGCGCAGAGAGAGAGGATGCTCAAGAAGCACAGCAATCTGGCAGTCATGTTCCACAAGCTGCAGCATACTGCCAGGTTTGCTACAGCGATGAAGAGGGAGGGGATGATGAGGGCACTGACTCCACGTGGGTGCCTGGAAGGAGGGAGGAGGAGGAGGAGGAGGCACATGTCCAACGAGGCAGGATGCCCTCCGGGGGCCAGCTTAGGGGCAGCACACTGACTGAATCACACTGCAGAGCTCCGCCTGCGCAGAGCGCTTCCTCTGCGCGTTATTCTAAAAGTTCTTTGGTGTGGGCCTTTTTTGAGACGAGTGCATCAGATCGCACCGCTGCTATTTGCAACATATGTCTCAAGCGTATCTCACGTGGCCAAAACATCAGCCGCTTGGGCACCACATGCTTGACCAGACATATGTTGACCTGCCATGCAGCTCGTTGGCAAGCATACCTCAAAGACCCACACCAAAGAACAAAGCGGACCTCTCCTTGCTCCTCATCAGCTGGCATCTCCAACCCCACTAGACCTTCAGTCCTCTCTGAAACCTGCTCTGAGAGGAATGAAGGTGTAGAATTAGGTGTGTCACAGCCAAGTGCTTCCGGGAACTCTGCTAGTGGTACATCCACGTCCGATTATAGCAGGCAAATGTCCCTGCCCCAGCTGCTGGACCGGCGGAAGAAATTTACTCCCAGCCATCCACATGCCCAGCGGTTGAATGCTAGCTTGGCTAAATTGCTAGCACTTCAACTGCTGCCTTTTCAGTTGGTAGACTCGGCCCCCTTCCGTGAGTTTGTACAATGTGCGGTTCCTCAGTGGCAGGTCCCCAAACACCACTTTTTCTCACGGAAGGCGATTCCGGGTCTCTACCGGCATGTGGAAGGCAATGTCCTTGCCTCGCTGGACAGGGCGGTCAGTGGTAAGGTGCATATTACCGCTGACTCATGGTCCAGCAGGCATGGACAGGGACGTTACCTGTCTTTCACGGCCCATTGGGTCACTCTTCTGGCTGCTGGGAAGGATGCAGGACAAGGTGCAGTAGTGTTGGAGGTTGTTCCGCCACCACGCCTCCAAAATGCTACTATTGGTTGTGACACACCTCTCTCCTCCACCCCCTCCTCTTCTTCTTCCTCCATGGCCTCTTCCAGTGCTCTGTCCTCAGAACCAGCGGTGCTCCGTAGGCGTTGCAGGGGCTACGCAAGTACGCAGGCAAAACGATGCCATGCCGTGCTTGCGCTGGTTTGTTTGGGGGACAGGAGCCACACTGGGGCGGATGTTTTGTCAGCTCTGCAGGGGCAGGCCGAGAGGTGGTTGACGCCACGCCAGCTTAAGCCAGGAATGGTGGTTTGCGACAATGGCACCAACCTCCTCTCCGCCCTCCGACAGGGACAACTGACCCATGTGCCCTGTGTAGCTCACGTCCTTAACCTGGTGGTGCAGCGGTTCTTGGGCAGGTACCCCGGCTTACAGGATGTCCTGAAACAGGCCAGGAGAGTCTGTGTGCATTTCCGCCGATCATTTAATGCCTGTGCTCGGCTGGCTGAGCTCCAAAAGGAGTTGAACCTGCCCAAGAACCGCCTTATATGTGACATGCCCACCAGATGGAACTCAACATTGGCCATGCTGCAGCGGCTGCACACGCAGCAGAGGGCCATCAATGAGTACCTGTGCGACTACGGCACCAGGACAGGGTCAGGGGAGCTTGGTTTTTTCTCACCACGCCAGTGGGGCATGATCAGGGATGCATGCACTGTCCTGTCACCGTTTGAGGAAGCCACAAGGATGGTGAGCAGTGACAGTGCATGCATCAGTGACACTGTACCTCTTGTCCACCTCTTGGAGCATACGCTGCATGGAATAATGGACAGGGCACTTGAGGCAGGAAGAGGAGGACTTCCTTGCCTCTCAAGGCCCCCTTTATCCAGACAGTGTTCCTGCTGTGCCACCCATCACACAGGAAGAGGGTGAGGAGGAGGAAGAGGAGGAGGAGGATGATTGTGTCAGCATGGAGGTGGAGGCTGGCACTCAGCATCAGCAGCAGCAGCAGCAGTCTTATAGGGATGATTTACAGTCCCAAGAAACACGTGGACTTGTACGTGGCTGGGAGGAGGTAGCTGCGGATCATGTTGTCCTTAGTGACCCAGAGGACTCCGGACCGAATGCCTCAGCTAACCTACGCTGCATGGCCTCCCTGATCCTGCAAAGCCTGTGGACGGATCCTCGTATTCTTCGGATCAAGGAGAGGGACCATTACTGGCTGGCCACTCTCCTTGATCCACGGTACAAGGGTAAGGTTGCCGACCTTATCTTGCCATCGCAGAGGGAGCAGAGGATGAGACATCTCCGGGAGGCCTTGCAGAAAGCTCTGTGCAACGCGTTCCCAGAGACTGGGAGGTCACAAACTCCTGGTCCTGGACAACGTGTTGCTGAGGCATCAGTCAGAAGGAGCGGTGGAGAAGGTGGCCATCTGACTGATGCTTTCAGACAATTTTTTAGTCCGCAGCCCCAAGGTATGATTGGTTCCAGCACCCATCGCCAGCGTCTAATTTACATGGTGCAGGAATACCTAGGGGCAAGGTCAGACTTGGACACCTTTCCCACTGAAAATCCTCTGGCTTACTGGGTCTTGAGGATGGATCACTGGCCAGAGCTTGCACAGTATGCAATTGAGCTACTGGCCTGTTCTGCATCCAGCGTTCTTTCGGAACGCACCTTCAGTGCTGCTGGTGGCTTTGTTACCGATCACAGGGTGCGCCTGTCCACCGAATCAGTTGATCGACTGACCTTCATCAAGATGAATCAGTCTTGGATCACCCACAGCTACCAAGCACCTGAAGCTGATGTAACCGAATAATTTTTTTTGAAATACCACATCCCTTCAAGACTGCCTATGCTGATGCTGAGTGACTGTCCTGTTATGTTGATTGTCTATCCTCTTCCTCCTCCGCTGATATGTTGGAAGAACATTTTTGGTTCTGGGTGATGCCAGCAGCCCAATTTTTCTGCCCCTGTTTAACAGGGGCGTTTAAGTACAATTTTTGATGCAATGCTTTGCAGCAGGGCTAATTCCTGCAATAAAACTAGAGTATATGGCAGAGGTTGCAGTGTGATGGCACCAGTGCCTAAGGCCCAATTTTTCTGCCCCTGTTTAACAGGGGCGTTTAAGTACAATTTTTGATGCAATGCTTTGCAGCAGGGCTAATTCCTGCAATAAAACTACAGTATATGGCAGAGGTTGCAGTGTGATGGCACCAGTGCCTAAGGCCCAATTTTTCTGCCCCTGTTTAACAGGGGCGTTTAAGTACAATTTTTGATGCAATGCTTTGCAGCAGGGCTAATTCCTGCAATAAAACTACAGTATATGGCAGAGGTTGCAGTGTGATGGCACCAGTGCCTAAGGCCCAATTTTTCTGCCCCTGTTTAACAGGGGCGTTTAAGTACAATTTTTGATGCAATGCTTTGCAGCAGGGCTAATTCCTGCAATAAAACTAGAGTATATGGCAGAGGTTGCAGTGTGATGGCACCAGTGCCTAAGGCCCAATTTTTCTGCCCCTGTTTAACAGGGGCGTTTAAGTACAATTTTTGATGCAATGCTTTGCAGCAGGGCTAATTCCTGCAATAAAACTACAGTATATGGCAGAGGTTGCAGTGTGATGGCACCAGTGCCTAAGGCCCAATTTTTCTGCCCCTGTTTAACAGGGGCGTTTAAGTACAATTTTTGATGCAATGCTTTGCAGCAGGGCTAATTCCTGCAATAAAACTACAGTATATGGCAGAGGTTGCAGTGTGATGGCACCAGTGCCTAAGGCCCAATTTTTCTGCCCCTGTTTAACAGGGGCGTTTAAGTACAATTTTTGATGCAATGCTTTGCAGCAGGGCTAATTCCTGCAATAAAACTAGAGTATATGGCAGAGGTTGCAGTGTGATGGCACCAGTGCCTAAGGCCCATTTTTTCTGCCCCTGTTTAACAGGGGCGTTTAAGTACAATTTTTGATGCAATGCTTTGCAGCAGGGCTAATTCTTGCAATAAAACTACAGTATATGGCAGAGGTTGCAGTGTGATGGCACCAGTGCCTAAGGCCCAATTTTTCTGCCCCTGTTTAACAGGGGCGTTTAAGTACAATTTTTGATGCAATGCTTTGCAGCAGGGCTAATTCCTGCAATAAAACTACAGTATATGGCAGAGGTTGCAGTGTGATGGCACCAGTGCCTAAGGCCCAATTTTTCTGCCCCTGTTTAACAGGGGCGTTTAAGTACAATTTTTGATGCAATGCTTTGCAGCAGGGCTAATTCCTGCAATAAAACTACAGTATATGGCAGAGGTTGCAGTGTGATGGCACCAGTGCCTAAGGCCCAATTTTTCTGCCCCTGTTTAACAGGGGCGTTTAAGTACAATTTGTGATGCAATGCTTTGCAGCAGGGCTAATTCCTGCAATAAAACTAGAGTATATGGCAGAGGTTGCAGTGTGATGGCACCAGTGCCTAAGGCCCATTTTTTCTGCCCCTGTTTAACAGGGGCGTTTAAGTACAATTTTTGATGCAATGCTTTGCAGCAGGGCTAATTCCTGCAATAAAACTACAGTATATGGCAGAGGTTGCAGTGTGATGGCACCAGTGCCTAAGGCCCAATTTTTCTGCCCCTGTTTAACAGGGGCGTTTAAGTACAATTTTTGATGCAATGCTTTGCAGCAGGGCTAATTCCTGCAATAAAACTACAGTATATGGCAGAGGTTGCAGTGTGATGGCACCAGTGCCTAAGGCCCAATTTTTCTGCCCCTGTTTAACAGGGACATGTAATTACAATTCTTGATATAATATTTCACAGGAGGGCCCCTTCCTGTGCCCACCCAGAGTAACGGTGAGGACTTATAGTGTTGTGGCACCAGCACCACAACCACCAAAGGTCAATTTTTCTACCACTGTTCAACAATGGCATGTAATTACAATTCTTGATATAATCGTTCACAGCAGGGCGCTCCAGCGCCCACCAAGAGTCACTTTGAGGGCTTACAATGTTGTGGCAAAACCAACACCTTGTTCCGCCATTTCTGCAGAGCATATAGGGCAGGCCCCTACTTTCAAACATCCAATTTACAAACATCTCCTACTTGCAAACGGAAGGAGACAACAGCAAGTGAGATGAAAAAAGATGGACGACAAAACAAATTATACAGGGGTGATAACCCTTCCCTATGTTTTCCAAAAAGCTTAAAAATAGTTTTTTTGACTGGAGCTACACTTTAAAAATGTACCAGTTGAAAATTACAAACAGATTCAACTTAACACAACAAACCTACACAGTCCCTGTCTTGTTTGCACCACCTGTATACTGCTGTTCTGAGTATATAGGGCCTGGGGGCCACACACATTTCCTTTTTTTAATATGGGTACGGGGTTCCCCTTAATATGCGTACAAGACCCAAATAGGCTGGTAATGGGCAGGGAGGGCTACCCATGCCATTTTTCTGAATGATTTTCAACCATATTGCAGGAACCAGATATAACATTAAAACCGCAAGCAGTTTTAAATGGTGTTATTTCCGTTTAATGTCATTTTGTGCAGGGACTGTTCTAAACACGGGAAACACGTGGCACTTCACAGGCATACTACAGACACCCCCCAGGCACCATATTTAAAGGAATATTTCATTTTTTTTTTCACTTTAATCGTCATTAAAATCAGTGTTCCCGCCAAAACGGCCGCTTTTAAAACTTTTTATTGCATTGACCCATGTCCCCTGAGGCAGGAGTCAGGTCCCCAAACCCTTTTTAGGACAGTATCTTGCATATCAGCCGTTAAAATTAGCACTTTCCATTTCGAACGTTTGAGTCCCATAGACTTCAATGGGGTTCTAACGTTCGTTACGAACGCGGGGTCCGTTCGAAAGTTCTGGTGCGAACCGAACCGGGGGGTGTTCGGCTCATCCCTAGTTGGGACATGAGTGGCCTATACTGATTCTATATTGAGGCCTATATTGGGATAAGATTAGGAGAGTTTAGCCTGATATTTAGTGTTTTGTCTTGTTTGGTCTTTCATAAAAAAAATGAAACAATTTAAAGATCCTGATTTTCAATTTTTTCCAATTCATAGATCGATACAGAGATATGAGGAATTTATAGGAGGTGAAAACCCCCTTATATAGAAACAAACCAGCAAGGAAGGCATCGCTGGAGAAACTGCTGGAATTCGTGAAAACGCAGGTAGGTCTCCAACGCAGACATCAAGTTTGTTGAAAAAAAAATGGTAGCTTGAAAAGCACATATAGGAAGAAGCTTCAGAAGGTCCAGAAGTCCCTGAGGTCAGGAGCAGCAGCAGATGATGTGTATGTACCCAGTCTGTGGTGGTACAACAAGATGCGTTTTCTGGATGACCAGATGGAAGCCAGGGAATCACTTTCAACTCTTCCGGCCCCCCTTCCATCCAGCCTTCCATCCACCCTTCCCTCAAACCCAGCTGAGGCTTCCAAGGAGCAACCTGGGCCTTCCATCCAGGAAGAAATTGAGGAGCCCAGAAGGAGCCAGGTATAGTATGTTTAAACATATTTTTTTGTGTGAAAATTATTGTTGTTAACTAGATGTTATTATTGCTAACAAATGAATGCTTTAACAAAAAGTGGTTTACATATCAATAGACAGTAGGGACCAAAAATGATTGGGACAAGAATAAAAAATGCTGGGCTCAGAATATTAGTCTTTTCTATTTATTAACAGCGATAAATATGGCGGAATACAAACTGAACCATATAATTTTGAGTTGCTGCATCCTGCACAATTTTCTAAAAAACATAATCCTATTTATGTTGCCTCTGTTGGGCCCAAGGCCGGACTTTCAGAAGTTCCAATGATGGCCCTGGAAGAGGGCCATCCTGGCGCCCCCCCCCCCCCCCAAAGTGCCCATGAAGTGAGAGAAAATTATGTTCAATATTTTACGGGTGGGGGGGCCATTGCTTTACCCCCAAATTTTCAATACATTTTCTTTTTCCTCAGATAAAATCTTGATTTTCATTTATTGCTTGGGTTTATTTTTGATGACTCCTAGGTTCTCCTAGTGCACTTGTAGTGCCTAGTGGTTTTTCCATTATTAAATAACACCCATTGTCACTGTATAAACACTAACTTTACACAAAAACCTGTTGATCATTGAAAGAAGAAGCCACACCACATTGTTGAGTATAAAATCTTTTATTCTGTGCACATTCACATGCGTTGTAAAACATATTTTTTGTAAAAAAAAAATTATTGATTTATTTATTTTAATTTTTTAGGGTACATAAACAGGTATGTTTCAAAACATAACATACACAACTCAGAAACTTACAAAGTTCAAAATTGAAACACTGAAGGCAATATCAGGAATTATAGTGTCCAAAATGTCTTGATATTGCCTTCATCAAATGTGGTGATGTCACCCTTGTAAAAGCCAAATTTTGAAGATGCACACAAATTGGGAGTCCAAATGGGTAATGTCAACATGTGCTATCTCCCATCATGGGAGATCAATGGATGTGTTTTTGGGGTGCAACCCCTTCCTCTCACCTACTAGAGTCATGAGGAAGGGGTTGTACCCACAAAATGCGTACATGGAGATCCCCTGATGGCAGATAGCACATGTTGACATACTGTGTGCATCTTCAAAATTTGGCTTTTAAAATGTACAAATCTTAAAAAAATATATTCTGGTCATCTAAAAAGAAAATGAAGAACATGATCGATTTTGTTTTAGGGAAAAAGGAATTATGTTCTCCCCAAAACATCAATCATGTTCTTGATTTCCTGCTGCATGATGTCAAGGCAATTGCACATTGCGATTGCACATTTCGCCTATCTCCTCATTCCTCGCCATGAGTTTGATAATGAGGGTTTGGGTGCTGGCCCTAGTAAAAAGTTCTGCCACTTCCCCTTCCACAACCAGAACACCACCTAAAATTTATGAAAAAACATGTATTTAGAAATATGCAGGCATACATAGATTACCTGAAGCTGGCGTGTCAGACACTCACCTGGTGGGGTGCCCATGCCGCCCACTTCCTTCGCCTTTCCTTCCTCCACATCCTTGGGGGGGCTTGGCCTTACTTTCCAATCAGGCTGGCGAGGTCAGGGGTCCCTGGGATCCTGTTGTCTGTGTATTTTCTCCCCTATGAGACTGAAACAAAAGGTATACTTACCACACAGATATTTGAGTCCAGAAATAGGAATATGAAACATTGATTTGAAGTGGTGTACAACTGCCTGTTTGGGAAGAGATCCAAGTTGAAGACATGATTAAAATTCCCTTTTTGCCAAGCTGGAATACTTACCTTTTTTGGCCAAGTTTCACAGATGGAGACACCCCAAGTATCCACTGGAGCTCCTGTGTGGGTTACCCTAAAAAATGTGCTTTGGTGTCCCACACTAGTGCTCCTGAGTCCAGATGTGTAAACAGCTGCTGAGTGTCCTCTCCTTACAATCCACAGAATCAAGTTTGCAATTCATTCAAGTTTCAAAGATATCTAGACAACAATGTCCTAAACTTCTTTTAATAAGACAAATTAGCATGCCCAAAATGTCGTTAAAACCCTGTATCAGCTAAATACATCGTATTTATTTGCAAACAAACAATGTTTCCTACGAACGATGTTTCCTATGAACGATTTCTGTGCCCACGAACATGAAAGTACCCATTTAAAACTGTACAACAGTAAAGAAAAGAACATGGAGCAGCATGCAAGTTAATAATCATAATAGGAACCCACGACAAGTACTTACTTTTTTGAAGCACCTTCTTTATTCTTCGATACTGATCCGGCTCCCTCAGTTTAAGGTCGGATCAGCACTTCCTTACTTGGTCTTTGGACTGTTGTACTCCAAAATTCTGCTTCAGAGTGTTCACAACTGTTGTCATGATTTGGTCCTTCTGCAAATTGGGATGGGTGTACGGCCCATGTTTCCCATCATAATCCTCCCTCCGCAAGATGTCCACCATCTCCCCCATTTCTTCAAAGACCATGTTAGTGACTTTAAATCTCCTTCTCTGGAATCCAGACGTTTGTGGCTCTGGGCTTTCCTCCTCGCTTGATGAAAAATTAGTAATCACCTGTGTCTGTGCCATGTTGCTCCTAATGCGCACCAAAGAGAGAAGGGGCGGGGAATATTCTTGAAAAAAGAACATCAGGGGCAGGCGACCCGGGCGGAGTTTCACGCATGTGCAATGTATAAAAAGCTAACACGCATGTGTCGTAACTACGTTCTGTGTGTGGAAGAAGGAATGGAAGCAACAAACGTAATAACAAAGGTAACTTTTTTTTATTATTCACTATTTATATAGCGCCAACAGTTTACGCAGCGCTTTACAATGTATAGGGGGGAATACATTACAGTATAGATCGATACAAAAGGTACAGGAGGCCCCTGCTCGTAGAGCTTACATTCTAAAGGTAGGGGGTGGTGTTACAAAAGGTAATAGCTGTAGAGAATAATTTGATGGGGGTGGCTTGGGGACAGTTGTTAGGTGGATGTGGAATAGGCTTCCCTGAATAAATTCATTTTCAGGGATCTCCTAAAGGTGGACAGGTTAGGGGCTGATCGAACATACTGAGGCAGGGAGTTCCAGAGGATCGGAGAGGCTCTGGAGAAGTCCAGAAGGTGAGCATGGGAGGAGGTAACAAGGGAGATAGAGAGCAGGAGGTCCTGGGAGGAGCAGAGGGAACGATTTGGGTGATATCTGCAGATTAGGTTGGCGATGTAGATGGGGTGATGTTGTGAATGGCCTTATATTTTATGGTTAGCATTTTGAATTTTGGGGTAGGGAAAGCCAGTGAAGGGATTGGCAAAGAGGAGCAGCAGTCATGGATCGGTTAGTGAGGTGCACTAGTCTAGCAGCAAAATTCATAATAGACTGAAGGGGGGATAGCCTGCTTAAGGGTAAGCCATTGAGGAGAGAGTTGCAGTAGTCAAGGTGGGAAATAATCAAGGAGTGAATAAGTTGCTTTGTGGTGTCATTATTCAAGAAGGGTCGAATTCTGGAGATGTTGGGACATGAGTGGCCTATACTGATTCTATATTGAGGCCTATATTGGGATAAGATTAGGAGAGTTTAGCCTGATATTTAGTGTTTTGTCTTGTTTGGTCTTTCATAAAAAAATTAAACAATTTAAAGATCCTGATTTTCAATTTTTTCCAATTCATAGATCGATACAGAGATATGAGGAATTTATAGGAGGTGAAAACCCCCTTATATAGAAACAAACCAGCAAGGAAGGCATCGCTGGAGAAACTGCTGGAATTCGTGAAAACGCAGGTAGGTCTCCAACGCAGACATCAAGTTTGTTGAAAAAAAAATGGTAGCTTGAAAAGCACATATAGGAAGAAGCTTCAGAAGGTCCAGAAGTCCCTGAGGTCAGGAGCAGCAGCAGATGATGTGTATGTACCCAGTCTGTGGTGGTACAACAAGATGCGTTTTCTGGATGACCAGATGGAAGCCAGGGAATCACTTTCAACTCTTCCGGCCCCCCTTCCATCCAGCCTTCCATCCACCCTTCCCTCAAACCCAGCTGAGGCTTCCAAGGAGCAACCTGGGCCTTCCATCCAGGAAGAAATTGAGGAGCCCAGAAGGAGCCAGGTATAGTATGTTTAAACATATTTTTTTGTGTGAAAATTATTGTTGTTAACTAGATGTTATTATTGCTAACAAATGAATGCTTTAACAAAAAGTGGTTTACATATCAATAGACAGTAGGGACCAAAAATGATTGGGACAAGAATAAAAAATGCTGGGCTCAGAATGATAGTCTTTTCTATTTATTAACAGCGATAAATATGGCGGAATACAAACTGAACCATATAATTTTGAGTTGCTGCATCCTGCACAATTTTCTAAAAAACATAATCCTATTTATGTTGCCTCTGTTGGGCCCCAGGCCGGACTTTCAGAAGTTCCAATGATGGCCCTGGAAGAGCTGAAAATTGTGTGTGATTGATGAACCAAATACTAAAACTATGTCCCTTCTTCATACACAGGAAGACCTCAGCCAGGACAAGGTTCTGGAATTTAGCACCCAGGAGGAGCCGGGTCGAAGTGGCAGCCAGAAAGTGCCCAGTCCCAGTCACACCCAATCCCAGGTCCCTCCCCTCCCTCTTCCAACCAAAAGGCCCAGGAAAGGGAGGAAACTGGAGGAGGCAGCACTGGGCCTCATTAAGGAGGCTAATGACACCATGAAAGCCCCCCTCGATGCTTTAGAGGCCTATGGCATGTATATAGCCTCAAATTTGCAGCAAATGGAGGAGGGCCCACGCCGCAAATGTGAAAAATACATTTTTGAAACCATCCATAAGGGGTTGAATGGCCAAATGACAGATGATGTCCACGTATGTATGCTCGCCCATCCTCCTCCCGCTCCTGCCACAAGTCCACCACCAGAGCCACACCCTGCAGGAAAGGCTGCGGGGAAGGATGCAGGCCAGCGTGGAGGGAAGGTTGCAGCAAAGAGAAGAAAGTGATTGCCTGGGTTCAGTCTGGTCTGACAGAACACGCAGCCTGTTGTAGTACCACAGCCTGGGTACATATGTCACCCGCTGCTGTTCGTGATCTCTGGGAGTCCTGAACCAGATTGTGCTCCCTATTATATGGCCTTCTCAAGCTATAATTTATTTATCCACAGAGTTGATGTGTGCCCTGGGGGCCAAAGGCTTCACAAATTCCATCAGTTTCTCTAGCTTTGCCTTCCCTCTTTATTTTGTTATTAGGAGCCAGAATAAATTGATTTTTAATTTATGAAAATACTTGCCTATGTGTTTGTATTAAAATTTAAATTATTAAAATAGGACAGTTTGTTTGTGAGTAGGCAGGTACATTTCAAAAATAAAATGTCAAATTAACAAGGGACACCAATACCAAACAACCTCCTTGAGGTTTACACAAGATAATAATGGTGTTGTGGAAACGTGACATACAAAATAAAAAAAAATATGGAGATGACTATAAAATAATAAAAATTAAAAAAACAACAGATCTTGATTTAAAAAAAAGACTATTAAAAAAAAAAAAAAAACATTATTATGGAAATCTGGCTTTAAAAACAAAAAAAGATTATTCATGAGATCATGAGAAATAATAAAAAAATACATTTGTGAGAACTCTGTGTGAATATCAGCAGCAAAACAACTTCATTCTTCTAGCATTATAAATAAGAAGAGAATGCGCTGCATTGAAAGATTAAAAAATTATCTGTGTGATGAATGTGCCATCTCCATTACGAACGGTAGTTTTACCAGACCGAGCGGCACTGTCTCCTACTTCATTCAGACGATTGCATTTTCAGATAGGAACTTTTCCCAACCGAAAAATTGAGAACATGCTCTCAATCTTTTGCTAGCTGCAATTCGGCCAGAAAAATTCTGATGGAGCATACAAATGGTCGCATTTTTTGACGAAAAACTCTCATCGGTCTTTTGCGGGCCGAAATTCCAATCGTGTGTACGTGGCATTAGTGCTTGGATTTAAATTCTGAGGTGTAACATAAAATAAAAACCAATATACCTGCCAAATAAATGAAAACCCCAAAATACCACTTCCACAAACAAATAGCCCTAATAAGAAGAAAAAAATGCAGCAGATGAGGTTGATTGTTCATAGAACATTAAATCAAAATTAAAGTACAGTTTCCTAACTGACCCTAATATCTCCCTTTGCAGTTTGTCTATGATTTCTCTACAATTTAGTGACACTATGGGGGTTATCTACTAAAGGAAAATCCACTTTGCACTGCAAGTGCCCTTGAAAGTACACTGAAAGTGCACTTGGAAGTAAAGTCGCTGTAGATCAGGACATGCAAGGAAAATAAAAAAAACAGCATTTTAGCTTGCACATGATTGGATGATAAAATCAGCAGAGCATCCACTCATTTCAGATCTACACCTTAGATTTAGAGCGACTGCACTTCCAAGTGCACTTTCAGTGTCATTTCAAGTGCACTTGCAGTGCAAAGTGTATTTGCCTTTTGTAAATAACCCCCAATGGCTGCTCGATGTTCCTCCGCCCCCTTTCTAGTGACAGAACTGGTTTTATCAAAAGCCACCTTATTATTCCTTCTAAACCCGATGACCATAGTTCAAAGGCTATGCAGTGCAATTCAATATGGTAAAGAAAGAAAAGAAATTCTCATGGATAAAAAATTTGCCAGGACCACCTTGAACCCAAGGTAGCAGGAAATCCAAACCTCATACCTACAAATAAGAGAGATGGTGGAACATGTTCAAAAAATAAGGAAACGAGTTGAGCAAGCATGCCTAATTGGAGGGATTTCATATATTTTGTTGAAAAATAAAGCAATTAATTAGTAGACTTGCTATTGGTAGCATGTCTAGTTGTTAGGATCCTTTTTCTTCTTTTGATTTATTGGTTAGTATTAAAGTGGTTGTAAATAATAATCACGTAATCCCGTCTATCATAATACTAAGTGGCCTGTGTACAGTATATGCCTTATAAAAAAATATGCTGTCAATATCTGATTTTATAGTGCTGCTTGGCGCTCACGTGACTGACCCTTTCTCCTCTATCCCTATCGGACAGCTAGAGCGGGAGGGAGCGAGAATCATCCACTGAAATCAGTAGGGAGGAGGGGAGGAGTAGAGGAGAGAGACAGCTGGTTACCTGAGCACTGAGCAGCGCTCGGAAATGAGGTATAGAACACTATATTTTTAATAAGGCACATACTGTACACAGGGAACTTAGTATTATGAAAGACAGGAGATTGATTATTATAAGGGTTATCAGCAGCAACAGAGGAAGGAGTGGGCCCTGACACAGAACTGGCATGGAGGGGATGGGGGAGGAGGACACAGGAGAGCTGCAGGTAACAGGGGCATATAAACTGATCACAGTGTCAGGACTCAGCAGCCAGGATAAACCATGGTCAGTTTACAGGGGGGATAGCCAGGCAGAATCAGCCAGGTATGTCAAGTGTTACAGGGGGCCAAATTACACATCACAAGCCCTGCTTTAAAAGAGAAGGGTCCTTTTTTTTTTTTTTAGGGTAACAAAAACTTTAAACTGGGTACATACAGTCCCTACTTAACCAGCCAAATTTTGATCTGTATTTAGTTTTCCCTGTTCAAAAAAAGCTGGTTATTAGATTCCCTTCTGTATGAATGAACCCACTGGAAAACTTTCTTCGATCAGCAGCTGCAGCCAATCAGCTGCAGTGCTGATCAGCGTATTCTGACAGAGAAAATGTCCCCACTGTCAAAATGCAATGTCCCAGTAGAAGGGGGAATTCTTTCATCAACCTCACTGATGGAATGAAAAAAATGAACCGTGTGTACCCAGTTTTAGGATCCAGTCTATGCATTGAGTGGCAAGTTACACAATTTTATGTCATAGCTGGGTATGCTGATTGTAATGGGGCTCTCTGGAAAACAATATAATTTTAAACGCTTCCCGACCGCCTCACACAGATATAATGCGGCAGAAGGGCACGTACAGGCAGATTACTGTACCTCTATGTTGCCCTTTAAGAGGAGGCTTGCGGGCATACCCGCGATAGTCTCACGGCGAGGAAGAACGGGGAGATGCTAATGTATACAAGCATCTCCCTGTTCTGCCTAATGACACTGTCACTGATCAGCTCTCCCTGTAATCGGGAGCGGTGATCAGTGACGTGTCACACACAGTCACCCCACAGTTAGAATCACTCCCTAGGACACATGTAACCCCTACAGCGCCACCTAGTGGTTAACCCCTTCTCTGCCGGTGACATTTTTACAGTAATCAATGCAATTTTTTAGCATTGATCGCTGTATTAATGCCAATGGTCTCAAAAATGTGTTAAAATTGTCAGATGTGTCCTCCATAATGCCGCAGTCATGATAAAAGTTGTTGATCACCACCATTGTTAGTAAAAAAAAAAAAGATCAATAAAAATGCCATAAAACTATCCCCTATTTTGTAGACGCTATAACTTTTGCACAAACCAATCAATAAACGCTTATTGCGCTTTTTTTTTACCAAAAATATGTAGACTAATACGTATCGGCCTAAACTGAGGAAAAAAAAATGATATATATTTTTTGGGGATATTTATTATAGCAAAAAGTAAAAAATAATGAGTTTTTTTCAAAATTGGCGCTATTTTTTTGTTTATAGCGCAAAAAATAAAAACCGCAGAGGTGATCAAATACCACCAAAAGACGTTGATTCTGTTTGGGAGCCACGTCGCACGACCGCGCACTTGTCAGTTAAAGTGACGTAGTGCTGAATCACAAAAAGTGCTCTGGTCAGGAAGTGGGTAAATTCTTCCGAAGCTGAAGTGGTTAAACAAAGTATCCCTGGTTCATTTTTTTAAATGTTGGCAACTATATTTACAGTATTAGCACATCAAGTTTGGTAAGACAACACTCAATCTTGTATTGCTATTATATTGTTTCAAATTATTGTTATTATTTTCTTCTTCTGCATAACTTCAAATAAGTTAATTGTCTATATTTTAGTTGCTAATACTATACGTGTTTATTTTGTAGCCCCGTCATGTGTTGTATTTTTTAAACTAAGATGTGAATTATATAGACAGAAGTCAATGAGGTAGATATAAATAAGAAATACTGTATATAGATGTATAAAAATATTTCCAACCTCTCAGCTGAAAATTGCAATAATAGCATCTGGGTATGGTAAGAGGTAGTGGGGATTCTCTTTCACAATGTCTCAGATACAGCAGCAGTTACTGGTGTGATTAGCATTCTCCTGACATCCATTCACATTGAGAGCTATAGCTTAGTTCTCAGTGCTTCGTTTCCTTTTCTGCCTGGATAATGAAGGGAGCCAAAGTCAGTCCAGGCATACCTGGACATCACGGAAGAAGGCATGCTTTTTATTTTATACTTTTAATATTCCCCAGCATGTATTGTCCCTTGTTAGCTGACTGACAAAGATGATTTTTATAATTATATATATTTTTTTTTTTTTTTTTTTTGGTTTAATGGCAACCTCTTAGAAGCACAAGCTTTTTGTATATTTTTTACTTAAAATATTTTGCTGTGCAATATAATTTTTACAATTGTATTAACTTATATTTGTAGCGCTTATTGCATCTCTTCTCATTTTTATTAAATTTAAGTGGATATTATAGGTCACAGACACAGATGGGGATCACCTATGAGGCCATACATGACAGCACGCAGAGCAAATTCAAGTATGCAAGTATATGCAGGAAAATCACTTTCTTTAATGGAATAGACCTTTGGAAGTCTGTATGAATAATTTTCTAAAAACATGCAGCAACAGTATATAATGTAATGTAAAAAAAATCTACCTTTTATACAACTTTTGTTTTTTCATTTTTTTCTCAATCTGTCCTTGAGCTTTAGTCAAGTGATTTCCCTTAGAGATAGATGTTAATCATTAGCCCTTGTACACACTGTCGGACATTCTGCCAACCAAATCCATCGGATTTTGTCGGTCGGATTTTGTCCGTCGGATTGTGTCCGAAACTGTTGCATACACACGGTCGGACAAAGTTGTCAAAAAATCCTATCTTTCAGAACGTGATGATGTCATTTCGTTACGATGGGACCACGTTCAGGCTAGTAGCCAATAGCTTTGATGATCTGAGCATGCGTGGCACTTTGTCCGATCGGAATTCTCTACACATGACCGGAGTATGTCCTACCGGACCAGTTTGTCGGAAAATATTTCCAACAAGTTGGAAAATTTGGTCCGACGGATATTCTGACGGAAACAGTCTGATGCATACCACACACCGACAACACGGTCCGATAGGACACATTCCGATGGATTCTCCGACCGTGTGTACGGGGGCCAAGTCTGCCTCCGACAGAAGGAAGTATTCCTTAGTCCCCTCCCCCTAGTAATCAGACTGCAACAATGTAACTTTTTAGTAAGTGAGAGGCTGCAGTATAGGGCTGATCTGTGCAGACATTTGCCATCTAAAAACTGCACAAGCACCAGAATCCACAGTATTTACAGTACATTTTCCCAACATGTGGTGAAAAAGTTTAAAACAATCCCATACTGACCTCTGTAGCTACAGGCACTGTGGAGTACTGTATCCGAAATAGGGATGAGCCGAACACCCCCCGGTTTGGTTCGCACAAGAACACACAAACACTGTTAAAGTAAATGGGACACGAACATGAAAAATCAAAAGTGCTCATTTTAAAGGCTTATATGCAAGTTATTGTCATAAAAAGTGTTTGGAGATCCGTGTCCTGCCCCAGGGGACAGGTATCAATGCATTTTTTTTTAAATGGCCATTTTTTCAAGAGCAGTGATTTTTTTAATGCTTAAAGTGAAGCAATAAAAATATTCCTTTAAATATTGTGCCTGGGGGTGTCTATAGTATGCCTGCAAAGTAGCACATTTTTCCTGTGTTTAGAACAGTACCACAGCAAAATTAAATTTCTAAATGAAAAATTGTCTTTGAAAACTGATCATGGCTGTAATGAATTGTCGAACCCTGCGCCAAATTAAAAAAATGTCGTAGGGGTCCCCCCAAAATCCATACCAGACCCTTCAGGTTTGGTATGGATTTTAAGGGGAACCCTTCGCCAAAAAGCTTCTTCAGGGTTACAGTTCTTATATAGCTGAGGGCAGGGCCACCCAGTGATGTAAATGGGTGACCCCGCCCCCTCAGACACCACAGAGGCTTCCCTGTGGTGTCAGAGGGGATGGGGTCACCCGCTTACGTAACTGGGTGGCCCCGCCCCTTCTGATACAACGGGAAAGCCACAGAGAAGCCCCCATCAAAATGGGGACAAGGTGCTTTGGGGGGCTACTCCAAAGAACCCTCCCCATGTTGAGGGGATGTGGCATGGTACAGTTCAGGGGAGGCGCTCTCTTACCCCCCTCTTTTCCTGCGGCCTGCCAGGTTGCGTACTTGGATAAGGGCCTGGTATGGATTTTGGGGGGGACCCTCACGCAATTTTTTAAAGAAAAATTGGTTCAGGGTTTCCCTTAATATTCATACCTGACCCAAAGGGCCTGGTAATGGACTGTTTTTTTCAATGAGTTGTATCTATATTGGAAATCAGGAAAGAGCATGCACGAGGCTTCCCATGGGGCCACTGGACAGAGAGGAGGAGCCAGTGCACCAGCAGGGGACCCGAGAAGAGGAGATGCATGGGTGATCTATGCAATTCCATTTCACAGAGCATGTAAGTATAGAGATGTTTGTTTTGTTTTGTTTTTTTGTTTATTTACTTTTACCTTTACAATCTTTTTAAGTTAAAAACATATGTAACCATAAAGGTTTTCATTGAATAAATGAATATTAGCAAGGGACCTGAACCATGGTTGTTTCCCATAATCCCACAGTTTAGCTACTAGATGGATTCTTTTCAAGACCCATCCTTCCCAGATTTACCCATTGATGAAATTTACAAATTGAGACGAGACCCATTGTAGGAAACATGCAAATTAAGTAACTAATGGATGTATATTTTTTAAGAAATAGAGGGATCTTTGTTTTCTTTTTTATATTTACGTTTATACACACTGGGATTGATTTACTAAAGGGGTAGAACATATTTGCTTTGTGAAGTGAAATGAATTTTACTTAGTTTAGTGAATAAGGTAAACTAAAGTTCTGCTGACTTTGATCAGCCAAGCAGAAATCCTGTTTTCTTTTTTTCTTGCACCTGATTGGGTATTTTTTGCAAATGCTTACTGGGTAAAGCAACAAAAACATTGTAACTAGATCGCTGAAGAAAGGATACAAACGATCTGCCCTAACCTCCTACATAAATAGGAGATGGGGTTTTGAGATGGGAGCAATATATTTTTAGGCCTCACTCTTTGCCTGGTCCTTAAAGTCATACTAAATGGTACCAATATGGTGGGAACTTCAGCTATCAATATGGTATCACAAACAAGGTAGTTCTCCAACTAGTCCCCGCACTGACATTAGCAGGAGGATAGTACAGGTTCCTGAGGTTGCAGGACACTTTAAAGAGTCAACGACTAATTACTAGTACTACTAATTACTAGTACTAATTAGAGCGGAATGTGTCTGTATTTTTAAAGGTGCTAAGAAAATGTCACCAAACAACAACTGACGATCTATGCTCTGTTTTTTTCTACAATGACTGCCTGAAAGATTGTAGACGTTGATTGTCTGGTGTGCCATATTTCTAACTGATTTAATAACTAGATTTCATAAACAATTTCCAAGTGAGTGCTTTCCACACATTAGGTAACAGCGTAGGTGTATTAATTGCTATATGCAAAGTTGCTATTTACAGAGATGCTACAAATTCCTAAGAATTACCAGTATCTTTGCTCTGTCAGTCACCCCTGTAATCATGAATGTGTAGCTCACAGGCAAATCAGGTTATTGACAAAGCAATCCAAAAGATATAAACGATTTGACACACAACACTGTCAGGATTGTGTTTACGACTTTCGCTGCTCAGTTTCAGCTCAATTAATCCTTTATACTGGGTAGGCTTCTCTTTATGTCAATTTGCTTACTGCTCAGTCTTAATTCTTCTAGAGTAATCTACAAAGCAATTTCAATTTGCATTTATCGGCTAAAAGACTATCTAAATGAAAACTTAATTTACCTGTAGAATGTGTATTTCTAGTTTGTTGATCTTTTTTTCCTGCTTACCAGTTTTGTAGGGTCAGTATGAAATATGTCCCTTCTCTTATTAGACTCCGAGGAGAAAATCTATCATCAAGATGAATTGGCTTCTTTAAGGCAGAACTCTGGGCCAAACATACTACTACAGATTCACTAATTTATAATAAAGTTATGTATCTGAATCTTTTTTTAAGCACTGTTTGGAACTATACATTTTTGATTCAGTGAAGTCTTTAACAACATCATTACTAGTATTGTGAGATTCCTGGGTCACCCTGAGTGGAGCATTGATGCAGTGTGTGTGTCGCACGCCGTGGTGAACGGTGGATGTGGTCAAACTGCACTAAAACCCCTTTCACACTGGGGATACGGATCGTTATCGATATATCGTCGCTTTAGCGGTGCTTTTCAGCCGCTAGCATGGTGCTTTTAACCACCGCTAGCGGCCAAAGAAAGGGTTAGAACCACCCACTGTTGCGGCGCTTCCGAATTGCTTTACAGGCTCTTCCGAAGTGCTGCCCATTCATTCCAATGGACAGGGGCAGTGTATACAGTGCTGCTACACCACCCCAAAGATGCTGCTTGCAGGACTTTTTTACCATCCCGCAAGCGCACCGCCTCAGTGTGAAAAAATGAGGCTTTCACACTAGGGAGGCATGAGAGGCAGTTTTCAGGTGCTTTACATGCACCATTTTTAGTGCTAAAACGCTTGAAATATGCCCCAGTGTAAAAGGGGTCTTAGACTGGAGGAATCTTAGATAGTGGGATTAGTGGGAAATACAGTTAAATATACCCTGAGCCTACTCACTGTATGTATGCACACAAATGCCACAGTCCTTGTACTAAAAAAAATATGGACAACCAGCATTGTCAAGACCATGAGCACTTTGGTCTGGAGAATATACAGTACAATATTGTATAAAAAGTTTAAGAGCCAGGACTATATCACACGCAGAGTGCAGGCTTCTGGAGTATGTAATGCAAAGAGCACAGGTGGTAGATGTACAAAATAAAAAATGCACAAAGCACAGGGAACATGACTACAAAATGTACAAAGCATAGGGAACAGGAGTACAAAATGCAGAAAGTGCAGGACACGGGTTTGTTATACAATGAGAGCAGAGGACAGCAATATAAAATGCACAACAAGCAGGAGTATGTAAGGCACAGAGTGCAGGGGTCAGGAGTACAAAATGCAGGGTTCAGGAGTATGTAAGGCGCAAAGCACAGGACACAGAAATATGTAAGGTACAGAGAGTAGGGATTATGAGTACGTAATATAAAAAAGGCACAAGGGTCAGGAGTATGTGACACACAGAGTATAGGGGCCAAAAGTACATAATGAATAGAGTACATCAGGAAAGGAGTAAATGATGCACAGAGTGTAGGGGTCAGGAGTACAGGTATGTAACATACAGAGCACGGGGCTTAGGAGTATATAACATACCAAGTACAAGGATCAAATTTTACTTAAAGCAGAAATGAAGAGTAAATAATGCACAAAGTGCAGGGATTAAATGAAAAGTCTAGCACAGGAGTGCTATTCGTTAGTTGCACTCCTGTGACCCATTTTCAGTGGAGAGTGGTCTGACGTCACTGCCATCAGTCGAGGCAGCGTGTCATCCCAACTTCCCAAGTCTAGATCCACCAGCTGCCTTGATTGATGGCAGTCTCAGCGTCTCAGCGAGCCGCTGAGATGGCCTCTCCCCACCCCTCCAGAGCTCATCACTCCAATGAGTGTGGAGAAGTAGACCAGGAGCAATGCTGACTGACAGTGAGCATCTCTCTGTTCAGGGAGGAATGAAAACCGAGCCCTCAGTTCGGTTTTCATTCGGTAGCACAGTTCTCAGTGCAGAGACACTAGGGGACAGCTGCAGCATCGGTCTGATGCTCCATTCACCAAGGTAAGTAGGATTAACCAAAAAAAAACAAAAAAAGATACTTACCCAAAAAGTGCAGGATTAAGGATAAGCAAGTACGTTTTAGTAAATCAAACCCATAGGAACTTACACATACACTAATGCTGCGTGTACACGATTGGAATTTCCGACAGGAAATGTTCGATGTGAGCTTGTTGTCGGAAAGTCCGACTGTGTCTATGCGCCATCAAACATTTGCACACATTGTAAAACACACACTTAGTCCCCTTTCACACTTGTGCAAATGAGAGTCGCGCGACTGAACCACAATTTTTTTGCCGCGATTATGTTGCAACTTTGATGCGACTTGAAGCAATGCCTGTGTAATCTTGAGCCCCTGCACTACTTTGGTCCAACTTTAATGTGACTTGAGGTCCATAGACCTCAAGATTACACAGCCATTGCTTCAAGTTGCATCAAAATTGTGGTAAAAATCTTGCAACTTTGAGGTCCCACAAGTGTGAAAGGGGCCTAACACACCACCCCCACTCCTATCTACCTCAGTTCTAACATGTGTTTGTACAACCAGCTCTGCTACTGTCCATGCACTGTAAGCCCTTGTACACACGGTCGGAGAATCCGTCGGAATGTGTCCTATGGGACCGTGTTGTCGGATAATCCGACTGTGTGTGGTATTTTCCAACATGTTGGAAATATTTTCCAACCAACTGGTCCGATCGGACATACTCCGATCATGTGTAGAGAATTCAGATTGGACCAAGTGCCACCCATGCTCAGATCAAATTCCTAGACCAAAGCTATTGGCTACTAGCCTGAACGTAGTCCCATCGTAACTAAATAACGTCATCACGTTCTAATTGATCAGATTTTCTGACAACTTGGTCCGACTGTGTGTATGCAACAGTTTCGGACACAATCTGTCGGACACAATCCGTCGGACAAAATCAGATGGATTTGGTTGGCAGAATGTCCGACTGTGTGTACAGGGGCTAAGCCCTCAGTGTTTTCTTCTAAGTCTGTTCACTGCAGCTTCCTCTGTTATTTCATTCCTGGAGCCAACCCCTGCTGCCTGTAAAGGGGAGGCACCTGTTACTTTTTTAGGGGGTTGAGTTGCGAGTGGTCAGTGGTGCTATGTAGGATAGGAGGCAGTACATTATCGTGTGGTCAGTGACTACACTCGATCTGTACTAAATGGCCACTATCAAATACAAACACAGGAAGCTTAGACTGGCTCTGGGCATGGGTGGTCGAGGTATTAGCTGTAGCTCAAAGCTGCAGAGGAGTTTTGGAGAACTTCCCTCAGTTCTGTGGTACAGGTCTGACAGGTGCTAGCAATACCCAAGAACAGCATACTGTACTGAATAAGTTGGCTTCAGACACTAACTACTCATCACAGGTATGCAATTCCAACCAACAGTGGGCCATTGCTCCAACAAATGCTTTCATTATATACTATTTGCTTTTGTTATGGAGAACTAATAAGTAACTTATAGGGTGTCATTTGTAACAGGGAATGAAACCTCTATCTGCTTTCTGCTATGCTTTGCTCGGTTACAACATCAAGTAGCTATTTTAACACACATTATGCATGCATAATCCATTGCAGTAACCATCAAGAAACCAGTACTGGCAAATGCCATGCAAACATCACCGGACTGCGTGAATGTAGACAGGAAGTAGCTGCATATAGGCTGCAGGAGTTTAGCAGGGAGAGTGTTGTGCGGAGTATTGAAAGATTGTCTCCCTGCTCAAACCCTGGTGATTGCTCCATATAGAGGTCTACCTTAATGTCTCCATACAGGAAATCAATTTTAACGTCTAGGTGTTTCACTTGCATACCCTTCCCGGCTACAATGCTAAGAAGCGCTTTGATGGTTGGGAGTGTTCCGATGGGAGCAAATGTTTCATCATAATCTTCACCAAATTTCTGGGAGTAACCCTTGGCAACTAGTCTGACTTTGTATTTGTGGATAGTCCCTTCTGCATCTGACTTTACTTTGAGAGTCCACTTACTTCCTATAGTTTTGCGGTTAGGAGGGAGCTCTGTGAGTGTCCAGGTTTTATTTTCTTGAAGTGATTTTAATTCTTCTTCTGCTGCCTTTCTCCATTTATTGGCTTCATGTTTTGGCAGTTTTTTTATTTCTTCCCAGGATGTTGGTTCAAGAATGCTGTGTGTTTTGACAGTGTATTACAGCTTGCGGGGTGGTATCCCCTTGGTATTCCAAGTGGATCTTCTGACTTCAGGCAGTTCAGCAGGATCTGGTGGGGAACTTTACGCATTTTGAGTTCCACCTCTTGTTCTGACTCCTGCACAAGTTCGCTTTGGTCGACCCTTCCTTCTGGTTTGCTTGGCATATTAACTTCACAGCTTTCAGGGATCAGTGTTTCTGGTGATGGGCTCTCATCAAAATAAACACTATGGCTTATTGTCACTTTATCAGTCTTTGGGTGTAGGAATCTGTAACCCTTACTCTGCTCGCTGTAGCCTACTAGAATACCCACTATGGCTCTGTTCTCCAGCTTTGATCGCTTTTTACTTGGAATATAGGCATATGCTTTACATGCAAACACTCTGATGTGCATTATGCTAGGCTTTTATCCATGCCACATTTCAAATGGAGTACGTTTAATGGCTCTTGAGGGTAGTCTGTTCTGTCGGTAGGTTGCAGTCATGACTGCTTCTCCCCAGGGAAGTAGGTTGGCATCCTACAATATGCATCTGGCCATTTCTATAAAAGTGTGATTTTTACCTTTCTGCTACATCATTTTGTTCAAGAGTGTCTGGTGTGGTTGTTTGGTGTACTATTGTCCTATTACTTCAGATATGAGGCCACTTCTTTGCTTATGTATTCTCCCCTCATTGGCGGTGCATATTATTCCTGGTTTTGCATTGGAATCTGTTGCTAGACATGGCAAAAAACTCTTGAAGTTTCTCTGATGTTTCATTCTTGTGTTTCATCAGATACGTGGTTGTGTACCTGGAATAATCCAGTTTAAGGGGAAAACACTGCGCTACAATTTAGTATATATGGAAAAAGGCCTCAACAGCCAAAAACAGCAGCCAACACCAAAAAACAAACAAAGTTCAACAAACAAAATAATACAAATAGTGTAGCGCTTCACTAATGAATGTGGTCAGCATAAATTGTATGAATAAAGGCAAAAATAATATAAATATGAATGCCTAAAGAAAAGTCCAATATTGGCCGCACATTCCACTATGTAGCAGGCCCAAGGGTGGCCGAACCGTCACAGAGGGGGGAAATTGGACTGGGCGGATGTATTCATGCGAGTCTGCTTGACTGTAACATCAGAGAAGAATGGATAAAATACTTCTTACCGACTTAGTTGGACCCATACAGTCATATGACAGTTGAGTCTAGAAGGCTTTAGGTCACAATATGTGCCCCATCAATACTGTATGCTGGGTGGCCTCAAAAGTCAATCATAGCCATGTGTGGTCAGTGAAGGGTGGGCCCAAGAATGGACATCATGCAAAGCCTCTGTGCAGAGCTGAAAAAGATCCGTGGTGCTCAGTACATGTGGCATGTACTGAGCACCACGGATCTTTTTCAGCTCTGCACAGAGGCTTTGCATGATGTCCATTCTTGGGCCCACCCTTCACTGACCACACATGGCTATGATTGACTTTTGAGGCCACCCAGCATACAGTATTGATGGGGCACATATTGTGACCTAAAGCCTTCTAGACTCAACTGTCATATGACTGTATGGGTCCAACTAAGTCGGTAAGAAGTATTTTATCCATTCTTCTCTGATGTTACAGTCAAGCAGACTCGCATGAATACATCCGCCCAGTCCAATTTCCCCCCTCTGTGACGGTTCGGCCACCCTTGGGCCTGCTACATAGTGGAATGTGCGGCCAATATTGGACTTTTCTTTAGGCATTCATATTTATATTATTTTTGCCTTTATTCATACAATTTATGCTGACCACATTCATTAGTGAAGCGCTACACTATTTGTATTATTTTACCTGGAATAATCAGCAAAGAATTTTAGTAGATATCTGTTACTGCCGTACATGGAGTTTTCATTGGACCGCATACGTCACTGTGTATGAGCTGCAGCAGGGGGTGGGCGTGTTTTCTTTGAGATGCCTGTGGAAGGGGAGCATGTGTGGCTTTTGCTTCAATACAGCATTTTGCAAGGCGCTATTGTCAAATCTTCTGATAAGCCTCTCTTTATAATGTCCTGTGTAGCTTTGGGATTTCTGTGCCCCAGCCACCTGTGCCATAGGTGAATTAATTTACTGTGTAGGTCATTAAAGACTACATTGGCTTGCTGGTCTGTGGTGATGAGCCTGTATAGATGATCACCCAGTTTTCTTTTTGTGAGAAATCACTTATTATTATGAACTGTGCATTATTAACTGTGAGACTGTTGTTTACAAGACTTTTCACTGATAAAAGGATGCCTTCTAGTTCTAGTTCATACAGCACTTTCTTTACAAGTATACTGTGGTGACCTCCTGGTGGTGTAATGCAGTTCAGGATAGGGATGGGCCGAACAGACCCCTGCTCAGTTCGCACCAGCACTTTTGAACACACAAAAATTCGGATCCAAATAATGAACCCCATTAAAGTCAATGGGACCTGAACGTTAAAAATCAAGTGCCCATTTTGAAGGCTTATATGTAAGTAATTGGGGATACAGTGGTTATAGGGGTCCGAGTCCTGCCTGGGGGAAATTTATCGATAAAAAAAGTCTTTGAAAATATTAAATGAGCTGTAATTTTTTTATAGCAATGCGGGGAGCGATAAACCTTGCCTGACACATTTATTTTATTAATTTTGATCACTCCCCACATTGCTTTTATTAATTGTGATCACTAACTCCTGCAGATGCCTGTATTAGAGAACACCAGCAAAAAAGGGTAGCTACAGGTGTATACTGTGCTGGAGGCACACAACACCCACTTTAACTCCTGCAGATGCCTGAGAAAAGAAAACACTGTCTCTGCCTATCTAGCTCTTTCCCTGCATGCCAGAACACACTACACAAGGCCACCGCGCTGGCGGCCTTATATAGTGTGGGGCATGTACTAAACCCCTTGAGCTGTAATTGGCCACAGGCATCCTGCCTGTGGCCAATTACGGCTCTCCTCGCAGCCATCGATGTGATTGGCCAAGCATGCGGGGTCACAGTGCATGCTTGGCCAATCATGAGCCAGCAATGCACTGCTATGGCGTAGTGCATTGTGGGGCGTTCATGCCACACGAATTTGGTGTGAATTGTCCACAATATTCTGAATTCGCTGAACAGGCGAACGGCCCGTGTTCGAATCGAACATACGTTTGAGTCGAACACCGAGCTCATCCCTAGTAATGAGTATACACATTATAATACTGCAGTGCCAACTGCTGAATACAAAGGTATAATGCATACAGTATTGTTAGTTTATTGGCAACCATTCTGTTGTTCTTTCCAACAGAGAGATGTAACAAAGAATGTAAAAATACGGAAGCAAATATTGTAATACAAAATGCAGTGCTTTAGTAAATATAGTACCATCCATTTAGGGTTAGCATCCAGTTTAGGACCCTAACAATGTTTCTGGATTTATGATAACTTCTGTCTGGCAGATGAGGTGCAAATCATAGTGTAGGTCAAAGAATGTCTGACAATCTCTGGCCACTCTTAGCCCTTGTACACACGATCGGAGATTCCGATGGAATGTGTCCGATCTGAGCATTTTGTCGGATATTCTGACTGTGTGTGGTCTGCATCGGACTGTTTCCATCAGAATATCCGTCGGACCAAATTTTCCAACTTGCCGGAAATATTTTCCGACAAAATGCTCCGATCGGACATACTCCGATCATGTGTAGAGAATTCCGATTGGACAAAGTGCCACGCATGCTCAGATCAAATTCCTACATCAAAGCTATTGGCTACTAGCCTGAACGTAGTCCCATCGTAATGAAATTACGTCATCATGTTCTGAAAGATCGGATTTTCCGACAACTTTGTCCGACCGTGTGTATGCAACAGTTTCGGACAAGATCCGTCGGACAAAATCCGACGGATTTGGTTGTCGGAATCTCCGACCGTGTGTACAAGGGCTTACAATACAATAAAGATTTTCACACCTAGAATTTAACATATCTTCTTCCAGTCCTAATAAAAAAAATATTACATTTTGCATAATAGTTTCATTAAAAACAGAAAATTATAGAACACTGGTCGAGATACTTTATCAGCAATGCAGATATGAAGATGATTTTCCTTGATGCAAATCAAAGACTGTTATCTGACTTTAAAATCACTGCTCCCTCAGTAGCAATTGTAGATTCTGCCAAATGTATACATTTGTAATGGCAGTATACAGCCTAAATAACTGCAACAAAATCATTCTGTCAATGCTTAGAATTGCAGTGCCTTTATATGTCTGTACATTCTCTTAGGATTAAATGCACACACTTTAAATCCAAGCAAAGTGAATGTTATAGTGCACATCGTAGAGAAAGTAATGAGAAACTTAAAGTTATTGCATTTTATAAAAATGTGATTAGAAAGAATGACTTGGGAAAAAAACGATTAAACAGAATGTGAACTGCCATACGTAAAGATCAAATTGAGGCAACACTAAGCTACTCTGCCAGTTAACTAGCTAATTTTATCTTGATATGCTCTTTATTTACAAAAACGTTGAGACAGCATTTGAAAACAAATTGCATTATCAAAAACTTGGAAATTCAAATATTTAGGAGAAAAGTAAAAAAGAATTCAGATGTCAGATAATGTGACCACGGTATTAAAAACATTTCAAAAAAATTCAAATGCATATTGAGTACATGTCCCTTCATGTATGCCTCGGCCGTTAATCAGGCTTTTTGTGCAGTGGTGAAAAGCACGTGGCAGGTATAGGAATTAGTAACAATTTGTATTTGTATACAATAAATGTTGAGTAATATAAATTATTACTAATTATTGTGTCTGAACTACAGTTTGTGGTCAGCTTAAAGTAGATCTAACATAAAAGCAAGTACAGCGTTCTGCCATTGCTGGCCTTCCTTGCTTAAATTTTTTTGAGTCACATCCATAATTTGCACGTTGCAAATAAAAAATTAGAAACATGTCAGAAGATCATATTTCTATACCTATTTTATGGAAGCAGCTTAGAAAGCACTGAAGTCAATGCATCAGTGTGACAGCCAGGCAACTGATATTCTTATATAGAGATGTCAGCAAAGCAAGATGGTAATTTTGAAAAAATTTGAATGCATTATATCTCAGTTTTAGGAAATATAGGAAATATAGATATAGGTTTTGCACTTAGCAAGTAAATACTGTTTTATTAATTATTTAATTAATTAAAAAAAATATTTTTTCTTTACGTAACCTACAGGCTACTTAACTCCAATGGGGGAGTTAGTTTAATTTGACCATTTCCTAGGATAACTTACATCACATCTCCCAGGAGACTGCAGGTTTGGCATACAGAACGGCTGGTCAGTGAACCAAAGGGTGGGTCGAGAGGCGGGTCTAGTGCATCATGGGAGCTGGTTGCCTGCAACCAGAAGAAACAGTCAGCTGAAGTGGACCAAGACTGAAGCTTGGGACCTGCTGTACGGTGCCAAAACAGTAAATCACAGAGAAGGTGAGTATGTATTTTGAAGAGAACACAACACTTCACGTAAGAGGGAAAATAGAGCATGGGTTGGAGATGGGGAGTGCTAAGAACTGCTTTAAGGGTTCATGCACACAGTTATTTTAGAGGCCTGGGGTAATTTCCTGGCACTTTCCCTCACCCGGGGAGCCACACAAAGCTGCATACAGCCTGCCATACAAGTGAATGGCTGTGGTCTTGTAAACTCTGATGCTTCTTTGTATCGGCATTAATTTGCACATGCTCATCCAACATATTTGCCAAACATTAAAGTTTCACTGCACATGTGGCTCCTTGGGTGTGTAAAATCACTGGAAATTGTGTGCCAGGCATCTAAAATGCCTTTGCAGGCCTGTGTGCATGCAAGAATGTGTGAATGTATGATCTGGTTCCAAAACATTTAGGAGCATATTACCCAGGTCAAGTAACATTCATCAAAATGCATTGTGGGGGTACATTCATCAAACAAAAATGTACTCCCGCAATACACAAGACTTTACGCATACAGTACACTAGGCACACAGCTAGGGATAATGCCACTTTTTCTCTAGCTAAAATGCTGCTTGCTCCCCCCCCCCCGTTCAATGCTCTGTGCTGGTATAGCTGAGTAAGTAAATGTAAGACTATGAAAACCATCACATTTATCAATGTTTTTAAGTATTGCAACTAAATATGAACTGTTCAGCTCATAAAAACTCACAGGTGCACTGTCATTAAACAAAATCTCTGTCCACCAAAGTCTATTTATTTCCCCATTGGATTCTGAAATCTTGCCTCTCTTACAGTACATAAAAGTTGAAGACTGTCAATCACATTTCCTACTTTAAAGACACCTCTGCCCTTCCTGTGAAAGTCATGTGTCACTGCTCTCTGAATACATCAGCAGCCAGAGGTTTTGGTTAGATATGGAGATTAGGGCATCAAAATATGCATATCATTAAGAGTTAGTGTTCTTTTGGGGGGGGGGGGGGGGAGAATAAGTGGATTTACAGTTTATGTAGTAGATTATGACGGTATCACATAGAGAATGGAAAGATTCGCTTTTTAAAAACTGTTATATTGCATTTATATTGGATTTACAGTATTCAGAACAATAAATGGTGATTGCTGATTGGTTGTTGTGAGTTTTTGCACTTTCTACTTTGCTCTTTGTGTTTAAATAGGCCCATGTCTTAGAAAAATGTGAATCAGGCTTTGGATAATGCTATTGATGTTTATGTAACAACAGTAATCATTTTTTTGCTTCCAGTTTTTGTTAAACTTGATGATGTTGCAATATGCAACAGCATAGCATTTGTTCCTGCAAAGCACATATAAAAATAGCATGAATTTATGATTAGGCGTGAGTAATAGTAAGATAAAGACTTAATAACCACCAAGCGTATATTCAGAATAGACAGTTATGGAGCAGTCCTGCACTTTCTTGTGTTGGCAAATACTGTCCTTGTTGGGTTGTACTCTGAAGATAAATTATGAATGCAACATGAAAGCTGTAAAATTTGTTGTATCTTATATTATCTCCATGTTAAAGGCCACAAAAGCTCTTCAGTGAAGTCAGCCATTAAAAAATGACAGGTATTGCTATCAGCCTTCTTTATAGCCTATTACCTGCAATGACAGCAGCTGCTACAGTACTTCTGTACAGCCTATCACATTATTTGCAGCTAAAGCCAGCTACTGTGTCATTTCGGCTCATTTCCTTGACAGTGGCATCATAAATCCATGCAGCTGCAGGGTAACTGTCGGCTGCCTCGATTATCTTCATAGTTGGAATGAATCTTGAAATGTATGTAACAGGCAATGACTGTTATGGATCAGGCACAAGGGCCATTCTCTATCTCTTCTGTCAGTTCTGTGATGCAATATCTACCTGAGAGAGAGTCCCTAAACTACTGTCATGTAATCACAGATAGAGTGGCTGAACTTTAACAAAATGTTCTATGAAACTTCTCTAAATCTACTGCACTACCTGCACATGTTTAGCAACAGACCACACATTTGTATAGTGTTAAATAATGACAAAGTTTAAAATGAAAAGACTTTTCAAATAATATGAGAAAAATGCAAATCATTCACATAGTGTATGCAAGTGTGCAAGGACATGTTCAGAATGTATTGAACAGGAGTAACCAAATATGGGGAATATTGTTTAATAAAGATTAGTGTAAAAGCTAGTTTTTAGTTGATGTAAAAGTCACTGACAACAAGTGAAATAAATAAATAATAAATGTTGCTGCATTCAAGCTAAGACTTAAAGAGGAAGTAAACCCTGATGAGTTTACTTCCTCTTTCATTCCCTGCAAAGGCAAAGCATAATGGACTACTATGCATTGCATAGTAGCCCATTATGTGTCACTTACCTGACACAGGAGCCAGCGAAGTCACGGCTGTCCCCTGTAGTCCGGCGTATCCATCTTCTCGGTGGGGTCTCGCAGCTCCTCCGCTGTCATTCGGCGAAGCCGCAATGACGTCACTCCCGCGCATGCGCACGGGAGCCGAGACGCGCGGCATCGCGCGGCATCTTCGTCATCGACGATGCCACGCTCAGTGCGCCTGCGTGCCGCTGTCTATGGCACATGCGCCGTAGACAGCGGTGCCTGTCTTCGGGCAAATATCTCCTAAACTGTATAGGTTTAGGAGATATTTCTTGGACCTACAGGTAAGCCTTAATCTAGGCTTACCTGTAGGTCAAAGTGGTTTGTAAGGGTTTACAACCACTTTAAAGTGGAGGTTCACACAAAAATTTAACCTCCGCTTTTCGGAAACCCTCCCCCCTCCGGTGTTACATTTGGCACTTTTCAGGGGGGAGGGGGTGCAGATACCTGTCTATGACAGGTATTTTCACACACTTCCGTGCATAGACTCCCACGGGAGTCTATGCCTCTTCCTGTCCTGGCGCGCTGTCTGCTGGGCCACACACGGGTCCCAGACACAGCTCGGACCATTCCCATTGCGCTGCGCGGCTCGCACATGCACAGTAGGAAGCCGGGAACAGAAGCCGCAACGCTTCACTTCCCGATTCCCTCACGAGAATGGTGCTGGCAGCAGCCTAGAGCCGAGCGATTGCTCGGCCTCGGCTTCCGACAGTGCTGGACTCCAGGAGAGGTAAGTGCCCATTTATTAAAAGTCAGCAGCTGCAGTATTTGTAAAAAATTTAGCCGGACTCCCGCTTTAAGGATTTGACACCAAGATGTTCACAAATAAGTCCAGCATTTAAAGGGTGTAATGTGAAGGGCTCGAGATAACCAGCCAGCTGCTTGTAAAAGTAACAGTCTTTATTAGACATACAAAACAGGCAAACAAAAGAGCTGCTTCTTTCAGCAAAAATAAAGAAAATCTTTAAAATCCTGGTATAATTAAAACAACAAAAAATACCAGTCCTACACTTGGGTTTAGAGTTCAGGTCCACCTTGGAGTACAGGAAAAGCGACAGAAGCTCAACAAAGCAGACTCTCTGGCGTTTGTTTACAAAAAGGCAAATCCACTTTGCACTGAAAGTGCACTTGGAAGTGCAGTCACTCTAAATCTAAGGGGTAGATCTGAAATGAGTGGAAGCGCTGCTGATTTTATCATCCAATCATGTGCAAGCTAAAATGCTGTTTTTTATTTTCCTTGCATGTCCCTCTCGTACATACATTAACTCCACTTTCAAGTGCACATGCAGTGAAAAGTGAATTTTCCTTTAGTAAATAACCCCCTCTGTCTTGATATAGTCCACATTTGTTCACAGCTGTGAACTACAACACACTGGGGGTTATTTACTAAAGGAAAATCCACTTTGCACTTGGAAGTAAAGTCGCTGTAGATCCGAGGAGGACATGCAAGCAAAATATAAAACAGCATTTTAGCTTGCACATGATTGAATGATAAAATCAGCAGAGCTTCCACTCATTCAGATCTATCCCTCTGATTTACAGTGACTGCACTTCCAAGTGCACTTGCAGTGCAAAGTGGATTTGCCTTTCATAAATACCCCCCACTGCCTCACAGACATGTGCTGACTCCTTCCTGCTGCTTTTCAAGTCTCCCTTGCAGGTAAGTTAGTTCTTTCTGGAGTTCCTGTAAACAGGGTTTGGAGGCTCTTTCCCACCCATAGGGGCCTCTGAATTTCTGGTCCCAAATCAGGACCTATAAATTCAGAGAGTACTGAAATCAATCCTCTCCTGTAAGACTCCTTTAACACTGGCAGTGCCGGTGTGGTAAAATTTCATGCGACTCATAAAAATTCCTCACCCCGTCACTTCCGGTGAGGCTCCGTCACTCTAACAGCTGACGGCGGGCCTTTACTGCGCATGCGCGAAGTCCGTGATCTGAACGGCGCATGCGCAAGATCGTAAGTTCAGCGGTGGTTAAAAATTATAGACAGAGAAATGCTGGTGGGCGGGCGGAGCTGAACAGATGCTCAGGACGTCATCAGCAGTCCCGCCCACCCCACTAACATGGATGTTTATGGTCATGAAAATTTATGGCTTCAGCTGCTATTAACAGCAATCGCGCATGCGCGGGATTTTTGATTACTGACCAGAAAAATTATGCACTCACTAATGATGGCTTTATTATATCATCGGCAGCACCAATATGTATAGTATTTATTAAATCTGAACAATAAGCAGTGTATTTATTAAATCTGAACAATAAGCAGTGTATTTATTAAAGCTGAACAATAAGCAGTGTATTTATTAAAGCTGAACAATTAGCAGTGTATTTATTAGGCTGCTTTCCCACTGGGGCTGTGAGGGCGTCGGCGGTAAAGCACCGCTATTTTTAGCGGCGCTTTACCGTCGTTTTAGCGGCGGTCTGCGGGCGCTAGCGGGGTGGTTTTAACCCCCGCTAGCGGCCGAAAAAAGGGTTAAAACCACCCGCAAAGCGCCGCTGCAGCGGCGCTTTGCCGGCGGTATTGCTGCGCTGTCCCATTGATTTCAATGGGTAGGAGCGCTTTAGGAGCGGTTAATACACCGTTCCTTCACCGCTTCAAAGATGTGGCTAGCAGGACTTTTTTCACTGTCCTGCCAGCGCACCGCTTCAGTGTGAAAGCCCTCCGGCTTTCACACTGGAGTGACAGGGGCCGTTTTTTTTCAGGCGCTACACAGGCGCTATTTTTAGCGCTGTAACGCCTGAAAACCGCCCCAGTGTGAAAGGGCCCTTAAAGCTGAAGAATATGGGCACAATATTGGGGACAGTGTGTGCGTTTGGGGACAGTGGCTGCATTTGGGCACAGTGGCTGCGTTTGGGGCACAATGTCTGCGTTTGGGGACAGTGTGTGCGATTGCCGTGGAGATGTGGGGCGGCCACCAACGTACACGCGCAGAGCGCGCCCGCGATCACCATGGAGAGGTGGGGCGGCCACCAACGTACACGCGCAGAGCGCGCCCGCGGTCGCCGTGGAGGGGTGGGGCGGAACCATCTGTGATCACGCGGTAAACAGCCTCATGGCTGTAATGGAACCTAGTCCTCATGTGATGGGGACCAAGGCCTGATGTGATGGGGGGTCCTGTGATGTGATGGGGGTCTTCTGATGTGATGGGGGTCCTGTGATGTAATGGGGCCTAGTCCTCATGTGATGGGGACCAAGGCCTGATGTGATGGGGGGGGTCCTGTGATGTGATGGGGGGTCTTCTGATGTGATGGGGGTCCTGTGATGTAATGGGGGCCTAGTCCTCATGTGATGGGGACCTAGGCCTGATGTGATGGGGGAAGGGAATGCACTTGCATTGTCCAGTAGGGGTGCAATGGATCATCACCGATCCGTGATGCGAACAGGTCACCCTGTTCAGATCAGCACACGCCACGATCCGCGGAGTGCCCCGGCAGCCTCGGCCTTAGGAAAGGCCATGGCTTCGGCCTAGCTCCGTAGCGGCGGCTATCTTGGTGCACCCATTTACAATGTGATCGCTTCGTCAAATGACGGAGCGATCACTTGTAAACAAACTGGCGTCATAGTGACGCCAGTTCCTCTCTCCCCTCTGTGTACTGATCTGTACAGTGGAGGGGAGAAATTGGAAGGCAGCAGCGCTGCGGGCTGCATCTGTTGTGTCCACAGAACTGCTCTGTGACAAGTGCAGTCACAGCCATCCCTCCATACCCAGCCAATACTCTGCCGTACCCAGCAAATACTGTGCCATACCCTGTAATATCCAGCCATACTCGGCGGTAGCCAGCCGTACACAGCCATGCTCAGCCAATATTACAGTGGGGGAGATATATATTACAGTGGGGACTATTTTGTGGTGGAATTTTAACAGGTTTTTGATACTTTTTTTATTTGCACTAACATACAATTTTTCAGGACAAGCTTTCGGGGTATGTCCCCTTCTTCAAGGTCCAAGCAGTACTGATTTACAAATTTTCTTCAAGGTCCAAGCAGTACTGATTTACAAATTTTTTAAAATTTGTAAATCAGTACTGCTTAGACCTTGAAGAAGGGGACATACCCCGAAAGCTTGTCCTGAAAAATTGTATGTTAGTGCAAATAAAAAAAGTATCACGGACAGTACCGTATTTTTCGGACTATAAGGCGCACTTAAAAGCCTAAATTTTCTCACAAAATCGACCGTGCGCCTTATAATCCGGTGCGCCTTATATATGACCTGTTGACATCGCTGGAGTTCTTTGGTTAATGCACCCGGAATGATGGCAAGCACCGAATTAGTTTTCTTCACTTGGGCTTTAACAGTATCTGTCAGATGGGCGCGCATGGAGTCACAGATCAATAGGGATGGAGATTCGTGGAAAAAGCCACCCGGTCTCTTACCGTAAACCGACGTACCGTAAACCTCTCTCAGGTTGTTCTACTGCGTGACTGATAGCGATGAGTTTGAAATCCGCTTCGTAAGCATGTCTCTTAACAGGAGCCATTTTTGGGGCAGCGGGTATACCGTAGAAAATGAACGAATGAATGCGCACACCTCCTGACTAAGATGGCCGTAATGCCCAATCCAAGAAGTGCAGCTTCGTGGGATTACCAAAGCTAGGAAGCTGCACTGCTTGGATTGGGCATTACGGCCATCTTAGTCAGGAGGTGTGCGCATTCATTCGTTAATTTTCTACGGTATACCCGCTGCCCCAAAAATTGCTCCTGTTAAGAAACATGCTTATGATGCGGATTTCAAACTGAAGGCTATCAGTCATGCAGTAGAGCATGGAAATAGAGTAGCTGCGAGAGAATTCAACATTAATGAATCAATGGTACGGAAGTGGAGGAAGCAAGAAGATGCCCTGCGCCAGGTAAAGAAGACCAAACTGAGTTTCCGAGGAAACAAAGCAAGATGGCCACAGTTGGAGGACAAAATTGAACAGTGGGTTATTGAACAGAGAACCGCAGTTAGAAGTGTCTCTACTGTCTCTATTCGACTCAAAGCAACAGCGATCGCACGCGACATGGAGATCAACGACTTTCGAGGAGGTCCCTCTTGGTGCTTCCGTTTCATGAAAAGGCGGAATCTCTCTATCCGCACAAGAACCACTATGTCACAGCAACTGCCAAAGGATTACGAAGAAAAGCTGGCCATTTTCCGTACCTACTGCAAGAACAAGATCAATGAACAGAAGATCCGGCCAGAGCACATCACCAACATGGACGAGGTCCCCCTTACCTTTGATATCCCTGTAAACCGTACTGTCGAGAGAACAGGGACCAGTACGGTATCTATACGCACTACAGGAAACGAGAAGTCATCCTTCACTGTAGTTCTCGGTTGCCAGGCTAATGGCCAGAAACTACCACCCATGGTAATTTTCAAGAGGAAGACTCTGCCAAAAGAAAAGTTTCCGGTTGGCATCATCATCAAGGCTAACCCGAAGGGCTGGATGGACGAGGAGAAGATGAGTGAGTGGCTGAGAGAGGTTTACGTCAAGAGACCGGGTGGCTTTTTCCACGAATCTCCATCCCTATTGGTCTGTGACTCCATGCGCGCCCATCTGACAGATACTGTCAAAGCCCAAGTGAAGAAAACTAATTCGGTGCTTGCCATCATTCCGGGTGGATTAACCAAAGAACTGCAGCCACTAGATATAGGTGTCAACAGGTCATTTAAAGTTAAATTGCGAGCTGCGTGGGAGCATTGGATGACAGAAGGCGAACACACATTCACCAACACAGGGAGGCAACGCCGGGCGAGTTACGCCACTATCTGCCAGTGGATCGTGGATGCCTGGGCGAAGGTATCAGTCACCAGTGTAATCCGAGCTTTCAAGAAGTCCGGAATTATCACTGAACAGCTAAGTACCGGTACCGATGACAGCAACGAGACTGACTCGGATACTGATGAGAATGATGAGAGGGATACGGGCGTGCTTGATGCCGAAATCGCCCAATTGTTAAACTCAGACACTGAAGATGAAGAATTTGATGGATTTGCGGGAGAAGAATAAAGTTAAAAAGTGAGTGTCTGGTTTTGTACGGTATTCACCGGTAACTGAACAGTGTTAAGAGTTATTGAAGAATAAAGTGAAAAAGTGAGTGTCTGGTTTTGTATTTAACTGAACAGTGTTAAGAGTTATTGTTATAGACCATTTTATGGTTATTGCTAAAGAGTTGAATAAAATTTGACTTACAGTACCGCATCAGAGTTTTGTTTCATTAAATGCGCCTTATAATCCAGTGCGCCTTATAGTCCGGTGCGCCTTATATATGGAAATATCCCATTTTATCAGCCGGTCGTTGCTAGTGCGCCTTATAATCCGGTGCGCCTTATAGTCCGAAAAATACGGTACTCAATTTTCTCTGTCACAATTGCACTAATACGGCTACAATCACATTAAACAGGTTTTTGCAAATTCAATTATTATTGGCTGATCCGAAAACTGATCCAATCCGTGATTCAGATCCGAGGAACGATCCGGTCCGTGAGTTTTTTGGATCCGTTGCACCCCTATTGTCCAGTGATAGGAGACTTGTAACAGCGAAGCAAGGGCGTACTGTTCTGGGGGCCAGATGGTCAAAAATCATGATTGTTTTTCGATCAATGCAACTAGCTGGTGTATCAAGAACCCATTACATCACAGTGTGGCTGATGCTGCTGTTAGGAAGTTTTTAGTGTTTAGGAGTGTGTGCACTGTGCCACACTCCAAAGATTCCTCACCTACTTGTGGTACTTGTACTAATACCTGGGTTTCTGTGTAGCGCTCTTTCCTCTTGTAGTAGAGTCCTGGGCTCTTGGAGGCATATTGGTGACTTTAAGAGTTAGGGACAGCTGACATCCTTCTGTGTAGAGTGGGTTAAAAGGCAAGTTGGGTGCAGTGCAAAAAGAATTGATGGGCACTAGACACTTTTTTAATGCACAGAGATTTATTGTCTCTTAACCACTTTGCCGCCTGGCCTATAGCAAAATGACAGCGGCAAATTGGTTTCAAAATCCTGACCGGGCGCCATATGAGGTCCTCATGATTTTGATCCACTTTGCACCCCCGGGGGCGTGCATCGCGGCGATCGTTGTTGCGGTGTGTCAGTCTGACACCCCGCAACTACGATCTCGATAAAGAGCCTCTGACGGAGACTCTTTACCACATGATCAGCCGTGTCCTATCATGGCTGATCACAGTGTAAATAAGAAGAGACGTTGACTGGCTTTTCCTCACTTGCGTCTGTCAGACGCGAGTAGAGCCGATTGGCTGCTCCTCTGACAGTGGGGGGGGGTCTGTGCTGATCGATTATCATTGCAGCCTCCCCCGAGTATGCCCACACTGGACCACCAGGGACACCACCAGGGATGCCCAGCACCAGGTATGCACCCCCTAGACCACCAGGGATGCCAGTCAGTGCCCACAATGGATGCCAATCAGTGCCCACAATGGGCATCACTGATTGGTATGCTTTATTGTTTGGCACTGATTGGCATCCATCAGTACTATATAATACAATACAGTGCCGCTTATCAGTGACCATCCATGCCCATCTGTGCCGCCTATCCATGCCCGTCCATGCCGCCTATCCATGCCAATCCTTGCCAGCTATCAGTGCCAATTTGTGCCACCTATCAGTGCCCATCCGTGTCGCCCATCAGTGCCACCTCATCAGTGCCCATCAGTGTGGCCTTATCGGTACCCGTCACTGCAGCCCCATCAGTGAAGGAGAAAACTTTTATGTCTTTTTTTTATTTGTTTAGCAAAAAATAAAAACCGTAGAGGTGATCAAATACCACCAAAAGAAAGCTCTGTTTGTGGGAAAAAAATGATAAAAATTTAATTTGGATACAGTGTAGCATCTCCGACCTTCTCAGGTGACCAGCACTCAAAGGAGCTCTCAAAGCGTCTCCTCAGATAGGTCCCTGGCTTGGCACTAACTCAAATTTTCCCACTTCAGCATCTCTGGTTAGTGAGAAGACTGCTTGGGTAATGGCTTTAGTTACTCACAATGGTCTCTGGTACCACAGTGTATGGTCCCTTTGTGGCGACAGCTGTTCCTTTTTACCTCCCGACCGCAGCTTGTTTTCCCAGACAGGAGCACTGTTGATTCTGGTTGGACTACAAGCTGTAAGTCCCAACCCTACGCTGCTCTCCCACAATGTCCCTCAGGCAGCCTAGCAGCCAGATGTCCCTGGGATAGAAGCTAGCCATGTGACCTAGCAACTCAGGGCAACACATCACACGTCCACATGAGGACTAGGCCCCCATTACATCACAGGACCCCCATCACATCAGAAGACCCCCCATCACATCACAGGACCCCCCCCCCATCACATCAGGCCTTGGTCCCCATCACATGAGGACTAGGCCCCATTACATCACAGGACCCCCATCACATCAGAAGACCCCCCATCACATCACAGGACCCCCCATCACATCAGGCCTTGGTCCCCATCACATGAGGACTAGGCCCCATTACATCACAGGACACTCCCATCACATCAGAAGACCCCCCATCACATCACAGGACCCCCCATCACATCAGGCCTTGGTTACCATCACATCAGGCCTAGGCCCCCCATTACATCACAGGACACTCCCATCACATCAGAAGACCCCCATCACATCACAGGACCCCCCCCCATCACATCAGGCCTTGGTCCCCATCACATGAGGACTAGGCCCCCATTACATCACAGGACCCCCATCACATCAGAAGACCCCCCCATCCCATCAGAAGACCCCCCATCACATCAGGCCTTGGTTACCATCACATCAGGCCTAGGCCCCCATTACATCACAGGACACCCCCATCACATCAGAAGACCCCCATCACATCACAGGACCCCCCCCATCACATCAGGCCTTGGTCCCCATCACATGAGGACTAGGCCCCATTACATCACAGGACACTCCCATCACATCAGAAGGCCCCCATCACATCACAGGACCCCCATCACATCAGGCCTTGGTTACCATCACATCAGGCCTAGGCCCCCCATTACATCACAGGACACTCCCATCACATCAGAAGACCCCCCATCACATCACAGGACCCCCCCCCATCACATCAGGCCTTGGTCCCCATCACATGAGGACTAGGCCCCATTACATCACAGGACCCCCATCACATCAGAAGACCCCCCATCACATCACAGGACCCCCCATCACATCAGGCCTTGGTCCCCATCACATGAGGACTAGGTCCCATTACAGCCATGAGGCTGTTTACCGCGTGATCACAGATGGTTCCGCCCCACCCCTCCACTGGACCGCGGGCGTGCTCTGCGCGTGTACGTTGGTGGCCGCCCCACCTCTGCATGGTGATCACGGGCGCGCTCTGCGCGTGTACGTTGGTGGCCGCCCCACATCTCCACGGCAATCGCGGGCGCGCTCTGCGCGGGCACGTTGGTGGCGGCGTGTTCCCGGGAACACTGCTCGCCACTGATGCTGGTAAACAGCCATTGGCCGTTTACCACGCAATTGACTGTGATCATTCCAAATGCAGCCACTGTGCCCAAATACAGACACTGTCGCACACACTGTCCCCAAACGCAGACATTGTGCCCCAAACGCAGCCACTGTGCCCAAATGCAGCCACTGTCCCCAAACGCACACACTGTCCCCAATATTGTGCCCATATTCTTCAGCTTTAAGGGCCCTTTCACACTGGGGCGGTTTTCAGGCGTTACAGCGCTAAAAATAGCGCCTGTGTAGCGCCTGAAAAAAAACGGCCCCTGTCACTCCAGTGTGAAAGCCGGAGGGCTTTCTCACTGAAGCGGTGCGCTGGCAGGACAGTGAAAAAAGTCCTGCTAGCCACATCTTTGGAGCGGTGAAGGAGCGGTGTATTAACCGCTCGTAAACCGCTCCTACCCATTGAAATCAATGGGACAGCGCAGCAATACCGCCGGCAAAGCGCCGGCAAAGCGCCGCTGCAGCGGCGCTTTGCGGGTGGTTTTAACCCTTTTTCGGCCGCTAGCGGGGGTTAAAACCACCCCGCTAGCGCCCGCAGACCGCCGCTAAAACGACGGTAAAGCGCCGCTAAAAAGAGCGGTGCTTTACCGCCGACGCCCTCACAGCCCCAGTGTGAAAGCAGCCTAATAAATACACTGCTAATTGTTCAGCTTTAATAAATACACTGCTAATTGTTCAGCTTTAATAAATACACTGCTTATTGTTCAGCTTTAATAAATACACTGCTTATTGTTCAGATTTAATAAATACACTGCTTATTGTTCAGATTTAATAAATACTATACATATTGGTGCTGCCGATGATATAATAAAGCCATCATTAGTGAGTGCATAATTTTTCTGGTCAGTAATCAAAAATCCCGCGCATGCGCGATTGCTGTTAATAGCAGCTGAAGCCATAAATTTTCACGACCATAAACATCCATGTTAGTGGGGTGGGCGGGACTGCTGATGACGTCCTGAGCATCTGTTCAGCTCCGCCCGCCCACCAGCATTTCTCTGTCTATAATTTTTAACCACCGCTGAACTTACGATCTTGCGCATGCGCCGTTCAGATCACGGACTTCGCGCATGCGCAGTAAAGGCCCGCCGTCAGCTGTTAGAGTGACGGAGCCTCACCGGAAGTGACGGGGTGAGGAATTTTTATGAGTCGCATGAAATTTTACCACACCGGGTGTTAGTACTAAAGCACCGCTAGTTTTTGTGATGCTTTAGCAATGTTTTAGTGGCGCTTCTGCGTCGCTCTTCGGCCGATAGTGGGGTGATTTTTACCCCCACAAAAAAGGGTAAAATCTCCAGTTTTTCTAATTGCTTTTTAGGCGCTTTGGAAGCACTGCCCATTCATTGCAATGGGCTGGGAGTTTTGGGAGAATTTTGGGAGCGCTAAACCACCCCACTTTTCGTAATGTCCCACAAGCGCACGGCCCCAGTGTGAAAAGATACACTGCAATGTATAGGAGGCGGTTTTCAGGCCCTTTGTAGAGGCTATTTCTAGCGCTAAAGCACCTGAAAACCGCTCCAGTGTGAAAGAAAGGATACAAAATGCAGTTATCCAGCAAGGATGACCAGATCAGTGAGCTGTACCTTAAGAAATCAGGAACCAGGCTGAATACGTTTAACCACTTGCCTACCAGCCGCAGTCATTATACGATCACAGGCACGAGAGCCAGAACAGGGAAGTGTGTGTGTGAACACAAATCCCTGTTCTGTGAGGAGAGGAGAGACAGATTGTGTGTTCCAACTAGCTAGGAACAATGATCTGTCATCTCCTTTAGTCAGTCCTTTAGTCAGTCCCATCCCCCTACAGTTAGAACACACATGAGGGAACACAGTTAACCCCCTGATCGCCCCCTAGTGTTAACCCCTTCCCTGCCAGTGACATTTACACAGTAATCAGTGCATTTTTATAGCACTGATCACTGTATAAATGTCAAAAATGTTTTAAAAGTGTCTGATCTGTCTGCCATAATGTTGCAGTCCCGATAAAAATCACTGATCACCACTATTACTAGTAAAAAAATTTATAATAATAAAAATGCCATAAATCTTTCCCCTATTTTGTAGACTTTTGCGCAAACCAATCAATATATGCTCATTGCAATTTTTATTACCAAAAGTATGTAGAAGGATACATATCGGCCTCAAGTGAGGATAAAATTTGCTTTTTTTTAAAAAAAAAATGGGGATATTTATTATAGCAAAAAGTACAAAATATTGGGGGTTATTTACTAAAGGAAAATCCACTTTGCACTGCAAGTGAACTTGGAATTAAAGTCGCTGTAGATCCGAGGGGGACATGCAAGGAAAATGAAAAACAGCATTTTAGCTTGCACATGATTGGATGATAAAATAAGCAGAGCTTCCACTCATTTCAGATCTACCCCTTAGATTTAGAGCGACTGTATTTACAAGTGCACTTTTAGTGCAAAGTGGATTTGCCTTTCATAAATAACCCCCATTGTGTTTTTTTCAAAATCGTCGCTCTTTTTTTGCTTATAGCATAAAAAATAAAAACTGCAGAGATGATCAAATACCGCCAAAAGAAAGCTCTATTTGTAGGAAAAAAATACATCAATTTTGTTTGGGTACAACGTCGCATGACTACGCAATTATCAGTTAAAGCGACGCAGTGCCGTATCACTAAAAATGGCCCGGTCATTGAGCAGCCAAATCTTCTGGTAACTCCACTTTTGTTGAGAAAAAAATTCCCCTCTGGGTGATCTGTGTACATTGCACTGATTTTAGCAAACTTTGTTGCAGATCCCTACCTTTTTTTAAACCTTTTTGTTAAAAAATCAGTTGCTTCTATTCTAACTTGGATCCCCCACTCCTTTCTTTCTGTTGTTTGAACTGTACTTACTTGATCACTCTGGATCCCTTTGTGGAAGCTGTAGGATCCTATTACTCCAGATCAGAATCAGAATTTGGAAGCCCCCTTTAACAAGGGGGCTCCAGATCCTGGCCCCTCCCCCCATGTGAATGAGCATGGTATCATTCACCAAAAAAGTGTCAAAAAGTTAAAAAAAACGCGTGAGACAGTTTTTGATAATTCCTTTATTAAAAAATAAAAAATTAAAAAAATTGTCCCTGATGTAAATCCATCGTCAATCATGTCTACTGTCGCACCAAAAAAGAACAAAAAGACCCACTCCGCCTTCATTGACAGCCAACCGCCAAATGCCTCTTCTGCTGTTTGACAGTTCTTATATAGGGGAGGAGCCGGGCCACCAGTCCATGACATCACAAGGGTCTAGTATGGACAATTGCTTTCTTTCTTTTTTTTTTCAATAGCCAGGAGCCCGCAATTCCAAACGCGAGTTAATTTAAATGAGATTTGACTAAGCCCTGGTTCACATTGATGCTACTTTGAAATCGGGCTACTTTGCTTGAAGTAGTAGATTTCAAAGTAGCAAGGTCAGCCCGATTTCAGGTGCTACTTGATAGATATCTGTGTGGCTTCATGCACAGATGTATATTGAAGTGGCACCTGAAATTGGAAAAAGTACTGCAGGAACTATTTTTGCAAATCGGTGCGGCACCGCAAAATTGGTGTCGCACCTAAGTGAACCTAGGCTTATTTTGTTTTCTTTAGAAATTTCATTTTTGCTGCAGCATGTTCTATGCATTCTACAGATGTGCTGCTTTACAGGCAGGCTAAGGGGACCCCCCCCCCCCCAGGCACTATATTTAACCACTTCAATACAGGGCACTTAAACACCTTCCTGCCCAGATCAATTTTGAGCTTTCAGCGCTGTCGCACTTTGAATGACAATTGCGCGGTTGTGCTACACTGTACTCAAATGAAATTTTTATAATTTTTTTCCCACAAATAGAGCTTTCTTTTGGTGGTATTTGATCACCTCTACGGTTCTTATTTTTTGCGCTACAAATAAAAAAATACCGAAAATGTTGAAAAAAAATGTTTTTTTTTTGTTTCAGTTTCAAAACTTTGTAAATAAGTACGTTTTCTCCTTCACTGATGGGCACTGATGGGGCTACACTGATGGGCACTGATAAGGCAGCACTGATGGGCACCAATGATGTGGCACCAATGAAGTGGCACTGATGAGGTGGCATTGATGGACACTGATAGGTGGCACTGATGGGCACTGATAGGTGGCACTGATGGGTGGCACTGATGGGCGACACAGATGGGCACTGATAGGTGGCACAAATTGGCACTGATAGCTGGCACGGATTGGCATGGATGGGTGGCACAGATGGGCATGGATAGGCGGCACAGATGGGAATGGATGGGCGGCACAGATGGGCATGGATGGGTGGCACAGATGGGCATGGATGGGCACTGATAGGTGGCACAGATGGGCACTGATAGGCGGCACAGGTGGGCACTGATAGGCGGCACAGGTGGGCACTCATAGGCAGCATTGTATTATGTTATACTGTACTAATGGATGACAATCAGTGCCAAACAATAATGCATGCCAATCAGTGATGCCCATTGTGGGCACTGATTGGCATCCATTATGGGCACTGATTGGCATCCATTGTGGGCACTGACTGGCATCCCTGGTGGTCTAGGGAGGATTACCTTTTGCTGGGCATCCCTGGTGGTCTGGTGGCATCCCTGGTGGTCCACTGTGGGCATCCTGGGGGGGCTGTGCTGATAATTGATCAGCACAGACCCCCCTGTCAGAGGAGCAGCCGATCGGCTCTCCTCTACTCACGTCTGACAGACGCGAGTGAGGAAAAGCCGATCACCGGCTCTTCCTATTTACACTGTGATCAGCCGTGATTGGACACGGCTGATCACGTGCTAAAGAGTCTCCGTCGGAGACTCTTTACTGAGATCGTAGTTGTAGGGTGTCAGACTGACACCCCGCAACAAGGATCGCCGCGATGTGCGCCCCCGGGGGCGTGCAGCGGCTCATAATCCTGATCACGTCATATGACGTCCGATCAGGATTATGCAAGCACTTTGCAGCCGTCAATTGCCTATAGGGCAGGCGGCAAGTGGTTAAAGACATTTTTAATTTTTATTGTTGCACTTTAGGCATCATTAAAACTGCTCCTGAAAAAAATAATTGTTTTTAACAAAAATATTTAGCATTGATATACTTCCCCCAGGTGCCTGGACCCCCATACCCTTTTTTCGACCAATTACTTGCATATAAGCCTTCAAAATGGGCAATTTTTATTTTTCCTGTTTGGCTCCCATAGACTTCAGTGGGGTTCACCATTCAGGTTAGAACTTTTTCCCTATTCAGGAGTTCTGCCGTGAACCGAACGGGGGGGTGTTCGGCCCATCTCTAGCGCTGTGGTGGTTTGTGTTTTTTCTTCAATTGCAATATGACTTGTGTCACAATTGTACATGCATATATATATATATATATATATATATATATATATATATATATATATATATATATATTTTTTTTTTTTTTTTTTTTTTGCTATTTTTTTTCTGAAAAAAGTGTCGCCCTTTAGGTTTATTAACATAAGTATTATTCTGGGTTCACAGATGTGCAGTGCGAATTGAAGCTTAATTTTCACAGCTAAATGACAGTAGATTGACAGCAACTTTACTTTTGATTGACAGCAACAGGAGCCGATGAGGAGAGGGAGTCCCGGACAGCCTAGCCTCTTGTATACCTTCATTGGATTGAGATGGGTTCAGGTAAGTATTAGGGGGACAGCTGCACACAGAAGGTTTTTTTTATCCTAATGCATAGAATGCATTAGGATAAAAAAAACCTTCTGTGTGGAGCTGTCCCCCTAAGCCCTTGTACACACGGTAGGAAATTCCGATGGAAAATGTCCGATCAGACCGTGTTGTCGGATAATCCGACCGTGTGTGGGCTCCATCAGACTTTTTCCGTCGGAATGTCCGACTAACAAAGTTTGAGAGCTGGATATAAAATTTTCCGACAACATGGCCTGATCTGACTTTGTCCGATCATTTGTAGAGAATTCCGATCGGACAAAGTGCCACGCATGCTCAGATCAAATTACAAGACCAAAGCTATTGGCTACTAGCCGCAACATAGTCCCGTTGCAACGAACGAACGTCATCACGTTCCGAATGATCAGATTTTCCGACAACTTTGTCCGACCGTGTGTATGCAACACCAGTTTCGGACAAAATCCGTTAGAAAAAATCCGACGGATTTTGTTGTCGGAATGTTCGACCGTGTGTACAAGGACTAATATTTACCTGAGCCCATCTCGATAGAATGCATTAGGATAAAAAAACCTTCTGTGTGCAGCTGCCCCCCTAATACTTACCTGAGCCCATCTCAATCCAATGAAGGTACACAAGAGGCTAGACTGTCCAGGACTCCCTCTCCTCATCGGCTCTTGCTGCTGCCAATCAAAAATTAGTGAGCCAATGAGGAGAGAGGGGGCGAGGCCAGGCTCTGTGTCTGAATGGACACACAGAGCAGCAGCTCAGATGCCCCCGTAGCAAGCTTCTTGCTGTGGCGACACTCAGCAGGAGGGGGGGCAGGAGCGCTGATCTGGACTGCTCTGTGCAAAACCACTGTACAGAACAGGTAAGTATGACTTGTTTGTTATCTTTAAACTAAACTGGGAGATTTGTAATCCATGGAGCAAAATTAAGTCTCCTTTGGCAGAACTCCTTACAGACAGCAGAAAGGGCAATCACATCCACATAACACATTGCAGCTACCAAGTGGCCTCTCACCACTCTTGTGCTGAAGTAAAGTCCTCCATGATGCAGTCCATTGATGCAGATGGCCTCTCCCACACTCAGGATGGGTTAAGATTGAAACTATGATTCAGCTTCTGAATGGGATTAGATAAAAGGTATACCACCAGGCCTATTCTTGAGCCTACACAACTTGGACCCTCCATTGCCTGTTCCTTCCTTGCAGCAAAGCAATTCAGTCTCAACTACACATGGTCCTTCACAGAAACACAGGATCAGTAGAACAGCTCATAATCCCCAGAAGCAGCCAAGCTTACTCACCAAATAGTTCTCAGCAGAAAAGTCCCAGGACTGCAGACACATACCCTAGCAATTCTTTATGAGCACACATCAGAGCATGGGTCTCCCCCTACTTTTGGCAGCAAAACATCTCTGAATAGCTCCCAAACGCCCTCGGCAGCTCTCCCTGCAGTCCCCAGCCTTCTTTCCAGGCTCTGGGCACACAGTACACCCCAGCATGAAGTCATTAACCTTTGCCCTTCAGCTTTGATCATTTTAATTCTTTATGTAAAAAAACTGACAGTATTTTATTGTTCCAGTTTTAAACTATTCTAAAGCCTAATATATGGCCAATGACCCCCTAATATACCTAGGCAGCACAACCCATTGAATTTCAGTTCACTGCAACACACAGATATGAACCACCTGCGCAATGAGGTGTTCTATGTGAAAAAATAGTAGTTTGTCTGTTTTTGTATGGATTAAGAGAGGTACTGCCAGTGTGTTAAAGCAACACATAGTAAGAATAGACCCTTGTGGTGTGCAGCCTAGTGCGTTTTACCTCCCAAAACCAAAATCTTGAATCATTTATTGTTTTCATCCAGAACATCTTCAAAGCAGTATTAAACCCAAAACCAAACATTTATTGCATTGTAGCTTACCAATTCTTAGCCCCTGTACACATGGTCGGAAATTCCGAAAACTGGTGTTGCATACACACAGTCATACAAAGTTGTTGGAAAATCTGATCGCTCGGAACGTGATGACATTCGTTTGTACCGACGGGACTACGTTCAGCCTAGTAGCCAAAAGCTTTGCTTTCGTACTTTGATGTGAGCATGTGTGGCACTTTGTCCGATCGGAATTCTCTACAAACGATCAGAAAAAGTCCGGAATTTTGTTGTCGGAAAATTTCAGATCCTGCTCTCAAATTTTTTCCGTCTGAATTTCCGATGGAAAAAGTCCAATAGAGCCCACAAACAATCGGATTTTCTGACAATATAATCTGATCGGACCGTTTCCGTCAGAATTTCCGACCGTGTGTACAAGGGCTTAGATGTGATGTCTGCATTAGATTTATTTTTTATGCTTTCTTTCTTCCATTTTCACCTGATGAACTAGCCAGTAAGGCTGTTGTTTTTCAAAAGAACAAGCTCTCCTGCAGATAAATAAGTTACAGGAGACAAACAATTTACCACTGACAGGGATGCTTGCAATGATCCACTTTCATTTATTTATGTAAAACCTTATCCCAAAAGGAAAAAAAAAAAATGTTTGCTATAACTGCTTATAAAGTGTGAACTGGAGTTTGGATTTGATTTATTAGTGTCTCTAAATCTGCTAGTACAGCTAACACTACCTACCCCACCAAAACTGAAAATGCTGCTGTCTAAAGGTGCCCCTGTGCTCCTCCATCAGAGTGGAGGCACTCTAATACAGGAGGTGTGTTACTGGCCAGATTACCAGATGAAAACAGAGGGAGAAAAAGTATGAAAATAGAAAACCAATGCAGCCAACACATCTAGTTATTCGTAAGCTCCAATATATACATTTTATGGTTTTGGGTTTAATACCACTTTAACTGATCTCTTGAAGGCAACAAAAAATTATGTTTTAATAAACATTTCTGGTCTACTATGGCTGAATGTGTGTTAAAAGTTAAATAAATCTAATTTTTTAAATCTTTTAAAATCTTTATGTAGCGCACAGTCCTTAGCTTGTACAGTTTCTGATGGGAACTGCATCCACAGATTAAATCTGCAAATCATTTTACAAATTTGCAGCTGTTTAGGGGATTGTTCTATTTACTGTCACCACTATTCTCTATATAAGCAATTCCAGGGCAAGGAATTACATACCAGATGTACAGCATGTGATGTGATAAATACAAAATTCAAACATTGTTAAAATTGCAACCATTTTTTTCTGTAAAATACATTCTTCACTAAGTGTTTAATAAAGCATAAACTATGGGAAAATAGTAGGATAAAATAGATGTTGCTTGTACATGGAATAAATGTGAACCTGATTATTTCCATATATATTAGGATTTATATTTGGATTTACAAAGAAATTATACTTGTTTAATTTTACATGTGAAACCAACATTCTGCAAGATGAATGTGATGGGCAGAAAACGATATAGGTTATTCATGTAGGTGTCTCGAACTGTCCAGAGTCTAAAGCAGCCTTTCTCAACCTTTTCAACACAGAGGAACCCTTGAAATAGTTCTCCGGTCTCGGAGAACCCCTGCTAAATTTCGAAATCTACAACTCATGATACATTGGTGTGATGGTCACTTGGAAGAATGGTCCTTACACTTGTGGTCATTGGGAAGAATAACCTCCTTACAGATAGCTAAAAATATCAATGGTGTCCGTGGGAAACTTATCTGAGAGGTAGAAATTGCCCAATGCTGAAGGAACCCCTAGCAACCTTTGGAGGAACCCTAGGGTTCCACGGAACCCTGGTTGAGAATCACTGGTCTAGAGTCTAGAGTCCAGATGACAGACAGACATACCTAAGCCATCAGTGATACTTTTCTGAATTGGTGGTCCTTATGGGGTCAGGCAACTTTTTGAAACTTACATTTGCACATGCACATGTAAACAGGGTTAGCTTTAATTTGTTTTAGATTGTAAGATTACAACTTGTAGTTTTAATTATTTCTATTTTTCTCAGAAGGCATCTGGTAAAATAGGTCAACCACAACCCCTGTTAACAAACTCATATTTATCCTACTTACAAAAAAATTGTATTACTCTTTGGATGTAATTTACGAATGTGTTTAAATCTAGCACCCTTGTCCTAAACAGGGCTGCTAGTAAATTTAGTTGTGTTAGGTGGTAACTAAGCCTGGCTAATTTGTAGTCTTTGATCAAATGGGTTTCTCCTAAGCTTGGGTTTAACTGTGATTTCTCTCTTTTGTCAGTAGGTGGCACTGTTACCTTTGGAATTAGAATGATAGATTAATGTGAATTCAGGTTATGAGTGAATATGCTTTTTCTCAGTCACTCAGCAGGAGTTTCTTTGGCAGCTAAGGCTGCTGGGATAGTCTATTTATTCAGAGAGAGTCAGGTGATCAGGGTTCTTTCCACCCGGGCTGTGGCCTGGGTGGGTGTGTGTGGAGCAGCAGCAGAGGTGTAGGCCTGAAGCCTGAGGCCTAACCACCTGTAAAGGAGCTCAGCCTGAGGGGAGCCTGATCGTTGCCAGAAGGCAAGGGAGAAGAGGTTTCCAGAGGGTCAACCACTCTTGTTGCCAGAGGCAGGTGTAAAGGGATAGAGTTCTGAAGGGGTACCAGAGGAGACTCTTCATCAGCTGGGGACAATGAAGTAGCTGGGAAAGCTTCAGGAGAGAACACATCCACGAAGTACAGCTGGTAGCTGTGAGTAAAGCTTAAATGAGTACATCAGGTAGCTGTAAATAAAGCTTGAAGAGAAGTACAGTGGATATCTGTGAGATAAGATTGAGGGATCGAGTAGCCGTGAGTCCGAGGAACCCAGCAGGTAGCTGTGGGTGAAACTTGAAGAATACAGTGGGTAGCTGTGAGTGAAACTTGAAGAATCCAGCAGGTAGCTGTGAGCTAAACTTGAGGATCTGCAGTGGGATACTGTGATTAAAATTGTTGCTATAGGAGACAGCAGTTTCTATGAAATCCAGATTGTTGCATTCAGCTTAAAGCCCCCTTTTCTGTATTGCTGCCTGTCTAGTTCTATTTTTGTCCAAGGAGTCTGCCAAATTGGTATTGCATTTGCCTAAAGGGGTCCTGTGCCCTATCCCCTTCTCCGCCTGTTCCTGTTAAGAGAAAAAAAAAAACTCTATTTGTTCATTTTTAAAAGTGACTGGTGCCCATCTTTCCACCTTGCACTACACATACCATGCCTAGTAACTTGCACCCACAGGAGGAATGTCAGCCCTCCCTGACTCTGAGGGTCACCACCAGGCCTCTTGAGGTTGGGGAGAGTGTTTCACAAGTAAGGGCCCATTCAAACTTGCAGGCTTGTGTCTATTTTGCCAGCAAGTAAAGAACACTATTTGCAGCATTGCTGCAGTTTTCTACACTGCACATCACTGCAGCATTGTAGTGTGAACAGGGCACATAGGAAACAACTGTTTTCTATGTGCCTTAGCAGAGACCTGCGTTGTATGTGCAAAAAAAATGCAGGTCACCACATATAGTGTGAAGCAGATTTTGAGAGAAGTTCAATAAAATAATGTAAACTTGTGTTTGTGTCAAACATCCAAAGATTTACTGCCAGTCTTGTCGTTCTTCCTCCTATATTCTGAATCGAAATGGGAGAGAGATGGCAAGCACTCTTTAACTACCTGACCTCACAGAAAATGCCAGACAATTGCAAGTAAGGATCAGAATTATGGGCATCTCCTGCTTTTACTGAACTATTTATAGCCAGCCTAAGCACACAGCAGCATCTACTGAGGTCTCGGTCTGGAATCTTGGATGTTGGAGCTCTGAGCTATCTTCCAGCTGTGTTACAAGATGGCACACGAGGTATGTTTGTCTCCTCTCTATGCCTGTGGCTGTCTTTGCTGAGAAAGATCCACTGTACATGCAGTGGTAGTGACAGGAAAATTAGCTTGTAGGAAAATGATTAGAATGCGTTTTGGATGGTGAAGGAACTTGACTGGCTTCTGCTATTGTCTTAGAGGATAACTCCACTTTCGTGGGGAAAATAAATAGCAAAGAAAAAATAATATAGCGTATACAATTGCAACACAAGTCATATTGTATTTGAATGTTATTAAAAATGACCTTTCCTTTTCAATCTGCAGCTCTGTAATTTTCTGAAAATGCAATATGGCTTCCTGGAGGTGATCTGTACATAGAATGTGTACAGAACGCCCCCCCCCCCCCACCATAAACATCATTTCCTGCTTGAGTGATTGGCTCACTGATTTTCCCAGAAGTCTGCCCTAAGATACAAGTCAGATTTTTGGCATTCCCTGCAACAAAAATTTTGTTTTTGGTTAGATACTTACAATAGGAAATCACATCTTAAGGGATGCAGGCCCAGTAGCTTTCCTTTTAGAGCCCTGCAGGTGCTGCAGCTGATTAATAATTATGAAACCACTCCCATTAGACTCACTTCCCCACATGGGCACAGACAAACACACAGAGATTTATTCAGAATAGCAAAGGGTAGGAACAAAGTTTAGTGTAAAATCCTTGTAATGCACATAGATCACCTGGAGAGGAAATTATTCTTTCTGAATAAAAGTGGAGTTATGTTTTAATATTTGTTTAATGTATACACTGTATTTCTGTGTATAGTTATATATATATATATATATATATATATATATATATATACATGATATTTGCTCATTACAAAATCGGGCTTTGCTTTCAGCCTTGTAGTGACAACTGCATGATGGTTGTGCTTTACTGTGCTTTTCAAAATGCAAGGCTGAAGCAAGCCATAGATGGACCGATTCTCAGCTGGTTCAGCAGGCACCTGCCAAGATTCGATCCATCTATGGGCATGCTAGTTAAACCCAAGTCAATCCATCAAATGACTTGTGTACAACCAGCCTGTCGTATTTTTTATAGCTAGGTGGCTATAGTCCCTAGCAGTAATCATTGTGTTCTGCTGGCACGGAAGGCTCCCCACTCCTCCCTCACAGGCAGAATTCAATATGCTGTGGGAGGGATTCCACAGGCAGTGTTGATGGGGGAATTGAGCGATTTTATGAAAGGAAAGAAAATGTAATCATCTATAGCGTGCCTTAGAGTCGTCCAACCTATTAATAGTGGCATACTCTCTGTGTGCCTGATATCTTATCTCAGCATCTGTTAAGCAGTTCAGCTAGTTGTACACTGCTTGGGATTTGACAGATTTCTGCCTAATCAACTAAAATTTGAGCTATGGCTGCCCCTGTTATACAAAAGATATGTGGAGGTGGAAACTTGTCAGCTAAACTGTGACTGCTTTCTATCAGATTCAGGCACTGTTCAGGTATTCAGAAAGCTGCAAGTCTTACCGCTACTTGAATACAATAGTCAGTACTGAAGAGTCCTCCATTCTGTGTGAATAGAGGAACTTAGCCCTTTATAGCTTTAATTAAAGGAGTTATAAAGGCAGGAGGTTTTCCATCTTAATACATTCTATGCATTAAGATAAAAAACCTTCTGTGTGCAGCAGCCCCCTCAGCCCCCCCTAATACTTGCCTGAGCCCCATCTCTATCCAGCGATGTGCACGAGTTCCTCAGCTGTCCGGGAGTCTCCCTCCTGATTGGCTGAGACACAACAGAGGCACCATTGACTCCCACTGCTGTCAATCAAAGTCAATCAGCCAAAAGTATTTAGTATGATCTATCTAATCAATTTGAGACTGGGATTGACTTTTTCATTATTAACCACTTCCCGCCCGGGCGGTCAATAGCAGATTGACGTCCGGGAAGTGGTTCTGTTATCCTGACTGGGCGTCATATGACTTCCTTCAGGATAACATGGCACCCCACGCCCCTGGGGGCATGCATCGCGGCAATCGGTGGAGCGGGGTGTCAGTCTGACACACCAATACACCAATCTTGGTAAAGAGCCTCCGGCAGAGACTATTGTGTTCTGATCCATCGCATATAATTCAGATTAAAAAAACTGTGAACTAAAGGCTGTGATGTAACAATATAGGTAAAAAGCCAAGGGGGTGAATACTTTTGCCATGCACTGAGTATATATATATATATATATATATATATATATATATATATATATATATATATATATTGCCTGCATTCAAATTGCATTTGAGAACCATGGTAAAAAATCAGTTCCATGTCACAGAAATTATGAATGGCACTGACAATTTATTTTCACCCTCTTCTTTCAGGGCTCTTACATAAATATATACATATGAAGTGTGAGAAAAATTCAGGTCACTGTAATAAAAAAATTATTAAGTGGAATACAAGTTAAGTATTTAATGCCCCTTCTGTTACATCAGCACATAATAAATCACAGCCCTCCAGCCACAAGTTTATAAAGAGCAACCCCTCGGGCACATGCCATGAACACCGAGACTATGCTTCCTTTGCAATTGTACTACTGTATGTGCATTAGCATATTTACAGAAAGCATAACTTAAAGACTATTACATATTTAAAGAGATTAGAAAACCAATACAATTTGAAAGCAACTGTTATTGTTATGTTATAATTAAGAATCTAAATGTAGGCACTAAATTGTTTACCTATTAAAATAATACGTTTATCCAGAAGTAATATTACTTGCGTTATGTTTGTGCTTTAATGTGTTAAAAAGAATCAATCAACAAAGCAAACGCAATTGATTTGCATGGTTATGCTAACTGTACTTAAAAGGTAACTCCATTTTCATGGAAAAAAATAGTAAATAAAAAAAAAATAATATAACATATACAATTGCAACACAAGCCACATTGTAATTGAAAGTGTTTTAAAAATGACCTTTCCTTTTCAAGCTGCAGTGCTGTAATTGTCTGTAAAATTCAATGCAACATGGGAACTTGGAGACATCCTGTACACATTTGGTTTACAGAACACCACAAGAAATGTAATTTTCTGCTTGTGTGATTGGCTTAATGATTTTCCAAGACACGCTAAGATACAAGTTAGATTTTAAGTATCCTCTTCAACACAAATTACATTTTTGGTGAGATACTCCAAAAAGGGTTAATTACTTCTAAAGGGGCGCAGACCCTGGAACTTTCCTTGCTAGAACACTCCAAGTTCATAAGCTGATTATTAATAAAACGTCACTCTCATTCAGATTCACTCTGCACATTGATATAATCAAACATACAGCTTTTTCTTCAGAGTAGAAACAGGTAGGAATCTGTAACAGTTTGGAAAAATCCTTGCAAGGTACATTGATCTTCTTGGTACTTGAGTTATTCTTCAATTGAGAATAAAACCCTTATTTTTTTTTAATTTAATGCTAATTAAGAAATATAAATAATTTCTGGTAAGATTGCTCTTTTAATCTGTTATGGCCCGACCTCTCCAGCAACCCAAGAAAGTCATTTGATTCGCTAATACAGTGGGTAGATGCATCGACCAATGGAGTGGGCTGAAATGTGGGACGGCATCATTTTCATACAAAAAGTCAAGATTTGCATGTACTGTAGGTTCTGCAGCTTGTATCTCTGCATCTATTGCCTAATTATTATTTATCTTGCTGAATCAGGCTTGATAATGCTAATAAAATCAGTAGTGCAACTGCAACTGCTCTATTTCATTTATCTATTTTTTCTATGGACTTGTAATGCATCCTGTGGTAAACCACACTGGAATACAAATAAAATTAGTGTTTGTAATGGTATTATTTAACAACTGTAAAATTGTAAAAATGTATTTATTTTGGTAAAAATATGAAAGATCAGCGTCATAAAAAAAATAACAACAAGAATAGGAACTTTCTTTCTTAACAGGAATGTAGCCAGGAATGTAGCCAGGTGCTGGACTACAGAAATATAAAGAAGGAGACATTTATCTCTTTACACTTCTCAGTTTACTTTCTCTTTCTGCTGTTATGCTGAATATTGTGTTGCATCATCTCCTCCAATCAGCAGAGGGAGAACTGTAGCCAGAAAAGCCTATGGATTCATATGCAGAACACTGAGGATGATGGTATTTGAAGTCCAGGAAGTAAGCCAGAAAGTTGCAGAGCTTATGGATCCTTTGCACCATAGTTCCCAAGAGACACTGGGGCAAGGAGGAGAAGTAGAGCTGCTTTACTGATGCTGTTCAGCCAGGATCTCTCTTTTGGCGATGTGGGAACTGATAAGAGCACATCTTCTGCATGTTGACCAGACTGCTGAGAGACCAGACTAGCAGAAACACCCAAGACAGTGCAGCCCAGACTGCAGCAATTGAATCTGCACCGTTGCCACAAGGAGACCATCACTGAATCTCCAGAGAGATTCTACAGAGAGACTGAAGAGTCCCCCCTTTCTACAGCAGGAGTTCACAGCCACACCACAGTAACTAGTGAGAGACTGCTGCCCACTGTTCACACTGCTAGCAGGGACTCAGTTACAGGAGGCAGGACAATAATTATACTGCACCTATACCGCACCTATATTGCACCTTTGATTCCTTTTTTCTATACCTATACTGCATGCTGGTTTATAGGAGCAGTTGTTAAGTACACTCGCTTACACGTGCATCTTAAAGGGCCCCAAGACCAGCGAGCAGAAGAACATCATAAAGGACTATCCCTCCCATAAAAAAATCAAGCCCCCTTTGTTCCCTTCTCCACCTTTATTTCTATGGACAGAGCACATCTAGACAGTCTAGGCCTAGCATACTCACCATTAATGCACTTTGGCGGTATACTTCCTGTGTTCAGTAAATCAAGCTTCATTAATGCTCACTGTTGCATTTTAGGTGACCTTGCTACTGTTTATTCTGATCTGGAAGCCAAGTGTCATACTATGCCTAGTCCTTATCACCCTGTATGTTAAATTGTGTTCTTACCATTGTTAATCTATTTCTACGCTAACTTTGTTACTAACCATATCAGGCGACGATATATTAAGTTTTGCTTTATTAACTGGTTTATGGCCTGTTCTCTTTGAGATAGTACTACTACTGTGTACTATAAATTACTTTCAGTGATTTTTTAAGATATTGCATGCTTTGTACACTCAACGGGGTGTGTCAAAGGGGCTGAATCTCTTAAAGAGGTTGAGGCAAAGAACATTCTAACCAACAGATCCCACAGGGCTTGCACTACATAAATAAAAACAAGCACCAACATTGAACATTTTTCCTTACCTCCTTCCCAACGAGAACTGCACAATGTGGCATTCCTTATCACTTTCAGTCCTTCTTACAATGGTCACCAGGATAGAAGGTAATACATGCACATTTCCTCATACATTTCCTCATGTTTTGTCTCTTTAGAAATGCTATAAGTACAGGAAAAATAATGCTCATCTTGACAAAAATCCAGTAAGCTCCCAACTTCCTGTAGTAAGCTGTCAACATTGCGTCTGCTGAACTAAAATACCAAACAATATGATCAGCAAAATAGAAAAATGTGTGTATATTACAGTGATTTACTGAATGTTTTCATGAGTTAGTGTACTATCAAATGTATTCTCCTAATAATATATTTACACAACACTACAACCTTTATTTTTAGCAGTCCAGAAACCCTGAATACCAGAGTGATTTAGTATGAACATTTTGACCACTACTTGTGGTCAAGAGCAACCTTCGCCTACTACATTCTGAGCTGCTTTAATGATGAATGAAGCCCGCCATCACTGTCACAGTAAGCCAGTCAGCCAATAGAAGGGTGCAGAAAGCAGCAGGTGGTTAAAATGTATATTCTAAAGTATCCTTCACCACAGGCTTTGGGGAGCACAATAACCTGATGTGTAGACATCTGGAGGTGCTTGTTGCACCTAGAATGTAGTAAAGAGCACCGGTACTTTACTAGCTTCTGTACTGTTGGAGGTTTCCATTAAGAAATATTGTGGGTAGTCAATCACTTCGAACGTGTTAAAATTAGGATCCACCAATGACCATCATATTTATGATAGATTATAGAGATCCAACCGAGAAGACCCATATGTTGCCAGCATTCCACTTTAGACAAAATTATACAAGGAGTACCCACCAAGGAAATACTAAGGGACTTTGTGGGCAACTAATAGACAAACAGGTAGAAAAATATATTCAAATGTATTAATATAAAATATGTGGTGCACAAGACACCAACAATAATATGTATAGCAGCCATAACCCTCAATGGGGCAGCCTTGACTTTTGGGCTTACCGGTTACCTCCGCTTGGCTTGTTCTTCCAGGTCTAGGGGTTCCCAGGGTTAGTACCCAATGACTTTGGATGCTGACACCATAAAAGTCCTTTAGAAAGGTTTTTATTTGCAGGGGTAACATCCAATAAACACAGTCTCATATGGGAACAGAGGGCAAGGGTGAAGAAACTCATGCACCTTGAACTGCTATTTATTGGAAAGTCTCTAATACAACCCAGAGAGTAGCCACTCGCAACTTGGCGCTTCAAAGCTTAACAAATCTCTAGCCAGAGATTTTTGGCAGTCAGCACTTTAATCTGGAACTTGCAAAGTCTCTAACCTTGAACAAATTGCAACCGGAAGTGAACAGGAACCTTTCCTCGGTACCTGGAACGTTCTCTGTCTCCTTGGCAGTACAGGAAAAGTGTGGATCCGTTAGTGTCCTTGACAACCCAGCAACCAGGCACTTCTTGGAATGCTAGCTTGTTGGCCCTCCTCTGAAGAGTCCTCCCCTGGTTGCTTAAACGAGCTGCGGTGCCCCTCCAAGTTGAGAGCACACCCGGACGCCTTGAATCCACCCTCAGTTACTGTGCCTCGGACCAGCTGGTTCAGAGACTCGAGAACAGATGGATCCTTACCCCAGACCATGCGGGTCTAATGGGGCTAGTCAAACTGACCATGTTGCAGGGCGGCACACGCTCCCTTGACCGTGACCCCTCGCAGAGGGGCTACCTCGGTCCAACTTCAGGAACGGGCAGCTCTGGCTGAACGAACCCCAAACACATGACTCCAGCCTCTTAAGTACCCTTCTCAGCGGGGCCAAACTCCCCCACTGATTGGCTCCAAGAAACGCTGATACTCAAACATCCAACCAGACCTGGTTCTGGTCCTGTCATGTGCACCTAACTGTACACATGACCAGGCTGAACCCTAACACAGCCCAGCCAAACTGAAGCCAAAGTTATACCTGCACAATCAACCCTCAGAACCCCTTTACTGTTCTGAGAAAAAAACTAAATTTGCACATAGCGGACACTTTATCAAGTGTCGCTGCTACATATGCATATAGAAAATAAACAGACTCACATGACAAGTATATAAAACAATGCAAATCCTTCAATATTAAGCCCATTGCGTTTCTGTTTATTTCCTATATGCATATTATTTTTGGTGTCTTGTGCACCACATATTTTATATTAATAAATTTGAATATATTTTTCTACCTATTTGTCTATTAGTTGCCCACAAAGTCCCTTAGTATTTCCTTGGGTACTCCTTGTATAATTCCATCATATTTATGTGGTGGCCTGACTCCCTTAGATAGAGACATCATTTTGGAGAAACATTTTTTTTGTCTGCTGAGCCAGCAAGTCATTGTTCATCTACTATGGTGGAACTTTATAACTATACCAACTTGAATCAAGTAATGTTTTGTAATAATAAGCAATGAAGCCTTTTTTCTTCTAATAAAATTGTTCTTGGAATTCCTGATGTCATTTAGCAGGTATATGTATAGTATTGTAACTACTGTGTCATGCATAAGAGAAAGTATAATGATTTTCCAAACCTAAAGTAGCTATTAAACCCTCAACTACTGTTTCCCTCATTTTCTCTCTTGCTCATATTTAAAGTTATTGTAAACCCTCACCTTGTAAAACAACCCATTCAGTTTAACCACTTAAGCCCCAGATCATTTTCCAGCTAATGGACCAGGCCCCTTTTTGCGATTCGGCACTGCGTCGATTTAACTGACAATTGCACGGTCATGCAACGTGGCTCCCAAACAAAATTAGCGTCCTTTTTTTCCCACAAATAGAGCTTTCTTTTGGTGGTATTTGATCACCTCTGCGTTTTTTATTTTTTGCGCTATAAACAAAAATAGAGCGACAATTTTTGCTATAATAAATATCCCACCATTAAAAATGCACTGATTACTGTAAACATTTCACTGCAAGTGAAGGGGTTAACCTCTAGGGAGCAGTGTAGGCGTTAAGTGTGAGTTTGTGTGTTTTTTTACTGTTGGGGGTGTGGCTTGGCATGTGACGTCACTGATCGTCTTTCCCTATAACAGGGAACAGACGATCAGTGACAGCCACACTAGGAAGCACAAGGAGAGGTTTGTTTACACTTACCTCTCCTCGTTCTTCAGCTATGTGACCCAATCGCGGGACACAACCGGCAATCAGGTCGGCGGGTCCCGCGGCCAAGGTCACGGAGCTCAGAACCAAGTCACGAGTGTGCCGCCGGCGGTGCGCGCGTGACCCACGGCTGAGCTCTTATAGGGCAACGTACCTGTATGTGCCTGTGCTCAGCTGTGCTATTCTGCCGACATACATCAGCATGAGGCAGTCCTTAAGTGGTTAAAGGATAAGTTCACCTTTTGGAATGTTACATGCTCCATCTCTATTTAGGGTTGAACATGTAACATCTTCCAGCAACTACAACATCTCCCCCTCTCCCCCCCTCCCTGTGACAGTGAGCCAGGGATCTTCTCCCTGCAACCCCTGTTACTATTTAAAAATTACGCAGCTGGCGCCTTGTAGTTCTGAATGGACTGCAAGATCACTGATGAGCAACCTTGTATTTCAATCACAAAGCCTGCAACTTGTAAACAGTCAGCTCATATGCAGGTATGGGCTGAAAGCTGCAGGGCTTGTCTGCAGGAGTATGGCATTGACCCCCTGAACCACTGATCACAGGTGCAATACTTGCAATATGTGCATTTATTATTTGTTCCCAAAAGATGAACTTATCTTTTAAAATAGAAATGAAAGGTAAAACATTGTGTATGGATATATAAAATAAATAAAAAATTACAAATACCTTTTTTCCACTTTTCTATAGGTGATTCCATTCCCTCCATTTTCAGCTGCACAAGAGCTAGGGGAGGAGAAGCAGCAGTATACTTAGCTTCCCAGTGAATAGCTGTGCAGGGTGTGGGGGAGGGGGTTGTCAGGACAAGTCTGATTATTGAAGGAGAGCAGTCTGAGTACCCAGCATAGAGAGAGAAATAACCATGGTGTGTTCTCTTGCTTAGCGTTTTTAATAGCAAAACAGAGGGACTGGCAGGAACACCAGGGATTTCACACAAAGGAAGTGATCAGGGCTTTTTTTCTCAGAGAAAAGGTGCAAAGGTGCAGGAACTCAACCATGCCCGCCATACACACATACCTGTCAAATGGCATCAACTAGTAGCTCTTCCCTCAGCATACAACCCCTCCCTCCAGTGCCCTCATCTTCTCCCCCCTACTTAAAAGCTCCACCATCTGTCATATGTCTTACCTTTGTTGCAATATTAAGCTGAAGCACCTATCCGGCTGTAGTACCTCCCAGCATACTATACTATACTATAGTCACTTGCAAGGGAGATCATGCAGTAGGAGCATCAACAATTGGTCACTAGAGAAAAAATGGAGACCACCTAGGGTGCAGCCTACAAGGCACCCTCTCCTACCCATGACTGCACTGAACCCTGGGCATCTGTTCTGTATCTCCCTTGTCCCTGTCCGGCACTCAGTGGGATCTGCGCAGGAGATCTGACCTGTGGGAGCAACTGGGAGATAAGCTATCACGTGTAAACGCAGAAGCTGGACTTCAGTGTTACCAAGTGATAGTGGGGAGCAGGGAGCAGAAGACCTGAGCCAGAGGTGGTGAAACTGAGTTCCCCCTAGTTCCTGATGAAAAAAAAAGCCCTGGAAGTGATACAAAGAGAACCAAAGAGAACAGGATACTTTTTCATACAAGTACATGATAGAGCAGGCACATATCGGAATATGAAAAATGTTGGGTTTACATATTCTTTAATACCTACACTTTACATTTTTTACCTTGTTTTGTGCCTAAACATATTTTAAAAGATCTTTTCTATAGAAACGATGACTGCCACTTTATGACTCTGTTTACACCGTGAGCACTGTGCACATCACACATGTAGGATAAGGTGACCAGATTTTTTAAATGAAATCCGGGGACATTTTTTTTTTTTTTTACTGGTAATGGCGCCAATCAGTGACTCTCTGCCCATCGCCGCTGCCACCCGCCTCAAAGCGTGTCAACTCTTACTCTCCAAGCCCCCGGATACTACTGGGTGGGGAGCAGAGGAAGATCCCTCCACCAGGGAAGGCAAGGAGATAAGCAGGCAGGCGGCTGACCGGGACTTGAGCCAAGGCAGAAGAACATGCAAGCAGAGCTGAATGGGCATGTGTCCAAAACTGAAGAAATGTTCTCTCCACTCTGACCAGCGCCTGATCATCAGAAAGGGGCACAGATAATGGAACAAAATAACCCCCCTTAAGCTAGTAGGAGTGGCGGAGAGGAGGTGTGTAATTCAGATTTTTTTATTCTGCACTGACTGTCTTTGAAATTGCCCCAGTCCCTGTTCAAATCCAATCTGGGGACAAAACCAGGGACAGACTTGGTCCGGGGACAGTGTCCTCAATCCGGGGACTGTCCCCGGAAACCGGGGATGTCTGGTCACCCTAATGTAGGAGCAAAATCAACTGTCAATCAAACAGCAGTCCTGTAATTTACAGAGGAGCCTGTCAATCTAAGAACCGGAGGGTGGACAGCTATAGTTTATAAAGGAGGCAGTTTGTGTCTGCTTTTGCATATAGCTGTAGTCCCTGAGCATGCACATAAGGGTGGCTCCAGGAAGACCCTGTAAGGAAATAGAGCCACCCTGCAAGCATAATTATTGTTAGGAAAATCTTCTAGTTCTTTATCAGAAAGAAGGGGTTGAGGGTAAAATGAAACGGCAAGTGATCAAGAATGTGGATGGTACTTTTTCAAGAAAATGGACTATGCAGCTCAGGGGCCCAGTGTGTTAAAAATGCTGTGCAGTTCTGTGAAAGAGCAAAGGGAGAGGTGAAAGAATAAACAACACTGTGGCCTGAATTTAAGTGTAGACATGAAAATAAATTAGAGCAATCCTTAAAGCGGCATACACCTCAAGAGGGTTAACTTTTTTACAGATTTTAATAAAAATGTTTGTTTGGAGTTCTCTTCCAATAGAACATTTATATTCAGTTAAAGCAAATATAAACACAATCAAGACAATCCACAAAATCAGCTTTATTCTGCATGCTTTAAGTGTCATTGGAATAACACAGTGATTTAGTCATCTATTCCTTTTCAGATCACCAGCGTTCATCATTTAATCTCTGTTGATGCACATTGTGATTATACCTCGAAAGACTGTAATGTCGGAGAAACATTAGGTATGTTCACATGAAATACATGAACCATTTCAGATTAGAAGAAATCCACTATTTTATGGATTTTAAACCAGCCCATTAATTTTGCATTGCATAAAACCACCAGGTTGGGGTTTTTTAATTGAATGGGCTTGCTCTTTCCAGTCTCCTAACAGTTACTGTCTCAGAAAAGCACAATAGAAGTTAATGTTATCACACTCTACAGAGTAGGGTTTTGTGGATATTAAATATTCTAGATTAAGTACAGCATACTCCTTGCCATTGTAACTGCTTCCCCCCCACCCCTATATTCTTGTCTCTGGCTGAGCAGTCATCTGCTTAATGTAAATGTGGAAAAAAAACGTATTTTAAAGTCTAAAAACATCACCGTTTTAAAAAGTTTGTTACATATAGGAGGGTGTCATTTTTAAGGTTAACACTGCAGAATCAGCTGAAAGCACTTTGGTACATGGGAAGGAGAGTTTAGCTTCTCCCTGGCCTGTCAAATTACATATAGCCTCATGTGCCATTATCACATCACCGTGGCGGAAAGTCCAGAAACCTCTTCCTAATATTACTATGTAGAAAAAGCCTTTCAGTAACATCCTCTCTGACTCTGAGATCATGAAATGCAGGTTGACCAGGCTGGTTAATTTCTAAGCATTGTTAAAAAAAAAAATCTTTTTTTAGCTATTAATTTAATTTGGGACTATGGGGGTAATTTACAAAAGGAACATCCACTTTGCACTACAAGTTCAAACTACAACTGCAAAGTGCACTTGAAATTGCACTGAAAGTGCACTTGGAAGTAAAGTGGCTGTAGATCTGAGTGAGACATGCAAGGAAAATAAAAAACAGCATTTTAGCTTGCACGTGATTGGATAATAAAATCAGCAGAGTTTCCCCTCATTTCAGATCTACCCCTCATATTTACAGCAACTCCACTTCCAAGTGCACTTTCAGTGCAATTTCAAGTGCACTTTGTACCTGTAGTTTGCGCTTGTAGTGCAAAGTGGATTTGCCTTTCGGAAATAACCCCCTATAGCTCCCATTAATGGGATATATTGGAATTGATTTACTAAAGGCAACTAGACTGTGCACTTTGCAGTGCAGTTGCTCCAGAGCTTAGTAAAAGAGGTAAGGCTTCACTTTGCAGAGTACCCAACCACGTGCAAGGGGGAAGAAAAAAAAAAAAGCATTTTTGCTTGTACATGATTTGATTATGGAAGTCAGCAGAGCTTCTGCTCATTTACTAAGCTCTGGAGCAACTGCACTTGCAGAGCGCAACTGCATTTTGCAAAGTGCACAGTCTTTTTGTATTTAGTAAATCAACCCTATTGCGAGAACGTTTTTTTTTTTTTTGGCAATCTTGATTGGAAGCCACACCAGGTAAAGGATCATATACAGAGGCTTCCAATTCAGGTGAAGGGTGACAGGCATTTGGTTCAGCATTATAATAACAGATTTGTTCAGTAAGGCAGTACAGTGCAAATCCATCAGATCATACAGGGGTTGATTTCGTAAGGCTTAATGTACACGGGGCATTTTTACAACCTCTCCTGAATGATTTAACTTGACAGATAATAACCCACCTTTAAAACGTCCCTTTTGCCATGTTTACATGCTTTTTGCTGCGTTTTGCCGCGTTTGAGGTTTATAGTTAAAGTTATATATATTTTTTCAAAATAGCCAAAAATGAAAAATGCTTGTAAACAGAACGTGGCTAAACCTGAGTTTAGCCACGTTTGGAATCGGAAACGTTGGAAACTTCGGCGTCTGAACTCATTTTTTTTGCCTTCAAAGAAAAGCCTATGAACGCAACTGCCTAAAAATGACATTAAATGAGCCTATGTACATGTACACATAAGATAACATTGGATGAGTTCAGGGGCAGCTGAAAAAAGAAGACAGCTGCCTCTGAACATCCGTTTACCAGCAGGAGTGTACATGAGGCCTTAAGGAAAATAGGCTGTGCACTTTGCTGTGCATGTGCAGTTGCTCCAGAGCTTAGTAAATAAGGTAAGGCTTTACTTTGCAAAGAGTACCCAATCACATTCAAGGATGTAAAAAACAGCATTTTTGATTGCACATGATTGGATGATGGAAGTTGCAGCGTTTCTGCTCATTTTCTAAGCTCTGGAGCAACTGCACTTGGAGAGTTCAACTGCACTTTAAAAAGTGCACAGCCTATTTACCTTTAGTAAATCAATTTCTGTCTCCACTCCTGCCAAATTTGAACCTGTGACCTGCCTGGCATATTGAATTCTCTGCCATAGGTCGCTGCTAATTACTGGATCTGACCTAGCCTAAAAAGTGCCCAAGGTAACAAAAAGGTAGTTCACCTTTACCAAAAACTGCCTATACAGATAAGGGGTGTCTTGAGTTAAAACACCAAACTGCTAAAGTCGAATAATGCCTTTGCTATAGGTGGAGGGTATTAATGTACCTCATGAAGCCTGACTGGAAAACTTTCAGGGCATTGCTAGGACCTTGTTAAGAGAGGTCCAGCTATTACTGTTCACCTTTACCTTTACAGGAGTGAGTTCTCAAACTTTGAGCCCAGAACGACTACATCAAGGGAGAGAAAGTGCATGTGAATGGGCTGAATCAGAGAAAGATCTCACTCCTGTAATGGTGAAGGTGAACCTGGGCGTCTCTAACCAACATTTTTGAGTTATCTAGTCAGGCTTAACGAGGTGCATGAAGCCTTATTGGAAAACTCCCAGGACATTGCTTTCTACATAATTTTACAGGGTCACAAGGATTTATTTATATTTTATGTAAGATGCCCCTACCACCTGTTTGCTATACATTTCAGCAATATTTACAGTAGACACAAAACATAATTGCCGGTAGCTTCATTTTTCATGTAAAAGAAGAAAAGTAAGATTTTTGTATTTATCAAACAGGAAAGCACGGGCACTTTGGTGCTAAACCCTCACACCTAAATTGAGGAGATTAAAAAGGCAAAGAATTAACAGCAGGAGGGTTGATAGTTAGTACATTAGTACAAAGGACTCCATGATATGCAAGGATATGATGGAGGGTTGAGAGTTTAAGAGGGGGTCCAATCTTGAAGGAAAGTTCCTGCCAAGGAAGATAGCAAAGCATTCAGACCATTGACCTCCTGCATTGAGGCAGAAGTGTGCTCCAACTGCCAATGGCATTGCTAACAACAGTGTTAACAGTAGGTCTAAAGAAGTGAAATCCTTCAAAGGAAAAGCAAGTCAAATGTTCCTTGCGTGTGTAATCGGCATCCCAGACATGTAGCCAAAGTGCCCTAGGCGTGGGAATGACCAGCACCATGCAAAAAAGTGCAAGGCTTCAAGCATTTGTTCCAAATATTCAATGAAATGCAGACCTACTCCCGTGATAGCAGGGTCCTCTTTAAAGACCACACAGGATTCATAGGCATTCCTGCTAAATCAAACTTAAGTAGGCAATCCAATGGTCTGTCATTGAAATCCTGAAAGGTGAGCACACTAGCAACCTTTTTGGTAGTACATCTAGTGCACTAGTACATTACTAGTGCATTTAGAAATGTGGATTACCGATGTATCTAGGGAGGAAAAAGACCACCAAACTGTAAATTCTGTTCCAAAAGGGAGAAGCTCAATCATATTCTCTGGAGGGGCAGAGGGTGCTATAGGGTGTTCCCAGTACTCAAAAGAAAATTACTTAAACAGTGGATGTAACAGAAAGGTCTTTGGGGGTTATTTACGAAAGGCAAATCCACTTTGCACTACAAGTGCACTTGGAAGTGCAGTCGCTGTAGATCTAAGGGGGACATGTAAGGAAAATAAAAAACAGCATGATTGGATGATAAAATCAGCAACGCTTCCCCTCATTTTAGATCTTCCCCTCAGCTCTATAACAACTGCACTTCCAAGTGCAATTTCAGTTGCAGAGCAAAGTGGAGTTTCCTTTAGTAAATCAACCCTTTTGTGTGAGTGGAAGCTCTTAAAGAACTCAGACCTGAAATAGCATGCTGATCCTGTAAATGTAGGGTAACATGTACCACATTAACTAAGTTGGAAACAACCACTTGTAAATCTGAGTCCCCTGCAGGCGGCACAAAAGTAGCCAATCTAATGGTAGAGTGTAAGGACTGAAAACAAGGGCCTTGGACAGTTGGAGGTCCAGAAATGTCAGGGCTAGACTTATGCTGGGATAGCACAGGAGATTGCTTACAGCCTCTATAGCAGGGATCTCAAACTGGTGGCCCTCCAGCTGTTGCTAAACTACAAGTCCCATGAGGCATTGCAAGGCTGACAGTTACAAGCATGACTCCCACAGGCAGAGGCATGATGGGACTTGTAGTTTTGCAACAGCTGGAGGGCCGCCATTTTGAGACCCCTGCTCTATAGGCAGATTGTCATAGTATTGGTCACAAACAAAAACAATCCAAAGTGGACATGGAGGTCATTGTAGAAAGAGGTCTCTACCCCTCTTGACAGAGCTGAAGAAGCTGCTGATAAAGACAACCATATAATATCAGTGGAACCAGGTTCTAGGTTCCTTCCAGGGATTCAGTGTAAATTCCCCCTGAACAAGTAGGACATAATGGGCTGAAGTCACCAGTTACAGGAGGACTGCCCTCTGTGCATCTTTGAGAACATATACTCAAGACAAAAATGGGGGTGCACATGCCCACACATCAAGACCATGGGAAAGATAAGTAGCCTAACGTTTATTCGGACTTAGTAGTCAAGACAACTGGCTTTTCTTACGTGTGCTTGATTGCTGCCAAACCAAAGCAAATAAGCGGAGCTTCCCCTTTTGGGTGAAGCTCTGCTTTAAAGCACAGTTTCAGAACCTAGTGATCAAAGGTTTCTTTCCAGGCTAGCTGGACACTTCAATTCTGATAGCTGCTATGCAGAGACTAGCTAAAGCAGCACTGTGGAAGTCACAAAGAAGAAATCAGTGGCGTATCAAGGATATCGAATGAATGAATTTAATAAATAAAGATACCCCTAAAAAAAAGTATTTTTTTCCAGTAGAGCTGCAGAAAACCGCATCCAACCTCATAGGCCACTAGCAAAGAACTGAGGCATGCTGGGTAAAGGAGGGGTTATATCGGGATGGCCTTTAATATCTTTTTTTTTCAGTGTTCAAACGCCACAATAGGTGGCAATATAACCCAACTATAACAGCATTCCTAGATTTGTTTGTCTCTAAATAGATGATGAAGTAATAATGTTTCACAGAGTTTTGGGATTATAACAGAAAATTAACCACTTGAGATCCGCGCTATAGCCAAATGACGGCTACAGCGCGGATCTCCTTTTTTTCCCGGGACTACGTTTATTGACGTCGTCCCGTGCACGAGCGGCCTGCGCGCCCCCTGAGGGGCGCACGCGACGTGCTCTGTGATCGGCGAGTCCATGAGACTCGCCTGATCACCGATCCGTGCAAGGGGTCGATCCCGACCCCTTATCACATGATCAGCTGTCAGCCAATTACAGCTGATCATGTGATATAACGGAGCCGGTAATCGGCTATTATTCCTCCTCGCGCTGACAGCGCGAGGAGAAAAAAATAAAGCCGATCACCGGCGCCCGTGATCGGGACATCAGTCCCGATCACGGCCAGCCCTGCTAGTGCCCACCCGCCCCCTGCAGTGCCAAATGTTTTAAAAGTAAGTGCCCCCCGTCAGTGCCACCCAGCAGTGCCCACAGTGCCACCCAGCAGTGCCACCCACAGTGCCACCCAGCAGTGCCCACAATCTGCCTCAAAGGTGCTGCACCCCAGTGCCACTTATCCGTGCCCATCAGTGTCATCTACCAGTGCCCAGCAGTGCCGCCCATCAGTGCCCAGCAGTGCCACCTATCAGAGCCACCTATCAGTGCCCATCAGTCCCATCTATCAGTGGTACCTATCAGTGCCCATCCGTGCCACCCATCCATGCCACCCATCCGTGCCACCCATCTGTGCCCATCTTTGCCCATCAGTGCCGCCTTATCTGTGCCCATCGGTGCCGCCTTATCTGTGCCTATTAGTGCCGCCTTAACTATGCCTATCAGTTCCCACCAGTGCAGCCTATCAGTGCCCACCAATGCAGCCTATCAATGCCCACCAATGCAGCCCATCAGTGCCCACCAGTGCAGCCTATCAGTGCCGCCTAATCAGCGCACTTCAATGAAGGAGAAAAATGACCCGTTTGCAAACTTTTATAACAAACTATTAAACATGATTTTTTATTTTTTTTGCATCTTTTTTTTGTTTGTTAAGCAAAAAATAAAACTCCCAGCTGTAATTAAATACCACCAAAAGAAAGCTCTATTTGTGGGAAAAAAATGATAAAAATTTCATTTGGGTACAGTGTTGTATGCCCGCGCAATTGTCATTCAAAGTGCATCAGCGCTGAAAGCTAAAAATTGGTCTGGGACTAAGGGGGGGTTTAAGTGCCCAGTAAGCAAGTGGTTAAGCAAGCCTGTATCTGGTTCTATGCGTTATTGACAAAATAACAGTAAATGGTTTTCAGTCCTAACACTGAAAACCTGAGCTTGGTGATTTGTAGCTTCAGTGCAGGTACTGGTGGAACTTGCAATAAAAAGTAAAAAAAAAGGGACTTACTGTATGTTATGTAAGTTTGCACTTAAAGCAACAGATGTTTGATGCAACTTATCTTTCTTTAAAATAAGTTTTTTGCAGTTTTCCGCCAGTGGACCCATCTGGACACATCCTAAGTAATTCTATAATGCAGAATGACAGAAAAATGATCTAGTTCTGAAATGGCCACATGACACCACTTCCATAACTTGTACTGTAAATCTACCCATGTGCCACTTAGATATCTCTGGACTGAGGAGGCTTCTGTAAAACAGAATTATACCAGCTTGGCATTAAGGTTTTAGATATAATAGGATACTTTGTTATCACCTGGGTATCTGTGTACAGCCCAACGATCTCAGTACAATTTTGCATTATAGTTTGCCTACATGTACATTATGTGACATTATGTGACTTTTCCATACCACTGAGGCAGATCTCACTTGAGGATTAAAAGACAGACATCATAACTTAACAATATATAAATACCTGAAAATAGAAAAATAAAGGTCCATGTGCATTAAATCTAAACTTTTAAGAACAAAGACAATATAATTTAGTTAACACATTACAAACAAATATACCTGATGATGACATGCAGTCAGCAAGTGAAAATTTACAGCTTGCTAGAATAAAACGCAACATCAAACACTTTTACATATAATTTTAACAGATCTGATTGACAAAGGAGCTTAACCAAAAAAAAAAAAAAAAAAATAGAGATCTGGTCATTGATGTATAAATTGGCTTTGGATAAAAAGGAGTGACTATAACATCTTTTATCTTCTATTTGGTAGCCTTGCAATTAATGAGACATTAAACCCCCACAGAGTTCAGTGATCTAGTATGAGCTTAGATGTCAGAACTCAAAAGGACACCCTTTATATGTACATAAAGGCTGTACTTCTCCTCTGGAAAACATTATGTGAATAAAAAATGGTAATAGCATCTTAAGTCCATCAGCACATCTTCCTGCCGTGAGGTTTACTGGCTAGTGTGAACCTCAATTCATCTTAAGCCATGTCCAAAAGACACAAACTAATAGTTGTACTAGCAAATTATTAATACAGTACAGTGAACAAATACAATTTGAGTTTATTTATAGGGTTAAAAGAGTGGATCTGGCAAAAACAATGTTGTAACAAATTAAAAAATTCTCACTAGCATAGTTTTGCCTAAGCAGAGATTCACAAATCTACCCACTGAGATGTTTTGGCAAAATTTGCTTGAAAAAAATTACTTTTGATTGGAGTGCATTTAGGATAGTTTTGTTTATTTCATTTAGGGGTATATTTTTTTCACATAAGAATCACACTACTTTTTTTTCTAAGGCAAATTAGATTCAAATGTAAACCATATACAGGTGCATCTCAAAAATGTTGAATATCATAAAAACCATAAAAAACATATATTATATAGATTTGTTACACACAGAGTGATATATTTCAAGCATTTCTTTCTTTTAATTTTGATGACTATGGCTTACAGCTAGTGAAAACCCAAAATTCAGTATCTCAGAAAATTTGAATAATGTGAAAAAAGTTCAATATTGTAGACTCATGGTGTCACACTCTAATCAGCTAATTAACGTGAAACACCTGTAAAGGTTTCCTGAGCATTTAAATGGTCTGTCAGTCTGGTTCAGTAAGTTAGGTTACATAATCATGGGGAAGACTGCTGACTTGACGGTTGTTCAAAGAACAGTCATTGACACCCTTCACAAAGAAGGTAAGTCACAAAAGGTCATTGCTAAAGAAGCGCAGTATCCAAGCGTATTAATGGAAGGTTGAGTGGAAAGGAAAAACCGTGGTAGAAAAAGGTGCACAAGCTACAGGGATTACCTCAGCCTTGAGAGGATTGTAAAACAAAGGGCATTCATGAATTTGAGATAGATTCACAAGGAGTGTACTACAGCTGGTATTAGTGCTTCAAGAGCCACCACATACAGATCTATCCAGGACATAGGCTACGACTGTTGCATTCCTTGTGTCAAGCCACTCCTGAACCAGAGACAACATCAGAAGGCTCTTACCTGGGCTAAGGAGAAAATGACTGAGCTGTCACTCAGTGGACAAGGTCCTCTTTTTTCAGAGGAAAGTAACATTTGCATTTAATTTGGAAATCAAGGTCCCAGAGTTTGGAAGAGAGTAGAGAGGCACACAGAATCCATGTTGCATGAGGTTTAGTGAGAAGTTTCCACAGTCAGTGATGATTTGGGCAGCCATGCCATCTGCTGGTGTTGGTCCACTGTGTTTTAATCAAGTTAAAAGTCAGTGCAGCTCTCTACCAGGAAATTATAGAGCACTTCATGCTTCCCTCTGCTGACCAGCTTTATGGAGACTCTGATTTCATTTTCCAGCAAGACTTGGCACCTGCCCACATAGCCAAAAATACCAGTACCTGGTTTAATGATCATGGTATCACTGCGCTTGAGTGGCCAGAAAACTTGTCTGATCTAAACCCCATAGAGAATCTATGGGGTATTGTCAAGAGGAAAATGAGAAACACCAGACCCAACAATGCAGACGGGCTGAAGGCCGCTATCAAAGCAACCTGGGCTTCCACAACATCTCAGCAGTGCCACAGGCTGATCACCTTCATGCCACGCTGCATTGATGCAGTAATTCATGCAAAAAGAGCCCCAACCAAATACTGATACTAATACTGTACATGGACATACTTTTTAATAAGTCAACATTTCTGTATTTAAAATCCCTTTTTTATTGGTCTTATGTAATATTCAAATTTTCTGAGATACTTAATTTTGGGTTTTCATTAGCTGTAAGCCATAATCATCAAAATTAAAAGAAAGAAATGCTTGAAATATATCACTCTGTGTGTAATGAATCTTTATAATATATGAGTTTCACTTTCTGAATTGATTTACTGAAATAAATTAACTTTTTGATGATATTCAAACTTTTTGAGATGCACCTATATATCTTGGTAGAAAGTTGTGAGAATTTTGTGTGAAAATATTTGCAAATAGACTATTTAGCAGATCTATTTATAAAACCTTCTTATTCAAATGTCAATAAACATGTTTGCAAGCATAAGGCCGCGTACACACGGGCGGACTGTTCGCCCAACTTTGTTCGTCAAACAATCCGACAAACAGTCCGCTCAAAATTTGCATGAACGGACTTGACCACACATGATGAACGAACAGTCCGCTGAAAGCGTGCGCGATGACGTGAACGGCACGTACGACGGGACGAAAAATACGACGTCCAATACACTGCAATGCAACCTTCGCCGTGTAAATCCTTTCTGAGCATGCGCGAAACTTAGTTTGTCGAACAAGCCTACACACGAGCGGACTGTCCGCTCAAACCAAGTTTCAGCGGACTGTCTTACGGGAATTCCGAAAAACTTTGTTCGTCAGACTGTCCGCTGAAACTGTCCACTGAAGCCCACACACGAGCGGACTGTCCACTGAAACACTGTTCAGCGGACAAAGTTGGGTGAACAGTCCGCCCGTGTGTAGGCGGCCTAATGCAAGCATAATAAAACCTGTATTGTTGTAATATGAGTGTAATAGTTTCCTTGTTGGCTCTTGATGGGTGAATGTAGCACCAGCAGCGCTAGCAGGGAACCCGAGAAGAAGAGGATCTTCACACATTGCATACTGCAGGTAAGTATATCATACAGTGGTGTGAAAAAGTGTTTGCCCCCTTCCTCATTTCCTGTTCCTTTGCATGTTTGTCACACTTAAGTGTTTCGGAACATCAAACCAATTTAAACAATAGTCAAGGACAACACAAGTAAACACAAAATGCAATTTGTAAATGAAGGTGTTTATTATTAAAGGTGAAAAAAAATCCAAACCATCATGGCCCTGTGTGAAAAAGTGATTGCCCCCCTTGTTAAAACATACTATAACTGTGGTTGTCCACACCTGAGTTCAATTTCTCTAGCCACACCCAGGCCTGATTATTGCCACACCTGTTCACAATCAAGGCATCACTTAAATAGGAGCTGCTTGACACAGTAAGGTCCACCAGAAGATCCTTAAAAGCTACACATCATGCCGAGACCCAAAGAAATTCAGGAACAATTGAGAAAGAAAGTAATTGAGATCTATCAGTCTGGAAAGGGTTATAAAGCCATTTCCAAAGCTTTGGGAATCCAGCGAACCACAGTGAGAGCCATTATCCACAAATGGCGAAGACATGGAACAGTGGTGAACCTTCCCAGGAGTGGCCGGCCGCCCAAAATTACCCCAAGAGCGCAGCGATGACTCATCCAAGAGGTCACAAAAGACCCCACAACAACGTCCAAGGAACTGCAGGCCTCACTTGCCTCAGTTAAGGTCAGCGTTCATGCCTCCACCATCAGGAAAAGACTGGGCAAAAATGGCCTGCATGGCAGAGTTCCAAGGAGAAAACCACTGCTGAGCAAAAAGAACATCAAAGCTCGTCTCAATTTCTCCACAACACATCTTGATGATCCCCAAGACTTTTGGGACAACATTCTGTGGACCGATGAGACAAAAGTGGAACTCTTTGGAAGGTGTGTGTCCAAGTATATCTGGCGTAGAAGGAACACTGCATTTCATAAAAAGAACATTATACCAACAGTAAAATATGGTGGTGGTAGTGTGATGGTCTGGGGCTGTTTTGCTGCTTCAGGACCTGGAAGACTTGCCGTGATAAAAGGAACTATGAATTCTGCTGTCTACCAAGAGATCCTGAAGGAGAATGTCCGACCATCTGTTTGTGTACTCAAGCTGAAACGAACTTGGGTTCTGCAGCAGGACAATGATCCTAAACACACCAGCAAGTCCACCACCGAATGGCTGAAGAAAAACAAAATGAAGACTTTGGAGTGGCCTAGCCAAAGTCCTGACCTGAATCCTATTGAGATGTTGTGGTATGACCTTAAAAAGGCCGTTCATGCTCGAAAACCCTCTAATGTAACTGAATTAGGACAATTCTGCAAAGATGAGTGGGCCAAAATTCCTCCAGGACGCTGTAAAAGCCTCATTGCACGTTATCGCAAACGCTTGGTTGCAGTTGTTGCTGCCAAGGGTGGCCCAACCAGTTATTAGGTTTAGGGGGCAATCACTTTTTCACACAGGGCCATGATGGTTTGGATTTTTTTTCACCTTTAATAATAAACACATTCATTTACAAATTGCATTTTGTGTTTACTTGTGTTGTCCTTGACTATTGTTTAAATTGGTTTGATGTTCCGAAACACTTAAGTGTGACAAACATGCAAAGGAACAGGAAATGAGGAAGGGGGCAAACACTTTTTCACACCACTGTATTTGTTATTGAAAACATAAAAAAAATTACTTTACAGTCACTTTAATATACACCATTGCAGAAAACAGCCTAAAGCCGCGTACACAAGACCGGACTTTTCGAGGAACTAGGTCCGACGGTCTTTCCGACGGACTTTCAGCGGAGTTCCGACGGACTTTCCGAATGAACAGACTTGGCCACACACAATCACACCAAAGTCCGACGGATTTGAACGTGATGACGTACGGCCGGACTAGAATAAGGAAGTTCATAGCCAGTAGCCAATAGCTGCCCTAGCGTCAGTTTTTGTCTGTTGGACTAGCATACACACAAATGGATTTCTCAGTCCGGCGGAGTTCAGGTGGAAAAATGTAAAACATGTTCTATTTCTAAAGTCCGCCGGAAGCAAAGGTCCGATGGAGCCCACACAAGATCGAATTCCGTTCCGTCGGACCTTTACTGTCAAAAAGTCCGGTTCTGTATACACGGCATTACACTATAGACAAAGAAAATTCCACCAGCAGGGAAAATAATATGAAGGAGACCGCTACACTGTGTACTATCTTTGGAAAATCCTGAAAGAACTGCAGAACAAATGGGAGTTTAGATAAACAAACCCTGCAGCTGTAGCGTGAAGTGCTATTTTTACCATGGCTAAATGTGACAGTTTGCTCCTGGTTGTTAGTGAGCCGACACCAATAGGCCCACAGGAAAAAAAGAAGGATCAACGGACCCGAACAGACAGCTGAAAGCACAAGCACCTTCCAGCTGAAACATGCACTAAAGAGGGTCAAACAACTACCTGGCAAAAAATGATTTGAAAGTGTGAACAGATGCTCACCTCTGGAAGAATGGGCTCAGGTAGGGAAGGAAGAATCTGTTCCCTGAGAACAGAAGCCCTGGAAATATAGGCAAAATAACCACTCAGCCAAGTGGAAGAGGAGGAGGAATCTCATGGAGGGACTGCTCTGTGCAGAAAGACATGTCTGGCAGTCATAGATAACAGTCCCAGCCCCATCTATGAGATGAGTCCTAGATTATTTGACATGCCTTCAAGGAATGACGTAAATGGCATTCCCATGGAAAATAATTGGAAGAGCATCAGTGATGCAATAAAAACTGGCTTCTAGCCAGGATACTTACATAGTTACATATTTACATAGTTAGTCAAGTTGAAAGAAGACACAAGTCCATCTAGTTCAACCAATAAAAAAAAAAGAAATCATACAATCCTATATACACAATCCTTCATCCACAATTGATCCAGAGGAAGGTGAAAAAACATGCGCTAATGCATGAGCATGAGCTAATTTTCTACAGCAGGGGAATAAAATCCTTCTTAACCACTTCCATACAGGGCATTTTCACCCCCTTCCTGCCCAGGCCAATTTTCAGCTTTCAGCGCTGTCACAGTTTGAATAATAATTGCGCGGTCATGCGACGTTGTACCAAAATAAAATTTTGATCATTTTCCCCCCCATAAATAGAGCTTTCTTTTGGTGGTATTTGATCACCTCTGAGTTTTTTATTTTTTGCACTGTAAACAAAAAAAGAGCATCAATTTAAAAAAAAAACACAATATTTATTATTATTTGATATAATAAATATCCCTTTTTTTTAAAACAAAAACTATTTTTTTTCTCAGTTTAGGTCGATATGTATTCTTCTACATATTTTTGGTTAAAAAAATCCCAATAAGCATATATTAATTGGTTTGCATAAAAGTTATAGCGTCTACAAAATGGGGGATAGATTTGTCATTTTTATTATTATTTTTTTTACTACTAATGGCAGTTTTTTATCAGGACTGTGATATTGCGGCGGACACTTTTGACACTATTTTGGGACCATTCACCTTTATAAAGCGATCGGTGCTATAAAAAATGCACCAATTACTGTATAAATGTGACTGGCAGGGAAGGGGTTAACACTAGGGGGCGCTGCAGGGGTTAAATGTGTTTCCTAGTGAGTGAATCTAATTGTGGGGGTAGGGGACTGATGAGGGGAGAAGATCGATCGGTGTTCCTCTGTACAAGGAACGTCCGATCAGTTCTCCTCTCCCCTGACGCGGGAGAGGATCCACGTCCCAGCTCTATTACATCGTGGCCACCGGGCATGCACACCGGGTCCCCAGCGATGCGGCAAGAGCGCGTGCGTGCCCCCACCGGTGCACACGCGCTCTCCACAATGCCGGGAAGCTGAGGACGTCATATGACACCCACCTGGAGGGAGGAACAGTTCCTGCCACCGTCATTTTACAATACGGTGGTAGGAAACTGGTTAATAACCCCCCGAGAGACAATCGGATTTTCCCTAGATCAACTTTACCTATAAATGTCAGTACCCATTATATTATGAACATTAAGGAAATAATCCAGGCCTTTTTTTAACTACTTCCCAGCCGGCCACTGTATATAAATGGCCAGGTGGGCACTCTCTCCTTCTGAGAGGACGTTCAGGGGGCAAGATGTCTACCGGACATGGCGCATCTCCGATCGGCAGGAGTGCTCTGTGATTGGCCCTCCTGATCACATGACGGCCATGTCCAATCACAGCTGTCATGTGATGTATATACAGAGTCGGTTGCTAGGCAATCGACTCTCCTCTCCTTACACAGAATTTGTCGGTGAGGAGAGGAGAGCGGATCGCTGCAACCAGCTGGTGATCAGTGAGTATTAGCTGTTTTACAGCTTTTTATTAATTGATCACCAGTCTAGTGTCCCCACAATATAAAAAATCACAAAGTAAACACACATGTCCCCAAAACACATGTCCCCAAAACACGTCCCCGAAACACATGTCCCCAAAACACGTCCCCGAAACACATGTCCCCACATAGTAAAAACATCTGTCCCCCACATATGTAACTGTAGAATCAAAAACCTTTGATGAAGTCACGTGATCAGTGATGCGACGCATTAGGGAGGAGTCAGGTGTCATCACTTCCTGTCATGGCCGAGACCAGGAAGTACTGTGTTCAGTGCTGTTTTACCTATACTTTTGATGTAAGCATACATATTTTTTTACATTTTAAATTCATTTAAACTACTGCACAATGGAGATGCTTTTCTTCTTCACATGCCTTTACCTCATCTGCTGAGTTTGAAATTCCCTACTAGAGATCCGTGGTGTGCTGTGACGATCGGAGGAGATCGATCGACTGCTGGCTTACCATTGCCTTCACATTACAGGCTCATTCTGACCATAGGGGTCTCCTTTGGAGGTAAGAGGCCGGGGGAAACGTGTGACACTCCACGGATTGCTGCTGATTGGATTGGAGGAGTCTGAAATCGATCACTTTCTACACATGCACTTTACGTCTGCTATATGAACTGTTTGATGAAGATTCAGTACATTCACATTTGCACTTTACTGCGCTGAGTGGACTTTGCACCTTTTCCTGTTTTTACATTGACTTTTATTATTTTGCATTTCATGCGATTTCTTGCACCTTAGAGATTTTTTGCATTTTATGTTTTTTTTATGTTATTAATAGTTTTGTTTGCATCTTTTTGCACTTTAGACCTTCCTATTCCTATTGAATCCTTCTTGCACTTTATGTGAAGAGTTTGGCACTTTATGCAATTTTATGCAACTTTTTTCACTTAATGCAATTTTTTGGCTTAAATTTATGACCCGATTAGATTTTATTGGTTTTCTTTAAAAATAGAAAGAAGAAAATATAGTTTTTTTAAAAAAAATTCCGCTCTTTTCCCTTATATCACAAAAAATAAAAAAACAGAGTTGTGATTAACCACTTCAATACAGAGCATTTATACACCTTCCTTACCAGACCAATTTTTAGCTTTCAGCGCTCTCACATTTTGAATGCCAGTTACTCAGTCATGCAACACTGTACCCAAACAAAATTTTTATAATTTTTTTCATACAAATAGAGCTTTCTTTTGGTGGTATTTAATCACCACTGGGTTTTTTTATTTTTTGCGACATAAGTGAAACAAGAGCGAAAATTTTGAAAAAAAAAACACTTTTTTTAGTTTCTATGATAAAATTTTGCAAATAAGTCATGTTCATAAATTTGGGCCAAAATGTATACAGCTACATCTCTGGTAAAAATAAACCAAATGAGTGGATATTATTTAGTCTCTTTGAAAGTTATAGAGTCTACAAGCTATGATGCAAATCATTGAAAATTGATCACTTCTGATCACACCTGATGTACTCATTTCTTGAGGCTCTGAAATGTCAGGAAAGTACAAATACCCCCCAAATGACCCCTTTTTGAAAAGTAGACAGTCCAAGGTATTTAGTAATAGGCATGGTGAGTTTTTTGAAGTTGTAATTTTTTCCCACAATTCTTGGGAAAAAGAAGAATGTTTTTTTTTTTGTTTTTTTTACAAAATTGTCATAATAACAAGTTATTTCTCATACACAGCATATGCATACTTCCAATTACACCCCAAAATACATTCTGCAACTCTTCCCGAGTATGGCAATACCACATGTGTGGGACTTTTACATAGGCTGGCCACACAGAGAGGTCCAACATGCAGGGAGCACCGTAAGGGTTTCTAGGAGCATAAATGACACCTCTAATTTCCTAATGACCTATTACATTTGTGAAGGCCCTGGAGCACCAGGACAGTAGAATTACCCACAAAATTTTGGAAAGCAGACACCCCAACGTATATTCTATGAGGCATAATGAGCCTTTTGAACAGTTAATTTTTTTCCACAAGTCTTCGGAAAACGTGGAAAGAATATGAAAACATTTTTTTTTACACAAAGTTGTCCATTTATAAAGATATTTCTAACACATAGCATGTATATAGCAAAAATTACACCTCAAAACACATTCTGCTACTCCTCCTGAGTATTGCGATACCACATGTGTGAGACTTTTACACAGCCTGGCCATATACAGAGGTCCAACATGGAAGTGGTACCTTCAAGCGTTCTAGGAGCATAAATGACACATCTCATTTCGTTCCTACCTATCACACTTTTGAAGGTCCTGGAGCACCAGGACAATGGAATTACCCACAAAATGACCCCATTTTGGAAAGCAAACACTCCAACGTGTATTCTATGGGGCATGGGCTGCAAATAGGTACTCGGGTACTTTGACGGGCTGGTGACAGGTACTCGGGTACTCCGACGGGCTGGTGACAGGTACTCGGGTACTCCAATGGCTGGTGACAGGCATTCAGGTACACAGATGAACTGTGACAGGTACTCAGATAGACTGTGACAGGTACTCAGGTACTCAGATGTAGTGATGGACGAACTTCCGACGGGACGTTTCGCGAACGCGAAACGCGAACGGGCACAAACGTTCGCGAAAACGACCGTTCGCCGCGGGCTCCATTGACTTCAATGGGAGGCGAATTTCGCAAACCTTTAGGTCGAATTTGCGGCCACGGGGTAATTATTAGGGGGTAGCACGTAGTCCCACCACCTGGACAATAGCATAATACATGTATGAGGTGAATTTGGGATCGATAACTACAAGCATTTTTTTTTTATTTGGGAAATTGTTCTGACAATTCAGGACTATGGAGCTAATGAAGGCAATGGAGGAGAGGGAAGGTCAGGGACCAGGGTAGGCAAACAAGAGGGTGCAGGAGATACAGAGCACTGACAGCAGCACCGTAATACAGAGCACTGACATCAGCACCGTGACATACAGCGCTGACAGCAGCTCCGTGACATACAGCGCTGACAGCAGCTCCGTGACATACAGCGCTGACAGCAGCTCCGTGACATACAGCGCTGACAGCAGCTCCGTGACATACAGCGCTGACAGCAGCTCCGTGACATACAGCGCTGACAGCAGCACCGTGACATACAGCGCTGACAGCAGCTCCGTGACATACAGCGCTGACAGCAGCTCCGTGACATACAGCGCTGACAGCAGCTCCGTGACATACAGCACTGACAGCAGCTCCGTGACATACAGCGCTGACAGCAGCTCCGTGACATACAGCGCTGACAGCAGCACCGTGACATACAGCGCTGACAGCAGCTCCGTGACATACAGCGCTGACAGCAGCTCCGTGACATACAGCGCTGACAGCAGCTCCGTGACATACAGCACTGACAGCAGCTCCGTGACATACAGCGCTGACAGCAGCTCCGTGACATACAGCGCTGACAGCAGCACCGTGACATACAGCGCTGACAGCAGCTCCGTGACATACAGCGCTGACAGCAGCTCCGTGACATACAGCGCTGACAGCAGCTCCGTGACATACAGCGCTGACAGCAGCTCCGTGACATACAGCGCTGACAGCAGCTCCGTGACATACAGCGCTGACAGCAGCTCCGTGACATACAGCGCTGACAGCAGCTCCGTGACATACAGCGCTGACAGCAGCTCCGTGACATACAGCGCTGACAGCAGCACCGTAAGCAGCCCCAGGAGGAAGTCAGCACAGCACAGGGATGGTGTGATCCCCTCATAATAAGAACCCCCAGGAGGAAGTCAGCACAGCACAGGGATGGTGGGAGCCCCTCATAATAAGAACCCCCAGGAGGAAGTCAGCACAGCACAGGGATGGTGGGAGCCCCTCATAATAAGAACACCCAGGAGGAAGTCAGCACAGCACAGGGATGGTGGGAACCCCTCATAATAAGCAGCCCCAGTAGAAATATGACACCGCTCAACCTCTTCAAAGAGGAGGGTAGGGGCATATAGTACGGTGTGCTTTTTTGGGTCAGGGAAGTGAGCCAAATGAATTAAGAAGGTCTGTGTGCTTGATTCCAAAAATTGTTTATAGACATATACATGGTCTACTGATCACATGTGTTGAATTCCTCCGAGATCCATGCCTCATTCATTTTTAGAAATGTGAGGTAGTTAACACTGTCGTGAGCTAGGCGAGTACGCTTATCGGTCACAATCCCCCCTGCTGCGCTGAACGTCCTTTCGGACAGGACACTGGATGAGGGGCAAGCCAACAGTTCGATTGCAAATTGGGCAAGCTCTGGCCAGAGGTCAAGCCTGCCCACCCAGTAGTCTAGGGGTTCATCACTCCTCAGAGCGTCCACATCGGCCGTTAACCCAATGTAGTCGGACACCTGACGGTCTAGGCGTTCCCTGATGCTGGATCCGGATGACACCTGTCGATGGGTCGGCTGAAAGAATGACCTCATATCCGAAGTCACCAACACATCTTCAAACCGGCCTCTTCTTGCAGGCGCTGTTGGATTGGTACCCGCAAATCCTTCTCTGGGAGTGGGAATTGCTCCTCTGCCAGCGCACGCAAAAGCAGAATGCAGCATTTCTCGAAGCAAGGCCTGGAAGTGCTGCATTCTGACAGCCCTCTGCGACGGCGGTAACATTTCCGCCATTTTGTGTTTGTACCGGGGATCTAAGTACGTTGCCACCCAGTACTGGTCCTTGACCCTCATGCTTTTTATACGGGGGTCCCTATTAAAACACTGGAGCATGAAGGCCCCCATTTGCACTCAAGCGGAAGGTATGTGGTGGTGGTGGTGTTGTTGGTGGTAGTGTCTTTGGGGGTGCACATAGCAGAGAGTGAAGAAGAGGGTGCAGATCGAGAGGATGAGGAGGGTGCAGAAGAATAAGGCTGAGTGAGCCACTCAACCAAGTCTGGTGCGTCCTTTAAAGTAATTGAACGCACCTTCTGCAACTTCCCACTTTGGCTCAAGGCTGTTGCTCCTGCCCTACCCCTACCACCCCTGCGGAAGGGCCTGCCTCTTCCTCTGCCTGTCATTTTTTAAATCACCCTGTGACAAAACTCTTAGTCCCTATACCGCTGAAGGACTGCTGCAGTATAGGGCAGCGGTCAGCAGTAGTGCACGTCAACCCTATGTATTGTGGACCGATAGCGGTCCTTACAGAACAGCAGACTGTACTGCACTCAGGCCTATGTACCGTAGCACCCTATACCAAGTTACCAGTCCTTATAAAAACTTTTGTGGACCAAGCAGGTTGTGTGTTAGTGATTAGCAGACTGTACGTCAGTCCCTATACCAATGAAGGACTGCTGCAGTATAGGGCAGCGGTCAGCAGTAGTGCACGGCAACCCTATGTATTGTGGACCGATAGCGGTCCTTACAGAACAGCAGACTGTACTGCACTCAGGCCTATGTACCGTAGCACCCTATACCAAGTTACCAGTCCTTATAAGAACTTTTGTGGACCAAGCAGGTTGTGTGTTAGTGATTAGCAGACTGTACGTCAGTCCCTATACCAATGAAGGACTGCTGCAGTATAGGGCAGCGGTCAGCAGTAGTGCACGTCAACCCTATGTATTGTGGACCGATAGCGGTCCTTACAGAACAGCAGACTGTACTGCACTCAGGCCTATGTACCGTAGCACCCTATACCAAGTTACCAGTCCTTATAAAAACTTTTGTGGACCAAGCAGGTTGTGTGTTAGTGATTAGCAGACTGTACGTCAGTCCCTATACCAATGAAGGACTGCTGCAGTATAGGGCAGCGGTCAGCAGTAGTGCACGGCAACCCTATGTATTGTGGACCGATAGCGGTCCTTACAGAACAGCAGACTGTACTGCACTCAGGCCTATGTACCGTAGCACCCTATACCAAGTTACCAGTCCTTATAAGAACTTTTGTGGACCAAGCAGGTTGTGTGTTAGTGATTAGCAGACTGTACGTCAGTCCCTATACCAATGAAGGACTGCTGCAGTATAGGGCAGCGGTCAGCAGTAGTGCACGTCAACCCTATGTATTGTGGACCGATAGCGGTCCTTACAGAACAGCAGACTGTACTGCACTCAGGCCTATGTACCGTAGCACCCTATACCAAGTTACCAGTCCTTATAAAAACTTTTGTGGACCAAGCAGGTTGTGTGTTAGTGATTAGCAGACTGTACGTCAGTCCCTATACCAATGAAGGACTGCTGCAGTATAGGGCAGCGGTCAGCAGTAGTGCACGGCAACCCTATGTATTGTGGACCGATAGCGGTCCTTACAGAACAGCAGACTGTACTGCACTCAGGCCTATGTACCGTAGCACCCTATACCAAGTTACCAGTCCTTATAAGAACTTTTGTGGACCAAGCAGGTTGTGTGTTAGTGATTAGCAGACTGTACGTCAGTCCCTATACCAATGAAGGACTGCTGCAGTATAGGGCAGCGGTCAGCAGTAGTGCACGTCAACCCTATGTATTGTGGACCGATAGCGGTCCTTACAGAACAGCAGACTGTACTGCACTCAGGCCTATGTACCGTAGCACCCTATACCAAGTTACCAGTCCTTATAAAAACTTTTGTGGACCAAGCAGGTTGTGTGTTAGTGATTAGCAGACTGTACGTCAGTCCCTATACCAATGAAGGACTGCTGCAGTATAGGGCAGCGGTCAGCAGTAGTGCACGGCAACCCTATGTATTGTGGACCGATAGCGGTCCTTACAGAACAGCAGACTGTAACGCACTCAGGCCTATGTACCGTAGCACCCTATACCAAGTTACCAGTCCTTATAAGAACTTTTGTGGACCAAGCAGGTTGTGTGTTAGTGATTAGCAGACTGTACGTCAGTCCCTATACCAATGAAGGACTGCTGCAGTATAGGGCAGCGGTCAGCAGTAGTGCACGGCAACCCTATGTATTGTGGACCGATAGCGGTCCTTACAGAACAGCAGACTGTACTGCACTCAGGCCTATGTACCGTAGCACCCTATACCAAGTTACCAGTCCTTATAAGAACTTTTGTGGACCAAGCAGGTTGTGTGTTAGTGTTTAGCAGACTGTGCGTCAGTCCCTATACCGCTGAAGGACTGCTGCAGTATAGGGCAGCGGTCAGCAGTAGTGCACGGCAACCCTATGTATTGTGGACCGATAGCGGTCCTTACAGAACAGCAGACTGTAACGCACTCAGGCCTATGTACCGTAGCACCCTATACCAAGTTACCAGTCCTTATAAGAACTTTTGTGGACCAAGCAGGTTGTGTGTTAGTGATTAGCAGACTGTACGTCAGTCCCTATACCAATGAAGGACTGCTGCAGTATAGGGCAGCGGTCAGCAGTAGTGCACGGCAACCCTATGTATTGTGGACCGATAGCGGTCCTTACAGAACAGCAGACTGTAACGCACTCAGGCCTATGTACCGTAGCACCCTATACCAAGTTACCAGTCCTTATAAGAACTTTTGTGGACCAAGCAGGTTGTGTGTTAGTGATTAGCAGACTGTACGTCAGTCCCTATACCAATGAAGGACTGCTGCAGTATAGGGCAGCGGTCAGCAGTAGTGCACGGCAACCCTATGTATTGTGGACCGATAGCGGTCCTTACAGAACAGCAGACTGTACTGCACTCAGGCCTATGTACCGTAGCACCCTATACCAAGTTACCAGTCCTTATAAGAACTTTTGTGGACCAAGCAGGTTGTGTGTTAGTGTTTAGCAGACTGTGCGTCAGTCCCTATACCGCTGAAGGACTGCTGCAGTATAGGGCAGCGGTCAGCAGTAGTGCACGGCAACCCTATGTATTGTGGACCGATAGCGGTCCTTACAGAACAGCAGACTGTAACGCACTCAGGCCTATGTACCGTAGCACCCTATACCAAGTTACCAGTCCTTATAAGAACTTTTGTGGACCAAGCAGGTTGTGTGTTAGTGATTAGCAGACTGTACGTCAGTCCCTATACCAATGAAGGACTGCTGCAGTATAGGGCAGCGGTCAGCAGTAGTGCACGGCAACCCTATGTATTGTGGACCGATAGCGGTCCTTACAGAACAGCAGACTGTAACGCACTCAGGCCTATGTACCGTAGCACCCTATACCAAGTTACCAGTCCTTATAAGAACTTTTGTGGACCAAGCAGGTTGTGTGTTAGTGTTTAGCAGACTGTGCGTCAGTCCCTATACCGCTGAAGGACTGCTGCAGTATAGGGCAGCGGTCAGCAGTAGTGCACGTCAACCCTATGTATTGTGGACCGATAGCGGTCCTTACAGAACAGCAGACTGTAACGCACTCAGGCCTATGTACCGTAGCACCCTATACCAAGTTACCAGTCCTTATAAGAACTTTTGTGGACCAAGCAGGTTGTGTATTAGTGTTTAGCAGACTGTGCGTCAGTCCCTATACCGCTGAAGGACTGCTGCAGTATAGGGCAGCGGTCAGCAGTAGTGCACGGCAACCCTATCTATTGTGGACCGATAGCGGTCCTTACAGAACAGCAGACTGTACCGCACCCAAGCCTATGTACCGTAGCACCCTAGACAGACCAAGTTACCAGTCCTTATAAGAACTTTTGTGGAACAAGTGAGTTGTGAATGATTAGCAGACTGCAGCAGAAGGGCAGCAGTCAAGTATAATATTCTTTCTATATTTGGAAGAAAGAATATTATACGTGTACAAGCCTATTACCGTACCACTGATACCAGTCCTGAAAAGAACCTTTGTGGAACTAATAGTAACAGCAAGTCTTTAAAATTATCCTCACTGCCTGACACACTGCTTCCTGCCTGTCCCTATACAAATTGGCAAAAAAGAGTAGGCTGGAACGATTAGCTGGAACAGCTCTTTTGTGGACCTGATAGTAACAGCTAATGATGATGATGATGATGATGATGAAGAAAGACTAATCTGGCTGAGCTGTCCCTAAAATAGCAGCATACAGCGCTCTGTCCCTTTATCTAAACTGACAAAAGAAACTCAGGCTGCTGACCTAACACCTATACCAGTCCTGAAAAGAACTTTTGTGTACCAAATAGCTAGCGTTTTCTCTGTCCCTACTCCACACAGGATCCTTTCCCTACAGTGACAGAAGAAAGAATGTAAAATGGCCACCGGATCGGGTGTATTTATAGGTTAGGGGGAATGTCCAAGTGTCCATGAGCTGTCATGTCTCAATTGGTTGTCCTGTAACACATGATAAACGTGTCACGAAAGGTTAAAGTTCTTGTATACATTAAACACGTAAGTCCGCCGGGGCGAACGACGGAAAAAGGCGTTCGAACCCGCGGACGGCGAAAGTCGGAAATTCGCCGCGAAACGACCGCCGGGCGAACCGTTCGGCCATCACTACTCAGATGGACTGTGACAGGTACTCAGGTACTCGGGTACTCAGATGGGCTGTGACAGGTACTCGGGTACTCCGACGGGCCGGTGACAGGTACTCGGGTACTCTGACGGGCTGATGACAGGTACTCTGTTACTTCGACAGGCTGGTGATGACAGGTACTTTGATGGGTGGTGACAGGTACTTTGATGGGTGGTGACAGGTCCTCTTTATTGGGTGGGTAATCAGTGTGTGATTGGTGTACACTAGGCGGTAACAAGATGTTACCGCAATCTCCTCCTCACACACGATCAGTGTGTGAGGAGGAGAACCCGGTAACATCTCGTTACAGCGGTTTGTTTGCATTCTGTGACCGGCTGTGATTGGACACAGCCGGTCACGTGGTAAAGAGCCAATTTCATTGGCTCTTTACTGCAATCGGGGTTTGGCTGTGTCAGGGTGACAAGCCGCATCCCAGATCGTCGCTCTGCAGACGCCCTAGGTGCGTGCACGAGCGCTGTAACGGCACAGTACATGTGACCGGCTGTGATTGGACATGGCCCGGTCACATGTATCGGGGGGGGTGGATGGGGCTGGCAACCACACAGATCGGGGATGGGCTGTGTCTGAGGGACACACCTCATCCACAACCGCCACAATGCGGAACCCAGAGGGCCCGCAGGAGCGGCGAAATACAGAGGCCATCATATGACGTCCACCCAGGATGGGAGATCCCATCTGTGGCAGTCATATGACTATGGCGGGGTATTGAAGTGGTTAAATACCACCAAAAGAAAGCTCTATTTGTGTGAACAAAATTAGGAAAAGTTAATTTTGGGTACAGCATTGCATGACCGCGCAATTGTCATTGAAATTGCAAGAGCGCTGAGAGCTGAAAATTGTTCTGGGAAGGAAGGGGGTAAAAGTGCCCAGTATTGATGTGGTTAAAGCAATCTCCTGAGATGGCCAGAACTACCTCTAGAGGGAATCTATTCCACATTTTCACAGCTCTTACTGTGAAGAAACCTTTCCATATTTGGAGATGAATTTTTCTTTCCTAGACGTAAAGAGTGCCCCCTTGTCCTCTGTGATGACCTTAAAGTGAATTAACACCAAGTTCACTATATGGGCCACCTATGTATTTATACATGTTGATCCCCCTTGATCTCCTCTTCCCAAGAGAGAATACATTTTAGTTCCTATAATCTTTCCTCATAGCTGAGTTCCTCCATGCATCTTATCAGTTTGGTTGCCCTTCTCTGCACTTTCTCCAGTTCCCTGATATCCTTTTTGAGAACTGGGGCCCAAAACTGAACTGCATATTTCACATGATTTGTACAGGGGAAAAATTATATCTCTCGTTCTGGAGTCCATACCTCTCTAAATACAAGAAAGGACTTTGCTCACTTTGGAAACTGCAGCTTGGTATTGCATGCTATTATTAAGCTTATAATCTACCAAAACCCCCAGATCCTTCCCCAATATAGATTCCCCCAGTTGTACCCCCCTTAGTAGGTATGATGCATGCATATTCTTAGCCCCTAAGTGCATAACTTTACATTTGTCAATATTAAAACTCATTTGTCACATAGCTGCCCAATTAAACAGTGCATTGAGGTTGGCTTGTAAGTTGGAGACATCCGGTAAGGACGTTATTTCACTGCATTTTTAATCCCCAGAATCTATATAATTTATAAACATATTAAAATGTAAGAGTCCCAACACTTAACCCTTGGGGTACACCACTGATAGCCTTAGACCATTCAGAGTAAGAATGATTAACCACTACTCTTTTAACCAGTTATCTATCTATTTACAAACTGATCTTTCCAAGCCCGTAGACTTTACCTTACACATTAGCTGTGTGTGGGGAACTATGTCAAATGTTTTTGCAAAATCCAAGTATAACTGCATACCACATCCACAGCCAGCCCTCTGTCATAGGTTTTACTTAAACCCTCATAAAAAGAAACTAGGTTTGTTTGACAACTTCTGTTTTCATGAACCGATGCTGTCTGTTGCTTAAAATATTTTTTTTCCAGCAAGAACTCATCTATGTGTGTATTGTCTTGTAATAGGTTAATACATTTTTGCCCTTTAACCACTTACAGACCGGACCATTTTGCTGGTCAAAGACCAGACCACTTTTTGCGATTCGGCACTGCGTCGCTTTAACTGACAATTGTGCGGTCGTGCATTTTTGACACATTTTGGGGACCATTGTCATTTATACAGTAATCACTGCTATATAAATGCAGCGATTCCTGTGTAAATGACACTGGCAGTGAAGGGGTTAACCAGTGGGTGGCAGTGTAGGGGTTAAGTGTTCCTAGGAGTGTGTTACTAACTGTGGGGGGGTTGGGCTTTCATTTAGTGAACACTGATCTCTGCTCCAATCACATGGAGCAGAGATCAGCATCACTAGTTGCTAGGCAGAATGGAGAAATGCTGTTTACACAGCATTTCCTCCATTCAGCCGTCCCGTGAGACAATCGCGGGTATGCCCGTGGCGATCGAGTCTGCGGGTCACGCGACCGGACTCACGGGGGTCCCGACCAGCGCGGGAGCGTGCCGCCGCTGGCCCGCTCCCAATGGCAGGGCGACATTGAAGATTGGACGTACCTGTACGCCAATATGCCTGCCCGTGCCATTCTGTCGACGTACATTGGTGTGCGCTGGTCGGGAACCGGTTAATTGTCCCAGCAGTGCTCTTACTCCAGTCAATTTTCAGGTAGTTAAAATCCCCCATTATTATCACTGTCCCAGCCCTTGCAGCCCTTTCTATCTATGCAATGATCTCGGTCTGCAGCTCCTCTTTAACAATGGGAGGTCTATAACAAACTTAAACAATAAACTTTGTAGTACTTGATCCCCACTTTGAAGAAGAAAATGGGGGGAGCAGAACTACAACTGCTGAGGGAACTTCTTTTCTAGGAAAAGGATATATAAGGCCAAACCAAGATCTGCAGGGTACAAAGGGCTAGGTCTTTGCTGATTTCAAACAAAAGAAGTTACAGGATGAGAAATAAAAAAAATTCTGGCAAGGGGTTTACATTTATCGCACTAGGTGAGAACTAACACATGATAGATTGCAGAATATGGGGGAAGCTATGTACATGGCATGGCCAAGGAAAAGAGCATCACCCAATCTAGAGATAGGAATGTACCAAACTGATGAATATCAATGAATTAGAAATGCTTGGAAATCATTTCACAAAATTCTATAGAACAGTCATATAACTGGAGATATTTACTGACAGATACCTAAAGACTGTATGTGGAGAGAGAAACAAAGCATAAGGGAAGCACTACAAACAGGAGCAATGCAAACTTTTTTTTAGAACATAACGGGTGAATAGAGCCAGGTGTTTGAAAAGGTGAGAACAGAATGGCTTCTTAGCCCAGAAAACGGGCAATTTAGTAATCTACAACCCTGATTTTGGAAAAGAAGAGCATATTGGCGTTCAGGGCAGATGAAGATTGTAAGCCAGGAAGATATGTGTTATCATAATAAAGAGGAAACGAGATTTGCAGTAGTGGAAGAGGAGAGTCCCGGTAACTCTGAGTGGAAAAAACTGGGCACTGGCTTGCTTGAAAAAGTCCACCTGTATAACCTGAGTGAGATTATCATGGAGGAGCAACCAAGGGGTGCTAATGAGAGTATTTTCTTGAACATGGGACCAGATATAGACAAAAATGCCATAGGTAGCAGAATGTGCATAAGGATCAAGTCAGGAATATACCAAGAGAACCCCGGACAAGGTCTGGGGAAGAAGCCCAAGCAGGAAGCAGAATTAACCAAAAGGGAGAAGTATGAACATCAGCATTTGGCCAAATGCTTTAAACAATTACGCTCAGGAGCCTTGTAATCAATGGTCTCCAATGGTCTCCATATTTGAATGTTCAGGGTATGATTAAGAGTCTATTAAAATAGCACCACAGAATGTAAGGACTACATTGTTGCGTGAATAGATAGATTTCTTTTAAAGTGATTGTAAACCTTTTTTTTATTTAATAACACACTTTACTTACCTTACCAAAACCATTTCACTAAGAAGCTCTAATCCTCCACTTTCTTGATGCTTCTGCTGGCACTTTTGAGTCCTCCCACCAGCCAAGTACCCACCATAGCTACCTTGTGCGAGGCCCCAATTCCTCCTCAATGGCCTTGACTGATAGAAGCAGAAGCCAATGGCTTCCGCTGCTGTCTCTGAGCCTATCATGAGGGATAAAGCCACTGCTCTCATGCATATCGCTGGATCAAGATCAGGCTCAGTCAAGTATAAGTGGAGGCTGGGGGGGAGGGGAGCAGAAGCTGCACTCAGAAGGTTTTTTACCTTAATGCAGAAAAGGGATTAAGGTTAAAGAGAAACTTTCGCATTTAGAAACAATTTAAAGGTAAACATCTCTCATATAGTAGACATAGTCACAGGTGTGCTGGAAACATGTTTTAATGGCCTGCTAGGACATGCATCCCTAAACAGGCAAGGGTCACTGTATAGGATTTAGAAACTCATGATTATTCTTCCTAAAACGAAAGGGGAATGACCACCTCTCGTGACTGCTAAGGTGCAAGGAGGTATAGGGAAACTGCTTTTTTTTTGAAGCAGCAAGTAGAAAAGAGTAATAGAAATAAAATGAGAAAGGACAGAGATAGATTTTCCTTGTGCAATTCTCAAAAAGACAGAGTGAAATAAAATGGCAAGAAGTCTCTATTCTAAGCTGGAAATGTCAGTAGATATTCTACTACCTCCAGGGATGGACTTGATGATGTAATTGTGGATATTGGGGTAGGAACCCCCTTCCTTCTGTATTCACCTCACTGTGTTCCTCAAGGTATTTTCCAAAGAGCTTATCTTCAAAGGGCATATGCAAAAGGCACCTTTCCCCAGCATGGTCAGCCATCCAAAACCTAAACCATAAAATTCTGTGTATGTGAACATAAGATAATGACATTCTGCAGATTTGAGGGAAGGAGATGGAAACTTGTATAAAAAATAGGACTCCACTCTAGTTCAACATAGTCTGGGCAGCAGATAAAGTGGTAATAACTGATTGCAGGTATAGACCTGCCAGAGAAAAGAATCACTTCAAAAGAGTCTAAACACACACATCGACTGAATCCTAAATGAGAAAATGCCCTCAAAAAAAGAGATAGATTGATTATTTAGTACAAGAATGGGAACAGTCATTTTTTTAAAAAAATCTTCCATAAGGTACAAAGCAGTAAATATTCCATGAGGGGGATAACCTCACAGTGACTTGCTCCCCTTTTTATCCAAACTACTCGAACATCTGGTCTACAACCGACTGAGTGTCCACCTCGCTAATAATAGCCTTTTGATCCCCTTCAGTCTGGATTTCGTCCTCAACACTCCACAGAAACTGCTCTCCTAAAACTAACAAACGATCTACTAATGGCCAAAACCAATGGACATTATTCTGTACTCCTCCTCCTGGACCTCTCTGCTGCCTTTGATACGGTTGACCACCCCCTCCTTCTCAAAAAACTCCACACCTTTGGTCTCCGTGACCTTACTCTACGATGGTTCCCTTCCTACTTATCCAACCGCACCTTTAGCGTTTCTTACAACTCTACTTCCTCCTCTCCTCTTCCTTTCTCTGTTGGGGTCCCCCAAGGTTCTGTTCTTGGACCACTCCTATTTTCAATCTATACCTCCTCCCTGGGTCAACTGATAGCCTCCCACGGCTTCCAATACCACCTCTATGCTGACGACACCCAAATCTATTTCTCTACCCCTCAGCTCACTCCCTCTGTCTCCTCACGTATCACTAATTTACTATCAGATATATCAGTCTGGATGTCACATCACTTCCTCAAAATCAATCTATCCAAAACCGAACTTATAATTTCTTCTCCCCCATATGCCCCTTCCCCTGATCTCACTGTCAAAATTGATGGCACAACCATAAGCCCATCCCCTCACGCCAAGGTTCTAGGTGTAGTCCTGGACTCTGAACTCTCCTTTAAGCAACACATCCAATCACTGTCCAAATCCTGCCGCCTCAACCTCCGCAACATCTCCAAAATACGCCCCTTTCTAACCAATGAGACAACAAAGCTCTTAATTCACTCACTGGTCATCTCCCGCCTCGACTACTGCAACTCCCTTCTCATTGGCTTACCTCTACATAGTCTATCACCTCTTCAATCCATTATGAATGCCGCTTCCACACTCATCCACCTTACCAATCGCTCGGTGTCTGCTACTCCTCTCTGTCAATCCCTCCACTGGCTTCCACTCAGCCAAATAATTAAATTCAAAATACTAACAACTACATACAAAGCCATCCACAACTCTGCTCCCAGCTACATCACTAGCTTAGTCTCTAAATACCAACCTACTTGTCCTCTTCGTTCCTCTCAAGACCTCCTGCTCTCTAGCTCCCTCATCACCTCCTCCCATACTCGCCTCCAGGACTTTTCCAAAGCCTCTCCAATCCTATGGAATGCCCTACCCCAATCTGTCCGCCTATCTCCTACTTTATTAGCTTTTAGACGATCCCTGAAAACACTTCTCTTCAGAGAAGCCTACCCCACCCACACCTAGCTGTATTTTCATTTTCCCCATCAGCTCACCCCCCCACAGTCAATACCTTTTTGTTTCAACTTGACCCTCCTTTCTAGATTGTAAGCTCTAATGAGCAGGGCCCTCTGATCCCTCCTGTATTGATTTGTATTGTAAGTGTACTGTCTGCCCTCATATTGTAAAGCGCTGCGCAAACTGTTGGCGCTATATAAATCCTGAATAATAATAATAATAATAATGATAATTTCAGTCTCTAAATAGAGCTAAATCAGCTTGGTCAAGCACTGTGGTGGGGTACAAAGCCAATGCATAGTGACATCATCATTCAGGAAGGGGAGAATCTATATGCAATTAGCAGCAGAAGAGTGACTTTTGTACTTCCCCTATGCACGTCAAAGCAATTCAAACCTTAGTACAGAGGAATGCATTATTTCTTCTGGTTGCTTTTAGTTGTTCCATGCTTTTAATAAATTGTGTTTTAATAAATTGTGTTACACTATTTTGACTTTACTCTTTGCCTGGCTCATTTCAATAAGGATACAACTTTGCAAGAGAGCTTCCTGATGACAGCCTTTCCAATTGTCTAAAACGTGCTGAGACTTGATCACGTAATTGCTTCACCAGATCTGCCCAAAAAACTATCACAGGGGACCGAGCCTTACCGTAACTTAGCGGTGTCCAAAGGATATTGGCCGGATTATCCCCTTTTAAGACATATGCTGATTACACCAGGTGCCAGGCACAGGCACCATAACATGTGAGCAGGGCTGGTGCAAGGATTTTTGACACCCTAGGCGAAACCTAATTTTGCCGCCCCCCCCCCCCCCCGCTCCACCCCTGACTTCACCCCTTTGTCCTGCCCATGTATACCCCACCTTTTTAATGAAGCACCCATCAAATGCAGCCCACCAGTGCCCATCAAATGCAGCCTCAGCAGCGCCCATCAATGCCACCTCACCAGCGCCCATCAATGCAGCCTCACCAGCGCTCATCAAAGCAGCCTCACCAGTGCCCATCAATGCAGCCTCGCCAGCACCCATCAATGCAACCTCGCCAGCACCCATCACTGCAGCCTCGCCAGCGCCCATCAATGCAGCCTCGCCAGCGCCCATCAATGCAGCCTCGCCAGCGCCCATCAATGCAGCCTCGCCAGCGCCCATCAATGCAGCCTCGCCAGCGCCCATCAATGCAGCCTCGCCAGCGCCCATCAAAGCAGCCTCACCAGCGCTCATCAAAGCAGCCTCACCAGCGCCCATCAATGCAGCCTCACCAGCGCCCATCAATGCAGCCTCACCAGCACCAATCAATGCAGCCTCACCAGCGCCCATCAATGTAGCCTCACCAGTGCACATCAATGCAGCCTACTTGTGCCCATCAATGAATGTTTGCTTGCTTCCATTCATTCAGGAGTTGGGACACAGACACAGTCCTCCGCCGCCACTGCGCCTCCAACGCTATGTACGAACTGAGCGGTGGCTGCCTGCTGATGCTGAGACTTAGTTGCTTGTTGCAAAGAGAACAGAGTAGTAACACCAGTGGCCAGGCGCCCCTAGGCAGCAGTGCGCACTAGGCGGCTTCCTAGTTTGCCTAGTGGTAGCACTGGCCCTGATGGGCAGACTGGTTGTACAGAATTTGAAAGATCAACTGACTTCAGTACAACCAGCGTGTCTTTTTTTTTTTTGACGATCACTGCTGGCTGCTATAGCTGCCAGCAGTGATCACTGTATTCTGATGGCTCGGAAACCTTCACCTAAGAGCACACACCCACACACGGCTCTTACGGAAGCTTGATAAATCAAATGCCAGGCTTCCCTAGCATTACACCTGTGCAGCTGCGACTAAGTCTGGGCACAAGCCAGCACAGGCTCCTAGAGATGCAGCATGGTGCCTAGTAACAGGAGAGCTGGGATATGACGTTATTTACATCGTATCCCTGCCACTCCTAAACCTGCTTCACTGCTGCACCAGGCCCACAGTGCCCTTAATCTGACCCTGGGGACTGGTGCACTGGCCTTTACAGAGAGAGAGAGACTTCTCAACATTGCTTCCACAGAGAAAATGCAATATGGAGCAATCTCTCTCTCTCTGTGCGGGCAATGTGAAGCGATTTCTCTCTCTCTGTGCGGGCAATGTGAAGCGATTTCTCTCTCTCTGTGTGGGCAATGTAAAGCGATTTCTCTCTTTCGATGTGCTTGCAATGTGGAGCGATTTCTCTCTCTGTGCGGGAAATGTGAAGCGATTTCTCTCTCTGTGTGGGCAATGTAAAGCGATTTCTCTCTCTCTGTGCGGGCAATGTAAAGCGATTTCTCTCTCTCTGTGCGGGCAATGTAAAGCGATTTCTCTCTCTCTGTGCGGGCAATGTAAAGCGATTTCTCTCTCTCTGTGCGGGCAATGTAAAGCGATTTCTCTCTCTCTGTGCGGGCAATGTGAAGCGATTTCTCTCTCTCTGTGCGGGCAATGTGAAGCGATTTCTCTCTCTCTGTGCGGGCAATGTGAAGCGATTTCTCTCTCTCTGTGCGGGCAATGTGAAGCGATTTCTCTCTCTCTGTGTGGGCAATGTAAAGCGATTTCTCTCTCTGTGTGGGCAATGTAAAGCGATTTCTCTCTTTCGATGTGCTTGCAATGTGGAGCGATTTCTCTCTCTGTGCGGGAAATGTGAAGCGATTTCTCTCTCTGTGTGGGCAATGTAAAGCGATTTCTCTCTCTCTGTGCGGGCAATGTAAAGCGATTTCTCTCTCTCTGTGCGGGCAATGTAAAGCGATTTCTCTCTCTCTGTGCGGGCAATGTAAAGCGATTTCTCTCTCTCTGTGCGGGCAATGTGAAGCGATTTCTCTCTCTCTGTGCGGGCAATGTGAAGCGATTTCTCTCTCTCTGTGTGGGCAATGTAAAGCGATTTCTCTCTCTCTGTGCGGGCAATGTAAAGCGATTTCTCTCTTTCGATGTGCTTGCAATGTGGAGCGATTTCTCTCTCTGTGCGGGCAATGTGAAGCGATTTCTCTCTCTGTGCGGGCAATGTGAAGCGATTTCGCTCTCTGTGCGGGCAATGTGGAGCTAATTTGGTAGTTAAATGGGCCACTTGACTGGACTTGCCCCCCAGGCCTAAGGCTGCCAGCCCCCCCCCTGCCACCAGCGCCCATCAATGCAGCCTCACCAGCGCTCATCAATGCGACCTCACCAGCAACCATCAATGCCGTCTCACCAGCGCCCATCAATACCGCTTTACTAGTGCCCATCAATACCGCTTTACCAGTGCCCATCAATGCCACCTCACCAGTGCCCATCAATATTGCTTCACCAGTACTCAAGTGTTCAACAATGCCACCTCACCAGCGGCCACTAATGCCCATGAATACTGCTTCACCAGCGCTCAACAATTCCGCCTCACCAGCGCCCATCAATGCCACTTCACCAGCGCCCATAAATTACAGACTTGGGGGGACATTTGGCAGATCAGTCAACAGTCAATATAATAGATATATATACACTCACATTTTAAAATGACATTTCATGGTCATCACATTCACATAGTGTCATTCACATTAAGGCCCCTTTCACACTGGGGCGGTGCTGGCGTCAGCGGCAAAGCGCCGCTATTTTTAGCAGCGCTTTACTGTTGTTTTAGCGGCGGGCTGCAGCCGCTAGCAGGCAGTTTTAACCCCCGCTAGCGGCCGAAAAAGGGTTAAAACCACCCACAAAGCGCTGCTGCAGTGGCGCTTTGCCGGCGGTATAGCCGTGCTGCCCCACTGATTTCAATGGGTAGGAGCGGTGAATACGCCGCTCCTTCACCGCTCCAAAGATGTGGCTAGCAGGACTTTTTTCACTGTCCTGCCAGCGCACCGCTCCAGTGTGAAAGCCCTCCGGCTTTCACACTGGAGTGAAAGGGCCCGTTTTTTTCAGGCGCTACACAGGCGCTATTTTTAGCACTGTAGCGCCTGAAAAACGCCCCAGTGTGAAAGGGGCCTAACTGAGAGAGAAAGCAACAGTTTTTTACTTACCTCACGGTCACACCAGTAACGCCTGTTGCTGGCACTAACTCTACTGTATTTGCCAGCCTGTGTACCTGCCTCCTGTGGTGCCTCTTCTCTTCCTGTTCCAGGCTGCACGTACCTGACCCGAAGTATCCCATGATGATGCATGCTGCATCCATCCTCCATCCATCCTTCGTTCCAGGAGAGCCTGGGGGCGGGGCCAGGGGCTCTGTGCTATCAAATGGCATGTGTCATGTCACAGAGAGCAGAGGGGTGGAGGGGGGAGGGGGCGGCTGCTACTGTGCCTGTGTGTCAGCCTCATAACTAATTTCACAGACCGTCAGACTGAGAGGGGGGGAGAGGGCGGCTCTGCAGTGCCTGCCTGTGTGTCACAACAATTTCACATACATTCGGACTGAAGTGAAGGGGGGAGCGGCTGCTGCTGTGTGTGTCATCATCATGATGACTAATGTCACAGAGGACTGAGTCTGACAGAGAGCGGAGGGGAAGAGGAGGGGAGGCTGCTGCCTTTGACACTGAGAGGCGGTGCGGTGCCCTGTAGGTTACTGAACAGTGACTGGACATATGATCGTTACTGGCTCACTGCGTGAGCGAGGTGATAGCAGATGAGAGGAGGATTACTGGAAAGCCAGAGCGGGGCGGGGGGAGGGCGGATGGCGCTGCTGCTTGACATAGCACTGACGGTAGTAGTTGTTGCAAGGACAGTATGCAGCCAAAAATAACCAGCGGCCGGGCGCCCTAGGCGGCAGTGCGCCCTAGGCGGTTGCCTAGTCCGCCTAGTGGTAGCGCCGGCCCTGCATGTGAGTGCACCCATCTTTATTATACTGGAATTTTTAACAAATACAGTTTTATGCTATGGGCGTCCCCCTCTGTCATTTTTATTCCCCATCCATGGAGGATATTTTGCAGTGCAGCTGACCTTAAAAGATACCATCTAGGGGTGTTTTCCCCACAAAGCGCAAGTGACCACTCTACAGATAGGTGGTCAACATCCAGGGTGAATTTACATCCAATGGGGGGCACTCTGACTGAAGTGGATCAACGATTTTACAATTTTACATTGGCGTACGATCACTTATTTCACTATTATGGAACTTTTTTATAAGAATTGAATTTTTTTTACACATCATCTGATATGATTTACTAATTTGCACTAGCTAGGAGTGGTGTTTGTTTAATTATTTTCATATTGCAATAAAGCTAGTCAGCTCACAATCACACTGCTCCTGGCATTTATTTGCTTTATTAAATATTTAATCACTTGTTCCTTTGGCGCAAAGTTATTTTTTGTTATACAACTTTGCTAGAGCCTGTGATGGGGATGACCAGCTTAATCACAAATTAATCACTGCTAGACTAGACTTTTCAATTAACGTGTCAACTCCTTCTGGTGAATGTGGTTTTCATTGGAACTGTAGTTCTGGTTATAAATTTTGTTTGTGGAAGGAACAAGAGACCATCTTTATGCTTTAGGATTATTCACAATCTTGAAGATTTGTGGTTTGAACTTTTCATTTCTTGAACTTTTTTCACTTTAGTGAACGTTTCCACTGTGTAGAAGGAACACTAATTACAGTATCTTGCAAATTTGAATTAGCACATACTTGTTTGCCTATTTGCACATTTTATGTTTTGTTTTTGTGCATGGATAGATTCTACTTGCACTATTGTTAGTGATATTTAGAACTTTTATTAGTTTTGATTCAGATGAAGCAATTTTGTTTGATAGGGTAGAGAAATATAAGCCTGTGGAAACCCTGGATGGATCATTACCTCCCTGTTGATTTTGACAATTCACTACTATCTTACTGACTTTTGCCAATATTGCTAATCAGAGCCCCCCTCAGGGCTCTCCACATGCCCTTCACCTTTCCCTCCCCTTGGGACTGGCCATAATCCTTTCTTACCTTACTGATTCTCTCTTTTCTCTCCCCTATTTTCTGTTTCCCACTCCATTCTCTCTCTCTTACAACTTTCTTATTCTCACTAGTTTTTATTTACTGGGGACATATCTCACTAGCATAGGCTCGCCAGCATGTATATATTCAGCAGGATACCATCTGTGACTACTCTACAAGACCCAAGGTCCTACATAAGTGTTGTAATCACTTCCCCTTTTCTCCTGTTTTAATCATCAGAGACCCTAGTATCCTCATTTTTGCTTCGCACTAGGTTGGCTCTCTGTTGAGCTTTAATTTGTGAGAGGTTATGCAGGGATCCTGCTACCATACTTATTTATAAGACCCCTTTCACACTGGGGCACTTTGCAGGCACTAAAGTGCTAAAAATAGTGCCTGCAAAGCTCCCTGAAACAGCTGCTGCTGTCTCTCCAATGTGAAAGCCCAAGGGCTTTCACACTGGAGTGGTGTGCTGGCAAGATGCCAAAAAAAGTCCTGCTAGCAGCATCTTTGGTGCGGTGAAGGAGCAGTGTATACACTGCTCCTTCACTGCTCCTGCCCATTGAAATGATTGGGGCAGTGCGGCTATACCGCTGGCATAGTGCTGCTGTAGCGGCACTGCTGCAGCGACGCTTTGTGGGCGGTTTTAACCCTTTTTCGGTTGCTAGCAGGGGTTAAGACTGCTCGCTAGAGGCCGAATAGCACCACTAAAACTACGGTAAACCCTAAAATAGTGCCGTTTTACTGCTGACGCCGCTCCCATCCCAGTGTGAAAGGGGCCTAATTATGCTACTCTGTTACCTATAGCTTTTTTGCATCTGTAAGAAGTAAGATGTTGTATGATCCTTGTGAATGTATCCCCTTGCGAACCTTATTTCTATAAGGGCTGCGTCCCTGTCATTGCATCGTATTATTTTATATCCTGTCTTACCCTATCTATCAATGGGAATCTTCCCTCTTGTTCCTTACCTATGTATACTTATTCTATTTTTCAATAAAATGTTTGAACAAGAATGTTTATTAGCTTGAATTTGTACATTAGTTATTTTTATAGCTCTAAGCACAGGGTGATATACATTCTCTGCTATTCATATAGTAGTCAGTGACTGTTTTGGCCTTGAAGGCACTTTATTGTTAATATACATTTTAAATATTTGTACATTAAATATATTTATAGCACCAAGCATTGTGTCATACAGATTTATTATGGGAGTATGTGGAGGCTAAGCAGAGCTAAATGTATCTAGTCGGAGATTAGAATGCACTGTCTTATTCAGGGGTCTCAAACTGGTGGCCCTCCAGCTGTTGCAAGACTACAAGTCCCATCATGCCTCTGCCTGTGGGAGTCATGCTTGCAACTGTCAGCCTTTCAATGCCTCATGGGACTTGTAGTTTTACAACAGTCTTACCTTGTCTATGTCGCTAGTCCTGTCCAGGGCCAGGCTTCACCTATTATGGTGGGCATACCCCTGAATGACTAAGCCTGTTTCTGACATTTGTTGCTTGCAAGTTAAAATCTGTATTATCTATTTTTGCTATGAAATTACTTAGAACCCCCAAACGGGACAGGGACGCTATAAAAAAATTATTTTCTTATTTATTTTATTTTATTTTTAAATTTTTTTTACATTGACACTTAAAAAAAATGTCAATGTGAATACTTTTATTGCTTTTACAAGGAATGTAAACATCCCTTGTGATAGTAATAAGTGGTGACAGGTACTCTTTATGGGGGAATTGGGGGTCCAAATCCCTCTTTTGCACTTCAAAGTATTCAGATCACCAAAAATGGCGATTCTGAATACTGTCTTTTTTTTTTAAACGGCACCATTGGCAGCCGAGTAAACTGGAAGTGACGTTGTGACGTTGCTTCTGTGTTTACAGAAAGAAGACTGGAACAAAGCCGGAAACAGCTTTGATCCAGTCATATTCTGGCCGGCGGAAGTGCAGAATCATGTTTAGGGTCTCCTGGTGGGACGGGAGGCCTGGGAAGAGCAGAGAAAGGTGGCAGGAGGGGTGGATGACCTCTCTAGCTCCTCCAGTATAACAGCTGAACGGCTTTTAGCCGCATCCGTTGTTATCCCTGAGGAGCCAATCGGCATCATCTGCCGGGAGTTAAAGGAGCAATATACAAAAAAAATATTTCTTAACCACTTTCAGACCGGACCATTTTGCTGGTAAATGACCAGAGGTCTTTTTACACTTTGGCACTGCGCTGCTTTAACTGGTAATTGCGCGGTCATGCAATGTTGTACCCAAACAAAATTTGCGTCCTTTTCTTCCCACAAATAGAGCTTTCTTTTGATGGTATTTGATTGCCTCTGCGATTTTTATTTTTTGCGATATAAACGTAAAAAGACCGCAAATTTTGAAAAAAAATGATATTTTCTACTTTTTGTTATTAGAAAAATCCAATAAACTCAATTTTAGTCATACATTTAGGCCAAAATGTATTCAGCCACATGTCTTTGGTAAAAAAAAGTCAATAATTGTATATTTATTGGTTTGCGCAAAAGTTGTCACATCTACAAACTAAGGTACGTTTTCTGGAATTTACGCAGCTTTTAGTTTACGACTGCCTATCTCATTTCTTGAGGTGCTAAAATGGCAGGGCAGTACAAAACCCCCCCAAATGACCCCATTTTGGAAAGTAGACCCCCTAAGGAAATTGATAAGAGGCATGTTGAGCCCATTGAATATTTTATTTTTTTGCCTCAAGCGATTGAATAATGACAAAAAAAAAATTTTTTTTTTTTTTTTACACAAAGTTGTCACTAAATGATATATTGCTCACACATGCTATGGGCGTATGTGAAATGACACCCCAAAATAAATTCTGCTGCTTCTCCTGAGTACGGGGATACCACATATGTGGGACTTTTTGGGAGCCTAGCCGCGTACGGGGCCCCGAAAACCAAGCACCGCCTTCAGGCTTTCTAAGGGCGTAAATTTTTGAGTTCACTTCTCACTACCTATTACAGTTTTGAAGGCCATAAAATGCCAAGATGGCACAAAACCCCCACAAATGACCCCATTTTAGAAAGTAGACACCCCAAGCTATTTGCTGAGAGGCATGTTGAGTTCATGGAATATTTTATATTTTGCCACAAGTTGCGGGAAAATTACAAACTTTTTTTTTTTTTTTTTTTTTTCACAAAGTTGTCACTAAATGATATATTGCTCACACATGCCATGGGCATATGTGAAATGACACCCCAAAATAAATTCTGCTGCTTCTCCTGAGTACGGGGATACCACATATGTGGGACTTTTTGGGAGCCTAGCCGCGTACGGGGCCCCGAAAACCAAGCACCGCCTTCAGGCTTTCTAAGGGCGTAAATATTTGACTTCACTCCTCACTACCTATTACAGTTTTGAAGGCCATAAAATGCCAAGATGGCACAAAACCCCCACAAATGACCCCATTTTAGAAAGTAGACACCCCAAGCTATTTGCTGAGAGGCATGTTGAGTCCATGGAATATTTTATATTTTGCCACAAGTTGCGGGAAAATTACAAACTTTTTTTTTTTTTTTTCACAAAGTTGTCACTAAATGATATATTGCTCACGCATGCCATGGGCATATGTAAAATGACACCCCAAAATAAATTCTGCTGCTTCTCCTGAGTACGGGGATACCACATATGTGGGACTTTTTGGGAGCCTAGCCGCGTACGGGGCCCCGAAAACCAAGCACCGCCTTCAGGCTTTCTAAGGGCGTTACAGTTTTGAAGGCCATAAAATGCCAAGATGGCACAAACCCCCCCCAAATGACCCCATTTTGGAAAGTAGACACCCCTAAATTTAGGGGTACACTAGTGAGACTAGGTAATAAATGGCGGGTGCCCTGAAACTATAAAAAAATAACTAACCAACCAGCGTCACCTGTAACAGTTATATGGTGATCACTGGTGAAAGGGTTAACTAGGGGGCAATCAGGGGGCTTTATGCGGTAGTATATGGGGGTCCCTGGCGCTATAAAAAGCTGCGGCGAACCTAAATACCTACCTGCCTAACTAGCGTCACCTGTGACACTAATACAGCGATCAGAAAAACGATCGCTTATTAGGCTGGGTTCACACTGGAGCGATGCGGGAACGCCACGAATGCGCGGCGGGTTCCCGCATCGCATGCCTCCCGGCGGCAGTTCACACTGCCCTATGCGAACTGCTGGGAGTGTCAGTGAAATGTTACTGACACCCCCAGATCAGTTCGCATATCGCAGTGCGATCTGCAAACTCGGATCGCATGGTGTGAACACCCATGCGATCCGATTCTGCTGCGGGCCAAAAAAAGGGTCCCGTGCGAATTTGCGGCGGGTGCGGCGGGTGTGGCGGGTGCGGCGAATGGCTGAACTCGAATCGCACAGAGATCGGATGTGATTTGCACTGCAGTGCGGTGCGAATCACATCCATTCTCAAACCGCTGCAATCTGAACCCAGCCTTAGTGACACTGGCGACGGGGGGTGATCACGGGGTTAAACCTTTATTGGGGGGGTTAGGGGGGTACCTTAGAACTAAAGGGGGCTAACCCTAACTGCCCTAACAGTTATTAGTCACAAATGACACCCGCCGGGTGATCAGGGGGTTAAACCTTTATTAGGTAATAAATGGCGGGTGCCCTGAAACTATAAAAAAATAACTAACCAACCAGCGTCACCTGTAACAGTTATATGGTGATCACTGGTGAAAGGGTTAACTAGGGGGCAATCAGGGGGCTTTATGCGGTAGTATATGGGGGTCCCTGGCGCTATAAAAAGCTGCGGCGAACCTAAATACCTACCTGCCTAACTAGCGTCACCTGTGACACTAATACGGCGATCAGAAAAATGATCGCTTATTAGGCTGGGTTCACACTGGAGCGATGCGGAAACGCCGCGAATCCGCGGCGGGTTCCCGCATCGCATGCCTCCCGGCGGCAGTTCACACTGCCCTATGCGAACTGCTGGGAGTGTCAGTGAAATGTTACTGACACCCCCAGATCAGTTCGCATATCGCAGTGCGATCTGCAAACTCGGATCGCATGGTGTGAACACCCATGCGATCCGATTCTGCTGCGGGCCAAAAAAAGGGTCCCGTGCGAATTTGCGGCGGGTGCGGCGGGTGTGGCGGGTGCGGCGGGTGCGGCGAATGGCTGAACTCGAATCGCACAGAGATCGGATGTGATTTGCACTGCAGTGCGGTGCGAATCACATTCGTTCTCATAAACCGCTGCAATGTGAACCCAGCCTTAGTGACACTGGCGACGGGGGGTGATCACGGGGTTAAACCTTTATTGGGGGGGTTAGGGGGGTACATTAGAACTAAAGGGGGCTAACTCTAACTGCCCTAACAGTTATTACAGTCACAAATGACACCAATGCAAAAAAAAAAAAAAAAAAAAAAAAATGACATTGGTGTCACTGTGACTGGGGGGCAGGGGTAATTGGGGGGGTGATCGGGGGGTAAAGGGGGGGTGTGAGTGTGCCTGGCATGTTCTACTGTGTGTGTAGAGTGTTGGTGCAACTCACCGATCCGCTCTCCTCCGTGTCGGAACGGAAAATACCGACACGGAGGACAGAATACATCACTTCCTCTCCTGTGTTTACATTACAGGAGAGGAAGTGATGTCACGGGGGATTTCCATTCGTCGAGAGCGATCGCGAGGGGGTGGCCATGAATGAATGGCCGCCCCCTCATCCCGGATCGCTCTCGAAGAAATGCCGACCGCCGCAGGCACCGGGGGGGGGCCCGATCGGGCCCCCCACCCGCGGGCAGGCAGGGACTTATATATACGCCCATATGCCTGCCCGTGCCATTCTGCCGACGTATATCGTCGTGCGGCGGTCGGCAAGTGGTTAAACTCAAAACTTAGCACTGGGAAACACTTTTTGAAACATAAATAGTGCATTTTATATACAACCCATATAGCCCAAAACGAGGGACAGATGAGAAGGAAAGAGAGACAGAGGGACTTTGTTCCAAATCAGGAACAGTTGAGTGCTATATTTTTTGTGGCCCCTAGACCAAAACAAGCATTTAATCCTTTCAGTGCAGGCCAGCCCCATTGCAAGGGAGAATTTTTCCTATTTCCTTGGAGTTTAGCCTTAAATTATATAATATGGGGGGAATTCAATAAGGCTGCTGTGCCACCTATCTGTCATTAATCTCTCTAGTTAATGTATTATGCCAAATTAATGACACATTTGCAACACTTTTGGTTCTGACAATGACTCATGCACCAAATTCAGATAATTCTAAAATGTGCCGATTTTCTATTTTGTCACATTGAATGCGCTAAATGTAAAAGTGACGCTAATTAGGACCTACTCTTTTTTGATGTACAGAGAGAAAAACTGGCTCAGACAGCTGTTGCCAAAGTGTCTCTCATGAGTTCTAAAAGTGGTGCAGCATAAGCCAAATTCAATTACAAGTTCTAGATAGGTACTGTAGATGAATTTGGCACTTTCTTCATCACTTTTAGAATGAATGTGAGACATTTCTGCAAAATCTGCCTGCGCCAGTCTTTATGAATTCCAGGGTATAACTTTTTACTTGATAATTTTAATACCTAGGGAAATAATAATGTTCATTTTGCTCCTAATAACAATAGATCCACAAAATTCTCACTGAAGAAACGATTCAGAAAAAAAAGTTGAACACAATTATTTCAGTGAAGGAGGAAACAGAGGAACAATCCTTCTTTATAGTGTGAATAACAAACAGTGTAAAGTTTTTTTGTTCCATATTTCAATCTTCTTTAATCTCTCTGGCGTTTTTCCCAAGTGTGGCTCAGGGTTACATTTCAGTACCATTAGCGGTAACCCCGAGCCATACTCGGGATTGCACTGCAGAATCCTGGTGACGGTTACTTACCTTGTTCCCAGGATTCTGTGATGTCCCCCCGCTGTGTCCATGGGCTCTGTCCTCTGCCCAATGCCTCTGTGTGCCGGGCTCTGTTCCCTGCAAGCGTCGCGACGCACGGGGGCAGAGCCCGGCGGCAAATTCCAAAAATAGAAAATTCAGAACACATACAGTATACTGTAATCTTACAGATTACTTTGCTGTATGAAATCATTTCACATCCCTTTTGTCCCTTGTGCTTTGTCCAGTGCCCTGCATGCAGTTTTATATTTTATATACTGTTCTTTCTGCCTGGAAACTTGAGATTGTCCATGGCAACCAAAAAGTGTCCCTTTAAGTTAGTGGTTTTAAACCAGCTAGAAAACAGCGATAGTAAATTAGAACACTTGCAGAATTGAGCAATAGTAAATGATGGGGGAATTTTATTATTATTATATTATTATTTTTTATAATTATTTATAGATACAGTATTTATTATATTATAATTTATGATTTTGTGTTTCAAACTTTATCATACCTGGGATATCTACTAGACTCGACAGACTAGACAGATTTAAGGGTGTTATTGCTAAGAATTACAGGCCTACAATATAAGATGACAAATTTTTATGTAAAACAATTGTACCGCTTTGAGACGCAAAAATCTGTAATCGTACCGCCAAGGTGGTTACTAAGTTAGTATAACATGAACCCTCAAATGGATAACTCATGCAGTGTTAATTTTCCTGAAAATGGGCCAACATGAAAATAAAGTTATACAAGACAAGAAAGAGAAAAAAAATGAAAGACATGCAGAGGAGTCCAAATCCTAGAAACTATGCAAGTTACAATTACATTAGAGGTAGAAAGGCTTTGAGATTGATTTAGTTAAAGAGCGATTTTCACATTAGCCTGTGTTCATTTAAATACTCAGTCAGGGCTTAAAAAAAAAAACAGGAATGTCTTCTAAATTTGAGCATTAAAAGTGAACGCAGGCAAGGGTGAAAACTTCTTCATCTGTAAATCTTGTCAGCCCTGCAGTTTTAATTTTCACTGACATGGCAAGCGTTGTCAAGGCACTCCCTCTTGTGGCAAATATCTGTATGACAGTGACTAAATATTTTCTTCAAGGACAGCAAACCCTGACATTGAAATCTAAGCAGTAAAGTATGGTAAAACTATATATTTAGAATAGTCATGTGGGGATTAGTTATTACATGTTAGATTTTATATTAAAAAAAATAACAAATTTTTTTTTTTTGTAAACTTATTCTCAAAATCTGCAGTACAACAAAGGGATAGCGTTAAATAAATACTATAGGAATAGTACTTAGCGTAACATGTATTACTGAATATATAATACAAAATAGTAGATAATATACTAAAAGGGAAAGACAGCAGATATACATGTAGAACTTATGTAGGGAGGTTTGTTTCATCTCTGTGTATTATCTGAGGCTGTTCACTTCACTGGGTATATAAGAGGGTTTATATCCACTTTAAGAATAAATAATTGAATGGATTTTTTTTTAAACCTGAGTTTAGTGTCCCTTTAAAGCAACTGTAGATACACCCAATAATTCTGTTATGTCTTCATAAAAAACATTAAATATTTGTAATGCAACTAGTATAAGTGTCAGAAGTTGGTATCACTCTCGTATCATACTCTTTATAGTAGAACTCAGACTATGAGAGGAAAGCCAGGTCTTGGGGCAGATGTATAGCATGAACATACACTGACAAAAAGAAATGTTGCTTAAAACAGTTTTCATATATTTATTTCTGGCTTTTAAACTGGAGTTTAGCGTTAATCAATGCATTTTCTGTAAGTTCTGAGGGTACCTGCTCTGTGATGAATTGTATATAGGCAACTATATTCTTTGTTGTCATGTCCATATTTGGTCAATGATGTTACCTAGAATTTCCCACCCTTTGTTTACATTCATCAACCCACATGCTTTTTCTTTCAGTGGATGTTGTTTTGCCCCCTACCTGCAAGCTGGGTTTTACCCCTTAACTTTGTTTTGTTTGGCCTTCTTTTCTGTCTCTGGAAAACAGATCTGGGGTTGCTTTACTTGTGCAAGCGAACCACAGGACTTAGTCCCATTTGGCTCCTGTGTGAAGGGGGTTTCTTGTGATCTGGTTCAGCTGTCTGCTGGTGGCCACCTCTGAGCCTTGGGTCACTGACATGTTTTTTTTTTTGCTCCTTCCTTGCTAAATATGGCTCAGATATACTGGACTTTTCTAGTTTGGGCAGAGTAACATTGTGGGTCTATTATTATATGTATCTAAAACAAATAAATCTTGCGAGCTACCATATGTAAATATGTAACACCTCCTCTCAGAATAGCTGCTAGCACTGATCATATCCCATCCGACTGTGCAAAAGCAAAAGCAATACTTCTAAAGAAAAAAAATGCTGAAATGTTGAACTAGTGTGTCTCTCCATTCTGAGACAGATCAGCTGTCTCCTGCACCCTCCCCAACATTTGTCGATACAGGAATAAATGGTATCTTCCTCAGGGGGATTTCTGCGTTTTAGCATTTTTGTTGGCTTTGTATAGAGCAGTGCACTGAAGCACCCAGAAAATGTGAGTATCCTGACAGTGGGATTATCGTTTATTAATCTCCTTAGCGTTGCTCGGGGTGAATTTTTAGTAGCAAAAGCGGTAGACTAGAGCCACACTCGGGATTGCATCGCAGGGTCCAGCCAAACTCACATACCTTGTCCCCAGGATCCTGCAATGTCTCACTGCTGTGTGTACAAGCTGTACCCTCCGCCGCACCTATCACAGTGCCGAGCTCCGTTCCCAGTGAGCGTTGCGATGCACGGTGACAGAGAACGGCGCAAAATTCAAAAAGTAAAAAACACACTACATATACAGTACACTGTAATCTTACAGATTACCTTACTGTATCACATTATTTCACCTCCCTTTTGTCCCTAGTGGTTTGTCCAGTTCGCCGCATGAAGTTTTATATTATATATACTGTTCTTTCTGCCTGGAAACTGGAAATTGTCCATAGCAACCAAAAAGTATCCCTTTACATCAAAAGCAGTTTTAGACCAGCTAGAAAACAGCGATAATAAATTAGAATCACTTGCAGAATTGAGCTATAGTAATTCATGGGGAAATCCGTCATCAAACACTGAAAGTAATGACAGTGACAATTCTGCAACTGAGCAAATTTCAGTGTTTTTGATTTGATTACATTATTGAATCATTATTATTATTATATTATTATTTTTTATAATTATTTATAGTTATTTATTATATTATAATTTATGATTTTGTGTTTCAAACTTTATCGTACCCGGGATGTCTACTAGACTCTTGCTTGGACAGATTTAAGTGAAGTAAGAATTACAGGCCTACAATATAAAACGCCAAATTTCCATGCAAAAGATTGTACTGCTTTGAGCATCAAAAATCTGAAATAATCATACCGCCAGGGAGATTAGTAAATGTATGTTTCCTAGATTGTATGCTCTAACGAGCAGGGCTCTTTGATTCTCCCCTGTATCATTTGTATTGTAATTGTACTGTCTGCCCTAATGTTGTAAAGCGCTGCGTAAACTGTCGGTGCTATATAAATCCTGGATTATAATGATAATAATAATAATATTTAAAAACCAAAAAACGGTATCACATTATCAAGATTTTTTTAGTTTTTATGCGAGTGTGGAAGCAGCAATACTGAGCAGCCCAGGTCTCCGTCACTGACACTGAACCCAGGGGTGGTTCAAAAGAATGTTCTGGCTGAAATTGTGAGGTCACGCGCTCTAAGGTGAGCGTACACACATAAGGGGGATCACCTGAAAGAACACGGGAACACTAGTTGTATCAACAGAAAAAGCTTTGAATCATTTTGGAATGGATTTTATTATTTAATGATGTTATTATTCATATGAAATTTTGATATCTGTTTGCACGTAGCACTTTTTGTCAACAGATCACTTTAATTATTTTCGCATGTATTTGGATCACTATATTTGATATATGAAGTTTTCGATCCTATATTGTATGAAATGTTTGGAGGTTGTACAATAACACTTTATTTGTTCATTTATTAACACTAAGGCACTTTATATATTCTAGTATATATTTGGATTTTAAGGTTTATGATGGTTTGATTACATGCTTTATGGTAAAAATATACTTTTGCATGCAAACATTGTATTTAATTTGTGTCATTGCAATAAGGCACAATGATAGCGCAGCATTACCTTTATAAGTATTATTATATGTAGATTGTATGTCCTCCCTTGAGGAAGAATAGTTCTGACTGATTTTGGTCTGCGGCTATTAAACCAAAATCAGAGAACATGTTTCTTTTTCCCTTTCCTGGTTGTTTTGCCTTCTATAACTGGCCTCAGTTATTCTACCTCTAAGCACATCACAAAGTCTTCCCAGTGACTTTTTTTTTTTAAATCTTTTTTATTAGCTTTTTACAAGTTCTACAAAACACACAGTGGGGGACTGGTGCCCATGCAGGGGCCACTTCCCAGTGTATAACAAACAATAAAAAACAGCAAAAACAAAATAAAACAATAGGGTTATTGCTGCAAAATGAATGAATAAAATAATAAAGTAGTGAACTAAAATGTACAAGGCTCAAGCACAAAGTCGACTTGTACATACAGTTAAAGATCCACACCCATTCAGAAACCATATCACCCAAAGTGTTGAATCTTAAATTTTAGGAATCCAGAGGAGTGGAAATTGAAGAGTGATAGCTTTCCAGGCATAAAAAAGGAGGAGGCTTAAAATAATTCTCGTTGCTAGCCTAGGGCCTAGTTCTTCGACAAGGCCAAGCGGGCAGAACCTGGGTGATGGAGAGACAGGGACATATACCACAGAAATTATGACATCCAGAACTCCCTGCCAATATGTAGCAATTGCAGGGCAAGACCAGAATATATGTATGAAGTCACCCACTGGGTGTGAGCATCGCAAACCAGATGGACTAATGTTGGAATCTATCCTGTCGAGTTTGTATGGAGTAAAATATGCTCTGTGAATAATTTTAAATTGGGTTTGTTTATTCCTGAGGGACACCAGATACATGAAGGGGAATTCCCATAGCTCAGATCAGTTCTCATCATTAAGGATGAGCTGAACACCCCCCTGTTCGGTTCGCATCCAGAACATGCGAGCAGGCAAAAAATTAGTTTGAACACGCGAATATCGTTAAAGTCTATGGGACACGAACATGAATAATCAAAAGTGCTCATTTTAAAGGCTTATATGCATGGTATTGTCATAAAAAGTGTTTGGGGACCTGGATCCTGCCCCAGGGGACATGTATCAATGCAAAAAAATTTTTTTTTTAAATGAACGTTTTTCCAGGAGCAGTGATTTTAATAAGGCTTAAAGTGAAACAATAAAAGTGTTCCTTTAGATTTCGTACCTTGGGGGTGTCTATAGTATGCCTGTAAAGGGTCACATGTTTCCCGTGTTTAGAACAGTCTGACAGCAAAATGACTTTCTAAAGGAAAAAAATTAATTCAAAACTACTCGCGGCTATAATGAATTGTTGGTCCGACAATACACATAACAGTTCATTGAAAAAAATGGCATGGGATATCTCCACAGGGGAACCCTGAACCAAAATTTTAAAAAAATGTGTGGGGGTCCCCCTAAATTCCATGCCAGGCCCTTCAGGTCTGGAATGGATATTAAGGGGAACCCTGTGCCAAAATTTAAAAAAAATGGCGTGGGGATCCCCCTCAAAATCTATAACAGACCCTTCAGGTCTGTGAATTGGTAATGAGGTACACATGTACCCCTACCATTTCACAAAAATAGTGTCAAAAGGGTTCAAAAACACAAGAGACAGTTTTTGACAAGTCCTTTATTAATTTCTTCTTCTTTCCACTTCTTCTTCCATCTTCTTTCTTCTGGTCTTCCTATGGTGTTCTTCTTGTTCCTCCATCTTCTTCTTCTCCATCTTCTTCTTTATCTTCTTCTTCCTCCACTCCTCTCGTTCCACATCTTGCTCCGGCTTCTTCTCCGCTCTGTCCGTATGATCCGCCTAACATGGGGACAAGGTGCTTTGAGGTGGGCTGCTACCCCAAAGCACCCTCCCAATGTTGAGAGCATATGGCCTGATATGGTTCGGGGGGCCCTCTTTTCCTGCAGCCTGCCAGATTGCGTGCTCAGATAAGAGTCTGGTGTGGATTTTTTGGGGGACCCCACCGCATTTTTTTAAAAAATTTGGCGCAGAGTTCCCCTGTGGGGAAATTCCATGCCATTTTTTATCGATGAACTGTTATGTGTATTGTCTGACCAGCAATTTATTATAGCCACGAGTAGTTTTAAATGAATTTTTTTCCTTTAGAAATTTAATTTTGCTGTCAGACTGTTCTAAACACTGGAAACATGCGCCCCTCTACAGGCATACTATAGACACCCCCCCAGTACGACATTTAAAGGAATATTACACTTTTATTGTTTCACTTTAAGCATTATTAAAATCACTGCTCCCGGAAAAACGTCAATTTTTAAAACTTTTTTTGCATTGATACATGTCCCCTGGGGCAGGACCCAGGTCCCCAAACACTTTTTATGACAATACCATGCATATAAGCCTTTAATATTAGCACTTTTGATTTCTCTCATAGACTTTTAAAGGGTGTCCCGCAGCTTTTCGAATTTGCCGCGAACACCCAAAATTGTTCGCTGTTCGGCGAACTGGCGAATAGCCATTGTTCGAGTCAAACTCATGTTCGACTCGAACATAAATCTCATCCCTAGTCATCATCCATCTCAGGGACTTCTGCTTAAGTGAAGACAATTCAGGTAAAGCTACCATTACAAGGTAGCTGTAAAGCTCTCAAGTGGGCTTCTCCAGGCCAGGCACATGTAATATAGACTCCGACTTATACTTCTTCCCAGTGACTTTGTTACAAAATTTGAAAACACAATATCCTACCTCTGTTTGTACCTTGTCAAACCAAGGGGAGTTGGTTGAATTTCCTTTAAACGGATTTCTCAATTTCTGCGACTGATCCCTCGCTTATAGTATGGGTTGAGAAAATGGCTGTAAAATGGCTGTAATTTTTAATTACAGTGGTGCCAGTCTGCTAATAGCTTCCTAGCTTTGCTACTGCATTGTTATTCTGTCAGTTCTCATGCATAGGCAGTTTTTATTAAGCCGATGAACTTTGGTATTCTCATATAAGAAACATTTGTTACATACAGTCTTTTTGGGTCCATTCCAGACACTATAGTCCTAGGCTACAACAAGAGCACCCATTTTGCACAGTGGAAGATGCCTACGAAATAGCTTGCTAATTCTTTCTCTTTTCTGATTGTTACGGAACATTCCTTTCTTTTCTCCACTTCTTCATCAAGACCCTCTAAGCATTTTTCCCAGTCTGCCAACAGATCTGAAAAGTCAAATCTGAAAATTCTTGAACAAGCTTTTCTCAGGTTGAAATTTTGCCTCTCAATTTTCAGAGGGGGGAATAATTGTTACCTTTAGTGGACACTTGGACAATTTGCATCTCTGATGCTTAGGTGCAGGAGGTAACATTCCAGGGCTACAGACTGGTGTTTTGCTCCCTACTCTTTACTTGCTATCTCAGCCGTTCCAGTGTCACCACATGAATTAGCAGATCTCTATTGAGCCTTCTCAAGTCTTCTGGGTCAAGGTGTCATTGCCTCAGATCCTGTGGTAGAACAATTTCAAGAGTGTATACTACAACTTGTTTGCCATGCCCATTAGGGATGAGCCAAATGTACCTGGGTTTGGTCCAAGGCAGGTTCGCAGAACGTGAATATATTTTGGATGCCAAATCAAAAACTCAATTTTGAAGGAGAAGTAAAGCAAAAGCTTGTTTGGCTGTAATTCTCCTGTGGATTACGGTACAGAAGCACCACTTTACAGGCAGACTAAGGGGACCCCCCCATACTATATTTAAAGGAATTTTTCATTTTTATTGTTTCACGTCAAGCATCACAAAAATCACTGCTCCTGTAAAAATGATCTTTTTTTCAATAAATGTTTGCATTGATACATGCCCCCCCCCCCCCCCCCAGCGCAGTACCCAGGCCCCCATACCCATTTTATGGCCAATAAATTGCATATAAGCCTTCAAAATAGGCACTTTTGATTTTCATATTCGAGTCCCACAGACTTTAATAGGGTTCAGAGTTCAGGTACAAATTTTTGCAATGTTTGAGAGTTCTGGCGAGAAACCGAACCGTGGGTGCTCGGCTCAACTCTTCTACCCAGCAGTGCACTTGCTATTTAAGGTATTAAAACTGTTTAATTGCTTGCTTACTGGGCACCAAACCCCCCCCCCCCCCCCATGCCCAGACCAATGTTCAGCTTTTAGTGCTGTCACTCTTTGAATGACAATTGGGCAGTCATACAACACTGTACCCAAATAATATTTTTAATAGAGTTTTCTTTTGGTGGTATTTGATCACCTCTGGGTTTTCATTTTTTGTTAAAAAAATTTAAAAAGACTAAATTTGTTTTAAAAAAAATACAAAACTGTTTTATATTTTGTATAAGTTTTGCAAACAGGTAATTTTTCTCCTTCATTGATGCATGCTGATGAGGCTACACTGATGGGTACTGATGGGCTGCACTGATGAGCACTGATAGGCTGCATTGATGGGCACTGATGAGGTGGCACTGGTGGGTACTGATGGCACTTTTGAAGCCCTCTAGGCAAAGCAGAATCACGCTGTAGCCATCATTCAGCTATAGAGCGAATCTGAAGGAGTTAGTGTCATTAAACCCACATCATTAAAGGCTATCAGTTAATTTGGCTTCAAAGATTTGATTTCAAATATATATTTGTATGACAATTTAAAACAGTTTGTTGATGTTTATTATTTATTTTTATTCTGTATCTCAAAGGCAGATTTTTTTTTGAGCCTCTGACAAGTATTACTAGCAATAGCAGCTCTTCCTGCCACTGCTTCCCTACAGACAGGATGCGAAAGAGCTGGGTCAAGCACCACCTGTACATCGATAAGGAAAAAAGGTACTTCGATTTTTAGATTTGATTTTTTTAAAAACACTTTCTGTCGGCAACTGCAGGCCTGTCGTCAGCACATGCACACTGGACACAGTGCATTGTTGCTCCCAGTGCCAAGATCACATAATTCCAATGTAAACACAACTGTTATGAATGGGTTTCATTCATAACAGCTGTGCTTAGTGATGCTGTGATTGGCTCACGGCTATCATATGGTACCTGGGCCAATCACAGCACTCTGTACCATGTGATTAGCTGTAGCCAATAACAGATCACTAATAACCACAACTCTCATGAATGTAAAACATTTATGATAGTTCAAAATATTGCTGTCACAGTGATAATTAAAGTGTAAAAAAAAAAAGAAAACATCTTTGATCACCCCCACAGAGTAGTACAGTGTCAACTACACTGATGTAGAAAAAAATAATAAAAAAAAAAGAAAAAAAAAGGAAGAAAAATAAAAAGGTAAAAAAAAAAAATCTTAAATCAGAAATGATATAGAATTTTTAACATGCTGTCACCAGTCAGTATCCCTGATCATTGCCACACAAGTCTAATGATGATGCAGTTCTGCACTTGTATGTTAAAAAAATGTGAAACAAACTAATTTTATTTAATTTTGCAAAAAATTGTGGCAAAAAATTACAACTTCAATAATCCCGCTATGCCTAAATACTTCAGACTGTCTACTTTCCAAAAGGGGTATTTGTACTGTACTAGCATTGTAAAGGCCTCAAGAAATTAAATAGGCTGTCAGCATATCAGAATTGATCCATTTGAAAATACACATACCATAGTTTGTAGACGCTATAACTTTCATACAAACCAATATATACACACTTTTTGTGTTATTTTTTTTTTTAACCAAAGGCATGTAGCAATACAATTTTACCTACATTTATGAAGAAATTTGATTTTATAGGATATGTTTAATAACAGAAAGTAAGAAATATAATTTTTTTTTGTCTTTTGTCGCTTATATTGCAAAAAATAAAAAGCCAGTGGTGATCAAATACCACCAAAGTAAAGCTCTATTTGTGTGAAAAAATTATATATAAATTTAATTTGTGTACAGTGTTGGATGACCGCACAATTGCCAATTAAAGTAGCACAATGCTGAATAGCAATAAATGGTCTGGTAAAGAAGGGGGTAAAACCTTCCAGAATTGAAGTGGTTAAAACAATAATTACAGTGCAATCATCCATATAGAGAAAGAGAATGCATAATGTAAATTAAACAGAGCATCTTTAGTATTACTTGATTGAGTGAATGAGCCCTTAATTATTTTTTAAATACATTTTACATTTTTTTATTATTTTTTAGAATGTTTTTATTTTTTAAGATCACTGTTACCAGAGCAGTGCAGTGTAACTATGGTGACATTGTACTGCTCTGATCAATAATCAGAGAAAATGTACTCTGCAATGGTATACAGTGTCTCTGATCACTAACCAGAGTAATACAATGTCACTATTGTGACTCTACACTGTTCTAATGACAGTGATTGGTGACAATTTTTATTTATTTACTCTTTATTTTTTCACTTTTCAGTGTGTGGTACAGTGCTCAGCACTTCACAAGCTGTAGTGTAGCAACCTGTGTTAACATGTGTGATCGCTGTGATTGGTCACAGCAATCACATGATACAGGGACAATCACAGAAGCCCTGTACCTCAATCTGTGATCTGCTGTGTACAGCCACCAAGTAACCAACTATTAAAGTGTATGGGCTCTGAGGCCAAAGCTAGCTGCCCGCAAATGGCAAAAACATCAGTAGGAATCAGGAAATTCCTGCCCCTGCCATTCGCATCGGGCTAAATCCCCCATCAGAATGTAGCTTTAACACCAGCTAATTAAAGGCTCTGCTTATGAGTGCCCTGGCTTGCTAAATTACCAACATCCAATTAGTTATTTACAATCCTAATTGACAATACAGAGGATTCTTGTAAAATAAGTTTTATTGTTTGTTGCAAGGCTTGTCTATGCAAACATTTTTTGTGATCGTTTGCTTTGAAAGGTGAGATTTGGGGCTTAGACCTGTCATCCCTTATTTCTATTACAAGGGATGTTTTCATTCCTTGTAATAGAAATAAAAATAACAAATTAAAGGGACAGTGTAAAAATCAAATAAATAAATAAGGAAGAAAATGTAAAGCACCACCATTCCTCTATACTCGGCCGCTGAAGCAAATGCATACGTAAGCCACGCACACATATGTAAACGGTGTTCGCACCACACAATTGAGGTATCACTGAAAACATTACAGTGAGAGCAATGCTTCTAGTGCTAGACCTCCTCTGTAACCCTAAACAGGTAACCTGTAAAAAAAATAAGTATCATCTATTGGGAGTATTTTAAGGATCATAGTTTTTCGCCATTACTTATATTATATACGGGTGTGCGCAATTTTAAAGCGTGACATGTTAGGTATCTACTTACTTTACATAACATCATATTTTACATTTTACCAATTGGGTTATATATAGATATTTATTTACTCAGTGTAACACATTATTTTATATTTTACAAATAAATTGTAAAACCTCCTGGTCTCCACCAACCGTCTTTGGGCAGACTATCTCCCCAAAGACCAAAGCCAAGAGTCTCGGGGTTATTTTAGACGCACAAATGTCAATGGATGCGCAAATAGGAGCAGTAGTCAGTCGATCTCACCATCTGCTGCGCATGCTTCGCAGACTCATCCCTGTTATCCCAAAGAATGACAAAGCAGTGGTAGTTGGAACAATCATTAATTCACGACTGGACTACGCAAACTCGCTTTACATAGGATTACCACAATATCAACTTGCGCGATTACAACTGATCCAAAACACGGCGGCAAGGCTGATAACAGGAAAAAAACCCTGGGAATCCATTTCTCCTTCACTGAGGAGCTTACATTGGCTAACCGTAAAAAATCGGATCACGTTCAAGACCCTTTGCCTCACCCACAAATGCGTGCATAGAGAAGCTCCGCAATACCTAATGGAGAAAATAAATCATTACACACCAAACCGCAGTCTTCGATCAGCCAACAAAAACCTCCTCCTCGTGCCCAAAGCCCGGTATAAATCCAAGGGGGATCGGAGATTCGCTGTCCAAGGGCCTCGGCTATGGAATGCTCTACCAATAAACATCCGCCTGGAAGAAAATCACCTGGCTTTTAGGAAAAAACTCAAGACCTTCCTCTTTTAGCAGATGATCAAAGCTCGCCACAGCGCCTAGAGGCGATTCAGTTCGCATTGTGCGCTATATAAGTATTTCATTCATTCATTCATTCAATAAATTAGGTATTATATTGTGGGGTTTTTACATTAAAATTCATTAAAGTGTATTTGAATAAAAGAATATTGCATTTGAAAAACTGCTGTGCAAATACCCTGTGACATAAAAAAAAAAAAAAATCCCCATTTTATTGTCTAGAGTCTCTGCTAAAACAAATATTTAATATTTATAAAAAGTACCAGAAAAGTTTTGTCCTTAAGTTGTTAAATGCTATGAATGCATTAAGTAAAATAAAACCATAGGATTTCCAAGCTCAACTTACCAACCAGCCTGCGACCAACCAAATTAACCTAACCTATCTAACAGTATGCGTTAAAAACAGGGGTCTGCAGGATACAGGGTGCCTTGCTGTGGCCTGCAGCTTATGCATGTATTTGCAAATGTGTGGCCCTGTTTTTCTTTGGTTTTATTTTACATACGTTTGCCCTCCCAGTGCTCCTTGATGTGAAGACCAGTTATAGGTGGGGGCAGTGACCTTTTTTTTTGTATGAATGCATTAAGGTAAACACGCGTATTCTTTAGTACTAGTGTAAACCAAATGATGTGCAACCCAACTTTACAGTCATGCCCACTTTTAAGCTGGGTTCACATTGCCGCATGGAGCAGCTCACAGCAGGGGTCCGGTGCGTCCCTGTTCACTGTTTCAGTTCAGATTTCAGTCCAAAATTTTGGCTGAATTCGGACCTGAAACAGACCAGAAGATGCACAGGACTCCTGTGCAATTTGTATTGTAGCCGCTCCGGAGACGTATGAACTGGCTTCATAGAGAGCCAGTCACAATCTCCTGACATGCAAAATTTGATGCGGCGCAAACCCTACATTCGCAATAGTGTGTTCCCAGCCTTAGTCAATGTCTGCATTGTTTCCCAGGATGCCCTATTTTTTTCATTTTCCTAGTCAAGCTCACAATTTGTCAGACTAATTTGACTTTTGGAATTGTAAAGCTAGGCAGATTACTTGTTATGTGTATTCTTAATATTTGTAAATTATATTATATTATATCATATTTCAGGTTTTCTGTAAAAAGGGTCCTGTGTCAGTAAATTTCCCATGCTTTGTCAGTAAAAAATGGTGGAAGTACAGTAGCTGGCAACCTTTCGATACTCTCAATGCCTGAGCCATTGTATCAAAGGTCTGGCCCAGTAGCTCTGGCCCAGGGAAGCTCCTGTCCCAAAAGCATACAAGCTTCAAAACCACATGGTATCATATAGCCTGGGAAGTTGCATATGCTCTGGAGCACTTAGAGGAGGACTGATGGTTTTGAGGAATCTGAGAAAAAGGCCAGTGAGGAGGGTACAGTATAGGAGGTGTCACTCACATGCAAGATATGGGATGGCACCACCAATTCCAACTGTATGCCCTATCCTGCATCTTTCCTAGCAGATTGATCCAGTGGTTTGTGAAGGAATATGGAGAGTCCCTGCCCATGCTTGCTGGATGACGAGTCAATAATTTTGTGTAACTGATCGTGTGATTCAGTGGTTAGCTACCATGTGCTGGTGGAAGGCAAGGGTGGCCTTCTGGGCAAACTAACCAAGGTAGGGTAGCTCCAGAGTACTGTTATGTATCTATGTTCAAAAACCCTTTTCTGCCTTTGGCTCAGAGGTATTTTGTTCATTTTTCATTTCTACGTTTCATGTGATATTGTTTTTGTTATGTTATGTCCTGAGAAAGGACTTTCTTTTTTGGCCCCTATTACAACATCTGGTATTGTTATGTAAGGATAATCTTATATTTCTATTCTGTCCTATTTTGTTCTGAGCTGCATCTTGGGGTAGGGCCTGGGAAAATGTCCTTTTTCTTTTTTTTTTGTCTTTGTTTGTTGTTACCACGAGCAAAAAAAAAAAAAGTTTATATAACATATATGATGATTGTGGATTCTAAGTAACTTTCTAGCAAGAAAATGCAGATTTTTACATGTGAAAAGTGTCAGAATTGGTCTGGAAAATAAGTAGTTAACTTGTGGAAGGGGGCTCATAGCACAAGCTGGAATGGAAGCAGGCATTTGATGAGCTTGGAGGCAAATGGGAGCAGGGAGATGGCTCTTGAGTTATTCAAACAGGAGGGGTAACCAGTGCATGTTTGAGCAGGGAAGGAAAGATACCGGAGGAGAGGGAGAGGTTGAAGATGTGGGTTAGGGAGTTTAGGATAGAGTGGGAAGGTGGTCGCAGTAATTGTGAGGGGACAGGGTCCAGGGGACAGGTGGTGAGGTGGGCCATGGAGAGGAGTTTATCAATCTACCCAAGAATCAAGAATATCCAATCATGTGCAAAGAAATTTTTAATACAGGGATTTTTTTTGTTTTTGATTAGATAATTGACATTAGCACAACTTCCCATCATTTAGTAAGCTAAGTGTAAATTGCTTTTGCTTAACCACTTCCAATCCAGGTCAATTTCGGCACTTGGCTCCTACATGCAAAAATCTTTTTTTTCTCGAAAATCCCTCTGAACCCCCAAACATTATATATGTTTTTCAGCAGAGACCCTAGGTTACCTGTTTAGAGTTACAGAGGAGGTCTTGAGATAGCATTGTTGCTCTTGCTCTAACGCACATGGCGATACCTCACATATGTGATTTGAACAGTGTTTACAAATGAGGGTGCTACTTAGGTATGCGTTTGCTTCTGTGATCTTTTTAATCACTTTTATTCCTATTACAAGGAATGTAAAAATCCCTTGTAATAGGAATAGTGCGTGACAGGTCCTCTTTATGAAGAGATCTGAGGTCAATAAGACCCCACATCTCTCCTTCATGCTGGAAAAACTGAGATCACAAAATAAATAAACTGTCTTGGTCTTTCCAGCTGCATCCCTGGCATTTTTTACTTCGGCCCGAAAGTGACATTATAACATTGCGCCCGAGCCTCCAAGGGTCATAGAGATTACTGGGGACCATCTGGTTACCAGAAATCTCTATGCTCAACTTCCGACGGCAACCGATTCATTCCCCAGCTCACTGATCGCACAAAACAGGAAGGTAATGGAAATCCCTGCAAACTAAGGGACTCCCTTGCCCCCCCCCCCCCAGATCATCAGAACTAGTGTCCCTATTATAAGATTTCCACTCTACTACCTATTATTATTCTTTTACTGTGATTTCAATAACAACAGAAAACAGGGAAAACAGGGAGGGTGATCTAATCTAATACCAATGCAGTTGACAGCAGGGGTCCGGTACGTCTCTGTTCTCCATTACAGGGACAAATCAGGCCTGAATTCGGGCCAGAAATGGAGCCAAAGATGCACAGGACCCCTGTGAAATTCCTGTGCAATTTGCTTCGCATTCGACACAGAGATCTGTGAACCGTGTATAATAATAATATTTCACACAGGGCTTTTTGCAGCCGGAACATGTCGGAAAGGAATTCCGCTACCGTTGGCCCTGTGCTTTCCGCTTACTGTTGTCACTTCTAATCACAGAAGCCCGATCCCAGCATTTAGAAGTGACAGTGCTGCTCTCTGAGTGGCTGCACCGAACCCTCCCCAAGTGCAGCTGGTGTAATGTACATGTGAGGGGGGGCAATGACATCACTAGTGATGGGCATCCAGGCATTGTCCTGCTGCAATTGCTGACCAACTGCTGCCTATCACACTACTGTAACAGAGATGAGGAAGCCTCCACTAGGTTCCTCCCCAGCTCTGACGTGTCTTATAATAGACCTCATGAAGGAGCCTGGGAGGAACAACATCTTGCCATGGAGTATCTGAGGTCTGTGTTGAGAGGGGAGATATGGGGGGGAATAAAAAAAAGATGATGGCATTTGTACAGCTAGGGGAATGGAGGGGGGGGGGGGTTAAGGTAGCAGGGGGAGAGGATTTGCACAGGATATGGGAATAGGGGGCCTTGTGCTATAAGTGGGGTGCCAATCCTATGAAGGGTGGGAATTTGGGGGTGGGAGGATAACTGTTTACTGGAGACAGGGGAGACTGGAGGTTTGGTTTAAAGTGACAAGTTACATATGCAGTTCTGAACACTCCTGAACTCTATACTCTGTACAATGTGTACTCTTGAACCCTGTGCTCTGTATGTAGCACACTCCTGAACTCTGTATGTAAATCACTCCTGAACTCTGCACTCTTCTTTCTTTCTTTCTTTGAAAGACTTTTTCTCCAATGTTAGTGTTGTTATTTATTATGTAACATTTTTAGGTGAACGAGTAACATTTCCTTGGGGGCGGGTGGATAAATGTGTGGGATCCCCCTTAAAATCTATAACTGACTCTTATCCAGGAATAGGGTGTGGTGTGGATTTTTGGGAGTACTACAAGGTTTTATATGGGGTCCCTCTCAAAATTCATGCCAGATTCTTATCCAGGCCAGCAAAAGGAAAGGAAGCGAGTATGCAGTCCTGCACTCCTAAACCATACCAGGCCACATGCCCTGAAGAAAAAAAAGCATTGAGAACCCCTTTTAGTTCATATCAGTCTGGTATGGATTCTGTGGAAAACCCACACAAAAAAAGTGAGGTCTCAAAATCCATACTAGACCCATTTCCAGGCACACATTGTAGCTGGCCAGGTAAGGGGTTGAGGGGAGGGCAGAGATAAGGTATCCTCTTCAAACCATAGTAGGCTACATGCTGTAAATATTGGGAGGGTACCTCACAGGGAGGGAGGCACAAAGCCTGCTCTTGCAAGGCACCTTGTCCCCAAGTTTGTGAGAACAAGAGCCCCATCCTCACATTCAGACTGGCTACGCAATTGAGTATGGGGTACGTCCTTGTTACTCATTCACAAAGAAAAGCAACATAGTAAATAAACACATACACACACTGAAGTATATTTTTATTCCAGCTTCAGGATGAAAAGTGGTGTGAGAATGAGGCATATCCATGCCATACCTTAAATATTAAAAATAAACCAGAAGGGACTATGATTTAGTCACTTCCGGTTTCAGATTCACCATTTTCCTGCCCGGTACAGCCAGGGGATGCATCGCAGCTAACAGAGCAGATCTGTGCTTGGTTAAATGGTGCCAAGGGCAGGGGAGACACTGGCATCTATTAGACACCTAGTGTCTCCAAACATTACCTGTCACCTGTCCAATGCTGTCACATTAACATATAAAAGAAAAAAGAAAAAAAAATCAATCGATCAAAAAATAGATTAAAAAAATTGCCGTAACCCGTTTCCCCACAAATATATACAAACGCAAGCGTAGCCCAAGGTGCGCATACGTGTGTAAACTGCATTGCATATTGCCATCAACGTCATAGTAAGAGCAATAATTCTAACACAAAAGCTCCTGGTTAACTCTAAGGCCGCGTACACACGCGGGGACTGTTCGCTCAACTTTGTCCGCTGAACAGTGTTTCGGCGGACAGTCCGCTCGTGTGTGGGCTTTCAGCGGACAGTTTCAGCGAACAGTCTGCTGAACAAAGTTTTTCGGAATTTCCGAAAAACTGTCCACTGAAACTTTGTTTCAGCGAACAGTCCCCTCGTGTGTAGGCTTGTTCGTCAAACTAAGTTCCGCGCATGCTCAGAAAGGATTTACACGCCGAAGTTTGCATTGCAGTGTATAGGACGTCGTTTTCTAGTCCCGTCGTACGTGCCGTTCACGTCATCGCGCACGGTTTCAGTGGACTGTTCGTTCGTCGTGTGTGGCCAAGTCCGTCCATGCTAATTTTGAGCGGACTGTCCGCTGAAACTGTTTGACGAACAAAGTTGAGCGAACAGTCCCCGCGTGTGTACGCGGCCTAAACTGATGAGCTGTAAAGGCTTTTAAAGCACCACCTATGGAGATTTTTGGGTACCATGGGCGCACCATTTGTAAGACTTGGCATTTTTTTGGTATCTATTTACTTTATGCAACCTCATCTTTCATATTTTACTAAAAGAAAAACAGGTATTATGATGTGTGTTTGCACTAAAATTAATTTTATTTTTTTCTGAAAATGTGCAATTAATAAATAGTTACACAAACAGCATGTGACATACAACTTTGCAACTGTCATCTTTTTATTCTATAGGGTTTCTGCTTCTAGAAAATTGATAATGTTCTAGAGGTTTAAAATTTTGCAAAAAAAATTGTAAATATTTTCTGTAGAGCTGACCTGGGCCCTCCTCATTGGGCACCTAAGAAACAGAGCTGATGAAATTCAAGACTTTTATAAAAGAAATATTGTAATGGCTTTTAGTTATAAAAAAAAGAATAGCTATTGTTAGTCTTATGTTTTTGTCATCTTGTTTATTAAATGTTTTGCATATAAGCATATCATTTAGAGTGCACCTATGGCAATGGTTTAGCAGAGCATTCTGGACTTTATAAAGAAAGAACATAGGTATAGCTTTACCTGCTAGTTGGAAATAGTGAATATGAAATATTCATACTCTGTATTTAATATTAACCCAACTAATACTGTATATATATATATATATATATATATATATATATATATATATATATATATATATATATATATATATATACAGTGCCTGCAAAAAGTATTCATACATCTTGAAATGTTCCACATATTGTCATGTTGGAAACAAAAAATGTGATTGTATCTTTTGGGGATTTTATGTGATAGACCAACATAAAGTGGCACATAATTGTGAAGTGGAAGGAAATTGGTAAATGGACTTAGAATATAAAATATGAAAAGTAGTGTTGCGCAGTACTGGAGCCAAAACGAGCCTCAAGCTCGATTGCGTCACTTCCGGTAGCGTCCCGACGCGCGTTCGTCACGGTCACGTGACTTCATCAGGGGACCGTGACGAACACGCGTCGGGACGCTACCGGAAGTGACGCAATCGAGCTCGAGGCTCGTTTTTACCTTGCAAAAAAATCTCTATATGATTGTGAGTATTTTATTCAATACATTTAAATGAAATCAAAACTTTGATAAAAAATTACTACACTATGGGGCTCCCCTCTTCCTTATCTATTTAACCCTCACATACATCTACCGCTGAGGCAACCTAACAACCCCCCCCCCATGCTGAGTACCGCTGAGCGTCCATTTGAGGAGATCAATACGGAGCAATAGGCAGGAGAAGCCAGGCTTTGGGGCTACAAGAATAGGACCTCGAGGGATAAGGATTACCAGGAACCCTGAGGATACATATGTCAAACGCTGTTACCTTACAGCTGTAAGGTAAGGGGACATCCATACCCTGAGCACACAGGACCACGTGGGAGATAGTCACCATCACCAACCCAATCACCGATTGCATCATTACCTTATAGTGCACATACAAATCGAATATCAGCACCACATGCGTTTTTGTTGCATGCGATTTTGGATATAATCGCCACCAGTTGTTGCACATTTTGAATGGACACTAACCTGATATATGTGATTGTGCAACCTCTTTAATTATGTTTATTGGTTGATATAGTTTTAAATCACTGTGCACATTCACTGTGATTTTCTTTTTTTAAGAAATCTCATCTCTTTGTGGTTTTTTTACACATTTTATTTTTTTGCTTTATGTCGCACGTTTATATGTGTTCACCGCACCTACACTATTTAGCATATGGTATAAAGACATTCATACGCATTTATCTACAATTATTCTTGGCACTGGCACTTTATGCGATTTCTAAGTCACTATTAAGTTCTTTTTACATAATCCTGTTTTTTTAGTGATTTTCTGTATATATATTGGTTTTTATTCTATGGTGTAGTAGTTACTTCTATAGTTTTATTCATTTGTTTAGCACTGCACTTTTTATGCGATTTTTGTTAATCGCATTAAGTACCACTATTTATTCCGCTGATTATTTATGTACTATGACATTCACATTGTGACGTAGAGGATACTCACACAGATTTATTCACAATTTAGCATCATTTCTTTATGTTACTTTGCCAAACTTGGCCTTCTATATACCACCCTTTCTAGTCTGGGTGATAGTACACCTACTCTTTTAAATTACTGTGATGCGGACAAAATTTATTACATTTTCAGGTTAATATCTATCTATCCAGTACTGCGCAACACTACTTTTCATATTTTTCATCCTGCAAAAGGGGTTCAAGTACCCCATTCCCAGTGTATGCAGCGGTACAAAAAACTAAAAAATTAAATCATTGTTCCCTTTCCTGATTAGGCGCAGGAATAACCCCTTAACACTTATTCGGACTTAGAATATACTATAGAATAGAAGGAAAATGATAAATGGTTTTCTAAATTTTTTGCAAATAAATATCTGAAAAGTGTGGTGTGCATATGTATTCAGCCCCCTTTACTCTGATACCCTAACTAAAATCTAGTGGAATTGCCTTCAGAAGTTCCCTAATTAGTAAATAGAGTCCACCTGTGTGTAATCCATCACCTGAAATGGAAAGAGTATAGCACAACTGCAAACCTACCAAGACATGGTCATCCACCTAAACTGACAGGCCGTGCAAGGAGAGCATTATTCAGAGAAGCAGCCAAGCGGCCTATGGTAACTCTGGAGGAGCTGCAGAGATCCACAGCTCAGGTGGGAGAATCTCTCCACATGACAACTATTAGTTGTGCACTCCACAAATCTGGCTTTTATGGAAGAGTGGCAAGAAGAAAGGCATTGTTGAAAAAGAGTCATAAGAAGTCCAGTTTTCAGTTTGCGAGAAGCCATGTGGGGGACACAGCAAACATGTGGAAGAAGGTGCTCTGGTCAGATGAGACCAAAATTGAACTTTTTGGCCTAAAAGCAAAACACTATGTGTGGCGGAAAACTAACACTGCACATCACTCTGAAAACACCACTGTGAAATATGGTGGGGGTAGCATTATGTTGTGGGGATTCTTTTCTTCAGCAGGGACAGGGAAGCTGATCAGAGTTGATGGAAAGATGGATGGAGCCAAATACAGGGCAATCTTAAAGAAAAACTGTTAGATTCTGCAAAAGACTCCAAACAGGGGCGGAGGTTCACCTTCTAGCAGGACACCAACACTAAACATACAGCCAGAGCTACAATGGAAAGGTTTAGATCAAAGCATATTCATGTGTTAGAATGGCCCAGTCAAAGTCCAGACCTAAATCCAATCGAGAATCTGTGCAAGACTTGAAAATTGCTGTATACAGACGCTCTCCATCCAATTTGACAGAGCTTGAGCTATTTTGCAAAGAAAAATGGGCACAAATCTCACTCTCTAGATCTGTACAGATGGTAGAAACACACCCAAAAATACTTGCAGCTGTAATTGCAGCGAAAGGTGGTTCTACAGTATTGTCTCAGGGGGGACTGAATGCAAATGCTCGCAATACTTTTCACATATTTATTTGTAAAAAAATGTTGAAAACCATTTATCATTTTCCTTCCACTTCACAATTATGTTCCATTTTGTGTTGGTCTATCACATAAAATCCCAATAAAATATATTTAAGTTTTTGGTTGTAACATGACAAAATGTGTAAAATTTCAAGCACTATGAATACTTTTTCAAGGCATTGTGTATATATATATATATATATATATATATATATATATATATATATATATATATCTCAATCATAGTATTTTTTATTCTTGAACATACTATGATAATTTGAAAAAAATGAACAAATAAAATAAGTAAAAACTACACACATATACAGTACATTCTTTTTAATGCTATAAAACACACCAGTGTAATGATTTATCAGGAAAAAAATGCTATAATGTAAATTGCATGCTTAATAGTACATCCTGCAGTCATTAACATCACAAGGTACTGCACAATGAGAATCATTTATCAATGAATGGAAAATATGGCTTCTACAAGATAAAGTTGTGTAATTAGCTTATATTTTGCATACATTAGTCAAGTGCAGTTTCCTGATCATATTTCTGTGATCGTACATGTAAACTGCATGTATTTCATTAGAGCTTGCATTCAATTATACATGCTTTTAATTTACAGTAATACATAAAAACATTCCTGGTGCTTAGTGTATCAAAGTGATTCTTTGGTCAAACAATGTGTCAAGAAATGATTTCTGAAAGGCATTTAAGCCTTATAAAAAAATAAACAGGGGGAACAGACAGCAGCTTATATAAAGCTTAAGCAAAAACTTTAGAGTATACCTAAGGCTAAAACATTTTTTTCAGTTTGGATATAATTGAGAGGGAGTTAAAACCCCTAATGGGGTAGGGAAAGAAATGAAGGAAAATAGAATTGCATATGCCAAAAACATGCCTCAATGTACACCAGGTATACATGTTTTAAAGGTTGGACCTGCAAAGGTTCAGAAGAATATGAGCCCCCCTCCTTCCACTATACCGCTTTTCCAGGACCCCCTTTACTCCCCTAGACCACCTCCAGCTCTCCTCTATACTCTGTACTATTCCTCTCTTCAGCCTCCAGGAACCACCTATACTTCTACCTTTGTTTACTTCCAGCCTCCCTCCCACCCTCTTCCCCCACTGTACTGCCTGTTCAATCACCTCCAGTGCTTCTCCCTTTCCACCCCCATACCACTTCTATCTTCTGACACCTTACCCATCCTGCAGATCTACTCCTCATCTAACATCACATGTGCTACTCCTCTACCTCTACTGTACCACCATAATGCTCCACCAAGAGCCTTCTACATTACTCCTGTCCCTCCCCGTTGAGCATATTCCAGCATACTGTGTTTCTCCTATCCATCCAAAATTCTACAGCTTTCCCACAACCCACATATATACACTTCTCTCCTACTGGTATCCTACCAGGGGGTAGTGGTGAATTTCCCTCAATTCCTTTTCATTTTATACAATTCTATAACCATTTTTTTATGTATATTATAATGTAGCTGCATATTCTATTTTTCTAACGGTAAATATAGTATTTAAAGTAACATTAAACCTTAGTTTTTTTCTAAATAACAAACATGTTATACTTATCTGCTCTTTGCATTGGTTTTGCACAAAGTAGCCCCAATCCTCTTTTTCTGGGGTCCCCCGGTGGCACTCCAGGACTTGCCTCTTTGGTGGGTGCCTCCATGGAAAGCTGCTTTCTATGGGGGCACCCATACTGTCACCCATGCGGCCATAGACTGGGCAACTAGGCCTTGCCCCCTGCTCCCTCACCACAGCATTTGATAGCCAATGGTTCCCGCTGCTCTCAATCTGCCCAATGAGGAGGGAGACAGTAGCAGCTTTTGTGCACATCACTGAATCGGGTTGGGCTCAGGTAATAGAGGGGGGGGGGGGGCTCCTGCAGCAGAGAAGGTTTTTATGCATTAAGGTAAAAAACCTTGAGGCTTTATAACCACTTTAATGGTAACACTCACTTAGAAAAAATGTACCTTTGGTTTGGTGGTGTATAATTGTTTGGTATACTAAATATATACAATGCAGCAAATGTTTTGCCACTTTGTGGCTGATGTATTACCACAACTTCCAGTATGTTTCCCATTTATTACCACAGCTGCCAATATGTTTTTAAGAGCAGGGTGCGTTGCAGTAGTTGCAGTTCCCCTGCCTGTTGGGCGCCAATTTCAGTCACATAGAAGACCTAACTGGCTTTTTCAACCTGCTTACATGCTGTCCATGTATTAGTAATATTCTCAGTGTGTTGCCCACATTTATTAACTATGTATTGTCAATGTGCTGCCTATATTTCTTACACCCATGTACTTTCACAATTACCCTTGTGCAGCCCACTCATTCTCATAACTTTCAGTGTGTTGACTGTGTTTACAGCATATACTACATCTTAAAAGTACAGTACCATCTGTGTGAATGTGTGACCTAGTCAATACAGTTTGGTTTAGGGACAATATTACCACAAGTTTAAGTATATCTAAAGCCCAAACTTGTTCAGAGTGTGAATAACCTTTGTGGGTTTTTTAAACCCATTCAAGAAATGTATTTTAAATTCCCATCCTGTAGGTACAAGATTTTTTTTTTTCCCACATCCTGTGCTGGTGACAACTTAAAATTTAGTTACCATTATTTTTAATCTCAGTGACAATGGTCACTACATGGTACTACTGTATGTCAAATGAGCTGTGTTCTTTACTAAACGAATTGTCTAAGCTTGCCATTATTTCGAGACTCTAGTTGAGAGCATTTATCTCGAGGCAAACAGACAATGGGCTTTATCTTAGAAATTGGGAAGTAGCCTTTTTTCCCTTCTCACCTCCATGCCTTGCTGTTTGTTACTGAGGTCATCCATCATATTTAGTAGCAATTGGCAAGATACAGAAAGCAGGAGGAGGTGGTCTAAAGAACGAACTTCTAAATAGAAGATCAGTATTAACATAATAGAAGCTCTTTGAAAGGGAATGACTATGCATGTAGACACCCCTAGATATGTTCTATGAAGTCCAGATGCCAGTTTATGGTGCTCAGTGCCAGTACTGTTTTATTTTAGTTATATAGCCCAAACTCATGCAAGCCTCTAGTATAATACTATTGGGTAATCAAGCAGGTGCATGGACTGAGAGCATAATTACAAATGTTCAGGAAATCCACTGGTGTCTGCAATTTTTACACAAAATTACATGTTAAAAATAGATGCAGTGTATTTATACCCATTTTATAGATTTTACACTGATCTTGAGGTTAGCTTAAGGCAGAAATGTGTGCAACACAAGTGATTTAGAGATTTCCTAATGGCATAAATCATGCAGGGTACAATGTTGCCTCACTGCTATTTTACAAAAAAAATGACACCAAATACTTATTGCATGATTAATGGTGAACAAATTCAAGAATTCCTTAGGGGGATGTGTTGCAAAACTAAAGGATCTAAACCAGAGGCTAGATTTAGAACAAAGGAGACTTCCACAGTCTACTATTTCTATTAGAAAATCTTTTAAAAATAGCTTTATTTAAGAAATCACACATTTAAAGTGATCTAAAAGCTATAGTGTATCAAAACATGAATTGTAATTATCTTCCATTCTTCTTCATGAATCTAGGTACAAGTACAAATTTTCTATTGATTTTTTCTAGGTTAAAGCAAATGTTTGGTTTAAATAAAGCAAAAGTTTGGACAGATATAATTCATATTGGTATTGTCAATACTTCTTTAAGCTGAAATTTTGCTAACTGGATCCTGGAAATCTCTTCTGTGCAGAAATACCTTGTCCTCTACCTGTCTCTGAACCTCCAGCACTGCAGTGGTTAAGAGCTTTGGATCCTCAACAAGAACAGCAGTTCATTTGGTCTAACGGGGATACACCCTCACTTTCCTTCTACTCCACTGAGAAAAGTTACTTCATTGATTACACTGCTTGTAATAAATCTGTGAATGAGGAGAGAATCTTTTGAATGATCAGGCTCTCTCATTCACAGATTGTGATGCAGACAATTTAATCAATGAAAGAACGTGTCTTAATGGAGTAGGAGGAAGAAGGGTGCTTGTCCCCATTAGACTGTCTGTACTGCTGTTCTTTAGACACGATTTTTTCACTTATCCAGAAGCGCAGTGGTGGTAACGTGTACTACTTTTCCGCCTGAAAACATGAAAACTGTTAACCATTGCAGGACCAGAAGTTCAGGGACAGGAAGAGGACAGGCATTCTTGTGCAGAACATTTCTCTAGGCGCCAGCTGTCTGCACAAAGTGGGGCATACTTCATTCCAGGTAAGTGATGTGACTAAAGCTGTAGGGATTATTTTTAGCTAAAATTCAGCTTTAACTGTTTAATGGGTTGTGCTTTTTTATTACAGAGTGTGGAGGGGGAGGGGGGCGTAATAGTTCCCTTTAGCCCACCTCACCATTATGTGTCTACTAAGATAGCAAGGATAACTTGCCATATATTTATAGCAGCGTTGAATTGTAAGTCTGTTAACTTTCTGCACATTTTCACTGGCAAGTTCTACACTTGCAGAGCACTTGAAGCTCAAGTTCTAGTTGACACTTTTCCAATTTGTAGCAAATTTGCGTGGTAAGTCTCCAGCAAGAGCAAAGTTACAGTGGTGAGTTTACAGCAGGAGCTCTGCAAGTCTACAGCATGAAAATTCAGTCACAGTCACCCATGTGGTGTGATGACTATAGCACAACATGACTGAACCAGAACTTGCAGCAGACTTGCAGAATGTTTGAAAGTTGATCTGGAATCATGCAATGCGGACTTGCGGCAATTGTGAAACAAACACGTGAAGCCTGGCAAGTCTAGCAATAGCTTAGCAAGTCATTTTCAAACTTGCAGCTCAATTACTTGCTATCTGGGTAGATGTTATTATTTTTTTTTTTTTATTACTGCTATCATACTGTCAATAGACCACTCTCTTGAGGGATAATTTGTTAAAGGGCTAAAATGCTCCTCGAGCCACTGACTTTAAAGTGTCATTAAACCCACATAATTAAAAACTATGAATTAATGCTGTATCACATGTTGTTCATACTCACTTATTGATATTTTTCTGTTGCTCCGTATTCCAAAGGCTGTTCTTTAAATATGTGACCAGCAGCAAAGGACAAAAATCTCCTCTCTGCAGACAGGTTGGGAAAGCTCTGGGTCACATGACAGCTGTATATTGAATTGATTATGAAAATATATATATTTTTTAAATTAAAATAATTACAGTGCCATCATCCACATACAGAAAGAAAACTTATAGGTTAACTTAAACAGTGTGTGTTTAAAGGGTCAGTCCAACCTAAAGTGAAATGTTGGATATAGCAAAGTGTGCTGAGTCAGCTTCAGGCTTATTTTTCTTGGATACTTCAACAGCTATAGCTCCTGACATAATTCCTTGCAACAGGGAGTTTAGAAAATATCCATACTCCCTTGCATTTTTCTGCATATATGTTGCATTCTCCATACTTTTGCTAATGGAGAGGGAGAACTCCTCACAATGGTCACAGCAAGTGTGCATACCCAGGAATACCAACCAAGATACCCTATCAATAGGGAAATATATGTAGCAGGAATGTTGTAATGCAATGTCTCATTTTGGCCACAAGATGGAAACAGAGAGATCAGGCCTGGTCCTTCCAGTAAACTGAGAGAGAGAGAGAACACTGGGAAAAAGGGGAGTTTCAAGAAGTGCTGAGGGGTCAGAAGGCAGGGAAGTACTTAGGTAAAAGAGAGAGAGAGTGCTGACAGGAGACAGGGAAGAGGAGATTGCTTAAAAGAGAGGGCGATACCAAGGCTCAAAAAGTCCTTTTCTGGGGCACAGTGACACTTAACAGTAAGGAGAGTGTCAGGTCACCTTGAGGCGAGGTGTGGTGGAGTGTCCCTACTGACATCTTAACAGGAATAGTCTGGAAGCGGATAGGGCCCTCTGGGAGAACCGTACCATCAATCGCCAAGACCACCAATGGTGTTGTAAGGGGCAAAAGGGTAAGTCTCATGGAGGATGCAGTTTCCCAATCCATGAAATTGGCAGCGGCTCCGGAATCCAGATGTGCTGAGACCGAACGAGAGGAAGCACCGACATGAAGCAACACAGAAAGGAGAAGACGAGAAGGTGAAGGTGATATTTCAGGGTCTAATACTCCACCTTCCAGATGTATTAGCCCTGAGCGTTTTTCCGGACGAAGAGAACAAGTGTCACAGAAATTACCTTTGGCCCCACAATAGAGGCATAGGCCCAGAGTTCTGCGCCTAGCGCGTTCTTCGGGAGATAACTTAATCCAGCCCAACTGCATAGGTTCCTCGGTAGGCAGGGGGTGCTCCTCGGATCGAGGAGAAGGGACTGGGAACTCAGGCTGCCTAGAGAACGGGGAGTGCTGGCGTCTTTTTTCCAGGGCCCTCTCCTGAAAGCGAATATCGATCTGGTTACACAAGGTGATGACACTGTCCAGATCAGCAGGAAGGGATCTTCCTGCTAATTCATCCTTCACTCTATCAGAGAGGCCATGTAAAAAGGTTGCAACTAGGGCCTCATTATTCCAGCTCAATTCAGCTGAGAGGATACGGAACTGAAGAGCATACTGTCCCACAGACGTGGACTCTTGACGGAGACGTAAAAGCGCGCTAGCCGCTGAGGAGACACGACCCGGTTCCTCGAAGATATTCCGAAAAAGTTTCAAGAAATCAGACAGGCTAGAAACCACTGGATCATTCAGTTCCCACAGAGGAGCGGCCCAGGCTAACGCCTCGCCGGACAGGAGAGATATGATATATGCGACTTTTGCCCGATCGGACAGGAAGTTTTGGGGCAGAAGTTCAAAATGAATTGTGCACTGACTAAGGAACCCCCTGCAAGCCTTGGAGTCCCCAGAGAAATGGACCGGAGCTGGTAGTTGTAATGAATGTGTGGCTGCGACTGATGCGATAGGTGCAGCGGCAGATAGCGGTTGAGGTTGTTGAACCGGGGGTCCTAATGAGGCCTGAACCTGTTCAAAATGGGATGCCAAATCCTGAAGGAATTGCATCACCTGGGTCTGATGCGATTCTTGGGTCTCAAGTTGCCGAACTAAGCTCTGCAATGGATCATCTGCAGGAAGCGGCACGTCAGCCGGGTCCATGGCTGATCAAACTGTCAGGTCACCTTGAGGCGGGGTGACAGGTGCACACCGTAGGAATCCGGAGTGCACCGCAAGGTTGTGGACCCTACGGCTGACTGCTGCAGGCGGGGGACAGATCCCACTGGGGATAGAGCGTGAGATTCCCTGGGGCGCGGAGTCTAAGAGCCAGCAGGTGTTCACCAGAGCCTCCAGTGGTGAGGATGGACTTGGCTGCAACTGGCTCCAGGTCGCGACCCCCAGGGTCCCCCAGCTCACACCCACAGTAGGCAACAGGAGGATAGGGATGGTGAGGGACAAAGCCAAGGTCGGGGCCACAAGCAGACAAGGATAGTCGGGTACACGCCAAAAGGTCAGGGTCACAGGCAAGCAGGGATAGTCAAGACACGCCAAAGTCGGTAACGGAAACCAGTAGCAGAGCACACGGCAGGAAACAGGAAGCTAATACACAAAGAATACACAATGGTTGATCAGCACTGAGGCCTGCAGTGCACAGGTTTATATAGGGCTCCCTGATAGGGCCTGGGGTGGAGCCATGCTTAGAGGAGAGGTTATAAAAACCACCAGGTGGAAGTAGCTGGCTTCTTAGTCTGAAGACATGAGGGAAGGTAAGCAAACACAGGAAGATCACTACATAACCATGACAGAGAGGAGTAGTGTGTGAGGGGAATTAACTGAGGTGCCAGAGTGAGGAGAGAGGCATATGCTGACACCAGGGACTGTGTGCCCCAACAGAGGAGGAGGGATATGCTGAAGCCCAGAAAAAAAGTATGTGAGGAGAATAAGCAGAGCAGTCTGAGGAGAGAGAGCGGGAGAGAGAGAGAGAGTGTGGTGAGGTGACAGGTGTGAGGAAAACCGCTGAGACTGAGGAGACTGAGAGAGAGAGAGACTCTCGCAGCATCAGAGGGGGAGAAAGCCAAGCTTTTTCAGAGGATGTCAGGATAGTGTTGCCTGGAGACGAAGGAGTGAGGACACCTGAGGGGAGCCAGGAGCAGAGACAGCCATGTGGTCCACTATTTATTCCGGGGACCCTACTCAGCAGCCCAGCATCACTCAGCTCAGCAGAGATGACCCATGCCTTTCAGGGATCGAGATACCCATCCGAGTATCGGGTCGGCCGCTGCCTGTTCACCTGCGAGTTTTGCTATCCAACACTTTGATTGGCCATCAGCAAGAGCTCCAGTGTCTTACAACTTCGCTAGGAGCATCAGGAGCCTGAACCAGCACCTGGGACTATCATTGTGTCATCGCACATAGGACTGGTGAGAAGGTGTAAACCCAACATTCTTCCTGACACCATACTGATACTGCATGCAGACACCAATTTCCCTTTTAAGTATAGGATGCTTGTTTGGAGTTGCCATCTCTAGTAGTTTGTTCTTTTAAAATTTCTACCCAACGGAACATTCTAGATGATTACTGCTCCACACGAGCTTGTTTAAACCTACTCTTAAATCAAGGGCCCCACCGTTTTCTAGCAGAAGACACAACAATTCTTTACCTCAAGACCTATAATGTTACATAACTGTGCTTATTGTACTTGTGTATCCCATTATTTTCTTTGTATGTGTGCCTCTCAAGGGTGTTTGCAGCCTAGAAAGAGCTGAGAAGTTGACCAGTCTTCTCTCCTCCCTCTCGGCACCTGTGTTAAGGGCATCTAAATGACTGCCTATTCTATAGTTACAGTTACTAAGCATTGAAGGTTATCTTTTCTAATATATTAATTATTTGCAGCAAGGTTTAAACGTATTGTAAATTTTCTATATGCTTTAAACCGTGGTAATATATTCAGCTCATTTATAACTACCAGTTGTATCTGTCTGTTTCTGGTATCAATCCACAGACAGGATATTGGTACTTTCTTCACTTGCATTCTTGAAAGTGTTTGCAGACATTTTATAACTAACCAGGTTTGCCAGAGATGCTGTGGCCATTCTTGGAGTTGAGGCGTAGAACAGAGAACCCAAGAAACCCAAAATCACCGGCTCCTTCGGGGTGGTGCTACACTTATATAAAAATGTGAGGTGGTTTAACTCTTAAATAATGACTAACAGCTGAAAAATATGTTTATGGGTGCACTAAAACTTTAAATGGCAAATAATAAACTGAAGAAAGTTATCAAAAGCCTCAGGGAAATTTTTAATCACACACAACTTATCTTCAGAGAGAATAAATGTTTCCCTCCCCAACCTAACCTATATCTTTTATTTTTTATTTACTTAAAACCCCACATTTTTTACCTATAACTCTACTCATGTGACAGGGCAGGTCCTGTTTTGTGAAATGATCCATTCTCCAATGTGGAAAATGCTTCCTGATGTAGTGATTGCTGCCCAAAAGTATCAGCGGGACATCATTGTGAGTCTTACAAACAAGGGGCAGACACCACTGGTAAAAGAGGTTTTAGGGGCCAAAGATTGGGTGGGTGCAGGTGTAGTGGTAACAGGGAGCTGTTACATTTTTAACTGGATATGAGCTTTAGTTGCCAAAGTATTTGACCACTTCCCAACCAGCCGCCGCAGTTATACTGCGGCAAGTTGTCACTGCTGCACTAACCGTCATAGCTGTAGGTCGGCTCTTTAAGGCGTTGTAGCAGGCGCGTGAGCACGCTGGAATTTCCCATGCTCACCCGCAGCATGTCCCCGGAGCCAATGTGCGTGCCTGGTGAATGCGATGACCACGATCTAAACACACAAATCCTGGTTCTGTCAGGGGAGAGGAGACAGATCGTGCATTCCCATTAAGTAGGAACAACGATCTCTCTCCTCCTCTAGTCAGTCACATTCCCCCCACAATTAGAAACACACATAGAAAACACAGTTAACCCCTTGATCGCCCCTCGTGTTAACCCCTTTCCCTCTCAGTGATATTTATACAGTAATCAGTGGCTATTTTTAGCTCTGATCGCTGCAGAAATGTCACTGGTCACAAAAAAGTGTCAAAAGTGTCCGATGTGTCCGCCACAATGTCGAAGTCCCGATAAAAATCACAGATCTCCGCCATTACTAGTAAAAAAAAAATAATAATAATAAAAATGCCATAAATCCACTCCTATTTTGTAAACACTATAACTTTTGCACAAACCAATCAATATACGCTTATTGCAATTTTTTACCAATAAAATATGTAGAAGAATACATATTAGCCTAAACTGATGAAGATATTCTTTTTTTAATTTATTTTTTTGGATATTTATTATAGCAAAAAGTACAAAATATTGTGTTTTTTTTTAACATTAATGCTTTTGTTTATAGCGCAAAAAAGAAAAAACACAGAGGTGATCAAATACCACCAAAAGAAAGCTCTATTTGAAGGGAAAAATGGACATACATTTTATTTGGGTACAACATCGCACGACCGCGCAATTGTCAGTTAAAATGATGCAAAAAATGACCTTGTCAGGAAGGGGTCAAATCCTTCTGGGGCTGAAATGTGGTTCCCAGATTGCAGTATACAGTGCTGTAGTAATGAAAAGTGGAAAAAACTTTATAGAAGCAATGCATTTACAAACCAGAAGATCTAAAAATAGATAAAACTAAAGTTTAAGTTTTTTTTTTTGAGGGGGAGTATCCCGTATCCTGCTGACTACTCCTTATGCCGCGTACACACGATCAAACAAGCGGGTGGAAAAGTCCGGCAAACTCAAGTCCGCCGGACAATCCCCCCGTGTGTAGCCTCCGGCATACTTTTTTGACCCGAAAGTACGGCGGACTTAGAATGTAGTTTTACACTCCAATCTTCCCGCCGGACTCGCATTTCGGCGGACAATCCGGCCGTGCGTATGCCAGTCCGCCGTACTTTTGAAATGAGCGGACTTTTCCCGCCCGGAGAAAAGTCCGCTCATTTCGAGCGGGTCTCCAGGTAGGCGGGGCCCGCGAAGGAGACGCCGCTGGCCCCGCCACCTGGTATGGACTTAAAGGGGAACCCCAACGCCCAAAAAAATCGGCGTGGGGGTCCCCCCCAAGTCCACAACAGACCCTTGTCCGAGCGCGCTACCCGGCCGGCCAGGAAAGGAGGGGCGAGCGAGCCCCCCCCCTCCTGAGCTGTACCAGGCCGCGTGCCCTCAACATGGGGGATGCCTTGGGGAAGGGGGGCCGCGCGGCCCCCCACCCCAAAGCACCTTGTCCCCATGTTGATGAGGACAAGGGCCTCTTCTCGACAACCCTGGCCGTTGGTTGTCGGGGTCTGCGGACGGGGTGCTTATCGGAATCCGGGAGCCCCCTTTAATAAGGGGGCCCCCGGATACCGCCCCCCCACCCTATGTGAATGAGTATGGGGTACAATGTACCCCTACCCATTCACCTGTAAAATAAAGTACAAAAAAAACACAACACACAAGATAAAATAATTTATTGCACAGCTCCGGGGGTCTTCTCGTCGGACTCCTCCGCTATCTTCTTGTAGCTCTTTTACTAGCGGAGGAGCCCGGCATTCTTCTTCTTCGTCGCCGCGGCCTCTTCTTCCGACTTCGGGGGTCTTGTCCCCCTCTTCGGTTCTTCTGCCGGGCCACCGCGCCTTCTTATAGCTCTTTTAACCGCAGCCTTCCGTTCTTCTTCTTCTCCTTCTTCTCCTGGAGATGTTGACTCGACGTTCTCTCCGGCCGCAATGCCAGGGACATGCTGCACTGCGACTTATATAGGGACAAGGGGCGGTGTCACATGGGTTGGTGTCACATGGGTTGATGTCACATGGCGACAGTCCCAGCATCCTCCGGGACTGTGACATCGTAAGGGGGCGGGGTCACCATGTGACACCAACCCATGTGACATCAACCCATGTGACACCGCCCCTTGTCCCTATATAAGTCGCAGCGCAGCGCGTCCCTGGCATTGCAGCCGAAGAGAACGTCGAGTCAACATCTCCAGGAGAAGAAGGAGGAGAAGAAGAAGAAGAACGGAAGGCGGCGGTGGCGGCGGTGGCGGCGGCGGCGACAGAAGACCGGGCCACCGCCTGTAAAAGAGCTATAAGAAGGCGCGGTGGCCCAGCAGAAGAACCGAAGAGGGGGACAAGACCCCCGAAGTCGGAAGAAGAGGCCGCGGCGACGAAGAAGAATGCCGGGCTCCTCCGCTAGTAAAAGAGCTACAAGAAGATAGCGGAGGAGTCCGGCAAGAAGACCCTCGGAGCTGTGCAATAAATTATTTTATCTTGTGTGTTGTGTTTTTTTTGTACTTTATTTTACAGGTGAATGGGTAGGGGTACATTGTACCCCATACTCATTCACATAGGGTGGGGGGCCGGTATCCGGGGGCCCCCTTATTAAAGGGGGCTCCCGGATTCCGATAAGCCCCCCGCCCGCAAACCCCGACAACCAACGGCCAGGGTTGTCAGGAAGAGGCCCTTGTCCTCATCAACATGGGGACAAGGTGCTTCGGGGTGGGGGGGCGCACGCCCCCCCTTCCCCAAGGCACTCCCCATGTTGACGGCACGCGGCCTGGTACGGCTCAGGAGGGGGCGCTCGCTCGCCCCTCCTTTCCTGGCCCGCCGGGTAGCGTGCTCGGACAAGGGTCTGTTGTGGACTTGGGGGGGACCCCCACGCCGATTTTTTTTGGCGTTGGGGTTCCCCTTTAAGTCCATACCAGGCGGCGGGGCCAGCGACGTATCCTTCGCGGGCCCCGCCTACCTGGAGACGCGCTCGAAATGAGCGGACTTTCCTCCACGTGTGTGGGCGAGTCCGTTCATTTCAAAAGTAGGGCGGATAGTACAGCGGACTTAATACGCCGTATTAGTCTGCTGAAAAAGTGCCGTGTGTGGGCAAGTAGCCCGTTCAGAAAGTCCGACGGACAGTCTGGCGGGAAGTCCGCCAGACTAAGTACATCGGACAGGCGGCTACGTGTGTACGCGGCTTTACATTAGAAATCTTCTCTTCAGTGAAGCCAGGCACTCTTTACAGCTCTGAACTTTGGGCACTCCTTAGGGTAGCTGTCCTCCCCTTCCTGTCCACTCCTTTATTCACAACACTTTTTTACAGAATGCAACATATTTTGTAAATAGGGGAGAGGATCCTGTCATTCATCTCCCGCATTCAAAGTACATGTTGCATTTTGTGACAACATGGAGAGTTGTGAATGGAGGAGAGGAAAGGAAGAACGGGGGGCTGTCAGGATTCCTTTAGTGATCCATAGGCATGCGCAGGCCTGTTCAGTATGAATTTCACCTGCTTCCTGGTGCCTCCTATCTTCCCCCTGCAGTGCTGTCAGCTTCCCTCCTCTTCTCTCCTGCCAGTTGCTGCATGGTATGTTTCAGGATGGAGATCGGGGGAAGGTGCCAGTAAATATTTCATTTACCAGCCCCTTCCTTTTCTGAATGAACACAGTGAGTGATCTGTGCAGTCGCTCCTGTATTCATTCTTAACTGAAGTATAGTAAACTATGTTTACTATGCTCCAGTTTGTGAATGAAAAAGAAGCAGCTTATCACAGAGCATCTCCCATTAGTTCACTTTCCAGTGCAGCTGAGGCTGCAGAGAAAGATAATGGGTAATCTCTGTCCTCAGTCCCTTTCTCTGTCTGAAAAGTTAGACCCCTGGTATTTCACCAAAACTCCCAATGGGGCTCCTAAAAAAAATGTAAAAAAATAAATAAAACTAATATTGTAAAAAATTATTTGAAAAAAAATGTATTGTAAAAATAATAAAAATAAAAACTACTGACACCATCCACTGTTCTGTTGATATACATGCATGTGTGTTGGTGCTCTGGGGCTCACACCCTTATGCAATTGGCTTCACACACCAATGGACCTGACAGTTAACCCATGCAGCACAGGATTTTCAGCATTCGGAAAAGGACACAGCTTCATTGAAGAAAACATTTCTACATTAAAGCGGGAGTCCACCGGGACTCCGCGTTTTTTTTTTTTTTTTAAAAGCCAACAGCTACAAATACTGCAGCTGCTGACTTTTAAAATAGTGACACTTACCTGTCCAGCACGCCCGCGATGTCGGCACCCGAAGCCAATCTCTAGATCATCTCTCGAGTGCTGCCGCCGCCATCTTGGGTATGGGAATCAGGGAATGGAGCCTTTCGGCTTCATTTCCCGGTTCCCTACTGCGCATGCGGGAGTCGCGCTGTGCAATAAGGACGGTCCCCGCTGCCTCTGGGATCTGTGTGTTTCCCAACAGGCAGCGGGGCACTTGCGGAAAGGGGCGTAATATACGCCCCTTTCCGCAGAGAGCTATCCCGGAAGTGGGTGCAGATACCTGTACTGTACAGGTATCTGCACCCCCCTCCCCCCTGAAAGGTGCCAATTGTGGCGCCGGAGGGGGGGAGGGTTCCGATGAGCGGAAGGTCCACTTTAGGGTGGACCTCCGCTTTAAGGAGAAGTCAGAAGGAAGTGGGATTCACTTTAATATAGGTGAGTCATGTAACTGAGGCTGTACTCCCCCCCCCCCCCCAATAAAAAAATAACTAACAGCTTTAAAGCTGAACTCCAGGCAGATATAAATACAAAAAATATTACAGCATAGATACATCATTTAATGTATTTTTTAATGCATGCAGTGTAAATCACTGAATTTGACTTTACATCACCCTCTTGCAGCCCCCTGTAAAGCATATTTTAGACTGGGGGAGGGAGAAACAGCAAAATGAGCCAACCAATTGTTCAGAAGTGCAAGGAGCATGCCAGAGAGGACTGCGTTGTGTATTGGCTGGATATACAGAAATGCACCTTTAGCGATTAAAATTTGATTTACCTGTATGTACTGTAGCTGTTTGCCTAAAGTTCAGCTTGCAATTTCATGTAAATGCTATCATTTGAAAAATATTTACAATAGCTGATAATAGTTCATAATCATGTACCATATATACTTGGTCAGTATACAGTATATACAGTACATTCAGTGTTTCATTGTAAAGTAGACACAGCACGATAGTTATATCTAACGCCTGCTGCTTATGCAAAGACTGTAGACGCTTCTAAGCTTGTGCTGAATAATATGTAGTCACAGCATGTGCCAACCTTTACTGCATAGCCATTCAATCATATTTAACTACAGATTACACGTTACTGGAGTCAGAAGAGTGAAAGATGAATTCTGATTATTTGCTATGGGTTACCTTCACTTTGCTTTATTTAAGTAAGCCAGACAGCATGCAATATGATATTGTGTTCAGCCATTCTCACAGCAATCATCTTCTAATGCCCTGTACACACGGTTGGACTTTCCGGTGGAAAATGTGCGATCAGATCGGGTTGTCGGAAAATCCGATAGTGTGTGGGCTCCATCTGACTTTTTCCATCGGCATTTCCGACACACAACGTTTGAGAGTTGGATCTAAAATTTTCCCGACAACAAAATCCGATCGTTTAAATTGCAATTGTGTGTAGACAATTCCAGCGGACAAAGTGCCACGCGTGCTCAGAATAAATTACGAGACTAAAGCTATTGGCTACTGGCCTTTTTATAGTCCCGTCGTACGTGGTGTTCGTCACCTTGTTCAGAACGATCGTATTTTCTGACAACTTTGTGCGACCATGTGTATGCAAGACAAGTTTGGGTCAAAATCCGTCAGAAAAAATCAGACGGATTTTGTCATCGGGAATTTCCGACGCTGTGTACAGGGCATAAGAATGTTAAAGTAGAAGAAATCTTCTAGCATCTACCACCTTCTGTGCTGTCCGCTTTCAATTCTTGTGGGTCCTGCTACAATTCTCTTTGGCCATTGGATGGACACTGATGATGTAAATCCTGTGCATGTGCATAGTTGCATTGTCTGCAGCATCAAGTTGTGTTCTCCACATGCACCATGGAGTATACACAGGAAACAAAAGTTCACCAGGAACTGGAGGAAAGGGTTATTTTTTTTTTTTGCAAAAGAAACTTTGAATGTCCTTTCTGCCACAAACATGTACTGTACCTCTAGGGGACCTTTTGGTAAAGTGAGTTTAGTTTCACATGTCCCACATACAAAATGTTGCAGCTGTAAAGGTGAAACTAAAATATTGTTAAATGCCCAACTATGTTGAAGTTAAACTAAAATGTATAACATGTATATTTAGTAGCATTATTATAAATGTTTATAAAATAATTATACATTATTATTGGAAAAATGCATACCTTTTAATCCCAGTTCCAGAATTTTTTTTGTTTAGCTATAAATAGAGTGGAGAAGGGTTAGAAACCATATCATGTACAAACTCCTGAATGAGCAACCAATGTGTGAACATCAGTTTTAATTTGCCCATATACAGTACAATATGTAAGATGAGTGAGATGCAAAATGAAAAAAAGACAAAAAAAAAGCCAGATTGCCCTGGAAGACCTTTGTTGTGAATTTAATATTTATAGGTAAAAAAAAAAGATTTATATAGTGAAAAAAAGCAGAAGTAAAAAATACATTTAATTGTATTTATTTTTTAATCAGAAAGGTTTTTATTGTGTCATAAAAACAGATGTACAATATAAGCAGATATAACATAGTAGCTTCAGGGTCTACATTGGTAGCAGTATTATATTCAGTTGTTGGTCTAAAGCATAGAACTCAGACATGACATTTCTAATAAAATACTTATATCAGGTGTGTTCCGTCTCTGCTTTTAGTTCCGTATATTTCACTAGAATGTTGGTAGCAATGTACTTGACACACTGGTAGACATAAACAAATGGGAAACTATGATTGAACTAACTACCTTCCAACGGGAAGGTGAAACTAACTGAAGCCTCTCATCACAGCCAGGACCTTGTGGGGTCGCAGAGGTCCATACCGCTGGCTGACCACTAAGAACTTGGGCAACACAGTGGTGTAGTGGTTAGCACTCTCACCTAGCATTAAGAAGGGTTGCTGGTTCAAATCCCAACCACGACACTGCCTGCCTGGAGTTTGCATGTTCTCCCTGTGCCTGCATGGGTTTCCTCTGGATGCTCCAGTTTCCTCCCACAATCCAAAGACATGCAGGTAGGTTAATTGGCTTCTGTCCAAAGTTGGCCCTAGTATATGAATTGGGACCTGGGATAGTGGGCTCCTTGAGGGTAGGGACTGATGTGAGTGTGCAATGTACAGGGATAGGGACGATTGTAGACACTCACTCAGGTTGAACTGGATGGACTGGTGTTTTTATTCAACCTTACTAACTATGAAAGCTTAAGACCAGACCACTTTTTGCGATTCGGCACTGCGTCACTTTAACTGACAATTGCGCAGTCGTGCGACGTAGCTCCCAGACAAAATTGACGTCCTTTTTTTCCCCACAAATAGAGCTTTCTTTTGGTAGTATTTTATCACCCCTGCGGTTTTTATTTTTTGCGCTATAAACAAAAATAGAGCGACAATTTTGAAAAAAAAACACATTCTTTTTTACTTTTTGTTATAATAAATATCCCCCAAAAATATATAAAAAAAGTTTTTTTTCCCTCAGTTTAGGCTGATACGTATTCTTCTACATATTTTTGGTAAAAAAATCGCAGTAAGCGATTATTGATTGGTTTGCACAAAAGTTATAGCGTTTACAAAATAGGGGGTCGTTTTATGGCATTTTTATAAAAAAAAATTTTTACTAGTAATGGCGGTGATCAGCGATTTTTATTGTGACTGCGACATTATGGCGGACACATTGGACATTTTTGACACATTTTTGGACCATTGTTATTTATACAGCAATCAGTGCTATACAAATGCAGTGATTCCTGTGTAAATGACACTGGCAGTGAAAAGGTTAACCAGGGGTGGCAGTGTAGGGGTTAAGTGTTCCTAGGGGTGTGTTACTAACTGTGGGGGGCTGGGCTTTGTGTTAGTGAACACTGATCTCTGCTCCAATCACATGGAGCAGAGATCAGTGTCACTTGTTGCTAGGCAGAACGGGGAGATGCCGTTTACAACGGCATCTCCCCGTTCAGCATCCCCATGAGACGATTGCGGGTATCCCCGCGACAATCGAGTCCGCGGGACCCGCGACCGATCTCACAGGGTTCCTGACCGACAAACGAGCGCGCCACCACCACCGGGGCGCACGCAATAGCTGGGTGGCATATAGAAATGGATGTACCTGTACGCCAATATGCTTGCCTGTGCCATTCTGCCTGAAGTACATCGGCGTGCGCCGGTCGGGAACTGGTTAAGAATGATCCCAAATTCCCTGAATTGGCTCAAAGCTCTGTACAGTATAGTCATGATATGGCGCACACAGTTGGCCAATATTTTAAAGATCTAGAAGTTTACATTTGGAGCAGTCTATTGAGAACCAGCTGAGAGGGTGCCAAACCCGGAGTGTCCAGCCAGGACTGCCAGATTTTATAGAACTTATTAACCGCATTTCTGTGTTGATATGTCAGTTTTTCTTTAATTAGAGTATTATTAACCTGTTCAATCCACTGCTTCATTGTTGGGCTCTGCGGTGATAGCCATAGACGAGCTATCTCCTTGCATACAATATACAGCAATCTTGAAACTGCTATACTAGTTGGGGGGATGAAAAATTCCTCATCCACTGCACCCAGCAAGCATGTAACAGGGTGTAGCGGAACAGTGGATTGAAATACAGATGATATGGTATTAGTTACCGTACCCCAATATCTGAATAGTTTGGGGCAATGCCCCATCAGGTGTATAAGATCCCCGTTAGTCCCCCCACATCTAAGGCACAGAGGGGATTCCCTCCTGCCCCATCTGTGAAGCAGCAACGAGGTACAGTAGGTTCTGTGTAAAATGAAGAGTTGGGAGAGCCTATACGGCGGAGACACCGAGACAATTGGCAGAGACTATAAGCACAGTTCCCAGTCCTCATCCCCAATTTTTCCTAGGTCCTGCTCCCACCTATGTCTACACGGGAGTTTTCCTGCATCCTGCGTTTTAGATGAGAGTGTGTTATATATTTGTGAGATCATACTTTTTTTATTCTGTGTTTTAAGTATGTAAGTTATTATCGGATGTTCTATGCATTCCAGCCTGGACAGCCGTGTCTGTGATTGCACAGCATGCCGGAGCTGGAGGTATCTATAAAAGTTATGTTTTGGTAGATATGTGCCCTCCCAGGACTGGAACCTCTCTAGTATCTGCAATTTCGTGTAGTAGGGGGTTACGCCACAGTTGGGTTCCCATAGACACACACCTAAACCTTGTGGTAAGCCTTCTCAGAAGAGTTGAAGCTGTTATAGCTGCAAAAGGTGGGCCACCCCAATATCGAACCCTACGGACAAAGACTGGGGTGTCATTAAAATGAATGTGCGTGTAAAGGCAGGTGTCCCAATACTTTAGTAATATAGTGTACATTATATGATATATCACTGGTATCTCCCCCTACTAGGTTTAAGAAACCTCTCTGATTTTACTGAGAGTTGAAAGATATGAATTAGACAGATGTAAATGGTCTAAAATGACTCTAAAAAACACAACAGTATATGACATGCCATATTCAAAAATAATACAATAAAGTTTGAATTAACTAAAAAGATTCCAACAGTTGGTGTTGTTACATTTTATGCTAGAAATATAGGTCGTAATCTATTTACTAACAAAAGCAAAAAAGCTGAAATTATGGCAAGCAACCAAAAACACAGATGAAATGCACATATGCAAACTGTTTTACCTGCCAAATACTTCTTCAGAGACAACAGAGCCGGGACAAGGGGTGGGCAGGAGGAACAGCTGCCCCTGGCGCAATGGTTTATTGCAGGGGTAGGGGGCATCCTGACTCTAACCCTAAGGGAAAGGGGGGCGCAGTTTGGCATCTTTGCCCTGGGCGCTGGATGACCTTGTCCCAGCACTGAGAGACAGTCTTGTGATCCAGACTATGCCAGAAAGAACAGCTAGATCCTTGTTCTCCACTGCTACAGCAGCACATACACATAAACACTGATACAGTTAAAGGTGGTTTTTACAGCCTTCTCTCTAAAAAAAAAAGAAAAACCGTAATATCCTGATTGGTCAATGCAGGAGCAGCAGCACACAGACGAGGTCATCCCAATGCTCGCTCCTCTCTGGTTTATCATCAGCACATATGCAAAGCAGCAAACAATGATTGGGCCCTATGGCTCGCTCTCCCCCCACATAAATGATACTATACAGGGGAAAACTGCATCAATTGTTTCTACTTTAAGGAGTATGCAAACTTGGCCTGTTAAACATACTGCGCAATTGTAAATGATTTCTTATATCTGTTTGATAAGTGCAAAAAATACCTCTTGAATAAAACGTGTGTTTTCTTTTAATGTGTATAAAAATTGAAGCAAAACATTTAACACTACACATTATTTGTACCATAATAAGTTTTTCATGTGCGGTATTTGACTCATACAAGCTCCGAAAAAAAATATACAAAGGAAAATTAGTTTTTTACCAATTGTTCCTGAAATCCTGGCATACATATGCCATCTTCATATTCTTGGTGTGGTGCCATATTTGTTAAACAGCATGAAAATATTCATAAAACGATAATGATTCCTTCAGTGTATGCAAAACTAGCTTTTAAGCAGAGATTTACGGTTGTGCTACAGTTCCAATTCTATTTACAATAAATCTAGCAGAGTAAAAGAAAGAGAGAACTACAATAAAAGAGATAAACATGACACAATTACTCTCTCCATGATAGCTTTCTCCAAATTATATAGATTTTTAAAAGAAATCACCAAGATAAATACTGCATAAATAATTAGGTACTTGTATCATTTTTCCAAAGAAGTACCCAAAACTATGAACAAGTAGGAAAAAAGTGATTAAGTTAGAAGAATATTACTTCACATTTTATAGCATTACAGTATTGTAATGAAGACACATTTAAGGGTGTAATGAGAAGGTGCTTTAACCCCTTCACATCCGCAATCTCTATATTAATGATCCAAAGCATAATGTCCTATGTTGGACTAATAATGCCCTATGTTGGACTTATAACTGTCCATCTTTTGAGAGCTACCAGCTGACACTGCGAGGGTGATGGCTCTTAATTCTAACAGTCACTGACTGCTCCAGTCCCTATTTTTAATTAGGAATCAGTCAGCTAGGTCCCCGGTCATATGATCTCTACAGTGTGTGATCTATGATATAGGGATCACAAGCAGATTAGAGCCCTCATGGAAAAAATAAGCCTTCAACCTTCAAATTACACTGTAGGTGCCACTACAGCTGAAGTTGTCAGTGTTAATCCATTTATTACTGTAACCTCATAATCACAGAATTAAAAAATAATACATTTTTTAAAAATAAAAAAATGTAAAAACTTTTAATTTTTTAAATTTTTGGCCCAATGCGCAATTTGCACAGAAAGTGTATCAAATTAAATATACAAATGCAAATAAAGTAAGTGACAGGGGGCATGCCTGTTCGGGCAGTGAAAGCGTCCCTGAATGATCAGAACAGGCATCCCAAAGGGAGAGGACTAGTTGGAGACAGATGAATTTTGCAATTGAGTGTAGTTTGCTTTCACTATTAGAGTCCCATGCGGAACCAGTGAGAACACACTGGGAGCTTGTGTCAAGGTCTGCTTGGCCTAAACAGACCATTGTCTGAAATTGACCCATCACAGTGGTCACATATCAGTTGTAAACAATGGCATTTATAGCCATTGTTTACTATTGTGATCTCTGTGATTGGTCAAATTCATCACATGGCAGGACCAATCACAGCAGAACTGTACTATGTGATAGCTGTGGCCAATACACAATGGCACATAAATGTATGCCATTCATAGTGTAAAAATTATTGCTTATACAGTGGTCATTGTAATAAGCAATCATAGCATCAAAAAAATCCAGATCACCTCCCCACAAAAGTACAGTGTCACTATGGTGACAGTATGTAAAACAATTTGAACAAAACCCTAATGACGTGTACACACGACTGAACTTTCCGGCAGACTAGGTCCGACGGTTTTCCCGACGGACTTTCGGCGGTGTTCCGATGGACTTTCCGAACGAACAGACTTGGCCACACACGAACAGACTAAGTCTGTTCAAAAGTCACTTTGTTTTGAACGTGATGATGTAAGACAGGACTAAAAAAGGAAGTTCAATAGCTAGTAGCCAATAGCTTCCCATGCGCCGTATTTGGTCCGTCGGACCAGCACACAGACGAATGGTTTTCCCGATAGGAATTGAGTCCATCAGACAGGTTTGAAACATGTTCTATTTCTAGGTCTGTCAGATTTGTTTAACAAAAAAATTATCGGATTAGCCCACACACGAACGGATTCGGACCTAGTCTGTCAGAAAGTCCGGTCATGTGTACGCGGCATAACTTTTATTTAATTTCTTTTTATTTTTTTAAAGTGACAAAAATTACAACTTCAATAAACTCACTGGGTCACTTTCTAAATATTTTGGGGTGCCTACTTTCCTGAAAATTGGTAATTTGAGGAGTATTTGTACTGTCCTAGCATTTTAGGGACTGAAGAAATAAGGTATGCTGTCAGTACATCAGGAGTGCTCAACTTTCAAAAAAAAAAAAAAAAAAATATATATATATATATATATATATATATATATATATATATATATATATATATATATACCATAGTTTGTAGACTCGATAACTTTCACACAGAATAAATAATATACACTGATTTGGGTCTAAGAAATGTAGCAGAATACATGTGGCCCACATTTATTAGGAACGTTTTATATAAGAAATATTTTATATATGTTATCATTTTAACTTATAAATATTTATTTGCTACATTTTATAATAGAAAATAAGAGAAACTTTTTTTTTCAAAATTGTTGGTATTTTGTCGCTTATGTGATGCTCTGGAGCCGTACGGTATACCGTGGAAAAGCTGCTTAGTGATTGTGACTGCTGTATCGCTGCCTGGCGTTGGGTCTGTTGTGGCTCTGGTATTCTCCTTGCATAGTCCAGTGCTTTTGACACCATCTCCTGACTTTCTTGGCCTGGGGGAAAGTTGGGGTCGTTCTTGCAACTAGTGCCCTGATGGGGGCGCAGGATACCAATCATACCTGATATTTCTGTGTCTTTTAAAGTTGTGATATCTCCACATTCAGAGGTTCAAGCTTCGCAAAACATCAGACTTGGAGCTCTGAAAGAATGCGCTAGCATTACTATATGGACTATGTATGCTTTGTCCTAGTACCAAATCTTTCTGACTGTTTGTGAAATTGTTGAAGAAAAGCTTATATAACTGTCATTTGTTTATCAACGATACATTTTGTACATTTTTTATATTTCTTAACTATGTTGTTATTGCCTTTTGTACGAAGCCTTTACTATCCCCTGTATTTTACAGAAAGGCTGTGTTTTGTCTAGTTGTATAACTTTCAATCTGATACTATGTATAAATTACCTTCTGAGCCATTGAATTAGAACAAGTGTGGGATCAGGAGGTCTGAAGTGGAAAAATGGTTTAAAGGAAGCACCATGCAGGAGGCATCCAATTTTAGGCCCCCTTCACACTATGAATCATGTTAATATACCTGCATTTGTGTAATATGTTTCTGTGCATTTAGGTGCACTGGCAGTATAACTTAATGCACAGAAAAGCATACATAAACATTTTATTAACACAGCACTGGTGGTGCCATTTAAAATCAATGTACCACTGCATGCAGCAAAGTGCATTGTAGTAACCTGATGTAAAATGTACATTTTTACCATAATGCATTAATCTGAATGGGCCCTACAGCCACAACTGTAACCTTTAGGATATATATATATATATATATATATATATATATATATATATATATATATATATATAATTATTACCACTGAGGCAGTGGTTGGTGTTTACATGGCCTGGGGACAGGTTTTCTTGATGGCTACTGGAGCTTAGGGATTCAGAATCCCCCTACCCTGTGACACCAGCAACCTAAAAAGGAATGTATTACCCAGCAGCAATGTCACAAAGGGGAAGTCCCTTTAAAGAAGTACTCATCAATGATTCTAATTAAATATTACTCTAAAACATGACAGTACTTGAGTGACACAAAAAATGTCTTTATTATCCAGCTTTTTCATGCTAAATGAATCATTTCCCTAATTGTCTAACATTCTAACTAATACAAAGACATCCGCAAGGGGACTTCAGTGTGTGGATTGCTGGAAATTATTTTTCTTTCCTTAGGATATTCTTACTGAAACCATTTTGTTTCCCATAATTTGACAACTTTCAACAAGGACACAGAATGTTACTCATCTTAATACATGGGATAGTGTATGTACAGTACGTGTGTGCTTTGTTTTTTGTTTGTTCATTTTAATACTAACCTAAAAGAACATATAATAACAATATAAAGATAAAAAAATAACCTTTTTATTCTATGCATATATATTATTATCAAATGATAATTGTATTTGTTTTTTTTTTTGTTTTTTTTTGCAAATTATACCATTGCAGAGACTTGTAACCACTACAGATTTATTTACATATAAAACAATGCAGTAAGCATCTTTACTGAAAGACTGATGTATACAAATTAATTACAAGTTGAGCCCCCTGGAATGTGTATTTCAGTTACAGCAAGGGACCTGGTTCCTAAAAGCTAACTACTGTTTTACTCTAGATTTCTTTGCACCAAATGTTGTACAACAAGCCATGTACATAATAATATGTAAGCTAAAATGTGTCTTCTCCGTAGATTTCTATGTAAAAGCAATACAGAACCATTCATACACTACAAAAAGCGAACCTGACATAAGCTGTGCAAAATGAGAAAGTATGGCAATCTACACTTACATATACTGTAAACTAATAACTTGCATAAGGCAACCCCCCCCCCCCCAAAAAAAAACAGTTGATACATTTTCTACACACCACTTAAATAAATAGTTATATGTTTACAGTTTTGCCTGCCAAATGTTCTACTGTGTGATTTACTCAACTGCCATGCTGCATGGAAAAAAGAATCACTCTTCTACTTCTTGGTTTTGATCTATGCTTCCTTCTGATCTTGTTTGTTAATTCAACAGAGGCAATGATTCTGATTTATTTCCTAATAAACAAGCTAGATGTGAACATGTAACATCTCTAAACTAGGTAAAACCTGTATCACCTCTCTATTGTCCATTGGACATACATAGACACCATAGATTACCATTTGTTACTGTTTGCTGGGGGCAGTCTCCATTTTGAGGGGTCTGTCTGTGGCAAACAAATCTCTATGGTGGGTGCCAATGTCATGGCTGCCCACATTTTTCTTTTTATGTGGGAATTATGGTGTGGTGTCCTATAGTCTGACCTATATTCCTCCTTCCACCAACTGATCAGGTGGAACAACACAGCCACCAGACACACACTATATTTAAATAAACAAAGCAAAAACCCCAATAATGAAATAGGTAGCACTCAGAAGCTGCTCACTATATGCATAGGAGAACCTTCCAAGGAGAATTAGAGAACTATCTGAGAAAGACACCTGAGAGGGATATACGACTTCTTGAGGGAATAGTTGTCATATGATTAACCACTTCAGCCCCAGAAGGAATTGCCCCCTTCCTGGCCAGGCCATTTTTTGCGATACGACACTGCGTTACTTTACTTGATAATTGCTCAGTCATGCCATGTTGTACCCAAACAAAATTGATGTCCTTTTTTCCCCACAAGTAAAGCTTTCTTTTGGTGGTATTTGATCACCTCTGTGGTTTTAATTTTTTGCACTATAAACAAAAAAAGAGCAATAATTTTGAAAAAAACACAATATTTTGTACTTTTTGCTATAATAAATATCCACCAAAAATATAAAAAAATGAATTTCTTCATTAGTTTAGGCCAATATATATTCTTCTACATATTTTTGGTAAAAAAATATTGCAATACGTGTATATTTTTTTTTCTTTTTACTGGTAATGGTGGCAATCTGTGATTTTTATTGGGACTGTGACATTGCAGTGGACAGATCGGAAACTTTTGACATGTTTTTGGGACCAATGACATTCATACAGTAATATACATAGCTATAAATAGCCACTAATTACTGTATAAATGTCACTGGCAGGGGAAGGGTTAACATTAGGGGGGTGATCAAGGGGTTAAATGTGTTCCCTCACTGTGTGTTCTAACTGTGGGTTGATGGGAGTGACTAGAGGAGGAGACATATCATTGTTCCTACTTAGTAGGAACACGCAATCTGTCTCCTCTCCCCTGACAGAACCGGGATGTGTGTTTAGACACACATCCCTGTTCTCGTTCTGTCACGAGTTATCGCAGGTGCCCAGCGGACCAAGACCATATAGTGGTTTAACAGGACAGGTTCCACTCAGAACAGGCCTCGCCATGGTCAACCAAAGAAGTTGAGTGCAGCTGCTCAGTGTCATATCCAGAAGTTGTCTTTGGGAAATAGACATATGAGTGCTGCCAGCATTTCCTCAGAAGTTGAAGGGTGGGGGGTCAGTCTGTCAGTGCTCAGACAATACGCCACACACTGCATCTTCTGAAGATGATGCACAAGAATGCACGCAAACAAAAGTCTGAAGACAATCAGACTAAGGACAAGGACTGTTCACTACAGTTCACTAGGGAATCGTGAATGCCAACACGTACTGTGACATACTGAAGCAAAGCATGATCCCCTCCCTTTGGAGACTGTGTTTCAGGGCAGTATTTCAACGTGATAATGACCCCAAATACACCTTGAAGATGACCACTGCCTTGCTAAAGTAGGGTAAAGTTGATGGACTGGCCAAGCATGTCTCCAGACCTAAAACCTATTGAGCATCTGTGAGGCATCCTCAAACAGAAGATGGAGAGGTGCAAGGTCTCTAACATCCACCAGCTCCCTGATGTCGTTATGGAGGAGTGGAAGAGGACTCCAGTGGCAACCTGTGAAGCTCTGGTGAATACCCAAGAGGGTTAAGGCAGCTGTAAAATAATGGTGGCCACACAACATATTGATACTCTGGGCCCAAATTGGACATGTTTACTTAGGGGTGTACTCACTTTTGTTGCCAGCACTTTAGACATTAATGGCTGTGTGTTGAGTTATTTTGAGGGGACAGCAAATTTACAGTTATACAAACTGTACATCCACTACTTTACATTGCAGCAAAGTGTAATTTCTTTAGTGTTGTCACATGAAAAGATATAATAAAATATTTACAAAAATGTGAGGGGTGTACTCACTTTTGTGAGATACTGTTTATATACACACACAAATTGATTTATTAGTTGTGGGAACACAATAAGTTGGCTTGCTGCCATTGGATAACATGGTTTTCAATAATATAGAAGGGGAGAACTGGATTACACACACTTGTTTATAAACTACATAAGGACACATAGCAGCTTCCCCTTCTGAGGCTCCTTTCTAAAGCATCTATCCAGATAATCGGAGGAAGCATGGAGGGAGCAGGGTGCTGGCATAGTGATGGTACTGCTCACAACACCATATATAGTTCTATTTCCCTATTATATTTTGATGTTATATTTATTGTATTTTATAGTTTAGTTTGAGATTGAAGTCTCTACATGACCACTACATTAAAAAGCTAAAGGATAAAACAGTAAGTTCTTGTAGTTATGCTACTTCAAGTGGAAGAGATAATGTCCATATAAGGAAGATATGGGATTCTTAACATGGGCCATAGGGATGAGAATGTCATTTTTTAGGAGTACTGGAGCAGGTAAAACATGTACAACAGTGAAACTGTAAAACTGCAAAAAAAGGTTGTTTACACTTTTTCATAATGAGGGTACAGATAGGTGTGCTTATTACAGATAGGTAATATGGTACTCATTAGAGATGGGTGGCGTATATTGCTGGGAATGAAATGAATTGATTGTAAACTGTTATCTGTGGGTGGATGATCAATAAGGTAGAACTGAAGCAGAGAAGGACCTTGTAGGACTGTAATTAATTATGGTGAAAGTCAGCCCAGGCTGTGACCTCTGACTATGCCCATAGTCTCCCTGCTGTGGTCCAAAAGGACCAGCAGCAGGATTACCATAAGCAACAGAGGTTGCACAAGAGGAGGGTGTATTATAAAGCAACTCCATTGGAAATGGAAACCTTATACAGTATTCTATTATGCTATTCAGACAACAGCAGGGAGGCTATGGGCATAGTCAAAGGTCACAGTCAGGGCCCACTAACACCCATACGAGCTATCTTGCACCACAGTCATTCTCTTTTCCAGGTCCTGCATATATGATAGACCACTCACTGATAAAAGTCCACACCCTCTTGCTTTTTCTCTGCACTATACTACATTTACCTTTCAGTACCCACGGTTTGAAAATGTATAATTTTTTTTTCACACACTGTACACATTTGCAGTTTCCTTGTTGTACACTGAATTACATTTTTTGTATCATTAAAATCATTCAATATTTGGTCTTATCACTTTTATTTATAGCTATTTGGATTGGTTACCATATTCACACAGTAGCCTTGTAGTGCTGTGTCCAGATTGGAACACCCTCCTACTCTGAACAACTTTTTTGTGATAATTTTGAGATTAAATGAATAATAACATAAAAACTGCAAATAGTAAAAATTTTGGTGTCCCCTGAAATTAGTGGTCACTGTAGAAGTGGTCCTTTGCATTGATGGTAAGTGTAGATTAAAGATAAGTTCCCCATTACTCACAGTTGTAGGAATTCCTAATCCTAGCAACCTCAAAAGGAACCCTAGGGTTCCACAGAAACCTGGTTGAGAAAGGCTAATCTACATACATCTCCAGTGTGGCACATGTAATGCCATTTTACACGAATGTGGATTGACTTGGGAAAAAAAAAAAAAAAGAAAGAAAACATGGCCCATAAATTCAAATTTTTATTACAGATTATAACGAAGCAGTCATACACTTAAAAGAGAACATTTAAATGTGGCCAATTTACCATGGAACAATTCTATTTGTGGTCAATATGCCATGGGACAATTATATTTGTGGTCTAGTTGCCATGGAACAATTCTATTTGTGGACATAGAAAATCTGCAAAATGATTTATGATAGCATGTTATTCATTTGTGGGCCTCAGATCACTAAACTGCACATTTTAAAGGACATCAATAGAAATGCTGTGTCCATCTGAAAGAGTACAATTTTCACCTTTTCAAAACTTGTGCAGTGCACACTTTGCTGACATTAATGCTATAACATTTGCCACAACAAGCTGCATTATTGATAGTAAAATAGTTATTTTTCCAGAACATATTCTGAATGCACCTGCTACCATTTGCCTTGCACAACTAAGGTGGTAGTTACCTATACATCTGTGATCAATGATACCACTCCTAATTAACAAATGGGATACCATGTCTTCTTCCACACACTGCAGACACTGCAGGGCAAGAGGAAGAGGCCCTTGCTTATATAATGCAAAAACGTGGGTGTCGATACACCTCCAGAAGAAGGTGGGGGGGGGGGTTCAGCCTCTTCCAATTTTATTTCAACCCTGAAATAGAAACTGGTACAGGTGAGGTAAACCATTCATTCAGCCTGTTTCTTTTGGATTCGTCTGCTGGAAAACCGGCAGATGAACAGCTCCTGATCAGCGCTCTCCACCAATGACTGAGAGTGCTGACAAATAAAATTCAAAGTACTAACAAATTACAAAGCCATTCACTTAAAGTGCTATACAACCATTCTACAGCTGCAGTGAAAATTAATGGGAGCTTGTCCCCTACCTTTGAAATGTTGAATGGTACAAGACAGAGGTGCCCGCTCTCGCTCCTCTTTTTTGTTCTGTCATTGGAACCATTATTGGCAACTATACGAAACAACACAGATATAAGAGAGGTGAGGATAGGGGAAGAGAAACATAAAATAGCAGCATATGCAGACAGTGTCTTGTTTTGTAACTAACCCCATAATTACATTACCAAATCTGGTAAATGAGTTAAAAAATATGGAGAACTGTCTTACATGAAAATCAATCAGATAAAGTCAGAGATATTAAATATAAGGATAAGTAAGAAGGAAGAACAAGCTTTACAGGGAGAGTTCCCTTTCACATGGGGGAAAACAGACTTAAATTATTTCGGAATAAAAGTAACTCCATCCCTTGGGAAATTATATCAAGCAAATTATATCCCATTCCTGGATAGGATGAATAAATATAGTAAAGATGGTAATACTCCCGAAAATTCAGTATAAAGTTCAGATGATGCCAATAGCACTACCCCAGACATATTTTAAAATATTAAAATTAATGATATCAAAGTTCGTATGGCAGAATAAGAAATTGAGAATACAGCACACGGTGTTGAGTAAGGACAAAGCACATGGGGGATTAGCTGCACCAAATATTAAAAGATATTATGATGCTGTAGAGTTACCAGGAATGGGTGAGTGGACCAGGATAAAAAATTATAAAAGATGGGTTGAAATAGAAAACACATTGAGTAAAACACAATTGGATAAGAATATTTGGGTGCCACATGAAGATAGAACAATAAATGAAAGAGTTCCTGAACTAACTAAAATAGTTTTCCGAGTTTGGCTCAGATTGTATCAGCAAATTGGGATTACAATTCACCTTTAATTTAATTAACGGGCACAATTTTGGTTTACCAGGGAATAGGGCATAATTTGGGGATTGGGTTAGGAACACACAGTTAAAAGATATTATAAAAAATGAAAACATGTTCCTTTCAATAATTGAAACACAAGGGAGGAATGATAAAACTGAATGCATGGAGGTATTCACAGCTAAAGCATTTTGTGTCCATGCTTCCACAACCGATAAGATCAGAAGAAAAGTTAAACTAATTTGAGTATTGAGCATCTATTCACCCTATCACCCTATTGAGCATCTGTGGGGCATCCTCCAACTGAAGGAGGAGGAGCTCAAGGTCTCCAACATGCACCAGCTACAGGATGTCATCATGGAAGAGGATTCCAGTGGCAACCTGTGAAGCTCTGGTGAACTCCATGCCCAAGAGGGTTAAGGCAGTGCTGGAAAATAATGGTTGCCACACAAAATATTGACATATTGGGCCCAATTTGGACTTTTTCACTTAGGGGTGTACTCACTTTTGCTGCCAGTGGTTTAGACATTAATGGTTGTGTGTTGAGTTATTTTGAGAGGACAGCAAATTTACACTGTTATACAAGCTGTACATTCACTACTTTACATTGTAGCAAAGTGACATTTCTTCAATGTTGTCACATGAAAAGAAATAATAAAATATTTACACAAATGTGAGGTTGTACACACTTTTTTAAGATACTGTAAATACCAAGCGGGAAAATCCCCATTTGTGTTGGAGAGGTTGACATTTGCAGGGCACTATGATACATCTGTGGTGGGAATGCCCAAAGATACAGGGATATTGACGGAAGGTGTGGCAATATATAGTTGAGTTTACTGAAGTGGAGAAAGTTGGCGATCCATGGAGTTGCTTATTCAACAGCACAAATAAAACAAGAAAACAGTATAAGAACACATTAGTGCCATTTTTATTAAATGTAGCCAAAGGAGTAATGCCAAAAAAATGGCTCAACTCAACAAGACCTACAGTAAGGGAATGGTTTAAAATAATTAATTATATATATAACATGGAGAACCTGAGTAGTAATGAGGAAGATCAGACAGAAAAGGTTGCTGGAATTTGGAAAAAGTGGACGGACTTTAAAAAAATGAATAAATACATTGCAAACTATGTGGAAGTGTAGATTCCTAGGAGGAGGGGAGGAGGAGTGGGATGGGGAGCTCTTGGCATGGGGGGGGGGGGGGAGATGAGGAATAGGGGAATCACAAAATGTTTTTTGATGAAGTTATGTAATAATCTTTCTGTTTTAACAAATTTTGTATACTGCAATTGAATAAAAAAAAAAGAAAAAAAGAAAACAAAGCCACACACAAATCTGCCCTCAGCTACATCACTAACCTGGTCACAAAATATCAAACAAACCACTCTCTTGTGTTCTCCCAGGACCTTCTGCTCTCTAGCTTCTGTCACCTCCTCCCATGCTCACCTCCAGGACTTCTCCTGAGCTCTTCCCATTCTTTGGATCTCTCCACCCCAATTTTTCTAACCATCCCTTAATCTATACATCTTTAGGCAATCCCTGAAAACCCCTCTCTTTCAAGAAGTCTATCTTGCTTCTAACTAATACACTGGGTTTTTACTTTCTCCATCAGCCCTTCCCCCACAGTTATTACCTTTTGTATAACTTGACCATCCTTTTTAGATTGTAAGCTCTAACAAGTAGGGCCCTCTGATTCATCTTGTTCCAAATTGTATTGTAACTATAATGTCTGTCCTCATTTTGTAAAGTGCTGCGCAAACTGTTGGTGCTATACAGGTCCTGTATAATGATAATTAATAATAATCTGAAATGAGATGCATTGTTGTCTATGGGGCATTGCACACAGCTGGGTAAAGATCAGTAATGCAGCATTGAAGCAGTATAACAAAAATATAAAATTTTACATTTAAGTGAGTAATTTACGAGAGTGTTTACTTGTTTAAACTCTTGATGCCAGCCGCACTCATTAATGCTGCCACTCGGTGGGTGGACCTTAACACAGAGCGGCTGCATATATGCAGCCCTGTGTAAACCACTTACCGTGCTGCACTCCCTGCACACTTCCAGCACTGTAGCCGGTGGGGATTGGTAAGCTCCCGATGTATGCTTTCAAACGGGAGCTTACTGAACTTGTGACCGTTATGACAGCGAATCACAGATGTCACATGACCCAAATGCCTGCCTCCCGGCTTTTAGAACTCTTAAAGAGTCGGGAGGTAGTTGGTGCGAAGGGGGTTAATGTTCACATGAGTATAAATACGTATATTACAATACTTGCATGAAGAAGAATTTTACTTGTCTATATGATCGCACACCTTTACTCGCCTATACTCAACATTACTCAGGTTTTTACACACAGTTTTTGTCTCCTTGCACACAGGTGTCACAAGTTCCTGAGAAAACATCAGTAAATTATGACAGAAAAAAGTATAAGTGACTGTGCAGTTGAAAAAAGTTAAATAATCAAATACAATTAAATATTAAAAAAGATAGCAGCTTAGTGGGGGTGTGGGTTCATACCACGCTATGTATCCATGTCTGACTAGATTTGAAATGTAATATATTTTCAATAAACCACCACAGTTTTATGCTATGTTGGTGGTATTCTCCTCTCTTTTTTACACCTCATTGTAAGTACTACATAGATTGGTATCCCCATCATTCTGTTTATACTCAGAAGATGGATCCTAGGTATGGTATGAACCCATGCCCCACTAAGCTCCTTGCAAAGAGAGCAGCCAGTGGAATTAGTATCCACACCATCTTGTCTACATTCAGAGGATGGATCTTATGTTTGGTAAGAAACCCACACTTTATTGGGAGGGCTCCTATAAGGCGAAGTCTGGTTATCTGGTAAGGGCACAGCCTTTTTTTCTTTTCATGGATGGGCTCCGGGTGTTTAATCATACAATACTGTTGAGACACGAACACCAAGGATATCTTCACTCATTTTGGGTTCCTAAGGGGACTGATCATTGTGATTTTGGATTCCTTTGTGGACTGATTATTACACACATATATATTTATATATATATATATATATATATATATATACATACTCACAGTAAATGATGACGCCTGTGTGCAAGGGACCGTAGAAAGTCTGCAACACATTAGCACAGCTGTATGTAGGAATGATATCCCATAATGGACACCAAAGACCAAACTACCATTTTTAGGGAAATATGACTCTGAAAATACCCATGATTAATAAGGACTAATAAAATATTTAAAAAATTGCATAAAAATTAGGGACAGAAAAGTTCTATAAACAATGCCTTATTTTTTATAAATGTTAATGTTGCAATAGTGTTATGTATCCATATAAAGTAAATATAAAAAGAAAAATGTAAAAGACATCGAAAAAAATGATCAGAAAGCAGATCTATGCATACATTGCATAAAAGAAAAAAATACATTAAAAGATCTGTGTTATTATCCAGCATGCATTATTCTCATTTGTAATTCTATACAATGTAAAATGCATGTAAAATGCATGTAAATGTAAAAATGCAAACACATGCATATAATGTTGAATTATAAATACTAATTCATAGGTGATAACAGTTAACAATAAGTTCATTTTGTAATGAACTATGCAAAAACGAATTCTGCACATATCTTCTGTCACATTGAGATGTAGATTGGTTTAGGCTGCAGAGATTAAAGTGATAATGGGAAAAGGAGGGCCTTTTTCACGTATTAACATATCTGTAAAGGGAAAAGATATTAAATGATGTAATTACAGGCACAATGCACAGACCTGCATTTGTACTGAGTAATTGCCCTTCACATTTGCTCACTCTATACTATAGTATGGTGTGTGTGTGTGTGTGTGTGTGTGTGTGTGTGTGTGTATGCGTGCATATATGTGTTACATGTGCACCTTTTGGCTTTGTACCATATATTGGTCATGTTCATTTGTTTTTGTAAGAATAGCAGAATTTTTTTAAATATTCATTATAAGAGAAATAATCATCCAATATTTTTGACACATGAAAAATTATGAAATTCTGTGATGCTAGTCCTTGGCCCCTTCAATGTTCCCTTTTACAATAAATATGGTTTAGCCAAAATTAAGAGTTTTGTGGCCCAAGAGACATACAAAGGGATATTTTTGTCACTGATTCAATAGGCAATTTGTCCAACATCTGCTAATTTTTAGATCAAGATTAGATTTTTCATACTCACTTTCAATCACAGTGAATTTCACATTTTTTAAACAGGATTCCCACATTAAAAAAGTCATAAAAAAAGATTTTCCCACATCTGTTCTTTAATTAGAACTCAGAAATTCACTCATCATGTGCCCATTATTTTGCTTTTCGTGATATTCAAACTATTCTCTGGTTTAGAATGGGAAATGTGTATGTGTTAAAATGCTTCTCTGCTTTGGACCTGTGTTTTTTTTTTTGCCCATGAGGAAAGCTAAACATGATTTTATTACACATTCAGAACTTTTCTTTTTTTCTTTTTTAGAAATAAAAAGAAAGATGTGCCCCCACCCCCTTCAAGTGCAGGCAGCCTGTTATCCTCATAGCAGTGGAGCATGCAGCTCCGCCACTATGCTAATAATACCAACATGAATGCTCTTCAGCATTGCACAGTGCATTGAGAGAGGCACACCAATGCTAAGAGAGCGTGCCGGCTATAGCAAGCATTATGTCCCACCTATCTTTACCCTTATGAAGGTACCCACACATGAAGACTGGAATGTTGTGGAGGCCTTTCTTGTACCTCCCATCCAACACTACTGAAGGTGGATACAGAGAGTGTAAGGCAAGGAGTGGAATGAGTGCCTTAGTAGCTGGCTGGTGAAGTCCACTCAGTAGGTAAGTAGAGCTGGTAGTGACAGTCCTTGAAACAGGATGCAGGAGCAGCTTAGCACCAGAGCGAGAGAAGGAAGCAGAACCAGAAGAGGAGCAGCAGTCAGTAGCAAATGGGCACCGAGAAACCAAATCAGCAGGTGTTCTATCAGAAAGCCATTACCCATCAGAAAGTGCAACCAAAGTGACGTTCCGTTGCAGCCATCTTGGTACACCCGCACTCGCCTGCAGTATGCGTTCAGTCAGAAGGTGGAAAGTGGACAACTTTTTACACCCACCGAAATCTTGCATTTCACACTTATTTTTACAAGTAAACTGAGCTTATATCATGAAATATAGTATTTTGAAATCTGTCAAACTGTTTTAATGTTGAATCTTAAAAGCAGCGGTGTTCTGTCAGATTAGCAAACCTGTGAGATGAGCAGGCTTGCCACTGCTTTTAAAATTCTACATCAAAACAGTGTCATGGATTTCAAAATACTGTATTTCACTATATAAACTCAGTTTACTGGTAAAAATATGTGTGAAATGCAAAACTTCAGTGGTTGTAAAAAGATGTCCACTTGCCGCCTTCTGACTGTAGGCTTACTACAGGCGAGTGCTGGTGTACCAAGATGGCCATGATAGAACGTCACTTCTGTTGCATTTTCTGATGGGTAGCAAATTTCTGAAAGGACACTAGCAAAGCAAGTCCAGGAGGCAAGCCATGGTCAGTAACAACCAGGCAAAGCGGTACAAAGTCAGCAGGCAGATCAAGTCCAGTAAACAGGTCAGAGTAGTAAGGAGCTAGCGTGAGAGAGGAAGTGAAGTCCAAAGGCAAGACAGGTCATACATGGGTAAGCAGGTAAAGCAGATCAGGTCATGCATGAATATGCGCACAATGAACTGGCACAGTATATGCCACATTGGCCCTTCGCTCATTAAAAATGAACAAGTGTGCAATGTGCATGAGTATGAGCACAAATCTGCACTGACTTTCTGATGCTAGGAATCCAGTTTACCTTACATAGGGGGTCACATACCCCCTGGTGAGCTGGTTTTAGGGGTCCCTCAAACTCCCTCAAGTAAATGAAAGTTGTAAAAATATACAGACAATCCAACAATATTTCATTAGTCTTTTTTAAGCTAATATATACTTTTCCATATTCCAGGGATATACAAAAATGTCTTGTGACACCCACTGCCAGAGTTGTCAGGTACAGAGAGAAAAGGAGGGGTACTCCTCTTTCCTCACTGCATGAACTCCAAACTTAAAAATTGTCATGTACACAGTTTCAAATGCCTTGGTGTCCAAATTTGATCAATAACATTCCCTGAGTTCCCTGTTCTTATAAATCCATGCCAGTGGAGGAAAATGCTTACTCAAAGTGCTGGATCAAATGCTGCGGGATTCTTTGGACATTGCAGTAACCTAGAAAGGTAAATATTAGTTAAATAAGAAAAATAAGTAGAACTTTCACTTACACATATCAGTGGACTCGTTAAGGGTCCCAGGAACTAGTTCACCAGGGAGGGGGAGACACAACCCTCTCCCCTTGCTGTTACCCTCTTTTGAGGAGGGTCTAAAAACCTATTGCTTTGAGGCACCAGTTCTTTGGAAAAGGGACTTCCATTATTTGAGGGTAGGGATGGGCCTGATGTTCGAGACAAACGTAAGTTTGACTTGAACATCGGGTGCTCGCCTGTTTGCTGAAGAGCAAACACTATGGGGCATTCACGGCAAATTTGAGCACCATGGAATGCCCCATAATGCACCGCGAGATCCCAGTGCATTGATGTCTGATGATTTGCCAAAGCATGCACCTGACCTGCATGCTTTGGCCAATCACAGCGTACTCTGCTGTGAGAACCATGATTGGCCAAAGGCAGGGTGCCTTTAGCCAATCATGGCTCAGGGGGCCACAGTCCCCCCCAAGAACCTTGCCCCCATGTTGATGGGGGGTCTGCGGGTGGGGGTCTGCATAATGGAATCCATGCCAGACCCTTATCTGAGCATGCAGCCTGGAGGACCAGATGGGGGGGCAAACGAGCGCCCCCCCAACCATACCAGGTCCCCCAAAGCACCTTGTCCCCATGTTGATGGGGACAAGGGCCTCATCCCCGCAACCCTGACCATTGATTGTGGGGGTCTGCGGGTGGGGGGTTTATATGAATCTGGTTAGAGGGGGTTAATATGAATCCCCAGATCCCGGCCACCCTATGTGAATTGGTATCGGGTACATTGTACACCTATCCATCACCAAAAGAAGTGTCAAAAAGTAAAAACCACAAAAGACATTTTTTGACAATTCCTTTATTAAAAAAGAAAACAAGTGTCCCACAATGTCCATTCATCTTTTATCATGCCATCAAAAAGCTCCACCTCGCTGACTGCTGTCTCTTGGCTTTGACAGCTGTTAAATAGGCAAGGGCGGGGCCACCCAGTGAAATAACTGAGTGACCCCCCCCCCTTCTGACATCAAATTTAATTGTCAAAAACTGTCTTTTGTGGTTTATACTTTTTGACACTTCGGTGAATGGGTAGGGGTACAAAGTACCCAATACCCATTCACATAGGGGGGCAGGATCTGGGAGGGGGCTTCCAGATTCATATAAACGCCCGCCCGCAGACTCCCACATCTAATGGCCAGGGTTTTGGGGATAAGGCCCTTGTAACCATCAACATGGGGACAAGGTGCTTTGGGGGGACCCCAAAGAACCCTCCACATGTTGAGGGCATGTGGCCTGTTATGGTTTAGGGGGGCACTCGCTCGCCCCCCATCTGGTCCTCCAGGCTGCATGCTCGATTAAGGGTCTGGTATGGATTTTAGGGGGACCCCATGCCAATTTTGTTTTTACATTTTTATCTATATTGCCAGGAGTTGGCAATACATTACAGCCGCAAGCAATTTGAAATTACATTTTTTTTCCTTAAGAAATGTAATTTTGCTGCGGCACTGTAAAATCGCACAGATGGCAGACCAAGGGGACCAGCCAGGCACGTTATTTAAAGGAATATTTCATTTTTATTGTTTCACTTGAAGCATTATTAAAATCACTGTTCCTTAAAAAATGATTGTTTTAAAAATGTTTTTTTTGCATTGATATATGTCCCCTGGGGCAGTACCCGGGTGCCCATACACATTTTATGGCAATAACTTGCATATAAGCCTTTAAATTGAGCACTTTTGATTTGTCATGTTCGTATCCCATAGACTTTAATAGTGTTCACATGTTCGCACAAATTTTTTGCCTGTTCACATGCTCTGGTGCGAACCGAAACGGGGGATGTTCAGCCCATCCCTATTTGAGGGGGAGCCTCTCAGGGCTGGTTTCAGTAAAGCGGGGAGATGAACGTTCGCTGCTCTGTTTCTATGGGGAATCCCAACCTGTATGCCTGTTGTGCTGGGGTGGATAGTTCTATTGTGGGGGGGGGGGGGGGGCAGAGAGAGGGGAATACAGTTTTTCTAAAAAAATAAAAATGCTGCCAACATTTGCTTCGCACTGTGCTGTTTATACACAGTATTAGCACTATAGATATCAAGGTTCAACGTATGAATGAATGGACTTCGGTAATTTCACAAGATTTCAAACTGTGAAAATAGCCTCTTTTGTACAATGTTCATTGTGGCAGGGTTCATTCCTACAAGTATCACCCAGGAAATGTCATATTACATTTAGGACAATTTGGATAGAAAATGCTTGCAGAATCCCATCGAATCTTATTTGAACAAATTTACATATTTGTTTACTAGGTGAATGTCTCTTGACCCTTTAACCATTACACCTTAAATCATAACCTTAAGCCGCGTACACACGTAGCCGTCTGTCCGATGTACTTAGTCTGGCGGACTTCCCGCCAGACTGTCCGTCGGACTTTCCGAACGGGCTACTTGCCCACACACGGCACTTTTTCAGCGGACTAATACGGCGTACTAAGTCCGCCGTACTATCCGCCCTACTTTTGAAATGAACGGACTCGCCACACACGCGGAGGAAATTCCGCTAATTTCGAGCGCATCTCCAGGTAGGCGGGGCCTGCGAAGGAGACGTCGCTGGCCCCGCCGCCTGGTATGGACTTAAAGGGGAACCCCAACGCTGACAAAAATCGGCGTGGGGGTCCCCCCAGGTCCACATCAGACCCTTGTCCGAGCACGCTACCCGGCCAGCCAGGAAAGGGGGGGGCGAGCGAGCGCCTCCCCCCCTCCTGAGCCGTACCAGGCCGCGTGCCCTCAACATGGGGGGTGCCTTGGGCAAGGGGGGGCCGCGCGGCCCCCCCACCCCAAAGCACCTTGTCCCCATGTTGATGAGGACAAGGGCCTCTTCCCGACAACCCTGGGCGTTGGTTGTCGGGGTCTGCGGGCGGGGGGCTTATCGGAATCCGGGAGTCCCCTTCAATAAGGGGGCCCCCGGATACCGGCCCCCCACCCTATGTGAATGAGTATGGGGTACAATGTACCCCTACCCATTCACCTGTAAAATAAAGTACAAAAAAAACATAACACACAAGATAAAATAGTTTATTGCACAGCTCTGGGGGTCTTCCGTCTTCAGGGGTCTTCTCGCCGGACTCCTCCGCTATCTTCTTGTAGCTCTTTTGCTAGCGGAGGAGCCCGGCTTTCTTCCTCGCCGCCGGCCTCTTCTTCCGACTTCAGGGGTCTTGTCCCCCTCTTCAGATCTTCTGCTGGGCCACCGCGCCTTCTTCTAGCTCTTTTACAGGCGGCCGCCTTTCGTTCTTTTGTCCTTCTCTTCTTCTTCTTCAGATGTTGCCTCGCCGAGTCCTCCGCTCACAATGACGGGGACCGGGCACGTGGCGACTTATATATAGGGACAAGGGGCGGGGTCTTCGGTTGATGTCACATGGGTTGATATCACATGGTGACCCCGCCCCCTTACGAAGTCACAGTCCCGGAGGATGATGGGACTGTCGCCATGTGACATCAACCCATGTGACATCAACCCATGTGACATCAACCCATGTGACATCAACCGAAGACCCCACCCATTGTCCCTATATAAGTCGTCGCGTGCCCGGTCCCCGTCATTGTGAGTGGAGGACTCGGCGAGGCAACATCTGAAGAAGAAGAAGAAGAAGAAGAAGAAGAGAAGGACAGAAGAACGGAAGGCGGCGGCAGAAGACCGGGCCACCGCCTGTAAAAGAGCTAGAAGAAGGCGCGGTGGCCCAGCAGAAGAACCGAAGAGGGGGACAAGACCCCCGAAGTCGGAAGAAGGGCGGTGGCGAGTAAGAAAGCCGGGCTCCTCCGCTAGTAAAAGAGCTACAAGAAGATAGCGGAGGAGTCCGGCGAGAAGACCCCCGAAGACGGAAGACCCCCGGAGCTGTGCAATAAACTATTTTAACCCTTGTGTGTTGTGTTTTTTTTTTGTACTTTATTTTACAGGTGAATGGGTAGGGGTACATTGTACCCCATACTCATTCACATAGGGTGGGGGGCTCCCCTTTCCTGGCCGGCCGGGTAGCGTGCTCGGACAAGGGTCTGATGTGGACCTGGGGGGACCCCCACGCCAATTTTTTTCGGCATTGGGGTTCCCCTTTAAGTCCATACCAGGCGGCGGGCCAGCGACGTATCCTTCGCGGGCCCCGCCTACCTGGAGACCCGCTCAAAATGAGCGGACTTTTCTCCGGGCGGGAAAAGTCCGTTCATTTCAAAAGTACGGCGGACTGGCATACACACTGCCGGATTGTCCGCCGAAATGCGAGTCCGGCGGGAAGATTGGAGTGTAAAACTACTTTGTAAGTCCGCCGTACTTTCGGGTCAAAACAGTATGCCGGAGGCTACACACGGGGGGATTGTCCGGCGGACTTGAGTTTGCCGGACTTTTCCACCCGCTTGTTTGATCGTGTGTACGCGGCATTAGTCTTAAAGATGAACTTCAGAGAAAACAAAAAATCCTCTCTTGCAGTGAGGTTGCTTCGCACTTTTTCCATGACGAGTACTAAAACCTTGCAGTGCGCAGGGAGCTCGCTAAAGGCCTGCTGAATCCTAATAGGATCCTTTCTAAAATAACAACATACCTACAGTATTACCTACGTGTTTAACATTCCAAAATCAATAACTTTATACTCGCAGAATACATACAGCAGTGGCATGCATACAACTGTGGCCTTACAGCACTGTAGTTCAGGTTTGTATCATACCTTCTGTTTTCTTTCTGCAGTCTGAAAAAATAGGATTAGGTTATTCAGATTTACTTTGTTTTTGTTGTACGCTTGGGTGTTAACATGACACTAGAATGTTAGCTTTCGGAGGTTGTAGATAGTTAAAGTTCTCTGTAGAATGCTGCAAAATTGTATAAGTGGTAAATAAACATATACAAATACAAAAAGATAAATCCTGGGAGGGTCGCTAGACAATAGGTTCAGTACCCTTGTGAAAGTAAATTACATGCAGAATCATTAGGATATAAAACATACCCAGCTAAGACAGGCTTTGAAATTGCATATTGCTAAGTGTTATTTTGTCTTTTTTAACAGTCATTAGAACAAAACATGGCTGCTGCTACAAACTTGATGCATACTCTACTAGAAAAATAATATTAGAAACATTAATCTCATCCTATTTTTTAGACAAGAAAAAACATATATGCTTTATATACATCTAAGACAGCTAAACTTCCAATGTCTATATAAAATATGATTTTAAAAAATTCCCTGAAGAGGATAGAGTCATAATGAAGATGAGGAAAAATTAACACACTGTGAAAAAACAACACAAATTAATTAATGGCCAATTTAAAGCAGGTCTCATATTAAAATGGATAAAAAGGCTTATATCATATTCTGAAAAAACTGTTGTTCTGTAGGAGGACTTAATGACTACAAATACAATGTTTCCCCATGCTGTCCCTTTTCTTCAAGTGATTATACTGATTTATAAATGAAATATAAAATGTTTTCTTTTAATAGTATATTAATATATTAGAAGCAACAGTTCCATCACATTTCAGCATTTCAAAGCATCATGCATTTAGAACACAGATTGTGTTATCTACAGATTGTTCATTCCAGAGTAAAAGTAGAACTATGGTCGGGATATAAGTCACCAGTAATCATGCACTGTGCTGGGTTGTATTGAAATTACCTTTCTTTTTTGGCTTGCAAACAGCAGTGGTTCCTACACAGTAACAAATCAATTTACAGCAGTTGACTGCAGGCTACTAATCAGAAGGCTTGAGTCAAGACCCATCACTTGTTCGCACTGTGTAAGGGTTAGTTGATATCCAGATATGTGATGTTGTTGAAAACATGCTTCATATGTTGCCATAGTTGTAGATCATTTGTTTTACAAGTATCGTATTTACACTCAAAAAGCAATCACAGGTATAGGGATCTTCAGCCCACCACTGCCTGGAATTGTGAGTGGTTGTTATGTGAGTTATTCATGTATATCACTGTCTCTGTGGGGCTGGCTAAAACCCCCATAAGGAGGAATTGAAGAGAGAAAGGGTCTAAGTCTCATGAACTTACACGGGGAGTTGCTATTGTATTTCACCCAGGCCAGAAGCAGGGACTATTATGCAAGTATCCATATGTTCTAATAGTTTAACTGTGGCTTTATTTAAATCATTGTGAGAGACAGTGTATCTCTGTCCAGTTGTTATTATCTCACATGTATAATATCATATAGCCAAGTCTGTGCTACTGTATGTGTGTAGTTGTCACCTTCCAGTATATTAGTAGGTAAACCTGTTTATTGCAATAGAGTTTATATTCAGCTCCTGTTATTTTAGTTAACTCTGTCTCTTCTGAAATGGGATTCTATAGCTAGTAGATAGGCTGACTGCGAGTTCCAGTGCCTCACCACAGTTTCTGTTGCTGAAAAGCTGCATTCCAGGCTGGTTGAACAACTGCTGGAGGGTCTGCTCATCACTGCAGATCTTGTATTCGGGTCTCTGACACCAAGACAAATGTGGCATCATGATGAACCTCGGGAGCCCCTGCGACTGGACTTTGCGAGAACATTCATTTGGAAGTATCTCTATTAATAACTATATATACTGTATATATGGGTATATATTCACAATTCCACCAGGACTCTTGTTGGGTCCTTTGTTGACAATACCTGTTTGTACATTGGATGTATGTACCATATTTATTGGCTTATAACAAGCACTCCTTTCCCCTTAAAATCAGGGGAAAATCGATTCTGAGCCTCTCAGCCATTCTCGGCGGCTTTCGGCTGCATACGGCCACTCTTGGCTGCTCTCGGTGGCTTTTGGCTGCTCTCACAGTCCCGTGTGAGCCGCCCGAAAGCTGCCGAGAGCGCCCGAAAGCAGCTGAGAGCGGCTGGGGGCCGCCGAGATCAGCCGAAAGCTGCCGATAATGCCCGAAAACGGCCGAGAGCTGACGAGAACGGCCGAGAGCTACCAGGCGCCACTGAGATACATAGGACATCCGGCTCTGTATCTCAGCGGCGCCATTTTTAAATGGCAAGGTTACACTCACAAGTCTGCAAATGACACTGACAAGGCTGCAATGACAAGGCTGCAATGACAAGGCTGCAATGACAAGGCTGCAAATGACACGGCTGCAAAGACAAGGCTGGAAATGACACTGACAAGGCTGCGGATGGACACTAACAAGGCTGGAGATGGACACTGACAAGGTTGCATATGGACACTGACAAGGCTGCAATGATGGATAAGGCTGCAGATGAACACTGACAAGGCTGCAATGATGGACAAGGCTGCAGATGGGCACTGATAAGGCTGCCTTTATGGGCATTTAAATGTAAGTTTTTTCCTTAAACTTCCCTCCTAAAAGTTTTTTTCCTTAAAATTTCCTCCTAAACTTGGGGTGCATGTAGTACGCAGGCGCTTGTTATACGCCGATAAATACAGTACTACTATTAATCTTTTCTTGTATAAAGTTTGTATTATTTATATACTGGTGTGCATTTATATACTTATGGTTAATGTTATATGCTGGTTGCAGTAGTTCATCTGCACCCAATTACTTTGATTAGATCACTGGTTAATTTCCCAGAAGAAGGCTCCCCTCACAGAGGCCCTGTCCAGGTGAAACATTATTATCAAACCCCCTCTTCCACTTAGTGAAGGTTCTGGTTCTTTTATTTATCTAAAGGGTTAGTGCAATATCCTGTTTGGGTGGTGTCACTTGTCAAAACCCCCACCAAAAAAAAAAGAAGAGGGCTACATAGGTTAAAGTGGAAGTAAACCCATGGATTTAAACAGTTTAAAAAAAAGGCATGCCGGGAATGCTAACTGCACATTGGCTGTGCTCTCAGCCAAACTATCAAACCATCCAATGGTGTCATAACGAATCACATGTGCTGCACCATAGCAGTTGAAGATTAAACAGAGGCAAAGATGGCAGCTTCCTTGGCTGAAAACGATAGGGGAGTTTACTTCCACTTTAATAGCATACCAGCTTGTTTATGTAAAGTCCATAAAGGCTAATATCACATAAAATACCAAGTTAAATACAGATACCTACACGAATACTTTTAAAAATACAATAAATCTTCTAAATGAACATACAAATGATCAATTGGTGTTTTTAATGTGATTGGAGTTCAGAGCTTACCTCAACAAATGGTTTGTACAGACATGCAGAAGATTACCTTTGCTGTCTTTCTGAGAGACTGTAAATGTCTCCCACCCAGGGTAAACCTCTCTCCCAATTTCTTCCCAGGACCTTGGCACCTTCCCACAGTTTCTTTATTGGAGAGGCAATAGAAGTTGGTTTGACCCCTGAAAAGGCAGATGAAGTCCTCCACACAAAGCATGGGCAGTGCTGAGTCTTCAATTTTCTTCATAGGCCTGGTTTCTAGGAAGGAGGAGACTGGTTATCAGGTGCGCAAACAACAAATGCATGAAAAACATGTAAAATGCTTGTGTTGCAGGATTTCAAGTGCTCCCATAGACGTCTATAGGGCAAAGAATATACAAGTATATTTTTTTACTTGTGTGATCAGACACTCTTGAAAATAATAGGATTCTTCATGTTGAGCTACGTCACACTTAGAAAAATGTGCAAAAAAGCAGAAACACCAGCATTGTTTATATTAGAGGGCTGGCAGGCTGCCAAAATTCTGGTGCAATAGATTTAAATGTTGTGAACTTTGAATATGAAAGAGGGACCGAAAGCAAAATCCTCCCTGTGACATATTTTTTTTATACCTGTTGATCCTGCTGTTTCTTTTTCAACTTCCTTAACCACTTTCGGCCTGCCCATCTCACATATACCGTGTCAGGGCGGCCCGGTTGCGCAAACCGTCGGTCGTGCATGAGATACAGTGGGCGGTACTCAATGTCCTAGTGATCAGGAACAGCAATCTCTGTGTTGTCCCAGTAAGCCCATCCCTCACACAGTTAGAACACACCCAGGGAACAAAGTTAACCCCTTGATCACCACCTAGTGTTAACCCCTTCCCTGCCAGTGTCATTTATACATTGATCAGTGCATTTTTTTAGCACTGATCACTGTATTAATGTCACTGGTCCCCAAAAAGTGATCCTCTGCAATGTCGAAGTCCCAATAAAAATCACAGATCACCGCCATTACCAGTAGAGGCTTCAAACATAAAGATATAAAATTTAAATTTAAAAAATATATAAATTTAAATTTTTTGTGAAGAATCACCAACAAGTGGGACACAGTTGTGAAGTGGAACAAAATCTATTGGATATATTCTATTGGATATTTTAAACTTTTTTAGCAAATGAAAAACTGAAAAGTGGTGCGTGCAAAATTATTCGGCCCCTTTACTTTCAGTGCAGCAAACTCACTCCAGAAGTTCAGCGAGGATCTCTGAATGATCCAATGTTGTCCTAAATGACTGATGGTGATAAATAGAATCCACCTGTGTGTAATCAAGTCTCTGTATAAATGCACCTGCTCTGTGATAGTCTCAGGGTTCTGTTGAAAGCGCAGAGAGCATCATGAAGACCAAGGAACACACCAGGCAGGTCCGTAATACTGTTGTGGAGAAGCTTAAAGCCGGATTTGGATACAAAAAGATTTCCCAAGCTTTAAACATCCCAAGGAGCACTGTGCAAGCGATCATTTTGAAATGGAAGGAGTATCAGACACTGCAAATCTACCAAGACCTGGCCGTCCCTCTAAACTTTCAGCTCAGACAAGGAGAAGACTGATCAGAGATGCAGCCAAGAGGCCCATGATCACTCTGGATGAACTGCAGAGAACTACAGCTGAGGTGGGAGAGTCTGTCCATAGGACAACAATCAGTCGTAACACTGCACAAATCTGGCCTTTATGGAAGAGTGGCAAGAAGAAAGCCATTTCTCAAAGATATCCATAAAAAGTCTCGTCTAAAGTTTGCCACAAGCCACCTGGGAGACACACCAAACATGTGGAAGAAGGTGCTCTGGTCAGATGAAACCAAAATCCAACTTTTTGCCCACAATGCAAAACTATATGTTTGGCGTAAAAGCAACACAGCTCATCACCCTCAACACACCATCCCCACTGTCAAACATGGTGGTGGCAGCATTATGGCTTGGGCCTGCTTTTCTTCAGCAGGGACAGGGAAGATGGTTAAAATTGAGGGGAAGATGGATGCAGCCAAATACAGGACCATTCTGGATGAAAACCTGTTGGAGTCTGCAAAAGACCTGAAACTGGGACGGAGATTTATCTTCCAACAAGACAATGATCCCAAACATACAGCAAAATCTACAAAGGAATGGTTCACAAATAAACGTATCCAGGTGTTAGAATGGCCAAGTCAAAGTCCAGACCTGAATCCAATCGAGAATCTGTGGAAAGAGCTTAAAACTGCTGTTCACAAACGCTCTCCATCCAACCTCACTGAGCTCGAGCTGTTTTGCAAGGAAGAATGGGCAAGAATTTCAGTCTCTCGATGTGCAAAACTGATAGAGACATACCCCTTGCAGCTGTAATCGCAGCAAAAGGTGGCTCTACAAAGTATTACCGTAAGGGGGCCGAATAATTTAGCATGCCCCACTTTTCATTTTTTTATTAGTTAAAAAAGTTTAAAAAATCCAATAGATTTCGTTCCACTTCACAATTGTGTCCCACTTGTTGGTGATTCTTCACAAAAAATAAAAATCTTATATCTTTATGTTTGAAGCCGGAAATGTGGCAAAAGGTTGAAAAGTTCAAGGGGGCCGAATACTTTCGCAAGGCAATGTATATATATTATTTTTTGGGATATGTATTATAGCAGAATGTAATATATATATATATATATATATATATATATATATCTATAACTATGTATTTTTTTTTTTTTTTTCAAAATTGGCTTTTTTTTGTTTATAGCACAAAAAATAAAAACCGCAAAGGTGATCAAATACCACCAAAAAAATCTCTATTTGTGAAAAAAAGGGCATTGATTTTGTTTGGGTATGACGTCACACGACTGCACAATTATCATTTAAAGGGATGCAGGGCCATATCGCAAAAAATTGTCTGGTCATTAAGGGAGTCAATTCTTAGAGGCTGAAGTGGTTAACAGACCAAGCTTTCCAACAGAAGTGAAAGTTTGTGTGTTGAGACAAACTATTTACCACTAACAGGTCAGCTTTTATTCACTTTATTCACTATTCAGGTTAGCTGGAATTCAGCTTTAGTTTGTTAGTCACCTATATAAAATCCATCTACAGCTAGTAGTCTATCTAACACTACCCTCACCAGACAGTGCTGCTTTTCAAGAGTGTCTCTGCTGCTCATCCATAGATAGAGGAGACCCCCTAAAACAGAAAGTTTGTTACTGGCAGGATGAGCAGGTAAAAATAGAGGAAGTAAGCCTAAAAGAAAAGAAAATGAATGTAGGGTGACAGACATCCCAGGTTTCCGAGAACAGTTCCCGGACTGAGGACACTGTCCCCAGACCAAGTCTGTCCCTGGTTTTGTCCCAGGATTCAGGGCTGGATTAAAGTAGACAGGGCACACCATGTTGGCTGAGAAACAACTTGGTGGTTTAGATGCCGATGCCCTCTGCTGGACGATATCACTGGCACTCCTGATGCTGATGAGAGGCAGAATACTGTGTGCCTAACACCCTCCTGTATATTATGTAGTCCTGTGCCCAGCACTCTGTGAATTGTGTAGTCCTGTGCCCAGTGCTCAGTGTATTATGTAGTCCTGTGCACAGCACTTGGTGTATTATGCAGTCCTGTGCCCAGCGCTCTGTGTATTATGTAGTCTTGAGCCCAGCACTCTGTGTATTATGTAGTCCTGTGCCCAGCGCTCAGTGTATTATTCAGTCCTATGCCCAGCGCTCTGTGTATTATGTAGTCCTATGCCCAGCGCTCTGTGTATTATGCAGTCCTGTGCCCAGCACTCTGTGTATTATGTGGACCTGTGCCCAGTACTCTGAGTATTATGCAGTCATGTGTCCAGCTCTCATTGTATTATGAAGTCCTGTGCCCAGCTCTCTGTATTATGTAGTCCTGTGCCTAGCGATCTGTGTATTATGCAGTCCTGTACCCTGCACTTTGTGTATTATGTAGTCCAGTGCCCAACGCTCTGTGTATTATGCAGTCCTGTGCCCAGTGGTCTGTGTATTATGTAGTCCTATGCCTAGCGGTCTGTGTATTATGTAGTTCTGTGCCATTTGCCAATTTAAAAAAAAGTCCCCGGATTTAATTTAAAAAATCTGGTCACCTTAACCACTTCAGCCCCGGAAGGATTTACCCCCTTTCAGACCAGAGCACTTTTTGCGATATTGCACTGCGTCGCTTTAACTGCCAATTGTGCGGTCGTGCGACGTTGCACCCAAAAATTTACATCCTTTTTTCCCCACAAATAGAGCTTTCTATTAATGGTTTTTGATTACCTCTGCGGTTTTTATTTTTTGCACTTTAAACAAAAAAAGAGTGACAATTTTGAAAAAAAAAAGCATTATGTTTTACGTTTTGCTATAATAAAGATCCCCATAAAATATATAAAAATACATTTCTTTCTCAGTTTAGGCCGTTATGTATTCTTTTACATATTTTTGTTAAAAAAAAATGGCAATAGGCGTATATTGATTGGATTGCGCAAAAGTTATAGCGTCTACAAAATAGGGGATATATTTATGGCATTTTTATTATAATTTTTTTTGTATTAGTAATGGCGGCGATCTGTGATTTTTATGGTGACTGTGACATTATGGCGGACACATCGGGCATTTTTGACACTATTTTGAGACCATTGTCATTTATACAGCGATCCGTGCTATAGAAATGTGCTGATTACTGTGTAAATGACACTGGCAGGGAAGGGGTTAAACACTAGGGGGGCGATCAAGGGGTTAAGTCTGTCCTAGGGAGTGGTTCTAACTATGGGGGGATGGGCTACCACTGACATGACAGCGATCACTGCTCTCAATGACAGGGAGCAGTAGATGTTTGTCATGTCACTAGGCGGAACAGGGAAATGCCTTGTTTACATAGGCATCTCCCCGTTCTGCCACTCCATGACACGATCACGGGCCCCGGCAGACATCGAGGTCACGGAGGATGCGCACACGTCCACAATGCCATGATTTAAAGGGGACGTACCTGTACGTCCATTTTCCCAGCCATGCCATTGTGCTGGCATACATCGTCATGCTCTGGTCGACATGTGGTTAAACTAATGCAACTACCACAATTAAGGATTGGTAATCTGCAATATAGTAAATGTTTGTATTGGAGTTTAGATGCTATAGATACAAAAATAAATGAGAAATTGTGAAGTGCTTGTACTTCTTTTTCAGAATTTGTGAATACTTTTGGGGAACATGATCTGAGCACACATTTATATAATTTTAGAAATGTGTGGGATACCAGTGCTGCTTTCTTTATGAAATTACCAGTCCCCTATTGTATCTGGTTCCTGACTCTTTTAATTTACAAAATATTAATCACTTGCCATGCCTCTTACTAAATACTTTGGACTGTCTACTTTGCAAAAAATCATTTAGGGGTAATTGTGCTGTACTAGTATTTTTTCAGTACTCAAGAAATGGGATAGGCCATCAGTACATCAGGATTGATTAATTTTAGGATATACAGTTACATCCATATATATTTGGACATAGCTAGGCACGATTTTAGTTTTTTTTCAGGTATTTATCAAAACATTCAAGCTATAGTTATATAATGGATATGGACTGAATGTGTAGGACATTGCTTTCACAATATAAATGGAAGAATCCTTAGCTAGTAAGATTCTTTAGAAAAAGTATTTATTGTTCACAAAGATAAGCAAGACAACTTACATAGTGACATATGGTAACATATGGTATGGTTTCAGATGTCAGAAGGAAAGATGTTACATTCTTCCAGAGTGTAGTTTCCATTACTTCCTATAGTAAGATACATAACTCCTCCTAACATACTGACACTAATGTCACGTACACACGATCAGACTTTCCAGCAGGCTGTCAGTCTGACAAATTTGATCGTGTGTGGGCTCCGTCAGACTTTTTCTTCCCAAAAGTCAGACGGACCTAGAAATAGAACATGTTTTAAATCTTGGTCTGCCAGACCAAGTTCCTTCGGAAAACCCATTCGTCTGTATGCTGGTCCAATGGCATCTGTACTGTGACCTCATAAGGGGCGGTGTCACCAGGTGACATCACCCATGACCCCGCCCCTTATATCTATATAAGTCACCACACACCGTGTCCACGGCATTACAGTGAAAGAGAGCTTTGTGTCAACATCAGAAGAACAGAAGAAGGAAGAAGAAGAAGAAGAAGACAGCAACGACGAAGGAGAAAGCCAGACCACCGCTAGAAAAAGAGCGGCAAAAGAGCAGAAGACAGCGGAGGAGCCTGGCGAGAAGAACTGGAAAGTGAGGAGAAGTCGGAAGAAGACCCCTGAAGTCGTAAGAAGACCCCCGAATTCAGAAGAAGACCCCTTGAGCTGCCTAATAAACTACTTTAAAAACCTGTGTAGTGTGTTTTTTTATTGACACTTTTTTCCCCAGGTGAATGGTTAGGGGTACGATGTACCCCATACTCATTCACATAGGGTGGGGGGCCAGGATCTGGGGGTGCCCTCATTAAAGGGGCTCCCGGATTCTAATAAGCCCCCCGCCCGCAGACCCCAACAACCAACAGCCAGGGTTTTCGGGAAGAGGCCTTTGTCCTCATCAACATGGGGACAAGGCACTCTGTGGCCCCCCTTCCCCAAAGCACCCACCCCCCATGTTGAGGGCATTCGGCCTGGTACAGTTCAGGAGGGGGGGCGCTCGCTCATTCCCGCCTCCTTTCCTGACCAGCCGGGCTGCGTGCTCGGAAAAGGGTCTGATATGGATTTTGGGGGGACCCCACACCGTTTTTTCAGCATAGGGGGTTCCCCTTAAAATCCATACCAGGCAACGGGGCTTGCAAGGTGTCAATCTCGCCGATGAAAGTGGCGAGATTGACTTCCCTTTCTAGTCCCGTCGTACCTGGAGTTACGTTCAAAATGAACGGACGGGCAAGACCGTTCATTTTGAAAGTCCGTCGGGAAGTCCGTCAGACCTAGTCTGCCAGAAAGTGTACGCAGGTCAGCTCGTTCGGAAAGTCCATCGGACCTCCGCCGAAAGTCCATCGGGAAGTCCGTCGGACCTAGTCCGTCAAAGAGTCCGGTCTTGTGTACGCTGCATTCGACTTTCTAAAAATAGAAATACATACACAGCAATATGGCTCTGTCCATGTCAAAGACATACAGTAACCTTCAAAACTGACATCATTGCATTACAACAGAAAGTGCACACTCTTAGGTTTAATTTAAGGGGATGGACAGCCAAATCGGAAGAAGGGTTATGGAATTACAGCTCTTAAGAATAGCCACCCCCCTTTTTCAAGGGACCAAAAGTAATTGGACAATTAAATCAAATGCTGTTTCATGGCCAGGCATGGGCTACTCCTTTGTTGTTTCTTCATCAATTAAGCCAGTAAAAGTCTGGAGTTGATTCTAAGCGTGGTATTTGCATTTGGAATTTATTGCTGTGAACCTACATCATGCGTTCAAAGGAGCTGTCCATGCAAGTGAAACAGGCCATTGTAAGGCTTCAAGAAAAAAACAAATCCATCAGAGAGATAGCAGCAACATTAGGAGTGGCCAAATTAACAGTTTTGTAGAAGAAGAACACTGGTGAGCTCAGCAACATAAAAAGATCAGACAACAGTGGTGGATGAACGCAGGATCCTCTCTGTGGTAAGAAAAACCCATTCACAACATCCAGAGAAGTAAAGTACACTCCCCAGGAGGTGGGTGTATCATTGTTAAAGTCATCAATCAAAAGCAGATGCCACAAGAGCAAATACAGAGGGTTCACCACAAGGTGCAAACCATTCATAAGCCTGAAGAATAGAAAAGCCAGATTAGACTTTGCCAAAAAAAATCTAAAAAACGCACTTCCATGCCAAAATGGAAGCGACCTTTCTTGATAATATTGCTAAGTTTGAAAAAAATTGGTCCCCCTGGATTAAAAACTATCTACCACCAGGATTTAATAATTCACTCCTCTTACCTTGAGATCGCTTGATATTCACCTCCATTACTGCTATATGATCCATAACATCATTGATTCTTCTGATGATCCCTCCTCCCCCCTCTCCAACTTTACATTAAACTCTTTAATTCCCTCTTATATTATTCAACCATATAGTAGATTATAGATTTACATGTATTACTATAGGTAAAGTTACATAAGACATACTTGGGATGGCCGGGATCATTGTCCATCCATAGGCCAATAGCTGGAACCTGGCCCCGTTTGGATGGACTCCTTTCCTGACAGTCCCTAGATAGATGTTCTGTCATAAATAGACAATACTTTGTTTAATCAATCTTTATAAATGTTGTACTATTATTCTTCTAGTTTAATCTTAACCTCACCAAGTATTATACTAACAATAATATTTATAATTTGAAAAGTGCAGAAAAGTTTGCACATACTCATATACTTTATCTTTAAGACATACATTTTCTATTTTTACTCTTATGTGTTTATTTTAGAAGTTTCTCTATTCATATTATATATCATATTTTATTGTAAAATATGTACTAATAATATGTACTGTATTATCTTCAATAAATAGTTTAAAAGGAAAAAATGCACTTCTGCAAAAGCATTCTTTGAATGGATGGAACTAAGATTAATCTGTACTAGAATGGCAGGAAGAAAATAGTGGTGAGAAGGCTTGGAACAGCTCATGATCCAAAGGACACAAAGTCATTTGTAAAACACAGTTGAGGCAGTGTGATGGCATGATCATGCATGGCTTCCAGCGGCACTGGGTCATTGGTGTTTATTGATGATTTGACAGAAGCAGACTGTCATCCCAGATTCAGCCAAATGCTGCAAAGTTGATTGGACGGCGCTTCACAGTACGGATGGACACTGATCCAATAAACACTGCAAAAGCAACCCAGATGCTTTTGATTAAAAAGAAGTGGAATGTTCTGCAGTGGCCGATAGTCAATCACCTGATCTCAACTCAATTAGGCATACATTTCACTCGCTATTCACTAAAGGCAAAACTAAACGCAGAAAGATCCACAAACAAAGAATAACTGAAGACAGCTGCAGTTAGCCTGGCAAAGCATTCGAAAGGAGAAAACCCAGTCTTTGGTAATGTCCATGCTTGCCAGATTCCAATCAGTCATTGTGACTGTGCGTAAAGGATTTTCAACAAAATATTTAAAATTAACATTTTATTTATGATTATATCCATTCGTCCAATTACATTTGAGCCCCTGAAAATGGGGGGACTGTGTATAAAAATGGTTGCAGTAATTTGTACTTGTTCAACCCCTTGAATTAAAGCTGAAAGATTTCAAGTTCATTTGGATTGTTTTGTTTTCATTTTATTCTGGTGGCATACAGAGCCAAAAGTATGAACATTGTGCCTGTGTTCAAATTTATATAGCTATAACTGTATGTACTATAGTTTGTGGACTCTAACTTTCCTACAAACTAAATCATGAACACTGATTTATTTTCACCAAAGAAATGTAGCAGAATACAGTTTGGCCTAATTTTTTAAGAAAGGTTATTTATTTATAACATTTCATAACAGAAGAAGGAAAAATATATAATTTTTCCACATGTTTGATCTTTTTTTCATTAATTTAGCAAACATGTAAAAACCCAGCACCAAAAGACCATCGAAAGAAAGCTCTACTTTTGTGAAAAAAATTATAAAAATGTCATATGGGTACTGTGTTGCATGACTGCGCAATTGTCATTCAAAGTGTGACAGCTCTAAGCCCTTGTACACACGGTCGGAGATTCCGATGGAATGTGTCCTATCGGGCGGTTTTGTCGGATAATCCGACTGTGTGTGGTCTCCATCGGACTGTTTCCGTCAGAGTATCCGACGGACCAAGTTTTCCAACTTGTCCGTAAAATGTGTAGCCTACTCCGACGAACAATGTGCCATGCATGCTCAGATCAAATTCCTAGACCAAAGCTATTGGCTACTAGCCTGAACGTAGTCCCGCCGGAACAAAATAACGTCATCACGTTATGTACAATCGGATTTTCCGACAACTTTGTCCGACCGTGTGTATGCAACAGTTTCGGACAAAATCCGTCGGACAAAATCCAATGGATTTGGTTGTCAGAATGTCCGACCGTGTGTACAAGGGCTTAAAGTAAAAATTGCCCTGATCAGGAAGAGAGTGAAAGTGCCCGGTATTGAAGTGGCGAAACTTATTTTAAATCACAAATTCTGTTTTTGTCAGATAAGAAATATAATTGAAGACTATATTCCTCTATATGCTCTTTTTTTTTTTTTAGGATTTTCTATAGCCATACAAAAGTCTTCCTGTCAAGGGCTCCCCAGAAAGATACATGTCCCCTGGTGCTGATATACAGGACCTAGTTAGAAAAGTATTAATGCGAAAGTGAGCTTGAACTGTAGTCATCATTGTAAGTAGTTCATATAGACAGACTCCAAACTGTGAGCTTCTGCTCCTATAGATCTGCGAAAAGAATGTTGTCTTTAAAAGGAAAAGCACACATTTCACTAAATTCACAGTAAGATAGATATTTTCTCATGTAATTGTTTAAATTAACTACACTTAAACTCCTCTCCTCCTCTGCCTCCTCCATCTTCAGCTGTCTGTAGATATGTCTCAAGTGAGTAACATCCTTGCATAATATAAATTGAGTCTCGGTGGAGATGTGTTATTTATCTAACATTTAAAATCACTGAAACAGAATAGAATTCAACTACAAATATATATCCCACCATTTTATCTGTGGTACATAACATTTCAGAGTTACAGACTTGGTTAGGCGTAGTATTTAAAGTGAATGTAAATACTTCTCAATGGTTTTTTAGAGGTACCTGTAAAAGATCTCTGCTTGATATAAATAATTTTATCAATATGTTGAAAAAAAAGTGTTCTTATATTTTTGCTTGTTTATGTACATAAGGGCATTCTTATTGCATTCTTATTATCTTTGTTTATTAATGTAAATAAGCAGGTTATGCTTCCTGCAGTCTATACAATGGCTCTTCCTTACTGCTCCTTTTCCCGTCCAATGCAACAAAAATACAGTAGTAGAGATAGGAAGAGGTAGCCCAGCTGCCACACACCTCATCCATCCTGAGTGGTTAGCAGGTAAATGCAGCCTAAGCTTGATTCCAGGCCACACCCCCAACATGTTTCACCCACCCCCAGGGCTTAATCATGGAGTACAGTAAGTTACATGTAATCCTGATAACAGTGTATCATAGATAATAATAAAACATTGACTTAAGATCTTATACAATTCCTCTCAGAATTTAAAGAAACGGTGTCGCCTGTAGAGAGAACTTTTTTAACAAAAACAGACCACATTTCGGGTTGCAATGTTAACCTTATATGGGCTTGTAAGTCCCAGTTTTTATTCAGAAGGTACAATAGTGTGTCAAGAACAAAGCAAATATTGTTTAGGAACCTGGAAAGAAAAGAAAAATTTAGTAGTAAGTAAAGATGCATCAACACCATTTTTTTACAGCGAGTACCAATACTTTTTTTTAGTACTCGCCGATACCAATTACCAATACCTACAGCAACTGTTATGTTTACACTTCAGCTGTCAGCAATGGTACAAAGCATTGACACATTATTTACAAATGAAATGCATTTTTTTTTAAATGGTGTGCTTTTTTCAATGTGAAATGTGAAAATGTATGTTAAAGGTGTAGAAATATTAAAGAACAAAGCAAACAAAAAAAAAGAAAATAGTTTTATTTATTAATAGTTTAGTTTATAAAATATAAGTGAACATAAAAAAAGGGAAAATAATAATTAAATGGAGACAGAGAATAAGGTGTTAATAAAGGCTGATTAGAGTCAATTAAGGGTTAATAAGGGGTTAAAAAAGAGTAACATTTACTTAAAAAAAAAAACTTTTTTGGACTTCAGCTCAAAGTTCATACCTTTGATCTGTAGATGAATAAACAGAAAGATACAAAATGAAACAATGTTTTTTTTTATCTTTCTGTTTTAGTGGCTGAGCAATATTGTTGATAAAAATTGTCAGGCTGTTATTTTTTTACAGCTCCAATTGCTGGGACTTTGTTCACACTTCAGCTGTCAAAGGGGAACCCCACTGACAGCTGAATGAGTCATAAAGTGTTAAGGACATGTTGGCCCCGTTCCTTTACAACCGATAATTGGTGCCTTTTTTCTTTTGTTTACATTTCAGGTGTCAGTGGGGGAATCCCGCTGACAGCTGAAAGAACCAAACCTGAAAGTATTGTTTTCAGGTACAGTACAGACCAAAAGTTTGGACAGACCTTCTCATTCAAAGAGTTTTCTTTATTTTCATGACTATGAAAATTGTAGATTCACACTGAAGGCACCAAAACTATGAATTAACACATGTTGAATTATATACTGAACAAAAAAGTGTGAAACAACTGAAAATATGTCTTATATTCTAGGGTCTTCAAAGTAGCCACCTTTTGCTTTGATTATAGCTCCGCACACTCTTGGCATTCTGTTGATGAGCTCCAAGAGGTAGTCACCTGAAATGGTTTTCACTTCACAGGTGTACCCTATCAGGTTTAATAAGTGGGATTTCAAGCCTTATAAATGGGGTTGGGACCATCAGTTGTGTTGTGCAGGAGGTGGATACAGTACACAGCTGATAGTCCTACTGAATAGACTGTTAGAATATGTATTATGGCAAGAAAAAAACAGCTAAGTAAAGAAAAATGAGTGGCCATCATTACTTTAAGAAATGAAGGTCAGTCAGTCCGAACAATTGGGAAAACTTTGAAAGTGTCCCCAAGTGCAGTGGCTAAAACCATCAAGCACTACAAAGAAACTGGCTCACATGAGGACCGCCCCAGGAAAGGAAGACCAAGAGTCCCCTCTGCTGCGGACGATAAGTTTATCCGAGTCACCAGCCTCAGAAATCGCAGGTTAACAGCAGCTCAGATTAGAGAACAGGTCAATGCCACACAGAGTTCTAGCAGCAGACACATCTCTAGAACAACTGTTAAGAGGAGACTGTGTGAATCAGGCCTTCATGGTAAAATAGCTGCTAGGAAACCACTGCTGAGGACAGGCAACAAGCAGAAGAGACTTGTTTGGGCTAAAATACACAAGGAATGGACATTAGACCAGTGGAAATCTGTGGTTTGGTCTGATGAGTCCAAGTTTGAGATCTTTGGTTCCAACCACCGTGTCTTTGTGCGACGCAGAAGAGGTGAACGGATGGACTCTACATGCCTGGTTCCCACCGTGAAGCATGGAGGAGGAGGTGTGATGGTGTGGGGGTGCTTTGCTGGTGACACTGTTGGGGATTTATTCAAAATTGAAGGCATACTGAACCAGCATGGCTACCACAGCATCTTGCAGCGGCATGCTATATCAGCCGGTTTGTGTTTAGTTGGACCATCATTTATTTTTCAACAGGACAATGACCCCAAACACACCTCCAGGCTGTGTAAGGGCTATTTGACCAAGAAGGAGAGTGATGGGGTGCTGCACCAGATGACCTGGCCTCCACAATCTCCGGACCTGAACCCAATCGAGATGGTTTGGGGTGAGCTGGACTGCAGAGTGAAGGCAAAAGGGCCAACAAGTGCTAAGCATCTCTGGGAACTCCTTCAAGACTGTTGGAAAGCCATTTCAGGTGACTACCTCTTGAAGGGGGAGGCTTTGAGGTCTCCTGAATTTACCCTTTGGAACTAGTATACCACTCCTTTTACTTTGCTAGTCTAAAAGCAATGCAATCCTGTTATTAAAAATTCCACTTAAAGGTTAAGTTCACCTTTTTTGAGCAGAATTTCACTTTTCATATTAAGTAGAATAATTTTGTTTAAGAATGACTGACCCAGTCATCCCATTGTTCTTATCTCTCACTTACATCATCCACAAAGTGTTTGAAATTTCATGTTTCTGTTTCAGTTTTAAAACAATCTTTCTGCTTGTGTTTTTGCATCACAGAAATGGGCATGATAGGGTGTGTATTACCAGTCTGGACCACACCTCCCTCATTACTATACCACCACCTGTTTCTTCCCTTAAGGTGATCATATACATTACAATCTAATTTCACAGTCTCCTTCAGATCTACCATCAGCTATGTAGTGCAAGGGTCTGCCTGATTTGATACAAAATGATAGATTGTTCAGCTAGGTTCTCCTATTTCATAGTTGATGGTAGATCTAAAGGAAACTGTACAATCAGAATGTATAGTGTATGCTCACCTTTATACACCTAATTAACCACTTGCTTACTGGGCACTTAAACCCCCCTCAGTCCCAGACCAATTTTCAGCTTTCAGCGCTGATGCACTTTGAATGACAATTGCGCGGTCATACAACACTGTACCCAAATGAAATTTTTATCATTTTTTTCCCACAAATAGAGCTTTCTTTTGGTGGTATTTAGTTACAGCTCGGAGTTTTATTTTTTGCTAAACAAACAAAAAAAGATGCAAAAAAAAAAAAATCATGTTTTAATAGTTTGTTATACAATTTTGCAAACGGGTCATTTTTCTCCTTCATTGAAGTGCGCTGATTAGGCGGCACTGATGGCTGCATTGGTGGGCACTGATGGGCTGCATTGGTGGGCACTGATAGGCTGCATTGGTGGGCACTGATAGGCTGCACTGGTGGGCACTGATAGGCATAGTTAAGGCGGCACTAATAGGCACAGATAAGGCGGCACTGATGGGCAAAGATGGGCACAGATAAGATGGCATGGATGGGTGGCACGGATAAGTGGCACGGATGGGTGGCACGGATGGGCACTGATAGGTACCACTGATAGATGGGACTGATGGGCACTGATAGGTGGCACTGATAGGTGGCTCTGATAGGTGGCACTGCTGGGCACTGATGGGCGGCACTGCTGGGCACTGATGGGCGGCACTGCTGGGCACTGATGGGCGGCACTGGGGTGCAGCACCTTTAAGGAAGATTGTGGGCACTGTGGGTGGCACTGTTGGTGGCACTGCTGGATGGCACTGTGGGTGGCATTGTGGGTGGCACTGTGGGTGGCACTGTGGGTGGCGCTGTGGGCACTATGGGCACTGCTGGGTGGCACTGATGGGGGGCAATTACTTTCATTCAGGATGGCACTGCGGTGGGCAGGTGGGCACTGGCAGGTGGTCAGCTGTATTGCTGGCCGTGATCGGGACTGATGTCCCGATCATGGCCGCCAGTGATCGGCTTTTTTTTCTCTCCTCGCGCTGTCAGCGCGAGGAGGAATAATAGCCGATTACCGACTCCGTTCTGTCACATGATCAGCTGTCATTGGCTGACAGCTGATCACGTGATAAGGGGTCGGGATCGACCCCTTGCACGGATCGGTGATCAGGCGAGTCTCGTGGACTCGCCGATCACAGAGCGCGCCGCGCGCGCCCCTCAGGGGGGCGCGCAGGCCGCTCGTAACCGGGACGACGTCAATAGACGTCGTCCCGGAAAAGTAGATCCGCGCTAATGCCGTCATTTGGCAATAGCGCGGATCTCAAGTGGTTAATTGTAAATGGCATCCAAAACATAGAAGCAAACACATATGGCAGCCTGGAAAAACAAGTGTCAAATGCAGCAAAACGTGATACACACTAGAACATTATGCAATTGCCTTTTTATTTTAATCAGCTGCGGTATACAATCACTTTAACCCTTTCATGACTAAGCCTATTTTTGGCATTTGGTGTTTACAAGTTAAATTTCATTTTTTTTGCTAGAAAATTACTTGGAACCCCCAAACATTATATATATTTTTTTAGCAGAGACTCTAGAGAATAAAACGGCGATAGTTGCAATATTTTATGCCACACGGTATTTGCACAGTGGTGTTTTAAACGCAACTTTTTGGGAAAAGGGACACTTTCATGAATTAAAAAAAAAGAAGCAGTGAAATTAGCCCAATTTCTTTGCACAATTTGAAAGATAATGTTACGCCGAGTAAATAGATACCAAACATGTCACACTTTATAATTGCACACACTTGTGGAATGACGACAAAGTACGGTACCTAAAAATCTCAATAGGCGTCGCTTTAATTTTTTTTTACGGATACCAGGTTAGCGTTATAGAGGAGGTCTAGTGCTAGAATTATTGCTCTCGCTCTGACAATTCGCGGTGATATCTCACATGTGTGATTTGAACACCGTTTACATATGCAGGCGCGACTTCTGTATGCGTTTTCTTTGCTTCGTGAGCTCGCGGGGACGGCAGACGCTTTAAAAAAAATTGTGTTTATTTATTTTATTTATTTTAAAATGAATAAATTGTTTTAAAAAAAAAATGTGATCACTTTTATTGCTGTCACAAGGAATGCAAACATCCCTTGTGACAGTAATAGGTGGTGACAGGTACTCTTTATGGAGGGATCGGGGGTCTAAAAGACCCCCGATTCCCTCCTTTACACTTCAAAGTATTCAGATCGCCGAAAACAGCGATTCTGAATACTGTATATATTTTTAAAACCGGCGCCATTGGCAGCAGAGTAAACGGGAAGTGACGTCATGACGTCACTTCCGTGTTTACTATTAGGAGACTGGAACGAAGCCGATTACAGCTTCATTCCAGTTCCTCCCCAGCAGCCGGAGGCATCGGATCGGGAATCATCCCGCTCAATCGGGAGCACCGGTAACAGCGGCGGGAGGCGGCGGGAGGGGGGATGTCCCCTCCCGCTCCTCCGGCATAACAGCCAAGCGGCTTTTATCCACTTCAGTTGTTATGGCTGGATAGCCAATCGCCTGCTGTAAAACGGTACCGGGATGATGCCTGCAGGTGCGGGCATCATCCCAGTATACCCCCCGGAAGCCGAGTACGCACATCTGCGTACGCTCGGCGGGAAGGGAAGATGAAAACTCTTACTAAATATCATTTAGTTTGCAAAATATTATGTGTCTTGAAGAATTTGAGTGGAGTAAGGGAAATAATTTGAGTGGGGAAAGTTGACACAAAAGGGTTTGAATGGCTTTTAAAGGTAACCAACCTCACCTGTTATCTGCTTGCTTGTAATTAGCATCTTTCATCCAGTGCTGTACTGACATTTCTGGATTCTGAGTCATGGGGAAAGCAAAATAATTGTCAAAGGATCTTCGGGAAAAGGTAGTTGACCTGTAAGAACCAGGAAAGGGATATAAAAAGATATCCATATATACATATATACATACATATATATAGCCTACACTGAATGCAGAGTATATATATAGTGGGGAATTAGCTTGTGTAGCTTGTGGGGATCATCCTTTTTCTGAATGACAGTAAGCAAACGGGCACTTTCTTAAAAATCTGGCAGATGCCATGTTTATTTGAAGGAGGTTTGCAAAATAAAAACAAACAGTAAATTAAATCCTTGCCATCCGGCGCTAACTAAAAAAATAGTCTCCTCTCTATACAGTGCGGGGCTGGTCCCTGACACCCACAAAACATGCGGAAAAGCAAACCTTTTAGTCCAACACCCAGAGCTCCAGATTTCTTCCTGAGTCTCAAAACCAGAACCCTGCTGTGCTCTCTTCCTCGTAATTTAAAGTCCAGACGAGTGTGGACACAAGTGGACCAGAACATCTGGACTGGAACCTAGCCTGCCACAGAGGCTGGAAAAACCCGGGCCGGATTTTGGTTCAGTCCCTTACAATAGAATGAATGCGAGGTGAAATATAGCGATTATCCACTACCTCACCTCACATACCATCACAATATATGTAGGCTCTGCCCTACATGTTTCATCACAACTGATGTCATCCCCATTTTGCATAATATTAAAAACAGGTCCACTCTCATGCAGCTATAGCAAAAGCTTTAACATCTTCTTGATCAGAGGGTATATAATATTTTACCCCCAAAAATAGAAGACCTTTGGGATGAATTAGAGTGTAGACTGCGATCCAGGCCTTCTTGTCCACATCAGTGCCTGACCTCACAAATACGCTTCTGGAAGAATAGTAAAACATTCCCATAGACACACTCTTAAACCTTGTGAACAGCCTTTCCAGAGGAGTTGAAGCTGTTATAGCTGCAAAGAGTGGGCCATCTCAATATTGAACCCTACAGACTAAGACTGGGATGCCATTAAAGTCCATGTGCATGTAAAGCCAGGCATCACAATACTTTTGACAATATAGTGTATATATGGTTTGGTCTCAGTTTACCAGACACATATGACTCTCAAATGATAGAGAAGTCATATAAAGCGTTGTAAAGATATGCACGTTATCAAGCCAGGTCTCTGAACATTTTTCTCCCCATAAGGGTTACATGTCAAAGGGGTACCAATTCCCAAATGCTACTCCGATGGTTACTCCATGTGTACAAGTATGTAAAAACAGAAAGACTTGAATTAAATTTGCTTTAAATATTTCCTTACCCTCCGAGGCATCAACAACTTGAAATCAATATTTATTCTTTATATGGAGTACTACAAATATCAAATACATAGGGACTTAACTCTCTACACACCTGGACATCATTTTTTCTAATCTTTATTCATTAAACTGCAAACAGATCACTAACATAATTCCAACTGATTTAAAGCAATGGAAAGGGGCCCATTTTTCTTGGTTTGGGAGGACAGCAATTCTGAAAATAAATGCTCTGCCTAGATTCTTGAGTGTGAATGTCTTTCAGACAATCTACCACTGTGCTACCCCATTTTTTCTCTCTTCTCTTAGATATATTCAGAAATTTCCTTTGGAACCATAGGACCTCAAGAGTCTGCTGCCAGAAATGCACAATGATATGTGTCAAATAACCAATATAGAAGATTGGAATGTCCACTTTTTTGCAAAATATTGGTCCCTCTTGAGCATGTTTTTTCACTCTCCCAGCTGTGTTCCACACCTTGGATAAATGAAAAACACATCCCAACTAACACAGCTATCTACTCCCCCTGATTTAGACCACTTAACATACTTCCCATTTATGTATGCTGAAAACGCAATATTTTTTCCTGTTACGCCTCCTCAGACCTGTTAGAATGAAACCAGACTTTCAACTAAGCATGTCCCCAAAGTTTTTTAGCCCACTTCATCCATCTTGTCAGCTTGAGGCTTTTCAAACAAGGGGAATTTCTTGCCCTGACTGATCTGAATGCCATCTCCAAGGAAGGCAGAACACTCTTGTGCACATACTTTCAACTGCACTACTTTTTTTAATTCCTCAGGAAATGGGTAACACTACACTAGATGTCTCGTGGCCTTTGATCCGCTATTCAAATCCAGAAACCCATATAAATACCTGACCTCTCCAAAACACGTCCAAGCCTCCCACATATGGACCACACACCAGGGGTCCTGCACAAAATATTTTCAGAAGTCCCCAAAAACATGCTGGAGATGCCTCAAAGAGAAAGGCACTCTCTGATATTTGGTGGTCTTGCCCATTGATCAGATCATTCTGGACGCAAGTCCACTAACTTGTCACAGGGATCTCTGGCAACTCGATCTCCTATATCCTATGCAATTTATTTTACACCATACTAACATGTCTCTCAAAACCTACAAGGGTACCCTCCTGTTGCATCTTTTAAATGTGACCAAAACAGTGCTTTCCAAGAACTAGACATCTACTGCCACACCTGGATTGATGCAGTGGTTTCTTTGTATGAACGATGTTGTGAAGTTGGAAGAAATTATCCATACTAGCCAAGACAATATGACCCCTTACATTTGCACATTGTCAGATTAGACATTGTTCAAAACCACTAAGGTATCAGGTAAATATAATTTGCTCACACACAGTGTACAAAGCTTATACTTCCAACCATCCAGGCAGGATCTGGCCAGGTGGACTGGTGGGATGCCAGGAGGAGGTATGACACCAGGATTTTGAAAGAAGTGGAGTGTACTGGTGTGCAACCTCAACCGCCTACCCCTCTCTTTTATTATTTTCCTTTAATTTTGCACTCTCTTTCTCTCCCTCCTTTTTTTCCCCATTTACTCCACCCTCACCCCCGCTTAAAACCCTTAGGCCGCGTACACACGCGCGGACTGTTCGCCCAACTTTGTCCGTCCAACAGTTTCGGCAAACAGTCCGCTCAAACTTAGCATGGACGGACATGGCCACACACGACGGACGAACAGTTTGCTGAAACCGTGCGCGATGACGTTTCGGCACGCACGACGGATCGAAAATTTCGACGTCCAATACACTGCAATGCAACCTTCCGACGTGGAAATCCTTTCTGAGCATGCGCGAGACTTAGTTGGCCGAAGAAGCCTACACACGAGCGAACAGTCCGCTGAAACCTTGTTTCAGCGGACAGTTTTTCGGAATTTCCGTAAGACCTTGTTCGGCCAACTGTCCGCTGAAACTGTCCGCTGAAGCCCCACACACGAGCGGACTGTCCGCCCAAACACTGTTCAGCGGACAAGGTTGGGCGAACAGTCCGCCCCTGTGTGTACGCGGCCTTAAACCCCTATAGGATACCTTTTTCCCCTTATACCCAATTTTCTGTTTATATATCTTCACTATGACATTATTAACTACAGGTATTTTTCTTACCTATACCCACGCAATAGAGCCTATCCTCATGAGCTAGAGGACCTCTAGGTCTTTTAACATTACCAAACTGCTAGCTGCAACTCTGTCCATCAATAGTAATCTGGAAATCAGCTTGATCTTATATCCCTGTGAAGATACCAGGCTTATTTAACTCTTTATTGTGGTAAGTGCATCACCAAAGGGGAGTTCACGTGGTGGATCAGTGAAGGTATTCAGGATAAGAATGCTTTAAATCCCAGATGGGACACAGCAATATACATTTATTTAAGGACTTTTGGACATAGCCCACTGAATGCTATCATATTGCACTGAATGTTTTATGATATTCTGTTAGCGCTGTTAATGCTGCGATTTTTATCTATGCATACTTCTAATATGAAAATGTTTTGCCACTGGCTAATTTGAATGAAGTTAAGGACTTTAGCTTTGGTATATACTTTAGATTTGAGATCTGTTTTGGCTACTACCTCCACAATTCAATTAATCCCTATTACCACAGAATTAGAGTCCAAGTCAGAAATATAGCTTCTACCCATCAAATTTGAATTGAATGACCCAAAGCCAGAGCTCTGGAACAAGAAACCGACACAGCAATGTCAGATTTGTTAGAGGTGTTCTCTACAGATGATATGGATTTAGGTTATGCTAAGAGTGCTTAGCACTCTTTTAGACTAACTAATGCAACTCTCTCCAGAGTGAGACTCCGAAGGATAGCACCAAAAGATGTATACGAGCTAAGCCAGACACTACACCACATAAAGGACCAGGTCATCATTGTGAACAGTAAGAGTCCCTGTGCCTTCACCAGTGTGTTGGGAATCTGTATACTATGGGTGCAATAGGTAAAGATCAAGAGTAGTGATGGCCGAACGGTTCGCCCGGCGGTCGTTTCGCGGCGAATTTCCGACTTTCGCCGTCCGCGGGTTCGAACGCCTTTTTCCGTCGTTCGCCCCGGCGGACTTACGTGTTTAATGTATACAAGAACTTTAACCTTTCGTGACACGTTTATCATGTGTTACAGGACAACCAATTGAGACATGACAGCTCATGGACACTTGGACATTCCCCCTAACCTATAAATACACCCGATCCGGTGGCCATTTTACATTCTTTCTTCTGTCACTGTAGGGAAAGGATCCTGTGTGGAGTAGGGACAGAGAAAACGCTAGCTATTTGGTACACAAAAGTTCTTTTCAGGACTGGTATAGGTGTTAGGTCAGCAGCCTGAGTTTCTTTTGTCAGTTTAGATAAAGGGACAGAGCGCTGTATGCTGCTATTTTAGGGACAGCTCAGCCAGATTAGTCTTTCTTCATCATCATCATCATCATCATCATTAGCTGTTACTATCAGGTCCACAAAAGAGCTGTTCCAGCTAATCGTTCCAGCCTACTCTTTTTTGCCAATTTGTATAGGGACAGGCAGGAAGCAGTGTGTCAGGCAGTGAGGATAATTTTAAAGACTTGCTGTTACTATTAGTTCCACAAAGGTTCTTTTCAGGACTGGTATCAGTGGTACGGTAATAGGCTTGTACACGTATAATATTCTTTCTTCCAAATATAGAAAGAATATTATACTTGACTGCTGCCCTTCTGCTGCAGTCTGCTAATCATTCACAACTCACTTGTTCCACAAAGCTCTTTATCAGGACTGGTAACTTGGTCTGTCTAGGGTGCTACGGTACATAGGCTTGGGTGCGGTACAGTCTGCTGTTCTGTAAGGACCGCTATCGGTCCACAATACATAGGGTTGCCGTGCACTACTGCTGACCGCTGCCCTATACTGCAGCAGTCCTTCATTGGTATAGGGACTGACGTACAGTCTGCTAATCACTAACACACAACCTGCTTGGTCCACAAAAGTTCTTATAAGGACTGGTAACTTGGTATAGGGTGCTACGGTACATAGGCTTGAGTGCGGTACAGTCTGCTGTTCTGTAAGGACCGCTATCGGTCCACAATACATAGGGTTGCCGTGCACTACTGCTGACCGCTGCCCTATACTGCAGCAGTCCTTCATTGGTATAGGGACTGACGTACAGTCTGCTAATCACTAACACACAACCTGCTTGTTCCACAAAAGTTCTTATAAGGACTGGTAACTTGGTATAGGGTGCTACGGTACATAGGCTTGAGTGCGGTACAGTCTGCTGTTCTGTAAGGACCGCTATCGGTCCACAATAGATAGGGTTGACGTGCACCACTGCTGACCGCTGCCCTATACTGCAGCAGTCCTTCAGCGGTATAGGGACTGACGTACAGTCTGCTAAACACTAATACACAACCTGCTTGGTCCACAAAAGTTCTTATAAGGACTGGTAACTTGGTATAGGGTGCTACGGTACATAGGCTTGAGTGCGGTACAGTCTGCTGTTCTGTAAGGACCGCTATCGGTCCACAATAGATAGGGTTGACGTGCACCACTGCTGACCGCTGCCCTATACTGCAGCAGTCCTTCAGCGGTATAGGGACTGACGTACAGTCTGCTAAACACTAATACACAACCTGCTTGGTCCACAAAAGTTCTTATAAGGACTGGTAACTTGGTATAGGGTGCTACGGTACATAGGCTTGAGTGCGGTACAGTCTGCTGTTCTGTAAGGACCGCTATCGGTCCACAATAGATAGGGTTGACGTGCACCACTGCTGACCGCTGCCCTATACTGCAGCAGTCCTTCAGCGGTATAGGGACTGACGCACAGTCTGCTAAACACTAACACACAACCTGCTTGGTCCACAAAAGTTTTTATAAGGACTGGTAACTTGGTATAGGGTGCTACGGTACATAGGCCTGAGTGCGTTACAGTCTGCTGTTCTGTAAGGACCGCTATCGGTCCACAATACATAGGGTTGCCGTGCACTACTGCTGACCGCTGCCCTATACTGCAGCAGTCCTTCATTGGTATAGGGACTGACGTACAGTCTGCTAATCACTAACACACAACCTGCTTGGTCCACAAAAGTTCTTATAAGGACTGGTAACTTGGTATAGGGTGCTACGGTACATAGGCCTGAGTGCGTTACAGTCTGCTGTTCTGTAAGGACCGCTATCGGTCCACAATACATAGGGTTGACGTGCACCACTGCTGACCGCTGCCCTATACTGCAGCAGTCCTTCAGCGGTATAGGGACTGACGTACAGTCTGCTAAACACTAATACACAACCTGCTTGGTCCACAAAAGTTCTTATAAGGACTGGTAACTTGGTATAGGGTGCTACGGTACATAGGCTTGAGTGCGGTACAGTCTGCTGTTCTGTAAGGACCGCTATCGGTCCACAATACATAGGGTTGCCGTGCACTACTGCTGACCGCTGCCCTATACTGCAGCAGTCCTTCATTGGTATAGGGACTGACGTACAGTCTGCTAATCACTAACACACAACCTGCTTGTTCCACAAAAGTTCTTATAAGGACTGGTAACTTGGTATAGGGTGCTACGGTACATAGGCTTGAGTGCGGTACAGTCTGCTGTTCTGTAAGGACCGCTATCGGTCCACAATAGATAGGGTTGACGTGCACCACTGCTGACCGCTGCCCTATACTGCAGCAGTCCTTCAGCGGTATAGGGACTGACGTACAGTCTGCTAAACACTAATACACAACCTGCTTGGTCCACAAAAGTTCTTATAAGGACTGGTAACTTGGTATAGGGTGCTACGGTACATAGGCTTGAGTGCGGTACAGTCTGCTGTTCTGTAAGGACCGCTATCGGTCCACAATAGATAGGGTTGACGTGCACCACTGCTGACCGCTGCCCTATACTGCAGCAGTCCTTCAGCGGTATAGGGACTGACGTACAGTCTGCTAAACACTAATACACAACCTGCTTGGTCCACAAAAGTTCTTATAAGGACTGGTAACTTGGTATAGGGTGCTACGGTACATAGGCTTGAGTGCGGTACAGTCTGCTGTTCTGTAAGGACCGCTATCGGTCCACAATAGATAGGGTTGACGTGCACCACTGCTGACCGCTCACCTATACTGCAGCAGTCCTTCAGCGGTATAGGGACTAAGAGTTTTGTCACAGGGTCATTTAAAAAATGACATGCAGAGGAAGAGGCAGGCCCTTCCGCAGGGGTGGTAGGGGTAGGGCAGGAGCAACAGGCTTGAGCCAAAGTGGGAAGTTGCAGAAGGTGCGTTCAATTACTTTAAAGGATGCACCAGACTTGGTTGAGTGGCTCGCTCAGCCTTACTCTTCTGCACCCTCCTCATCCTCTCGATCTGCACCCTCTTCTTCACTCTCTGCTATGTGCACCCCCAAAGACACTACCACCAACAACACGACCACCACCACCACCACCACATACCTTCCGCTTGAGTCACTGGAATTATTTTCCGATCCATATCAAGAGGACATTTCTGATGCGCAGCCACTCTTGGTATTGGATCAGGAAGAGGAGGTAGCAACAAGCGCTACTCAGCAGTCTGACGCCAGTACCCAGATCAGCCCAAGGAGGAGGTTGGTCCCCGGTGTTGCTGCCTACTCTACTTATAGCGGTGGGGAAGGTGACGTTGATGATGACGTGTCTAGTGATGTCACGTGGGTGCCCACAAGAGAGGAAGAGGAGGGGAGTTCAGAGGGAGATATGGACCAGCAGATAGGGAGGAGAAGCAGCAATGACTTACATTGCACAGCAGGGACAAAGCAGACTGCAAATGTATCAGGAGCGAGTCATCGACCATGTACGGTCACATCTGGCGCTCCCAGGACACCGGCACATGGCTCCGCAGTGTGGGCTTTTTTTAACGTGTCCGCTGCTGACAATAGCGTTGCCATCTGCAATCTTTGCAGTCAACGCGTTAGTCGCGGTAAGCCCAATACTCACCTAGGGACGACCGCCTTAAGAAGGCACATGAGCAGCCATCACCGAGCCCAGTGGGAGCAACGGAACACACAAAGCCACACTGCAGGCTCTCACCGTCCAGCCTCGTCTTCTACTTCTCCTTCTCCTCTCTCCTCACAATTGTCCTCCACTCCACCTTCCATCACGCCAAGCTCACATTTTTCTGCAAAAAGGCAGGCTTCCGTGGGCCTAATGTTTGAGCGTAAAAAAATGATGACGCCGGATAACCCTCTTGCCCAACGGTTGGCGGCTGGCTTGTCAGAACTCATAGCCCGCCAACTACTGCCATATAAACTGGTGGACTCGGAGGCCTTTCGCAAATTTGTGGCCATTGGAACACCACAATGGAAGGTCCCAGGAAGGAAGTATTTCTCAGAGAAGGGCATCCCAGAGCTATATGGCCATGTTCAGCGGCAAGTGAATGTATCTCTGGCACACAGTGTCGGTGCCAAGATACATCTGACCACAGACACGTGGTCTAGCAAACACGGGCAGGGAAGGTATATCAGTTTTACTGCCCACTGGGTGAACCTTCTGACGGCCGTCAAGCATGTAACCCGTGGCACCCGTGTAGATTTGGTTTTACCGCCACGGATTGCATGCAGGCCTGACTCTTCTTCTCCTCCTCCTACTCCATCCTCCTCCCTCTCCTCCTCAGCTGCCTCCTCCTTTTCCGCTGCTAGCGTCTCTTCCACTGCACCGCCCAAGCTCCCCAGAACCTATTCCACATGCCAGGTGAGACGTTGCCATGCCGTGCTGCGTCTGTTGTGCCTGGAAGCAAAGAGCCACACTGGCCCGGCACTCCTTTCAGCTTTGCGTTCACAGGCAGATGAGTGGCTAACACCGCTCAATTTGACAGTTGGTAAAGTGGTGTGTGACAACGGTGCCAATCTGCTTAGCGCATTGAAACAGGGCAAAATCACGCACGTGCCGTGCATGGCACACGTCTTAAACTTGGTCGTGCAGCGATTCCTTGTCAAATACCCTGGGGTCCAGGACATCTTGCGGCAGGCAAGGAAAATCTCGGCCCATTTCAGAAGATCTTACACGGCCATGGCTCGCCTTGCTGACATTCAGCGGCGACACCATCTGCCGGTCAGACGTCTTATTTGCGATTGCCCGACGCGATGGAACTCAACCTTCTATATGCTTGATAGGCTGCTCCAGCAGAAACGTGCAGTTAACGTCTACCTGTATGAACTCTGCGAAAGAAACGGTTCTGGGGAGCTGGGTTTTTTTTCACCGCGCCAGTGGCTGCTCATGCGCGACACATGCAGACTTCTGCGGCCATTTGAGGAGATCACCAAACTGGTCAGTCGCAGCCATGGCGCCATCAGTGACATGGTACCTTATGCCTTCTTTCTGGAGCGTGCATTGCGTCGTGTCATTGATCAGGCTGTGGAGGAGCAGGAGCGGGAAGATGAGGAAGTCGCAATGCTGGATGAATTCCCAGGGGGGGCTACTCTATCTGAGACAAGTCAACAACAGGAGTCTGATGAGGAGTCAGAGGAGGATGGTGCCGGGGCGGATGAGCAGGAGCAAGAAGAGCATGCTTTAAACCTTTCTGGGATCCCTGTTGTGCGAGGATGGGGAGAGGAGAATGAAGAGGACGACATTATCCTGGATGATGAGCAGGAGCCAGGCCACCACACCGCTTCCACTTTAGTGCAAATGGGGGCCTTCATGCTCCAGTGTTTTAATAGGGACCCCCGTATAAAAAGCATGAGGGTCAAGGACCAGTACTGGGTGGCAACGTACTTAGACCCCCGGTACAAACACAAAATGGCGGAAATGTTACCGCCGTCGCAGAGGGCTGTCAGAATGCAGCACTTCCAGGCCTTGCTTCGAGAAATGCTGCATTCTGCTTTTGCGTGCGCTGGCAGAGGAGCAATTCCCACTCCCAGAGAAGGATTTGCGGGTACCAATCCAACAGCGCCTGCAAGAAGAGGCCGGTTTGAAGATGTGTTGGTGACTTCGGATATGAGGTCATTCTTTCAGCCGACCCATCGACAGGTGTCATCCGGATCCAGCATCAGGGAACGCCTAGACCGTCAGGTGTCCGACTACATTGGGTTAACGGCCGATGTGGACGCTCTGAGGAGTGATGAACCCCTAGACTACTGGGTGGGCAGGCTTGACCTCTGGCCAGAGCTTGCCCAATTTGCAATCGAACTGTTGGCTTGCCCCTCATCCAGTGTCCTGTCCGAAAGGACGTTCAGCGCAGCAGGGGGGATTGTGACCGATAAGCGTACTCGCCTAGCTCACCACAGTGTTAACTACCTCACATTTCTAAAAATGAATGAGGCATGGATCTCGGAGGAATTCAACACATGTGATCAGTAGACCATGTATATGTCTATAAACAATTTTTGGAATCAAGCACACAGACCTTCTTAATTCATTTGGCTCACTTCCCTGACCCAAAAAAGCACACCGTACTATATGCCCCTACCCTCCTCTTTGAAGAGGTTGAGCGGTGTCATATTTCTACTGGGGCTGCTTATTATGAGGGGTTCCCACCATCCCTGTGCTGTGCTGACTTCCTCCTGGGTGTTCTTATTATGAGGGGCTCCCACCATCCCTGTGCTGTGCTGACTTCCTCCTGGGGGTTCTTATTATGAGGGGATCACACCATCCCTGTGCTGTGCTGACTTCCTCCTGGGGCTGCTTACGGTGCTGCTGTCAGCGCTGTATGTCACGGAGCTGCTGTCAGCGCTGTATGTCACGGAGCTGCTGTCAGCGCTGTATGTCACGGAGCTGCTGTCAGCGCTGTATGTCACGGAGCTGCTGTCAGCGCTGTATGTCACGGAGCTGCTGTCAGCGCTGTATGTCACGGAGCTGCTGTCAGCGCTGTATGTCACGGAGCTGCTGTCAGCGCTGTATGTCACGGAGCTGCTGTCAGCGCTGTATGTCACGGAGCTGCTGTCAGCGCTGTATGTCACGGAGCTGCTGTCAGCGCTGTATGTCACGGAGCTGCTGTCAGCGCTGTATGTCACGGAGCTGCTGTCAGCGCTGTATGTCACGGAGCTGCTGTCAGCGCTGTATGTCACGGAGCTGCTGTCAGCGCTGTATGTCACGGTGCTGCTGTCAGCGCTGTATGTCACGGAGCTGCTGTCAGCGCTGTATGTCACGGAGCTGCTGTCAGCGCTGTATGTCACGGTGCTGCTGTCAGCGCTGTATGTCACGGAGCTGCTGTCAGCGCTGTATGTCACGGAGCTGCTGTCAGCGCTGTATGTCACGGAGCTGCTGTCAGCGCTGTATGTCACGGAGCTGCTGTCAGCGCTGTATGTCACGGAGCTGCTGTCAGCGCTGTATGTCACGGAGCTGCTGTCAGCGCTGTATGTCACGGAGCTGCTGTCAGCGCTGTATGTCACGGTGCTGCTGTCAGCGCTGTATGTCACGGAGCTGCTGTCAGCGCTGTATGTCACGGAGCTGCTGTCAGTGCTGTATGTCACGGAGCTGCTGTCAGCGCTGTATGTCACGGAGCTGCTGTCAGCGCTGTATGTCACGGTGCTGCTGTCAGCGCTGTATGTCACGGAGCTGCTGTCAGCGCTGTATGTCACGGAGCTGCTGTCAGTGCTGTATGTCACGGAGCTGCTGTCAGCGCTGTATGTCACGGAGCTGCTGTCAGCGCTGTATGTCACGGAGCTGCTGTCAGCGCTGTATGTCACGGTGCTGCTGTCAGCGCTGTATGTCACGGAGCTGCTGTCAGCGCTGTATGTCACGGAGCTGCTGTCAGCGCTGTATGTCACGGAGATGCTGTCAGCGCTGTATGTCACGGAGCTGCTGTCAGCGCTGTATGTCACGGAGCTGCTGTCAGCGCTGTATGTCACGGTGCTGATGTCAGTGCTCTGTATTACGGTGCTGCTGTCAGTGCTCTGTATCTCCTGCACCCTCTTGTTTGCCTACCCTGGTCCCTGACCTTCCCTCTCCTCCATTGCCTTCATTAGCTCCATAGTCCTGAATTGTCAGAACAATTTCCCAAATAAAAAAAAAATGCTTGTAGTTATCGATCCCAAATTCACCTCATACATGTATTATGCTATTGTCCAGGTGGTGGGACTACGTGCTACCCCCTAATAATTACCCCGTGGCCGCAAATTCGACCTAAAGGTTTGCGAAATTCGCCTCCCATTGAAGTCAATGGAGCCCGCGGCGAACGGTCGTTTTCGCGAACGTTTGTGTCCGTTCGCGTTTCGCGTTCGCGAAACGTCCCGTCGGAAGTTCGTCCATCACTAATCAAGAGGCCTTTTCTGAAATGTGACTGATAGGCTCCATAGGAGATGAACCAGAAGCCGTACCAGACATGTTCGCCTACCCTGCTGCATTGGGGTCATTTGAGAACTGCTCCATATTTCCATAGCAGATGATCAGGAATCAAAGGGCCCCCTAATTGGTCCTCTGCATCTGTATTTTATCTCTGATAAAATCATGAGTGCCAAAGACCAAGAGATGTTGGGGAGAACATCTCCCAATCTCCCAAAGTGGTGAACAGACCTCCGCTTTAAGGTTTGAACACACACACTACAGACACAAGTTTAGCTGCTGTGATATATAACATCTTTATAAGTAAACCAATTTCATAAATAAACAAAAAAGTGCAATCAAAAAAGTGCAAAAAAAAAATGTAAACGCCGTTGGCTGTAATGCCATTGCACATATTATCTGAATATATTACCAGCATTAAATATTAAAGCCTTTTTTTTTTTTTTTTCTTTCAGCAGCTTAGTAGATGCCCCCTAGTTATTCTTATGTGGTATAGCAGTGTTCATTTTTACGTCAAATTTAGATTTAGTTTTAGTCATAGCCTTTTGTCTGAAATGTCAACTTTCATTTTAGTCGTGTTTTAGTCATCTGAATCTTTTAGTTTTGGACACATTTTAGTAGACTAAAATCTTTTTAATTTTGTTGATGAAAATATTTTCATCAACAAAATTAACACTGCTGGGCTGCGGGCCCTAAACCAAGTAGCATCATTCACTCACAGGAAACAAGGAAGCTAGCTAACACAAAAGGGGTTATTTACGAAAGGCAAATCCACTTTGCGATGAAAGTGCACTTGGAAGTGCAGTCTCTCTCAATCTAAGGGGTAGATCTGAAATGAGTGGAAGCTCTGCTGATTTTATCATCCAATCATATGCAAGCTAAAATGCTGTTTTTTATTTTCCTTGTATGTCCCCTTCAGATCTACAGTGACTTTACTTCCAAGTGCCCTTTAAGTACATGTTCAAGTGCACGTGCAGTGCAAAGTGGATCTTCCTTTAGTAAATAACCCCCACAGGGTCATAACCAGGATGTGTTTTCAACTCATGAAACTACTGAAATTATTGGAGTCCTGCTTTAAAGCTGAACTCCAGGCAGAGAGAAAAACATCCCGTTTGTCAATGTTTCTCCAAAACAAAAATGTGTTTTTTGTTTCTCTCTGCCTCTTCCTATTTTTCTCCCTATCTCTCCCACTCCTCTTAAACCACAAACAGGAAAAAGATGTGATGTCAGAGGAAATAATCTGAAAAATGCTTAACAATTTAACACATATAAAACATGTATCAACGCACATCAAAATATGCATCAACTCACATAAAAAAAGTGTCAATGCACGTCAATGGAAGCAATGAACATCCATTATTCACACATAAACATGCATTCAAATGCATGAAAATGTTTGGACAGGCCCATAGAGGTCTTGTCTCTGCTTTTGTTTTGTGACTGAAAAGTGAAAACAGAAATGGTAAACTTGTGAGCTTATCTTTCTACCACTTTGCTTTCTCCTCCTATTGACAGGCCCCTTACACTGTAGCAAAACTGATTTGCTCCTTGATTTTCCCTCCCCCAGTCTGAATGCTGTTATATGGGTTCTTGCAAGTGGCCAATACGAGGTCAAATTCAGGTATTTATATAAGCTTACACTTAGAAAAATACATGAAATGATATACACTATATTAATTGATACAGAGCTGCATAATTTATGTATCTGATATCTGACTGGAGTTCAACTTTAATGTTTTTTTTTCATTAATTCACAACTGGGTTACATTGTTTCTTTTATATCTGTCTGGAGTTCAGCTTTAACTGGCAGATGTTGCTAAAATCTTTTGAACTAGACAGCTCCGGCACTGCTAGATTTTGGATTGACTAGATGATAATCAAATAGTTTTTTCTGCACTGTAATAATATTACCAATATTAAAAACGTGTTGAGGCTGGAACACTTAAAAGCAGATTATTTGCTAAAAATACAAATCTTTTGTTTCAATAATGCAGCTAAACAAGGTTAATAGAGCATATAATGCTGAAATACGTGTCAGGACTGTTCTGAACTCTGTAACTTGGCTTGTCACTAGTTTTTTCATTAGAGACCTCATAAGCAGCTCCTGCATATCAGTCACAGTATACCTTGACAGGTTTAACCTTCCCAAGTGGCTAAATACGCCATCTTCAATGCAGCCTATTGACCAAAGCAATAAGCCATTCCATATAGTGTATTAAAGTCATTTTCCACATGCTACCTCAGCATGACCCATTGTTCATACAGACTCCTGCTGACCATGGAAAACCAGTATCCCATATTAAATTGCTACACTTTAGGCCGTTACACCGGTTAAACAATGAGTCCCCAACTGAATTGTTTTCTTCTTTCATAGTCTAAAAAGCACAGCGATTATCACAAGTGCTCAAGATGCAATTTTAAACTGTCAAGAAGAAAAGAGCCCTACACATAATGTTCTGATTCAAAATACAGTGTATTCTGGCTGTAGAATCTTTATTTGTGTTATCAAGCTCTGTTCCCCGATTCCCGGAAGAATAAAGGTGCCATTAGCAAGACTATGAGAAGTTACTTTGAAAGCTTTGGATCCGGTTCTATAAAACTGCACCTTATACTTGCTAAAATCAATTTTATTCACATGCTTTTTGACAAATGAGTTCAATCTAAATGTTGTGCCCTTCCTTTGACCCTCAGCACTACAAACAATAGGTTAGACTCGGCTAGTGCAGACAATGTTCCACACTAATGAATCCAAAATGGCTGAGGCCCAAAAATTGGTTGATAATGACAAATCCTTTCAGGTGATCATTGTAATTGGAGAAGTACTGCATACCGGCTTTCCGAGGATGGAATAAAAAGAGATTTGTTCTCTCATTATGGCTAATAGAGTCTACGAGTGCTGTGTGAGTATGTTCTTAATTTAATCATCCTTTAATAACTTTGCACACTTCATTTTCTCTGTAAAATGACATGAAATGGACACACACATGTTAAGTTCAGCATTAAAAACAGATGGATCTTCTAATGACCAATTATACGCTGTGTATACTGATGAATTTCCTTTTATTGCACCATTTTAATATCAAATGTATGATTAAGATTTGTAATTGCATCTTGAAATCAAGCACAAAGTCTAATCATTTAGTGCATTAAGGTATTGTCCTTATTGTTATTTAATTTGCAAATAATCTGTGAAAAAGCTTGTTTTTAAACAGCAAGACTAGTTACTATTATATTCTTGCCTGCAATTCTTTTGACCGTATAAATATTTTCTAGGCTGTTAGGAATTCCTGTAGCCATATCATGGAACTGTGTCTAGATGTTGTATTAATGTTAACCCTACTAAGGCTATGCAATAAGGTATTAATATTTTTGGAATGCCTAACCAGCAGTTTGTGTGTAGTTGTACAGCATGATTGAAATATAGCACTGTAACAGTTAAACCAGTAGGCTTTACAAGTTTGTGAACTGTATTGTTACTGAGTTTATACAGAAGTTTTGCTTTCAGTGTCCCTTTTTAGATCTTTACTTCCCATCCTTGATGATTAATAGGGAAGCATTAAAGGTAAAAGGTACACCAGCAAGAGATTTTGAGGATAATGCAGTAGAGGGAAGAAACTGCTGCGGCAACTGTGATAGCGAACCAACTGGTTGTACCACTTAAGGAAGTCGTTCAGTCTTGTAATCCTAGCCATATGTAATTATCACTGTTAGAAGTATCAGAGAGACAGGATATGGTTATGAATGCCAAGATGCCATCCCAGATTGCTGCAATTGTTCAGAAGCAATACACAGAGGCAGAGATTACAATTTACGTGGCTTGTTGGACATTGTTGTTGTCAACAAAATGAAATTACTAATGTGTTCAATAATAAACAATATTTTCCTACGAATCCAGTGGTTCTCAACCTGGGGGCTGGGACCCCCTTGGGGGTCGATTGATGATTTGCCAGGGGTCACAAAATCCTGGTCTGTTCCTGAAGCCCGCACTGCTCTCCCAGCCTTTTTTGTGGGCGCTCAGCAGGGCTGTCCCTAGAGACTTTGGCCACCTAGCTGGGCTGTACCTGGAGCCTGCGGCTGCCCACTCAGCCTCTTCGCAGCCACCCATTCAGTTCAGGGCATGGCTGGGGGGTGGGGGCAGAGACTAGAGGTCAGCTGACTGGTGAGGAATGTGAAGTGAGAGAGGCTGAGGGAGACCCTATCTCCTGATTTTGGCATAGTTGTCACTGCTACGAGACACCACAAAGTCGGAGACACAGTGAAGCTGGAGACACAGTGAGTAACACTACTTGTGATTATAGTTGCCATTAAAAGTCCCCACTACAGTTCTCAGATCAGCACATGACCTTGAACAAGAACACCTAAGTTGGCTGATCAGAACTCCCCCCCAGCACTGCCACTGATCCCAACTCCTCGCCAGCGCTGCCACTGATCCCATTCCCCCACCCCCCCCCCCCCCCCACCAAGGAGCAAGAGAAGGAATAAAAATAGAGAATACATGGAAGGGAGAGGAAAAGAGGGGGAGGAACAAAGAAAAAGAAAGAACAAGAAAGACAGCTAGAGAGAGGGGTGGTAAGAAAAAACAAAAAATTAGGATAGAGAGAGATAAAAGGGAAAGAAAAAGAGAAAGAGGGGTACATCCTGAAATGTACCATAAGGGGTTTTAATACTGTATGAGTGGAATGGATTCAGGGAGCGCTAAATGTCCGTGGGTTAGGGGTGCAAATTACTTGTTTTGCCTTGGGTGCTGACAACCCATGCTACAAAAACAATTTTACTGTTAGGACTTCTCACAACTTGGGGAATTTTATCAAAGAGTCATGGCACTAGAAAGGTTGAGAACCACTGTACTAACCGCTTTACTTCTGCTTGACCAGTTGTGTTGGGCAGTTTAATATGGACGATATCTCAATCCTAAGCATCCGCTATGAATGGTTTAAAGCCTAGCCTTTTTTTTTCTAAATTCCAGCTTCCCTATGCACCAATATACCATTAACTTCCATGGTGGTATGATTATGTCTGAATTTTGAATGTCAAAGCAGTACATTGTTTTGCATGGAAATTTGTTGTTTTATATTGTGGGCCTGTAATTCTTCAGAATAACTCACCTAAATCTGTCCAAACAAGAATCTAGTAGACATCCTGGGTATGATAACGTTTGAAACACAAAAACATAAATTATAATATAATAAATAACTATAAATAATTATAAATAATTATAATATAATAATAATACATTTTATTCAATAATGTAATTAAATCAAAAACACTGAAATTTGTCCAAACAAGGGTGCAATATTACTAGTCACTGTAATACTAGACACTAGTATTAGAAAACATCCCGGATATGAAAATGTTTTATTACTGCACAAAGTCTGACATCACAATCAAGACAATCAAAAGTGTACCTCTATATCAAAAGTGGTTTTAGACCAGTTAGAAAACAGTGATAGTGAATTAGAATCACTTGCAAAATTGAGTGATAGTGATTTGTGGGGAAATTTGTCATCAGAAACTGAAAGTGGTGACAGCGACGATTCTGAGACTGAGCTCAGTGCTGCGTGATCTGTACCACAGTCAATAGAGCACCAAGTTCGCACATCACTGAGCTCAGTCGCAGAATCGTCTGTGTCATCACTTTCAGTGTCTGATGATGAATTTCCCCACGAATCAATTCTGCAAGTGATTCAAATTCACTATCGCTGTTTTCCAGCTGGTCTAAAACTGCTTTTGACATAAAGAGACACTTTTTGGATGCCATTGACTTTCTCAAGTTTCCAGGCAGAAAAAATTGTAAAAGTGCAGGCAGGGCACCGGACAAAGCACTAGGGACAAAACTGTGGTGAAATGATTTGATACAGTAATGTAATCTATAGATTACAATTTATTGTGTGTGTTATGTTTTTTGGTACTTAATTGGCCGCTGGGCTCCGCCCCCATGTTTTGCAACACTCGCAGGGAACGGAGCCCGGATCACTGATACATTGGGCTGAGGATCCGGCCGAAGAATACAGTGGGAGGACATTGAAAACAGGAAAAGAAGTATGTCCCTGGAAATCTGTAAAGCTCACCATACAATATACACTATGATAGTATAATGTCCTTTAGAGCTACCATCAACTATGTAGTGCAAGGGCCTGTTTGATTGGATACAGAGTGATTTTATAGTTAGGTGTGTCCTCTTGTATAGTTTTGGGAAATCTAAAGGAGATTGTACAGAAATTGTACAATCAGATTTTATATTGTATGTCACCTTTATACACCTAAAATGCACTAGTTTCGCTTTCCATGCCATTCATTTTTAATAGCACTCCAAAAGCCAAAACAAGCGCACATTTTGTCGCATGCAACAAGCACGTGTCTAAAAAATGTGCAAACTGCAATGCACCAAAATGCACCATGAGCTACTGTGTTTAATCCAGAAAAAAACATGCCAAAAAGCACATACTCCCACTATGCTAGGTGTGAATGGGGCCTGAAAGTAAAATTGGTGAATTTAAACATCCCTTTCCCTAAGCTTGAGCTGGATTACAAGAACATTGACAGCTGAATGTCTCCCACCATGTACTGTATAAAGCTGGACATACACAATGCAATCTGATTGTAAAACCTCTGTACAATTTCCTTTAGATCTACCAAACTTTGTAATAGGGGGACACACCAGAACAAATCATTCAATTTGTATCAAATCAGGCAGGCCCTTGCACTATATAGTTCATGGTAGATCTAAATAACATTGTGCAATCAGAATGTACAATATATGGCCCCCTTAAAGGAAGAAGTAGCAAAGGGGAAGAAATTTAAAAAAGAGGTAGTATAGTGGTACAGAGAAGTAAAACACACCCTATTCTGTGATGCAGTCAGGCAGTGCATTATGATATATGAAGTTTCCTAGGTGGTCACATGACGCCACAGGAAGTGATGGATTGTCTGAAAAGGTAAAAGCTTGAAAAGGTCAAAGGGACTTGCAAAAGTGCACCTGAAAAAACACTCTGCAAAGCTTACAGTTACCGGCTAGGTTCACCTTTGAAAACAAAAATGCACATGATTTTGCAACAGGAACCTGCAATGCATTGTATGTGCATTCAGTGGATCACGGGTGCAATGTCAGGCTCCTACAGACACTTCCTCCAGATCTCTGCCCATATTTTTTTAGAGACTTTCAGTTGGAGAATGGGAGGATTATGAGTGCATTGATTACAGCATTCGTAGTCTATTAAGAACTATAGGTCCATCTGCCATGGTGGCAGACGGGATTTTTAATTAATTCATTCACAGATCTCTGTGAATGAATGACGAGATGTGAATGCGGAGCCCCGCAGAGCTGCGTTGATTTTAAATATGACAGCTGCTGTGGTGAGAAGAACCCCCGCCTATTGTTACAGGGGAGGCAGTTTTAGGGTGAGAGGGTTAGCCACTTCCACCACATTAGATGTTACACCCTAAATATGGATGTAACATGGTGCAAAAGGAAAACTTTGCATTTAACCTCTGTTTTTAAAGTGTTACTAAACCCACAACAGTATAATCAGTCTGTATATGCAGTAAAACATGTTTGTTATACCCCTTAGTGTGGAACCTAAGGGGTTAATCCTCTGCATTGTGTAAAAAGGCTGTTCCATTCTATCTTCTACGATCCTCTCCTTCTTCCACTGACTCCAAAAAATAACCTGATATTTACAGATGCTATGGCATCAGGCTGCATATGCTCAGTTTGGTGTGTATTGCTGGAGAGGTTTTTCTTAGGAGAGTGCATGTGATCAGCACAGGGCCAATCAGCACTGTCCAGACAGAAGGTCAGGGGTCCTGCATTCTTATAGGACAATTGTGGGAGAAATGAAAGCTCCTCCTACAAGCTTTCCACAGACACTCATACAAGTCACATGACTGATGATGTAAAAAGTTATTTATCAGTTTATATTTTGTAAAACATTTGCATTTCCATGTTCTGTGTACTGTGGGAGACCAGATATATTGAATGCAGAGTCCTGAGTTTAGTAACAATTTAGTCCTTCTTCAGCTTTGCTTTACTGAGCTGTATTCAATTGTCTAGGCGCATAAGGTTAAAATGTATATACGCTAACTGTTTTATGTGCCAAAAAGTACTTTGGTTCATCTGGTAGCCAGATCAGTGACCTCACTTTTGTTCCCTACAGAAATTCTTGATCAATGACTTGTCTCCAGCCTGCTTACTAGTCAGCGAGGGAGCATCAGCACACTAATGAATTCCTTACTCTGTTCAGTCTGCTCTTTTATGTGTTTAACCCCAAGGGAGCCACTGGGTGTTTAGGGTCCCTTCTTCCCTACACCTGCGATGACCCGTCAAGACTACACCGACAAAGCTGCAAACATTTCAATTGGTTTTATTTAAGAGGCTAAGCTGGCATAGAGGAACAATACCACATTACTAACAGAGTTAGTATAAGGTAAAAAGCAGCAGCAACCACAAATCCTACTACTATGCAGACCCTGTCTAACCATTGGTCAATGGAACACTATTTCAGCCCCCATCAGAGATGGAGGCCTTGGGCTGGACCACTATGAACAAAATGGTGGCCAAAGACCTCTCACTACTGATGCCACCAGTTTCTGTCCCTCCGAAATAGTCCCTCTGTGACCAGAAAAAGGGACCTTCCCCTCAAGCCAGCTATATGCAGCAAAAACACATCTGTAGCTGGAAAGCTCTTGAAACTGGATAGCTCTGGAACAGCAGCTAAGCACATGATCCTGGCTCTCATTTAGGCTGGATTCACACCTATGCAGTTTTGGTGCATTTTGCAGATTTGCACTACTGTCCATTTAACATGGTTTCCTATGGAAAATGTTCTGTAGTGTAAATCTGCAAAATGCAAAAAGCACTAAAAATGCATAGGTGTGAATCCAGCCTTACAGAAGTCTCTGCAGCAGCACACAACTCTCAGCTCTCATTCATACCGGAGCGTTCTGTAGCTCAAAGACACTCAACAAGAAAATTCATCCAGTTCACATCTGAGCATGAACAGGGGTTATTGAAATGAATAGGATTTTGCTTGTTGAGCATCTTCGAGCTTTGAGCTACAAAACGCGTAAAAATAAAGTGTGAATGCAGTTTTAGCCAAGCCCAGACAGCACTACGTTTAAATTAAGCTAAACATGAAGCTAAATAAAGACAGGCAGGCTAATATACTGGAATAAATGGCAACATTTTACCATCTGTCTAAAGTTCAGCTTTGAACTGATTTTTTGATTTGCTAGCTCATTTTGTAATTTTACTAGGACCTACATATATCAAAATGTTAATAGTTTTAATTGTGTGTCATTAACAAACATGAGAGCAATGCTTTATATTACATCAACCATATCATTAATAAATATATTTAACCACTTCAGCCCCGGAGGAGTTGGCTGCTCAATGACCAGAGCACTTTTTACAATTTGCCACTGTGCTGCTTTAACTGGTAATTGCGCGGTCATTCAATGTTGTACCCAAACGAAATTTGCATACTTTTTTCCCACAAATAGAGCTTTCTTTTGATGACATTTGATTGCCTCTGCAATTTTTATTTTTTGCGATTTATAAACGGAAAAAGACAGAAAATTTTGAAAAAATATATATCATATTATATTTTCTACTTTTTGTTATAAAAAAGATTTAATAAACTAAATTTTAGTCATACATTTAGGCCAAAATGTATTCAGCCACATGTCTTTGGTAAAAAAAATGGTAATAAGCGTATATTTATTGGTTTGCACAAAAGTTATAGCGTCTACAAACTAGGGCACATTTTCTGTAATTTACGCAGCTTTTAGTTTATGACTGCCTATCTCATTTCTTGAGGTGCTAAAATGGCAGGACAGTACACCCCCCCCCCCCAATGACCCCATTTAGGAAAGTAGACACCCCAAGGAAATTGCTGAGGCATGTTGAGCCCATTGAATATTTTATTTTTTTGTCACAAGTGATTGAAAAATGAAAAAAAAAAAATTACACAAAGTTGTCACTAAATGATATATTGCTCAAACATGCCATGGGCTTATGTGAAATGACATCACATAATACATTCTGCTGCTTCTCCTGAGTCCGGGGATACCACATGTGTGAGAATTTTGGGAGCCTAGCCGTGTTCAGGACCCCGAAAACCAAGCACCGCCTTCAGGCTTTCTAAACGCGTAAAATGGTGATTTCACTTCCTCACTACCTATCACAGTTTCAGAGGCCATGAAATGACAAGATGGCGCACCCCCCCCCCCCCCCCCAAATTACCCCATTTTAGAAAGAAGACACTTCCAGCTATTTGCTGAGATTCATGTTGAGTCCATGGAATATTTTATATTTTGCTACAAGTTTTGGAAAAATTACAATTTTTTTTCTTTACACAGCTTTGTCACTAAATGATATATTGTTCAAACATGGCATGGTTATATGTGAAATTGCACCCCTAAATACATTTTGCTGCTTCTTCTGAGTACGGGAATACCACATGTGTGGAACTTTTTGGCAGTCTAACCACGTACAGGACCCCGAAAACCAATCACCGCCATCAGGCTTTCTAAGGGTGTACATTTTTGATTTAACTCCTCATTGCCTATCACAGTCCCGGAGGCCATGGAATGCCCAGATAGCATAAAACCTTCCAAATGACCCCATTTTGGAAAGTAGACACCCCAAGCTATTTGCTGAGAGTCATGTTTAGTATTTTGCAGATCTCACTTTTTGTCACAAAGTTTTGAAAATTGAAAAAAAGAAAAAAAATTTTATTTTCTTTCTTCATTTTCAAAAATAAATGAGATCTGCAAAATATAAACCATGCCTCTTAGCAAATACATTGGAATGTCTACATTAGAAAATGGGCTCATTTGAGGGGGGGGGGGGATGTTGTGCTATCTGGACATATCCTGAAACTTGTGGCAAAATATCAAATATTCCATGGACACAACATGCCTCTCAGTAAAAAGCTTGAAGTGTCTTCTTTCCAAAATGGGGTAATTTTGGGGGAGTTTTCTGCTATCTTGACATTTCAGGGCCTCCGAAACTGTGATAGGTAGTGAGGAAGTGAAATCACCATTTTACACCCCTGGAAAGCCTGAAGGTGGTGGTTGGTTTTCGGGGGCCTGTGCAAGGCTAGGCTCCAAAAAATTCTCTCACATGTGGTATCCCCGTATTCAGGAGAAGCGGCAGAATGTATTTTTGGGTGTAATTTCACATATGCCCATGCCATGTTTGAGCAATAGATCATTAAGTGCCAACTTTGTGCAAAAAAAAAAAAGTCATATTCCCGCAACTTGTGGCAAAATATAAAATATTCCATGGACTCAACTGGGGCCCAGAAGGACGTAAGGTATTACAAAACATGTTGGGCGTAATATGTTGATTCCATCACGCTTCATGTGACCCATATGAATGGGTGTTATATGTTTTATTTAGCTTGATTTTATTATTTAACAGTTTTTTTACAAATGTTTTTCTTGCGCAATATTACCATGTATTGTGGCCGCTAGTGTGTTAAACCATCGGTCTTTTTTCTATTAAAATTTACTCTGCGATATTAACGGTAATTCACTATTGGAGTCTCTTTTTTCTCCCCTTTCCTACCCGGCCGGTCCGAGTGTGTGTGTTTTTTCTTTTTAGATAAAGCTGATATATCAGCTGATGAGCTGTCTCTTGTTCGGCTGAGCAACCTTGGATCCCTTCCTGGAGAATCACGCTGGATTATAGTGGTGATTGGTGAGTTTGCATGTCCATCTCTCAGTGCACCGCCCACGGCTGTTCGTGTCCCCTCATCCACTTCCGGATTTCGTCGGCAGAGTTTGTGTTTACAGAAGTTCCAGGTGTCCCCGCAGAGGGCTGTGTCTGCCTGCCTAGTTGACTCCGCTCACACGGGAGTCCAACCGATCCAATAAGGACCCTTAGTTACTACTATCGGAAGGATTTGTTTTCTGCTGAATACCGCTGCCGGGGTTCATCTGAATATCTCTCTCATCTGCAGTATTCCTATCAAGGACAATAGAATCACTGTTTTTTGTGTTTTACTACCCGTGAATCAGAAAGGACAATTCATTTGATGAGTTCATTTAGATTTTTTGTTGTGAGGGTTTTTTTCATTTTTTCACTGTGATCTTCACTCTCATTTCACATCTTGTAGCACGACTTTATTTTTATATTATTTTACGTTAGCCATAAGGATATTTGATGGTGTTTAGTTGCAGCTTTGTTTAATACTTTTTTTATATTTTTGTATTTGTTTCTAGCGCGGTATTTTCTCTTTTTTGGTTTTTGTAAATGTGATGCAACTGTTGTGTATACAAAAAGCCATACGAAAAAAGAAAGGATAAAAATTGGGTAACAAATGTAACACATAGAAAAATATACATAATAAAATCAATATCATAACTCAAAGTAAAAGAACACTGTAGGGCCGGATAGCAATTATTCATAGAGCAGGGTGCTTAGTGAAATTCTGTTTCTACTGCAGAGGTATAAAGCTTTATAAAGCCATGCAACATTAAGAATACCTTAAAGTCTAATTAACCTTCTCAGTTTAGTGCTTTAATGCTTATACAAAAATAAATATGCTTTTCTCTACTTTTTTTTATATGCTAAGTGCTGCAGCAAGGGGGAAGAAAATCCTGTGCTGGCAGTAGGAGCGTATCACACTCATGAAACAACCCAGCCCTCAACCTATTCCCCTGTATACTCCTTAATCAACAGTGCTGTTCAGGAAGGAGGAGCAATTTTGATTAAAGCAGTGCCCACTGAGGCACGTAGCCTTTTGAGGAGGGGTATGGAAAATGGCCCCAAACAGGATGTTGCTCTAAACCTGTGGATAAATAAGAGAACCAGAACCTTCGTTAAGTGGAAGAGTGGATTTGATAATAAAATTGGTGGGGCCTCCACCCAGGACAGGGCCTCTGTGAATAGAGGGGATTCTCTTGTTGGGAAAGTAACCAGTAATCTAATCAAAGTAGTTGGAAGCAGAGGCCCTACTGCAACCAGTATATAACATTAACCATAACTATACAGATATGCACCAACATAGGAATAATACAAGCTTTAGATTTCTAATAATACACATATCGAGGGGCGTGGCTTGACGGAGCTCAATGGCGGGCGCTTAATTGGTGAGCTCCGGCACCTCAAGACACACAGCGCTGAATTGGCAGGTATATTCGCCCCTACATCACTCTAGGAGATGGGCACAGCCTCCCGCACATCCTCGGCATCCCGTTCCCGCTCTCCGAGGGAACACGCCGCCGGACGATCGCAGGGAAACATCCCGGAGATGTTTCGCTTGCAACGGGGGAACATTGCGCCCTCCCGCCACAGCTCCTCACAGGCCGCAGATGCTAATTTCTCATCCCACACTGACATTATCCTGACGGAGACCTTACAAACAGTACACCCCAGAGGCAATGAGGGCAGAGGTCACCATACACAAGGCACGCCAGCCTCGCAGCAACAAATTAGTATGCTGGATCTTAAAACGATCGCCACAGACATTAAAGACACCCTGTCAGCCGCCATTGCTGAGCTTCGGGTAGATATCAGAGCGCTGACAGACCGTGTGCAAACTGTGGAAAAAACGACTGCACTCCATGACACCGCAATCCGCAAGACTACCAGGAAGATTGATGGCCACACTTTACAACTCAGGGATATGCAGAGACACATGGAAGATTTGGACAACAGGGGCAGACGACATAACCATAATCATAATCATAGGCCCCCCGAATCTGTCGATGGAGAGAACGTCACCACAGCAATCACATCCATATTTAACACAGTGCTAGACAGATCCCCTCAAGCCTCTATTGAAGAATCCACCGCGCTCTCCGCCCTAAAGGCCGTGATATGGACCCGCCGAGAGACGTAATCTGCTGCCTGGTCAACTACCGCCTTAAGGAGGACATCCTGAAAGCTGCCAGGTCCAGACCTCAAATATCCTTTGAATCTGCGCCTATTCAAATCTTTCAAGACCTCTCAGGTATTACCCTCCAACATCGCAGAGACTTACGCCTGCTGCTAGAAGCACTGAAGACCCGCGGCATTTTATATAAGTGGAAATTCCCTTTCTGCTTAACGGCTTCCCATAAAGGTCACACAGCATTCCTCAAGGTTCCTGAAGACCTTCCAAAACTTTTGTGCCACGTTGAACATCCCTCTGATGGAAGTCCCTAACTGGTACGCCAACTTCCGGCCATGTGCATGTAAACCGGTCACTCACCACCTGGAACCCATGGACACTCATGATATTCACTATCGCAGACGGAGATCCCCATCTGGCTACAGAGGACAACGCCCTCCAGATACTATCCGTAGGGACCACAGCCCATCGACTTCTCCACGCTCCAGGAGGGCACGGAGAGATTACTGATGATTCCCACATCCAAATAGCCAGTGGAGATCAATTAAGCAGCTCTACATTACTTTTCTGTACAGGCCTATACCTTCATTGCCCCTTGTTTGGCTGTCCTGCTGCGGACACCCAATTTATTTCGTTCTGCTGCTGGAGTTTTACTGCTGGAGTTTTTTTTTTTTTACCTTCGTTTTGTTACTTTATTTTTTAACTGTTTCTACCGGCTCAGCAGCTTTTCCACCTCTCCTGAACTTAAACGTCAAAACTCACTTCTGTTGAGAAGTACTTACCTCCTTTAGCACCAACCCGGGTTTATTCAGCGGTTTGCCATATCTCTCTTACGACTACTGGCAACCGCCCTTGATGGAGACTTTTCATGTTGCATTCCACTAACGTTAAGGCAATGGCTCCCCACGCTGCCTCACAAACAGCCTACCTCACGGATACAACGACACACTGTCTTTTCAGTTGGCCTCACCCACCGTCAATGCTCCGGCTGATGTCAATTGCTTCGCACATTTTATCCATTCGTTCTCTGTTGTCATTTTGCTGATCTGAACTTTATACTTACACCTCCATGGTTCCCTGCAGTCCTCACCCAACCGACTATACAGAATGCAACACTGATTTGGCAACGAACTCTTCCGGCATACATCTACTGCTACTGGAATTCGCTTCTCCCACTCCACCGCTGCTTGCTCTCACACATGACGATGTCGGATTCCCATTGACTTCACCACACAGCTTTGTTTAGAGAGCTACCCACCTTATGGTGATTTCTGATAAGTTTACTACCAACTGAACATCGTCGTTCAGTGCACCGACTGGCTGGTCTGTGCTTCTCATCTCTCAGGATAAGTATGCTGCTTATCGCAATTGTTATATATTACCATACCTGTTTGGACTTTTACCGTTGTCCTCTACGTTTTACAATGTCTACAATGCTATGAATATCTCATTTTTCTTGTGACAGACACCTAGTTGCCACATCTCCATAGTTGGAGAATGGCTGGCACCTCTTGCTTGTCAGTTATATCGGTTTGCTATTAAGAGCCTACTGCTCCAATGTTCTTTAACTAAGGGTTCACTGCTATAGGCCTTTTTATTGTTATTGATATTATTATCAATGTTATTATTTACCATCACTCTACCAACACCCTATTGGGGAATATATCTTTTAGGATAAGTGCACATCTCTCTGGTCCTGAGGGGCCACACACTCACACGCACTCTCACCTTAGTACTCTTCTCTTTCTATATCACACCCACCTTGGGCTTCCTCCTCGCCAACCCCACGGCAGGGTGCTTTACAGGGATTACTTGCCTTCGGGTTGGGGATCCCTCTAACTCACCCTACACTACCTGACAACACACCACTAGAGAACGTGGTTCACACCCCCCAATCCATTTCCCCTATAGCGACTACTCACCGCAATAACAGAAGGGCACCTTATTTAATTTAGTCCCCACTCGCCCCCTTTCATTCACCCCCCCCCCCCCCCCCCTGGTCACCTCCTCCTTCCTACTGCTAACCATGATGCATTCTAGCCCTCCCGATCCTATCTCCCGACCCCAGATGAACTTACCCAACACTACTAAACTTTATTCAATTAATGCTCGTGGCTTGAACACACCCGAAAAAAGATCCCAACTACTACATACTATCCATAAATCGAAAGCACACATTGCCCTGATACAGGAAACCCATTTCCGCACAGATACCATTCCAAAATTCCAAAACTCTCACTATCCCATTGCGTACCACGCTACTAATGCCGAAGCAAAATCCAAAGGAGTTTCAATCCTAATCTTGAAGCTCTGCCCCATTATAATATCAGATGTCCACAGAGATCCGAAAGGCCGCCTTCTGTTTGTTAAAGGCCATATCTACAACCAACCAATTACAATAGCCAATATATATGCCCCAAACTCCCAACAGGTAAACTTCTTCAAAGAAACTATTTCCCACCTTATAGCCTTCCACAAGGGCATTTTGGTCCTTGGCGGAGATTTCAATGTCCCACTGGTACCTTCCATGGATACGTCCAATGGCTCCTCCTGCCTCACCTATAGGGCACTGAAAGCTATTAAATCTCAGTTACAACTGCTAGCCCTCCACGACACCTGGCGTACCCTACACCCGACAGCTAGGGATTACACGTATTATCCGCCGCCCCATAAAAAGTACTCCAGACTTGATCACTTTTTTCTCACACAAGAAGACATTCCCAGCTTATTACAAGATACGATTGAACCCTCGCTGCTGTCTGATCATCACCCGATCACTATTGTCCTACAATTGACACATACTCCCCCTCGTTCCCCCATTGGGAGACTAGACGACTCTCTATTAACTGACCTAGAAAACAAAACGTCCATCACAGACTGTCTGCAACACTATTTTCAGGATAACGCGACTGCTGACATATCTAAGGGATCCATGTGGGCCGCACACAAATGTGTTATTCGAGGGTTGTTCATCTCCTTAAAAGCTAAACGCACAAAATTACAGAAAGCCCACATGGATTCCCTGTATAAACGTAGTCACTTTCTGGAACAAGCTCATAAACGCACTCTAGCTGAGGAACACATACCCAAGATAATACAAGCCAGATAAGAACTACTAGACGAACTTCAAAAAACTGTGAAACGCAAATTCATTTTAACACAAAAGCTATTCTATGAACAAGGCAATAAGGCAGGCAAAATACTAGCAAGAGCCCTCCAAAAAAGGAAAATGCAACATACCATTCACAAAATTTCGACACCCACCGGAGAATCTATTAATGACCCGGATGTCATAGCAAAACATTTCGCAGATTACTTCCACGCGCTGTGCAATTTACCACAACACTCTCCGACGGCTGCCAATCAGACCAGACCAACACTTATACAGGAATTTCTTACCAACTACTCTCCACCCCCCCTAGACCTGAAAGACAGATCCCTCTTGGAAGCCCCCATCACAACCACAGAAACCTTTCTGGCCCTTAAACAACTTAAGGCAGGTAAAAGCCCAGGCCCAGATGGCCTGTCGGCCGCTTACTACAAAGCCTTCCCAGACTTACTTATGCCCCACTTCATCGACACCTTTAACACTCTTCCTGCGGCAAACAGATCTAATGTAGACCTTCTAGAAGCTCATATAACACTTATACCCAAGCCTGGCAAAGACATCTCTTTGATCCCCAACTACCGCCCTATTTCTTTATTGAACGTCCACCTTAAACTTTATGCCAAAATTATAGCGAACCGCTTAGCTCCCCTGCTCCCGTCACTTATCTCCACCGACCAGGTTGGTTTTGTCCCTGGCCGAGAAGCCAGGGATAATACCATAAAGGCTTTAAACATCCACCACTGGCTGACCACCACGAAAACAAAGGGCTTTTTTCTCTCATTGGATGCGGTGAAGGCGTTCGACAGGGTGGGCTGGGATTACATGGTAGCTACTCTTACCCACATTGGGGGTGACAGGGGGTGTATATGTGAAATATGGGGGGGGGGGGTGAAGAGGTGATAACTGAACTGAGGATTGGAGTGAGCTGTAGAGATACAGGGGTAAAATGCTCAAGGAGGGCAGATATAAGCTATAGTTGGGGGTGAAGTTGTGGATGGGGAATGCAGAGGTGAGTTGTTGATAGGGGATACAAGCGTGAGTTGTGAATGGGGGGGTGCTAAAGTGAACTATGAACAGAGGTGAAGAGTTGCGCTCTGGCCAGGGGTACAGAGGTGAGCTGTAGATGAGAGAAGAAAAGGTGAGATGTGAACATGGGAAAGAAGAGATGTGCTGTGGATGGGGGAAGAGGTAAACTGAGGATGGGGGAAGAAGAGATGAGCTGTGGATGGGAGAATAAGAGGTGTACTGTAGATGGGGGAAGAAAGGTGGACTGTGTACAGGGGTAGAGGTGAACTGGGGTGGGGTAAGAAGAGGTGAGCTATAGACAGGGGAAGAGGTGAACTCAGCATAGGCAAAAAAGAGGTGAGCTGTGCAAAAAGAAGAGATGAGATTTGTATAGGGGAAGAAGAGGTAAGCTGGATGGGAGGGGGGACAGGTGCACTGCGGACAAGGGCTACAGAGGTGAGCTGTGGATGGGGGCACAGAGGTGAGCTATGAATGGTTACTTTGGGGGGATATGCAAATACTGTCCCTTGTGCTGATTTTTTTTTCCATGCCATATGTGATGCGCACACTTATTCCTGAGCGCACTACTCTCTGTGTGACAAATTCCCAAACCTTGCACCTTGTACAATGCGCAGGTTATTTGCCACCGCTTTACTTCTCTCCCTGAGAAATGGCAGTGTTGGGGGGAGGGAGGGTGAATTTCTGCATCTTTCCTGCAGCAAGGTGGCCACTAATCAGACTACACACTATATTGTCCAAAGTATTGGGACACCTGCCTGTACACACATGAACTTAAATGGCATCCCAGTCTTAGTCCATAGGGTTCAATATCGTGTTGGCCCACCCTTTGCAGATATAACAGCTTTAACTTTTCTGGGAAGGCTGTCCACAAGGTTTAGGAGTATGTCTATGGGAATGTTTGGCCATTCTTCCAGAATCAGGTCAGGTACTGATGTGCAGGGCCAGTCAAGTTACTCCACCACAATCTCTCTCATCCATGTCTTTATGGACCTTGGTTTGTTCACTGGTGTGCAGTCATGTTGGAACAGGAAGGGGGCATCCCCAAACTGTTCCCACAAAGTTGGGAGTATGAAACTGTCCAAAATGTCTTGGTATGCTGACGCCTTAAGAGTTTTCCCTTCACTCGAACTAAGGGGCCAAGCCCAACCCCTGAGAAACAACCTCCCACCATAACCCCCCTCCAAATCATTTGGGGATGATCCCTTCCTGTTCCAACATGACTGGACACCAGTGCACAAAGCAAGGTCCATAAAGACATGGATGGGTGAGTTTGAGGTGGAGGAACTTGACTGGCCTGCCCCCCTGACATCAACCTGATGAATTAGAGCAGAGACTGCAAGCTAGGACTTCTCATCCAACATCAGTGCCTGACCCCGCAAATGCACTTCTGGAAGAATGGTCAAACATTCCCATAGACACACTCCTAAACCTTGTGGACTGCCTTCCTAAAAGAGTGGAAGCTGTTATAGCTGCAAAGGGTGGTCAAACTCAATATTGAACCCTACGAACTAAGACTGGGATGCCAACTGCATTACAGTAATACATTTGTAGGTTTAATTTTGTCTTAAGGCTCAGTGTTTTTTATTGCTTTTTGCAGAAACACACCATAGTCCATTTAACATGGTTTCCTATGGAACACATTCACATATATGCTTTTTCTAAGCCGCTGTGTTTTTGGAAATGGTCAGGGACTTTTTTGTAAAGCAAAATGATGCATTTGGTTCAATAGACTTCAATGGAGAAGCTGCAAAAAAATCATATAGAGCGTTTTTGCTGTGATGTTGCCATAATTTGCGTTTTTAATCCACCCAACAACAAATTGGCCAAATAAAAGCATAAAAAAAAATGCAAAACACATCAAAAAAGCATCAAAAACAAATGTGCAAAAATGCAAAATGCACCGCAAAAAGCACTGCAAAAAAGGATCAAAGGCAAACTGCATAGGTGTGAATAAAGCTTTTAAGCTTATGCAATATGCATAATATTGACATGCTAATGTGAAACTGCTGAGTTATATTTTTTTTTGTTGTGTGTTTTAAAACAGGTGATTTGCAGATGTAGATTTATATTTACTCAAAAGTACAGGCTTAGCTTCCTGTTAACAAATCATTCAACAAAACTTTTTTTTTTTTTTTTTTCTGGCATCTTGTATAACATATTTTATTGCTAAACCAGATATATATTGTTTGCAAAAATGTATATGCTTTTCAAGGCCAACAAATGCACTCTATGGCAGTGTACATCACTTAGTCCTCAGTCTAAAGCCCAGCTCAGAGCATTACACACAATAGTCAGTATGAAGAGTTCATATTTCTGTGGAATTTTGATGCACAACACACCCTGCTTTTTATATTCAACTGTTTGTTGTCTCCCTTTCGCATGAACAATGAGATGCACCAGAACAATATTTTCCCACTTGATACTGTTAGGAAAGCATTATTCTGTAGTTTTGGAAAAGACAATTGATACTAGCACATTCCTATATATGTTATAAATCTAACATACTCCAATAATTTATACATTTCACTAGATAGAAAAAGCTCAATATGTTTTAAGAAATGGTCATTCTTCACTTACTTTTCAAAATGCTGTAGTTCAGTAGTATTTTCTTTTGAATTTTTAGGAGCTAGATAGAAGCCAAAAGGGAGCCGTTGCATGTAAAACAACCAATACATGATTATCTAGGAACAAAAATCACGTATTGCTGTCCTAGTGGCACACTTTAAGGGAACACTGGCAAGTGATTGGCTGGTGGACACAGGCCAGAAATTCACCTACTTTGTGCCTTGCAATTATACAGAGAATGACAATCAGCAGTTGATGGGGTGGGTGTCAATTATGGGGAGTCCTTGTGCAAGAAGAAAGTGGAAAAGGACAAACATCAACATTACATGGAATATCCTCACTGCTGCACAGCATGCAATGCATAACATCCAATATGCATCCAATATACTGCATAGCCATGTATTGCAAGTAGTAAGCATTTGGTTCTAATGTGGGAAGTTCATATAACTCATCACATTTTTGGTGTCATTTGATTAGAGCACAAGAAAAGCCTTGGAAAAAGTAGTGAAGGCTACTATGAGTGGGGTACACTGTATTTAATATGTCTGAAAAAGCTTGAATTCATGAAGCAGTATGGAAGTGGCAGCAGCACCATAGATCTACAAAAAAACAGCATATAATTGGCAGACAAGCAAATTAAAGGGTGTTGGGTGCATACTTTGTTTTCTGACAAACCAATGCACCAACTGTTACCAATAGAAAGCAAAAGAAGGAGGGGCAGGACACACTTGTAGTCAGTTTGCATTATGCTAAGCATGTATGGCAAATTAGTTATGTTTCTGTTTTTTTGTAGTACCCTATCCCTCCCTTGATATGATCACAACAGATGATAATGAAAGAGCAACATACTGATATAGTTTTTGTAACAAGTAGATACTTATATATATGTAGCGGATGACATTTTGGACAAAATGTCATACGCATGTAAATTTAGTTTTTGCCTCAGAACAATAGGGGTTGTGAGGGTTAATTACGTAGGTTGGCCTTGACATTAGTCTGGCCGGGCTGTGTTGGAAGTTCTGGTCATGTGAGCAGTGAGGTGCACATGACAGGCCAGAAACAGGCCTGTTTGGATGGTTTGAGTATCAACCTTCTCGGAACCAATCAGTGGGAGTGGCGGGCCCCGCTGAGGAGTCTGGGAAGGCTTACTTAAGATGTGTGGATCACGTGTTTAGGGAGAGGAGTTTGTGAGACCCGTGTGGTCTGTTCTGGTTCCAGGATCGGGGTAGCCCCGTGAGGGCTCCCGGTCCCGGGGGTGTTCGCCACCCCGCAACATGTTCCTGTTGGAGGCCCCTGGTAGACCAATCTGGTCTGGGGTAGGGATCCATCTGTTCCCGAGTCTCGGAACTCGCTGGTCCGAGGCGCAGTAACTGAGGGAGGATTCAAGGTGTCCGGGTGTGCTCTCAGCTTGGAGAGGCACCACAGCTCGTGGAAGTGACCGAGGGAGGACTCTTCGGAGGAGGGCCGGCAAGTGGCATCCTGGGAAGTGCCTGGTTACTGAGTTGGGAAGGACATTGATGAATTCATGTTTTTCCAGCACCATTGAGGAGACAGGAAACGTTCCAGGTACTGAGCAAAAAGGTTCCTGCTCACCCTTAGTTACAACTTGTACACAGTCATAGGATTGCTTCAAGTTTTGAGTCAACGTGCTGACTGCCATGATCTCTGGCTAGAGATCTGTTCAGCCTTAAAGTACCCAGCTGTGAGTGGCTACTCACTGGGTGGAATTAGAGACTTTGCTAGACCTGCAATTCTAGGTGTCTGAGTTCTTCACCCGTGCCCTATGTTCCCATAAGAGACTGTGTTATTGGATGTTACTACTGCAAAATAAAACCTTTGAAAAAGGACTTTATCTGTGTCAGTGTTCAAGTCGTTGGGTATCAACCCTGGGAACCCCTAGACGTGGAAGTGCAGGCCAAGAGAAGGTAACTGGTAAGCCCAATAAGTCAAGGCCACCCTGCAAGTGTGGTGGCCGCTACATATATATATATATATATATATATATATATATATATATATATTATTTATTTTTTTTTACTTCTCACATTTTTAGACCCCTTTCACATTGGGATGTTTTTCAGGCGCTTTAGTGCTGGAAATAGCCTCTGCCAAGCGCCTAAAAACTGCCTCCCATTCATTCCAGTGTGACTTTTCACACTGGGGAGCTGCACTTGTGGGACGTTCTGAAAAAGCCCTTCAAGCAGCATCTTTGGGGCGGGTTGGGAGCGCTGTATTTAACGCTCACAAAACGCCCTGCCCATTGGAATGAATGGGCAGTGCTTTTAAAGGGCATGAAACGTGCTTTGAAAGTGTTGCAAAACAGTAGTTTTTAACCTTAATTTTAAAACATAAAGTGAAAAGCGGCACATAAGCATTGTTTAAACAGCGCTAAAGCACCTCTAAAATGAGCAGTGCTTTAGCGATAACAGCCAGTTCACACAGAAAAAACTATTTCACTTTGTAATTAAGAATTAGAAAAATGTCAAAGTGTCTCTACCCCTTTTGCTACATGCACACATATTCATACACACGACCCCCCCCCCCCTCCCCCCAAGCTGATCTAATCAAACCTACCACCCTCAGCTATAGACTTAGATTTGGTACCCAGGCTAGCTGCGTCCAGCCGCAATACTTAACACCTAAACAGTTTCCTACTGCGCGTAGGCAGTAAAACCCCAAAGACTTATGCCCTGTACACACGGTCGGACATTCCGACAACAAAATCCATCTGATTTTTTCCGACGGATTTTGGCCCAAACTTATCTTGCATACACACAGTCACACAAAGTTGTCGGAAAATCCGATCGTTCAGAATGCGGTGATGTAGAACACGTATGACGGGACTATAAACGGGCCAGTAGCCAATAGCTTTTGTCTCTTCGTTTATTCTGAGCATGCATGCCACTTTGTTCGTTGGAATTGTCTACACACGATCAGAATTTAAACGATCAGATTTTGTTGTCGGAAAATTTTAGATCCTGCTCTCAAACTTTGTGTGTCAGAAATTCCGATGGAAAAAGTCAAATGGAGCCCACACACAATCAGATTTTCCGACAACAAGATCCGATCGCACATTTTCCATCGGAAAGTCAGACCGTGTGTACAGGGCATAAGAGAGCTAGAGATGAATTGATCATTCTCCCAGTCATACATGTAGTTTAGATTTCGAAGAAAGACTGATGGAGGATAAACTTGTCTTTATTGGCCATTGCATTTTCTTGACACCAATGTGATAAGTGTTTCATATTAGATGTTTCAAAATGTGTGCTTGGACATCTATGGCAGTCTGGTTTATTAGTGTTCATGTCACACTTGCAATCCTTTTACTGGCGACAAATGAAAATGCTGTGAAAATACTCACCTGTTTGCACAGGTCACTCTGTCGCTGGTCAGATGAGAGAGGCGATGCTCCATTATTGACAAAAAAACATTGCTGAACATCAGTCACCAGTGAGGGAGCGATGATTTGCTCATAAACCCAGAGACATATTTCTTTTGTCTGTCCCGTATAATAATGCTGAGATGTCGCCAGCAACAAGGTCACCTGAGTGGCATGGAGTTTATTATGTAACTCAACCTGTTCATGTTTTTTCATTGATTTCAATTTGTTTGGTTTATTTATTTCATTGTTTTTCTGATATTTTCTGCCCCTGTCTGTACTGGATCATAAGATAAAGGAGTTTAGTTGGTAAAGGCAAATAGGCTTCACATAGTACAAGAATTTACCCTAGCTTAGTGAATTAGATGCTCTCCATCTTCCAATCATTTCAAAGCAAAAATACTTTTTTTTTTCCAGGCGCTTGGTATTGATTACAAAGTAAATATTCACCACTAGGGAGGAGCTTAGTGTTGGGTATTCGGCTTGGATGAACATGACAGCTTCTGTCAATGGTTGCCAACAAAGTAGCAGATGCTTGCAGCTGCTGCATCCTTACCAACCGCTGACATCGCCCATTCACTTACAAGGTGGGGAATCCCCAGCCAAGTAAGCATATGGACAGGGAATGTGGGTAGGTACATCATTACCTAAATATGGTCACATGGCCATATTTAGACAATGACGATGGCTGTCAATAGTTACTTGCATCCACTGAATCCTCACCAAACACAGAAAAAACAAGGCCCATTCACTTACATGGCCAGGAATCCCTGGCCACGCAAGCAAATGGGTGGGGAATGTAGTCTTACGTAATTGCGTAAATATGGCATCATGGCCATATTTGGGCAATAGCACTGCCCACATGTAACCATGACCATATTTGGGCAATGATGTCACCAATATCCCCACCCTTTCTTTATATAGCCAATGTTGATGGTGGCAGGCTTCATGATGGCGGTGGTTTTACAATGAGGGACATTTTTGGGGGAAATAAAGAAAAACTGTTTGGGTGCTATTATTTCTAAGTTACATCTTTTTTGGTGATTGGATAGGGGTGTTATGTACCCCATACTAATGCACTTGAGGGGGGGAAGTATCTGAGTCCCCCTTATTAAAGGGGTCTTCCAGATTCCAATAAGTCCCTCACCCACAGACTTCCACAACCTCTAGCGGGCAAAGGTTATGAATTGAGGCCATTGTCCTTATCAACATGGGAACAAGGTGCTTTACCTGGATGTGTCCCCCCTGACAATGCCCCCCTTAATGTTGAGGGTGTATAGTCTGGTAAGATTCGGTGAGTAGGTGTTCATACTTGCCCCACTCTTCCTTTCCTTGCTATCCAGGCTGCATACATGGATTAAGAGTGTGGTATGGATTTTTAGGGTAACCTCAATCATTTTTTTTTCTTTTTTGGCATGATGTACCCCCTTAAAATCCATACCAGGGTCAAACAGTCTTGTATGCATTCTTTTTTTTTTCATTCTTGCTTTAGGATGTTCTACAGCAATAATGACATTTACAGCAAAAAAATAAAAAATACAGTTTAAATTGGCAGCAAAAAACAAAAACAAAAAAACAAACACAGTTTCCCCGCAACACATAATGAAACATTAGAGGTCTGCTATGTATTTTGAGGGACCTTTAGGGTCTGTATACTTTTTTTTATAAAAAGAAGAAGCAAGAGAAAGATGTAATTTACAAGAAATTGAGTCAGAAATATAAAATGTTGGGACAACAAACACGTAAAGGGTTTGTTACCCCAACATTTAATATTCCTGATATGTGCATGCTGTACCATGTACTTTTATGAGAAAGTATCCTGTTCTCTTTGTATTGCTTCCTTTTTGTGAAATCCCTGGTGTTCCTGTCAGTCTTTCTGCTTTCCTATCAATAACTAACCACACTGAGCAGGAGAACACAGTGTGGTCAGTTCTCTAGCTATACTGGGAACTCAGCATGCTCTCCAATCAGACTTGTTCTAACACACCCCTCTGACACAGCCTTTCACTGGGAAGCTAAATGTGCTGCTGTTTCTCCTCCCCCAGCTCTTATGCAGCTGAGAACAGAGGGAATGTGATCACTTATCAAAAAGGGAAAAAGGTACAGTATTCATTGTGTTTTTTTATATATCTATACAAAAAATGTTTTGCCTTTGATTTCTATTTTAAACTGGATGTCTTGTTTTACAAAGTGATTGTTTACGATCACTTTAAGTACAATGTATGAAATTACTATTATGTCATATGATTGGTAATTCTATTCAGCCAGTTGTGTGATTCATACTGTATACATCTGCCAAACAGCACAGCCAGAATGGTGACACCGCATTCTCTGTTAGGAAAACATTAAACCAACCACACAGACACACACACACATACACCTGCTTACTGGACAATAAAACACAAAGTATTTATAGACCTTGCTTTGGCATTAGTCTAAATCATTTGCTGGAGGGGGGGTTATGGTGTGGGGTTGTTTTTCAGGGTGGCTGCAATGGGTGGGCCAACTCAATATTGAACCCTTCAGAGTAAGACTGGAATGCCATTAACCAGTTCCCTACCTCTTGCCGTACATGTACTGCGACAAGGTGGTTCTATTTTGAAAAATCATGTACGTGATTTTGTTCAGTAGCCACTGGGGGCGCACACATGCCACCGGTGGTGCGATCACGCACTGATTGGCCACAGGGGGAGCCAATCAGCGGGCTCGGCAGATGCAATATCTACCGGCCACCCGCAATCGCTCCCCACGGAAACAGAAAAGTGATCTACCGATATGTAAACAAGCAGACCGCTGTGCTGTCAGGCATGGACACTAATGCTAATGCTAATGAGGAACACAGATCACAGTGTCCATGCAGTGAGTACACCCCCCCCCCCCCCAGTAAGAAAGCACAATTAGGCAATACACATAACCCTTTCATTGCCCCTGATGTTAACCTCTTCCCAGCCAGCGTAATTTATACAGTGTCAGTGCATATCTTTAGCACTGATCACTGTAATAATGTTAAAAGATCCAGAAAGTCGACAAAACAAACAAAGATGTCACCGCTCCAAGTCAAAACCACTGACAGGCTGCTAGCTCTCCAAAGGTTTTCACGAGCTTCAACACTCAAGAAACATTTCTTGGACATTTCTCCCACAGACATTGAAGCTGAGTTTTCCTTTGACACCTGCGAGCGGGGTGAGTCTCCTGATCTTCCTTCACCTGTCAAGTTTTGTGATACTTGTGCATTATTAGATTTACAGGATCTTGCTATGGAATCGGATTCCTTCCCCCTTGACCCTATCGATGTTTCCCTAAAAATGTCATTTAAGACTAGATCCAATTTTTACCCTATCGAGTCAAGGGGCAAGGATCTGGATTTATTCCAAAAAATGGTGGAGACAGACTTGACCCGCCTTGCTCGCACTTGTCATAAAAAACCATTTCTTGACAATTTAACAAATGCTGAAAGAAATGCTTTCAAATCATTGTCAACAGATAAAAACATAGTTATCAAGAATGCGGATAAGGGAGGCAGTGTGGTGGTCCTGAATTCATGTGATTATAAAGCAGAAGCACTGCGTCAACTTTCAGATACCAACACTTATCAATTACTGCGATCTAACCCCACTGCCTCCTTTAAACTTGAACTTTCTAATTTGTTGAATAGAGCTGTCAGGGCTGGTCTTCTGTCTGAAAATGACAAAATCTCTTTTATTCCTGAGAATCCAGTCATGCCTATTTTTCACTATCTTCCTAAGGTCCACAAGGGGTTAAATCCCCTTGTGGGTCGACCGATAGTGGCAGGAATAGGCTCTCTTAACGAACGATTAGGAGAGTGGGTGGATAGTTTACTCCAGCCTTTAGTCCTAAGTTTACCTGGATATCTCAGAGATACTAGATACTGGTGATTTGCTGAGTAAATTACAGAATCTAAAGTGGCACTCTACATACAGATGGATCAGCTGTGATGTTACCAGTCTGTATTCCAGCATTCCACACCGACTGGGTTTAAGAGCAGTAGCTCACTTTTTACAAACATCTGGGAGGTTTTCTCTAACACTTCAAGAATTTATATTGTCATCTTTAGAATATTTACTTACACATAATTTCTTTATGTTTGATGGGGCCTATTACCTCCAGAGATGCGGGGCCTCCATGGGAGCGAAATTTTCGCCCTCATTAGCCAACCTGTACATGGGTTGGTGGGAGAGGTCCCGCATCTTTGGACATGATAGCCCCCGCCGCAAAGATACCATATTTTTTGGGCGCTTCATAGACGATCTGTTATTTATTTCATCTGATGAGTGTGCCAGTTTGGAAAATTGGCTTACCTATTTCAATGACAACAATTTAAATTTACAATTTACTGGAGTCATGAGAATAAGCACCATAGAATTTTTAGATGTCAATCTGACTGGTTCAGAAGAAAACATAGTCTCTGGTCTACATAGAAAATCAATCGCAGGTAACACACTTTTAAGAGCAGACTCAGCCCATCCTGGTCATACTATCAGAGGGATACCATATGGACAATTTTTGAGGTTGAGGCGTTTATGCAGCACCCCAGAAATTTTTCAGCTGGAAGCCAAAGAGATGGCCAATAGATTCAAGGAAAGAGGATATACATCCGCCAATATACAAAAAGCCCTGGTTTCAGCTAGTACCATCCCAAGAGATACTTTGTTACAAAATAAACGTTCCTCCAGTAGAAATAGCAATAAAAGCAAATTTTCTTCTTTAGGGACAAACATCCCTGTGTTCTCCACATCTTATAGTTCAGAATTTAATGACGTGAGGAAAATAGTGACTAAATATCTCCCTATTTTATTTAGCGATTTTGCATACAATCAAATCCTTTCCAGAGGTATAAAAACGGTTTCTCGTAGAGCACCTACTTTAGGACATACCTTATCCCCCAGTTTATTTACAAGTAGCAGATCCGACCAACATTGGTTAAGATTTACAGGTAACTTTAAATGCGGTGGAACAGGTTGTGCTTACTGTTGCCATATTATGAGAGGTACACAGATTACTTCTTGTGTTAATAATAAAATTGCTGACATTAAATCTTTCATGAATTGCAACACTAAGTATTTAATTTATGTCATCACATGCAATCTTTGCCATATACAATATGTAGGACGCACTACACGCAGACTTAAAGATTGCTTATATGATCATTTATATGACATTGAAAAGAACAAATCCACCAATGTGGCTAGACACTGGAACACTGTACATCAGAAGGATGTTTCAAATCTATTCATACAGGGGATTGAGAAGGTGGTGACCCCCAAGCGAGGAGGTGACAGATTTCTCATACTCTGTAAACGTGAGGTTTTCTGGATATTCTTTTTAGAAACCAGAATTCCGACAGGGTTAAACTTTGATTGGGATGTTTCATATTATTATGATTGAGAAATCTTTTGAAACACTGCAATTCCCCTTCAGGATTAAGATTACCCCAATTTAATGTTACCTTTTATGATATACTAGTGTTCCAGTTCTGTTTCTTATTTCCCATCAGCTTTTTCAGCCATCCCAAAATCTAACGTTATAATAGTCATAGGTTCATTCACAATAACACCCTCTATAAGCTTGTCACATGGGATCAAAATGATAACATCCATGTGAATGTCTAAAATTATACATGTGTGCGCTAGTCAGACACACCAAGTGGGTGGTAATTGACATTTCTTCCCCATATTTACTAAGATTATAGAGGGGGGTTTTTGTCTAGTTTGTGAATGTCACCCATATTTTCAGATACAGTATATATTATATGGGTATAGTCTCATAGATATGGGACACACTCACTATTTTACATGTATGTGGTTTACTGATATAACCCAGATATTGGGGATTTTGTATATACCGCATTACACACTTTGCGGTTTATGCAATTTATTGATGCGGTTTATACACAGCACATTTTACATTTAACCATTGTACAGATCTGGAAATATTCTTTTTCTGCGACTATAGTCTTTTAACAAGTAAATCTTTATATATTTTTTCACTTTACATAATTTAGAGAGGTAAATAATAATAAAAATAAGAAATAGAAATCAAGAGATCTCACAGCATTGTAGCGTGATCCCTTCTGCATATATATAGTCCACAAACCGTGTTCACATGAGTTTATACATATTGTGGTTATATATATCACCATTTTATCTTATGCGGAATTGATAATGTTCAATCACCCGTTATAGCCATTGCATCCTTGCCTCTATTCCATCATAGACTTTCTTATACTATTCACTCAGGTCATTGGTCTTCAAAGAAAAGGAGATGTTTCACAGCATTATAGTGAGATATTTCCTTTTCATATTACACAACCTATATAAAAATGTCTAAGTGACTTTATATACACTGCGATTACACACTATATATCACTATTCTATGTAGAACAGTTGGTGTCTGTACACTAGTTGCATTTATTGTATTACAGACGTTTCTGCACGTCGCTGTATTGGTGTTTTTATATGGGCGACCCGTGTGAACAACATGAGTTAATTATAGTTTAGGAAGGAAGGGGTTAAAATGTTTGTTCCTTTTCTTGCCCATTAATCGTAATATCTATGGAATATTCAAGTAGATGGTTGATTGCCTAAAGCATACGCCTGATTTGGGTACATTTACTGTTTTAGGCACTTGATTGAGGCGTCTAGGCTTATTCTAGTGTCCGTGAGGGTTCTAAAAGGTTTTTTGTTTTTCTTTTTTGTTTCTGTTTTTATTCAACTATTTTACATGGTATATTTGTATATTTGTGTGTTTTTATAGTGGTAGTTGCAGGTACATACTTTATTTTATGCATTGATTGGTGTATTTACATTCATTTACACATCGATAAAAACACGAGATTGGTTGGTGTATGTACAACTTTAGAAATATTTGGCAATTGTGATCTGCTTTTGAATCTTGGATTTTCCATGCATGCATACTACTTGTCATCGAAATAAGTCCATCAATTGTATGGTTTCATATTGGTTCTTTCATTATCATTCTTTTCTTTTTTCATCAATAGTTCACATAAATATGGCCATCGATCTGATGTGATTTTGTTTAGTGCAGGTTCATCCCTGTCACTGTCATAACACAGTTCATTCTCTAAATATTTGAGTTTATTTACATACATATAAACATTCAATACTGTTTTACTTTGAATCTTATGACATTTATTCATATTCTTTATCTATGCATTAAAAGGTTATTCTGCACTAGTGCACAATTATATGTATTATTATCACCTTTACACCAATATATTTATATACACACATTTATACACGCCTATATACATATATACATTTTTCTTTTTATTTTCACACTTTGTTATTTTCACCTCTATATGTATATATATATATATTTTTTACATATTTATACTTTTCATCTAATCACGTTTCAACACACAGACATGTTCACCTTTTTTCCCCTTTTTTCCTTTCCCAGTTATTTTCACCAACCAACAACTGGGTGTGGAATGCATGTGTGGAGAATCTATGATGATAGCCTTATCAACTGTCATGGTTTTACCTCTGATTTCACTGTGGTGTGCTTATACATGAACAGTATATATTTGTTTGTTATTCAGAACATAAGCTAGCTATGAGTAAGCGCTGTTTGTAGCGTGAAACGCGTTAGCTATTTTATTCAAAAATCCTTTTTTGTTCCCTTTTTGCTGTGACGTTTTGTTCAATGAAGTTTTGCACTTGCATTTTGAAGAAATAAAGGCATCTCATTTTTACACAATCCGGAGTGCGGCTATCCAGAGTTTCGTTCTGTTTCTACACACACTGTAATAATGTTACTGGTTCCCAAAAAAAGTGTCAAAAGTGTCAGTTAGGTTTCCGATCTGTCCACCACAATGTCGCAGACCCGCGAAAAATCACTGATCACCGCCATTACAAGTAAAAATAAAAAATTTAAATAAAAATGCCATAAATATATCCCCTATTTTGTAGACGCTATAACTTTTGCTTATTTTTTTGGCCAAAAATATGTAGCAGAATACATATTGACCTAAATTGATGAAGAAATTCAGTTTTTAAATTTTTTTATTGGCTATGTTTTATTGTAGAAAGTAAACATTCATTTTTTTCAAAATTGACATTCTTTTTTTGGCACAAAAAATAAAAACCACATAGGTGATCAAATACCACCAAAAGAAAGCTCTATTTGTGGGTAAACAAGGATACAAGGATATCAGTTTTATATGGGTACAGCATCACACGACCGCGCAATTATCAGCTAAAGCAACACAGTGCCGTATGGCAAAAAATGGCCTGGTCATTAAGGGGGTAAAACCTTCCTGGGACTGAAGTGGTTAAAGTTAATGTGCGTGTAAAGGCCGGCGTCCTGAAACTTTTGGTAATATAGTGTATCTAATGGAAGTTCAATTTTTAACATATTACCTGGGACAGACAATCCTTTGCTTCGAAGCTTGTTGTGAACAATTGTAGCAACCCGTAGTAAAAGGGTGTATACACTAATTTCAGAACACAATCTGGTAGGGGCTTTTACCAAAGTTTGTTGAAATCCCTATAATATGTTTTGTAGAGCAGGGGTTGTTTTATTTTAATCAAAGCTGGAGTTTTACTTTGACTTTGTGTAAAGTGTTAGCCTAAGTTAAGTCACTGCAAGAATCACGCAATTTAGTTTTTTCTTTTTCTGCAAAATCAATATCTACAAATAATAAATGAGATCCCAGAGGGCAGTGTTAAGCTCAAATGCACTATAGAGAAAGTCTTGAATTGGTAACTGACTCAATAATGCAGGTGAGCCGCACACAGCAGAGCATCTTTAGCACACCATAATAGAAAATTAATAGTGTTCAAGTCTAGAGTTGAGCTACCCTAAGGATTACATAATAACCTAAGATAGAACAATTTCCAAGCTTAGATATGTGTAAAATGTCATAGAACAAAATAAGAAATAAAAAAGCCTCAATAGCCAATGTAATTTGTGTAAGCTACACTGGCAATTTTATACACATAAAAAAACACAAGATAACATTTTCAGAGTGTAATACTTCCAATAAATTTTATTGTAGTGGAGTGTGTTTGCAGGACAAAACATTTCAAAGATTGCTTTACTGCTTTGTTTTACCACAATGCTAACTAGCATCATTAAATTAACCAATTCAGAAGAAAAGAATAAAGAAGCCTTGTGATAGGAAAATAAAAAAATGTGTACGCCGTAGCTATGAAAAGTTTGTTGTATTCAGATATATTGTATGTTACTTTCTTTTTTCCTGAGTCAGCTCAAGCTCATTCTAAAGACTTTCCGTCAACAAAACCGTGTATTTTTTTCTGAAGGATGTTGACTCAAACTTGTCTTGCATACGCATGGTCACACAAATTTTGGTCCAAAATTCCGAACGTGAGAACACGGAAATGTACAAGATGTACAACAAGCCGAGAAAAAGGAAGTTAAGTAGCCAGTGCGGCTACTTCTGCTTGATTCCAAGCATGTGTGAACTTTTGTGCAACGGACTTGTGTACACGCGACCGGACTTTCCGACAACAAAGTGAAGTTGGCAGAAAATTTGAGAACCTGCTCTCAAACATTTGTGGGGGGAAATTCCGATAGCAAATGTTCAATGGAGCATACACACGGTCAGATTTTCCAACAACAAGCTCACATCGAACATTTCCCGTTGGAAAGTCCAGCTGTGTGTACGCAGCATTAGTGTTTAACTTCCCTAGCGGTAATCCCGAGTCTGTCTCGGGCTGAGATTTCAGCACCATAAGCGGTAACCCCAAGCCAGACTCAGGATCGCATCGCTGGATACAGGGAGGATACAGGGAGAAGTTACTTACCTTGTCCCCTGGATCCAGCGATGTCCTCCACGCTGTGTGATCAAGCTGTCCTCCGCTCGATTCACACAGTGCCCGAGTGCCACCGAGCTCCGTTCCCTGCGACGTTACGACGCACTGGAGCGGAGATCGGCGCCAAATCCAAAAAAGTAAAAACACACAAAACACACACAGTACTGTAATCTTACAGATTACAGTAGTGTATAAAAACATTACACGTCCCCTTTGTCTCTAGTGGTCTGTCCAGTGTCCTGTATGCACTTTTATATTATAAATACATTTTTTTCTGCCTGGAATTTGGAGATTGTCCATAGCAACCAAAAAGTGTCCCTTTATGTCAAAAGTGATTTTAGACCAACTAGAAAACAGCGATAATAAATTATAATCACTTGCAGAATTGAGCGATAGCGATTTGTGGGGAAATTCGTCATCAAACACTAAATCTAATGACAGCGACAATTCTGCAAATGAGCAAATTTCAGTGTTTTTGGATTTGATTACATTATTGAATAATTTTTATTATTATATTATAAACTTTATCATACCTGAGATGTCTGCTAGACTCTGGTTTGAACAGATTTAAGAGAGTTATTCCTAAGAATTACAGGACTACAATATAAAATGCCAAATTTCCATGCAAAATAATTGCACCACTTTCAGCACCTAAAACCATAACTAATCATACCGCCAGGGAGGTTAATGGGGCTTTCCATTATCTGACTCCCAACATCAATACTAGATCTGGAGTACTTTACAGACATGCATTGAGTAGTGGCATACCATTCTAAAAAAAGTGAGAAGGTTCAAAGTTGACTTTAGATCTACTGGCCTTCCCTCCTGTTGTCGATTAAAAAATGGCAGCTCAACCCTTAAAGGGACTCCATTGCCAAACCTAATGTGCTCTACCTGCAAAGAAAAAGGTAATTACTTACTCCTACTGTCATTGCTGCTAAACACAGCTTTGTTAAAGAGAAATCAGTGGCTGGAGTTTTTTCAGAAACCCATACAGTACTTTGGGGAAGGTGGATTTTATGGTCCCCCCACAGGATTCAGTGTTTTCTCCCACCCATTCTGAATTGGGGTTAAAGAGAAGAAGCACTGAAAGCTGCAGGAGAACAGAAGATTGAAATTCACTGGTTCTGGAGAAAGTTCTGTCAAGATTACTCTTCAATGGGGCATTGATTACCTGTAAAGGCAGAAGTATTTAATTTAATAGCACCTTTTTTATTTGTAGACAGAATCAATTTTTAAATGACAACAGCAAGAGAGACCAGAGTATCTCTAGTCAATTTCTAACTTTTTCAAACTCCAGTTTAAGTTTAACTACCATTAAAATGTAGCTTTACCCATAACAGTTTAATAACAATTAAAGTGTCTGTTAAGGCTCAGGGTTTTTTTACTTTCATGCATTCCAACATTAAGGTAAAAACCCTTCTCTGTGTAGCCCCCCAACCCCAATACTTACCTGAGCCCTATCTTTCTCCAACGATGTGCTCTCTGCTCTCTTGAGACTCCTTGACCCTCCTCATTGGCTAAGACAGCAGCAGAAGCCATTGGATCCCACTGCTGTCAATCACAACCAGTGAGCCAATAAGGAGAGAGAGTAGCAGGCTGCAAGCTGCAGCTGTGTGTGTGAATGGAAATGCAGAGCCATGGCTTGGGACCGAGTCTACTCAGGTGTCCTCATTGCAAGCTGCTTGCTCTGGGGTAATGCAAGAGGGAGGGGCCAGGAACGCTGGTGGGGGACACGAGAAGTGGAGGATCAGTGCTGCTCTGTGCAAAACCATTGAGCAGAACAGGTAAGTATAATGTGTGTTATTAATAAAAATGTACTTTAGTATCACTTTAATGCTCTTCAAAACAAAAGAACACATATTTCCCATAAAATTAAGCTGCCAAAATTAGTGTGTGCCTCCAGCATTGCACACAGACCGTCCACATCAGACAGTACATCTCCAAAAAGGGAGAGATCAAATACTACCAAGTTACCACCCCCACCATACTGTTCATCTAAAGAGACAATCTGAGCATGCACTACCCCAGACCTGAAGGCTTAGGGTCCTACTGCAAGTGCTTGACTAGTTTCCAGGGGTTGCTGTTCTAAATGTCATTCTAAAGTTTTTACAACATTGCTGTAGCATTATCATTGCTGCTCCAAGTCAGTGGAATGAGAACGTTTTGTACTTAAAATATATTAATATGATGTAATAAAATATATTACATTCTCAAACAATGATTTATGTACATTACAAATATTTACCTCTGTGTTTTCTCCTGAAAAGTGGACCAGTTGGCTCAGGAAACATGTTGAGAATTTCCTTCATCAACCGATATGATAAGATACAATGGTTGATTAAAAATATATTTTTATTCTGTTCAGCTGTATGTGAGCTAAGGTTGATGGCAGTGGCAGCTGGTGCTGGAAAATTTTAGGGGATCATAGGCAGGCCCCTCCAGGTCCTCCCTCATCTAAGGGTGGAGCCCTACAGCAGTCAAGGCTCCCCTGGTGCCCGGTGCCGCGGATTCTGTGTTGACCCAGTCTTCTTTCCCGGGTTCTGGATCTTTGGGCTCCTGTCCTGATTGGCTGGGAAGCTGGAAGCCGATGGTGAGTATTGACTCGTCGGTATCGTGGGGGTGGGCGGGCTCAGAATGCAGTGCTCTGCATCCAGAGGACAACATTAAACAGGCCAATTGGGGCCTCGGGCTCTGGTCACATGCTTGTGAAGGGGTAATGGGCCTGGCGGAGACCTGCTGGTCCAGGGCACCGCAGAGGGCATGGCCACACACATGAAGCGAGGGGGCGGCGCCCCTGTGCCCCTTGTGGACTGGCCTCCACTAGTTCATGGTAAGGATATGCACACCAGAGGATGTGTGATGTATATATAAATGGAGTGTATGTATTGTTGGATCAGAGGGGTAAACAGGCTCTTGGTAGACATTTCAATAAACTTAAAATCGGCTTTATTTATCACCGAACAGAAAAGTGACAGGCTTTGTCTTCAGATTCAATTTAAACATGACAGGTAAATATTTCCATAAGTACAACAGAGTCTTACATGAATAACTTTCAGCATCCCAGTCATAGCATACAAAGTCTTTGTTAAAGGCAGTGGGGGGCGGCAAACAGTATGCCAATCCCCCGGTCGGACGGTAGAACTTACCCCATCACAGGTGACTTCCCCTGCTCGGCTGCCTCCTGTTTTCTTGCTCTTCATGGGTCATCACGGCGACAGTGGTGGCGGCGACGGCTTCCGTTTTCTCCTCGGCTGAACATGGGGAGTCTTCTCTCTTCGGCCAATTGGAAAATGGGTCCCACACCCACTTTTGTTTGGGCGGATTGAGGATCAGTGTTTTAACAGCGAATATTCATTCGCTGTTATAACACACCTTGGTGGGATCGGAGTGCATTCTCTGCATCCCAAGTCCACCCTATTTTGAAGCCTATTATACTTACCTCCTCTGGCTCTGATCAGGTGCTTAAAAAAAATATGGCGGCTGTAATCCATGCTGCTGGTGCCCTGAAAGGGGCCAGACGCATGAATAAGGGGTGGCTGCGGTGGCCCTGAATAGATTCATGCTATGCCTGAATCTATCCATTGCATATAGGGGGGTGACATGGAGAAAGGGGGCAGAGCCTGGGCGCCCCTAATGGACAGGCTGCCACTGGTTAAAGGCAAGCTCACCCAGCAGGTCAAAGCCAGATTATGGACACTTCCAGGCAGCATCCAGGTCTCCTCACTAAAGATAGCACAACTTCCATCAATCAGCCTCTCTGGCCAGCTGCTTGTTAAACAGGCCTGAACGGGAAGTACCTACCCTCATCAGTTAACCCTCTCTTAATCTTGCCTCAGGCTGATGCTCTACAGTATGTAAGGATAAGCAATAATATTGTATACCTAAAAGTCCCACAAATATTTGAAATACATTTTTCTTGATCTACTAAATATTTGGAATGTTGGTATATACTCCTATGGTGTAATGCACTTAATGAACCATACCTTGTATTATTTGGACTGAAAAATATTTAAAGCTGGCACAAACTTTACAGGATTGGATGTACAGTTACATCTTTTCCCAATGAGAGCCACCATGAGTCATGGGGGTTTAAAGAGGGAATCTTGGAGAAACCCAGATGCCCAGCTGAACTATGAGCTTCAAGGAGAACTACACTTATTGAGAAAGGTTATCTAAATCAGTTGTAGAGGAACTATGAGTATTATGGAGAACAAGGATAAAAAAAAAAACTGTGTGGAATTCTCTCCATAAATACACACTGAATCCTTATCCTTGATGAGCATTTAGTATAGATTTTAAATAAGATAGAAAGTGTGGTCCCACCCAATATCCACAACAAACTGTAATGTAGACATGCAGCCTGGCTGTCCAGTAAAGGGGAGCAGTGAGTTTATGCCCCCCCCTCCCCCCGAACTAAACCAGGCTATATACCCTCAAAAAGTTGCCAATACATTCATTATTTCCTGCTTCTCCCAGCAGGATGTTATGATGGGCAAACAGGCAAAACAGTTCAGCCCATATGCAAACCACAGGGTTAAATTAAACAATCACCTTGTAGAACAACCCATTCAGTTTAAAATGGAAATGAAAGACTAATACCTGTGTAGGGATATAAAAAAATATATAAATACATATTTTTCCCTTTCTTATAAGTGATCACATTCCCTGTTTTCAGTTGGATAAGAGCTGGGGAGGAGAAACAACAGCATGCTGATCTTTACAGTGAATGGCTGTGCAGGTGGGGCGTGCCAGGGCAAATCAGGGGATAGCTAGAGAACTGACCAACTGTGCTCTCCTGCTTAGTGTTGTCAGTTTTTAATAGGAAAGCAGAGGGACTCGCAGGAACACCAGGAATTTTACACAAAGTAAGCAATACAAAGAGAACAGGAGATGCTTTTCTTACAAGTGCAGGGTACAGCAGAAATGCTGGCATAACAAATGCTATTAGGTCAAACTCTGAACAAATGCAAACACAAACCTCATCCCTCGAGCAAGCTGCTTACTTTTTGGGGAACCTAAACTGACGTGAACTGGCTTTTCCTGGTTTTATTGAACAATTATCCAATGGTACCTCGGAATTGAACAGCGAAGTCAAAAGGCAAGTGTACATCAGTGAAGAACCGCCGCATAGGCAGCAGACAGTAGAAATTTCCAATAACATAGCAAAGGTCAGCAATAGGAACAAACAGGCAAAGATAAAGATACAGGCACACTTTGTCAGTAGGAAAACTATCACGAGCACAGAGGCACAGGCTGATGCACTTTAAATGAGGCACCTCCTGCACCATGGACCAGTTACAAATCTGGGGGTCATGTGGCAATATTCGGTACCCTGCAGCTGACATGCCAGATGGGGAAGTACAGGGAACTGCCAGTAAGCTCTGGGAGGAGCTGGGGGTTGGCTAACAATCCCAGAGCTGGGGGCTATATATCTAAACTTGTTACACTGCAGCTGACAAAGAAGACAAGAGTTGCTGGGAGGCTGCCTATTAATTATCATGATCACACCTGATAAAAACATAAACCTAGATAGATTTTCCTGACAACTCCCTGTTAGCCACCTCCGGGTAAGGCCTCGCCCACCCCCATGCTATCAGGACCTAACTCATTCATTTGACCCCCACGCCCTGAACCACATTCCTTTCTTTTTCTCTATGTTGTCAGGGGAGCAGTCCTTTGCTGGATAAGGGAGCCATCTGTCCAGCGTAGTTCCTACTGCACGCAGCCCCCATTATGCCCGCTAAACACATCGGCTGTGTGGGGTTCCCGCTGTTGGTTTTCAGTGCATCAAGAAGCAGACTAAAGGTCTGCAGTCAGGGTGGCCCTGTCTCTCCTCTCCCAAAAGTTAAATGGCCTGTGGAGCCCCAGGGATCTCGTCAAACAGATATAATCAAGTCAGCCCTAGCAAGATGTTTGAATACAGGAAATCGGGAGCGAACTGGGCATTGCGCGGGAAGCATTTGTTTGGGAGAACATCACTGTAGCCGTCATTCGGCTATGGCCTGGTCGGCAAGTGTTTAATTTGCAATTTTTTCCTTATTGTCTAAAGAACATAAAGGAAAAAAAAAGCAGAATAAACTGCCACAAGTAACAACAAAATATACTGTACATAAAAAGTGAATAAGGGCAAAAAGGCTATATATATATATATATATATATATATATATATATATATATATATATATATATATATATATAGTGTGACAGTACAGTTCCCTGTCCTAGTAATTGTCAGGTTTCTCAAATAGGCAGGTTGAGGGGCTCCAGGGGTATTTAATGTGGAGGAATCTGTTTTAACAGTTTCCTCCAAAGTTTGTAAAAACCAGTTGGGCACCTGGAGCCCGGAGATTCCATAGCATTATGGGTGGGACGGAATCTCCAATCCTGGGACCAGGATTTGAGAACAGCCAGGAGTCTGTCTGGTTGATTGAGCAAGTGGGTCCTGGGCTTATAGCACAGTCAGGTTTAGGGTTCTGGGCTCCACCCAGAGAGACAGGAGGTCTCCAGGAGTCCAGAGAGTGCAGATGCGCAGGTGTGCACTAGTGAAAATCAGAGACCCAAGTCTGAGGATCAGAGCAGTGAGGGGCTGCTTTCAAGATAGACGCTGTGTACATCTAAGGAGACAGATGAGAGCCTGAAGTGGAAGGCCAGAGCAGGAAGGAAGCTGAAAAGAAGTACAGTAGTTATACGGGAACCGTGTTATATGGCCAAGAGGGCTGAAGCGTAAAGTGGCAGTACTGCTGAAGAGAGCCAGGTGGCCAGGTGGCTCGGCATTTTTCATTTATTGTTTTTGGGAGAAGAACCCCTGTGTGGGCAACCAAGTGCATGTATGAACTTTGTTTTGTTCCTCTTAATAAAAGTGGGCTACCATGCCCTTAAACTAAAGTTCCTGTTCGCTGTGAACTTGCTGAAAAGGCATCTACCACTGAGTTAAACATCCCCCAATGTCACAAGATATATATATATATATATATATATATATATATATATATATAAATGTAGTAGGTGAGATGCACACACGGTCAGTGAAACAGGTGTGCCAGCAATCGAGTCTGTCCCAAAGACTCAATATAAAAAAGCAGAAGAGGGATTGCTGCACAAACAAAAGTAAATTTATTGATAAAATTTACATCACATCAGGTATAATTCAGGTATTCAGGTATACCTGAATACCTGAATTATACCTGATGTGATGTAAATTTTATCAATAAATGTACTTTTGTTCGTGCAGCAATCCCTGCTTATATATATATATATATATGGGGGCGTGGCCGGATGTGAACCTAGGAGGACGTGTGGTGCTGGAGCTCCTGCCATCCTGAACTAAATCCTATGCCATCCTTTGCTAGGTTCTTCCTGGAGACGGACGATTCTTGTCCCCTGTGCCTCTGACATCCCGCTGAGTAGCGGGGAGGCAGTCTTGGCGCGGGGAGAGGTGCTTCTGGAGGATCCGTGGATTGAGGCCTAGTCGCGGCGCGGTGTCCGGCCGCCATCTTGCGGCCTGTGGAGCCTCCGGTCCGACCGCTGTGGAGTACCGGCGTGCGGGACTCGGCTGCACGGGGACGCGGGAAGTAGACGCACCATCCGGACATACCGCCGGCTGCAGATGCGGTGGCTGCCTACTCCGTAGCAATCGGCCGCGATCGGCCGCACAGTGGTACATCCGCGGTTGGGAGGCCTGTATGTTGTGTGGAGGCCCTGTCACATCCTTGCTGGAGTGGTGAGTCTTGACATTGGGGCACTGCTGGCTGCACAGGAGAGGTGGAGAGAGGAGAGGGAGAGAGGGTGGCAGCCCTGGCACTGTTCTCTGCTGCTTTCTATATTGGGCAGAAGCACTGACTGTACTACATATCTCCAGGGGCCTTGATCCACTATCCCAACACATAGCAGGACTGTATACATGCTATCTGGCTTTGTCTCTGGCTGTGAGAGGATCTTTGGAGCTTCCTGAACTGTGTGTCTTTTTTTTTTTTTTTTTTTCTCTTCTCTCCTGATCATTCCCCTGAAGCTGATTATTCTTAAAGGGCCGTTACACTCTTTCTGCACACAAGTATACTTCAGGCCAGCTTGCCCGTCATCTTTTCCTCATGCCCTCCAAAGGCAAGTCTGCGGCTAAGAAGGCACCGTTACAGCCTGCGCAGTCTCCTAGTGATTTTCTAAATCAATTTAAGGCTCTAATGGCAGATATGGAGCAGGCGGCACCTCAGGAGGCTAATCCAGCTGCACCCACTTTGCCTCCAACTAATGATACCACTGTTATTCTGGCAGCAATTGAGCAAAGCAGAACATCCTTGTTGGTGCGCATAGACCACCTGGCGGAGGAATGCAACCTTATAAGAGCGGATTTTGATAAATTCCGGGGCAGGCTCTCGGAGACGGAATCGCGCATCTCAGCAACGGAGGACACTACTCACCGTCATGATGAGGCCATCCAAGCGCTGCAGCGTACGGTTCAGACTCTGGTGGCCAAGTCGGATGACGCTGAAAACCGTTTGCGCAGGAACAATGTCCGGGTCTTGGGCCTGCCGGAGGGAGCGGAGGGGGACCGTCCAGCTGAATTTGCCAAAAATTTCTTTAAATCATTGCTTCACTTGACCGATGTCCCACCAACGTATGTGGTCGAGAGGGCTCACAGGGTCCCGACCAGTCAGGGGCCCCCGGGGGCCCCTCCCAGACCCTTCCTGGTGCGTTTTCTTAATTTCCGGGACCGAGATCGGGTTCTGCGCGAGGCTCGTCAACATCAGACCCTGCCTTTTGAGAACACGGTGGTGCATTTGTATCCGGATTTCTCTGCTGATCTTCAGAGACGACGCAAGACCTTTACGGACGTCAGAAGGAGGCTTTGTGAGCGTGAGTTGAAATATTCTATGCTTTATCCCAGCCGACTGCGGGTGCAACATGGAGGATCGGTGAAATTCTTTGAATCTCCCGCGGAAGCTGACCAATGGCTTCGGTCGCTGTAACTGGCCTGCTAGGTTGCTCCTGATTCCCTGATGGCAGACCGATTCGCAGTCACCTGTTCTTGTTTTGTTTTCCTTCTTCTTTGATGCCCCATGCGGTTGATACCCTGCTGTGGGGTGGCCTGTCTCCCCTACATAAGTGTCTCCTCCTGGACTGCACTGGCTATCCACCAAGCAGCCCGACGTTTTTTTTTTTTTTTTTTTTTTTTCCTTTTTGGCTGGGGTGGGGGGTGGGCGGTGGTAGTTGATGGCGGCCTTTTCTGTCCGGTCTCCTGCAGACTACCTGCCTCAGGTGGGGCCACATGTCCAGGGTGCCTATATCAGTTCCTTTTTTCTCTTTTTGTTCTACCCCCACTTGGATGAACTAGCTCGTGGAAGACGAGGTGAGGCACAGGTTATCCGGGTTATCCGGTTTTTCACACTGAAGGATGGACGTGTTGCGAGTGGAAAGGGAGCTCCAAGCACGTGAACTCTATGTCTATATAACTTTTAACTTCTGGTTTACACTTGAACCTCTTTTTGCGGTTCTAGGGCTTATACTTTTTGGTCTAAGGGTCCTTTTTTGACCCATCAAGGCTATGCCTTCCGGGACTATTTTTGGACTCAGTTTGGGGATAAGCTGCGTGTACGTGTTTTTTTCTGTTGTTGCACAGCAGCAGGGTGTTGTTGGGTTCTACAAGGTAATGGGTGGGGTAGATGCAGCCCTCCAGGGTAAATTGTTTATCTTTATGCTTAATGTTGTATATGATCTCAGTCTACAATTGTATGTATCACTGCCGTTGTTAGTAAGTTACTATCAGTTTAATGAGTCATGTGGGGAATGATGGCGGGATCGGGATTTAATGTAGTTTCCTGGAATGTTAGAGGTCTTAATGATAAATTCCGTAGAGCTTTAATGTTTCAATATTTGAAAACGTTCAATCCTGCTGTGGTGTTTTTGCAAGAGACGCATCTGGATGGGAGCAGGGTGCTGGCCTTACGCAGAGCCTGGGTGCAAAGAGCGCTGCATGCTACATATTCTACTTACTCCAGGGGAGTGTCAATTTTAATTAGCAAGGCGGTACCGTGCACCATCCACCATGTGATCTCGGACCCGGGTGGTAGGTTTCTGGTGGTGGTGGCAGATATTGGTGCGTGTAAAATGGTGTTGGTGAATGTGTATATCCCACCCCCATTCCAGATTCAGATTCTGTATGACCTTTTGGGTAAATTGGCGCCCTACATGCATCTCCCTCTCCTTATAGCCGGGGACTTTAACGCTATCCTTTCTACTGCATTGGACTCGTCTAATGCATCTAGAGTGGCGTCGGCTGACCTCTCTGCATGGGCGGCAGCTGCTTCCCTGACAGAGGTTTGGCGCTGGAAAAATCCTATCACCAGAGGTTACTCGCACTTATCGAAAACTCATAAATCCTCTTCGAGAATAGATCTAGCATTTGCAAATTCGGCTATGCTTCAATTGGTAGGGGGGGCAAAATATTTAGCGGGTGGTTTTTCTGATCACTCGCCCTTGTCTATTTACATTGGCTCCGCCATGGGTTCTGCGGGGAGAGGGTGGAAATTGAACCCGGGGTGGTTGGAGGTGGAGGAGGTGTCCTCTCAAGTAGCGCCACACTTTGCACATTATTGGGAGGATAATGAGGGGTCTGCCGACGCCACCATTGTTTGGGATGCCTTTAAGGCCTGCATGCGGGGGCACTATATTTCGGCCATCAAACAGGCCCGCAGGTCCCATAATCAGAAGGACCAAGAATTGCAGGACAGGGAGAGGGTGTGCGCCATGGAGCACGCGAACAACCAGTCGGATGCCACTTACAGCGCTCTGTTGGAGGCAAGGCGTGCTTTGGCACTCCATTACTCTGATCTAACACACACCTCTAGGACGAAACTGGCTGAATCTATCTTTGAACAAGGGGACAAGAACGGTAAACTGTTGGCCATGCTGGTGGCTGAGCAAAGGGTGCAAACTAATATTCCCTGTATTAGAAACGCTCAGGGTGACCTATTGACTACCCCGACGGACATACTAGACACGTTTGTGGACTATTTCAAGTCCCTGTATGCACCCATACCGACCTACGACATAGCGGAGCTGGATGGGCTGTTAGCATCATTGCAGGTGCCGAGACTGTCTGAGGCGAATAGGGACTTTCTGGAGGCCGACATCACGACTGAGGAAATTGAAAAAGCTATTAAGTCTTTCCCTCCCCGTAAATCCCCAGGGCCTGACGGCTTCTGCAGCGAGTGGTATAGGCAGCACATTGAAGAATTGGTTCCTCGACTTAAAAAACTGTATGATTACTGCCTGGAACACAGGTGTCTCCCGGCTTCTTTGCTGGAGGCACAGGTGATCCTACTGCCGAAGCCGGGAAAGGACCCCCTATCATGTTCTTCTTATAGGCCGATCGCACTGCTGAACCAGGACTTAAAAATTCTAACGAAGATACTGGCTACCAGACTCTCTCAGGTTATCACGACTCTAGTTGACATAGATCAGACGGGGTTTATTCCGCAGAAATCTACTGACACAAATTTACGCAGATTGTTCACCCACCTACAGATTGAACACACTGACAGGGGATCTAGAGTGGTAGTTTCCTTGGATATGGCCAAGGCCTTTGATTCCGTAGACTGGCAGTATATGTTGACAGTTCTGAGGAGAATGGGCTTTGGGGAGACCTATGTGACTTGGATTTCTTTGCTTTACAGTGCCCCACGGGCCGGTATCAAGATAGCTAATTCAGTCTCACACCAATTTAGCGTCGGCAGGGGCACGCGTCAGGGGTGCCCTCTTTCCCCGTTCTTATTTGCATTAGCCATAGAACCACTGGCTATAGCCCTGAGGCTGTCGCCTGGGGTAGGCGCACTGGAGGTGGGGGGTATCAGGGAGTGTATAGCGCTCTATGCAGATGACATGCTCCTTTTCCTGAAGGACGCAGGGCCATCTTTGGAGGCGGTGTTTGGGGTGCTCGACAGGTTTGCTGAGTTCTCCGGGCTCCGGGTTAATTGGGAGAAATCAAACGTGCTGGCTATTGACGGGGAGGCGCGAGAGGGGGCGACCACTAGGGTCCCCATAGCCTGGGTGCAAGAAATTAAATACTTGGGAGTGAGAGTTTCACCACGAGTGGGCGACTTTATGTCTCTGAATCTCCTCCCCTTGCTGGCCAGGTTTAAGGTGCAGCTGGAAGCTTGGAAGCATCTGCCGCTGTCCCTCATTGGTCGGGTTAACCTGCTCAAAATGAAGGTTCTGCCTGTATTCCTTTACCTCTTACGTAATTCTCCCATTTGGGTTCCCTGCTCATTTTTTCGGAGGGTTAATAGTCTTTTTGGATCCTTTTTATGGGCCGCTACGCATCCCCGAATAGGTCTCAGGGTTTTGCAGGAGCCGTGGGGTCAGGGTGGCTTGGCATTTCCGGATCTTTTTAAGTATTATCTGGCTGGGCAAATGGTAGTCGCTAGACGGTGGCTGACACGGGAGGACGGGGATTCGGCAAATGTACTGGAGGCGGCCCTTTTGGGCTCGTATGAGAGTCTGTCCCATTTGGTGTATAGAGGTCCAGGGGCTTCACCAGTTCTGACGGCCTCTATGCGGGCAACGATCCGGGCCTGGGGGAAAGCACAGACCTTGTTGAAACAGCCAGAAGGGAGTTGGTCTCCCGACACTCCTCTATGGTTCAATCCTAATTTGTCGCATTTTGGGGGTATACCGGATCCGGTGATATGGGCCAGGGTAGGTGTTAAAATGCTAAAGCATGTGGTAGGAGGGGGGCAGCTTTTGACGTTTGATCAGCTTAAGGTACAACATGATCTTCCCAATTGGTATTTTTTTCGGTACTTACAGTTGCGACATGCTTTTCTTTCTCAGTTCGGTCCGGGGGCTCTGCAGTTGGGGGTGTCACCTCTGGAAATTGTGCTGCGGACAGAGGATCTAAAACAGCCTCTCTCCGTTGTGTACAAACTGTTGTTCTCGGACAGGCCGAAATCTGTACAACAATGTAGAGAAGTTTGGAGTGCCTTGGTACCTGACTTTGGAGGGGAGGATTGGGACGACATGTGGGGATACCCGTTTCAGACCCTAGTATCGGCTAGAGACAGACTTATACAGTTTAAAATCTTACATAGAGTATACTACACCCCAGCCAGACTGGCTAGAATTTACGGTACCGGGATGGGGGGCTGCTGGCGCTGCACAGCTGACCGGGCTGATTTTGACCATGTGTTTTGGCTGTGTCCGCGGATTGAGGAGTTCTGGAATGGAGTGACGCAGGTTATACAATCTGTCCTTTCGGTGCCAATTCCAGTCACAGTTGCGGTATGTTTGCTCGGACTGGTGGAGGAGTTGGCACCTCGAAGGGCGCAGAGGACTCTGATCTCTCTGGCGTTGTTTTATGCACGCAAATCTATCCTACTATGTTGGAAGAAACCCGAACCTCCTACGGTTTCTTATTGGAAAGGTTTAATTAATAAAGCTTTACCGTTATACAAAGCCACTTATCTCAGCAGAGGGTGTCCTAACAAATTTGAGAAGGTGTGGAGGTGTTGGCTTGATGCCGCGGACACTGTGAATTGATTGCTTGGCTGGTGGTGTACTCCTGGTATGTCGGGGGAGGGGCGGGGTGGGAGGGTGCTACCTCTCGGATTGGATAACATCCCCATCTTGGGTAGCTAAATACTCAGTAACGGTACAAATAATGTGTTTCTTATATATGTGATGCTGTCAATGATTACAGACTGAGCTCCAGAAGGAGAATGGAGGGCTGCACGGGTGGGAGTTTGGTCGGGTGGGGGGAGGGTGTGGTTGGGATGGGCGGGGGGGGGAGGTTATGTTTGTATGTTATTACTGTGTTGGAAAACTTTCAATAAAAATAAATTAAAAAAAAAAAAAAAAATATATATATATATATATATATATATATATATATATATATATATGAAATGTTATTTATTTATTTACTTTTTTTTACCTTTTTTACTCTTAAGCCCCATACACATGATCAGACTTTGTACAAACTTTCCCGTGGACTCTTGTACAAAGGGCGTTGGCCGTAAGTTTGTATTGCATACACATAATCGGACTTTTTAGGCACCAAACACGAGCGTAGTGACGTTTCAACGTACTGACGACACTTCAAAAGAGGACGTTCAATTACTCCGGTGCCACCTTTGGTCAACTTCTGTATTGTTGTCTGATCTTTTGCATTGGTTGTGAGCATGTGTGTTTGTACTTTGTACAAAAGTCCGATGGTTTTGTGTACACACGATCGGACTTTGCTCCATCGGACTTATGCTGTCAAAAAGTTTGTCCGTTCGCACAGCCAACAAAAGTCAGATGAAAACTGAAAAAGTTTGTCCAATGGAGCATACACGCTGTCGGATGTTGCTCCAAAACAGCTAATTTGCATATTTGTTGTCATAAAAAGTCCGATCGTGTGTACGGGCCTTTATGAATGGTCTGTGTTATGTTAACAACAACCATTCATGTAGTATTCCATGGTAGAGTCATCATCAGTCATTGTTTTCACTTAACCATCTCAGTCTGAAACTAATGAATGGGCTTTAAACGCTTCCCGACCGGCGCACGACGAATGGCACGGACAGGCAAATGGGCGTACAGGTGCATCCCTTTGAATTTGCCACCGTGCCATCGCGGTCAGGACCTCCGTGAGTCTGATCGTTGGTCCCGCGGACTCGATCGCCATGGGGATACCCACGATCATCTCACGGGGAAGAAGAACTGGGAGATGCCGATGTAAACGGCATCTCCCAGTTCTGCCTATTAACAAGTGACACTGATCTCTGCTCCCTCTGATTGGAGCAGAGATCAGTGATCTGTAAAACACAGCCACGCCCCCCACAGTTAGCACCATGCCCCTAGGACACACTTAACCCCTACACTGCCATCTCCTGGTTAATCCCTTCACTGCCAGTGTCATTTATACAGGAATCAGTGTATTTGTATAGCACTGATTGCTGTATAAATGACAATGGTCCCAAAAATGTGTCAAAAATGTCCGATGCATCTGCCATAATGTTGCATTCACAATACAAATTGCTGATCACCGCCATTACTAGTAAAAAAAAAAAATAATAATAAAAATGCCATAAAACTATCCCCTATTTTGTAAACTCTAACTTTTGCGCAAATCAATCAATAATTGCTTATTGCAATTTTTTTTTTACCAAAAAATATGTAGAAGAATATGTATCGGCCTAAACTGAGGAAAGACATTTTTTTTAGATTTTTTTGGGGATATTTATTATAGCAAAAAGTAAAAAATAATGCGTTTTTTTTTTAAATGTCGCTCTTTTTTTGTTTATAGCGCAAAAAATTTAAATCGCAGAGGTGATCAAATACCACCAAAAGAAAGCTCTATTTGTGGGAAAAAAAGGACGTCAATTTTGTTTGGGAGCTACGTCGCATGACAAGCAACACAGTGCCGAATCACAAAAAGTGCTCTGGTATTAAGCCAGCAAAATGGTCTGTTCTGAAAATGGTTAAATTGGTTTCAGTCTATTCATAAGGAAGTTCTTTCTTAGCTTCAAAATCTGTTAAATGATTAAAGTTGAATGTAAACCTGATTCATTAAATTTTTATCTCTCTTCAAAGCACTATGTCCTTTAGCTTTGTCCTACTCCGTTCCTCTGTTATCAGCCTGATAACATCTGACAAGCTCTTTGAGATGGGAGATAGAAGTGTGTGTCTTGGGAGGTGGGGAGGGGGAAGGGGTGTGTGCCTTTCCTCCAATCAGCTGTCTTACAGTCTCTCACAGTGTCAAGCAATGATCACCTCCTGCAGGCGAACCAGGAAGAGAAAATTATAAACAGTATATCAAGGTGAAGACAGCAGATATACAGTAAAAGGTATATAGGGAGATTAACATCCCTGCGTATCATCTGCGGCTGTTCACTTCACTGGGTATTTGGAGGGTTTATATCCTCTTTAACAATTGTGAGCGCATTACAAGCAGGGACATTAAAGTGGTTGTAAAGGCTGAAGGTTTTTTACCTTCATGAATTCTATGCAGTAAGGTAAAAAACCTTCTGGGTGCAGCTTCCTTACTCAGCCTCCCTCCCCCAATCCTTACATGAGCCCCATCTCCATCCAGCGATATGTTTGAAAGCAACGGCTGTTGTGAATCTCCTCTTCCTCATTGTCAATGACAACAAGTGAGCCAATGAGGAGAGAGTGAGGGTGGGGCCAAGCCATGCTTCATATGTGAATGGGCACACAGAGCAGCAGCTTCGGATCAAGCCTGCATGGTTGCCCCCATAGGAAGCTGCTTGTTATGGTGGGGAATTCAGCAGGAGGGAAGAGCCAGGAGCGCCGGTGGGGGACTCAAGGAAAGTAGAAATAGGACTGTTTTGTTCAAAACCACTGCACAAAGCAGGCAGAGCCCTGTACACAGGGGCCAAATGTTGGGAGACATCGGTCGGTTAAAAAAAAAAAAAACAGCTGACATTCGGCTCATGTGTATGCCACCCTGTCTGACAGAAGCAGGCTTCTCTTGGACGAGCCTGCCATTGGCGGAGAGCACTGATCAAAGTGTTTTGGTTGGGGGGGAGGGGGCTCAGCAGGGGGAGATCCGACAGGAGCTGACAGGTTTTTTTTTTTGTTGTTGTTCAACCCAGAAAAACATCATATTGTGTACCCGGCTTTAGTATCATATGTTTGTTATTAAAAAATAAATAAATAAATCTGCCTTTAATATCACTTTAAGTCAGATGCTTTTCACGAGCTAAGAATAATGTGAATTACTTGATATAATGCACTGTGCAATATATTAGTTCTATAAAAATACATCATATATCATGCAGTATGTGAAACCACACCTTCCCTAAATACATATTTATAAGATTTATGTTAAAACTTATTCATTCACCCTAAGCCTGATTTAAAGCTTAAAGTGTTACTAAACTCAGTAATATAAAAATAGTTCATCCCCCGTCCCCCAGGGCCCACAGCTCATAAATCTTTTTACATTAAAATACTGCCACGATATAACTTTTTGGCTTATCTGTATACTACAGTCACATGATAAACGGCACAGTTTGTCTAGTGCTGAGAGTTCAGGTAGGAGGAGATTTCCACTACAGCCTGTATACACGCCCACATATGTGATGCCAATATCATGTGACCTGGCTAGCTCTGAGAACAAGTAATTATTCTCTCCAGCATAAAAGACAAAACTGAGCATGCGCAGGTTGTCTACTCTGCCTGTGTTAGCTGGCTTTCCCCAGATAGACAGTGTAGGAGGGGGAGGATCTGTGCACACAGGATAAAACAGCCTTTTTATACAATGCAGAGGATTAACTCCTTAAGTTCCACAGTGAGTAAAACAAGCATGCAATGCTGAATATACAGACAGATTTTACTGTTGTGGGTTTAGTAACACTTTACGTCCAAATACACAGCTAAACACATAACTGAAATAAATACATGTGAACAGTGCTGGGGCAGCGTCACCTAGAGACCAGTATGAACATTCCAAATTGATGTATGAGCATTATGTGGCAGTAAAAATCCCCTCCCCCTAAAAAAATCAAGTGCTAAACGGCATGCTTAGTTCAAATCCTCTGAATCCGCATATGCTCCCAGCACAACCCCCCCCACCCCAAAAAAAAATCCTTACTGGCACAAAGTACAACTGTCCCACCTGGGGCCTCCTTTTAAACTGATGGTGCCCAGGCCCAGTACAAGAGGGCTGGCTGTACTGCCTTATCAGCAGCCCTGCTACTGGCTATCACTTTTCCAGTCTCTCTCTGTCCTGATGTGCATAGCTTTAATATAAAGCAATATTCTGGAGTATTTTAAAATATATTTTAATGTGTAGATAATTGGAATAATCTTTTTTATTTACTAATTAGAATTCAGCTTTATAGAGTATATCATGATACTGCCATTGAATATAAAGGGGTGGGTCCTGCGCAAATCGTGCCACTCAAATAAAATACACAAATTCAAAATAATATAAATATGTGCATACATACAATGCCGTGAAAAAAAATATAGTCCAAAAAACAGCACGCATAAAAATATATAAAAAATATATAAAAAAATGGAAAAAAGGTTTAATGATAGAACAATAATAAAATGTCCGCTACTCAAGGCTCCCAGAACTCTCACCTTTAAACGAAGTGAATAAGCAAATCAAACAAACTCCAGGATTCTCTTATTTCATTCATAAATAATAAATAATAGCCATCAAGCAATCCAAAGGAGGGATGCAATGATACAATTCCGCCACTAGAGGGCCAGTCCCAGCTTCCAGAATAGCTGAAATGGATCTTCACTTCTATTTCACAGTGTATGGCTCAAAATAAGAGAGAGGAGGGGGAGAGAGAGAAACAGGAGACTTCCATAGTGTAGTAGTTTAAAAAACGGCAGGTAAATTTATTAAAAAGCAGTAAAGACTCTCACATTTTAATTGCAAAAACAAGCACAATCAGGAAGAGGGTATAATGACAACTTCCTCCCGCCTTACTCTACTTCCGGTTCGTCCTCTGGCCAATCCCTACGCGTTACGTCATGTGACTTCTTCATGGGGACCCATGAAGAAGTCACATGACGTAACGCATAGGGATTGGCCAGAGGACGAACCGGAAGTAGAGTAAGGCGGGAGGAAGTTGTCATTATACCCTCTTCCTGATTGTGCTTGTTTTTGCAATTAAAATGTGAGAGTCTTTACTGCTTTTTAATAAATTTACCTGCCGTTTTTTAAACTACTACACTATGGAAGTCTCCTGTTTCTCTCTCTCCCCCTCCTCTCTCTTATTTTGAGCCATACACTGTGAAATAGAAGTGAAGATCCATTTCAGCTATTCTGGAAGCTGGGACTGGCCCTCTAGTGGCGGAATTGTATCATTGCATCCCTCCTTTGGATTGCTTGATGGCTATTATTTATTATTTATGAATGAAATAAGAGAATCCTGGAGTTTGTTTGATTTGCTTATTCACTTCGTTTAAAGGTGAGAGTTCTGGGAGCCTTGAGTAGCGGACATTTTATTATTGTTCTATCATTAAACCTTTTTTCCATTTTTTTATATATTTTTTATATATTTTTATGCGTGCTGTTTTTTGGACTATATTTTTTTTCACGGCATTGTATGTATGCACATATTTATATTATTTTGAATTTGTGTATTTTATTTGAGTGGCACGATTTGCGCAGGACCCACCCCTTTATATTCATTATTTGATAGTTTGTGCTCACTATTTTGTCCTGCTGCATTTTTTAGTTAGCATTTGCACTTTATATCACTCAGGCTCTTTTTCACAGCATCTGTGTTTCATTATATCTGATTTTGGATTTTGTTCCACTTTAGTCACTTATTACCACTTAGCGGCGCGAAGGCTGACCACTTTTATGATACTGCCATTGCATGCATTCTTTATATGTTTAACGGATTATTATTGCGCCGCATTAAATTTGGCAAAATAAATAAAAATTCTGCATCCTATTACTATTATATAAGAGGAAGTGAGAGAAAAAGTGTACCATATACATTACAATCTTTGTACAACCTCCTTTAGATCTACCAAAGCTATGTAAAATGGGAATTTACCTAAACCGTCAATTTATATCAATCAGGCAGGCCCTTTTAGTACAAGGTTGTTGTAGAACTTGACAGAATTGTGTAGTCAGATTGTAAATTGTGCGTTCGCACTTGACAAATGTCATGGCCAGCATTAAGGGGGGTAGAGAAGTAATATGCGGAAATGGGGCTGATCTTCACAGAAACAAGTTCAGGAAAAACTGTAGTATAAAAAGGGGAAAATTGCTAGTCCAATGATGAAAGTCCTGAGGTTGGTTTTAAATGTGATGAGCGTACGTGTTTAGTGTATTTGGACACATGGGGGGGTTATTTACTAAAGGCAAATCCACTTTGCACTACAAGTGCACTTGGAAGTGCAGTCACTGTAGATCCGAGGGGGACATACAAGGAAAATAAAAAACAGCATTTTAGCTTACACATGATTGGATGATAAAATCAGCAGAGCTTCCCCTCATTTCAGATCTACCCCTAAGATTTACAGTGACTGCACTTCCAAGTGCACTTGTAGTGCAAAGTAGATTTTCCTTTCGTAAATAACCCCCATGGCGTAGTGTGTTGTGCTGATGTATATGTATTGCCAATGCATATAGCTAATTGACACAATTGTATTCATTCTTTAACAACATAGAAAAATGGCTGCAAACAGCTTACTGTTATTATTAACTGCCCATAGCTCACTGTCATTTTGCTTAGAAGTAAATGCAACTACACATAAAGACAACTAATAGTGGCTGCTGATTCCATAGCTATAGACAAGTGTGACAGTTGCTGCTGATGTGCGGTTACATTCCACTCTACATAAAATAATGTATACCAGTGAAAATCCTCATCACTTCCCCTGAGTAATACAATGTTATTATGGTAACACTGTATTGCTCTGGTCACAGTTTGTAAAAAAAAAAAAAAAAAAAAAAAGTATAAAAAAAAAAAAATTGAAAAAAAAAATTATAATGTATTTGCTTTTTTTCTTTTTTTTTTTTTTTGCATATGGTCACCAGTTATTGCCCCTGGTCACCAATGCACCAGTTATGTAATGATGCTGTACTGCACTGGTGACAGTATGTAAAAAAAAAAATTGTAAAACATTTTTTTTTATTACATTTCCTAATTTCCCCAAAAATGACAACTTTAAAAACATGCCATGCCTATTACTAAATACCCTGGACAGTCTACTTTCCAAAAAAAGGGGTAATTTGGGTTGTATTTGTACTTTCCTGGCATTTTCTGGCCTCAAGAAATGATATAGGCCATTAGAAAATCAGGATTAATACATTTTCAGATATATACAGTATACCATAGTTTGCAGACTCTATAACTTTCCTACAGATTAAATATTAAACACTGATTTGGGTTATTTTTACCAAAGAAATGTAGCATAATACAGTTTGGCCTAAATTTGAAAAAAAAAGATTTATTTACAAAATTGTATATTTTTGGTTCAAAATTGTTGTTCTTTTTTAGTTTATTTAGTAAGAAAACAAAACAAAAAAAAAACAACAGTGGTGATTAAATACAACAAAAAGAAAGCTCTATTTGTGTGAAAAAATTATACAAATATTATATGGGTACAGTGTTGCATGAATGTGCAATTTCCATTCAAGTGTGACAACGATGAAAACTGAAAATTGGCCTGGGCAGGAAAGGGGTGGAAGTGCCTGGTACTGAAGTGGTTAAACCGACAAGAGCTTGTGTTGTCACTATTAAATGCTGCATATTATTATTCTACACACTGCCTTTCAGCCCATTAACTGCCATTTATTTGCTTGGCATATTAATTAAACATAAATTAACTAGACTTCTTCAACATCATAATTATTAGTAAAACATATATACATTTCATCATTATGTACAATATGCAATTTCTAGTATACAGAATATCTTCTAACAATTAGCAAAAAAATACATTTCATGAACTGATTGTCATTTTCAACAACTTTCAAAAACATTTAAAAAAAATCATTCAAAAGCTAATACCACAATTAAAAATATATATATATTAATTCCTTTTAAATGTAATGATCACAGGAAAAAACATAGACAAAAGCAGTCATGCCAGTGAACAATGTGAAATGTAAAACAAAGCAAAAGCTTCTTTAGAAATATATGACACGATCTCATCCTGTAAATACATACCTGCCTCTAAATCATGTGATAAAATATAAATTATTCACTCTTCCATTTTCACTCTTACTCAGATCTTTGATCATCAAAAAGCTTGAAAAGAAAACTTGAAGTTTTTTTTTTTGTTTTTTTTTACCTGAATGGCACTTGAGGGCATAATGCTTTTAAGACAGATAGAATAAAATGCACATCCAAGAATTCCTAACACATTTCAAACAAAAAACAACCAATCCATCCTCCTTTTTGAAGTAGGGATTACAAAGAACATAGGAGAAAAAAATATTTACCTCTTTGGGTAATATAAAGAACAATTTTATTTTATGTGATCACCAACAAAAACCCAAAACATTAAGTATGCTAAGAAATATTGTCCTACTGTTTTAATCTAAATTCATACAGCTATTAAAATAACATTGGTTATGTATGACATCAACATAATTCAGCACTTACCAGGAGGGACCATTGAAAGGTCAATGAAAATTTTTTGAAGAGAGTTACAATAGCTTTTTTCCGGTTATATTCAAGTTGAATAATTGTAAAGAGAACTATAAAAGAGCTGGACTTTGCATATATTTTTTGGATGCGCAGGATGTGTTATGTCTCGAGCAGCAGGACTGCAGAAGATTCTGCTTTATATACTATGCCAACTGCCTGTGTTCCACGAAAGTCCTTCTTCATGAGCTTGTTAACGTGTCCAATTTATGGCAATTGTTTTTGTCTCTGGGGTTTAAAAACACAAGACTCTCGGAAAAAAATGTTACTTGAGAGCCAAGTAGATCGATAAAGCACAGTGAAAAAAAGTGTAGGCTATTTACTTTTTATTGATCAGATGATGTAGGATAAAGCTGCCATTAACTTGAAGGAATACATCTCATTTGCCCTAGGGTCAAAAGAGGTAAAGGAATTAGACTGAACTGAAAAGTGGCATTGCCATATTTCATTATTAGACCATATTATTGTATTCACAGCTTAGTAATAAATATATGTTATATATATAATGATAAAGCAATACACTTTCAAATATATTTTATTTGAAAAAAAAATACCATTACAGCACTACAAGTGCTCTTGGACTCCTATTTCCTATTTTGTTTTTATTATTATTTTTTATTTATGCATTAATTTTGGTGAGACTCAGAAAGGTCTTGTGTTCATGTGCAATGTGTTTTTTAAACCCCACTGTACCTGACTGGGTATATAAGTGGACCATAGCTTCACATTTGTTTATTAACCACTTGATTTCTGGGCACTTATACCCCCTTCCTGCCCAGGCCGATTTTCAGCTTTCAGCGCTATCACTGTTTGAATGACAATTGTGCTGTCATGCAACACTGTACCCATATGAAAATGCTATCATTTATTTTTTTCACAAAAATAGAGTTTTATTTTGGTGGTATGTAATCACCACTGGGTTTTTTATCTTTTGCTAAACAAACAAAAAAGACAGAATATTAAAAAAAAAAAAAAAAAAAGTTTTCATAGTTTGTTAAAAACTTTTGCAAACAGGTCATTTATCTCGTTCATTGATGTGCACTGATGAGGCTGCACTGATAGGCACTGATAGGTGGCACCGATGGGCGGTGATAGGTGGCACACATGGGCACTGATAAGGTGGCACTGGTGGGCACTGATCTGGAGGCATTGATAAGGCTGCACTGATAGGTGGCACTGATGGGCACTGATAGGCGGCACTGAAGGGCACTGATAGGCATCACTCATAGGTGGCACTGATTCTGACGCACTGATGGGAACTGATTGGCAGCATTGATGGGCACTGATAGATGGCACAGGATGGCACTGATAAGTGGCACTTGTGGGCACTGGTAGCAGTGGCTGTCAGTGTGTGGGATTGATGTCCCATTTACATAAGCCAGTAATCGCCTTATATTTTTCTCTTCGTGCTGTCATTGTGAGGAAAAAAAGCTTCTGTTTGCATCAGGTGGGTGACAGCGGATCATGTGGTAAAGGGTCAGGATTGGCCCTTTACTCCGATCTGTGATCAGCTGAGTCCCAAGGATTCAGTGATCACCGAGCAAGCCGTGGGGGGCATGCGGGCAGTGCAAGCATGGTAGGACGTCCATGTACACCCTCCCGGGAATTTAAACCCATACTGTAGCCATCCTTTCTGTCAAAACCAGGTACCCGCTCCTCCCTCCCCCTAAAAAAGGTGCCAAATATGGCAGTGGAGGCAGACAATCAGAGCTTCTCCTTTTGGGTGCCACTCTGCTTTGAGTTAGCATTCATTTTTCTTACTGTTCTTTGCTCCTTTAGTAAATTCACCCACTCACACATGGGTTAATTACTGTTAACTACACTTCACCCATGTGCCTTGGTAACGTAAGGATTTTTTTGCCAGCACTAGTTATTATTATTATTATTCAGGATTTATTTAGCGCCAACAGTTTGCGCAGCACTTTACAATATGAGGGCAGACAGTACACTTACAATACAAATCAATACAGGAGGGATCAGAGGGCCCTGCTCGTTAGAGCTTACAATCTAGAAGGGAGGGTCAAGTTGAAACAAAAGGTAATAACTGTGGGGGATGAGCTGATGGAGAAAATGAAAATACAGTTAGGTGTGGGTGGGGTAGGCTTCTTTGAAGAGAAGTGTTTTCAGGGATCGTCTAAAAGCTAATAAAGTAGGAGATAGGCGGGCAGATTAGGGTAGAGCATTCCATAGGATTGGAGAGGCTTTGGAAAAGTCCTGGAGACGAGTATGGGAGGAGGTGACGAGGGAGCTAGAGAGCAGGAGGTCTTGAGAGGAATGAAGAGAACGAGTAGGTTGGTATTTAGAGACTAAGCTAGTAATGTAGCTGGGGGCAGAGTTGTGGATGGCTTTGTGCGTAGTTGTTAGTATTTTGAATTTAATCCTTTGACTGAGCGGAAGCCAGTGGAGGGATTGACAGTAGGGATGAGCTTCGAGTTCGAGTCGAACTCATGTTCTACTCGAACATTGCCTGTTCGCCTGTTCAGCGAACAGTGAACAATTTGGGCTGTTCGCAGCAAATTCGAAAAGCCGGAACACCCTATACAAGTCTATGGGAGAAATCTAAAGTGCTCATTTTAAAGGGTAATATGCAGGTTACTGTCCTAAAAAGTGTTTGGGGACCTGGGTCCTGCCCCAGGGGACATGGATCAATGCAAAAAAAAGTTTTAAAAACGGCCGTTTTTTCAGGAGCAGTGATTTTAATAATGATTAAAGTGAAACAATAAAAGTGTAATATTCCTTTAAATTTCGTAGCTGGGGGGTATCTATCGTATGCCTGTGAAGGGGCGCATGTTTCTGGTGCTTAGAACTGTCCCTGCACAAAGTGTCATTTGTGCAGGAAAAAAAGTCTTTTAAAATCACTTGCGGCTAAATTGTCGGGTCTCCGTAATACAGAGAACACTCAATGAGTGTTCTCTGTATTAGCCGACAATTCATTCATTCATTGATTAAAAAAAAAAAAAAAAAAGCGTGGGGGTTCCCCTAAATTCAATTACCAGGCCCTTTAGGTCTGACATGGATATTAAGGGGAACCCCGTGTCAAATTAAAAAAAAAAATTGACGTGGGGTCCCCCCAAATATCCATACCAGACCCTTCAGGTCTGATATGGATATTAAGGGGAACCCCGCATCAAATTTTTAAAAAAAATTGACGTGGGGGTACCCCTAAAAATCCATATCAGACCCTTTATCCGAGCACGCAACCTGGCAGGCCGCAGGAAAAGAGGGGGGGACGAGAGAGCGCCCCCCCCTCCTGAACCGTACCAGGCCACATACCCTCAACATTGGGAGGATGCTTTGGGGGTCTGTGACCCCTCAAAGCACCTTGTCCCCATGTTGATAAGGACAAGGGCCTCATCCTCACAACCCTGGCCTTTGGTTGTGAGGGTCTGCGAGCGGGGGGCTTATCAGAATCTGGACAAGGGGACCCCCAGATCCCGCCCCCCCTGTTTGAAATGGTAAGGGGGTACAAAAGTACCCCTACCATTTCACAAAGAAAGTGTCAAAATGGTTAAATAAGACAAACACACTTTTGAAAAATTCCTTTATTAAAAATGAAAAAAATAAAAAAAAGATTCCAGCGGTGCTAATCCACTCTTGCTATCCAGCGACGGATCTCCGGGGTCCAGCGATGGATGATCATATCCAGCGACGGGGGATCACTCAGTCCAGCGCTGTCCATACATCCTTCTTCTGTCTCCACTCCGGAGACACTGCAGAGAGCCCAGCGCTGACTTTTCTTATATTAGGAGGGCGGGGCCACCCGTCACCTGACCCCGCCCCCTCTGACGCTGGTGAAGGGAGCCAGGGGTTCCCCAGTGACGTGTGGGTGACCCCGCCCCCTCTGATGTAACGGAAACCTGCGTTACATCAGAGGGGGCGGGGTCACCCACATGTCACTGGGGAACCCCTGGCTTCCCTCTCCAGCGTCAGAGGGGCGGGGTCAGGTGACGGGTGGCCCCGCCCTCCTAATATAAGAAACGTCAGCGCTGGGCTCTCTGCAGTGTCTCCGGAGTGGAGACAGAAGAAGGATGTATGGACAGCGCTGGACTGAGAGATCCCCCGTCGCTGGATATGATCATCCATCGCTGGACCCCGGAGATCCGTCGCTGGATAGCAAGAGTGGATTAGCACCGCTGGAATCTTTTTTTAATTTTTTTCATTTTTAATAAAGGAATTTTTCAAAAGTGTGTTTGTCTTATTTAACCATTTTGACACTTTCTTTGTGAAATGGTAGGGGTACTTTTGTACCCCCTTACCATTTCAAACAGGGGGGGGGCGGGATCTGGGGGTCCCCTTGTTAAAGGGGGCTTCCAGATTCTGATAAGCCCCCCGCCCGCAGACCCTCACAACCAACGGCCAGGGTTGTGAGGATGAGGCCCTTGTCCTTATCAACATGGGGACAAGGTGCTTTGAGGGGTCACAGACCCCCAAAGCATCCTCCCAATGTTGAGGGTATGTGGCCTGGTACGGTTCAGGAGGGAGGGGGGGCCGCTCTCTCGTCCCCCTCTCTTTTCCTGCGGCCTGCCAGGTTGCGTGCTCGGATAAAGGGTCTGATATGGATTTTTAGGGGGACCCCCACGTCAATTTTTTTTTTAAAATTTGATGCGGGGTTCCCCTTAATATCCATATCAGACCTGAAGGGTCTGGTATGGATATTTGGGGGGACCCCCACGTCAATTTTTTTTAAAATTTGACACGGAGTTCCCCTTAATATCCATGTCAGACCTGAAGGGCCTGGTAATTGAATTTAGGGGAACCCCCACGCTTTTTTTTTTTTTTTTAATCAATGAATGAATGAATTGTCGGCTAATACAGAGAACACTCATTGAGTGTTCTCTGTATTACGGAGACCCGACAATTTAGCCGCAAGTGATTTTAAAAGACTTTTTTTCCTGCACAAATGACACTTTGTGCAGGGACAGTTCTAAGCACCAGAAACATGCGCCCCTTTACAGGCATACTATAGATACCCCCCAGCTACGAAATTTAAAGGAATATTACACTTTTATTGTTTCACTTTAATCATTATTAAAATCACTGCTCCTGAAAAAACTGCAGTTTTTAAAACTTTTTTTTGCATTGATCCATGTCCCCTGGGGCAGGACCCCGGGTCCCCAAACACTTTTTAGGACAGTAATCTGCATATTACCCTTTAAAATGAGCACTTTAGATTGTGAACGTTCGAGTCCCATAGACTTTAATAGGGTTCTAAAGTTCACACAAAGTTTAGGTCTGTTCGCAGGTTCTGGTGCGAACCGAACAGGGGGGTGTTCGGCTCATCCCTAATTGACAGAGAGGAGTAGCAGACACAGAGCGATTGGTAAGGTGAATGAGTCTGGCAGCGGCATTCAGGATAGATTGAAGAGGTGATAGACTATGTAGAGGCAAGCCAATGAGAAGGGAGTTGCAGTAGTTGAGGCGGGAGATGACCAGCGAGTGAATTAAGAGCTTTGTTGTGTCAAAACAGTTAAAACAGGTTTGCTTTAATCCTTCCTCCTTTGCCCCAACTCTCTGCTCAACTCTGGCCTAAATGAAGCCTGGCATAATACAAGATCCAATCAAGCTTCAGATAGCCATACACTGATGTAATTTTGGCTGGATTCAAGTAAGTTGGCTAAAATCTCAGCAGTGGACATCCCTGTAGGCACTCTATTACCTGACATTCTTTAATCCAAAAATCAAAGGAGCCAGGTAGACAATTATTGGCTGCAGTTACTGCTAAGGAATCTGGCTGCCAGAACACATTAGAGTGAATGGAGGAGTCTGGTAAATCTATTTTTTTTTTGTTATTCAGCCTATTGGTGTATAGCCAGCCTTAATTCTCAGCACTAGCTGAAGTGATAAATACAGTGAGGTTGATTTACTAAAACTGGAAAGCACAAAATCTGGTGCAGCTCTGAATAAAAACTAATCAGCTTCTATTTTTTTTTTTGGTGAAAGCTTAATTGAAGAAGCTGAAGTTAGAAGCTGATTGGCTACCATGCACGACTGCACTCTCCACTTTTAGTAAATCAACCCCACCATGTCCAATGGGAGAAAACAGGGTTTTACCCTTTCACCATACATGTTTGTCCTTATTTTAGAGTCTCTGTGAAGGTTGTGTCTCTGTTCAGATCATTTGACTACTGGCATAGCAGGATTTATCTGTGGCAGTCATATTACCTGTTATTAACAAGTAAACCGTTCCCCAGCAAAGGTGGGGAATACTAAGTGGAGCAGATAAAGTAGGTAGCTAATCCTTTGCCAGACTAAAGATAATAAGCCACTAGGTGAAGTCAGTGCCAAAACACAAGAAAGGAGCATAATCAGTAGGTATTGCAAAAAGGTTTTGCCAGGGGTAACTACAATCAAATGTCAAAACCAAAACAAGGGGCAATCAAGTAGTCAGGAAACATAGCTCAGGGCAGAGTACTAGCAAAGTAAGGACAAACAAGGAAGCATTTGGTGTTAACCTGAAATGCAAAGAGGAGTCACAACCAAGATATAACAAATTCTATGGCAGGCAATTTGCAGGCAAAATGTCACAAACTGTCGTTAAAAAGGAAGCTTGACCAATCAGGATGCATACTTAAGCCTGTGGACACGCTCGAACATGCCACTGTAAACAAGCAGGCTGACTATAAAGGGAGACTTTAAAGGGAAAATGGCATCAAGTGTGCAAACTCTGATGAAGTGAAGTCAGCAGCATAGGAGGACCCAGAAGAGGGAGCCAATGGGCGCTGATACCCAGGAAGTGCCTCAGAGGAATTCTAAGCAGAATAAACTAAATGAGTCAGTGTAGGCTATGATCAATGTAGACTACCCCACCATCCTGACACCCAGACATTTGCCACCAATTCATCAAGTAATATAAAGTTGTAGTCAGAGTCTTCAAGCGGGAAAAGCGATACTCCTAAGAAACAAGGCCTGAGGTGTGCCTTGGCCTAGCTGGTCAGTGTGCCTGAAAAGAGGGCAAAAAGACACAAAATTTAGGTGAAGAAGGGAAGGTAATGAACCATCACGGATAAGGGTGTGCTCCCGGACAGCAACAGTACGTATCCAGCAAGTAACCAGAAAGTATTCGCTGTGGCAAAAGAACACACCGACTCCTGACTTTGTGATGAGAAGGAACCCCCTATCAAACCTGCGACACTACCCTGAACCCAACTTAACATCCCCCTGAAAGATTGAATTGAGCCTGATGCCCGAGACACCCAGACCCGAGAATGAACTGCTTTGAAATGAGAGGATACGTGAGGGGATCCCCACCATCAGGCGAGCACGCTGGGCAGGTGGAACTGGGAAGATAGTGGGCTGGATGGATGGACGGATTGCCGGACAGACAGCCTCCCTCCACCAGGCAAGCATGCTGAGAGAATGCTAAGAGTGTTTCCTTCCATATATCACACATTTTTAGTCACATGCTGCCACCGCAGTGTCTTCATACTAAATGCCATGTTGACAATGTGTTGGTTTTCTCTCAATATAGGAACATGCAACTTCTCTGATTAAATGCTAAATGTGCTGCCAGGAGAAAGCTAACGTGTCTGTTTCCTGAGTTGCACAAATTGTTCCTCATTGAATTCCTGCTGCGAGCTTAACTTCAATGCAGAATGTGGCACATATAAAAACAGAGCCAGGCCAAGGCGTTCACTGAGTAGGACAAAAATGACTCCACTCTAGGTCTTCCACATTGAAATTGATGTTTGCCTGACGAACGCCCCCCGCTCTTCCCCGGCATGAGCGCCGGGAAAAAGGGGACGGGCTGCACGCCGCACAGAGCTATGAATAGAGTATTTAGGATGGCCGGAAAAAAACGCCCCCCCCCCCGCCAATCGGCTGGTACTCTGCACATGAGGGGGGGAGGGGGAGCCGGCGGCGGCCGATCACCTCCCCCTCTCCCCCACCAGGAGAATCGGCGGGTGCTCTGCATATGTGAGGGGGGAAGGGGAGCCGGCGGTGGCCGATTACCTCCCCCTCCCCCCTGCCAGGAGAATCGGCAGGTGCACTGCATATGTGAGGGGGGAGGGGGAGCCGGCGTGGTCGATCACCTCCCCCTCCCCCCACGAGGAGAAACGGCGGGCGCTCCATACCTGCAAGGGGAGAAGGGGAGCCGGCGGCAGCCGACTACCTCCCCCTCCTCTCACCAGGAGAATCGGCGGGCGGAGCAAAAGGGTACAATTGGAAGAGAGGAGCCGGAGCCAGCCGACCCCCCTCCTCCCACAACGGGAGAAAAGCCACGTGGAGCCATGTACATGGGGAGAGGGTGGACGGGGAGAGAAAGGAGCAATGACAGGAGAACATGGGCGGACAGCCCAATGCACATGGGGGAGAGAGGAGCTGGCCGATCACCCCCCCTCCTCTCCCCCCGCACCGGGAGAAACGGCGGGCGGGCTGACCGAGCAATACACATGGGGAGAGAGAGGAGCTGGGGGTAGCCGATCACACCCTCCCCTCCTCCCATACTGGAAGAAACGCCGAGCGGGATCACCCCCCCCACCCTGGAAGCCGCATTGGACGAAGAGAGGAGAGTAGTGGAGGATAGATTGACCGGCCTTCCCCCATGAGCGCCAGCTGCCTCGCCCAGAAATCCTGACAACACTGGCCCTGACAGAGGAGGAGGTTTAAATAGCCCTCTCAGGCTCCTCCTACAAATACGGCCATTTCAACTAGTTCATAGAGTTGGGCTCAACAGAAAACAACATGACATATGCAGTTACTGATATATATTCCAAATATTCTGAAGGCATTTGTGAATTGCTGAGACCATTTCCAATTTAAAAACTATTTTCTCTAAGTGAGCTTTGATATCATTAGATGAAAAAAATATGTTAAGAAGAAAAAGTTTTTGGTGATTAGTTTGAGCAATTGAAAAATCTTCTTTTTTATTTTTTTCCTGAAGACCATAGAAGGTGGTGTTACAGTAGTGGAAACGGGATATAATAAGATAACACTCCATCATTTGTGTGGTTGAGCATTCACCTTACATTTGTCATTTTTTAGTGCTGAGGTACTTTGTCCACTTTTGGGTTATATATTGTCGGCCATAAATCTTTCACAAGACCGTTAATTGATAGGGGCCTTGCTTGACTTTTATAAAAAAAAAAGAAGAAGAAATATAAACTCACACCGTTGCCTAAACAACTGATCTTTTAAATAACCTCCGCCAGGATGTTCCCACATACAATTATGTGCACTTACCTAAAGATACAGTGATATTGTTAAATTCTCAAAAAACTAATTTCACTTACAACATTTTCAAAAGGAAAAATCTTAAATGGAGTGAATGTTTATAGAAAAATCATTAAAGTGTAATGTGGAATGAAAAGCTACGATGTTTCCTTTCAAAGCGTTCTTGTGCCTGGCAGTATGCCTGGAGAGTCCTTGAAAAACATCCCTTATGGATGCAAAAGCATCACACGTTAAAAAAAAGAGCCTTGTAAATCCACTCAGACTGATCTCTTGCTAGTCCACTCAAGGACATTTTCTTAGAAAATAGCAGCAATGGGCTGTACAGTTAGCACAAGCTGTAGCTTGCTCATCAAGATAATGCCAGATTGCTTTTATGTTGTTGCCTACTGATGGATTTAGACGAAGAACCTGTTTGGTGTCTTATTCAGCAATACTGTATTTTTTAGATGCTTTACCTTTATCACTGCATACAGATTAGAGTTCTTTGTGAAATAGGATTTGTTAATACACATCCATCAAGAAGAAACACAGGGAACTGAGATAAACACTATTAAAAGGCCACCTTTCATTTTTTGATTATTAATGGAAGACAATAATTGAGACCGTTGCCGAGTTAAAACAAAACAAAAACCCAGTTGCAAGTATTCCTCTTTGTGTATAAACAGTTCATTTGTCTTTATTCATTAAGATAATAGGTTTAAAAGGCAGTTGAAATGTCAAAGCACTGCTGGATTTAGTATAAACTTAAATTCCATTACCTGGCAGGCATTAATTGCTTATGGAGCGAAGGGATTCCTCCCAAGGGTCTTATATGTTTCCTTTGTCATTTGCTAACTATTCTGTCTCGAAGAACTTTAAGCCCTTAATCCACCAAAGGGATCATAAACTGTGCGATAATTCAGCCCAAATAATTAGCATTTACTTAAATGCAAATGGCCCTTTCATGGTAAAGTACTGTACAAAATTGATAATGAAATAATTACAAAGAGAGGTGAAAAATGTCAAGTAGGTATCTTCTGTCTTTACGGTGTATTTGGCAATATATCTTCAAGGCACTGTGAATGAATGAATGAATGAAATACTTGTATAGCGCACAATGCGAACTAAATCGCCTCTAGGCGCTGGTGCCACCATGATGTACATAGAAGGAATCTGTTGGGATAAAAAGGCTGGAGGTACCAATAATAGAAGTAACCAGAAAGTCAGAGATTAGCTGAAGTCTGAAACTTGTTGGCCTGTCAACTCCTTGACTTCACAGTCTAGTGAGTGTTCAACATGCTTTGTAGGACAATAAGAAGGCTAGCAGCTGTCAAACTTCTCCTGAATTTTTAGACATGTAACTTCAACTAAAGTATTAGGCTCAGAGACAGTAAAGCCATCCAAAGGCGATTCAAACCTCAGTTGGATTAGCAGGGACTGGGCGAGATTCAAACCTTGTATGGGCAGGCTGATGGTACTAATCGATTGATCAACGTGGGTACAACCTGCCTGTCCGATTATTCAAGTAATTATTGCCAGCTGCTTTAGCCACTAGCAATAATCACTGTGCGTTCTCCTGGCAGGGATGACACAACGCTTCTGTCCCAGCCAATGAGGAGGGGAGTCCCGGGCAGCCGAGACACTCCTGCAACATCGCTGGATTGAGATAGGCTCAGGTAAGTATTAGGGGGGCCGAGGGGGGCTGCGGCACACAGATGTTTTTTTTTTATCTTTAGAATTAAGCATTAAGATTAAAAAACTTTCTGACTTTACAACCACTTTAAGCTTTCACAGCTATCCTAGACTAAAGGCCCGAACATATGATCAGAAAATCGTATGAAAAATACCACTTTTGAAACGATCGTACAATAATCTGATTAGTACACAGCTTTCGAGAGCCGATCAGGAAAGGTCGTTCAAAATTATCCAAAGGGACAAGCATGAAAAAATTTCACGTATGATACCAGATCGTATGATTATCATTTAATCAGTACAGTTTTTGTACAAAAATACAAAATAAATACAATACAACACATTACATCACTTCTGGATTTTTATTCTGTTGTATGAGAATTTTCATAACTTTAGTAATCTCTTAATTTTTGATATGGAGAAAAGCATGCAAAAAAATAGATGATCATTCATCCGATAATCTCATCGTGTGTACCACACATCTCCATTGAAAGTTTTCTTTCATTTCATTGAGAATTGAGATATACCATGCTATCAGAGCAGAACTTCTGCTATGACATCATAGGTGATATAGGAATAGGATGTTCTTTCTTTATAATGCATATGTGCATATTTCTGTACTTTGGTACATCACATCAATTCACAATATGCACTGACCTCTAGAATCATAAATGCATACTGCTACACTTTGCACACTGTGTAGTGCATTTAAAGTTCTACAACGCTGTTCATCTTGAAGTCGTTTTTTTTAGGTAAAAGGTGCAAATACAGATGAAATTTGTAAAAGATATTTAGGGTGTGTGTTTATATCATTCTGTTTGTTATTTATCTTGGTCTTTACATGTATACACTACTCCTTAATTAAAAAAAGTAAAAATTCTTACATTTCTGTCATGCAATGTAAGACAACATTCTTACCCCTACAAATAAAACTAGAAAAGCTACAATTTCTGGGGAAATTGTGTGAAGTGTTCTTGCCTCCACCTACTGGAGTGGGTGGAGTAACTGGGGGGGGGGGGGGGGTCATAATGTTTTGGCTGGTCATATTTTGTCTGTTCTTAATGTTTTGGCTGGTCATAATATTTTGGCTGGTCATAATATTTTGGCTGGTCATAATGTTTTGGCTGATCATAATATTTTGGCTGGTCATAATATTTTGGCTGGTCATAATGTTTTGGCTGGTCATAATGTTTTGGCTGATCATGGGGTTGTCAGCTTTTGTCACCTCACACTCTAGTTTTGAACATTTCGCTATTCATTCCCATGGGACAAATTTTGCCGCAAAAACGCCGCTATTTCGTGAACCATTTGGCGAAACGTTCCACAAAGTTACTGGATTAACAGGCAACAAAGGTGTGCGCAGCCTATTGCATTAGTGTGTGCACCCCAAAGCTCAAACACATTTGACTTTCTCTGCAGCATCAGTTGCACTGGACAGTGAAAGAATGGGAAGTGCTCTGTGCTGAACAGCTTCCTGTTCATTCACAAACGGAATCATAGTAAACACAGTTTACTATGCTTCCATTATGATTGAGCACAGTGAGTGAGAGTGTTCACTGTGTTTACTTAGAAAAGGAAGGAGCCGGTAAATTACAAATTTACTAGCCCCTTCCCCCACCCTCCATCCTGAAACATCCCCCACACCAACCAGGGGGAGAGGAGGGAAGCCAGCAGAACTGTGGTGGGGGAGGGGCACAACACGAGGGGAAGCTTGGGCAATATTGGGAATCAGTGCCTTGTAGAGTGATTCTCTTTATATACAGCTAGCCCCCCCCCCCACCCCCAAAAAAAGTGTTTGAGGATATTTACACAAAAAAGTTGTACCTTGATTATCCACTTATGTGAAAAGGAACTTCCTGCCAACATTGATTACCCAAGCATATGAGATTGTTTTTTTTACATGTTTGAATAACTGAAATAACGATTCTCAACTTCTTCAGCAAATCAGTGTGTTTAATATCATTCATGTGCGACTAGTTTTTTTTTCATCATTTTTATCTCTATTAAAATCACGTGTCCTACCCTCACACTATGTCCTAAAAATATACCCCTTGCTTATTAAAAAGAATAGGTAATCCTCAACCTCAGATTCAGGTGATGGGCCTACAGCAAATGCCCAGAGATGCAGCTTTGTTTACATTCTTTGAAGGGCTTTTCCCATAGAGGATAAAAAGTCCAGCTCCAAAGATTCTGCTGTACACAAGTGGTTTACATATAAATCCAAGGTACAGCTACTCATGTTTACCCTCCTTTAACCACTTCAGCCCCGGAAGAATTTACCCCCTTCCTGATCAGAGCACTTTTTGCAATATGGCACTGCATCACTTTAACTGACAATTAGGCCGCATACACACGCGGGGACTGTTCGCTCAACTTTGTCCGCTGAACAGTGTTTCGGCGGACAGTCCGCTCATGTGTGGGCTTTCAGCGGACAGTTTCAGCGGACAGTCTGCTGAACAAAGTTTTTCGGAAATTCCGAAAAACTGTCCGCTGAAACTTTGTTTCAGCGAACAGTCCCCTCGTGTGTAGGCTTGTTCGTCAAACTAAGTTCCGCGCATGCTCAGAAAGGATTTACACGCCGAAGTTTGCATTGCAGTGTATAGGACGTCGTTTTCTAGTCCCGTCGTACGTGCCGTTCACGTCATCGCGCACGGTTTCAGCGGACTGTTCGTTCGTCGTGTGTGGGCAAGTCCGTCCATGCTAATTTTGAGCGGACTGTCCGCTGAAACTGTTTGACGGACAAAGTTGAGCGAACAGTCCCCGCGTGTGTACGCGGCCTTACGCAGTTGTGTGATATTGCACCAAAACAGAAATAGAGCTTTCTCTTGGTGGTATTTGATCACCTCTGCAGTTTTTATTTTTTGTGCTATAAACAAAACAAGAGCAACAATTTTGAAAAAAAAGCCACATTTTTTACTTTTTGCTATAATAAATATCCCCAAAAAATATTTTAAAAAAAACTAATTTCTTTCTAAGTTTAGGCCAATATGTATTCTTCTACATATTTTTTGTTTAAAAAAATTGCAATAAGCATATATTGATTGGTTTGTGCAAAAGTTATAGCGTTTACAAAATAGGGGATAGATATATGGCTTTTTTTTTTTAATTAGTAATGGTGGCGATCTGCAATTTTTATTGTGACTGCAACATTATGGCAGACACATCGGACATTTTTGACACTATTTTGGGACCATTGTCATTTATACAGCGATCAGTGTATAAAAAATGCACTGATTACTGTATAAATTGCACTGGCAGGGAAAGGGTTAAACACTAGGGTGCAATCAAGAGGTTAAAGAGGAAGTAAACCCTGATGGGTTTACTTCTTCTTTGTCTTCCTGCAAAGTTAAAGCATAATGGACTACTATGCATCGCATAGTAGCCCATTATGTGTCACTTACCTGACACAGGAGCCAGCGATGCCACTGCTGTCCCCTGTAGCACGAAGCACCCATCTTCTTCCGGGCATCGCTGCTCCGGCGATGTGAGTGGCTGGAGCAGTGATGCCGTCACTCCGACACATGCGCACGGGAGCCGTAAGTGACGGCATGTTTGCCTTCACTTCCCCTACGCCGTTGTCTCTGGCGCACCTACGCCATAGACAGCGGTGCTCTATTTTTGTAAAATATCTCCTCAACCGCGTAGGTTAAGGAGATATTTCTTAGACCTAAATGTAAGCCTTTGTAAGGGTTTACAACCATTATAAGTGTGTCCTAGGGAGTGAGTCTAACTGTGGGGGGGTGGGCTACCACTGACATGACAGCGATCACTGCTCCTGATGACAGGGAGCAGTAGATCCCTGTCATGTCACTAGGCAGAACAGGGAAATTCCTTGTTTACATAGGCATCTCCCCATTCTGCCGCTCCGTGACATGATCGTGGGACACCGGCGGACAACGAGTCCACGGGACCCGTGGGCACGGTAACAGAGTATGCACCGGGCGCGCACGTGTGCCCACAATAAAGGGGACATACAGGTACGCTCCTTTGCGCAGCCGTGCTATTGTGCCAATGTATATCATCGTGCACTGGTTGGCAATCGGTTAATACAATTACAAGACATCAATTTTGTAGAACTTGTGTAGAAATCAAAACAATTCTGGTATTCTCGTCATTGATATCCTGCTCCAGGACTTTTATCTGGAATGACTACTTGCCAATTTTTGAAGCTTCTCTTAATGGTAATAAAGGGTTTGTAAAGGCATTTTTTTAAATAACAAACATGTTATACTTACCTGCTCTGTGCAATGGTTTGTTAAATAAGTTTTATTACTCTGTAAAATTGTTTCATGAATGGCAGTTTATGCATTGAGCTGTAGTGAGTTATTTTCTTCCTCCCCAACTTTAGATTTAATATAAATAAAACATAAAATATATTGCCTATAATTCAGCTTTAAAAATGACCACATGTTATACTTCTTAAACTACCAGCATCCATATAGAAAACCTTCCATCAGAACTGACAGATTAACAAGCAAACAGTTTAACTATTTTTCTTACAGTTTCTTACTGTTTCTACCATATTCTTCTGCCAAGGCAGTTGTGCAAAAACAAAATCCTGAGTATTCCACCTAAAATAAAGTATTGTACTTGTCCTACAAATTGGGCACCACTGCTCTACAGCGTGTTGCTATGGCTATTTTAGCAATTTTTATAGCATAAATATGGAATAACATTTTTAAAATCATATTGTTTTTAGAAGCTAGGCTTCCCCTATTTGCAGTATCTCACAAAAGTGATTACACCTCTCACATTTTTGTAAATATTTTATTATATCTTTTCATGTGACAACTGTGAAGTTTGGGGATACTAGCTCCGCGGGATTAAGTGCATAAACCGTTATAAGGTGAAACCAAAATATATTTATTTAAAAAAATAAAGCTTTTCTTCAGCATATAAAAAAAAAACGTAAATTAAAGTCTGCTTATCTTCAGCACAAATAATATGAAAAGAAAAGCACCTACAGTTCTGTAGACAGGTCTTCACCAAAAAGTTTCTTTAGAGTCCTTGCAGAGATCTTTTTGCAGCCTCCAAAACAGCAAAACAGCAAATACAACAACACAGCCAGACAGCTCCTCAGACAGGTGTCCATCTCCTTCTCCTCCTCACCACCACCTCTCTACTGCTTCCTGTCTTATAGGCTGTCTGTCTTCCTGGAGGCCGTTAACCCCCTGTGGGCCGAATCCCTGTGGTCAGGGAGGGAGGCTCTTTCCCACCCAAATGTCACTTCAAAGCCTCCCGAATTCCGGGTCCCAACTATCTATCTTAAAATATAGAGAGGACCGCGAGTCAGTCTTCTCCCGAAACTATCCCCAGAATTTGTCACCCCTTTTTGGGTGACCCCTGAGGCCTACCATGATTCCCTTAAAGGGACCACATCCCGAATATAGGCGCCACATAGCACCCATCCAGGACCCAACCTTGGCGTCCTGTACACAACACTGAAGAAATTACACTTTGCTACAATGTAAAGTAGTGAGTGTACATCTTGTATAACAGTGTAAATTTGATGTCCCCTCAAAATAACTCAACACACAGCCATTAATGTCCAAACCACTGGCAACAAAAGTGAGTACACCACTAAGTGAAAATGTCCAAATTGGGCCCAATTAACCATTTTCCCTCCCCGATGTCATGTGACTTGTTAGTGTTACAAGGTCTCCAGTGTGAATGGGGAGCAGGTGTGTTCAATTTGGTGTTATCGTTCTTACTTATACTGGTCACTTTAAGTTCAACATGGCACCTCATGGCAAAGAATTCTCTGAGGATCTAAAAAGCTAAAAAAATATTGTTTCTCTACATAAAGATGGCCTAGGCTATAAGAAGATTGCCAATACCCTGAAACTCAGCTGTAGCATTGTGGCCAAGACCATACAGCAGTTTAACAGGACAAGTTCCACTCAGAACACGTCTCGCCATGGTCGACCAAAGAAGTTGAGTACACACGCTCAAAGTCATATCCAGAGGTTGTCTTTGGGAAATAGAGGTATGAGTGCTGCTAGCATTGCTGCAGCGGTTACAGGGGTGGGGAGTCAGCCTGTCAGTGATCACACCATGTACCACACACTGCATCAAATTGGTCTGCATGGCTGCCATCCCAGAAGGAATCTAAAGGTGATGCACAAGAAAGCTAGCAAACAGTTTGCTGAAGACAAACAGACTAGGGGCATGGATTACTGGAATCCGTGGTTTGATGAGACCAAGATAAATGTATTTGGTTCAGATGGTGTCAAGTGTGTGTGGTGGCAAACAGGTGAGGAGTACAAAGACAAGTGTTTTTTGCCTAAAGTCAAGCATGGTGGTGGGAGTGTCATGGTCTGGGGCTGCATGAGTGCTGCCAGCAGTGGGGAGCTACAGTTCATTAAAGGAACCATGAATGGCAACATGTACTGTGACATACTGAAGCAGAGCATGATCTGCTCCCTTCGGAGACTGGACCAACATGATAACAACCCCAAACATGCTCCAAGATGACCACTATGTTGCTAAAGAAGCTGAGGGTAAAGGTGATGGACTGGCCAAGCATATCTCCAGACCTAAACCCTATTGATCATCTGTGAGGCAGCCTCAAATGGAAGGTGGAGGAGCGCAAGGTCTCTAACATCCACCAGCTCTATGATGTCATCATGGAGGAGTGGAAGATGTCTTCAGTGGCAACCTGCGAAGCTCTGGTATACTCCATGCACAAGAGGGTTAAGGCAGTGCTGGAAAATAACGGTGGCCACACAAAATATTGACACTTTTGGACATTTTCACTTATGGGTCTACTCCCTTTTGTTGCCAGTGGTTTAGACATTAATGGCCGTGTGTTAAGTTATTTTGAGGGGACAGAAAATTTACACTGCTATACAAGCTGTGCACTCACTACTTTACATTGTAGCAAAGTGTTATTTCTTCAGTGTTGTCACGTGAAAAGATATAATAAAATATTTACAAAAATGTGAGGGGTGTACTCACTTTTGTGAGATACTGTATATATATATATTGTATATGCTTGTTATTAACTGGTTCATGAGCTCTGGACAGGAAGTGATGCTACAGGAAGCAGGGGGAGGAGAAAACGGGGAACGGTTCGTCCCGAGTATAAGTTCGGCCCGAACTTTTGATGATCGGGACTTTGGCGAACATCTGAACAAACGGGTCATTTGACTGTTTGTTTCCCCCCCCCAATCGACCACAATGCACAATGCATTGTGGTGCTGAACAGTGCATTGCAAGCCCTGATTGGCTGAAGCAGTGAAAGCTTCAGCCCAATCAGGGCACAGAGCACTGTCAGAGTCATGATTGGACGTTGTCATCATGACTTTATCCAATCATGGCTCATTCCCGCCCCACAGTATAAAAGTATTCTTTCAATTGCAATTTCAATTCAAATGTCAGTGTAGAATATTAGTTTAGTGTCAGTCTAGGGATAGTGTGAGTGTAGTGAGGAGGACCATCATTCAGCATTGCATAGTGTGCAGCTAGAGTAGGGACAGTTAAGATAGTTTCACTGTAGTGTAGTGAGACCGTGTAATTCATACATACATTAGCGTAGAGTAGGGACAGCTCAGATCGATTCAGATAGTAGTGTAGTGAGACTGTGTCAGTAATCTTTACATTAGTTTATAGTGTAGTGACGGTTGAACACTGTCTATTTGATTGTGTTACTGCCAGTTTAACGCCATTTACTTCTGTGTGCATTACTGTCCGTTTAAAGCCATATAGTTTTGTGTGCGTTGCTGCCAGTTTAACGGCATATAGTTTTTTGTGCATTACTGCCAGTTTAACGCCATATAGTTCTGTGTGCTTTACTGCCAGTTTAACGTAATGCCTTTTACTTTTGTGTGGGCTACTGCCAGTTTAACGCCATACAGTTTTGTGTGCATTACTGCAAGTTTAACGTCATATAGTTCTGTGTGCGTTACTGCCAGTTTAACACCATAACGTTTTTTGTGTGTTACTACCAGTTTAACGCCATATAGTTTTGTATGCGGAACTAGCAGTTTACCGTCATATAGTTTTGTGTGCCTTACTGCCAGTTTAATGCCATATAGTTTTTTGCGTGTTACTGCCAGTTTAATGCCATATAGTTCTGTGTGTCTGTGTGTGTGTGTTACTGCCAGTTTAACGCCATTTACTTCTGTCTGCATTACTGCCAGTTTAACATCATATAGTTTTGTGTACGTTACTGCCAATTTAACACCATATAGTTCTGTGAGTGGCACTGCCAGTTTAACGCCATTTACTTCTGTGTGCGTTATTGCCAGTTTAATGCCATATCGTTTTTTGGTGTGTTACTGCCAGTTTAATGCCATATAGTTCTTTGTGCGTTACTGACAGTTTAACACCATATAGTTCTGTGCGTAACTGTACGTTTGGTGCATTATATTGCAGTATATTATAGTGTATCCATGGAGTGTGTCTGTGTAGTATGAGTACTCAAATTAAAGTGCACCAAACACCACTTTACATTGATTAAAGTGCATCTACTTACTGATTTCCACTTCTTCTTTACATTTGCTTATAAGCACCGCCCCCTCCCTCCCAATAATGTCTGGGAGGACAACAAGGAGAGGCAGACGTTCCCTTGGCACTGTAAGGGGGCAGCAACAAATGTGTGCACAGGCAAAGGTGGACGTGTTGGTTAGTCCTCAGGCAGGGAGTCACTGTCTCTGTTTAGTGATTTTGTCTGTGCTATCCAGTCACAGCATGCAGAGAAGGTGGTGGACTGGCTTACTAAACCTTCCTCATCTGCCTCATCCTCTGTCATGCAAGCAGAGACAAGTGTGCAGTCCCCTGCAGTTACCAGAGTTGATAAACCTGCCTCCTTGTCCACATCTATTCCTGCCATAGCCCCAACATCAGCCATGTAGGAGTCAGCTGAGTTATTTTACCACAGCGTCAGCCACTTGTGCCTTGATGATACCCAGCCATTACTGGATTCAGGTGTTGGTTCTGAGGTTGAGGATGACAGGAACATTAGCCTAGAAAGAGGGGAGAACACTGGTAGACAAATTGTCATGTTCCCCCAGCTGCATTGTATTCCCAAGTTGTCTCCAATGATAATGATGACGATGAAGCTGGAGGAAATGGAGATGATGATAATGATGAGGTCACTGATGCGATTTGGGTGCCAAATAGAGCAGAGGAGGAAACTGAAGGTGAGGCGGCACAACCCCAAGGAGGCCGACATCAAGAAAGAGTAGAGAGCAGCCACCATATTCCATCACATTCTGCAGCTGTTATCTCCCGGCCCACTCCCCAAAGCTCAGCTGCCTGTGCCTTTTTCAGTACATCTGCAGCAGATCGCACTGTTGCTATCTGCAAACTGTGTCTCAGGCACATCAAACATGGCAAAAACACCAGACCTTTGGGTCCCACATGCTTAACAAGGCATTTAACATCCAACCATTCAGCCCATTGGCAAGAGCACCTAAAAAACACACACAAGGGGCACAAATCTGTCCCTCCTCCTCCTCCTCCTTACCCACTTCAGTCTGCCCTTGCTGTACCGAGTCATTACCTCTTAGCAGCCTCCACTGACAGGGACAGGTCCTAGCAGCAAATCTGCCAGCAGCACACCACCAGCTGTAGACTGTAGCCGGCAAATTTCTCTGCCCCATCTTCTGCAGAGGAAAAAAAAGGGTATGTACTGGCATTGTTGTGCAAGACAGTCAGCCGTAAAAATCCACTTTACTGCTGAAACGTGGTTCAGCAAGCATAGGCAGGGACGATATATTTTGTTCACAGCACACTGGGTAATGCTGCTTGCAACTCGAAAGGATGCAGGACAGGGCTTGGTGCTGCAGCTTGTTGTGCCCCCATGTATCCATACAGCTGGTGGTGATGATGTCAGACCTGTGAGCTCTACCCCCTCCTCCTCCTCCTTTACCACCTCCATGCCTTCCTCTGCAGAATTGTCCTATGAACATCAGGTACCCCCTAAACGTTCAAAGGTATATTCCCAGAGTAAGACTAAAAGGTGCCATGCAGTGCTTCAGCTGGTGTGTTTAGGGGACAGGAACCACACCAGAGCAAAGATTCTTGCAGCTCTGCAGGGAAAGGCCCAGAGGTGGTTCACACCACACCAGCTGGAGACAGGAATGGTAGTGTGTGATAATGGCTCAAACCTCCTGTACTGCCTGGCATTTCCAAAATACGTACCCAGGGTTGCAAGATGTGCTAAAGCTGGCCAGAAGAGTCTGTAGCCATTTCAGGTCATACACAGCTAGTGCTCGGTTGGCTGAAATTCAGCGGGAAATCCACTTGCCCGTAAACCGCCTGATTTGTGACATGCCCACCAGGTGGAACTTGACGTTGTCAATGCTGCAGTGACTATACATGCAGCAAGGGGCCGTCAACAAGTACCTGTGTGAATATGGCACGACGACAGGCTCAGGCTGCCTCTGCTTTTTTTCCCTACACCAATAGCTGATCATTAAGGATGCATGCACTGTATTGTCACCATTTGAGGAGGCCACAAGGATAGTGAGCCAGGACAGTGGATGCATCAGTGACACAATCCCTGTTGTTCTCCTGCTGGAGCAGATTCTGCATGGCACTATGGACAGAGCAATGGAGGCAGAGCAGCAGGAGGAAGAGGAGGACTTTCCTTTCCTCTCAAGGCCCACTTTATCCAGACACCATAATTTCTATGTCACAGAACACACAGGAGGAGAGGGGGGAGGAGGATGAGGAGGAGGATTCTGGCACTTTCATAGGCTTTGAAGAAGAAGAAGACATGCATTATTCTGTAAGCAATGGCTTTCCAACCCCAGGACCTTTGGGAGTAGTACATGTCTGGGTGGGGAAAGTTCCAGATGCTGTCATCCTGAGTGACCCTGAGGAGTCTGCTTCTCAAGCCTCTGCAAATTTGAAGCGCATGGGCAACCTCATGCTTCAAAGCCTGCAAAAGGACCCAAGAATACATGGCATAAAGGAGAAGGATGATTACTGGTTGGTAACCCTCCTTGACCACCGTTATAAGGGAAAGGTCCCAGAACTCATTCCATCCCCACAGAGAGTGCCTAAGATAAAATCTCTTGAGGACACATTAAAGAGGATTTTATTGGACGTTTTTCCTGACTCCAATATTTTACAGTGTTGTGGAAAACGTAGTTTTGAGTCTTCTGTTGTTCAAGAGAGGAGTGTTGGACAAGGCGTCCGCATACGTGAGGCATTTTGGAATTTTTTTAGTCCTCATCACCCAGGGCTTCCACATCCCATCTACAGTGTTTGCATCACATGGTAGACGATTACTTCTGGGCCAAAATAGAGATGTAGAGCTTTCCATCTGATGATCCACCCAATTACTGGGTCATGAGAATAGACCAGTGGCCTGAACTTGTCCAGTATGCTATTGAGTTGTTGGGCTGCCTTGCATCCAGTGTGCTTTCAGAACAGGCATTCAGTGCTGCAGGAGGTTTCATTACTGATTATAGAACGCGTCTGTCCCCAAACTCCATGGACTGTTTGACTTTTATAAAAATGAATAAATCCTGGATTACCAGCTGTTAAGCCCCTGATGCCGTTGTCACTGATTAAGTCTTTTTGGGATGTGGAATCTCTGCAGGACTTTAAGGCTGCCTAGCTTTGAGGGTGTTGAATCATTTCATTTGGAAGAATGTTTTTGGTATAGGTTTCATGGGTACAATTAGCACTCAAAGACCAATTTTTAGCACCTGCTTGACAGGTGCATATCGTTGCAATTCATTACAGCAAGGTTAATTCTTGCTTTCATCAAGAGTACCTCGATATGGTTATGATGGGAAGGCACTACCGACACCCAAATACCAATTTTTCTTCACCTGTTTGACAGGTGCATACCATTGCAATTTTTACAGCAATGCCAATTCTTGCTTTCATCAGGAGAACCTCTATAGAGTTATGGTGGGAAGGTGCCACCAACACTCAAAGTCCAATTTTTACGCACCATTACTTCTATCCAAAGTCAAAGTGACACCAGAATGTATCTAAAAAATCTCTTTTTTCCCAGTGCACTGCATTGTGGCCTCATCATACACACTGGCTCCCCAGCTGTTTCTGAGTAAAATAAAGGCAGATTGCAGGGAAAATTTCATTTTTTTTGGCTTTATAAATGCAAATATTGCTGCAGCAGATTCTAGACATGGTACAGATCTGCCACTTTACAGGTAGACTAAGGGGACCCCCCATACACTATATTAGAAGGTATTTTTCATTTTTATGCTTTCACTTTAAAAATAAAAAAAATCACTGCTCATTTAAAAATGACGTTTTTCACAAACTTTTTTTTATTGATACGTGTCCCCCAGGGCAGGACCCAGACCCCTAAAACCATTGTATGCCCAATTACTTGCATATAAGCCTTCAAAATGGACACTTTTTATGTTTGATGTTTGTGTCTCATTGACTTTAATTGGGTTCGTTATTCGGGTCTGAACTTTCGTAGTGTTCAAAAGTTCTGGTGCGAACCGAATAGGGGTCTGTTCAGCCCATCTCTATTTAAGACACTCTTTATCTCTGTATTATATATATATATAGATTAGATAGAATAGATAGATAGATAGATAGATAGATAGATAGATAGATAGATAGATAGATAGATAGATAGATAGATAGATAGATAGATAGATAGATAGATTTATATGAAATAATAGATAATAAAAACAATTATTTCCTGTATCTATTCCTTTGGTATTGTCAATTATCAGTTTTAGAATTAAAATGCACTGTTATTTTCAATTAAATTCACAATTTTTAATGATTATCTCTGCCCATGTTATTTATATCACACTTTTTCAGTGTTGATAACATTAAGTCATTGTGATTAACAGGTTTGTGTTGATCTAAATTTACTCTGCACCTGGTGTGCTTTCATTAATTGATTAATTGTAACTTACTCCCCCTATTCCCTCTATAAATAACACACATTGATGTATGTGGCTTACTTGCCAGTTGCCTCAAATAATATTTCCAGGGCACAGTTGGATATTGTATAAATCATATTCCATAAAACTTGTATTTTGTTTGTCCAAAGTGTAACATTTTGGAGGGTACTAAAAGCCACCTGTGTAATAAAGTGACAAGAAGCTCTATAAAAAAAAATGTATCCACAGCCACATTCCATGAAAGTTAACCTAGGATTTCAAGTAATTTGCTTGAAATTAAAGTGACTGCTAATACTTCTGGCCAACTAATGTATTACCCAAGAAAATGCAGCCAGTTTTTTTTTTTTTTTTTTTTTGCTGTAATCTTAAGGAACTTATTTTGGATATGGGTAGTTTTCTTTGTTTATAACACCATAACTTAAGGCTTGTTTCTATTTTGAATTGTTTAAATGTCTGTCCTTTTTGGCCATCTGTTTCCCATTGTAAAGATTTAATTCCACTTCCTGCCCTGTAGACACAAAAGGAAGTGAGAAGAAATCTCTCCAAAGTAATATAAATCCCCTCTTGGACAGTTGGCACTGAAACAAGTGTCCACATTGAAAGCTGTCCTTTCTATTGCTTTTCAACTCAAAATCAGAGATAATGGTCACCAGGACAAATAGAGTAGGTGGATGTGCCTAGCAGGGACACAAACAGCAAAAAAAACCTCCCTAAGCTATACAAAACAAAAAGTACCAGCCGGTAATAACCTTTTGTTGCTGTCTTACTTTGACAATTACTCTGCCACAGAACACTTTACCCAAATTTATTTTATATAATTTCTAGACAGATACAGCCTTCTTTTGGTAGAATTTAGTGACCATTGTTTTTTTTTTTTTGTTTTTTTTTTAATACTGTATGAAGGAAAAAGTGCCAAACATTTAAAAAAGAAAACTTTTCCCCTTGCTTTCTGTTAAAATAAAAACGGTAGGACATTCCGAATACTCCCCCAAAATTACCCTTTTTTGAGAGTAGACACCTCAAGGTGATCTTGTTTATTGGCACAATTTTTGGGGAAATTAAGAAACATACTGGTATTGAGGAGGATAAAACATGGAGTTTGGTCATGGTGCATTAAATATAGGACATACAGGCCATACACAGAGGGAGGAGGAAATAAATGATTTAATACACAGGTCACATACAGTGGGAGGATGGAGGTGAAGGGGTTAATGTGCAAATGTGCAGGATAAGTAGGGTGAAGGGCCTGAACTTAATCTGCAGCAGCTGCTGTTGCTGCTGATCTGATATGTACAGTGCTCAGGAACTAGTGAATGAGCCATTCATTTATTAGTGCCAGTTTCTTCCCCTTCCTCTATTGCAGGGGTGCTAAACCTGTGGCTCTCCAGCTGCTGCAAAACTACAAGTCCCATTATGCCTCTGCCTCTGGGTGTCATGCTTGTGGCTGTCAGAGCCTTGCTATGCCTCATGGGACTTGTAGTTCCGCAACAGCTGGAGAGCCACAGGTTGAGAACCCCTGCTCTATTGTAAGAGGAAAGGGCAGGCTCACAAAGGTAACAACCAAGGAACGGTTACAAAAAGTAAAAACCATTTACGACATGGAAGAAACTATTGCAATGAAAAAAGAAACCAACTCACAAATTATGGAGACCCTGGTATCTCTTTGCAAAAAATTAATGGAGACCTAAACCTTAATAGTGAATAAATATAGTCTTGTAAAATATGAAACTAGTCCACATACTAAGTAGTACTATTACCAACCTTCTTATCTTAACTTTTAGATAAATCTAATAATATTCTGACTCTACTTCAGACACAATCAACTGGAAATTCATATCAGACATACTTAACACAAACAAGATATGCCATATGCTATTGGATATCTGAGAGAAACTACCCCAACATGTGTAACACAACAATGTACACCTGTTTCACTTACTATATTACGTCTATAATTATAATGTAAGGCCCTGTATTCATATATGACAATTTTCTAACATTATATGTACTAATGTATATGTCATTAACATTTTAAAAAAAAATTATGGTTGTTATTTTTCATTTTTTATGTTGATTCATACCATACCATACCCTGCATGTTTTTATTCTATTCTTCAATAAACATTTACTGGGAATTAGGCAGGAGCCAATTAACCACTTAAGCCCCGGACCAATTTGCAGTCAAAGGACCAGGCCCCTTTTTGCGATTCTGCACTGCGTCGCTTTAACTGACAATTACGCGGTCGTGCGACGTGGCTCCCAAACAAAATTAGCCTCCTTTTTTTCCCACAAATAGAGCTTTATTTTGGTGGTATTTCATCACCTCTGCGGTTTTTATTTTTTGCGCTATAAACAAATATAGAGTGACAATTTTGAAAAAAAAAATATATTTTTTACTTTTTGCTATAATAAATATCCCCCAAAAATATATAAAAAAACTTATTTTTTCCTCAGTTTAGGCCGATGCATATTCTTCTACATATTTTTGGTAAAAAAAACGCAATTAGCGATTATTGATTGGTTTTCGCAAAAGTTACAGCATTTACAAAATAGGTGATAGTTTTATAGTATTTTTATTCATTTTTTTTTTTTACTAGTAATGGTGGCAATCAGTGATTTTTATTGTGACTGCTACATTATGGCAGACACATCAGACATTTTTGACACATTTTTGGGACCATTGTCATTTATACGGCACTGATCAGTGCATAATGCACTGATTCCTGTGTAAATGACACTGGCAGTGAAGGAGTTAACCACTAGGGGGTGAGGAGGGGTTATGTGTGATGTTATGTGTTTTTTTTTAATTGTAGGGGGCGTGGCCTGGCATGTGACGTCACTGATTGTCTTTCCCTATAACAAGGAACAGACGATCGGTGACAGCCACAGTAGGAAGCACGGGGAGAGGTTTGTTTACACAGACCTCTCCTCGTTCTTCAGCTCTGTGACCCGATCGCGGGACACCAGTGGCGATCACGGAGCTCAGGACCAGGTCGGAAGCGCGCCGCCGGCGGGGCACATAAAGAGCAACGTACCGGTACGTGCTTGTGCCCAGCCGTGATATTCTGCCGAAGTATATGTGCAGGAGGTGGTCCTTAAGCAGTTAAACTAACAGCATTTTTTCAGAGTGTTGGAGGAAACTGAAAAGGGAACCCACGCAGGCATGGGGAGAACATGCAAACTCCAGGCAGATAGTGCCATAGCTGGGATTCAAATCGATAACTCTAGTCCTGCCAGGCGGAAGTGCTAACCACTTGATATGGATCAGGCCATGTGAGCTGTAATTCTTATTCATGCTACTTAAAATTATCATGGATGCTATCATTCTTAGAGGCAGGTGCCCCCCCCCCCCTTTCCCCTTGGCCAGACTCTGAACAAAGTTTAGTAGAAAGCACAAATGTTCCAGATATTTCACTGAAAAACATTTGTTATATACAGTGCATAGCATGAAAAACATATTTATAGCATACATTCATTGTATTCAGCTGAGCAGTGCAATAAACATTGTAGTTGATTGAAAATTACATTTTTAATGGAAAAAATATATATATATTGCATGGCTATAAAAATACAGCATATTGTGTGAATAATCTAGTGACCTGTTAAAATCAAGCAAAAAATAATAATTTTAATCAAACGTCACTATTCTAACCACAGTAATTTATAGAGATGAGTGTAGCTTATAATGCACAAATACAGTCATGAGTGTAGCTTATAATGCACAAATACAGTCATTTTAAAATCATCTACAGGAAAATTACAACCAAATTCTATATTACAACTTGGTTCTTAGGACAGGTGGTCTGCTACTCTTTTGATACTGAATTCCTCTTTTGATTACTGCATTCAGAAATTGTCAGGCCCCTAAGGCCGCTGTGATGGTTTGCTGAAATGATGAATTACACAAAATGCTGACTTTTAAACTCATATTTAATTGTTTAATGTCATGGTTCTTGGTAGAGCATTGTTGCTTGAAAAATAAATTGAGTAATTCAATTAAACAGCTACTGAAGATACATCATATCAGATGTAGAAAGGCAGTAACCCCAGCTTGAACTTGACATCTAAGATCGCTTCACTTATTTGACAAATGGATTCCTGAAAATAATTGAAACACATGACTGCCGGCATAGGTCACTAATACTTTCCTTGCCATTCTGCCTTTTAGTAGGACCTATTTTTCCATGCACTGTGTTTTTCAGGTCAAAGATTGCTTCTAGCTGGTAAATCATGTACTGTAAGCATTATTACTTAACTGGGACTAAATGCAAAGAAAATGGACCTTTCTAAAATACAAAAATAGCTTGCAGGAACAAAAACTGGAGTACACTTTTCTCTATTAAATTTAAGCTGGAACAACAGGCACGTATATTTTTCTGCTTATATGGATATATCCAAGAATAAATATTTACAAAAGAGTCATTTGAAAGTGTAAAAAGAATGATCAATATAAAAGGAAAAATATTAATAAACACTTTTTTCAAATTAGGAATACTTTTATTATGTGTATTCATTCCTGGCCTAAAGTATTAGACTCCAGTGGTGTCATTTAGAGGAAATACAGAAAAAGTTTTTACCCTACTTCAGATGTCTTTATGGGCATTTTGTGTTTTGATAGACATTTCTACTGTTATACTTTTTCTTGCATGGCTGAAGCTAGGCTCCAGGGGCATAGCTTAGTGGCAGAAGTCAGTAAGCCAGGATCCTAGTCCTGCTTTTGGCCACATAATATAGAGGAATCTTTCTGAATAAAAGAAAAAAAAATATTATAAATTGTATTTTATATAAATCTGACTTACACCAGAATGTGTATGCAAAATATAGAATACAAAAGAGTTGTTTTACTTAAGGCCAATAGACAGTTCACTTTGTAAGGGAAGTTGCACTTTGCAAGGGGGGTTTCTCCAGAGCCAAGGAAAAAAACAAAAACAGCCTTTTTGCTTGCACGTGATTTGATGATGAAATCTAGCAGAGCCTCACCTCATCCAATAAGCTCTGTAGAAAATTCCATTGTAAAGTACAATTTATCTTGCAAAGTCAGCAGTCTGTCTTCAGTAAAACCAACCCCACTGTGCCCTTAATAGTACTTAAAAGGCATAATGTTCAAAGTGAAATTAAATATGTTCTCATTAAAAGAAAGCTACTAAACATTCACAAATATAATACATACACTTTCAGAAACTCAACAAAATGCAAGATACCTAAGGTAGTGATCCCTTATGTTATCTAATGAAGCACTTCCTACCATGTAATATTAGAGCCTAGAGCAATTTATTTTAACTCGCCAGCTTATGAGATTGATCATTGTATTGCAACCACTTGAAATGTTATTAAAGAGGTTCTAAACACTGAAAAAAAAAAGAAGAAAATCCTTGTAAGGCATAAAGGCATAATGAGCTAGTATGCATTACATACTATCTCATTATCAAATACTTACCTTAGAATGAAGCTGTTCCAGTGGTGTCACTGAGACGGCTGAGATTTTCCCCAGAGTTTCTTCCGGGTAGGCAGACTCTATCACGCGTACATGGCGTGGGGCTTGGAAGGAACGGCACCTGTGTCCGTGATGTCACTGACTGCATTTAATATAAATTTCTCCAAAACGGTACACGTTTAGGAGATATTTTCACTACCTATAGGTAAGCCTTATTATAGAATTACCTATAGGTAAATGTCAGCAGTGGAAGTTTACTTCCTCTTTAACTTATGATTGTAAAACAATTACACACAGAGCTAAGACCATTTAAACAAGGTAGATCAGAAACTTTGTACACAGTTTGGTGATTATTAAAAGTGTTCTCATTACTAAACTTTCCATCATTTTTCCTCTATTTTTTTCTGTAGCATCCTGCTAACACATTCTTTCCAGTGCTGAAGTCAACCCCAACTGATCCACCTAGCCATGCCCATCTAGCTGCCAGGACCAACAACAAGCAAGGGAAAGGTTTGAAGCCCCTTCTGAACTGTTCTTTCTACAAGACTCTACATCTTAATGATCATAAGAAAATACACACAATCATTCTAACAACGTCATACATTTAAAACGTTTGAAGCAAGCATATTTTTTTTTTTATGCAATAAGCGTTAGCACAATTTCTGAACACCCAGCACGCAGTGAATGCAGTAATACATTTGCATGCAAGGGTTACTTCCCTGCCCTACCAGCTGAATTTGTAACCATTAGTTCTTGAGATTTCTTTGCTGCTGCCTGATTACAGTTAATAGAAACTATCCCTGAGAAGGATGGGGTTCAAAGACAAGATACTAGAAATACACAAAAGATAATTTGAGCTATAATTGTCTTTCAGTTATCAATGCTCAATTATTGAATCTGGAAACTCTAATGGAAAGACAAAAAAAGTAAGTGATAATTAGACAATATTGTAGCAGAGATGAGTAAATCATTCTTTTAAGCTCAAATTCAAGCAGATTGTATTATATTTAAGGAACTTTGCATATTCAAGATTTTTTATTTATTTTTAATCTGGGGTGTTTTATGCCACGTACACACGATCTGAATATCCGGCGGACTTAGTAGCTGAGGTCCACCAGACTTTCAAGCAAACGGACTTGGCCACACACGGTCACTCCAAAAGTCCAGCGGATTTGAATGTGATGACGCAGAATAAGGAAGTTCATAGCCAGTAGCCAATAGCTGCCCTAGCGTTGGTTGTAGTCCACAGGATTAGCACACAGATGAACGGATTGTCCGCTAAAAGCCGAGTCCGGTGGACAATTTTGAAGCAAGTCTTAAAGTCCGCTGGACTTTTGGGAAGAAAAGGTCCGCTGGAGCCCACACATGATCGAATTGTACGGCGGACTCTGGTCCGCTGGATAGTCTGGTCGTGTGTACGCGGCATTAAAGTGGTTGTAAATCTCAAAGTTTTTACCATCAGTCATTCTATGCATGAATGTAAAAAAAACGTTCTGTGTGTTTTGTGTGCAGTGACGCCTCCAGCCACCCCCTCCCTAAAACTTACCTGATCCCCATCTCAATATAGAAATGTGCACGAGAGCCTCAGCTCTCCCAGTGAGCCAATGAGGAGATAGTGGGGGCAGGGCCAATCAGCTTGCTATGGGGGCACTAGGCAGGAGAATGGGCCTGCTCCGGTGGGGACCCCAGTAGAGGATGATCGGGGCTGATCTGTGCAAAACCATTGCACAGAATAGGTAAGTATAACATGTTTCTTATTTTTTCAATAAAAAAAAACAAACTTTTAATGTTACTTTAACCAGTTCAGCCCCGGAAGGATTTACCCCCTTCCTGACCAGAGCACTTTTTGCGATTCGCCACTGCGTCGTTTTAACTGATAATTCCACAGTTGTGCAAGATGGCTCCTAAACAAAATTGGTGACCTTTTTTTCCCACAAATAGAGCGTTCTTTTGGTGGTATTTGATCACCCCTGCGGTTTTTATTTTTGCGCTATAAAGAATAAATAGCGACAATTTTGAAAAAAAAAAATTTCTATAATAAATATCCCCCAAAAATATATAAAAATTTTTTTTTTTTCCCTCAGTTTAGGCCAATACGTATTCTTTTACATATTTTTGGTAAAAAAAAATCTCAATAAGCGTGTATTGATTGGTTTGCGCAAAAATTATAGCGTCTACAAATAGTTTTATGACATTTTTATTAATCATTTTTTTTACTAGTAATGGGGGCGATCAGCAATTTTTATAATGACTGCGACATTATGGCGGACACATCGGACAATTTTGACACATTTTTGGGACCATTTGCACTAATTCAGTGATCAATGCTTTAAAATTGCATTGATTACTGTAAAAATGTCACTGACAGTAAAGGGGTTAACCACTAGGGGGCGGGGAGGGGTTAAGTGTGTCCTAGGGGAGTGTTTCTAACTGTCTGGGGGATGGGCTCGTGTTACGTGGACACTGATCGCTGATCCCAATGACAGGGAGCAGACAATCAGTGTCCTGACATTAGGCAGAACGGGAGATGCTATTTACATCGGCATCTCCCCGTTCTTGAGCTCCGTGACACGATCTTGGGTATCCACGTGGCTATCAAGTCCGCGGATCCTGCGGGCACGGTCACGGAGCTCGCGGCAGGCACGCAGGAATTCTTTTAAGAAGCACCTTTTGGAAAGGGAGGACAACTGGTTCACAAGATAAATAAAGGTAGATATTTATGTCAAACTAGAACAACCTTCTCCAAAAAAGGAACCCATTAGCCACCCACACACAGTATAATACAGTTTTACATCTTTACCACAGCTATTTGACAACAATTAATACCTATGAATGGGTATCTCAGACAATACCTGTATCGTGAAGGCATGGTTGTTAGATTATGTTAGTTATTTTCAACAACGTCAAAACCTCCAGTCATGTATGAAATAATTAACATATGCCTGGACACATTGCATGGCACCATAGTGAATAATTTGTATAAATGGCGAATTAAGAAAGCCACTAAAAAATCCACTTGAATATGACTAATACTAGATACAGTACTGCTGTATATTGTGATTGCATTTTAAACAGAAGCCAGTAAGTGATTGAGAAAGATAAGAAAGAATCAAGTTTCCTATTTTATGTTCAGCAACAACAGGCACAACTCAGGAAGAGAGTTGAGGTATCAAATTCTTCTTGAACTAGAGAGCTAGTATGCCATGCTTGTTGCTGAACGTAAAACAGGAAACGTGATCATTTCTTATCTTTCTACAGGGGCTTATGATAAAATGTTGCATGCTGGGTCAGAGACATTGCTGGATTTCTCATGTTGCCTGTCGAGCTCTTTGTGTTAGCAATACTGAAGGAACTTTAATGAGTATCTACAGCCAGAGAGTAGATATAGTAACTGCTGCCTCTGTTGTCATTGTCAGGTAATGAAGTTGGAGACTGGAAAGATAAAGATGTGAAACCTGTCCTCCTCATGCAAGGGTTAGTTGGGAAATCTACTCATTTCCCAATACAGAAGATTGTTGTTTATGTTAGGACTGTGTGGCAATCAGGGCCAGATTAACAGCATCATGGGCCTGGTGCTGAGGATTTTGGTGGGCCTTTTTTACGGAAACAAAATGAAAATGCAAAAATGTTTTGCTAAAACAAATTAAATATACTTTCACCAGTAATATCGGCCGTGCAGCCTTTGAGCAGCAGGAACACCCCCAATACCACCTGCTATGCGGTCTCTCAACAGCAGCAACATAGGAGACCACATTTCCAAACTGCCATTCAGGGAGATCCCCCCCTTCCCAAAAAAAAAAAAGAGGGGGGATGTAGTCTCGGGTTGATGGGGAAATAGGTGGCGGGGGGTGATTTTTCAGGCAAATGGCACTTAGCACTTAAAATCATCCTGACGCTATGCTTGATATGGCATCGGGATGATCAAATTCCATTATTTCTATTACTACATTGTAATATATAGTGAAATAGTTCAACTCACCATGATGCATTATCAGTGGGAACCTGAGCTTGTCACTTCCCACCAGATGCAGTGTGTCGCTTGCCACCATTGCCTGCTGCCAGATGCCACCCGCAGCCTGCCACCAGATACAGTGTGCCACTTGCCACCAGATACAATGTGCCACTTGCCATCAGCATGCCACCAGATACAGTGTGCCACTTGCCACCAGCAGCCTGTCACCAGATACAGTGTGCCACTGGCAGCCTGCCACCAGATACAGTGTGCCACTTGCCACCAGATACAGTGTGCCACCAGATACAGTGCCACTAGCAGCCTGCCACCAGATACAGTGTGCCACTTGCCACCAGATACAGTGTGCCACTTGCCACCAGCAACCTGACACCAGATACGGTGTGCCACTTGTCACAAGCAGCATGCCAGATAGTGTGCCACTTGCTACCAGCAGCATGCCACCAGATTAAAGCGGGATTCCACCCTAAAGTGGAACCTCCGCTGATCGGAACCCTCCCCCCATCCGGTGTCACAATTGACACCTTTCAGGGGGGAGGGGGGTATTTTCACCCACTTCCGGGCATAGACTCCCACGGGAGTCTACGCCATTTCCTGCCCTGCCGCGCTGTCTGCTGGGACACACACGGGTCCCAGTGACAGCGCGGAGATTTCCTATTGCGCGGCGCAGCTCGCGCAGTAGGGAACCGGGAAGTGAAGCCGATTCGCTTTACTTCCTGATTCCCTCACCTAGAATGGTGGCGGCAGCAGCCGAGGCACGAGCGGTCGATCGGCCTCGGCATCGCTGGAACCCGGGACAGGTGAGTGTCCATTTATTAAAAGTCAGCAGCTGTAGTATTTATAGCTGCTGGCTTTTAATATTTTTTTTTGGGCGGAATCCCTCTTTAAGTGTGCCACTTGCCACCAGCAGTCTGCCACCAGATACAGTGTACCACTTGTCACAAGCAGCCTGCCACCAGATAGTGTGCCACTTGCCACCAGCAGCATGCCACTTGCCACCAGCAACCTGCCACCAGATACGGTGTGCCACTTGTCACAAGCAGCATGCCAGATAGTGTGCCACTTGCTACCAGCAGCATGCCACCAGATACAGTGTGCCACTTGCCAACAGCAGCCTGCCACCAGTTACAGTGTGCCACTTGCCACAAGCAGCCTGCCACCAGTTACAGTGTGCCACTTGTCACAAGCAGCATGCCAGATAGTGTGCCACTTGCTACCAGCAGCATGCCACCAGATACAGTGTGCCACTTGCCAACAGCAGCCTGCCACCAGTTACAGTGTGCCACTTGCCACAAGCAGCCTGCCACCAGTTACAGTGTGCCACTTGCCACAAGCAGCCTGCCAGATATAGTGTGCCACTTGCCACAAGCAGCATGCCAGATACAGTGTGCCACTTGCCACCAGCAGCATGCCAGATACAGTGTGACACTTGCCACCAGCAGCATGTCACCAGATACAGTGTGCCACTTGCCACAAGCAGCCTTCCACCAGATACAGTGTGCCACTTGCCACAAGCCGCCTTCCACCAGATACAGTGTGCCACTTGCCACAAGCCGCCTGCCACCAGATACAGTGTGCCACTTGCCACAAGCAGCCTGCCACCAGATACAGTGTGCTACTTGCCACAAGCAGCCTGCCACCAGATACAGTGTGCTACTTGCCATCAGCAGCCTGCCACCAGCAGCAGTGTACCACCAGATACAGTGTGCCACTTGCCACAAGCAGCATGCCAGATACAGTGTACCACTTGACACAAGCAACATGCCACCAGATACAGTGTGCCATTTGCCACAAGCAGCCTGCCATCAGATACAGTGTGCCACTTGCCACCAGCAGCATGCCAGATACAATGTGCCACTTGCCACCAGCAGTGTGCCACCAGATACAGTGTGCCACTTGCCACCAGCAGTGTGCCATCAGCAGCCTTCCACCAGATAGTGTGCTACTTGCCACCAGCAGCAGTGTGCAACCAGCAGCCTTCCACAAGATAGTGTGCTACTTGCCATCAGCAGCCTGCCACCAGATACAGTGTGCCACTTGCCACCAGCATGCAACCAGATACAGTGTGCCACTCGCCACCCACAGCCTGTCACCAGATACAGTGTGCCACTTACCACCAGCAGCCTGCCACTGCCTCCAAGACTCTCCCCAATTGGTTAGAAGAGACAGGGCCTGCATAGTCAATCAAATCCCTGGAGCCCCCACCCCTCCTGAGCTGGGATGGTATGGCTGTATGCCAGGAGTTTTGTTTAGACCAAGTTGTACAGGGTTGTGTGTGCAAGCTTTTGGGCTCACACTGGTGTGCTGCAGTTGGCTGCACTGCTCATGTATCTGCAGTTTTAGCTGCAGTCCTATTGATTTATATCAGGTTGCAGGTTTTTGCTGCATTTTCTGACAGTGTGCCAAAGATGCAGCATGCAGGAATTTTGGTGCGCTTTCAGAAAATGCAGAAAAAACAAACAACCTAATAGAAATCTATAGGACTGGGGGTAAAACGCAGGAAAACTGTGGATACACCAGCAATGGGCCAAAACACAGCAAATCAGTGTGAACCACCTAAAAGCACAAGGGACCACCAAGCACTGCCACAGGCTGATGACACAATTCTAAACACTTTGGCTGCAGTTATAACAGCTACTGCTGGAGAAAAAAGTTAAAAACGAGGGAAAGGGATATAAGAAACCAGTCACTGAGCTCACATGTGGACGGTCCCTGGAGGCTCATCACTCAGAGATATCCTGTTCACCTTCTATCTGCCGGTGTTTCCCACCCACACGGCTCCTTCACTGCACAGACTTCACAGAGGGGGAGGGGAAAGGCAGAGCCAACTCAGCCTCTCCCATTTGTGTAGGGGGGGAACTGTGCACTGTGACATTGTAATAACCACAGTGAGCAAACACAGATGCAGCCAGACACCCCTACATTTACACACACTTCTCCTGTCCCATAGAAGTTTATGGACAGGAAAAAAAAAAATCGGGCTTATGCTGCTGGCTGGGTGGGCCTATTTTAAGGCAGGGGCTTGGTGCTGCAGCTCCATCAGCCCCTATGTTAATCCGGCCCTGGTGGCAATCATTCATGTCTATGGCAAACTGCATCTTTTTGCAACATAGTTATGTCTACAGATTTCTGCAAATTGCACAACAGGAAAGTAATAAACATTGTAAAAAAGCATGCTGGGGTGATGGTATCTCCCAAATACCGTGTACTTTTTTTTAGCAATTTCATCCTATTTCAACCAACTTCTGAAAACAAAAACAGTCAAATGGATTACGTCAATCAGTCACCACCTCCTGCAATATCAAATTCTTCCTCTGAGATGGGTACATTTCATTTTTGGGCTGTTTCGGGAGAAATTGATGTAGAACCATACTTTGAAAGAAATTCTTGCATGTTTAGTTTTCTTTTATCTGTGGTGTGGGAACTTTTGGTATTGGGGGATATGTTATATAGGGTCTTGTAGTCGTTTTAAAATTGGCATGCTATATCTTCATTTGAGGAGTGTAGTGTCCCTTGTAGTCTTTTATATGGTGTATGTTAATACTACAATTCTTTTGTGAACTGCCTTGGCGAGGAGTCTGCCACTTTTGTTTCCTTGCTCGTAGAAGATTTTATGTCTTAGTATAAACTGTCGTTTAGTCTTCATGTTTAGTTTCTCTAAGAGTAGGAGTCTTGCGTGGGTCAGGTCTTGTAATGTTGCAGCTGCTAAATTTTGTTTGTGTGCTGACTCTAGTGTGCGTATATAGGCCATGAGTGAAGATATTTCGGCTTGGTGTTCTTTTTTGAACTCTCCGCTGATGACACATTTGTGTGCCTCCCACTGGGTTAATTTGGATGTATCTGTTGTGTTATTAAGGGAGAATTAATCATTTAGGCAAATTTCACATTTTTTTGACGTTGCTGGGTCTTTTAGTAGGGCTGTGTTAAGTCTCCAGATTTTTGTTTTAGAGGAGGTCTCTGGGAAGGTTAGAAGGATGGTTATTGGGTGATGGTCTGAGATTGTCATGGGTTCTATTGATGTTTTAGTCAATAATGGGATGTCGGGTTGGGAGATGAAAAAATAGTCAATTCTGCAGTATTTCTAGTGTAGGGGGAGTAGTATGTGTAGTCTTTGCCTTGTGGATTCAGCGTTCTCCAGGAGTCGTGTAGGAGTAGGCTTTGGAGTTGAAGTTTGATCTGTTTGAGTGCTCTGTAGGGCAAGGCAGAAGTACCTGATGATGTGTCGAGGGGTGGGTTGAGAGGGACATTGAAGTCTCCTCCAAGGACTAGGATACCAGAAGGTGGATAAGAGGTCACATATTTTGCGAATGAAGGAAACTTGTTTTGTGTTAGGTGCATAGATGTTGGCTAGTGTGATAGGGTTGGAATTAATTTTCCCTTTTATGAATATGTATCTTCCTTCCAGATCACATAGAGAGTCTGTCACTTCGAAAGGTGTGTTTTTAGATATCAGGATAGTAACTGCCTTCATCTTGGAGTCTTTATTTGTAGAGTGAAACGCGTGTGTGTAGTTTCTATCTGTTATTTTGGGGATCTTCCCTGTCATGAAGTGAGTCTCCTGAATACAGATCATATTTACTCTAAGTTTGTGGCATTCCCTGAGGAGCAGGGATCTTTTTTAACTCTTTGGCGTTTATAGATACCATTTTCAGTGAGAGAGAAGTGGAGTCATTTTCTGTTGCAGGCATAAATTGTTGGGTACAGTTGGAGCGTTTATGGAGAATTTCTAATTCCTCACTTAAAATGTGCTATTTCCCTTGTTACAGCCTAATGATTATTTTTTTTATTTTTTTTTTACGTTTGGGGGGAGAGGAGATGTAGGGTAGTCAGAGGGAGACAGGGATTGGTCAATGTAGTGGGAGTGTTATGGCTGTGCAAATGTTCTAACTCGTGTTTGGGGGGGGGGGGAATAGGTAGTCCAGTGGAGGAAGTAAACCCAGTAGTCTTCCAATATGGTTAGTTTTATCCGGGAGGGTCAGAGAAGAATTGAGTATTCTCTCTGTGTGGGTTCGGGGTTGGGCTGTGTGTAGTGTCTTTGTAAAGAGGTGTGTGTCCTACACCATCTTGGAGCCTTGTTCATGGAAAGAGTAATGAGGGATATCTTGAATGAGTAAATCTATTTTGTTTTGTGGATGTGGATGTGTTTTGTTTTATCTGGTGGGGAAAGTTACTTTTGAATTTAGTTTTCAGTGTTCAATGCCTGTGAGGCTACCCAGGTGAGTAACCGTTTGTGCTTGCATTTTCTGTTTCCATCTTGTTATTGGAGGTGGACTATTGCTAGAGTGTGTACTCGTAAGGTTTGGGGTGGGTGTAAGGTTGGTGCTTCCATTTTAGCGCTTAATAAGAAGAGTATGACGTCATGTCCTTCTGGATATGAATTTGGGTGGGGTAATTTTGATTTTATGAGGAGAGTGCCATTGTGGGTGAGATTTATGCAAGTTTCAATCTTTCGATAGGTTTATCCCCAATAAAGGTTTTGTTGATAAAAAAATTGGTGTATTGGATCCATAACTTCGTATTTCCGTATTACGGCTTGAAATTTTTAGGCGAGTCCAATAATGTGGAGACTTAATCTTTTCTCTTAGTTTTATTTTAATCCTGTTTTATGGCCACCCTCTGTTATCCATGGTGGAACATAAATTATGCGTTAATCTTTGGATCTAATATTTTTAGTCTGTGCAGTTGACTGTTGCACAAAGGTTATTGACTTACAGCGTCATTTTAACTGTATGTACCGTTTATGATGGAATGAGCTTACTATTGGAAATTTGTATCTTATTTCTTTTCTAGTTTACCAGTGAGTCTAACTTCGCTCGTAAAGCTGGATTATCTCATTAATTAGGGGAGCAACATGAGTGAGGTTTAATATATGCTAGCCTCTAGTATAACCTTATATCTTGAGTTGATTGTTTTCCTTTTTTTTTTCTCCTTATATCTCTTTTTCTTATCCTATATCCTCCTCTCCTCCTTATTCTTTTTCTCTTTTGTTTGTTTATGGTTATAACATGTTTATATTGCATTGTGTCACTATGGTGCGTAGTTTATAATAACTGTTGTACCGTATTTAAGTCTTACTGTATTTTTCTATTGAGGAGGTACTGACTACTTACACAATGTTAGATTCTATTACAAAAAAAAAAAATATGAAAATGAATGAAATCAATAAGTGATAGCGACATTCAGAATACAATATATAAGTAGGAGGAGTAGAGAACATTTGTTGTTCTAATAACTGTATGTATATAAACTTTGTTCTTAAACAAACGATAGAGCGCAAGTAATGCTCTAGGTCTCGTGAGCTAGTCATATGTATGATTCTAGTATCACAACTATACCATCCAGCAATAAGAAATATTGAAAGTAAACTGTATACTTGCTGCGAATGTAGTATATTCGTCACCTGTTGGTAATGGCGGTATAAGTCCCATCTTGTTGATCCCGTTTGGTTGGGATGGTCATCTTGTGCAATAAGTCTAACGTAGACTCTGTGAACTTTTACCTGGAAAAAGAACATAAAATTAACAGCTATATAACCGTCTAAAGTTGGTTAACACGTGAAACCAAGTTGTGCTCTAGAGATTCTTTAACAGAGAGTTAAGTTTCCTGCTGAGGGTTAACAGCTTTGTCTTAGAGCCGAGCTGGAAGGCAATGATATTCATTTGGATTGAAGATCAGGTATCCATGCGATCTCTTCTCCTGGGGGGGAGGGAGTCCTGGGCTCCGGGGGTCATCACCTCTGCAATTTGGGGTAGTGTTTGAGGATGACGAGTTGTTTCTGTTTCTCCTCTCTCTGTGCCGCTCTGCTCTTGAGGTACTGTTGTTGACGACTTCTATCCACACTTCTGTGATGGAGAAGGAGCTGTACCATTCTGGGACTGCTGTTAGTGGAAGATTCAGCGTGTCGCAGAAGGACCGCAGATCGTCAGGTGTTCTCCGATTTTCTGTGTGTCCTCTCCAGGTGGTGGATAGGCAGAAGGAGAATTTCCACCTATATGAATGAATGAAATACTTGTATAGCGCACAATGCGAACTGAATCGCCTCTAGGTATTCCTCTTGTGCGCAGCGCATCTAGGAGCAGTCGGAGAGCTCTTCTGTGCTAGAGTTATGGTGGAGAGATCCTGAAAAAGTTTCACTTCAGTTCCATTTAGTGGAACTCGGTTGCATTCCAGGAGGTCATTAAATATACCTGTGACTGTTTGTTCGATGTGCTGCTGTTCCACTGACTCTGGGATTCCTCTTATGCGGATGTTATGTCGTTGCCCCCTATTATCGAGGTCCTCCAGGTGTCTGTGTATCTCTAGTATGTGTGATAAGTTGTTGTCAGAGGAGCGCTGTACTTGCCTTATTGCGCCTCCCTGGCAAGATACCGCATGCTCCACCGTCCCCATCTGCGGCATTATGGATTGGACTTCTACTTTGAGGTCGGTAATGGCTGCTGCCAGAGTTGATTTGATGTGCACCGCTACCGTCTGTAAGTCTGTGAGGCTTAAGGAGTGAGCAACTGTATTAGAAAAGCCTCCTTACGCTCCCTGTGTTGTGGTGTGCTGACTGATGGGGTCTGCTTGCTCTGTGACTGAGGCCGCGTGTCCTTCTCCCTCCGCCATTTGGAACATTGCCGGTATATTTCGCGTAGACTGCGAGATGTGTTCCTTGTTGTTTTTGGTTGATGCCGCCATTTTTCGTTGCCCCCAGTTCTGTGTGAGGGTATAAAGCTTGTATGTCCCCTATAGGGTTGTATGTGTGTTCTGTGATGCAGGAGAGACCCCTCTAGGTGGCCATCTCTGAGCGGAGACAAACCATGCCCCTGTAATATTGTTAAAATATACGATGGGAGATTGCTAGCACTCCCACAATTGTGGATTGGTGACTGAGAGGCATGATCAGTTACATAAACCCAAAAATTATGATGTAATAGGATGTAATAGAGTATACATTTTTTGGGGAGATGTGGTGCCATTAATTTCCCCTTGAACCACAAAGTTTGTTTTTTCATTTGGTAAGAAAAGGTAATGCCTGCTTACAATTGTAGGCAGAGTGGTGGTTGGAATTTATTTCCTGAGCATATCTTAAAGTGGTTCTAAAGTCAGAAGGTTTTTTTTTTTTTTTGTAAATTGTTTTTATTGAAGAAGGTTTTTGCATTACAATCCAAACATCTCCAAACTTATTATACATTTCCAATAGTAAAAACTGACATGAATAACCAACAAATATGGATGCAACCATCCGCTACATATATAGAGGTCATACGTTAGCAAGCACATCAAAATACATATGAGATATTGTTCCCAATAGACCCTCATCGCTTCATCTGCTGAAGGATGTCAACAATGAGCTGGAGGCAGAATGGACGATAGAGTCTTTTCCAGTGCTACTCGGGTGATCAAGGTGGGAATATCAACAAGGCAAGGAGTAGGGAGAAAGGAAGAAAAAGGGGGAAATACGAAAAAAAGGAAAAACAGAACATAATCTAAATGAAATCATAACAAGTAACAAATAACTTTCAGAATTGGTCTGTCCTATGTCCAAAATAAATGGATATGGCCTGGTGCAGTCCATAATCTCTACCAGAAATGAATAGAATAGGAAACCTAAAGTTTAGGTACCTGGAATTCTATTGTGCCAGATTTCCAATACTTGCAAATTTTTATCAAACTTTATTTTTGTGCAAAGCCTACTAGCTAGGATTGATTCATACGTGTAATGTAAATGGGTAGTTTTTAAGACCTCTGAAGCGTTGGGTGCTTCATTACTTTTCCAGAATCTAGCTATCAGTGTTCTAGCAACTAGAAGGATGTGAGATACCACAACTCTAAAGCTGGGTGGATATTTTTCAATGTCTAAATTAAGAACTGACATCCCCAGATTGGGAGTGGTGAGGATTTCGGTGATACTGGAGATAGCACGGAATATGGCAGAAGCTCGTCAGATGTTTACACGACCAAAACATATGGAGAAGATTGCCTACCTCCCCACAATTTCTCCAGCATAGGGGGAGGAGTCAGAGAGGCCAAACCTCAAAATATTGCATGGCGTAAGATAACATCTTAATGCGATTTTTTGAGCTATTTCCCAATGTCCAACACATTTTGAGGCCTTATAATTAGCTTTGAATGTGTGGCACCATTGAGTTTTTGAGATGGTCCTCTTCAAGTCCTCCTCCCAACACAGGTATGGGCGAGACTTAGTAAAGCTGAGTTTTTGCTGAAAGAAATTATAAAATAAGGTGATTTCTTTGGGTGGGGTGGGAATGGCATCATAGAAGCACCAAAGGTCTTCTGCTATAGAAACATGATGGACCTTGATATCTTTCAATAAATGGGAAATTTGATATGATTTGATGATATTTATATATATCTGCGGATGTTAAATTGAAGCATGTTTGTAAAGTTTGGAATGGGACCAAAGAGCAGTCCTGAAATAGGTCCGCCAGCCATATTATTCCCTTCACAATCCACTCTTTTATTGTGAAATTGGGAATTAGGAAGTCTAGGGCTTTAAGAGGTATAGGGAGTTCTATCTGTTTAGTGGTCTGTGGAGTAGACCTGAGAAGCTCTCTCCAGACTTTCAAAGAGGCTTGTACAGTGTCCAAGAGCTGTTGCAAAGACCATGGTCTAATTGAGTCAATAAGAAGTGAGGCCGCGTACACACGCGCGGACTGTTTGCCCAACCTTGTTCGTCAAACAGTTTCGGCAAACAGTCCGCTCAAAATTTGCATGAGCGGACTTGCCCACACACGAGCGGACTGTTTCAGCGAACTGTTTGCCAAACAGTTCGCTCAACTTTTGAAATGAACGGACTCGCCCACGTAAGGAGGAGGCAAATCCGCCCATTTCGAGCGCGTGTACAGGTAGGCGGGGCCCGCGAAGGAGACGTCGCGGGCTCCGCTGCCTGGAATGGGCTTAAAGGGGAACCCAAACGCCGAAAAAAATCGGCGTGGGGGTTCCCCCAAAGTCCACACCAGACCCTTGTCCGAGCACGCTACCCGGCCGGCCAGGAAAGGGGGGCGAGCGAGCGCGCCCCCCCTCCTGAGCCGTACCAGGCCGCGTGCCCTCAACATGGGGGGTGCCTTGGGGAAGGGGGGGCCGCGCGGCCCCCCCACCCCAAAGCACCTTGTCCCCATGTTGATGAGGACAAGGGCCTCTTCCCGACAACCCTGGCCGTTGGTTGTCGGGGTCTGCGGGCGGGGGGCTTATCGGAATCCGGGAGCCCCCTTTAAGAAGGGGGCCCCCGGATACCGGCCCCCCACCCTATGTGAATGAGTATGGGGTACAATGTACCCCTACCCATTCACCTGTGAAATAAAGTACAAAAAAAAACACAACACAGGGAAAAAATATTTTATTGCACAGCTCCGGGGGTCTTCCGTCTTCGGGGGTCTTCTCGCCGGACTCCTCCGCTATCTGTGTGTAGCTCTTTTGCTAGCGGAGGAGTCCGGCTTTCTTCCTCCCCGCCGCCGGCCTCTTCTCCCGACTTCGGGGGTCTTGTCCCCCTCTTCGGTTCTTCTGCCGGGCCACCGCGCCTTCTTGTAGCTCTTTTGCAGGCGGTGGCCCGGTCTTCTGTCGCCGCTGCCTTCCGTTCTTCTGTCGCCGCCTTCGGTTCTTCTGCCGGGCCACCGCGCCTTCTTGTAGCTCTTTTACAGGCGGTGGCCCGGTCTTCTGTCGCCGCTGTCGTCGCCGCCGCCGCCGCCTTCCGTTCTTGCCGGAATGCCAGAGCCGCGCTGTGCGGTCACTTATATAGTGACAATGGGGCGGTGTCACATGGTATATGTCACATGGGTTGGTCACATGGTGACCCCGCCCCCTTACGATGTCATAGTCCCCATGTGACATCAACCCATGTGACCAACCCATGTGACATATACCATGTGACACCGCCCCATTGTCACTATATAAGTGACCGCACAGCGCGGCTCTGGCATTCCGGCCGGAGAGCTCGTCGAGTCAACATCTCCAGGAGAAGAAGAAGAAGAACAAGAAGAAGAACAAGAACGGAAGGCGGCGGCGGCGGCGACGACAGCGGCGACAGTAGACCGGGCCACCGCCTGTAAAAGAGCTACAAGAAGGCGCGGTGGCCCGGCAGAAGAACCGAAGGCGGCGACAGAAGAACGGAAGGCAGCGGCGACAGAAGACCGGGCCACCGCCTGCAAAAGAGCTACAAGAAGGCGCGGTGGCCCGGCAGAAGAACCGAAGAGGGGGACAAGACCCCCGAAGTCGGGAGAAGAGGCCGGCGGCGGGGAGGAAGAAAGCCGGACTCCTCCGCTAGCAAAAGAGCTACACATAGATAGCGGAGGAGTCCGGCGAGAAGACCCCCGAAGACGGAAGACCCCCGGAGCTGTGCAATAAAATATTTTTTCCCTGTGTTGTGTTTTTTTTTGTACTTTATTTCACAGGTGAATGGGTAGGGGTACATTGTACCCCATACTCATTCACATAGGGTGGGGGGCCGGTATCCGGGGGCCCCCTTCTTAAAGGGGGCTCCCGGATTCCGATAAGCCCCCCGCCCGCAGACCCCGACAACCAACGGCCAGGGTTGTCGGGAAGAGGCCCTTGTCCTCATCAACATGGGGACAAGGTGCTTTGGGGTGGGGGGGCCGCGCGGCCCCCCCTTCCCCAAGGCACCCCCCATGTTGAGGGCACGCGGCCTGGTACGGCTCAGGAGGGGGGGCGCGCTCGCTCGCCCCCCTTTCCTGGCCGGCCGGGTAGCGTGCTCGGACAAGGGTCTGGTGTGGACTTTGGGGGAACCCCCACGCCGATTTTTTTCGGCGTTTGGGTTCCCCTTTAAGCCCATTCCAGGTGGCGGAGCCCGCGACGTCTCCTTCGCGGGCCCCGCCTACCTGTACACGCGCTGGAAATGGGCGGACTTTCCGAGCGGGAACAGTTTGCTCATTTCGAAAGTAGCCTACACACGGGCGGACTGTTCGCTCAAACACAGTTTCAGCGGACAGTTTTTCGGAATTTCGAAAGACTTTGTCCGTCCAACTGTCCGCTGAAACTGTCCGCTGAAAGCCCACACACGAGCGGACTGTCCGCCCAAACACTGTTCAGCGGACAAGGTTGGGCGAACAGTCCGCCCGTGTGTACGCGGCCTAAGATTCTCAAATTTTGGGTAGGGCTGAGGGCTCTTTCAATACAACACCACTTAGGCTCTTGGGAGGTGTTGATCCAATGTTTCAGTTGGACAAGCCTGGAGGCTTGATAATGATCTTTGAGGTCCACCATACCACCCACCAATCTGTGTTTCACTAACAAAGTTTTGGAACATCGAGGTCTTCTGGAATGCCAAATGAATTTGCTTATTAGAGAATTAAGCGCTGAGAAGTGTTTGGTAGTTGGGGTAGTAGGTAAGGCCCTAAAGATATACAATATCTGGGGGAGCATCAGCATCTTGAAGGATGCAAGACGACCTGACCACGACAGTTCAGATTTAGCCAGTCTGTTTGATTTCTTAGTCAACTTTTCAATAAGCGGGGGGTATTTAGCGTCTGCTAGACTTCGAACGTTTTTGGTGATTTTAAGCCCCAAATAGGATATAGTGGATTGACTCCATGTGTATGGGAATTTTGAAGTCAGGTGGGCCCGAAGGGAAGGCTTAATGCCCAGATCTAAAATGGTTGATTACGAGAAATTCACTATATAGTAGGAAATTTGTCTGAACTCCTGGAGAACATTGTAAGGCTGTGGTAACGACGTAGCAGGGAGAGTAAGAAAAAGAATAATGTCATCCACAAATAAATTTATTTTGTGGGAACCTGTATGGAGACACCTGAAATCTGTGAGTGAGCTCTTATTTTTTCCACTAATGGCTCTATAAGGAGCTTGAAGATTGTAGGGGAGAGGGGGCATCTCTGCCTCGTACCATTAGAGATTAAAAAGGGGGACGACAACATGTTTGAGGTGAAGACCTGTGCTGAGGGGGCAGAATAGAGAGCAAGAATAGCCGAGAGGATCGGGCCTCCAAAACCAAACTTCTACAAAACCTGACTCATATAACCCCAGTGAATCCTGTCAAACACCTTCTCTGCATCCAGGGAGAGGAGCAGAGAAGGTGTCCGACAGGCCCCAGCATACTGGATGATGCCAATGATACGCCTTGTAGCATCTGAAGATGATAGGGAGCAATCTATGGGTAAGTATTTTGGCATATAACTTGACATCGGTGTTTAGTAAGGAGATTGGCCTGAAATTTGAGGGGGTAGTAGGTTCCTTTCCTGCCTTGGGGATAGTGACAACATATGCTCTAAGCATCTCTGAGGGGAAGGAAGCTGAGAACATTGCCTCAGCATAGATTTCACACAACATTGGGGAAAGCAGGTCTAGAAAGGTGTGGTAGTAGTCATTGGTTAAGCCATCTGGGCCCGGTGACTTACCCAGGGGAAGAGTCTTGATAGCCTTCACTATCTCAAGGGATGTAATAGGAGTGTTGAATGTAGCTAATTGGTCTTTAGAGAGAGAGGGGAGATTGATACTAGAGAGAAAGGATTGTATATTATTGCCCGTGGATTGTGGTGTATCCTTGTCTAATTTTAAGTTGTATAATGATGAATAATAGTCTGCAAAGGCATCCGCTATTTCTTTCGGGTTGATTTTTTTTCTGTTTATCTATGGGGTGGTAAATGAAGGGGATCTTGGCTTTGGTTCTGGCCGCTCTCAATCTACTGGCCAAGTATTTCCCAGCACGATTACTTGAGGAGTAGTGTGTTATTTTAAGTGAATGTACATATTTATCATATCTTTCAATCAATAGACACCTGATATCGAAACGTACCTGAGTAAGCCTATGAGCAGTGTTGGAATCTGTCCTTTTTTTATTTGAGGATTCTAAGGCCTGAATTTCCCCCATGATGTGATCTAATTTCTGCGTTCTTAGTCTTTTTTCCCTGGAGCATATTTGTAACATAATTCCCCTTATGAAGGCCTTATGGGCACACCAAAGGGTAGTAGGACTTTGCACCGAGCGAGCATTTAAATCAAAAAATTCAGACAATTTTTTTGAGATAGCGTCAACATGCCAGTTGTGTTCTGAAATAAGAGAGAGTTTGCTCTCAACAGATATGCTGAGCACGGAGTGTGTCCCTTCACCACCGTGATGGAAACAGGTGCATGGTCCGACCAAGATATATCATGGATGGTGGAGGAAGACACCGCCTGCAGCAGCATCTTGTCAACCAGAATGAAATCGATTCTGGAGTAGGTGTTGTGTCTAGCTGAATGAAACGTAAAATCTTTATCGCTCGCATGTTGACATCTCCATACATCATAAACATCCTCAGCAATCAGCAAGGTTTGGAGTTTAGGCAAAGATCAGTTAGCCCTGGTTGTAGTGTCCAGTGTGTAGTCGACTGTCATGTTATAGTCGCCACATACAACCAGAGAACCTTTGCGGTATTTATTTATTCTATGGAATAGTCTATTCAAAAAACGCAGTTGGTGCACATTAGGGGCATAGAGGTTGACAATTGTATAAGCCTTGTTGTTAAGTTCAGCTAATAAAATTAAGTATCTCCTGTCAGGGTCTGTCTGCACTTCATTTAAGGTAAAGGCCACTGTGTCTTTGATGGCGATAATTACGCCTTTTTTCTTTTCCGTGGCTAAAGCCTGAAATACGTGGGGAAAGTTTCTGTGCTGGAATCTAGGTGCGGGCGTGCTAGAGAAATGGGACTCCTGAATGCAAAGAACATCCGCGCTGAGTTTTAATGCCTTCCTCCACAGAGAGTTCCTCTTGGCCGGATGGTTTAGGCCGTGTACATTAAAAGAAATGAAATTGAGCACCATTCTTGGGGATAATCAAATGAAAAAAAGGATAACTCATGTGGTGAGTACCTGGATTTCCTGGTGTATCGCACTCACAGAGTTGCTTGTGGTAGAGGGACGACAATCCGGATCCAAGGAAGGATGAGCAGTTCGGACATCGGACAGACCAGATCAGTACTATAACAAAACTTGAAAAAGGAAAAAACAATGTGTAACAAAGGTTCAGTATGTAAGTAAGTAAAAAAGGAGATCTGAGTAGAGATCTGAAGGCAGGATATATGCCCATTTATTTGGGGGGAAAACTAATGGTGCGCGCTGGAATTTCTCAAGTGACTGGGAACCGTCAGTCGCAAGAAAATGTTGCAACAACCTACATCAGGGGATACGTTTTTTGGTTTTCTTTTTTCTCCTCCATGACACAGTCTGCCAATTCTCCTGGGTATCTAATTTCGCAGGTGGAGATGGGGCTGACTGTCCAGCAGGCTCATCAGGAAGAATTTTGAGGAAGCGAAGCAAAGCAAGACCTTCCTGAAGTGTGGTGATCACAGAGGCGTTGCCTTCATGGGTGATCAGCAATTTCAGTGGGTATCCCCACCTATAAGGGATCCCATGGTTGCGCAGGGCTTTGGTTATTGGAAGGAGTGCTTTCCTTCTCTGCATGGTGTATTGAGAAAGGTCTGCATACATTTGTATGTGAGAGAATTTTTCTGGGAGCTGGTTCTCCTTTCTGAAAGCTGACAATAACTGCTCCTTAAAGTGAAAAAAGTGAACCCGCATCAGGACATCCCACGGGATATTGTCCTGGAGGTGGGGAGGTTTAGGGAGCCGGAGGATGCGATCAATAATCAATTCTTGAGCCGACAGCGAGAGCAGCAGGGTTCTCATGAGGTCCTGGACATGTTGAGATAACTGTGCAGGCAGAACGGTCTCAGAGATCCCCCTCAGTTTGAGGTTATTACGCCTGGACCTGTCTTCCAGGTCCACCATTTTGGATTTGAGCCACTCAATGTCCTCAGATTGATCATTATGGGTGTTCACTAGTGTGTTATGCGCGACAGCAAAGTCGCTCATTTTCTTTTCAACATGGTCCACTCTCCCACCCAGTGCTCCCACTTCGGATTTAAAGTTGCTTATGCACTGCATCATGTCCGTGTGTAGGGAAGCACACAGGGAGACAAGCATGTCTTTAAGAGTGGATTCAGACACAGGTTTATCTGTAGTGGGGAATTCAGAGATGCATTCTGCGATTTCTCTGGTGTCCTCAAAAGAGTTCTCCTCCGATAGCTGTGGTCTTGATTTTGCAGGGCTATTATACAGCGGGGTGGAGGTCCCTGGAATGCGCCAGCCCTGTCTGTCGCTGGACACTGGGCTCCATGTAGAGGACGGAGAGGAGCCAGGAGAGGACTGTGTGCTGCCTCTGTCGCCATTTTGGCTGTTATCGCGGGCCGCTGGCGGGAAGAAATCCGGCAGTTTCTTAGGCTGCACAGGTCCTCTCCTCTTCGGCGACATCTCCAGAGAATGAGGAGACTATCCAGAAAGGCTGTGGGGCTATTTAACTGTCTGAAGGGTCCCCTGGATGCGCTGGAATCCCGTCGCTGGAGCGGAGCTGACCAGCCAACCATCCAACAGCGCACAGTAGTGACACCCCAAGTCAGAAGGTTTTTTAGCCTAATGCATTATGCACAGCAGCCCCACTAATACTCACCTGAGCCCATCTCGATCCAGAGATGTTGTAAGAGAGTCTTGGCTGCCCAGGACTCCCCCCCTAAATTCAAAGTCAGTGAGCCAATGAGGACAAAGAGGGGGTGGGGGGCAACCGCAGGTCCGTGTCTGAATGGACAAATCGAGCAACGGCTCGGCTAAGGTGCCCCCATAGCAAGCTGTGGGGGCAGGAGGGAGGGACCAGGAGTGCCAGTGAGGGACCTGAGAAGAGGACAATCTGGGCTGCTCTTTGCAAAACCACTGCACCGAGCAGGTAAGTATAACATGTTTGTTATTTTTAAATGAAAAAAAAATGAAACTTTAGTAATACTTTAATCATTCAGAACCAAAGCCTTTTGTGCACAATTAAAGCTCCAGTAAAGGGCATCCTTTGGAACCCAGATGTGTGTTGGCTTCTTTTAATAGATAAAATGATAAATAAAATTAATCTGGATTATCATCTCTGGAGTGGTGCTCTCCAGATAGGGTTCTAGCCCTTTCCCACCCTATCCCAAAATACAAACAAAAGTTTTGGCTATAGATACTGTAAACTTTAAGGTTTATGTGCACCAAAGCAAGTTAGCAAATCTGTGGGATTGAAGCCTGATCTTTGTTTTTAAATAATAAAAAGCAATGCTGTGGTATTTATAGAGAAAACAATAAAATGAAACACTAATTAATGAATTAGTTTAAAGGCTTAATTTGTACATGACATTTTAAAACCCTAAAGGCTAGTTTTTCCAATTAAGGTTATGGAGACATGGCTGTGATCTTGCAGGGCTTTGATTTGCAAGTATACAATGGCACATAAAGCAAACATGGCTTTCTTAATGTCCACAAAGCTTCAATAAAATCACAAGCATATAATTAGAAATAGCTGCAGGAAACATTGTGATGTTTATTGGAGGTAGCCTAGTAAAACTGTTATATACTCCACACTGGATTACTCCTATCACATGCTTGATTTGTAACCTTTTAAATTAGCTTCAAACATTAGGTGGGTGTAATAAAAGAATAAACATTGTTTTTTTTTAATTCAGAAAGATGGGTTTATTTGTGTAACTAAAACCACTGAACCTAAAATGGTAGTTAAAAATTAAAATCTATAAGACTCACATCATACATAGCACATCCGACTGTTGCACATACAAAAGAATACTGTAATATATTGCCAACTTGTCTTTGTTTGTGATCATCAGTAACAAGCAGATAGTTTCAGCCAATTTACAGTAAAGTATGACCTACATTTGTTTCTTCATTTACCGAACTGGTGTTGTAGATAATCATTGTAGATAATCATTTACATTTTGCAGTGTTACAACTTGCAACTCAAAAGCTCAATATATAATTGAGATTTTACCATTTGGTGTACCCTATTTAAGGCAAACAGTTTTTGTGCAAAAGGCTCCACCCTCTAGTCTCATTGATTTCCATTGCAATGATCCCCAATGGCTTTTTCCTGCATCATATCTAGAAAAAAAATACCAAATGTCAATATACTTGAGAGCCAGGCCGCTGCGCTCACAGATACCAATAATTTTTGGTATCAGTACTAAGGGCATGCTGGAACACTGGAGACCAGGGCCACTATGTTTTGTGAAAACAGTGGTTTGGTTGTCCAGTGTGCTACCAGCACCTGGCAGCTTGGTACAATTAAGTATGCAGTCTTTCTCAACTAAACCCTTAAATTAGAATTCCAGGCTAGCTCTAACTAAGCTTAAGCTAAGCTCCCCCTCTTTCTAACTGCTATGGTAACTACTATTGATCTCCCCAGCAGCCCGGGGAGAGCAAAAATGGCAGACCGTGGATGGAATGCCTGGGTGCTGATGTCACCCATAGGCTTACCATAGGTGATGGCGAACATTGGCACCCCAGATGTTTTGGAACTACATTTCCCATGATGCTCATGCACTCTGCAGTGTAGTTGAGCATCATGGGAAATGTAGTTCCAAAACATCTGGGGTGCCAAGGTTCGCCATCACTGCCATAGGGCATCTATAATATCTATGTCTAAGCCCCAGGGGTGGGGTGAAACATGCAAGAGGGCGTGGCTTAGAAGGAACTGAAGCTGAGGCTATGTCCCATCTATAATAAACTTTGGGCTGTTGGGAGTATGGGGTCTGGGAGCCAATCACGTGACCGGACCAGAGTGCCCTGAGAATAGGTAAGTATAAGCATCTTCCATCTACAGGGTAGTTAGTATAGTAGTTAATAGGGGAGTCGTAGCTGTTTTAAGCTTAGTTAGATCTCGCCTGGAATTCCACTTAAAAAACTATTCTCAAAGACTATTTAGTTTAAACAATACTGATTTGTATACCTTAGAACTAAATAATTGCCTGCTTCATCGTGTCTATTTTAATAGCATTCAGAAAAAGGAATATTTTTTACTGTTTGATCATTTAAACTGAAGACAAATTTCCACTTTCTAAATAAATTCACTTGTTGCACAGAAGGAAAAAAATTGCTAATATAAATTTGCCTAAGGACTGATGACATCTTCAGTGCGCTACATTAAAATTATGTAATTTAATAATCAACCTATTAACATAAATATTAGTGCGGCATTATCATTTTATTAAATTAATAATAAGTAGACTTATGAAAAAGACACTGCTTTATTGAAACCTCAACATAAGAATGAAGACAAGGAAAGAAAATTAAAATATATTTAATTTGATTTAGCTGACAGAGACGTGCTAACTGAGAATATACAAAAAGTTGCACATACTACCAATATTTTTTTATTCTGTATCAAATTTATGTATATATTTGTTAAATCCCAGCTTCAACTACCATTTTATTTTCCTTTAAATAAGGCAGGGGAGAGTTAAAGAGTTTCTGTCTGTGACCCCCTTTTTCTTTTCCTCCTGTCTCTGTGTTGCCCATACAAGAGATGGGAGTTGATAGTATCAGAAGGCGCAGACTGCAATAAAAACATTGTCAGAGGGTCCAACCCTTCCTGACTCTATTAAAAGTGGATTTCCATCTGTTTTCCAAATGGATATATTTCCAATCACTTCTTGTCCTGAGGAATGACTATAGGGCATATTGGAGATACAGCCAGCAAGAAAAGCCTGAGAGAAGCTCTAACACTACACTGCTCTACCCAAAACTAAACAAAATATTTTATCTGAATTTAAGCTTTAAATGATATGATGATATCAGGTTTACTTCTTTAGGGCACCCCCATGGGAGCCACTAGTTTGAAAGGTACTCTGAAACTAGTTAATTTCCAGATTAGTTTGGCTACCGCTCTTATCACTATGACACACCCCACTCAATAGAATGAACAACCCCAGGTTAGATGGACACTGTATGCATTAGGAATAATTTGGTCAATGAAGCAAGGCAATACAGAACTTTGACCAAAGTGTTATGACACCAATTCCCTTCTATATCAAATTTTCATGCAGAGAGTAACACCAAGAGTACCTGTGTCCAGGTTTTATCATACACCCCAACCAGCTTAAACTATAACAGGGTCATCTAGAGTGTTATAAGGGCAGCTTGATGAAGGATAGTATAAATCCACAGAGGCTATGCTGCCATCAAAACCCTGGAGTGACCCTGCTAGGTCCAAGTTTGCCTGCAAGACTTTACTATATACAGTGCCTTGAAAACTTATTTATACCCCATGAAGTTTTCCAAGTTTTGTCATGTTACAAGCAAAAACGTAAATGTATTTTATTGGGATTTTATGTGATAGACCAACATAAAGTTGCACATAATTGTGAAGTGGAATGATAAATGGTTTTCAATTTTTTTTACAAATAAATATCTGAAAAGTGTGGCATGCATTTTGTGTTCAGCCCCCTTTACTCTGATACCCCTAACTAAAATCTAGTGGAACCAATTGCCTTCAGAAGTCCCCTAATTAGTATATGGAGTCTACCTGTGTGTAATTTAATCTCAGTATAAATACAGCTGTTCTGTGAAATGCTCAGAGGTTTGTTAGAGAACCTTAGTAAACAAATAGCATCATGACAGCCAAGGAACACACCAGGGATAAAGTTGTGAAGAAGTTTAAAGCAGGGTTAGGTTATAAAAATATATACCAAGCTTTGAACATCTCCCGGAGCACTGTTCAATCCATCATCAGGAAATGGAAAGAGTATGGCACAACTGCAAACCTACAAAGACATGGCCATCCACCTAAACTGACAAGCCAAGAGGCCCATGGTAACTCTGGAGGAGCTGCACAGATCCACAACTCGGGTTTAAAGAGTTTGTCCACAGGACAACTATTAGTCGTGCACTCCACAAAATCTGACCTTTGTGGAAGAGTGGCAAGAATAAAGCCATTGTTGAAAGAAAGCTGTTATGGGAATATTTCTGATTGTGACTCCAAAAAAACAAAAGTTAATACTGCAATTGCAGGAACAGATTCACAGGATGCAATCACTGTGTTTAAAATGTTTGTTCATGATAAAAGGTATTATTACATGTTATTTTATACATAAATAAGAAAAGGGTGGTGTGTGATGTTATTAAAAACTAACAAATAGCTAGCGAATAGAACAATAGCAAAAGTAAAACCTTGAGAGGGGAGGGGGAGTAGAGAGAGAGAGAGAGAGAGAGAGCTTCTAACAGAAGTTGTGTCTGTGTGTTAGGTGAAGGCTGCAGAACACATTTCAACAGTGTTAACAAATGGAGTCTCTTGTGCTTAAATGAACAATACAGTGAAAATGTCAAAAGCCATAAGAAGTCCATGTGGGGGACACAGCAAACATGTGGAAGAAGGAGCTCTGGTCAGATGAAACCAAAATGTAACTTTTTGGCCTAAAAGCAAAACGCTATGTGTGGCAGAAAACTAACTGTACATCACCCTGTACACACCATCCTCACCATGAGACATGGTGGTGGCAGCATCATGTTGTGGGGATGCTTTTCTTCAGCAGGAACAGGGAAGCCGGTCAGAGTTGCTGGAAAGATGGATGGAGCCAAATACAGGGCAATCTTAAAGAAAAACTTTAATGCCGCGTACACACAAGCTCTTTTGCCGTCAGAATAAACTCTGAAGGTTTCTCAGACGGAATTCCAACAGAATTCTGCTCAAGCTGTCTTACATACACACGGTCACACCAAAGTCCGACTGTCAAGAACACGGTGACGTACAACACCTACGATGGGACTAGAAAAAGGAAGTTCAATGGCCAGTAGCCAATAGTTTCCGTCTCATACTTGCTTCAGAGCATGCATCGTTTTTGCTACGTCGGAACAGCATACAGACGACCGGTTTGCCCAATAGGAATTTGTTTAGTCGGAAAAATATAGAACATGTTTTCTTTCTAGGTCCATCAGAATTTTCGACTTTAAAAGTCAGATGGGGCATACACATGATCGGAATATACAATGAAAATCTCCCATCTGACTTATTCTGTCAGACATTCCACTTATGTGTACACGGCATTAGAGTCTGCAAAAGACTTGAGACTGGGGCGGAGGTTTAACTTACAGCAGGACAACGACCCCAAACATACAGCCAAAGATACAATGGAATGGTTTAGATCAATGCATAATTATGTGTTATGCTGCGTACAAACGAGTGGAATGTCCGACAGAAAAAGTCTGATGGAAGTTTTTCATTGTATATTCCGAAAATGTGTATGCCTCATCTGACTTTGTTCTAAATATTTTCGATGGAACCAATTCCTATCGGGAAAACTGCTTGTCTGTATGCTGTTCCGACGGACCAAAAAGGATGCATACTCTGAAGCAAGTACGAGACAGAAGCTATTGGCTAATGGCTATTGAAGTTCCTTTTTCTAGTCCCGTCATATGTGCTGTACGTCACCGCGTTCTTGACAATCAGACTTTGGTGTGATCGTGTGTACGGAAGACAGTTTCAGCGGAATTCCATCGGAACTCCATCAGAAAAACCTTCAGAGTTTATTCCAACGGGAAAACTGGTCATGTGTACAGGGCATTAGAATAGCCCGGTCAATGTCTAGACCTAAATCTAATTGCAAATCAGTGGCAAGACTTGAAAATTGCTGTTCAAAGATGTTCTCCTTCCGATCTGACAGATCTTGAGCTATTTTGCAAAGAAGAATGGGCAAAAATGTCTCTCTCTAGATGTGCAAAGCTGGTAGAGACATACCCAAAAAGACTTGCAGCTATAATTGCAGCAAAAGGTGGTTCTACAAGATATTGACTCAGGGGGGCTGAATACAAATGCACACCACACTTTTCACATATTTATTTGTAAAAAAAAACAATTAAAATCATTAATAATTTTCCTTTCACTTCACAATTATGTGCCACTTTGTGTTGGTCTATCACATATAATCTCAATAAAATACATTTATGCTTTTGGTTGTAACATAACAAAATGGGAAAAATGTAAAGGGGTGTGAATACTTTTTCAAGGCACCGTAAAAAATAGAGAAATCCTTAGGAGAAAAGAAAGGTAATGGTTGATAACATCTATGCAAAGTACTGTTAGACAGAATGGCATAGTCTCAAAATAAAATAATGTTTCTGCTGGCTTTGTCGGGGCCCTTATGGTGGTGTATAAATGGTGATGTTTGGAGGTTTCCAACTGCTTTAAGTTCAAAGGACTGAGTATTGAGAAGGTGTTTGGTGAAATGAACATGACGAAGAATTTAACAATAGTCAAAAAAAACATGCAACAAGTTCAGGAACAAGAAAAGGTAGTTCTGAATTAATGGGGCAATCCTGCATACAGTATATGGTATGGCTAAGTGAGTGAGGCAATGTCTAAGGACCACAAGAACAAGACTGTGCTAGCTAGAGTCTCACTCCCTGCTGAACAGCATGTATAATTGGCTGACAAACCTCTCATCAACCCTAGGCTTCAGCTGTGGATGCCAACAGCGAAGTGGCCCCTCATGGATCAATGGCTTAAGCTCCAGCAAGCCCACTCTGTACATGCAGAAGAAATCTGGTAAACCAACCTTACACCGCTTAGGGTGCTAAGGTCATGCTGGAAGGCGGGTGCCTTGAGGGCTCCCCTTCTGGCCTATGCATCTGCTTCCTTCCTCGCTTTGGTGCCAGATGCCACAAACCTCCCTAAACAGCTCACTGAGTCACTCTCCACTCTGCCTTCCAGGCTGCATGACCCTCTGGGAATTGATGTTTCCTTGCCACTGTAATGCAGTGCCACCTGTACATGATGAAACTACACCTCCCACAGCCCTTTTCTTAGCAACATCTTCTCCTTCCAGTTCGATGTTGACCAATTAGGCAAGGACATAAGGAGTCATTGGGACATATCGGGCGTGCATGTCTGGACTTGCAGTCCCACCATAAGAGTTCTGTGAAGTTCCTCCTTGCCTTATTTTCCTTAAAGGGTTCTTATGCGATTACCTGGCTAAACTTCAGTTAGAGCAGTGTATATCTGACTATTTTGGTTTAAGTTTAGACCTCTGTGACCAAACCCTGGTGAGCACAGCAAAACATGTATGTGTGTGTGTGTGTGTGTGTGTGTGTGTGTGGGGGTTAGTGAGCTGCCGCCTTTTCTTCTATTTAATAATACCCTAAAAATGTTTTTTGGATGTCAGACTGGAAAATAACAGTGCACTTCTTTGGTATGGGCCTAGACAGTCCTGTGCCTACAGCCTCTTGCCTGTATATTTGCAGTGTGAGATATAAAGCAATGCTATTGCTGACTGCTAGTCTCAGGAGATTTGAAGGGAGATTTAGTGAAATCATTATGGTGCTAAGGGCTGTTCTTCAAGCTGCAGGCTTTGACACAAAAAAGCATAAATCTGGCTCTACCAAGATTGCCACCTTCACACAGAGACATTGCACAGACAATAAAAGGTAAGTGAGTAATGGGAAAAGATTACCTGCAGGGAGGCCACAGGCAATACTGGTGACCAGACCTTTTTCTTCTGCTTGCTTTTTGAGTTTCGGCTTTGAGAGTTCAGTTTTTCTTGTGCAGTTTCCATAAGTGAAACCAATCTGTGAACTACTAAGGCATTCCAACATGTTGCATCTGTTCTAAAACCTGACTTTACCTGAATCCAAGTTCTCTGTAATCCACCGAAGACACAGCGCACACAGACCACCTCATAGGGTCAAAACATTTTTTATTCTCAGCCAATTTTTTTTTGTTTTGGATAGATTAAATAATGGATAGACCCCCAGTCAGTTTTTATTAATTTTCTTGTTTTCTCTAGGACAGGGAGTAAGGGTTAATCTCCCAAATGTCCCACAGTCAGCAATAAAAACCTGAGGAATCTCTAAAAAAAGCTTTGACTGGAGTTTAACCTTTTTAATTTTTTTGATTGCACTAGAAATTCTCCAGTTAGCATCTATATCAATGAGTACTGTGACACTAACTTCATAAAATACAAATAAGCAAATGTAGCATAAAAAAACACATACCCACACCCTGATTTTATAATAGATAAACATCTATGACCTAATTTCTCATGAAACACTAACATTTAACTATATGAGGCACACTGGTATGTATTGACATAATATAGTTATCTTAGTCTCAGATTTCTTTTAAAAATAATTTTACTTTAGAACATTCACATCATTTTACAAAAGAGCAATATGTTAGAAGTCACACATTTAATAGTTCAGGTACAAAGAATTGAATTTTGCCAGTTGGCAAAAGATAGTAGGAAGCTGTCACTAAATGGCAGCATCTGCTCATAGTTCTAAAGAACATGTCCCAGTCAGAGCTGAAAACTGATGGCATCTACAGTAATACTAGCTTAATGGCCCATCTGCTGCTCTATAGGGTCCCTAGCTGCTGTATGGAGTCGAAGGCATTTGACAGGCAGTCTCTGTATGCCAGACCCGCATTGTGCCAAATGCTTCAAATGATTTTCATCTGACAATATTCATAGCTATTTACCAGCAACGTAACAGGTATGATTTTGTAACTGTATAGAAGAAACAGTATGCTTGATTCATTAAAATAATGCCCTCAATGCTGGTATTCTGTATGCATAAAATGTAAGCACCCTTTTTTAAATTTCAAATGATCAATCAGATATTTCAATCTCTACATGTTTATTATAAATACTTTTTAGGGCAAGGATTTCTTTCAAAATTTTGTAGGTTTAACTAATAGGTGTGTTGTTTATTTCAATACTGTCATGGCAGCAATATGTTATAGGCTGTGAAGAAATAATGCAAACATTCCTACAGTGCCTTGCAAAAGTATTCACCCCCCTTGGCAATTTTTCGTGTTTTGTTGCCTCACAACCTGGAATTTACATGGATTGTTTGAAGATTTGCATAATTTAATTTACAGAACATGCCCACAACTTTGAAGATTTTTTTTTTTTTTTATTGTGAAGCAAACAACAACTAGGACAAAATAACAGAAAAAGTCAATGTGCATAATTATTCACCCCCCTAAAGTCAATACTTTGTAGAGCCACCTTTTGCAGATGTCACATCTCCAAGTTGCTTTGGATAAGTCTCTATGAGTTTGCCACATCTTACCACTGGGATTTTTGCCCATTCTACCTTGCAAAACTGCTCCAGCTTCTTCAAGGTACATAGTTTGTGCTTGTGAACAGAAATCTTTAAGTCTGACCACAGATTTTCTATTGGATTGAGGTCTGGGCTTTGACTTGGCCATTCCAACACATTGACACGTTTTCCCTTAAACCACTCAAGTGTTGCTTTAGCAGTGTTTTTGGGGTAATTTTCCTGCTGGAAGGTGAACCTCCATCCTATCCTCAAATCACACACAGAGTGCTACAGGTTTTGCTTTAGAATATCCCTGTATTTAGCACCACCCATCTTTCCCTCAACTCTGATCAGTTTCCCAGTCCCGACTACTGAAAAACTTCCCCACAGCATGATGTTGCCATCACCATGTTTCACTGTGGGGATGGTGTTCTTTGGGTGATGTGTTGGCTTTGCGCCAGACATAGTGCTTTCTTTCATGGCCAGTAAGTAAAATTTTAGTCTCATCAGACCAGAGCACCTTCCTCCATAAATTTTGGGAGTCCCCCACATGCCTTTTTGCAAACTCAAAATGTGGCATTTTCTTTTTGCTGAAAGTAATGGCTTTTTCTTGCCACTCTGCCATGAAGCCCAACTCTATGGAGCGTACGGCTTATTGGCGCCCTATGTACAGATACTCCAGTCTCTACTGTGGAACTTTGCAGCTACTCCAGGCTTACCTTAGGTCTCTGTGCTGCCTCTCTGATTAATGCCCTCCTTGCCCGGTCCATGAGTTTTGGTGTGCGGCCATCTCTTGGCAGGTTTGCTGTTGTGCCAGGGCATCAAAAAGTCCTCCTAGCAGCTTCTTTGCAGTGCTGCAAAGAAGCTGCTTGCAGGACTTTTTTTGATGCCCTGCCAGCACAGCGCCTCAGTGTGAAAGCACTCACGCTTTCACATTGGGATTGCAGAAGAGGCTTCTTTCAGACGCTTTACAGGTGCTTTTTTTAACGCTCAAGCATCTGATAAAACGCCCCAGTGTAAAAGGGGTCTCAGTGTCAAAGCGCTCGGGCTTTCACATTGGGATTGCAGATGAGGCTTCTTTCTGGCGCTTTACGTGTGCTTTTTTAATGATAAAACGCTTGAAAAACGCCCAGTGTGAAAGGGGTCTCAGTGTGAAAGCGCTCGTGCTTTCACATTGGGATTGCAGATGAGGCTTCTTTCAGGTGCTTTAGAGGCGCTTTTTTTTAACGCTAAAGCGCCTGAAAAACGTCCCAGTGAGAAAGGGGTTTTAAGGCTGCAATGTAATAAAATAGGTAAAAAGCCAAAGGGGTCTACAATATAACATTCCTCCCACAGCTGAATCCCAGGTGAGATTCAAACCCAGTACTCAGAAATGCAATACAAGAGGAACAAACAATTTACCATTAACCACTATATGTATATACAGTATGTAACAGGCAAGCTCACAAGAGACTTCAGGTCCCCCTTTGACAATATCATTTGTTGTTTTGAACCGGGTAGAAGATTGCAATTTATAAAGCATATTTAAATTATCTTAAAATTGATTTTATGGTTACATAGTTAGTCAGGTTGAAAAAAGACACAAGTCCATTTTGGTAAATCTATAAAAAAAAAAAAATTTTTTTAAATAAAACAATCCCATATACACCATCCTTCACACACAGTTGATTCAGAGGAAGATGAAAACCCCGAGCAAAGAATAATACAAATTGCTACAGCAGGAGAAAAAAATCCTTCCTGATACCCCAAGAGGCAATCGGATATTCCCTAGATCAACCTTACCTATACATGTCAGTACCCAGTTATATTATGTACATTTAGGAAAGAATTCAGGCCTTTTTTAAAGCAAACTACTGAGCTGGCCAGAACCACCTCTGGAGGGAGTCTATTCCACATTTATACATTTTCACTTACTGTGAAAAAACCTTTCTGTATTTGGAGCTGAAATCTTTTTTCCTCTAGACAGTGAATAACTCAACAACAAGTTTACTATATGGACCACCTATGTATTTGCACATGTAAAGATTCTTAAAGCTTAAAGGGGTTGTAAAGGTAAGTGTTTTTTTCATATTAAGGCATCTCGGACGTCGAATGTTGGACTTGGGAGCGTGCCCCCAAGGTAATCCCTTGGGGAGCGTTTTTTCTTGGGGAGCGTTTTTTCCAGGGGGTTATCTAATGGGGGAGGAGCCGAGAGAGCCGCAGAGGGACCCCAGAAGAGCAGGTTCGGGGCTACTCTATGCAAAACAAGCTGCACAGTGGAGGTAAGTATATCTGTTTTATTTGTTTTTGTTTTTTTTAAACACAAACCTTTAGTATCACTTTAAAGGGACTGACAGGCAAAAAAGTCACTCAAGAGCAGATCATCTTAGTTATTAAATAACTTTAGCTACTTTTGTATTTACTGAAAAAAAATATTTGCTAAATTTTTGGAGCACTTTTGCTCTCTACAAAAGTAGTAGGGAAGGCACATTACAACCTACTAATAATTCAGTTCTCATTAGTATCCAATACAAACTAAAGTCTTAAATATTTTCTCCATCTACACCTCCTCCCTGGGCCAGTTGATAACCTGCCAAGGCTTCCAATACCATCTCTATGCCAATGTCATCCAAATCTATCTTTTTTACTCCACACCTCTCCCCTTCAGTCTCCTCACATGCCACTAAATTACTAACTGACATATCAGTATCAATGTCACACCACTTTCCAAAAACTCAATCATTCAAAAAGTTAGCTCATAATATTTCCTTCCCTCGATGTCCCCTCCCCCAACTTTTCCATCAAAATCTATAGCACAATATCAGTCCTTTTAATCATTCTCACCTTCCTAACAAACACTTTAATGCTAACTTCCTGGTTATTTATTGCCTTAGCTTTGCAACTTCCTTCTTTTTGGCTTACATTTACACAGGGTATTCTGACCCCCCCCCATCTATCATGAATGCTGCTGCTAGACTCAAACACCTTTCCAACCAGTCAGTGGCTGCCACCCCTCTTTGCCAATTCCTTCACTGGTTTTCACAATCCCAATATCAAAAGATCACCCAAATCCTCCACTTCAGTCTTCTGAGGGCCTCCTGCTCTCCAGATTTCTTGTTATATTCTTAATGTGATTGTAGCCGTATTAGTGCAATTGTGACAGAGAAAATTGAGTACTGTCCGTGATACTTTTTTTATTTGCACTAACATACAATTTTTCAGGACAAGCTTTCGGGGTATGTCCCCTTCTTCAAGGTCCAAGCAGTACTGATTTACAAATTTTTAAGCAGAATGTAAAAACAAACCCCCCCCCCCCCAAAAAAAAAAACACCTCTGAGGGAAAGAAGAGAAAAAAACAACAACAACAAAAAAACACATCCAAATCAATGGCAATAAAGATAACAGAAGAGTTAGTGAGATAAGACAGAGGGAGAGCTATGGAATGGAGGGGGGGGGGGGTGCTGGTCACAGAGGGGGTTGTAAAACTTTAGTATAATGAGTAAGGAAACCTATATCTAAATTCAGGCCATTATTTTTTGTGTCAAAAAGAATTATCATTCTTAGTTCAAAGGTTTTCCTTTCCTGGATAGTTCTGAAATTCCCTTTAAGAACTAAAACATTGAGGTCTTCTATAGTGTGGTCCGGTTGTGAGATGTGATGTCCCACAGGTGTGCATAAACTGTCTTCTTTATGTTCCTTGATGGTATGTCTGTGTAAATTCATCCTCGTTTGCAACTTCTGTCCTGTTTCACCAACATAAGATCCTTTGCTGCACCTTTTGCATTGGATGAGGTACACAACATTACTGGAGGTACAGTTGTAAGATCCCATGATATTGAAGGTCCCGTTTGTGTGTGTGACACTTTTGGATAGATTGATCTGGTTGCATAGTTTGCGGTGCTTTTTATTGCAGAGTTTGCTTCCATTGCAGAGTTTGCTTCCATTGTGACTTCATAATCAGAGTGAAGTTTCCTGCTGATTAGTTTGTGTCTGAGGTTGGGTGGTTGTCTGAAAGCCAGTAATGGGGGTTGTTGGAATATTCCTTTCAGAGTTTCATCCTCTGTTATAATGGGTTGTAAATCTTTGATTATCTTTTTGATCCCTTCTAGTGCTGGGTTGTATGTGGTGACTAGAGGTACTTGGTTATTTGTTTTTTTCTCTGTGTATTGGAGGAGATTTTCTCTTTGGGTTTTCAAGGCTGTGTTTATGCTGTTGTTGATGGTTTTCTCTTTGTAACCTTTCTTGTGGAAGGAGTCTGCCAGTGTTCTGAGATGTTTATCTCTGTCTTCTGGGTCTGAACAAATTCGGTGGTATCTGATGGCCTGGCTGTGTATGATGGCCCGTTTAGTGTGTTGCGGGTGAAAACTGGAACTGTGAAGATAGCTGCATCGGTCAGTCGGTTTTCTGTATATCAACGTGTGAAGCTTGTGATCCCTGATGTATACTGTAGTGTCTAGGAAGTTGACATGTGTGTTTGAATAATCCATTTTTAGTTTAATAGATGGGTGAAAAGTGTTGATCAATGAGAAGAATTGGTTTAGATTTTCTTCACCTTCAGTCCATATCATGAAGATATCATCAATATAGCGATAATATCTGTATGGCTTTTGTTGTATGCTGTTCAGAAATTTGTCCTCCAGGTCAGCCATAAATAAGTTTGCATATTGTGGTGCACAGCATACAACAAAAGCCATACAGATATTATCGCTATATTGATGATATCTTCATGATATGGACTGAAGGTGAAGAAAATCTAAACCAATTCTTCTCATTGATTAACACTTTTCACCCATCTATTAAACTAAAAATGGATTATTCAAACACACATGTCAACTTCCTAGACACTACAGTATACATCAGGGATCACAAGCTTCACACGTCGATATACAGAAAACTGACTGACGGATGCAGCTATCTTCACAGTTCCAGTTTTCACCCGCAACACACTAAACGGGCCATCATACACAGCCAGGCCATCAGATACCACCGAATTTGTTCAGACCCAGAAGACAGAGATAAACATCTCAGAACACTGGCAGACTCCTTCCACAAGAAAGGTTACAAAGAGAAAACCATCAACAACAGCATAAACACAGCCTTGAAAACCCAAAGAGAAAATCTCCTCCAATACACAGAGAAAAAAACAAATAACCGAGTACCTCTAGTCACCACATACAACCCAGCACTAGAAGGGATCAAAAAGATAATCAAAGATTTACAACCCATTATAACAGAGGATGAAACTCTGAAAGGAATATTCCAACAACCCCCATTACTGGCTTTCAGACAACCACCCAACCTCAGACACAAACTAATCAGCAAGAAACTTCACTCTGATTATGAAGTCACAAATAATGGAAGCAAACCCTGCAATAAAAAGCGCTGCAAACTATGCAACCAGATCAATCTATCCAAAAGTGTCACACACACAAACGGGACCTTCAATATCTGTACCTCCAGTAATGTTGTGTACCTCATCCAATGCAAAAGGTGCAGCAAAGGATCTTATGTTGGTGAAACAGGACAGAAGTTGCAAACGAGGATGAATTTACACAGACATACCATCAAGGAACATAAAGAAGACAGTTTATGCACACCTGTGGGACATCACTTCTCACAACCGGACCACACTTTAGAAGACCTCAATGTTTTAGTTCTTAAAGGGAATTTTAGAACTATCCAGGAAAGGAAAACCTTTGAACTAAGAATGATAATTCTTTTTGACACAAAAAATAATGGCCTGAATTTAGATATAGGTTTCCTTACTCATTATACTAAAGTTTTACAGCCCCCTCTGTGACTAGCACCCCCCCCCCCCTCCATTCCATAGCTCTCCCTCTGTCTTATCTCACTAACTCTTCTGTTAGCTTTATTGCCATTGATTTGTATGTGTTTTTTTTGTTTGTTTTTTCTCTTCTTACCCTCAGAGGTGTTTTTTTTGGGGGGGTTTTGTTTTTACATTCTGCTTAAAAATGTGTAAATCAGTACCGCTTGGACCTTGAAGAAGGGGACATACCCCGAAAGCTTGTCCTGAAAAATTGTATGTTAGTGCAAATAAAAAAAGTATCACGGGCAGTACTCAATTTTCTTTGTTATATTCTCCAATACTTGACGTCAGGACTTCTTAAGAGCTTTTCCCACCTTCTGGAGATCCCTATCCCAATCTTTTCCACCATTTCCTACTCTGTCTATCTTTAGGCAATTCCAGAAAATGAATCGCTCCACCTAAAAACTGTACTTCTACTTTTTCCGTCAGCTCCTCCCCTGCAGGCTTTACCTTTTGTTTCACTTGCCATTCCCTTGTAGATTGTAAGCTCTCACAAGCAGGTCCCTCTTAATTCAAATTTTTTGAGTTGTAACTGGACTATCTTCCTTTACTTTGTAATTTTTTTTGCATGTATGAAAGGGTAGCTAAGCTTATATTAACCACTTGAAGACTGGGCCATTTTGTTTATGTGAAAATTAGTATTTGTTTGCTAGAAAGTAAGTTAAAACCCCAAACATTTTATTTATATATATATATATATATATATATATATATATATATATATATATATATATATATATATATATATATATATATATATATACAGTATATATTAACAGAGGCCCTGCAAAATAAAATGGTTGTTGTTGCAATTTTTATGTCCCACTGTATTTGCACAGCGGTTTCTCAAATGCAATTTTTGGGGAAAAAATACACTTGAATTCATTTTAATGCAAAAAAACACAATATATAACCCAATTTTTTTGTGAAATATAATGTACATGTTACACTGAGTAAATAGGCACCTAACATGTTATGCTTTAAAAATGTTCAAGCTCATGGAATGGTGACAAATTATGATACTTAAAAATTTACATAGAAAACGCTTTAAAAACATTACAGGTTAACAGTTAAGAGTTACAAAGGAGGTCTAGAATTATTGCTCTTTCTATAACATCCGCACATGTGTGGTGCAAACATTGTTTACTTATGCATGCTTGACCTACATATGGGTTTGCCTCTGAGCGCGAACGCGGGGGTGGGTGACAGTTTAAAAAACAATAATTATTTATTTTATTTAAAAAATATATATTTTTACATTGTTCCTTTATATTTTTTATCCATTTGAAAACATTCCTTGTGATAGAAATAAAGCATGACAGGTCCTCTTTATGTAAATATCCGTTATATCCCTCCTCTACCCTTGAAAGCATGAGATAAAAAAATAAAAAAAAACATTGATCTCATGCTTTCCAGAAAAAAATGGCAGTGTTTACATATGCCCTAAATTGTAAGTGATGAAAATGCTTATCGCTTCCGGACTCCTAAACCATAGAGATGGCCGATCACCTCTATAGTCAGCCAGCGCAACCGCAGGCTTTAGTGCTGGGCTTCCAGATTGCAAGGGAGAGCCCAGAGAGGCACCGACAGTTGGTGGGGAGGGCCCACTTTGGTCTCCTGTAAAAGCAATCCAGCGGCTAATTAGCTGCTAGGATTGTTTTTACTTTGAAGAGCATCTCTGGGTGCAGAAAAGGATACTGGGTTATGGCTGACAGCTGCAGCCATAACCCCAGTATAACCACTTGAAATAAATCACGTACAGTACATGGCTAGTTGTTAAGCTAATATCTTTTAGTTTTCTTTGTATCTGTGAGTTTTTTTGTTGGTATTTGCTAATTGTTTGCGTACTGTCATTTTAAATTGTCTTTTACATTTTTTTCTCATTTTACTTTACACAGTTTTTTTTTCTGAGACTTTGGCTCACCTGTGCAAATCCCCATAGTTGTACTGCGGCTTGTGCAGGCATGATAAAAGGTGCACACCATAGATTCTGGCACATAGAATGCATTAAGATAAAAAAAAACTTCTGCCTTTACAACTCCTTTAATATGATAATCGTGTGATTTTCAGTCAATGTTTTGGAATGTTCTATGCCTACCTAGATATGTTCTGTTATAAAACATTTTGTCCACTTCACTTACTGGCTACCTGTCTGTGCTTACCAGTGATAACCGTTATTTGTTATTGACAAATATGTATTCTTATTTCTGTAACAGCCATTATACCTACTCATTTCATTGTAAACCCTTTTCTTTTTAAACTCAATAAATAAAAAACAAAAAAACATAGACAAGGTTAACGGCTAACATTACATTTTATGAAACTGGCCAGCAGCAGGACTAAGGAGTGCAATTGTTTTGCACTCCTATGACTCATATTTAGCAGACAGCGAGGCCACTGTCACCCGGCATCATAGAGCTGGCCCAGGCCTCTCCCTTCACTTTCCTACATAACTTGTTAAGCAGCTTCCAGGGAAGGACAGGGTGCACAGAGCACCCATAGTGCCAGTGAATTGGAAGCTGTTGTATGAAAAGAGTAGAAAAAGATGGCAAACTACATATGGGAAGATTAGCATGAGTAAACTGTACTTTTATTCTGATTGCTAGGTCTTTGGGAAGTCAACCTCTACTACCCTTTTTGTTCTCATTATTGAGGGTCTGGTCTTTCATTTCATTTTGTGATTGATTTCAAATTGCTGTCCTTCCAATAACAACTTTTTTTATTTGACTTTCCTTAATAAAATTGGATTTAAATTTAGGGGTGGTAAGTTGGGCCTTTATTTCTTTTTTGCTTCAAGGCATCTTTGTGCTTGCAAAGCTTAATAAGAGTTTAGTGCAAGCTTTTTTTTTTTTTAAGTGGGCTTTTGTTTCAGGAATGGAATTTTCGGGTTATTGTTTATTTTATGCTGATGGGACCTTTTTTTTTTGAAGTGCTCAAAGAGGAGCATTCACTTGTTATCATCTGTTCCTGAATTTCCCTTTTGTTCATGGCATGTCGCTAAATCATTCAAAATAAGCAAAAACAAAGCGCAAGAACAAAGTGTACCTAAAACCACCTCACATTATATCACCCACTACACCCTCTTTTCCCCATGCATGAAATAAATGTTAGGCATGCACCAGTTAGGCCTATTATCTCTCATCAAATCTGTCCTGCTGTTGGCCAGTTTCATAAAATTAAATGTTAGCCGATAACCTTGTCTATGTTTTTTTGTTTTTTATTTATTGAGTTTAAAAAGAAAAGGGTTTACAATGAAATGAGTAGGTATAATGGCTGTTACAGAAATAAGAATACATATTTGTCAATAACAAATAACGGTTACCACTGGTAAGCACAGACAGGTAGCCAGTAAGTGAAGTGGACAATATGTTTTAAAACAGAACATATCTAGGTAGGCATAGAACATTCCAAAACATTGACTGAAAATCACACGATTATCATATTAAAGGAGTTGTAAAGGCAGAAGTTTATTTTTTTTATCTTAATGCATTCTATGTGCCAGAGTCCACGGCATGCACCTTTTATCACACCTGCACAAGCCACAGTACAGTTATGGTGATTTGCACAGGAGAGCCAACTGTATAACGACAGAGGCTGGTCGGAAAGCGGTTAAAGGATGGGGGGGTACATAGGTGAGCTGTGGATGGGGGGTACAGAGGGGAGCTGTGGATGGGGGATACAGAAGTGAGCTGTGGATAGGGGGTACAGAGGTGAGCTGTGGATGGGGGTACAGAGGTGAACGTGGGCAGGGGATACAGAGGTGAGCTGCAGATGATGGTACAGAGGTGAGCTGTGGATTGGGGGCACAGAGGTGAATGAGGACAGGGATACAGAGGTGAGATGTGGATGGGCGGGTTCAGAGGTAAGCTGTGAATGGGGGGAGTACGGAGGTGAGCTGTGAATGAGGAGTACAGAGGTGAATGTGGACAGGGATACAGAGGTGAGATGTGGATGGGGGTTCAGAGGTGAGCTGTGGATGAGGGGGTACGGAGGTGAGCCGTGGATGAGGGGTACAGAGGTGAATGTGGACAGGGATACAGAGGTGAGATGTGAATGGGGGGCACAGAGGTGAACTGTGGATGGGGGTGCAGAGGTAACAAAAGATTTGTGCAGAGGTGACCAATAAATGGTTATATATATATATATGGTTAGATATGCAAGCACTGCCTCCTGTGCTGATCTTTTCTGTGCCCTGTATGATACAAACACCTCAGCACTGCACAATACACACCCCCAAGCCCTGTGTGTCATCCTGGACTCCTCTATCTCCCTGCCACCATCCTGGACTCCTCTATCCCCCCCATCATCCTGGACTCCTCTATCTACTCACAAATCATCCTGTACTCCTCTATCTCTCCCCCCATTCATCCCAGACTCCTCTATCTCTTCCCCCACCCAATCATCCTGGACTCCTCTATCTCCAATAGTTGCCTGCAGAAACTTCAGCATCCAATGCTTCCAGGTGACTTAAATGCAAACCTTAAACAAACTTAACCTAAACGTACTCAAATATCACCTTATGCATGCTGGGATTTTTCATTTGATTACAGGGTAGCTTTAATATATTTTTTATAAATTTCAGAGCTAGTTTGTAGCCATTTTCCTTAAAGCAGTTGTAACCCTAAAAAGAAAAAAAAAACGTATTTTCCTTTTAAGCTTGATAAATATCATAGCGTTTCTGCAGTGTCATTTGTCCCATTCTATGTTGTAAAATATCTGGTTGACCCTTCTTGTTCCTGTGTCCCCCTAAGTGTACTGACCACAGTAACCATGGCTGCTGATCCATAATACCATGGTCAGTTTTACGTGCCTCCATCATCCCGCTGTGTGCTCAGAGTCTATCCCTCTCCCTCCCCTTCTGTAATTTCTGTGTGTGAGAGCCGATCTCCTCCCCACCCCCTCCCCTCTTGCCACTATTCCCTGCGGCTCTAAAGTACTGTGTGTCGGTTTTTCTAAAATTATAATCCTAAATACATTCTTGCACAGCTCTGTTATCCAGTCACGTGATCTGCCTCTGCTGGCCGACTGATGTTGGAGGGGAATCGAACCCCCTCTCACTGCTCTTTTTAGATCGGGGAAGGAGAGCAGAGGGAGGTCACATGACTGCACTGCGGAGCTGTGCAAAAAGGTATTTAGAATTACAGTAAGTCCTCTACATATAAACCTTCAAGTTGCAAACAATGTACCCATATGACATTTTGATCATTTTTTTCCCCACAAATAGAGCTTTCTTTTGGTGATATTTGATCACCTCTGTGGTCTTTATTTGTTGCACTATAAACAAAAAAAAGAGAGTTCATTTTTAAAAAAACATACTTTTTGCTATAATAAATATTCCAATTAAAAAATATATATTTCTTCCTCAATTTAGGCCGATATGTATTCTTCTACATATTTTTGGTTAAAAAAATCACAATAAGCGTATATTGATTGGTTTGTGCAAAAGTTATAGCGCCTACAAAATAGGGTATAGATCTATGGCATTTTTATTATTTTTTTTTTTACTAGTAATGATGGCGATCTGTGATTTTTGTCAGGACTGTGATATTTTGAGGGACAAATTGGACACATTTGACACTATTTTGGGACCATTGACAATTGTACAGTGATCAGTGCTATAAATGTGTACTGCTATAAATGTCACTGGCAGGGAAGGGGTTAACACCAGGGGGCAATCAAGGGGCTAAATGTGTTACCTAGGGAATGATTCTAACTGTGGGGGGAGGGTACTGACTGGGGGAGGCGACCGATCAGTGTTCCTATATACAAGGAACACGATCAGTCTCCTCTGCCCTGACAGGAAATGGATCTGTGACAAGCAATCGCAGGTGCCTGGCAGACATCGCGGCTGACGGGCACGCGCATGGGCTCCTGAGTGAAGCGGTGGACGCACGACCGCTAGATGGCTGGGAAGCAAAGGGCGTCATATGACAGCTGCCCAGGATGAGAGAGCCACCTTGCGGCTGTCATATTACTATACACGGGATGGGAAGTGGTTAAAAGATGCGAACATGTGTTTGCACAGTTTTTTTTCTTTCAACCCAGCGGGCTGAACGAAAAGAAAAAAAACTGACAGATTGCGGTACCAGCACAAGCAATGTTGGAGCAGTGATCTCCCCAGCTGGGCTATTGTGTTCCAACAGGGGGACTCCCCCCGCCAGAACACACTGATCAGCGCTTGCAGCCTTTGTCTGCAAGCACTGATCTTTGTTGAATTTATGAACAAGTTGGACTGACAAATGAGCTCACAGAATGGAATTCATTTGTAAGTAGGGGATATACTGTATAATTTTTGAATAACTGACACATAACTTTATATCTTCATACAGCATAGGCAAAGCCAGTTATTTGTGAATCAGACTTCACAACCACTTTAAGGTAAATAAAATGAAAGGTGTATTTTTTTTTTTTTTTAGCTAAACTCAAGAGTTAAATACTTGTGTAGTCTAGAGCATGGGTGTCCCACCTTTTGACCTTCCTGGGCCACATTGGAAGAAGAGAAATTTTTTTGGGCCACACATAAAATACACTAACAATAAAGATAGCGAATGAGCAGAAAAAGTTGGGCAGATCACACATTAATGATCTGGTATAGATAATGTACAGTACCTATTTTTTACCTATTTTTACCTATAATGTACAGTCATATTTTTTATTATAAAAGTAAAATAAAATAAAACTAGTGTGATATATGACACTGTTTTTTTTTTTTCATAAATAAACACAGTATCTGGTTCTCAATAAATTCTCAAGGTGCTCATCAGACATTTTGGTTCTAAATTTGCCCTTCGTGTTCTTCATCCTTGAGAAATATAGGTGCTGCCGAAAACTGATACAATTAATTATTACAAAACATTTCCAAAAAAAATCTACATTTTTTTAGTGACTTTCAATTTTTGTGTTCGGTTACATTCATAGCCATCCTGGGCCACATGCAGCCTGTGGGCACTCTTACTTACCTGATCCTCTGCTCCCCTGGCAGATGTCACTCCCATACGCACCAACAGGGAAATATCCCTTGGCATCCTCATGTCCAATGCAGGGCTATGGTCTTGATGATGTCAGATTGCAGGGAAGAAGAGGCTGAAAAGATCAGTCCAGAACCCTGTTGGAGCCAAGGATCTGGTAAGTAATACTGCTATACCTTGTCCCTTAGGCATAACCGAGCAGTCAGTGCTTGCATTGCAGGTGCAGCCCACTGCAAGGGAAGAGTTTTTAGTTTCTTAAGTTCATCTTTAAATAATTACATGTGCATTGTTGAATGAATGAGTGACTTGTATAGTGCTACCTATGCGAACTGAATTGCCTCAGGGTGCTTTCTTGCCACTGGTGTCCATCTGCAGCTTTTATGCGGTCCTTTAACCTGTAGGGTCCCGACACACTTACAACACATACAACATTGACATACACATATTATGGCCAATTTTTTTTTTGACAGGGTCTAATTAACCTACCAGCATGTCTTTGGAGTGTGGGAGGAAACCGGAGTACCTGGAGGAAACCCACGCAGGCACAGGGAGAACATGCAAACTCCAGGCAGATAGTGTCCTGGTCAGGATTTGAACCAGCAACCCTATTGCTGCTAGGTGAAAGTGCTAACCACTACACCACTGTGCTGCCCCACTGTGCTGTTATGTCCTCATATGATTTTTTTTCCCTTGTTTTATCTTCAAAGGGGGTATACAATGTCCCATTTTAAGACACTACAAAGTAGCAGAGCCTTCCTAACCCTCCAGCATTGGGACTGAATATGAAATGAAGTGGGGCAGACCTTAAGTGTTGCATACCTGGACTACCAAGGTATCAGCAACCAGTCAGTGTGGCTGTGTTTCTGTGGCTGTGTTTCTGTCCTTTTCCTAAGCTCATCATAAACAAGAGAGGATCCCAAATTAAGAACCCCATCTGGGGCATATACTGATAGGTTCTATTTTTTAAGTGGGTTAAGTATCAAAAGGCGTCAAAGGGTTGCTGTTTTGTATAATGATTTATACTTTTATGGCACTTTCTTTATGTTTGCTGTTCAACACCACAATTTGAAAACAACAAAAAAAGACTGGATACTACACTACACAATGACAATATCTATTGAACTGTGAATATCTTATGATGTCAATCAAAATATATTTGATGTTATAAAATTAACATCAGTATCCACGAACATGCCATAGTTACATTAATTCAGATACTTTGCCAGTGAGCTTTTCAGAGGTAATTTCATACACAGGTGCGGTTGCGTTACATGTAGAATGACAAAACCTTACACTCCATCACTGGAGCATGACGTCTCAAAATTCTAATATAATGAGTGCCTTGGCAGCTTGCATTGAAGAGAGACAGTGATTAACAAAACACTTCAGAGTACAAGACACAGCAGTACTCAAACAAAACAGTGATGATCTCCACTTAATCGAAGAAAAGCCCACAGCATCTGCTAGAAAGGATGATCTAGAGCCATACGGTGCTATTGCTCAGATAGACTGTCATCTCCAGAGATCAAGAACCATATGCTCTACTCAAGCACAAACTCCATAGAAGTTAATTTTCTGACAAAATGCTGGGATAAATATGACATTCAAACAAGTGTGCTCACTCATCCTAAACATGCGCTTATCTACATGCATCAGATTTATGCAACGTTTAAAGGCAAGCAAATATAATTTGTCTGGAACACAAACACTGTCATACAGGCTCAGGTATAATTAATCTTTGTCCTCTCCACAGGTTTATGTGTTCTACTGATTAACAATTGCAGCAGTAAACTTTTGAAAAAACAAGTACTCTGTTGTTAAGTCGGCCAAGCATTGTATAGAGTAGTCACAATTAAATTGATGGTATCCAGGGTGAAGTAGATCAAGATCTAATAGAAGCATCATAGGATACATTTAGCAGATAACTTTATAAGAACTGCAGTCAGGAAAAAGTAAGCAGTAAAGCTGCATAATTTCAGGTAATGTACACATTGGATTCTGTTCTGTGTTTGAGCTGATTGTTCCCAACTACAGGCTTGTTTATGGGAAACAATTTTAAAGAGTTAATTTATCTGACATGTATCTGTCTAGACAGAAGGCAGATATATGATTCACAGAGTAACTGATTTAGTTATCTATGTGTTAAGCAGCAGTTGGCATTACTGTGTTATCCAGATTTTAATGACTCCCAACTTGGTAGCAGAGAAACGTAGTCCCTAGTCTGTAAGAGCGACTCTGTCGCTAGTTAGAAAAATTTTAAAAAATAGCACCCGGTTTAAACTTAACTGTCCCTCCAGCATTGATCTTTACTCTTTTGCAAGAACTTCGCTAGCTAAAAAATCTTTACCATCCATCACTTGTAAATGGGGAACAGATATCCAGCACACCTGCAAGTGTGTCAGATGCAGAAGGTTCTTCAGACACAGGTAACTGTTATGCTGTGTATGCACGAACGGAATGTCCGACAGAAAAAGTCAGATGGGAGCTTTTCATCGTATATTCCGTTCGTGTGCATGCCCCATCGGACTTTTTACATCGAAAATTCTGATGGGCCTAGAAAGAGATGCTATTCTGACTTACCAAAAACAACGAATGCTCTGAAGCAGGTACGAGACAGAAGCTATTGGCTACTGGCTATTGAACTTCCTTTTTCTAAGCCTGTTGTACATGTTCTAAGTCACCGTGTTCTTGACGGTCGGAATTTGGTGTGATCGTGTTTCCGTCGGAAAAAACTTTTAAAGTGTTTGTAAACCCTTAGAAACCACTTTGACCTACAGGTAAGCCTAGATTAAGGCTTACCTGTAGGTCCAAGGAATATCTCCCAAACCTATACGGTTTAGGAGATATTTGCCCGAAGACGGGCACTGCTGTCTACGGCGCATGCGCCGTAGACAGCTGTGCGCAGGGTGCCGCGCGTCTCGGCTCCCGTGCGCATGCGCGGGAGTGACGGCATTGTGGCACGAGAACATGGATGCGGCAGACTACAGGGGACAGCGGTGACTTCGCTGGCTCCTGTGTCAGGTAAGTGACACATAATGGGCTACTATGCGATGCCTAGCAGTCCATTATGCTTTGCCTTTGCAGGGAGTGAAAGAGGAAGTAATCTCATCAGGGTTTACTACCTCTTTAAAGGGAGCAAAGATTGACAGGTAAGTAATAACAATGTTCTATACTGGGTGGCATTTTATGCATCTTTTTTCAACTAGCAATAGAATCACTTTAGAGGTCATTCTGATGTGCACTAACCCTTACAATCCCTCTTAAAGGATCCCTTTTCAGAGGGCATGTTACAGATGGGAAGGAGGCAAATTACAGCCTATTTTAACCCTAAAAGCCTGAGGGGTGCAATCAAGGCTGCAATCATGTACATTGCATGCAGTTGCAGGGCAGATGATACACAGCCCCATACACTTAAAGAGGTTGTGCTAAACATAGTTTAATTTATTCCACAGCCACAAATAAAATCATTGCGGCCATGGCCTGAGGACAGCCATGAGCTATTGCATGAACTTCTTTAGTTGGGCTATTGGAAGGCGGTAAAGCTGCTACTCAAATGTCAGTTTTTAACACCACCTCTATGCCCTTGTGAATGGGCTCTTAAAGCTCTTAAAGAGAATCCAGAACTGTTCTGATAAGGCTTACAAGGGGATCCATATATGATGACATCAATCATCAATTTCAGCAACATGCATCACAAGCCTTACTTGAGCAGGATTGATGCTGAAATGCTGATGCTACCACTTCTGCCATTAGTCTCCTGTTTCCTCAGATAAGGTGAGGTGATAGCATGTATACAGTATGGGAGCACTATATGGGTGTTAAAGTCCAACTCTACAATAGGGATGAGTGAATCAGGCAAATGAGCATGCAACTACCCACTTCTGTCCACTTCTGTCCAAACCATACTGTATTAGGATGGTATCCTTGGGGGGTGGGGGGGATTAAAGCATCCCCCCATGAAAAAACACTTGTTTTCAGGCTGATGGGGACAAGGGCTTCATACCCATAGAAAAAGGAATACACAGAGCACCTGTGCATCCTGTGCAGGTAAACACCACTCTCGCACAGTTACACGATAAAGTACGCCTGTGTGACGGAGGCTTAATGCTGCAAGTGCTGCAATGTTTTTTAATGCCCACTTGAAGCCCCAGCTAACATTTGAAACAAACGTCAGCGAAGGATCTGTTGTTTTGCAGTGGTAGCAAAAATTTCATTTACCTCAGGGGGGACATTGTTTACTTTTTTTCTTTTTAAATAAAGATCCCAGTGTGGAAGTTTTTGTTTGCTTTTTTTATTTTACTTATTTTGAGAATAACTGTCCCTAAAGTTGGACAGAGTCAAGTGATGTCTAGACCATGCTTATGGCTCACTTGGTGTACAGTTCCCATAGTTTAAAGGGGAGGGCCAGCTGAATTTTTTTTTAAAAGTCAGCAGCTACAAATACTGTAGCTGCTGACTTTTAATAAGTGTACTTACCTGACCAGGGTGCCCGCAATATCAGCCACCCGAGGCCGACCCGTCCCTCGGCTCTCGGGTCCCGGCACTGCCTTTCTATCTAAGGGAAACAGGCACTAGAGCCTTGCGGTTTCCTACTGCACATGCACGAGTCGCACAGAGCTTTGTGAATAGGGCACGGTGTGTTCTGGGACACACACAGTTCCCAGAACACACCGCTCCCCATTCCCCAGAAGACATCATGAGGAGGAGAAGACTGAAGATCACCGCAGAGTAGGAAGAGGCAGATTAGGACGATCTACCTAGCAACAGGCATTTCTGGTAAGTTTAAAAAAAAATCTTTTTTTTTCATATTTTTGGAACATTTTAATGTAATTTTGTTTTTTAGGGTGGCCGTACACTTTAATACTGTTTTTACTTCAGTAGCATAGATTGCAAGTCCTGCACTTTTTGCATCTCCTCTTACTGAAGAGCCCAACCTTTAGCCAGGTTAGCTAATTTGTGAAAATGGCAGACAATATTTTGGCTGCCCTTTTGATGGTAAAGTGCAATGTATCTTGCCTGGCACATGGGCTGAACCTGGTGGTGTAGGACTAGGATAAACCCTTGCCCGCAGACCCCCAAAAACTCCGGGCAAGGGTTGTGGAGATGAGACCCTTGTTCTCATCAACATGGAGACAAGGTGCTTTGGGGGGCTATCCCAAAGCATCCTCCCCATGTTGAGGGCATGTGGCCTGGTACGGTTCAGGAGAGGGGGGCCGCTCTCTTGTCCCCCCTCTTTTCCTGCAGCCTGACAGGTTTCGTGTTCGGATAAGGGTCTGGTATGGATTTTTGGATTTATGCACCCCCACACCATTTTTTTTTTATTTTGGTTCGGGGTTACCCTTAATATTCATACCAGACCCAAAGGGACTGGTAATGGACTGGGGGGATCACATGCCATTTTTTCAATGAATTATTTTATTTGTATTGTCTGGACCCGACAATTCATTATAGCCGAGAGTACTTTTAACCACTTGGGTACCGTGCTATTGCAAAATGACGGCAATAGCGCGGACCCACATTTCCGGGACTACGTCTATTGACGTAGTCCCGGTTACGAGCGGCCTGCGCGCCCCCTGAGGGGCGCGCGCGGCGCGCTCTGTGATCGGCGAGTCCGTGAGACTCGCCTGATCACCGATCCGTGTAAGGGGTCGATCCCGACCCCTTATCACGTGATCAGCTGTCAGCCAATGACAGCTGATCATGTGATAAAACGGAGCCGGTAATCGGCTAGTATTCCTCCTCGCGCTGACAGCGCGAGGAGAAAAAAAAAAAGCCGATCACCGGCGGCCGTGTTCGGGACATCAGTCCCGATCACGGCCAGCAATTTAAACGGACACCTGCCCCCTGCCAGTGCCCACCTGCCACCCGCAGTGCCATCCTGAAATAAAGTAAGTGCCCCCCTGTCAGTGCCACCCAGCAGTGCCCATAGTGCCCACAGTGCCACCCAGCAGTGCCCACAGTGCCACCCAGCAGTGCCCACAGTGCCACCCACAGTGCCACCCAGCAGTGCCACCCACAGTGCCACCCAAAATCTGCCTCAAAGGTGCTGCACCCCAGTGCCGCCCATCAGTGCCCAGCAGTGCCGCCCATCAGTGCCCAGCAGTGCCGCCCATCAGTGCCCAGCAGTGCCACCTATCAGAGCCACCTATCAGTGCCACCTATCAGTGCCCATCAGTCCCATCTATCTGTGGTACCTATCAGTGCCCATCCGTGCCACCCATCCGTGCCACTTATCTGTGCCACCCATCCGTGCCATCTTATCTGTGCCCATCTTTGCCCATCAGTGCCGCCTTATCTGTGCCCATCGGTGCCGCCTTATCTGTGCCTATTAGTGCCGCCTTAACTATGCCTATCAGTGCCCACCAGTGCAGCCTATCAGTGCCCACCAATGCAGCCCATCAGTGCCCACCAATGCAGCCCATCAGTGCCCACCAATGCAGCCCATCAGTGCCCACCAATGCAGCCTATCAGTGCCGCCTAATCAGCGCACTTCAATGAAGGAGAAAAATGACCCGTTTGCAAAATTTTATAACAAACTATTAAAACATGATTTTATTTATTTATTTTTTTTGCATCTTTTTTTGTTTGTTTAGCAAAAAATAAAACTCCGAGCTGTAACTAAATACCACCAAAAGAAAGCTCTATTTGTGGGAAAAAAATGATAAAAATTTCATTTGGGTACAGTGTTGTATGCCCGCGCAATTGTCATTCAAAGTGCATCAGCGCTGAAAGCTGAAAATTGGTCTGGGACTGAGGGGGGTTTAAGTGCCCAGTAAGCAAGTGGTTAAATGACTTTTTTTCCTTTGGAAATGTAATTTTATGCAGGGAATGTTCTAAACATGGGAAATATGCACCACTTTACAGGCATACTATAGACACCCCCCAGGTACAAAATTGAAAGGAACATTTCACTTTTATTGTTTCACTTTAAGCATTTTAAAAAACACTGCTCCCGAAAAACTGCCATTTTTAAAACTTTTTTTTGCATTAATACATGTCCCATGGGGCAGGACCCAGGTCCCCAAACACTTTTTCTGACAATAACTTGCATATAAACCTTTAAAATTAGCACTTTTGATTGGTCATGTTCTTGTCCCATAGACTTTAACGGTGTTTGTGTGTTCTAACAAATTTTTTGCCTGTTCACATATTCTGCTGCGAACTGAACCGGGGGTGTTCAGCTCATCCCTATTCAGGACATGTTCAACATCTCAGCATTTGAAGAGACCCCCAGAAGGTGTGATTAACAACACAATCCCTCCAGCCAACGTTAAATTTAAAAAAAATCAACATTAGAGTGTATTTTATTTCTCTGAAAAAAAACTACCAACATGGTGTAGGGACTAAATGCAGAGTATTTAAGCTTTTTTAGTAGGTCACATTTTAAATAGGACACGCACCACCCAGCTTTGTTAAAAAAAATAAACATTAGAGTGTATTTTTTGCCAGCAAAGCTAACAAAATACTTTAGTGATCACTTGCAGAGTATTTAAGCACTTATAGTAGGCCATACATTGAACAGGATACATACCAGGCACCTTTTAACCGAACAAATCAACATTAGAGTATCATTATTTCACTGGAAAATGCTCCCCAAATATTGTTGGTGACCATGTGAACAGTATTTAAGCACTTGTAATAGGCCACATCTTCAACATTTATTTCACAGAAAAAAGACTGCAAAATATTAAAGCGACTGCATGCATTGTATTTAAGAATTTTTTTATAGCCCACATTTTCTAAGTTAACCAGACCAGACAGATCAAGAAATCAAAATTGCAGTGTATTATTTCACATAAGCTAGATATTGTACAATCTCAATGCACACTATGTAAATAGCTTTAGTAAGCTGCAATTTGAAAGGGAGAAACCAGGCAGGTTTATTGCAAAATCAATGTGTAGGCTACTGTTAGTGGTCCAGCTGACTCCCAATTGTCCATGGAGGGCACTGTTTACTTCACAGAGTAAACTATTTGGTTTTTGATCATTTTTTATTTACATATGCAGAACTTCTTGCCCCCAGTAGCTGCATGTGCGTAATCTCTGACTTTAGGCCTGTGTGACATTATGAATACAACGGATTTTCTAACTTATTTAGCAGCTATGGAAGTAGGGGCATTGAGGATTGGGTGCTTTGGTACACTTAACAATGTAGTGACTTAGTGCATCAAACATTACCCTACAAGTACTGTATGTGGTGATGGGCTGCAAACAAAGGGCAGTTTTCCCTCTACATTTGTTGCTGACCTCTAAGTAAATTGAAAGTAAAAAACTTATAAAAATGTAATATTAATAAAAACAACAAAACGCAAAGCAAAGGGGTACAGCATAACAAGACCTGCAGCGGTTGGTGACTGCAAACACTACTATAACTGTGCCTAGCACACACTGACTTTAAATATAGGAATTGTATGCACCACTGTATAGAGTGGCAAAGTACAGACTTTGTTTTCTATCCCTAAACGCTTCGGGATTGTTAAACATACAGTGAATGTATCTGTGGCTCCTTGTAAATACTGCAGTTTTCAGGAATCAATAACAACAGCTAGCCCTCTCTGCAAACACTCTGTGATTTATTCCAAACTACTCTAGGTAAACTCTGAAACAAGTGATCATTTGCCCTGTTTTGACTGTAAGGACCACTCACATTGCTATTTGTAAACATAAATAAAAATCAACAGGACATAGCTTTAGAACAACGATTTTGGCCTTGGTGCTTTGGTCAGCAAATATTCAGGTCTACAGATTTACAACAGGCCAAATCTTTAAAACAATTGTCTCCATAATCCAAAAACAGAGAAATCAGGGAGCTTGATTTTAACATACATGAGCCAATTTATTTTATTGATGATAAAAATATAGAAAGAACATTTCCTAGATCAACACACAATCGAAAAAACGTCCTATTCTCACTAATGAGTCTATCAGCAGGTATTGGACAGCATAAACTATCACCACATACCAATAGTATCAGTAAGTTACTATTTGCATGCATATGAATAAACATAACAATACCTGAGATTGCTAATAGGTAGCTCAGGCAACAGACATTTTATTAGGTAATATGGCTGAGGCGTGCCTAATTTCTACTACCAAAAAGTGGATAAAACTGCAGGTGACTTGGAGCACTTCTGAGGTAAGGCTTTCTGAAGCAGCAGGAAGAAAGTGTATACTCCATGCTGCTGCTGTTAGCTCTTTTATTTTGTTTTAGCTGCAGGTTTGCTTTTTCGACTCCCATTGTTCTGCTAAATTATGAAAGCTCTTGTTAACCCTGAACACTTCACAGCTTTCTATAACTAAGGACAAATCAAATAAAGGTCTTCAAAAAACCCATACCCTATTGTTTTAAAAAATGTTGACAAAAATTAAACAGCTAAGGAAAACTTGATAAATAAAATCAAATAAGTTTAAATAATGTTTGCGCCAAGATAGTCTTTCATTTTACCCGTGCCTGCGATTTATTGGGGAGACAAGCATTTAAAGTTTAAACAGAAAGTGTAGACCTTGTCTGCTCTAGCTAAAAGTAAAAAAATAAGTAAAAGGTTGGGCTTTAAACATAATCAGCATAAATCCATACTTTATACTGATCGAGTTGATGCATTTTAACCTCTTGCATTGTAATTAGTGAATGCTAGCTGGGACCATGACTACACAAGAGCTTCATGTCGTAGACAGGCTTCCTTCCTGGTACTGTCTAAAAACCTGTTATGTAGTATAATTTTTAACACCAAACAGCACATTCCAAATCAAAAAGCAGCCTCTTTTGAACAAACTTGTAAATAAATATTCCAGGAAAGAGGTGATTTGGATATGGTTCTAGTCAGTGATATATTGCATTATACACCGTTTATAGCGTGATCCTTCAACTGAGCAGAGGTAAGTCCAAAGTAGGGATGAGCAAAATTAAAACTATCATTACCTAAACTTTCTAAAAAGAAAGGGAGATTTCAGTAAAATTTCAAAATTTTACTGAAATGCATTGGGACAAAGTGGTATTCAAGTGGGAGCAAACTTTCATGCATGCATTGTACCTATAGGTAAGCCTTTAATAAGGCTTGTAAACAGTATTGTATCCTCTATTCAACCAACAACACATAGTGGACCCAATAATGGTGTTAAAAATTTAAATGAAATATAAATAAATCCACATGTGTAATTAACCTATATGTAAGTGTTTATCCCAACCTCTAAAAGGTGATCAATGTCAAACTTATTCATTTGCAATAACAAGTGAACCCCCTACATAGGCAAGAATTAGTGTCACACTCTATCAAGTGATCACAAAATTCATTACTGCTGAAATAGTTTGTGATGTTATTCCACTACTACCACCCTGTGATTGGTGAAAACCAGCTTATAATAAGTGAACAAAAAGTTTGAGTGTGAACAGCTCCTGTGTACATAAAAAGTCCTTATAGAAAAAAACAATCCAATGAAGGGAATCTGGTAAACTTTCTTCTATGCTTCTACCACACCTCCGTGCAAGGCTTACCTATAGGTACCGTAAATATCTCCTAAACGTGCACCGTTCAGGAGATATTTTCTGTACAGTACATACAGCTGGTGACCTCACCAGTGCATGCATTCTGAAGAAATAGACACCCGGACCGTTCCTTCAGAGTCCTCTGTCATAAATGGTGGCACCCATGCGCATGCTCGGGAGTGACATCATCGCAACTCTGGCCACTCACACAGTCGGAGTCCGTGAACCTGGAAGAAAGACTGGGTGAAGAAGAAAGCCGTGTCAGCAGTGACAGCTCGCCTCTGGAAGGCTTCATTCTAAGGTAAGTTTCACCTAATGTGCTAGTATGTGATGCATACTAGCACATTATGACTTTGCCTTGCAAGTTATAAAAAAAAATTGCCAGTGGTTTACTACCTATTTCAGGTGGTTTTCAGTGGATTTTAAGGGTATAATAGACTTTAAATTGCCCCTGGGAGTTATAAAAGCTCATTACAACTATCTTTGATCCATTATTGCACCACTAAAATGGCCCCTCATTATATTAATTTGTTTACTGAAAGAAGAAACAGACAGTGGAAAAAATAAACTAAAAAATTTAAAGTAGTACAAAAAAAAAAGATACTTGTAAATAGTCAGATTCTGAACTGGATTTCAAGAAGCATGTTACGACCCAGGGGGGTTAAGGTGAACACTGAAAGCGATCTTTAGCTCAATTATGACTGTAAAATATTTAAAAATATTCAGGCCCTGCAGGTTTGGCCGTGTGTATGCAAGACAAGTTTGGCACAAAATCCGTCGGAAAAAATCAAATAGATTTTGTTGTCGGAATGTCCCACCTTGTGTACAGGGCATTAAATACAATCCTGCAAGCTTTATATTTTCTTGCTTAAAGAGGAAGTAAACTCTCCCACTCTGATGCTTGTTTTCATTTAGTCCATTATAATAAGTCATTATCAGACTATAGCCACTGTAATCCAGCCCAAATCGCATATTACTTACTTAAGAAACTTTAAAAAACTTGTTTCCAGGGGTTAGGCAGCGCCATCTTAAGTATTGTTTTCTGAGTCCACAGTGGAGTGTATTTCCGCCCTTACATTGAGCACTTCCTGTACTGTTAACCAAGCCTCCTTCTCAATCCAACGTTTCTATGGTAACCCTGCTTCCCTGTTCATAGTTGACTTGTTAATTTCATAGTATTTACTTGTGCTGATGTCTAATGTTTGCCTTTGTCAGACTTATCAGCTTCAGATGATAAGACTGCTGTAATGGCCAAGTTTAGACTGTATGTGATGTCACATGGCCACATGGTGTGTAGGAGGAAGCTCTGAATGATTAGCAGAGTTCAGTGTTGTGCCGTAGGAAGTCCTGATAACAGATAGATAAGACATAGAGAGTGTGCCTTAAATCAGGGGAGATCTGGGCATGCTCAGTGACTTCATTGTACAGAACAACAAGGATTACAACAATACTAAGCAAGTAAGGAGATATCTACAAGCAGTGTTCATTAGGGTTTTTTATGCTGATTTACATGGGACAAAGTTGTGGGGGAGGGTTTACAACCACTTTAATAAACATGTTGAATAGTGGTGAATTAGCAGAGGCTTATAAAGAGGTCAACCTTTCAATTCACTGGAACAGGCTAAAAAAGTTACATACTTTGTAATTTTCATAGGCACTGTAAAAACAAACAAAAAAAGGAAATTGCTTTGCAAGTATGTGTTAAACATTAAAAGGTTACAAAATATTGAACTGTCATTTTGCAATATTGAGAGTATAAGAAACTTAAAAAAGACATAAATAATCATAATAATAACAAGCATCATAATATGATGAATAAATTATCATAATAAAAAGAAAAAAAAATGGACCAGGGCATTCTTACATTCTCCCTTGTGTTATGGCATTCGGTGGGATACTTGTGACATAAGCCCACCAGGAGAGCGGAACCATTATAAATGTAACACTTCACTAAGAAGTATCACTACAGTTTCTGAAAGGAAAAAAAAAAATCTATTACCTGCATAATTGCTTGTGTCCTCCTCCTGTACTACCTCAGTGCCACAAGCTAAATTAAAAATAGCATTCCTGCAATTAATGGCTTGGCCGGTATGACCTGGTATGCATATTTTCCTCAGTTGTTAGGAAATCATATTTTAACAGCCTTCATGGAATATTGTAATTGCATAATTAATATGAATACTGATGAGTACCCCCTAGTGTATGTCATTAGCAAAACTTGAACAGAACTAAAGAAGTGAGAGCTCATTTTAGTGCTTCCAATATACATGTTGTGATGAGTCCTACTTTATTAGTTTTATTTTAGACCATGTTAAAAAAAAATCCACTTAGTTATAGAAAAATACCATTAAAAAAAGAGGAACAAAATCTGATTAAACCAAATGTTTAAAAAAACACCAAGACCTCCTTCTGTGGAAATATAATTTTATTTAGTCTCAACATCTTTAATTGCTTGCAGGGTCAAAGTTACACTTACAATAAATCTACCACTGGACATTAATATTTGGAAAGATATAAAAAAAATTATGTTGCTTGAGAGCATATTAAATCAGAGAGCTGTTTAAGGTGTTACAGATTAAAATACATATTTACTATACCATATAATAAAGAAATATATTTTTCCACCTGCAGACACAGTACATTTTGTTATTATAATTTTTAAGCAAAAAAGTTTAATGTGCAATTGTGATCATTTGTAATTTAAAAATAAATGTGCCTCTGTACCTAACTTAAAGCGTAACATACAATATATTACCAAATGTATTGAGACACCTGCCTTTACAGTAACATGAACCTTAATGACATCCCGGTCTTAGTTCATAGGGTCAAATGTTGAGTTGACCCACCCTTTGCAGCTATACCAGCTTCAACTTCTGGGAAGGGTGTCCACAAGATTTAGGAGTGTGTCTATGGGAATGTTTGACCATTGTTCCAGAAGCCCATTTGTGAGGTCGGGCACTGATGATATGGAGGAGAAGGCATGGCTCACAGTCTCTGCCTTAATTCATCCCAAAGGTGTTCTATCAGGTTGAGGTCAGGACTCTGTACAGACCAATCAAGTTCCTCCACCACAAACTTGCTTATCCATGTCTTTATGGATCTTGCTTTGTGCACTGGTCCAAATCATTTAGTGGGGGGTGGGGGGGGGGGGGGATTTTGGTGTGGGGTTGTTTTTTAGAGGTTGGGCTTGGCCCCTTAGTCCCAGTGAAGGGAACTCTTAAGATGTCAGCATACAAAGACATTTTGGGCAATTTCATGCTCCCAACTTTGTGGGAACAGTTTGGGGATGGCCCCTTCCTGACCTCAATCCGATAGAACACCTTTGGGATGAACTATTGAAAAAACTAGAGCAGAGACTATGAGCCAGGCCTTCTTGTCCACATCAGTGCCTGACTTTACAATTTTGCTTCTAGAAGAATGGTTATACATTACCATAGACACACTCCTAAACCTTGTGGACAACCTTCCCAGAAGAGTCAAAGCTGTTATAAATGCAAAGGGTGGGCCAAATCAACCCTACAGAAAAAGACTGGGATGCCGTTAAAGTTCAAGTGCGTGTAAAGGGAGGCGCCTCAATACTTTTGGTAATATAATGTATGTGCCTATTTGCACTATGCCCAGATGCACCATTTCATGAAAGTACAGGAAAAGGAGCCATTGCATCTGGATATGGGAGAAGTTTGGTGACCTGAAGGCAGTTCTGCCTCTATATAGATTAAAGAAATATAGTACTATAGATGCTATATACTGCCGAGAAAATACAGTATATGTAAGCTGTATTTGCTGACATCTTCTATGATCTCTTCTATTAAAAGAAATGGTAACTACCTGGTTGTCACCCTAATTTCATGGAATTAATCATTTCTAAGGCATAGATTTTTAACAAACATGCAGATCAGGAGTCCTGACTTCACTCTCGCTTTCTGAAATCTGCATGCTTCGTTCAGGTCAGTAACTAAAACATTATTGAAACCAGAGACAGCCAAGGAACTAGGATCTTTAAAAGAAGGTCAGCAATAGGTAGGGATGAGTGAACCTACCTGGGTTCAGTTTGCAAACTGTTTCTTTAATCGTGCTTAATTATTTATTTCTAAGCAAGGGCATGGAAAGCCAGGTACTGCTTTAGAAAACATGTACTAGAGCCAAAATAAATAGATACACAAAAAAAAATTATATATTTATGTGTGTATTTCATTATTTCAAGTTATTGGCTCTTGTAACTCAGTTGATCTGGAGCAAATGCACTGCATTATAGATTGTTTCTTATTTCTGGCAGTGAACCTTTTCATCCAAATGTTTGTAATGCAGCCTAAAACCATGTTAGCAGGTTCCCTAGTCAACAATAGCAGCACCCATATTTCTGTCAGTTCATTTTAATGCTGTTCCCTACAGTCACATATATTTATCTTGATTTTGCCACCTCAACACTCCAAGACTGAAGAGAAAAGGTCCTGTGTAAGCTCCAAGTCAATTTACACAGGGCCAAGAACTTGCTCCACTGGACATATATTCACAAGAGCCAGCGCTGTCACATGGCAAGTACAGAACTGATTACCATTTAACCTTATTTATGAAAGTATCAGGTAATTTTTTCTTCCCCCATGGGGTAAATAGAGTGGAGGAAAGGGGAACTACTGGTGGAACCATTATCATCACTGCGGTGAATCTGAATCTGTTGCTCTCACCTGCATGGACAAAGCACAGGTTCACACAATAATTACAAATATTTATGACAATCACCCAATCCTAACACATTGAAATGCTCAAGAATAATGGTAAAATCAAAAACTGGTCTCAAATTGCACATGCCACTGACAAAAACATTATTCAGGTTACATTTTCACAGTTATAGCATATACAGTATGTCTGCTACACATGTATGAGCAGCAGACAACATATACTGCAGGTATCAAACAACATGTTTTATAAAAGTTGTTTGTTGAGCATAAAGACATGTGCATACACTTTAGGTTTGGGGGTAATTTTACAATTTTACATTTGCTGTTAAAGTCAGTAGCTTTCTAGCTAAAAATAACCATGTGTTTAAATGTGTAACTTTCTTACATTGCTTTTAGACATTTTTAATGCCGTGTACACGCAACCTGTTTTCCCGTCGGAATAAAGGTTTTTCCAACAGAGTTCCGACAGAGTTCCGCTGATGGCACCCAAAGCCGATCTGTCCCTTCAGTTCAATAGCCAGTACCCAATAACCTCCGTCTCGTACTTGCTTCAGGGCATGCGCCATTTTTGGTTTGTCAGAACAGCATACAGACGAGCATACAGACGAGCGGTTTTCCCGATAGGAATTGGTTCCGTCGGAAAAATTTAAAACATGTTCTATTTCTAGGTCTGTCATTTAATTTCATTCATCGTAAAAAAAAGCCTGATGAGGCATACACGTGATCGGAATATACAATGATAAGATTCCGTCAAACTTTTTCTGTTGGACATTTTGCTCGTGTGTACGTGGCATAAGAGTGATAATTCTGACCCATAGCACTGCATTGACCCAAATAAAATGTTTATGACATTTGTGGCAAGAGGCGAGCCCATGCCACTGTTTATAATGGAAGTCTAGGTCAGATTTTGTAGGAAGCAGGCACACTAATGATGCAGGTGTGTGCTGCATTCATCTTGGAGCCAGAGTTAGAGCTCACAGCCCCACCTTCCCAAGGGGGTCAGTGTGTGAAGGGAGCAGTGAGAGTTGCACGTCTACACCGTGCTGTCCAGGTCAGGACAGACCGAGGTCTAAGCCTAGGTGAGACAGACATTGTGAGACGGAGAAGCTGGGAAGCTGCAGCCATGACACAGAGCTGAGGTACAGCATCGGTGCATGAACACTGGGATGTGTTTGATGGTCAGGAGGATCAAAAGGTCCAATTCTGAATAGTAAAGCTACCAAGAGAGTTATGTTTGTTCATATTGATGGTGAGAACCCCCTGAATCCCCTGAAAGACATACCTGTAGAAATTTGTGCTTTTCTTTTAAATAGTGGGCAGAAAAAGTTGGCAGAAAAACAGTTTTGTCACTACCAAAAGAGCTACAAAACCCCAACATGTCACACCATATATAACACAATGCATGGATTTAACTCATGCGACCAAATGCAATTAAGGTCCACAAAGAGCTGTAAGATCCTACATGTTCTTATTGACCGGGTAAAGAATTTTGGTTATATCTTGCCTCTTGGACACAGATATAAACAATACAGTTTACTAAAAAAAGGAATCACTGAGCAGTTCTTGCTTTACATTTCACATGAACTCCAAAGTGAAACAATTATGTAATTTATGTCAATAAAGCATTGCTAAACTATTTTTTGTTTGTTTATTTTGGTAGAGTTGATGATTCTTTGAGCCAAATCCTCTGTAGATTGAATCCTTTCTTAGCCCCTGTACACACAGTCGGAGATTTCGACAACCAAATCCGTCGGATTTTGTCCGTCGGATCTTGTCCGAAACTGTTGCATACACACGGTCGGACTAAGTTGTCGAAAAATCCGATAATTCAGAAAGCGATGACGTAATTTCGTTACGATGGGACTACGTTCAGGCTAGTAGCCAATAGCTTTGATGTAGGAATTTGATCTGAGCATGCGTGGCACTTGGTCCGATCAAAATTCTCTACACATGATCGGAGTATGTCCGATCGAACCAGTTGGTCGGGAAATATTTCCAACATGTTGGAAAATTGGGTCCGACGGATATTCCAACGGAATCAGTCCGATGCATACCACACATAGTCGGATTATCCGACGACACGGTCCGATAGGACACATTCCGACGGATTCTCCAACCATGTGTACAAGGGCTTAGACAAGTTATGAAAAGTCCAAAGCAAAGTGAAAAAAGTGATCACTGACCAGTTCTTGCTTTACATTTCACATAAAGTCCAAGTTTGTGGTAAGTTATCCTTGCTATCCGGGATCATATTTTAAATGAGAGGGCACAGTGAAAATAAATCTTTTGTAACTTCCCTTATTTTCTTCATATAACAAAAATCTAGCAGGTGCGAAGTGTGAAGGAACCCAATGCAGTCAGGTATAGAAAATATGAAGGAATTTAGTTTGGCCAACATTCTCACTTCATGGGTCTTCTACATTTTGAAAGTTGGACAAACCATTGTATACGTTCAAGTTTGATCAACTGTTAAGTAACGCAAACCCTAAGCTGCCAAATTAAAATAAAGCTGAATATAAATTATATAATATGTATTAAGTATACTTTAGTAAATAAAACAACAAACAGGCAGTAAAGTATTACTCTTCATGGATTTGTAACCTCTTAATGTTAATGAAGTGATCTGCAGGGGAAGTGGAGTCACAGGAGCAGTCAGCCCCTAGCACACAGGTCACCCGTGAAAACTAGAGTTCCATTTTTCTTCTTACTCCCTAGAGGACATCAGGTCTCTTGCATCATTAGCGGGACTAAATCTGACTTTCCCCGGCTCTCCTAATTTCCTCTTTGTAATTATAGGTCAAGCTCTCCCTTTTTTTAAATTATCAAACCTTTGTTCTTATCAAAAATGAATAGCTAAGAATAAAATTATGAAAAGAGTTCTGAGGGAGAAAAAAAATTTCAATTAGAAACTCAAGCTAATTTGGTATGACCATAGACTGTCAGGCACACTGACAGTCCTCTATTATGCAGTCATTTGGGCTTTTTTAAATTAGTTATGTTAATGTCCTGTGAGTGAATGTAACACTTGGATAGGACAAGATTTCTGCAATTAATTTCTGCAGTCAGTGGAGAGACACGCAAATTTATTTTCCCCCTCTCTGGGAATTGGTAGCGGAGGGTGTGAGGTGGTGAAAGTGCATTTAGGAATGAAGTACAAGCTAAACACTAGCTCTAAATAAAGCAGAAACAATGGGAGCCACTGCCTCCTCATTCATTCAACTGACAATGTTTTGCAGCTTAAACCTGTTTTATTAATTATGTTTGACATTTCCTTAATTAGTTTCATTTACACCAAATCAATCCCTACTGCTGTATGGCACCATTCATCATTTTGAAAAATTTGCATACTGAGTGCTGACTTTTTCTACTTAATTATACATTAAAAGTGTCAAGCGTGCTTGCTGCCTGGCATTATCTGCAGCAGAAAGGTTTGTGGCTGGACTGTGATGGCATTAATCATTAACAATCCTCAAGTGCTTCTGGGTAATATCTGGAGAATAGAATGACTATGGGTTTAATGCTAGAGAGCATAAGTGTTTCTTCTAATGACCCAGGGCAAACCAAAATAAATGACCTAAAGCACATAGTCTAATGGAATTCTGGAATTTTGCATTTTCTTTATTTTGGGTGATTACACCACTGCTGTTGTCTTGATAATTTTATTGCATTATTTTATACAAAGTATTGAAAAAAAAACTACCAGTTATTTACACTTGCATCTCTACAATTAATTTATTTACAAGAGTATAATCAAGATGCTACAAAACCAAGATGAAACAGAAAATAAATACTGAACATCGCAACAAATATTATTTTTAATAGACCAATATTGCATGCTGTGAGTTAATAACAAGACATTATTTATTGACTGTAACATTTAAAAGATTTGATATATATATATATATATATATATATATATATATATATATATATATATATATATATATATATTAAATGCCTATGCAAAGAAAAAACTATATAATGCATCTGTATTGTTGTCTGCAGTACGTTAGTCAGAAGTTTATCCTCAGGCTCAGCTTAGACAAGTCTGCGTATGTTAATTTGTTAGTCTATATAAGTCTCAGCTGCCAGGAAATAGTCACAAAGTTTTAAAATGTATACCAAGCAAGATTGGCTTACTTCAGGTATCAGATATATTTCATCATGTTAAGTGCATGAGTGCTAAGTAAAGTGTATTTGTAATATTTAAAGGTATTTATTACCTCGCACGGAGATAACAGTACTCCCCCTGACAATGCCTTGATTTTCTTTTCTCTCCACGGGGATGGCACCATCTTTGTTTAGTGGAATTAGATGCTGGCTCAAAAATGACACAGTCATGTAAATTCTAGTGCCTGTGCCATTCTTGGCTGAGTGTGTTCTAATAATATCTGGCAAAATTCAGCTTGTTGCTGAAGCCTCCCACATTGTGATTTGCTACAAAGTTACAAAGATGTAGTTGGCTCACTGGAGGGAATGAGGAAAAACTTTCTACTACCTGCTGCAGAACGAAGGCATCATCTCAGCCTAGCCACTGGACTGGAGCACAAGGATAGCATTTTAATGATAACAGGTTAAGTTTTTCTAAAAACATATATGATGGCTTTATTTTGTGACATGTCAGGAATTTAGTATTATTATTATTACTTTATTATTATGTAGCACTGACCCCCAAAAGAGCTGCTGGTTTGATTTGGGCTTACCGTTACCTCACCTGCTTGCTTTTCTGTCTTGGGGATCCCGTGGTAAAGGGCCCAAAGAATGTTGAAACTGACACTGAATCCTCTTTTGGGTTATTTATTTTAGGAAACACAAAGTCTCTTAATGGAGGGTAGAGGGTTAGGGTGAGTTCAGGCACTTAAATTGCAAAGTGAAAGTATTAAGAGAATCCAGAGAATAAAACAGTTTCACAACTGTATTCAACAATCCCCGGATAGACCTCTCTCACTAGGCCTAGCAGCCGGCTCGGTAAAGTCTCTGCCACAGACTTGCGAGATACACTTGAGCGTTACTGAGGGATGTGGATAAATTTAAAGAACTGACACACGGTACCAGTTTCTCTAAGCCGATCCGGCAATACCATATGAGTGTTGATCCAAGTTGCGCCCTTACACAAAGCCTCCAGGCAACTTCAGAGAAACCAGCCTTGCGCACGGTCTTCTCTTGAAAGAGTCCTCCCCTGCAGTCCTTCAGTTGCTGGGCCTCTCCCTTCTGATGAGACGGCACCGGACCATCCCTGGATCAGTAGGCTCCGAAATTTTCTCGGGCCTATCTCTTCAGTTGCGTCGCCTCAGGCCAGTCAGCCCCCAGACACAGGATACATAGTTCCGCACCCCAGGCCAGGAGGACCATGGGGCTGGGTCAGGAAGACCACCAGAATCAAATGGACAGAAAGTAAATCCCCCACCAACATGGCGTTGGTAACAGACAGAAAGTAAATACCACCCACCAGAATGCACAGCAGGAAACTGGGGTGGTTCAAAGAGAAAACTACTTTCTAAGTCCGCCGTACTTTCGGGTCAAAAAAGTATGCCGGAGGCTACACACGGGGGGATTGTCCGGCGGACTTCAGTTTGCCGGACTTTTCCACCCGCTTGTTTGATCGTGTTTATGTGGCATTAGAAAGCAGAACTCCATCCCAGTCTCAATGGAGTTCTCTCCTCTAAACCTAAAACTTTTTTTTTTAAATTAATTATTGTTTTGTTTTTTCCCTAAAACAATAAAACCAACTTTGTTTTTTGTGCCGACTCATGCCACCTAATGGTCAGAATCACTGTAACTACAAGTCCTTTCCCTGAAGCAAGTACTGGTATCCAGTGGGTAGTCTTGACACGCAGCCCTCTAGCAGCTACCTATCTATATACCCCAGTCCTTGTACTTTCTAGAAAAAGGTAGAAAAGAGAAGAAAAACTCTTCTTTCGTTCAAGAAAAATGTTCAGTTCAAAAGACTTTTCACCAATAAAACTGTTGGTCCGGCAAAGTCAAGTCTTTTCCATTCTCCTCCACGGTTGTTATAAAGTACACCGCACTGTCTTTGTCTGGCCTGCAAATAGCAACTTTATCTGCGTAGATATGCCGGCTATAGCTCCGGTGCTGTAGAAAACCCAGAAAGCATTCGTACATCTCTGGACAAAATGCCTTCTTGCGAAGTGGCTTTGGAACTTTAAGGTAGTTCCAAATGTCCTCTGCATACCACTTCTCACGATTTTCCTCAATTATGTCCATTATCTCCCTGGGCACATATGGGAACTCTAGTCATACTCCCTTGCCACCCGTTTGTCCAAAAGTCTCTGAGACCTTGTGAGTCTCAGTAGATTTCGGGCAGTTCCATCCCCAGGGGATATGCACGAATGTGGGGATTTATGAACCAAAGCAGCAGAGTCCCTTTTAAGCATTGGCAAGTTCACAGGTTTTGGCAATGTCATATTAACAGTGGTTGGGGTCTCTGCCTGTGGTGTTTCGCTCCCTGAAGTAAGGGCTAGCCAGCCCAAAATGTCAGCCCAGGTAGCGACCATATCATCCCCACAGACCCATAGCAACTCTTGGGACATTGTATCAAACAACTCATCAACGTCCCCAGTGTTAGAAGAAGAGTCTGAATCTGAGTCCCATACTTCTTCTTCTAACAAATAACCTTTCACAGTCCCTCTCTCCTCCCCACAGTTTCCCCAGGTTTCTCACCGGTAGATTGTGTTGGCTTTTCCAGAGCGATCGCCTTCTGCCAATGAAGCTCACCCAAACTGGGGGGTGGTCCTTTTCAACGGTCACGGGAAGTCTTTGCATGCTCCACATTCTCCAGAGCAGGCATAGTAGTAGCAATAGTGGTAGACCAAACCGTGTCCATGACTTCGGAGGTAGATTCTCTATAAACAATGTCCTTTTCCAAGGTACCAACTACGGTAGATGATTCTGAAACTGTAGGCCTCACAGCCAGAGCATAAATGATGGATTCCTCAGTGGTCACACCTGTGGCCCAGTCCATGTGGTAGGCCTGAGGCGACTCTGTAGGCTGCTCCACCTTGAAGAGATAATCTCTGCATCTACGACACGGGACAAATGACCGGGGACTTGTGACCAGTCCCTCACATCCTCCGCAAAGCATACGCAGGGCCTCGATGTCTACAGAGGTGTAAAGAATAAACTGCCCCTGCGGCAGCAGACGGATCCCCGCATCGGTCAGCACAGTGCCAGGCATCTGCACACTCGTGGGACCCTTCACAGATGGCATCCTGGGTCCTGGAACAGGTGATGTACCCGGAACACGGAATATCTTTACTTCCGAAATACTTTTTCTTCTTCCGCACAGTAAACACAACTGGCTTCGCTCTCCTCCTACAACACACTCACGCAGTGCCTCGTGTAGGGAAACTAAACAAGCAAGACCTCCTCCCACTGGTTCCTCTGGTTGCACAATTCGCTGGCTTTTTCAGGGCTCCTCCCATGCTTACGCACCAACAGTGAATGTCTCTTGCCTTTCTCAAAAAACGTCCACCCTCTTTTCCATAAACTCACATTTACTGAAATTAACCCTAAGACCCAACTATGGTCTAAGGAAAAACTAAATTTACAAAAACATAGTGCGTGCTCTTCAGGAGCCCGTCGCTACACACGCTTCCCTGTTCTGTTCTGACAGGAGTGACAGATCGTGTGTTCCTATTAGCTAGGAACCACGATATGTCACTTCCTGTAGTTAGTCCCTCCCTCTTCAGTTAGAATCACCTCCCAGGGAACACAGTTAACCCCTTCACTGCCCCCTAGTGTTAACGTCTACAGTGTAAAAAAAATGAAAACCGAAGAGGCAATCAAATACCACCAAAAGAAAACTCTATTTGTGGGGAAAAAAAGGACATCAATTTTGTTTGGGTACAATGTTGCAGGACCGCAAAATTGTCAGTTAAAGCGACGCAGTGCCGAATCGCAAAAAGTGCTCTGGTCAGGAAGGGGGTAAATTCTTTCGGGACTGAAATGGTTAATGCAATCTTGCAAGGTTACTGAAAGCTCCACTTTAAGTCAAAGGAATTGTGAATGCAGGCTTGTGGCTGTAAAGAATAAATCAGTAAAATGTAAATCCAATAAATAGTAATTAACAAAAAAAACTAATCATTGATTACATAAAAAGATCTAATCCCACTCTGTTAACATTGTGTGAAAAGTGTATTGTTATACTGATACATGTTATGCTAGCACTAATTTTGGCCCCATTCATATCTAGCAACACAGGAGTGTCACATCTGCTGCAGGTAGTAGAACGTTTTTTTCTTATTCCCTCCAGTGAGCCAACTGCATTTTTTTGCCAGATATTAGTGAACACAGCCAAGAATGGCACAGGCACTAGGTCATTTTCGAGCCCCGTCGCTATCGATGGATAGAGATGGGGCTCAGGTAAGTATTAGGGGGCTGACGGGGTATTTTTAACAGTTGCTTGTGGTGTTTATCCTTTCAATAAATTATTTTTACTTACTTGCAATGAGCCTTTGAGCTTGCTAAAAAAAATACTCTAGTAGCAAGAGTCAATCCTCTAGCAGAGATCCTTCCCACCTTGCACACTTCTAATTACTGTCTGTGCTTAACCAGCTCTTCCACCCCTCCCTTCATCTCCTTACGTAACCTTTTATGTAGCTGTTGAGGAAGGCGTATCACTTGAGTGACTGTTGCGAGTCTACAGGAGCCGCTCACATTACATCCATGAAGGTGGGGCACAGGTGATGTTTTAGGGATTTTGGGTTTCTACTCAGGGGAGGTTTTTACAGGTAAGCTTAAATATATAAAGTAAGCACACCACATAACTAAAATGCTTTAGTAATAAAGTTGTATTAGGAACAGTATCTACATCAATTATACAATAAGTACAAATATTCAAAGTATGCATTATCATATCAAGCATAATACAGTATAGGTATTCAATACACTGTTGAATCCCACTAACAAAAATACATGCATGTATATAGGTACAGTAATGTATTATTGTATTTATATGCCCAATACAACTTTATTGCTAAAGCATTTTTGTTAAGTGGTATGCTTACTATAGTTATATTTAAAATTATTGTACTAACAGATTGATACACTGTGGGGTAACCAGGGCCGGACTGGGAATAAAAACCAGCCCTGGAAAAAAAATCATACCAGTCCCATAGCATTATTATACCAGCCCAACATCATTATATAATTTTCTTATTCATAAAAGAGAAAATCTTGCATTTTAAAGCCCATTTGAAGAGTGTATTGTATATAGATGAGACAGATATGAAAGCACATAGGACTTTATATATAATAGCAAAAAAGTGGAGCAATCATCAAGGGGGACACCAGGAACTCTGGGAATGTGGGAGGGACTCTGGTGACCAGAGACCACCTTCCCAGAAAGAATACACTAAGGTAAGGGGGGTGGGTTACTGATATGAGGAGGAATCTTTATATCGGTGCCCCCTTACATTATTGTATTCACTTCCCTACTTACATCAGTGACCTCCCTCAGACTGGCCTGTTGCAGATGTCACTGACCTCCTCTCAGGTGCACTGTGGAGGGCTCATTTAGTCGGCTCCAGCTTGGTGGCTCTGGTTTTATCCTATAGTCTCCTTTCCACAGTCCACACAGGTCTTAATTCTCCCATGACCCCCATCCCGGCTGCGCTGCCACTCTTGACTCCTCTCCAGACTCCCTCAGAGACTGCAGACATGATATAAGACAAGAGATGGTCAGAGGTTGTAGACATGATACAAGAGATGGTTAGAGGATGCAGACATGATACAGGAGATGTCAGAGGCTGTGGGCATGATACAAGAGATAAATGCAGCCTCATCAGTGCCAATCAAATGCAGCCTCACTGTGTCCATCAAATGCAGCTCCACTGTACCCATCAATGCAGCCTCACTGTGCCCATCAAATGCAGCCTCACTGTGCCTATCAATAAGCCTCATGGAGCCTGTCAAAGCAGCCTCACTTTGCCTGTCCATGCAGCCTCACTGCGCCCATCAATGCAGCCTCACTGTGCCCATCAATGCAGCCTCATTGCCCATCAATGCAGCCTACCTGACTTTGCCTGACCATGCAGTCTCACTGTGCCCATCAATGCATCTTTACTGTGCTTGTCCATGCAACATCACTGTGCCGTCCATGCAGCTTCACTGTGCCCATCCATGCAGCCTCACTGTGCCTGTCAATGCATCTTTACCATGCTTGTCCATGCAGCCTCACTGTGTCCGTCCATGCAGCCTCATTGTGCCCATCAATGCATCTTTACTGTGCTTGTCCATGCAGCCTCACTGTGCCCATCCATGCAGCTTTACTGTGCACATCCATGCAGCCTCACTGTGCCTATCCATGCAGCCTTACGGTGCCTGTCCATGCAGCTTTACTGTGTCCATTCATGCAGCCTCACTGTGCCCATTCATGCAGCTTTACTGTGCCCATCCAGGCAGCTTTACTGTGCCTGTCCATGCAGCATCACTGCGCCTATCAATAAGCCTCACTGTGCCCAGGAATGCAGCATCACTGTGCCCATTAATAAGCCTCATTGTGTCCATCCATGCAGCTTTACTGTGCCCTGCTACAAGTCTCACTGTGCCCATGAATGCATCCTCATTGTGCCCATCAATAAGCCTCAACAGTCAGTACCTGGATTACACACAGCGGTCTGAAATGTACTTGGGCCACGCTGTGACAAAGGTCCCGCCTCCTCCTAGATCAGCTCATGTGATAGAACACTGATCTAATGGCAGGAAATAGATGCAGTGTTCACACAAGCTGGTCTAGTAGGAGGCGGGACCTTTGTCACAGCGCAGACGAAGTACATTTCAGACTGAGCTCTGTGACATAGCTGTGTGTGACATGTAAACAAGAGGGGAGGAAGGAGGGGAGATCTCCAACCACAGCCACAGTTCAAAGCAGCCCTAGGGCAGGCAGCCTATGGGAAATGTCCCGGTATCCCAGTAGGCCAGTCCATCCCTGGAGGTATGGAGTAGTAGTGTGCAGACTTTTATTGCTAATTTCATGGGTTTTTAAAGGTACATAAATTACGTGTCTAAGATATGTTGAATGCACATATAATGAAAGGGTTTCTTTAACCACTTCCCGACCGCCGCACGACGATGTACGTCGACAGAATGGCACGGGCAGGCATATTGGCGTACATGTACGTCCCTGCCTTCCCGCGGGTCGGGGGCCCGATCGGGCCCCCGCCCGGTGCCCGCGGCGGTCGGTATTCGTTCGGGAGCGATCCCGGACGAGGGGACGGCCATTCATTCATGGCCACCCCCTCGCGATCGCTCCCGACGAATGAAAATGCTCCGTGACATCACTTCCTCTCCTGTAATGTAAACACAGGAGAGGAAGTGATGTAATCTCTCCTCCGTGTCGGTATTTTTCGTTCCGACACCGAGGAGAGAGGATCGGTGAGTTGCACCAACACGACACTACACAGTAGAACATGCCAGGCACACTCACACCCCCCCGATCACCCCCCCCCAATTACCCCTGCCCCCCAGTCACAGTGACACCAATGTCATTTTTTTTTTTTTTGCATTGGTGTCATTTGTGACTGTAATAACTGTTAGGGCAGTTAGGGTTAGCCCCCTTTAGTTCTAATGTACCCCCCTAACCCCCCCAATAAAGGTTTAACCCCGTGATCACCCCCCGTCGCCAGTGTCACTAAGGCTGGGTTCACATTGCAGCGGTTTATGAGAACGAATGTGATTTGCACCGCACTGCAGTGCAAATCACATCTGATCTCTGTGCGATTCGAGTTCAGCCATTCGCCGCACCCGCCACATCCGCCGCACCCGCCGCAAATTCGCACGGGACCCTTTTTTTGGTCCGCAGCAGAATCGGATCGCATGGGTGTTCACACCATGTGATCCGAGTTTGCAGATCGCACTGCGATATGCGAACTGATCTGGGGTGTCATTAACATTTCACTGACACTCCCAGCAGTTCGCATAGGGCAGTGTGAACTGCCGCCGGGAGGCATGCGATGCGGGAACCCGCCGCGGATTCGTGGCGTTCCCGCATCACTCCAGTGTGAACCCAGCCTAATAAGCGATCGTTTTTCTGATCGCTGTATTAGTGTCACAGGTGACGCTAGTTAGGCAGGTAGGTATTTAGGTTCGCCGCAGCTTTTTATAGCGCCAGGGACCCCCATATACTACCGCATAAAGCCCCCTAGTTAACCCTTTCACCAGTGATCACCATATAACTGTTACAGGTGACGCTGGTTGGTTAGTTATTTTTTTATAGTTTCAGGGCACCCGCCATTTATTACCTAATAAAGGTTTAACCCCCTGATCACCCAGCGGGTGTCATTTGTGACTGTAATAACTGTTAGGGCAGTTAGGGTTAGCCCCCCTTTAGTTCTAAGGTACCCCCCTAACCCCCCCAATAAAGGTTTAACCCCGTGATCACCCCCCGTCGCCAGTGTCACTAAGGCTGGGTTCACATTGCAGCGGTTTATGAGAACGGATGTGATTCGCACCGCACTGCAGTGCAAATCACATCCGATCTCTGTGCGATTCGAGTTCAGCCATACAGATAGTATGGCTGAATTCGTGTCGCACCCGCCGCAAACTCGCACGGGACCCTTTTTTTGGTCCGCAGCAGAATCGGATCGCATGAGTGTTCACACCATGCGATCTGAGTTTGCAGATCGCACTGCGATATGCGAACTGATCTGGGGGTGTCATTAACATTTCACTGACCCTCCCAGCAGTTCGCATAGGGCAGTGTGAACTGCCGCCGGGAGGCATGCGATGCGGGAACCCGCCGCGCATTCGTGGCGTTCCCACATCGCTCCAGTGTGAACCCAGCCTAATAAGCGATCATTTTTCTGATCGCTGTATTAGTGTCACAGGTGACGCTAGTTAGGCAGGTAGGTATTTAGGTTCGCCGCAGCTTTTTATAGCGCCAGGGACCCCCATATACTACCGCATAAAGCCCCCTGATTGCCCCCTAGTTAACCCTTTCACCAGTGATCACCATATAACTGTTACAGGTGACGCTGGTTGGTTAGTTATTTTTTTATAGTTTCAGGGCACCCGTCATTTATTACCTAGTCTCACTAGTGTACCCCTAAATTTAGGGGTGTCTACTTTCCAAAATGGGGTCATTTGGGGGGGGGTTTGTGCCATCTTGGCATTTTATGGCCTTCAAAACTGTAACGCCCTTAGAAAGCCTGAAGGCGGTGCTTGGTTTTCGGGGCCCCGTACGCGGCTAGGCTCCCAAAAAGTCCCACATATGTGGTATCCCCGTACTCAGGAGAAGCAGCAGAATTTATTTTGGGGTGTCATTTCACATATGCCCATGGCATGCGTGAGCAATATATCATTTAGTGACAACTTTGTGAAAAAAAAAAAAAAGTTTGTAATTTTCCCGCAACTTGTGGCAAAATATAAAATATTACATGGACTCAACATGCCTCTCAGCAAATAGCTTGGGGTGTCTACTTTCTAAAATGGGGTCATTTGTGGGGGTTTTGTGCCATCTTGGCATTTTATGGCCTTCAAAACTGTAATAGGTAGTGAGAAGTGAAATCAAAAATTTACGCCCTTAGAAAGCCTGAAGGCGGTGCTTGGTTTTCGGGGCCCCGTACGCGGCTAGGCTCCCAAAAAGTCCCACATATGTGGTATCCCCGTACTCAGGAGAAGCAGCAGAATTTATTTTGGGGTGTCATTTCACATATGCCCATAGCATGTGTGAGCAATATATCATTTAGTGACAACTTTGTGTAAAAAAAAAAAAAATTTTTTTTTTGTCATTATTCAATCGCTTGAGGCAAAAAAATAAAATATTCAATGGGCTCAACATGCCACTTATCAATTTCCTTAGGGGGTCTACTTTCCAAAATGGGGTCATTTGGGGGGGTTTTGTACTGCCCTGCCATTTTAGCACCTCAAGAAATGAGATAGGCAGTCGTAAACTAAAAGCTGCGTAAATTCCAGAAAACGTACCTTAGTTTGTAGATGTGACAACTTTTGCGCAAACCAATAAATATACAATTATTTACTTTTTTTTAACCAAAGACATGTGGCTGAATACATTTTGGCCTAAATGTATGACTAAAATTGAGTTTATTGGATTTTTCTAATAACAAAAAGTAGAAAATATCATTTTTTTTCAAAATTTGCGGTCTTTTTACGTTTATATCGCAAAAAATAAAAATCGCAGAGGCAATCAAATACCATCAAAAGAAAGCTCTATTTGTGGGAAGAAAAGGACGCAAATTTTGTTTGGGTACAACATTGCATGACCGCGCAATTACCAGTTAAAGCAGCGCAGTGCCAAATTGTAAAAAGACCTCTGGTCATTTACCAGCAAAATGGTCCGGTCTGAAAGTGGTTAAGCAGACACAGGACTAAAGATATTATTGAAAAAAAACTGCATACACAAGTTAAACCAGCGGCTGTTATGCCATTCATTGGTTTACTTAGTTAGTGTCAAGTGTCTTCTGAGCACATTTTATGAGTAACAACTGTAGTCATGATCCACATCAACAAAACAGTTTTCTGCCATAAGAGCAGAGAGATTAACTTTTCTTAAAGTAATTTACAAAACAACTTATACAAGCTCACTAAAATTTTAAATGGATTGTGAAATAGAACCTATATTCATTTAATTTATGAAAATCATATTTGATTTATTTAATTCCCCGCCATTATTTCTAGAAATATATTTACTTTAGTATAGATTATTAAAATCTTAAACTTTATTACGTAATTTTAGATTGGGACCCATAAACTGTGTTATAACTTAACCACTTAATAACCGCCCTATAGCCGAATGACGGCTTCAGGGCGGTTTCTTAACTCTGGGAGGCCGTCATATGACGTCCTCCCAGAATTCCGCTCTCGCGCGCCCCCTGGGGCGCGCACTCGAGAGCATCCGTGACCGCCGGGTCCACAGGACCCGGCGCATCACGGATCACGGTAAACGGCCGCTCGCCGCGGCCATTTACCACGTGATCGCTCCGTCAAATGACGGAGTGATCACTTGTAAACAAACCGGCGTCATGTTATGACGCCGGTTCCTCCCTCCCCCTCTCTGTACCGATCGGAACAGCGGAGGGGGAAGAGATCGGTGTCAGCAGCGATGTGGGCTGCATCTGCAGTGCCCACATCGCTGCTCACCGAAAATTAACCCCTCAATTCCCTGCAAATACTCTGCAATACCCTGCCATTACTCTGCATTACTCTGCAATACCCTGCAATACCCTGCATTACCCTGCATTACTCTGCATTACCCTGCATTACTCTGCATTACTCTGCATTACTCTGCAATACCATGCAATACCCTGCAATACTCTGCAATACTCTGCAATACTCTGCAATACTCTGCATTACACTGCAATACTCTGCAATACCCTGCCATTACTCTGCATTACTCTGAATTACTCTGCAATACCCTGCAATACCCTGCAATACTCTGCAATACCCTGCAATACTCTGCAATACTCTGCAATACCCTGCAATACTCTGCAATACTCTGCATTACCCTGCAATACTCTGCAATACTCTGCATTACCCTGCAATACTCTGCAACACTCTGCAATACCCTGCAATGCTCTGCAACACCCGCCAATACCCTGCAATGCTCTGCAACACTCTGCAATGCTCTGCAACACCCACCAATACCCTGCAACACTCTGCAATGCTCTGCAACACCCGCCAATACCGTGCAACACTCTGCAATGCTCTGCAACACCCTCCAATATCTTGCAATGCTCTGCAACGCAATACTCTGCAACGCCATACTCTGAGATACCCAGCCATACTCTGATATACCCAGCCATACCCAGCCATAGTCGGTGATACCCTGCAATACCCAGCCATAGACACCCCCCCCCCCTCCCGCCGCCCTCCGGTGCTTCTACCGACTCGCCAATACTATCAAATCCAGAATCTTTTTTTTTTTTTTTCAGGCTTCCCAGCTTAGAGGTGAGATGCGGGGTCTTATTGACCCCATATCTCACTGTAAAGAGGACCTGTCATGCCATATTCCTATTACAAGGGATGTTTACATTCCTTGTAATAGGAATAAAAGTGATCAAAAAATTTATTTTTGGGGAAAAAAAATGTCAAACTAAAATAAATAAAGTAAAATGAACAATAAAATTTTTTTTTTTAAAGCGCCCCTGTCCCCATGTGCGCGCATCTAGAAGCGAACGCATACGTAAGTCCCGCCCACATATGAAAACGGTGTTCAAACCACACATGTGAGGTATCGCTGCGAACGTTAGAGCGAGAGCAATAATTCTAGCCCTAGACCTCCTCTGTAACTCAAAACATATAACCAGTAAAAAAAAAATTAAATCGTCGCCTATGAGGATTTTTAAGTAGCGACGTTTGGCGCCATTCCACGAGCCTGTGCAATTTTGAAGAGTGACATGTTAGGTATCAATTTACTCGGTGTAACTTCATCTTTCACATTATGCAAAAATTGGGCTAACTTTACTGTGTTTTTTTTTTTTTTAAGCACAAAACTGTTTTTTTTCCAAAAAAAAAGCATTCGAAAAATTGCTGCGCAAATACCGTGCGAGATAAAAAGTTGCAACGACCACCATTGTATTCTCCAGGGTGTTTGCTAAAAAAACATATATAATGTTTTGGGATTCGATGTAATTTTCTAGCAAATAAATGATGTAGGAGAGAAATGTCAGAATTGTCCTGGGTGCTCCAGAACACCTGATGGCGCTCCCTGCATGTTGGGCCTCTGTATGTGGCCGCACTGTGTAAAAGTCTCACACATGTGGTATCGCCGTACTCGGGAGTAATAGCAGAATGTGTTTTGGGGTGTAATTTGTGGTATGCATATGCTGTGTGAGAAATAAACTGATAATATGACAATTTTGTGAAAAAAAAAAAAAAAAGTAAAAAAAATCTTGATTTTGCAAAGAATTGTGGGAAAAAATGACAACTTCAAAAAACTCATCATGCCTCTTACTAAATACCTTGGAATGTCTTCTTTCCAAAAAGGGGTCATTTGGGGGGTATTTGTACTTTTCTGGCATGTTAGGGTCTCAAGAATTGAAATAGGCCGTCAGTACTTCAGGTGTGATCAATTTTCAGATATTGGCACCACAGCTTGTGGACTCTATAACTTTCACAAAGACCAAATAATATCCACCAATTTGTACTTATTTTTACCAAAGATATGTAGTGGTATAAATTTTGGCCAAAATTTATGAAGAAAAAATTACTAATCTGCTAAATTTTATAACAGAAATGAAGAAAAATTAATTTTTTTACAGAATTTTCTGTATTTTTTCTTTTATAGCACAAAAAATAAAAAACCCAGCGGTGATTAAATACCACCAAAAGAAAGCTCCATTTGTGTGAAAAAAGGACAAAAATTTCATATAGGTCCAGTGTTGCATGACTGAGTAATTGTCATTCAAAATGTGAGAGCACCGAAAGCTGAAAATTGGTCTGGTTATTAAGGGTGTTTAAGTGCCCAGTGGTCAAGTGGTTAACAATAATATTGCTATTGGTCATTTCTGTACTATAGCTCATCAACATTAAATTCCACAATTGGAATTCACCATGATCCTTAAAGTGTAACTAAGGGCATTTTTTTTAACCACTTGGCCACTGGGCACTTAAACACCCTTAATAACCAGACCAATTTTCAGCTTCCGGTGCTCTCACATTTTGAATGACAATTACTCAGTCATGCAACACTGTACCCATATGAAATTGTTGTCCTTTTTTCACACAAATAGAGCTTTCTTTTAGTGGTATTTAATGACCGCTGGGTTTTTTATTTTCTGTGCTATAAAAGAAAAAAGACCGAAAATTCTGTAAAAAAATGAATTTTTCTTCGTTTCTGTTATAAAATTTAGCAGATTAGTAATTTTTCTTCATAAATTTTGGCCAAAATTTATACTATTACATATCTTTGGTAAAAATAAGTACAAATTGGTGGATATTATTTGTTTTTGTGAAATTTATAGAGTTCACAAGCTATGGTGCCAATATCTGAACATTGATCACACCCGAAGGACTGACAGCCTATCTCATTTCTTGAGACCCTAACATGCCAGAAAAGTACAAATACCCCCCAAATGACCCCTTTTTGGAAAGAAGACATTCCAAGGTATTTAGTAAGAGGCATGATGAGGTTTTTGAAGTTGTTATTTTTTCTTACAATTCTTTGCAAAATCAAGATTTTTTTTTTCCTTTTTTTTTTTTTTTTTTCACAAAATTGGCAAATTATCAGGTTATTTCTCACACACAGCATATGCATGTCACAAATTACACCCCAAAACACATTATGCTATTACTCCCGAGTATGGCGATACCACATGTGTGAGACTTTTACACAGCGTGGCCACATACAGAGGCCCAACATGCAGGGAGCACCATCAGGCATTCTGGAGCACCCAGGCCAATTCTGACATTTCTCCCCTACATGTAAATATCATCATTTATTTGCTAGAAAATTACATAGAACCCCAAAACATTATATATTTTTTTTTAGCAAAGACCCTAGAAAATACAATGGTGGTTGTTGCAACTTTTTATCACTCACGGTATTTCCGCAGCAATTTTTCAAGCGCGTTTAAAAAAAAAACAGTTTTGTGCTTAAAAAAAAAAAAACAGTAAAGTTAGCCCAATGTTTTTGTATAATGTGAAAGATGAAGTTACGCCGAATAAATAGATACCTAACATGTCACCCTTCAAAATTGCACATGCTTGTGGAATGGCGCCAAAAGGTCGCTACTTAAAAATCCTCATAGGTGAAGCTTTACATTTTTTTACTGGTTACATGTTTTGAGTTACAGAGGAGGTCTAGAGGCAAAATTATTGCTCTCGCTCTAACGTTCGCAGCGATACCTCACATGTGTGGTTTGAACACTGTTTTCATATGTGGGCGGGACTTATGTATGCGTTCGCTCCTGCATGCGAGCACATGGGGACAGGGGCGCTTTAAATTATTTTATTTATTTTTTATTGTTCATTTTACTTTATTTATTTTAGTTTGACATTTTTTTCCCCCCCCAAAAAATTTTTTGATCACTTTTATTCCTATTGCAAGGAATGTAAACATCCCTTGTAATAGGAATATGGCATGACAGGTCCTCTTTACAGTGAGATATGGGGTCAATAAGACCCCACATCTCACCACTAGGCTGGGAAGCCTGATATAAAAAAAATGAAAATAGAATGAAAAAAATGGCAGGGTATTGCAGAGTAATGGCAGGGTATTGCAGAGTATTGGCAGGGTATTGGGTATTGCAGAGTGTTGGCAGGGTATGGTAGGGTATTGGCAGGGTATTGGCAGGGTATTGCAGAGTATTGGCAGAGTATTGGCAGGGTATTGGGTATTGCAGGGTATTGCAGAGTATTGGCAGGGTATTGGGTATTGCAGGGTATTGCACAGTATTGGCAGGGTATTGGCAGGGAATGGCCGAGTATTTCAGAGTATTGGCAGAGTATTGCGGGTATTGCAGAGTGTTGGCAGGGTATTGCAGAGTATTGGCAGGGTATTGGGTATTGCAGAGTATTGGCAGGGTATTGCAGAGTATTGGCAGGGTATTGCGTATTGCAGAGTATTGGCAGGGTATTGGCAGGGTATTGCGTATTGCAGAGTATTGGCAGGGTATGGCAGGGTATTGCAGAGTATTGACAAGGTATTGGGTATTGCAGGGTATTGGCAGGGTATGTCAGGGTATTGCAGAGTATTGGCAGGGTATTGGGTATTGCAGAGTATTGGCAGGGTATTGCAGAGTATTGGCAGGGTATTGGCAGGGTATTGCAGAGTATTGGCAGGGTATTGGGTATTGCAGAGTATTGGTAGGGTATTGCAGAGTATTGGCAGGGAATTGAGGGGTTCATTTTGGGTGAGCAGCATGGTGGGTACTGCAGATGCAGCCCACAGCGCTGCTGACACCGATCTCTCCCCCTCCGCTGTACCGATTGGTACAGTGAGGGGAGGGAGGAACCGGCGTCATAACATGATGCCGGTTTGTTTACAAGTGATCGCTCCGTCCGACCGCAGTGCCCACAGTGCTGCTCACCCAAAATTAACCCCTCAAATTAACCCCTCACGGATGCTCGAGAGCAGAATTCTGGGAGGCCGTTAATTAACAAGTTAAACAACCGCCCTAAAGCCGTTAATCGGCTATGGGCCGGTTGTTAAGTGGTTAAAAGAGTAAGGGAAGGTTATAACCCCAGTCAGTTTTTTTTTTGCCATTGGTGTCCCATTGGGGAGATTTCCCTTCATTTCCTGTCTCATAGCCAAAACAGGAAGTAAGGTTAAATCCCTTCAAAGTGAGGGAATCACGGTGTGACACCAGGATCACCAGAATTAGTACCCTCATTGTAAGATTTCCCCTCTATTAGTGTTCTGATGTCAACCCAAAATGTGATATTTTGTTTTATATTGTTTAAAATCTTACAAGCAATTGGTATTTATGTAGTATCTAAGCGAGCAGCACTACACACATTCCCATACTTTTGTGTAGAAAATAAATATAAATATTCAATGTGTAGTGCTTTTAATAAACAAAAATGTATAATGGACTCTAATTCCCTAATAAAATGTCCACCTAATAAAATATCCAATCAGTGATATAACTAAATTAACACAATTAACACTGGATAATATCAAAACAAAATAATGCCAAAATAAATGTGTCAGTGCTAATACAATACTTCCTTGCCACTAGTATCAATCCAAACTGTTGAGTCAATTAATTCAAATTTACTAATACAAATACCAAATAAATTATAAAGTGCCAATATGAATATACAAAAGTGCAATATAACAAATTAGTATACTTAGTAAAATCTCCAATATGCATAGTGTGCAGTCCAAACATTGAGTACTTCAATAAAAGTGCTATAATCTCAAACATTCAAAGGTGTCTTCCTTTTCCTTCATGCATGTGTTAACACACACCCTTGTGCTCCCCCATTAGGTGTGTGCTCACCTGAGAATATGTGACCTCACACTTAAGCTCGGTCAGAAAAAGCTTTTTAGTCCTTTTTTTGAAAAAAAAAAGAAAAAAGCTTTTTAGTTTCTAAGGACTAATATAACACATACTCGTTCCTCCTTCCACTGCTGTAGTTGTGTCTCTCCAGTATAGATGGTTGCCGAATCACGTATGTAAAGGAGATCCAATTGTGCTTATATCATAAAAATTCTGTGCTTTTTTAAAAGGTAAGCAACTCACATTTTCTGGGTGCACCAGTGCACCTACTATATACATTGTGAATCATGCAACCATCTATATAGGAGAGACACAACGATTTCAGTGGAAGGAGGGACAGAAATACGTACACATAATCAGATTTTCTGACTGGAAATGTTCGATGTGAGCTTGTTGTCGGAAAGTCCAACCCTGTGTATGCTCCATCGAACATTTGCTGTCGGATTTTCCACCAACAAATGTTTGATAGCAGGTTCTCAAATTTTCCGCCAACAAAACTTTGTTGTCAAAAAGTCCGATCATGTGTACACAAGTCCACGCACAAAATTTCACGCATGAATCAAGTAATCAAGTCTTGTACAACTAGCACATTCGTCATGCGGCAAATTTTGAAATCTCTCAATGCAGGGTATTCTCTTCTTCTTTATAATGCTAGAATAAAGAATTGTTGCGTTGTGGTTGATATTCATAGAGTTCTGACAAACTGATTTTTTATTATTTCTCGTGATCTCATCAATAATCTTTGTTTTTACTTTTTTCCTTGTGATCTCCAGAATAATTTTTTTTTCCTATGGATCTCCATATTTTTTTGTTTTTTCTCGTGATCTCCTGAATATTTTTTTTTTCTAGTGATCTCCATAATATTTTTTGTCGTTTTGTGTGTCAAGTTACCACAACACCATTATTATTTAGCATTTTTTAACCTCAAAGAGATACAACTACTTTGGTGTCCCTTGTTAATTTGACATTGTATTTTTGAAATGTACTTGCCTACTCACAAACAAACTGTCCTTTTTGAAGTAAAACACATAGCCAAGTATTTTTCCAAACAAAACTTAGACATTTAATAGGGGTCATAACAAAATAAAGAGGAAGGCAACGATGGAGTAACAGTTGGAATTGGTGAAGCCTTTGTACCCCAGGGCAGACATCAATTATTTGACTGTCAAAATTGGTAACCTGAGGAGTCCATTTAATAGGGAGCATAATACGGTACAGGACTCCAAGATATCAGGAGCAGCAGCAGATGACATATATGTCCCAAGGCTGTGGGCTTACAAAAGCCTGCGTCTTTTGCCAGACTACACCAAACCCAGGCCATCACTCTCGACACTTCCTTCCACGCTTCCTACCATGCTGCTCTGGTGGGTTGGGTGGCTGTGGTGTTGGTGGTGTTGCTGGAGGTGGTGGAGGAGTAGTATGGTCCAACTCCCACAGGTGGCTTTTATTTGTGAGTTGGCCCCTCATCCCCTTGTTTAGGACCTGAAGAGTGATCTCCTTCCAGTTTACTTGCTGTCACACCTCCAAATGACTCGGGGCCACCAGGGGTCATTGTAAATACCGCAGTAGCCTGGGGAATTAAAGCAGTTGCTGACTCCTCCAGCCTTCCTGGTCCTTTTGGTTGGAAGGCAGAGGGGAATAACATAAGATTTGGTCAAGCTGCTTTTTTTCACAGCCTCCATCTGGCTGAGACTTTCCTGTGTATGAAAATGGTACATAGATTTTGTTTTTTGGTCATCAATCACACACAATTTTGAGCTCATGACTGTTGCAAATTGAATGTTAACAAATAGAAAAGACTATCCTTCTGACCCCAGCATTTTTCATTCTTGTCCCAATCATTTTTGGCTACTACTGTCTATTGATATGTAAACCAATTTGTTAAATCAGAAATGAGTGATCAATAATAGCATCTAGTTAACATCATTCAATTTTTGACAAGAAATATGTTCAACAATGCTATACCTGGCTCAAGCTGGGCTCCTCTACATATTCTTCCTGGGTGAAAGGCCCAGGTTGGACTTCAGGAGCCTCAGCTGATGTGGAAGGAAGTGTGGAAGGTAGTGTTGAAGGAAGTGTAGATAGTGATGGCCTGGGTTCACTCTAATCTGACAAAAAATGCAGTCTGTCGTAGTACCACAGCCTGGGTACATATAGGTCATCTGCTGCTGCTCCGGGATCTCATGAAATCCTGGACCTTCTTGAGCTCCCTATTATATGTGCTCCTCAAGCTATCAATTTTGGCCTTCAAATAGTTGATGTCTGCTGTGGGATACACAGGCTTCACCAATTCCAACAGTTTCTCCAGCACTGCCTTCCTCTTTAGCTTGTTGGAGTATTCTCTGCATGTCACTTGCCAGAGACATGGCAGCTCTTTGTACATGTCAATGAAGTTTGGCAGGAAGTCTGGGTCAGTAAATGTATCCACCATTTTATCTGCAAGACACAACACAAAACAAATTCTAATGCCAGGCTAAACTCTTCTAATCTTGTCTCATCATAGGCCTCAATCTATAAGCAGTGTAGGCCACTAACCACTGATGCCCCAAGTTAAAATGGTACCTTCGTTTGCATGATCGGCGCTTATGATCCTCCGTCCTCTACTCACATATTGTACGTGCGATTCCCGTGTGTTATGCTTTATACACACTGCGCATGCATGAAAAGCCGCCCCTATCCTTCTTTCTAGTGTATTCCCTGCCTCTTCTCTTTTGGGGCCGGGGGAGAGAGCACATGGCAGAGACACAGCAGGTGTCTGCAGGGAGCAGCAATGAAGACAAAGGCCCGGATCAAGGCAGTTCCCAGTCCAGGAAGAGATATAAGGCCTCAAATATGTCCTTTGTAGAGATGGTCGAGATGGGGGACATCTTAAAGAGGGCAGACTATGATGGACCGTACACAAACCCTAATGTGAGAAAGGCCAAGATCATAACTAAAGTTGTGAGAAGTCTGCACAGGAATTTTGGGGTATGATGATCTAAGGAGCAATTGAGGAAATGCTGGTCAGACCTGAAATTGAGGGAGCACTATCAGTATAGAAGTACCGGGAAAGTTCTGCAAAAAAGTATTTGTTGTGTGTTCCTATTATAATTATTACTTTCATGCTGCTCCATGTGCTTTTCTTTACTGTTATACAGTTTAAAATGGCAAGTTTGAGGTTTGTGGGCCCAGTAATTCGTAGTAAACATTGCTTGTTTGACCACTAATGCAACATTTTTGGCAGATGCAGGTTAACTACATTTGTTCAGACCTATTTGTATTAAAAGAAGTTTAGTGCATTGTTGTAGATGTATTTGTAACTAGAATGAAATGCAAACTTGATTCAGTGTAAGGAGAGGACACTCCGCAGCTGTTTACACATCTGGATGCAGGAGCACTAATGTGGGACACCATAACACCCTTTTTATGGTGTCCCACGCAGGTGCTCCAGTGGATACTAGGGGTCTGTCTCTCCATGTGTGAAACTTTCACAAAACAGGTAAGTATTCTAGCTTTTGAAAGGGAAAAAATCATGTCTTCAGCTTGGAACGCTGCTAAAACAGACAATTGGATGACACTTCCAAGAAATGTTTCATATTACTATTTTTAGCCTAAAATATCTGTCTGCTAAGTATACCTTTTTTGTATTCACATAGGGGAGAAAAGAATTGGGGCATATGAGGACACCACGAACCCCACACCTCCAGAAGAAGGGAAACAACTCACCACACAACATGAGGATGTGGATTCCGAGGTTTAGTAAGTTGTCAAAATGGTGACCACAACAGGTCAGTGTCTGAGACCACAGCTTCAGGTAATAGATGTATGCCTAAATATTTATAATACATGGTGTGTTTTATTTATTTTTAGGTGATGTGGATGTTGTGGAAGAAAAAACTCACTTCAATAGTGCAAGTGCACAAGTCCTCATCAGTGAAATAATACTGTACAATCGGGATTTAGAGAAGATCAAGGAAAACATCAATGATGTTGAAGAAAGACTGACCAACATCATTGATGTTTTAGCCAAAATCCATAAACAGAAAAACAAAAAAAAAAGATTGTCGTTATTGTTTATATTTTTCTATACATTTTTAAGTAATTGCAAAGCCAGATTTTGAAGATGCACACAGTGTGTCAACATGTGCTAGCTCACATCGTGGGGGATCAATGGGCGTTTTTCAGAGTGCAACCCCTTCCTCTCATCTACTTTAGTTGCGAGGAAGGGGTTGCACCCACAAAATGCGTACATTAATATCCCATGATGGCAGATAGCACATGTTGACACACTGTGTGTTTTGTGCCTTTATCAAAATAGATGTAGGGAAAAGACACACATTTTAGACATGGGATCATGATGGAAATCCACATTTTGAGTCACCATTTGTGTGCATCTTCAAAATTTGGCTTTTACAGGGGTGAGATCACCCCATCTGATGAAGGCAAAATCAACACAGTTTTGACATACTAATGTCTCATACGACCTTAACTTTATCAAAGTTGAACTTTATAAGTTCCTGAGTTGGGGATGTGGATGTTATGTTTTTATACATGCCTGTTTAGCCACAAAAAAGGCTATATCTACTGTCAAACATATATGTTATACACCAAGATGTTGGTTTGTTTAAAAACACTTTTATAACGCACATGTGGATGTACTTAGAGTAAAATGTTTTATACTCAGCAATGTGTGGCGTATTCTTTAAATGCTCAGTACCATTTTTTGGAGTAAGTTGTAGTTACAGGGACAATCGGGGAGGATTTTTAGTGCAATTGTAGTGCAAAGTTGATTACCCTTTAGTAAATAACCCCCGCTGTGCTGTAAAATTTGCAAAAATAAGGCCATTTTAGGGACTACAAGCAATTAATTCACGGAGTTTAAAAGGGTGATTATTTTTATCATTAATGTATTACATACATTAACAACAAAAACATTGTGTTTAGCAGACCCATAACACAACAGAACATAAAATAGTTCGCTGAAGAAGAAATTGTCACCTCATGTATCAAATAAGTTACGTTTGCACTATTGAAGAAAATGGACAAAAAAAAAGGCCATTGGAGAACCTAGGAGACAGATAAGAAACATAAGCAGTAAATTAAATTAAATATGAGTTTATTTTTTCACAAAAAAATTATTAAAAGCAGATTATTGATTATCTGGCATATCACTTGCCCCCCTACCCACAAAATACTCTAGATATCTTTGCCGTACTTCACTGCTTTGGGGGGGCAAGCCAGGACGGTTACCTTCAAGAGCCATCATGCTTTCCTCCGATGAACCAGCCTCAGTCTCAACTGAGGCCAGATACTTGGCTGCATTTCTTCTCATAAATGTGTGCAAAATGCAGCAGTACATAATAATATGGTTAAGTTTGTATTCGGCCATATTTATTGATGTTAGGAATAGCAAGTACTGGCTGGCCATTATGCCAAAGGCATTTTCCACCACTCTACTGGCCATCCGGTAGTTAAAAACCCTCTGGTCTGGAGGGGGGCGGAGCTTACCTGAGACAAAGCTGGCTGCAGAATAGAGGAGCTCCGGCCACAGTGGGTGAACAGCAGCTAGTACTGGAGTACCAGGGCCCCAATCAGGCACACAATAGCGGCTTTTCAGCTTGCATAAACCGCCGGAACACACTGCCATCATGCCAAAGCACAGGACGGAGGGGATCCTTCCTCAGAAGCTGACAGAGTTCTTTCTGCAGGGACCCAGGCAAAATGGCGCCAGCGTGACTGCCGCGCCAGTATCAGGACATTCACAGAGCTTCTCGCAGAAGGGGAAATCACAAAAAAGATGCAGCCCACCTAAAGGTTCGCAATCCCCACTAGATATACCTTCATCTGGAAGCCCAGAGAAAACACATGTGAGGATGGATGCTGTGGATGAAGATCATGAGGTGAGCTCTGCACAAGACTCAGGGGAGGACACCAGGGAGTTGCTAGACTCCACAGATCATTTCCCTACTAATAATCAGCCGGTTATAGACACTGTACTTAAGGAAATGCTAGTGTCCCTGAGGCACTCCTTTCACTCAGATATGGTGTCCTGTATGCCCACATTTAGCAAAGATTTACAAGCAGTCTCAGATAGAGTCTCACACTTAGAGAATAAGATGGGGGAGTTTGCCTCTACTATCAATGCCTTGGTGGATGCAAATGAAAGCAATGCGAATGACATTGACAGCATTAAAGCAAAAATGGCGGACATGGAGGATAGAGCCAGGAGAAATAATATAAAAATACGAGGCATCCCAGAATCTGTCCTGCAGCAGGACCTGCGCAAATATGTTGCCCAGCTCTTCACTACAGCGTTGCCGGACATGTCAGCACTTGACTTTACTGTAGGCAGAATCCACCGTCTCCCCAAACCCACGCATCTCCCTGCCAGTGTATCTAGGGATGTCATTCTGCGGCTCCATTTCTATCATACAAAAGCTGATGCAAATCTCTCGTCAGAGGGAGCAAATACCATCACCATATGCTGATCTGCAGTTTTATGCTGACTTATCCCAGTATACCCTTCAAAAGCTTAGGAATTTAAACACCATCACCAAAGAGCTCAGAAAAAAATAAACTAAGCTACAAATGGGAATTTCCTATGAAGCTTATTGTTACCAAAGATGGCAAAGAACACATAATGGATTCAGATGCCAAAGGCATAGCTCTACTGAAAACATGGGGCATAATCCCTGAACAAGCTACAACAGTACACACCAATGACAACAACAACACCCAAGACTCTGACTGGCACACGGTCAATCATAAGAACGCACGTTCTCACAAATGACATGGGACTGGGTACAGGAAAAAGCACTAATACTCAATGAGGTGGAGTTCCCCGATTAGAACGGTTCTCCTAGTTGTTGGTCTGGTAGACCACCTTTCCATCAATTGAATACACAGTGGCTATGCGCCACACCCATCTCTTTCATATTACTGTTGGGCTGATAGCCTGTGTTTTGTTCAAACTTTGTTTGGATGTTTACCTTTTTTATTTCAACAGTCAAGTGTGACCCTAAAGTTACAGTGCAACCCAGAATAGTACCCAGGAAAACAAGATGGACATCAGGAAGATGCCAGGTTCCACTCTGCTACTGGACAAGAGACAGGATTCTACTAATAGTAAGTGGCATATACATAGACCCCACCACACATAATTTTTGAGACTCCTAAAATGGCTATTCGTTTTTTTAACAATTCATTCCAAAGGACTCAATCACCCAGCGAAATGGAGATCCCTGTGGAAGGAGGCTCTTCAAAACAAAAGTGACATACTATGTGTCCAAGAAACGCACTTTTGTGCCACGTCACAGCCTAAGTGCGTCCACCCCAAGTTTCCATTCATTTTCGCTGAGACTAAACGGAAAGGAGTGATAATAGCAATAAGGGACATCGTAGCTTTCAAACTCCATGAGACTATCTGTGACCCACAAGGGAGATTTACAATTTTGATTTGTGACATCATCTCTACCACCTACACAATCGTCAGCGTCTATGCACCCAATACCAGGCAAATAAAATTCTTCCACAGGACAATGAGGAAAATTCACAAGGTAAAAAAGGGGCTGTTGGTGATTTACGGGGACTTAAATGTAACTCCACATCCAACGTTGGACTTGACATCCAAACCACATCCAAACTACTGACCAATAAACTTAAAGGCCTGAGACACAAAACTCAAATTCCCTTTGTGAAACACCCCATTACACACAACAAACAATACCACCACAACAAATAGCGGATGCATTTAGCCAATATTACAGCTCACTCAACATTAAAAACGACACCATGGCATCACAGCCAACACCAGAGATTATTAAAAGGTTTCTTGAACAAATATATCGGCCTAAGCTCACTCAAGAACACCTCACAGAACTAAACTCCCCCATCACAGTTGAAGAAATTTAAAAAAGTAATACTATCCCTCCCAACAAACAAATCCCCTGGACCTGATGGGTTCACAGGGGAATATTATAAGACATTTCAGGACATCCTAAGGCCACATTTGGCAAAGGTGTTAGACTCTGCTGTTGCTTCCTCCTCTTACCCTACAGAGATGTTACAGGCTTTAATAGTAGCTTTACAGAAACCAGGGAAGGAACCTGACTCACCACAGAATTTCAGACCCATATCGTTGTTAAACAATGACGTTATGATACATGCAAAACTGCTAGCAATGTAGTTAGTTAACATATTACCTTCTCTCATCCCTATGGATCAGTCTGAGTTTACCAAAGGTAGACAGACAGCCGACACTACCAGACGCTTGATAAATGTCATCCATGTGGCTGGGGAACGTCGGACGCCTTCTCTGCTCCTTGCTTTGGACATAAAGAAGACGTTCAACAGGATACATTGGGAGTTTCTAGAGTTGGTGCTGAAAAAATTTGGTTTTGTGGGCCCTATTTACAATGCAATAATGGCACTTTATTCTTCTCCATCGGCACGAGTCTACATTTCTGGAGCTCTGTCTACCCCCTTTGCAATTACTAACGGAACTAGACAGGGATGCCCCCTATCCCCATTAATCTTCAATCTACTGATGGAATCACTTGCTTCTCACATTCGCTCACACCCACAGATATCAGGCATACAAATTGACTCGAGAACCCATACCATAAGCCTCTTTGCCGATGATATAATATTAATGCTCTCCAATCAGAGTATCTCTCTTCCCTCTGTACATGAAGTATTACTTCTTTTTAACAAGGTATCATACTATAAGGTCAACAAAACAAAATCCTACATACTTAATCTAGGTATACCAGAAGAGGATAGCCAGGGGTCGAAACAAAAATTCCCCTATATTTGGAAGAAATAAGGTATTAAATAACTAGGTATAACCCTAACTCCTATAACAGAAGACCTTATGCCAGCAAATGACACACCCTTCTTAAATTCCATGGGGGATAGTTTAACTGCAATAGCCCATAATGAGCTGTTGTTGCTTGGGAGGCTGGCGGCCTTTAAGATGCAAATACTTCAACAGATGCTATATCTTTTCAGGACATTGCCGATACCACTCCCCAATTCATACTTTAATTCCTTACAATCTATCGTAAACAATTTCTTATGGAGGGGAAAAAGCATGAGATGCGCCTTTAGTAGATTGATCAAACATAAGAAAGCAGGAGGAGTAGGTCATGTTCATCTGCAGGATTATTACTTTGTGACTATCATCGCACAGCTCCAACATTGGATGAGAGAGGACTCAAACACATTGTGGAAAGACATAGAACGCAAACAAATCCCCAAAGGAAATCTCAAAGACTTCCTACTAACTGCTCGACAAAACAAATCATTACACAAAACATTGACTCCCCCTATACTAGCATCAGTAAGAGCATGGACGCACCTTTGTAGCTATCAGGACTGGAGTGGCACAGTTGCGCCGCTGAAACTCCCCATATCTGCACTTACACACATGATTACTGATCTTAAACTATCTAAATGGAAGGAAAAGGGAATTAATTATCTAAATGAGATCATGGATGGCCTCTCAGTAAAGCAATTTTCTAACCTACAACAAGACTATCAGCTACACAGCACAGAGCATTACAAATACACACAAATATCCCACTTATTAAAAAGAAACCACAGAACTACCTGACAATCTGACACAATTCTATCACTCAAATTCAGATAAAGGTAAAGTTATATCATTCATATACTCGAGACTCCAAGAAAAATGTACAAAATCTAAAACCATGCTTGCATGGGAGTGGGAACTAGGGACAGAGTAAATGCCCCAACACTGGGAAAGATCACTACGCCTCTTGCACTCTTCCACAAAAAGCACCAATCTGGGGGAGATGCAACAAAAGATATCACTAAGATGGTACCTAAGCTCCAGTGCATAGCAAAAATATTTCCAGGTGCCTCCTCGGAATTCAGGAGGGACTGTGGAAGTACGGGCACACTTGTCCACATACTCTGGTTTTGCCCTAAACTGAGGTCACTTTGATCTCAAGTGGAGGGGTTGATGACAGATATCACAGGCACTAATCAAATGTTATCTCCAGGGATGGCATTACTATCCTTGGAATTACATTCTGTACCCCTACTCTACAGAGTAGTGGTGTCCAACATACTACTGGCTACCAGATTGACTATCCTGAGACATTGGAGAGGGGTGTCCATGCTGACATTGTCGGAAATAATACAACTCACACATGCTAACGGATCATACGAAGTGCTACATGCATCAGCTACAGGGAATTATGCTAGGGTGAAAAAACATTGGGACCTATGGAATGGCTGGTACAACCGTAGAGCTTAAACTCGGCACAGTTAGCAGAGGGTACACAATCCTAGATCACAATGGATTGAACAAGAACTACCTTGACTGTTGTTTGTTTTTGTTTTGTTTTTGGTTATATCGTTGTAATTTTTGTACAGTTATCTTGTCATCTTTATATTACTGGTTCCGCATTTTAATTAATGGAAACTACATAATGAGGGACTAACAAAAACAACTAGTAGAATGTCCATGGTGACAAAATAGAGTGATCGCCAGTGGATATTCTTTGAAACCTTGTGCGAACAACATAAGGTTATTACACTGCCTGTCACCTAATACTTAGACTATGGATACAAAAACAAAGACATAATACAATATGTGTTTACGGAGAATAAAGAAATCGAGGAGCTCTAAAGTTAATGGTGATGACACTGCTAACAATGTACTGTATATTTTGTTGATTGTCTAATTGTCAACTAAACTCAATAAAAATTATTAATATAAAAAAAAAACTCTGGTCCGGGGTGGGGGTCCTCATTGGGAACGGCCGCATCGGATGGTCACCCAGCGAAAATGCCTCATCTACCACAAACACAAATGGTAGGCCTGCCACATTGGATGCTGAAGATGGCAAGCCCAAGCTGCCAGTCTGGAGACGACTGTAGAATTCCATCTGGGTGATGACTCCGCCATCCGACATACGGCCATTCTTCCCCATGTCCACATACAGAAACTCGTAGGTCGCCGACATCACCACCAACAACACAATACTACTATACCCCTTGTAGTTAAAGTAGTACAACACCAAGTTGGGGGGGTGGGACGATGCGGATGTGTTTCCCATCTATCGCACCACCGCAGTTGGGAAAGTCCCACTGCTGACCGAACAGGGAGGCCACAGTCTCCCATTCCTGTGGGTTGGAAGGAAACTGTGGAGTTAAACAAGAAAATTTAGTACTTTTGCACATAACATTGCAAGCAGATTAGACACAAAGATTCTTGACCAACATAAGTATAACATTTATTGAAATGAGTATTTAAAGACAAAAGTATAAGATCCACTTATCAGATTCCTCACTCCTTCTGGTGGCCCATTGTAAAAAATTTAGGGTGGGGGCAGATGTTTTGGACAGGTAACCCTCTCCACTTCGAGAGATGAATGCATAAATAATGTGTGTTACTTTGACCAGCCCCTCCTTACTTACATTATTGGCAGCCCACTGGACAGGTTTGAAGTGTCATAATCCAAAAATATGAATACACAATGTCCAAATTGAAGCACATTTTTACATTCTCCAATTACCTATAAAGATAATAGGAGAACAAAGCTGTAAACAGTACAATTTTAAAGTATTTAGGCAGGCACTTGCACTACATGTTTTGGTGAATTCATCCATAAATATGACCACAAAAGAGGTATAGTGCGGTTGGGGGAAGGGAGGGTTGCATTTGGGCCCCAAAATGAGTTTGGGCCCCAAAAAAAAGCCTCTTGCACTTTTCCTGAATGCAAGGATAACAATAACATTGTACACATTGTAGTGGGTGTTTATGGTAAGCACTACAATGGAGCTGACAAAATATATTGTTAAGTGACTAGGCTGGGTGTGTATGGGCCCAGGATAGCATGCTGGGGATGTTAGTGCAGGCAAATATGCATAAAGGACAAAAAGGAGCATTAAAAGCGCACAGCATATTACAATTATGTTAATTATGGAACGATGAAAGAAATAAAATACTGTACATGTATGTCTAACTTTTAGTTTAGCTGTGAGGATAGGGGGTACTATTAAGTTTAGCAATGAGCTCTTGGTGACTGTCAGCAACAACTGCCTGATTGACACAGCTTAAAGCTATGACCTAAAAAAATAAAAATAAAGGAAAATTCCCTCATACAATAGAAAAAAAGTAGCTCAGGCAGACAGATATTGATCCTTACATTATTTTTTGATGTAAAGAACTGTGCTCACAGGCAGAGCATATGAGAATTTGTTTAACAGCACTGCAATTCAAAGAACTCAAGCATAGTTTGTTATTTGTTAAAGTAGATGTAAACCCAACTTAAAATGTCATATCAGCTTTTAGAGTTGATGAAACTAATATAAAGATCCTTCTTTGAGCACTTTTTCATGCTCTGCCTGTCTCCCACAATCTTCTTCCTGTATATCACCCCATCGCATGTACATTGCCCAGGAATATTACACTGCTTTAAAAAAAACTGCAGCCGGCAACAATTTGGGCCAGTTCACACCAGTTGCAGTTCCGTACAGTTCTGTGCACTTTTTTTCTGCACTAAAAATGCATTCACAGTGTTTTCTCATTGTAGCCAAGGGTTTGCTACTATAGTTATTATAAATGAACAGTTTGATGTTGTTTCAAATGAGTTTGGATCCCTCTAGTGGCTGCTGGGCTCTGTTAGGTTGTTTCCTTATTCCTTGAAAAGGAATGTAACAGAGTGTTGTGGGAGATGTAGTTTGGAGCAGGAAATGACTCTGTTAGCTGGATCAGCCCAGAACTACATGACAGACAATGCAAAGCGTCCAGAACTGCCCGCTGGGAGCAGTGATAAAAGGAACAGTGCTGCCTGCTTTCAGCCTCCATTTGGACGCCATTCAACACCTGCCAGCAAGAGGTCTGTGTGTGGCCAGGAGTAAGAGACTGCGACCTATACAGCAGAGAGCCAGAGACTGCCTTTGAGGAATCTTGGAGTATAGCCTTGCCATCCTAGCAAGCAGACTGGCCTGCGCTTCAGAGCAACTGGAAGCCCCTGCCCTTCAGCCCATCGGGAGTTGCAGCATGGTGTTGCGGTGCCATCTTCACCAGATGGGGACACCAGGAGGGGATTAGGGAAGGAGCCTCACAGCCATTGGAGTCCATTGTGGTGAGAGGGCACCTGCCCATTCCAATAGAGAGTACAGCATTGCTGAGTGAGTTTTTTTACAGACTGCTGGTGAAACTTGTAGTTCCATGGAGGGGAATCTACTTCTTCACAGGCCTCATACAGCTGAACTTTGGGGCCTTATATTTTCCCCTGTGCTGTAAGGTCAGTACTGTATTGCACTTACATATAAGGAGGAATTTACAAGTATTGGCATTTCTTCGGTTAAGCAGTCATCCGCATAACTTTTGACTACATGACTACAGTCATATCTTTTCCTTTATGGATTACAAACACTGCAGTTTAAACATCAGGCTAACTGAAGATATCCAGAGTTGAAAGAACTTAATTGTCCTCTTTTACCAAGCATTGCTGCTCTACTTATAAGCTGAACTCTGCATTACAGCCTTGGGGGAGCCATTATATATATGTTAAACATTACACTTTGTTCTTGAATGTGAAGATTGTATACTGCATTTGGTCTGTGTGTTGAGGCCTCAGTGGGAAGGTATTTAATACATGTTTTGGAGATATTGAGTACTTATCCCTCTGTACACCTGTTCATATATACTCCTTAAAGTGAATACAAGATTATAAGTTCTATAGCTGTGCATTAAGTGATAACAATTGACAATTATAATTTTTTTTATTCATGTTCTTCATTGGGTTCCATTTTAGTAAACTGAGTGGTTCAGTGACCTTGTGTGAGTTTCTCATTGCTAAAGTCACATTGCAGAACGGAATCCAAGGAGTCAGAGGTAAGAGAGGATCTACAGAGTCGGAGTAGCCAATGGGGTATAGAGTCAATCAGCAGCCCTCATGGGGGTGCCGCTACACCATCTTAGGCTGGGGGAGAGAGCCTGCTTGAAGTGTAATAGTTTGCTCACTGTTAAGTGGAGTGATAATAAGAATGTTTTCATTCTGTCCTCCCTTCACGCAGACACGACGGTCCAAATTCAAATGGCGACTGGTGTTGTGGAGAAAGCCCTATGTGCCCATGAATATAATCTTAATATGGTAGGGGTGGACCTCAACCACCAATTGTTTGCACCATACCTAATTGCCAATAAGGCCAGACGCTGGAATAAAATAGTGTCCGTATATTTATTCCAATTGGCTCTGCTGAATGCTTATGTGCTATACAAAGCTTCAGAATGAACTGGATCCTTCCTTAAATTCTAGGAAGAGATCATCACAGCCCTCCTGTTTCCAGACAGTGCTGTGGCCTAACTTCCCAATCCAAATGCAGTGAGCCGGCTGCATGAGAGACATTTTCTGTATGTCCTCCCTGGTACCCCTAGAAAAGAAATCCCCAAAGAAGATGTCGTGTCTGTAGAAAGCGCAGATTTAGACATGATATCCCGCTTTTATTGTCCCCCTGTCCTGAGCATACTGTTCTTTGCATTGGTGAATGTTTTGAACGCTACCACACACTAGTGGAGTATTAGCATAGGGTACATCATTGCACAGTCCTAGGGCCCACTTACATAGGGTCTCGAAAGATCAGATGGCCATCACATTTTGAGAGACCCTAATCTGGAATGTTTACAGTCTACAGTTTACAGTTTATATAAAAGTGCAAAAAAACACACAAAAACACAAAAAAAATAAAAAAGACAAAATGTGTTGTGGTTTCATTTTTCTTCTTTCTCTATTGTTCTCTCTCTTATGTTCACTCTCTATTGTCCGTTCTATTGTTTGCTCTCTATTGTTCTATATCTATTGTTCTCTCTCTATTGTTACTGTATTTTAGAACTGTAATGTTTTATATTTCCTGTGTTTTATTGTATTTGCTTTGCAAGTATGGTATGTCTTACTGTTATACTGTAATGTTACTTTGTTTTATTGTTAACCATCATATTCTTAGCAGGTATGCCATTCAGCTGCAGCACGGGTTTATTTATTCTGACAGCAACAGCGTTTGCTCCCATGAATTGTAAAGCCGTGACTCCAGCACTGTAGGAGTTGATTTCACCACCACAGTTTAAAAAAAGAGCATATATGCTGAAGCATGGGGGCAGGGGTGGAGAGGCAATTTGCTCCTAACATTAGTGGTGGATTGCCCCCAAGTTTCCGCATATATTTTTTATGCACAGATTTAAAAAATGTTTTATTTTTACTATGTTTTATTGTATTATCTTTCCAGGTATGGTATGTTTTACTGTTATACTGTAATGTTACTTTGTTTTATTGTTAACCATCATTTGCTTAGCAGGTACTCCACTACATCACTGATTCATTCTTTTCAGCCAGTGGTCAGCTTTCATGTAAAAGCAATCCTAGCAGCTAATTAGCCTCTAGACTGCTTTTACAAGCAGTGGGAGGGAACGTCCCCCCTCCCACCATCTTCCATGTTTTTCTCAGGCTCTCCTGTCTCAACAGGGAACCCGAGAATGCAGCTGGTGGTTCCACCAGCTGACCATAGAGCTGATCGGAGAACAGAATGGCTCCAATCCTCTCTATGGCCTAAGAAACTGGAAGCTACGAGCATTTCATGACTTAGGTTTTGCCAAATATAAACAGCGCCATTGAGAAATTGGGAAAGCATTTTATCACACCGATCTTGGTGTGGTCAGAGGCTTTGAGGGCAGAGGAGAGATCAAGGGTCTAATAGACCCCATTTTTTTCAAAAAAGAGTACCTGTCACTACCTCTTGCTATCATAGGGGATAGTTACATTCCCTGAGATAACAATAAAAATGATGTAAAAAAAATGAAATGAACATTTTAAAAATAAAATAAAAAAAGCAAAATTAAATAATTAAAAAAAAAGCACCCCTGTCCCCCCCCCCCTACTCACACGCAAAGGCGAACGCAAGCGTCTGTCTGGTGTGATATGTAAACAGCAATTGTACCATGCATGTGAGGTATCACCACGAAGATCAGATTGAGGGCAGTAATTTTAGTAGACCTTCTCTGTAAATTTAAAATGGTAACCTGTAAAGGATTTTAACGGCTTTTAAACATGTTTGTGGATTGTCGCCAGTACACGCTTGTGCACAATTTTAAAGCACATCATGTTTGGTATCCATATACTTGGCATAAGATCATCTTTTTTATTTCATCAAACATTTGGGAAATATAGTGTATTTTCGTGTATTAAAAGTAAGAAAAAGTGCGCAAATACTGTGTGAAAAAAATTGCAACACCCACCATTTTAATCTGTAGGGCCTTTGCTTTAAAATATATATATCATTTTTGGAGGTTCAAAGTAATTTTCTAGCAAAAAAAATATATTTTTTCATGTAAACAAAAAGTGTCAGAAAGGGCTTTGTCTTCAAGTGGTTAGAAGAGTGGCTGATGTCTGAAATAAGCCTCTAATGTTGTGCATAAAATGCCAGGACAGTTCACCTGGCATTTGAAAATTACCCATTTTTGGAAAGTAGACGTCCCAAGCTGATGCTGATAGGCATGTTCAATCCATGGAATATTTAATATTTTGCCACAAGTTTTGGGAAAATTACAAACTTACAAAAAGCAAGATCTGCAAAATATTCAACATGCCTCTCAACAAATAGCTTGGGGTGTCTACTTTCCAAAATGGTGTCATTTGGGGGGGGGGGTTGTGCTATCTGGGCATTTTATGGCCTCCGAAACTGTGATAGGCAGTGAGGAGTGAAATCAAAAAGCCTGAATGGTTTTTAGGGTCCTGTACGGGGTTAGACTGCCAAAAAGTCACATGTGGTAACTCCATACTCAGGAGAAGCATCAGAATGTATTTTGGGGTATAATTCCACATATGCTCATGCCATGTTTGACCAATATATCATTTAGTGACAACTTTGTGTAAAAAAAAGAATTGTAATTTTTTTTCCTGAAACTTGTGGCAAAATATGAAATATTCCATTGCCTCAACATGCCTCTCAGCAAATAGCTTGAAGTGTCTTCTTTCCAAAATGAGGTCATTTGGGGGGGTTGTGCTATCTTGACATTTTGTGGCCTCTGAAACTGTGATAGGTAGTGAGGAAGAAAAATCACCATTTTACTCCCTTATGCCGCGTACACACGTAGCCAACTATACGACGGACTTAGTCTGGCGGACTTCCCGCCAGACTGTCCATCGGACTTTCCGAACGGGCTACTTGCCCACACACGGCACTTTTTCAGCATACTAATATGGCGTACTAAGTCCGCCGTACTATCCGCCGTACTTTTGAAATGAACGGACTCACCCACACACGAGGAGGAAAGTCCGCTCATTTTTAGCGCGTCTCCAAGTAGGCGGGGCCCGCGAAGGAGACGCTGCTGGCCCCGCCACCTGGTATGGACTTAAAGGGGAACCCCAACGCCGAAAAAAATCAGCGTGGGGGTCCCCTCCAAGTCCACAACAGACCATTGTCTGAGCACGCTACCCGGCCGGCCAGGAAATGAGGGGCGAGCGAGCGCCCCCCCTCCTGAGCCGTACCAGGCCGCGTGCCCTTAACATGGGGGGGTGCCTTGGGGAAGGGGGACCGCGCAGCCCCCCCACCCCAAAGCACCTTGTCCCCATGTTGATGAGGACAAGGGCCTCTTCCCGACAACCCTGGCCGTTGGTTGTCGGGGTCTGCGGGCGAGGGGCTTATCAGAATCCGGGAGCCTCCGTTAATAAGGGGGCCCCCGGATACCGGCCCCCCACCCTATGTGAATGAGTATGGGGTACAATGTACCCCTACCCATTCACCTGTAAAATAAAGTACAAAAAAACACAACACACAAGATAAAATAGTTTATTGCACAGCTCCGGGGGTGCGCTGCGACTTATATAGGGACAAGGGGCGGGGTCATCGGTTGATGTCACATGGGTTGATGTCACATTGCGACAGTCCTAGCATCCTCCGGGACTGTGACATCGTAAGGGGGTGGGGGGTCACCATGTGACATCAACCCATGTGACATCAACTGATGACCCCGCCCCTTGTCCCTATATAAGTCGCCGCGCAGCGCGTCCCTGGCATTGCGGCCGGAGAGAGCTTCGAGTCAACATCTCCAGGAGAAGAAGGAGAAGAAGAAGAAGAACGCTGACTCGCTGATCACAGAGCGCACGCACAGGCCGCTCGTGCACCGGACGACATCAATAGACGTAGTCCCGGCAAAGCAGGTCCGCGCTGTAGCCGTCATTCGGCAATAGCGCGGATCTCAAGCGGTTAAACACATGAGCACATTTGCCTTTGTCCAGCATTGTCTTCCTCTGCGGCTCTGTATTTGGTCTCCATAACATCTCTGCAAAGGAAATCAATGCTGGAACATAACAGGTCTGAACAGGGAGTAAACATTTTTATAACACTTATCATCTGTCACTGTGATTGGGGTCTGAATAGAGGAGTATCTCTACATAGGGCCACCAGTCAGACATATATTATTTTTACTGGTCAAGAGCAGATAAACCCTCACCCCCAAGCCCAGTTCTCCACCAGTTCCATGTTGGGTTTTCTCAGAGTAAAAAAAAAATGGCTACACGAAAGGTAAGGTTTGTTACAGTGGCTGTAAAATCGGAAAGTTTTTTATCTTAATGCACTCTGTGCATTAAGATAAAATGCATTCTATGCATTGCTGGGTGCAATTTTCCAAAAGGGTTTTAAAAATTATGTGCATCATTATAATCTTCCTGAGCAATCTCTTACGAGCCTTTTTTTTTTCAGGATACCATCAATTGGTCAGTGCAATCAAGTCAACCATGCTGACCAATGATCGTTGCCCGTCGTGAACATCATGATGCTGCACATCTTCCAGGGGTGTGTAGTGAGGTTTTCACGTGTCTGGCCATTATACAGGCTGATGGGGGGGATGGGAGATGACATTTACAGCAACCCTCTGAAACATTTGGAAAGAATTTGTGTAATTTGTTTGGGGTGAGGTACCACCCCATGTGAAGTTTCACCATCGTTTTCTTAATTGTCATGAAGCGAGTGCATTTATGCATATTTCTTTTCAATAATTTTTATTGAATTTAACTCTTTGGTAAATACATCATGTATAATCAAAAAATAGAAATAAAGCAAAAACATAACATAAAAGACAGAGAATTCAAATAAGGCAGGATGCATCAATCAGAAAAAGACAAGTTATACAAGTTATCTTATACAGATATATTTGGGACTATTATATGTCATGAAAGACTTGGAGTGTAAAGATCCACTTCATTTAAAATTTATATTAAAGATATATAAAAAAGGGGACACAAAAAAAAAAAAATATATATATATATATATATATATATATATATATATATATATATATATATATACATACATATATATAGAGAAAAGGGAAATAGGAAAAAAAAAAAAAAGGATTTGATTAAGGTTTAATTGGGAGGTGTAGAAGATTTAAGTCATAAACATAGCGGCAACTTCTAAGGAGACCCCCAAGGTCACCACTCCACCCCAATGGGCTCACACTGTGGAGTGGGATAGCTCGGGGGACTCCCGCCGAAGAACCCCCCATCTACGTCCCTTTAAACCCCCGGACAGCACCCAGAAATTGTGCTCCCCGGAGGGAAGCGGACTGCCAAACTTCAAAATTCCCAATTCAATTCCAAATGAACTCTTTAGAACTAGTAAACTCCAGTTAGAACCACAAAGGTTAACTGAGGAAGAATGTAGTAGAATAAGGCAACATCAAATCCATAACTAAATATGAAAAATCCTGCGTAAAGAAAAGCAAAAAAAAAAAAAAAGGGGGAGAAGTAGAAAATGAATTCAGGAGAAAAGAGGGAGGGTAAGGAAGGGAGAGATGTACAGGATTCAGGGTCCTGGCTCCATCCATGTTAAATTTAAGACAGAAGGTGTCCTGGAAACAATTGTACTTTGATGTGTTGGGCCCATGGATCCCATGTCAATTCAAATTGTTGAATGGTATTCCGTAATTTAGCTACTATTTGTTCTTGAACCATAATCCAGGAGATTTTGTGCCTGGTAGCCACAAGGGAAATCCTAGAAGTTTTCCAAGCTTTTGCTAAAGTGATCTTGGCTCCCAAGCACATAAAAAAGATTAGTTGTTGAGTATGTTTAGGGGTATTGTGTAGCCTGCGGTTCAGAAGGATATATGAAGGATCTTGTAGGATTGGGGCTTTCGAGACCTTCCTCAGCATTTATTAGACATGTGCATTCGTTTTCGTCCGAATGCATTTTCGTCCGAATTTCAGCTATTTTCGTTTTCGTTTTGACAAACGATAACGAAAGCACAAAATCCGAAAAATGAAAGATCCGACATAAATAAATGCTTTATTTTCGTTTTCATTGTTACAACAGTTCGATATAGAATAGGAGATTCGACATGACTCTGACGATAACAATCTGTCTATAGAACCTGTGGTCGAATGTGCCTAACCTTACCTCTATTAGTCCAAGATTATATAGAGAAAATATTCGACAGAGAAAAAAGATTTGACAGAGAGAAAAGATTCTGCAAGTTACTGTCCTAAAAAGTGTTTGGGGACCCGGGTCCTGCCCCAGGGGACATGTATCAATGCAAAAAAAAGTTTTAAAGACGGCCGTTTTTTCGGGAGCAGTGATTTTAATAATGATTAAAGTGAAACAATAAAAGTGTAATATTCCTTTAAATTTTGTAGGGGGGGGGTTGTCTATAGTATGCCTGTGAAGGGGCGCATGTTTCCCGTGCTTAGAATTGTCCCTGCACAAAGTGTCTTTTATGCAGGAAAAAAAGTCCTTTAAAATCACTCGCAGCTATTATGAATTGTCGGCTCCGTAATACAGAGAACACTCATTGAAAGTCATTGATAAAAAAATAAATAAATAAATAAATAAAAAGCGTGGGGGTCCCCCAAATTCAATTACCAGGCCCTTCAGGTCTGGTATGGATATTAAGGGGAACCCTGCCTCAAATTTAAGAAAAAATTTGACGTGGGGTTCCCCCTAAATATCCATAACCAGACCCTTCAGGTCTGGTATGGATATTAAGGGGAACCCCGCGTCAAATTTAAAAAAAAATTGACGTGGGGTTCCCCCTAAAAATCCATACCAGACCCTTTATCCGAGCACGCAACCTGGCAGGCCGCAGGAAAAGAGGGGGGACGAGAGAGCGGCCCCCCTCCCTCCTGAACCGTACCAGGCCACATGCCCTCAACATTGGGAGGATGCTTTGGGGGTCCGTGACCCCTCAAAGCACCTTGTCCCCATGTTGATGAGGACAAGGGCCTCATCCCCACAACCCTGGCCGGTGGTTGTGGAGGTCTGCGGGCGGGGGGCTTATCAGAATCTGGAAGCCCCCTTTAACAAGGGGACCCCCAGATCCCGCCCCCCCCCCTGTTTGAAATGGTAAGGGGGTACAAAAGTACCCCTACCATTTCACAAAGAAAGTGTAAAAAATGGTTAAATAAAACAAACACACTTTTGAAAAATTCCTTTATTAAAAATAAAAAAAAGATTCCAGCGGCGGTAATCCACTCTTGCTATCCAGCGACGGACGGTCATCTCTCCAGCGATGTCTTATCTCATCCAGCGCAGCGAATCCTCCGTCCTTCTTCTGTCTCCGTGGAGGAGACACTGCAAGGATTCCGGCGGCTGACGTTTCTTATATACGGAGGGCGGGGCCACCCGTCACCTGACCCCGCCCCCCTCTGACGCAAGGGGAAACCCGGGGTTCCCTGTGACGTAGGGGTGACCCGCACCCCTCTGATGTAACACAGGCAGGTTTCCGTTACATCAGAGGGGGGCGGGGTCACCCATACGTCACGGGGAACCCCGGGTTTCCCCTTGCGTCAGAGGGGGCGGGGTCAGGTGACGGGTGGCCCCGCCCTCCGTATATAAGAAACGTCAGCCGCCGGAATGCCTGCAGTGTCTCCGTGGAGGAGACAGAAGAAGGATGGATCGCTGCGCTGGATGACATGAGACATCGCTGGAGAGATGATCGTCCGTCGCTGGATAGCAAGAGTGGATTACCGCCGCTGGAATCTTTTTTTTATTTTTTTATTTTTAACCACTTTCAGACCGGACCATTTTGCTGGTAAATGACCAGAGGTCTTTTTACACTTTGGCACTGCGCTGCTTTAACTGGTAATTGCGCGGTCATGCAATGTTGTACCCAAACAAAATTTGCGTCCTTTTCTTCCCACAAATAGAGCTTTCTTTTGATGGTATTTGATTGCCCCCGAGATTTTTATTTTTTGCGATATAAACGTAAAAAGACCGCAAATTGTGAAAAAAAATTATATTTTCTACTTTTTGTTATTAGAAAAATCCAATAAACTAAATTTTAGTCATACATTTAGGCCAAAATGTATTCAGCCACATGTCTTTGGTAAAAAAAAAGTCAATAATTGTATATTTATTGGTTTGCGCAAAAGTTGTCACATCTACAAACTAAGGTACGTTTTCTGGAATTTACGCAGCTTTTAGTTTACGACTGCCTATCTCATTTCTTGAGGTGCTAAATTGGCAGGGCAGTACAAAACCCCCCCAAATGACCCCATTTTGGAAAGTAGACCCCCTAAGGAAATTGATAAGAGGCATGTTGAGCCCATTGAATATTTTATTTTTTTGCCTCAAGCGATTGAATAATGACAAAAAAAAAATTTTTTTTTTTTTTACACAAAGTTGTCACTAAATGATATATTGCTCACACATGCTATGGGCATATGTGAAATGACACCCCAAAATAAATTCTGCTGCTTCTCCTGAGTACGGGGATACCACATATGTGGGACTTTTTGGGAGCCTAGCCGCGTACGGGGCCCCGAAAACCAAGCACCGCCTTCAGGCTTTCTAAGGGCGTAAATTTTTGAGTTCACTTCTCACTACCTATTACAGTTTTGAAGGCCATAAAATGCCAAGATGGCACAAAACCCCCACAAATGACCCCATTTTAGAAAGTAGACACCCCAAGCTATTTGCTGAGAGGCATGTTGAGTTCATGGAATATTTTATATTTTGCCACAAGTTGCGGGAAAATTACAAACTTTTTTTTTTTTTTTTTTTTTCACAAAGTTGTCACTAAATGATATATTGCTCATGCATGCCATGGGCATATGTGAAATGACACCCCAAAATAAATTCTGCTGCTTCTCCTGAGTACGGGGATACCACATATGTGGGACTTTTTGGGAGCCTAGCCGCGTACGGGGCCCCGAAAACCAAGCACCGCCTTCAGGCTTTCTAAGGGCGTAAATTTTTGAGTTCACTTCTCACTACCTATTACAGTTTTGAAGGCCATAAAATGCCAAGATGGCACAAAACCCCCACAAATGACCCCATTTTAGAAAGTAGACACCCCAAGCTATTTGCTGAGAGGCATGTTGAGTCCATGGAATATTTTATATTTTGCCACAAGTTGCGGGAAAATTACAAACTTTTTTTTTTTTTTTCACAAAGTTGTCACTAAATGATATATTGCTCACGCATGCCATGGGCATATGTGAAATAACACCCCAAAATAAATTCTGCTGCTTCTCCTGAGTACGGGGATACCACATATGTGGGACTTTTTGGGAGCCTAGCCACGTACGGGGCCCCGAAAACCAAGCACCGCCTTCAGGCTTTCTAAGGGCGTTACAGTTTTGAAGGCCATAAAATGCCAAGATGGCACAAACCCCCCCCAAATGACCCCATTTTGGAAAGTAGACACCCCTAAATTTAGGGGTACACTAGTGAGACTAGGTAATAAATGGCGGGTGCCCTGAAACTATAAAAAAATAACTAACCAACCAGCGTCACCTGTAACAGTTATATGGTGATCACTGGTGAAAGGGTTAACTAGGGGGCAATCAGGGGGCTTTATGCGGTAGTATATGGGGGTCCCTGGCGCTATAAAAAGCTGCGGCGAACCTAAATACCTACCTGCCTAACTAGCGTCACCTGTGACACTAATACAGCGATCAGAAAAACGATCGCTTATTAGGCTGGGTTCACACTGGAGGGATGCGGGAACGCCACGAATGCGCGGCGGGTTCCCGCATCGCATGCCTCCCGGCGGCAGTTCACACTGCCCTATGCGAACTGCTGGGAGTGTCAGTGAAATGTTAATGACACCCCCAGATCAGTTCGCATATCGCAGTGCGATCTGCAAACTTGGATCGCATGGTGTGAACACCCATGCGATCCGATTCTGCTGCGGACCAAAAAAAGGGTCCCGTGCGAGTTTGCGGCGGGTGCGGCGGGTGCGACACGAATTCAGCCATACTATCTGTATAGCTGAACTCGAATCGCACAGAGATCGGATGTGATTTGCACTGCAGTGCGGTGCGAATCACATCCGTTCTCATAAACCACTGCAATGTGAACCCAGCCTTAGTGACACTGGCGACGGGGGGTGATCACGGGGTTAAACCTTTATTGGGGGGGTTAGGGGGTACCTTAGAACTAAAGGGGGCTAACCCTAACTGCCCTAACAGTTATTAGTCACAAATGACACCCGCCGGGTGATCAGGGGGTTAAACCTTTATTAGGTAATAAATGGCGGGTGCCCTGAAACTATAAAAAAATAACTAACCAACCAGCGTCACCTGTAACAGTTATATGGTGATCACTGGTGAAAGGGTTAACTAGGGGGCAATCAGGGGGCTTTATGCGGTAGTATATGGGGGTCCCTGGCGCTATAAAAAGCTGCGGCGAACCTAAATACCTACCTGCCTAACTAGCGTCACCTGTGACACTAATACGGCGATCAGAAAAATGATCGCTTATTAGGCTGGGTTCACACTGGAGCGATGCGGAAACGCCACAAATCCGCGGCGGGTTCCCGCATCGCATGCCTCCCGGCAGCAGTTCACACTGCCCTATGCGAACTGCTGGGAGTGTCAGTGAAATGTTACTGACACCCCCAGATCAGTTCGCATATCGCAGTGCGATCTGCAAACTCGGATCGCATGGTCTGAACACCCATGCGATCCGATTCTGCTGCGGGCCAAAAAAAGGGTCCCGTGCGAATTTGCGGCGGGTGCGGCGGGTGTGGCGGGTGCGGCGAATGGCTGAACTCGAATCGCACAGAGATCGGATGTGATTTGCACTGCAGTGCGGTGCGAATCACATTCGTTCTCATAAACCGCTGCAATGTGAACCCAGCCTTAGTGACACTGGCGACGGGGGGTGATCACGGGGTTAAACCTTTATTGGGGGGGTTAGGGGGGTACATTAGAACTAAAGGGGGCTAACCCTAACTGCCCTAACAGTTATTACAGTCACAAATGACACCAATGCAAAAAAAAAAAAAAAATGACATTGGTGTCACTGTGACTGGGGGGCAGGGGTAATTGGGGGGGTGATCAGGGGGTAAAGGGGGGGTGTGAGTGTGCCTGGCATGTTCTACTGTGTGTGTAGAGTGTTGGTGCAACTCACCGATCCGCTCTCCTCCGTGTCGGAACGAAAAATACCGACACGGAGGAGAGAATACATCACTTCCTCTCCTGTGTTTACATTACAGGAGAGGAAGTGATGTCACGGGGGATTTCTATTCGTCGGGAGCGATCGCGAGGGGGTGGCCATGAATGAATGGCCGCCCCCTCGTCCCGGATCGCTCCCGGACGAAAACCGACCGCCAATATGCCTGCCCGTGCCATGCTGTCGACGTACATCGTCGTGCGGCGGTCGGCAACTGGTTAATAAAGGAATTTTTCAAAAGTGTGTTTGTTTTATTTAACCATTTTTTACACTTTCTTTGTGAAATGGTAGGGGTACTTTTGTACCCCCTTACCATTTCAAACAGGGGGGGGGGGGGCGGGATCTGGGGGTCCCCTTGTTAAAGGGGGCTTCCAGATTCTGATAAGCCCCCCGCCCGCAGACCTCCACAACCACCGGCCAGGGTTGTGGGGATGAGGCCCTTGTCCTCATCAACATGGGGACAAGGTGCTTTGAGGGGTCACGGACCCCCAAAGCATCCTCCCAATGTTGAGGGCATGTGACTTGGTACGGTTCAGGAGGGAGGGGGGGCCGCTCTCTCGTCCCCCCCTCTTTTCCTGCGGCCTGCCAGGTTGCGTGCTCGGATAAAGGGTCTGGTATGGATTTTTAGGGGGAACCCCACGTCAATTTTTTTTTAAATTTGACGCGGGGTTCCCCTTAATATCCATACTAGACCTGAAGGGTCTGGTTATGGATATTTAGGGGGAGCCCCACGTCAATTTTTTTCTTAAATTTGAGGCAGGGTTCCCCTTAATATCCATACCAGACCTGAAGGGCCTGGTAATTGAATTTGGGGGACCCCCACGCTTTTTTATTTATTTATTTATTTATTTTTTTATCAATGACTTTCAATGAGTGTTCTCTGTATTACGGAGCCGACAATTCATAATAGCTGCGATTGATTTTAAAGGACTTTTTTTCCTGCATAAATGACACTTTGTGCTGGGACAGTTCTAAGCACGGGAAACATGCGCCCCTTCACAGGCACACTATAGACAACCCCCCCCCCCCCTACGAAATTTAAAGGAATATTACACTTTTATTGTTTCACTTTAATCATTATTAAAATAACTGCTCCCGAAAAAATGGCCGTTTTTAAAACTTTTTTTTGCATTGATACATGTCCCCTGGGGCAGGACCCGGGTCCCCAAACACTTTTTAGGACAGTAACTTGCAAATTAGCCTTTAAAATTAGCACTTTAGATTTTGAACGTTGGAGTCCCATAGACTTTAATAGGGTTCTAAAGTATGCTATATAGTTAGCTCCGTCGAATCTTCTTTATACATTCGACAGACACCATAAGCCTTCCAAGACAGATTCGACCGTAATTCATGTGGATTTTCGGACGAATGCAATTTTTGAACGAAAAACGAAATAAATAAAAACGAATTTCAGGAGTAACTAAATAAATTAAGCTTTCGGACGAAAACAAAATTCCGAAACGAAATATTTTACTCTGCACATGTCTAGCATTTATGCATATTTAACAGCATTTCTGCCAACTCATCTGTAGAAAACTCCTGCCCTATCTCTATTTCCTATGTCGTCATAGCTGAGGATTTCTTAGGTAAGAATATCCCATTCAGATAGCTATAGATTCTGGGGATGACCCCTCTATCTCTAGAAGAGTTATAACAAGTTGATTCATAGGGTGAGAGAAATGGGGTCTAGCATTAAGGGAAGATAGGTATCTAAGGAAATATCTGATCTGAAACATTTGTATTAAATGCGAGTATATCTCCCACTTTTAAACTAAATAAATATTTTAAATACGGAATTACACTATGGGCACCCCTTTGCTTCTCTACATGGTGAACGAGTGAAACATCAATAACACAACGCCACTAAAGCACAGATCAAGTATTCCAAAGATTGCTACACAGTGGCACATACTGTGACTGCGCAGTACCCCTGGGGGGGGGGGGGGGTGAGGCTATTTGGTGAGTGCATCTACTATAGGAGCATGGATAAGAATCACCAACACCGATGTCATTTAAATGAGAAGATATTGAGAAAAAAAATTTCAGCAAGCACTGGACACTTTTTTGAGCACAAGTCACTTTGTTTTTGATGCACTTTATGGGATAATAACTGTTTTTCTTTTGTCATAATTATTTGTCATATAGATTTACAGGCCATCTAACCCCTCTGGGTTTGACAGTTGTTATCTTAGGTGATTCTTAGACACATTAAGTTGCATTATTAATACCGTTTTTTTTTGTGTTTTTACCTGCCAGAGGGTACAACACATCTAATATTAGTTACACAAAAGATCTTTTTCACAGGTTTACATATAAACCCACTTAATTGTACTAGCACATATTATTTTAAGATACATATAATTTTTATGTAGCGCCCTGCTCCTGATGGGCAGACGCTATTTTTTTTTTCATATGTAATTGTCTGAAGCTGTAGTTTGGCTCAGATTAATTTCTCTAAAAGTTCTGGTTTCTGTACCAGTCCAGCTGGGTTGCACTGATTCCCACTTGAGCGTAGGTGTCGCGGGTCACCGTCGTTGGGTGTGGAACAGGAGCAGGCTGGATGCATTGAATGCCATCTCTTGCTCTGAAATAGTTCAGTGGGTGTGGTTTCCCTGCTGTGCATTCGGGTATTTAAGGTACCCCCTCCCCGTCTTGGGGTCCGCTGTCCCGACCTCATGGCCCTCCTGGCCTGGGGCCTGTGTCGCATGGATCTGCTCCTCGGGCCGGCTGGCCCAAGGCTTTGCAAATGAGAGTGTAGGCCCAGGAATGTCTTGGGGCTTGCTGATTCAGGGGTGGTCCTGTGCTGTCTTGCCTGTGGGCAGAAGCCAAGAAAACTGGAGGATCCAGGGGAGAACTTCTCAGGTGGAGGATCAAGCGCAAGGCTGGTGTCTCTGGAGGAGCCTGTAAACTCAGTTGAAGGATGCAACCCAGATCAATCTCCTTACAGATGAAAGAATCTGGTACTGTATGGTAGTTCTTCCTAAAACTCTCAAAATCTCTAAGTTCAATTGACAAGTCTGTGGCAGAGACTTTGTTGAGCATCTCATCGGCTGCTAGGTCAAATGAGAGGGGCATATCCGGTGACTGCTGGATCCAGTACGTGGAGCTGTTTGTCCTCTGGATCTGACTAATACCTCTGACCCACAATTACTAGGTGCCTGTACTCCGCTTTATCCTCTAATCCTCTATTGAAGGACTGTGTCTTTTGTCTTTCTTTGGTGTTATTCCTAAATAAATCTTCAAAAAGGACTAAGTGTGGGATTTATCATCATTTGGGCTACTTTCCAATGGGACCCCCTCAAGATGAAGAAGAGAGCAGGTGAGGTAACGGTAAGCCCGAATAAAACCAGCAGCTCCTTCGGGGTTAGTGCTACATTTATATTTTTTCACGGGGTGGTACACACCTATAGAAGTAACTTGGCAGCAGTTACATTGATTAGCACACCCAGCAGAGGGTTTTATCATTCTCTGTCCAAGGGGGCCATATATCACAGCATGGATTTACATCCCATACCGGCCAAGGGTATAACACATTAAGACTTGACAATCCGATACTAAGGTTTCAGTATCACACTTCTATCATTTTATTTTGATATTTTTAGGGAAGTTTTTTTATACCCAAGGCAATTACATTGGTCCAGAGGTGTATTGCACAGAGGGTATAACACAGTAGCACCCTTCTATTATAGGCACCCCATTTCTTACCTTCCATTACCTTGGCTTACTTTATTTTTACTGGTTCAAATAATTTCCACTCTTAAAGGTCATTTCCTTTCAATGTCATACCTTGCACAGGGTGTAACGCACCAAAAACAGTAAAATAAATAACGAATCCATTAAATATTATTTACATCCTTGCCTATAGGGGATTTTTTTTCCCTAAGCCCTTGTACACACGGTCGGAGATTCCGACGGAATGTTTCCTATCGGACCGTTTTGTCGGATATTCCGACTGTGTGTGGTCTGCATCGGACTGTTTCCGCTGGAATATCCGACGGACCAAGTTTTCCAACTTGCCGGTAAAATTTTCCAACAAAATGCTCCTATCGGACATACTCCGATCATGGGTAGCCTACTCCAACGGACAAAGTGCCACGCATGCTCAGATCAAATTCCTAGACCAAAGCTATTGGCTACAAGCCTGAACATAGTCCCGTCGTAACGAAATAACGTCATCACGTTATGTACAATCGGATTTTCCGACAACTGAGTCCGACCGCGTGTATACAACATCACTTTCGGACCTCTTCCGGAATTAATCCGTCGGAATTAATCCGACAGATTTGGTTGCCAGAATCTCCGACCATGTGTACGGAGGCTTAAAGTTTTATTAATTTAGTACTGCACTCTGCAGTGAGTGAAACACAAAAGTACCACCTTATAAGGTTTAAAAGACACACAAAAGTGTTTTCTAATTGGAACTGCGCCACACCTACACCTGTTTTAAACCAATTTAAGTGTACTTCACATGGTGATAGTATATTTGTAGGGGCAGCAGTTCATTCCAAAGTATACCTGCTTGTACTTTCCCCTGCGCGGAATCACCCACAATCTTTTTCACTTAATTACACAAGAAGTTGAGGGCCTACTAAACCTGGCAATGATCACCTGCAGAAAGATAATTTTACTTGAAAAGTATGTTGTCTTCCTAAAAGTAGGAAATATTTCAGTATTAGATACAACTCCAGTTGAATTTTACAAATCACCAACTAACACTTTACCTACTTATTTTATTTTATTTTTTGTTATGCAAAACTCCTTAGTCTACACCTAGTTGCACTGCAAATATAAGTGTTTGTGTATATTTTAATATTTTATAAAACAGCCAATAGCCCAAGCACAATACTTCAATCAGCTATTAAATGATAGCATTGAAGGTATATGAACAAGGCGCATCATGGCTAATGAGTTAATTGGATGTTATAATGCCTTTATAAATCACAAGCAGTTGCCTGCAGTTTTTATGTTCACCGTACCTCATTAAAATGGTACTGCACTCCTTTAGATCTTAGATGATTATGAATGCTATAGCTTAGAATAGATTTTAATTTAGAAAAGACTGACCTGACCTTGTAACATGTATATATCTATTTTGAGCATGCAGTAGTTTAGATTTTAATAAGGGTGCTCCTGCTTTTTTATACTAACAAGTTGCTTCTTAAAAGTATGTTATTAATTTGGGACAACCTCATTTTTTTCCATTTAAATTACCCCTCCGTGTCAAAAGAATGTAGTAAATTCAAAGTCATCAGTTTCTCTTAAAGGGTCATTCTACTCAGAATTCATATTTGGGTTTTTTAACCACTTCAGCCACGGAAGATTAGGCTGCTGAATGACCAGGCCATATTTTTTTTGCGATTCGGCACTGTTTCGCTCTAACTGAGAATTTCACAGTTGTGCCGTGCTGCACCCAAACATAATTGACATCCTTTTTTTCCTACAAATAAAGCTTTCTTTTGGTGGTATATATATATCTGTGGTTTTTGTGCTATAAACAAAAAAAAGAGTGACAATTTTGAAAAAAACACAATATTTTGTACTTTTTGCTATAATAAATATCCCCATTATTTTTTTTAAAAAAGCTATTTTTTTCTCAGTTTAGGCGATATGTATTCTTCTACATATTTTTGGTAATAAAAATCGCAATACGTGTATGTTGATTGGTTTGTGCAAAAGAGTCTACAAAATAGAGGATGAATTTATAGCATTTTTATTATTATTTTTTTTTTTACTAGTAATGGGGGCGATCTGCGATTTTTATCAGGACTGCGACATTATGGCGGACACATCAGACACTTTTGACAGATTTTTGGGACCATTGTCATTTATACAGCGATCACTGCTATACAAATGCAGTGATTCCTGTGTAAATGACACTGGCAGTGAAGGGTTTAACCAGTGGGTGGCAGTGTAAGGGTTAAGTGTACCTAGAGGCGTGTTACTAACTGTTGGGGGCTGGGCTTTCTTTTAGTGAACACTGATCTCTGCTCCAATCACATGGAGTAGAGATCAGTGTCACTTGTTGCTAGGCAGAACTGGGACATGCTGTTTACAAGGCATCTCCTAGTTCAGCCTCCCCGTGAGACGATCACAGGTATGCCCGCGGCAATCGAGTCCGCGGGACCCGCGACCGGACTCAAGGGGGTCCCGACCAGCATGCAGGGCGGCAAATTTAAAGGGACGTACAGGTACGCCTATTTGCCTGCCTGTGCCATTCTGCCGTTATAATATGTGGGTGCTGCTCAGGTATGCGTTCGCTTCTGCAAACGAGCTCGGCGGGACAGGTGTGTTTTACATTTTTTTTCTTATTTATTTTACCTTTTATTTTTACACTGTTCTTGTAAAAAATGGTGCCACTTTTATTCCTATTATTCCTATTACAAGGAATGTAAACATGCCTTGTAATAGAAAAAAAGCATGACAGGACCTCTTAAATATGAGATCTGGGTCAAAAAGACCTCAGATCTCATATTTACACAAAAATGCATAAAAAAATAAAATGTCATTAAAAAAAAAGTCTCTTTAAGAACTATGGGCGGAAGTGACGTTTTGATGTCACTTCCACCCTGCAATAGTATGGAGACCGGTGGGGGCCATCTTCCCCTCACTCATCTCCATAACAAGCCATGGAGAGGACCCGATCACCTCCACTGCTACCGTCGGCTCCGGTAAGCGGCAGAGGGCACTGGACAACGGCGGGAGGGGGGCTCTCTCCCGATGCTGATAAAAGTGATCTTGCAGCAATCCGCTTTTATCTGAAAGAGGACCAATCACTAAAAAAGAGGATACGGAGGTTATGGTAGTTAGCTGCTGCCATAACAATGATTTACTAAAGCATATTACCGGAGGAATTTAGGTGATCTGGCACATTTCCCCCAAATATCTCACAAGATTAATAAAATGTCAATTTCCTAGCACCTTATGTGGTATTTACCTCAAAAAGCAAAAACGCTTGGTAAATACCTCATAGCGTGGCATTAAAGTCAATTCACTAAAGGAAATAAATAAATAAATTCATAAGTTAAATAAGTAGTAGTCCAGGCATTAGGTATTTAAGGAATGAAAATATACAATAACCAATCTCTTTACCTTTTTGGATCAGTTCACTCAACAGTAATGCATAGAAACCTAAATATGAAAAAACACAGAAACATTAGGGGTATATTTACTAAAGGCGAATAGACTGTGCACTTTGCAAGTTGCTGCAGAGCTTAGGAAATGAAGTAAAAATTCACTTTACAAAGAATATCCAATCAATTGAAAGGATTTTTTTTTTAATTTAATTTTTGCTTGCACTTGATTGGATGATGGAAGTCAGCAGATCTTCCCCTCATTTACTAACTTCTGAAGCAACTGCACTTACAAAGTGCTCAGTCTATTTTGCGTGACATAAAAATTGCAGCAACCACCATTTTATTCTCTAGGGTCTCTGCTAAAAAATATATACAATGCCTGAAGAGTTATAAGAAATTTTCTAGCAAAAAATACAGATTTTTACTTGTAAACAACAAGTGTCAGAAAAAGGCCTGGTCAGTAAGTGGATATACAAGCATTTACATAATTTGCTGCATAAACCTCCCAATCACTCCAAACATAATACAATGTACATGCATATCACAATGGTCTAATCTCTTCTTAGAACATATGTCACATGCAGTGTGACATACTTTACTTTTTCACAATTATTTTTAGAGATATCGTTGGCGCAAATATTTGCAAGATAGAATAGGATTAGGAATAGACAAGTATTCTTACAAAGGTGTGGAACCTGAGCAGAGGGGTGTCATCAATTTAAAACCACTTAAGGACCGAGCCTCTTTTTCAGATTTTTTTTTTGCTAGAAAATTACTTAGAACCCCCAAACATTATATATTGTTTTTTTTTCTAACACCCTAGAGAATAAAATGGCAGTCATTGCAATACTTTTTTTACACACTGTATTTGCACAGCATTCTTACAAGCGCACTTTTTTGGGAAAAAATTCACTTTTTTGAAAAAATAAATAAGACAACAGTAAAATTAGTCCAATTTTAAATGAGAAAACAGTAAAATTAGCCCAATTTTTTTTTTATATTGTGAAAGATAATGTTACGCCGAGTAAATTGATACCCAACATGTCACGCTTCAAAATTACGCCCGCTCATGGAATGGCGTCAAACTTTTACCCTCAAAAATCTCCATAAGCGATATTTAAAAAATTCTACAGATTGCATGTTTAGTGTTAGGCCGCGTACACACGGGCGGACTGTTCGCCCAACTTAGTCCGCTGAACAGTGTTTCAGCGGACAATCCGCTCGTGTGTGGGCTTCAGCGGACTGTTTCAGCGGACAGTCTGACGAACAAAGTCTTACGGAATTTCCGTAAGACAGTCCGTCCAAACTTGGTTTCAGCGGACAGTCCGCTCGTGTGTAGGCTAGTTCGACAGACTAAGGCCGCGTACACACGGGCGGACTGTCCGCCCAACTAGGTTCGTCAAACAGTTTGACAAACAGTCCGTTCAAAATTAGCATGAACGGACTTGACCACACACGACGAACGAACAGTCCGCTGAAAACTTGCGCGATGACGTGAACGGCACGTACGACGGGACGAGAAATTCGGCGTCCGATACACTGCAATGCAACCTTCGCCGTGTAAATTCTTTCTGAGCATGCGCGAGACTTAGTTTGCCGAACAAGCCTACACACGAGCGGACTGTCCGCTCAAACCAAGTTTCAGCGGACAGTCTTACGGAAATTCCGAAAAACTTTGTTCTTCAGACTGTCCACTGAAACTGTCCGCTGAAGCCCACACACGAGCGGACTGTCCGTTGAAACACTGTTCAGCGGACAAAGTTGGACGAACAGTCCGCCCGTGTGTACGCGGCCTAAGTTTGGCGCATGCTCAGAAAGGATTTACACGGCGAAGGTTGCATTGCAGTGTATTGGACATCGAATTTCTCGTCCCGTCGTACGTGCCGTTCACGTCATCGCGCACGCTTTCAGCGGACTGTCTGCTCATCGTGTGTGGTCAAGTCCGTTCATGCAAATTTTGAACGGACTGTTTGTCGGATTGTTTGACGAACTTAGTTGGGCGAACAGTCCGCCCGTGTGTACGCGGCCTTACAGAGGAGGTCTAGGGCTAGAATTATAGAATTATGGCGATACCTCACATGTGTGGTTTGATTACCGTTTACTACTACTCACATATGTGTTCACTTCTGCGCGCAAGCTTGTGGGGACAGGGTGTTTTAAAAAAAAATAATAATCATTTTTCTTATTTATTTTACTTGATTTTATTTATTTTTGCACTGTTTAAAAAAAAAAATTGGATCACTTTTATTGCTATTACAAGGACTGTACATCCCTTGTAATAGAAAAAAGCATGACAGGTCCTCTTAAATATGAGATCTGGGGTCAAAAAGTCCTCAGATCTCATATTTGGACTTAAATGCAATAAAAAATAAAAAAAAATTTCATTTGAAAAATGACATTGGAAAAAATGTGCCTTTAAGATGTATGGGCAGAAGTGACGTTTTAATGTCGCTTCCACCCTGCTATGGTATAGAGACAGGTTGGGGCCATCTTAGCCTCACTCGTCTCCATATCACAGAGAAGGCAGGTCCCGATCGCTTCTGCTTCTACCGACTTTTCCGGTAAGCGGCAGAGGGCATGGGAGAGCAGCGAGAGGGGGGTGCCACCTCTCCCGCTGCGGATAACAGTGATCTCGCGGCAAACCGGCGCAGAGACCACCATTATCGTACACATGACCGGCACCTGAAGAGAGGGATATCTCGGTTGTGGCAGCAGCTGCTGCCGTTACCGAGATATCCCTCTTCAAAAAATGGGGCAATTGCTACCCCTGAGAAATATTACGAACTCCCGACTTCCCAGGTCTCTCTCTCACTGTTCAGAATCAGCAACAGCACTAAATGTATTCATTGCGGAAGATCGAGCTGCTATCTTTCCTTTATCTAATAGTAGAATAAGGCAATAATCCACAAGAGGTCGTGCAAGTCCCTTATAGTTCAGGATTGTCAGTAATCCAAAAAGGCAGTAAGTTCATGATTAACAGCTACATGTCCATAAGGTTAAAGTGCAAAAAAGTGCAGCGCTAATAATGAAAATACCAAACAGAATCAAATATCAATATGACATAAAATAAATTAAATAAATTAAATAAATACATAAAAAATATGGATATACCTATATAATTAATTATCCCACTAAATTGACATAAAAATAAATATGATAACCCACCAAAGTGACGTGTAATAAATAACAAATAAATTAAGAAATGTTAAATAAATAAAATCAATACCCAAGTGAGGGTGAAAAATGCCTAAAGGAGTAAAACTAAGGCAAACACCAACCAAAATTCATAAACATCCTGACATGTCTAAAAAAATTCTTTGCTATGATATCAAACAATAATACATAACCTATGCAAATAATGTATATAAATAATCTAAAAAAAAAAATATTAATAAATAAAAAAAGTCCAATATAAAGTGAGGTAGTAAGTAGTACACAAGGAAATAGTCCACAAAAAGTGCTGGAAAAACACGATCCAATCTCAGATGAGTGAAAACAGACTCCTTTATCCCAGTCGGTACCTATATCCAAAATAAGTGACACACCAGAAGTGAGTAATGATAACCCTTACCGACTCCACATGACTATACTGCAATAGTCACTTGAAGCGTAGGGGAAAAATGCACAGATATCCCCAAAACCTGTAACGGCTCCTCAAACGGCTCCTCAAAATGGGTATGTGTATGGCAATCATGCCGCTCAAAGAATAAAAAGAACAAGAGATGCCTCCATAGTGTAATCATTTTAAACACTATTAATAGGTAGATAAAAAGTTGCACTTACAGAAAAGCATCAAAATAGCGCATGAAATCAATTGTAGAGATCGCGGCGTCTCCACTGGTTTCCCGCTATGGTCCTGCTGCCCATCAATCTCCTAACAGCGTGATGACGTCAGCGTCACTGGCCCCACCCATAATGTCCATAAGGTTCCAGGGCAAGAGACCCTCTCCAGGAACCCCGAGAAGGCCCCTATCAGCCCCCCCATGCTGGTTAACCTATAGGGGGTGGCAATCAGGTTGAAAATGTCGGGAAAGACATTAATCCTTACAGCTTGGCTACCTCAGCACACAGGTCAGTTTAACCACTTGCCGACCAGCACACGACGATGTACGTCGACAGAATGGCACGGGCAGGAAAATGGGCGTACATGTATGTCCCTTTAAATTTGCCGCCCTGCCATCGGGAGCGCGCCGCCGGCGGCACGCTCCCGCGCTGGTCGGGACCCCCGTGAGTCCGGTCGTGGGACCCGCGGACTCGATCGCTGCGGGCATCCCCGCGATCGTCTCACGGAGCGGCCGAATGAAGAAATGCCGTTGTAAACAACATTTCTCCATTCTGCCTAGCAGCTAGTGACGCTGATCTCTGCTCCATGTGATTGGAGCAGAGATCAGTGTTCACTAAATGAAAGCCCAACCCCCCCACAGTTAGTAACACACCTCTAGGAACACTTAACCCCTACACTGCCACCCACTGGTTAACCCCTTAACTGCCAGTGTCATTTACACAGGAATCACTGCATTTATATAGCAGTGATCACTGTATAAATGACAATGGTCCCAAAAATGTGTCAAAAATGTCCGATGGGTCCCCCACAATGTCGCAGTCACAATAAAAATAGCTGATCGCCGCCATTACTAGTAAAAATAAAAATAATAAAAAATTATTAATAAAAATGCTATAAAAGTATCCCTATTTTGTAAACGCTATAACTTTTGCGCAAACCAATAAATAATCGCTTATTGCGATTTTTTTACCAAAAATATGTAGAAGAATACGTATCGGCCTAAACTGAGGGAAAAAAATGTTTTTTATATATTTTTGGGGGATATTTATTATAACAAAAAGTAAAAAAGAATGCGTTTTTTTCAAAATTGACGCTCTATTTTTGTTTATAGCGCAAAAAATTAAAACGGCAGGGGTGATCAAATACCACCAAAAGAAAGCTCTATTTGTGGAAAAAAAAGGACGTCAATTTTGTTTTTGGAGCCACGTCGCACGACCACGCAATTGTCAGTTAAAGCGACGCAGTGCCGAATCGCAAAAAGTGGTCTGGTCTTTGACCAGCAAAATGGTCCGGTCTGAAAGTGGTTAAGGACACAGGAAAACATTAAAAAATTATAATATTTAGTACCTGACTGGCTCATCTAACAGGAGGAAATTGGCACAGCCAGGGGAAACAAGGGCATTCACAGGCAGACACATTAACCCCCTGTAGGCACCTACTTATCGGTTCCTTTATTTGCACTTGAGGCATGGCATATTGGTGTTTTAAAGTTTGTAATTGTTTGGCGCATGTGTATTTTATACCTTAGTGGGAAATGATGGTACTTGTAGTTTTTATATTTACTTTTTTATTGTAAGGTGTTACCATGCACCTAACAATTACATTGTTAATACAAATAGAAATACACAATCATATGCACAGGAAAAAATGGAGTCTATGGAGTCTAAGCTATGAACTATACACCCAGCAGTAAAAACTTTAAAAAAGAAAAAAAAAACATGTTTTTCTTCACAACCACTTGTGTTTGTCTACAGTAGGTGTTTTGGAAGTTCTGAGAGTAATATATTTGAGTTACCCTTTAAAACAAATGACACTGTAAGAAAATGGTCAGTTCTGCTGACAAGTACAACAAAATGCAGGCTAGCAGTCTCTTCTTTTGGTAATTTGGCAAATGAACTGGCAATGTGGTTACTAGTTTGATGGGTCCAGATGGGAATTGATGACAAAATTCTCAACTTTCTTTAAAAAATGAATTTTTGTTTAAATATAATTTTTCTGTAGTTCCGAGACAGGTGTTTTCATGAAACAAAATTAAAATTTCCATGCATTTTTAAATAGGAAGAAATTATCAAAATACGGCAAAAACTATGAAAAAATGTCTTTAATTATTTGATTTGGAAGGTGCAATCTCCGACTCTGTCACTCCTATCACTATTTGGTGACGCGCTGACCTAGAACAAGCAAGTAGCTAGTGAAGCCTTGGGACACCTAATATGTACCTGTTCCAGAACAATGACTCTCTATTCAGTGAAACAAGGATGATTACCTAGCTTGCACCTTAAGAACAATGTTGGTTCTCAAGTTTCTGCGGTGACAGATTCCCTTTAAGGAAAATGGATACTGTATATTACTTCCTATTATTTTTTAGCTTATTTTCTATGTGACAGGAGAGGTGAAATAAGTGTACTGAGAGATGAAATCCAAGCATAAAATCACCTCAATCTATTGCACTCTCTCAGGGTATATTGTGACATGGTACTCTAGAGTCTTTTACTTTTTCTCATGTCACGCATGTCATTCATGCTTTACATTCTGGCTTGTAATCGTTCTACTCATGGTTAACAAAAAGGATTATATAAATCATTTTTGATTTAAAAAAATGTATATGCAAAATAAATATAGATCCATAAACTGACAATTCCACTAATTTATAATAAATATATCATCTGAAATCCCAAGGACTTTATTTAAAAAGAATGATATGTAAGGTGCAATAACAAACAATAACGTTATCACCATCTTTCATCTGTCTGACCTGTTCTAAATCATATAAATATGATTTAAATTATATGATTAAATATGTTTATTAGCTATGAGTTAATGCATCTGTTCTCTATATCACTTTATTTATAATATATATATTATTTTTATTTTTTAACCACTTCAATACCGGGCACTTAAACAACTTCCTGCCCAGACCAATTTTGAGCTTTCAGCGCTGTCGCACTTTGAATGACAATTGCGCGGTCATGCTACACTGTACCCAAATGAAATGTTTATCATTTTTTTCCCACAAACAGAGCTTTCTTTTGGTGGTATTTGATCACCTCTACGTTTTTTATTTTTTGTGCTACAAATAAAAAAATACAGAAAATTTTGAAAAAAAATTTTTTTTTTTTGTTTCAGTTTCAAAACTTTGTAAATAAGTACGTTTTCTCCTTTACTGATGGGCACTGATGGGGCTACACTGATGGGCACCAATGAAGTGGCACTGATGAGGTGGCATTGATGGACACTGATATGTGGCACTGATAGGTGGCACTGGTGGGCACTGATAGGCGGCACTGATGGGTGGCACTGATGGGCGACATGGATGGGCACTGATAGGTGGCACAAATTGGCACTGATAGCTGGCACGGATTGGCATGGATGGGCGGCACAGATGGGCATGGATAGGCGGCACAGATGGGCATGGGTGGGCACTGATAGGTGGCACGGATGGGCACTGATAGGCGGCACAGGTGGGCACTCATAGGCGGCATTGTATTATGTTATACTGTACTAATGGATGCCAATCAGTGCCAAAAAATAATGCATGCCAATCAATGATGCCCATTGTGGGCACTGATTGGCATCCATTATGGGCACTGATTGGCATCCATTGTGGCACTGACTGGCATCCATGGTGGTCTAGGGAGGATTACCTTTTGCTGGGCATCCCTGGTGGTCTGGTGGTGTCCCTGGTGGTCCAGTGTGGGCATCCTCGGGGGGGCTGTGCTGATAATCGATCAGCACAGACCCCCCCTGTCAGAGGAGCAGCCGATCAGCTCTCCTCTACTCGCGTCTGACAGACACGAGTGAGGAAAAGCGAATCACCGGCTCTTCCTATTTACACTGTGATCAGCCGTGATTGGACACGGCTGATCACGTGGTAAAAAGTCTCAGTCGGAGACTTTTTACCGAGATCGTAGTTGCCGGGTGTCAGACTGACACCCCGCAACAATGATCGCCGCGATGCACGTCCCCGAGGGCGCGCAGCGGCTCATAATCCTGATCACGTCATATGACGTTCGATCAGGATTATGTGACCACTTTGCCACCGTCAATTGCCTATAGGACGGGCGGCAAGTGGTTAAAGGGTATGTTTTTTAATTTGAAGACCAAGCCTATTCTGATACTTTGTTTTCATATAAACATCATTTTTTTATAGAAAATTACTTAGAACCCCCAAAATTATATGTAGCCATGCCCCCTTATGGGCCGCTGATTACCGTGGTTCACCTGTCCCCCTGCCCAGCCAGACATCCATCTCTCAATCACTCAGAGACATAGAACAGTCCATAAGCTTTATTTTTTTATTGAAGGGATTGAACTTGGATGGGTAAAGGATAATTATGGGATGCCCAGTATGATTCAGCACATGCCTGTGCCTTCTAAAACTGTACACTCCAGTATATACACTCCAGTCTTTTCTCCAGCACAACTCTTGCTTAAGACATCTTTCCCTTTCTCCTCCGGCACTTCATTTGTTGCACAACGTTACTTCTCCAGCACTTCACTTGCTGCAGACTGTTTCTCCTCCAGACTAGCTAGCACTGCATGGTTAGGCCTGACACTAACTCAGCCAGGCCTCAGTGGCTTGCCTTTCTCAGGCAGGGACCTCAGGCCCCTGTGGTGTAGAAATAGGTCCTGGGCTAAGTGTCCTCTATTCAGCTACCAATACCAGATAGCTCTCTTCAGGCCCTGCCAGCCAGCCTGGCTGCAATGACCACTCTCCACTGCCTTTTCCACAGTCCTCTCTCCTGGTTCTGCACCCATCTCAAACTGAAATCTCCCAGTTCTCTCAAGCATGCCTCCCCAGTCCTCCCAACTGTACCTGACTCACCAGCACTTCACTTGCTGCAACCAGTTGCCTTGCCTGGAGTCTCTTAGTGCTGTTCTCTCCCGCTGTCCTCTACTTGCTCTCTCATGTGCCTCTCTTTCAGTATCTCTTCTCTCCTCCTGGATGCACCCAAGCCCTAGCCCAAGGTCACCCCCCCACACTGGGGAATTCCCTGCGGGCCTCCACACTCTCTCACTCCAGCGCTCCTGACAACTCCTACCCAACTGGGCTGACCCTGGGTATCTGCCCCCTGCCAATCCATATTGAGGATTGGTCAGGGCTCCCCAAGATACCCCAGACAGCTCAACCAGTCCTTTCCTCCTCTCTTTACAGATCTTTCTCACAGACTCTAGAAAGAAAAGGCAGGTACCAGTGATGCTGCCTGTGAGTCACCAGCTGCTTCCCTTAGCCACTCCCAGCCCACAATGAAAACAAACAGGCCCAGCCACCAGCTAGGCCTGCCTAAATTTTCCTACTCTCCTCCGGAAAACATCATCACTCTAGCACCTGCCTAATTAGAGGATCCTACATATATATATTTTAAGCAGAGGCCTTGGAGAATAAAATGGTGGGGGTTTTTTGTATGTCAAAATATTTGTGCAGTGGTTTTTCAAACACAATTTTTTGGATAAGAATACACTTTAATGAGTTTTAATGCACACAATAAAATACACAATTGTTTGGTAAAATATAAAGATGATGTTACGCTGAGTAAATAGACACCTAACGTATCACGCTTTAAAATAGCGCATGCTCATGGAATGGCGCCAAATTACAGTACTTAAAAATCTCCATAAGTGACGCTTTAAAAGCCTTTACAGGTCAGTTTAATCAGATACTTTTTACATGTCAAAATTACTTTTTTGCATACTGGGGAAACACGAAAGTGGCAAAATACTCATCTAATACAATCGAGATGATTGGGGAAGATTCGGTCTCTGATCACCTCTATGATAAGCCAGCAGAACTGCTAACTTCAGCCCCTGTAGCTGCAGACATCATCCCAGTATACCACTTTAAACTGGCAATGTAAATGTATGTCAGCCAATCTTAAAATATATAATAAATAATACTTCACAATTATCATGACAGCCAGTGTAAGGTAACCTCCAAGCAGCAGCTTACCAGCGCTCAGATAACAGCAGTACCTATGAAATAGAATTGAATCGCAGGATAATAACAGAAGATTACATACGTTGTATTATTCAGTAAATGACAGAAGACCATACAACAGAAATGAGACCATCTGCATCAGTCATTTTGAAGAAAGGGTAGCAATAATTTTGCAGGTTGTTCTAAATAGAAGGATAGCATGCTTGGCTGTGTCTGTGTGTCATTCAGCTCTGTATTATTTCAACTATGATTAGTTTAGGTATTGTAGATTCACTTGGAGTTTTAACTATTGTACATTTCAAAAATATCTGTAACAAGTCCTCATTACAAACTGATATAGGAGGTGAGAGCATAGCTCTCAACTGTCCCTGATTTTGAAGGACTGTCCTTGATTTGGAACAAAGTCCCTCTGTCCCTCTTTCCTCCTCATTTGTCCCTCATTTTGGTCCGATCTATATAGTTGTATATAAAATGCACTACTAATCTATCAAAAAGCATTTTACAGTGCTAAGCCTTTCATCCCATTTCTAAATTGCTGCATTTGTAAATTCCAAAAGCCAATATAAAGGAATAGTTGTGGTAAAAAGGCACTCGTGGATTTAACCAATCATCTTTTTAGGACAACTCTCCTCTGAGGGTGGCATAGTAGGGAGTGTGTCCTATGCCTACATACTGTTGCTAATAGGTGCCCCTCATTCCCATCTCAGAAAGTTGGGAGCATTTTCACCTGGGGGCAGCCCTTTCCTCCTTAACCATTTGCCACCCCCCACCCCCCCCCCCCATTGTCAAATGACAGCGGCAAATGGTTTCAAAATCCTGACTGGACATCATAGACTGTCCTAAGGATTTTGAGCCGCTGCGTGCCCCTGGGGTTCAGTCTGACACCCGCAACTACGATCTCGGTAAAGAGTCTCCGATGGAGACTCTTTTCCCCGTGATCAGCCGTGTCCAATCATGGCTGATCACAGTGTAAATAGGAAGAGCCGGTGATCGGCTTTTCCTCACTCGTGTCTGTCAGACACAAGTAGAGGAGAGCCAAACGGCTGCTCCTCTGACGGGGGGTCTGTGCTGATCGATTACCAGCACAGCCCCCCCCCCCCCGAGGATGCCCACACTGGACCACCAGGGATGCCACCAGACCACCAGGGATGCCCAGCACCAGGTATGCCACCCTAGACCACCAGGGATGCCAGTCAGTGCCCACAATGGATGCCAATCAGTGCCCACAATGGATGCCAATAAGTGCCCACAATGGGCATCACTGATTGGCATGCATTATTGTTTGGCACTGATTGGCATCCATCAGTACAATACAATGCCGCCTATCAGTGCCCATCCGTGCCACCTATCAGTGCCCATCTGTGCCAACTATCAAGGTAGATGAGGTTGGGGGTAGGGGGGTTCTGTGTGGGGTACTGTAGTTCCTATAATGTATCCAGCAGGCCCAGGTGGTGGCAAATTTGTTTGAGTTATCATGTGCTTGACATATGAGTTGTTCCATTTCTGCAACGTTGTCTACCATGGGGGGGGGGGGGGGGGGGGGTTACGTGGTGATGTGACAAATCTGTTGGTGTATTTCAGACCAATATTGTTGTATGCGAGGGCACTCCCACCAGATGTGTAGTAGGGTGCCATGCACGGCATTACATCTACAGCATGTTGGCGGGACAGATGGGTGAAAGTGATGAACCTTATCAGGGGTCCTGTACCATTTAGAGAAAAGTTTTTATCTGTTTTCCTGAATTGTAACATTAATGGAGCCCTTGTGGATGAGTGTGAATATGCGTTCCCAATCGGCCAGGGTGAGATCTATGGAGAGGTCAGTTTCCCATTGTTGAATTATTTTGTCAGCTTTGACCTTGTGCTGCGCAAATAGAAGAGCATATATTTTGGAGATTAAGTGACTGTGGCTGTTATAATATTGTTATTCCATTTTCCAGCCCACCCATGTTTCTGTGAGGGTCTGAAACACAATCATTAATTATACTTGCCATGAGCATCATTGATATTTCATTAGTGGGCGTGTCACCTGTAGGGTTCTGGCAATGTGGGTTCATTCTGCCTTAACAGGTGGGCGGTGTAGGCTTAGTTCACAAATAGTAAAGATGTTTCCATCACTTTGAGGAAGAGGCAGAGCCTCGAAACATGTTAGTGATGGTGTCCTTGCTGTGAGGCTTACTCTTGGAGGATTTTTTAAAGCTGGTTGAGCTATTCTAACTTCACAGTGTCACCAGATTTAGCACACCATGGTATAGGCTGCCAGGGACTCCACTCTTCCCTTGATGCCTGCTTCTATAGAAGTGAGGATGGTCTGTGTACAGTGTCCCTGGATGCTTACATTGCTTTGTGATTGATCCTTACTTCTTTCTTTCTTTCATGCGCCGTAGGTGCACTATTGGCGTTAGCAGCATGTAGCTGCTAACGGTGATATGCGGTTAGTGGAAGCTCCCATGCGCATGCCTTTTCTAGACTGTTCTTAGATTTTTTTGTGTTTGGTGGGGTCGATGGCTTAAGAGGCATCAGCCTGGTGAACACATACTGTGTTGTTATGTCTGTAGGTTAGTCTGCTGTATGTGTATTATTATATTACTTTATATACAGTATATACAACATATCCCATAGTTGGGAACTCAGGTAGTTTAGAGTTAGGGGCCACACTTATCAGGGGGGCCATGACATGGCAAAGTGCTTTCCACATGTATTTGCAAAAGAATGCAACTAATGCCTCTGTTTTTATTATCAGTAGCAGAAACAGGTTAGTTGAGTTTTTCGCTGGATAGCTTGAAAGTTTGCATTGTTTTATTTATTTCCATGTGCATCTTTCCCTTTTTGCTACTTTCAAAAAGGTCCCAGTGGCTGTCATTGTTGTCTTTATATTTTTGTCATATGCACCTACATATAGGATACTGTTCATTGTTTACTTACATAGATACTAGTCACCATTCCACATTTTGCATTCTTTAATCAATTCATATTCAGCCTTCTGTTTAATTAATTACATGGATTTGTCTGCATTATGAACACTTTTTTTTAATGGGCTTGGAAAGGTTAGAACATCTCTCATGTTTTAAATTGCTGCCTATGTGCATGCTGGAGCAATTTCCAGCTGCGGGTGTCAGAAAACGAATGCTACAATCATTAGTTTGCTTCATAATGACTACAGCATTAAACAATACTATGAGGTTTCTTCTATGGTTTTCTTTTGTGTTACTGTTATGTTTTGGGTTTACCTAACCTCTAAGTGTTACCTCCTCACCCCATGTAAAATTGATAGACTCCAGTTTCTAGCCATTTGCAAAGGTGCAGAGACATTTTTTGCTAGCTTTGGGATCCTCAAGTTTTTAAAGTGTTATGCCGCGTACACACGATCAAACAAGCGGGTGGAAAAGTCCGGCAAACTCAAGTCCGCCAGACAATCCCCCCGTGTGTAGCCTCCGGCATACTTTTTTGACCCGAAAGTACGACAGACTTAGAATGTAGTTTTACACTCCAATCTTCCCGCCGGACTCGCATTTCGGCGGACAATCTGGCCGTGTGTGCGCCAGTCCGCCGTACTTTTGAAATGAGCGGACTTTTCCCGCCCGGAGAAAAGTCCGCTCATTTCGAGCAGGTCTCCAGGTAGGCGGGGCCCGCGAAGGAGACGCCGCTGGCCCCGCCACCTGGTATGGACTTAAAGGGGAACCCCAACGCCGAAAAAAATCGGCGTGGGGGTCCCCCCAAGTCCACAACAGACCCTTGTCCGAGCACGCTACCCGGCCGGCCAGGAAAGGAGGGGCGAGCATCCTCCGGGACTGTGACATCGTAAGGGGGCGGGGTCACCATGTGACACCAACCCGTGTGACATCAACCCATGTGACACCACCCCTTGTCCCTATATAAGTCGCAGCGCAGCGCGTCCCTGGCATTGCGGCCGGAGAGAACGTCGAGTCAACATCTCCAGGAGAAGAAGGAGAAGAAGAAGAAGAACGGAAGGAGGCGGCGGCGGCGGCAACAGAAGACCGGGCCACCGACTGTAAAAGAGCTATAAGAAGGCGCGGTGCCCCGGCAGAAGAACCGAAGAGGGGGACAAGACCCCCGAAGTCGGAAGAAGAGGCCGCGGCGACGAAGAAGAATGCCGGGCTCCTCCGCTAGTAAAAGAGCTACAAGAAGATAGCGGAGGAGTCCGGCGAGAAGACCCCCGAAGACGGAAGACCCCTGGAGCTGTGCAATAAATTATTTTCTTGTGTGTTGTGTTTTTTTTTGTACTTTATTTTACAGGTGAATGGGTAGGGGTACATTGTACCCCATACTCATTCACATAGGGTGGGGGGCCGGTATCTGGGGGCCCCCTTATTAAAGGGGGCTCCCGGATTCCGATAAGCCCCCCGCCCGCAGACCCCCGACAACCAACGACCAGGGTTGTCGGGAAGAGGCCCTTGTCCTCATCAACATGGGGACAAGGTGCTTTGGGGTGGGGGGCCGCGCGGCCCCCCCTTCCCCAAGGCACCCCCATGTTGAGGGCATGCGGCCTGGTACGGCTCAGGAGGGGGGCGCTCGCTCGCCGGGTAGCGTGCTCGGACAAGGGTCTGTTGTGGACTTGGGGGGACCCCCCACGCCGATTTTTTCCGGCGTTGGGGTTCCCCTTTAAGTCCATACCAGGCGGCGGGGCCAGCGACGTATCCTTCGCGGGCCCCGCCTACCTGGAGACGCGCTCAAAATGAGCGGACTTTCCTCCGCGTGTGTGGGCGAGTCCGTTCATTTCAAAAGTAGGGCAGATAGTACGGCGGACTTAGTACGCCGTATTAGTCCGCTGAAAAAGTGCCGTGTGTGGGCAAGTAGCCCGTTCGGAAAGTCCGACGGACAGTCTGGCGGGAAGTCCGCCAGACTAAGTACGTCGGACAGACGGCTACGTGTGTACGCGGCTTTACTAAACCCAGGACCCTCCATTCACTATATTTGATCTCCCACAGTACACAGAACATGGACATGCAATAATTTTAGCAGATGTAAACTGCTAAATACCTTTTCTCATCAGCAGTATATAGCAGTCTTGTGACCTCTATCCCCTTGTGGTAAAGCTGGTAGGAGGGGTTTATTCTGTACGCACTGTCCTATAAAACCTGAAGACCCCTGGCTCTTTGTCTGGACAGTGCTGATTGGCCCTGTGCTGATCACATGCACTCTCCCAAGAACAAAAAAACTCTCTAGCAATATACACCAAACTGAGCATGTGCAGCCTGACTCCTTCCATTCATAATATTCAGAGAGGAGTTGGAGACACTGGAAGAAGGGCATCAAATAGCCCTTTTACACAATGCAGAGGATTAACCCCTTAGGTTCCACCTTGAGTATAACAAGCATGCTTTAATGCATATACAGACTGATTTTATTGTTTGGGGTTAGTAACACTTTAAGGAGACCGATGGAAAGTTTTATAACACCACTAGTCCAGAGATGCCAGGGTATGTGGTTAGGTAACATTTAGTATTTACTGCTATTTTTTCAAGTTTGATTTCAGTAGGTATTCCTGCTAATGTCACAATTTGCATTCACTTTAAATCCTATAACTGTTAAGAAATGCAAATTGTCATTGATCCAGTTTGTCACTGCTAACACCATCATCAATGTAAATGAATAAAAATTAAAAGTGACTCTAAAAGAGTTACAAAGCCTTTGCTTGACGTCCCATTTGTCCTGAAAATTTTCTGCAGTTTTCGTTAGGATCCTAATTTGGTGCTGTCTAGTTTTTTTTTTTTTAAAAGCTAAAAGAAATTGTTCGCCTTGCTTGATAACAGCATGGCTAACTAAATATTATTTTCAAAGCATAATCTGTCAAACAGCCAGTATATTCAACCCTGTTGTGACAAACCCCCACAGATTATTTGTCAAGTGATTCTGAAAACCAAATATTTGTTTTTATTTAATTTGTATGCAAATCGGCACAAATGGGAGAGCTGAACAGCATCTGAGCTTGATACAGTTGTCATTTTAAATTCTACTAACACTCATTATTATGCATGCAGATGTTTCCTTTACACCTAACATCTGCCAATATTATCTAAACCCCAGGAAGTGGACAAATCTGTGAAAGTTTCCCTCTTTCAGGCTGTTATCTATTTCATGCACACTAATTTTGCACATCTGAGTCCGGCAGCTCCTTTACAGTTTTGTCTCAAGAGCTTTCGGCTAGAATGGAACACAAAGAGAGCCAATTTATAAAAGGATGACATGTGTCATGTTCAAGGTATGACTAGAGGGACCTAGAGAATGTTCTGCACATTGCTATTGTGAGCACAGGTGGAGCAGTCTGCTCTCTTATGAACCTACGTTTAAAATTGAATGGATGACCTCTGTAAGTAAGTACACATTCATTACACTTACTGTGCTTTTTGGCATTAGAAAAATGGGTGTTGGGCTTCATTAATTGACATGCATTTGTAACAAAATCAAATCCTGCGATGGACACAATCTAAAAATGTCTCCTGTGGAAAGATACTCTTTTGGTTCCCTCTGACACTCTTAATTGCTGTTGCACATATGTACATGCCCTCTTTCCATGGTGCCGAATGGACAGTCTGCTTACATTAAAAGGTACAGTATGTTCAACCTACAAGAGCATATTGCTATTTTCCTTTAAATTCAGCTTCATCTCTGGTATCAACAGCGCCATTGGCTTTGCTGTGGTCTAATCAGCACTCACAGTTCCAATGCCATTTCACAGACCTTAAAGTGTACAGTGGGGACATTAATTATTTGATCCCCTGCAGATTTTGTAAGTTTGCCCACCTACAAAGAAATTAAGGATCTATAATTTTTATCATAGGTGCATTTTAAATGATAGAGAAAGAATATCAACCAAAAAAAAAAAACAAATTGTATCAATCGAGTTGCAGTTCAGTGAGTAAAATCAGTATTTGATCCTGAGCTGCATCTTAATTTATAGCATTTGTTGTATGTGTTTTTTTTTCTGGATTTATGGTTGATATTCTGACTATATCATTTAAAATACACCTATGATAAAAATTATAGACCCTTCATTTCTTTGTAAGTGGGCAAATTTACAAAATCAGCCGGAGATCAAAAAATTATTTTTCCCACTGTAACCTAATGGTATTTCAACATAACAAACTAAAAATGTTATTTATTTCAATTGTAATATTTAGAGCAAACTGTACCCATCAATCCATGTCTCATGTCCATTTTGTTGAGAAAAACATCCCTCTAGCAGTTATTATTATTATTATTATTCGGGTTTTATATAGCGCCAACAGTTTGTGTGGCGCTTTACAACATGAGGGCAGACATTACAGCTACATTACAATTTGGTACAAGAGGAATCTAGCCATGGCCAGTTCTAGCCATGGCCATCTTAAGTAAGGGCACATGATTCATGTAGCGTTTACTTCTTGGAATCCATATGCCTGTACCGCAGGTATGCAGGCAGGGGTATGTGCTAAGCTGGGAAAACTCCTCCTTCAGATAAACACTCCTGGGATGTATGACATTATTTTGGCCCAGGCCAAAAACCCAGAAACCAGGAAGCAACTGAAGAAATGTAAAAAGAAGTTTGAAGCAAGTAAATATAGTTAACTTTATTATCTATTTACTAAAGCTATGAGCATAAGGATTAAAATAGTTATTGTTGAGTGGGAGAGTAAAGTTCTACTTTAAACAGTTAAGTTTGATTGAAGTTACAGAAATAGATATGCAGCCAAGTAGACTTTATACAATCAATATCCATTTTTACAGTCTTACCTTCACTTTCCTGTTACAAAAGCAGAGCATGGTATCTAAATATGACTGCATAGTTCAACAGACAGCAGAAAAGCAAATCCTCTTTCGGTAATTTACATGCTTGGTCATATACACCCTCAGGCCGCGTACACACGGGCGGATTGTCTGTCCAACTTAGTCCGCTGAACCGTGTTTCAGCGGACAATCCGCTCGTGTGTGGGCTTCAGCTGACTTTTTCAGCGGACTGTCTGACGAACAAAGTCTTACGGAATTTCCATAATTTTGTCCGTTCAAACTTGGTTTTGTCCGTCCAAACTTGGTTTCAGCGGACAGTCCGCTCGTGTGTAGGCAAGTTGGACGGACTAAGTATGGCGCATGCTCAGAAAGGATTTACACGGCCGAAGGTTGCATTGTAGTGTATAGGACGTCGTTTTTCTAGTCCCGTCATACGTGCTGTACACGTCATCGCGCACGCTTTCAGCGGACTGTCTGCTCATCGTGTGTGGTCAAGTCCGTTCATTCAAATTTTGAACGGACTGTCTGTCGGATTGTCTGACGAACTTAGTTGGGCAGACAATCCGCCCGTGTGTACGCGGCCTTACACCTTCTCTACGACACAGGTCTGTTTGAGAAAGCTTGTCATGAGGGATGTGGCTGTTACTCAAATTCGATTGAATTTTAAGGATCCTTATTGGGGTACTAGTTCCTCTGAGTGGGGGCTGAGATGACTTGCAGTGGAAGGGATGGACCATCCCTATCTTACCACTTGACCCACTATGTGATTTATTCAGTATTCCTCTGATATGCAAGGCATATTTTTCCATCAGGATCAAACACACAATCATCAGTCCCTCTCCTCCTGCCAGGGTGCTAGATGTAAACTTGGGCTCTGACCTCTCTTTTCAGCCCCACATCCAATCATTGTCCAAATGTATTTGCCTCAGTAACAGCGCCAAATATGTCCCTTCCTAACAAATGACATAGTAAAGATATTATTTACCCTCTTGTCATCTCTCAACTTGACAACTGCAATTTCCTTTCTGTTGGCCTACCTCTACCCAATGTATCCTCACTTCAGTCTATCATGAATGCTGCCAGAGTTATCCACCATATCAACCATTCAGTGTCTGCTGCCCCTCTCTACCAATCCCGTCTTTGGTTCACCAATAAATATAATTCAAAATACTATTATCAACATACAAAGCCATCCATGTCTCTGTACCAATCTATATCATCAGCCTTGTCTCAAAATATCACCCAAACTATCCTATTCAGTCCTCCCAATACCTCCTACTCTCTAGCAACCACATTACCTCCTCCCATGTCAGGATTTCTTCAGCGCCTTTACCACCCTCTGGAAATCCCTACCCCAATCTGACCAGCTATGTCCTACTCTATCTACTTTTAGGAAATGTCTAAAAACTCCTCTATTCAAGGAAGTCTACCCTACTGCTCCCTATGAATTGCACTTTCACTTTCTCCATCAGTTCATCCTTGGGCTGCAAAAATTAAAGTACAGTAACAATTTAGAGGTATCAATTTAAGTAACAAGTTATTGCCGAATCAATACACACATAGCAAAAATGTAAAACTTTCTCTGGTCCATAAGAGATACATAAGCGTGAGAGCTGAACAGTTTAAGGAATCCAAAGTAGTTTTTGTTATTTGTTTTTTAGTCTTACAAATGAAAAGAAACAAAAAACTGTTGTATTCTTTTATATTCTTTGATAAAGAGGACCTGTATATGACAGTGTTTAATGAGCAGTAATTTTAATTTTAACCTAACACATGGTAGACAAGAAGAAAATCTGTAAAATTTAAATCATGCCATATGGAAAACATTAACTAAAATCATCGTTTAAACCTGAATGCATTTAACTTTTTCATAGATTGAATTTTTAATATAAAATGTTAGTATCCCTGATTGTTCCTCTGAAATGTCATTTTAAGATCGGCTTTATATAATGAAAAAAGTTCAAATGTCACAAGAAAAGTGGTGTGAGAAGAATTAATGAGTAGTACAGTCAATGGAAATATCTAATATGGTTCCCCGTAATATACTGCTAAATGATAATTTTAACAATAAATTAATAAAATAAAATAGAAATCTGTATAATTTACTGGAGACTTCCCAGCAGTTTCACTGGAAAGATATTGGATTACTTAATTGCACTTCATTTATGCCTATCAATATGCATAGTCTTTTATAATTTTAGATTTACATGCTATATGTATAGATCGCTCATTCATTACACTTTCAGAGTATAAAAAGTATATTTAGATATCAATACATACAGAAAATGCTTGGTCTGTATAGGGTTTTGTTAATCAAAAACTCGTAACATAAGCAAGCACATTTGCTCAGGGCATGTGCAGCTAAGGGTATTCTCAATATAGAGCTAGCTATAGATGCGCAGTATGCTTGATGTGCAAGTGTGGCTAATAATCATAATAGGGATAGTATAGAAGTATAACAGAACTTTCATGTATCTATGAACTACTGTAAGTATACTGCATCTTTAAATACATTAGTAAAGAGTGAGGAGTGATTAAAGCATTTGTTACCCCAACACTTCATATTCCTGATATGTGTCTGCTGTACCATGTATTAGAAAGTATCCTGTTCTCTTTGTATTGCTTCCTTTGTGTGAAGTCACTGGTGTTCCTGCCAGTCCCTCTGCTTTCCTATTAAAAACTGACCACATTAAGCAGGAGAGCTCAACGTGGTCAGTTCTCTAGCTGTGCTGGGAACTCAGTGTGCTCTCCTCCAATGATCAGACTTGTCCTGACACGCCTCGCCTGCACAGCCTTTCACTCGGAAGCTCAGTGTACTGAAGTGTCTCCACCCCCATCTCTTATGCAGCTGAGGACAGAGGGAACGTGATCACTTATAAAAAAGGCTAAAAGGGTATTTATAATGTTTTTTTTTCTATCTATAATGTTTTGCCTTTCATTTCTATTTTAAACTGAACGGGTTGTTTTACAAGGTGATCATTGAGACACAGAAGTACAGTTAAATAACACTAGTTAATAATAATAATAATAAAAAGGTAAACATAGTCAAAACATAGCCAGAATTCAGGAACCGGAACGGATAGTCAGACAAGCCAAAACCTCAGGGGCTGCATCAGATCAAGACGTGACGCATCACAGGACTTCCTTCCTGGTTTTTCCAACAAGGGTTCAAAACAAACAGGGGACCTCCTCAGGGCCACATTTGGAGCTTGGATCCACGTTGGTGGTAGTTTTATTCAACCCCCTATATTTTCAGGGAGGTAGTGGATCTTTAACTTAATTTCCACACCGGCCTGCATACTCTGCGGATTGGCGTACCAGTCTCCGGGGCATCAGTCACTAGGGACCTTGTTCTGGGGTCCAGCTGCATCTGCATCTGGTATGTTTATATCTCATTGAGGATTGTCTCCATTGTGAGCTGTTATTACACTGTATCTCACCTTACTCTCCACCCCTGATGAAAGTTTTCAAGCAAAACTGGAAACACGTCAGGTTTGGGGTATCCTACCCCCATGAGAGCACAAGTGTTGTTGTAATGTTCTAGCTGTATTGTATTGTATATTGCTCAGATGCTAGCTGTCTGTTTTAATATATTTTTTTTTTTTTTCCATAAAGTATTTATTGAATTTCAAAGAAACAAAAAGTGTAACAAGCAATACTTAATGTACTACACAAATGAAGTACAAGTCCATATTACAGACAATAACAAAGTAAGTATTCGTATAGGTGAACAGGTGTGAAGCGCTTAGTTTCAACGTGGAACTCGGAGATGAGACCTTCCCCACATCCCCTGTTCAAATTTCACACAGTGCTACAACCCCTACGTCTCAATTCCTTTTCATTTCCTCTTTAAGGGTGCAATCCCAATGAGCATCAGGGGGTAGCTAAGCATAGGCAAATTAATCGGTTCGAGGATGTTCAGTCGTCTATTGCAATAGGGCTATCGGGCCATATCCCGGAATATTTTTTTGTATCAATAAACACTATATTTTATAGTTGCTTTGCATGTGTTGGTGGTCTGTCAAAGTCCCATCTAGGGGGTTCTTCTTGGTCTATATATAGGGATGGGACCACCACACTGCTATTGCTGACACAGTGGGAGCCCTCTTTTTCCCATATAAGACAGTTAAGACCATTTATTTGTAAAGATGTAATATTTCCAGTAGCAGAGATTACAAGACATACAAAATCATGGGTGACTTTCTAAGCATAAAAAAAATCACTAGCTGTCATTTTGACATCTCAATGGCTCAAAAACTGTATTTAACATAGAATAGTGTTTTACTCAGCAAAAGTTATGTAAATGTCAAATATCTCAGCTCCTGTGACAGTGTGGAGACTTTCTATGGGATAGTTAGGAAAGGCTTTAGCTATGAGTACACTTTATGATGCAGTACATATCAGCATGCTTTTGTACTACTTCGTATTTCTGTTTTTAGCAATACCTTGCAAGGCCATATATTTAATCAGCAGTTGTAACTGACAGAGAATGTATTGTACATTTTTCGGTTATGATATATAGGAGAGGGATCAAAATCTGAATGTCTTTTAAAAAAATCAGCAATATAGATTGAAATGGAAAGGCATCATTATTAACATTGAAATGGCTTGTGTAGTGATAATACCCGTTATATCTTTTTTTGTGGCATTTGCAATATCCGCCCCTTCTACTCTTGATTGTGTTTTAATAAACTTGTAAGGTCTGCACAGCCAGCCTTGGAAAGTTTATGAAGTGATTCACAAGGCTCAGCGGATCTGTTGCCCTGCACATCTAACTGTCTATTGGCAGCCTTTTACGCCCTTCATGACCAGGTCATTTGGGTGTTACTTCTGCCACTTTTTTTTGGGATCCAGTAACTCCAATACAGTGATCAGTGCTAAAAATATATGACATCACTGTACAAATGTCACTGGTAGGGAAGGGGTTAACATCTAGGGCGATTAAAGGGTTAAATGTGTGCCCAACGTATTTTACTATGTACTGTGTGAGGTGTTTTTACTAAGCAATGTGCTGTCTTTTACTTTCTGCTTTGCAGGAAGAAAAAACAGCACATTGCTGTTGTCAGAAGAGCACCCTGTGTTTGTTTACCTACACAGGGCTTTCTTCGGTAATGTCTGGAGCCGATTGTCAGGTGTCGGTGACCAAACAGCAGCCAGCACCCACTGATTGGTTCGTGCTGCAGCCAATCACAGTGCACCCGGGGCAGCGGGTATGCTCCCTAGCCTGGCATGCGGATCATGTACTAGGTACATGATCCAGTGCAGGAGAGCGGGCTTGCCGCCATATATGTACTGTATAAAGTCGGCAAGCGGTTAAAATAGGGAGATACAAGAGTAGCACCCCCTGTGTACAGTAGATGATTTTAGTTGGGCTGTAGCCAGGGGATCCAGGTTTAATTTTTTTAGTTAGGTTGGCAGTGCTCCAAGGGCTGAGTCTTTGCTGCCTCCCCTGGCTTCTAGAAGCTCCTGGGGAGTTCTAGAACTTAGAGGGCAGAGGGGTAAAGATGCCTGAATATTTATCGGGTCTCCTCCAATCCCTGGGTGAAGATGGCTCAGAAGGTGAAGGGATAGCCCATAAGTATTCTGGAGCCTGGCCATGTAAGAGCAGAGTCCAACGTTCAGTGGCCTGGGAGGGGACCCCTGTGCTGAGGGGCTCTGTCTCCAGGCAGAAGGGGCCAGAAGGAAGGAGCCAGAGAGGAAGATAGAGAGAGGTGGGGTTCAGGAAGACTCAAACCCTTTAGCCTCAGCTAGGCTTAGCTAAGGCCCCCCCCTGGGAGCCATTGGGATCTGTCCAGCAGAAGGCCTGTTCAGTAGTAACCACATGAGCTACAGGATCTTTACAAGGGAGTGAGTAACTTCAACTCTACACCCCAGAGCTTATAGAGAAGAAGCAGACATGTGCAATACCCAGCTAGCCACCTACAAGGGACAGCTTAGAGCCATTCAAGCCATCACAGCTATCCTACACCTCTGCTTGGGAATTCTTTGGCATTGCTCTGAGGAGGGAGATTACCTGCAGTCTGAAATTCAGAATTAACTTTTGCTAGTTGGGCTATTCCGTTTGTTCTTTTGGAACACAGCCTTGTGTGCTTTTCTGGAAGCCAGAGACAGTTGTTGCATGTCCTCAAGTTCTATTATACTACAGTTGTGGGCATCCCATACTACCCTTTACCCATCTAAGTTGATTCCCTTAATGAACTAAAAACAAAGCCATTGGACTGGTTTCTGTCTACAGAGTATGTGCTGAAAATACCTGTTGCCTGGCTGTTCATGCAAAGGGGGACCAAAAAATGCAGCAGCCCCTAAAGGGGTAGCGCTACACAATAATTCCCCATTAATACGCAGCATGGTTTCATAGCTAGCACATTAAACAAAGAAAGAATACATTAATGAGGTAGTGAAGGTATCAAAAGTAAAACATTATTTAACAAGCAAGCAGCAGATAAATAAAAGTAGAAAGGGCAACAATGCACAAAGGCTTCTTGAAAAAGAAAGCAAGAGTCTCCTAGTTAGTGTAATATAGTTCTTCTATAGCTCATAGCCCATCTTGAGGCAGGACAAACTTGTAGGTCTGGTTTTTAAACAGAACACACATTTACTGTAAGCTCCTAAATATAGGAATTTTGATAATTTACATTGTTGAAAAAAGGGCCTCAGGATTCAAGTTCCAAATCAACAATTTAAACAAAATTGTACTTGACTATACATGGTCACTAAATTCACTTTCACAAATGTAGGAGCTGCTAAAATGGTGGATTGTCTGATACCCTGCCCAGCCCAACAGGGCCCAAGTATGCTAAAAAATGAGCATGATTAAAATATTGACTGTAGTTTAAAAGCCTTGCCATTTGGCCATGAGGGACATCCCAAAACCTGACAAAAGCTCCCACAGAGGTGATTAGCCTGTCCTGCCCAAATTCCAGGACACAGCAACTTTAGGATCTCACTCCCAGCATGCCAGAAGCCAATGAGCTCCCATGTCCCTGACCTGCATATGCATAATATACTCTTTCTCACTCTATAGCAGTAGATGATGAGGGAGAGCACACTACTCATGTTCAAGTTTGGGGCACAAAAGCATGAGTATAGAACATGGATGCATGGTCACTCCTGGGATGTTGGGAGCAAGCACCTAATGGTTTTTATATATGGGAATGCCCAACTGCCCATGCACTTCCCCTGCACTGATTTGCTGCTACAGCGAGTGGGAAAGCTGTTTCCTTGAGAGAGGGAATGCCAGGATAAATAGTGCAAAATTGGTTAATTAGATCACTTGTCGTCCACAAGCATCTACTTGATATGAGCCAGCCTGGTTTGGCTTTTATTATAAAGTAGAACTGAATTATATTTGATCTACATAGCACAGATACACAGGCACCTGTTCTAGTTTGTATGGAAAGACAGTATTAATTATAAAAATAAAAAATAAATAATAGTGTTTGCCCATAGCCCATAGCAAAGCCCATAGCATAGCATCCTGTCAGAATACTTGTTTCCATTGAAAAAGGGATGAAACTTGACTGGTTGCTATTATCAACAACTCTTTTGTTCTTACATTTTTATTCATGTTTTTGTACCATAGGAATACTATTATGTTTGGCCTATGAAAAACTCACATTACACATTAACAGTGGTAATGAACTCTGTGATATTTCACTTACGCATAAAACAAATCAATTATTTGATTAATTTGGATAACCTTTTAATACTGTACAGCAACATGGAATTCATTATTGAGACAGATTATGCTGTGCCAGGCCATGCAGCCACAATTTCTTGTTTTGAAGCAAACCTTGAAGTTTCACTTTCTGGGATTTGTTTGGCTGACATAGCATCACAGATACAATATGGCAAGAAATTAGATTTGGCTTCCAGTTCTCATAAAGTATTTACAAAAATAAGAAGTAAAAGTGATGTTCTGGTGTCAGCCTTTCAGACTGTTCCACTGTTATTTAATTGGTAATGATAATGTAATGTTGGCTTGTAGATCAAATACAAAGAGGCATAGATTGCATGTGGTTTAAATCCCGACAGAAGTTCTGGTGGGGGCAAAAACACATAGTGTCTCACTTTTAGCACAATAGCTAATTTAGCCAGATTCAGAGCCAAACCTCTTGTGGGCCTTAGACCTTTTCTTGCTGCTCAGCCAACATCCATCAGCCATTTCTCCTAAATTCTCACCAGTGCAAGAGAATGGCATAATTTCCAATCTCCAGTCTTTACCAGTGCAAGATTGTGCCACTAGCCTTACATGCCATCCATGAGTGACCAACCTGGACTCAGAGCCGCAGTCCCTATTTGTTATAAACTGACTATTTTCTTGGTCTTGCCTGATGAATTTTTCTATGCTCCTCTTCATCAAGCAGCATGAGCTTAGCCAATATATGTCAGGACAAGTAAAGAGAACCATTTTGGAGCTGATTAAACTCAGCAACCCACAGAGAGAACACATTTAGTTCCTATGAATGGGGAATCTGACAATCAGTTTGGGGAAGCCTGCATTCAGAACAAGGTGGGATCATGCAAAGCACCACACAATGTTTAAAAAGGGGTCGTTCATTTTACCAACAATATAATACACCACACCCAAATTCATGCTTAGGCTGGTAAATATGTTATCCTTTGTGCACCAGGTCAATTAATTAAGTTATTTGCATTGAAAGTCTGATATCATTTGTATGGCAGTTATATACCTATTTTAATATAGAAACTAACTGCATGACCATTAATTATGATTTGACCAACAGCTTTATAATAATATAAATGATTATCTCATTGTCTTAATTAACATGTCTAGAACAACTGGGTCAAAAGGACATGTTTCCTAATCATGACTTATTGTGATTGTCTATGTTTCCCTTATAGAGGAAGAACAATTTCTTTTTCAGAGAGGGCAAGACGTTTATAGTTACATTTTTTTACACAGAATGGACTACTGTTGTAAACTGTAATGAACTGGTAAGGCATCTAAAGGGCTTCTTTATCAGCATTTACGTTTGTTCTTCTTTGTAAGCCTCAAATTAATTATGAGTCATAGGTACAATGCTGACATTTGCCTAGTGTTAAAGCAGTAATAAGCCCAAATTAAAAAAAAATTATATATTATAGCTCACCAGTCATTAGATGTGGTGGCTGCATTTGTTTTCTTTTTTTGTCTCGGTTTTTACCTAGCAATCTGACCAGTAACACACCTCCTAAAGTGCCCCTACTCTGGATGAATGAGGACATGGGGCACAACAGACAGCAGCATTGTCAACCTTGGGGAGAGGGGAGTGTGAGATAAATTAGAATTAAATACACCAACAAATTGAAGCTACATTACAGCTCGGTTCACACTTTGTGGACACAAGCTCCTGAGGACACGCAGTTGCCTGAAACGGCATTGAGCTACGCCAATCTGCCAAAGATCGTGTCGTCATTCTTTGTCACATTGGCTGCCCCTATTGTAAGTGTGACAAATGGCATATATTTTTGTATTTTTAGGCCTACATTTTAGCTTGAATTATGTTTTTAATATCCTTATGCACTCTGAGTCAACATTAAAAGACTGCACTATGAGTATTTCTTTTGTTGTTGGTCTTTATCTTTTGATGGAATTGAGAGATACACCGTCGGAGAGAGAAAATTATTGCAGCTTTATATTCATGATTGAAGGAATAGAGAAATACATCCCTGGAGGGAGAGATACAGTATATGATTACTAAGCACTTTTGGCTGTTCTATAGACAGCAATACTTTCTGGTGTGTGTGCAATCTTCCTATATGTCAAACGTACATCACAGCAGGCGGTTGTTGCTTGTATGGTGAAGGTTCAGAAAGCGATTTTTGGACTATTTGATCACTGGACTTATCTCACTTGTGGTTTGATCACATATCAATTGCAGAAATTATATTTCTGCATTAGATATAGTTTATTATATGGACACTTACATGATTTTTGACAATTATTGAGCACTGCAATTATTAATTATACAGTGTGATTCATAAAGAAGTATACAGTTTCAACTCACTATAAAACAAGAACAATGTAAGATATTTTATGTTACCTGTTACAGAATTGTAGGGGAATGTTTCAAGTTTTTTAGAGACAGTCACAGATGTTATATGTGAGCACCTTTAATCACACCACACACATAGAGCCAATAATCAATTTCTGACCAAACACGAGTTAAGATATCTGAATCAAGTGCAGTGATAGTGGTTGTGATATGCTGTTACGCTGTTTCAACTTTGCTAGATCAACAGGAAGGAGAGGGGCGAATACCTTGTCCTTTACGTACCCCTACAGGAAAAAGTCAGAAGGTGTTAAGTCCAGACTTCTGGGTGGCCATTGGGTCAGTGGCATGTTGTAATCTGTGGGTCGTCCAATCCATTAGTGAGGAAGATGTGCATCGAGGTAATCTCGCACGTTGCCTGACCAGTGTGTGGTGCACCATCCAATTGGAGAATAAAGTTGTCACTGTCATCCTGCAACTGAACTGTGGCATCAACTAAAGACTTAACATATCCAGAAAAGAGACGGCCGTGACAGTTTTCTCGTTAAAAAAGAAGGGGAGAGGGAGATTATTCTGCAGTATTCTATGATAAAGCTCTTTGGATGAAATATGTCATAGGAATATTCGGTATCATTTGCTGAAGCTTGTTGGCTGAATAAAGTTTTGTCTGTAAAGACATCATTAGTGTGCAACTTTTCCTTTGAAATATACTGAGCTATGTGTGTAGGACTGACAGACTCAAAGCCAGCACCATGGTCCAGCAAATGGAAAGTTGGACGCTAAAAAACTATGGAGGGTGTGATTACAACATGCTGGCCTGCAACACAATATATGGAAAACTTGCAGGCAGGAACCTAACACTACTTATGTAACTCTGAGCGATGAAAATAGTAAAAACACAGAGAGTAAGCAGTAATAAATGCACTGTAAAAAAGGTGACCAGTTTGCTATGCATGCTTTTTATGTATTATCTCTAATTGATAACACAAGCCCACATGATTCACTGTAAAAAAAAAAGTGAGTCAAGCAGAGGACACCCTGGGAGGCAACAAGCAAGATTCAAACAACATCAGTAAACCAAATTAGGGCAAACTGTTTTAACGCAAACCATGAAAGGTTTACTGATACCCAAGTCTTGTGAACTGGTGCAATCTGAGTTAGATCCAGGTTCACTAAGATTGGTTAACTCATACAATATGTTAAGCGGAGTTCCACCCATTTTTTACATTTTTTATATTTGCAATGTATTTTATTTTATGGCCATTGCAAACCCTCTCACCAATGTTTTTTTTTTTTAAACCTTTTTTAAAATATATTTTTCTTGTATTCTAAGCAGCACATATGGATGCCCCGCCTAGGCGATGTCATCACTAGGCAATTCACAAGGACTCCTGGGATTGCGGCGTCATGTATCCCAGGAGAGATGCGAATCTGCTTGTGACAAAATTTTGCATTATTTCTAGAGAGCGCCGCACAGTGGCATTACTGCACAGGCACAAGACTGGGAAGTGCAAGCTGGGAAATGAGAAGAGGGCTTCAGCTGCCCACAGCTAACAGACGATGATGAAACGCGTAAGCCAGGACAGGACAATGTAAGCATGCTATTTACCACAGCCATTTGTACACAGATATGCTTGTTTCTATATTGACGAATGTTAGTGCAACTAATTAAATTAAAGTAGCAATCCAACTTTTTTAGAACATACTGCACTATTGTTGTCTCCTTGTATCCTTTGAGGGAAAATACTATTTTGCATTCACCTACCATTTGAAGTAGGAGCCACTTGTCCTGGGATCGGGATTCACATCTTTCTTGTGGTGTCAGAGTGGTGTTTGTAGAGGGAGCCTGGTGATTCATCTACCTTGCCTGATTTGTAGCCATTCGTTTATGACCCTCCATAATCTGAAGGTCAACACAGTCTGGTAAGCAGGATTGCCCTTCCAATCACAGCGGTGACTAGTGCATTTATTTTCTATCCACTTTAGTTTGTGCAGGGACTATATCATCTTCATTGTGGAGTTTTTGCTTTATATATGTTTATGGGTGGATGCTAGAACCTATTAGTGGTGGCTGTCATTGTTATTCATTTTTAACCAAGTTCAAATATCATTTGTGTTTTAAGCGAGACTGGGAGGTGCATGCTGGGTAGCCAGCTGCACAGAAATCATGGAAATGAAGAGAAGAGGGCTTCAGCTGCCCACAGCTAACATGGAACCTGCCTGCTTCCGAGATCTGGTTAGTAATCACATGTGACATATTCTAAATGTTGCTGTGTATGTTTAGACAAGTACAGAGGGGTGTTTTAAAAAGTTGGGGGACTGAAACTCTGCTTTAACAATAATTTACAGTTCTTAAACCGCCACTTTTTTTCTAGAACTCTTTAGAGGACAATAAAAGTCTGTTGATAAAAGGAATATTTGCCCAATTACTGATTGGGTAGAGGCCAAAGAACAAGACTTCAAACCTCAAATTTCAACCCCATAATTCAGGACTATTTCAAATTACATACTGAAAAAGCACTATTTTTCATATAGAAAAGTTATATATCAGAATTTCTCTTGAGCAAGTTTTCCAAGTCTTAGATCTAAAAATTCTGCACAGCTTTTGAACTGAAGCCTGAAAAAAGAGAAGGAAAATAAAAAGTGAACATGAAAACAGTTCGAAGCAAAAAAGAGTCTTGTATTAACAATTCTAGAACTGAATAGATCCAGTGGTACAATAATCTTGTAAGAAAAGAATAAAAGGAAAAGTAATGTGAATGATCTGTAAGTAAAAGATGTAATGGTTTACCGAGAAGGAAGAGACTGCAAGATTTTAGGACAGTAAGGTCACTTATTCATTGAAAAGTGGACCAATTTACAGCATTGTCTGAAAATAACACCATAAAAGACAACCTGGCTAGTAGAAATTTAGTAAAGTTCTCTCTACTTTCCTGCCATTATAGAATGCAGAAATATAGAGTGGGAACTGAGTCATGTATATTAACAGCTTTTTTGGAATACAGTTTTGCAAAAAGGTGAAGGACGATAACAAAATTAGGTCTGCAGTGCTTCCCAGTAGTAGGCAAAAAAAGGACAGAGGAAAACAAAGGGGTTGATTTACTAAAGGCAATTAGACTCTGCAGTTGCTCCAGGGCTTAGTAAAGGAGCAGATGCTCTGCTGAATTCCATCATCCAATCATGTGCATGAAAATATATTTTTTTTTTAATTTTCCTTGCATGTGATTGGGTACTCTTTGTGTAGTGAAGCTTTACCTCATTTACTAAGCTCTGGAGCAATTGCACTTGCAAAGTGCACAGTCTATTTGCCTTTCGTAAATCAACCCCTCAGGGTGTAAAATGGGAGAGTATTACCAATGGGGGCATTCCCCTCAAAACCTGCAGATAAGTTTTTCTTTTTAGTTGAAAAATATGTGCTTTATTGAAGTATGAGCACAGCACAATGTACAGTACAGAAAATATGATTGAACAATCTTTGACAATATAGTTTAACAAATGACAGCAATGGTACATTGGTATGTACAGAGGTCGAGTCCTTGGCATGTAGCACATTCACAGAGTAGTACATACAATGCTTAAAGCGGGAGTCAGGCGGGAGTCCGGCGGGACTCCGCGTTTTTTTTTTTTTAAAAGCCAGCAGTTACAAATACTGCAGCTGCTGACTTTTAAAATAGTGACACTTACCTGTCCAGCGCGCCCGCGATGTCGGCACCCGAAGCCGATCTCTCGATCGTCTCTCGGGTGCTGCCGCCGCCATCTTGGGTATGGGAATCAGGAAGTGGAGCCTTTCGGCTTCATTTCCCGGTTCCCTACTGCGCATGCGCGAGTCGCGCTGCGCAATAAGGATGGACCCGCTGCCTCTGGGATCTGTGTGTTTCCCAGCAGGCAGCGGGGGACTTTCGGAAAGGGGCGTAATCTACGCCCCTTTCCGCAGAGAGCTATCCCGGGAAGTGGGTGCAGATACCTGTACTGTACAGGTATCTGCACCCCCTTCCCCCCTGAAAGGTGCCAATTGTGGCGCCGGAGGGGGGGAGGGTTCCGATGATCGGAAGGTCCACTTTAGGGTGGACCTCTGCTTTAACGGTAGAATAAGACCTCTCCTTATTCTAGGCTTACCTATAAAGTAAGACAAAAAGGGTTTACAACCATTTTAAGTGTAGGAGGTAGGGCTTGTATCCAGCCCATGCAATCAACTTCCTTGTGAGGAATAACGTTTCCTGTAGAAGCATCATTGTGAATTTATTTGCATTGGAGTCGGGATATAGCCCTAATTGGGGTGAAAAGTAAGTGGAGAGCACATATTGTTATGAAGGAACCTCTCCACCTGTGCCCAGAAGTCTTGAATATTGTGGCAGGCCCAAAGAAAGTGAAAGTGCCTGGAGCGAGTAAACACATTGCGCATAGTGGGTTGCAGTCAGGTTGAAATTTGGACAGATGAACAGAAGTTAATAGTATGTATGATTGTGTGAGGCGATCTGAAATTTTAGGAGATATTAGCTTGCAATTATCGAGGACTTCTCTCCAATTGTCGTCATCTAGGTCCACAATATCTGTCCATACTGGTTGTGACCTGGTAGGCAAGTTTTGTAGCAGGATGCATGAGTACGAGTAGCATGTTGCAAAACCTGGAGATCAGTTTTTAAGGGCTCATTGCCACAGATTACTTCTATTAAAGGGATGGACACAGGTGCTTGGGAATAGGGCACGTAGGACATGTCTTAGTTGTAAGTAGTGAAAGAGCATGTTATTAGGAAATCGAAATCCAGTAAATCAAAAGGTTTAGGGCACCCAGCAGTAAACAAGTAGTGGAGTTAATAAAAACCTTTAGAGGCCCATAACTCAGCATGCAGGAAAATAAAAGAGTTTGTATAAGTGCTTGTTCTGCCATAGGGGAATAAAATCATGAGGCATGGGGATATTCATTATTTGATCAAGGTCAGGTACCAGATCTGTTTTTAATGGTAAAAGAGGCCTGCTCGGGCATCATCCATGGTAGAACCTTGTAAGCCATGTATTATTGATTATCACCAAGGATTACTTCTATTAAAGGGATGAACGTAGGTGGTGGGGAATTGGGTCCATGGGGTATGTCTTAGCTGTAAGCTGTGAAAGAGCATGTTATTACAAAGAGAAAATTCTTCCTTCAGTAAATTGAAAGACCCCGCCCCTTGTCCCTATATAAGTTGCCGCGTGCCCGGTCCCCGTCATTGTGAGCGTAGGACTCGGCGAGGCAACATCTGAAGAAGAAGGAGAAGAACAGAAGAACGGAAGAACGGAAGGCGGCGGCGATAGAAGACCGGGCCACCGCCTGTAAAAGAGCTAGAAGAAGGCGCGGTGGCCCGGCAGAAGAACCGAAGAGGGGGACAAGACCCCCGAAGTCGGAAGAAGAGGCCGCGGCGACGAAGAAGAATGCCGGGCTCCTCCGCTAGTAAAAGAGCTACAAGAAGATAGCGGAGGAGTCCGGCGAGAAGACCCCCGAAGACGGAAGACCCCCGGAGCTGTGCAATAAATTATTTTATCTTGTGTGTTGTGTGTTTTTTTTGTACTTTATTTGACAGGTGAATGGGTAGGGGTACATTGTACCCCATACTCATTCACATAGGGTGGGGGGCCGGTATCCGGGGGCCCCCTTATTAAAGGGGGCTCCCGGATTCCGATAAGCCCCCCGCCCGCAGACCCCGACAACCAACGGCCAGGGTTGTCGGGAAGAGGCCCTTGTCCTCATCAACATGGGGACAAGGTGCTTTGGGGTGGGTGGGCCGCGCGGCCCCCCCTTCCCCAAGGCACCACCCATGTTGAGGGCACGCGGCCTGGTACGGCTCAGGAGGGGGGGGGCGCTCGCTCGCCCCTCCTTTCCTGGCCGGCCGGGTAGCGCGCTCGGACAAGGGTCTGTTGTGGACTTTGGGGGGACCCCCACGCCAATTTTTTCGGCGTTGGGGTTCCCTTTAAGTCCATACCAGGCGGCGGGGCCAGCAGCGTCTCCTTCGCGGGCCCCGCCTACCTGGAGACGCGCTCGAAATGAGCAGACTTTCCTCCGCGTGTGTGGGCGAGTCCGTTCATTTCAAAAGTAGGGCGGATAGTACGGCGGATTTAGTACGCCGTATTAGTCCGCTGAAAAAGTGCCGTGTGTGGGCAAGTAGCCCGTTCGGAAAGTCCGACGGACAGTCTAGCGGGAAGTCCGCCAGACTAAGTACGTCGGACAAACGGCTACGTGTGTACGCGGTTTGAGAGTCAGAGATGAAAGGCTCCCTGAGATCTGGCAGCTGCCCTATCAACTTGAGCTGATTATAATGCCGTGTGCACACGGTCGGACTTTTCAACAGCAAAGGACTGACGGAACGAATGTGTCCGACAATTCGACCGTGTGTGGGCTTCATCGGACCTTTGCTCTTGAAAAATCAGACGGACTTTAGATTTAGAATGTTTAGAATGTTTCAAATCTTTCAGACGGACTTGAGTTCGGTTGAAAAATCCATTTGTCTGTCAGACTACTGACGTAACCGGTGTTAGGGCAGCTATTAGCTACTGGCTATGAACTTCCTTATTCTAGTCAGGTCGTACGCCATCGCGGTCGAATCCGTCGGACTTTGGTGTGATTGTGTGTAGACAAGTCCTATTCAACGGAAGTCCTTCAAAACTATCTAAAGTCTGATGGAATTCAGTCCGTCGAAAAGTCCGGTCGTGTGTACACAGCATTACAGACTGTCTTCAACTCTTCAAGTTCCTAAGTATCATTACAGTTATGTTACTAACAGTTGTGTTACCAGCTTGAGCAAAGCATCCAGTTATACTTAAGGTGACCTTACGGTAATATGCAGGATCTAGAGACATGCTCAGGTACTTAAATTGCACCATGGCATACTTGAAAACGAAGCATTCTATGAGCACATAAACTTTCCTTTCCACTATGCTGAGAATTTTCTCCTCTTGTTTTCTTCACCTCACCTACTGTATTATTTTTTTTTTATTTAATGAACCGTATTTCTGGTTTTCCGCTAATTTTTTTGTACTTGCATACTTGACTGAAATCTGATTCACCCAGAGTTTGGCAATCTGACCAAAAACTTTGCCCAAGTAGTAAGGGCATGGCTCACGGACACTATTCATATTGAAGGTTAAATCTATATTGCAATTGCTACTGACTAATGAGAAACTTACGACCAAACTGCAAAGTACAATGGCAACATTTTTCTAAATCTGGGATTTGTGGGTCACTCATTTTCTGCCAGTATACTTTGAGCATCATCTTCTGGAACTATAATATGCATATTTCCCTTTTAACATCTTCTTGTGGCCTTATCGCTGTGTAATACCCTGGCCAAAATCGAATCCCTTTCTCCTATCCTAGTCATTCCTCCTCTGCTATCCTTACTTTACCCTCTTCTATTTCTATTCCTCTATTTGGACTACTCTTCAGCTTCTTTCGATAACCCTACTTCTTAGGACAATTCTGTCTATTCAGATTCTACGTCTGCTAAACCTGAATTGAATGTTTTCTTAAATACACTGACTGCATGTATCCTGGTTAACAGTTGCATTTTTTTTGCAACTTCTACAGTAGAAATACTGAACAAAAAAAAAAACTTAAAGCAATTGTATAGTGTTTTTTTTTTTTTTACTTTTACCTACAGGTAAGCCTATAACAAGGCTTTCCTGTAGGTTAAAAAAAATCTCCTAAACCTGTATGGTTAAGGAGATATTCCCCTCTCAATGAGCCACTGACTGCAGCGGAGCATGCGCACAGGGGATTTTCGGCTGAAAGACTTCTCCCGCACGTATGTGCGGGAGTGACAATATTGTGGCTCCGGTCACTCACAGCGACGGAGCTGCGAGACCCAGAAGAAACGCAGAGGGAACATGTCAGCTCCCTCGGCGTGCATCGTCTGAGATATCGGGGCCTCGTTCTAAGGTAAGTATTTCACAATGAGCTAGCTCATTATGCCTTTTCCCTTGCAGGTCTGAAAAAAAAAGTAATAATTTCAGCGGGTTTACTACCGCTTTAATCTAAGGGAAATTTGGGGAATTGCATTGAAATCAACAACAAACAATTGCTGGCCCTTGGTGGATTCCTGGGAAGGTTATCATCAAAGAAATAGCATAGAAAAACCAGTCACTGCTGTTGCCAATAGTAATAAAAAAGAATTAATGAAAAAACCGAAGGAGAAGGCTTTGAGGCCAACATTGAAATCAGTACATTTTGGCAGCATATTTTTGGCTGTGGATTTATATTTCTTTTTCTGGTATAATTCGTTTTATGTACACACAACAGTAGAACCACTATTTGAGTAATACCAGATACTTTTAGCCGTGACATATATGTTTGCATCTATCAGTAATAGGCCTTCTTTGACATGCAGAAACTGTAGCCCCCAACAAGTTGAACACTCCAGCTCACACTTTATAATCAGTTACAGCAAGCAGTTTTTTTCTTTTTGGGATAAAGGTTTTGCATGAATAAATAAAAGCGGATAATTTTAATCACCCCTGCCAATGTTAAAGCAGAGTTCCACCCAAAAGTGGAACTTCCCCTTTAAGGCCTCCTCCCTGGCTCCTGTTTGTGAAAATGAGTTTTTGGGTAGAAGGAGTGGAGCAGGTACCCAAATTTGACAGGTACCTGCTCTCACTTGTTTTCCAGTCACCTCTTCCCTCCTGAATCCTTCTGGGACATATGACAGGTCCTAGAAGACTTTGGGCCAGTCACAGACTGCAGCGCCACTCACGCATGTGCAGTGGGTGCCTGGCTGTGAAGCTGTAAGCTTTCTCAGCAGGGTGCCCATAGTAAAGATGCCAGCACTGCCAGGGGAGGACATGGGGAGAACACGGCTGCGGTGAGAACACAGCTGGACCATGGGACAGGTGAATGGCTGTTTATTAAAAGTCAGCACTAATAAACAAACAAATGACTGGAACGATGCTCTAACTGGTTTGTCTCAATCCTATCCTCTGATACATTTTGTTGGAGAGCTTGGGCTTTTGAAAAACAACAGACTTTCTGGCTGGATCACCAGATGGAAATAGAAGAAAGAAAGCCTAAAAAAGAATACAAATGCAGCCATCACATCTACGAATTGGTAAGCTGCAACATAATAAATGTTTGCATTTGGGTTTAACTGCTTCCCGACCACCTCACGCTGATATATGTCGGCAGAAGGGCACGTACAGGCAGAATCACATACCTGTACGTCACCCTTCAAGAGGCGGTGGGGGCGGGGGCACGCGCGAATGCCCGTGGGAAGCTCCGTGAGTCCAGTCGCGGGTCCCCTGGACTCAATCGCCGTGGGGATACCCGCGATCGCCTCACGGAGAGGAAGAACAGGGAGATGCTATAGTAAACAAGCATCTCCCCATTCCGCCTAGCAACAAGTGACACTGATCTCCGCTCCCTGTGATTGGAGCAGAGATCAGTGATGTGCATAACACAGCCACGCCCCCCCACAGTTAGCAACATGCCCCTAGGAAACACTTAACCCCTACACTGCCACCTCCTGGTTATTTTCACCGTTTAGGAGATATCTCCTGTACAACATTGGCACATGCGTACTGAAGAAAACTGAAGCAATGGTACATGTGTGCCATTGCTTCAGTGAGTGAGCCACGTGCGCAGCTCCCACGTGCATGCATGGGAGTGACGTCATGTTGGCTCCAGCCAATCACAGCGCCGGAGCAGCGATACCCAGAAATAAACCCCGGGAGTGATGTCACTGGTCGGTGCTGTGTACGGGCACCGCAGCGAGGACTTTGATCTCAGGTGAGTATTACATAATGAGCTAGTATGCATACTAGCTCATTATGCCTTTGTCTTGCAGCTGTTAGTTTTTTGTTTTTTTTAAGCCCTTGACCAAATCTGAATTTATTATTACATTATTATTATTATACAGGATTTATTTAGTGCCTACACATTGCATAGTGCTTGACAATATAAAGGGGACAGTACAGTTACAATACAATAAAAGACAAGAGGGTTAAGAGTGCCCTGCTCATAAGAGCTTACAATTTAATAGGGTGGGAATAGTTTTTGTGTTATTGTTTTTATCAGTCCTGGCGTGAACTTGGAACTTGTATACCAAACAGGAAACGTCATTGTAATTTGATGAGAATTAAAGCTGAGATCCAGGTGGACACAAAAGGCACAAATTAATGCAACTAGATATTCATTTGTAAATCTTTAAATGTATTTTTAATGCAGTTAGTAGAAGTACAGCAATTTTGAGTTGAAATCAAACTCTTGTAATCTCCTATACAGCAGCACTCAGACTGCGATAAGGATGGTCAGGACTGAAGACCAATCACATTACATGCAAAGGTGCTGACAAGGAACATACTAAAAGGAGGATAAAGCAGAGTGACAGATGAATGTATGAGTATGCTGCTGCTCTATCATTATTCGGTCATTATTCGGTCGGTAGGCTGGGAGTGGAAAGAGGACACCGCTATATCCTTTCCACAATCTTTAACTATAGTGGTGAAAGTGGCTGTGCTAAAGGATGCTGCTATGTAAATTTCATAACTGGCTGGACAGAAATAAAAATACTTTATGGTTAACAATCTCCCTTATCTGCACTTTTAACTGTGCTTAGTTATTGAAGTTGGGCTTTATGTTCTGGATACACACACTGTGTAAGGTATGATGGGACTTGTCTGCAGACAAGAATCATACCAGTAACATGTCCTGACACTTGCAGTTCTACAAAGATAGGAATTATCGTGAAATATACAGGTCTACATTCATACAGGACACCCAACCAATGGGCCATGCTAGAATGTTTAGTTCTACAAAGCTAGAAGGAGAGGAAATTGGAAGGAGAGGAACCAGTGGCACCTACAGCTCTAACAAGATAAGGTAGAGAAAATGAGAGCTGCTGTAACCTGTAATTGGAAAAGGAAGGGAGAGGGTAGTGGAATATGCAAGGACTTGCAATTCTAAAAAGCAGAGGGCAATTGCAGGTAATAAAATAAAGGCTTGCTAGCTATGTCTGCTTCTCCTCTCACTTAGGACCTGTTGACATCTGCATGTTGTAGATGCAGTTCATTAAAAAGAGTACTACTTACTGAAAACACACCCTCGGCTTCCTCTCATTTTGGTGGATCCCGCATTTTTTCATCCTTAACTACTTCACTACTGATGTATGTTCAAGAACAGTAGACTAGTGAGACTGGTGAATGTGTATTTTGGAGGTGCCTTTTTGAAACAGTACTTCAGAACACACAGGCAGCTAGTATGTTTATGAATGACTGTGATCTGAATCATCATTAGATGGCTCAGATCACAGACAAAAGGTACAGAGCTGATCTGAGTGGCTCTATACTGTGTGATCCCTGTGATAACTAATCACAGTGATCACAAATGTAAACACTCCCTGTATGTATGAGTGGATCAGCAGCAGCAGATTTGTGGTAATGGGTTGTAATTGATTGTGGGATAGTTTTTTAACCCTTTAACCTCCCTTTAATCTCCATCATCTCTGTCTTGGAAACTTCTTTACAATGTACACTGAGCTTTGCATGCATGGAAGTTCTGTTTTCACCTTTACAGAAAACCCAGGAGCCAGCTAAACAAAATTGAAACGGCTGCTACTGCATCTGTGTGATAATGTTTATGCATAGCCCAAACAGCAAGCAAAATACATGGCAGCCCTAAAAAATGTGTAGAATCACAGGCACAATGTTATGTAAAAGCATTTCCATTCTTTATATTTTAGGCAGCCATTGGGTTGGATGGATTAAGAGAGTATACCCATTACTTTATATAGACAATGCTACTTTTAAATCCTACTTACATCCATCCCCACCCCCAGAACGCCATGCCTTCTGTTGGCACAAAATACACATTGTTTCCTTGATGTAATGATAATGAATGATGCAGTGCTTAGGCCTTAGCAGACAATCTTCAGTACTGCACACAGTCATGTTAGGGAAGGCTGGGACATCATTAGCCCTATATAAGAACCATCACTATACAGAAGCAAATGCTAGTTTAGTTGTGATGTCTGTGCAATACAAGAAGTGCTATACCAATACAAAATCAATAATAGATAAATAAAATTCTCCAAATCTCACACTGTGCTGTGTTCCTATATAAAACCATAACTTTTGTAGCTGCTGACTTTAAATAAACACAAAAATGGGTGGAACTCCGCTTTAACGCAACATTTTTTGCAGTTGAAAGCACAGTTTGCTAACTGTCAGAAGCTGGAACTGGCAGACAACATCTGGGCAGTGGATAGATTTTCTGGTTGTGAATCTCTCATCACAAGTGTCCAAAAATATAATATAATATATTTTAAATTGGTGGACTGAAAGTAAAAGAAAAAGAAAAAACAACAATGATTTTAACCTTCACCTACTCTATCCAAAATGAAAAAAAAATGGGTTTAACTATAGATATACTTTATTAGTTAACTAAAGAGCTCTCTTCATATGTTAATGTTGTGCAAACAAATATTGCCTTCTAAAATCTGCCTACCCAATGGGGTGGTTCTTTGTGTGTCAACCGGAACTCTAGAGTTTAATACCATCCCACCCAAGAATTGTTACTGTCACCCATGCCAGTTTCATCTTAATAAATATCCTCTTTATTGAAATGCTACAAATTTAGCACTAGCCTTGTAAATTCGATTAGATTTCTAGGTCAGCTAGTAATCCACCATGCCACCAAAAATCAGCAATAGTTACTACTAAATAAACTCACTACTAAAAAGTCTCAAATATATATATATATATTTTATTATAACAAAAAAAACTGACCAACCCAAATCCCAGTAAGCCAATAGTCAAAAACATCTAAAAACAAAATAAAGGAACTATCTGCAGCCTGCCAAAAAAATGTGTCCCTATGCATGAAATCAGCATCATCCAAATGTGTGCAGACCTGGGGCTGCCACAAATAAGCCACAATTATGATTGACAGTACCTGAAAAATCACAACTTTTGTGGCTACATTCCTCTAAGAAAACAATTACCGATTACATTTTTGTGCTAATGCTAAACTCAAAGAAAAAAATAGCCCTCTAAAGTATATGCATTTTGAAGACATTAACTAAAAAGCTCTTACAATAAATATTGCCCATGAACAGCTAAAAGCCTCTTGAATATGCAATAAAGATACCTAGTGACCTTACTTTTTACTTTGCTGTGCCTTGTGAATTTTTTCTGTAATAAATTTCTTACAATCTAATTTTCCGTACCGACAGGCATAGAGGAAAAAAGGAATCCAGTCTAGTTCACAGAATGCTGCCCTTGAAAGAGGGACTTTCAGTTCATAATTCAGCCCCTACATCCAATTTTTATATATTTCCTGGTAAATTCATTGACTTACAATTTCCTGCATGGCTTGAAATGTAACGTAAAATTTCTATTTAAAATCATATAATATTATAGGGTAACATATAAAACAAGCGTACCTATTTCAGTCACAGTCTCATACTTAATTTTTATTTTGTATTACTAAATTAATAAATCATTTATAACCCTCTTAGCTTGGTCTAAATCGGGCAACATTTCTACAAGTATTACAGTATATAAATATAAAGATAGCACATTTAACATAAATATTAAATAAAGCAAGATGTTTCATTAGTTTTTAGAGTGTTTGCACTTTAAAAGAAAAAAAATGTGAAATTCTGTATAGTAGGATATTGTATTACACATAATAACCTAATGTCCATTCTTTTTTTCATTTCAAATTACTATATAATTACCTGGCTTCATATTATTGTGCAGATGTTTGTTACAACAAACTTCATGAGAATAGCAGTATCTCATAATTGCGACAGATAATAATACTTTCATGCTGTTCTGGAAATGATAAAACAATGATAGCTGTAAAAATCAAATACATATGTATTTGTATTAAGAACACACATAATTATGGCATGGATTTCTGGATTGTGAAAAAAACACATGCAAGGTCTGGTGGTGGTATGTGCAAAAGATTTAAGGGTGCAGCACTATATTTTTTTAAAGTGTAAACCCTATAACAAAAACACGTGCTAACTAAATAAAGTAACCTGTAATCGTGCAATAGTGCTAAAGTTTAAAACTATGACATATATATATATATTTCATTTTTCTTGTAAAGCAGCTGTTATCTGTCACCAATAACTCATCCAATCACTGACCCATCATTTAAAAAATAAGTCTCATGAGCTTATGTATGTAAATCAAATTCCTAGTGTTTTACATAACTGAAAAGCAAACAAGATATTAAAAGATGTGCTTCAAACACGCCAATAATGAACTCCTCATGCTGTCAAAGGTGTTTACTGTTACACAGACCAGACTTTACCCTGTGTTGGAAAAAACTTTGTGAGTGGGTCAAGACCCTTCACTGCTTTGTGAAATAAGTGAAATACCTGCCAGGCTGTGGCCCACTTTCCAGCTGGAGAAACATCTACCGGCTGGATTGGAACTAATTATCCTACTATCCCCCCTCTCAGGTTATAGATAATAAAAGCAGCAAGGTTTACTAAAGTTCATAGCACATATAGGGCCTAACTTTATTCAACATAATTCAATAATTTCTCCTCTACATGGTTGGGTGTTTGAGGTGAATATGCACTGAGTTCACTGCACTTCACCTCACTGTAGCAAACTCTTTGTGGGGGAAAAAAATCTTCTCTCTGCAAGGTAATGTCTTACCTTTGCATCGCATACTAGCACAATATGACAAACGTACCTAAAAATGAAAGCCCTCCAGCCTGGTCTTTTTTGCGGGTTTGTGGATCTGGCCGATTGATTGGCCAAGCCGCGATGACATGCCGATGACGTGCGAGCCATGATGACGTTACTCCTGCATATGCACATGAAAGTCATGATTTACGGCACAGAGCTCTGAAGTGAGGGTATGTGTTGGTGACATCAAAAGGAGATATTCACTGTACCTACAGTTAAGCTGTATTATAAGCTTACCTGTAGAAACAAATTTCTACACGTAGTTCCCTATCACTTTAAGGGTTGATTTATTAAAGAAGTATAGGCTGTACACTGAACATATTGAATGTCACCTGAGCTTAGAGTTTAAGATGAAGCTGTGTGCACATTAATCAGCCAATTGCGTGCAGGAAAAATCATGTTTAATTTTTTTTTCTTGTCCTTGCATATGATTAGATATTCAAAATGAACAATCATTATTTACCATCATCCACTTTGCTAAGTTAACAGCCTCTATAATTTTAGTACATTCTATTATAAATTACAGCTCTGTAAAAGAAAACTTTCAGATACCATTATGTGCGTCTCACATCAAAAGACCACCATAAATTGTCCAATCCTGAAATCCTGGGAGTCAACCCTTTCATACATAAAGAAATCCATGCAAATCTCAAAATGTGGATGAACACCAACCGCCACTAAACATTCGAGGTGCACACTCAACTCACCAAGCATTAGGACCTCACATGTACAGAGGTCAATACATGTTTGTTCTCATCAGACAAAAAGCTCCTGCACTCTAAGGTCTTCCATTCTCTCTTATACCTAAGGATGGTAGATGCTCTCCTAATCCACAGAAAACATTAAAAAAAGGCTCCAAATAGTATAATACTGTTGGTAAAATGTATTAAAACAAACTAGGTAAAAACAAGCTTGCTAAAACTTCCAGTGGACACTGTTGGTGAACTTACAGACAGCGGGTGCCAGTTCCACCCAACACATTTTTGTCCTATGGTACATCCTCAGGGCCTCTTCCAAAATTTCTTTCTGCTATCTCAGCTCTACATTCAGGGTATGAGTTTATCACTGTAACCAACATTTTGCTTATGTTACCAAAAAGAGACCATTGCTAGAAACAAAATGTCTACAACAAATGTTGAGGGTAAAAAGCAATCAATACATGAAATAACTAAAGCCCCATACACACTATCAGATTTTCTGCTGATTTTTGTCTTCAGATTTACCAAAACCATGTAGTGCAACGTCCTGCCTGACTGCATACAAATTGAAAGGTTTGACCTCATATTATATGGTTTTGGTAAATCTGAAGTCAAAAGTCAGCAGAAAATCTGATAGTGTGTATGGGGCTAAAGGTTGCCTGAAGTGTTTATTTTATCATATATTGCATAATAACCTGCATTTTGTATTAACTAGAATGCATATAGCATGTACCAACCATATCGCCAGAAAATTTTGATGGAGTGCCCAACCTGTATTGTTTCAAGTATATATGTCAAATATTTCTCACTGATAGTAATGGTGAGCTATTTCAGAAACAAAGAAAACTTAATATGCATAAGTAGCTCTTGCTCAGCATGACTATGAATAATAATACGAGTATATACAGTATGTTTCCAGTTACTATTAGAGGCTAAGAGATAACACAGGACTGGCTTTTTTATAGCAATATATAAACTATGAAAACATGTATTACATTCATATTTACATAAGCAGAAAATATGAACCACATTCCTAACAACCCTTTTCTTAAATTACAATAAACAGTATAACCAGTATTTGTGCTGCAATAGTTATTAACATTTGCATTTGGTAACTGATTCATACAATGTTATCCCTTAACAATAACACTTGTCCAATATGTGTGCTGTAGCTTTTTTTGTTTAGCTTTTCCAACCTTTTATGGTAACTTCATGGACAGTGTTATCTACAGCTATAGCTATGACCATGTGTTCTTTATTATTAAGAAAATGGATTGCAATTACTGTATAAGTTTGTATGCATTGGGGGTTATGTACTAAAACTGGAGAGTGCAAAATCTGGTGCATCTCTGCATAGGAACCAAATAGCTTGCAGGTTTTATTGTCAAAGCTAAATTGAACAAGCTCAAGTAAGAAGCCGATTGGCTACCATGCACAGCTGCACCAGATTCTGTGCGCTCCAATTTTAGTAAATTCCTCCCATTGTCGTTTGCAGTGCCCATGAACCATCCTCAAGTGGGGCTGCTGTTTATCTGTATATTTGCTTGAAATTACATAAATGCACAGACCTGTAGATATGATGAAGGCAGATCAATGCTGATAACCAATCAACGTACAAAAACCTCATACTTTTATATTTCAGAGATTTTATGATATATTTCATAAATTACTTTTAAAGTGGTTTTAACTAGTTCCAGCTGGTTTAAAAAAAAAAAACACCTGTAAGACAATGCCATAATGTGCTAGTATGCATTGCATATTAAATACTTACCTTACAACAAAGCCCTCCAGCACCACACTGTCACCGCTAAGAGAGCTTCCATCTTCCCTGGGTCTTTCTTCTGGGTTTACGCAATGAGGTCTCTCCCATGCATGCGTGGGAGCCCTCGGTTCAAGCAGGAAGCTCTAAAGTTCAAGCAAAGTAGTGCTTCAGAGTGCATGTGCCATGCAATTTTTTATTTAAAATTTTGGTTTGGGGTTCCCCTTAATATTCATACCAGACCCAAAAGGCCCGGTAATGGACTGTGGGGGAATCCCATGCCGTTTTTTTCAATGACTTTTATGTGTATTGCAAGGACCGGCAATTAATTATAGCCGCAAGTACTTTTAAATTACTTTTTTCCTTTAGAAATGTAATTTTGTGCAAGGACTGTTGTAAACACGGGAAACATGCGCCACTTTACAGGCATACTATAGACCCCCCTCCGGTAAGAAATCTAAAGGAATATTTCACTATTATCGTTTCACTTTAAACGTTATTAAAATCACTGCTCCCGAAAAATTGTCCATTTTAAAACATTTTTTTGCATTGATACATGTCCCCTGGGGAAGGACCCAGGTCCCCAAACATTTTTTATGACAGTACCATGCAGATAAGCCTTTAAAATTAGCACTTTTGATTTCTCCCATAGACTTTTAAAGGGTGTTCTGTGGCTTTCGAATTTGCCTTGAACACTCCAAATTGTTCACTATAACTTGCATATAAGCCTTTAAAATTAGCACTTTTGATATTTCATGTTCGTGTCCCATAGACTTTAACGATGTTCCCGTGTTCGAACAAACTTTTTGCCTGTTAGCATGTTCTGCTGTGAACCGAACATGGGGGGGGGGGGGGGGGGTTGTTCGGCTCATTCTTATAGTAGATTAACAAACCCTGGCACAGTTTCCTATGCTGAGATAATGTAGCTGATTTACAAACTGGGTAAAAGCTTTGCATAGGGAATTTTTACTTTCCTTAGCAAATGCAGTGTAAAGTGCAAATGAAAAAAAATAAATAATAAGATTTCTCCCTTCATATGATTGGTTGATAGAAATGAGCACAGCTTCACCTCATTTACTGATATAATTAATATTTTTTTTTAAATCAGGCTTTACTCAAACCTGCCACATTTATGTAAATCAGCCACAATGTTAATCTTTCTGCATTTGAACCAACAGCTTGCATGTGCTGATCCCGTACTATGTATCAGGAACAAATCATTGTGGTTCCCAATCATGTGATTGCCATGACATCTGGTTATGGGGATCACATGCAGGATAGAGGTTTGTTTACAAACCAACCTCTCCAGTCTGCAGGTGGTGCACATACTCATTCTCTCTCTCTCTCTCCTCTTGTTGAACAGAAATACATTGATAGATATAATTACAATGTGTGTAAGAAGCTGTTATGTAATCAACAATGCTTTTCTTCACATTTTTATCCTTTGACATATTGATTAAAATAGGCCTTGTTTTGTATATGCGTGTGTTTCCTCTCTCTGTGGTTCTAGCCTGATTTTGGGAAGATCTAACAATTTTTATTTGATTATAAAATGCTAAGACGTATTCTAGGTACCAATTTATTTGGAAATCATTCTTTGTAGACAATACATAAAAAAAATGTATAATACAAACAATTGTTTAGCATATGAAGGAACAGTCTAAAAGAGATTTGCTACTCGTCAAAAAACAAATGATCATTAAAAAAGGCAAATTACTCTGAAATCATCACATAGTATAATCACAAAATATGATCCTTTTGTTTGCTTACAATCATTTTAATAAAGAGTCTTTAAAAATTCAAATATCTATACTGACACTAGACATCATGAGGCTGATTTTCAAAAGGAGTTCAGAAACGATACTTATTAAATTGAATGAAAATTCACTTCAATTATAAAAACATTTGAAAAACAAGTTACTATTTATTTATTTAACTGCACATGAATAGGTATTTAAAGTAAACCCAATTATAATTTACTAAGTAAAGATCCATAATACTATATAACAATTTTTTCATTCTCTTCCTGCTAAGAGGCTGCATCCTAATTAAGCTTGCTAGTTAGTTAGTTAGTTAGTTGAAAGAGGAAATGGGATATAATTGTGTTTGGACTGCCAACATCCTAAACATACAAAAGGTTTGTACACCTACACCGTATTGCAGGATTGGAGCAGCTGCTTTGAACTTTTTAGGCAGGAATGGTCATAAAGATAATTTTATAGTAAAAGGCAATATAATGACACTTTTATTAATACAAAGCATAAAAGCTTGTTTATATATAGACATAGCCAACAAGGCAAATAATGTAAAACACGCAGTACAAAATTAGAAAAAATGGTGGTACATCCAAACATATTTGTCAAACCCAACAAAAGTCAAGTATGCCCTGAGCTGTAGTCAGTCAATAGGGATTTCTTGCATATAGTCCAACATATTTCAGAATGAACAATTGTATTCCTTCATCAGGGAAGATTATGTCTGGGAGATATGTAAATATAGTCGCATGATAATTACATAAAAGTATAGACAGAAAAGATATTCTCCTGCGCTAGTGCGGAGGGCCTTAGTAAGGTGGTAGTAATTCTTGATGATATAAGTGTAAAGTGATCATACATGCCCCGCTGCCTAGGCTGACTAGGGGAAGTCTGAAATGCTATATATCAGGGATATGCAATTAGTGGACCTCCAGCTGTTGCAGAACTACAAGTCCCATGAGGTATAGCAAGACTCTGACAGCCACCAGCATGACACACCCAGAGGCAGAGGTATGTTGGGACTTGTAGTTTTGCAAAAGCTGGAGGTCCACTAATTGCATATCCCTGCTATATATAAAGGAAAAAGGAAGGCGCGTGGCCTAATTCATGAATCATTAGAAAAGAGTTTATTATAAACAAATTAGGTATATACAGAGTAATACTACGTATTCGTACATATGAATAAAAAGCAATGTTAAACACTTGATGGATTGTTTTAAAATGATATCCACACAAGGGATGATCAAATGGTGGCTAACTCGTTTTGAGGGTTTTCCTCTACATCAGAGCCTTAGAGGGCCAAATCTGGTCTGTGTGTTATAATATGTATAAATAGATACAGGAGGCTGGATGGGTAGTGTAGCATAACACTACATAGGTGGTGTAGCTTTGTGGACGTATTCACCTTTGCTCTATTATCCTTCCACATCACAGCAAATGAAACAGACACCAAACAGATATAGATACAATAGAATTGCAGGCGCTAATGCAAATTTTAAAAACATAGCAATAAAAAAAAAAAATATATATATATATATATATATATATATATATATATATACACAAACACACACATGCACACAACACATAATGTATAATATATATTGATGTAAAAAATGTCACACAAACATATAAAAATGACGCACATGTACAAATATACGTTCCTATATATAGCATCATTGGAAGCTTTTGGCTGAAAACATGCATGAAAGATTTTTATAGAGTATGCGCTGACACCATACATAGTTGCAGATGTGGACTACAATGCCTAGGCCACTTGCAGATACCTTCTTTAAGGGGTTAAATACAGGTATAAATGGGTATATACACATACACACACACAACCGCAAACGTATTGGGTAGGTCACAACCATGGACGACTTCATTCATTCATTTCTTTTTATTCCTATCAAAGCCTGGAGCTTTTGTATTAGTATTTCTGGTCACTCTATTCAGCCTCTGCACATTACACTATATGTCTATGGGTCCCCAAGACCAAAAACAACAAAAATCAGATGATCCTATCTACATACACTTCTCATACGGAGCTGAGGTAGGTTTGATTTACCTCTACCTCCTTTTGTTTTACCATCACACCTCTGTACTCTGAACCTTTGCATGGTGCTAGCCTCGTTCCCATGCTATACAAAGCATTAACTATGCAGTCCATCAATACCAGTTATATGGCAGCATTGTGTAGCGAGTCTGGGTTGCACCTTTTCCAACACCAATATTTTCATTATCTACTTTATTATCTACTTCATTCATACACACATTTTTTTTTAAATCAGTTTTCTTTTTCTACCATCACAAATACAACTTATACCATTACAATATATACCAATACCTATATGGCAGTTTTCTCATTCATATCAGTATAGAGTTATGTATCTATCCTCCAATGCAATGTTGTGCATTTACACATGCATATATGGTTGTGTCTGCATACCTAAGTTTGCGGGTGTGTTTGTGTATGTGTGTATACCCATTTATACATGTATTGCACCCAATTAAAGAAGGCATCTGCAAGTGGCCTAGGCATAGCGGTCCATGTCTGCAACTATGCACGGTGTCAGTGCATACTCTATACAAATCTTTCATGCATGTTTTCAAGCTTCTGATGATGTTATCTTTCAATGTACATATGAACATATATTTGTATATGCGAGTAATTTTTATATGTTTATGTGACATTTTTTACATATATATATATATATATTTTATACATTATGTGTTGTGTGCATGTGTATATATATATATATGTATTAATGTATGTATTAATATATATATATATATATATATATATATATATATATATATATATATATATATATATATATATATATATAATTTTTTTCTTGTTTTATTGCTATGTTTTTAACATTTGCATTAGTGTCTGCAATTCTATTGTCATCTATATCTGTTTGGTTTCTGTTCAATTTAGAGTGTTGTGATGTGGAAGGATAATTCCTAGAGCAAAGGTGAATACGCCCACAAAGCTACAACACCTATGTAGTGTTATGCTACACTACCCATCCAGCCTCCTGTATCTATTTATATATATTATAACACACAGACCAGATTTAGCCCTCTAAGCCCTTGTACACACGGTCGGAGATTCCGACGGAATGTGTCCTATCGGACCGTTTTGTCGGATAATCTGACTGTGTGTGGTCTCCATCGGACTGTTTCCGTCGGAGTATCCGACGAACCAAGTTTTCCTTGTCCGTAAAATTTTCCGACAAAATGCTCCGATCAGACATACTCCGATCATGTGTAGCCTACTCCGACGGACAAAGTGCCACGCATGCTCAGATCAAATTCCTAGACCAAAGCTATTGGCTACTAGCCTGAACGTAGTCCCGTCGTAATGAAATAACGTCATCACGTTATGTACAGTCGGATTTTCCGACAACTTTGTCCGACCGTGTGTATGCAATAGTTTAGGACAAAATCCGTCGGACAAAATCCAACGGATTTGGTTGTCAGAATTAGGGATGAGCTTCGTGTTCGAGTCGAACGTACGTTCGACTCGAACATTGGCTGTTCGGCCGTTCGGCGAATTCCGAACGTTTGGGCCGTTCGCGTCAAAATTCGAGTGACGCGCGCGCGGACCACAATGCACTGCGGTGGCGCAGTGCATTGCTGCCCCATGATTGGCCAAGCATGCACTGTGACCCCGCATGCTTGGCCAATCGCAGCGCCGGCAGCGAGGAGAGCCATGATTGGCCACAGGCATCCTGCCTGTGGCCAATCATAGCTCAGGCTGTGTAGTGCACGCCCCACACTATATAAGGCCGCCTTTGAGGCGGCCTCGTGTAGTGTGTTACTTAGCATCTGAAGCAGTGGGTGTTCTGTGTACCTTCAACACAGTACACACCAATCGTTTTGGGCTGATTTCCTATCTTGCTGCTGCGTAGTGGTTGTTGTCTGTGCCCTGACTGCAGTATACACCACTATATTCACCTCACCTATATAGCTAGTGATCTAGCTTTAACCACTTAACAACTGCCCATTGCCGATTAACGGCTTCAGGGGGGTTGTTTAACTCTGAGAGGCCGTTAATTAACGGCCTCCCAGAATTCTGCTCTCGCGTACCCCGAGGTGTGCGCACTCGAGTGCATCCGTGACCGCCGGGTCGCATCACGGATCACGGTAAACGGCCGCTCATAGCGGCCGTTTACCACGTGATTGCTCCGTCAAATGACGGAGTGATCACTTGGAAACAAACCGGCGTCATGTTATGACGCCTGTTCCTCCCTCCCCTCTCTGTACCGATCGGTACAGCGGAGGGGAAAGAGATCGGTGTCAGCAGCGATGTGGGCTGCATCTGCAGTGCCCACATCGCTGCTCACCGAATTTAACCCCTCAATTCCCTGCCAATACTCTGCAATACCAGTGCATACTCTGCAGTACCCTGCCATTACTCTGCAGTACCCCGCCATTACTCTGCAGTGCAGTACCCTGCCATTACTCTGCAGTGCAGTACCCTGCCATTACTCTGCAGTACCCCCCATTACTCTGCAGTAACCCCCATTACTCTGCAGTACCCGCCATTACTCTGCAGTACCCGCCATTACTCTGCAGTACCCCCAATACTCTGCAGTACCCTGCCATTACTCTGCAGTGCAGTACCCTGCCATTACTCTGCAGTACCCCCCATTACTCTGCAGTAACCCCCAATACTCTGCAGTACCCGCCATTACTCTGCAGTACCCGACATTACTCTGCAGTACCCCCAATACTCTGCAGTACCCTGCCATTACTCTGCAGTGCAGTACCCTGCCATTACTCTGCAGTACCCCCCATTACTCTGCAGTAACCCCCATTACTCTGCAGTACCCCCCAATACTCTGCAGTACCCGCCATTACTCTGCAGTACCCGCCATTACTCTGCAGTACCCCCAATACTCTGCAGTACCCTGCCATTACTCTGTAGTACCCCCCAATACTCTGCAGTACCCTGCTATTACTCTGTAGTACCCCGCCAATACCCCGCCAATACTCTGTAATACCCTGCCATAAATTGCCATACCCAGCCATACTCAGAGATACCCAGCCATACTCGGTGATACCCTGAAATACCCAGCCATAGACGCCTCCCACCCCTCACCGCCCTCCGGTGCTTCTACCAACTCGCCAGTACGATCAAAGCCAGAATCTTTTTTTTATTTTTTATTTCAGGCTTCCCAGCCTAGAGGTGAGATGTGGGGTCATATTGACCCCCCAGATTTCACTGTAAAGAGGACCTGTCACCCCATATTCCTATTACAAGGGATGTTTCCATTTCTTGTAATAGGAATAAAAGTGATCAAAAATATATTTTTGGGGAAAAAAATGTCAAACTAACATAAATAAAGTAAAATGAACAATAAAAAAATAAAATAAAAATTAAAGCGCCCATGTCCCCATGTGCTCGCATGTGCCACACATGTGAGGTATCGCCGAGAATGTTAGAGCGAGAGCAATAATTCTAGTCCTAGACCTCCTCTGCAACTCAAAACATGTAACCAGTAAAAAAAAAATTAAAGCGTCGCCTATGGGGATTTTTTAAGTAGCGACGTTTGGCGCCATTCCACGGGCATGTGCAATTTTGAAGAGTGACATGTTTGATATCTATTTACTCAGCATAACTTCATCTTTCACTTTATGCAAACATTGGGCTAACAAGTGGTTAATAATAGAGCTTGCAGTCAGTAGTGTTAGGAGATAGTGCGTGCTGTCTGCGTGCTCTGTACCCAGTACATACCGCTATAATATAGGGCAGGCCCCTACTTTCAAACATCCAACTTACAAACATCTCCTACTTGCAAACGCAAGGAGACAGCAGCAAGTGAGATGAAAAAAGATGGACGACAAAACAAATTATACAGGGGTGATAACCCTTCCCTATGTTTTCCAAAAAGCTTAAAGATAGTTTTTTTGACTGGAGCTACACTTTAAAAATGTACCGGTTGAAAATGACAAACAGATTCAACTTAACACAACAAACCTACACAGTCCCTGTCTTGTTTGCACCGCCTGTATACTGCTGTTCTGAGTATATAGGGCCTGGGGGCCACACGCATTTCCTTTTTTTAATATGGGTACGGGGTTCCCCTTAATATGCGTACAAGACCCAAATAGGCTGGTAATGGGCAGGGAGGGCTACCCATGCCATGTTTCTCAATGATTTTCAACCATATTGCAGGAACCAGATATAACATTAAAACCGCAAGCAGTTTTAAATGGTGTTATTTCCGTTTAATGTCATTTTGTGCAGGGACTGTTCTAAACACGGGAAACACGTGGCACTTCACAGGCATACTACAGACACCCCCCAGGCACCATATTTAAAGGAATATTTCACTTTTTTTTTCTCACTTTAATCGTCATTAAAATCAGTGCTCCCGCCAAAACGGCAGTTTTTAAAACTTTTTTTGCAGTGACCCATGTCCCCTGAGGCAGGAGGCAGGTCCCCAAACCCTTTTTAGGACACTATCTTGCATATTAGCCGTTAAAATTAGCACTTTCCAATTCGAACGTTCGAGTCCCATAGACTTCAATGGGGTTCTAACGTTCGTACCGAACGCGGGGGTCGTTCGCAAGTTCTGGTGCGAACCGAACCGGGGGGTGTTCGGCTCATCCCTAGTCAGAATGTCCGACCGTGTGTTCAAGGGCTAAGGCTCTGATGAAGAGGAAAACCCTTTAAACGTGTTAGCCATCATTTGATCATACCTTGTGTGGTTATCACTTTATAACAATCCATCAAGTGTTTAACATTGATTTTTATTCATGTGTACGAATACGTAGTATTACTCTGTATATACCTAATTTGTTTATAATAAACTCTTTCCTTTTTTCCTTTATATATAGCATGATAATCACACTGTAAAGCACGATGTGAACATATTTTGTTTAAAAAAGAAATCCAGTTTATACCCTCCACCCAGCTCTATGCCCAATGCAGCAACCTTTCTGAAAATGGTATCTGTTGATATCCAAAAGTTTAAGGATCATTCCAAATCATCCTCTAATTTGAGTATTGATGAGAAAAAGGCATTGGATGCTTTGGCCCGTAACCATGACATGTCATTAAACCCTCTGAAAGGGTGGCAATGTTGTGGTTATGGACAATGCCCAGTATACGAGAATGTGTGTGCACAAGGATACTTCACAATTCTGAGTGGTATCGCCCTATATCAAATTTGGCATTAGCTAAGTTTACAAAGGAATTCTACCTTATGGTTGATGAAGCTTTTTACTTAAATAATATGGCTTATTTTTGGGGAAACAGGGTAGGGCTTATTTGGGGGGTAGGGCTTATATTGCAGCCATCACCGACAATCACGCTAGGTCTTATTTTCGGGAAAACAGGGTATATTCACATCATACTTTACAGTGTAATTATCATGCAACTATGTTTACATTTCAGACAATGAGAATTAAAGTCTCCCAGACATAATCATCCCTGATGAAGGAATACACATTGTTCATTCTGAAACATGTTGGGCTACATGCAAGAAATCCCTATTGGCTGACCACAGTTTGTCTCTGGCAGCACAGGGCATACTTGCCTTTTGTTGGATTTGACAAATATGTTTTGATGTACCACCATTTTTTTCTAATTTTGTACTGTGTGTTTTACATAATTTTCCTTGTTGGCTATGTCTATATATAAACAAGTTTTTATGTTTTGTATTAATAAAAGTGCCATTATACTGCTTATTTCTATAAAATTATCTTTATCACGATTTCTGCCTAAAAAGTCCAAGAGGGCTGCACTAATCCTGCACTATGGTGTAGGTGTACAAATCTTTGTTAGTTAGCTAGTTAGTTACTTAGATACTTAGTTTTACATATGTAACCCATGTGATGGAAGAGTGGGTGGGACAGAACACCGAGGTTGAGTAGTCTTAGGCCCCTTTGCCATGGAGTGCTTTTATTGAAGGGTTTAACAAACAAGTGTTTCGCGCAAAAGGGTAAATTGACAGGACAGCAATCACAGATCCAGCAAGGACAAACACGCAGTAACAGGCCACAGCAATAGATAAGCCTGGGGTGGCAACAAGGTATATTAAGCAGTCAGTTCAGGGACCCATCAGCCCATCAGCCCATCGACAGCCATTGGCCCGACGCCCGCTGATTGGCTTCTGCTATTACAAATCACAGCAGAAGTGGTACGCCCCCTACCCAGGAGAGCAGAATCACATATATATACATGATTCTGCACAGCACAGCTGCCCTGTAGCAGTCAATCTGCTATAGGGTGGTTGGCAAGCAGTTAAAGTGGAAATCAATGCAGCCACCACACCAATGACTAATGAGCTGCAATAAATTACATTTTTAGTTCTGAGTTTACAAGCACTTTAAAGTGGAAGTCTGGTCAAAACCTAACTAAGTTTAAGCCTGCTCCCTCCCCCATTCTAAGCATTAAAGCTCTGATAACTAACTTCAGGGGAGAGGAGGGACAGCGAACAATGGATGCCCCATAGTAAGTCTATGGATGATGTCACTACCCAGGCTCTGCAAGGGTTGTCACTGCTCTCTCCTCTCCCCTGAAGCCAGTCACTGGGGAGAACATGTGACTGGAGTGCCCAGGGAATAAGTAAGTATACACATCTTTTACTTTAACCACTTGCCGACCGCCGCACGCCGATGTACGCCGGCAGAATGGCACGGGCAGGCATAAGGGCTTACATGTACGTCCCTTGCCTCCCGCGGGTCGGGGGCCCGATCGGGCCCCCGCCCGGTGCCTGCGGCGGTCGGTATTCGTTCGGGAGCGATCCCGGACGAGGGGACGGCCATTCATTCATGGCCACCCCCTCGCGATCGCTCCCGGCGAATGAAATTGTCCGGTGACATCACTTCCTCTCCTGTAATGTAAACACAGGAGAGGAAGTGATGTATTCTCTCCTCCGTGTCGGTAGTTTTCGTTCCGGCACCGAGGAGAGAGCATCGGTGAGTTGCACAAGCACTACACTACACAGTAGAACATGCCAGGCACACTCACACCCCCCCTTTACCCCCCGATCACCCCCCAATTACCCCTGCCCCCCCAGTCACAGTGACACCAATTGCTTTTTTTTTTTTTTTTTTTTGCATTGGTGTCATTTGTGACTGTAATAACTGTTAGGGCAGTTAGGGTTAGCCCCCTTTAGTTCTAATGTGCCCCCCTAACCCCCCCAAAAAAGGTTTAACCCCGTGATCACCCCCCGTCGCCAGTGTCACTAAGGCAGGGTTCACATTGCAGCGGTTTATGAGAACAAATGTGATTCGCACCGCACTGCAGTGCAAATCACATCCGATCTCTGTGCGATTCGAGTTCAGCCATTCGCCGCACCCGCCGCACCCGCCACACCCGCCGCACCCGCCGCAAATTCGCACGGGACCCTTTTTTTGGCCCGCAGCAGAATCGGATCGCATGGGTGTTCACACCATGCGATCCGAGTTTGCAGATCGCACTGCGATATGCGAACTGATCTGGGGGTGTCAGTAACATTTCACTGACACTCCCAGCAGTTCGCATAGGGCAGTGTGAACTGCCGCCGGGAGGCATGCGATGCGGGAACCCGCCGCGGATTCGTGGCGTTTCCGCATCGCTCCAGTGTGAACCCAGCCTAATAAGCGATCATTTTTCTGATCGCCGTATTAGTGTCACAGGTGACGCTAGTTAGGCAGGTAGGTATTTAGGTTCGCCGCAGCTTTTTATAGCGCCAGGGACCCCCATATACTACCGCATAAAGCCCCCTGATTGCCCCCTAGTTAACCCTTTCACCAGTGATCACCATATAACTGTTACAGGTGACGCTGGTTGGTTAGTTATTTTTTTATAGTTTCAGGGCACCCGCCATTTATTACCTAATAAAGGTTTAACCCCCTGATCACCCGGCGGGTGTCATTTGTGACTGTAATAACTGTTAGGGCAGTTAGGGTTAGCCCCCTTTAGTTCTAAGGTACCCCCTAACCCCCCCAATAAAGGTTTAACCCCGTGATCACCCCCCGTCGCCAGTGTCACTAAGGCTGGGTTCACATTGCAGCGGTTTATGAGAACGGATGTGATTCGCACCGCACTGCAGTGCAAATCACATCCGATCTCTGTGCGATTCGAGTTCAGCCATACAGAAAGTATGGCTGAATTCGTGTCGCACCCGCCGCAAACTCGCACGGGACCCTTTTTTTGGTCCGCAGCAGAATCGGATCGCATGGGTGTTCACACCATGCGATCCGAGTTTGCAGATCGCACTGCGATATGCGAACTGATCTGGGGGTGTCATTAACATTTCACTGACACTCCCAGCAGTTCGCATAGGGCAGTGTGAACTGCCGCCGGGAGGCATGCGATGCGGGAACCCGCCGCGGATTCGTGGCGTTCCCGCATCGCTCCAGTGTGAACCCAGCCTAATAAGCGATCGTTTTTCTGATCGCTGTATTAGTGTCACAGGTGATGCTAGTTAGGCAGGTAGGTATTTAGGTTCGCCGCAGCTTTTTATAGCGCCAGGGACCCCCATATACTACCGCATAAAGCCCCCTGATTGCCCCCTAGTTAACCCTTTCACCAGTGATCACCATATAACTGTTACAGGTGACGCTGATTGGTTAGTTATTTTTTTTATAGTTTCAGGGCACCCGCCATTTATTACCTAGTCTCACTAGTGTACCCCTAAATTTAGGGGTGTCTACTTTCCAAAATGGGGTCATTTGGGGGGGGGGTTTGTGCCATCTTGGCATTTTATGGCCTTCAAAACTGTAACGCCCTTAGAAAGCCTGAAGGCGGTGCTTGGTTTTCGGGGCCCCTTACGCGGCTAGGCTCCCAAAAAGTCCCACATATGTGGTATCCCCGTACTCAGGAGAAGCAGCAGAATTTATTTTGGGGTGTCATTTCACATATGCCCATGGCATGCGTGAGCAATATATCATTTAGTGACAACTTTGTGAAAAAAAAAAAAAAGTTTGTAATTTTCCCGCAACTTGTGGCAAAATATAAAATATTCCATGGACTCAACATGCCTCTCAGCAAATAGCTTGGGGTGTCTACTTTCTAAAATGGGGTCATTTGTGGGGGTTTTGTGCCATCTTGGCATTTTATGGCCTTCAAAACTGTAATAGGTAGTGAGGAGTGAAGTCAAATATTTACGCCCTTAGAAAACCTGAAGGCGGTTCTTGGCTTTCGGGGCCCCGTACGCGGCTAGGCTCCCAAAAAGTCCCACATATGTGGTATCCCCGTACTCAGGAGAAGCAGCAGAATTTATTTTGGGGTGTCATTTCACATATGCCCATAGCATGTGTGAGCAATATATCATTTAGTGACAACTTTGTGAAAAAAAAATAAAAAAAAATTAAAGTTTGTAATTTTCCCGCAACTTGTGGCAAAATATAAAATATTCCATGGACTCAAAATGCCTCTCAGCAAATAGCTTGGGGTGTCTACTTTCTAAAATGGGGTCATTTGTGGGGGTTTTGTGCCATCTTGGCATTTTATGGCCTTCAAAACTGTAATAGGTAGTGAGGCGTGAAATCAAAAATTTACGCCCTTAGAAAGCCTGAAGGCGGTGCTTGGTTTTCGGGGCCCCGTACGCGGCTAGGCTCCCAAAAAGTCCCACATATGGGGTATCCCCATACTCAGGAGAAGCAGCAGAATTTATTTTGGGGTGTCATTTCACATATGCCCATAGCATGTGTGAGCAATATATCATTTAGTGACAACTTTGTGTAAAAAAAAAAAAAATTATTATTTTTTGTCATTATTCAATCGCTTGAGGCAAAAAAATAAAATATTCAATGGGCTCAACATGCCACTTATCAATTTCCTCAGGGTGTCTACTTTCCAAAATGGGGTCATTTGGGGGGGTTTTGTACTGCCCTGCCATTTTAGCACCTCAAGAAATGAGATAGGCAGTCGTAAACTAAAAGCTGCGTAAATTCCAGAAAACGTACCTTAGTTTGTAGATGTGACAACTTTTGCGCAAACCAATAAATATACAATTATTTACTTTTTTTTTACCAAAGACATGTGGCTGAATACATTTTGGCCTAAATGTATGACTAAAATTGAGTTTATTGGATTTTTCTAATAACAAAAAGTAGAAAATATCATTTTTTTTCAAAATTTGCGGTCTTTTTACGTTTATATCGCAAAAAATAAAAATCGCAGAGGCAATCAAATACCATCAAAAGAAAGCTCTATTTGTGGGAAGAAAAGGACGCAAATTTTGTTTGGGTACAACATTGCATGACCGCGCAATTACCAGTTAAAGCAGCGCAGTGCCAAATTGTAAAAAGACCTCTGGTCATTTACCAGCAAAATGGTCCGGTCTGAAGGTGGTTAAAGGGTAGTTAATATAGGGCTTAGAATGTGGGTGGGAATATGTTTAAGTTTAGTTCGTTTTTGACCGGACTTTCACTTTAAAGTGCTTGTAAACTCAGAACTAAAAATTGTATTTATTTCAGCTCACTAGTCATTGGTGTGGTGGCTGCATTGATTTACAAATTTTTTTTTGCTTTATTTTCCCATGGAACCCCCATAAATAAGGCACTTCCTATCCCTGGGTGTCTACAACACTCATGTCACTTCATTCTATTTATGGAGGGAGCCATAGGTGTCACCTTAGGCTGCTCTGCTGATATGGACTCCAAACATGTCTTTATCACTTCATCTCCATTACATGGGGTTTACAGAACATAGCTAGAAAGGAAAATAGTCTTTGGTGTAGCTAACAGGAAATGACAAGGACACTGCATTTCTGACAAGGTCAATAGGTATTTTCTGTATTTGCAAAACAGCAAGGGTATAGGTCCAGGGGGGATGAAGGGCAGAGATCTGGGCACAGCAGGGGCCAACAGCAACAGTATACAGCAAGAACTGAGTCCAAAGTCACAGGGTAGGGATCCAGGCACACCCAGGGGCAAACAACAACACTGTACAACAAGGGTTGTACTAGAGGCTTCTAGGACCAGGCTTTGCTCACAACAGGAAGATCTTGTGTGGTCTGGCTTCAACTAATCTCTCAGGAGAGCAACAAAGCAAGAAGCTACTCATAGTGCCCAGATTATAGAGTACCAGATCACAGGACAGCAGATCAAACGGCACAGATCACAGAGTAGTCAGTCACAAGGCAAAGCAGGACAGTACCCCAACAACAGCTGATCATAGAGTCCTTGTGTGCCCTGGCCTCAACTCGGGTCCATGTAGGTAGCAAGGGCTTTAGGAGGGGAGGGTGAGGCACCAGGGAGTCTCTGGCAGAAATGCACGGGGTCATGTTGTTAGTGGAGGTCCTGTGTGGCCTGGCTGCAACCCAGGTTCACATAGACAGCATCATCAATCAGAGGGGGAGCAGGGATAATCCTGCAGGTGGTCCTGGAGTCCTAGGCGGGGTGAAGGGCTTGTGTGGCTTGGCTGCAGCCCTGGGGAGGAGGAAGAATGTGGCAGTTTCATATTCCAGAAAGAAGCAGGGAGGACAAGTACCCTACTGAACCAGGGCATGATCTCATGGTGTCAGGACCAGTTGCTTAGTGTCAGGTTGTCCTGAAAACAGGCTCCACATCAGGAGTATAGCTGGGGGTGGGTACTAGGTATTTGGACTTTGCAGAGTGTGGAAACCTCATTGGCCTTCCTTTTCCAGATATACCTAAGTGATTGACCTTGAATATTTTTGTAGTTGCCACAAGACTTTTCCCTTCCATTGGAAGTCAACTTTTGTCCCCTCTCAGGCATGTCTATTTTATATAATAATGGACATTTGATTGATGGGACATTTAACAACCTGGATATGGAATAGGTCGGATAAGTTTCTACAAATTTGGACTTTTTGGGATCAGTTAGAGTGTGGGCCTCATTATCTCTGCTGAAAAAATCCAGCTATAGAATTTACATTGAATACACTCCACTGACTCACAATTTGATATCTATTAGGATACGCTGTGAACATGTTTTTTGTGAACAGCTTTTTTTTTACACAATTCCCAGTATACATGGTTACAGAAGGTTTAGAGGCATACCTCACTTTATGTACACAATGGGCTTTATTTAATAAAGCTGGAAAGTGTAAAATCAGGCTCACTTTTGCATAGAAACCAATGAGCTTCCAGGTTTTATTACCAAAGCTTAATTGAACAAGCTGAGGTTAGAAACTCATTGGTTTCTGTGCAGAACTGAGCCTGATTTTGCACTTTCCAACTTTAGTAAATAAATCCCATTGTGTACTTAAATGTGGGGTATGCCTGTATTTTGAAAACTGACTTATGCAAACTAGCCCAGATGAGAAATCCCAGAAAACTCCATAGAAGATCTGTTCGTTCTTCTGGTAACCTCACTACTTTAATACCATTTCTCGTGCTACTTAAAGCAGAAAATTACACTCTCAGTCAACATTAACTATTTTTAATCCTTATACTGCTAGCATTAGTAAATAGATACAGTAGGATGGTATATTATAATTACTTGTTTTAACCCTTTTTTTCTTCAATGGCTCCCTGGTTTCTGGACAGGGGAAAAATTATGTCATACATTTCAGGAGACTTCGTGGGTATTTTGATATTTTTATCTAGAGGAGGGGAGGAAAGGGTTTTTCAGCTAAGCACACCCTACTGCCTGCATGCCTGACCTGAGAGCAGATGGATTCCAGAAAGCAAATGCTATGACTCACCTGCCCTGAAAATGGCTGAAGCTAGAAATGATAGTGGGGGTTTCAAAGTGATTTCTTAACAAAAGAAAGCATGGAGACAGGGATGGCTGGATGTGTGAGTTTGGTGAGTTTGCTTTGAATGATAAAAATTCATTAAGTAGCATTTTTGGTTTGTGGAGAACAGATAACGTTTAGTTCTGCTTTAACTGCTTTCGCAAAGATCTATTTTAAAAATATAACTGCATAGGAATATTTTACTCTCTTTTTAATGTATTATAGACTATTTTAGTATATCTGTATTTTTGTACATTTTGAAATAGGAAAGGCACCCTGCACCAAAAAGCATAGCTTTGATTTGGGCCTAAGGGTTAGAAAGAAACAATGAAAGTTTGCTTGAAGACTTTTGGCTGACCCTGTCTCAGTTTATCTGTATTTTGTAATATATGCAAAAGTTTTTATTAGTGCTCGAGTAATAGAAATCTGCGGGCTTGAGGTTGATTTAAGAATGTTCACTTAGCTCAGGGAATAACGTGATGCTAAGTTGTAAATTTAATAAAGCCTTTCTCTGATAATCACTCAAAATTCACACAAAATTTGCCTCGAGCATTCACCCTATGTAACAAGCCAAATTAGTAAAAATTCCTCCAATTTTTAGCCAGTAAAAATTACATTCCCTGATATTTGACAACATCTGTTCTTTATTAGTAAATAATCCCTGGTGTGACATTCACTCACTGTATGTAAGAAAAGGGCACATTTTACCTTCTCTACAAATTCACGTGACATTCCCTCTTTCTAAATTCACTTGCCTTAATCCAAATGTGGGCAATGGTGTCACAGGGAGCTCCATCCCCAGAGTCCCCTAAGCACATAAAACCATGCCAACTCCAGGGAGCAGTGAGGAAGGGGGACCCTGTTTGTCCTTCCTCTCACGTGCCCACATTGGATGGTTACTGTGGGACATCTTCAGACATTGCTGAAACCTGGAAAAGTAAATGTTAGTCAAACTACAAAAATAAATAACATTTTAAATAAGCCTCTATGTTTATGGTTCTACTTTTTGATACCTGCACCAATGACATATGGGTTGGGGTCTCAGGGACCCCTAAAATCAATTCAGCAGGGGTTGGGGTATCTACCTACATACTTCCTATGAGGGGCATAAAGGCAGTACATAAGCCCCTACTTGTGCCAAGAGTGGCGTAGAGCCAGGTATCTGTCAGCACTGAGCAACGGGGATTTGGGAAGGAGACTTCTGTTTATTTGGGGGGTTAAGAACCCAATGTTGAAAGGTATGTGGGCTGGTCTCAGCATTAGACATGTGCAGAGTAAAATATTTCGTTTCGGAATTTCGTTTTCGTCCGAAAGCTTAATTTATTTAGTTACTCCCGAAATTCGTTTTTATTTATTTCGTTTTTCGTTCAAAAATTGCATTCGTCCGAAAATCCACATGAATTACGGTCGAATCTGTCTTGGAAGGCTTATGGTGTCTGTCGAATGTATAAAGAAGATTCGACGGAGCTAACTATATAGCATACTTTAGAACCCTATTAAAGTCTATGGGACTCCAACGTTCAAAATCTAAAGTGCTAATTTTAAAGGCTAATTTGCAAGTTACTGTCCTAAAAAGTGTTTGGGGACCCGGGTCCTGCCCCAGGGGACATGGATCAATGCTAAAAAAAGTTTTAAAAACGGCCGTTTTTTCGGGAGCAGTGATTTTAATAATGATTAAAGTGAAACAATAAAAGTGTAATATTCCTTTAAATTTCGTAGGGGGGGGGGGTTGTCTATAGTATGCCTGTGAAGGGGCGCATGTTTCTGGGGCTTAGAACTGTCGCTGCACAAAGTGTCATTTATGCAGGAAAAAAAGTCCTTTAAAATCACTCGCAGCTATAATGAATTGTCGGCTCCCGTAATACAGAGAACACTCATTGAAAGTCATTGATAAAAAAATAAAAAAATAAATAAAAAAAAAAAGCGTGGGGGTCCCCCAAATTGAATTACCAGGCCCTTCAGGTCTGGTATGGATATTAAGGGGAACCCCGCGTCAAATTTAAGAAAAAATTTGACGTGGGGTTCCCCCTAAATATCCATAACCAGACCCTTCAGGTCTGGTATGGATATTAAGGGGAACCCCGCGTCAAATTTAAAAAAAAATTGACGTGGGGTTCCCCCTAAAAATTCATACCAGACCCTTTATCCGAGCACGCAACCTGGCAGGCCGCAGGAAAAGAGGGGGGGACGAGAGAGCGGCCCCCCCTCCCTCCTGAACCGTACCAGGCCACATGCCCTCAACATTGGGAGGATGCTTTGGGGGTCCGTGACCCCTCAAAGCACCTTGTCCCCATGTTGATGAGGAGAAGGGCCTCATCTCCACAACCCTGGCCGGTGGTTGTGGAGGTCTGCGGGCGGGGGGCTTATCAGAATCTGGAAGCCCCCTTTAACAAGGGGACCCCCAGATCCCGGCCCCCCCCCTGTTTGAAATGGTAAGGGGGTACAAAAGTACCCCTACCATTTCACAAAGAAAGTGTAAAAAAATAGTTAAATAAAACAAAGACACTTTTGAAAAATTCCTTTATTAAAAATAAAAAAATAAAAAAAAGATTCCAGCGGCGGTAATCCACTCTTGCTATCCAGCGACGGACGGTCATCTCTCCCGCGATGTCATGTCATCCAGCGCAGCGAATCCTTCGTTCTTCTGTCTCCGCAGAGGAGACAATGCAGGGATTCCGGCTGGCTGACGTTTCTTAAATACGGAGGGCGGGGCCACCCGTCACCTGACCCCGCCCCCCTCTGACGCAAGGGGAAACCCGGGGTTCCCCGTGACGTATGGGTGACCCCGCCCCCCTCTGATGTAACGGAAACCTGCCTGTGTTACATCAGAGGGGTGCGGGTCACCTATACGTCACAGGGAACCCCGGGTTTCCCCTTGCGTCAGAGGGGGGCGGGGTCAGGTGACGGGTGGCCCCGCCCTCCGTATTTAAGAAACGTCAGCCAGCCGGAATCCCTGCATTGTCTCCTCCACGGAGACAGAAGAAGGATGGATTCGCTGCGCTGGATGAGATGAGACATCGCTGGAGAGATGACCGTCCGTCGCTGGATAGCAAGAGTGGATTACCGCCGCTGGAATCTTTTTTTTATTTTTTTATTTTTAATAAAGGAATTTTTCAAAAGTGTGTTTGTTTTATTTAACCATTTTTTTACACTTTCTTTGTGAAATGGTAGTGGTACTTTTGTACCCCCTTACCATTTCAAACAGGGGGGGGGCCGGGATCTGGGGGTCCCCTTGTTAAAGGGGGCTTCCAGATTCTGATAAGCCCCCCGCCCGCAGACCTCCACAACCACCGGCCAGGGTTGTGGGGATGAGGCCCTTCTCCTCATCAACATGGGGACAAGGTGCTTTGAGGGGTCACGGACCCCCAAAGCATCCTCCCAATGTTGAGGGCATGTGGCCTGGTACGGTTCAGGAGGGAGGGGGGGCCGCTCTCTCATCCCCCCCTCTTTTCCTGCGGCCTGCCAGGTTGCGTGCTCGGATAAAGGGTCTGGTATGGATTTTTAGGGGGAACCCCACGTCAATTTTTTTTTAAATTTGACGCGGGGTTCCCCTTAATATCCATACCAGACCTGAAGGGTCTGGTTATGGATATTTAGGGGGAACCCCACGTCAAATTTTTTCTTAAATTTGAGGCAGGGTTCCCCTTAATATCCATACCAGACCTGAAGGGCCTGGTAATTCAATTTGGGGGACCCCCACGCTTTTTTTTTTTATTTATTTATTTATTTTTTTATCAATGACTTTCAATGAGTGTTCTCTGTATTACGGAGCCGACAATTCATAATAGCTGCAAGTGATTTTAAAGGACTTTTTTTCCTGCATAAATGACACTTTGTGCAACGACAGTTCTAAGGCCCAGAAACATGCGCCCCTTCACAGGCATACTATAGACAACCCCCCCCCTACGAAATTTAAAGGAATATTACACTTTTATTGTTTCACTTTAATCATTATTAAAATCACTGCTCCCGAAAAAACGGCCGTTTTTAAAACTTTTTTTTGCATTGATACATGTCCCCTGGGGCAGGACCCAGGTCCCCAAACACTTTTTAGGACAGTAACTTGCAGAATCTTTTCTCTCTGTCAAATCTTTTCTCTGTCGAATATTTTCTCTATATAATCTTGGACTAATAGAGGTAAGGTTAGGCACATTCGACCACAGGTTCTATAGACAGATTGTTATCGTCAGAGTCATGTCGAATCTCCTATTCTATATCGAACTGTTGTAACAACGAAAACGAAAATAAAGCATTTATTTATGTCGGATCTTTCGTTTTTCGGATTTTGTGCTTTCGTTATCGTTTGTCAAAACGAAAACGAAAATAGCTGAAATTCGGACGAAAATGCATTCGGACGAAAACGAATGCACATGTCTACTCAGCATAGCAGGGGAGCTGTATAATCACAACTCCCTTGCTATGGAGATACCTGCCAGGGTGTCTGGCATGCTGGGATAGTTATTCTAGAGCCACACTGTTATTTTCTAAAAAAGACATTTAACCCTCCTAGCAGTAATAGTTTGTCATGGTACTGAAAATTTGTTTATGCACATTTTCAGAACCATGGAGAGCTATTGCCAGCAGATATTATGTAGAGCTATCATCTGCAAGCTAACCAAATCTTCACTTCATTGTGCATATTCCGTTTGTATGGCTGTTGTTCACTGGCCTCTGCATTCACCTGGTGCACATTCATTCTATTGTAAAAAGGGTGAATTTGACTGTGGAAAGCAGAACGAATCTTGGCAACTCTCACTTGGGTTGTCATGAAGATTCTGCTCCAGTGATTATTTTTTGAATATCACATATACAGTTTTATAAATATATCCTCATGTGTTTTTGATGTGTAGGATACTTTAAAAAGAGGAATTTTGCCTTGCATATGTTTGGATTCATTAAATTAATTTAGTCTCTAACTAATAAGTAAGTTATTATTCAATTTGCTATGTGAACAATTACTTTGGTAAGTGAACATTTCCTTCTTCTCTTGTAAATCAACATATGTATCTACAGTGTATCTGAGCAGGTATTGACATACATGGTGGGGTCTACTCCCAGACATAGCAAGAAATACACAAAGGTCATTGAGCTCCACAGCATTTACAACATCTTTCTAATTATTACTTCTTGCTGGAGTTTATAAAGAACATAGAAGCAAAACATTTGCTCAGGCACAGTTTCTACACAAGACCTAAGAAAACCCAGAAGTATATTCGCAGTAGATTAAGATTTCTAAGCTTCTAATGATGGCTGTTCTCATTGCAGAATCTAAATTGACAATTCTGCATAGAGCAAACAACAGCCAAATCCATTTTAGTCTATGTACTATCATTGTTTCTATATCTGTAAACTAATCATAGACTGAGATATTAAATCTGATACCTAGATGTCAATACCTTTTCAAATAAAATAGCAGTGAAAAGTACAGAATACAATTCCTGGGTTAACACATAAACATTTTCTATGTATGGAAACCTATTCTTCAATGAAAGTTGTGTTACTTCTGGAAATATAAATTTAGCTATAATCCCAATGTGCCAGGCTATTCACATATTTGACATCAACCAGTCTGTTTTACTGCTTGCTGCAATATATAGGTAGTATGTATGTATTTTTAAGTAACCTGTCTATATTTATCATGCAAATTGACATCATCTTAAGTCCAAGTCTACTTATTAATAGATCTGATTTGAATTAGATTAATCAATGTTGAAGAAAGAGAGACCTACTGAACTCTCTAATTAATATTTAAGATTGTTTCTGATTAAAACTAGAAATGTAAAAAGGAAAATAAAGACATGAATGTGAATATAAATATAATATATTGTAAATAATATAATGAGCCTGCCCATAACATGGGAAGAAAAAAGGACCCTCACTCACTTAGGGAGTGAAATATTAACAGTTAACAATTATTATGGAAAGGAGAGAAAGAAGAACTGAGAAGAAATGTATATACATTGCCATTTTCTCTTTATAATCATATGACAATCAATTAATTTGAGATATTTGCAAAATAAAAAAAAGTCTACAGTTTGATGCAAAGAATAACCTATTCTTAGCTCAACTCTAAAATATAAATGAAGCAATACTTAATTATAAAATAAAAAAAAGACAGATAAAATACAAAAATGTCTAATTGGTACTGTATTACTAAGATATACTAATATAATATAGTTATATTTAATATGGTTACGTACATCATATTTATTATATGCATTTACTGGAGAAGAAAAGTCAGTTCTGGTACTCCGATATCCGTAAGTTCTTTTTTTTTAAAAATATTTTTGTAGCCCATAAGAGATATTTCTCTTGCATATATCCCATGATAACAACATTGATCACTATAACAGAGGCAAAAAAGTAATAAAAAAATATTTTTTTATTAGCTGTCTCTGTTCCTGTTGGAGGTTTCTCTACACTTAAGGCCTCATGCACACGAGACGCAGTTAAACGCGCGTTCAGATGCAGTTGGACAGTTTTTTCAACTGCCCCTGAACTCATTCAATGTTATCCTATGTGTCCATGCACACAGTCTAGTTTTTTTCCGTTTTTATGCAGTTGCGTTTAATCTCGTTTTTCCAGAAGCAAAAAAATGCGTTCAGAAGCAAAAATTTCCACGTTTCAGACGCAAAACGCGGCAAAACGCGGTTAAACGCGGCAAAACGCCGCTACCGCGTTTAAGCCTCATGCACACGAGACGCAGTTAAACGCGCGTTCAGATGCAGTTGGACAGTTTTTTCAACTGCACCTGAACTCATTCAATGTTATCCTATGTGTCCATGCACACAGTCTCGTTTTTTTCCGTTTATATGCAGTTGCGTTTAATCTCGTTTTTCCAGAAGCAAAAAAATGCGTTCAGAAACAAAAATTTCTGCGTTTCAGACGCAAAACGCGGTAAAACGCGGCAAAACGCCGCTACCGCGTTTAGCCGCGTTTGCGTTTATATGCGTTTTTAAAGGTGACCTTTTTTTTACATTAAAAATCTCAAAAATGATTGCAAATGATGAAAAACCATTAGAAAAATATTTTAAACAATTGCAATTGCAAGTGGACAATCCACAACTTGTGGCAAGTGACGTGGCAAGTGGACAATCCACAACTTGTGGCAAGTGACATGGCAGGTGGCAAGTGATGTGGCAAGTGGACAATCCACAACTTGTGGCAAGTGACGTGGCAGCTGACGTGGCAAGTGACGTGGCAAGTGACATGGCAAGTGGACAATCCACATCTCGTGGCAAGTGACGTGGCAGGTGATGTGGCAAGTGACGTGGCAAGTGGACAATCCACAACTTGTGGCAGGTGACATGGCAGGTGACGTGGCAAGTGAACAATCCACAACTTGTGGCAGGTGACGTGGCAAGTGACGTGGCAGGTGATGTGGCAAGTGACGCGTCAAGTAGACAATCCACAACTTGTGGCAGGTGACGTGGCAGGTGACGTGGCAAGGGAACAATCCACAACTTGTGGCAGGTGACGTGGCAAGTGACGTGGCAGGTGATGTGGCAAGTGACGCGGCAAGTAGACAATCCACAACTTGTGGCAGGTGATGTGGCTGGTGACGTGGCAAGTGGACAATCCACAGCTTGTGGCAGGTGGCATGGCAGATGACGTGGAAAGTGGACAATCCACATCTCGTGGCAAGTGACGTGGCAGGTGATGTGGCAAGTGACGTGGCAAGTGGACAATCCACAATTTGTGGCAGGTGACGTGGCAGGTGATGTGGCAAGTGGACAATCCACAACTTGTGGCAGGTGATGTGGCAAGTGATGTGGCAGGTGATGTGACAAGTGGACAATCCACATCTTGTGGCAAGTGACGTGGCAGCTGACGTGGCAAGTGACGTGGCAGGTGACGTGGCAAGTGACATGGCAAGTGGACAATCCACATCTCGTGGCAAGTGACGTGGCAGGTGATGTGGCAAGTGACGTGGCAAGTGGACAATCCACAACTTGTGGCAGGTGACGTGGCAGGTGATGTGGCAAGTGACGTGGAAGCTGACGTGGCAAGTGGACAATCCAAAACTTGTGGCAAGTGACGTGGCAGGTGACGTGGCAAGTGATGTGGCAAGTGGACAATCCACAGCATGTGGCAAGTGACGTGGCAAGTGGACAATCCACAACTTGTGGCAGGTGACGTGGCAGGTGACGTGGCAAGTGAACAATCCACAACTTGTGGCAGGTGACGTGGCAAGTGACGTGGCAGGTGAAGTGGCAAGTGACGCGGCAAGTAGACAATCCACAACTTGTGGCAGGTGATGTGGCAAGTGACGTGGCAGGTGATGTGGCAAGTCACGTGGCAAGTGGACAATCCACAACTTGTGGCAGGTGATGTGGCTGGTGACGTGTCAAGTGGACAATCCACAGCTTGTGGCAGGTGGCATGGCAGATGACGTGGAAAGTGGACAATCCACATCTCGTGGCAAGTGACGTGGCAGCTGACGTGGCAAGTGACGTGGCAAGTGGACAATCCAAAACTTGTGACAGGTGACGTGGCAAGTGATGTGGCAGGTGACGTGGCAAGTGATGTGGCAAGTGGACAATCCACAGCTTGTGGCAAGTGACGTGGCAAGTGGACAATCCACAACTTGTGGCAGGTGACGTGGCAGGTGACGTGGCAAGTGAACAATCCACAACTTGTGGCAGGTGATGTGGCAAGTGACGTGGCAGCTGACGTGGCAAGTGACGTGGCCGGTGACGTGGCAAGTGACATGGCAAGTGGACAATCCACATCTCGTGGCAAGTGACGTGGCAGGTGATGTGGCAAATGACGTGGCAAGTGGACAATCCACAACTTGTGGCAGGTGACGTGGCAGGTGATGTGGCAAGTGACGTGGCAGCTGACGTGGCAAGTGGACAATCCAAAACTTGTGGCAAGTGACGTGGCAGGTGACGTGGCAAGTGATGTGGCAAGTGGACAATCCACAGCATGTGGCAAGTGACGTGGCAAGTGGACAATCCACAACTTGTGGCAGGTGACGTGGCAGGTGACGTGGCAAGTGAACAATCCACAACTTGTGGCAGGTGACGTGGCAAGTGACGTGGCAGGTGAAGTGGCAAGTGACGCGGCAAGTAGACAATCCACAACTTGTGGCAGGTGATGTGGCAAGTGACGTGGCAGGTGATGTGGCAAGTCACGTGGCAAGTGGACAATCCACAACTTGTGGCAGGTGATGTGGCTGGTGACGTGTCAAGTGGACAATCCACAGCTTGTGGCAGGTGGCATGGCAGATGACGTGGAAAGTGGACAATCCACATCTCGTGGCAAGTGACGTGGCAGCTGACGTGGCAAGTGACGTGGCAAGTGGACAATCCAAAACTTGTGACAGGTGACGTGGCAAGTGATGTGGCAGGTGACGTGGCAAGTGATGTGGCAAGTGGACAATCCACAGCTTGTGGCAAGTGACGTGGCAAGTGGACAATCCACAACTTGTGGCAGGTGACGTGGCAGGTGACGTGGCAAGTGAACAATCCACAACTTGTGGCAGGTGACGTGGCAAGTGACGTGGCAGGTGATGTGGCAAGTGACGCGGCAAGTAGACAATCCACAACTTGTGGCAGGTGATGTGGCTGGTGACGTGGCAAGTGGACAATCCACAGCTTGTGGCAGGTGGCATGGCAGATGACGTGGAAAGTGGACAATCCACATCTTGTGGCAAGTGACGTGGCAGGTGATGTGGCAAGTGACGTGGCAAGTGGACAATCCACAATTTGTGGCAGGTGACGTGGCAGGTGATGTGGCAAGTGGACAATCCCCAACTTGTGGCAAGTGACGTGGCAAGTGGACAATCCACAACTTGTGGCAGGTGCCGTGGCAAGTGACACGGCAAATGCAAGTGTACAACTGCTCTCTATGCTGCTGCTGCTCACTCTGATCAAAATAGCAGAAATAGTTAAAAAAAATGCTTTGAGAGCTTGGGGAGGGTCTACATGATGTTATCTTTATAAACGCGTCTAAACGCAAACGCGTCTAAACGCGTCTAAACGCGTCTAAACGCGACATGCAAACGCGGCAAAACGCGCGTTTCTAAACGCGCGTTTCAGCTTTTTTTTAACAGAGGTTTCATCTGCGTCTCGTGTGCATGAGGCCTTAGCCGCGTTTGCGTTTATATGCGTTTTTAAAGGTGACCTTTTTTTTTACATTAAAAATCTCAAAAATGATTGCAAATGATGAAAAACCATTAGAAAAATATTTTAAACAATTGCAATTGCAAGTGGACAATCCACAACTTGTGGCAAGTGACATGGCAGGTGGCAAGTGACGTGGCAAGTGGACAATTCACAACTTGTGGCAAGTGACATGGCAGGTGGCAAGTGATGTGGCAAGTGGACAATCCACAACTTGTGGCAAGTGACGTGGCAGGTGAAGTGGCAAGTGACGTGGAAAGTGGACAATCCACAACTTGTGGCAGGTGACGTGGCAAGTGACCTGGCAGGTGACGCGGCAAGTGACCTGGCAGGTGACGTGGCAAGTGGAAAATCAACAACTTGTGGCAGGTGACTGGAATGTGACGTGGCAAGTGGACAATCCATAACTTGTGGCAGGTGACGTGGCAAGTGACGTGGCAAGTGGACAATCCACTTGTGGCAGGGGATGTGGCAAGTGACGTGGCAGGTGACGTGGCAGGGGACGTGGCAAGGGACATGGCAAGTGGACAATCCACAACTTGTGGCAGGTGACGTGGCAGGTGACGTGGCAGGTGACGTGGAAAGTGATGTGGCAAGTGGACAATCCCCAACTTGTGGCAGGTGATGTGGCTGGTGACGTGGCAAGTGGACAATCCACATCTTGTGGCAGGTGACGTGGCAGGTGACGTGGAAAGTGGTGTGGCAAGTGGACAATCCACAACTTGTGGCAGGTGATGTGGCTGGTGACGTGGCAAGTGGACAATCCACAACTTGTGGCAGGTGGCATGGCAGGTGAGGTGGAAAGTGGACAATCCACATCTTGTGGCAAGTGACGTGGCAGGTGATGTGGCAAGTGACGTGGCAAGTGGACAATCCACAACTTGTGGCAGGTGACGTGGCAGGTGATGTGGCAAGTGATGTGGCAGGTGATGTGACAAGTGGACAATCCACATCTTGTGGCAAGTGACGTGGCAGCTGACGTGGCAAGTGATGTGGCAAGTGGACAATCCAAAACTTGTGGCAGGTGACGTGGTAAGTGACGTGGCAGGTGACGTGGCAAGTGGACAATCCACATCTCGTGGCAAGTGACGTGGCAGGTGATGTGGCAAGTGACGTGGCAAGTGGACAATCCACAACTTGTGGCAGGTGACGTGGCAGGTGATGTGGCAAGTGATGTGGCAGGTGATGTGACAAGTGGACAATCCACATCTTGTGGCAAGTAACATGGCAGCTGACATGGCAAGTGACGTGGCAAGTGGACAATCCAAAACTTGTGGCAGGTGATGTGGCAAGTGATGTGGCAGGTGACGTGACAAGTGACGTGGCAAGTGAACAATCCACATCTCGTGGCAAGTGACGTGGCAGGTGATGTGGCAAGTGACGTGGCAAGTGGACAATCCACAACTTGTGGCAGGTGACGTGGCAGGTGATGTGGCAAGTGATGTGGCAGGTGATGTGACAAGTGGACAATCCACATCTTGTGGCAAGTGACGTGGCAGCTGACGTGGCAAGTGACGTGGCAAGTGGACAATCCAAAACTTGTGGCAGGTGACGTGGCAAGTGACGTGGCAGGTGACGTGGCAAGTGACGTGGCAAGTGGACAATCCACATCTCGTGGCAAGTGACGTGGCAGGTGATGTGGCAAGTGACGTGGCAAGTGGACAATCCACAACTTGTGGCAGGTGATGTGGCAGGTGATGTGGCAAGTGATGTGGCAAGTGATGTGGCAGGTGATGTGACAAGTGATGTGACAAATGGACAACCCACATCTTGTGGCAAGTGACGTGGCAGCTGACGTGGCAAGTGACGTGGCAAGTGGACAATCCAAAACTTGTGGCAGGTGACGTGGCAAGTGACGTGGCAGGTGACGTGGCAAGTGACGTGGCAAGTGGACAATCCACAGCTTGTGGCAATTGACATGGCAGGTGGCAAGTGATGTGGCAAGTGGACAATCCACAACTTGTGACAGGTGACGTGGCAGGTGATGTGGCAAGTGGACAATCCCCAACTTGTGGCAAGTGACGTGGCAAGTGGACAATCCAAAACTTGTGGCAGGTGACGTGGCAAGTGACGTGACAGGTGATGTGGCAAGTCATGTGGCAAGTGGACAATCCACAACTTGTGGCAGGTGACGTGGCAGTTGGACAATCCACAACTTGTGGCAGATGACATGGCAAGTGACGTGGCAGGTGATGTGGCAAGTCACGTGGCAAGTGGACAATCCACAACTTGTGGCAGGTGCCGTGGCAAGTGACACGCTAAATACAAGTACACTGCAGCTCTCACAGCTGCTGCTACTCACTCTGGTCTCACAAAATTGCTGAAATAGTTAATTTTTGAGCTGGGGAGGGTCTATGATGTTAGCTTAACTAAACGCTTCTAGGCGCAAACGCGGTAAAACGCGGTAAAACGCCGCTAAATCGCGGTAAAAATCGCGGCAAAACGCGCGTTTCTAAACGCCGGTTTTAACATGTGTCCAGCAGCGTTTGCATCTGCGTCTCGTGTGCATGAAGCCTTATATGTCACTATGACACAAAGTAAGGGGAAGTATCCCCAGCAGGACATAGACAATAATAAAAACTAGAGGGAGTTTCACCTGGAATTGCATTCTAATATTTTTCAATGTTCACTAAGCAAAATTTAAGCTGAAAAAAAGATGATGTCACCCACTTTAAAGTATAAGTAAAGCCAAAACTTTTAAAAGTTTGAATAGCATACGATTTTTTTTTTTTTTTTTATTGTCACCTGTTTCTCATTGAAGAGATTTTTCTTCTCTTCGATCCTATATACAACACAGTAAGTGAGAGGAATTTTCTTGAATGTGAGGGAAATGTCCCTCTTGGTCAGTGGTCATTGGAAAAAAGCATACACTTTGAAATATTTGCCCTAAATTCCTGTTCTGGTCACAGCTCAGAAACATTGTTGTTTCCCCTATCTTCAGTCCTGGTTACAAATTGAAAGAGTGAAATCCCCAATTGGGGACACAGACAGTAATAACAACCTGATGTGAGTTCTAACTCTTCATCACTCTTTAAATTGAAAAAGAGGATTTAAGCTTTAGATAGACTTTCATAAGTATACAATAATGGACAGGGTACTGTTTAATGGCCCTTAAAAAAATCTTAGGCTTTGTTTATCAAACTGCAAGAAGACAAAACTCTTACTGGTCATATTATTTTCTTCATTTTCTTTTATGTCTCCTGGAGAATATAAGTAAAATGATGGCAGGATGCTGATGGCAACAAACACAGTTCTTTCTTTTAAAAATTTTGATAAATAAAGCCCACAGTGTATTACATAATAAAACACACAGGCTCAGTAATAAAATATTCCTAGAAATGCTGGCAATAGTGTGTTAGGCTCTAAAAAGAAAACCACAGAACAGAGGTCAGAGGGTCACAATGAAAGAGAAAATTTGCGAATCTTGTCATATAAAGTTCACTGTTTGATAAAATGTTCCCCAAACCTGAAGACGCACTGAGATGTTATTGCTGTTTTCGGGATATATCTGTTGTCTTGTTCATTAATTTTTCATACTTGAAGCTTAGGAAGGCATTTTTATGAAATTGAATGTACTGTATCCTTTCTGTACACTGACATTTTTTAAATCTCATTTAGATCCCAAACAAATTCACTAAGAATGTTTAAGATGACTTCAGTACAAAACCAGAAAGCTTACATTTTTTTTACAACATTAATTTTATTTTTACTTTTACTGTATGTTCTACTCGTAATGCTCTTTTATCTAATCCTTAGAGTTTCATAATATAGCCATTTTCTGTACTACACTGGCATCTTGTGTTAAAAATGAATCACTACAAAAATATGTATATTTTTTTTTGTGTGTGTGTGTGTTTTTTTTTTTTTTTGAAAGATAGAGAGAGATAGATGGATAGATAGATAGATAGATAGATAGATAGATAGATAGATAGATAGATAGATAGATAGATAGATAGATAGATAGATAGATAGATCAACCAGTATTCTAGCAGGCCAAAAAATAACAAGTCATACTTTATTAAATCTGTTACAACTGCTTTAAGCTATATATTTTTTTAACCCCAAGACCGGACACTTTCCCCCTCTTCCTGCCCAGGCCATTTTTCAGCTTTTAGCACTGCCACCCTTTGAATTACAATTACTTAGGCATGCAACACTGTACCCAAATGAAATTGTTATAATTTTATGAGAAATATTGAGCTTTCCTTTGGTGGCATTTAATCACCAGTGTTTTTTTTGTTTTTTTTTACTATATTGTGAAAAACACATTCTTGTTGGTCTCGTTTATAAAATTTTCTAAATAAATAACCTTTCTTTATAAATTTAGGTCAAAATTTATTAAGCTACATGTGTTTGGTAAAATATAACCTACAACAGTGTATGTTATTTAGTCTGTGTCTACAAACTATGTTATATATAATTGAAAATTGATCAGTATTGATGTTCTGACTGCCTATCTAATTTTTTCAGGCCTTAAAATGCCAGAATACTACAAAAAACCCCAACATGCCCTTTTTGGAAAGTAGATAGTCCAAGATATTTAGTAAGCGGCATGGTGAGTTTTTTGAAGTTGTAATGTTTGTAATGTTTTGTAAACATTTTTTGAAAAATTATGAAATTAAGTATAATTTGTTTAAAATAATATAATTTTGCTGTGCCACCTGAGTATGAAGAAACCCCATGTAATGCCCTGTACACACGATAGGATTTTACAATGGAAAATGAGTGATAGGACCTTGTTGACGGAAATTCTGACCATGTGTAGGCCCCATCACACATTTTCCATAGGAATTTCCATCGCACAAAATTTGAAATCTGGTTCTCAAATTTTCCGACAACAAAATCCGTTGTCGGAAATTGCGATCTTGTGTACACAATTCCGACGGACAAAGTGCCACGTATGCTCGGAATCAAGCAGAAGAGCAGCACTGGCTATTGAACTTAATTTTTCTTGGCTCATCGTATGTGTTGTACGTCACCGCATTCTTGACGTTCGGAATTTCCGACAAGATTTGTGTGACCGTGTGTATGCAAGACAAGTTTGAGCCAACATTTGCCTGAAAAAAATCCCATGGATTTTGTTGTTGGAAAATCCTATCGTGTGTACAGGGCATTAGACTTTTCCTCAACCTCGATGCATAGAGGTGCCCAAAATAAATCCAAGGAGCATAAACTACACATAAATTATGCGTCTAATTTCCTGACTACCTATCACATATTTGTAGGCCCTGGAGCACCAGGACAGTGGAAACACCCACAAAATTACCCCCCCCCCCCCCCCCCTCACAAAATCTAACTTAAAAAGCCCACTGGTTGAATAAAAAAAAATCTGACTAATGTATGGGCTGCTTAAGCAGTAAAAGTATAAATAGAGAAACAAAGATGGAGCAATACTATAGGGAGCTGACCTTGCAACCAACATTGAATCCCAGTTCCAGGTAAACCTTATTGACCTAGATTTCCTGGTTGAAAGGTAGTTATGCTTATTCTCTGTTTAAAGACAATTACATTTACAAATTTCATTTAATTACAGTATATTCCCTACTAGCCACACAGAATACACGAATTCAATTTGTGTGCACTAAATGACTTTGCAAACCTAGTTATTACCTTGTATAAGTAGCATTATCACTGTGCGGTACATAGCCTGCGCAGAGAACACAGCTGTAGGAGGCCCCGCTTATATTGACACTAAAAGTTAAATTTCTGCTACAAAGCATGACAAATATTTTTTTATTGAAATAAAATAATTGATTTGTTCATTTTTGAGGAAGAAGTTCATTAGGGCTGATTAGGATTACCTACGGGTTAATAGGGAGTTAAATAAGAACCGATTTAACATAAAAACATTTTATTCACTTGGAAGGATGCTTTAACAAATATCAAATGCAGACTCAAAGTCACAATTCTTCTGCACATGATTGTAAATATGTTGTAATAATGATGTTGTTGCATCATATTTCTTAATACTTGTAGACACTCTTTGAAAGTATTTTTGCATACAAGAGTGTCCGTAACTGCTCTTATGATATGATTGTCATTAACCTTGGCATCATTACTTAAATGTTCAACATGCATAGCAAACTAGTATTTAACCATGCAATGGTGTCATGTACCTAAAACGTACTATCAACAATGTACATTTTCCAGCTAAAAAATTAGCATTTATTATTTTTTTTGGAGCCTGTAAAGTATTGCACCAGTGATCAGGAGATTGCTGGTGCCCAGGGCTGCCATCAGAGGTGTACAGGCAGTACTGAAGTAAGGGGCGCGAGCGTCCCAAGGGGCCTGGCTAGCCAGGGCCCGCTCCACCTACAAGACAGAAGCACATTTATCTATCAATTGCACCGCCGTGGCACCTGGCCACTATAGAGAATGAAGCCTCCTTTCACTCGTACCCCCGTGTCACCGCCTTTGTAACTAGCCCCTCAGCAGGTGATCATGGCCAGCACTAGCCCCCCTTCCTTCCATGTTGAGGCGGAGGCGGCTGGCTGCAGCTGGGTTAGTTTGCACCGTGATTGGCTGGGACAAAGTCAGGGGGTGTGGTCAGCTTGTCAGCGCGATGACCCAGCCCTATCAGGTGCCCGCATTGCAGATAGATACCAGAGAGAAGCATGGAGGGTAAGTCACAAAAGTTGTGTGTGTGTGCTGCTGTGCCCCATGTGCTAACAAGCTAGCATGATTGGTCTGAATTGTGGAAAATGGGTGGAAATGAGTTACATTGTTTAGAGCCTCTTCATTATGTAACTCATCCCTACCCAGAGTTATGCTCATCCATTTTCACAATGCAACTCAATCATCTTCATCCCCACCCAGCACCATCCATCCATCCCTCTCCACAATGCATCCCCATCCACGTTCAGCACCATCCATCCATCCCTCTCCACCATGCATCCCCATTTCCACCCGGCACCATCCATTCCTCTCCACAATACATCCCCGTTCACACCCAGCACCATCCACCCCTCTCCACAGTGCATCCCCATCCACGTCCAGCACCATCCATCCATCCCTCTCCACCATGCATCCCCATACCCACCCAGCACCATCCATCCCTCTCTACAATACATCCCCATTCACACCCAGCACCATCCATCTCTCTCCCCAGTGCATCCCCATGCACGTCCAGCACCATCCATCCATCTCTCTCCACCATGCATCCCCATATCCACCCAGCGCCATCCATCCCTCTCCACAATACATCCCCATTCACACCCAGTACCATCCATCCCTCTCCACAGTGCATCCCCATCCACGTCCAGCACCATCCATCCATCTCTCTCCACCATGCATCCCCATATCCACCCAGCACCATCCATCCCTCTCCACAATACATCCCCATTCGCACCCAGCACCATCCATCCCTCTCCACAGTGCATCCCCATCTACGTCCAGCATTAGTGTTGAAATAAAAGTGGGTGCACCAAAAGACTCAGGGGATGGCCAGTGGGCGGATTCAGTGGGACGGCCAGTGGGTGGCCCCAGATGAATGATGGTGGTCAGGCCCCAGGGGGCCCAGGCCTAGAGCTGTGTAAGGGGCCCTAAAATTTCTGGTGGCTGCCCTGCTGGTGCCATGCAGGACTTCTGCAGACCTGTCAATGTATCTGTGCACCCGTACATCCTGTAGGGGCAAGCAAATACACTGACAAGAAGAATCAATGAACTACCCTTATTGAGAACTACAAGTCGACATCCTCAAAGAACTTGTAGTTCATTCAGAGTTCGGTGTATGAATGACGCAGCTGTGTGGGTGGAGCCCCACATGGCCACGCTCATTTCAAAAACTGACAGCTAGTACACAGAACTTCTCCCCAGACTGCTGTCACAGGGAGGGGGGGGTCGGGCAGCAGCTGCAGCATTGGGAACATGTTACATTGGAAACGCCTGCCATTCAGAACAGAGCACAGTGCAGGGTTGTAACGGCTGCTGGAGGAAGGATTCTGCTCTCTCTTCACTCCAGTGTTATGTGGGCAGGAAAGAAGGCAGGACAGCACTGTGCTGAGAACACAGACAGCTCCTTCTCAGCACAGGTGCCTTTAGAGAGTGGGGGCAGGCTGCCTTCTTTCCGGGGGCATAGATGCAACACTGTTCAAAAGCACACAGGGGCAGCACCAAGGGGGTGCATGGGTATGCTATAACACCCCCATAGCACCTCCGCTCCATCTCACGTCAATGATTGTTTTGTTTAAACGGCTGCAGCTGCAGCTCCATCTCCCACCAGTCGCTATTAAATTAGTTGGTTGCTAGGACCGGCCACTGGCCTAGCAAACTAACAATTGCTTGCACTGCCCCCAGCCATTCACACCGCCCCAGCATTCAGAGGAGGAAGAAGGGACTTCCTGCTCCAAACCTGCTACCAGTGCTCTGCCTCCCAGCTTTACCTTTAGCTGCGAGCTGCATTGAGAACATAATGGAGTGGACTCTTATGCAAGGGAGGTAAGAGAAATCTAAAGACCCCGATTCAATGTTAGAGGACAGCTCTGGGGACAATAATGTTAGGGGAAGTTCTCTGGGTACTCTGATGAAAGGGGGGAGCAGGGACTATGGGTACCCTGATGAAAGGCAGGTGATTCTGGGGACTGTGAAGTTGGGGGGACTCTAGGGAACCTAACATTAAGGAGGATTCTGGGGCCTTGGCGTAAATGGGGAACTTTGGGGACCCTGACATTATGGGAAGGCTCTGGGGACACTGATGTAAGGGGGTGACTGTGGGGTCCCTGTGGTAGGGGGGGATGACTATGGAGACCCTTACTTTGATTTAGAAGGGGGACTCTGGGGACCTGATGAAGGGGGGAGTGGGGACTAATATGTGGACCATGCTGAAGGGGGTGACTCTGGGAATCTTGACATTGGGGGAAAACTCTGGGGACCCTAATGTTGGAGGACTCTGGGTCCTGATGTAGAGGGGAAGCTTTGGGGACCCTGAAATAAGTAGGTGGTGGCTCTCGGGACCCTGACATAAGGGGGAGGGGGGACTATGGTGACCCTGAAGTTGGGAGGGGGAACTCTGGGGGCCCTGACATAAGCAGAGATTTTAAGACCCTGACATGAGGAGGTGGGGGTTCTGGGGACCCTGACAAAAGGAAGGGGTTTTGTTGACCTACAGAAAGGGAGGAGCAGGGACTATGGGGACAAAAATGAAAGGGGATGACTCTGGGGACCCTGAAGTTGGGGGGACTCTGGGAACCCTGATGTAAAGGGGAGACTTTGGGGATCTTGACATAAGGGAGAGACTCTGGGGGCCCTGACATAAGGGGGGAACAGGAACTTTGGGGAACCTGTTGAAAGGCGGGGACCCTGAAGTTGGGGGAAACTCTGGGGACACTTATTTTAGTGGGGGGACTCTGGGGACCATGATGTAAGGGGGCCCTGATGTGAACAGGGGAGCTTGTCCTGACTGCTGCAGTTTGTATGTTGTTTTGTACATTACTTATTCCTGACCTCTACACTCTATACATTATGTTGTACATTACACAGTCCTGACCAAGGTGTTCATTGTCCCAAAAGTTGCTGTTTTTTTTAAATTCTCCTTTAAGATCAGTTTTTGTGTGCAGAAAGGTAAATGTAATGGAATTGTTTTGTTTTTAAAAATTATCCTTCAGTCTGAGGTTTATGTGTATCTGTGAGACTGTCACTTGTGACTTAGAAAGTAGAAATATTTTGTGGGAACAATGACAGTTGTATATGTGTACACAGCCACTAGGCACAGATTCTGTTTAATCACCCACCTTTAAGCCCCTTCCACTACCAAAATATGTTCTCTACTTCACTTGCTATTAACCACTGAACTTTACCTCACTTGTTACTGACCTGTGAACTCTGGATCCCTTGTTACTGAATCCTGAACTTTGACTCACATACTACTGAACCCTGAACTCTGCCTCACTTACTACAGACCCCTGAACTCTCCCTCACATACTACTGACCCCTGAACTCTGTCTCACATACTACTGACCTCTGAACTCTGCCTCATGTACTACTGACCCCTGATCTCTGCCTCACATACTACTGACCTCTGAACTCTGCCTCACATACTAATGACCCCTAAACTCTGCCTCACATACTACTGACCCCTGAATTCTCCCTCATGTTATACTGACCCCTGAACTCTGCCTCACATACTACTGACCTCTGAACTCTGCCTCACTTTCTACTGACCCCTGAACTCTGCCTTACATACTACTGAACCCTGAACTCTGCCTCACATACTACTGACCTCTGAACTCTGCCTCACTTACTAATGAACCCTGAACTGTGCCTCACATACTACTGACCCCTGAATTCTCCCTCATGTACTACTGACCCCTGAACTCTGCTTCGCATACTCTGACCCCTGAACTCTGCCTTAGATACTACTGAACCCTGAACTCTGCCTCACATACTACTGACCTCTGAACTCTGCCTCACTTACTAATGACCCCTGAATTCTCCCTCACATACTACTGAACCCTCAACTCTGCCTCAGTTTATATTGACCTCTGAACTCTACCTCACTTACTACTGACCCTTAAACTCTACTTCACAAACTACTGACCCCTGAACTCTACTTCACATAATACTGACCCCTGAACTCTGCCTCACTTACTAATGACCTCTGAACTCTGCCTCACTTACTAATGACCCCTGAACTCTGCCTCACATACTATCGACCTCTGAACTCTGCCTCACTTTCTACTGACCCCTGAACTCTGCCTCACTTTCTACTGACCCCTGAACTCTGCCTAACTTTCTACTGACCCCTGAACTCTGCCTCACATACTACTGATCCCTAAACTCTGCCTCACATACTACTGACCCCTGAATTCTCCCTCATGTACTACTGACCCCTAAACTCTGCCTCACATACTACTGACCCCTGAACTCTGCCTCACATACTAATGACCCCTAAACTCTGCCTCACATACTACTGACCCTTGAATTCTCCCTTTACAGAGTTGTTGCTGATCTGTGACATTGTAAGTTGGCACAGAGAGAGGTCACTGGGGGTACCCATCAAAATTTTTCTATGGGGCCCCATGATCTGTAGATACACTCCTAGTGAAGATTTGCTTTTCTCTTTTACATGTTCAGATACTCAACATGATCTTGAATGTATCTTCGCTTCACCCTAATTACTGCTTATGAGAGTGACACAGAATCTGAAGCACCCAGGACACTAGAATGTCAATGTGAAAAACTTAAGTAAGGATTGAATTGTGTTCCTCCAGGGATCTGTCTGTATTGATGAGACACAAAAATCTCTATATTGGCTCTGAATCATCGTTGGCAACCAGGAACATAGCATTTTCACCTATAGAGGTCCCTATGAAAATAATTCCTTTAAATGTTTTGTTTGCTACATTTGCTTGGATGGTTAGTGAAAATTCTTCCTCCGAAACAATGCATTATCCAAAATAAAAACATACACCATGTACATCTATTATGAGAATGTGCTGCTAATAAAACCATCACAAAAATGTCAGTCTTGTCACAGTGCAGTTAACATTATGATAAAAAAAAAATAACTATAATATTTTAATCTGAATAGAGCAGAATAATAAAACACAAAAGAAATTAAATTTGACATTAACATATAAATGTCAGATAAATCCTGAAGCTCCGTTGTTTGCATTACCGCATTAGCCTATTGATGCATCTTAATAAGGAACCTTTTTTATGTTTATTTTCCTCAGAAACTGAACCAAAAAAATACCAGGAGAAGCAGAAAAGGCAATATTACAAAACTAAATATAAATAATAATATTATTTAAACCTGTAAATTCATTTTTATAATTGTAATAAAAATAGGAAAAAATCCAAGACACCAGAAAAAAATGAATGACAGTTAGTGCCATATTAAAAATAAAAAATAAAAAAATTAATTGCAATTGACACAATTATATATATATACTTTATATTGATTTCAATGAGTGTGTGCTGCATGAATGGGAACACATAAACATATAGAGGGGTTTTCTCAAATTTGACTACAAAAAGTATTTTTCAATGTTTTTAAAGTACACTGTATGCCAAGGCAAAAAACAAAACAAAAACCAAGTGGAACTTCTGCTCATTGGAACCCCCCCCCCCAGTGTGTCACATTTGGCACCTTTCAGGGGGGAGGGGGGTGCAGATACCTGTCTAGGACAGATATTTGCACCCACTTCCGGGCATAGACTTCCCCGGGAGTCTATTCCGTTTCCTGTCCCACTGTGCTGTCTGCTGGGACACACACGGGTCCCAGAGACAGCGTGGACCACTCCTAGTGCACTGTGTGACTCGCGCATGCGCAGTAGGGAACCGGGAAGTGAAGCTGCAACGCTTCACTTCCTGATTCCCTCACCTAGAATGGCGGCGGCAGCAGCCGAGACCTGAGCGCTCGATCGGTCTCGGCTGCCGACATCTCTGGACCCTGGGACAGGTGAGTGTCTATTTATTAAAAGTCAGCAGCTGTAGTATTTATAGCTGCTGGCTATTAATATTTTTTGCAGGTGGAATCCCTCTTTAAAGAGGAGCTTCTGTCTCCCACAAAACAAATTAAAAGTCAGCAGTTACAAATACTGTAACTGCTGACTTTTATTATAAGGACACTTACCTGTCCCGGGATCCAGGATTTCCTCACCCGAGACGATCCTTCAATCGGTATCGGGTGGTGGCTAGACATGTGCACTGCTGAAAAATTTGTTCTTTTGGTTTCATTTGTTTTTTGTTTTTTTCATACTTTCGTAAATTAAAAATTTGACAATTAGGAAGTTGTAAATTCGTAAATACGTAAATTCTAAAATTTGGAAATTTGAAAGTTCGAAAATTCTAAAATTTGAAAATTCAGAAATCGAAAATACAAAAATTCTAAAATTCTAAAATTAGAATTAACATCCGAAAATTTTAAATAATAACTAACTAATAATAAATTACTATTAAAGAGGGATTCCACCTACAAAAAAATATTAAAAGCCAGCAGCTATAAATACTACAGCTGCTGACTTTTAATAAATGGACACTCACCTGTCCCGGGTTCCAGCGATGCCGGCAGCCGAGGCCGATCGATCGCTCGGCTCTCGGCTGCTGCCGCCACCATTCTAGGTGAGGGAATCAGGAAGTGAAGCGAATCGGCTTCACTTCTCGGTTCCCTACTGCGCATGCGCGAGTCGCGCAGCGCAATAGGAAATGTCCGCTCTGTCTCTGAGACCCGTGTGTGTCCCAGCAGACAGCGCGGCAGGACAGGAAATGGCGTAGACTCCCACGGGAGTCTATGCGCGGAAGTGGGTGTAAATACCTGTCTTTGACAGGTATCTCCACCCCCTCCCCCCTGAAAGGTGCCAATTGTGACACCGGAGGGGGGGAGGGTTCCAATCAGCGGAGGTTCCACTTTAGGGTGGAACCCCGCTTTAAATTATAGATATTGGAATTTCCTTTCAAATTTGGCTGTTAGTGAGCGTAATGAATGCAAATTTATCTGAAGTTACTAATTATCCGAAATAACGAATGCCGCATCTAAACAAATGGAATGGAAAAAAATACTGTATTTATCGGTGTATAACGCGCACTTTTTTCCCCTGAAAATAGGATGTGCATGTTATACACTGATAGTGTACCTTGGGGGGAAAGGAGGGGGATGAGTGCCACTGGAATTCACTGAGCTGCCATCTCCTATTTACTTGGCTCTCACTCATCTCTCACCTCACACACACACACAGTCCTGCCTCCGCCACTGGCATTGGACCAGTTTTCTGGTTCAATGTTGATGGTGGAGGCGGGACTGTGTGTGTGAGAGCCGAGTGAGAGCTGAGTTAAACGGCATTAATCAGGCTGCATTGATGGGAGATGGACATTGATCAGGCTGCAGATGGGCATTGATCAGGCTGCAGGTGGGCATTGATCAGGCTGTAGATGGGCATTGATCAGGCTGCATTGAGGCTGCAGATGGGCATTGATCAGGCTGCAGATGAGCATTGATCAGGCTGCATTGAGGCTGCAGATGGGCATTGATCAGGCTGCAGATGGACATTGATCAGGGTGCAGATGGACATTGATCAGGCTGCAGATAGACATTGATCAGGCTGCATTGAGGTTGCAAATGGACATTGATCAGGCTGCAGATGGACATTGGTTAGGCTGCAGATGGGCATTGATCAAGCTGCAGATGGGCATTGATCAGGCTGCATTGCGGCTGCAGATGGGCATTGATCAGGCTGCAGATGGAAATTGATCAGGCTGCAGATGTGCATTGATCAGGCTGTAGATGGGCATTGATCAGGTTGCATTGAGGCTGCAGATGGGCATTGATCAGGCTGCATTGAGGCTGCAGATGGGCATTGATCAGACTGCAGATGGACATTGATCAGACTTCAGATGGGCATTGATCAGGCTGCATTGAGGCTGCAAATGGGCATTGATCATGCTGCAGATGGACATTGATCAGGCTGCAGATGGGCATTGATCAGGCTGCAGATGGGCATTGATCAGGCTGCATTGATGGAAGATGGGGAGACTACAGATGGGCACTAATAAGGCTGCATTCATGGGCACTGACCCTTAATTTGCTCCAGAGTTGTTTAATTAAATAATATGTTTTATTTCCCTCTCAAAATGAAGGTGCGTGTTATGTGCCTGTGTGTTATACGCCGATAAATATGGGTAATAATAAAAAATATAATAAAAAGTAATTTGTTACATTCCATTTGTTTAGATGCGGTATTTGTTACTTCGGATAATTTGTAACTTTGGATAAATTCTTATTCGTTGCGGTCACTAACAGACAAATTTGAAAGGAAATTCCAATACCTATAATTTAATAGTTTAGTAATAGTTAAGTTATTATTAGTTAGTTATTATTTCAGATTTAAAAAATTTCTGATTTTTGAATTTTCTGATTTTTGTTCTTTTAAATTTTGGGGTTTTCATTCTTATTTTTGTATTTCTGAATTTTCGAATTTTCGGATTTTCGGATTTTCGAATTTCCGAATTTTCAAATTTTCAAATTTCCGAATATTTGGAAAAATGTAGCAAATGGGTTTTCGGTAACGAACTAATCCAGACCAAAATGAATTGCACATGTCGAATGCAGGCATGCAGGCACCAGCATTGTAAGTACTGTTCTGTATGAATGGTCCCGCGGTGTGTGTTTCCCAGAAGGCTGCAGAGGAAGGAGGAGGGGTCGAACATACTCAATCCTTTTGTGCCAAAAATAACACACTTTTGTAGACTAAGTGGTGTCAGACAACTGGGTCTTTTGCTAAACTACTCAAACCCACCCCTATCTCACTCTCCACAACATAAGAGCTAATCATTCTGTAGTCCCCATATAAGAATCAGGAGAGCTAATTAGACTCCTTTCACACTGAAATCCCTGGCTCTTTTCGGCCGCTAGAGGGTTGCTTTTAACCCCAAAAAGGGGATAAAAATGCAGCTTTTTCAAAGCACTTTACAGGCGCTTTAAAAGCGTTGCCCATTCATTCCAATGGGCAGGGAGTTTTGGGAGCTCTAAATACCGTGCTCCCAAACCGCCCCAAAGATGCTGCTTGCAGGACATTTCGGAACATTCCGCAAGCGCACAGCCCAGTGTGAAAAGTCACACTGGAACGAATGGGAGGCGGTTTTCAGGCATTTAGCAGAGGCTATTTCCAGCGCTAAAACATCTGAAAATCACCCCAGTGTGAAAGGGATCTAAGATGCCTGGAGCTAACACAGAAAGTGTGCACAAGACAAGGGACAGCTCTGAATTTCTTTGAAGCTCAACGTGTAATTTTTGGCACAGTCATAACAAAACATTTTCCCTACCTGAAGACCAATTCCCTCTGACATGTTTCACCCTTATGGGCTCAGTCATGTAGCTCAAAAATCTCAAAATATTTTTGGTTAAATTAACAGACCAAAAGTTATCCAATTAGAGAAGTTTATTGTTAGGGTTTACATAAACTTTAAATCTGTTTCACCAAAAGAATACCAGATGATCCTGCAGTAAAGGTCCTCAGAGCCAGAGCCGGTACAGGGGGGGGGGGGGGGGGGGGGGTGAAAGGGGTGGATGCCCTGGGTGGTACAATTTATTGAGGGTGGGGGGAAGTGAAGTGTCCTTCTAAAACAGCCATTACTAGTTTGCTGGGACCGCGGGTTTCCCCAGCAACCAGTGACGCTGTGTGAGTGCGCCCGCTCCCTGCTCCCCACCGCAGGTCTCGGAGTTGACAGAAGACCAGCTCAAACTCACGGGCCGCGAGTAGGGCCATGGCATAATGTGCATGCCCCATGCCTTGCTTGCCTGTTACTCGCGGTTCCTGGGTCCTAGCTCTCTATATCTCGTAGCTTCCACCCCTTTGGTATTTCAGTTGTGCCCTCCTGCATTCAAGGTATGTGGTCCACATGTTAACCATTTATCACTAATGGGTATATTTGTATTGTGCACACTTCTGGGCATATTTTGTTAAAGGTCACGCTGATGTGCACCTTTTTTTATTTATGTTAAGGGGTACTGTGATGGACAAATTTTATTTTAAGAGGCATGCTGATGGGTATAGTTTTAATGTGCACACCAATGTGCGTATTTTTTTAAGGGGCACACTGATGTACACATTTTGGTGTGCCCATCAGAGTGCCCCTTAACATAAATGGTGCCCATCAGCATGTACATTAAAAATATACCCATCAGCGTGCCCCTTAAAATAAAATGTGCCCATCAGTGTGCCCCTTAAAATAAAATGGCCTTGTCCCAGGACTGCTCGAAGCTGCACTTCATGTTATAGAGTGATAATGTTTTGTCCAACTTCCTATTGCACTCCCATGTTGTCACATGAGCTTCCAACAGAAACTACAAGTAGCCATTTCTACATCAGGGCCGTAGATAATTGTATTTTTTGGAGGCAGGTGGAGGGGGTGATGTGGAGTTCAGCTCATGGCTGAGCAAAGTTTTTACCACCTCCCCCTCCCCCCAACTGCTTCACAGTTGCATAAACCTAAACAGAATATGGACAGAGAGCTAACACTTTGGCTGAGCCTACCGTGAAGATGAGCTGCATTAAAACAGTTGCAAACGGCACAGCAATGGGCAACTGTTGAAAAAATTATAATAAAAAAAACAATTGAATACTATACTTTAACCTATGGAACACATAAAATACATGGAGCGCAATAAGTGTAAGGCCAGTATAAGACTAGCCATACATGGACTGTTTTTTTTTTTCTTTTTCAATCAGCCAGTGGGCTAAAAAACAAAAACTATATTTCCTCATCCGCAAAAGCGAGGTGAATGAAGAAATCTTCCCTGCTATATAACTGTAAAACTATAAAGCTGGCCATAGATGGATTAAAATTTGTCTGATTAAGCAGGGACTGGCCACATTTCTATCCATTTATGGGCATACATACATGACTTGATCTACCACCCTTTCAGATTCTACAGCCCTAATGCAAACCTGAAGGATCACATGTGTGAGGTCAGAGGATGGGCAGGCTGTAATGTGTTTCAGGGGCACCGGCCCCTTTGTCAAGTAGCCTGAGGAGAGGGACTTGTTGCACCCTGCCCATCCTCTGATGTCACACCTGCTGCCATAGATGCTGCTGGTCTCCTGTTTCTCTTGCAATCTTTGGTGGTTTGATTCACATGATGCTTAACCATACATGTCTATGTGAGACTTTCCTTGACTTTCATGATGCTGTAACTAGAGTTTTAACGCTGTAAGTGTGCTCTGCTTCAATAAAGTGTTGTTTATTTATCCTTCCAACCCCCACACCCTATTCTGGGTTTATTTTTCATGCATCTGTGAGTGATCCTTCCCAGATCCTGTTCCAGAAACTGCGGGGGAGTGTGTTGTCTCTGTATACCTTCCATTTTCCATCTGGCTATTCACCTTTATATGGACTGATGGACATTACATTACTGTTTGGGAACGTGGAGTAAGTAGTATATAACTGCGGTGCACTCAATTGTTTTGTGTGTGGTTCATTCTGTATGCCATGCTATACATTCCCTGTTTCACACCTCCTCATTCTGTATGCCCTGCTGTACTTTCCCTATTCCGCACCCCCTCATTCTGTATGCAATGCTGTACATTCCCTATTCCGTACCTCCTCATTCTGTATGCCATACTGTACATTCTATTTTCCACACCTGCTCCTTCTGTATGCCATGCAATGCATTCCCTATTTCACACCTCCTCATTCTGTATGCCATGCTGTACATTCCCTATTCCGCACCTCCTCATTCTGTATGCCATGCTGTACATTCCCCATTCCGCTCATCCTCATTCTATACAGGGATGGGCCAAACGGTTCCCTGATCGGTTCCCACAAGGACTTTCGAACACCGAGAAAGTTCGGACCCGAATATCGAACCCCATTAAATTCAAGTCAAAAATCAAAAGTGCCCATTTTGAATGCTTATGTCACATATATATATATATATATATATATATATATATGTATGTGACAGCAGGCAGGTAAAATCACCTGGTTGCATCCAGGATGGAAAATATATATGCCCTAGATTCAGGCTTTATGCCGACTTATACCACTAGAAGAGTGCTGGGAGTCCTACAGGGGAAGAGTTAATGAGCCCAGCTGAAGTAAGTGGGCTCATTAAGACCTCTACAAAAAACCCCAGCATGCTTAGGGAGATGCTCCATACTGGAACCAGTTCTGTGTTTGTGAAGACTGGGGATTGTGGCATTTTGGTCTTTGCAGTGAGTTAACGCCTGTGTGGCAAACTTCTAAAACAGGGAGATAGGGCTGGGGCAGCACAAGGCTGCACCTAGGTGTGTAGTAAGCAGTCAAGCTGACCAGGATTTCTTTTCATGTTTCTTTTTGTTTTGCTGTTATATTTTTCACTGCATAGAGTATAAATAAACCACACCTCTGTTTTTTTTTTTTCCACCTACAACGCTGTCTGCTGTTCCTGATTTTGTGTGGTGAACTCTTCCAGGGGGTCACACACGCCTACTGCTGAGCTACCCCCTCACAATATATATATAGATAGATAGATATATATAGATAGATAGATAGATAGATTTAGGTTCTTGTGTCCACCAGTAGAGAGAAGTTGAGTAGATGCCACACTCCCAATTCAGGAGGCATAATAATGGTCTGGCACAGGGGGCTTCAAACCACAGCCCTCCAGTTGTTCAGGAACTACACGTCCCATCATGCCTAGTCATGTCTGTGAATGTCACAGTTTTACAATGCCTCATGGGATGTGTAGTTCTGCAACAGCTGGAGAGCTGTAGTTTGAAGATTCCTGATCACTCTAGCATGTTTTTTCATGTGTCTTCTATAATAGAAATATCGTTTGGGAAAATACAAGTGGGTCATGGCACATCTACATTTCAAATTTGGCCCTTGAGATGGTCATGCACTATGCAATCTCTGTACAACTCGATTTTTAGGAAAAATAGGTAATAAAAAGACACACTTGAACAAATAATTCAAATTATAGGAAATCAAACAGGCTATTGCACTAAATCTAATTTATTTAAGATCTAACGGATTGCAGTGTATGGTCACCTTTTAAAGATCAACATCTGAAAATATTAATTTATTGGGTTTAGAAACTCTTCTCTGCTCTTTGTAAAGTATTGAAAGGTTTGGGTAAAAAAAAAAAAAAAAAATCTAAGATATATTAGAAGTGATAGGAATGAGATTAGCATCAAAAGGGTTAATTAACTGAGAACACCTACTAATTGTCTAACAAGACGCATCCAATGAGATTAAATTAACCAATTGTATTGGGTGTGTGCTATTATCAATGACAAAACATTAGTTACCCTAGCGACACTTGCAGTTTACATATGCGGGTATTTATTATCGCTATTTACGCATTAATGTGCGCCGGTTCGCACATTCAATTAATGACTTTTCCGGCGCACCAATTAATGTATGAACTGGTGCGGTCAGTGCTTTCTTAGTAAATCACCCACAATGCATCTATTTTCAGGGGGTGGATATCTTCTATTACACAGCACATTTTCTGCCCACACTTAAACAATCCTTTTTGTTTAGCACTTGCCGTAAAGTGGGATGTCAGTTAAAACTTTATTTTTTCTATTTTTGGTTTTAATATAGAAAATAGGATCCTGTCTTCGTTTTCTGCATGTGGACCTTTTGTGGAGTTTTACCTGCCCCCTGGTTGGTGGCAAGTAGTTGGCTTGAGATATACAGTATATCAAATCAATATCTTTTATCTTATTTTATCTTTTTTTTTTTGTTATATACAAAAGAGAAATATAAGAACCTCCATCTATTTTTGTATGTGTACCCTTTGCCGAGGATTACTGCCCTGTTGGGTTGTAGCAAATGGTTGGTTTAAAATGTATATAAAGTCAATCTTTTTTTATATTAGTTTTTGATAGAGTAGGTTATGATTAGGACCTATGTCAATATTTTTTTCATATCTGTGTCCTATCCAGGGGCAGACTGACAACTCATGGGGCCCCGGGCAATAGAAGAAGATTATGGGGCCCCTGGGCAATAGGAAATTATGGGGCCCCCAGGCAATAGATTATGGGGCCACACAGTATACACACACACATACAGTATACACACACAGACACACAATATACACACACAGAATACACATATGCACACACTGAAAAGGTACTGGAGAGACGGGCCGCTATAATCTTGGGATTTAAAAAAAAACACAGATTTTTACATACTGTCCCTGGTTTTATTGAGGCTGGCAACCCTGATGGGGGCCCTTAGTAGCATGGGGCCCTCGGGCAGTGCCCGAGTGCCCGAATGGTCAGTCCATCCCTGGTCCTATCTGGAAGATTTCCCTTCACTTACTGCCCCTAAGACACAACAGAAAATAAGAGATATCTTAAAGGTGAGTAAATATGCCCTCTTGCAGCTTTTGAAACCAGAACAGACCTATGTTTTCGAACTACTCATTAAAGGCAGTGTGCATGTAGCATGTTTCAAATGTGTTCAATTTGTTAACTAGGTATTAGTGTGCTTATATCCCCTGTATGTTTGCCTTACCTTGTAAAGGCGGGCACATGCTTTGCTGCTGCAGTTTGTAGTTTCATGGCTGATCGATTCACATCTGTTCATGTATTCATTTACCTACCTTGTCCCTATTCAACAAAGGGACAGGCAACTTCTTGTTCCAATCAATGCCCTGCCATTTCTCTGTGTTGCAAAACTAATGTGGGAGTGCTAATGCACCCACAGAACACTAGACTGAGAGACCCAGGGACTGTGGGATATGTAGTTTCTTCACAGGAATGGTCGGTTCTTGGACTACAGACACAGGTCATGTATTAAAAAAAAAACTTGTCGCTCCTTTTTTGTTACAACACAAAAAATAAAAACCACAGAGGTGATCAAATACCACCAAAAGAAAGCTCTATTTGTGGGGAAAAAATTATAAAAATTTAATTTGGGTACAGTGTTGCACGGCCGCGCAATTTTTATTCAAATTGCATTAGCGCTGAAAATTGGCTTGGGCAGGAAGGAGGTGAAAATGCCTTGTATTGAAGTGGTTAAACCACCTAACAGAACATTACTTCCTGCTACAGATCTTTGCTTCACCATGTCAGTATGAACAGTGAATGTGTGTGTGTGTTGTGTATATGTATATATATATATATATATATATATATATATATATATATAGGGAAGCCATGACTCATGTATTGCAGACTTACCGGCTGCCGTGGCCCAACTTAATACTACCTCACCCATTTTATGTGAATATGACACAAAAAACTTTGAATGGGTTTAAATGGCCATAGCAGCCTTTTATTAACAAGGAAAAACATAAACCACACATATTATTCATAATAACTAACTGGCTCACTCTCTCAGAGCAGGTATTTGGAGGCGAGCATGATCTACCAAATATGCTGTATCAAGCTACATTTTCATACCACTGCCCCCAGCTGTAAATACACCGACTCAGGGACAATTTGTTACACATTACCACCTGATACAGCCCTAATACCCTTCTTGTCTTACTGATGTCACTTATTCGGGAAGATACCCATACCAAAACTGAGACCCTCCCATCATTCTCCACAGAATAATTTTGACCATGCTCACCTTCAAAACCCTTCCCTCTGCTATGACACAACCCCCCCCCCCCCCACACACACACACACACACACACACACTTTACAAAATAACTGAGCAAAAACCAACATTACCCAGGACAAAAAAAATAGGGAAAGCAATCAAAAGTTTAAGGTTCACAAAATGCAAACCTTAAACTTAAGGGAGGGAGGGAAAATTCACTTGCTCTGCCTGGCTCCAACTGACCCTGGTAAACTCCCCCTCACTGCCTAGACCCCCATTGGCCCCACCCTGACCCAGCTTGCTCCACCCTACCATGCCTTGCTATTGTCCAATACGCTGCACCCCCAGTCATGTAGGCCTTGCACTTAATGCTGGGCATATCATTACAGGCCTGTTCTTGACTGGTGTATTGCAGACTTACCGGCTGCTGTGACCCAACTTAATACTACCTCACCCATTTTATGTAAATAAGACACAACAAACTTTGAATGGATTTAAATGACCATAGCAGAGTTTTATTAACAAAGAAAAACATAAACCATACATATTATTCATAATAACTAACTGACTCACTCTCTTAGAGCAAGTATTTGGAGGCGAGTATGATCTACCAAATATGCTGTATCAAGCTACATTTTCATACCACTGCCCCGACTCATGGACAATTTGTTGCTCATTACCACCTGATACAGCCCCAATACCATTCTCGTCTTAGTGACATCACTTATTCAGGAAGGTACCCATACCAAAGATGAGCCCATCCCATCCTTCTCCACAGAAATTTTTTGACCATGCCCACCTGTAAAACCCTGAGACCCCTACCACAGACAACCAAGTGGGAAACCTCACACTTGAGCAGCCCACCACAAACTAAATGTTCTCTAGACACCATCCTGAAGGCCCAAGAACCACAAGTCAATGCTGACAGCGTTCAAATGAACTTTGTCCCCTTGCAAATAGAGCCAGTTCTCACCCACCAACTCCATATGGCACACAGCAAGGCCGCCATTCCTGACAAAGAATTGTGCCACTTCCTTATTTAGTTTAATTCTCACCTTATTAAGCTTGTCCACAGAGCGAGCCAGACGCCAAGAGGCTCTGCCCACAATGTTGGACCAAACTAAAATAGTGTCCTGGAAAAAGGATCGTAATCGTAGGAAGTCCAACTTAATATCCAGAATCAACTCCCTGGCAGAACGGAGCCTGAGATCATTGCCCCCAGCATGCACTACCAAAATGTCCAGGAGTCAATCCATCCTGGCATACCAATGCATTTCCAGCAATACCCATGACCACAACATGCCTGGAACTCTGATCCACCGCACTTTGACCAAGTTCCATGGGTAGCCTAATTGCCTGCCTTATGGTCTGACTGCTGCCCTTTTTGCACCCCAAAAAACATAAGAGTGGCCGAGTATCCACACCAAACAGTCTTTGTTTATAAAACATGTGTAGGACTAACCCCGAAGGAGCTGCTGGTTATTTTTGGGCTTACCGTTACCTTTCGTTTCTTCTCATGGCACGTCTAGGGGATGTCCCATGTTAGATGACCCAGTAACTTGAGACTGACAATAGATCCAGTTGAATGGATTTTTATTCGCAAACGTTAACCATTGAACAGTCTTTGAACTTGGGATCAGAGGGTTGGAAAGGAAAGTTCAGGTACTCTCAATGTCAGTCTATAAACGTTAAAGAACTTGCTGACTTTGACTGCATCCAGAGAATAGCCATTCGCAGCTGGATGAGCACTCAGGTTGGACAGTCCCTCTCTCACAAGGCCTAGCAGCCAACAAGGTGCTTACTCAAGAATAAAGTCTTTAATCACTGATGTTGTTGCAGAACACATAGGAAACTAAGCTGTAGAACAATTGTAGGATACCTGGATCTTTCAACCAGCTTGGTGATATCCACAAGTCCGGATTCTCTCGGTGACTTCAGCCCTTTCAGGCTCTTGTTAAGAAAAACCAACCTCAAGCATAGTATTCTTCTAAAGGGTCCTTCCCTGGAATGCTCGAAGTACACTGGGTCTCTCCCGGACCTAAGACAGAACCCATCCACTTCAGAATCCTTCCTTAGTTCCTTTGCCCTAGGCTAGCCAGCCCTGAGGCATTAAAGTCGGGCATATCCGCACCCCAGGCCATAGCCTTCCTGGGGGCTGGTCATGAGGACCAGGACCATACACTCAGCACAGCATACTGGACCGGAACCCAGAACCAAGTGACGTCCATGTCTTAAATACCCTCTCCCCGAGGGCACAGCGGGAGGGCCACTCCCACTGACCTGACACTGAGAGGGAATAATTCAAGTGCCTAATCAGACCATAGTTCCACGCCTGCCACCAGAGACAGTGCCCCCTGTAGCCAGGCTGAACGTCTTCACCGTCCAGTCAGACTAACACAGAAGCCAAATTTAGTCAAATAGGCCCAAACCAAACTGTGGTTTGGTTAAAGCTTTAAATTTGAAAACATAGCGTGTGCTCTTCAGGAGCCCGCCACTACACATGAAATTACAAGAACAAAAGAATGACAGTGTAATGAAACAACCAAAGCCAACAAAGACATACAGAAAACTAAGCACGACCACTACATACAAAGACAGAGGGGTGCAATGACAACAAACAAGTTAAAGGAGATGAGGACGAACATACAAACTAAAAACACCAGGATTCCCAGCGACCAATCCGCTGTAAGATTTGGTCACCCAAATCCATCTGACCACCTCTGTGGTGGCCCTTATTCGGAAAAAACGGGAAGCATAAGCCGGCGGCACAAAACCAGAGCCAGTAGATAACTGGTAGTTCCTGCCGGGGTCCCGCCTGGGTGCAGGTTTCCTCCCAGCCCCACTGGTATGAGAGGGAGGCTGCCTCTTAGCCTTTGGGCCTGAAGGATCCCATTTGCCAGGGCTTCTAGTGTGTCGGCCAACCCTAGGGGTCACTTCGGGGCTCAGGAGGGAGAGCAGGATCCCTAGTTAATGCACAGCCAAAGATCTCAGTGGTTTATCTTTATTACTTGATTGTTCATATAGACAGTATGTACAATGTGAGATGTGTATGAGCACCTTGAACTTTCCAGTAAACAGAATCTTTATTTGAATAAGAGGCTTTTGTGTCTTTTACTTCTAGAAGGACCTCTAATCAGCCTAAGTTTAACCTTGGTGTATCAGAAAAGTCCTAGTATGGGGGAGTTTAATCATTCAACCCTTTGGGTTGAGCAGCCTTGGGTTGCGACGGAACAGTTGTTTCAGGAGATCCTTAGGGAACAAGTACATCTGAATCCAGGCACACTTTAACCTTTAAGTTTGGTGTACACTTTCAGTAATGGTGGCCAGTCTGAAGTGGAAGCGAGTGATGGAGGTGGGTGACAGAGGTACCGTTGGGGGCATAGATATGTGCGGTTTGTGTCCCTCATCTTGTGACAGGATACTCATCTTGGGACTTGCTGTGACCCAGAGTCATTTTAAGGACCTGGCCAGGTGGTCGCAGGAGCAAGACCTGGCAATAAGTGCAAAGTAGTGGCTTCTTGTGATTTGTATTATGGGGTAAGCTGAATTCAGTATACAAAAAACATGGAATTCATGTGTTAAGTGTGTAGTATGAGACATGAGAGACTGGCAGGCCATGGGACATGTTCTATGCCCCCATCCTGCAACGGTTAATTACCCGGTAAGAGAGGATTCATTCAATCAAGGTCAGAAAAGGCTTAAGCCCCTGTGAGCTGAAGTGTGAAAAGTTACCTAAATGGTTGGTGGTTACTAACCTGCTCTCTAGGGCACAAAATTCCCGACCCTGTGGCCTTTTCCAGAAACTTCTAAACATTTTTATATTTTGCTGAAAAGGAGAAGAATTCCCTTAACATTTCGTGAGCAATAGAAAAAGGTGGAAGATCTCATAAACTGCTATGCTCTTTTATCAATATGGTATATTTTTGTATGTTATAAAATATTGTTATTGCTCATATAGTTTGTTTTATACTGTATGTATATGGACTTCCCCTAATGCTGCAGTGTTGGGAATTCTTCAGGATGGGAAAGACCCCCCCAACTTAATAGGATAACATCATCAGGGACATGATTTGTAGACCACTTAGCCCCTGTACACACAGTCGGAGATTTACACAACCAAATCCGTCGGATTTTGCCCGTTGAATTTTGTCCGTCGGATCTTGTCCACAACTGTTGCATACACACGGTCGGACAAAGTTGGCGAAAAAATCCGATCTTTCAGAACTAGATGACGTGATTTTGTTACGATGGGACTACATTCAGGCTAGTAGCCAATAGCTTTGATGTAGGAATTTGATCTGAGCATGCGTGGCACTTGGTCCGATCAAAATTCTCTACACATGATCGGAGTATGTCCGATCGGGCCAGTTGGTCGGGAAATATTTCCAACATGTTGGAAAATTGGGTCCGACGGATATTCCGACGGAATCAGTCCGATGCATACCACACACAGTAGGATTATCCGACGACACGGTCCGATAGGACACATTCCAACGGATTCTCTGACCGTGTGTACAAGGGCTTAGACAGGCTGCTAGGTGTCAATGTGCTGAGAGGTCAAAGCACTGCAATAGCTGCATGCAATCAGACCTTGAATGATCACCTATATTAGACTGCAGAGGCGGGGAACAGTGATACATAGGTCTACTTATGCCCCGTACACACGAGAGGGATTAAGTCTGACAGACCTCCAAAGGAGTTCCGCCGGAGTTCCGCCGGAGTTCCGACGGAGTTCTGGCGGACTTTTCGACCGAACGGACTTGACCACACACCATCACACCAAACTCCGACGGAGTTGAACGTGATGACGTACGACTGGATTCGACGTAGGAAGTTCCTAGACAGTAGCCAATAGCTGCCCTAGCGTCGGTTTTAGTCCGTCGGAGTAGCACACACACGAGCGGATTTTTCAAAGGGGACCAGGTCCGGCGGAGTTCCGTCGGGAAAATTTAAAGCATGCTTCATTTCTAAAGTCCGTCAGACTTTAGCTTCGCTAAAGTCCGTTGCAGCCCACACACGATCGGATAGTCCGCCGGACTCAGTCCGTCGGAGTTTGGATGTCGAAAAGTCCGCTCGTGTGTACGGGGCATTACAGCTTGACTAGTCTGATACACTGCAGCTTTCAAAGCTGCAGTGTATCAGACTAATCAAGCTGTAAGCAGATGATTTCTTATTAGGTGTGCCATTATTCTTACCTCAAAGCTAGAGTAGTAGACCAATCAGCAGATGTGTTGTAGCCATGTCATACATTACAGAAGCTCCATAAATATCATGTATGCAGAGGACACTACAGTTACAATATACACTCATATATACAGCGCCTTGAGGCGTTTCAGTTCGCATTGTAGCGCTTTAAAGTTTCTGATTCATTCATTCATTCACTCACTGGCCTCTTTATTAGGTACATCTTGCTAGTACCAGGTTGGACCCCCTTTTGCCTTCAGAGTTGCCTTAATTCTTTGTGGCATAGATTCAACAAAGTGTTCCTCAAAGATTTTGGTCCATATTGCGATGATAGCATCACGCAGTTGCTGCAGATTTGTTGGCTGCACATCCATGATGCAAACTCTGTACCACCACATCCCAAAGGTGCTCTATTGGATTGAGAACGGGTCACCTTGAAGGCCTTTGGAGTACAGTGAACTCATTGTCATGTTCAAGAAACCAGTGGTGAGGTCATTTGAGCTTTGTGACATGGTTCATTATCCTGCTGGAAGTAGCCATCAGAAGATGAGCACACTGTAGTCATAAAAGGATGGACATGGTCAGCAGCAATACTCAGGTAGGCTGTGACCTTCAAATGATGTTCAATTGGTACTAATGCCGCGTACACACGGTCGGATTTTCCGATGGAAAATGTTCGCCGGGAGCTTTTTCGTCTGAAATTCTGATCGTGTGTAGGCTCCATCGTACATTTTCCAGCGGAATTTCCGACACACAAAATTTGAGGTCTGGACAAAATCCATTGTCGAAAAATTCCAATCGTGTGTACACAATTCCGATGCACAAAGTTCTACATATGCTCAGAATCAAGCAAAAGAGCTGCACTGGCTATTGAACTTTATTTTCTCGGCTTGTCTTACGTAACAGCATGCTTGACGTTTGGAATTTACCACAACATTGTGTGACCGTGTGTATGCAATACAAGTTTGAGCCAACATCCGTCAGAAAAATCCCATGGATTTTGTTGTCGGAATGTCCGATCGTATGTACGCGGCATAATGATCCCAAAGTGGGCCAAGAAAATATCCCCCACATCATTACACCACCACCAGCCTTCTATTGTCCAATTTTGGTGAGTCTCTGTGAATTGTAACATCAGTTTCCTGTTCTTAGCTGACAGGAGTGGCACCTGATGTGGTCTTCTGCTGCTGTAGCCCATCTGCTTCAAGGTTCGATGTGTTGTGCACTCAGAGATGGTATTCAGCATACCTTGCTTGTAACAAGTGATTATTTGAGTTACTGTTGCTATTCTATCATCTCAAAGCCAGTCTGCCCATTCTCGTCTGACATCAACAAGGCATTTTCTTCCACACATCTACTGCTCACTGGATGATTTCCCTTTTTCTGACCATTCTCTGTAAACCCTAGAGGTGGCTGTGCATGAAAAACCTAGTAGATCAGCAATTTTTAAAATTCTCAGAATAGCCCATCTAGGACCAACAACCATGCCACGTTCAATGTCACTTAACCTCTTTAGCGGTAATCCGGAGTGTGGCTCTGGGTCAATTTTCAGTACCAAAAGCGGTAACCCCGAGCCACACTCAGGATCACATCGCAGGATCCAGGCAAAGTTACTTACCTTGTCCCCAGGATCCTGCGATGTTTCCCCGCTGTGTGTGCGAGCCGTGTCTTCTGCCGGTTCTATCACTGTACCGAGCTCTGTTGCCTGCGAGCGTTGTGACGCATGGAGACGAAGCCTGGCACCAAATTCAAGAAGGGAAAAACACACAATACATACAGTACACTGTGATCTTACAGATTATTAAGGGATATTTCACATCCCTTTTGTCCCTAGTGGTCTGTCCAGTGCCCTGCATGCAGTTTTATATTATAAATACTATTATTCTGCCTGGGGTCCCACTGCTCGCCACTAATCTCATCTATGTCCTCCATCCATTGTGCTCTACTCCGCAGAGTGGCATGATTTTGTATGGTGGATAGCAGGGATACATAAATACGAGAGCTCAACCCCTTTTTACCGTTGTGTGAACAATCTCTGTAAGAAGATGGAAGTCAGACTTATGCATATAAGCAGATTGTGCTTGTGTTTGTACTGCATTACGCAATTGTAGGTATTGATAAAATTGTTTGTGGGACAGAGGAAATTCAGAGCGTAATTGGTCAAATGACTTAAAGGTTTAGTCTAGGAATAACTGGTCCAGGAAATATACACCTGTGTGTCTCCAAGCTTGAAACCCCTCTACTTTGGCTATCTCCGGGTAGGTAGGGTTACTCCATATGGGGGCTTGTGATTGAATAATTGCATTGAGCACAGCATCACGTTTGTTAGTCCAAGTCATAGTAAGTCGGTGTCATAATCTTCCATGTTTGAGAGAAAAAGAGATTCTTGTTTTGGTTTAAACACTCAAAAGGGACTTTAAACAGCAGAAGAAACAGGAGAATCTGTTTGCAATATGCAATGCAACTCAATAAAGGACAACTCATAAAAATGACCACAAGATGGCAATAGGTAGCAATCTTTTTTTCAGCTTTTGATGCTTGTACATGGAAGATTACACTCAGTTAAATACAGGAACAAATAATGTGTATTAAAGCTGCATTCAGATAAGCGGATGCAAAGCCTCATCTGAAAACAGCTATGTATTCTTAATAAATCATACACTGTATGTTTTTCTTTCAGTAATAAATATATGTTTAATACAGCAGAAGGAAACTGCCAGCAAAAAATAAAGTTTGGACTCCAGTATCTTATAGCAATAATGTGTAAGCCTGCATATTATGGAGATGGGGAGTTATTTGGAAGGACTTACACCTCACACATTGCCCCCTGGGGGTGCCTGTTAGCACTGCAAGCTTTTAAAGGAGCACCTGTCAGAAGCCAGTTGACACTGTCACCCCACACTCACAGAAGGTTCACATTCCATTGTCTTCTGATAGCTACATCTGTTCCTACTTGCCCTGATACTGGACTTCATAGGATTTCATAGCATTTTAAGTAGGGAATGCTGAGCATACCATGTTCCTCTGCAGCTCTCTCATGTCTCCACTGGACATTGCAATCTGTGCTTACACATTCAGTTCTGTACTTTGGTTTACTCCGCCTCTTGGGCACAAACAGGGAAACCACCATACTTCTATAATGGAAGGCTTTGCTCTCATGATCCCAGGCCAGGTCCCTAGGTGAACCCTGTGCGGCAGCAGACTCCAAAGTGGAGACCAAACCGCAAGGTGAGGGACATTAAGTACACCTGTCTCTTCACCAACAGGGCTGCCATCATCCACTTCCACTGCTGGCTGGCCACTACTCCTTCTTGTCACTTGTCGCTTAGCCATAAAAATTGACTAAAATGTACGCTGTATGCACATAGGTTCAAGGGTTCACTCGGGTACACTTCTATCTGCATGTTCACCATTTCTTTTTAACCACAAGGTTAAATGTGGCTTCTCTATGATACACCATGAACACATCACTTTAGCAATAAACTTAGTTCCCCTCTAGTACCAGACCAGGAAACCATTCATGCAACAAAATTTCTTTTACCAAGATGTTCTTCATAAGTATTGACAATGCTAAAATAGGTACTGTACATATCATCTCTTGTTACAGACATCCTCCTCAGACATAGGAACAGTGGCAATTCACAAAGTTCCTAATGGCTGTGAATTAAAAATGAAAAAAATCACTAGTTCACGATAGGCTGTGCTGTTACTCTGAGTCCTGCCCCTGTGGTGCAGTCCATATCTGTACAGGGACAAAGTCCTCTTATAAGAAGTTCATAGCTCTGAAACCCCCAGATCACGTTCTCTTTGGAGGGTGTAGCACAGCAAAAATAGCTCACATCAGCAAGACAGGTCCTCTCTGTAAGCTTCCCATCCCTGGATCAATCACAAGGCTACTCTTTCCTTTATGTACCCCACCAGGGGGCAGTCATATGAACACCAAGGAAGAAGTGTAGCTCATCACTAAGACTTTAAAATATAATTAAACCCTTACCTTGTAAAACAACCCATTCAGTTTAAAATGAAAGGCAGAACATTTGTGTATAGATTTTTAAAAAGATATATATAAATACTTTCCTCCCCCTTTTTTTTAGAAGTGATCACTTACTCTTTGTTCTTAGCTGCATAAGGAGTTCAGAGTGCTGGGGAGGGGAAATAGTAGTACACTGATCTTCCAGTAAATGGGTGTGTCAGGGCAAGTCAGTCTGATCATTGGAGGAGAGCGGCACAGCCAGAAAACTGGCCACACTGTGCTCTCATGTCTAGTGTGGTCAGTTTGAAATAGGAAAACAGGAGAACTGCAGGGACACCAGTTATTTCACACAAAGGAAGTAATACAAAGCGAACAGGATACTTTTCATACAAGTACATGGTACAGCAGGCACATATCATGATAAAAAAGAAATGTTGGGGTAACATATTCTTTAACTCCCTGTATTGGCATAAATACAGTGAAGAAGAGAGTATATAATAAAATGGCATTCAACACCTGGAAAAATTATCCCATTCAGGGTTACAGTGCCTACTCTGCGCTCCATTGGCAGCACTTCAGTCTTCACCCTATTTTCTTTTGGGTTTGGAGTCTTCGGCTACTTTGATTGGCCAGGCCAAAATTACATAACTCCTGCATATGCACATGAAAGTTCCTTCATTCTGGCACAGGTCTTGTGCATACATGGCTTAGTGTACAGTCAGAAAGGAAAAATCACTGCCAGGCATGAAGAAGAGTTTATAACAGGAGAGACTTACAGAGTCTCTTCTGTTATAAAAAACCTAATTATCAGCATTTTTTTTTCAAAGTTACTTCTGCTTTAAGTAAGAGGAGTAACAAGGACATGCAGGAATGCAACAAGGTGGAAAAATCTTATATACACAGTATAGCATATTATACAGTATATATACAGTGTGTAGCACTGACCCCTGAAGGAGCGGCTGAAATTTTATGGGCTTACCGATTACCTCATCCAGCTCATAACTCGTCGTTCTTGTCTAGGGGTCCCCAGGGTTGATGGCCCAGTAACTGCAGAGACCGACACTTAAACTCCTTTTTAGGGTTTTTCTTTGCATAAAACAGTTGAACAAAACTCAGTCTCTCAGTTAGGAATAGAGGGCATAAAGATGAAGTATAGCTCAGGTACTTTGAAACTGCTGACTTCAATAAAAGTCTCTCTTTACGTAATCCAGGGAATAGCCACTCACAACTGGATTCTTTAACTGTTGGATAAATCCTTGTTTTTGGATACTAGCAGCCAACAAGTAATTTTATCTTAGCAAAGTCTCTGCCACAGACTTGGTTGAAAAACAGTTGCAAACGGAAGGATAGAGGTAGAACTTTCTTACTGTACCAGTATCTTGCAGCCGGTCCAGCAATACCATAAGAAATGTAGATTCAATTAGTGTCCTTAACAGCTCAGCTTCCAGGCTCTTACCGAGCAGCCAGCCTCGTGCGTGGCCCTCTTACTGAAGAGTCCACCCCTGGTTGCATGTAGAGTTGCTGGGCCTCTCCAAACCCGAGACGGCACCGGAACACCTTAGAATCCTCCTTCCAGTTACTGTGCCTCGGACTAGCCAGTTCCGAGGTTTGGAAACGGATGGATCCGCACCCCAGGCCATGAGGGCCTCTGGGGGCTGGTCAGGAGGACCAGGACCATAGAGTCAGCAACAACTTCTGGAACGGAACTCAGAACCACGTGACTTCAGCACCTTAAGTACGCTCTCCCAGAATACACAGCGGAACAAACGCGCCCACTGCTTGGCTCCGAGAGAGACATTGGTACCCAATGCATCCAACCAGACTGCGTTCTAATGCCTCTCATAGGTGCAAACCCCACCTATGACCAGGGAGAACCTTGATACAGAACAGCCAAACTGATGCCAAAGCATAATTTCACACAATTAACCCCAAGACTCAACTACAGTCTTGGGAAAAAATTAAATTTACATAAATAGCGCGTACTCATCAGGTGCTACACACTCACCCAGGTCATTTAAACGATGTCCTCGTCTTGCTAAAGAAACTCCTAACACTACAAAAAAATTTTAAGTGCCTGAGCTTTTTGAGGTGTTGGGATTAGGAAAGAAAACATTTTTAAGATTTGTCACATAAACAATTCACATTAATAGACTGTACACACACCACCCAACCCTATCTATCTACACCACTCATTCTCCGACAGCTTGACAGATGATCTCGGTGTATCCAGTAGTTTGTGTTGGCTTTTCTAGGGCGATTGCGTTCTTCCGATGAGATGCAAGCGGACTGGGGTGTGGTCCTTTCCTGCGGGTACGGGAAGGCTTTACAAACTCCACTTTCTCCAAAGTAGGCATGGAAGTAGCAACAGTAGTAGACGAGGCCGTGTCCATAACCTCGGAAGTAGATTCTCTGACCCAAGAAGAAGCAATGTCCTTGTTTAAGGCTCCGGCATCGGTGGATGATGCCGAAGCCGTAGGCCTCACAGCTGGAGCATAAGCAATAGCTTCCTCGGTGGCCACGCCCATGGCCCAATCCATATGGTAAGCCCGAGGCGATTCAGTAGGCTGCTCCACCTTGAAAACATAGTCCCCACATCTCCGACACCGAGCAAACGGTCGAGGACTTGCAATCAGATGGTCACATCCTCCACAGAGCATACCAAGGGGCTCAACCTCCCCAGCGGTGTGGAGTATAAACCGACCCTGCGGCAGCAGGTGGATTCCTGTGTCGGTCAACACTGTGCCGGTTATCTGCATACTCGTAGGACATCTGACCGATGGCATCCTGGGTCCTGGAACAGATTGTGTACCCGTAAAATGAAACATGGTCACTCAGAAACTTCCTTTTCTGCAGTAAAGCAAATGCGACACACTCACGTGGTGCCTCATGCAGGAAGACAAAACAAGCATAGACTCCTCCCACTGGCTCCTCTGGTTGCGCAATTTCGTTTTTCTGCAGGGCTCCTCCCACGCTTACGCAACACAGTGAAAGTCCTTGCCTTAGTCAAAATGGTGCAGTCCAAAAAAACTTCACCCTCTATTCCAATAAACTCACATGTAGGGCTTTTCCGTTGCGAGAGGTAACGGCAAATTTCGGACTATGAGTCCCCACGTGTAGCACTGACCTCCGAAGGAGCAGCTGAAATTTTCTGGGCTTACCGATTACCTCATCCAGCTCGTAACTCATCGTTCTTGTCTAGGGGTTCCCAGGGTTGATGGCCCGGTAACTGCAGAGACCGACACTTAAACTTCTTTTTTAGGGTTTATAGTTGCATAAAACAGTTGAACAAAACTCAGTCTCTCAGTCTCTCTATGTGATCCAGGAAATAGCCACTCACAACTGGATTCTTTAACTGTTGGATAAATCCTTGTTTTTGGATACTAGCAGCCAACAAGTAATTTTAGCTTAACAAAGTCTCTGCCACAGACTTGGTTGAAAAACCGGAATGCACAGCGGAACAAACATGCCCACTGATTGGCTCAGAGAGAGAGATTGGTACCCAATGCTTCCAACCAGACTGCGTTCTAATGCCTCTCATAGGTGCAAACCCCACCTATGACCAGGCAGAACCTTGATACAGCCCAGTGAAACTGATGCCAAAGCATAATTTCACACAACTAACCCCAAGACTCAACAGTCTTGGGAAAAAATGAAATTTACATAAATTGCACATACTCATCAGGAGTACCGGCGCTACAAGTGTATTCATGACCATTAATAAAACAGTATATGGATATGTGACTATTCATACAGTTTAAAAAGTAGACTTTTGCATGTTTTTTAACAAAATCTAATTTTAATGCAATTAGTGTAAGTTCCTGCATTTGATTTGATTTTGACCACTTGCAATAGCCTAATGGGTGTGCTGCATGAAAATGTGCTAAAAAGGGACAGCCGAATAGAAGAGGAGAGCAGAGTGATCAGAGAGATGACCTCACCAGTCTTCTACTACTTGTAGAGCTATAAGAGCTATGTTGGATGAAAAATCTGCAGAATCTGACAAACTCCTATGTGTATGGGATGTTTAGCCCTCCACTGTGTGCTGTGGTTCTATCTACTAGCTCATATGTCTCATAGTGATGTAGGGGCCAGTGGATGGAACCACAGAGCAATGAGCACAGCTTGGAACTAGAAGTGTGTCAGTTGATAAAGAAACAAATACTGTAGTTGTTGACTTTTGAAAATCGGTAATTACCAGTGTCTGGGGTCCAGAGCTGTATTCTCATAGCCAGTTTTTCTTATCACTGCGGGGCTCTGGCACTGCCATCTTGGAGGACCACAACTGGCTGCCCACCATGCATGCTTGCGCAGCACTCGGTGAATAGTCCTGAAGCCTCCTGGAGCATGTGATGTGCCCCAGGAGGCTGCAGGAAGGGGCGGGGCAAGCGGGAAGGATTGTGTAAATGAGTGAAGTTCCACTTTAAGCCATGGTAGCTCTTTAAGAGCCTTGATGCATTTCAGACAGCTGAAAACTAGCTTGGCACAGCACCGCAAACGAGGAGCAAGGCATGTTGCTTTGTGATTATTTTTAGAGAAACAGAATTCTGTGAATCCAGGACTAGAGTTGAGCGGACACCTGGATGTTCGGGTTCGACGGGTTTGGCTGAACTTCGGAAAAAAGTTCGGGTTCGGGACCGAACTTGACCCCGAACCCCATTGAAGTCAATGGGGACCCGAACTTTTGAGGATTAAAATGGCTCTAAAAAAGTAATGGAGTGGACTGCAAATGGCAACAAAATGTTGTTAAGAGCATGGGAAGTGCTCTGCAAACAAATGTGGATAGGGAAATAACTTAAAATAACATAAAAAAAAAAAAAAAAAATATATATATATATATATATATATATATATATGCGCTGGAGGCCCCCTTCTCAGAAGAAGAGGTACAGGAAGTGATTAAGAACCCCAGAAACTCAATGGCATGATGTCACACATATGGTGGGAATGCCCCAGAATATGCCCCTTCTGGAAAAAATTATTCAATTTAATGGATAAGTTAGTGGGAAAATAAAATACTTTGAAATAAAAAAAATAAAAAATTATAATCTTAACCAAGGAGGACGAGTTCCATATGGAGTAGGAGGTTGAGGTGGCGGTGGACGTGGTGGTGTAGGTGGAAACGGCGGTGGAGGAGGATGAGGTAGCCAACACTGGTTCAAAAATACAATTGCTGGGTAAGGCCGGTGATGTGTCAAATTCTGTCCCCCGTCGGATAGTGTCTGCCCTGTACTGCGTTTACTCAGTATGTAGGACAAGGGGATTTTGAAAATCTCCGAAAACGAACGGCACTGAGCGGTGAGTCCAGGTTCAAGCCACACCATCCGAGGTTGCCAGTGTCACTAAGCAATAGTTTTTCTGATCGCTGCATTAGTGTCACTGGTGCCGCTAAGTAGCTAGTTATTTTTTTAGGTTCACCGCCAGGTGTTTATAGCGCTAGGTACCCCGATATACTACCCAATAATGGTTTTAACCCCCTGATTGCCCCTAGTTAACCCTTTCACCCCCTTTTGCCAGTGTCACTAAGCGATCATTTTTCTGATCGCTGCCTTAGTGTCACTAGTGTCGCTAGGTAGCTAGTTATTTTTTTAGGTTCACCGCCAGGTTTTTATAGCGCTAGGTAGCCCGATATACTACCCAATAATGGTTTTAACCCCCTGATTGCCCCTAGTTAACCCTTTCACCCCCTTTTGCCAGTGTCACTAAGCGATCATTTTTCTGATCGCTGCATTAGTGTCACTGGTGCCGCTAAGTAGCTAGTTATTTTTTTAGGTTCACCGCCAGGTTTTTATAGCGCTAGGTACCCCGATATACTACCCAATAATGGTTTTAACCCCCTGATTGCCCCTAGTTAACCCTTTCACCCCCTTTTGCCAGTGTCACTAAGCGAACATTTTTCTGATCGCTGCATTAGTGTCACTAGTGTCGTTAGGTAGCTAGTTATTTTTTTAGGTTCACCGCCAGGTTTTTATAGCACTAGGTACCCCCATATACTACCCAATAATGGTTTTAACCCCCTGATTGCCCCTAGTTAACCCTTTCACCAGCGATCACCGTATAAGTGTCACTGGTGACACTGGTTAGCCAGTTAGTTATTTAGGTTCCCCGTCAGGTTTTTATATAGCGCCAGGGACCCCCATATACTACCTAATAAAAATTTGAACCCCCTGATTGCCCCTAGTTAACCCTTTCACAAGTGATCACCGTATAAGTGTTACGGGTGACCCTGGTTAGTTTGCTTTTTATAGCATCAGGGCACCCTCCATTTATTACCCAATAAAGGTTTAACCCCCTGATCACCCGGGGGTGATATCAATTAGGTTTTAGGGTCAGGGTCTGCGTCGCCCCAGGCAGCGCTAGGTTAGTGCCAGTACCGCTAACACCCACGCGCAAAGCATAAACCTCCCGTAGTGGTATAGAATCTGAATAGATCAATATCTGATCTGATCAGATCTATACTAGCGTCCCCAGCAGTTTAGGGTTCCAAAAAAAACGCATTGTTAGCAGGATCAGCCCAGATACCTGCCTGCACCTGCGTTTTGCCCCTCCCCCCAGCCCACCCAAGTGCAGTATCGATCGATCACTGTCACTTACAAAACACTAAACACATAACTGCAGCGTTCGCAGAGTCAGGCCTGATCCCTGCGATCGATAACAGTTTTTTTTGGTAGCGTTTTATATTTAAATCCGGAAGGCAGTGCTTGGTTTTCGGGGTCCCGTACATGGCTTGGCTCCCAAAAAGTCCCCCACATGTGATATCTCCGTACTCGGGGGAAGCAGCAGAATTTATTTTGGGGTGTAATTTCACTTGTGCCCATAGCATGTGTGAGCAATATATCATTTAGTGACAACTTTGTGCAACTTGTGGCAAAATATAAAATATTTCATGGACTCAACATGCCTCTCAGTAAATAGCTTGGGGTGTCTACTTTCCAAAATGGGGTCATTTGGGGGGGTTTTGTGCTATTTTGGCATTTTATGGCCTTCGAAACTGTGATAGGTAGTGATAGGTAGTGAGGAGTAAAATAAAAAATTTGCACCCTTAGAAATCCTGAAGGCAGTGATTGGTTTTCGGGGTGCCGTACGTGGCTAGACTCCCAAAAAGTCCCACATATGTGGTATCCCCATACTCAGAAGAAGCAGCAGAATATATTTTGGGGTGCAATTCCACATATAACTATGGCATGTGTGAGCAATATATCATTTAGTGACAACTTTTTGTAAACTTTTTTTTTTTGTGTCATTATTCAATCACTTGGGACAAAAAAAAATATTCAATGGGCTCAACATGCCCCTCAGCAATTTCCTTGGGGTGTCTACTTTCCAAAATGGGGTAATTTGGGGGGGTTTTGTGTTATTTTGGCATTTTATGGCCTTCAAAACTGTGATAGGTAGTGAGGAGTGAAATCAAAAATTTGCATCCTTAGAAATCCTGAAGGCAGTGATTGGTTTTCGGGGTGCCGTACGCAGCTAGACTCCCAAAAAGTCCCACATATGTGGTATCCCCGTACTCAGGAGAAGCAGCAGAATATATTTTGGGGTGCAATTCCACATATAACTATGGCATGTGTGAGCAATATATCATTTAGTGACAACTTTTTGTAAACTTTTTTTTTTATGTCATTATTCAATCACTTGGGACAAAAAAAAAATATTCAATGGGCTCAACATGCCCCTCAGCAATTTCCTTGGGGTGTCTACTTTCCAAAATGGGGTCATTTGGGGGGGTTTGTACTGCCCTCAAGAAATGAGATAGGCAGTTATAAATTAAAAGCTGTGTAAATTGCAGAAAATGTACTCTAATTTGTAGACGCTATAACTTTTGCGCAAACCAATAAATATACGCTTATTGACATTTTTTTTACAAAAGACATGTGGCTGAATAAAATTTGCCCTAAATGTATGACTAAAATTGAGTTTATTGGATTTTTCTAATAACAAAAAGTAGAAAATATCATTTTTTTTCAAAATTTGCGGTCTTTTTACATTTATATCGCAAAAAATAAAAATCGCAGAGTCAGTCAAATACCTTTAAAAGAAAGCTCTATTTGTGGGAAGAAAAGGACGCAAATTTTGTTTGGGTACAACATTGCATGACCGCGCAATTACCAGTTAAAGCAGTGCAGTGCGAAATTGTAAAAAGACCTCTGGTCCTTAGGCTGTTAATTGGTCCGGGGCTGAAGTGGTTAAAGAAAACAAAATACAATCAATTAGCTACATTGCGATAGATAAATAAACTCAGGTTGTTACAAACAATAAGCCTGAATTTGTTGACCTGCATTAAAGGCATAGATTTTTATGTGTTTCTATTTATTTCAATGGAAAAAATGCATAGATTTGAAGCAGCATTTAAAATCAAGCAGATGGTGAAATACTATAAAACACCACTAGATGTCAGCCATGGTTTAAATTGGTCTTCTTATTATCCTAGTGGGGAAGAGAAGCTTTCATTCATAAAATAAGCTATGACAAAGCTAATACCTGTATATTTGCTCATGCTGATGAAAAAGGAGCCTGTGATTGTTCAGCACTAGATTGATACTGTAAACTGTATACTCTATTGTTAGAGTAATCTTCTTTGTCTCTTTCAAGTTTTCCTCTTTGCCGGCTCCCCAGGGGCGTAACTAGAAATCACAGAGCCCCATAGAAAAATGTTGTATGCCCCCCCCCCACAAAAAAATAATTAACTAATGCCATTGAACAACAGACTACCACATCCATGTGGCAGAGTACCCAGGCAACGGCTTATATTATTTTTTAACAACAAAGTATGCAGTATACTGTATGCAGCCCCTGAAGGGAACACATTGCTGATCTCCATGCCTTCTAACCAATTTCTGTTCTGTTATATAAAACAAAATAGTTCAACTCACCATAATGCAAAATCAGTGGGATCCCTGAGCATGTCACTTGCCATCATCGCCTGCCACCAGATGCAGATTTTAACTTGTCACACATTGCAGAATGTCACCTGCCACATGTTGCGAATTGTCCTCTTGCCACATCCCAGATTGTCACTTGCCACGTCACATGCCACGCATTATGGATTGTCACTTGCCACGTCCTGGATTTTCACTTCCCACACATTAACCACTTGACCACTGGGCACTTAAACACCCTTAATAACCAGACCAATTTTCAGCTTTCGGTGCTCTCACATTTTGAATGACAATTACTCAGTCATGCAACACTGGACCTATATGAAATTTTTTGTCCTTTTTTTCACACAAATAGAGCTTTCTTTTGGTGGTATTTAATCACTGCTGGGTTTTTTATTTTTTGTGCTATAAAAGAAAAAATACAGAAAATTCTGTAAAAAAATGAATTTTTCTTTGTTTCTGTTATAAAATTTAGCAGATTAGTAATTTTTTCTTCATAAATTTTGGCCAAAATTTATACTACTGCATATCTTTGGTAAAAATAAGTACAAATTGGTGGATATTATTTGGTCTTTGTGAAAGTTCTAGAGTCCGCAAGCTATGGTGCCAATATCTGAAAATTGATCACACCTGAAGTACTGACGGCCTATTTGAATTCTTGAGAGCCTAACATGCCAGAAAAGTACAAATGACCCCTTTTTGGAAAGAAGACATTCCAAGGTATTTAGTAAGAGGCATGATGAGTTTTTTTAAGTTGTCATTTTTTCCCACAATTCTTTGCAAAATCAAGATTTTTTTAACTTTTTATTTTTTTCACAAAATTGTCATATTATCAGTTTATTTCTCACACACAGCATATGCATACCACAAATTACACCCCAAAACACATTCTGCTATTACTCCCGAGTACGGCGATACCACATGTGTGAGACTTTTACACAGTGTGGCCACATACAGAGGCCCAACATGCAGGGAGCGCCATCAGGCGTTCTGGAGCACCCAGGACAATTCTGACATTTCTCTCCTACATGTAAAAATCATCATTTATTTGCTAGAAAATTACATAGAATCCCAAAACATTATATATATATGTTTTTTTAGCAAACACCCTGGAGAATACAATGGTGGTCGTTGCAACTTTTTATCTCGCACGGTATTTGCGCAGCAATTTTTCGAATGCTTTTTTTTGGAAAAAAAAACAGTTTTGTGCTTAGAAAAAAAAAACACAGTAAAGTTAGCCCAATTTATGCATAATGTGAAAGATGAAGTTACGCTGAGTAAATAGATACCTAACATGTCACTCTTCAAAATTGCACACGCTTGTGGAATGGCGCCAAACGTCGCTACTTAAAAATCCCCATAGGCGATGATTTAATTTTTTTTTTTACTGGTTATATGTTTTGAGTTACAGAGGAGGTCTAGGGCTAGAATTATTGCAGGGTGTTGCAGGGTATTGCAGGGTGTTGGCGGGTGTTGCAGAGTGTTGCAGGGTATTGGCGGGTGTTGCAGAGCATTGCAGAGTGTTGCAGGGTATTGGCGGGTGTTGCAGAGCATTGCAGAGTGTTGCAGGGTATTGGCGGGTGTTGTAGAGCATTGCAGAGTGTTGCAGGGTGTTGCAGAGTGTTGCAGGGTATTGGCGGGTGTTGCAGGGTATTGCAGAGTGTTGTTGCAGGGTATTGCAGAGTGTTGTTGCAGGGTATTGCAGAGTATTGCAGCAGAGTATTGCAGCAGAGTATTGCAGAGTATTGCAGAGTAATGGCAGGGTATGATGGGGTTAATTTTCGGTGAGCAGCGATGTGGGCACTGACACCGATCTCTTCCCCCTCCGCTGTACCGATCGGTTACAAGTGATCACTCCGTCATTTGACAGAGCGATCATGTAGTAAACGGCCGCGATGAGCGGCCGTTTACCTTGATCCGTGATGCGCCGGGTCCTGTAGACCCGGCGGTCACGGATGCTCTCGAGTGCGCCCCAGGGGGCGCGCGAGAGCAGAATTCTGGGAGGGCGTCATATGACGGCCTTCCAGAGTTAAACAACCGCCCTGTAGCCGTCATTCGGCTATAGGGCGGTTGTTAAGTGGTTAAGGATTGTCACTTGTCACATCACCTGCCACACGTTGTGTATTGTCCACTTGCCACGTCGCCTGCCACCAGGTGCAGATTGTCACACGTTGCAGAATGTCACCTGCCACATATTGCGGATTATCCACTTGCCATGTCCCGGATTGTCACTCGCCACACATTACGGATTGTCCCTTGCCACGTCCTAGATTGTCACTTGCCACACATTACAGATTGTCACTTGCCACGTCCTAGATTGCCACTCGCCACACATTATGGATTGTCACTTGCCACGTCCTAGATTGTCACTTGCCACACATTATGGATTGTCACTTGCCACGTCCTAGATTGTCACTTGCCACACATTATGGATTGTCCCTTGCCACATCCCGGGTTGTCACTTGCCACGTCATCTGCCACACGATAATGTCATCTCTCTGCTTCCTGGCTGCCTGCACAGTGAGGGGGAAACTGCACTGCAGGGATGCAGGGCGGGCGCCGGGCAGTGAGAGATGATGTCATCTCTATGGTCCCACACCCGTCAGCTCCCTGATTGGCCAGCCCGCTCACGCCCACTCTCTCACCCGCGGAGCCGCCCGCTCTCGCCCGCGGACCACCCGCGGAGCCGCCCGCTCTCACCCGCGGACCACCCGCGGAGCCGCCCACTCTCGCCCGCGGACCACCCGCGGAACCGCAAGCCACCCGCGGAGCCGCGGGCCACCCGTTCTCACCCGCGGAGCCGCCCGCTCTCGCCCGCGGACCACCCGCTCTCGCCCGCGGACCACCCGCAAAGCCGTGAACCACCCGCGGAGCTGCGGGCCACCCGCTATCACCCACGGAGCCGCCCGCTCTCGCCCGCGGACCACCCGCGGAGCCGCGGGCCGCCCGCTATCACCCACGGAGCCGCGCCGCCTGTCCTCACCGGGCCCCACTTGACTGCGGGCCCCATAGCGCCTGCATGTGTTGCTATGGCGGTAGTTCCGCCACTGCGGCTCCCAATATTTCACTTAAATTGAATCAGTCTATCAGCCAAGGACTGCTTATTGTTTTCAAACGCCTCGTCGCCCACTATAGATCTTAGGTTTCTGTCCAATGTGGTAATCAGTTATTCCAACATCTACTTCTATTTTGGTTAGCATGTCTTCCTAGCAGCACTAAGGTCACTGGTTCGAATCTCAACCATAATAATTTTGCAACTTCAAAAAAACTCACTATGCCTCTTACTAAATACCTTGGACTGTCATCCTTATAAAAAGGGGTCATTGGTGGGTATTTATACTGTCCTGACATTTTAGGGCGTCAAGAATTGAGATAGGCAGTCAGTACATCTGGACTGATCAATTTTCAGTGATAGGTAGCATAGCTTGTAGACAGTATAACTTTCACACAAACAAATTATCATACACTTATCAGGATCTTTTTTTTTACCAAAGACATGTAGCAGAATACATTCTAGCCTAAATTTATGATGAAATTAGATTTCATTGGATTTCTTTTAAAACAGATAGTAGAAAATATATATATTTTTTTTTAAATTGTTTGCCCTTTTTTCACTTAAATCAAAAATTAAAAACCCAGTGGTGAATAAAAACCAGCAAAAGAAAGCTCTATTTGTGTAAACAAAATGAAAAAAAAAATAATTTGGGTACAGTGTAGCATAACTGAATAATTGCCATTCAAATTGGGAGAGTAGGGAAAGCTGAAAATTGGTCTGGGAAGGAAGGGGGTGAAAGTGCCCAGTATTGAGGTAGTTAAAAGGCAACTCATCAATTGTAAAGATCGATTTCTGGCTATCTCTACAGTTAGGTTTCTAAGCTCGAGCACAGGAAGTTCAAGTATGTGTCAAACACTTCCAGGGATCACGTCACCCTGCCTTATCACAGGTATTATCTATGAAACAATATTATCCCAGGGTCTATCAGGGATGAAAAATATGAACTATTAATGGTTAGACGTTTTACGAAGATATCACACACAATAACTCAATTAAAATACATGGTCATTAATTTTGTACCCCTGTGAGACAAGGAGGAGACAGATAGTTAAGGTTAAAACAAAAATAGGTTCAAAGGGTACATAAACTGGATTCAACACAGCCTTGGAGATTAAACATTGACTTTGATTTCTATGTGTTCTTGCGAGTATGTGTACAGTATGTATCATAATTAGACCATTACATTGTTACTATTTTTATTTCTTGGTCATCATCAACAGTATAATCTACAACAAATAGAGTCTTTATACAGTTATGATGTTGCATTTAGGCTCCATTCTAACAAAAAAAACACTGGTAAAAACGCTGGATAAAAATGCTGGTAACAAATTTTTGAAGTAGCGTTTTAGCAGCGTTTAGGAGAGTTTTAAGAGCATTTCAGAGAGTTAGCATTTTATTAGCGTTTTTGCAGTAAAAGGGATAAAAAGTTCAAAAAACGCTATTAGTAGCGTTTAGCAGCATTTCTGTGGGAATACCCCTCCAAGAAACTCTATAAAAACGATTTTCTTTCTGCTCCTAGGTGCTGAAACTCAAAAAATGCTAATAGCCTAAAGTAGTGTGCATGGACAGATAGGGTAACACTATTTAGCTTATAGGAGCAAAAAAAAAATGCTAGTAACAGTTTCTAGAAGCTTAAAAATGCTCTTGTGCATGGAGCCTTAAAGTGGATGTTAAGCCACTCTAACTTGTATACACCATCAGCACTGCCTCCTATTATAGTATGCCCCTCTGTGTGTGATTTATAAAAAATAAATGCTGCAAATACCTACTTTCACTGCTGAGATTGTGATAAAATGACTGGCCAGCTTTCTCCTTTCCTCCTCTGAGAGATGCAGTGGGCAGGGCTGCGATTCCCTTGCTGATGTCAGTCTGGAGGGGAGGAGGAGGGGAGGAGGAGAGAGCTGGCTAGTCATGTAATCGCAATCTCGGCTCTTAAATTAGGTATTTACAGCTTTAAGAAATAGTTATAAATCATTCACAGAGGGAGAAGCTGCAATAGGAAGCAGTGCTGATGGTGTATACAGGTTAGTGTTATGAGAGCAGCAGGAGGGGGGAGGGGCGACTCACACAAAGACAGAGGGGAGGAGGACACAGGAGCAGAGAGGAGAGCAGATAGTAGGCTGCTGATGACACAGGCATGTAAACTGACCACCGTGTCTGGTCTCAGCAGCCATGATACACCTTGGTCAGTTTACAGAGGGGTGGGGAGAAAATGGCAGGATCAGCCAGTTTTTTTTAGGTGTTACAGGGGGCCAAATGACACAGGACAAGCACTGTGTCATATAACATGCTTAAAGGAGCAAGATCCATTTTTTTTTTGGGGGGGGGGGGGGGTTAACAAATGCTTTAAGGTTACAAATGTATCACCTCTGTTAACAGCTTTAAGATATTATGTTGCTCTTTACATTATTACCCCTGATTACACTGGCCACTTATTCTGATTTTATTTTATTTCTGTATTCTGATATATTTTAGATTCTTTGTGTCCATTGACAGATATGTGCTTATACCTGAGAAGTAAAATTACTTCTGACCCTTTGGATGCTATACAATCATGCAGAAGAGCTATCAAAATTCAAAACTCCAACAAGACAGATACCCAAACCATTAGGGATCCTTCACTATGTTTAACATGAGGAATTAAAGACTTTCTTTGGCTTTCTTAATACAAACTAACACCCCATTCACACTTGTGTGACTTATTATGTGACTTTGGACATCAAGTCGTTCCTCATATTTTCCAATGATAACCATTTCTATATGTACGACTTAAAGTTGCAGTGACTTCAAAGTAGTTCATACACTACTTTGGTTTGATTTTTATGCAACTTGAGGGCCATAGACTTCAATGTTAACCCTCAAAGGTTTCATGAAAGTAATACGTGAATGTTTTACATGCAACATTGGTGCAACAGTGGGTCTGACTTTGCAGAGAGACAAGTCACATCCAAGTTGTACCTATCCAAAGTTATTTCAAGGTTGCATCAAAGCTTCATCAAAGTTGCACGACTTTTTGTGGACCCAGATGCTGTTTTACTGGCCCACTGATGCAGACGTGAGTTGGACGCCCAGCCTTGAAATTAATTATAATAATCAAATTACTTTGTCAATTTTTATCTAATAATTCAAATCATCATTTTTTTCTATATAATTTGCAGAATTATTCCATGATGTATGCTCCTGATGAGCGGTTACAATACCGCGAAACGCGTAGAGCCTTTAGCCTTTATCCTTTATCTAAATCATGGAATATCAAGATTTATATGATCCTCTCCGTTTTATAATTTACTATTTAGGCATTGTTAATCGATTTTTTAATCTATTATTCACTTACCATGGTTATCCTGGCCATTTTGGGTTCAACCACAGTAGGATACGTTTATACATGCATTTATTGCTTTTTGTGTTTTATGTGATTGTGTATTGGATTGTAATTTACTGTGTAATATTAGTCCATGATTTATTGTGTGGAGGCTGTATGCCCAGAGCATTTTAGAGGTTGATGCCCAAAATGTTTGTATAACATATCATGGACTTTATAAAATAAATAATATAGTCACTTGACTTATTCATTTACTGATGTGTGCTTCATTTAAAGTCCCAATTCTGTTCTCCCCCTCTACATATTATTGATAGGGATGGAGGCAGTCATTCCTTTAGTGCCAGCCTCATTTAAAGTCCCGAAAACTTTTTCTTTTTGATTATTAAATGTATTTATATATTTATATGTGTAGCACTTACCCCCGAAGGAGTGGCTGAATTTTTCTGGGCTTACCGATTACCTCCTCCAGCTCATACTCGTTGTCCTTGTCTAGGGGTTCCCAGGGTTGATAACCCAGTAACTGTAGAGACCGACACCTGAATTCCTTGTTAGGATTTTTATTTTGCATAAAACGGTTGAACAAACTCAGTCTCTAAGTTGCAAATAGAGGGTATCAGGGTAGAGTTTAGCCCAGGTGCTTGGAACTGTTGACTTCAATAAAAGTCTCTCTCTATGTACACAGTCCAGGGAACAGCCGCTTGCAACTGGACTCTTCAACTGTTGGATACATCCTTAACTTTGGGTTTAGCAACCAACAGGTAATTCTAGCTTTTCAAAGTCTCTCATTCAGACTTGGTGGTAAACTTAGTTACAACAGGAAGGGTAGAGGTAGGAACTTTTCTTACTGTACCAGAATCTTTCAGCCGATTCAATCAATGTCCATGGCAGCTCAACTTCAAGGCTCTTACCGAGCAGCCAGCCTTGTGCGTGGCTCTCCTACCGAAGAGTCCTCCCCTGGTCTCATGTAGACTTGCTGGGCCTCTCCAAAACCTGAGATGGCACCGGAACACCTTAGAATCCTCCCTCAAGTTACTGCGCCTTGAACTAGCCAGTTCTGAGGCTCAGAAATGGATGGATCCGCACCCCAGGCCATGAGGGCCCCTGGGGGCTGGTCAGGAGGACCAGGACTATGGAGTCAGCAACAACTTCTGGACCGGAACCCCGAACCACATGACTTCGGCACCTTAAGTACCCCTTCCCGGATTACACAGTGAGACAAACTCCCACTGATTGGTTCTGAGACAGAGATTGGTACTCAATGCGTCCAACCAGACTGTGTTCTATAGCCTCCCACAGGTGTACAACCCCACCTATGACCAGGCAGGACTTCTATACAGCCCAGCCAAACTGATGCCAAAGTACAATTTAGCACAATTAGCCCAAAATCTGATTACAGTTTTGGGCAAAAAACTAAAGTTAACATATAGTGCATACTTGTTAGGAGTACCGGCACTACATATGTATAATTTATTTATTACAGCTCTGTCCTCTATGGCACAAAGTGCATGTAGTACTTTGTCCCATGTTGCTAAGTGCTTTCTAACCATAGGGTTCAGTGCCCATCTGCGGCCTCACATGTGCCATGAATACAGCACCCCATTGCCCTGAATCCAGCCCCGCCACAGCCATGAATGCAGCACCCCCATTGCCATCAGTGCAGCACCCCCATTTCCAGGAATGCAGCACCCTCATTGTCAGGAATGCAGCACCCTTATTGTCAGGAATGCAGCACCCCCATTGCCAGGAATGCAGCACCCACCATTTCCAGGAATGCAGCACCCACCATTTCCAGGAATGCAGCACCCACCATTGCCATGAATATAGACTCATCATTGCCATCAGTGCAGCCTGATTGATACTTATCCATCTGCAGCATTGAGGGGACAGGGAGGGGGGCGGGAGGAGCACTAAAAGATTACATACAGGAAAAACTCCTGTTTTCTTGGAAGCCTCTTTAATAGAAAGTCCCACCTCCTATGATGGACAGAACAGTCATCTAATGGCAGCACAGGAGATGGGACTTCCTATTGCAGAGGCTGCCCTGTAAACAGGAAATATTCTTGTGTGTACAGCACTCGTCCCACCACCTCCCTGTCCCCTCCAAGGCACTCAGCATATATATCTTTTGTGGCCCCTGCACTGGGAGATCGTTGGGGGCCACAAAATGTCCAAATAACCAGGTGGGCCATTCAAAACCGGAATGTGGGCCGATGATAATTAATAATAATTAATTTGATAATTAATAATAATAATGATAATCAGGGTTAGAAAACACTTAGCAACATGGGACACAATATAACATGTACTTTGTCCCATGGGGGGGTGTAACTGAACGAAAATGATAATCATAAATCTTATTTGCGATTTAATTAGCATTTCCAAGAATCTTACTGTTTTGTAACCTTTAAACAAACCATGTAAGAGTAGCGTAACAAGAACTTGGCTCACAGCAACAGATTTCCCTGTCTGATCTTGTTGGAATATAATGATCAGTGAACAAATAAAACTGTTGCGCAAAGAAGTTTCACACATAGAAATTTAAGTTTAACTCGTCATATAACTGTAAACACCAACACTAGAGATCTTCAATTCTATGTGCCTATTACATGCAATGCAAAAAATAGAAAAAAAAGTAAACTGAAATATGATTCATGATCGGTCTCTGCGCTGTTCACATTTTTGTAATAAATAAAACCTATGATGGAAAGTTAAAATATAAGTAAAGGCAACATTTCTTTTTAGTTTTGGATAGACTGGAGATGGATTATAATATCTGTCAGGTTTGTATTGCTGTCTGTGCCCCTGTTAGAGGGACTCACCTTCTCTAATAGCCCTGTCTTCCATTATAATTGGAAATGAAAGTAAAAGAAAATTAAAAAAAAATTGTAAAAGTAATGGAGGGGAAATCTTCCAATTGAGACACTAATTCTGGTGACCTGGAGTGCCCCAAGAGATCCCCCTGTTTGCAGGGACTTCCTCTCATTTCTTGTTTTGGCTATGGAACAGGAAGTGAAGGGAAATCTCCCCAATGGTACACAGTTGTCAAAAAAACCTTACAGGGGAATTAATCCCTCTTATGCTATCCAAAATGGGAAAAAGTTTTGCCTTTAGTTCTACTTAGGGCTTGACAGGTAGTGCCTGTCAAGCCCTGTCGTGCTCGACAAGCATTACCACCCAATGAACATGACTCTTTCAGGTAAATGGAGCTACGCTACAACAACGCAATCACACACAACATATACGACTACGGCACGGTCGTCTGTAATTTTGAGGATTAATAAAGGAGATGAGGAGGCAATACAATACCTCCTCACCACCTGTCAATTGGTCTCTGAAACAGGGATCGCTCACCAGAGCCAAAAGTAATTTTTTTTTAGTTTTAGATAAAATGTAAATGCTCTGCCTGCCTCTAGAGAGATCTCCTCTTACTTCCTGTTGTTTATTTGGGACAGTGGTGAGAAATTTCCCCAATGGGATACAGACAAAAAATGTTAAGTGTTAATTGTGTAGCTCCCTCTAGTGTGTTCTGGAAGTTAGTGCAGGCTGTGCAAAGTGGCTTTACCTTTAGTAAATAACCCCCATTGTTTTTCAGGTATTCCTTCTTAATATTTTGTATGTGTTCTTTGACTCAGATTTCTAAGGCTCTTTTGGTTCTGCCTACATATTGTAGTTGGCAATCAAATTCTAGAATTGTACAGCGCTCCTTCAGTACTGCAGCTAAAAAAGTACCTAATCGGGTAAGTGAATCCTGTTTGTGTTCCTATATCAGTTCGTTTAGTATAAGGTTTTCTTGAGTTTCTGCATGCATAACAATATTTGCATGGGTAGAAATCTTTACTTGTGAAAAATGTGTATGTTCTTTTGGGGAATGGTTCTATCACATTTTTCAAAATGTATTCTCGCAGGGTGGGAGCTTGCATATAGGCAATAGCTGGTTTGTCTGATAGTACTTTGTTGAGATGCTTACCAGCTTTGAGTATGTGCCAATGGCGCTCAATCAATTTTTTCTACTTGCTGGACGTTGTAGTTCAAGATGAGTAGTGGGTTTCCCTTCATCGGTTCTTTTTCCTTCTTATTGTCCTGTAGCATGTTGTTTCTTTACATCCTTCCTACTAGTTGAATTTGATTGTTTACAAATTTGTGCGTACATCCTTTATCAATAAATCTTCTTCCAATCATTTCTGCCTGGATCATGTAGTCTTGTACCATTTCTACTTAGTCTCATCAAATTACCTCTTGGGATGTTGTAGAGCCATGGGTTAAAGTGACAACTGAATGTTGGCAAATAGTTATTTCTATCTACGTTCTTGAAGTAAGTTTGAGTTATCAATTTGTTCCTCTCAATTTTGATGTCCAGGTCAAAGCTTTCGGTATCAGGTATTTTGATTTTTTTGTTGAGTATTTCTTTCTTCATCCCTAGATGTACTCTTTTCTCCAGTTCCTTTTTATATTGACATGTGGGATTCCCTAAAAGTTTAGTATAGGTTTTTTCCTCATTCAGTTGCCTCTCTAATTCCTCAGGATACTATTCTTTAGATAAAATTACTATGTTCCCACCCTATTCTGCAGGTTGTATTATGATGTATTTCCTTTCTGTGAGTTTCTCAATATATGTTCAGTTGAGAAGCACTGTGTTTGGAAATAAGTGATCATTCAGACACATCACCGCTGGAAAATGAACTGTCGCATATTTTGAGAGTTATTCACTTGCACTTGTAGATGGATTGCACTATAGATATGCACTTTATATGTCATGGTATATACCACAGCATATGAAATTATATACTACATTATAGAGTTTGCACAACTGCACTTAGAAGCACCTCTCTTTCTATTAATATTGCCTGCTCATCCAGCACTTTTAGGATATATAAAATTCATATCCCAGGAGTCTACGGGCAGTGGGCACTGCAGTATGAAATACATCTCTCCCTTGTAGGTGAAAAATCCAGAAGAGGGGCAGAGCTAAAAACTGGTTTACTTTACCTATCAGGACAATGTTCCTGTTATAATGGTGGTGTGCCTCATGTACCATAAAAAATGTGGATGTGGTCAAAATATGGAGTTGCTTTATGGGGTGTGGCTAGACCTTTCAACTAAAGTACATGACACTCTGTAGTGACCATACTCTTAGTACCTTGGTTTATAATACTATTAGCTGATCATTCACATGGGTGATCGGGGGGTGGCTAAAAGCAGGTGGTGATTTTATCAACCTTCAACCACCCACATAAATACAGAAATGTAGCTGCTCAGAACTGTACACATGCCATGGCTGCAATGCTATGCTTTGTGACACATTCAAGCATTCTGGGCTACCCTACAACCATGTACAATGCATACTGTTGTGACATGGTAGATCGGTATTTTAAGGTTTAAAGCAGGAGATGAGGAGGCAACATGTCACTTCCTCCCAGCTTGTCAAATGCCATCTGAAAAGCAACCCTCCACTGATCGTTTTTCAGAGGGGTGGCAGTATAGCTGCACAAGTGAGTGAGACACTAAATTGAATTAAGTGAATTATAATATTTGCACTCATGCCCCTAAAAGCAGACCTTCACCTTTATTTTCCTTATTCCCTTATATAACTCTGTACTCAATCCTTCACTATGAATCACATCTATATTTTTAGTTTGTTTTTTGTAAATCCTTCTTTATTGAGGTTTATGGGCAATCCCTTCAATTTTCACGTACTGAAAACATTATACCACAAATGAGGGGTTTGCCATTAAGTGGTTAAACAACTTAGTAGAACAAGATTATAATTGTCCTTGGCGTGCAAAAAGCCAGTCAACAGAAAGGGGATCTAGTAGGAATTTACAAATGTGAAGGATTTACTGTTCACCAATTCCTAAACCAACAGCTGGGGATTTTGCAACTTCCCGTCTCAAAGAGATGACTAACTTCATGCAGAGAAGTCTTTACGCAAGAAGCACTGAAAAATAGTAATACTTCTTCATCATAATGCTGTCAGCAATTTATAGTACCGACTTAATAAGCAGTCTGTCTGCCTCACTCAACTAATCTTTTCTAAGAAAAATACTTTGTCTGAACAGTAACATCTGTCGGAAAGATAAAAAGAATATAATCCCAAAGATGACCACTTGGTGGCAACATTTGCTGCGTTTGCTTACCAGATGTACCAATAATGTGCAGTTTTTCCCACTTAAAGGATTTAAATTGCCTGTAAGTGGACTATGAAAAAATGATGTGCGCTTGGAATTGTTTTCTTTTTTTGTTTTTTTTCAATGTGAGCTGTGCCAATGGCAGCTTGCTGTTCAGGTGGATAAACTGCATTTCTTTCACACAATTCCATACAAATAAGGCATTTGCAGCACATTTTCGGAGGTGCGTATGTTATTAGAAGCCTTGCTCCAAACCAGTGTTAAAACGGTTGTAATAAGACATGTCTATACTTACCTGCTGCGTGCAATAGTTTTGCACAGAGCAGCCCTGATCCTATTGTTCTGAGGTCCCCCTGCCAGTGATCCAAGCCCCTACTCTTCATCTGGTGCCATCCCACAGAAAGTAGCTTTCAATGGGGGCATCCATGTGGGCTCACTCCCGAGTCCCGCTGCTGCGTCCACTGACACAGGTCCATTGCTCCCGTGTCACAGGATTTGATTGACAGCAGCTGGGCCAATGGCTCCTGCTGCTCTCAATCTTTCCAATGAGGAAAGAGAGCCTGGAGCGGCTGTGCTCTTGAATATCTGTAGATCCGATCAGGCTCAGGTAAGAAAAGGGGGGGGGGTGAGAGGGGAGCTGCAGCACAGAAGGTTTTTCACCTTAATGCATAGAATGCATTAGGGTGAAAAACCTTAAAGTGATTGTAAAGTCTCATTATTTTTTCCATAAAAATAACAAACATGTTATACTTACCTCCTCTGTTGCAGTGGATTTGCACAGAGCAGCCCGGATCCTCCTCTTCTCGTGTCCCTCTTCTGTGCTCATGGCCCCTCCCTCCTGTTTAGGGCCCCCAGAGTAAGCAGTAGTAAGTAGGCATACCAGCGATCGTCTCAGAGGATGGCTGAACTGGGAGATACCGTTGTAAACAGCTTTTCCCTGTTCTGCCTAGCAACAAGTGACGCTGATCTCTGCTCCATGTGATTGGAGCAGAGATCAGAGATCAGTGTTCACTAAAAGAAAGCCCAGCCCCCCACAGTTAGTAACACACCCCTAGGAACACTTAACCCCTACATTGCCACCCACTGGTTAACCCCTTCACTGCCAGTGTCATTTGCACAGGAATCACTGCATTTGTATAGCAGTGATTGCTGTATAAATGACAATGGTCCCAAAAATGTGTCAAAAATGTCCGATGTGTCCGCCATAATGTCGCAGTCACAATAAAAATCGCTGATCGCTGCCATTACTAGTAAAAAAAATTATTAATAAAAATGTCATAAATCTATCCAGTACACCAATCAATAATCGCTTATTGTGATTTTTTTTTACCAAAAATATGTAGAATACGTATCGGCTTATACTGAGGGAAAATGTTTTTTTCAAAATTGTCGCTCTATTTTTGTTTATAGCACAAAAAATAAAAACCGCAGGGGTGATCAAATACCACCAAAAGAAAGCTCTATTTGTGGGGAAAAAAAGGACATCAATTTTGTTTGGGAGCCACGTTGCATGACCGCGCAATTGTCAGTTAAAGCGACGCAGTGCCGAATCGCAAAAAGTGGTCTGGTCTTTGGCCAGCAAAATGGTCCGGGGCTGAAGTGGTTAAAGTTGTCGTTTTTTCCCACAATTTTTTGCAAAGTCAAGATTTTTTTTTTCCTTTTTTTTTTCTCAAAATTGTCATATTATCAGGTTATGTCTCACACACAGCATATGCATACCACAAATTACACCCCAAAACACATTCTGCTATTACTCCCGAGTACGGCGATACCACATGTGTGAGACTTTTACACAGAGTGGCCACATACAGAGGCCCAACATGCAGGGAGCACCATCAGGCGTTCTGGAGCACCCAGGACAATTTTGACATTTCTCTCCTACATGTAAAAATCATCATTTATTTGCTAGAAAATGACACAGAACCCCAAAACATTATGTATGTGTTTTTAGCAAAGACCCTAGAGAATACAATGGTGGTCGCTGCAACTTTTCATCTTGCACAGTATTTGCGCAGCAATTTTTTGAATGCTTTTTTTTTTTTTTTTATGTTTTGCGATTTAAAAAAAACAAAACAGTAAAGTTAGCTCAATGTTTTTACATAATGTGAAAGATGAAGTTACGCCGAGTAACTAGGTACCTAACATGTCACCCTTCAAAATTGCACACGCTTGTGGAATGGCGCCAAACGTCGCTACTTAAAAATCCCCATAGGCAACGCTTAAAATGTTTGTACTGTTACAAGTTTTGCGTTACAGAGGAGGTCTAGGGCCAAAATTATTGCTCTCGCTCTTACGTTCACAGCGATACCTCACATGTGTCGTTTGAACACCGTTTTCATATGTGGACAGGACTTACATATGGGTTCGCTTCTGCATGCAAGCTCATGGGGACAGGGGCGCTTTAAAATTATTATTTTTTTTTATTGTTCATTTTACTTTATTTATTTTAGCTTGACACTTTCCCCCCCCTCCCCCCCCAAAAAAAAAATGTTTTGATGACTTTTATTCCTATTACAAAGAATGTAAACATCCCTTGTAATAGGAATATGGCATGACAGGTCCTCTTTACAGTGAGATATGGGGTCAATAAAACCCCACATCTCAACTCTAGGCTGAGAAGCCTGAAATAAAAATAAAAAAAACGATTCTGGCTTTGATCGTATTGGCGAGTCGGTAGAAGCACCGGAGGCTGGTGGAAGGGGGGGATGTCCCCTCTTGACTCCTGTAATAACGATCAAGCAGTGGAACAGCCACTATGATTGTTCTTATGGTGTAGGGAATCGCCGGCTGAAAAAGCTGATATCTGAATGATGCCTATAGCTACAGGCATCATTGAGATATCCCCGCACAAAGTCAAGGACGTCATATGAGTATTGGCAGGGATTTGCAGAGTATTGGCAGGGATTTGCAGGGTATTGCAGAGTATTGGCAGGGCATTTCTGGGTATTGCAGAGTATTGGCAGGGAATTGCTGGGTTAATTGTCGGCGAGCAGCGCTGTGGGCACTGCAGATCCAGCCCACAGCGCTGCTGACACCGATCTCTCCCCTCTCACTGTACCGATCGGTACAGAGAGGGGAGGGAGGAACCGGCATCATGTTATGTCATTTGACGGAGCGATCACGTGGTAAAAGGCCGTTTACCGTGATCTGTGATGTGCCGGGTCCACAGATTCTCGAGCGGAATTCTGGGAGGACGTCATATGACGGCCTCCCAGAGTTAAGCAACCGCCCTGTAGGAGGTCGATTGATTGCGGGGATCCTGCTTCCACTTCATATTAAAGCTTGATTTGACCTGTAGGGGTCTTCATTAGAGGTGAGAGGCTGGGGTAAACTAGTGGCACACTTCGGATGGTGATAGCTATTGGATGAAGTGGACACCGATGGATTATATTACACATGCACCTTTTATATATATGAATTGCTATATGGAGATTTGTTTGTTCTTCCCATTGTAGATTGATTGCACCTTTCTGACATTGCACCTTATCTTGTTATATGCACTTTATGAGATATTTGGACATTATTAGAGTTTATTATAATATCCGTGTCATCCATTTGCACTATATGAAACTTATTGCACTTTATATTGTTAGCACTGTATATATTGTTTGCACTTATGCTATATTGAAGATTTACCACACACAGTGAGTTCATTTCTATTTTTTCACTTATTTCTGTGTGGGAACACTTATATATACAGTACATGGTGCTTCTCATATCCTTTATATTCATTATTTGTAGTGTATTTTAGTTTTGCGCATTAGTTCTCCCCACCTTTACATATGGTTTGCAGAGCATTGATGTTTTTTTTGTTTGTTTGTTTAGATCAGGGATATGCAATTAGCGGACCTCCAGCTGTTGTAGAACTACAAGTCCCATGAGGCATAGCAAGACTCTGACAGCCACAAACATGACACCCAGAGGCAGAGGCATGATGGGACTTGTAGTTTTGAACAGCTGGAGGTCCGCTAATTGCATATCCCTGGTTTAGATGAATACTGCATTTATGGTATCTTGTGTTTGATGGGTTACACAGATTATTTAACTGACCTCACCTTTTTAGGTGGCCCCCTCCCCCTCCCCCTTTTTTTATTTTTTTTTTGGAGGAGGAGGACCCTATGTACATAACCACGTAAATGGCAACTGAACAATAGGTTGGAATAGCTATGAGGAGGGGGGTTCATCCCCCAAACGCATCAGCCATCCAATCGTATTTGGTCCTATGACAGATACATTATCTTCGGCTGAAGCATTTAAGATTAATGCTTATTGTTTTTATCCACCTGTGAGTATCTATTTGTCTTAGTAAATGTAATAAACGTGTCTATTGTAATGCACAAGGTGTTTGTGCTCTCCTGTGTTTTTTTTTTTAGAAGATTTCCCAGTCTGAGGAGGGCTGCACCCCAAAGAGCCATTGCGGATTAAAGCATTGTTAAAGATAAAACCCCTGGATCTAGTGCTGGAGTGAGTTTAGGCAGACAGAAGGAGCCTGTGTCTCTCAGGCAATACAGCTTGTCAGGGGGCTGGGGCTTTAACAGCAAAGCAAAAGTTCCAGGTGGGTAAATGTCCCTCCTTCACATTTTTGTTCTGTTTTCGTTCGTTGACAAACATTTGATTTGATTTGATTTTCGTTTACTTTTCATCAATAAAAACATGCCGCTGACGAAAACTATGACGAAAATATTTTTGTCAACAAAAGTTAACACTGCTTCAAACTCACGAAAAACCTATTACATTTTCATTATTAATAATGAATGAAGTGCACGACAAATTCAAGTAGCTCTTATTCGGACCACTTTTACTGTTGCTGCAAATTTATAAAGAAATACTGCCGAATCAATGACAAGCAAAGTGGAGGTAAAATCTTCTGCTGCAGTAAATTGTTTATTGTGTCCCAAGTGTAATTAATGTGTAGCACTAACCCCCGAAGGAGCTGCTGGTTATTTTTGGGCTTACCGTTACCCTCCGTTCTCCTTGTTGCACATCTAGGGGATGTCCCGTGGTAGATGGCCCAGTAACTTGAGACTGACAATAGATCCAATTGAATGGATTTTATTAGCAAAAACTCAGACAATTGAACAGTCTTTCAACTTGGGATCAGAGGGTTGGAAAAGGAAGTTCAGGTACTCTTAATGTCAATGTCCAAAAACGTTAAAGAACATGCTTACTTTGACTGCATCCAGAGAATAGCCATTTGCAGCCAGGGGATCACTGAAGTTGGACAGTCCCTCTTTAACAAGGCCTAGCAGCCAACTTAGTGCTTACTCAGGAACAAAGTCTTTGTCACCGATGTTGTTGCAGAACATGTAGGGAAACTAAGTTTTAGAACACTTGTAGGATACCTGGATCTTTCAGCCCGCTTGGCGATATCCACAAGACCAGATTCTCTCGGTTACTTCCGCCCTTCCAGCGTCTTGTTAAGAAAACCAACCGGTATGTGATGTTCTTCCAAAGAGTCCTCCCCTGGAATGCTTGAAGTACACTGGGTCTCTCACGAACCGTAGACGGCACCCAACCACCTCAGAATCCTCCTTTCGTTTCCTTGCCTTGGGCTAGCCAGCTCCAAGACATTAAAGTCAGGTGGATCCGCACCCCAGTCCATAGCCTTCCTGGGGGCTGGTCAGGAGGACCAGGACCATGTAATAAGCACATCATACTGGACCGGAACCCCATACCACGTGACGTCCGCATCTTAAATACCCTCTTCCAGAGGGCACAGCGAGAGGGCCACTCCCACTGACCTGGCTCCAAAAGAGAGTAACTTAAGCACCCAACCAGACTATAGGTCCCCACCTGCCAAAGAGACAGTGCCCCCTGTGGCCAGGCTGAACATCTCACAGTCCAGTCAGACTGATGCAGAGGTCCAATTTAGACAAATATACCCAGACCAAAATGCAGTTCAGGCAACTTTAATTTTAGAAAAACGCATAGCGCGTGCTCTTCAGGAGCCGCAGCTACAAATGTATTGCATCTTTGAGACAATTCTGAAAAATGTGTCTTTACATTTCTCTGGAACTGATTTTTAATACATTTTCATTACTCACCCAACTACTTCAAATAGCTTCACTCTAGCTCTTTGCAGATGAGATTCGTGCAACAGATCTGTCAGACTGATTGATATATACAGTATCTCACAAAAGTAAATACACCCCTCACATTTTTATTTTATTATATCTTGTCATGTGACAACACTGAAGAAATGACACTTTGCTACTATGTAAAGTAGTGAGTGTACAGCTTGTATAACAGTGTAAATTTGCTGTTCCTCAAAATAAATTGACACCCAGCCATTAATGTCTAAACAGCTGGCAATAAAAGTTAGTAAACCCCTAAGTGAAAATGTCCAAATTGGGCCCAAAGTGTCAATATTTTGTGTGGCCACCATTATTTTCCAGCACTGCCTGAACCCTCTTGGGCATGGAGTTCACCAGAGCTTCACAAGTTGCCACTGGAGTTCTCTTCCTCTCCTCAACGGCAGAATCATAGAGCTGGTGGATGTTAGAGACCTTGCGCTCCTCCACCTTCTGTTTCAGGATGCCCCACAGATGCTCAATAGGGTTTAAGTCTGGAGACATGCTTGGCCAGTACATCACCTTTACCCTCAGCTTCTTTAGCAAGTCAGTGGTCACCTTGGAGGTGTGTTTGGGGTCATTATAATGTTGGAATACTGCCCCGTGGCCCAGTCTCCAAAGGGAGGGGATCATGATCTGCTTCAGTATGTCACAGTACATGTTGGCATTCATGGTTCCTTCAATGAACTGTAGATCCCCAGTGCCGCCCCAGACCATGACACTCCCACCACCATGCTTGACTGTAGGCAAGAAAAACGTGTCTTTGTACTCCTCACTTGGTTGCCGCCACACACACTTGACACCATCTGAACCAAATACGTTTAACTTGGTGTCATCAGACCACAGGTCATGGTTCCAGTAATCCATGTCCTTAGTTTGCTTGTTTTCAGCAAATTGTCTGTGGGTTTTCTTGTGCCCCATCTTTAGAAGAGGCTTCCTTCTGGGACGACAGCATGCAGACCAATTTGATGCAGTGTGCAGTGTATGGTCTAAGCACTGACAGGCTGACCTCCCACCCCATCAACCTCTGTTGAAATGCTGGCAGCACTCATACTTCTATTTCCCAAAGACAAACTCTGGATATGACACTGAGCTTGTGCTCGCAACTTCTTTGGTCAACCATCGTGAGGCCTGTTCTGAGTGAAACCTGTCCTGTTAAACAGCTGTATGGTCTTGGCAACTGTGCTGCAGCTCAGTGTTAGAGTCTTGGCAATCTTCTTATAGCTAGGTCATCTTTATGCTGAGCAACAATTATTTTTTTTAGATCCTCAAAGAGTTCTTTGTCATGAGGTGCCATGTTGAACTTCCAGTGACCAGTATGAGAGAGTGAGAGCGATAATACCAAATTTTACACACCTGCTCCCCATTCACACCTGAGACCTTGTACCACTAGTGAGTCACATGACACCGGGGAGGTAAAATGGCTAATTGAGCCCAATTCTGACATTTTCACTTAGGGGTGTACTCACTTTTGTTGCTAGCGCTTTAGACATTAATGGCTGTGTGTTGAGTTGTTTTGAGGGGACAGCAAATTTACACTGTTATACAAGCTGTACACTCACTACTTTACATTGTAACAAAGTGTAATTTCTTCTGTGTTGTCACATGAAAAGATATAATAAAAAAAATTTTGTGAGATACTGTGCACCTACAAATCTGTCGCAAGTTTTACCATTTGTCGCAGTGACGTAAGACTGATTTCTAAAGGGTATCTACAACACATCTGAGAGTGTGAATCTCCAACATCTCCTGCAGCTCTTGCTCGTTTCTTCTGCTGATCTCCACTTGTTACAGGATACGATATTCCTGTGAAAGTCAGCAAGGGCACCCAGGAGCTGGAATTATGAGTTTACCTGTCAACTTCAGTGAAAGATTTCTACTGAACAGCATAATTTTTTGGGGGCACAGGCAGTGGAGAAGGTAGGATACGCTTGTTTAGGACATTATTCATTTATGAGGGTTGCTTTAAAGCAGAACTTCATCCCCCCTCCTACTGCTTTTTCTTCCCCCATCCTCCTTACCTGTTATTCTGGGTTCTCTTTGAAAAACATACTCCCCTCCCCAGGAATCCAGTGTTGCCCTGCAGTGACCTGCTGTTCAGGTGTCATAGCCTGTATCCGATGCCCCTCCTTGGTCTCCTCAGCTGGCTCTCTCTTATGGTTTCAGGCACCTTGGTCCCTAAAGACATGATCCAACTCCATACTCTGACCACTCTACTTAAAAATGTTATGGGGATATCTCAGGAGGGTACCTGAGCAGGACACATCATTTTCACCTAGGCAAAAACAGAACCAGGGGAGAAGGCCAGCAGAAAAAAAAACTATTATTATTGTGGGGGGAATGCGAAGGCAGGGAATAAAGTCTATTTGCAGAGTGACATTCTGCTTTAAGTCAATTCTGTTTGAACATTCTTTATCATTTTAATCTGTTGCCACTGATGTCACACATGCTATATATCCAGCTTCACGGAAGTGGACCTTCTTTTGAGGCACTGCATAAGCGCAAAGGTTTGTGTTGGAATAATGCCATATAGCATGCTTCGAACACAAAGACCAAGCTATCACTGACAACTTCTAGTCTCGTACTAATGATCAAGAGGCGGGAGACCAGCTCTTGATCATGTGATCACAGTGATAGCCTGTGATTACCTCTTACAGTGATCAATCAGTAAGAACCCACTCCCGTGCTCCTCACTTTCTGAATTGGGGAAAAAAAATGTTCTCCTAGATAGAGCAGAAGAATGTAAACAAAAAAAGTCTGTGCGCAAAAATTGTATTAATAATAATAATAATAATAAAGATAAAACAGCTAGATCAATGAATAATCTACTTCTGTGTAGCATCCAATGTCAGGGTCAAATGTTGGGGGTCGGGGGTCAGTACACTTTCAGCAGGATTTTAAAAAAAGCACACTATTGTTTCTACTATGGTTGGCCCTACTACATATATAAATGTAGCGGATGACAATTGGGATCAAATGTCACACGCATTGTAAATTTAGTCTTTGCCTCAGGACCCTACGGTACTGAGGGTTAAATGTGTAGGTAAGCCTTAACACCAGTCTGGCCAGGCCATGTTTGAAGTTCTGCCTGGTCATGTGAGCGGTGAGGTGCACATAACAGGCTAGAACCAGGCCTGGTTGGATGTTTGGGTATGGCTCTCTCGGAGCCAATCAGCTGGAGTGCCGGGCCCGCTGAGGAGTCTGGGAGGGGGTACTTAAGAAGGTGTGGGTCACATGTTTGGAGCTCCGGAGTTGTTCGGGAGACCTGTGTGGTCTGTTCTGGTTCCAGGACCAGGTTAGTCCCGTGAGGGGTCCCGGTCACGAGGTGTCAGACATCCTGCAGCATGTTCCTGTCAGTGGCCCCTGATAGACCTGTCTGGTCTGGGGTAGGGATCCGTCTGTTCCCGAGTCTCAGAACCTGCTGGTCCGAGGTGCTGTAACTGAGGGAGGATTCAAAGTGTCCGGGTATGCTCTCGGCTTGGAGGGACACCACAGCTCATGGAAGTGAACGGGGAAGGACTCTTCAGAGGAGGGCCGACAAGTGGCATCCTGAGAAGTGCCTGGTTACTGAGTTGGGAAGGACATTGATGAGTTCACACTTTTCCAGTACCACAAAGGAAGCGGGAAACATTCCAGGTACGGTAGGAAAAAGGTTCCTGTTCATCTTCAGTTGATTGTTTAAGTTTGAGTCAACGTGCTGACTGCCATGATCTCTGGCTAGAGGTCTGTTCAGCCTTGAAGTACCCAGCTGCGAGTGGCTACTCTCTGGGTGGAAGTAGAGACTTTGTTAAACCTGCAGTTCAAGGTACCTGAGTTTTTCACCCGTGCCCTCTGTTCCCTAAGAGACTGTGTTTTGTGAAAGTTCTACTGCAAAATAAAACCTTTTGAAAGGACTTTATCTGTGTCAGTGTACAAGTAGTTGGGTATCAACCCTGGGAACCCCTAGACACGGAGGAGCAGGCCAGGAGAAGGTAACCGGTAAGCTCATTCAGTCAAGGCTGCCCTGCAACGGGTTATGGCCGCTACACAAACAACAAATAACAAACAAATATGTGGTGTTCCTTTAGACATTTTGGGGTTTCTTTTTGATACTGGCGTGAAAAATATAGCTAAAATGTAAAAAAAAAAAAATGTTATCATTTTGATAATAAAAATACATCAGAAGATATCCATTACCTTTTACCACCAAATAAAGGTCCAATTTATTCTAAAAAATAAAATGGTTTAATTTACATGGATACACAAAGTAGTTGCAATGAAATGTACAGATTTACTAACACATTCCTAATTTGCAAAACTGTGTTCAGGAGTTCAAGATTTGTTTTACCTTCAGGCATTTACACTCCTGGAAGACATTTCTTTTCCACTTAAAGAAATCCTGGGTACACATATACCAAAAGGTCAGTTCAGCAGGAGCTGGCTGAATTTGGGTCCATGTGTCTCTGTTCAACAGAAGCTGATCTAATGATGGCATCTGTGGAAACGCAGCATTCAATCAGCATGTAAGCAGGTTGTAGACTGCTGCGAACAGTGTGGGGCAAAATTAAAAATGTCTTGTAATTTTGACAGACCACTGTTTATGCTAACTCATGATAACTTTGTGTTGACTATTGTGCTTTAGCTAGCAGGCTGTCAGGGTATAAGTAAAGGGTTAACATAGGCTCTGTTTATAGGCTCTGTGTTTTCCTGGTCTTTTTGGGTTCTGCCCTCTACCCTATGTTGCTATAAAATGGGAGAGGGCTCTGCTCTGAGGAGAACATGGGAAAGAGAGCAAACTGAGCTATGGACTTATGCAGCTGATGCTTCTAATGCCGCGTACACACGATCAAACAATCGGGTGGAAAAGTCTGGCAAACTCAAGTCCGCCGGACAATCCCCCCATGTGTAGCCTCCGGTGGACTTTTTTTACCCGAAAGTACGGTGGACTTAGAAAGTAGTTTTGCACTCCAATCTTCCCGCCGGACTTGCATTTCGGCTGACAATCCGGCCGTGCATATGCCAGTCCGCCGTACTTTTGAAATGAGCGGACTTTTCCTGCCCAGAGAAAAGTCTGCTCATTTTGAGCACGTCTCCAGGTAGGCGGGGCCTGCGAGGAATGCGTCGCTGGCCCGTCACCTGGTATGGACTTAAAGGGGAACCCCAACGCCAAAAAAACGGCATGGGGTCCCCCAGGTCCACATCAGACCCTTGTCCGAGCACACTACCCGGCCGGCCAGGAAAGGGGGGGACGAGCGAGCGCCCCCCCCCCCCCCTCCTGAGCCGTACCAGGCCGCGTGCCCTCAACATTCAACATGGGGGGGCGCCTTGGGGAAGGGGGGCCGCACGCCCCCCCACCCCAAAGCACCTTGTCCCCATGTTGATGAGGACAAGGGCCTCTTCCCGACAACCCTGGCCGTTGATTGTCGGAGTCTGCAGGCGGGGGGCTTATCGGAATCCGGGAGCCCCCTTTAATAAGGGGGCCCCCGGATACCGGCCCCCCACCCTATGTGAATGAGTATGGGGTACAATGTACCCCTACCCATTCACCTGTAAAATAAAGTACAAAAAAAACATAAAACACAAGGGTTTTATATAGTTTATTGCACAGCTCCGGGGGTCTTCCGTATTTGGGGGTCTTCTCGCCGGACTCCTCCGCTATATTCTTCTAACTCTTTTACTAGCGGAGGAGCCCGGCTTTCTTCCTCGCCGCCGCCCTCTTCTGCCGACTTCGGGGGTCTTGTCCCCCTCTTCGGTTCTTCTGCTGGGCCACCGCGCCTTCTTCTAGCTAGGTCTTCTAGGTGGCCCGGTCTTCTGTCGCCGCTGTCGCCGCCTTCTGTTCTTCTCTTCAGATGTTGCCTTGTCGCATCCTCCGCTCACAATGTCACCGACGCGACCTATATAGGGACATCACCGGATGATGTCCCCGCCCATTATGGTGTCACAGTCCCAGAGGATGCTGGGACTGTGACATCATAATAGGCGGGGACATCATCCGGTGATGTCCCTATATAAGTCTCCGCGCGTCGCGTCAGTGCCATTGTGAGCGGACGATGCGACGAGGCAACATCTGAAGAGAAGAAGAGAAGAACAGAAGGCGGCGGCGGTGACAGAAGACCGGAAGAACCAAAGAGGGGGACAAGACCCCCGAAGTCGGAAGAAGAGGGCGGCGGCTAGGAAGAAAGCCGGCTCCTCCGCTAGCAAAAGAGCTAGAAGAAGATAGCGGAGGAGTCCGGCGAGAAGACCCCCGAAGACGGAAGACCCCCGGAGCTGTGCAATAAACTATTTTAACCCTTGTGTGTTGTGTTTTTTTGTACTTTATTTTACAGGTGAATGGGTAGGGCTACATTGTACCCCATACTCATTCACATAGGGTGGGGGGCCAGTATCCGGGGGCCCCCTTATTAAAGGGGCTCCCGGATTCCGATAAGCCCCCCGCCCGCAAACCCCGACAACCAACGGCCAGGGTTGTCAGGAAGAGGCCCTTGTCCTCATCAACATGGGGACAAGGTACTTTGGGGTGGGGGGGCCGTGCAGCCCCCCTTCCCCAAGGCGCCCCCCCATGTTGAGGGCACGTGGCCTGGTATGGCTCAGGAAGGGGGGCCGCTCGCTCGTCCCCCCTTTCCTGGCTGGCCGGGTAGTGTGCTCGGACAAGGGTCTGATGTGGACCTGGGGGGGACCCCCACGCCGATTTTTTTCGGCGTTGGAGTTCCCCTTTAAGTCCATACCAGGTGGCGGGGCCAGCGACGCATCCTTCACGGGCCCCGCCTACCTGGAGACGCGCTCAAAATGAGCGGACTTTCCTCCGCGTGTGTGGGCGAGTCCGTTCATTTCAAAAGTACGGCGGATAGTCCGGCGGACTTAGTACGCTGTATTAGTCCACTGAAAAAGTGCCGTGTGTGGGCAAGTAGCCCATTCGGAAAGTCCGGCAGACAGTCCGGCGGGAAGTCCGCCAGATTAAGTCCGCCGGATAGTCCGCTACGTGTGTACGCGGCATAAGGAGACCAACCCTTTTCCGGGTACTCAGGCAGAGGATAAAATGGACTTCCTGAACCAATGGACTTTATCACACTAATGTCAGTTACACACGATCGGACTTTCCGCCAACAAAACCGTGATTTTTGTTCGAAGGTTGCTGGCTCAGACTTTTCTTGCATATACACAGTCACACAAATGTTGGCCAACAATTCCGAATGTAAGAATGCGGTGATGTACAACATGTATGACGAGCTGATAAAAAGGAAGTTCAATAGCCAATGCGCCACCCTTTGGGCTCCTTATGCTAATCTCGTGTTTATCTCATGTTAGTAGAAGTTTGGTGAGAGACGATTCGGTCTTTTCAGCCTCGTGCTTTTCAGCCTCATGCTTTTCAGTTCGTTTCTGCTTTTCAGTTTGTGCTTGTGGGTTCGTATCTGTTCTTCAATGCGTATTGTCAGTTCCTTCCCACCTTTCAGTGCGTTCTATTTATAGTTCGCTCCTGTTTTTCAGTGCGTTCTTGTCTGCTCGTTTCTGATTTTCAGCTCGTTCTTCTCAGGTCCTTTCTGATTTTCAGTGTGTTCTGTCAGTTCGTTCTGAGCAGCCAACCATTTTCTAGCCATGTTGAGGTTACGTTCTCATCAGAGAACTTGTGCCATTGTTGGGCTTGGTGTTGGAGTTTTTGCTTTGACCCAAGTCCAGTCCATGAACAGGCTGAGGAGGATTTAATGGACCACGAATTGGTTACTTAATCGTGACCAATTCTCTCATATGCCTTTGCTGCGGAAACTCCAGGAGAATAATCCTGACCATTTCAGGAATTATCTCCAGATCTCCGGATGACGGACCCCATTTTTCACCGTCCAATGGATTTGCTTGCCCACTATATTACCAAGACACCTGCATGCAGCAAGCCATCACTCCTGAGCAAAGGCTAGTCGCCACCTTACGGTACTTGGCTACAGGGGGAAGTCTCCAGGATATTACGTTTACGACTGGGATCTCCTCCCCAGGCTCTGGGAATCATTATTCCAGAGATCTGTTCTGTCATCACTCAGGTCCTGCAGAAGGATTATATTAAGGTACGTTTTATCCTTTAACAGCACATTCTATGTATTTAATGTTTGCTAAAGTATGGTATTTATATCATCTTTCCCTAATTACCTTGATTGTAATATGATGTGAATGTCCTCTTTGTCCTCATGCATGCTGTTAGCTTTTAATGCTCATTTTTTTGTCCTTCATGCATATTTGCCTTCACTAACCTCCCCAGTATGCTATCCTGGGCCCAGACACACCTAGCCTAGTCTCTTAACAATGTATTTTGTCAGCTTCATTGTAGTGCTTATCCTAAACACCCCCTAAAATGTGTCCAAATGTTATTGTTGGCCTTAAATTCAGGCATAGTGCAAGAGGCTTTTGGGGGGGGGCTAAAACTAATTTGGAACCCTCCCCCCAACCGCTAAGTCAACCTATACCAATACTCTATCTTCTGACTTTGCCAAACCCATACACTACCTCTTTTGTGGTCATATTTATGGATGAATTCACCAAAGCATGTAGTGCAAGTGCCTGCCTGAATACTTTCAAATGGTACTGTTTAAAGTTTTGTTCTCCTATTATCTTAATAGTTAATTGCAGAATGTTAAAAATGTGCTTCAATTTAGACAGTGTGTATTCATAATTTTAAATTATGACACTTCTTACCTGTCCAGTGGGCTGCCAATAGTGTAAGTAAGGAGTGGCTGGCCAAAGTAACACACATTATTTATGCATTCAGCTCTCAATGAAGTGGAGAGGGTTACCTGTTCAAAACACCCCCCCCCCCTAAAATTTTTACAATGGGCCATCAGAAGGAGTGAGGAATCTGATAAGTGTACCTTATACTTTTGTCTTTAAATAAATATTTCAATAAATGTTATACTTATGTTGGCCAACAATGTTTGTGTCTAATCTACTTGCAATTTTATGTGCAAAAGTGCTATTTTTTTCTTGTTTGACTCCACAGTTTCCTTCCAACCCACAGGAATGGAAGACTGTGGTCTCCCAATTTGCCCAGCAGTGGGACTTTCCCAACTGAAGTGGTGCGATAGATGGGAAACACGACCGCATGTCCCACACTCCAAATCTGGGTCATACTACAACAACTATAAGGGGTATAGTAGTATTGTGTTGTTGGCTGTGGTTTCAGTGACTTACGAGTTTCTCTATGTGGATGTGGGGAAGAATGGCCAGATGTCAGAATGGCAGCTTGGGCTTGCCACCTCCAGCAGATAACGTGGTGGGCCTCCCATTTGTGTTTATGGCAGATGAGGCATTTGCACTGGGGGACCATCTGATGAGGCCATTCTCAATGAGGACCCTCACCCCGGAGCAGAGAGTTTTTAACTTCCAGCTGGCCAGAACAAGAAGAGTGGTGGAGAAGCCTTTGGCTTAATGGCCAGTTGGTTCTGGCTATTCCTAACGTCAATAAATATGGCCTAATACAAACGGAACCATATTATTCTGTGATACTGCATTCTACATAATTTTCTGCGAAAGAATGCAGCTAACTATGTAGCCTCAGTTGCAACTGAGGCCGACTCACCAGCAGAAACCTTGATGGCACTTGAACCTGGCCATCCTGGCTTGCCCCCCCCCCCCCCAAAAAGCGCCCGTGAAGTACGACAAAGCTACGTGGAGTACTTTGCGAGTAGGGGGCAATTGATATGCCAGAGAATCTTTAAAAGCTCTTTAAAAAAATTTTTTGTCAAAAACTGAACTCATATTTCATTTGAGTTACTGCTTGTGTTTCTTATCTGTCTCCTAGGTTCTCTAATGGCCTTTTCTTTTTGGCCATTTTCATCAATAGTGCAAACGTAACTCATTTGATACATGAGGTGACAAGAAGTGAATAAGACATACAGAAATACATTTTCATAAATGCTGACAGAAAATGTTTTAGAATGTAATTGAAAACACAATGAATCGCAGGAACTATTGCAGTACAAGATTGGCATATAGTAAGGTCATTAATGTGATACGATAAGAGCTTATGTTATTAAGATTCTATAGAGGTAAGAGCTGTAAGTCTTTAATGGGTTAGAATCCTTCTGCATTGAGTCGAAGTTCCTATTAATTCTGTTTAATATTATGCTCAATGTGGTGATTTAGAGAGAGGAAGGAAAAAAAAATACAAAAAAACAAAACAAGGAGGGGTAGACCGAGATATATGGGGGTTTTTAACTTTGCAGAAGTGAGTTCGTTATCCCGTGCACATAGAATATGCGTCTGTGGATTTGAAATGTTGCCAATTGTACCATGTTGCTGTGAATTTGGGTAGTGTTGCATGAGAGATCTTAATCAGTTCTTCAATATTTTCAATGCTATTCAATCTGCTGAACCACTCCTCTTTTGTTGGGACAGATGTGGAGCGCCTGTACAATAGTAAAGAAAAGCACAAGAACCATCACTAAAGTAATAATAATAATATGAACACAAAACAAATACTTACTTTTTAAAAGCACTTTCCTGACCTTTCTATACTGATTGTCCTCAATTTCAGGTCTGACCAGTGTTTCCTCATTTGCTCCTTGGATCGTCATACCCCAAAATTCCTGTGCAGACTTCTCACAACTTTAGTCACGATCTTGGCCTTTCTCACATTAGGGTTTATGTAAGGTCCATACTTCCCATCATAGTCAGCCCTCTTCAAGATTTCCACCATCTCTACAAAGGACATATTTGAGGCCTTATAGCTTGTCCTGAATCTGGAACTGCCTTGCTCTGGGCTTTCCTTGTCGTTGCTGCTCTCTGCGCGCACCTGCTGTATCTCCGCCCTTGTGCTCTCCCACTGAGGCGGGTAAGAGGTGGAGAATACACTAGAAGGAAGGACAGAGGTGGAGTTTTACTCATACACAGTGTATATAAAGCATAACATGTGTGTGTCGTACGTACGATTTGTGAGTGGAGGGTGGAGGATCGTAAGCGCTGATCGTGCAAATGAAGATACAATTTTAACTTGGGCCATCAGTGGTTAGTGGCCTATTTTGCTTATAGATTGAGGCCTATCTTGGGACAAGATTAGCAGTGTTTAGCTTGACATTAGGGTTTGTCTTGTGTTGTGTCTTGCAGATAAAATGGCCCAGACATCCTGTCAAATTTCTCAACATGTACAGGGAGCTGCCATGTCTCTGGCAAGTGACATGCAGATAATACTTCAACAAGCAAAAGAGGAAGGCAGCGCTGGAGAAACTGTTGGGTTTGGTGAAGCCGTTGACTCCCACGGCAGACATCAACTATTTGAAGGCCAAAATTCGTAGCTTGAGGAGCACATATAATAGGGAGCACAAGAAAGTCCAGGATTCCATGAGATCAGGATCAGCAGCCAATGACATATATGTACCCAGACTCTGGTACTACGACAGACTGCCTTTTTTGTCAGACCAGACTGAACCCAGGCCATCACTATCTACACTTCCATCCACACTTCTTTCCACATCAGATGAGGCTCTTGAAGTCCAACCTGGGCCTTCCACCCAGGAAAATGTGGAGTCCAGCTTGAGCCAGGTATAGCATTGTTCAACATATTTCTTGTCAAAAATTTAATGATGTTAACTAGATGCTATTATTGATCACTAATTTCTGATTTAACAAAGTGGTTTACATATCAATAGACAGTAGTAGCCAAAAATGATTGGGACAAGAATGAAAAATGCTGGGGTCAGAATGATAGTCTTTTCTATTTATTAACATTCAATTTGCAACAGCCATGAGCTAAAAATTGTGTGTGATTGATGACCAAAAAACTAAAACTATGTACCATATTCATACACAGGAAAGTCTCAGCCAGGAGGTGGCCATGGAAAGCAGCCTGACGGAATCCCAGGTTCCTCCCCTCTGCCCTCCAACCAAAAGGACCAGGAAGGCGAGGAACCTGGAGGAGTCAGCAACTGCTTTAATTTGCTGGGCTACTGCGGTACTTACAACGACCCCTGGTGGTCACAAGTCATTTGGATGTGTGACAGTGAGTAATCTGGAACACATGGAGGAGGGCCAACACCTCATCTGTGAGGAGATCATTCTTCAGGCCCTAAACAAGGGGACAACTCACAAATAAAATCCACCTGTGTGAGTTGGACCATAGTACTCCTCCACCACCTCCAGCAACACCACTAACACCACAGCTACCCAACTCACCAGAGCAGCATGGGAGGAAGCGTTGGAGGAAGTGTTGAGATAGATGGCCTGGGTCTGGTCTGGTCTGGCAAAAGATGCAGGCTATTGTAAGACCACAGCCTCGGGACATATATGTCATCTGCTGCTGCTCCCGATCTCTCGGAGTCCTGGACCGTATTGTGCTCCCTATTAAATTGGCTCCTCAAGTTACCAATTTTGACAGTCAAATCATTTATGTCTGCCCTGAGGTACAAAGGCTTCACCAATTCCACTGTTTCTCCAGCGTTGCCTTCCCCTTAATTTTGTTATGACCCCTATTAAATTAAAAAATTTTGTTTTGCCAAATACTTGGCTATGTGTTTTACTTCAAAAAGGACAATTTGTTTGTGATTAGGCAGGTACATTTCAAAAATACAATGTCAAATTAACAAGGGACACCAACATAGTTGTATTTCTTTGAGGTTAGAAAATACATAATAAAAATGGTGTTGTGGTAACTTGACACACAAAAACAACAATAAAATATATGGAGATCACTAGAAAAAAAACTAAAATTATTCTGGAGATCACAAGAAAAAGGAAAAGAAATGGAGCTCGATAGAAAAAAAATTATTCTGGAGATCATGAGAAAAAAAAAACATAGATTATTCAGGAGATCACAAGAAATAATAAAAAAGCAGTTTGTCAGAACTCTGTGTGAACATCAGCAGCAAAGCAACTTCATTATTATAGCATTATAAAGAAGAAGAGAATGTGCTGCATTGAGAGATTTCAAAATGCCCTGTGACAAATATGTAATCTCCATTACAAACACTAGTTTTACAAGACCGAGCGCTTCTATCTCATACTTGATTCCGAGCATGCATGATCTTTTGTGTGCAGACTTGTGTACACACTATCGGACTTTCTGAAAACAACGTTTTGTTGGCGGAAAATTTGAGAACCTGCTAGCAAACATTTGTTGGCAGAAAGTCCGACAGCAAATGTTCGATGGAGCATACACATGGTCGGACTTTCCGACAAAAAGCTCACATCCAACATTTCCTGTCAGAAAGTCCGACTGTGTGTATGCAGCTCAAGAGTTATGGTCTGGAAGCCTGGGGTGGAGAAGAGAGAGAGAGTATGCCATAGAACCTTTAATTGCATGCCTGTAAGGCCGCGTACACACGCGGGGACTGTTCGCTCAACTTTGTCCGTCAAACAGTTTCAGCAAACAGTCCGCTCAAAATTAGCATGGACGGACTTGCCCACACACGACGAACGAACAGTTTGCTGAAACCGTGCGCGATGACGTGAACGGCACGTACGACGGGATGGAAAATACAACGTCCTATACACTGCATTACAACTTTCGGCGTGTAAATCCTTTCTGAGCATGCGCGGAACTTAGTTTGACGAACAAGCCTACACACGAGGGGACTGTTCGCTGAAACCAAGTTTCAGCGGACAGTTTTTCGGAAATTCCGAAAAACCTTGTTCAGCAAACTGTTCGCTGAAACTGTCCGCTGAAAGCCCACACACGGGCGGACTGTCCGCCGAAACACTGTTCAGCGGACAAAGTTGGGCGAACAGTCCCCGCGTGTGTACGCGGCCTAAGAGACTGTGTTGAAATGTTTGTACTTGCTGTAAAGTTCTTCAGTAAAAGTTACTTTAACCATATCAGTGCCTGTTCGGAAGTTTTTCACACAAAGGGGTGCATGCAGAGCATATCCCAAACAGGGCTTGTACAGAGGGGATAAAGTGGAGGTGTGAGAGGGCTACTGTGCAAGAGTTAAACGTGCAGAGGAGTATGTGGAAGATGTGGCTATATTGCCGTTGTTATGGGTAACCAGGGCAACCAGCAAGGTGGCATGAATGCTATAGCAACCAGTCAGTGAAAGGTTGGTATCTGGCATGGGAGACAGCTACCTCAGTAATGAGGGGATTGTTAAACTTGACCTCTCTCCCTAGCGATCGGAGTCTCATACCCGGGACCGACTTTGTAGCACTGGGGACTTGGGGACCTAGCCTGGAGGTATGGAAAACAAAGGTACAGAAGGAAGAATTAAAGTCAAGAGTTCTGCACTAAGGGACTGGTTGGAGCTCCTATTGTCATTTGGAGTGAGGTGGCAAGCTATAGCTGTGCTAGTATGTGGGGTGCCACCTTAATTGGAGCTCTGCATAACCGTGGCCCTGAGTCCGTGTTACCAGGGCATTAGCAAGCGCCTTCATGGGGGTCTCCATATTGGGCACTAAGCCACACAAGCAGGGGCGGACTGACAACTTATGGGGCCCCCGGGCAATAGGAGATTATGGGGCCCCCAGACAATCAGAGATTATGGGGCCACACAGTGTACACAAACACACACACACAGTATACAATCACACAGTATACACAGACATGTTTCTATTGGCTGAGAAGGTACTGGAGAGATGTTGGGGAAGCTATAATCTCTGGATTTTTCGAAAGGATGTCGGTAAGGGACATTTCAGAGACAGATGTAAAAAAAAACACACATTTTTACATACTGTCCCTGGTTTTACTGAGGCTGGCAACCCTGATGGGGCCCCCTAGTGGCATGGGCCCTCGGGCAGTGCCCGAGTGGCCCAATGGTCAGTCCGCCCCTGCCCACAAGTGCACAATCCATGGGCGTCTGCAGCAGGGGGCAAGGGGGGTCAAGTGCCCCCCCCTGGAATCCCCAAGGTGTTGCCGCCGCCATGCTGCATCCTCCGTCCTCTCCTCTGGCTCTCTGTTTGGCGGCCGCTCTGCAACACAGTCCCGCCCCCAAGATCAGCTTGTGTGATAGTAGAGAGAATCACGTTCCACCTATCACATGAGCCGGTCTGGGGGGGCGGGACTGTGTTACAGAGCGGCCGCGAACACAGCCATCCATCGCTGTGATCCAGAGGAGTAGATGCCCATGCGTGCCACAGTGCCTGGATAGGAGGATCGAGGGGGGGCTGCAGTGCTCTCCTCCACCACCACACTCTCCTGCCCCCCCAGTGCTCTCCTCCACCACCGCACTCTCCTGCCCCCCCAGTGCTCTCCACCACCCCACTCTCCTCCCCCCCCCCAGTGCTCTCCTCCACAACCGCACTCTCCTGCCCCCCCCAGTGCTCTCCTCCACCACCACACTCTCCTGCCCCCACCCAGTGCTCTCCTCCACCACCGCACTCTCCTGCCCCCCAGTGCTCTCCTCCACCACCGCACTCTCCTGCCCCCCAGTGCTCTCCACCACCGCACTCTCCTCCCCCAGTGCTCTCCTCCACCACCGCACTCTCCTGCCCTCCCCAGTGCTCTCCTCCACCACGCACTCTCCTGCCCCCCAGTGCTCTCCTCCACCACGCACTCTCCTGCCCCCCCAGTGCTCTCCTCCACCACCAGCACACTCTCCTGCCCCCCCCGTGGTCTCCTCCACCACCACACTCTCCTGCCCCCCCTCCAGTGCTCCCCTCCACCACCACACTCTCCTGCCCCCTCCCCCACAGTGCTCTCCTCCACCACCACACTCTCCTGCCCCCCCAGTGCTCTCCTCCACCACCGCACTCTTCTGCCCCCCCAGTGCTCTCCTACACCACCGGACTCTCCTGCCCCCCCCAGTGCTCTCCACCCCCACACTCTCCTGCCCCCCCATGGTCTCCTCCACCACCACACTCTCCTGCCACCCCTCCAGTGCTCTCCTCCACCACCACACTTTCCTGCCCCCCCACAGTGCTCTCCTCCACCACCGCACTCTCCTGCCCCCCCCAGTGCTCTCCTCCACTGCCACACTCTCCTGCCCCCCCCCAGTGCTCTCCTCCACCACCACACTCTCCTGCCCCCCCCACAGTGCTCTCCTCCACCACCGCACTCTCCTGCCCCCCCCCAGTGCTCACCTCCACCACCACACTCTCCTGCCCCCCCACAGTGCTCTCCTCCACCACCACACTCTCCTGCCCCCCCCCCCCCAGTTTTCTCCTCCCCTGTTCTTGCTGCTCTCCAGCTCTCCCCATCCTTCTCTAGCCACCATCCCAGTGCTCTCCCCCCCAGTGCTTTCCCCCTGCCCCCCCAGTGCTCCCCCCCAGTGCTCTCCCCCCCTGTTCCCCCCAGTGCTCTCTACTCTGCCCAGTGCCCCCCTGTTCTCCCCCCCACAGTGCTCTCCACTCCCCCCAGTCCTCTCCCCTCCGTGCTCTCCCCCCGTTCTCCTCCCCAGTGCTCTTCCCCCTGTTCTCCCCCCAGTGCTCCCCCCCCCCCCAGTGCTCTCCACTCCCTCCAGTGCTTCCCCCCAGTGCTCTCCACTCCCTCCAGTGCTCCCCCCAGTGCACTCCACTCCCCCCAGTGCTCTCCCCCCCCCCCAGTGCTCTCCTCTCTCCCCCTGTTCTTTCCCCCCAGTGCTCTCCCCTCAGTGCTCTCCACTCCCCCCAGTGCTCTCCCCCCCTGCTCTTTCTCCCCCCCCAGTGCTCTTCAGCTCTCCCCATCACTCTCCAGCCCCCACCCCAGTACTCTCCAGCCCCCCCATTCTCCCCACCCTTGTTCTTTCTGCCCCCCTGGTGCTCTCCAGCCCCCCCAGTGCTCTCTACCCTCCGTGCTCTCCACCCCTGTTCTTTTTGGCTCCCCCCAGCACTCTCCACTCCCCAACCATGTACTCTCCACTCCCCCTGCATTTTGCCCCCACCCATGTGCTCTCCACCCCCCATAGTGCTCTCCAGTCCCCCGTGCTTTCCACCCCTGTTCTTTCTGGCCCCCACTGGTGCTCTCAAGCTCCCCCCCATTGCTCTCAACTCCCCCCTGCTCTTTGTACCCCCCCAGTACTCTCCAGTCCACGTGCTCTCCACCCCAGTTTTTCTGCCCCCCAGTACTCTCCAGCCCTCGTGCTCTCCATCCTTGTTTTTCTGCCCCCCCCCAGTGCTCTTCACCACTAGAGGCGATTCAGTTCGCATTGTGCGCTATATAAGTATTTCATTCATTCATTCATTCACTACACACTCTTAGCCCCCCCAGTGCTCTCAGCCTACCGTGGTCTCTACCCCTGTTCTTGTTGGTCCCCCTAGTACACTCAGGTTCCCCCCCAGCGCTCTCCGCTCCCCACCCCTGTGATCTCCACTCCCCCTCGCTCTTTGCCCCCACCCATGTGTTCTCCAACCCCGCCAGTACTCTTTGCTCCCCCTTCTCTCCATCTCCCACCCAGTGCTCTCCACTTCCCCAGGACCAGAGGACAGTCTGACTGGGGCTGGAAAATGAGGACAGCTGAAGGTCCAGGTGGCCAGGGACCACTCCATCTCACAGCAGACAGATCCTCTGGAAGGAGCACTGTCCCCATCCAAAATGAGAACAGACCCTGCCTGCTGCTGGCCATCATGGATATCCTGCTGGCATGCAAGGTACCGTACCAAGCATCAACAACACACCTTCCCACAGACAGGGACTGCAGACTGGGACATGGGGCACAGGAGGGGCTGCAATGATGGCACAGTAAAGCTGCATTTGATGGACACAGTGAGGCTGCATTTGATGGACACAGTAAAGCTGCATTTGATGGACACGGTGAGGCTGCATTTGATGGACACGGTGAGGCTGCATTTGATGGACACGGTGAGGCTGCATTTGATGGACACAGTGAGGCTGCATTTGATGGACACAGTGAGGCTGCATTGGTGGGCACAGTGAGGCTGCATTTGATGGACACTGGTGAGGCTGAATTGAGTTTTTGCATCGAGTTTGCAGTCTCTGACCATCTCCTGTAGGGAGTCTGGAGAGGAGTCAAGAGTGGGAGCACCGCCAGGATGGGGGTCATGGGAGAAGTCAGACTTGTGTGGACTGTGGACAGGAGACTATAGGATAAAACCAGAGCCACCAAGCTGGAGCCGACTGACTGAGCCCTGCACAGTGCACCTGAGAGGAGGTCAGTGAAAGCACCGCCAGGCCAGTCGGGGGGGGGGGGGTCACTGATATAAGGGGGGAGTGAATACAATAATGTAAGGGGCACTGATATAAAGGGTTTCCTCCTTATATTAGTAACCCACCCCCCTTACCTTTGAGTATTCTTTCTGCAGAAGGTGGTCCCCCCCCCCACGTTCTGAGTTCCTGGGGTCCCCCTTGATGATTGATCACTTACCACTATTAACTGGTAAAATGTATGGTTTTCCCTTTCATGAACAAGAAAATAATGACGTAATGCTGTTACGCTGGTATAATAACACTGTGAGGCTGGTATGAAATTTTTGTCAGGTGGCTGTGTACCATGCCCATATAGCCTAGAGAATGTACATCTTTTTACATTGCAATACATCTGTTGTTGCCATATTTTTATCTTGATGAAAACAGCCTATACAGTGACAGTATGAGATCAAAATATGGCCACAACAGATGTATGATGCCCCCCCTTGGAAAAATTTCTGCGGACGCCCATGGCACAATCTCTGCATCTACATCACCTACGTGTATGTGGGGATCGTTCTTTTTTTTTTTTTTTTTGTTCAATCGGCTGCTTGAACAAAAAACAACTGTGCGTTTGTACCCAGCTTAATAAAGAAGCTTCGACTGATTACCATCTTCTGAAGAAGGGATGTCAGGTTAATGCTCTGGTTTCCATACCTTCTGAGACATCAATCTAGAACAAGCATGCAGATAAGGACAGTCAGAGTGAAGTCAGTCCAAGGTATTGCAGCTATAAAATCTGTATGTCAGAAATGGCAGCACCCACATTTACTAGAACTACATGGACTAGAAGGCTGTCAGTGAGGTAGAGGGAAAAAAAACACTTTTTCAGTTGCTGTTTCACTATTTGGTGTTTTGCTTTCTTGTTAATAATATGGGTGCCACTTACAGAACAGAAAATTAGAGAAAAGTTCTTTCTACTTGAGAAAGGTCAGACAAAACACTAGAATGCCCCTGAACTGGGGGGATTTCAAGTAGAAGGGGGAGGTTTAAGAATTGTTTACAGCTGTCTGTCTATGTGAAATACAGTATTTCCTCAATTCCTGTCCATGTGATGGATGTCAGAACAAATAGAAAAGAGGAATCTCCTCAATAGGGAAACAATCAGCATTTATACCCTGGCACAACTTCCCACTCTATACAAAATAATTTTTATAAAATGTTTTGTTTGGAGCTGAGCAGTACTATTTTACTTCAGCTGTAGCAAGGGTCAGAAATATCTACATATATTGTCTTCAGCTGACAATCCAGAAGCGATCAGCAGATCATCCAATTTGCAATAGCAGGAGATTTTGACCGACTCTCTATGGAGTCGGTTCACATATCTCTGTTGTGGCACTGGTGCAAATTTGACCCTGTGCATCTTTTGGTCAGTTTCAGGTCCAAATTCAGCCAAAAATTCACGCCCATAGGGGGGGTTGCTGTAAAAGATGTTGTTTATTTAGGCTGATCTTTGAAGTGAGAGCCCCAACCCAACCGACTCGCATCAGATGTAAGAGTGATCCATGAGATGGGACCAAGATGACAGTGATTTTGAAGGTTGGGTGGTCTCATCCACCACCACAGGCTGGACTTCATTGATATTATGATTAGAATTCTCTGAGACGAGGATCTCCTCCTCCATTGGGATGGCAACCTCTGTTGAAAACTGTGGAGATGCCACCTGGCCCACTTTACCATCAGGATGCAAGAGGAAAAAGATCCCAGGAGACTCAGGCATTCTAGAGCTAACATGGACGTGCTTGCCAGTGCCCTCCCTACTTTCCTTATGAATATAGGGATTTTTCTGGTGGGAGCGACACCGCCCTCTTCGAACAGCACCCCTAAGTATATCATCCTCTGTGTTGGAATGAGCCTGCTCTTTGATTTATTAACTATCCGTATTTGCTCAATGTGCTTGTGACTTCCTGTAGATGGCTGTTCAGGATTCTCTTGTCCTGAGATAGATGATGTTCACATTTGCATGGAAGCACAATTGAATGAATGCTGATTATTCAGAGAATTACCGTATTTATGTTTTTTGTTTTTTTTAATGTACGAACAGTTAAGCTTCATACACACAATATGAAAATTGGATGAAAAATACCACTTTTGAAGTGTTCGTGTATATGAGCGCATCATTTTTTATTTATCTTTTGGTGGGGGAGTGGATCTTGGGTGGGAGTTCCCACACTTTTTTCCCCAGGACTTGACCCCTGAGCAGGGTCATGAAAATTCTAACTCCTGGGTGTGATCCTTTCTGGGGTGTTTTCAGGCACAAACATATGGAGAAAGAGCCTGCATAGTGAAGTACGTCTTGTTTAACTCATTAAAATCAATCTTTACAGAGTTCCAATCTTAAAATCAATCTTTACTGGGTACCAAAGTAAAGGGCAAATGGATAAGACATCAATTAGCAGTCCATTCGTCTTTGATAACACCCCGTGGGAGGGGCGAAACGCGTTAGAACAGCTTGCGGCACCATGGTGACATCAGGTCCAATCTTGTTTGATTGCAGTTAGGTTGTGAGAGAACCTATCACTTTCTGTAACAAATGGATTGCTAATTGATGTCTTATCCGTTTGCCCCCTACTCTGGGACCCTGTAAAGATTGATTTTAAGATTAACAACTCTGTAAAGATTGATTTTAATGCATTTCATGGCACAATAGCACTTGTGGAAGAAAACTGGGAAAGGAACACTCCAACCAGAAATGTATGCTTATTTGCACATTATTTCACTGCCAACATGCTTGATATTGTTTGCATAGTTCGATTCATTTTGACCTTAATTTTTTATGCACAGCATTTGCACTTTATTGTATTAATTTAGGCCCGTCAGTGCTGTGGTATCTATACCCTTTTTCCATTTTTTGACCTTTGTCACGTACAGCAGAGACAAGCCCAATCACTAATTAACACCTTTAGTGCGGGGGATTGATTCTTTTTATTTCTGACAGTCTGGCAAATAGCAAGCACATATCTCTGAATATATCAAAAGCCAGTTACCAATTCTTTCATTACTGCTATACAATTAACCTCTCATAGCACAGGAGCACAAGAATCCTAGCAACTGCAGGAGCAGAGAACAGAGACATAATCAAGCACAAGGGAGGTATGGACAAGCTTGTAGGCAGGTTGCCTACAGTGTGTTAGATAGGCAGTTGGCTAGCCCCAGCTGGGAATGGGTTAGACCTGTTTCTGCAGTTTTCCAGTCTTTTCTGGGCTCTGCCCTGCCTTCTGTGTTGTAAATAAAAGGGGGAAGGGGTCTGCACAGAGAGCTGCTGCCTGCATTGGAGGAAGACAGAACAAGCCTAAATTTGTAATCTCCAACTACTTCATACAGGGTTGTTTGGTCCAGCCACACTAACAGGACATGTTGTGACTTCTGTAGAGAAAGACTGCTGTGCCTTGCAGAGGCACCAAGATTCCAGGGATCAACCAAAACTTGGAGAACGCTAGCAATGGACTACATCCAGCTAGAAATAGATAGAGTTCTTCTTATACTATTGTTAATTATGGACTGTAAAACTGAAAGAATTTTAATTAAAGTAGCATCAACTGTTTTGAGCTTGGTCTCAAGTTATTCAAAGGGGTACACATTGGTTGGCGTATTCAAAGAACTTGGGTAATTAAGGGGTCTGAGACTCAGTTTCTACAAAGGTCTACTCAGCAAGTCAAGCAAAAAGAGTAATGCATTTGCTATGGATAACCAAAGACTAGTGCAAGGTAATATGCAGCCAGTTGACGAGCATGGTACCTTGTATAGGTGATGGGTCCTCCGGTAGCGAGGGGGGTCAATATACTGCCCCCCCCAGTGGTTTGTTTCCAGTAGCAACTAGAACTGAACCCACGTTATGGAGATCAAGGAACTGCCTTAATGTTAGACTTTTATGTAGCACCCTGGGGTTTAGTCAGGGAGTGTCTCACAAATGTACTTACCAGGAGTAGTTATCCTGGTCGATTGATAGAGATCTATTGATTTCTCTCTAAGTTTGGCATTGTTGCACTTTTCTACCTGGTCGGTAAGTTAAGCTTGTTTTTTTCCTTGGATTTATCCTTGGCCTTGTTTATCACTTAGAAACAGGAAGAAGTTCTGGACAGCTGCACTCCTAAACGGTTGTAGCTATGACTAAGTATTTATTTAAGTGTACTTAGTGTATTTAAGTGTGAAACACGTCAGTTATTGTCCTTTCCTGCTGTGGCTTGTAATTTTGTTCACAATTTTTGAATAAAAGGCAAAAACTTTTTTGGAGTGCGGCTGTCCAGAGCTGTCCATTTGCTCTCAGGCTTGGGGGCTCAAATTATATTTTTTCTGCAAACTCTGAGATGTTGTTTCTTGGGCAGAGGGAGTATGTAGCAAACTGGGGTTTAGTCAGGGAGCTCCTCACAAATTCACTTGCCAGGAGTAGTTATCCAGGTCGATTGATAGAGATCTATTGATTTCTCCCTGTTTGGCCTTGTTGTACTTTTCTATTCTACCACTAGGTGTCCAGGTACTTGGTGGTACTAGATATGAGAAGGGCAACCCAGGGTCAGGTTATGCGTATATGGGGTATCTCAGCCAATGCGCAGGGGTTTTCTTAAATCCCTTGGTCTGCTGGGAGAACCTATTGTGTGCCCCAGGCTACTAGGTCAGAGATTGGGCCTATCCAGGGGGTATCTGGCTGCTAGGCTGTGTGAGGGCCTATCCAGAAGGAGGGCAGCGCAGAGTTGGGATTGCAGTTTGCAGTCCAACCAGAAGTGACAGTTCTGCCAGAACCTGTCACTGGTCGGAGGTAGAAGGGAAGCTGTTGCCACAAAGGGACCAACCATCTTTACCAGGGACAACAGTGAGTAACTGAAGCAAGTATCGGAACCACATTCTCACCAAAAGGGCACTGTGGATAATCGGGAAACTTCAGGATGTGATCAAGTCAGGGACTCAACCCGTGGAGGAGGCTCTTTCAGAGCAGCCTTGTGAGACAAGTCAGGGACCTTGTCGGTTAGCAGGGGTGAAGCTTGAGAAGTATATGGAGTGCCAAGCTAGGGACCCAGCAGGGAAGTGTGGGTGACGATTGAGGGGATACCACTGCAAACCTTGGAGGACCTCAAGAGATTCAGCAGGTCTACTGAGAGACCGGGAGCTCAGTGCTGAAGAACTACAAGAAGCAGTTGTAGTGAAGCTTAAAGGATTGTTACGTTTGAGTTAGGAACTGTTAAAGACTGTTACCATAGGAGACAGCAATCTTGCAAGTGGAGATGCGGCTTCTTGCTGGGGCCTTTCCCTGCACCGCTGGGCCATAACCCTCTTTCTCCCAAAAATACAAAAAGGACTGTTAAGAGAAATAAAATCCATGAAGTGTCTGGTGCCCAATAACCTTGTCCATCTTGTACCCACCATGCTTCCCAACCCACCACATACAGTGGAAAGTTCTCACTAGACTGGACAAGGCCAGAAATCTTGCTACATTTACATGACCACGGTCCTCGCCTGGTCCTAGGTATTGTTGAGTGCATTTATAGTTAAAGGTATCCCCACATTCAGGGTGAGTGGCCCCACCACAAGCGTCACTGCATTTTGTATTCACGCAAAGTAGCTCTGTATTGAAGGTTGCTTTTACAGAACCTCCCTGCTGACAATCTGCAGTATGTGCTTTTTTTAGTGCCAAAAGGAGGGAGAGGGCTACACATGGGAATGGAGTTGTTTGAAAAATTGTTTAAAAATCACACTACCATCAGCCCTACCTCTACAGTTACACCATTGGTAACAATTCCTTGCTGAACCGTAAAAAGAAATTCGGGACCAGCCATCCACATGCTCAGCGCGTAATGCTAGCTTGGCCAAATTGCTAGCACTGCAACTGCCCTTTCAGCTGGTAGTCTCTGCCCCCTTTCGTGAATTTGTGGAATTAGCTGTACCTCAGTGGCAGGTTCCAAAACTCCATTTCTTTTCATGGAAGGCCATTCCGGCTCTCTACTGGTATGTGGAAGGCAATGTTTTGGCCTCGTTGGCCAGGGCGGTAAGCAGTAAGGTTCATATTACCCCTGACTCATGGTCCAGCAGGCATGGGCAGGGATGTTACCTTTTCTTCATGGCACACTGGGTAACTCTGCTGGCAGCTGGGAAGGATGAAATACAGGGTTCAGTGTTGTTGGAGCTTGTTCCTCCCAAATGCTAGTGGTGATCCTGCAACATGCCATGAGGTGCTTGAGTTGGTCTGCCTAGGGGACAGGAGACACACTGGGGCAGAGATTCTGTCAGCTCTGCAGGGGCAGTCTCAGAGGTGGTTGACGCCATGCCAGCTTTAGCCAGGAATGGGTCTATGCGACAATGGCACCAACCTTCTCTCTGCCCTCCGACAGGGAAACTTGACCCATGTTCCATGTTTGGCATACATCCTGAATTTGGTAGTGCAAGGGTTCTTCAACAGGTACCCAGGCTTACAAAATCTCCTGAGGTAGGCCAGAAAGGTCTGTGGTCATTTCTGCCGGTCATACAATGCCAGTGCTCAGCTGGCTGACATTCAAAAGGAATGCAACCTGCCCACCAACCACCTTATTTGTGACATGCCCACCAGGTGGAACTCAACGTTGGCAATGCTGCAGCAGCTGCACGCACAGCAGAGGGCCATCAATGAGTACCTGTGCGAGTATGGCACCCAGACATGGTCAGGGGAGCTTGGCTTCTTTTTGCCATGTCAGTGCCGACTGATCAAGGATGCATGCACTGTCCTGTCACCATTTGAGGAGGCCACAAGGATGGTGAGCAGCGACAATGCATGCATCAGTGACACTGTCCCTCTAGTCTTCCTGCTGGAGCACACACTTTGTGGAATCGTGGACAGGGCACTTGAGGCAGAACAGCGGGAGGAAGAGGAGGACTTCCTTTCCTCTCAAGGCCCTCTTTATCCAGATGGCATTCCTGCGGGCCCGCCAAACACACAGGAAGAAGAGGAGGAGGATTGTGCCAGCATGAATGTAGAAGACAACACTTAGCAGCAGTCTTCAAGGGATGGTTTTCAGTCCCCAGAAACCCAAGGAGTTGTACATGAGTGGTAGGAGGTAGTTACAGATCATATGATCCTTAGTGACCCATAGGGCTCAGAATCAAATGCCTCTGCAAACTTACGCTGCATGACCTCCCTGATTCTGCAAAGCCTGCAAAAGGACCCTAGGATTTGGGATATCAAGGAAAGGGATCATCACTGGCTGGCAACCCTTCTTGATCCACGTTACAAGGGTAAAGTTGCAGAACTCTTCCTGCCTTCGCAGGGGGAGCAGAGGAGGAAACATCTTCAGGAGACCTTGAAGAAAGGTTTGAGCAACGCATTTCCAGACCCTGGGAGGTTAACATTTTCTGGTGCTGGACCAACATGTTGCTGAGGCTTTGTTCAGTCAGAGGAAGAGCGGTGGAGAAGGTGGGTGGCTGAACAATGCCTTTAAACTATTTTTCAGTCCTCAGCGACAAGGTCTGATTGGTTCAAGCAACCATGGACAGCTTTATATGGCACAGGAATATCTAGGGGCAATAGCAGACTTGGAGACATTTCCAACAGAGCATCCACTGGGTTACTGGGTCTTGAGGACAGACCACTGGCCAGAACTTTCTCAATATGCAATTGTGCTACTGGCCTATCCTGCATCCAGCGTGCTTTCTGAATGCGCATTCAGTGTTGCTGGAGGGTTTGTAAGAGATCAAAGAGTGCACCTATCCACAGACTCCGTTGATAGACTCACATTCATAAAAATTTATCAGTCTTGGATCAGCAGCTATCAAGCACCCGATGCTGATGTAACTGATTGAATTTGCTATGGATCTGGGATCCCTTGAAAACTGCCTACGCTGACTATAATATTCCTCCTCAATCTTAATGATGCTAGCTTCCAACAATATTTTTGGTTTAGGGCACCACCACCACCACCTGTTTAACAGGGCCTGGTATGGATTTGGGGGGGACATCCACGGCATTTTGGAATATTTGGTATTTTTATCTATATTGCTGGGATCCAACAATACATTACAGCCACGAGCCATTTTAAATGAAATTTTTTCCTTTAGAAATGTCATTTTGCTGTGGCACTGTTATAAACATGGGAAAGATGCGCTACTTTACAGGCATACTAAGGACACCCCCCAGGCACGATATTTAAAGGAATATTTCATTTTTATTGTTTAATTGTTTCAATTTAAGCATTATTAAAATCACTGCTCCAGAAAAAATGGCCATTTTTAAAACGTTGTTTTGCATTGATAGATACATGTCCCCTAGGGCAGGACCCAGGTCTCTAAACATTTTATATGGCAATAACTTGCATACAAGGCTTTACAATTAGCACTGTTTCATATTTGTGTCCCATAAACTTTAATGGTGTTCGCATATTCTGCTGCAAACCGAACCGGAGGGTGTTCGGCTCATCCCTACTGCAAGTTAGCATAAACACTCATACAGGTACCATTAGGTCCCACTACATAAAGGATTCTGGACATTTGAAATCTGAAGGCATATTTATTTTTTTCAAATCTTAGCAGCATACCATCCACCAGCTGTTATGCGTAGATGTGTTCTAAAACCACTTACTGTATCCGAACACTCAGTGGGGCATGGGTACCCTCTCTTGCCTTAGACACTACAGACAAAAATATTGGACTGTGCACAAGTACAGAGATACAAAAAGGTAATAACTGTGAGGAATAAGCTGATGGAGAAAGTAAAGGTTGTTAAAAAAGGAGATAGCCAGACAGAATAAGGTACGTGTAGGGAGTTTCAGAGGATGGAAGAGGTGCTAAAGACCTAGGCCTAAAGGCCTAAGTTTACTTTAATCTAAAAACAGCACTTAAACTAACACTTATGCCCTGTACACACAGTCGGAAATTCAGACGGAAAAGGTCCGATCAGATTGTATTGTTGGAATATTCGATCGTGTGTGGGCTCTATCGGACTTTTTCCGTCGGAAATTCAGACGAAAAAAATTTGAGAGCAGGATCTAAAATTTTCTGCCAAAAAAATCTGATCTGACTTTTTCCTATTGTTTGTAGATAATTCCAACAGACAAAGTGCAACACATGCTCAAATCAAATTAAGAGACCAAAGCTATTGGCTACTAGCCTCTATGTAGTCCCGTTATTCTCAATGAACATCACCACGTTCCGAATGATCGGATTTTCCGACAACTTTGTCCGACCATGTGTATGTAACACCAGTTTCGGACAAAATCCGTCGGAAAAAATCAGACGGATTTTGTGGTCGGAATGTCCGACCGTGTGTACGGGGGCTTACAATTAGCAGGATATGTACCTTGTCCAGATTCTTCTCCTTTCATTAGAAATCTTGGTGTGTCCTACTCCCCGAACCCCGCAATTTTCCATTACGGTAGGGGCTAATACAACCTGTGGGTTGTCAGAAGCTCTCATCAAGAGAATTTGACTGTGCCTGCCCTTTCATGCCTGATCAGCCATTTATAGAAGCTTCTATAAATGACACAGGATCTTTAAATGGAAGGGAAGGAGCTATCAATCATCCACCCGACCCTCCATTCAGAGATCATGTTCCATTCACAGAAGCTGTAGTACGGTTTCAATGAATGGTGGATCAGGCAAGAAGGGATGGGTATAGCCAAGCTCTCTTGATAACAGCACCTGACAGCCCACTAGTTGTATTAAGCCCTGCCACAGTGGAGGATTATAGCAGGTTGGGGGACAGAAGTGATAGGACATAACAAGATTTCTACTTAAAGCAAAACATTCTAGACACATGACAAATCCCACTAATTATAAGTTATGTTCCTTGCTCTGATTATTCTGTTTTTAGTTTTAGTAAAACTTAAGCTTTAAGAAGAGGTGTATTTTACAAGTGTTACAGGGGTTAAGGTGCAAAATTTGAACAATAATTGGATGTGGGGCTGAAAGCAGAGGTCAGCATTCGTGATTACATTTATCACCCTGGCATGAGGGCTGATAGATGTGTTATTGATCTCCATGGAAAAGTTGGAGGAGGCACCATGGGGGTGGGAGGGAAGAAGTAGAGTTAATAGTATGAGCTCAGTGTAGGAAGCATTGAGTTTGAGGAAGTGCTGTAACAGCCATACTGATATGTATATGATACATTATATGTATATATACATATACAGTATAAATGTTGGGATAGCTTTATAAAAATTGCAGTAAAGAAAAGCATTGCATTGAACATTAAAGGCATGAGACCAGTCAAGCTACCATTCTTTTAGTGCAGTTAGGAAAAGAAAAAGGTGATCTGACTGGTTATGTGGAGAACAATAATGCCTTTTTCTGTTCAAGATTTTTAATAAATCAGCCCACACCGTGTGCTTTGAGTGTGTACCACCAAAGACCTCACTGAGAGCAGTCTTTGCCCTTAGGTAATGCTTCATTTGGCTTTCTGTCTCAAAGGAAAGGGATGCAAGTCACTACAAGACTGCTAGAATACTATTTACACTCCAGAGAATAGAACAAGAAATAATGGAAAGTTTTGAATCTAAAATTCTGAAATAGAAAGAGCTACTGATGTTTTATTTTTTGTTTTTTTTGCTTCTGAATAGTTAAACAGGCCTCATCCACTAACAATGGCAATCTGAATTTATACTGAGCATCTTTACAGCATCCGCAGCATGAAGCTGGACATGTGCACATTATATTTTACATCAAAAGGTTAATTTATATTTCCTAATAAATATAGCGCTACCCTCATGAGGGCTGCACAAAGATTCTGTTCCCCACTGGTTGCCTTGACCTTGCAAGTCCTCAGACACCTCTGACACTCTGGGTTCGCACATTTTTCTTATAAACAACGGAATTTAAAGGCACACACACATGCAAAGTAAACCAGTTAGATTTGTTTACTCACAGAATAATGGCAGTGCATTCAGCAACAGAGTTTGTAACATGCAGTAGATAAGACACTGTCAATAAGTTTGATGGCAAAGCCAATTAAGAAATAGGCAATAAGAACACTTCAAGAACATATAACCAGCAGAATTTTACGCTGTATAGGGTCTATGGCTACAGGACAAAAAGGGTAGAGGAATGACTAGACTTCTGTCAAACCTCTCCCTTTAATCTCCTGACACCACAGCCCCAGTAATGTATAAACATAAAAGTGCCCACTCATCAATCCCAGCAACCTTCTTGTAGCTGGCCAGCTAAAACCTGTCCTAGGTTGCTAATGTGATTTACATGCATATACCGATGGACCTGCTAATAACTTTAATACAGTTTATATGCTCACATGTGAGAGATAAAAACAGAGTTATTTATTATTTTGTCTGCAAAATTACCCAGCACATGGCTAGAACTCATTACACTAGAGAGAGGGAGGACCTGCACAGATAAAAGCGGGAGTCCGCCGGGAGTCCACGTTTTTTTTTTTTTAAAACCCAGCAGCTACAAATACTGCAGCTGCTGACTTTTAAAATAGTGACACTTACCTGTCCAGCGCGCCCGCGATGTCGGCACCCGGAGCCGATCTCTCGATCGTCTCTCGGGTGCTGCCGCCGCCATCTTGGGTATGGGAATCAGGAAGTGGAGTCTTTCGGCTTCATTTCCCGGTTCCCTACTGCGCATGCGCGAGTCGCGCTGCGCAATAAGGATGGACCCGCTGCCTCTGGGATCTGTGTGTTTCCCAGCAGGCAGCGGGGGACTTTCGGAAAGGGGCATAATCTACGCCCCTTTCCGCAGAGAGCTATCCCGGAAGTGGGTGCAGATACCTGTACTGTACAGGTACCTGCACCCCCCTCCCCCCTGAAAGGTGCCAATTGTGGCGCCGGAGGGGGGGGAATCCAATGAGCGGAAGGTCCACTTTAGGGTGGACCTCCGCTTTAAAGATCTAACACAGTTCAGTTTTATAGAAGCAAGTGGACAAAATAGGTATTTAATATAGTTATATATGTTACTATTGTTAAATAATGTGATTAGAACTGTATACTGAACTAGTTATGTGTTCACTTGTAGTTCCACCAAACCAAACCACCAAACCAAATCAAACCAAACCAGACAAACAAACCAGCATTATCAAACAAACAAGCAAACAAAACTATTTATTGAGCCTCAGATATACCTCTCAGAGAGATCACAAAGTGTCTAAAGTATGTAAAGAGAAAGTACAGATACTGAAGAGAGAAATATATCAATCATTTTATGTAGAATGACAAGATTGAACAGTTGAACTGCGGTTTGTTATACTTTATTTAACACATGTTTGTACTTGCACTGCCTGCTGCTAAATTGTCAGTGTTATATATGAAGAAAAGCTGAAGTTAAAGAAAATATCATAGAGGTTTTGTGTGCTCTTTAAACCTACAGCTTCCATAGAACGGTGCTAGAGGAATTATAGGTCCTGCTTGGACCAAAAGGTCAGAGATTCAGCGATAGTGCTCCTCAGCTTGCACAGAGAAAAGCGTATTTGAGCAGTGGAGCTACCATAGAGGCCATAGAACGTGTGGTTTAGTCAATCTGCAGCCAGCTCTTAACCACTTAACAACCGCCCATTGCCGATTAACGGCTTCAGGGCGGTTGTTTAACTCTGAGAGGCCGTTAATTAACGGCCTCCCAGAATTCTGCTCTCGCGCGCCCCCTGGGGCGCGCACTCGAGAGCATCCGTGACCGCCGGGTCCACAGGACCCGGCGCATCACGAATCACGGTAAACGGCCGCTCAGCGCGGCCGTTTACCACGTGATCGCTCCGTCAAATGACGGAGTGATCACTTGTAAACAAACCGGCGTCATGTTATGACGCCGGTTCCTCCCTCCCCCTCTCTGTACCGATCGGTACAGCGGAGGAGGAAGAGATCGGTGTCAGCAGCGATGTGGGCTGCATCTGCAGTGCCCACATCGCTGCGCACCGAAATTTAACCCCTCAATTCCCTGCCAACACTCTGCAATAGCCTGCCATTACTCTGCATTACTCTGCAATACCCCCATTACTCTGCAATACCCCCATTACTCTGCATTACTCTGCAATACCCCCATTACTCTGCAATACCCCCATTACTCTGCATTACCCTGCAACACTCTGCATTACCCTGCAGCACTCTGCATTACCCTGCAACACTCTGCATTACCCTGCATTGCCCTGCAACACTCTGCATTGCCCTGCAACACTCCGCAATGCCCTGCAACACTCCGCAATGCCCTGCAACACTCCGCAATGCCCTGCAACGCTCCGCAATGCCCTGCAACGCTCCGCAATACCCTGCAACGCTCCGCAACACCTTGCAACACTCCGCAACACCTTGCAACACTCCGCAATACCCTGCAACACTCTGCAATACCCTGCAACACTCTGCAATACCCTGCAACACTCCGCAACACCTTGCAACACTCCGCAATACCCTGCAACACTCCGCAACACCTTGCAACACTCCGCAATACCCTGCAACACTCCGCAACACCTTGCAACACTCTGCAATACCCTGCAACACTCTGCAATACCCTGCAACACTCTGCAATACCCTGCAACACTCTGCAATACCTTGCAATACCCTGCAACGCTCTGCAATACCCTGCAACACTCCGCAACGCCCTGCAACACTCCGCAACGCCCTGCAGCACTCCGCAACACCCTGCAGCACTCCGCAACGCCCTGCAACACTCCGCAACGCCCTGCAACACTCCGCAACGCCCTGCAACACTCCGCAACACCTTGCAACACTCTGCAATACCCTGCAACACTCTGCAATACTCTGCAACACTCTGCAACGCTTTGCAATACCCTGCAACACTCTGCAATACCCTGCAACACTCTGCAATACCCTGCAACACCCGCCAATACCCTGCAACACTCTGCAATGCTCTGCAACACCCGCTAATACTCTGCAACACTCTGCAATGCTCTGCAACACCCGCCAATACCCTGCAATGCAATACTCTGCAACGCCATACTCTGAGATACCCAGCCATAGTCGGTGATACCCTGCAATACCCAGCCATAGACATCCCCCCCCTCCCGCCGCCCTCCGGTGCTTCTATCGAATCGCTAATACGATCAAAGACAATCTTTTTTTTTTTTTTTTTTTTTTTTTTTTCAGGCTTCCCAGCTTAGAGGTGAGATGCGGGGTCTTATTGACCCCACATCTCACTGTAAAGAGGACCTGTCATGCCATATTCCTATTACAAGGGATGTTTACATTCCTTGTAATAGGAATAAAAGTGATCAAAAAAATTATTTTTGGCGAAAAAAATGTCAAACTAAAATAAATAAAGTAAAATGAACAATAAAAAAAAATGTTTTTTTTTAAAGCGCCCCTGTCCCCATGTGCTCGCATGCAGAAGCGAACGCATACGTAAGTCCCGCCCACATATGAAAACGGTGTTCAAACCACACATGTGAGGTATCGCTGCGAACGTTAGAGCGAGAGCAATAATTCTAGCCCTAGACCTCCTCTGTAACTCAAAACATATAACCAGTAAAAAAAAAATTTAATTGTCGCCTATGGGGATTTTTAAGTAGCGACGTTTGGCGCCATTCCACGAGCGTGTGCAATTTTGAAGAGTGACATATTAGGTATCTATTTACTCAGCGTAACTTCATCTTTCACATTATGGAAAAATTGGGCTAACTTTACTGTTTTTTTTTTTGTTTTTTTTAAGCCCAAAACTGTTTTTTTTTCCAAAAAAAAGCATTCGAAAAATTACTGCGCAAATACCGTGCGAGATAAAAAGTTGCAAAGACCACCATTGTATTCTCCAGGGTGTTTGCTAAAAAAACATATATAATGTTTTGGGATTCTATGTAATTTTCTAGCAAATAAATGATGATTTTTACATGTAGGAGAGAAATGTCAGAATTGTCCTGGATGCTCCAGAACACCTGATGGCGCTCCCTGCATGTTGGGCCTCTGTATGTGGCCACACTGTGTAAAAGTCTCACACATGTGGTATCGCCATACTCGGGAGTAATAGCAGAATGTGTTTTGGGGTGTAATTTGTGGTATGCATATGCTGTGTGTGAGAAATAACCTGATAATATGACAATTTTGTGAAAAAAAAAAAAAAGGAAAAAAAATCTTGATTTTGCAAAGAATTGTGGGAAAAAATGACAACTTCAAAAAACTCATCATGCCTCTTACTAAATACCTTGGAATGTCTTCTTTCCAAAAAGGGGTAATTTGGGGGGTATTTGTACTTTTCTGGCATGTTAGGGTCTCAAGAATTGAAATAGGCCGTCAGTACTTCAGGTGTGATCAATTTTCAGATATTGGCACCATAGCTTGTGGACTCTATAACTTTCATTCAGCGATAGTGCTCCTCAGCTTGCACAGAGAAAAGCGTATTTGAGCAGTGGAGCTACCATAGAGGCCATAGAACGTGTGGTTTAGTCAATCTGCAGCCGGCTCTTAACCACTTAACAACCGCCCATTGCCGATTAACGGCTTCAGGGCGGTTGTTTAACTCTGAGAGGCCGTTAATTAACAGCCTCCCAGAATTCTGCTCTCGCGCGCCCCCTGGGGCGCGCACTCGAGAGCATCCGTGACCGCCGGGTCCACAGGACCCGGCGCATCACGAATCACGGTAAACGGCCGCTCAGCGCGGCCGTTTACCACGTGATCGCTCCGTCAAATGACGGAGTGATCACTTGTAAACAAACCGGCGTCATGTTATGACGCCGGTTCCTCCCTCCCCCTCTCTGTACCGATCGGTACAGCGGAGGGGGAAGAGATCGGTGTCAGCAGCGATGTGGGCTGCATCTGCAGTGCCCACATCGCTGCGCACCGAAATTTAACCCCTCAATTCCCTGCCAACACTCTGCAATAGCCTGCCATTACTCTGCATTACTCTGCAATACCCCCATTACTCTGCAATACCCCCATTACTCTGCATTACTCTGCAATACCCCCATTACTCTGCAATACCCCCATTACTCTGCATTACCCTGCAACACTCTGCATTACCCTGCAGCACTCTGCATTACCCTGCAGCACTCTGCATTACCCTGCAGCACTCTGCATTACCCTGCAACACTCTGCATTACCCTGCATTGCCCTGCAACACTCTGCATTGCCCTGCAACACTCCGCAATGCCCTGCAACACTCCGCAATGCCCTGCAACACTCCGCAATGCCCTGCAACGCTCCGCAATACCCTGCAACGCTCCGCAACACCTTGCAACACTCCGCAACACCTTGCAACACTCCGAAATACCCTGCAACACTCTGCAATACCCTGCAACACTCTGCAATACCCTGCAACACTCTGCAATACCCTGCAACACTCCGCAACACCTTGCAACACTCCGCAATACCCTGCAACACTCCGCAACACCTTGCAACACTCCGCAATACCCTGCAACACTCCGCAACACCTTGCAACACTCTGCAATACCCTGCAACACTCTGCAATACCCTGCAACACTCTGCAATACCTTGCAATACCCTGCAACGCTCTGCAATACCCTGCAACACTCCGCAACGCCCTGCAACACTCCGCAACGCCCTGCAACACTCCGCAACGCCCTGCAGCACTCCGCAACGCCCTGCAGCACTCCGCAACGCCCTGCAACACTCCGCAACGCCCTGCAACACTCCGCAACGCCCTGCAACACTCCGCAACGCCCTGCAACACTCCGCAACACCTTGCAACACTCTGCAATACCCTGCAACACTCTGCAATACTCTGCAACACTCTGCAACGCTTTGCAATACCCTGCAACACTCTGCAATACCCTGCAACACTCTGCAATACCCTGCAACACCCGCCAATACCCTGCAACACTCTGCAATGCTCTGCAACACCCGCTAATACTCTGCAACACTCTGCAATGCTCTGCAACACCCGCCAATACCCTGCAATGCAATACTCTGCAACGCCATACTCTGAGATACCCAGCCATAGTCGGTGATACCCTGCAATACCCAGCCATAGACATCCCCCCCCCCTCCCGCCGCCCTCCGGTGCTTCTATCGAATCGCTAATACGATCAAAGACAATCTTTTTTTTTTTTTTTTTTTTTTTTTTTTTTTCAGGCTTCCCAGCTTAGAGGTGAGATGCGGGGTCTTATTGACCCCACATCTCACTGTAAAGAGGACCTGTCATGCCATATTCCTATTACAAGGGATGTTTACATTCCTTGTAATAGGAATAAAAGTGATCAAAAAAATTATTTTTGGGGAAAAAAATGTCAAACTAAAATAAATAAAGTAAAATGAACAATAAAAAAAAATGTTTTTTTTTTAAAGCGCCCCTGTCCCCATGTGCTCGCATGCAGAAGCGAACGCATACGTAAGTCCCGCCCACATATGAAAACGGTGTTCAAACCACACATGTGAGGTATCGCTGCGAACGTTAGAGCGAGAGCAATAATTCTAGCCCTAGACCTCCTCTGTAACTCAAAACATATAACCAGTAAAAAAAAAATTTAATTGTCGCCTATGGGGATTTTTAAGTAGCGACGTTTGGCGCCATTCCACGAGCGTGTGCAATTTTGAAGAGTGACATATTAGGTATCTATTTACTCAGCGTAACTTCATCTTTCACATTATGGAAAAATTGGGCTAACTTTACTGTTTTTTTTTTTTTTTTAAGCCCAAAACTGTTTTTTTTTCCAAAAAAAAGCATTCGAAAAATGACTGCGCAAATACCGTGCGAGATAAAAAGTTGCAAAGACCACCATTGTATTCTCCAGGGTGTTTGCTAAAAAAACATATATAATGTTTTGGAGTTCTATGTAATTTTTTTAGCAAATAAATGATGATTTTTACATGTAGGAGAGAAATGTCAGAATTGTCCTGGATGCTCCAGAACACCTGATGGCGCTCCCTGCATGTTGGGCCTCTGTATGTGGCCACACTGTGTAAAAGTCTCACACATGTGGTATCGCCATACTCGGGAGTAATAGCAGAATGTGTTTTGGGGTGTAATTTGTGGTATGCATATGCTGTGTGTGAGAAATAACCTGATAATATGACAATTTTGTGAAAAAAAAAAAAAAAGTAAAAAAAATCTTGATTTTGCAAAGAATTGTGGGAAAAAATGACAACTTCAAAAAACTCATCATGCCTCTTACTAAATACCTTGGAATGTCTTCTTTCCAAAAAGGGGTAATTTGGGGGGTATTTGTGCTTTTCTGGCTTGTTAGGGTCTCAAGAATTGAAATAGGCCGTCAGTACTTCAGGTGTGATCAATTTTCAGATATTGGCACCATAGCTTGTGGACTCTATAACTTTCACAAAGACCAAATAATATCCACCAATTTGTACTTATTTTTACCAAAGATATGTAGTAGTATAAATTTTGGCCAAAATTTATGAAGAAAAAATTACTAATCTGCTAAATTTTCTAACAGAAACAAAGAAAAATTCATTTTTTTACAGAATTTTCGGTATTTTTTCCTTTATAGCACAAAAAATAAAAAACCCAGCGGTGATTAAATACCACCAAAAGAAAGCTCTATTTGTGTGAAAAAAAGGACAAAAATTTCATATAGGTCCAGTGTTGCATGACTGAGTAATTGTCATTCAAAATGCGAGAGCACCGAAAGCTGAAAATTGGTCTGGTTATTAAGGGTGTTTAAGTGCCCAGTGGTCAAGTGGTTAAAGTGGCAACGGCAAAAGGCAAGATAGTTACAGAAAGAGCATCAACCCTCCTGCGATCCCTAGAGAGAGAAAGAGACGCATGGTGGGAGACCAAAGTCCAGAACTAGAGCGCCTACACCGCTACGCACAAAGAGACCACGCACTGCAGCCAGCTAGTTTCCCACCACTAGGCCCAAAGCCTGCAGCACAAAGCATTGCAAGTCAGCACAAATCGTCACAAGTCAGCACAAAGTGTCGCAAGTCAGCACAAAGATTCGCAAGTCAGCACAAAGCATCGCAAGTCAAACCTACAGATCACAGTATCCTGCACTTCAGAATAAGGTCAGAACTTTCCTTTATTACTATCATTGCACATAGACTTGACAAGAAATAGACATTTTCGTGCTCGGGAATAAAAGGACTGTAAGTAAAAAACAAGGAATAGTTTGTAGTCCAAGGACTCTATTGCATTTAAAGTTAAAGTAAGTTAAAGTAATTTTACTGCCTGCACCTATTGCTATTGCATTTAAAGTGAAAGTCTCCTTAATAGTCGTATTGATTGTTATAGCACTTAAAGTAAGATGTCTAAGTCTGCAGGTGCGCATGCGCGGGACTTCCGGGACGAAGCACTAGCCGGGAGCTCCGCACCGCTCCGGTCTTCCGCGGCACCTCACACGCGCTATCGCAAGCGGAAACCTCTGGGGAGACCTCCCCCATACAGCGGAAAACCTCGGGCATCCACACATATGCCGGGAAAGGTCTCCAAGAAGGACGTTAACCGTCAGCTGGACTTTGGCCTGAAGGCCCCACAGCCTCCCAAGATGGCGGCCGCCATCCCCACATGCGGTGAGAACGTGACACTGACTAGCACAGCCTCCTATGCTACGATCGCAGCTAAGCCTGTGATCCACCAGCAGAACCCCTTCCCCTCTCCAGCTTCCACAGAATCACTCCTGGGCAGACTGCAAACGGAGAATCCATTCTCCCCGCTGGCTAGCACACCTAACAGTGTTGTTGACTCTCTGCTAACCTCCCCCATCTTACCTGATCATCCCCCTGACATGACCCAGCTACTGAACAGCTTCTCTGATATGCTAGCTGTCGGTCTAGCCCAAAACGCTGCGCAAATCACCTCTGCCATTAAAGCTGACATCCAGAGTCTGGGAGCCAGAATGGATGCCATTGAACAGACTGTTGATAATGCAGCTGCCCGTACGGACCAGAACACGGCCTGTATCCAGACCCTACAAGACCAGCTTGATACGGCCCTCTCTAAAATTGACGATTTAGAGAATAGAAGTAGACGTTACAACTTTCGCATCAGAGGCATTCCAGAATCGCAAACAGATACCCAGGCGATTGTCCGAGCTCTGATTAAGGATCTTATTCCTGACATCCCTGAAAGCAGGCTTGAACTTGACAGAGCCCACAGAGTTTTACAACCCCCCCGCCAAGATGGCCTTCCTCGGGACATTGTGGTCAAGCCGCACTTTTATGGCGTCAAAGAGGAAATAATGAAAAGCTCCCGAAACAGGGAAGACATCTCTCTCAACGGCGCCAAAATTCAAATCTTTGCAGACATATCTCCTACTACAATCCAAAAACGGAGAGCCCTCAAACCCTTACTGGATATCCTCTCGCAGAAGATGATCAAATATAGATGGGCCTTCCCTTTCCGTCTGCAGTTTAACTACAAGGAGAAATCGTATAACATCACGAATTTTCAGAATGGCGAACGTTTACTTCTACACCTAGGGCTCATCTCTCAGGAACTTTCTCCCCAACAAATGGAGACCCGTCCGAGTTCCTTCAAGAGGCCACCGCCGACCAGCCCTCTGACTCCCCTCTGGGTTAAGCAGCAACCGAAGAGACAGAGGGACGCCGTCCCACCAAGATGAACTCCTTCCCTTCCCGACCCCCTAGGGTCTGACCCTTTTTCTTCACCCTCGCCAGATCCTTTCTGGGCGCAGGACTGTTCACCTTAACCACTGAGTCCCCCCGGGACATTTTTCCAGTAACCCCTTTGTTCTCTGTTCTCTACCCCCCCCCCCCTTTTTTCCTTTTATTTTTTATTTTTTATTTTTTTGAATTTTCAGGGACATGCAAGCACGGCCTAAGAGCCGTGTTTCCTCAACGTGTCACGTTCTGAGTCCTGGGGGCCTCCCCCTATGGACTCTTTTGTTTTCAAAGGTTCTTTGCAGTTTTGGTTAACAATTTTCTGAAGTTAATGTTATGTTGTTATTTAAATGGTGCGGATTGCCGCTCGACCGGAGCGGGTATGCTTGCCACTCCACCTGTTGTGGCCTTGGGGATTTATTTTCCCACGGTGGCACCAGGAATGCAACCTTCTAACGGGTTGCCCTTCTACCGATCCCTACAATCCAAAGGGATTCGGAGCAGGCTCCACCCTGCCATCCCCTTCCCCGGGGAACCCAGGTCTTCTTTTCTCCTGGACCCTCCCCCCTTCTCCCCACTCTCTTCTTTCCTTTTCTGGTCTCCCCTTCTTCTCTCTACTCATTTGTCTTATTCCCCACAGGAGCCTCCAAGGAGAGCGGGACGTTTCGAGCCTCCCCGGTATCTGGGAACAAAACACACCCTACACCTCGAGACCAGGACCCGCTCGGGACAGGTAACCAAAGCCGGCACATGCTCACACCTTACACCTCATGTCTATGGCTGACGACACATCCCATACACAATCACTTAAAGTGGCATCCCACAACACCCAAGGTCTAAACTCCCCCATCAAAAGGCGCAAGGCCCTACATAGCTACCACTCTAAGAATTTTGACATTGTTCTTCTTCAGGAAACACACTTCCCGAAAAGCTTTAATCCCTCCTTCCTCCACCGTAATTACCCCACCTTTTACCTAGCCAATGCTGACGATAAAAAAAGAGGGGTCGCTATCCTCATCTCCAAACACACATCCTTTACCCTATCTCATACGATTAGGGACACAGAAGGACGTTACATTCTTGTCAAGGGACATATTAATGGGTCTCTCTTCTCCCTCATTTCATATTACGCCCCTAACAAAGGCCAAACTAGGTTCTTTTCTTCAATGCTGACCTCCCTTTCCCCTCACCTCGAGGGTAAGGTGATCATGGGCGGCGACTCTAACGTCGCCTTTGATCACGTGCTAGACAAGTCTTCTTCAAAAAAGTCTCTCCTGAAGAGACCTCCCAAGCAGAGTCTTCGCATTGCAAGGCTCTTCCATGCCTTGGGTATGATAGATTCTTGGAGGGAGCTTAATCCCTCAGCCCAGGACTATACACACTTTTCTGCACCCCATAGTACCTACGCCCGCATAGACCATATTTTCATTCACTCCACTGATATTCCTCTAGCCTCCCACGCCGCTATAGCTGAAGTCCCTTGGTCTGACCACGCAATAGTCTCCTTGAAGATTTCCGGGTGCCTGAACCGAACAACTCCACCGCAATGGCGGCTGAAAGAGTCATTGCTTTCCCACCCGGCACATCGCACTAGCCTCGAAATTGACCTTAAAGAATATTTCCATATTAATGACACTGAGGACATTTCCCCCAGTGTACTATGGGGGGCACATAAGGCAGTTATGAGGGGTAAGCTCATCCAGCTCTCCTCCCGCCTTAAACGGGAAAAACAAGCAGACATTGTCAACTTGGAGAAAAACTTCCAGATCCTATGCAAAGAGCACAAAAAACACCCCTCTGCTTCCTCTCTTGCTCGCCTCGATGCTGCCAAGATCGCTCTTAACACCGCCCTCACATCCAGTGCCGAGAACCATACCCGATGGGTGAATGGTAGATTTTATCTTAACTCGGATAAATTCGGTCCACTCCTAGCAGCAAAACTCTCCCCCAAATTCAGAGCTCAAGCCCTCCCAAAAATCAAATCACCATCTGGTGCTCTTACACAAAACCCCAAACATATCCTGAAGGCCTTCCACGAATTCTATGCTAAGCTTTACTCTGGCCCGAACCATACAAGCTCTCAGTCCACCGAAAACTACCTCGACAGTGTTCCCCTCCCAAAGATATCGGACTCTCATCGTTCGATCATGGAGGCCCCCATCTCAGAAACAGAAGTTAGAGCAGTTATAAAGGACCTTAGGAAGGGGTCTGCCCCGGGCCCGGACGGGTTTTCGACACATTATTATAAGACCTTTTCCGACATATTATCTCCTTATCTGGCCCGATTTTTCAACTCCTTATCCCAAGCTTCACCCCTAGACCACGCAGCAAATTTGGCATATATCTCGGTTATTCCTAAACCGGGGAAAGTTCAGAGTCTAGTTAGCAACTATAGGCCCATCTCCTTAATCAATAATGACCTGAAAATAATGACCAAAATTCTCTCTAACCGATTGGGATCTTTCATTAGCACTTATATCCATAAGGACCAAGTGGGATTTATTCCCGGCAGACAGGGACCGGACCAGATAAGGAGAGCGGTGGATATTATTTCCCTTCTTAACTCGGGGTGGGATGGAAGGCCTCCTCAGGAGGGCTTCCTCCTCTCTATAGACTTGCAGAAAGCATTTGACACTATCACCTGGCCCTATTTATTTGGCGTTCTAGGAAAATGGGGTTTTGGTCCCCACTTCATCCACCTCCTGGGGGCCCTATATTCTCACCCTCGAGCACAGGTTAGACTCCAGGGCCACCTCTCAGACCCCTTCCTAATTAGTAAAGGAACCAGACAGGGATGCCCACTCTCCCCCCTTCTCTTCGCTATTGGTATTGAAACGTTAGCTATATCCATCAGGAATCACCCAGACATTCAGGGAGTACATTGCGGCAACACGACTCACAAATGCGCGCTGTTCGCGGACGACGTCCTCCTCTTTATCACTTCCCCTATAGTATCGACCCCTCATGTCCTTCAACTCCTCCAAGAATTTGGACAAGCCTCAGGACTCCAAGTTAATATGGCCAAGTCAACAGCCCTCAATGTTTCCTTGACCTCTGAAGTAGTAAATAGGCTAAAAGAGCACTTCCCTTTCGCCTGGAGTTCCCCCTCCATCCCCTACTTAGGGGTTCACCTTACATCTAACTTTGGCCAGTTGTTCCACCACAATTACCCACCCATGTTCAAAAAACTTAAAAATGATCTTGAACAATGGTCCCTCCATAAGATGTCCTGGATAGGGAAAATCAACGCTGTGAAAATGACCCTTCTTCCTAGGTTACTGTATCTCTTCCGCTCTCTACCCATTCCGGTACCTAAGTCTCTTGTACAGAACCTTCAGTCAGCAATTATTAAATTTACCTGGGGCAGATCCAACCACAGACTCCCCAAGAAAACATTATTTAGACCCAGAAGAAAAGGCGGTCTAGGACTGCCCAATCTCTGGTGGTACTATCAAGCAGCACAACTCTGCCAGATATCTAATGTTTACTCAAGAGGACCCAAACCCGAATGGATAGAGATGGAAAGACAGGCTATCCCTAAATTTACCATTGATTTCCTTTTATGGCGCCCTCCAAAATCCAGACCCCCAGTCATGTCTCCTACCCTCTCTCACTCCCTCGCCCTTTGTGATAAGATATACAAGTCCAACACCCTTACCTCCAGGTGGCAACCTCTCACACATATCTTCAATAACCCCTCATTTCAGCCGGGGCTGAATATCAAAGCGTTCCAATGGTGGATAGACAAAGGTCTTTACAGAATAGGACATTATCTCAATCCGGCAGGGCCACTTAAGTTGAATCAATGCATCTCTAAGTTGGAGATGCCTCCCACAGAAAGGTTCCGGTTCCATCAATTATCCCATTTCTTGCACAAGCTAACCTCCCAATACCCCCTTCCCCTCACAGTTTCGCCTTACGAACTCTGGTGTTCTTCAGCCATAGACATGAGGGGAGGGATTTCGCTGATCTATTCGGCAATTGCCGAACCTATGGATAAAGCGCAGTACATGCTGAGCTGGGAACACGACCTAGGAATTGAGTGGGACCTGGACTCCTGGCACACCCATTTCAATACTGCATTTAAGGGGATCCTCAACACATCTCTGGTGGAGGCGGACGTCAAAGTCCTTACCCGCTGGTACCTTGTCCCCACACGCCTAGCTAAATATTACCCTCAATCCTCCCCCTTATGTTTCAGAGGGTGTGGGCACCTGGGATCGCTCATTCACATTTTGTGGGAGTGTCCCAGGATTAGAAACTTCTGGAATAAGACTTTTGCCCTGATCCGCAAGGTCACCGGCCATGCAGCTCCCCAATCCCCAACATTCGCCCTTTTAAATTATGGAATCCCCCACATCCCCAAACATACTCAATTTTTGATTCACTTCATCCTATTGGGTGCTAAGTTGACTATAGCCAGGTCCTGGAAATCCCCTAGGGTATCCTTCCCGAACCTGAAACAAAAAATCACCTGGATTATGTTTCAAGAAAAAACTTCCTATACTATTCTGGACAAAATGGGTAAATTTAAAAGGGTGTGGGAGCCCTGGGCTAGCTACATTGGGACCCTTCTTTAGTTTTTGGTCTCAGTGTTTTGGCCTAGTGATTGCTCCGCCTATAGAGCTGCACTCCCTTCTGATCGCCTCCGGCTCTCCTTGACCCAGGCTCCTTCAGTTTAGCATTATTCCCGCCCCCTCTTCCTCCCTCTTTTCTCTCCTTCTTTCTTTCCCCCTCCTGTCCCTCCCCCCCCTTCTCCCTGGCCAAGCCGGGCTGAGGGGGGGTGGGTGACGCTTTCCTGAACAAGCTTTGGCTTAACAATTGTACTTAGGCATGTATTACCCGCAATATCTTTTGGCTCCCAGGCTCTCCCAGGGGCCAGACCTCATGTCCAGCTGGGAGCCAAGCCTTTGAATGGGACCCCCCGGGGTTTTTCCCAGGTTCTACCTATTAGCTTTTATGTTAGTCATGTTCTCAGTTTATGCTAAACGGGGTTCGATGTGACCTGACATCAGCTTGTCCTCGGTCCCAGGTGAGCCATGGGGCTCCGACACAGTGAGATCCCTGTCGGGGTGTCGGGGCTTCAGGCCGCCGGGAGAGGGGGATCATTTTTGCTTATTATTTTTTACTTTGTCTCTCCTTTTTGGCACAACTAGTACTCCTATTTCCCTTTCCTTTTTATTTCTCTACTTTGGTTTTCTTCAGGAGTTTAAGATTCACCCTAGTTGTTCAGGTTAAAATATACTCCTGATCCACCTCGGCACTAGGTTCTCCCTGCTGATACCCCTACAGATTGCTACCCGATGCCGGAGTAAGGAACTTACTCCTTATTGTTCGTGTGTAAAACCTGTTATGTTATCTTTTCATCTTTTTACGGTTCTCCCCTGCGTGGGAGCTTCAATTCTGTAATGCCATCTACTTTTCAATAAAACTCTTTTAAACTTAAAAAAAAAAAAAAAGATGTCTAAGTCTAGTATTGTTATTTCATTGTTAAAGCGGAGCTCCACCCTAAAGTGGAGCTTCTGCTCATTGGAACCCTCCCCCCCTTCAGAGCCACAATTGGCACCTTTCAGGGGGGAGGGGGGAGGGGGGTGCAGGTACCTGTACAGTACAGGTATCTGCACCCACTTCCGGCATAGATATCTGCAGAATCTACGCCCCTTTCCGCAGAATCTACGCCCCTTTCCACAAGTCCCCCGCTGTCTGCTGGGAAACACACGGATCCCAGAGACAGCGGGGACCATCCTTATTGCGCAGCGCGACTCGCGCATGCGCAGTAGGGAACCGGTAAATGAAGCCGCAAGGCTCCACTTCCTGATTCCCATAGCCAAGATGGCGGCGGCAGCAAGCTTCGGGTGCCGACATCGCGGGCGCGCTGGGCGGGTAAGTGTCCTTATTTTAAAAGTCAGCAGCTGCAGTATTTGTAGCTGTTGGCTTTTAAAAATAAAAAATAAAACGGCGGAACTCCCACTTTAAAGGATACAAAGATAGATGAGATAGAAGGTGAAGAGCAAGTGAACCTGTCTGAGGTAGAAGAGTCTGATGCAGCATTAGCCATGGTCCACACAAATACATCCCAAACAAATCAACTAAGGCCGCGTACACACGGGCAGATTGTCTGGCCAACTAAGTTCGTCAGACAATCCGACAGACAGTCCGTCCAACTTTCGAATGAACGGACTTGACCACACATGATGAACAGACAGTCCGCCGAAAGCTTGCGCGATGACGTGTACGGCACGTACGACGGGACTAGAAATTCGACGTCCAATACACTGCAATGCAACCTTCGGCGTGTAAATCCTTTCTGAGCATGCGCCATACTTAGTCCGTCCAACTTGCCTACACACGAGCGGACTGTCCGCTGAAACCAAGTTTGGACGGACAAAATTACGGAAATTCCGAAAGACTTAGTCCGCCAGACTGTCCGCTGAAAAAGTCCGCTGAAGCCCACACACGAGCGGATTGTCCGCTGAAACACGTTTCAGCGGACTAAGTTGGGCAGACAATCCGCCCGTGTGTACGCGGGCCTAAGACATTCAGAACGTATCAGAAACCTGACCCTAAAGATGCTGGAAAATTTGGAGCAAGAAGCAACATTAAAAGGAAGAAAGTTCACCAGAATGTATGATAGGTGGAAATCTATCATTAAAGATGTTCATAGAAAGTTAAAGCAAGAAAGTATAAAAGAAAACTTGAGTGATATTATAGAGACTGTAGAAGAATCTGAATCAGAGCTTATGGCAGCATATGTCAATCTGTCGTCATCTACAACACCTCCCCAGGATATTGTAAGGAACATGGACACATGTACTGTAGTCACTTAAGATTTAGTAAAGCTCATGAGAGAACTATCATCTGAAGCTAAATTTGATGAAGTAAAGGCAAGAGAGAAAAAAGAACAAACTTTTTATGAGAGACTATGCTAGGTCTTTAGGAGGAACCACAATCACAAGCAGGGGCGGACTGACAACTCATGGGGCTCCCGGGCAATAGAAGATCATGGGGCCCCCTGTGTCCCCACACTTAAGCCACACCTGCACAGGGAGACACAGGGGGAAAAGAGAGCACAATGGGGGACATTGGAGGGGGGAGAGCACACAAGGACACTGGTGAGGGAGAATACACACATAGGGGGACACTGGAGGGAGAGCGCACACAGGGGGACATTGGAGGGAGAGCGCACACAGGGGGACACTGGGGAGGGAGAACACACACACATAGAGGGGGACACTGAAGGGAGAGCACACACACACAGGGGGACACTGGAAAGAGAGCACACACAGGGGGACACTGGAGAGAGCGCACACACACACAGGGGGACAAAGGAGGGAGAGCACACACACACACAGGGTGACACTGGAGGGAGAGCACACACAGGGGGACACTGGAGAGAGAGAGCACATACACAGGGGGACACTGGAGGCAGAGCACACACACACAGGGGGTCACTGGAGGGAGAGCAAACACAGGGGGTCACTGGAGGGAGAGCACACACAGGGGGGACACTGGAGGGAGAGCACACACACACAGGGGGACACTGGAGGGAGAGCACACACAGGGGGACACTGGAGGGAGAGTACATACACACAGGGGGTCACTGGAGGGAGAGTACACACACACAGGGGGTCACTGGAGGGAAAGTACACACACACACACACACACAGGGGGACACTGGAGAGAGAGAGTGCACACACACAGGGGGACACTGGAGTGAGAGCACACAAACACAGGGGGACATTGGAGAGAGAGCACACACACACAGGGGGGCACTGGAGAGAGAGCACACACACAGGGGGGCACTGGAGAGAGAGCACACACACACAGGGGGACACTGGAGGGAGAAGACACACACATAGGGGGACACTGGAGGGAGAAGATACACAAATAGGGGGGCACTGGAGGGAGAGTACACACACACACAGGGACACTGGAGGGAGAGCACACGCACACAGGGACACTGGAGGGAGAGCACACAAAAACAGGGGGACATTGGAGAGAGAGCACACACACACAGAGTGACACTGGAGAGAGTGCACACACAGACAGGGAGACACTGGAGGGAGAACGCACACACACAGGGGGACACTGGAGAGAGAAGATACACACACAGGGGGACACTGGAGAGAGAAGACACACACACACACACAGGGGGACACTGGAGAGAGAGCACACACACACACACACAGAGTGACACTGGAGAGAGTGCACACACAGACAGGGGGACACTGGAGGGAGAACGCACACACACAGGAGGACACTGGAGGGAGAGCACACACACACAGGGGGGCACTGGAGAGAGAGCACACACACAGGGGGGCACTGGAGAGAGAGCACACACACACAGGGGGACACTGGAGGGAGAAGACACACACATAGGGGGACACTGGAGGGAGAAGATACACAAATAGGGGGACACTGGAGGGAGAGCACACACACACACAGGGACACTGGAGGGAGAACACACACACACACATACACACACACACACACAGGGACACTGGAGGGAGAGCACACACAGACAGGGGGACACTGGAGGGAGAACGCACACACACAGGGGGACACTGGAGAGAGAAGATACACACACAGGGGGACACTGGAGAGAGAGCACATACACAGGGGGACACTAGAGGGAGAGCACAAACACAGGGGGACATTGGAGGGAGAACACACACATGGGGGGCACTAGAGGAAGAGCACACATACAGAGGGACAGTGGAGGGAGAGCAAACACACAGGGAGACATTGGGGGGAGAACACACACACAGGGCGACACTAGAGGGAGAGCACACACACACACAGGGACACTGGAGGGAGAACGCACACACACAGGAGGACACTAGAGGGAGAGCACACACACACAGGGGGGCAGCAGAGGGAGAGCACAGACACACACAGGGGGACATTGGAGGGAAAACACACACAGGGGGGCACTGGAGGGAGAAGACACACACACAGTGGGACACCGGAGAGAGAGCACACACACACAGGGGGACACTGGAGAGAGAGCACACACACACAGGGGGGCACTGGAGAGAGAGCACACACACACAGGGGGGCACTGGAGAGAGAGCACACACACACACAGGGGGACACTGGAGGGAGAAGACACACACATAGGGGGACACTGGAGGGAGAACACACACAGGGGGACACTGGAGCGAGAGCACACACACAGGGGGACACTGGAGAGAGAGCACACACACAGGAGGACACTAGAGGGAAAGCACACACACGGGGGACACCAAAGGGAGAGCACAGACACACACAGGGGGACAGCAGAGGGAGAGCACAGACACACACAGGGGGACATTGGAGGGAAAACACACACAGGGGGGCACTGGAGGGAGAAGACACACACACAGTGGGACACCGGAGAGAGAGCACACACACACAGGGGGACACTGGAGAGAGAGCACACACACACAGGGGGGCACTGGAGAGAGAGCACACACACACAGGGGGGCACTGGAGAGAGAGCACACACACACACAGGGGGACACTGGAGGGAGAAGACACACACATAGGGGGACACTGGAGGGAGAACACACACAGGGGGACACTGGAGCGAGAGCACACACACAGGGGGACACTGGAGAGAGAGCACACACACAGGAGGACACTAGAGGGAGAGCACACACACGGGGGACACCAAAGGGAGAGCACAGACACACACAGGGGGACATTGGAGGGAAAAACACACAAACAGGGGGGCACTGGAGGGAGAAGACACACACACAGTGGGACACCGGAGAGAGAGCACACACACAGGGGGACACTGGAGAGAGCACACACACACAGGGGGGCACTGGAGAGAGAGCACACACACAGGGGGCACTGGAGAGAGAGCACACACACACAGGGGGACACTGGAGGGAGAAGACACACACATAGGGGGACACTGGAGGGAGAAGACACACAAATAGGGGGACACTGGAGGGAGAACACACACAGGGGGACACTGGAGCGAGAGCACACACACAGGGGGACACTGGAGAGAGAGCACACACACAGAAGGACACTAGAGGGAGAGCACACACACAGGGGGACACCAAAGGGAGAGCACAGACACACACAGGGGGACATTGGAGGGAAAACACACAAACAGGGGGGCACTGGAGGGAGAAGACACACACACAGTGGGACACCGGAGAGAGAGCACACACACAGGGGGACACTGGAGAGAGAGCACACACACACAGGGGGGCACTGGAGAGAGAGCACACACACAGGGGGGCACTGGAGAGAGAGCACACACAGGGGGACACTGGAGGGAGAAGACACAGACATAGGGGCACACTGGAGGGAGAAGACACACAAATAGGGGGACACTGGAGGGAGAACACACACAGGGAGACACTGGAGCGAGAGCACACACACAGGGGGACACTGGAGAGAGAAGACACACACATAGGTGGACACTGGATGGAGAACGCAAACACACAGGGGGGCACTGGAGGGAAAATATGCGCACACAGGGGGACACTGAAGGGGGAGCACACACATGGGGACACTGGAGGGAGAGCACACACACACAGGGGGGCACTGTGGAGGTGGGGGGACCAGGAGAGTATAATGGGCCAGGGAAAGTTCTTAGAAAAACATAATGCATACAACTACTGTGCTGTCTGTCATTATCACACTGACCTGCTGCACACAAGGCAGGCCAGTGTGGGTGGCCAATTTGAAGATGCTGTGTGCCCGCTCTGTGTGCACTCTGTGTGTACTGCAGCCTCCGGCTCCCTTTCCAACACTACAGTCCCCCGTGGCAATGAGATATGGTTCTGCCTCTCAGCTGAATTCCCTAAGGGGAGAGGTGGCTGGAGGTGCGCCTGTCTCAGTCTGCAATAATCCCCATACGGCTGCCGCTGATGGCTCTGTGTCCGTGATTGCTCTTTCACTCTCTGATCCATCCCTGCCAGCTCGCTCCTCTCGGCAAGCAAGGATTTCGTTCACTGCTCATCGGGGCAGGCATAGTGTTCACTGTTCTCAATTCCGCAATCTGCAGGATATGCTGTGGTCAACTCCAGGGGCAGACTGAGCCTCTCATGGGGCCTCCCTGACCCCGCAGGCCCTTGGTCCATGCCCGAGTGCCTGAATGGTCAGTCCGCCCCTGATCACAAGTAGGACTTCTTCCACTAGCAGAAGTGCCAGTAACATATCAGAGTCCTCAAGTACTTTAATAGCAAAAAGAAAGGAAATTATTGAACAACTTGCTGTCAAGAAAGCAGAAATTGAGATGGAATCTGCAATCGAGGTGCAGCGTATGTGAATAGCAGAAATGGAAAGGCTGAAGGAAGTCAAAATTATAGAAGCCAGATTAAGAGTACACGAAGAGGACATGAATAGTAATCATAAGTCCAAATCTGTATTAAGTGAAGATGCAGACTCCTACTTCCTTTCATACGCCCAGGAGAATGGAAGGAAATCACCAGCATGTAATGAAGAAGAAAGTCATTGCCCTTCCATCCCTGTTCAGAAAAATGAAAAGAGAGACTCACCCGATTCAGAACTAAATGAAAAAATAAAACAGGATAATTCTGTTCCTAGATGTCACTGCAATGATCAGGAGAATGTTGCGACTATGGTCCCAGCAAGACGACAGAGAACAGTCCCAGCAAGACTTCCTGTTCCAGAACCTACGGTATTTTCAGGAGACATACTGAAGTTCATAGAGTGGAAGGCAAGTTTTGAAATAATCATTGAGCATTATTGCTCCAGGTCAGTTGACAAGTTATTCTACCTTCAGAAATATGTTGGTGGAGAAGCAAAGAAAGTTCTCAAAGGTAACTTCTATAGAACAGATGAAGAATCCTACAAGCAAGCTTGGTAAAAAGTAAATGCAAGATATGGTCATCCTTTCTTAGTACAAAGAGCCTTTAGGGAGAAATTGAATAACTGGCCTAAAATAGGTCCTAAAGAACATTTCAAACTCCAAGAGTATGGTGACTTCCTGCAAGCATGCAGCAATGCCATCCCACATGTACGAGGACTAGAAGTACTGAACGACTATCTAGAAAATCACAGGATGCTAGCTAAGCTACCTGAAGAAGTGGATTCTAGATGGAATCGCTATGTGACTGAAGAGTTAGATCTAAGTAAGAACTTCCCAAGTTTTGTAAAGTTCTCTGAGTTTGTTAATAAGGAAGCACAAATAGCATGTAATCCAGTAACAGCATCTTATGCCCTAAAATCCTTAGAAGAAAGGCCTGCGAGAGATATAAGACGTGCAAGAGCAACTAGCTTTGCAACCGATACAACAGCTAAAGGTCTAGATACCTACCAGAGCATGTTCAAAGTCACTACTGGGATCAGTAGAGAGACAGAACTGACAAATCCTCAGACTACTTTTAAGTGTATGTTCCATGGATAGAACCACTCTATACACAAGTGCCAACAACTGAAGGAGAAATCCCCAAATGAAAAGAAAAAGTTTGTACTTGATAACCAACTGTGTTTTGGGTACTTAAGAAAAGGCCATATTACTAAGGAGTGTAAGAAAAGGGCCACATGCAGTGTGTGCAAAGGACGCCATCCTACACCACTACATGAAGAACATCCAAAGAAGGATAAATCCTCAATACCTAAAGATGCTGAGGAAGAAAAGAAAGCATCGGTATTGTCTTGCAGAGTGAGGGAAAGCAACGGCACATCAATAGTCGTACCAGTGTGCATTTCAAATCCTAAAAGGAAGAATAAGAAGGTATATGCCTATGCATTACTGGATGCCCAAAGCAATGTCACCTTCATTGATCAAGAAATCTGCAAGAAATTACAAGTGGCTACAGAACCAGTGAAGCTCAAACTCTTCACAATGACGGGGAGAGACATATTAGTGAACAGTCAAAGGGTCAAAGGATTGAGAGTTAGAGGACTTCATTCAAACCTCACATTGGATCTACCTCCAGCTTATACGAAAGACGATATACCTCTAGATCGAGATCACATACCTACCTGTGAAACAGCCAATAAATGGGAACACTTATCTGTCATATCTCAAGAAATGTCCCCACTGAAAGAGTTTGGTGTTGGACTGTTGACAGGTTATGATTGTCCCGAAGCTTTGGTACCACGAAGGGTAATCACATTAGGAAAGGGTGAACCCTACGCTGTTAAAAATGATCTAGGATAGGGCGTTGTTGGAGGAAAACAGCAGATTGCAGACTCAAGACAGGTGACAGGATTGTGTCATCGAATATCTGTCCAAGTGTTACCAGCTGTAAGTTCAGTACAGTACAGTACAGTAATCAAGATCCTTGAATCTGACTTTGCAGACATAAGTTCTAAAGAAAACAGTGATCCAGAAGTAAAAATTGTACAAACATTGAGCACTGCCGCCAAGTGTCAAGATGACATACTTGAACGACTAGCCAGATGTTCAAAATGGAATACAGTGATAAACGTAGTAGCTCAAATTCAACGTTTGGCAAAGGGAATCAGAAAGAAGGAATCTTTAAATGTAGAGGAAAGGATGAAAAATGAAGAAACAGTCATAAGACTCATTCAACAGCGATTTTATATTGAAGAGTTAAAGAGACTGATGCTGCGTACACACGACCGGACTTTTCGAGGGACTAGGTCCGACTGACTTTCGGCGAAGTTCTGACAGAGTTCTGATGGACTTTCCGAATGAACGGACTTGGCCACACACAATCACACCAAAGTCCGACGGATTCGAACGTGATGATGTATGACTGGACTAGAATAAGGAAGTTCATAGCCAGTAACCAATAGCTGCCCTCGCGTCTGTTTTTGTCTGCCGGACTAGCATACACACGAGCGGATTTCTCGGTAGGAACTGGGTCCGGCGGAGTTCCGGCAGAAAAATTTGAAACATGTTCCATTTCTAAAGTCTGACGGATTTTTACAAATCAAAAGTCCGCTGCAGCCCACACACGATCGAATGGTCTGCCAGAATTGTTCCATCGGACCTTTGATGTCGAAAAGTCCGGTCGTGTGTACGCGGCATTAGTCAAGAACCCAAAAGGCTTCCCAACAACCACCCATTGTACAAGCTTAATCTTGTTCTACAGGATGGTATAGTGAAGGTGGGAGGGAGACTGGAAAATGCATGGTTACCCAGCAGAGTGAATCATCCAGCAATTCTGCCCAAAAATTCTACCTTCACAAGATTGATTATCAATCACTACCACAACAAGTCATTGCATCAAGGAAGAAGCTTTACTCAGAACTGTTTGAGAGAAGGTGGTTACTGGATAGGGAAGCAAAGTTATAGCAAAGTATATAAGTAAATGCGTAACTTGTAGAAGGGCACGCAGACCTACCGAAGAACAAAAAATGGCAGACTTACCAGAAAATCGTGTAAACCCATCACCACCATTTCTTTATAGTGGTATGGATTGTTTCGACCCATTCAAAAGCAAAACCGCAAGGAGTACAAGACATATGAACTAATATTTACATGTCTCCAGCTCCAGAGCAATTCATCTGGAAATGTTAGAAGATATGTCAACTGGCTCATTCATTAATGCCTTGAGATGTTTCATAGCCATTAGAGGTGCTGTCAGAAAGCTTAGATCTGACCAAGGATCTAATTTTGTCAGAGCAAAATACGAATTGAAGAACACTCTAAAAGAGATCGATAAAGAAAAGGTAATGGAGTATTTTTGACAGAATCAATTTGATTTTTATATGAATGCTCCGCATGCAAGCCACACAGGAGGAGTTTGGGAAAGACAAATCAGAACTGTAAGAAATGCGTTAAGTTCAGTGTTGAGAAAGAGCTCTGGAAGAATAGATGATGCTTCACTTAGGACCCTATTCTATGAAGTAATGTCTATGGTTAACAGTCGCCCACTAACAGTTGACAACATCAATGATCCAACAAGTTTGGAACCTTTAACTCCCAACCATCTACTTCACCTTAAGTCTGATTACATACAATCACCACCTGGCAAGTTTACCAAAGAGGATTTACATGCCAAAAGGAGACAGCGAAGAATTCAATATCTATCAGAACAGTTTTGGCATAGATGGAGGAAAGAGTACTTAGCCAATCTTACGTTAAGGAGTAAATGGCAAACACCCAGAAGAAATGTACAAGTTGGTGACATAGTATTAGTGAAAGAAGAAGATTTACTTAGAAGTCAATGGAAAGTTCTAGAAGTTAAAAAAGATAAAGACAGACTAGTAAGAAGAGCATTGTTACAAATAGGGGACTCAAAACTTGACAAAGAGGGAAAACGTCTCACTACTCCGCTCAAGTTGGAATGTCCTATACAGAAGTTAGTTGTTCTTCTTGAGAGTGATAAAAGACACTTGGAAGTTGAGAATCTGATGGAAAATTCCCTAAATTCATGTTCAAACCCTACTCTAGAGAACATAGAATTATAGGTAATTTGGTGGGAGTGTAGCATATACAGATAGACCCACTAATAACCTTAATACAGTTTATATGCTCACATGTGAGAGATAAAAACAGAGTTATTTACTGTGACATATAACAGTTATATTATGTTCACAGAAGCAAACAAGAAACATATGCCTTTTAAGATTCATTATATGACAGTAAAAGACACAGCAAAATTGAATCCAGAAAGCATAGAGTTAAACCTTTGTGACTCATCAGGAGTTTTGGCCAATCACAGCCAATCTCACACTGATCAAGAGTCTTGGCCAATCACAGCCAGTCTTTCATCTATTATTTTGTCTACAAAATTACCCAGCACATGGCTAGAACTCATTACACCAGAGAGAGAGAGGACCTGCACAGATTAAAGATCCAGCAGAGTTCAGTTTTATGGAGGCAAGTGGCCAAAATAGATATTTAATACAGTTATATATGTTACTATTGTTAAATAATGTGATTAGAACTGTATACTGAACTAGTTATGTGTTCACTTGTAGTTCCACCAAACCAAACCAAATCAAACCAAACCAGACAAAAAAACCAGCATCATCAAACAAACAAGCAAACAAACAAAACTATTTATTGAGCCTCAGATATACCTCTCAGAGAGATCACAAAGTGTCTAAAGTATGTAAAGAGAAAGTACAGATACTGAAGAGAGAAATATATCAATCATTTTATGTAGAATAAGATTGAACAGTTGAACTGCTGTTTGTTATACTTTATTTAACACATGTTTGTACATGTACTGCCTGCTGCTAAATTGTCAGTGTTATATATGAAGAAAAGCTGAAGTTAATAAAGAAGATATCATAGAGGTTTGGTGTGCTCTTTAAACCTACAGCTTCCATAGAATGGTGCTAGAGGAATTATAGAGTAAGAGACAGTCCTGCTTGGACTAAAAGGTCAGAGATTAAAATTCTTCTAACACCACAGTGCATAAGGCACTTCATAGTGCTGCACCTGCCACACTTCTGTTTTGGAGCGAGGCCTGAGGGCTCCGCAGTAGGCCTCTGCAAAGGCTGGTTTAAGGGATGGTGGTCGACCTCCCTTCACACCGTGCTACCATCCAGTTGGATCTGGAGTGGATGTGAGGAGGGTGGCCTCCAGGTTGCCTACGAACAATCAGATGTTGCTGGCAGCAGATGCACCCGCACCCGCTCGCAATGACTCTGTCCCTCTGTAGCAGAGGCTGCAACCCGGCAGCAGCACAATCTACAGTCCAAGTCACTGCTTGCAGTTTCAGGCCGTGGTCCCAAGAGAATGAACCTAAAGCACAGGCTTTATATTACCTCTCCCAGCATTCCGCTCTCCCCCTCCAGCCAGCTGGTATTCGTAGTCTATGGCAGTCTGATCTCAGTGTAAACAGGGCTCTTTCGAATTACATGCCCCATAGTCCTTTTCCCCACTCTGCCATCAGGACATGGCAAATTTGATTCCAAGTTGAACACTAAGGATGAGCCGAACACCCCCCTGTTCGGTTCGTACCAGAACCTGCAAACAGACCTAAACTTCGAGTGAACTGTAGAACCCTATTAAAGTCTATGGGACTCGAACGTTCAAAATCTAAGGTGCTAATTTTAAAGGCTAATATGCAAGTTACTGTCCTAAAAAGTGTTTGGGGACCTGGGTCCTGCCCCAGGGGACATGGATCAATGCAAAAAAAGTTTTAAAAATTGCCATTTTTCGGGGGCAGTGATTTTAATAATGATTAAAGTGAAACAATAAAAGTGTAATATTCCTTTACATCAGGGCTCGACAAACCCCAGGCGCCAGGTCGCCAATGCGACCAGAAATCGCGACCTGGCGCCTAAGCTGCCACCAGCCGACTCACTATCGGTGCCCCAGACATGCAGCAGCATTAACACTGACTGCCGTCCTCCTCCCTCCTTCACACTCTGCAGCACCGCGCTGTGTGTGAAACTGACACGCAATGGAGAGAGGAGGATCTGTCAGCCTGATGTCGGGGTGGGCGGGACCCGGCCGGGGTGGGGGCGGGACCCAGCAAGCTATCAAACACCAGCCAATGGGATCTGGGCGGGCCACTACGTGTATGTGGCCCGCCCCTTTTCTTAAGCAGCCCAATCGTTGGCTGGTGTTTGATAGCTGCTGAGTCCCGCCCACCCCAGCCGGGTCCCGCCCACCCCGGCCCGGGTCCCGCCCACCCCGACATCAGGCTGAAATCTGACATATCCACCTCTCTGTTACTTGTCAGTTTCACACCCCGGCAGGGTCCCGCCAGCTCCTCTGTTACATTTCAGTAACAGAGTGCTCCGTGTGAAACCTGCCAGTGCCAATCAGTGCCACCTGCCACCAATCAGTGCCAACCAGTGCCACCTCCAATCAATACCACCTGCAACCAACCAGTGCCACCTGCCAGCGCCAACCAGTGCCACCTGCCAGCGCCAACCAGTGCCACCGCCAATCAATACCATCTGCCACCACCAACCAGTGCCACCTGCCACCAACCAGTGCCACTGCCAACCAGTGCCACCTGCCAGTGCCAACTAGTGCCACCGTCAATCAATACCACCAGCCACCACCAACCAGTGCCACCTGCCACCAACCAGTGCCACCGCCAATCAGTGCCACCTGCCACCGCCAATCAGTGCCAACCACTGGCACCTGCCAGTGCCACCACCAATCAGTGCCACCTGCCAGCGGCAACCAGTGCCATCTGCCACCGCCAATCAGTGCCACCTGCCACCACAAATCAGTGCCACCTGCTAGTGCCAACCAGTGCCACCGCCAATCAATACCACCTGCAACCACCACCCAGTGCCACCTGCCACCACCCAGTGCCAATCAGTGCCACCTACCAGTGCCACCTGTCAGTGCCACCTGCCAGTGCCGAGTGCCACCGCCAGTCAGTGCCACCTGCCACCGCCAATCAGTGCCACCGCCAACCAGTGCCACCGCCAACCAATGCCACCACCAACCAGTGCCACCTGCCACCGCCAATCAGTGCCACTGCCAATCAGTGCCACCTGCCAACACCAACCAGTGCCACCGCCAATCAGTGCCATCTGCCAGTGACAACTAGTGCCATCGCCAACCAGGGCCACCTGCCATCGCCAACCAGGGCCACCTGCCATCACCAACCAGGGCCACCTCCCATCACCAACCAGGGCCACCTGCCAGTGCCAATAGTGCCACTTGCCAGTTTCAAACCAGTGTCACCTGCCAGTTCCAAACCAGTGTCACCTGCCAGTTCCAAACCAGTGTCACCTGCCAATGCCAACTAGTGTCACCTGTCGGTGCCATCTGGCAGTTCCACGTGCCTTCCAGTGGCAACCAGTGCCACCTGGCAGTGCCAGCCAGTTCCATCTGTTGCCAGCCTTACTCTTTCTGGTCAGCCCATACCCCTGATGTAACAGCTTTTCAATGGAGTTATTGACTGGGTGCTCCATTGTGAGTTAGGGATAGGGGGTGAAAATGAGTAGCCTTACCCCGGGAGCTGAAGAAAAACTGGCTCCTAACTTTTTTAACTGGCTCCTAAATTCAAAGCAAATTTGTCAACCCCTGCTTTACATTTCCTACCTGGGGGGTGTCTATAGTATGCCTGTGAAGGGGTGCATGTTTCCCGTGCTTAGAACTGTCCCTGCACAAAGTGTCATTTATGCAGAAAAAAAAGTCCTTTAACCAGTTCCCAACCAGTGCACGACGATGTACGTCTACAGAATGGCACGGGCAGGCATATTGGCGTACAGGTACGTCCAATCTTCAATGCCGCCCTGCCATCGGGAGCGCTCCCACGCTGGTCGGGACCCACATGAGTCCGGCTGCCGGACCCGCGGACTCGATCGCCACGGGCATACCCGCGATCGTCTCACGGGACGGCTGAATGGAGGAAATGCCGTGTAAACAGCATTTCTCCATTCTGCCTAGCAACAAGTGACGCTGATCTCTGCTTCATGTGATTGGAGCAAAGATCAGTGTTCACTAAATGAAAGCCCAACCCCCCCACAGTTAGTAACACACCCCTAGGAACACTTAACCCCTACACTGCCACCCACTGGTTAACCCCTTCACTGCCAGTGTCATTTACACAGGAATCACTGCATTTATATAGCAGTGATTAATGTATAAATGACAATGGTCCCAAAAATGTGTCAAAAATGTCCGATGGGTCCCCCACAATGTCGCAGTCACAATAAAAATCGCTGATCGCCGCCATTACTAGTAAAAAAAAAAATAATAAAAAATTATTAATAAAAATGCTATAAAACTATCCCTATTTTGTAAACGCTATAACTTTTGCGCAAGCCAATCAATAATCGCTTATTGCGATTTTTTTTACCAAAAATATGTAGAAGAATACTTATCGGCCTAAACTGAGGGAAAAAAATGTTTTTTTTATATATTTTTGGGGGATATTTATTATAACAAAAAGTAAAAAATATTGTGTTTTTTTCAAAATTGTTGCTCTATTTTTGTTTATAGCGCAAAAAATAAAAACCGCAGGGGTGATCAAATACTACCAAAAGAAAGCTCTATTTGTGGGAAAAAAAGGACGTCAATTTTGTTTGGGAGCCACGTCGCACGACCGCGCAATTGTCAGTTAAAGCAACGCAGTGCCGAATCGCAAAAAGTGGTCTGGTCTTTGACCAACAAAATGGTCCGGTCTGTAAGTGGTTAAAATCACTTGTGGCTATAATGAATTGTCAGCTCCCGTAATATAGAGAACACTCATTGAAAGTCACTGAAAGTCATTGATAAAAAAAAAAAAAAAAAAGCATGGGGTTCCCCCAAATTCAATTACCAGGCCCTTCAGGTCTGGTATGGATATTAAGGGGAATAAAAAAAAAATTTATGTGGGGTTCCCCCTAAATATCCTTACCAGACCCTTTATCTGAGCACGCAACCTGGCAGGCCGCAGGAAAAGAGGGGGGGATGAGAGAGCCCCCCCCTGAACCGTACCAGGCCACATGCCCTCAACATTGGGAGGATGATTTGGGTGTCTGTGACCCCTCAAAGCACCATGTCCCCATGTTGATGGGGACAAGGGTCTCATCCCCACAACCCTGGCCGGTGGTTGTGGGGATCTGCGGGGGGGGCTTATCAGAATCTGGAAGCCCCCTTTAACAAGGGGACCCCCAGATCCCGGCCCCCCCTGTTTGAAATGGTAAGGGGGTACAAAAGTACCCCTACCATTTCACAAAGAAAGTGTAAAAAATAGTTAAATAAGACAAACACACTTTTGAAAAATTCCTTTATTAAAAATAAAAAAAATTTAAAAAAGATTCCAGCGGTAGTAATCCACTCTTGCTATCCACCGACGGATGATCATCTCTCCGGGGTCCAGCGATGGCTGATCTGATCCAGCAACGGGTGATTTCTCAGTCCAGCGCAGTCCATCCATGCATCCATCTTCTGTCTCCACTGTCGGAGACACTGCGGGATGCTGGCGCCTGACGTTCCTTATATGAGGAGGGCGGGGCCACCCCTCACCTGACCCTACCCCCTCTGACGCTAGTGAGGGAAGCCGGGCTTCCCCAATGATGTATGGGTGACCCCGCCCCCTCTGATGTAACGGAAACCTGCTTCCTGTTCAGTCGGGGGGAGAAGCAACACCTGTTCAGCAGGGAGAAGCAACAGCTCAGCTCTTCCCTCGGCAAGCTGGAGCGAAGAGTAGCTTTGGCCTCCAAAAGGTAAGGCCACTGATCGCTATCGTCCGTCTCCCACGGGGGGCACTGATTGCCTCCATCCATCTCCCACAGGGGGGGTTGGGGCCACTGATCACCTCCATCTGTCACCCGTGGGGGGCAGGTTTATTTGCCGCCCCAAACCCCCCCTTAAAAAAAATATTGAGCACCAGCCACCACTGCATTAGAGAGGTTGTCTTCATCGATCACTGTTACTTTGACTGGACTGAAAGTGATTCCATCTGGAGCTGCCAATAAATGCAAGTGGTAAATCCTGCTTTGGGAGAGTTGTTTCTCTGTAGAGTCAAAAGAATCAAGGATATGATGGTAATGTGCCCATGAGACATTGGATACAGTCTGGAGTGCCCAGATCTGCACTCTAGGAGAGCTGGAGATCAGCCCAATATCCAGGGGTATGTAGTGTCCAGAATGTAGTGGACCTGAGGATTGATGCAAAAAAGTCAGAAGCAGCCGTAACTGGATGCAATTCACTCTAATCCTGTTGTAAACTATATTAGTGCACCATCTTCCTGAAGTATAGATACAAACAATCAATAACTGGAGAAGAGATGAACAAGAGGGGAGTACCACGCCCTGCAACATCTAAGAGATAGCAGGGCTGGGTCCCAATAACTGAGTTTGAAGCATAAGAGGGAATTAAAGTTTGTTTTTAACAGTAGTTTTAGGAATCTATGTATGGTGAGGACTGGAAGGAAAGCATACAGCTTAGAAAACCTCTCCTGATCTGTCTGAACATTTACTTCCAGACTTGGTGACCTAGGCCCCTTATGAAAAACTCTCCAGCTTGAAATTGTAAGGAGATGCAAACAGATCTAACTCTGGAATCCTATGCAGAGAAATAATCTACTTGAAGGAGCCTGGATGCAGGGACCACTCGTTGTCCAACAGGTACACGGAATATGGAGTCCTCCTAGAAGTTTTGAATCCTTGGTATGTAGATTTCTGAAAGGTTGGAGAGATTCCTCTCTGCCCAATTCAACTTTACCTCTCTCAGTAGACTAAAGCTATGTACACACGTTTATTTATTTTTTGTTCAACCCAGTGGGCTGAACAGAAAAAAACAGAGGGGCTTCAGAGGAGTCCGCTGTAACTATCCAATATTAGTACAGCAATCTCCCACTGAGCTATTGTATTCTGACAGGAGGGATGCCCCTCTGCCAGAACACATCGGTCAGCGTTTTCAGCCATTTGCTGAGATTGCAAATTGGATGCTGATTGGCAGATCTTTTTCAGTCATGCTCCTTCAACAGAGGCCAGACATTCAGTCGGTTGGATGCAGAATGTCGGCCTGTTTCTGTTGAACTGGCCGATACCGGACGATATTCAGCCTGTATGTATGGGGCTTTATACGGATGCAGGTTCCGCCCTGCCTCTTGATGTAGTATACCACTATCATGTTGTCCAGCTTCAAGACTGAAGAACTTACTGTCAGATGACGAAAAGCACAGGGATCAAAAGGCTGGCCAGGAATCTGGAATGTGTAAGACAACTCCCTGAACAGGGAAGTTCTATTGACTTTGGGGGAATGTTTGGCAGCTGAGAAGATTTACTACTAGGTCCACAACCAAATACTTCTTATTGTCTGAGATATGAATAGCTTGGTGCATGTCCACTATTGAAGAAAACCCTTCTGGAAAGGATGCCTCCTTCCCTGAGTCCACTCAAATATAGGGCAAGGAGAGACCATTGTCATGATCATCATCTCCAGGCATGCACATGCTCACAGGTGAAAATATGAAAGCCAGGACAATTCAGGACCTTACCAACTATGGTTTTCTTTAACACACTATATGTTTATATACTATATTTTGAAGCAGAAAGCCAGACAAACGATAATCGCAGATTTTCGCTGTAATTTAAGCTTCCCCTTTTAAGATCAATGCAGTGATTGAGTAATTATATGAAGGACACAGCATCTTCTGATGTTAAAGTTGTATAAATCAGGCCAGGCCCATGAGGGCCATATTGACCAAATTCCATATGCTGTACATCTTCCTCCTTAAAAGAGCATAATTTTCCCATCCTGCTGTGAATACATGCTTTTTGCCCATTCTTCTAGAATAAACTTTTTTATTCAGTCACCAAAATCAGTCACATAGGCCATCTTCATTTGCTTCTACAGTAGCATCCTAATAGGGTTTATTAGCCCTTGTACACACGGTCGGACATTCTGACAACCAAATCCATTGGATTTTGTCCGACTGATTTTTTCCGAAACTGTTGCATACACACGGTCGGACAAAGTTGTCGGAAAATCCGATTGTACATAACGTGATGACGTGGCGTTATTTCGTTACGACGGGACTACGTTCAGGCTAGTAGCCAATAGCTTTGGTCTAGGAATTTTATCTGAGCATGCGTGGCACTTTGTCCGTCGGAGTAGGCTACACATGATCGGAGTATGACCAATCGGAGCATTTTGGCGGAAAATTTTGCGGACAAGTTGGAAAACTTGGTCCGTCGGATATTCCGACGGAAACAGTCCGATGGAGACCACACACAGTCAGATTATCAGACAAAACGGTCCGATAGGACACATCTCCGACCGTGTGTACAAGGGCTTAGAAGGGATGGGCTGAACAGACCCCTGTTTGGTTCGCACCAGAACTTTCAAACCTTGAGAAAGTTCGGAACCGAATAACGAACCCCATTAAAGTCAATGGGACCCGAACGTCAAAAATGTCCATTTTGAAGGCTTATTTGCAAGTAATTAGGCATACAATGGTTATAGGGGTCCGGGTCCTGCCCTGGGGGACATGTATCAGTAACAAAAAAAAAGTTTATGAAAAACGTAATTTTTAAATGAGCAGTGTTTTTTTTTTTTTTTTTAAAGTTAAAGCATGAAAATGAAAAATTCCTTCCAATATAGTGCCTGAGGAGTCTCCTTAGTCTACCTGTAAAGTGGCAGATCTGTACCATGTCTAGAATCTGCTGCAGCAATAATTGAATTTATAAAGCTAAAAAAATGAAAAAAAATTTCTGCAAGCTGCCTTCATTTGCTCGGATTTTTTGGATACATTCTGATGTCACTTTGACTTTGGATAGAAGTACAGGGTGCGTAAAAATTGGTGTTGGTGGCGCCTTCCCACCCCATCCCCACAGAGTAAAAAAATTGCAATGATATGCACCAAACAGGTGTCAAACAGGTGCTGAAAAATTGGTCTTTGGGTGTCGGTGGTGCCTTCCCACCGTAACCCTATAGAGGTAATCTTGATGAAAGCAAGAATTGGCCATGTAAAAAATTGAAATGATATGTGCCTGTCAAACAAGTACAGAAAAATTACTCTTTGGGTGTGGGGGGCACCTTCCCATTGTAACCCTATAGAGGCACTCTTGATGAAAGCAAGAATCGGCCTTGCTGTAAAAAAAATACAATGACATGCCCCTGTCAAACATGTGCAGAAAAATTGGTCTTTGGGTGTTAATTGTGCCCATGAAACCTATACCAAAAACATTCTTCCAGATGAAATGATTGAGCACCCTCAAAGCTAGGCAGGCTTGAAATCCTGCAGAGATTCCACATCCCAAAAAGACTTAACCAGTGATTTCAGCATCAGAGGCTTCATAGCTGGTAATCCAGGACTGATTCATTTTTATAAAAGTCAAAACGATCTACGGAGTCTGTGGACAGGTGCATTCTATGATCAGTAACGAAACATCCTGCAGCAATGAATGCTCGTTCTGAAAGCACGCTGGATGCAGGGCAGCCCGACAACTCAGTAGCATACTAGGCAAGTTCTGACCAGTGGTCTATTCTCATGACCTAGTAAGTCAGTGGATCATCAGCTGGAAAGCTCTCCATCTCTGTTTTGGCCCTGAGGTAATCGTTCACCATGTGATGCAGACACTGCTGATGGGATGTGGAAGCTAACAGACCTGGGCGGCGAGGACTAAAATAATTCTGAAATACCTCACTTAGGCAGATGCCTTCTCCAACACTCCTCTCTTGGCCAACAGAAGACTCAAAATGATGGTTTCCACCACACTGTAACCTACTGGAGTCAGGAAAAACATTCAATAAAATCCTCTTTAGAGTCTCTTTAAGAGATTTTATCTTCTGCACTCTTTGTGGGGACGGGATGAGTTCTGAAACCTTCCCCTTATAACGGAGGTCAAGGAGGGTTGCCAACCCTCAATCATCCTTCTTTATGCCACATATTCTTTGATCCTTTTGCAGCCTTTGAAGCATGAGGTTGTCCATGTGACTCATCTGGGTCACTCAGGAAGACAGCATCTGGAACTTCCTCCTCCCAAGGGTCCTGGGGTTGGAAAGCCATCACTTACAGATTGACACATTTCTTCCTCTTCTTTGAAGCCTATGAAAGTGCCAGAATCCTCCCCTTCATCCTCCTCCCCTCTCTCCTCCTATGTGTTCTGTGACATAGGAATGATGGTGTCTGGATAAAGTAGGCCTTGAGAGTAAAGAAAGTCCTCCTCTTCCTCCTGCTGCTCTGCCTCCAGTGCCCTGTCCATAATGCCACACAGAGTCTGCTCCAGCAGGAACACAACATGGATTGTGTCACTGATGCATGCACTGTCACTGCTCACTATCCTTGTGACCTCCTCAAATGGTGACAATACAGCGCATACATCCTTAATGATCAGCTATTGGCGTGGGCAAAAAAAGCTGAGGCGGCCCGTGCCTGTTGTTATGCCGTACTGGCACAGACACTCGTTGATTACCCTCTGCTGCATGTATAGCCGCTGCAGCATTCCCAGAGTTCCACCTGGTGGTCATGTCACAAATTAGGCGGTTTAAAGGCAGGTGGAATTCCTGCATAATTTCAGCCAATTAAGCACTGGCTGTCTATGACTACCTGAAATGGCTACAGACTCTTCTGTTTTAGTACATTTTGAAACCCTGGGCAGTACTTAGGAAACACTACACCACCAAATTGAGGACATGTGCCAGGCATTGCACATGTGTCAACTTTCCCTGTCTAAGGGTGGACAGGAGGTTGGAGCCATTATCAGACACCAGCATTCCTGGCTCCAGCTGGCGTGATATAAACCACCTCTGGGCTTGTCCCTGCAGAGCTCCAAGAATCTCTGCTCCGGTGTGGTTCCTGTCCCCTAAACACACCAGCTGAAGCACTGCATGGCACCTTTTAGCCTGGCTCTGTGAATAGCCCTTTGAACGCTTAGGGGGTACCTGATGTTCATAGGACAGTTCTGCAGAGGAGGGCATGGAGGTGGTGGAGGAGGAGAGGGTAGAGCAGACAGGTGTGGCATCATCACCACCAGCTGTATGGAGACATGGGGGCACAATAAGCTGCAGCACCGAGGCCTGCCCTGCATCCTTTCAAGTTGCAAGCAGCGTTACCCAGTGTGCTGTGAATGAAATATATTGGCCCTGCCCATGCTTGCTGGACCACATGTCAGTAGTAAGGTGGATTTTATAGCTGACAGCCTTGCCCAAGGATGCCAGAACATTCCCTTCCACGTGATGGTAGAGAGATGGAACGGCCATATGTGAAAAGTAGTACCAAGGGGGAACCTGCCATTGTGGAACAGCACATTGTGCGAATTCACGGAAGGGGTCAGAATCCACCAGGCTGAAAGGCAGAAGTTGGAGAGCCAACAGCTTTGACAAGCTTGCATTCAAACGCGGGGCATGTGGGTGGCAGGGACTGTATTTTTATTTTTACAGCAGCAAATAGGGCAGAGAAATTTGCTGGCTACAGTCTACAGCTGGTGGTGTGCTGCTGGCAGATGTGCTGCTAGGACCTGGGACACTCTGTGCTATACCATCATCCCTGTCAGTGAAGGCTGCTGAAAGGTAATGACTCAGTATCGCAGGGGCAGACTGAAGTGGGTAAGGAGGAGGAGGGACAGATTTATGCCTCTTTTGTGTGGCTTTTAGGTGCTCTTGCCAATGGGCTGAGTGGTTGGACATTAAATGTCTTGTTAGGCATGTGGTACCCAAATGGTTGGTGTTTTTGCCACGTTTGATGTTCCTGAGACACAGTTTGCAGATAGCAACACTGCGATCTGCAGATGTGCTGAAAAAAGGCCCAGACAGCTGAACTTTGGGGAGTGGGCCAGGAGATAACAGCTGCAGAATGTGATGCAATAGGGTGGCTGCTCTCTACTTTTTCTTGATGTTGGCCTCCTTAGGGTTGTGCCGCTTCACCATCAGTTTCCTCCTCTGCTCTATCTGGCATGCAAGTCACATCAGAGACCTCATCGTCATCATCTCCATCTTCATCATTACCACTGGAGACAACTTGGCAATACGATGCGGCTTGGGGAACATGAATGCCAATTTGTCTACCAGTGTTTCTCCCTCTCTCTAGGCTCATGTTCCTGTCATCCTCAACCTCAGAACCAACATCTGAATCCAGTAATGGCTGAGCATCATCAGGAAGCAAGTGGATGATGCTGTCATCAAATAACTCAGCTGACTCCTCAATGGCTGATGTTGGGGCTATTGCAGGCATAGATGTGGACAAGGAGGCAGGTTTATCCACTCTGCCAACTGCAGGGGACTGCACACTTGTCTCTACTTGCGTAAAAGAGGATGAGAAAGATTTAGTAAGCCAGTTCACCACCTCCTCTGCATGCTGTGGCTGGATAGCACAGGCAAACTCACTAAACAGAGCAAATGATGCCCTGCCTGAGGACTGACCACCACATCAACCTTTTGCCTGTGGACACATTTGTTGCTGGCCCGCTTATGCCGCATACACACTATCAAACTTTTTGACGGACTTGGTCCGGCGGACTATCCAACGGACTTTGCAGCGAAAATGCAGCGAAAATGATGACGTAGAATAAGGAAGTTCATAGCCAGTGGCCAATAGCTGCACTTTTCAACCGGACTCGAGTCCATCGGAAAGATTTGAAACATGTTTTATTTCTAGGTCCATCGGAATTTTGGGAAAGAAAAGTCAGCTGGAGCCCACACACAATCGAATTGTTCGACGTATTCCAGTCCGCCGGAACCTAGTCCGTCAAAGTCTGATCATGTGTACGCGGCATTACAGTGCCAAGGGAAAGTCTGCCTCTCCTTGTTGTTCTCTCAGACATTATTGGGAGAGAGAGGGCGTTGAACTGGCAGTAACGCACACAGAACTATATGGCGTTAAACTGGCAGTAACGCACACAGAACTATATGGCGTTAAACTGGCAGTAATACACACAGAACTATATGGCGTTAAACTGGCAGCAACACACACAAAATAATACAGCGTTAAACTGGCAGTAATGTACACAAAACTATACAGCTTTAAACTGGAAGTAACGCACACAAAATGATATGGCGTCAAACTGGCAGTAACGCACACAGAACTATATGGCGTTAAACTGGCAGTAACGCACACAGAACTATATGGTGTTAAACTGGCAGTAACACACACAGGCATTAAACTAGCAGTAACACCATATCGTAAAATGATATGGCGTTAAACTGGCAGTAGCGCACGTAAAACTATATGGCATTAAACTGGCAGTAATGTACACAGAACTATATGGCATTAAACTGGCAGTAACACACACAAAACAATATGTCTTTAAACTGGCAGTAATGCATGTAAAACTATATGGCGTTAAACTGGCAGTAATGCACACAGATCTATATGGCATTAAATTGGCAGTAATGCCCGCAAAATTATATGGCCCTAAATTGGCAGTAATGCACACAGAACTATATGGCTTTAAACTGGCAGTAACACACGCTAAATGATATTGCTTTAAACTGGCAGTAACGCACACAGAACTATATGGCGTTAAACTGGCAGTAACACACATAGGCCTTAAACTAGCAGTAACGCCATATCGTAAAATTATATGGCTTTAAACTGGCAGTAGCACACGTAAAATGATATGGTGTTAAACTGGCAGTAACGCACGTAAAACTATATGGCGTTAAACTGGCAGTAATGCACACAGAACTATATGGCATTAAACTGGCAGTAACACACGCAAAACAATATGGCTTTAAACTGGCAGTAATGCACGTAAAATGATATGGCGTTAAACTGGCAGTAATGCACACAGATCTATATGGCATTAAATTGGCAGTAATGCACGCAAAATTATATGGCCCTAAATTGGCAGTAATGCACACAGAACTATATGGCCTTAAACTGGCAGTAACACACGCTAAACGATATTGCTTTAAACTGGCAGTAACGCACACAGAACTATATGGCATTAAAAAAAACTGGCCGGAATGCACGCAAAACGATACAGCTTTAAACTGGAAGTAACGCACACAAAACTATATGGCGTTGAACTGGCAGTAATGCACACAGAACTATATGGCATTAAACTGGCAGTAACGCACACAGAATTATATGGCATTAAACTGTCAGTAACACACGCAAAACAATACAGCGTTAAACTGGCAGTAACACACAAACGATATAGCTTTAAACTGGCATTAACGCACACAAACGATATGGCTTTAAACTGGCAGTAACGCACACAAATGATATGGCTTTAAACTGGCAGTAACGCACACAGAACTATATGGCTTTAAACTGGCAGTAAAGCACACAAAACGATACAGCTTTAAATTGGAACTAATGCACACAAAACAATTTGACATAAAACTGGCATTAACGTACACAGAACTGTATGGCATTAAACTGGCAGTAATGCACACAGACCTATATGGCATTAAACTGGCAGTAACACACTTAAAATGATATGCGTTAAGATTTCAGTAGCGCACGTAAAACGATATGGCATTAAACTGACAGTAACGCACGCAAAACGATATGACATTAAACTGTCAGTAAAGCACACAAAACCATATAGCTTTAAATTGGAACTAATGCACACAAAATGATATGGTGTTAAACTGGCAGTAACGCACACAGAACTATATGGCATTAAACTGGCAGTAACGCACACAGAACTATATGGCATTAAACTGGCAGTAACGCACACAGAACTATATGGCATTAAACTGGCAGTAACACATGTAAAATGATATGGCGTTAAACTGGCAGTAACACACGTAAAATGATATGGCGTTAAACTGGCAGTAACGCACGTAAAATGATATGGCGTTAAACTGGCAGTAGCGCATGTAAAATGATATGGCGTTAAACTGGCAGTAGCGCACGTAAAACTATATGGCGTTAAACTGGCAGTAACGCACACAGAACTATATGGCCTTAAACTGGCAGTAACGCACGCAAAAGATATGGCTTTAAACTGGCAGTAACGCACACAGAACTATATGGCATTAAACTGGAAGTAATGCACGCAAAACTATATGGCGTTAAACTGGTATTAATGCACACAGAACTATATGGCGTTAACCTGTCAGTAACGCACGCAAAACAATACAGCATTAAATTGGCAGTAACGCACACAAACGATATGGCTTTAAACTGGCAGTAACGCACACAAATGATATGGCTTTAAACTGGCAGTAACGCACACAAACGATATGGCATTAAACTGGCAGTAACGCATGCAAAATTATGTGGCCTTAAATTGGCAGTAATGCACACAGAACTATATGGCGTTAACTTGGCAGTAACACATGCAAAACAATATGGCTTTAAACTGGCAGTAACACACACAAAACGATATAGCGTTAAACTGGCAGTAACACACACAAAATGATATAGCGTTAAACTGGCAGTAACACACACAGAACTATATGGCTTTAAACTGGCAGTAACACGCGCAAAACTATATGGCGCTAACCTGGCAGTAACGCACACAGAACTATATGGCTTTAAACTGGCAGTAACGCACACAAATGATATGGCTTTAAACTGGCAGTAATGCACACAAACAATATGGCTTTAAACTGGCAGTAACACACACAGAACTATATGGCGTTAAACTGGCAGTAACGCACGCAAAATTATATGGCGTTAAACTGGCAGTAATGCACGCAGAACTATATGGTGTTAAACAGGCAGTAACGCACGCAAAACGATATGGCTTTAAACTGGCAGTAAAGCACATAAAACGATACAGCTTTAAATTGGAACTAATGCACACAGAACTATATGGCATTAAACTGGCAGTAACGCACGCAAAACTATATGGCGTTAAACTGGCAGTAATGCACGCAGAACTATATGGCGTTAAACTGGCAGTAATGCACGCAGAACTATATGGTGTTAAACAGGCAGTAACGCACACAGAACTATATGGCATTAAACTGGCAGTAATGCACACAGAACTATATGGAGTTAAACTGGCAGTAACGCGCACAGAACTATATGGCATTAAACTGGCAGTAACACACGTAAAATGATATGGAGTTAAACTGGCAGTAGTGCACGTAAAACTATATGGCATTAAACTGGCAGTAATGCACACAGAACTATATGGTGTTAAACTGGCAGTAATGCACACAAAACTATATGGCGTTAAACTGGCAGTAACGCACGTAAAACTATATGGCATTAAACTGGCAGTAATGCACACAGAACTATATGGCTTTAAACTGTCAGTAACGCACGCAAAACAATACAGCGTTAAACTGGCAATAACGCACACAAATGATATTGCTTTAAACTGGCAGTAATGCACACAAATGATATGGCCTTAAATTGGCAGTAATGCACACAGAACTATATGGCGTTAAATTGGCAGTAACTCATGCAAAACAATATGGCGTAAAACTAGCAGTAACGCACACAGAACTATATGGCATTAAAATGGCAGTAACACACGCAAAACAATATTGCTTTCAACTGGCAGTAACACACACAGAAGCAAATGCCGTTAAACTGGCAGTAACGCAATCAAATAGATGCCGTTCAACCGTCACTACACTGATGCTATCTGAACTGTCCCTACTCTAGCTATACACTAATGTCAAGATTACTGACATGGCCTCACTACACTACACTGAAACTATCTGAGCTGTCCCTACTCTAGCTGCACACTATGCAAAGCTAAATGATGGTCCTCCTCACTACACTCACACTATCCCTAGACCAGTGATGGCGAACCTTGGCACCCCAGATGTTTTGGAACTACATTTTCCATGATGTTCATGCACTCTGCAGTGTACTTGAGCATCATGGGAAATGTAGTTCCAAAACATCTGGGATGACAAGGTTCACCATCACTGCCCTAGACTGATACTAAACTAATATTCTACACTGATAATTGAAGATAGCACAGTATAGCACACTAAGGCCGCGTACACACGCGCGGACTGTTCGCCCAACTTTGTCCGTCCAACAGTTTCGGCAAACAGTCCGCTCAAACTTAGCATGGACGGACATGGCCACACACGACGGACGAACAGTTTGCTGAAACCGTGCGCGATGACGTTTCGGCACGCACGACGGATCGAAAATTTCGACGTCCAATACACTGCAATGCAACCTTCCGACGTGGAAATCCTTTCTGAGCATGCGCGAGACTTAGTTGGCCGAACAAGCCTACACACGAGCGAACAGTCCGCTGAAACCTTGTTTCAGCGGACAGTTTTTCGGAATTTCCGTAAGACCTTGTTCGGCCAACTGTCCGCTGAAACTGTCCGCTGAAGCCCCACACACGAGCGGACTGTCCGCCCAAACACTGTTCAGCGGACAAGGTTGGGCGAACAGTCCGCCCGTGTGTACGCGGCCTAACTGATAGCATTGAACAGAGCCCTGTTCTATCTCTCTCCACGCCGAAATCACACTGAAAATCGCTGCCGTTGAAAGAATACTTGTATACCGTGGGGGGGGGAATTATCCATGATTGGATAAAGTCATGATGGCAGTGTCCAATCATGACAGTGCTCTGTGCCCTGATTGGCTAAAGCTTTCACTGCTTTAGCCAATCAGGGCTTGCAATGCACTGTTCAGCACCGCAATGCATTGTGGTCGGTTTGAGGGGCCGAACAAACTGTCTGTCAAAGAACTCACATAGCCAACGCCCGTCTCCGTGCAGCAGTGGCTAATTCCCATTCTGCTAATGCCAATGCGCATGCGCGGTGTCCCAGACAGGGACTAGCGAGACCCAGAGTGAGCATGCGCACTGGCGCATCCATACGAGCATGCCGTTAATGTGCACTAGCGCACACACATGTGAACCCACCATTAACAGGGCATGGCGCCCTATATAAGCAGAGACTCTACCTGATGCCAGTGCTGGATCATCTTCAGCTTGTCTGTGTGTTCCTGATTGCTGTTCTTACCTGCTGACCTCTGCTCACGATACAGACCTTTGCTTGGATTTTTGACTATGACTCCGCTTCCTGATTGTGTACCTCAGTGCCAGCCCGTTGCCAACCTCTGCCTGTCCCTGCCTACGATCCTGCCTCCTGTTTGTGTACCTCGCTGCCAGCCAGTTGTCAACCTTTGCCTGTTCCTGACACTACAGTTGTTCCTGAGTCTGTATTTACCTGCCTGGCTCCCGTTGAACAAACCTGGCGACCAGTTTCCACGCCTTTTTCAAAGAGGTTCGTTGCCCTAGCACTCCCTGTCCCCACTACCAGGGGTGTTTGGACAGGAACCATGCAAGAGGCCACTCTCAGCATTTCGGGCTCCGCTGTAAGGTATGTGACATGGTCGAATGACCTGTTTTGTTTGGCTGTTCGCAAAAAAAGAAAGTTCGGCCCAAACGTATTTATTAGTCTGAGAAGGCTCTGAAACTGAGTGACTGGTTCTGAAAGGAAAACTGGATGTTGCAAGAGTAGATGACCTCTCTGCACAGGGTGAGTGGAAACAACTCATTTTAGCCCCTGTACACACGGTCGGAAATTTCGACAACCAAATCCGTAGGATTTTGTCCGTCGGAATTTGTCCGTCGGATCTTGTCCGAAACTGTTGCATACACACGGTCGGACAAAGTTGTCGAAAAATCCGATCTTTCAGAACGTGATGACGTAATTTCGTTACGATGGGACTACATTCAGGCTAGTAGCCAATAGCTTTGATGTAGGAATTTGATCTGAGCATGCGTGGCACTTGGTCCGATCAAAATTCTCTACACATGACCGGAGTATGTCCGATCGGCCCAGTTGGTCGGGAAATATTTCGAACAAGTTGGAAAATTGGGTCAGACAGATATTCCGACGGAATCAGTCCGATGCATACCACACACAGTCGGATTATCCGACAACACGGTCCGAAAGGACACATCCCGACGGATTCTCCGACCGTGTGTACAAGGGCTTAGCCCCTGTACAAACGGTCGGAGATTTCGACAACCAAATCCGTCGGATTTTGTCTGTCGGATTTTGTCCGTCGGGTCTTGTCTGAAACTGTTGCATACACACGGTCGGACTAAGTTGTTGAAAAATCCGATCATTTAGAACGTGATGACGTAATTTCGTTACGATGGGACTACGTTCAGGCTAGTAGCCAATAGCTTTGATGTAGGAATTTGATCTGAGCATGCATGGCACTTGGTCCGATCAAAATTCTCTACATATGATCGGAGTATGTCCGATCGAACCAGTTGGTTGGGAAATATTTCCAACATGTTGGAAAATTGGGTCCAACGGATATTCCGACGAAATCAGTCCGATGCATACCACACACAGTCGGATTATCCGACAACACGGTCCGATAGGACACATTCCGACGGATTCTCCAACCGTGTGTACAAGGGCTTAGAGTGTCTTGACTACGTGTTTAATGAATTGTGAAAACCTGTTAGTACTCTGCATTTAATCACTAGCTGCTTGAATAAAGCAAGATTCATATAGTAATGCTCATCTGCATCTTCTTTGGAAGAGTCTGAAGGCAATGGATTGGCCTGAGAAGGTTCTCGAAGAAAAACTGGACATTAGACATGTGCATTCGTTTTCGTCCGAATGCATTTTCGTCCGAATTTCAGCTATTTTCGTTTTCGTTTTGACAAACGATAACAAAAGTACAGAGTCTGAAAAACGAAAGATCCGACATAAAGCATTTATTTATTTTCGTTTTAGTTGTTACAACAGTTCGATATAGAATAGGATATTCGACGTGACTCTGACAATAACAATCTGTGTCTACAGAACCTGTGGTCGAATGTGCCTAACCTTACCTCTATTAGTCCAAGATTATATCGAGAAAATATTCGACAGAGAAAAAAAGATTTGACAGAGAGAAAAGATTCTGTAAGTTACTGTCCTAAAAAGTGTTTGGGGACCCGGGTCCTGCCCCAGGGGACATGGATCAATGCAAAAAAAAGTTTTAAAAACGGCCGTTTTTTCGGGAGCAGTGATTTTAATAATGATTAAAGTGAAACAATAAAAGTGTAATATTTCTTTAAATTTCGTAGGGGGGGGGGTGTCTATAGTATGCCTGTGAAGGGGCGCATGCAGGGGCGGACTGACAACTTATGGGGCCCCCGGGCAATAAGAGATTATGGGGCCCCCAGGCTTACAGATGGCCGCCACGTGGCAGCCATTTTTTTTTTTTTTTAGAGGAGGGGCACCAAGCTCGGCGACATGCAGGGTGGCAGGAGACCTAGAGCTGGTGACCCAGTAAAGGCACCACGAGCCTCTCATGGGCAGTGCCACCTTAACATCATGGTCCCCTGGGCAAAATACTGCACTGGGACCCCTACCAGGGAGATGATGATCTGTGGCATGCATAGTGAACCATGGCGAACAATGGGCATGGTCAATGGGAGAGTCTTAACCACTTCAGCCCCGGAAGTATTTACCCCCTCCCTGACCAGAGCACTTTTTGCGATTCGGCACTGTGTCGCTTTAGCTGACAATTGCGCAGTCGTGCGAGGTATTTCCCCTAACAAAAGTGATGTCCTTTAGTTCCCACAAATAGAGCTTTCTTTTGTGGGATTTTTAGTTTTTGCGCTATAAACGAAAAAAGGCAGACACTTTTTTTTAAAAAGCAATATTTTTTACTTTATACTATAAAAAAAAAGTAAGATAGATAGAGAGATGGATAGATATAAACACATTTTTTTCCAGAGTTTAGGCCAATATGTATTCTTCTACATATTTTTGTTAAAAAATAAAAATCACAATAAACGTATATTGATTGGTTTGCGCAAAAGTTATAGCGTCTACAAAATAGGGGATAGATTTACGGTATTTTTATTATAATTTTTTTTCTTTTACTAGTAATGGCGGCGGGACTGCGACATTATGGCAGACAGATTGGACACTTTTGACATGCCCTACGGCAGAGCCCCCAGAGTGCCACCTTCCATGAATATCCACACACACACAAACACACACACACACACACACCTTTGCACCTTGGTGCTTGGTGAGGTAGGCAGCTGGTGGGCAAGGTCTTTAAAAAAAAAATAAAGCCACATGTTGCAGGCTCTGAACTGCACATGTGCTGTCGTAGAGCCAGCGGAATAGTGAACTGCAGTGGTTGACCTCAGATCGGGCAGTGGGGCATATGAATAAAAGCTGTGCACCATGTTATCACTGCACAGGTGTGCACCCAGACCTGCCTTGCTGCCTGATCCGAGGTTGAGCTCAGCAGTGCACCAATCAGATGGCTCCGAATGGCAACAAGGGCATTTTTCACGGGCACAGGATTGTTGGATCAAATTCTGTTGAGCGGCAGTGAGCACACATGGATCATACAGTACACACAGATGCACAGTATATACACAAACGCATGCATGCACAGTATACCTACACGCATGCACAGTAACACACAGACACAGTATACTTACAGACACACACACACATACGCCTGCACAGTATACACACACACGCACACAGTATAGGCACAGACACATGCCTTCACAGTATATACACACACAAGTGCACAGTATATATATATATATATATACACACACACACTATAGACACAGACACATGCCTGCACAGTATATATACACACAGTATATACACACACTATAAAAAGTCTGATGGAACACACTGCTGCCTCCATCTCCTGGCATGCTGGGACTTGTAGTACCCCAGCAGCTCACAGACACAGGAATGCATGTGAGGGGACTGTGCCTGTGTACTGGTAAGCAGGTAATGAGAAGGGAGGTGTAGCACAGATGGGGGGGGGGACATTCAGCACATCCTCCAGAAGCAGTTCACTTCTCCTCAGACAAACGATCTAACTACTTCAGAGACAGGAAGAGCTCTGCTTGAGCAAACACAGCCTCCCCCCTCCCCCTTGCTGACAAGGGTAAACCACTCATAATAATATATTCAGCTCAGTTGCTTACCTTCTATCAGGCTGCAGGCTGTGCCCTCCCCCTCCTTCTTCTTCTTCTCTCCTCCAGCTGTCGGCATCTCCTGCTCATATCTCGAATAAGCCGTGCTGAAGAAGGGGGCGGGTACACTGTTTTCCCATTGGCTGAGGATGCAGTGGAGAGGCGGGGCAACTACCATCTCGGGATTTTTACATTAAAAATATGTCGGTAAGGGACATTTCAGGGACAGAAGTAAAAAAAACATAGATTTTTTACATACTGTCCCTGGTTTTTATTATGGCTGACAACCCTGATGGGGCCCCCTAGTGGCCGGGCCCTCGGTCCGTGACCGAGTGACCGAATGGTCAGTCCGCCCCTGGGCGCATGTTTCTGGTGCTTAGAACTGTCCCTGCACAAAGTGTCATTTATGCAGGAAAAAAAGTCCTTTAAAATCACTCGCAGCTATTATGAATTGTCGGCTCCGTAATACAGAGAACACTCATTGAAAGTCATTGATAAAAAAAAAAAATAAAAAAAAAAAGTGTGGGAGTCCCCCAAATTCAATTACCAGGCCCTTCAGGTCTGGTATGGATATTAAGGGGAACCCTGCGTCAAATTTTTAAAAAAATTTGACGTGGGGTTCCCCCGAAATATCCATACCAGACCTGAATATTAAGGGGAACCCCGCGTCAAATTTAAAAAAAAATTGACGTGGGGTCCCCCTAAAAATCCATACCAGACCCTTAATCCGAGCACGCAACCTGGCAGGCCGCAGGAAAAGAGGGGGGACGAGAGAGCGGCCCCCCCTCCCTCCTGAACCATACCAGGCCACATGCCCTCAACATTGGGAGGATGCTTTGGGGGTCTGTGACTTGTTACATCAGAGGGGTGCGGGGTCACCCGTACGTCACGGGGAAACCCGGGTTTCCCCTTGCGTCAGAGGGAGCGGGGTCAGGTGACGGGTGGCCCCGCCCTCCGCATATAACAAACGTCAGGCCACCGGAATCCCCGCAGTGTCTCCTCAGTGGAGACAGAAGATGGATGGATTTGCTGCGCTGGATCAGATCATCCATTGCTGGACCCCAGAGATCCGTCGCTGGATAGCAAGAGTGGATTAGCACCGCTGGAAACTTTTTTATTTTTAATAAAGGAATTTTTCAAAAGTGCGTTTGTCTTATTTAACAATTTTTTACACTTTCTTTGTGAAATGGTAAGGGTACTTTTGTACCCCCTTACCAATTCAAACAGGGGGGGCCAGGATCTGGGGGTCCCCTTGTTAGACCCCCACAACCACCGGCCACGGTTGTGGGGATGAGGCCCTTCTCCACATCAACATGGGGACAAGGTGCTTTGAGGGGTCACAGACCCCCAAAGCATCCTCCCAATGTTGAGGGCATGTGGCCTGGTACGGTTCAGGAGGGAGGGGGGCCACTCTCTCGCCCCCCCCCCCTCTTTTCCTGCGGCCTGCCAGGTTGCGTGCTCGGATAAAGGGTCTGGTATGGATTTTTAGGGAGACCCCATGTCAATTTTTTTTTAATTTGACGCAGGGTTCCCCTTAATATCCATACCAGACCTGAAGGGCCTAGTAATGGAATTTGGGGGACCCCCACGCTTTTTTTTTTATTGATTTATTTATTCATTTTTTATCAATGACTTTCAATGAGTGTTCTCTGTATTAAGGAGCCAAGAATTCATAATAGCTGAGAGTGATTTTAAAGGACTTTTTTACTGCATAAATGACACTTTGTGCAGGGACAGTTCTAAGCACAGGAAACATGCGCCCCTTCACAGGCATACTATAGGCACCCCCCCCCCCCCCTAAGAAATTTAAAGGAATATTACACTTTTATTGTTTCACTTTAATCATTATTAAAATCACTGCTCCCGAAAAAACGGCCGTTTTTAAAACTTTTTTTTGCATTGATGCATGTCCCCTGGGGCAGGACCCGGGTCCCCAAACACTTTTTAGGACAATAACTTGCATATTAGCCTTTAAAATTAGTACTTTAGATTTAGAACGTTGGAGTCCCATAGACTTTAATAGGGTTCTAAAGTTCACACGAAGTATGCTATATACTAGCTCCGTCGAATCTTCTTTATACATTCGACAGACACCATAAGCCTTCAAAGACAGATTCAACCGTAATTCATGTGGATTTTCGGACAAATGCAATTTGTGAACGAAAAACGAAATAAATAAAAAGGAATTTCGGGAGTAACTAAATTAATTAATTTTTCCGACGAAAACGAAATTCCGAAACAAAATATTTTACTCTGCACATGTCTACTGGACATTGCTAGAAAAGATGGCCCTTGCACAAGGGGAGTAGAGCCAACTCCTTAAAGCCTCATACACACGATAGGACTTTGTACAAACTTTCCCTTGGATTTTTGTACAAAGGGCGTCGGCCCTGGACTTGTATTGCATACACACAGCAGGACATTTTCAACCAACTTTCACCAAATCATGTGGTTTTTCTGCTCTTTACCGCCACCTTTGGTCAACTTCTGTATTGTTGTCTGATCTTTTGCATTGGTTCTGAGCATGGGTGTTTGTACCTTGTACAAAAGTCCTATGGTTTTCTGTACACACAATCAGACTTTGCTCCATCGGACTTTTGTTGCCAGAAAGTTTGTCCGTTCTCACAGCCAACAAAAGTCAGATGAAAACCAAAAAAGTTTGTCCGATGGAGCATACACACGGTCGGATGTTGCTCCAAAACAGCTAATTTGCATGTTTGTTGTCAAAAAGTCTGATCGTGTGTATGGGCCTTACACAGGGATGCCAACAATGCAGCTTATGACATCAGAGTCCTGAGATTTCAGCAGGTGGTTAATGAATCAGACTCTGCCATACAGAAAACAGGACATGATGAAACAACAGCTATCTTTTCAGAACAGAAATAAAAAGGTAGGGATCCGAAAGAAGCTGGGTAGTGTTCTGCAATGTACATAGATCACCCAAGGGAACTGATATAAATAGATTTTTTTTATTTATTTTTTTAAGCAAAAAATTGAGTTACATTGGAACACCTGTCAGTTTTTATTGCTGTCTATACCCCCCTTTTAGGAGATTCACCCTCTCTATTTGTCCTGTTTACCATTATCATTGACATTGAAAGTCAAAGTAAACAAAAATCTAAAATTTTGGGTTGTCCCCAGAAAAGTAATTGTGGCTTCCAGTGGGGACCTAGGGATGCCCCTAGTGGGGACACTAGTTCTGGTGACCTAGGGATGCCTAAGGAATTCCCTTAATTTGCAGGAATTTCCTCTAACTTCCTGTTTGGCTATGGGAAAGGAAGTGAAAGAAACTCTCTGCAATGGGATACAGATGACAACAAAAAAAAAATCTGACAGGGGTTATAACTCTCCTTTGCGCTATCCAAAAAAAAAAAAAAAGTTTTGCCTATAGTTCTACTACTAAGGGGTTCTTCTTGAAAATCTTTTTAGATCCATTTGTTAGGTCATATGAGGTAAGGAAGACAGAATTTTAGGGAGAGGGGTTCTATGGGATAGGAGTGAGGGTGGAGTCTACCCATTTGTATGCTGCCATTCAGTAAAGACAGCCATAGATGGTTTTAATCCCTGCTGAACCAGCCGAAATGCAATCCGTGTATGGACAGGCTGATTGTACCCAAGTCAATCCATCGATCGACTTGGGCGCAACCATCATGTCAGATTTCTAGCATGTGATTATTGCCAGCGGCTATAGCCAATAGCAATAATTACTGTGTTCTTCCCCCAAGTGTTTTTTGAGTGAAAATCAAGTAAGTGATTTGCCTTCCTGTAACCTATGGTTGCAGGAAAGAAAATCACATTATCTATGGCCTGCCTTAGTAAAAATGTGCATGATACGCCCTGTATTTCACATACAATAGTGGTTTCAAAGCCAAGTGTGTGTTACTCAGTCAAACCATAGTGCTGTAGTCCATGTATTTTACCACAAGGTGGCACTGTAATGTAAAAATAAAAGCTCAGCTTTATTCAGTAGTTATACTTTATTGAGCCAAGCAGCTGGTTAAACATTTTACATTTATTTTGGAAATGTATTAGGAAACTTTACTCTAACCAGCATTCCTTTCTTCATATATTTTTTAGATTTCAAGTGGCCTTATAGGAGTTATGGGTATACTATTTTCCGTTTCTAAGTGAATCTCAAAGTTTTATTATAAAATGTAAAGATATCATTTAGTATTATTTTTGTTATGTTTGTCCAGTGAGCAAGTGTTCCCTTCAAATATTCCACACTATTCTACTACTACTTCTACTCCTACTGCTTTAGGTAATAAAGAGCATTGTGTCAGCATAAAGCAAAGAAAAAAAAAAATCACTACCAAAACAAAACTGTTACAAAGTTTTTTATTTGTTGGTGCATTTATATAAGACCAACAATGTATGCAGAGCTTTACATACTGTACATTTAGTCTCTGCTCTTGAGCTTACAACCTATAGTCACTACCTCACATGCATACACATACTGTATATATATATATATATATATATATATATATACATATATATACATACTGAGGTCAATTTGGACAGGAGCCAATGAACTTACCGTCATACCTTTAGTTTGTGGGAGGAAACTGGAGTACCCAGGAAAGTCCCATGCAATACACAGGGAGAACATGCAAACTCCATGCAGATTGTTCTAGCTGGAGTATAAAACAAGGACCTCAGGTTATACTGTCTCATTGGGTCCCAATCTCTGCTCCATATTTGCAATAGGTTTTATACACTGCACTGATGATGGGCAAAAAGTCTGAAACAGCTTTATGTAGTCTGGAATAAATAGCTCAATAATATTAAGCTATATTTTGCATTATATGCAAGTGGTTTTTGATGTGCGTTTGGTTGATGGGACATGAAGCATGGCTCCACCTATCGACCGGAAATGAGGAATATTCATTTTATTTTTGTATATGTGATGGACTAAGACATGTACCTTCTGTTTAAAGAAGGCTTTTCTGTGGTACGCACTTCACATGCAGTCATCATCACATCTGCAACATGCTGGAAAAGTAATGTTGTATTTCATATATTCTTCCACAAGGTGGCACTGTAAGGTATGAAATGAGTGTTAATGGCTATAAAAGTTAGTACCCATTCAGAAAAGTCAGCAGCACTTGTTAAAGTGAAACTCCATGTACAATACACAGCTGGAAAAGATTTATCTTCCAAACCCTGTGATTACACACAGCTAAACAGGTGACCCATTTTGTTCCCGACAAAGCAATTCATTTTCTTGCCACTTTTCCTCTGGCCTCCTTGGATAGAGAATAAGCATCATAACCTCAGTCCAACAAGTACACACCTTCATCCCAGTCCTGGGACACTGTCACCTCTATCTCTGCCCACCTTATGGTGATCGCAGCTCAGGAATGGCGACAAACTTTTACCCTTAAAAATCTCCATAGGCGACATTTAAAAAATTGTACAGGTTGCATGTTTTAAATTACAGAGGAGGTCTAGTGCTAGAATTATTGCTCTTGCTCTACCAATTGTCGCGATACCTCACATGTGTGGTTTGAACACCGTTTTCATATGCGGGCGCTACTCACATATGCATTCGCTTCTGTAGGTGATGGGACAGGGCGCATTTAAAAAATACAAATAAAATTCTTATTTATTTTAACTTTTCTTTTTTATTTTTACACTGTTTTGTTTTGTTTTTAAATTGTGTCATTTTTATTCCTATTACAAGAAATGTAAACATCTCTTGTAATAGAAAAAAAAAGCATGACAGAACCTCTTAGATCTGGGGTCAAAAAGACATCAGATCTCATATTTACACTAATATGCAATTTAAAAAAATAAATAAATTTTTGAAAGATAAAAAGTGCATTTTATATACAACTTATATAGATCAGACCAACATAAGAAACAAATGAGGAGGAAAGAGGGACAGAGGGAATTTGTTCCAAATCAGTGACAGTCCCTTGAAATCAGGGACGGTTGGGAGCTATGCAACCAAGGAGTTTACCCAGAAACCCATCCAGGAAGAAAAATGTTTTTTCACTAGAAGAGGTGTGTTTCTTACAAGAAAAGTCTTGACTGGGCGAGTTGTGTGTGTCACAAGAATAGTTGGGTAAGATTACAAATTGTTTGGTAAATAAAACAGGAAACCCATATAGATTTCAGTGTTTGCCAGGAAATCTACTATACCTTTTTTCCTTTAGGCTCCGTTCACACCTAGGCATCCTGGAATTTGTTTGTGATGCCATTACTTCTTAATCAAGGTGCGATTTTGTCATGCGATAAATCGCGTTGCAATCATGGCTAACCGCAACATGCAAAGCTGTCACCCAAAAGAAGCTCCTGCTCCTTTTTGAGGGACAAGTTTCGAGCATTGAGATTTTGCTGCAATTGCAGCGGATTTACCACACAACAATCTCGTCAAAATCGCATCACGATTGGGGTGTCAGTAAGAAGTAATGGCATCGCAAACGCATCCCGTGTTTTGCCGCAATTCTGGAATTGCAGGCAGAATCACCCGATTCTGCCCACGATGCCATGACACCCAATCTCTAATTGTCCCGTTTACCATTATCATTGAAAGTAAAAGAAAATCCCAAGAGTATTAGAGGGGAAATCTTCTAATGGGGACACTAGTTCTGGTGACCTGGGAGGCCCCAAGGGATTGCCTTAATTTGCAGGGATTTCCTCTCACATCCTGTACTGGCTATGGGATATGAAGTGAAGAGAAATCTCCCCAATGGGACACAGATGACAAAAAGACTGGCAGGTGTCATAACCCTTCCTTATGCCGCGTACACACAACCGGACTTTCCACCAGACTAGGTCCGACGGTCTTCCCGACTGACTTTCAGCAGAGTTCCGATGGACTTTCTGAATGAACGGACAGATTTGAACGTGATGACGTACGACCGGACTAGAATAAGGAAGTTCATAGCCAGTAGCCAATAGCTGCCCTAGCGTCAATTTTTTGTCCGTCAGACTAGCATACAGCTGAGTGGATTTCTCAATAGGAACTGGGTCTGGCGGAGTTCCGGCGGAAAAATTTGAAACATGTTCTATTTCTAAAGTCCGTCAGATTTTTGGACAGAAAAGGTCCAATGGAGCCCACACACGATCATATTGTCCAGTGGATTAGTTCTGTGACTCTGTCGGACCTTTGCTGTCAAAAAGTCCGGTCGTGTGTATGTGGCATTACTCTATCCAAAATGAAAAAATAAAGTTTTGCCTATAATTCTACTTTAAAGTGGTTGTAAAGGCAGATGATTTTTTTTATCTTAATGCATTCTATGCATTAAGATAAAACACCTTCTCTGTGCCCCCCTCAGCCCCCACTGATAATTTCCTGAGCTCCATCTAGCTTTAGTGATGTTCCAGGAGTGGCTTGGCTGCCCTAGGACTCTCTATCCTCATTGAATGAGACAGCAGCGAGGCACCATTGGCTCCCGCTGCTGTCAATCAAAGTCAGTGAGCCAATGAGGAGAGAAAGGGGGTGGGGCTGGGCCAGGGTTCCATGTCTGAATGGACGCAGGGAGCTGTGGTTCGGCTCAGGTGCTCCCATAGCAAGCTGCTTGCTGTGGGGGCACTCAACAGGAGGGAGGGGCCAGGAGCACTGAAGAGGGACCCGAGAAGAGCAGGGTCTGGGCTGCTCTGTGCAAAACCAATTGCACAGAGCAGGTAAGTATAACATTTTTGTTATTTTTAACTAAAAAAAGCAAGACTTTAGTATCACTTTAAGAGCTTATTAATAACTATGTATGCATTGGCATATCATTTTATGTAGGTGCTGTGATCAAGGATTGTAAGCCAAAACACATGAGCCCCTGTATATTTTTACTCACTTTCTTATATAAATAAGGGGGAGAGCAAGAGAGTTGGACTTTACATGAAGCACGTGGTTGCAATAGAGTAAATTGGTGAAAATCTACTGATTATTATATAGTATATACCTACAGTACATATAATGCTGGTATCAATTATAGATAATGAGCATGATAATAAACATGGTAATGACAATGGTATCTCATAATGCTGAGTGCGCGGTGTGCCACTAATTATATTGGCATGGGGCGGGGTCACCGTGTGGCGTCATCCGGAGGCCCCACCAATTATGATGTCACTGCCCGAGGGCATGATGGGTGGTCACATCATAAGGGGCGGGCCTCCAGTGACCCTGCCCCATGCCAATATAAGTAGTGGCACACCACGCACATGACATTAGAGTGGGAGAGCGTTGAGTCAACATCGAAAGAAGAATAGAGGGAGAAGACAGCGGACAGAGGAAAAAGAACCGGAGAGAGCGGAGAAGACCAGGAGAGGGGAGAAGAACCAGCAGAGGCAGAAGACATCGCAGAGGAGGGAGAAGAGCCAGAGAAGGGAGAAAAAGTCAGAAGAGACACTGGAGCTGCCTAATAAAATTATTTAAAAACATGTGCATTTTATTTTTGACCCTTTTTTTTTTAGGTGAATGGGTAGGGGTACAATGTACCCCATACTCGTTCACATAGGGTGGGGGGCAAGGATCTGGGGGCCAATAAGCTGCCCACCCGCAGACCCTGACAACCAACAGCCAAGGTTGTTGGGAAGAGGCCCTTTTCCTCATCAACATGGGAATAAGTTGCTTTGGGGTGGGGGGCGCAGGGCCCCCCTGCCCCAAAGCACCCACCCCCCCATTTTGAGGGCATGTGGCCTGGTACGGTTCAGGAGGGGGGGCGCTCACTCGTCCCCACCCCCTTTCCCGACCTGCCAGTCTGTGTGCTTGGATAAGGGTATGGATTTTTTCGGCGTGGGAGTTCCCGTTAAAATCCATACCAGACCGAAGGGCGGGGAGTTCCCGTTAAAATCCATACCAGACCGAAGGGCCTGGCATGCTTTTGGAGGGTGCACCCATGCATTTTTTAAAAACAATTTGGCGTGGAGTTCCCCTTCAAGATCATCAGAGCACAAGTCACATGCCAAAGTCGGATCAGTTAAGATGGTGATACGACTTTAATCCAACTTCAGTGATATTCAATGGGCTGAAGTAGGATCAAAGTCAGACCAAAGTAGTGCAGGGAGCATTTTCAAAGTTGGACTGACTTGTTTCGGACCAGTTAAGACGGCTCCCATAGGGAAACATTGATTTTCACACGTCATGTGACATGAGCTCCAAATGTGGGAGCGTTCGTCGTAGGAGTATGAACCCGGCCTTAGGCTTCATGTACACATTTAGGCTTCATGTACACGGACGTTGTTCAACTTCTCCTTCTCCTAAACAATTTAACTTGATAGCTAGAAAACGGCGCCTAAAAAGGGACGTTTAGCCACGTTTTCATCTAGAAGCATTTTTTTTTTTTTTAACTCACTGCTAAATGTGAGTTAATGCATTTAGCAGCGTTTACAAGCTGTTACAGGCCTTTAGCATTTCAAATGCCTCTGAACCCATTTTGTTGCGTTCCAAAAAAAGCTTCTAAGCTCAACTGCCTAGAAACGACTATAAACGACCCAGTGTACATGTACTGATGAGATCACATAGAGGAAAGTTCAGGGGCAGCTGAAAAAAATGCCCAACTGCTCCTAAATGTCCATTTACTAGCAGCAGTGTACATGAGTCCTTAGGACTACATATCCCATGGTACCTTACTGTCTGCCAGCAGTGATTCCTCTACTAACTCCACCTCCTGAAACTCCTCCTCTCAGCACCTCTGTAGTTCAGAAGACTGGCTCTGTGAAATGTGTAACACAGCAGTGTCTACTCACTGGTCATAGTGAATAATACAGAAAAGATTATATGATTTTACATATTATCAGTAGTTACACTTTAATTATATGCAATAGAATACAGGACTATAAATTTGATGATATTCCTGTCTTGATTAACACATTTTAAAATTTCCTAAAATCAAGAAGCTTTATCAAGGCCATGTTAAATCTTCTATATGCCAAAACATTATATCCAACAATATACAGTATTTACATGAATACACATAAATATGTACCATTGTCCTGATGGTGGCAGCCAGCATATATCTCTATTCAAGTTTACAGTATAATTGGACTCATGCTTGACATTAATGATTTGCAAGTCAATTTCATATTGTTGTGTTCACCCAAGTAATTTAATAACATTCATTAACCACTTTAAGGACCTATCTATGTCCCAACTAGCATTACACAACTACCTGGTATCTCACTAGCTTTCCCCTTGAAATCTACGGTTGCATCAAATGATTTGCAGTAATTTGTGGAGCTTAGAGCATTAAGGCTCCATGTAAGCTTTTCAGCCATCCCATGTGTACCATAACAGGCTACTCTTCAATAGGATGATTAAAATGTACTGCAATTACTTGAAGGGGACCTTTTAGCTACTTCTACAAAGGTGAGTAATTTGCCTGATGTAATCTTTTCAGTCATTGGGGAACTTACTAGTCAAAAAAGGCATATACTCCTTTGACAAATGCAGACAGTAAAATGGCATACAGAGTACATAATCGTGAATGATGAGGAGCCACAGTAAAGTGATTATAGAAATGCCTGCTAAGACAGACGTAATTCTGTTCTGAAACAAAAAAAACAAAGTCTGCAACAAGCTATTGAAAAATGACTAAATTAGATGAACATACAGTAAACTGGGACAATGCTGTGCCTTATTGTCAGAAGAGTCTGATATCACCCAGGGTTCCCACCCACACAGGTCGAGGGGCTCCAGAACTGTGTGTTCTGGACAGTTTTCTAAAGGACTGGGTCCTGGAGAATGGACACTTTGTGGAGACTTGGGAGATCTTTCTATGGTAACAAGAAAGGCACAGGCACCTTCTAATTCTCACAAGTAGCATGTTAGTCCTGAAATCACTCCCTGTGCCCTTCTGATGCCCCTCTGTATCCTAGATATTGGCAGAAGACTCTTTTCCTGTCCCATTTGACAGGTCTGTGGGAGGTGCAGTGTGGTGCGGCAGTGCAGTTTCAGAAAACAAAACTTGTATTAAAGTTAAAATTCAGCAATTCATAACAAGCCCAGTGGGAAAGCACCCGTTTGGGAAAACTCACAGGGTGCAACAGCAATGAGTAGTATAGCAAATCTCGGATGTGCCAACAGCATCTGTCTTCAAGGGCAAAATGTGGCCTGGCCGGTCCATGCCCAAATGCGGAGGTCTCCAGGAAAAATGGCATGTCCCTATTGTTTCTTGTCTGGAACCTATACTACGTGACCAGCTGTGTCCAATCAAAGCCGGTCACAGAATGTAAACAAACCGCAGTAACGAGATGTTACCAGGTTCTCCTCCTCACACACCAATCGTGTATGAGAAGGGGATTGCGGTAACATATCGTTACCGTGTACAGTACACACCAACAACACAGTATATCTGAGTACCCGAGTACCTGTCACAGCCCATCTGAGTACCTGTCAAAGTATATGTGAGTACCCGAGTACCTGAGTACCTGTCACAGGTCATCTGAGTACCTGTCCATCTGAGTACTCGGGTATCTGTCACAGTCCATCTGAGTACCCGAGAACCTGTCACAGTTCATCTGAGTACCCAAGTACCTGAGTACCTGTCACAGTTCATCTAAGTACACGAGTACCTGAGTACCTGTCACTGCCCATCTAAGTACCTGTCACCAGGCCATCAGAGTACTCGAGTATCTATCTCCAGCCAATCAGAGTCCCAAGTGCCTGTCACCAGCCCATCAGAGCACCCGAGTACTTGTCTCCAGCCCAACAGAGTACCCGAGTACCTATCTGTAGCCTATGTCTCATAGAATATACGTTGGGGTGTTTGCTTTCCAAAATGGGGTCATTTTGTGAGTAATTCCACTGTCCTGGTGCACCAGGACCTTCAAAAGTGTGATGGGTAGGAATGAAATGAGATGTGTAATTTATGCTCCTAGAATGCCTGAAGGTACTACTTCAATGTTGGGCCTCTCTATGTGGACTGGCTGTGTAAAAGTCTCACACATGTAGTATCGCCATACTCAGGACAAGTAGCAGAAAGTGTTTTTTTGTGTAATTTTTGCTATATACATGCTATGTGTTAGAAATATCTTATATATTGAAAACTTTGTGTAAAAAAAAAAAAAACGTTTTCTTTCCACGTTTTTGAAGACTTGTGTAAAAAAATGAAAAAGACTCATTATGCCCCATTATGCCTCATGCCTTATAGAATAGATGTTGGGGTGTTTGATTTCCAAAATGGGGTCATTTTGTAGGTAATTCCAATGTCCTGGTTCTCCAGGGCCTTCAAAAGTGTAATAGATCGTTGTGAAATTAGAGGTGTAATTTATGCTCCTAAAACACCTAATGGTGCTGCCTGCATGTTGGGCCTCTCTGTGGCCAGGCTGTGTAAAAGTGTCACACATGTGGTATCGCCATACATAGTAGCAGAATGTATTTTGAGGTGTCCTTTTTGCTATATGCATGCTTTGAGTTAGAAATATCTTATAAACTCACCACTTTGTTTAAAAAAAATATATAATTTAATTTTCTTTCCACGTGTTTCGAAGACTTGTGGAAAAAAATGAACCATTCAAAAGACTCATTATGCATTATAGAATAGACGTTGAGGTGTCTGCTTTCCAAAATGGGATCATTTTGTGGGCAATTCCACTGTGCTGAGGCTCCAGGGCCTTCACAAATGTAATAGGTGGTTAGGAAATTAGAGGTGTAATTTTATGCTCCTATAACCCATGATGGTGCTCCCTCTCTATGTGGTCAGGCTGTGTAAAAGTCACACACAAGTGGTATCGCCATACTCAGGAGGAGTAGCAGAATGTATTTTGTGGTGTAATAGGAAGTATGCATATGCTGTGTGTGAGAAATAACTTATTATGACAATTTTGTGAAAAAAAAAAGAAAAAAATTCTTAATTTTCCCAAGAATTGTGAAAAAAATTACAACTTCAAAAAACTCACCATGCCTCTTGCTAAATACCTTTGACTGTCTACTTTTCAAAAAGGGGTAATTTGGGGGTATTTGTACTTTCCTGACATTTCAGGGCCTCAAGAAATGAGATAGGCCGTCAGTGCATCAGGTGTGATCATTTTCAATGATTTGCACCATAGCCTGTAGACTCTATAACTTTCACAGAGACTAAATAATATCAACTAATTTGTTTGTTTTTTACCAAAGAGATGTAGCTGTATAAATGTTGGCCCAAATTTATGAACAAAAATTACTTATTTGCAAAATTTTATCATAAAAACAAAAAAAAGTTTTTTTTTTTCCAACTGTTTTGCTCTTTTTCACTTATGTCACAAAAAATAAAAAACCCAGTGGTGATTAAATACTACCAAAAGAAAGCTCTATTTGTATGATAAAAAATGTATTTGGGTACAGTGTTGCATGACTGAGTAATTGTCATTCAACGTGTGAGAGCACTGAAAGCTAAAAAATTTGTCTGGGAAGGAAGGGTGTATAAATGTCCTGTATTGAAGTGCTTAAAATAATAGTCGCCAGGCTGTCCCTGGCTTCCATACTTCTAAGTCACAGGCCCAGAACAAGAATGCAGCACACGAGTGTCAGAGAGGTGTCAAAATAGCTTATAAAAATAAGAAGCTGCGCTAAAAAAGATATATGTATAAAACTGTGATCAAAAAATTGATAATAATATAATTAGAATTAAAGGTGCAAACAATATCAAATACAAAAACGTGAATAACAAAAGACACCTATATCCAAAAATAAAAAATAAATGAAAATCAAATGCCAAATATCATGATAAAATGAATATCATATATGTGCTTGAAAATTAATAAATAAATAAATTGATAAATTTACAATCTATAAATAAATAAATACAATTCATAAGTGGAAATTAATCCCGTGACCACGTCTTTGGAGTGACGAAACGCATAGGGAAGAACGACGTGCTGACGTCACTGCATTCTACGCCAGTCCCGGAACTAACAGGCGGTAGTCAAGAGCCGGCCGGCTCGCATGTTTTTATGGCTTTTCTTATATCCGGATAATGTGAGTTTACATCTATGCACTATACAAATAAATTATAAAGGTTTTATGCTATGCGAGCATTTCTCTTTTTTTATATGGAATTGTCTATCGCTGTTTGACATCCTGCTGCTGGGGGCGAGGGAGTTCCTGTCTGCCATCCTGAATATCAATCCTGACGATCAATTTATGCGTTTTTAGGTCCCATATAAATATGGACCTACGGTTCTCGTAAGCGACCAGAGTTACTATTGGTGGTGTCATCCTCTACACTTTATAGCACTTCTTCAAAGAGTGTTTTGTTTGATTCTACACTGAGTTCCTGCTGATCCCTTTGCATGAATTCTTTCGGTTCTTGATGGGACATTACATATGGACTTATATTTTATTTTGTTCACATTAAGTGTTATCATCAAATTATTAATTTACACTTATGAATTGTATTTATTTATTTATAGATTGTAAATTTATCTATTTATTTATTAATTTTCAAGCACATATATGATATTTTATCATGATATTTGGCATTTGATTTTAATTTATTTTTTATTTTTGGATATAAGTGTCCTTTGTTATTCACGTTCTTTATTTGATATCGTTTGCACCTTTAATTATGATTATATTATTATCAATTTTTTGATCACAGTTTTATACATATATCTTTTTTAGAGCAGCTCCTTATGGGACTAGAGGACAAATTTAATTTCTTAATGAATTCTAAATAAAATAAAACAAATAACTCACTTCTGTGGTATGAATGGCCGCGGCCCTTTATTTTTTGACATGACGATATATATATTAACCAACTTAACATTAAACAATATACACACATTGACAATATAACCTTTATAATCATCTTTAGATTATAAATACCAATAGGGTCCAGCTTTAAAAGCTCGAACCCATAAAGTAATGACAAAAAACTATCCCCACAATGGAAAAAGAGGGGTTACCAAAAAAAAGGGGGGGGGGGAAGGACTGCGACATTAGGGGGGGGAGGGTGGGCGCCTTTTTCTTCTGCTGCAACCGTTGTTCTGATAAAATTCGTTGGTTATTTTCCTTTTATAACCTTCTGTTTATTTTCATAGGTGAGGTAACTGAAGAATATTCTGGAAGATTGATCAGGTGACCAGGTAAGTAACCAATTAATTGCTGAGATGAATTATTATAACTGAAATTCCCTTGTCCCTATTCCCATATGTAGGGGGTGCTAGTATGCTCCCCCTACTCTAATTTTTGTTAATTATTGTGTCGTTGTATAGCGATTTGAGCTGCTGCTCACTGGGTGGGTTTAGATAATAGCGCAGTTTTCTCCTTTTACCATTTTATCTCTATAGTTTATCAATGTAAGTGATTTAGAAAGTATTGATGACTTTGGATCTGCATGCCAGTCAGGCAACTAGCATTATCAGCCTACAAATGACTGGTGCACTTTAAATACAGCAGCATGGTTAATGAGTTTATGTGTGGTAGGAATATTAGAGAGCTTTGAACATCAAGATGGGATATAAAGTCTTTATCATACAACTAGAAGAAGTGACCCTTGGCATACATACATTTAGTGTGCACAGCCTGAATATGAAGGACGCATGTTCTGTGTGATACCATATGACAAATTACTCAAAGCAAAGTTATGATTCACCCACTACAAACAGTTATCCTACTATGCTCACTGGCTAATGTTTGATCTGAGGTGGCACTTTTGAGTGCAATGTGTGAGTCATTAAGAGTCATTAATTAAAATAAATTATTAATGATACAAAATGATACAAGAGTGATGCAGAAAATACAAATGTTAAATCAAACAAGCACATTTCCTTTTAAGTCTATCAACATGCCAATTAGAGTAGAAGTAGAATAGAAGTATCTACTGAGCTCCTTCCCAGAGGTCCATATTCTTACAAGAGCAAACTTCTCTGTCTAACAAGACTCAACCGATGAACAGTAGTCAGCTCACACCACTCTATAACTACAGGCGGTCCCCGGGTTACAAACAAGATAGGGACTGTAGGTTTGTTCTTAAGTCGAATCTGTTTGTAAGTCGAGCAGGTACATTTTTTAACCAGTTCCCGACCGGCGCACGACGATGTACGTCGGCAGAATGGCACAGGCAGGCATATTGGCGTACAGGTACGTCTATTTCTATATGCCGCCCTGCCATCACGTGCGCCTCCAGTGGCGGCACTCTTGCGTGTCTGGTCGGGACCCCCGTGAGTCTGGTCGCGGGTCCTGCGGACTCAATCGCCGCGGGGATACCCGCGATCGTGTCATGGGGAGGCTGAACTGGGAGATGCCGTTGTAAACAACATCTCCCCGTTCTGCCTAGCAACAAGTGAGGCTGATCTCTGCTCCATGTGATTGGAGCAGAGATCAGTGTTCACTAACACAAAGCCCAGCCCCCCACAGTTGGTAACACGCCCCTAGGAACACTTAACCCCTACACTGCCACCCCCTGGTTTACCCCTTCACTGCCAGTGTAATTTACACAGGAATCAGTGCATTAGTATAGCACTGATTGCTGTATAAATGACAATGGTCCCAAAAATGTGTCAAAAATGTCCAATGTGTCCGCCACAATGTCGCAGTCACAATAAAAATCGCTGATCGCCACCATTACTAGTAAAAAAAAAATATTAATAAAAATGCCATAAAGCTATCCCCTATTTTGTAAACGCTATAACTTTTGCGCAAACCAATCAATAATCGCTTATTGCGTTTTTTTTTTTACCAAAAATATGTAGAAGAATACGTATCGGCCTAAACTGAGGGAAAAAATGTTTTTTTATATATTTTTGGGGGATATTTATTATAACAAAAAGTTTTCAAAATTGCCGCTCTTATTTTGTTTATAGCGCAAAAAATAAAAACCGCAGGGGTGATCAAATACCGCCAAAAGAAAGCTCTATATGTGGGAAAAAAGGACGTCAATTTTATTTGGGAGCCACGTTGCACGACCGCGCAATTGTCAGTTAAAGCGACGCTGTGCCGAATCGCAAAAAGTGGTCTGGTCTTAAGCCGGCAAAATGGTCCGGTCTGAAAGTGGTTAAGTGTAGCTCCAGCCAAAAAAACTATTTTTAAGCTTTTTGGATTGCATAGGGAAGGGTTATCACCCTGTAACATTTGTTTTACTGTGTGTACCCCTGTTCAGAAGATTTCACCTCACTTTCTTTCCCAATGACAATTGGATTTTGAAAATGTTGGGTTGTTAGGAAAACATGGACTGGTGATAAAGCATCAGTGGACTGGAGACACCTTTTTCCCATAATAACCATTACAGGAGAGAATTTCCCTTCCTAGGGGTAGATTTCCTCTCACTTCCTTTTGTCTCCTTCTGTTTGTAAGTAGGAGTAGTTTGAAAGTCGGATGTTTGTAAGTAGGGGACCACCTGTAATGTGGGTTGTCAAAAATAAAGGCAAAGCAATGGTTTACTTCAAAGCCCATAGTGCAGCTCTCTTGCTCCACTTGCAAGTGCAGTTGCTCCAGAGTAGAGATATGCAATTAGCGGACCTCCAGCTGTTGCAGAACTACAAGTCCCATGAGGCATAGCAAGACTCTGAAGGCATAGCAAGACTCTGACAGCCAGAAGCATGACACCCAGAGGCATGATGGAACTTGTAGCTTTGCAACAGTAAGAAGCTTTGCTGACTTCTATCATTCAATCATGTACAAGCAAAAATGCAGGTTCTTTTTTTCCTTGCAGGTGATTGGATACTTTTTGCAAAGTGAAGCCTTACCTCATTTACTAAGCTCTAGAACAACTGCACTTGCAAAGTGCACAGTCTAGTTGCCTTTAGTAAATCACCCCATTGGTCCTATGTGGGGCTCCCCCTAGTGGCAGTAGTAAACAGCAGTCATGTGACTGCTTTGTTTAAAGAGGAAGTAAATCCTGATGGGTTTACTTCCTCTTTGATTCCCTGCAAAGGTAAAGCATAATGGACTACTATGCATCCCATAGTAGTCCATAATGTGTCACTTACCTGACACAGGAGCCAGCGGAGTCACCGCTGTCCCCTGTAGTTCCGAGCGTCCATCTTCTTGGTGGGTCTCGCTGCTCCGGCGCTGTGATTTGCCGGAGCAGCAATGACGTCACTCCCGCGCATGCGCAGGGAGCCGACACTCGCGGCATATCACCGCGATCTGCGGCTTACCCAGTGCGCCTGCTCGCGGCTGTCTATGGCACATGCGCCGTAGACAGTGGTGGCTGTCTTCAGTTAAATATCTCCTAAACCTATACGGTATATTTCTTGTACCTACAGAAGCTCTGTGTAAAGCAGCTACGAGTAATGTGAGCGGCCGGAAGACAGCTCAAAATCAGTATTTAGAGCGCTCGTTTTTTAAAACTACTTAAATAGTGTGCTATGCCAACCTCTAATAGAAGTGCTTGCAGTGACAATTTTATGTTTTCGTTTTTTTAAGAAAAGTGGCGTGGGGGGGGGAGGGTGGAGACAGACACACAGAGGGAACTGACAGGCAGGAAGGAGGGGGTTAGGGGGAGAGAGGAGAGCAGAGGGGACAGCAGCGTATGATGCAGGGACGTATTCCGACCACCATGGTCAGGGCTCAGCAGCCCTAATTTTCGTGGTCAGTGTAGAGAGGGCATACAGGAAGTGGCAGATTCAGGGATGTATTCTTGTATTTTTTTTACAGTTTACAGGGGAGAAAATTACACAGCACAAGCACTGTGCTGTGTAATCTGCTTTAAGGGACCAGGACCTGAATTATTATTATTATATATTTTTTTTTTGGTTAACAAACACATTAAAGCCTGGTAAACACAGCCAGTTTTTTTTTTTTCATTCAACCCAGCAGGCTAAACAAAAAGAAAAATGAACAATGTCACTGTACTAACTATGAAATGTTAGTACAGCAATCTTTCCGCTGCGCTTGGTAAGATCGGATGCCGATCAGCTGCTGATTTTCCAGCATGCCCATTTGATAGAAGCCGGTCATGAGACTGGCTTCTGTCAGATGAGGAGCTGTGCACACAGTCCAAAAGTCGGCCAGTAGCTGCTGAACCGACCATTTTCAGACAATTTTCGGCCTGGAATTAGTGACCACCAGGTAATATGGACTAGGTAATATGACATTTCAGACATCTCAAGTCTCCTGCAACTCATGCATTTGATGGCGGGCTCACGGGCAACCGCGAGCCTGCACTGCCACTCAGCCCGGAGCAAGGCTGGACTTTCCTACCATTATACAGAGGAATTTCCAAGTAGGCCACCTGCCCAGGGGCCACTTTGAGCTGTGGCTACAGCAGCACCCAGGGCCGATCTAAATGCAGAGCCCTCTGCTCCCTCCCCTGTGTAATCGCAAACAGCGGGTGTCTCACGCTGTGTCATGCAGCTGCAGTCTTAACTGTTCGGCAGCCATCCACTGTAACAAAGCCCCGCCTCCTCATCCATGATAGACGGAACACTGATTCAATGTCCCAGCTTTTTAACAGTAGACGGCCGCTGAACAGTTAAGATTGCAGCTTCATGCCACAGCAGGAGACACCCGCTGTGTGTAATCAAGGTACTGGTGAGGCTGCAAATGGGCACTGATGAGGATACAGATGGGAACAGTGAGGCTGCATTGTTGGCACAGTGAGGCTGCAGATGGGTACAGTGAGGCTGCAGATGGGCACTGATGAGGATACAGATGGGCACAGTGAGGCTGCATTGTTGGCACAGTGAGGCTGCATTGTTGACACTAATGAGGCTGCAGATGGTCACAGTGAGGTTGCATTGATGGCTCAGTGAGGCTGCATTGATGGGCACTGACAAGGCTGCATTGATGGGCACAGTGAGAGTGCAGATGGGCACAGTGAGGCTGCAGTGTTGGTACTGATGAGGCTACAAATGGGCACAGTGAGGCTGCATTGTTGTCCCTGATGAGGCTGCAGATGGGCGCGGTGAGGCTGCATTGATGGGCACAGTGAGGCTGCATTGATGGGCACTGATGAGGCTGCAGATGGACACAGTGTGACACAACATTATCTTTTAAAGTATTATTTTATTATGGCATTACATTATTATTTATCTTTAAAGTATTATTTTATTATAGTATTTTACTATGAATGGGGGGGGGGGGGGGTTGTCGGCACAGAGCGTGACCTCCCTGAAATTAGATTTTGCAGGTTAGGATGTCTGACATTTGTAGCATGCATAGAGCAGTGCGCATAACCACAAATAACGTGCACTGCTTGTTCCAAAAAAATATAATTAGGGGAATAAAAGGAGAGGTTTGGGGGATCACAGGAGATGTTACAATGAATCAGAAAAACACAGTAAGAAACAATCTCATTAAACAATAGATTACAGAACCATTAAGCAGCGTATGTGTGTGGGTTGTTTTTAAATACAGATATTTTGTGTCATTTTGCCCTGGTTCACACAGAGCTGCGGGAATGCTGAACTCGCACAATTTGACTCCTGCATGTCAGTCCCGATGTCGTCGGCAATTTCACAGACATCTGTGCGGGTCTCTGCACAGATGCACAGATGTCAATGGAAATCGCACCCCGAAATTGCAAAAAGTAGTACAGAAACTACTTGGAAATTTCTGGCAGCTACTTTTTCTTTTTTAGGCTTTCTTTCTTTTATTTTCACCTGGTAATCTGGCCAGTAAGTTTGTTGTTTTTCAACAGAACAAGCTCCCCAGCAGATCTAGCAGTTAGGCCGCGTACACACGGGCGGATTGTCTGTCCAACTTAGTCCGCTGAACCGTGTTTCAGCGGACAACCCGCTCGTGTGTGGGCTTCAGCGGACTTTTTCAGCGGACTGTCTGACGAACAAAGTCTTACGGAATTTCCGTAATTTTGTCCGTTCAAACTTGGTTTTGTCCGTCCAAACTTGGTTTCAGCGGACAGTCCGCTCGTGTGTAGGCAAGTTGGACGGACTAAGTATGGCGCATGCTCAGAAAGGATTTACACGGCCGAAGGTTGCATTGCAGTGTATAGGACGTCGTTTTTCTAGTCCCGTCGTACGTGCTGTACACGTCATCGCGCACGCTTTCAGCGGACTGTCTGCTCATCGTGTGTGGTCAAGTCCGTTCATTCAAAATTTGGACGGACTGTCTGTCGGATTGTCTGACGAACTTAGTTGGCCAGACAATCCGCCCGTGTGTACGCGGCCTTAGAGTGTTCGTAGGGATCGACTGATATCGTTTTTTCATTGCCGATACGATACCGATATTTCAACCCCCTCTCCTGCCGATAGCCGATATTATTAGCCGACATTTTGTACATTGAAACTTTTCAGGAATAATATAAATTTTATTCAAAAATCAAGTATAAACTGAACATGTTAAAGTGGGAGTCCGCCGTTTTTTTTTTTTTTTTTTTTTTAAAGCCAGCAGCTACAAATACTGCAGCTGCTGACTTTTAAAATAATGACACTTACCTGCCCAGCGTGCCCGCGATGTCGGCACCCGAAGCCGATCTCTCGATCGTCTCTCGGGTGCTGCCGCCGCCATCTTGGGTATGGGAATCAGGAAGTGGAGCCTTGCGGCTTCATTTCCCGGTTCCCTACTGCGCATGCGTGAGTCGCGCTGCGCAATAAGGATGGTCCCCTCTGTCTCTGGGATCCGTGTGTTTCCCAGCAGACAGCGGGGGACTTTCGGAAAGGGGCGTAGATTCTGCGGAAAGGGGCGTACTTTCTGCAGGTATCTATGCCGGAAGTGGGTGCAGATACCTGTACTGTACAGGTATCTGCACCCCCCTCCCCCCTGAAAGGTGCCAATTGTGGCGCCGGAGGGGGGGAGGGTTCCAATGAGCGGAAGCTCCACTTTAGGGTGGACCTCCGCTTTAATGTTTATTAAAAATGAAACATTAAGGGCTCGTTCTTCACACCATTCCTGCATGAAAACTGATGGGAGAGAAAAAACACACACACATTTCAAAGCTGGCATCTACCATGGTGTGATGAACGAGGTCTAAAAGTAAACAACTGGGAAACTGGACTGACACCCTGCTGTGGGTGGGCCTTCTAGCTGGCACCCTGCTGTGGGTGGGCTTGCTGGCTGGTAGTGGCACCCTGCTGTGGGTGGGCTTGCTGGCTGGCAGTGGCACTCTGCTGTGGGTGGCTTGCTGGCTTGCTCCCTGCTGTGGGTGGGCTTGCTGGCTGGCAGTGGCACCCTGCTGTGGGTGGGCTTGCTGGCTGGCACCCTGCTGTGGGTGGGCTTGCTGGCTGGTAGTGGCACCCTGCTGTGGGTGGGCTTGCTGGCTAGCACCCTGCTGTGGGTGGGTTTACTGGCTGGCAGTGGCACCCTGCTGTGGGTGGCCTTCTGGCTGGCACCCTGTTGTGGGTGGGCTTGTTGGCTGGCACCCTGCTGTGGGTGGGCTTGCTGGCTGGCAGTGGCACCCTGCCATGGGTGGGCTTGCTGCCTGGCACCCTGCTGTGGGTGGCTTGCTGGCTGGCACCCTGCTTTGGGTGGTTGGCTAGCACCCTGCTGTGGGTGGCTTGCTGGCTGTCTGGCTGGCCTCTTGCTGTGGGTGGGTGTTTGCTGGAATGGCTGGCACGTTGTTGTGGGTGGCTGCTGGCTGGCACCTTGTTGTGGGTGGCTGCTGGTTGGCCTGGCTGGCATCTTGCTGTGGGTGGCTGCTGGCACCTTGATAGGGGTGGCTGCTGGCTGGCCTGGTTGGCACCTTGCTGGCTAGCACCTTAATGGGGGTGGGTGGGTGGCTGCTGGCTGGCCTGGGACCTTTCTGTGGGTGGGTGGCTGCTAGCTGGCCTCAGTGGCCTGGCACCTTACTGTGAGTGGATGGATTTCTGTTGGCTGGCCAGCTGGCATGTCCGTCTGTCCGAGTGTCGATGTGAGGTGAGGGAGGCTGTCAGACTCGATAGGCCCAGTGATGACATTGTGTGTCCCGCGTGCCCCTGCGTACTGGGTCTGCACTCTCATCAAAAAGATGTCCGCGGCCCACAGGAACCAATATCGGCAATATCGGTTTAGTTTGCGACAGATACCGATTTTTGTGCAAATGCTGATATCGACCTGCAATAATCGGCCGTACCGATAATCGGTTGATCCCTAATTTACACCCTCAACCTTTATTCATGTAAAACCTTTATCCCAAAATAATTAAAAAACTGTTGCTGTAACTGCAGTGTGAAGTGGAGTTTGGCTTTAACCACTTACCTACAGGGCACTTAACCCCCTTCCTGCCCAGGCCAATTTTCAGCTTTCAGTGCTGTCACACTTTGAATGATAATTGCGCGGTCATGTGAATTTTTTTCTGCACTGATAAGCTGCACTGATGGGCACTAATGAGGTGGCACTTATGGGCACTGATGAGGAGGCAATAATATTCCGCACTTATAGGCACTGATAGGTGGCACTGGTGGGCACTGATAGAGGCACTGGTGAGCACTGATTGGCGACATAGATAGGCAGCACACATGGGCAACACTGATGGGCATTGATGGTCAGCACTGATAGATTACACTAATAGCCAGCACTGACTGGCATCACTAATAGGCACTGATTGGAAACACTTGTGGGCATTGATTGCTGGCACTGGTGGTGCTGTATTGTAAACAGGGCACTGATGATCAGCGCCCTGATTACATGTCCAGATGCTGATTGGCTCTCCTCGACACACACTTTGGCAGTGTGAGGCGATGAGAGCCGATTACCGGCATCTCCGTATTTACATGTAACTGGTTGTGATTGGACACACCCGATCACATGGTTAAAAAGCCGTGGCTCTTTACAGAGATCAGGGTTGCGCCGTGTCCTAGCTACATGGCGCAGCACGATTGCCACGCTGTGCACCCCCGTGGGCGTGGCTGTTCTGGTGCGCCATCATATAATGTCCACCCAGAACTAGAGCTACACTGCCCCTCCATGGTTTGATGGTGGGCGGGCAGAAGGTGGTTAAAGTGCTAGTAAAGTCTTATTTGTAACTTGCTTGTACCTACAGGTAAGCCTATAATAAGGCTTACCTGTAAGTACAGTGAATATCTCCTAAACTTGCACAGTTTAGGAGATAGTTACACTGCATACAACTGGTGACGTCACCGGCGCATGCACTCTAAAGGGACAGTATACCCGTGCTGTCCCTTCAGAGCTCTGCGCTGCAGCTGCGACATCATCACGGCTCGGCCAATCAGAAGGCCGTAGCACTCAAACCTAGAAGGAAGACTGGGTGAAGATGGAAGCCCTGTCAGTGGTGACAATGCACCGCTTTGTTCTAAGGTAAATATTACAGAACGTGCTAGTATGCAATGCATACTAGCACTTTATGCCACTGTCTTGCAGGTTTTTTTTTTTTTTCAGGCCTGATTTCAGTCTGAATTTTGGGCTGAATTCAAACCTGAAACAGAACAGAAGACGCACAGGACTACTGTGCAATTTGCACCGGAGCTGCTGTGGAGATGTGTAAACCGGCTCCATAGAGAGCTGGTCACAAGCTGCTGCTCAATAGAAACCGACTGACATTCGGCCCATGTGTCTTGGGGTTGGTCTGACAGAAGCCGGCCATTCCAGCTGCTTCTGTCGAAGGGGCATGACCAAAAAGGTCTGCCTGACCGCCTCTCAATCGGCACTCTCAGCCAATGGCTGAGAGCACTGACCGAAGTGTTCTTGCAGGAGGGCCGCCCCCCTGTTAGAACACAGTAGAACAGCAGGGAAGATCATTAGTACAGCGGCTTCTCCTGAGCTGTCAGTTATATTTTCGTTCAGCCCTTCTGGGTTGAACAAAAAACTATAGTGAGTACGAGGCTTTAGTGTGCCGTGGGTCCAGAGAGCATCATGCCACTCTGACGCATACGCAGGAGTGATCTCATCATGGCCTGGAAAGCAACCAGCGTGTGTGAAAAAGTATGTTGGGAAAAGACACACTCCTGAGAATTCATAGACAAAAAATGATTGGTTAAACCCACAAGTGCTTTTTTTTTTTTTTTACCACTACTATTTCTTCATACTGGCTTTTAAAAATTACAAATGTAACAACTAAGAAATTTGATAAGGTTTAGCACTGTAAAAAACTTTTTGATAGATAAATTGTGTATATTTGGGCAGATAGTGACAAAGTGGTTAGCACTTCCGCCTGGCAGGACTAGGGTCGTTGGTTAAAATTCCAACCATGGCGTTGCCTACCTGGAGTTTACATGTTCTCTGTGTGCATGCGTTTCCTTCCACAATCAAAATACATGCTGGTAGGTTAATTGGCTACTGTTTAATTTGGCCCTGGTATGTGTATAAGCCCTGTTCACACTGCCACGACTTGACAGGTCAAATCTCATGACAAGTCGCACCCTATTATCAGCAATGGAACTGTTCAAATCGGTGCAATGTTGACTTTGGGGTGCCGCACCGATTTGAAAAAGTAGTTTCTGCACTGCTTTTGGCGACTTGCATAGAAATCGCACAGATGTCAGCCAAGTCGCACCTGAAGTTGCACTGATATGCGGTTTTGAAATTGTGTGATTTCAAGTGAAGTTGCACAATTTTAAAGCTGCATTTAGTGTGAACCTAGACTTAGGGACCTTGGATACAATGTATATATACAGTGCCCACAAGTGTTTTATATATATATATATATATATATATATATATATATAAAGCACTGAGTAAATTGATATATATATATATATATATATATATATATATATATATATATATATATATAAGTATCTGTGATAAATAAATTATATATATACAGGTCTATTCATCACACCACCAAAATAGACAAACAAAGAGAGAGGGACAGAGGGACTTTCAAAAGAGGGAGAGTCCCTCCAAATTAGGGACATTTAGGACCTATGCCTTTGGCCCCATACTTAAAGTGGAGCTCCACCCAAAAGGGAAGTTCTGCTTTAGGCCCTTCTCTTTCCCAAATGGCACTTTTTGGTGGGGTGGAAGCAGGTACCTGGTTTACACTAACCAATCTAAGCAGAAGTTCTCCTCTCCACCTCCCTCCCCGCAGTCATCAGGGAATTGTCACAGATTCCAGAAGACTTTGGGACCATTCACAATGCTCGCCGCAGCTGGTGCATGTGCAGTGGGCACCTGGCCATGAAGCCACAAGATGTTACTGCCCAGGTACCCACAGTTGAGATGCCAGCACCAGAGACAGAAGACAGAGAAAAGGGGTGGCTCGGGTGAACACATTGGAGGTTATTTACGAAAGGCAAATCAACTTTGCACTGCAAGTGCACTTGGAAGTGCAGTCACTCTAAATCTGAGGGGTAGATCTGAAAAGAGGGGAAGCTCTGCTGATTTTATCATCAAATCATGTGCAAGCTAAAATGCTGTTTTTTATTTCCCTTGCATGTCCCCCTTGGATCTACAGAGATTTTACTTTCAAGTGCACTTGCAGTGCAAAGTGGATTTTCCTTTTGTAAATAACCCCCATAGCTGGATCCTGAGACAGGTGAGTGTGCATTTATTATAAGTCAGCAGTTATAGTTTTTGTTCCTGCTGACTTTGATAAACAGAAAAATGACTGGAGCTCCTCTTTAACATTACATAGAATGGGAAAGTCATGTAGGATTTTTAGAGATATGCACTACTTTTTCTCAGTGCAGCGTGTCCCAATGCACCACACTGCATCAAAATAGGCTGTAATGGGTAAATGTGAATTGTGAATTGAATTTTATTTTGTGACATTCATATCATTTTGAAAGAAAAATAAATAAAATAAACAGTATGATGGGCTGTAACCAGAGGATCGGTGGCACTGTACACTCCACAGCACCCACCAGCAGCCATGATGCAGTCCAGCTTCTGAGGTGAGTAGGCCCTAAGTTATGCTATGTGAATATGAACATGTAACAAACATATAAAGTAGATTTTATCTCAATTTGGCTGAAAAAAGATTGTTCAATAAGATGCTGGGGGTTCATTCACCCAAGGAAGCGAGCCACACTGATGGCATGAACACTGGTGTGCACTGGGAGACACAAGGCCGAAGTGACGATCTGGGCGAATCACGCTCTTTCCTTTTGTTTATTTTTTTTTAACAGAACTTTATTGAAACAAGTGCCATTTCAATACAGTTCTGTTCACTGCAGCAGGGTCTGGGAAGACTGCAGGTGGGGGGCTCAGTAGCTGCGTGGGCCAGGGGGGATTGCAGGTGGGGGGGTCAGAAGCCGCAGGGGACAGGGGGGGATTGCAGGTGGGGGGGCTCAGAGGCTGCATGGGCCAGGGGGGAATTCAGGTGGGGGGTTTAGAGGACTGCGTGGACCAGAGGGATTGCAAATGGGGGGATCAGGGTGCCGCATGGGCCAAGGGAGGATTGCAGGAGGGGGGCTCAGGGGCCGCATGAGAAAAGGAGGATTGCAGGAGGGGTCTCAGGGGTCATATAGGCCAGGGGGAATAGCAGGTGGGGGGCTCAGGGGCCGCATGGGCCAGGAAGGATTGCAGGTAGGGGGCTCAGGGGCCGCATGGGCCAGGGAGGATTGCAGTTGAAGGGCTCGGGGGCTGGGGAGGATTGCAGGAAGGGAGCTCAGGGGCCGGGGAGGATTGCAGGAAGGGAGCTAAGGGGCCAGGGAGCATTGCAGGAAGGAAGCTCGGGGACCAGGGAGCATTGCAGGAAGGGAGCTCAGGGGACAGGGAGCATTGCAGGAAGGGAGCTCAGGGGCCAGGGAGCATTGCAGGAAGGGAGCTCAGGGGCCAGGGAGCATTGCAGGAAGGGAGCTCAGGGGCCAGGGAGCATTGCAGGAAGGGAGCTCAGGGGCCAGGGATGATTGCAGGAAGGGAGCTCAGGGGCCAGGGAGGATTGCAGGAAGGGAGCTCAGGGGCCAGGGAGCATTGCAGGAAGGGAGCTCAGGGGCCAGGGATGATTGCAGGAAGGGAGCTCAGGGGCCAGGGATGATTGCAGGAAGGGAGCTCAGGGGCCAGGGAGGATTGCAGGAAGGGAGCTCAGGGCCCAGTGAGGATTGCAGGTGAGGGAGGATTGCAGGTGATAAAGCATTGCAGGAAGGGAGCTCAGGGGCCAGGGAGGATTGCAGGAAGGGAGCTCAGGGCCCAGTGAGGATTGCAGGTGAGGGAGGATTGCAGGTGAGAAAGCATTGCAGGAAGGGAGCTCAGGGGCCAGGGAGGATTGCAGGAAGGGAGCTCAGGGGCCAGGGAGCATTGCAGGAAGGGAGCTCAGGGGCCAGGGAGCATTGCAGGAAGGAAGCTCAGGGGCCAGGGAGCATTGCAGGAAGGGAGCTCAGGGGCCAGGGAGGATTGCAGGAAGGGAGCTCAGGGGCCAGGGGGAGGATTGCAGGAAGGGAGCTCTGGGACCAGGGAGGATTGCAGAAAGGGAGCTCAGGGGCCAGGGAGGATTGCAGGAAGGGAGCTCAGGGGCCAGGGAGGATTGCAGGAAGGGAGCTCAGGGGCCAGGGAGCATTGCAGGAAGGGAGCTCAGGGGCCAGGGAGCATTGCAGGAAGGAAGCTCAGGGGCCAGGGAGCATTGCAGGAAGGGAGCTCAGGGGCCAGGGAGGATTGCAGGAAGGAAGCTCAGGGGCCGGGGAGGATTGCAGGAAGGGAGCTAAGGGGCCAGGGAGCATTACAGGAAGGAAGCTCGGGGGCCAGGGAGCATTGCAGGAAGGGAGCTCAGGGGACAGGGAGCATTGCAGGAAGGGAGCTCAGGGGCCAGGGAGCATTGCAGGAAGGGAGCTCAGGGGCCAGGGAGCATTGCAGGAAGGGAGCTCAGGGGCCAGGGAGCATTGCAGGAAGGGAGCTCAGGGGCCAGGGATGATTGCAGGAAGGGAGCTCAGGGGCCAGGGAGGATTGCAGGAAGGGAGCTCAGGGCCCAGTGAGGATTGCAGGTGAGGGAGGATTGCAGGTGATAAAGCATTGCAGGAAGGGAGCTCAGGGGCCAGGGAGGATTGCAGGAAGGGAGCTCAGGGCCCAGTGAGGATTGCAGGTGAGGGAGGATTGCAGGTGAGAAAGCATTGCAGGAAGGGAGCTCAGGGGCCAGGGAGGATTGCAGGAAGGGAGCTCAGGGGCCAGGGAGCATTGCAGGAAGGGAGCTCAGGGGCCAGGGAGCATTGCAGGAAGGAAGCTCAGGGGCCAGGGAGCATTGCAGGAAGGGAGCTCAGGGGCCAGGGAGCATTGCAGGAAGGAAGCTCAGGGGCCAGGGAGCATTGCAGGAAGGAAGCTCAGGGGCCAGGGAGGATTGCAGGAAGGGAGCTCAGGGGCCAGGGAGCATTGCAGGAAGGAAGCTCAGGGGCCAGGGAGCATTGCAGGAAGGGAGCTCAGGGGCCAGGGAGGATTGCAGGAAGGGAGCTCAGGGGCCAGGGGGAGGATTGCAGGAAGGGAGCTCAGGGGCCAGGGAGGATTGCAGGAAGGGAGCTCAGGGGCCAGGGGGAGGATTGCAGGAAGGGAGCTCTGGGACCAGGGAGGATTGCAGAAAGGGAGCTCGGGGACCAGGGAGTATTGCAGGTGAGGCGCTGAGGGACCAGAAAGGATTACAGGTGAGGTTCTCAGGGGCCACATGGGCCCTCTGGCCTTAGACCTTAGTATGTATATGTTCCCAGGGATATGTGACCATGCACATCATACAAAGGCTGCCCTTTCTCTATCATCTCTGCAGCATTGTAGACTTCTCCCCTCCTCTACAGACATGAAGCCATGTATGACTGCACAGCCATCCTGAGGAATCTGCAATTGCTGAATAAACAGCAGCAAAAACCCAGGGCACGTCCTATAAAGTTTTCTGGAAGGGGCTGTAGAACAGGCTAGGAGGAGTGAGGGAGAGGTGTCAGAGGGAGGAGCATGCGCAGTAGGCTTGTTTTTCACAAAGCTGTTGATAAAGTGAGCCGGCACACTGCAGACAGTCGTCTTTGTAGAGAGACCATAGAGCAGAGCACACCGAGCTCCCCAAATGACCGGCCTGCACTGATCCTGCCTTACTTCAAGGCTCCCCCATCCCCTCCCCCCAACCAGTGCAATACTCTGTATGAGATCCTCGTCCAGTCACCGTCACATCTCTATTTTTTATACATCCTTCCAATCATGGTGCTGGGGAAGGTGAAGAGTCTGACCATAAGCTACGACTGTCTGAACGGCAGCCATGTCCCCGTCTATTCCAGCGGGGACACCGTCTCAGGGAAGGTGAATCTGGAGGTGACCGGGGAGATCCGGGTGAAGTCTCTGAAGATCTATGCCCGGGGACACGCCAAAGTCCGGTGGACGGAGTCCAGGAATGCTGGATCTAATACTGCCTACACCCAGAACTACACCGAGGAGGTGGAATACTTCAACCACAAAGACATCCTCATCGGACACGAGAGAGGTTAGTCCATGCACCCCAATACTCACTATGACAGCCAACTGTCATCACATCAGCTGTGCTCCCCATACACTGCACAACTTCCCCAGTACTGCTAGCAAGGGGGCATGTTATGTAGATCTGTGTGTTCATCTCAATCATAACTTCTGTAGGTGACCCCCAATATTGCTGGGGTGCATGGGTTCTAATGTCTGCTTCTTATTGCATGTATGTGCCTGGGAGCTCAGGGATGGAAGGAGCACTGATCATCTCCAGCATAACTTTTGTGGGTGTGTGCTGCATAATGGAAGATGACCCCCCAATACTGCTGGGGGTGCATTGCTTAAAATGTATACTTGCTTTTGCAGCAAGACATGTCTATGTGATAAGAGGAGCACATCTCATCTCCATTGTAATTTTTGTGGTAGCTGTGTGCTGCATAATTGATGATGATGATGATGATGATGATGATCCCCCCCCCCCCAATAATATACTCCTGGGTGGATGGGCATGCAAATCTGTGGCCAGGTGATCAGGCTGTAAGGAGCATATCTGATCATAACTTTTGTAGGTGGGGGGGTTGTGCAATAGTAGATGCCCCCAATTTGTGCAGAATCAGTTGGTTACAATACAGTTATGGCAGGTAGATCTTGTGTGATACAAGAAGCACCCCCTGATCATCTCCATCCCTTCTGTAGGTGGGGGTTGTATAATAGTAGACCCCCCCCCAGTCTGTGCAGGATCAATTGACTACACTGTATAGATGTTATTGCAGCATGACATGCAGATCTCTGTGATCAGACTGCAAGGAGCACATCTGATCATCTCTATGATAACTTTTGCAGGTGGGGGTTGTATAATGTCAGACCCCCCCCCCCCCCCCCTTATGTGTGCAGGATCAGTTGGATACAATGTATAGATGGTTTTTGCAGAATGGCATGCAGATCTTTGCCCAGGTGATCAGGATAGAAGAAGCACATCTGATCATTTCCATCACAACTTCTGCAGGTAGGGGTTGTATAATAGTATACGATTATTCCCCCCCCCCCCCCCCCCCTGTCTATGGTCTATGGGATCAACTGGTTCCAATACCATGTATAGATGTTGTTATTGCAGCAATGCATGCAGATCTGTGTCCAGGTGATCAGGCAATGTGGATCCCACCTGATCTCCATCATAACTTTGTATAGTAGGTGTTTGTGCTGTATACTGGTAATGGACCCCCCCACCACAATATGGTGCTGGGTGCAGGCTGGTATCCCATAGTCTACAGTCAGATAGGAAGGAGGGGGTGGGGGTAGGAATCATCTTGTTTTTCTGAAGTTTCAGTCTGCCTTTGTTAGAAGCGGTTCAATCCTGTTTTGGGCTAGTGGTGTCAGTGGAGAGAGCTGGAGTGGGAGGGGGGAACCTCCTCTGCACGCCGCCCATTGGCTGCTCTGCTGTCAGGTGGTGCCGATGACTTCATATCTTCCAGAAGAGAATGGCACACATACATATAGAGATCAGAGAAATGCAGCCTCAGATCCCATCTACACCCTGATCACTGGCTGGGACCATAGGCACTCATACTCCAAGCATTGCCTCCTTGTCCTGCACTGCAATAACATGGGGCAGATGGGGTGTGTGTGTTGAGATAAAACCTGGTGTGTGTGCAGAGATAAAACATGGTCTGTGTGTATCAGCGGCTGAGATGTGTTGGAATACAGATCAGTGATCACCACCGCACAGGTTAGCGCTATACAGGCTTCTCCTGAAGCCATGGACAAGTTTGTAGTCTGTGGCAGTGACGGGGTTAATGTGGCTGCTCCGGTTACGTGCAACTCGAGCAGGCGACTCTCACACAAGCTTGGTGATCTGCTGGGAGGGGGGGAGAGCCAAGCCGCACCCAGCCCTCCGCTTATTGGTGGCAGAGCTTTTGTTAGGCTGTTGCCAAGGAGATGGCAGCGATTTCTGATTGGCTCGCCCCTGTTGCTTAGGGCACCCGGGGAACAGGTGGAAGGAAGTGGGCGTGGCTGTGTGGGCTGGTTAACCCGTGCTGCTCTGTAGTGTTGTAGGTGGCAGCGTGTTCTGTAATGGGAAGAGTCCTATATCTGGTATAGTCTCAGGCATGGCACTTCCTGTCCTGGGGACACGCCGAGTCTCCTTCAGTTATATACTCCTTGTACAGTAAAAGTCACCCAGCACTGCAACAAGCCGCCATGTTCAGGATCATATGATCTGATAAAATGTCTAGGGAATGGTGTATAGACCTGTATTCTCTAATGAGAACTGCAGCAGCAATCAATTGAACTACAAGTTCCAGCAAGTCCCGGCAGACGGTGCAGCTTTCCCTGTGCCGGCCATATACCATACACCTAGGGTCGCCACCACATCCCTGTAAAAACCGAACATGTATGAATTACATGGCTTCTGCGGCTGATTAAGGTGCTAATTAAACTCGGTGCCCCAGAGTTGGATATCTTGTAAGGGAATGGTGTGCCCTCCAGCCCTGGTTCACATTTAAGCAATTTGTCAAACTGGCAGCTATGGCACAGATTCCCAAAAGTAGTTTCTGTACTACTGTTGGCGACTTCGCGGTGCGATTTCCTTTGAATGTCTGTTTAGCAACCCTCACATGTCTCTGAAATCGCCCCTGAAGTTGGGAATGAAATGGCGCGAGTTCAGCTGAATTCACACGATTTTATTCCCGCTGTCGGTGTGAACGAGGGCTGAAAACTGAATATCTTGCCCCTCGAGACTAGCAGTGAGCACATGGCTAGCTAGAAAAAAAAAATGAAATATGTATTTTATATAATATAGTAATGAAAATATATAAAAAAATTTACATATATAATTTATTAATGTAATAAAAGTGCACATTTTTTTGAACTTTACACTCCCAGCATAACTGGGACTGTAAATTGGTAGTATGCCAGATATAGATACGACCTGGCAGTTTCAAGGGGCAACATTCTAGAGACCTGGAAGGTTTATAAATAGCCCCATCCCCCACCCCCTTCCCACGGCTCATCTGGGCTGATTTAATAAAATTGTATTGGGTGTTCATGAATTTTCATCTAGCATAGTGAATGAGGTGACGCTGTTCTGACTTTAATCATGTGCAAAAATCCTTGAATTATTTTTTTGCATGATTCATTATTCTTTGCAATGTGGATTTTCCATTAGCTTGGTGAATGAAGTGAAGTTGTGCTGACTTTATTCATCCAATCACGTGTTAGCAAAAAAAAAAAAAAAAATTATATATATTAAATATATTTTTGATTCTTTGCCATGTGAATTTTTCCTTTCCTCCACCTCCGCTCTACTTCCTTTAGTAAATCAGGCCCCGTCTGTTAAAATGACTAATGTCGCTAGGATTTCCCGGGGCAACAGACAAAAGTGTGGCGACAATTTCGAGGAATTTGCAGCCATGGGGCTCAGTAGCACGTTGCCTGTGGCTGAGCACCCAGCATGGTCCCTACTACACCCGGAAGAAGGGGGCGGAAAGCCTGGAAAGGAGTAGGCAGCAGCAGGCTAGGTTGTGCATCACCATCTCTCTATCCAGCTACGTCATGTCTATGCATATGAGGGACTGGCTGAGGATCTGCTTGCACCGGTTCAGGCCGGTCCTCTCCTGCTAGAGTCTGTCTGTGATTGACAGCTCAGCACTTGTTTACCACACTGTACAGCCGCTAGTGCTCTTTTTCCAGGAGATTGCTGAGCTGGCATGAAGAAAAAAAAAAAAACTTTGCAGCAGAGAAGAGGAGAAGCTGGATTTTAATATAAAGAACACATTGTAGCTTTACAGAGAAAATAAAATGTAAAAAATAATATACCCGTGACACATTCCTTTACTATGTGGTCTTTGTAGTTGGGTGGTGAGCCTTCTCTTTGGTGATCCTGCTACAAATGCTGGTTTAGAATTGAATAAAAAAAATATATATAGAAGCGTGTAATCCCATATTTTTTTTTTTTTCATAATTTTATTATTTTTATATATATTTTTTCCTCCATTTTCCTTGACTTGCTAGGCTGCCTTTTCTCCCCTGTACTTCACACACCCAAAATGAGATGAACGCCGTGCCCTGAATTGACCAAGATGACATGGGAAGGTCATGTTGTTTACTGCGAATAGGTCCTTAATATATCCATTCCATGGCTGGGGTGTGACCTGAAAGCCATGGACTGGGTTTTATTATTAGCTGGTTAATTGCATTGTTCTTTCTCTCTGCCAGTTTAGCTTGCTAGCTAAGCAATGAAATCTGATTCAGAACATTTTATGATTAAAAAAAAATTCAAGTACATTGTGACCTAATGAAATAGTTTCACAGCACTTCAAGCAGACATCTTACATTGTGTGTTGCTTCATATCCTCGATGAGAAAGCATCGGTTAACAAACCCGTTCTGTACATATCCCTGGAATTCAGAAAACACGTCAAAGACTCATTAGGAATCTGTCCCCCGTCTTTGCAACAAATGGCACAACATTGTGACATATTCACATTTTAGGGGTATCGAAATCTGTTGCAGATTTACCTCAAACAATCTTTTGTCTAGGACACAATACCTACATGTGTGACCACAATTCAACATGGATGAAGCCCTACGTGCCCTCACCTTGTGTCACTGACATGGTGGTGTCTCTTAATGAATTTGTCGCAGTAAAGTGTATATGATTTCATTACAGATTTACCTCAGATAAAATTCTGTCTGCGACGCAGTTTATTTAACGTGGAAGTGGCCCTATGTACCTCCACCTTGTGTCACAGACGTGGTGGAATTTGTTAATGAATTTGTCGCAGTAAGGTGTATAGGAAATAATTGCACATTTACCTTAGACAAAAATTTTGCCTGTGACACAATGCCTACACATTATTCAATATGGAAGAGGCTCTATGTACTTCCACCTTGTATCACCAAAATGGTGGTGTTTCTTTGTCGCAGTAAGGTGTATAGGAATTTAATTGCACATTTACCTCAGACAAAAATTGTCTGAGACACTGCATTCACATGTGACACAATTATTTTTTTTCAGCATTGAAGAGGCCTATTTACCTCCACCTTTGTTTCTTTATGAATTCATCTGAGTTTTCCCAGACAAATTTTGTCTGCGACACAATGTCCTCCCAACATAGAGGTCCTATGTACCTCCCCCATTTCTTCACTGACATGGCAGTATTAATGACTTTGTCATGTCCATCTTGCCACACTATAAAAGTGTTACACACGCAAACTACCAAAATTGGTTGCACGTTGCAAGCAGCAAAAAAGTCACAGCTTCCATGAATTTGGCACAGGACTTTCTAATGCAGCCATAACATGTCACAAATGTTTTATTGAATTTATTTGATATAAAATGGCTTGCAGCCTCTGATCATTTTTCAGTAAATGTTGTTGAACTGACACGTTTGAGGTATATTGGAATATTGAAGGTATAATATTTTTCTTTCAGATGATGATAACTCAGAAGAAGGACTGACCACTATTACTTCAGGACGCCATGAATATGCATTTAGTTTCGAGCTTCCACAGACGTAAGTATCTCCTAACAGTCTTTTGTTAGACTACACCACTCCCTAGCAGTAGTATATTGACCTGCCCTACACGTACTATGAGGGATAATGCCACCACATATTAGTTTTTATGACACAGGTCTATTCCTGCCTTTTTCCTATAGCTTTTCAGAAGCCCAGCTTTTGTCAGTTCAATGACAATGTACATTCTAATGTACACAATTTTGACCCTTCTACCTAAAAACACCTGCCTACATGGCTTTGTCTACTAAACATGCTTTGCGTGAACCAGCACCAAGCTGGATTTTAATGTTCCCTGACTGAAGCACCGTCACTAATTTTGCCTTCCTCTTTTGTACAGACCACTTGCTACCTCATTTGAAGGGAGACACGGTAGTGTACGGTATTGGGTGAAAGCAGAATTGCACAGAGCCTGGCTGCTACCAGTAAAATTAAAGAAGGAATTCACCGTGTTTGAGCATATAGATATCAACACTCCTTCATTATTGGTAAGACATATATTGTTTCTTTTTATAAAAGGCGATTATTATAAGCGTTATAAACGCCAGTGGACGTTAGATTATTTGTCATTAGACATTTACTTCAGCTAGAAATCTGTTTTCTGACTGTACAATTTGCACTAATTTTAGCAGCCATTATAACAATATTTACAATTATAACTAATCTGCATACTGCTTTCATGACCATAGCAAACATGGCATCTGCTGTAAGTTTGGCTGGCCAGTTGTTAATCACTTGACCATTTGTATGAGCTGGAGGAATAATTTATACATTGGAAACCTCCAGCATAGAGAATCTTGAGTATATTATGAATTTTCATTATCTTTAGGCTGTGGTGGTAGCTGCTTTCTAAAATTTTCCAAGACCTGTGAAATGCAGCTTTATAAATTCACAAGTATCTCATAAAATTTAGTCAGGCTTCATGGCCATTTAGCTGGCATGTGTCAGATTGCAGTTTCTTAAAAACACAGCAGACTGCATTCTACATTGGTTCAATGAACAAAATGGCTTTGTAGGCCGCAAGCACTCGACAGGTCAGCTTAAGTCATTTGTTGCCTCTGCTTTAAACATTTAGGATTTATAATAATGCGTATATATATTTTTTCTTTTCTTTTGCAGTCACCACAAGCGGGCACAAAAGAGAAAACGCTGTGTTGTTGGTTTTGTACCTCAGGTCCAATATCCTTAAGTGCCAAAATTGAAAGGAAGGGCTATACACCAGGTAAATATATTTACCTTATGTAGAAATGTATTTTATTTTTGCTGGGCATTGTTTTAGCTTTATGAAGTTAGATTGACATATAATGCCTTATGAGATCTATTTAAATTTCCTCTCAGGCTGGTACTGCAAACCCTCTAAAGCTCATTTTTCTATCTTCTTTGAAGGTGAATCAATTCAAATCTTCGCGGAGATTGAGAATTGTTCTTCCCGGATGGTTGTACCTAAGGCAGCCATATATCAGACACAGACTTTCTATGCCAAAGGGAAAATGAAGGAGGTGAAACAACTTGTTGCCAATTTACGAGGAGAGTCCCTATCTTCTGGAAAAACGGAGACCTGGAATGGCAAGCAGCTTAAAATCCCTCCCGTCTCCCCTTCCATCATCGACTGCAGCATAATCCGTGTGGAATATTCTCTCATGGTACGTGGGACAAAATGGCACTCATGACTTTCAAATGCCAAATACTATTTTTATTGTGGCTGTAGTGGGCGACAATGCAACTACAATCCAGTCAGTAAAGCAGACATCATCAGGAAATGGTCTTTTACAATGAGAGGTGGTGGTTTTATAGTGGACATTTTAAGATATTACATTTACTTAGCTAGCTGCATTTTGACCAAATATATTTTTGCTGGGGAAAACAAAAGAAAGTAACCAAAAATGGTTGCAGTATTAGTGCTATTGGACTATTCAAGTTCCTTTTTTATTTTTTTTTATTTTATTTTTTTCTAGGATCTGTGCCCCTTTATAAGCTCTATCTACAATTAGAAATTTGGAATAAATGCTTAAAACTAAGCAAGCACTTGGGCAGATTTAGTCTGTTCTGATTACTGGCCTGTGTATGTGGTGGAAATGATTCCCACAGTGTGTCTATCGTGGACATATTTCAAAGATGTAACCTGGGAGATCCTAAGAGAACAGCCATGTATAGCTTAGGGGCCTAAGCACAAGTATGAATGTTTTAGTTTACAGGCTACAACAGAAGACAAATATAATAATAAAATGGAAGCCAAAAAAAGTATATAAAAGGCATGTTTTCTTGCTATTAAGTTGATTTTTATCTTTAATTTTTAGGTATATGTGGATATTCCAGGCGCAATGGATTTATTCCTTAATTTACCGCTAGTCATTGGAACAATTCCCTTGCATCCATTTGGCAGCCGGACATCAAGTGTTAGCAGTCAGTATAGCATGAACAATTGGCTGGGCTTTGTGCTACCTGAACGACCTGAAGGTAATTTCCCAATTCTGTGTACCTTTTCTCTTCTGACAGATGTTGCAATCCCATCACATTCTTTCACGTGCTTCTTCTTTGGCCACAAGCATGTACCTGGTCATGCAGTATTGTTGCATAAGAGCCAGAATATAAATCCAACTGTTGTATTGCATGTGCTTAGCTCAGTTTAAAAGTAGCAAACGCCTAAAACTAACTTCCATAGTTGTGTGTGTGTGTGTGTGTGTGTGTGTGTGGTTTTTTTTTTTTTTGGGACTTTCCTTTTTAAATTTGTGTTCTTTTTGTTTCAGCACCCCCTAGCTATGCTGAAATTGTCACAGAAGAGCAGAGGCAAAATCTTTTATCATCAAATATTTGTGATAATTTTGAGTTGGCACTTCAAGGACCACTGTTTGCATATATCCAAGAATTTCGTTACTTGCCTCCTCCTCTCTACTCAGAGGTAAGCATATTATTTGGGAAGAAATAAATGTGTTCATTCTCTTATTGTATATGCCACTGATTCTTTTGTTCTGGGGTTGTGAATCATTCTTTTGTCAAGTTCCAGCAGCCCACTTGAATTAAACTCTTTCCTTGCATTAAGAGCAGATTAAAAATACGTTTTATTTAATTCCACAAAATGATTGTTAATAAAGCCCTTGTTTAAGGGGACTAGCTATTGACTTGTTGACTCTTGTATCACATGACCAACATCCCACTAGCTCCGTGACCCTAATGAGACTGTTGCAATCCAAATTACACAATACAAGTAGCTTTGTGTTTGTAAGCATAGGAGGAATGCCAGCCCAATGACCAGTTAAAAAAAAAAAAAAAAACAGTCCCCCTTCATGTGTTAGAGATTATGGTAATTCAGAGCCTAAGATTACAGTATAATCTGCATGGAGGTTTATTTAGTTTATGACTAACCAAAATTTAACCATTCATAAAATACTGTATGAAAGGATAGTGGATGCTTTCTGAAGATCAGATGTATATAGTGATCTGTCAGTTCAACAGACAGGGAAAATACTGCATAATGACCAGTGCTGCCTTTAGCAGTTTCTATTAGAAGACCAAAAAAAGACTAAACCTTGCAGATTGTTTCAAATCATCTTCCTCAAAGTAATAACATGCACATCTAAGTAACTGAGGGCAAAAATAAATCTAAATCGGAGTAATGAACTTGTCATTTACATACAGTGAGGGGATTTACGGTACTAAAACTGGAGTACTCAATCAGCCTCCAGGTTTTATTATAAAAGCTTAATTGAACAAGCTGAAGTTAGAAGCTGATTGGCTACTATGCACAGCTGTGCCAGATTCAGAGTCCTCCAGTTTTAGTAAATCTCCCCCAATACGAACAAATGTTTGGGGACACTAGACCTTCACAGATGCACTTGTTAGACATCCTATTTTTTTTTTTTTTTTTTTTAAATATGGCGTTGCTCATGTCTGTTGCAGTTGGAACAGCCCTTGCTCATCTGGGAAGGCTTTCCACAAGAATGTTTGTTTGTGTGAATTTTACCCATTCAGCCAAAAGTGCTTTTGCCAAGTCAAGTACCTATGCTGGATAAGAAGACCTGGATTGCAGTCAGAGTTCAGAGTCATGTGTTCAGTAGTGTTAAGGCCAGGGCTGTATGTGGGATACTTTGAGTTTCTATACTCAAAAATCCTCAATTAATGTCTTTCTGGACCTGGCTCTGTGCACAGGGGTGCAGTCATGCTGGAACAGAAAATGCATTTTCCAAACTATTGCCATAAGGAAGGAAGTATGCATTCAAAAGAGAAAATTTGTACTCTGTAGCAGGAACAGTACCCTTCACTGGAAACGGCTACATATAAAAATTTGGAAGGGTCTTAATCCTTTCATCTGACTCATCTAAACATTGCATCCCATTTATTATGCTGTGATTGTACGCCATTTGGTATTGTATTGTATTCCAGCTTTTGAGTTTGCTAGCTCTACTTTTTTAGTAATAAAAATTAATTGAAACGGAAATAGTTTTTCGAGGGGTGTCCATACTTTTGGTCATCTAGGGGTTGATTTAATACAAGTTGAGTGTGCAAATTCTGGTGCAGCTTTGCATAGAAACAAATCGGCTTCCATTTATTTTTAACTTTTTTTATTTTTATTTTTTGTCAACTCTTAGTTCAACAAGCTGAAGTTAGATGATTGGCTACCATGTACGGCTGCAGCAGCTTTAGTAAACCAACCCCACGGTGTATGGATTGGGATCACTGCATTAGCCGAGAACTCCTTTTTTTAGTTTGAAACTCCATTTTTAGTAAGGCATTAATGTCAGTCAGGAAACATATGTCTCCTGCCTCTACCTAGACAGGAAGTCATGAGGATTTATTGCCGTCCCGTATACATCCATAATAAGAAGCAATGTATGGAAAGGCATGTTTAAATTTGAACTTTTAGAAAAGATGTGTTATGTACATCTTTGTATTTGCAATAGTTGTGTCAGGAACTAGAGTGAACAAATTAATTTGTGAGCAAGCAGGATCTCTAAAACCCACTTGCCTGCTTGTTCACAATCTTCTTTATAATGTACACTGAGCTGCACATGTGCAAGTCATTGTACACTCAGGATGCCCCATTGCCAAATGAAGGCTCAATCATGCCCGGCTGGAGAACTTGAGACTAGCGAGCGAGGTTGCAAACATTGTGGAGCAGTATTTGCAGCCCCCCCCCCCCATAAGTCATAAACACAACTCAACCCTTTTAAAGTTACCCCAAGACATCAACCTCAAAAGATAATATAATACATGGAGAAAGTGAGGTGGAAACAAATACAGCTGTATAGATTAACATCTTCACCTTTTTTAGAATGCAATATGCAAATCAAAAAGTTTAGTAAGTATGTTGCCTCCTAAACATAGAACATGGCCTTATTTTTTGAAGAGTGGGCTGTAGGAAACCTTTCTTGCCACCCAGTTATTTTCCAACCAGGTTTTTAAATTACAAGGATTCTGATTGGTTGCTATGAGCAACACATTTTCTTGTTAGCGTGCTATTTATGAATCCTTGCTATTCTCTGTAAAGCAACCTGTATGAATGTTTTTTTAATGCTTAATATATATAGTGTATGTATGCATATAATTTATTTTTTATTTTTTTTGCAATTGATAAACCTAATTCCATAGTATGTTGATCTAAATGCTTTGTTCTCCACAGGTTGATCCAAACCCAGATCACCCCATTGAAGACCATCCTTCCTGTCCATCTCGCTGAAGGGATTTGATATATATTCAGCTGATGAGAGACTAACTGAACTGCCACCAGTGAGAATTGGCAGCCATTATGGAGACGCACTTTCCCAGAAACGCAGTCTGAGTCTTGCCATGGAAGTTGCAGACTAAATCAACCTGTGGTCATGATTTTGGCGCTTGCAGCTTTGTAACACATTTTGTGCTCCATACTTAACGGAAGTTGGACTGCCTTGCTGTCGGCACAACGAAGGCGCTGCGCTCCTACAGCACGCGGTCAAGCAACAAGATGCTCAGCACGCAGTGAAAGAGGTTCAGGATTTCCTCTGTCACTCTGAAAATTTGCACACCTTCAGTGTGTATGTAGAGCAGCTTGGAATCACTACAGCTTTCCTTTTCCTCCTCTGCTTGGTTGTGTTGTGTTCACACCATGAAGCACATGAAAGCTTTGAGAGACTATACAATGACAAATGCACTAATTTTTTATTTTTATTTTGTGTTGGTTTATTTTATTTTTTATTTTTTGTTGTAGCCTGGACTCTACCTGCATATTGACATGCTTAGTACTGTCCTGTATGGCTGCATGTGCATCGCCGTCAGCTTGCATACAGCAATGGATCTTTACACACATCTAATGCCTTCACGCCAATCCTTATTGCTGTTATGTTTTGCGGCCTACTGTTCTAGAATAGCAACGATTCCAGTGGGTTAGGGAAAGGAGGAGAAAAGGTGCAAGTACACAAGACTGTCATCAAGATTGTACACCTTAGTTTCTTTCAAAGACATGTTGCCTTTATACTGTCACCCCAAGCAGGATTTTGTTACAGACTTCCTACAAATCACTTAATCTCAGGAGATATCATCACTTGCCAAACTTTGGAATGCTATTTGTGTCTTTTTATGTTGCACTGTACCCACGTAGGGAGTTTACGGAGTGGTGTTGGCTGATAACATGCACAGAAAAAGCGAAATGTCTTTTTTGCTGTCTAGTCCTTCCTCCTTTCTAGTAGTCCCCCCCCCCCCCCCAACTGGTTTAAATGCGATTGACGCACAAGAAAACAGTAGTTCTGCACAAACGCGCAACATGTTATAGTACATTGGTGTTTTAGTGGAAGGAATGGGCACCTGGGCTTGTAATTCCTTTTTTATGCAATTTAGTGAGCAGTGTTAATAGACTTTGTGCTGTAAGACGCAACAAAGAGCCGACGCATGAGCACTCGAAGCCTTCACTAAGAATCTGAAATCCAGGCAGATGAATAACGAGTGCTGACGTACGACATTTGTTTTTACTTTGCACCACTTTTAAGTTCTAACGGGAAGCTAACATCGGCTTATTAACACAACTCTCAAGTTGTACTTGAGAGATCAAATATGGAAAAGTTAAAGTACAGCCTAGTTGGTACGTACCAATGCCCTAAGGCTAGTGTCTGAGGAAATGAACCATGTATTGTGGTAAAGTAACATAATTTTAATGATCCATGCTTTTTGCAAGTGTCCTTTTTTTGAAAACAAATTAAATTTAGTATTTTTTTCCTTTTTTTTTTTTTTTTTTTTTTTTTTTTTTATTATACAAAAAAAAAAAAAAAAAAAAAACTTCCAAAGTGAAGACAACTTTTATTAGTCACGTTTTAAGTGATTCATCTGACGTTTGTTTTCTCTATCTGACATAATACTGATTTAAGAGGAAGTGACAGTAGTTTTGACAAATTTCCCATCCTTGTTTTGTTTTAACCTATGCTGATCAATTTTGCATTAAAGCATTATATTTTTTTTTTTTTTTTTTTGTATTCATTTGATCAAAACTATTGTTCCATTTGAATTTTTTTTCCATGATTTTGAAAAGTGGGAACAATCCCTAATTGCCTACAGATCAGTAGGCAAAGGTTATGTCTATATAGGGTAGACCAATATTAATAGCCACTGCAAATGTATGTGAGATTTAGCATTGTTGAGGCCACTGGCACTGTATCGCATGAAATGTGGTAAATCAAAAAAGCTTCAAACTTCTGCAAAGTTTGTGGAAATATTTATTTACTCTGTTGTTTAGAGGCATTATTTTTTTCTTTTTTTTTTTTTTTATGTACTGGTCAGTTTCATGTGTAGTCCAGTATTCAAGATGGTTTCCTAACTAGGAACAAAATGAATGAAATCCAGATTTCTAGAAAAGAAAAAAAAACAAAGTGCAATATTTCATGTATGCTTATAGATTACTAATCTATGGCTATTTTGTTTTTTCCTTTTTTTGTTTTTACCTGTTTGGTGCTGATAAAAATGTTATTGTAGGCTCCAGTTCAAAGCAGACTTTATGTGGAAAATGTTACATTTTCCTACTGTTCTTCCTTTGTTTAAAAATAAATAAAAACATGTTCATTTTTTTTTATAACCTTGTCTGGGGTTTTTTTGTTTCATCTGGTATTGCTAATGCTAATCTATCGTGTGTGTGTTTGTTTGTTTTTTTATTCAAAGGTCTGTGGTTTAGATCTCTTTAAAGTGTAAATTTTACCCACACCAACTTGATAAAAATGTTCTTTAGCAGGAAATGTACATGAATAATTATGCTACCAAAATTGTGTGTGCTGTAAATTGCCTCCAGCATAGCTCTGGCTTCTTGCCAGAGGCTGCCATTTTGCTGAAGCCCAGGGCCCCAGTGCAACAGTAAATCTTTAAGCTACCAACAGATTGGCCTCTACAAATTTGGCACTGTGCCAAAAAAAAAGAGCATGTGCAGGGCAAGAGCGTGTGTTGCTGCATTTGAAATGGTATGGGTGCTTAGTTTTTATATTTTGCATAGCCATACCTGCAAAAAAAGGGGGTTAGACGGAAGTGATCTAGTAAGGCTCCATGTACACTAGCAGTTCCTAAACTCAACTCCATAAAAGCCTATGTGTCAATGTACACATTGGCTTTCAGGAGAGGGAGGTTTAACCTCGCCTAAACTCGGAAGAATCGTGTTCAGGATAGGAACATTTTGACTGCCGGCCACGGCCAGCGTGGGCTAGTGTACATGTAACCTAAGACTTAATTTTCTGACTAAAGTTCCACTTCAATTCACCCATGGCCAACATTTAGGGAATAGCAGTTGGACGATGCTCTTTCGGACCCGGCGGTCATGGATGTTTCTGGGACCACGCGAGAGCATCATTCTGGGAGGATGCCCTCCCAGAATAAGCAGACTGCGCTGTAGCCATCTTTTGGCTATGGCCCGTTGGCAAGTGGTTAAAATAGTGTGGGTGGAGATGTGACCTCACTAGATAAGTAGCCATGAGTGGGCTGAGTAAGCATGTGGAAAATGGGGGGGGGGGGGGGGGGGGGGAGAGAAAAAAAAATGTTGCTAGGACGTCCACAGACTTAAGGGATCCAGACCACATCGGGGAGAATTTTGCAGTAGCACAGCCATGGTAGCTCTTGCTTTTGACTTGTCCCACAGGCCTCCTTTTTATCCAGAAATATTTCCACAGGTTTGGGGTCTTTCACCAGCAGAAAAGGTTAAACCTGTGTGGTCTCATGTTGGAGGGGGTGGTATTCTGGCATGGGTTTTGGAGTGAGGACCAATTAAATGGAACAAAAGGGGAGTGCTCGCTCTCTCACGCTCTCTCTCGGTCCAGGAAAAATCTACATGCCCACGGAAGTTTAAAAAAAAAAAAAAAAATGGACTGTAAAGCTAGGTCCGACGCCTGGAAAAAGCGGTGTTGAAACCGCAATTTTTTTTTTTATTTATTTTTTTTTTTTATAACCGTGTTTTTAAAGAAAAACACATCTCTCGGCTATATAACACTCCCAAATTCCACAGAAACGAAATAAAATGTTACAGAGCATATTTTGGTAGGTGAGAGAAAGGAGACAGCAGTTCAGAGTCTGTTGGAGTCATTTTTGCAGTATTATGGATCCTCTCGTTTAGAAGTTAGATGAGGCAATCCTGATTGTCTTACGGAGAAGTGGCAGATGTCAATTGTGGGTGCATCCAATGGTATCCCATCGGGTGTCTACGGGGTACTTTGCCAATATGTATTCCCAACTGCGCTTGTATCCGACAAAATGCCTTAACTTTACAAAGATGTCTGTGCCGTTCTTTGATGACCTGTTGGAGAGGCTCAGGCCAAGACTGACGAGGATGGACAATGTGATGCGGAGCTCTGTGTCACCACAGGAATGGCTACTAGTGACACTCGGGTAAGTGCAATAGACATATGGGTTAGGGCTAGTGGCTAGAGTTGGGACTTATTTTTGTGCAATTTTTTTTTTTTAATCTGTTACATTTTTGTTATCTTCGGTCCCTTGTCACAAGACAACATTATGTCTTGTTGGATCGCTACTTCCTCATTGGCCTCACAAAGATGTCCAGAATGACAAAGGAAACGTGTGGCAATATGGGAGGAGTTGCATGATGTAATGCCAGAGCCCACAGAAGACATCTGGGAATCATTTGTCTACGCTTTTTTGGGGGGAAAACCTCAGTTCCCAAATTGTATCAGTGCCCTTGATGGGAAACACATCGGGTGAAGAAGCCTCCCCACTGTGGATCATCCTATTTTAACTACAAAAAATATTTTTTTTCGATGGTCCTCCTGGCATTGCCCGATGCACATCTGAAACTTCTATTTGTGGATGTGGGAGCATATGCAAGCCAAGGTGACCCCCCCCCCCCCCCCCGCATATTCCGTAACTCTGCCTTCACGAGGGACGACTCAATATTCCTGAAAGCAGGCCTCTACCCTGCACTGAGGAACCCAGCCTGCCATTAGTCATGGTGGCAGACGAGGCCTTTTTACTGTCTGAAAAAATCATACAGTGGCTATGGTCGCAGCCAACCACAAAATATATACAATTATAGGCTCAGCCGTGCATGCTGTGTTGTCGAATGTGTGCATTTGGGGTGTGCACAGCCAAATGGCGAGTTTTGCTGACAAGTATGCAACTTGATGTTGAGAACGCCATCAAAGTAGTCCTGGCACGCTGCGTTCTGCACAATTTTCTGCGGGACAATGACAGAAGCAATGTTGAACCGGAGCCCAGTAACCAAACTCAGAGGGTCCAATTTATGGACTTGCTGTCAATGGCACGTGTCACGAGCATTCAAAACCAATTTGCTGAATTTTTTTTTAATCCCCTGGTGTCATGGCAGAATGGTTATGTGTAAAAAAAAAAAAAAAAAAATGTGTGTTTTGTTGTGTGTGTTTGCTTTTCAGGCTTTATTAAGAAAAAAAAAAAAATGTACATTGGCAAATATATTCTGAAAAAAAAAACTTACGGTCTGCTGTTTATCATATTTTGGCGTAAGAACATGAAATTATTGTAGTAGACGTGGTCTTTTGTCTAAAGCATGGGTCTTCAAACTATGGCCCTCCAGTTGTTCAGGAACTACAATTCCCATCATGCCCAGTCATGTCTGTGAATGTCAGAGTTTTACAATGCCTCATGGGATGTGTAGTTTAGCAACAGCTGGAGGGCCGTAGTTTGAGGATCCCTGGTGTAAAGGATCAATAGCCTCTATACAGTATCATAATTATGACTTTTTTTTCTCAATTTTTTTGTATATATATATATATATATATTTTATGCCCTGATTCTCCTTGTCTCTAGTCTCCCACCAGTTCTGCCTCCTTCTGAACTCCCGTCTAGCAAGTGGCTTGCTATGGGGGCACTCAGAAGGGGGAGGAGACAGGCACTTACGCCGATCCCACTGTGTGTCCATTGACGCATATTATATATATGTGTGGCTTTACTTGTCAAGCACCAATTAAACTAAAGAGCCATTATAATAAAACATTACAGTATGTACTGCATGTAAAATTGTATTTCCCTAATTGAAGAGGTTTCAAATGATCTTTAACCAAACAGATCAGAACTTAAACTAGCAATGCCCCCATGCTTTTTACTGACACCGTGTCCTTAATGAAGGTCAAATAATTTCCAATCTACCTTATGATCTACAATTACATCTCATGTTCTCCCTTGGGTGTGCCCAATTCACTGACTAAAACTTTCCATTCCCTCCAGTGCCCAAGTTGCAAGTTTATAACGTGTTACTAGGGCTGCAGATAACTGAATCTTACCCAGCCTGCTAAAAAAGTGTTGATTAGCTTTCCTTCCTGACATTATATATCAATCCTTTCCAGGCTGACAGACGTGTAAACATACTGTGTCACACGCTAGTTTTCACAAGGCGTTCCTGGATCAGCACCTACGACAGAATGGGAAGAAAGAAGTACCTTAGCATAATCCAATTTGGTCCAGTTCCTGCTACTTCTACTTTTTCTGACCACCCTTGGATGGTCATGGGTAGACTAGGGACGGGGTCACCAGCTCATTCTTTTACTGACAGATAAACTTTATAGTTCCCCTTAGAAAGTATTCATACCCCTTGAAAATGTGATAGATCAACACAGAGTGGCACATAAGTGTGAAATGGAAGTAAAATGATAAATGGTTTTCCATTTTTTTATTTTTTTTTACAATTATCTGAAAAATGTGGTGTGCATTTGTATTCGGCCCCCTTTACGTTGATACCCCTAACTAAAATCGAGTGGAACCAATTGCCTTCAGAAGTCACCTAATTAATAAATAGGGTCCACCTGTGTGTAATTTAACCACTTCAGCCCCGGACCAATAAACACCTTAAGGACCAGAGGTCTTTTTCCAATTTCGCACTGCGCTGCTTTAACTGGTAACTGCGCGGTCATGCAATATTGCACCCAAACGAAATTTGCGTCCTCTTCTTCCCACAAATAGAGATTTCTTTTGATGGTATTTGATTGCCTCTGCGATTTTTATTTTTTGCGATATAAATGGAAAAAGCGAAAATTTTGAAAAAAAAATATATTTTCTTCTTTTTGTTATAAGAAAAATCGAATAAACTAAATTTTAGTCATACATTGAGGGCAAAATTTATTCAGCCACATGTCTTTAGTAAAAAAATTGTCAATAAGCGTATATTTTTTGGTTTGCGCAAAAGTTATAGCGTCTACAAACTAGAGTACATTTTCTGGAATTTACACAGCTTTTAATTTGACTGCCTATCTCATTTCTTGAGGTGCCAAAATGGCAGGGCAGTACAACCCCCCCCCCCCAAATGACCCCATTTTGGAAAGTAGACACCCCAAGGAAATTGCTGATGGGTATGTTGAGCCCATTGAATATTTTTTTTTTTTTGTCCTAAGGGATTGAATAATGACAAAAAAATAAAAGATTTTTTACAAAAAGTTGTCACTAAATGATATATTGCTCACACATGCCATGGTTATATGTGGTTCCGCTACTTCTCCCGAGTATGGGGATACCACATGTGTGGGACTTTTTGGGAGTCTAGTCGCGCACGGCACCCCGAAAACCAATCACCATCTTCAGGATTTCTAAGGGTGCAAATTTTTGATTTGACTCCTCACTACCTATCACAGTTTCGAAGGCCATAAAATGCCAAAATAGCACAAAACCCCCCAAAATGACCCCATTTTGGAAAGTAGACACCCCAAGCTATTTACTGAGAGGCATGTTGAGTCCATGGAATATTTTATATTTTGCCACAAGTTGCGGGAATATTACAAACTTTTTTTTTTTGCACAAAGTTGTCACTAAATGATATATTGCTCACACATGCTATGGGCATATGTGAAATGACACCCCAAAATAGATTCTGCTGCTTCTCCTCCTGAGTACAGGGATACCACATGTGTGGGACTTTTTGGGAGCCTAGCCGCGTATGGGACCCCGAAATCCAAGCACCGCCTTCAGGATTTCTAAGGGCATACATTTTTTATTTTACTCCTCACTACCTATCACTACCTGTCACAGTTTTGAAGGCCATAAAATGCCAAGATGGCACAAAATCCCCCCAAATGACCCCATTTTGGAAAGTAGACACCCCAAGCTATTTGCTGAGGGCCATGTTGAGACCATTGAATATTTTTTTTTTGTCCCAAGGGATTGAATAATGACAAAAAATAATTTTTTTTTTATTTTTTACAAAAAGTTGTCACTAAATGATATATTGCTCACACATGCCATGGTTATATGTGGAATTGCACCCCAAAATATATTCCGCTACTTCTCCCGAATATGGGGATACCACATGTGTGGGACTTTTTGGGAGTCTAGTCGCGCACGGCACCCCGAAAACCAATTACCACCTTCAGGATTTCTAAGGGTGCAAATTTTTGATTTGACTCCTCACTACCTATCACAGTTTAGAAGGCCATAAAATGCCAAAATAGCACAAAACCCCCCAAAATGACCCCATTTTGGAAAGTAGACACCCCACGCTATTTACTGAGAGGCATGTTGAGTCCATGGAATATTTTATATTTTGCCACAAGTTGCGGGAATATTACAAACTTTTTTTTTTTTTGCACAAAGTTGTCACTAAATGATATATTGCTCACACATGCTATGGGCATAAGTCAAATTACACCCCAAAATAAATTCTGCTGCTTCTCCCGAGTACGGGTATACCACATGTGTGGGATTTTTTGGGAGCCTAGCCGCTTACGGGGCCCCGAAAACCAAGAACCGCCTTCAGGTTTTTTAAGGGCGTAAATATTTGACTTCACTCCTCACTACCTATTACAGTTTTGAAGGCCATAAAATGCCAAGATGGCACAAAACCCCCACAAATGACCCCATTTTGGAAAGTAGACACCCCAAGCTATTTACTGAGAGGCATGTTGAGTCCATGGAATATTTTATATTTTGCCACAAGTTGCGGGAATATTACAAACTTTTTTGTTTTTGCACAAAGTTGTCACTAAATGATATATTGCTCACACATGCTATGGGCATAAGTCAAATTACACCCCAAAATAAATTCTGCTGCTTCTCCCGAGTACGGGTATACCACATGTGGGGGACTTTTTGGGAGCCTAGCCACGTACGGGACCCCAAAAACCAAGCACTGCCTTCCGGATTTAAATATAAAATGCTACCAAAAAAACTTAGCAATCGCAGGGATCAGGCCTGACTCTGCGATCGCTGCAGTTATGTGTTTAGTGTTTTGTAAGTGACAGTGATCGATCGATACTGCACTTGGGTGGGCTGGGCAGAGGGGCAAAACGCAGGTGCTAGCAGGTATCTGGGCTGATCCCGCTAACAATACGTTTTTTTGGAACCCTGAACTGCTGGGGACGCTAGTATAGATCTGATCAGATCAGATATTGATCTGTTCAGATTCTATACCACTACAGGAGGTTTATGCTTTGCGTGTGGGTGTTAGCGGTACTGGCACTAACCTAGCACTGCCTGGGGTGACGCAGACCCTGACCCTAAAACCTAATTGATATCACCCGCCGGGTGATCAGGGGGTTAAACCTTTATTGGGTAATAAATGGTGGGTGCCCCGATGCTATAAAAAGCAAACTAACCAGAGTCACCCGTAACACTTATACGGTGATCAGTGGTGAAAGGGTTAACTAGGGGCAATCAGGGGGTTCAAATTTTTATTAGGTAGTATATGGGGGTCCCTGGCACTATATAAAAACCTGACGGGGAACCTAAATAACTAACTGGCTAACCAGCGTCACCAGTGACACTTATACTGTGATCGCTGGTGAAAGGGTTAACTAGGGGCAATCAGGGGGTTAAAACCATTATTGGGTAGTATATGGGGGTACCTAACGCTATAAAAACCTGGCCGTGAACCTAAAAAAATAACTAGCTACCAAACGACACTAGTGACACTAATGCAGCAATCAGAAAAAACGATCGCTTAGTGACACTGGCAAAAGGGGGTGAAAGGGTTAACTAGGGGCAATCAGGGGGTTAAAACCATTATTGGGTAGTATATCGGGGTACCTAGCGCTATAAAAACCTGGCGGTGAACCTAAAAAAAAAAACTAGCTACCTAGCGACACTAGCGACACTAATGCAGCGATCAGAAAAATTATCGCTTAGTGACAGTGGCAAAAGGGGGTGAAAGGGTTAACTAGGGGCAATCAGGGGGTTAAAACCATTATTGGGTAGTATATAGGGGTACCTAGCGCTATAAATACCTGGCGGTGAACCTAAAAAAATAACTAGCGACAGTAGCGACACTAATGCAGCGATCAGAAAAATGATCGCTTAGTGACACTGGCAAAAGGGGGTGAAAGGGTTAACTAGGAGCAATCAGGGGGTTAAAACCATTATTGGGTAGTATATCGGGGTACCTAGCGATATAAAAACCTGGCGATGAACCTAAAAAAATAACTAGCTACCTAGCGACAGTAGCGACACTAATGCAGCGATCAGAAAAATGATCGCTTAGTGACACTGGCAAAAGGGGGTGAAAGGGTTAACTAGGAGCAATCAGGGGGTTAAAACCATTATTGGGTAGTATATCGGGGTACCTAGCGATATAAAAACCTGGCGGTGAACCTAAAAAAATAACTAGCTACCTAGCGACAGTAGCGACACTGATGCAGCGATCAGAAAAATGATCGCTTAGTGACACTGGCAAAAGGGGGTGAAAGGGTTAACTCTAGGGGCAATCAGGGGGTTAAATCTTTATTGGGGGGTGATAGGGGTCTACCCTGGACCTAACACTAACTTCCCTGACAGTTTTAACTCTTACAACTGACACTGAATGCAGTGATCAGTAAAGAAATGATCAATGCAATCAGTGACACTGTGACTGGGGGGGAAGGGGGGCGTGGGGCGATCGGGGGGGGGGGGTTTGTGTACCTATGTGTACCTATGTGTCAGTGTAGTGTTTTGGTGCACTTACTTTGTGTCTTCTCCTCGTAGTCCGGTCAAAAAGACCGCCCCGAGGAGAATGACATCACTTCCTCCTTCCTGTGTAAACAATACACAGTGGGAGGAAGTACGTCATTGGTCAGGAGCGATCCAGAGGGGGTGGCCAGAAACCAACGGCCATCCCCTCATCACGGATCGCTCCTGGAGGGAAACGGACCGCCGTATCCAGCGGGAGGGGGTCCGATCGGACCCCCCACCCGCTGGAAGGCAGGCACGTACATCTACGTGCTTGTGCCTGCCTGTGCCATTGTGATGACGTACAATGGCAATACGGCGGTCCTTAACCACTTCCCGACCGCCGCACGACGATGTACGTCGACAGAATGGCACGGGCAGGCATATGGGCGTACCTGTACGTCCCTGCCTTCCCGCGGGTCGGGGGCCCGATCGTGCGCCCGCCCGGTGCCTGCGGCGGTCGGTATTCGTTCGCGAGCGATCCGGGATGAGGGGGCGGCCATTCATTCATGGCCACCCCCTCGCGATCGCTCCCGACGAATAGAAATCCTTCGTGACATCACTTCCTCTCCTGTAATGTAAACACAGGAGAGGAAGTGATGTAATCTCTCCTCCGTGTCGGTATTTTTCGTTCCGACACCGAGGAGAGAGGATCGGTGAGTTGCACCAACACGACACTTCACAGTAGAACATGCCAGGCACACTCACACCCCCCCGATCACCCCCCCAATTACCCCTGCCCCCCAGTCACAGTGACACCAATGTCATTTTATTTTTTTTTTATTTTTTTTTTTTTTTGCATTGGTGTCATTTGTGACTGTAATAACTGTTAGGGCAGTTAGGGTTAGCCCCATTTAGTTCTAATGTACCCCCCTAACCCCCCCAATAAAGGTTTAACCCCGTGATCACCCCCCGTCGCCAGTGTCACTAAGGCTGGGTTCACATTGCAGCGGTTTATGAGAACGAATATGATTCGCACCGCACTGCAGTGCAAATCACATCCGATCTCTGTGCGATTCGAGTTCAGCCATACAGATAGTATGGCTGAATTCGTGTCACACCCGCCGCAAACTCGCACGGGACCCTTTTTTTGGTCCGCAGCAGAATCGGATCGCATGGGTGTTCACACCATGCGATCCGAGTTTGCAGATCGCACTGCGATATGCGAACTGATCTGGGGGTGTCATTAACATTTCACTGACACTCCCAGCAGTTCGCATAGGGCAGTGTGAACTGCCGCCGGGAGGCATGTGATGCGGGAACCCGCCGCGAATTCGTGGCGTTCCCGCATCGCTCCAGTGTGAACCCAGCCTAATAAGCGATCGTTTTTCTGATCGCTGTATTAGTGTCACAGGTGACGCTAGTTAGGCAGGTAGGTATTTAGGTTCGCCGCAGCTTTTTATAGCGCCAGGGACCCCCATATACTACCGCATAAAGCCCCCTGATTGCCCCCTAGTTAACCCTTTCACCAGTGATCACCATATAACTGTTACAGGTGACGCTGGTTGGTTAGTTATTTTTTTATAGTTTCAGGGCACCCGCCATTTATTACCTAGTCTCACTAGTGTACCCCTAAATTTAGGGGTGTCTACTTTCCAAAATGGGTTCATTTGGGGGGGGGTTTGTGCCATCTTGGCATTTTATGGCCTTCAAAACTGTAACGCCCTTAGAAAGCCTGAAGGCGGTGCTTGGTTTTCGGGGCCCCGTACGCGGCTAGGCTCCCAAAAAGTCCCACATATGTGGTATCCCCGTACTCAGGAGAAGCAGCAGAATTTATTTTGGGGTGTCATTTCACATATGCCCATGGCATGCGTGAGCAATATATCATTTAGTGACAACTTTGTGAAAAAAAAAAAAAAAAAAAAAGTTTGTAATTTTCCCGCATCTTGTGGCAAAATATAAAATATTCCATGGACTCAACATGCCTCTCAGCAAATAGCTTGGGGTGTCTACTTTCTAAAATGGGGTCATTTGTGGGGGTTTTGTGCCATCTTGGCATTTTATGGCCTTCAAAACTGTAAGAGGTAGTGAGGAGTGAAGTCAAATATTTACGCCCTTAAAAAACCTGAAGGCGGTTCTTGGTTTTTGGGGCCCCGTACGCGGCTAGGCTCCCAAAAAATCCCACACATGTGGTATCCCCGTACTCAGGAGAAGCAGCAGAATTTATTTTGGGGTGTCATTTCACATATGCCCATAGCATGTGTGAGCAATATATCATTTAGTGACAACTTTGTGAAAAAAAAATTAAAGTTTGTAATTTTCCCGCAACTTGTGGCAAAATATAAAATATTCCATGGACTCAACATGCCTCTCAGCAAATAGCTTGGGGTGTCTACTTTCTAAAATGGGGTCATTTGTGGGGGTTTTGTGCCATCTTGGCATTTTATGGCCTTCAAAACTGTAATAGGTAGTGAGAAGTGAAATCAAAAATTTACGCCCTTAGAAAGCCTGAAGGCGGTGCTTGGTTTTCGGGGCCCCGTACGCGGCTAGGCTCCCAAAAAGTCCCACATATGTGGTATCCCCGTACTCAGGAGAAGCAGCAGAATTTATTTTGGGGTGTCATTTCACATATTCCCATAGCATGTGTGAGCAATATATCATTTAGTGACAACTTTGTGTAAAAAAAAAAAAAATTTTTTTTTTTGTCATTATTCAATCGCTTGAGGCAAAAAAATAAAATATCCAATGGGCTCAACATGCCACTTATCAATTTCCTTAGGGGGTCTACTTTCCAAAATGGGGTCATTTGGGGGGGTTTTGTACTGCCCTGCCATTTTAGCACCTCAAGAAATGAGATAGGCAGTCGTAAACTAAAAGCTGCGTAAATTCCAGAAAACGTACCTTAGTTTGTAGATGTGACAACTTTTGCGCAAACCAATAAATATACAATTATTGACTTTTTTTTTTACCAAAGACATGTGGCTGAATACATTTTGGCCTAAATATATGACTAAAATTGAGTTTATTGGATTTTTCTAATAACAAAATGTAGAAAATATCATTTTTTTTCAAAATTTGCGGTCTTTTTACGCTTATATCGCAAAAAATAAAAATCGCAGAGGCAATCAAATACCATCAAAAGAAAGCTCTATTTGTGGGAAGAAAAGGACGCAAATTTTGTTTGGGTACAACATTGCATGACCGCGCAATTACCAGTTAAAGCAGCGCAGTGCCAAATTGTAAAAAGACCTCTGGTCATTTACCAGCAAAATGGTCCGGTCTGAAAGTGGTTAAGTGGTTAATCTCAGTATAAATACTGCTGTTCTGTGAACCCTTGGAGGTTTGTTAGAGAACCTTATTGCACAAACAGCATCATGAAGGCCAATGAACACACAGACAGGTCACGGATAACGTTGTGGAGAAGATTTAAGGGGTATAAATACTTGTTTAAGGCACTGTACATGAATGCTATAGTAAAATACTCTTGCAGGAATCTGCATTAAATCCACCACAGAATCTGTGCAATGCGTCTGGTAAATTTAGAGCCTGAGTAAAGCCAACTGATGCCATAAGCAGTCAACGGTGCAACCCCCAACCCCCCCCCCCTGGATCCCAATCTTCTCCTTCACAGATGCATACTTACCATGATCTGTCCATGTTCATCCGATCCGCTCTGCAGACAGATAGAAAAATAGGATTTTCCTCCATCTGCAGAATCGGACCATAGCAGAGATGGACGATATCGGGTGTCTCTGCGGATGTTCATCCGCAGACACCCGCTATCCTATAGGAATGCATGTATGACCGTATTTCATCCATCCGTTTGCGGTCCGCATGTGTGAAAGGAGCCTAAATCAGTAAGACAGTTTAAAAAAAAAAAAAAAAGGATGTGATGTTAAAGTGATTGTAATGAGATTGGTAAAGTGATTGGTATACTTACCTGTTCTGTGCAATGGTTTTGCACAGAGCAGCCCTTATCCTCCTTGTCTCTAGTCTCCCACCAGTTGTCCTGGCTCTTCCCTCCTTTTGAGCTCACTTCTAGAAAGTGGCTTGCTATGGGGGCACTCCCAGAATCCCAGAATGCACTCTGTGTGTCCATTGACACACACAGTGCAGCTCAGACTGGCTACCCACTTACAAGCTCCCTCTGCTGCCTCCATGGGCAAATCAAGCTCAGATGTCGCTGGGGAAGAGCTGAATACAGCATTGTAACAGCAGTTGCTTCCGTTACTCACTGTGGTCCCTGGTAATTAGGCGGATAGTCCTTTACTAGTGACAGCTTCCTCTCTACCTCCGACAACAACAAGTTCTCCAGTCGGCATAACCGCCACTTTTGGTTGGACTGCAAGCCGCAATCCCAACCCTGCGCTGCTCTCCTGCTTCTGGATAGGCCCTCAGACAGCCTAGCAGCCAGATCTGCCTGGGATAGGCCCCATCTCTGGCCTAGCAGCACAACACACGTCCACCCAGACAGCCATCCAGGTGGCACAGAACATAGATCACCTGACTCCACCCAAATATATAGGCTCTCCCAGAAAGCCAAGGACTTCAAGAAAATCCTTGCCCTTCTTATATCTAGTACCACAAAGCACCCGGCCACCTAGTGGTAGAAGAGAAAAGTGCAACAAGGCCAAACTTAGGGAGAAGTCAATAGATCTCTAATAATCAACCAGGATAATTATTCCTGGCAAGTAAATTTGTGAGGCGCAAACCTGCCTAAACTCCAGGGTGCTAAAAAAAAACATCAATAGTGCAAATATTACATGTGTACTGTGCACTTACAAAAATGTTTTATGCAGGATCTCGCTGCCAGCAAGATCCTGCATAAATAGTATACACCAATGTGCATGAAGCCTTATAAACAATGAGCAAGCTAATATTCAAATTCAGATTTTGAATTGCATTTTTGAAAACATTTTAAATGCTTTTATGCATTTTTGTCCATCAATATCTAAATGATTGCTAGTGTTGGTAACATACCAACACATACACACTCTAGAATCCTGACTACCTTTCTGAACTGGTATTACCCCCACTAAAATACTGGAGTTTCAAGCCAACTGTTATGGGCACTGTAATATGAAATCTATTCATGGGTGAAAGCATATTCACTACAACATTTTTATACAAATTGGGGGTATCTGTCTCAATACAGCTGTGAGAAGTCTTGGGTGGGAGTTGATACTTTTTGACTTTAAGGCTATGTACTATTTCTGGGGATGAGACAATGAATTGGTTCCTTTGTCCATGGTCCAGTGTGCATAACAAGAATCAATGAATGGCAGCTTCCCATCTGAGGATTCTCACAAGGGCATCTTACTTCATAGAAGATACCCTTTTAAAATTAGAAGCAATGGTCTGAGCTAGTGCAAGATACAGGTAGTAGTAATAGAAGAAGGTGGGAGCTAACAACTGAGGAGTTGGGTTGGATCCATCTACTCAGTATGGCTTTTTCCTCTCCAAAAAGGTTTCTCTTTTTTTTTTCTCTTCTTTTTTTTAATAAAAAATTTAACCACTTTCAGACCGGACCATTTTGCTGGCTTAAGACCAGACCACTTTTTGCGATTCAGCACAGCGTCACTTTAACTGACAATTGCGCGGTCGTGCAACGTGGCTCCCAAACAAAATTGACGTCCTTTTTTCCCACAAATAGAGCTTTCTTTTGGTGGTATTTGATCACCCCTGCGTTTTTTATTTTTTGCGCTATAAACAAAAATAGATCGACAATTTTGAAAAAAATGCATTATTTTTTACTTTTTGTTATAATAAATATCCCCCCCAAAAAAAAATAATATATATATATATATATATATATATATATATATATATATATATATATATATATATATATATATATTCCCTCAGTTTAGGCCGATATGTATTCTTCTACATATTTGTGGTAAAAAAAAAACACAATAAGCGATTATTGATTGGTTTGCGCAAAAGTTATAGCGTTTACAAAATAGAGGATAGTTTTATGGCTTTTTTTACTAGTAATGGCGGCGATCAGCGATTTTTATTGTGACTGCGACATTATGGCGGACACATCGGACATTTTTGACAAATTTTTGGGACCATTGTTATTTATACAGCAATCACTGCTATACAAATGCAGTGATTCCTGTGTAACTGACACTGGCAGTGAAGGGGTTAACCAGTGGGTGGCAGTGTAGGGGTTAAGTGTTCCTAGGGGTGTGTTACTAACTGTGGGGGGCTGGGCTTTGTTTTAGTGAACACTGATCTCTGCTCCAATCACATGAAGCAGAGATCAGCGTCACTTGTTGCTAGGCAGAACGGGGAGATGCTGTTTACAACGGCATCTCCTCGTTCAGCCACCCCGTGAAATAATCGTGGGTATGCCTGGACTCACAGGGGGTCCCGACTGGCACGCGAGCACGCCACCGGCGCTGCACTCGCGATGGCAGGGCGGCATTTAAAACTGGACGTACCTGTACGCCAGCTTGCCTGCCCGTTCCATTCTACGTACATCGGCGTGCGCCGGTCGGGAAGTGGTTAAGGAATACAAAACAGCACATTAAGGGCTTTGAGAGAGGCATGTCAACCTTCACAAAGCAAAAAAGTAAATAGCATAATTTAAATGTAGCGCCCACCACCTTTAGGTGGGTGCTAACAGGTTAGAGATAGGTGAAATTGCCAGTGCCTTACACTGTTTGTTTAGGCCTGGTGGGTTCAGTTGGTTTGGGAGGAGTGGTAGAATAGAGGGGGGGGGTGTGACCTCCTGTATTTTGCCCTGGAAAAACCCTTCCTTGCTTTCCCTAAGAATGTTCTGGAAAGGAGGCGGGTCAAGGACTGGAGTGCAGGCAGTGTATATGGCCCTGGCCCAATCATTAATTTGTATGGGCAGTGGCGGGACTAATATATATATATATATATATATATATATATATATATACTGAGGTCACATGCTTCCTGAGGAGGATGGAAAGAATCTGAGTCCAGTGAAGGAGCCAAAAATGTAACTCCAAGGAGCAAGCTCGAAGGCCTGGGGTTTCAGAGGCCCCAGTGCTGGAGAACAGGAACCTAACCTGAAGGCCTGGGGTTTCAGAGGCCCCAGTGCTGAATGGTCCACACACAGCAAGTCACTTGAGAAATCCTGGGGAATTAAACCAGGCATCCCAGCTGGGATGGTCCTATTTCCAAGAAACGGGAAGTAGCTGCAAAGCGGACGGAGTAGACCGGGGTATCATCCGGACTTTCCTGAACTGGCCTGGGGTGGTTCGCAGGAGGTGAGATGGGCAGGTGAGGCCTGGGACTTCCAGTATCCAAATACCAAGGTGCTTTTCAGAGGAGCACTGGTCAGTTTGTTAAGGGAAAGGGATCTAGCTACTAAGAGGAACTAGAAGGAGGAGGCAGCTAGTACTTCCTATCATCACCATTACATTTGGACTGCAAGAGGAATAAATGTCTGTTGTGAATCATGTGGGGTGGAAGAACGGATGCATTTTAGCAGTATGGTATGAACTACCCAGCAGCTCCCAAGGGAGTAGTGCACTACATAAAGATTAGACATTAAATGGAAAACAGTTAAATTGCTATCACTTATCCCTTAAGCTGCGCACACACGGGCAGAATGTCGGGAGACATTTTCAAATACAAAAAATACCGGCCGACATTCTGCCTGTGTGTAGGCTTCTGTCGGATGTGCATGCTGTAAAACCAGAATTCAACCGACTCCCGATCGGCGTTCTCTGCCATTGGCTGAAGGAGTGAAGGAGTGAAAAAGTGTTCCATAAAACGCCTCCACCTAGGAATAAAGCATTGGTAGCCTGAAAGTCCTGCGTAGTAGTGTTCAATTTCTCCAAGGTAAATAAGGTCATCAAGGTTTGCTTTACAGCTGATATGTAAGGTGGTGAGGAGTGGATCCAGGTTTGAAGTACCGTAGTGCCCTGTGAGCAACCAAGAGGCAAATATGAATCCATTGGGTAGGCAATGGGCTGCAGAAGGTAATGGCAGGTCGGTAGAATCTTCACATCCAAAGAGGCATATCATTGGGTTCTTAGGAATTTTCACTGCATGTACCTAGGGCAGTATAGGCCAGGACCCTCTCCCAGAAAAAAGAGATCAATGGGCACTTTCAAAGATAATGAAACAGGTTAGGGCAGGAAAAGATTTCCAATCTAGTCAATTCTGTGATTCCCTGGTAACTTTTGGGACATAATGTAGCAGGCATGTAGATGGGCATAGAGGTCGAGTAAACCTTGTTATTCTATTCTTATATTTAGTGGGTGTCTGCCTTGTTACTGCTGTCTGAAAGATTTCCCTTTACTTCATATGACCACTGTCATTGGGACCAAAAGTTAGGTGAATTTGCCCAATAAATAATCCCTCTGTCTTAAAATTATGATAGCTATCAGTTTGAGTTGAATCAGTTGGATTGCTGGGGCAGACTTGTAAGGTTGTATTAGGTTTAGAACGGGAAATATATTTTTAATCATGATACTCAGTACGTTTTTCTGTGTGAAATATAATTTTCCATAATAACCTTTCATTGAGTGCATCTGAAGTATGCTTGACTAATCTGTTTCTGACAATGCATCGCTTGTTTTTAAGCATCGCTTTATGTTCTAGGAAATGGCCATAGGCTGATCATTCCTAGAATTTGTTGTTGGGAACAATACTCCATTGAGAATCATATCATCAACAGTTTTGTGTCTCTGTAAAACATCCTGTAATACAGTGGTTACCAACCTTTTTTTTTACTTGTGTAGACTTTGGCAATCCTTTTCCATAAATTGTACCCCTCAATGGAGTTGGGGCAGAGGGATTAACGTGCAGAGGTCAGAAGTGCATGACATGATGAGTTCAGGAGTCAGGAACATATAATGCATAGAGTGCAGGGGTTACGAGTAAGTAAAGCACAGAGCACAGGGGTAAGGATTGCCTAATACACAGAGTGCAGAAGTCAGGAGTGCCTAATGCACAGAGTACAGGAGTCAGGAGAGAGTAAGGCACAGAATACAGGGCACAGAGTGCATAATGCACAAAATGCAGGGGTCAGGAGTAGGTAAAGCACAGAGTGCAGGAATCAGGAGTGCCTAATGCACAGAGTGCAGGAGTCAGGAAATAGTAAGACAGAATACAGGGCACAGATTCCATAATGCAGGGGTCAGGAGTAAGTAAAGCACAGAATGCAGGGGTCAAAAGTAAACCACTTATAGCCCAGATTACTCCCCCCCCCCCCTCCCTCAAGTATGAATGTATGAAAGTGGATGTTGCTGTGCAAACATTGCTATGGAAAGCTGCTGCGTTCTGCTCCCTCTGATTTCTGCTCTTGGACTCCAGTGTTCTCACCCCCCCCCAGTCTGCAAGCCATCCTCCATTTCCACAGCTCCACCCCCCACCTTGCCATGGATGCATCTGAGCTTCAGGACCACACACTGGCCTCTTGAGTGCTATGTGTACTAAACTGCCACAGGTAGTGGAGTATAAAGGTCCTGCCATCCCTGCTGAGGATGGAAGAGGGCGATCCAGGAGCAGGGAGGGGGGAACCAGGGGAGCATACAGGGGCCCAAGGGCAGCAGGAGACAAGTAACCTGGATAGGAGGGGTGGTGGAGGTGACATACAGAGGAATTAATCCCCTCTATTTTTCTCCTGCAGCTGCTAAATGCCGGTGGGAGGGAGAGGAGGAGAAGCAGGCTTTCAGCGACTGCAGGAGAAAAATGGAGGGGATCGAGTCCTCTATTTTATACTCCCACCACCCCTCCTATCCAAGTGTACAGGGGAGCCACACAGGCCTCCTAAAGCATTGAGCCAGGTGGTATTGCAACCCCTGCAACCCCTATAGTCACGCCTCTGGTTCAGAGTGCAGTGGTCAAAAAAATGTACAGTATGATGCATAAAACTGCAAAAGGTTTGTAAAAAACAGACACCTCTGTAACCACTGTTCCCCCCAAATACCTGTACACCACTGTACCCACCTTGCACATCTCTGCCACCACTGCACCCCCTCACACTTCTCTGCAAACCCCTCTGTATACACAAATGTACTCCCCCTGCACATCTCGGCTATTGTGTCCCCTTACACACTTCTGCCACCAGTGCATTACCCCTTCACACCTCTGTCACCACATCACCCCCAAACACTCCTGCCACCAATGTTTTTAAGCACACCTCTGTCATCACTATAGTCCCCGAACACACATCTGCCAAAACTGCCTCACACTGGTGCCACCAGTGAACCTTTTTGTTGCTCTGTAGTCACTACTGTACCCTCCCCCACACCTCCACAGCCTCTTTAACACTCCGCAATCCCCATAGACCTCCTCAGGGAGTCCACAGGAAATGTGATGGGAGAGGAGGCATAGAAGTAGTGACTTACGATTAGAAAAAATGTTGGGTTATTACGGCATTGGGACATAGAACACGCATCAAGAGATGAAAGGTATGTGCCCCAGGTGCCCAGCACAAGTGACACCACTGGAGCTTACTACAAAATTCATTGAGGTAGCATTGCATCTTAGGCAGCAAATTTTAGGAACTCTCCTCAGGAACTTTTCTCAATATTAAAAAAAAAACTACAATTAGCAGCATAGTAAAGAGTTACAAAACAGTACTATGCATTTTATTAGATTCACATAATCCTTGATCCACACAGGAGGCTTCTTGATTCTTTGACTATGGTTAGTTGGTTCAGGTGCATGATCACCAGATCGGTTGGTTGTCATCAGTAGGACCAGAGAAATACAATGTACTCGTGCCAATGCTTCAATACCTGAAACCAATAAATTTACGGTGCGATTTGAGCCCATACAAAATGATTGCACTAAGTATCACATGTAATTTGAACAGGAATGCGGCGCCATTCCTGTCCGAATCACATGTGAAACACATGTGAACAGCTCTGAACAAGGCTTGTGCCGAAACTAGTCAGCTTGTCTTTTTAAACTTGGTATGCTATAATAAAGATCACAGATGAATTATCCAGCAGTGGCGGCTGTTCCATTGGATTTTTTCAAGCGTTTTGGATGTAGGAAGGGCACCCTGGAGTTGGGTATGCTGTTTTATACCTGCTACTTGTTACCTGGATATCATAGTTCAGAGCGGTGTCCATTCTGATTTGCCAAATCGCATGAGGTTTCCTGCACTGCTCCTGTGTGAACCCAGGTTTGTCATAGTGACTTCAGCCTGGGTTCACACAGGAGCAAGAAACCTCACGCGATTCGGACAGGAAATGCACTTCATTCCTGTTCAAATTGCATGTGATTTTTTGCAGTGCGACTTGAGCTTATTAATTTTGTATAGGCTTAGTATGCACCACAAATGCATTCGGTACTCGGTATTGGGGAGTACTTGATTAAAATTATCGGTGCTCATACTTGCCAGTAAAAACCGGTATCAGTGCAACCCTATATATATATATATATATATATATATATATATATATATATATATATATACACACCTACACACATTTTGCCTTTTATTTCTATTTTAAACTGGTCCAGGTCAAGATAAGGGTTCACATGTACTTTAAAGAGGAAGTAAACCCATCAGGGTTTACTTCCTCTTTCATTCCCTGCATCGCATAGTAGCCCATTATGTGTCACTTACCTGACACAGGAGCCAGCGAAGTCGCCGCTGTCCCCTGTAGTCCGGCGCATCCATCTTCTCGGTGGGGTTTAGCAGCTCTGCCGCTGTCATTCGGCGGAGCCGCGATGACGTCACTCCCGCACATGCGCACTGGAGCCGACACGCGCGGCAGCTCCATTATTGGAAAAGACACAGCGGTGCCTGTCTTCGGGCAAATATCTCCTAAACCGTATAGGTTTAGGAGATATTTCTTGGACCTACAGGTAAGCCTTAATCTAGGCTTACCTGTAGGTCAAAGTGGTTTGTAAAGCCCCGTACACACGAGAGGACTTATGTCCGACAGACTTCCGAAGGAGTTCTGCCGGAGTTCTGCCGGAGTTCCGACAGAGTTCTGACGGACTTTTCGACTGAGCGGACTTGGCCACACACAATCACGCCAAACTCCGATGGATTCGAACGTGATGACGTACGACTGGACTCGAATAAGGAAGTTCATAGCCAGTAGCCAATAGCTGCCCTAGCGTCGGTTTCTTGTCCGTCGGAATAGCATACACACGAGCAAATTTTTCGGAGGGACTGGGTCCGGCGGAGTTCCGTCGGAAAAATTTGAAGCATGTTCCATTTTCTAAAGTCCATCAGGCTTTTGCGAATCAAAAGTCCGTTGCAGCCCACACACGATCGAATAGTCTGACGGAATCATTCCGTCGGACTTTGGATGTTGAAAAGTCCGCTCGTGTGTACGCGGCATAAGGGTTTACAACCACTTTAAGACAGTAACGTCTGGAGTTCTGGAACAGTAAATTACAGTATCTCACAAAAGTGAGTACACCCCTCACATTTTTTGTAAATATTTTATTCTATCTTTTCATGTGATAATACTGAAGAAATTACACTTTGCTACAATGTAAAGTAATGAGTGTATAGCTTGTATAACAGTGTAAATGTGCGGTCCCGTCAAAATAACTCAACACACAGCCATTAATGTCTAAACCTCTGGCAACAAAAGAGGCCCCTTTCACAAGGGAGGACCGTTCAGATCTGCCTGTCAGTTTTTTAAGGTGGATCTGAACGGTCGCTCCATACAGCTTTATGGAGCGACGGATGTCAGCGGTGACATGTCCGCTGACATCCGATCCACTCCGCAAAATCCAGACGGATGGATGTCCTATTTTCCATCCGTCTAGCGGATCGGATGAAAATGGACAGGCGGTTCGTAATCATCCGATCCCCCCATAGAGGAGAGCGGGGCTCTGACAGGTCCGTCCCTGCCCAGAGTGCAGAGACAGACTTGTCATCCGCCGGCTCAGCAGGGATCAATGGAGCAATCCCCGCTGAGCAAGCGGATGCCTAAATACAGATCCTCAAGTCTGAAAGCGGCCTAAGTGAAAATGTCCAAATTGGGCCCAATTAGTAATTTTCCCTCCCTGATGTAATGTGACTCATTAGTGTTACAAGGTTTCAGGTGTGTTAAATTTGGTGTTATTGCTCTCACTCTCTCATACTGGTCACTGGTCATACTGGTCACTGGTCATACTGGTCACTGGAAGTTCAACATGGCACTAAATGGCACAGAACTTTCTGAGGATCTGAAAAAAGTTGTTGCTCTACATAAAGATGGCCTAGGCCAGTGATGGCGAACCTTGGCACTCCAGATGTTTTGGAGCTACATTTCCCATGATGCTCCTGTACTCTGCAGTGTAGTGGAGCATCATGGGAAATATAGTTCCGAAACATCTGGGGTGCCAAGGTTCGCCATCAGTGGCCTAGGCTATAAGAAGATTGCCAAGACCCTGAAACTGAGTTGCAGCACGGTGGCCATACAGTGGTTTAACATGAACAGGCCTCTCCATGGTCAATCAAAGAAGTTGAGTGCACGTGCTCAGCGTCATATCCAGAGGTTGTCTTTGGGAAATAGACATATGATTGCTGCAGAGGTTGAAGGGGTGGAGGGTCAGCCTGTCAGTGCTCCGACCATACACCGCACACTGCATCAAATTAGTCTGCATGGCTGTCATCCCAGAAGGAAGCCTCTTCTAAAGCTGATACACAAGAAAGCCTGCAAACAGTTTGCTGAAGACAAGGAGACTAAGGACATGGATTACTGGAACCATGTCCTGTGGTCTGATGAGACCAAGGTAAACTTATTTGGTTCAGATGGTGTCAAGTGTGTGTCGCGGAAGCCAGGTGAGGAGTACAAAGACAAGTGTTTCTTGCCTACAGTCAAGCATGGTGGTGGGAGTGTCATGGTCTGGGGCTGCATGAGTGCTGCCAGCACTGGGGAGCTACAGTTCATTGAGGGAACCATGAATGGCAACATGTACTGTGACATACTGAAGCAGAGCATGATGCCCTCTCTTTGGAGACTGAGCCGCAGGGCAGTATTCCAACATGATAATGACCCCAAACACACCTCCAAGACGATCACTGTCTTGTTAAAGAAGCTGAGGGTATAGGTGATGGACTGGCCAAGCATGTCTCCAGACCTAAACCCTATTGAGCATCTGTGGGACAGCCTCAAACGGAAGGTGGAGGAGCACAAGGGCTCTAAGATCCACCAGCTCCGTGATGTCATCATGGAGGAGGGGAAGAGGACTCCAGTGGCAACCTGTGAAGCTCTGGTGAACGCCATGCACAAGAGGGTTAAGGCAGTGCTGGAAAATAATTGTGGCCACACAAAATATTGACACTTCGGGTCCAATTTGGACATTTTCACTTTTGGGGCGTACTCACTTATGTTGCCAGCGGTTTAGACAATAATGGCTGTGTGTTGAGTTATTTTGAGGGCATGGCAAATTTACATTGTTATACAAGCTGTACACTCACTACTTTACATTGTAGAAAAGTGTAATTTCTTCAGTATTGTCACATGAAAAGATATAATAAAATATTTACAAAAATGTGAGGGGTGTACTCACTTTTGTGAGATACTGTATAATGAACATGTCCAGCAGTAGAGGTACAGCAGACTTGATCTACTGCAATATACAATGTAGAGCATTGTACATCTTTTGCAGGGCAGTATAGTTGTCTGTGCTGTGCTGAACCCCAATCAGTACTTGTTCTGTGTATGTGCAATTCTGCATTGCAGTTTAACTGAATCTCTTTCTGCATCTTTCTATTGGGCCTATATATGTATGACCCCTTTCACACTGGGGCGTTTTTCAGGCGTTTTTCAGGCGCTTTAGCGTTAAAAAAAGTGCTTGAAAGAAGCTTCATCTGCAGTCCCAATGTGAAAGCCCAAGTGCTTTAAGAGCCCTTTCACAATGTCAGCGCCCGAAAAACGCTTGTAAAGCGCCGCTTAAACTAGAAGCGCTTTACCAGCGTTTTTAGAGCGTTATTGGGGCGCTTTTAACCCCTGCTAGTGGCCAAATAAAGGGTTAAAAGCGCCCACAAAACGCTGCTGCCAATAGCGTTTTTCAGGCGTTTTACAGGCGTTTTACAGGCGCTTCCCATTGATTTCAATGGGAAGGGGCGCTTTAGAAGCATTGTATTCACCGCTGCAAAGAAGCTGCTTGCAGGACTTTTTTTGACGCCCTGCCAGCGCAGCCCCTCAGTGTGAAAGCACTCGGGCTTTTACATTGGGATTGCAGTTGCAGCTTCTTTCAGGCGCTTTTTTTAACGCTAAAGCGCCTGAAAAATGCCCCAGTGTGAAAGGAATCTTGGTGTGAAAGCACTCAGGCTTTTACATTGGGATTGCAGTTGCGGCTTCTTTCAGGCTCTTTTTTTAACGCTAAAGCACATGAAAAACGCCTGAAAAACGCCCCAGTGTGAAAGGGGTCTATGGGAGAAAATTCTAATTTCCTGGCCTGTATAATGCCAGTATTCCTCTGAATGGGAGTTTGGAGGCTCAGCTATAGAAGTTTCACTTTGGTTTGAAACTGTAATAGTCTTTGCTAGAATTAAAGTGCTACTAAACCCAGAACCCTGCATTCCCCATACCTGGTCTCCCACAGTACACAGAACAGGGAAATGCAATTATTTTATTAAATATAAACTACTAAATACTTTTTGTCATCAGCAGTTAGAGCAGTCTTGTGACTTCTACCAGTGTCTGGTTAAAGCTTGTAGGAGGAGTCTTAATTCTCCCCTGATTGTCACATGAGGATGCATTACCCCTGACCCTCTGTCTGGACAGTGCTGATTGTCCCTGTGCCGATCACATGCAGCCTCTCAAGAGAAAAAAAAAAAAAACCCTCTAGCAATACACACCAAACTGAGCATGTGCAGTGTGCCCCCAAGCTCTGTACTATTGGGAGATGGATTGGGAGAATATCAGGAGATGGATTGGGACAGTGTAAGAAGGGGAGGATCAGAGAAGACAGATTCAAGCAGCCTTTTTACATAATACACAGGATTAACCCCTTAGGTTCCACAAGCATGCTTTACTGCATATACAGACTGATTTTACTGCTGTGGGTTTAGTAACACTTTAAATCATGCTTCAAGAATAGTTATTCTCTAATGTGGCCTGAGTTTGTTTTTTCTACTAGTCGGTCTCCTACCATTTCAACTGTTAGAGCACCAAACTCACTGGTAACAACCAACTCTCTCAAAGCTGCTATAAAATGTGATGTGGATTCACCGTTGTGCCGTTCATGTTATTGGAATTTATATTGTGCTGCAATCACATTTACTTTAGGCACAAAAAATGTCTTTCTTGCAGTGGAAGCTGGATCATAGGTGTCTTCTGCTGCTGGTAGAGTATAGAAGATACGCTGTCCTTCTGCTGTCAGGCAGCGTATACGTAAAGCACGCATTCTAGCAGTAGAGAAGTCCGCCTGATGAGCAGCATGTATGTATTTCTCAACATAGCACTCCAGGCAGTAATAGACATTGTGGGCTCACCAGGGTGTGGAAGAAAAGGTGCAGGCTGCCTTAGAGAACAAACATTGTCATCACCATTCTTGTTGTGTCCTGTTGTCACAGAGCAGCTGTAGCAGAGTTGTTATAGAATGTTTATTAACCACTTTAGCTCTGGAAGATTTTACCCCCTTCATGACCAGGCCATTTTTTTGCTATTCGGCACTATTCGGCACTGCTCTACTTTAACTGGTGATTGCGTGCTCATGTAACACTACCCAAACAAAATTTATACAATTTTTTTCACACAAATAGAGCTTTCTTTTGGTGGTATTTGATCACCACTGAGTTTTTATTTTTATTTTTTCCAATATAAAAAAATTGTTATAAAACATATTCAATAAAAGAATTAAAAAAATTTAATTTCTTCATTCTTCATTTTTTGGCCAAAATGTATTCTGCTGCATGTTTTTGATAAAAAAATAAAAAAATAAATAAAAATCCCAATAAGTGTATATTAATTGGTTTGCATGATAAGTATAGCGCCTACAAACTATGCGTATATATACTGGAAATTTCATTTATTTATTTGTTTTTTTATACTACTACTGGCAGCAAACAGCGATTGTGATAGTTCGGTCGGAAATCTGACACTGACCCTGGGGAGAATTGACTAACTGCCATTGACATCGCCAGTGCCATTAATACAGTGATCGGTGCTAAAAATATACACTGTCACTGTACTAATGACACTGGATGGGAATGGGTTAACATCTAGGGCAATCAAGAGGTTAAATATGTGCTTAAAGCGGGAGTCCGCCGGGACTCCGCGTTTTTTTTTTTTTTTTAAAAAGCCAGCAGCTACAAATACTGCAGCTGCTGACTTTTAAAATAGTGACACTTACCTGTCCAGCGCGCCCGCGATGTCGGCACCCGAAGCCGATCTGTAGATCGTTTCTCGGGTGCTGCCGCCGCCATCTTGGGTATGGGAATCAGGAAATGGAGCCTTTCGGCTTCATTTCCCGGTTCCCTACTGCGCATGCGCGAGCTGCGCTGCGCAATAAGGACGGTCCCCGCTGCCTCTGGGATCTGTGTGTTTTCCCAGCAGGCAGCGGGGCACTTGCGGAAAGGGGCGTAATCTACGCCCCTTTCCGCTGAGAGCTATCCCGGAAGTGGGTGCAGTTACCTGGATTACCGGACGCATGAATTCAAATGTTTATTTTTAGAAGCACATGATTAGAGCCAGAGGCTCTAACTGGCTTCAAAAAGGGTGGGCACGGGGCACAGAGCACTGTGCCCGGAGCCCACCCAGTTGTGTGACATTATAATAATGTCTTCCTGTTTCTCCTCCAGGCCAATTAGGAAGTGCGTCCTGAGACCCAATAAGCTGGGATTCCTCAGACTGATTGGCCAAGTTTTTTAAGTCCTGAGTCCTGGCCAGGAGGAGAAGCGACTGCCAGGACTCAGGAGGAGACGAAGCAGCGACTTGGATGGAGTAAGTGCAGGGGCTGGTGGGAGGCCTGGCAGACAATGGGCAAGAGATGTGGGTTTGTGTGATTAACCGGGGGGAGTGGCGATTGATTAACCGAGTGCCAATGTGGGGGGTGCTTGGCTGGTTGGGGCTGGGGGGGGGCTGGCTGGCTGGCTGGGGAGGCTGCAGGTCATCCCCTCCCCCCCCCCAAGAAAATTGAGCACCAGCCGCTACTGGTCGGGAACATTTCTGTGCCAGAAGTGCAATCAGGCAAATTCCTCTCTTAGACAGTTGCCACTAGCAAAGGTGTCTCTATAGAAAGATTTACCCTCATCTCTCTTGGTGAAAATGGTCACCAGGATAAAGAGTGTACAGGATGCCAGGGATAGGTCCTGGATAGGAGATACATGTCCCCTTTGTTAAGGTTGTGGTCCCATTAAGAGGGACAATAAGAGACATTTTTTAAGAACTCAGAGTTTGTTACCCGTGCAGGGGGAGGGGTATTGAGGTGATCTGGTTAGAAATAGAAAACTGATTTACAGCTTTCTCAGGATTGGTAAGTCCTGATATGTGACCTGGAATTCAGAGGCTCGGAGAGATTTTTGGGTGGAAAAGAGCCTCTAATTCTGACTACATGTATCTTGGGCCTTTGGGGTTATCCACTTGCCAACCAAGCTTTTTTGCCACTTTGTGTCTACAAGTTTAAATCTGTATGACCCCTTTCACACTGGGTCGTTTTGCAGGCGTTATTGCGCTAAAAATAGCACCTGCAAACTGACCTGAAACAGCCGCTGCTGTCTCTCAAATGTGAAAGTCCCGAGGGCTTTCACACTGGAGCAGTGCGCTATTAGGATGGTAAAAAAAGTCATGCTAGCAGCATCTTTGGAGCGGGGAAGGAGCGGTGTGTATACCGCTCCTTCACCGCTCCTGCCAATTGAAATCAATGGGGCAGCACGGCTATACCACTGGCAAAGCGCTGCTAAAACCCCTGCTAGCGCCTGAATACTGCCGCTAAAACGACAGTAAAGCGGCGCTAAAAATAGCACCATTTTACCGCGGGCGCCGCTCCCGCCCCAGTGTGAAAGGGGCCTATTTTTTGCTAGAAAATTACTTAGAAACCCAAACATTATACATTTTTTTTTAGCAGAGACCCTAGGGCAGTGATGGCGAACCTTGGCACCTCAGATGTTTTGGAACTACATTTCCCATGATGCTCAACTACACTGCATAGTGCATGGGCATCATGGGAAATGTAGTTCCAAAACATCTGGGGTGCCAAGGTTTGCCATCACTGCCCTAGGGAATAAAATGGTGATCTTTACAATTTTTTATGTCACACAGTAATTGCACAGCTGTTTTGCAAATGCAATTCTTTATGAAAGAACACAATTTAGTGAATAAAAAAAAAACAAAAAAACACAATATTTACCCCAATTTGTTTCAAAATGTGAAAGATAACATTACGTTGAGTAAACAGATACCTAACATGTCGTGCTTTAAAATTGCGTACGCTCATGTAATGGTGACAAACTATAGTATTTAAAAATCTCCATAGGCGATGCTTTAAATGCCTTTGCAGGTTACCTGAGGAGGTCTAGTGCTAGAATTATTGCTCTTGTTCATTATGTTCATGGCAATACCTTACTTGTGTGGTGTGAACACCATTTACGTATACTTTCGCTTCTGTGCGCAAGCAGGGAGAGATGGGGGCGCTTTAAAAGAAAAATTCTTGTTTATTTTACTTATTATATTTTATTTTTACACCGTCCCTTTAATTTTTTTTTCTTTGTTTACTTCTATTCCTATTACAAGGAATGTAACATCCCTTCTAATAGAGATAGGGATGACAGGTCCTCTTTATGGAGAGATTTGGGATTAAAAAGACCCTAAATCTCTTCTTTAGCTTTTAAAGCAAAAGATTTAAAAAAAAAATTTACTTTCAACTTGGACTGGAAGTGAAACCATGACGTCGCTCCGGTCCTCCAAGGTCATAGAGCCAATCAAAGAGTATCTACTGTTTGATGGCCTATGGGAGCAGCCGGCTGCACCATCGCATCCTTTCTCGGGTAAACCAGTAAGTCAGAGAAACACTGGGAATCTACAGGAGGGGACATCCCCTCCCGTCGCTTCAGAAAGCATTCCAGCGACTCATGCGGAAGCCATCCGCCGGCTGCAAAAAAATGGTGCCAGGAGTATGGCTGATATCTTTAGCCATACTCCCGGTAAATCACTTGCAAACTGTAGTGTATATATAGTGTGTAGAGTATAGAGTGTAGGGTGTTAGTTCATCTATATTTTTCTGAAAAGGTGAACTTACCCTTTAATAAAATTCTTTCAATGGTATATTTAACAGAATAGAACACCTTTAGGATGAAATAGAGCGGAGACTGCGAGTCAGGCCTTCTTGTCCACATCAGTGTCTGACCTCACAAATGCCCTTCTGGAAGAATGGTCAAACATTCCCATAGACACACTCCTAAACCTTGTGGACAGCCTTCCCAGAAGAGTTTGATAATAAAAAAAAACAGGAGATACAGTGCCTTAAAAAGTATTCATACCGCTTGAAATTTTCCACATTTTGTCATGTTACAGCCAAAAACGTAAATGTGCCTTATTGGGATTTTCTGTGATAGATCAACACAAAGTGGCATATAATTGTGAAGTGGAAGAAAAATAATACATGTTTTTCAATTTTTTGTACAAATAAATATGTGAAAAGTGCGGCGTGCATTTATATTCAGCCCTCTTCACTCTGATACCCCTAACTAAGGATGAGCCGAACACCCCCCTGTTCGGTTTGCACCAGAACCTGCGAACAGACCTAAACTTCGTGTGAACTTTAGAACCCTATTAAAATCTATGGGACTCGAACGTTCACAATCTAAAGTGCTAATTTTAAAGGCTAATATGCAAGTTACTGTCCTAAAAAGTTTTTGGGGACCTGGGTCCTGCCCCAGGGGACATGGATCAATGCAAAAAAAAGTTTTAAAAACGGCAGTTTTTTTCAGGAGCAGTGATTTTAATAATGATTAAAGTGAAACAATAAAAGTGTAATATTCCTTTAAATTTTGTACCGGGGGGGTGTCTATAGTATGCCTGTGAAGGGGCGCATGTTTCCCGTGCTTAGAACTGTCCCCGCACAAAGTGTAATTTCGCAAGGAAAAAAAGTATTTTAAAATCATTTTCCATTGTCGGCTCCTGTAATACAAAGAACACTCAATGATTGTTCTCTGTATTAGCCGATAGGGATGGCCGAACGGTTTCGCCCGGCGGTCGGTTCGCGGCAAATTTCGGGTGTTCGCGGTCAGCCCAATCGGCGGACTATTGCCGCTGTTTGCCCGGCGGACTTACGTGTTTACTGTGTAAAAGAACTTTGACCTATGATGACACATCCATCATGTGGTACAGGACAGCCAATTGCGACATTACAGCACATGGACACTTGGACATTCCCCCTAACTTATAAATAGACCCGATCCGGCGGCCATTTTACATTCTTTCGTATGTCACTATAGGGAGAGGTTGCTGTGTGGAGCAGGGAGAGACTGCAGTGACCCAAATCGCTAGCTATTAGGTCCACAAAAGTTATTTTAAGGACTGGTATGGTATAGGTGTAGTTCAGGATATAGGCTTGAGGCACTGCTATTCAAGTCATTGTTGCTGCAGATTGTCTTTTGTCAGTGTAGAGAGGGACAGGACGCTGTGTGCAGCAGGGACAGTCAGTTTAATCATTAGCTGTTACTATTAGGTCCACAAAAATCCTTTTCAGGACTGGTATGGTAAAGTAGTACAGGATATAGTTTTGAGTGCTATTCAAGTTATTGTTGCAGCAGCCTGTGTTTTGTCAGTTTAAATAGGGACATACAGGAAGCTGTGTGTGGCAGTGAGGGACAGTCAGTTTAATCAGTAGCTGTTACTATTAGGTCCACAAAGGTTCTTTTCAGGACTGGTATGGTAATAGGGTTGTACACGTATAATATTCTTTCTTCCAAATATAGAAAGAATATTATACTTGACTGCTGCCCTTCTGCTGCAGTTGTCCTTTATGAGTATAGGGACTGAGGTACAGTCTGCTATTCACAACCTACTAGTTGCACAAAGGTCCTTCTAAGGACTGGTAAGGTATAGCGTACTAGAGTATATAGGGTTGAGTGAGGTACAGTCTGCTAATCCTTAAGGACTGGTATAGATCCACAATATATAGGGTTGAGGTGCACTACTGCTGACTGCTGCCCTATTCTGCAGCAGTCCTTTATCAGTATAGGGACTGAGGTACAGTCTGCTAATCACAACCTACTAGTTGCACAAAGGTCCTTCTAAGGACTGGTAAGGTATAGCGTACTAGAGTATATAGGGTTGAGTGAGGTACAGTCTGCTAATCCTTATGGACTGGTATAGGTCCACAATATATAGGGTTGAGGTGCACTACTGCTGACTGCTGCCCTATTCTGCAGCAGTCCTTCACAGTTTAGGGACTGAGGTACAGTCTGCTAATCACAACCTACTAGTTCCACAAAGGTCCTTATAAGGACTGGTAAGGTATAGTGTACTACAGTATATAGGGTTGAGTGAGGTACAGTCTAATAATCCTTAAGGACTGGTATAGGTCCACAATATATAGGGCTGAGGTGCACCACTGCTGACTGCTGCCCAATTCTGCAGCAGTCCTTTATCAGTATAGGGACTGAGGTACAGTCTGCTAATCACAACCTACTAGTTCCACAAAGGTCCTTATAAGGACTGGTAAGGTATAGTGTACTACAGTATATAGGGTTGAGTGAGGTACAGTCTGCTAATCCTTAAGGACTGGTATAGGTCCACAATATATAGGGTTGAGGTGCACTACTGCTGACTGCTGCCCTATTCTGCAGCAGTCCTTTATCAGTATAGGGACTGAGGTACAGTCTGCTAATCACAACCTACTAGTTCCACAAAGGTCCTTAAAAGGACTGGTAAGGTATAGCGTACTAGAGTATATAGGGTTGAGTGAGGTACAGTATGCTAATCCTTAAGGACTGGTATAGGTCCACAATATATAGGGTTGAGGTGCACTACTGCTGACTGCTGCCCTATTCTGCAGCAGTCCTTTATGAGTATAGGTACTGAGGTACAGTCTGCTAATCACAACCTACTAGTTCCACAAAGGTCCTTATAAGGACTGGTAAGGTATATTGTACTAGAGTATATAGGGTTGAGTGAGGTACAGTCTGCTAATCCTTAAGGACTGGTATAGGTCCACAATATATAGGGTTGAGGTGCACTACTGCTGACTGCTGCCCAATTCTGCAGCAGTCCTTTATCAGTATAGGGACTGAGGTACAGTCTGCTAATCACAACCTACTAGTTGCACAAAGGTCCTTCTAAGGACTGGTAAGGTATAGCATACTAGAGTATATAGGGTTGAGTGAGGTACAGTCTGCTAATCCTTAAGGACTGGTATAGGTCCACAATATATAGGGTTGAGGTGCACTACTGCTGACTGCTGCCCAATTCTGAAGCAGTCCTTTATCAGTATAGGGACTGAGGTACAGTCTGCTAATCACAACCTACTGGTTCCACAAAGGTCCTTCTAAGGACTGGTAAGGTATAGTGTACTACAGTATATAGGGTTGAGTGAGGTACAGTCTGCTAATCACAACCTACTAGTTGCACAAAGGTCCTTCTAAGGACTGGTAAGGTATAGCGTACTAGAGTATATAGGGTTGAGTGAGGTACAGTCTGCTAATCCTTAAGGACTGGTATAGGTCCACAATATATAGGGTTGAGGTGCACTACTGCTGACTGCTGCCCTATTCTGCAGCAGTCCTTTATCAGCATTTGTCACAGGGTCATTTAAAAAATGACAGGCAGAGGAAGAGGCAGGCCCTTCCGCAGGGGTGGTAGGGGTAGGGCAGGAGCAACAGGCTTGAGCCAAAGTGGGAAGTTGCAGAAGGTGCGTTCAATTACTTTAAAGGACGCACCAGACTTGGTTGAGTGGCTCGCTCAGCCTTACTCTTCTGCACCCTCCTCATCCTCTCGATCTGCACCCTCTTCTTTACTCTCTGATATGTGCACCCCCAAAGACACTACCACCAACAACACCACCACCACATACCTTCCGCTTGAGTCACAGGAATTATTTTCCGATCCATATCAAGACATTTCTGAGGTGCAGCCACTCTTGGCATTGGATCAGGAAGAGGAGGTAGCAAGAACCGCCACTCAGCAGTCTGACGACAGTACCCAGATGAGCCCAAGGAGGAGGTTGGTCCCCGGTGTTGCTGCCTACTCCGAGATCTCTACTTATAGCGGTGGGGAAGGTGACGTCAATGATGACGTGTCTAGTGATGTCACGTGGGTGCCCACAAGAGAGGAAGAGGAGGGGAGTTCAGAGGGAGATATGGACCAGCACATAGGGAGGAGAAGCAGGAATAACTTACATTGCACAGGAGGGACAAAGCAGACTGCTAATGTATCAGGAGCGAGTCATCGACTATGTACGGTCACATCTGGCGCTCCCAGGACGCTGGCACATGGCTCCGCAGTGTGGGCTTTTTTTAACGTGTCCGCTGCTGACAATAGTGTTGCCACCTGCAATCTTTGCAGTCAACGTATTAGTCGCAGTAAGCCCAACACTCACCTAGGGACGACCGCCTTAAGAAGGCACATGAGCTGCCATCACCGAGCCCAGTGGGAGCAACGGAACACACAAAGCCACACTCCAGGCTCTCACTGTCCAGCCTCGTCTTCTACTTCTCCTTCTCCTCTCTCCTCACATTTGTCCTCCACTCCACCTTCCATTATGCCAAGCTCACGTTTTTCTGCAAAAAGGCAGGCTTCCGTGGGCCTAATGTTCGAGCGTAAAAAAATGATGACGCCGGATAACCCTCTTGCCCAACGGTTGACGGCTGGTTTGTCAGAACTGATAGCCCGCCAACTACTGCCATATAAACTGGTGGACTCGGAGGCCTTTCGAAAATTTGTGGCCATTGGAACACCACAATGGAAGGTCCCAGGAAGGAAGTATTTCTCACAGAAGGGCATCCCAGAGCTATATGGCCATGTTCAGCGGCAAGTGAATCTATCTCTGGCACACAGTGTCGGTGCCAAGATACATCTGACCACAGACACGTGGTCTAGCAAACAAGGGCAGGGAAGTTATATCACTTTTACTGCCCACTGGGTGAACCTTCTGACGGCCGTTAAGCATGTAACCCGTGGCACCTTTGTAGATTTGGTTTTACCGCCACGGATTGCATTCAGGCCTGGCTCTTCTTCTCCTCCTACTCCATCCTCCTTCCTCTCCTCCTCGGCTGGCTCCTCCTTTTCCGCTGCTAACGTCTCTTCCGCTGCGCCTCCCAAGCTCCCCAGAACCTATTCGACATGCCAGGTGAGACGTTGCCATGCCGTGCTGCGTCTGTTGTGCCTGGAAGCCAAGAGCCACACTGGCCCGGCACTCCTTTCAGCTTTGCGTTCACAGGCAGATCAGTGGCTAACACCGCTCAATTTGACAGTTGGTAAAGTGGTGTGTGACAGCGGTGCCAATCTGCTTAGCGCATTGAAACAGGGCAAAATCACGCACGTGCCATGCATGGCACACGTCTTAAACTTGGTTATGCAGCGATTCGTTGTCAAATACCCTGGGGTCCAGGACATCTTGTGGCAGGCAAGGAAAATCTCGGCCCATTTCAGAAGATCTTACACGGCCATGGCTCGCCTTGCTGACATTCAGCGGCGACACAATCTGCCGGTCAGACGTCTTATTTGCGATTGCCCGACGCAATGGAACTCAACCTTCTATATGCTTGATAGGCTGCTCCAACAGAAATGTGCAGTTAACGTCTACCTGTATGAACTCTGCGGCAGAACCGGTTCTGGGGAGCTGTTTTTTTTTTCACCGTGCCAGTGGCTGCTCATGCGTGACGCATGCAGACTTCTGCGCCCATTTGAGGAGATCACCAAACTGGTCAGTCGCAGCCATGGCGCCATCAGTGACATGGTACCTTATGCCTTCTTTATGGAGCGTGCATTGCATCGTGTCATTGATCAAGCTGTGGAGGAGCAGGAGCGGGAAGATGAGGAAGTCGCAATGCTGGATGAATTCCCGGGGGGGCTACTCTATCTGAGACAAGTGAACAACAGGAGTCAGAAGAGGAGTCAGAGGAGGATGGTGCCCGGGCGGATCAGGAGGAGCAAGAAGAGCATGCTTTAAACCTTTCTGGGATCCCTGTTGTTGTGCGTGGATGGGGAGAGGAGAATGAAGAGGACGATATTATCCTGGATGATGAGCAGGAGCCAGGCCACCACACCGCTTCCAGATTAGTGCAAATGGGGGCCTTCATGCTCCAGTGTTTTAATAGGAACCCCCGTATAAAAAGCATAAGGGTCAAGGACCAGTACTGGGTGTCAACGTACTTAGACCCCCGGTACAAACACAAAATGGCGGAAATGTTACCGCCGTCACAGAGGGCTGTCAGAATGGAGCACTTCCAGGCCTTGCTTCGAGAAATGCTGCATTCTGCTTTTGCGTGCGCTGGCAGAGGAGCAATTCCCACTCCCAGAGAAGGAGTTGCGGGTACCAATCCAACAGGGCCTGCAAGAAGAGGCTGGTTTGAAGATGTGTTGGTGACTTCTGATATGAGGTCATTCTTTCAGCCGACCCATCGACAGGTGTCATCCGGATCCAGCATCAGGGAACGCCTAGACCGTCAGGTGTCCGACTACATCGGGTTAACGGCCGATGTGGACGCTCTGAGGAGTGATGAACCCCTGGACTACTGGGTGAGCAGGCTTGACCTCTGGCCAGAGCTTGCCCAATTTGCAATTGAACTGTTGGCTTGCCCCTCGTCCAGTGTCCTGTCCGCAAGGACGTTCAGCGCAGCAGAGGGGATCGTGACCGATAAGCGTACTCGCCTAGCTCACAACAGTGTTAACTACCTCACATTTCTAAAAATGAATGAGGCATGGATCTCGGAGGAATTCAACACATGTGACCAGTAGACCATGTATATGTCTATTAACCATTTTTTTTAATCGAGCACACAGACCTTCTTTCTTCATTTGGCTCACTTCCTTGTCCAAAAAAAGCACACCGTACTATATGCCCGTACCCTCCTGTTTGAAGAGGTTGAGCAGTGTCATATTTTTGGGGCCCAGCAGCAAGTTGCTGGTATCAGTGCTGCTGTTAGTGCTCTCTATCTCAGTGCTGGTGTCAGTGCACTTTATCACGGTGCAGGTGTCAGATCACTCTATCACGGTGAAGGTGTCAATGCTCTATATCACGTGCTGGTGATGATCATCATCTCCTGCACCCTCTTCTTTGCCTACCCTGATCTTCCCTCGCGTCCATTGTCTCAAGAGTCCTGAATTTTCAGAATTTCACATATAAAAAAAGAATGCTTGTAGTTGTCGATCCCAGATTGACCTCATACATGTGTTATGTCATTGGCCATGTGGTGGGACTATGTGTGCACAGCTAGTAATTATTTTCTGGCTGCAAATATGACCTGTAGGTTTGTAAAGTTCACCATCCCTGTGCTGTGCTGACTTCCTCCTGGGGCTGCTTATTATGAGGGGCTCCCACCATCCCTGTGCTATGCTGACTTCCTCCTGGGGCTGCTTATTATGAGGGGCTCCCACCATCCCTGTGCTGTGCTGACTTCCTCCTGGGGCTGCTTACAGTGCAGGTGTCAGTGCTGTATATCACGGTGCTGGTGTCAGTGCTTTATGTCACGCTGCTGATGTCAGTGCGCTCTATCACGGTGCTGGTGTCAGATCCCTCTATCACGGTGCAGGTGTCATTGCTGTATGTCACGCTGCTGATGTCAGTGCTCTCTAGCACGGTGCTGGTGTCAGATCACTCTATCACGGTGCAGGTGTCATTGCTGTATGTCACGCTGCTGATGTCAGTGCTCTCTATCACGGTGCTGGTGTCAGATCACTCTATCACAGTGCAGGTGTCATTGCTGTATGTCACGCTGCTAATGTCAGTGCTCTCTAGAGGTCGACCGATATGGGTTTTTCTCTGGCCGATGCCGATATTTAGAAATCGTGGCGGCCAATGATGCCGATTTTTTTGGGCCGATATGTTAGGCCGATTTTTTATTTATTTTTTCCTTTTTTTTTTTTCCCTTCATCTCATAAAATCTAAGTTGGACACCTTTCACACTGGGGCGTTTTTTAGGCGATTTTGTGCTAAAAATAGCGCCTGTAAATTGCCTTCAAAACGGCTCCCCTGCAGTCTGTGTGAAAGCCCGAGTGCTTTCACAATGAGCAGATGTGCTGGCAGGACGTTAAAAAAAAAAAAAAAATCCTGCAAGCAACATCTTTGGAGCGGTGTAAACCGCTCCTCCACCACTCCTGCCCATTGAAATGAATGGTCACCACTGCTGAAGCCCATGCAATGCGATTTTGCAGCAGTGCTTCACTGCCCCGCTAGCAGCCGAATAGCGGGGCTAAAATTACGGTAAATCGCTGCTAAAACTTGCAGCGTTTTACCGTCAACGCCTGCCCGATCCAGTGTGAAAGCAGCCTTAATAAGTGATGCAGAAAATTTCTTACACATTTATTAAACAAAACAAACCTCCAATCAGTTCACTTGTATGTATAATTTAGATTTAAAAAAAAACAACTATTTATTAAATACACAAAAACAGGTACTCAAAACTTTTGGACGAAAAAAAAAGGGCTAACTTGCGTTTGAAAGACCTCTGCGCAAATAATGCGTCACATAAAATATTGCAACAACCGCTATTTTATTCCCTAGGGTCTCTGCTAAAAAAATATATATAATTTTTGGGGCTTCTGAGTGATTTTCTAGCAGAAAATACTGGATTTTTACTTGTAAGCTACAAGTGTCAGAAAAGATTTAGTCTTCAAATGGTTAAACTGAGAACTTCTACACACTGAGTTCAGCCCATTGAAGAAGAAACATTGTATCACTTTGATCTTTTCTTGGCAGCCTGCCCAGAGAGGAGGAAAGTCCTTCACTGATGTCTTCAGGCAACTTACATTGACTTCTATTACAGAAGTCTTTTGCAAGTTGCGCTGAACATGTAATCAGCTTTTTTATCAGCACAATCAGCTGATGACGATTAATTAAAAAATGCCAAATATCGGCCGATATATCGGTCGACCTCTAGTGCTCTCTATCACGGTGCTGGTGTCAGATCACTCTATCACGGTGCAGGTGTCATTGCTGTATGTCACGCTGCTGATGTCAGTGCTCTCTATCACGGTGCTGGTGTCAGATCACTCTATCACGGTGCAGGTGTCATTGCTGTATGTCACGCTGCTGATGTCAGTGCCCTCTATCACGGTGTGGTTGATCATCCCCTGTACCCTCTTCTTTGCCTACCCTGACCTTCCCTCTCCTCCATTGCCTTCATGCGCTCCACAGTCCTGAATTGTCACAATTTCACATATAAAAAAAGAATGCTTGTAGTTGTCAATCCCAGATTCACCTCATACATGTGTTATGTCATTGGCCATGTGGTGGGACTATGTGTGCACAGCTAGTAATTATTTTGTGGCTGCAAATTTGACCTGTAGGTTTGTAAAGTTCGCCTCCCATTGAAGTCAATGGGGCCCACCGCGAACGTTATGGTTCGCGAACTATAGGCCACGTTCGCGGTTCGCGTTTGCGAAATGTCCTGTCGGAAGTTCGTCCATCACTATTAGCCGACAATTCATTCAATGATAAAAAAAAACGTGGGGGTTCCCCTAAATTCAATTACCAGGCCCTTCAGGTCTGGTATGGATATTAAGGGAAACTCCGTGTCAAATCTAAGCACGGGAAACATGCGCCCCTTCACAGGCATACTATAGACACCCCCCAGGTACAAAATTTAAAGGAATATTACACTTTTATTGTTTCACTTTAATTATTATTAAAATCACTGCTCCTGAAAAAACTTCAGTCTCTAAAACTTTTTTTTGCATTGATCCATGTCCCCTGGGGCAGGACCCGGGTCCCCAAACACTTTTTAGGACAGTAACTTGCATATTAGCCTTTAAAATTAGCACTTTAGATTTCTCCCATAGACTTGTACAGGGTGTTCCGGCTTTTCGAATTTGCCACGAACAGCCCAAATTGTTCACTGTTCGCTGAACAGGCGAACAGGCAATGTTCGAGTCGAATATGAGTTCGACTCGAACTCGAAGCTCATCCCTACCCCTAACTAAAATCTAGTGGCACCCATTACCTTCAGCCTTAGTAAATAGAGTCCACCTGTGTGTAATTTAATCTCTGTATAAATACAGATGTTCCATGAAGCCCGAAGAGGTTTGTTAGAGAACCTTAGTGAACAAACAGTATCATGAAAGCCAAGAAACATACCAGGCAGGTCAGGGATAAAGTTGTGGAGAAGTTTAAAGCAAGGTTAGGTTATAAGAAATTATCTCAAGCTTTGAACATCTTACGGAGCACTGTTCAAATCCATCATAATCTGAAAATGAAAAGAGTATGGCACTGGAAACCTACCAATACTTGGCTGTCCACCTAAACTGACAGGCCCAAGCAAGGAGAGCATTAATCAGAGAAGCAGCCCAGAGGCCCATGGTAACTCTGGAGGAGCTGCAGAGATCCACAGCTCAGATCTGTCCACAGGGCAACTATTAGTCGTGCACTCCACAAATCTGGCCTTTATAGAAGAGTAGCAAGAAGAAAGCCATTGTTGAAAGAAAGCCATAAGAAGTCCTGTTTGCGAGAAACCATGTGGGGAACACAGCAAACATGTGGAAGAAGGTGCTCTGGTCAGGTAACATTGAACTTTTTGGCCTAAAACCAAAACGCTATGTGTGGCGGAAAAGTAACCCTGTACATCACCCTAAAGAAACAACCACCCCCACCATGAAACATGGTGGTGGCAGCATCATGTTGTGAGGATGCTTTTTCTTCAACAGGGACAGGGAAGCTGGTCAGAGTTGATGGGAAGATGTATGGGGCCAAATACAGGGCAATCTTAGCCCTTGTACACACGGTCGGAGATTCCGACTATCAAATCCGTCTGAGTAATTCCGATGGATTCATTCCGGAAGAGGTCCGGAAGTAATGTTGCATACACACGGTCGCGGACTAAGTTGTCAGAAAATCCGATTGTACATAGCGTGATGACGTTATTTCGTTAGACGGGACTACGTTCAGGCTAGTAGCCAATAGCTTTGGTCTAGGAATTTGATCTGAGCATGCATGGCACTTTGTCCATTGGAGTAGGCTACACATGATCGGAGTATGTCCGATAGGAGCATTTTGTCGGAAAATGTTACTGGCAAGTTGGAAAACTTGGTCCGTCGGATATTTCGATGGAAACAGTCCGATGCAGACCACACACAGTCGGAATATCCGACAAAACGGTCCTATAGGACACATTACGTCGGAATCGCCGACCGTGTGTACAAGGGCTTAGAAGAAAACCTGTAATGCCCTGTATACACGACCAGTTTTCCCATCGGAATAATCTCTGAAGGTTTTTCAGACGGCGTTCCGATGGAGTTCCGCTGAAACTATCTTGTGTACACACGATCACACCAAGTATGACAGTCAAGAACACAGTGACGTACAACACGTACGACGGGACTAGAAAAAGGAAATTCAATACCCAGTGTGCCACCCTTTGGGCTCCTTCTGCTAATCTCATGTTAGAGATGATTCACGCTTTTCAGACTCTGCTTTTTCAGATCGTTTTACTGCTGTTCAGTTTGTGCTTGTGGATTTGTGTCTGGTTTTCAGTATGTGCAGTCAGTTGGTATCTGTTTTTCAGCGTGTTCTTGTCCGCTCGTTGCTGATTTCCAGCTTGCTCTTCACAGGCCTTGCTGTTCTTCAGTGCGTTCTGTTAAGTTCGTTCTGACCAGCCGACCATTTTGAAACCATGTTGCAGGTATGTACTCGTGGTAGAGTTCGTACTGTGTGCGGGCTTGGTGTTGGCGTTTATACTTTGACCCAAGTCCAGTCCATAAACAGGGTGGGGAGTAGTTTATGAACCAAAAATTGGTAACTCTAGCGTGACCAATTTTCGAACATGCCTTTGCTTCGTGAGATCCAGGAGAATAATCCTGATGATTTCAGGAATTTTGTCAGGGTGACGGACCCCGTTTTTCACCGTCTGCTGGCTTTGCTCAACCCTTATATTATCAAGCAGGACACCTGCATGCGACAAGCCATCACTCCGGAGCAGAGGCTAGTTGCCACCTTGCGGTACTTGGCGACTGGGAGAAGTCTACAGGACCTCAAGTTCTCTACAGGCATCTCCCCCCAGGCTCTGGGGATCATTATTCCAGAGACCTGTTCTGCCATCATTTAGGTCCTGCAGAAGGAATATATTAGGGTAAATTTTATCATTTAACCACTACAATACAGGGCACTTTCACCCCCTTCCTTCCCAGCCCAATTTTCAGCTTTCAGCGCTCTAGCGCTTTCAGTGACAATTGCGCGGTCATGCTACACTGTACCCAAATGAAATTGTTATCATTTTGTTCGCACAAATAGAGCTTTATTTTGGTGTTATTTATTCACGACTCCGTTTTTTTTTTTTTTTGCGATATAAGCGCAAAAATAGCGGAAATTTGGAAAAAAAACAATATTTTCTTTTTTCTATTTGAAAAGAAATCCAATAAAATCAAATTTTGTCATAAATTTAAGCCAAAATTTATTCTGCTACATGTTTTTGGTAAAAAAAATTCCGTTAAGTGTATAATAATTGGTTTGTGTGATCACGGACATATGTACGCAAATGATCATGTACATATGTGTGCAGGTGATCACGTACATATGTGTGCAGATAATCATTGGGACATGTGATTTTAGTGGGATATATGTGGGGGACATGTTTTTATTATTAGGGACATTTGTTTTTATTATTTGGGGACATGTATGTTTTGGGGACATGTGTGTTTTGGGGACATATGTGGGGACTGTGCTTGTACTGTGTGGTGTGTTGTGTGTTTACACTACACTGATGATCAGTGAGTAAAAAGCTGTAAAAAGCAGCCCATACTCACTGATCATCAGCCGGCTGCAGCGTTCTGCTCTCCTCTCCTCAGCGGTGACTTCCGTGTGAGGAGAGGAGAGCCGATTGCCTAGCAACCGGCTGTTTGTTTACATCACATGACGGCCGTGATTGGACACGGCCGTCATGTGATCAGGAGGGCCAATCACAGAGCCCTCCTGCCGATCTGAGATGTGCCGTGTCCGGGTGACACGAGCACATCGGGATCGCGCCGCTGCGCGGGCGCGCGCGCGCGCGATCCCGCTACTCCTGAAGGACGTTCCTGAACGTCCTATCAGGAGTAGACGGCTCCCACCCGGCCGTATATATGCATTGGCCGGGTGGGAAGTGGTTAACATCACATTATATGTATTTAATGTTTGCTAATGTATTGCATTTATTTAATTGTTCCATAATTACCATGATTGGAATATGCTGTGAATGTCCCCTTTATCCTCATGCATGCTGGAAGCTTTTAATACTCCTTTTTTGGCCTTCATGCATATTTGCCTTCACTAACCTCCCCAGCATGCTATCCTGGGCCCATATACACCTATAGCCTAGTCACTTAACAATGTATTTTGTCAGCTCCATTGTAGTGCTTTACCCAAAACACCCCCTAAAATGTGTACAAATATTATGTGTCCTTAAATTCAGGCAGCGTGCCAGAGGCTTTTTTTTGTCTCCCAAAGTCATCTCAACCCCCCCCCCCCCTAAAATTTTTACAATCAGAGGGTGGGGAGGAATATGATAAGTGGACCTTAGATTTTTGTCTGGAAATACTTCTTAAAAAAAATGTTATACTGATATCAGCCAAGAATGTTTTTGTTTAATCTGCTTGCAATGTTATGTGCAAAAGTACTTATATATTTTTTTCCATTTTGACTCCACAGTTCACTTTAACACCACAGGAATGGCAGACTGTGGCCTCCCATTTTGCAGACCATTGGGACTATCCCAACTGTGGAGGAGCTATAGATGGGAAGCGTGTCCACATCGTGCCACCACCCCATTCGTGTCTTACTATTATAAGTATAAGGGGTTTAATAGTATAGTGTTAATGGTGGTGGTGTCGGCACAATATAAGTTCCTCTATGTGGACGTGGGGAAGAATGGCCAGATGTTGGATGGAGGAGTCTTTGCCCAGATGGAGTTTTACCAACATCTCCAGAATGGTGGCCTGGCATTGCCACCTGATGCGGACAACGTGGAAGGACTCCCGTTCGTCTTTCTTGCTGATGAAGCATTTGGTCTGGACGAGCACCTGATGAGGCCATTCCCCCAAAGGACTCTCACCCTGGAGAGGTGGGTTTTTAACTACCAGTTGACCAGAGTGAGAAGAGTCATTGAGAATACCTTCGGGATAATGGCCAGCCAGTTCTTCCTGTTTCTGACAGCAATCCATATGGTGGACTACAAAATCAATCAATACATCCTCAAGATGTCCACCATCTCCACCATCTCAAGAAAGGCCATATTTGTAGCCTTAAATCGTCGCCTCCAGGATCGGGACGTTTGGGACTTCGGGCTTTCCTCCTTACTCTAATCACACACCTGCTGTGTCTCCGCCATGTTGCTCTTACTGCGCGCCAAAGAGAAGGGGTGGGGAATAGACTAGAAAGAACGTCAGGGGCGTGCGACGCATGCGCAGTGTATATAAAGTAACTTGCGTGTGTCGTACATACGTTCGGTGTGCTGAGGAAGGAGGACGAACGGTCTAACGAAGGTAAAATCTTAACTTTGGTACATCAGTGGCCTATACTGCTTCAAGATTGAGGCCTATATTGGGATAAGATTATGAGAGTTTAGGCTGACATTAGTGTTTTTGTCTTGTGTATTGTCTAAGCCCTTGTACACACGGTCGGAGATTCCAACGGAATGTGTCCTATCGGATCGTTTTGTCGGATATTCCGACTGTGTGTGGTCTGCATCGGACTGTTTCCGTCGGAATATCCGACGGACCAAGTTTTCCAACTTGCCGGTAAAATTTTCAGACAAAATGCTCCTATCGGACATACTCCGATCATGTGTAGCCTACTCCGACGGACAAAGTGCCACGCATGCTCAGATCAAATTCCTAAACCAAAGCTATTGGCTACTAGCCTGAACGTAGTCCTGTCGTAACGAAATAACATCATCACGTTATGTACAATCGGATTTTCCGTCAATTTAGTCCAACCGTGTGTATGCAACATCACTTCTGGACCTCTTCCGGAATTAATCCGTCGGAATTACTCCGACGGATTTGGTTGTCGGAATCTCCGACCGTGTGTACAAGGGCTTACAGAAAATATGAATCACTGTAAGGACCCAGAATTTATGGCCAGTTTCATTGACAAGTACAGGGAGATGAGGAATTTTTTGGGAGGTAAAACACAGCTTATATTATAATAAACAAGCTAGGAGGTCAACGTTGGAAAAACTTCTGGAATTTGTGAAGACCCCGATGCAACCATCGTGTTCCTGGAAAAGAAAATTGGGATCTTGAGGAACATGTATAAGAAGGAGCATAATAAGAAGAACCAGAAATCCCTCCAATCAGGAGCATCAGCAGCGCAAGTGTATGTCCCCAGACTGTGGTACTTCAATAAACTGCGGTTTCTGGATGACCAGACTGAAGGCAGGGAATCTCTTTCTACCCTTCCCTGCAGTCTTCCCTCCACCCTGGCCTACCATCCTGGAAGAAGTGGATGTACCCAGCTGGAGCCAGGTATATTATTTTTAGACATATTTATTGTCCTAATATTAATGATATTAACTAGATATAATAATTGAAAACCAATTAATGATTAAAAAAAAGTGATGTATACATAATAATAGACAGTAGGGGCCAAAAATGTTTTGGACAAGAATGAAAAATGCTGGGGTCAGAATGATAGTCTTTTCTTTTTATTAACATTCAATTTGCAAGTCATGAGCTGAAAATTGTGTGTGATTGATGAACCAAAAACTAAAACTATGTCCCTTTTTTACACACAGGATGAGCTCAGCCAGGAGGAGGGTCTGGAAAGGGGCAGCCAGGAGAAGGCCATGCCCAGTGGCAGCCAGGAGAAGGCCATGCCCAGTGGCAGCCAGGAGAAGGCCGTGCTCAGTGTCAGCCAGCAGGAGGCCATGCCCAGTGGAAGCCAGGAGGCGGGCTGGCCCAGTGGCAGCCAGGAGGAGGGCGGGCCCAGTGGCAGCCAGGAGGTGAGTCAAAAGGCCCACGAAGGGAAGGATGACAGAGGAGGCAGCACTGGGCCTCATTAGGGAAGAAAGCGATGTCCTCAGGAGCCACCCTGACACTGAAGAGGCCTATGGCTGCTATCTAGCAACTAGATTGTTGAAATTGGAGGAGGGCCAACGCCTCCTCTGTGAGGGAATTATTGTTGAGGCCCTTCAGAAGGGGTTGAGGGGCCAGCTGACTGAGAACAGCCACGTATATTAGCAAGATCATGCTCTTCCTCCTCCTCCTCCTGCCACAAGTCCACCACCAGAAGCACAGCCTCCAAGGAAGGCTGCAGGGAAGCATGAAGGGAAGGCTGCAGCAAAGAGAATAAAGTGATGACCTGGGTTCAGTCTGGTCTGACAGAAGACGCAGGCTGGTGTAGTACCACAGCCTGGGGACAGATATGTCATCTGCTGCTGGTCCTGATCTCTGGGATTCCTGGACCAGATTGTGCTCCAAATTATATGGACTCCTCAAGCTACCAATTTTCTTCTCCACAGACTTGATGTGTGCCCTGGGGGGCAAAAGGCTTTGCAAATTGCAAAAGTTTCTCCAGCATTGACTTCCTCTTTATTTTGTTAACCATAATAAATGGAGATTTTATTTTCTGAAAATACTTGCCTATGTGTTTTTATTCAAATAGGGCAGTTTGTTTGTGAGTAGGCAGGTACATTTATAAAAGACTATGTCAAATTAACAAGGGACATCAACATCCTTGCGGTTAATAAAAAATACAAGATAATAATGTTATTGTGGTAACTTGACACACAAAAAAAAAATAATAATATATATATGGAGATCACTAGAAAATAATTTTTCAATAATACAAAAAAAAGAGAGATCTTGAAGAAATAAAAAATAAATAAAAGATGACTGTAAAAAATAATTGTAAACATTATTATTCATGAGATCAGGAGAAATAATGAAGAAATAAGTTTGTGAGAACTTTGTGAATATGAGCAGAAAAAAAACTTCATTATTCTAGCATTATAAAGAAGAATATAATGTGCTGCATCAAAAGATCACATAATTTGCTGCGTGAGGAATGTGCTAGCTCCATTACGAATGCTAGTTTTACCACACCGAGTGTTTCCATTTTGTACTTGTTTCAGAGCCTGCGTCGTAACGGCAACAGACGAGCTGTTTTCCCTATAGGACTTGGTTCCGTCAAAAATATTTAGAACACACAATTGGTATAGTATACACACAATTGGACTTTGTGAGAGGAAAGGTCCGACGGAACGAATACACCGGACAATTTGATCATATGTGGGCTTCATTGGACCTTTGCTGTCTAAAAATCAGACGGACTTTAGATTTAAAACAGGTTTCAAATCTTTCCAACAGACTCCAGTCTGGTCAAAAAATCAGTTTGTCTGTGTGCTAGTCCGACGGATGAAAACCGACGCTAGGGCAGCTATTGGCTACTGGCTATGAACTTCCTTATACTAGTCTGGTCGTACGTCATCACGGTCAAATCCGTTGGACTTTTGTGTTCTTGTGTGTGGCCAAGTCCGTTCATTCGGAAAGTTCATCAGAACTCTGCCGAAAGTCCATCAAGAAGACCGCCGGACCTAGTCTGCTGGAGCGTCTGGTCGTGTGTACACAGCATTAGAAGTCGAAAGGATATGCACAGTTTTATTAGCACATGTCAAGGTTGCAAAACTGTGTTCAGGCATTAGGATTTGTTTTACCACCCATCATGAAGGGGTAACTATTTGTTTATAATAAAGAGTTCCAATTATAAATCACAGTTACAGATCATTGAAATGCTAGTCATATATTTAACATTCTAAATATATAGTAATACATTTTTTTTTTTTTTACAACAGTGGCCATCAAAACAATTATAATGTGTATTTCTGCTCTCTAGGACCCACTCACCTTCTGTTTCATTGAATGTTGCTGTATATTACTCATCATTGTACTGTATGTCGCATTTGACTTCCTGGAAATACATCAATGCAGAATGTGCTGCCATTAAATATCCTCTTCATGCTGATGAAATGTTATAGTAACGTAACAACATGTTTGCTGCAAATGCCTAGTATATATATATATATATATATCATAGTTTATCTTACTGGTAGCTTAGTGGTTAGAAGTTTACCTTACAGTACTGATGCCCTGGGTTAATTTTCCACCAGGGTAACTGTCAGAATGGAGGTCCTTTATGTCTTCCCATTGTTTGTATTGTTTTTTTCTTGATGTTCTTCTCACAATCTAAAAACTGCTAAGATAATTGGGTTTGAAACTGTCCCATGAATGGCTATATGACTAGTAAAATCCTTATACTGTAAGCTCATTTATGGGCACGGACCTATGTAGATGGTTTGACGTTATCAGTAATGGCATATAAATGAAATATATTTATAAATTACAAAAAAAAGTAAAATGCAAATTTAGAAGAACCTTACATTCACAATTTTGTCCTTGACCACTTCAATACCGGACACTTTTACCCCCTTCCTGCCCAGGCCAGTTTTCAGCTTTCAGCGCTGTCACACTTTGAATGGCATGGCAACACTGTACCCATATGGCATTTAAAAATTTTTTTTGAGACAGATAGCCCTTTCTTTTGGTGGGATTAAATCACCACTGTTTTTTTTTTTTTTTTGTCTAAATATTTTGTGCTAAATAAATAAAAAAAAGACAAAATATTTTGAAAAAAACTAAATTTTCTTTGTTTCTGTTATAACATTTTGAAAATAAATAATATTTCTTCACAAATTTAGCCCAAAATGTATTCTGCTGCATTTCTTTGGTGGAAATAGTCCAAATAAGTGTATATTATTTAGTCTGTAGGAAAGTTATAGAGTAGACAAACTATGGTATATACAGTATGTGAAAATTGATCAATCCTGATGTATTGATGGCTCTTATTTCTTGAGGCCCGAAAATGCCAGACAGCACAAATATCCCCCAAATAACACCTTTTTGGAAAGTAGGCAGTCCAAGGTATTTAGTAATAAGCATGGCGAGTTTTTTGAAGTTGTCATTTTTTTGTCACAATTTTACAAAATTTAAAAAAAGTGTTTTATTTTCACAATTTCAAGGTTTTTTACATACTGTCACAAGTCCAGTACAGCGTGATCTTATATCTGGTTTGGGGGTGATCAGGGACGTTGATTGGTGACAGACTCATACACCTTACTAACCTATTCATGGCCGCTGCCCTTCTCTGCCAATCTCTTCACTGGCTTCCATTAGCCCAAGGTATAACACTCAAAATACTAAGGCCATCCACATACAAAACCATCCATAACACTACCCCCAGCTATATCACCAACCTTGTCTCAAAATACCACCCAAATCACTGTCTCCACTCACACCAAATTTAACACACCTGCTCCCTATTCACAACCGAGAACCTTGTAACACGAACGAGTCACATGACACCAGGGAGGGAAAATGGCTAATTGGGCCCATTTTGGACATTTTCACTTAGGTGTGTACTCACTTTTGTTGCCAGCAGTGTAAACATTAATCGCTGTATGTTGTTATTTTTATAGGACAACAAATTTCCACTGTTGTACAAGCTGTCCACTAACTACTTTACATTGTATCAAAGTGTCATTTCTTCAGTGTTGCCACATGAAAATATATAATAAAATATTTACAAAAATGTGATTGGTGTACTCATTTATGTGAGATACTGTATGCATTACTTTGTTATCTTAAAGTAGAACTTCACTCTCCCAATCAACATTGATTATTTTGAATTTACATGCTTCTAGCATTAGTAAATTGATAGGAAAGTCTATTATCTTTACTTATTTTTTTTTTTTACATTTATTCAGTTACTTCCTTGTTTCTTGCCTAGGCAAATAATGTCATACATCCCAGGAGTTTTCAGGAGCACACTCTCCTACATGCATGCTTGAGCTAAGGGCAGATGGATTCCAGGAAGTAAATGCTACACGAATCGTCTGCCTTTACTCAGGATGGCCACAGCCAGAAATGCTAGGGGGGTGTTTTTCCTGCCGAGAGCTGCGTGACCGAGGCCGGACTTGATCTCCGCGCTCATGTCACGGAGCTCAAGAATGGGGAGATGCTGATGTAAACAGCATCTCCCCGTTCTGCCTAGTGACAGCACACTGATCGTCTGCTCCCTGTCATCTGGAGCAGCGATCAGTGTGATGTCACACACACAGCCACGCCCCCATACAGTTAGAAACACGCCCCTAGGAACACTTAACCCCTACACTGCCACCTAGTGGTTAAACCCTTCACTGCCAGTGACATTTGTACAGTAATAAATGCAATTTTATAGCATCGATCGCTGTATTAATGCCAATGGTCCCAAAAATGTGTCAAAATTGTCTGATGTGTCCGCCAAAATTTCGCAGTCAATATAAAAATCGTTGATCGCTGCCATTACTAGTAAAAAAAAAATATTAATAAAAATGCCATAAAACTATCCCCTATTTTGTAGACACTATAACTTTTGCACAACTTACCAAAAAGATATAGAATAGTATGTATCGGCCTAAAATGAGGGGAAAAAATATTTTTATATATATTTTTGGGTGGTATTTATTATAGCAAAAAGTAAAAAATTATGTTTTTTTTTTTTAATTGTCGCTCTTTTTTTGTTTATAGCGCAAAAAATAAAAACCGCAGAGGTGATCAAATACCACCAAAAGAAAGCTCTATTTGTGGGGAAAAAAGGCCACCAATTTTGTTTGGGAGCCAGGTCGCACGACCGCGCAATTGTCAGTTAAAACGGCGCAGTGCCGAATCGCAAAAAACGCTCTGGTCAGGAAGGGGGTAAATCATTCCGGGGCTGAAGTGATTAAGTAATGAAAGAATCATTACCGAAGCCCTTAGTGGAAATGTAAACATTTCTCAGATACTTAAGAGGTACTAAGGTGTGCAAAATATAGTATCAATCCCAGGATAAAATTTGCTATAAAATAGCAGCTCCTGAGATGAAAAGAACGATCGCTTTTGTAGAAGATACACTATAAAGGAAATGAAAATAGAAGGTATCGCAAAAGCTGTAATCTTTCGTTTCTATTTAAAGGTCTTTTAAGGGCAAGTCGAGGCCTCTGTTCAGGGAATAGAAGCTGCAGGCAGCACAAGGCCACTAGTTGCAATGATTATCATTTCAAACAGCTGCTTGAACAGCAAAGGCCCCGGACGGTCTTGGCAGGACTGTGATGAGTCACAGCATGAAACAGAAACTTTCATATCCAGACATGACTCATCTTGTCTTACATAAGTCTATGTATACTGTCCTGGAAATAGAATGGACCATACACCTTTAAATTAAAAATTGATTCTTTCTAAAAATGGTGCTGGAAACACTAAATACAACCTTTACTGGAGTTCCCCTCAGATTGTTTTTCTTTTCCTTTTTTTATTTTTCACCTGTTCTGCTGCACTGCAATAAATACTTTAATGCATGTTATTAATAAAATCGCTGTTTAATTCTTGTTTTTTTAATTCACTCACGTTTGTTTTCTGCATTGCTGAGCGCTTCCATCTTTACTGTGGACATGTGACGCCCACTAGCAGTCTGTTCCAGGATAAGGTGCTGCTGGCTACCCAGCATGCACCTTCCGATCTCGCGCATGCGCAGTCTACACAGGGCGTAGCACAGGGCGTAGCACAGGAAGATTATCTTGTTTCTATAACAACAAGCGGCGACGGAGAAAGTGCCTGCCCCATTACTATGACAATGCAATCCTGTGGCGATGCCCACTGACTCCTGGGAATGATAACAAACATCTCCCAAGGTGCCGCAGGATATGACGTACAGCGCCACAGCCGAGAAGAGGCAGATTACAAGGGACAAAAATTTATTTAAATACCGGAGCTCAAAAACCACCTCTTTTACTATGTGCTGGTGCGCTGCAATCCCAAGTGCTCCCTCACCTGGATGAGATGGATCAAACTGCCTGGTTTTGCACATATTTGCTAAGCGGTGGATTTAGCATTTGCTAGTCTTACCCTGGATGCGATTTCCTAATTTAATTTCAATATTCACTTTATGAGGGATCCGCAGGTTATTATATTTCCTGTATTTAAATCATATATTAATATCTATTACAAATATATTTAAAAATAAAATTTTCCCAGTGATTTTTCATCCTCTTGGGCTACACTGTATGACGTCCCTTGTGGAGCCCCTGTCCTGTGGGCCGTGTGGAGTTGTGCTCGTCGATCCCGTTGGTTCCCGCGCTATCGTCCAGAGACTTGAGAGAGGATTTTTCCTTTTTTCGCATCACTCATACCGTCCAGTATATTCATTCTAGACATCATAGTGGTGAGCGGTGCCTTGGTGTGGGGTTGTTTCTTTGTTGGGTTCTTTCCCTTTTTTTTTTTTTTTCTCAGCTTCTCCCTTATGGATATATTATCTGTCTTTTGATAACACAAATATTAAGTTTAATGTGACTTTGTTTTAATCTTAGATTTCCTGTTTTCTGTCTCATGTGAATTATACATACCCCTGATGAAGAGAATTTACTTAAAGCGGAGGTCCACCCTAAAGTGGACCTTCTGCTCATTGGAACCCTCCCCCCCTCCGGCGCCACAATTGGCACCTTTCAGGGGGGAGGGGGGTGCAGGTACCTGTACATTACAGGTATCTGCACCCACTTCCGGCGTAGATTCTGCAGAAGGTACGCCCCTTTCCGCAGAATCTACACCCCTTTCCGAAGGTCCCCCGCTGCCTGCTGGGAAACACACGGATCCCAGAGACAGCGGGGACCATCTTTATTGCGCAGCGTGACTCGCACATGCGCAGTAGGGAACCGGGAAATGAAGCCGAAAGGCTCCACTTCCTGATTCCCATACCCAAGATGGCGGCGGCAGCACCCGAGAGACGATCAAGAGATCGGCTTCGGGTGCCGACATCGCGGGCACGCTGGGCGGGTAAGTGTCATTATTTTAAAAGTCAGCAGCTGCAGTATTTGTAGCTGCTGGCTTTAAAAAAAAAAAACGGCGGACTCCCGCTTTAAGGTCTCAAAACGCGTCGGGTTGCTGCCTTCGTCCACTGTAGTATATTGTAATACAGTCGGACTTAGGAAAAATACAGTAAAACAGGATAAGTCATGTTCATTATGTTTGTATGTTTTCTATTGTCTGCAAATATATGAAATTTGTATTGAAATTGGTATTATCTATTTTAATTATTATAATTAAAAATCTTTTTATTTTATCTACTTTTGTACATTTTGTGTGGCCACCCATGATAAAGGCCTTTGCCTAGAGGAGAAAATCTGTTTTTCATATTATCTTGTCAATTAGGATGGGGTTCAGGTGTTGGCCTTGTTGTACTTTATAGCACCTTGTTCAATCTGTCACCTGGATGAGGGGAATGTATATAAACTATATTTGGGGATTGCACCCCCTATTGTTTATTGTACAACACAAGACTTCTATAGTGCATGTGATATGATTATATGATATCACATGCACTATAGACGTCTTGTGTTGTACAATAAACAATAGGGGGAGCAATCCCCAAATATAGTTTAGATTACAAGGGACATCCTAGCAACAAGGAACACACAGTAACCAAATGTTATACTTGCAGCAAGGGACTCATTCAGATCAAGATTAAAATATGGGTGGAACTCCTCTTTAAAATAGCTAATATGGAGCGGAGGATTTGATATCCTTGCAAATTTTGTACTTGAGTTCACCCTCTTATTACATCATACTGACTGCAATACCATTTTACATAGAGCAGAATAAGAAAAGTTCCCATTCCCATTAAGGGAGGATGGTTCATATATGGCTGGCCAAAGAAATGGTGAGACTGTAAACACTAAAGGCCTTAGTTATAAAGCAGCAATGTGGCCAATTATTACATATTTATAATATGTAGCCATTTTGGATTCAATGAATATTTAAAAAAAGGTTCTTAGTACCTACCTTTATTAAAGGAAGCCTGTATTAAATACCATATATAAATTGGCATAGTTGGCCTGGTTTTACTAACCAGTGAGTTACTGACCTAAGCAAGTACACACAATGCTAAGTTAAAATCTTCAGATCTTCCTGGCTGTATGCTTCCAAGTCAGCAAATGATTAGATTACGTGCAGGGCTGTCTTTAATATTGACTGGGCCCTGGGCAAAAATTTTCTTAGGGCCCCCCTCCCCCCATGTAATTTCGCTCTCCACCTTCTCTGAGACATACAATAAATAGCAGCTAGACTTAAAATCAGTTTACTGTATCAGATAAGGCAGCGATTGCGATTGGTTGCCAGAGGTTACAGCATATCATTACTGCTTACTGACTGGTTGCTAGAGGTTACAGCACTCCTTAAGGCTCACTGATTAATTGCTAGAGGTTAAAGCACATGATTTCTGCTTGTTGATTGGCTGCTAGAGATTACTGTACAGTAATACTGCTCACTGGTTGCTATAGGTTACAGCACATCATCTCCTCACTACAGGGGGGCATGATATACATATGAATGCTGCCTTAATTACATATCAATGCAGTTGGCCTCAGCTATTTACATATGCATGTCACTGCTATTTACATATGAATGCTGGTAATTTACATGTAAACACAGGGCCTACAGGTGAGTCATCTGTACACAACAATAGGTCAGAGCTGGGCAGCATTAGTAGTACCATTTCACACTGAGATATTGGGACACAGCACAGGACTAAAACCTCAAGGGACAAGGGAATGTAAACTGGGATAGTTGGCAAGTATGAGGCAGCTGCTTTGGGCCCCACAACAATGACAGGGCCCAGGGCAGCTGCCCCTTTTGCCCTGCCTTAAAGATGGCCCTAATTACGTGTCAGACACAAGGTCCGTGGGTGGTCGGCAGCAGAGAGGCAGTAAGAACTCTTCTACCAGATCCTGCTCCTCTCTGTGCTGCTGCAGAACCCCCTTGTCTCCGCCTCGCCTGATCTCAGCATTTAGCAGACTCCAGCCCTCCTCTGGTCCTCCTCCAGACCCTGCACTTTCTGCTTCCCAGCTCTGCCCCCAGCTTCTTCCCTGCAGCAGCACAAGATAAGGGGGGTGCACTGTGATATAAGGGAAGGTAGGGGACTCGACTTCTGGTGGGGAGGCTCTTGACATCTCATGTAAAGGGGGGGGGGGGTGCCCTGGAAATCTGCTTATAATTATTATGAGAATAGTACAATTCTAAGCTAGTTGAAAAGGAAGGTCACCGTGGCAGAACCATGTTCTATCTAAACAGTCTCCAATGAAGTTTCTCGTGGATGACACCAGCGGAGTACGACCCTCCTTTTCAGATTTTCATCATCTTCTACTGGAGTGTGAGTGGGCTTTGTGCTGGTCTGCACCTGCCCTTCACAGTTTATGTTTTAAAGCGGGAGTTTCGCCTTTTTTTTTTTAAAAGCCAGCAGCTACAAATACTGCATCTGCTGACTTTTAAAATAAGGACACTTACCCGCCCAGCGCGCCCGCCATCTTGGGTATGGGAATCAGGAAGTGGAGCCTTGCGGCTTCATTTCCCGGTTCCCTACTGCGCATGCGCGAGTTGCGGTGCGCAATAAGGATGGTCCCCGCTGTCTCTGGGATCCGTGTGTTTCCCAGCAGAGAGCGGGGGACCTGCGGAAAGGGGCGTAGATTGTGTGGAAAGGGGCGTAGATTCTGCGGATATCTATGCCGGAAGTGGATGCAGATACCTGTACTGTACAGGTACCTGCACCCCCCTCCCCCCTGAAAGGTGCCAATTGTGGCGCCGGAGGGGGGGAAGGCTCCAATGAGCGGAAGATCCACTTTAGGGTGGAGCTCCGCTTTAAGGTATTACTAAAACTATTAATAACTGAATGCAGAAGCAATTATTAAATATGATACAGAGTAGATGCATTTATATAGTCTTACAGATATAACCAGCCCTTTTAGGGTAACCATAATGCTGATGCGGCCCATGATGAAATTGAGTTTGACACCCCTGGATTAGATAACGAAGGAAGCCTGGCCATACATTTTTTTCTCAATCAGCTGGCAGGGAATCCTCCCGCTGTTCTTCTGTATTATTATTTTTATTATACAGGATTTATATAGCACCAACAGTTTGTGCAGTGCTTTACAATATAAAGGGAGACAGTACAACTACAATACAGTTTAATACAGAAGGAACAGGAGGGCCCTGTCATGGAGTTAAAAATGTAAAGGGAGGGCTTTCACACTGGAGTGGTACACTGTCAGGACGGTGAAAAAAGTCCTGCTAGCCACATCTTTGGAGCGGTGAAGAAGCGGTGTATTCACCGCTCCTAAACCGCTCCTACCCATTGAAATCAATGGGGCAGTGCGGCTATACCACCAGCAAAGCGCCGCTGTTTTAACCCTTTTTCGGCCGCTAGCAGCGGTTAAAACCGCCCCGCTAAAACGACGGTAAAGTGGTGCTAAAAATAGCGCCACTTTACCGCTGACGCCGCTCCCGTCCCAGTGTGAAAGGGACCTTACTGATTCAAAATTTGGTTATTTAAAAAAGTTATTTGCAAATGAAAAAAAAATAAAAAATATGTTTTGCACATTTTTTGACACTTAAAACAATAACAAACAAAACAAATGAAAAAAAAAATTACTAATGATAGAACAGAAATAGAAAAAAATCAACAAGCAAAAAATTGACTAAAGCCCCAAACACATGATCAGAAATTCTGCCAACAAATTTCGGATGTGAGCTTTTGGTCAGAAATTCCGACCGTATGTATGCTCCATCGGACTTTTGCTGGCAGAATACCAGCCAGCACAAGGTTGAGAGCAGGTTCTCTATTTTTCAGTCGGAAAAAGTTCAGATTGGAAATTCTGATCGTCTGTACAAATTCCGACACGCAAAATTTCTACGCATGCTCGGAAACAATTCCACGCATACTCAGAAGCATTGAGCTTCGTAGTGTTGTACGTCACCTTGTTCTTGACGGTCGAAAGTTCAGAGTTCAGCCAAGCTTGAGCGGAATTACTTCGGAAAAATCATCGAAGTTTTTTTCGATGGAAAATCTGCTCGTGTGTACAAGGCATTAGGGGAGAAGAGGTGGAAGGAGTTAACTAGGGCTGATTTGGGTGAACTAAGGGTTAACAGGGAGTTAGAGCGGTATTAAACTGCTGGTTGTTTTTTTTTTTTTCTTCTAATCTGAAAGATAATGTCATAATCATTATATTGAAGAGTGACAGAACTGAAAGCTGAAGATTGGCCTGGGCAGGAAGGAGGTTTAAGTGCCCAGTAAGCTAGTGGTTAAAAACACTGAGAAAAATATTAATAATGTTAATGTGAAATGTTGGATGCTAATAGGCAAACCTCCCTTGCGGAGGAGTGAACCCAGCCCAGCTAGTCAGGCTGAGGAAGGGGAGGTTCTCCCTGAAACTCATACAAATCGCCACCTTTTTGTGCTGAAGATCTAAAACAGCTTTGGACGGAGTTGCTCATCATTTCTTGAGGCGGGCAGCTCTAATCTCTGGCACGGCTTCTGTCTTTGACAGCTGAGGGATGCTGACTTATCCCCCCCGCCCGGGCTGGAGGTTGGTGGACCAGACTCTTCCACAGCCTTGTTTATGTGACCTTTATGATGCCCCACTTGTGAGTGCAATACTTATAGTTGCTTCTTAAATATTCACAAATGGTGTTTTTATATACTACACTATGAGGACCTTTTTCACTGCTTTCTTCATGCTTTTTTGACAGTTTAGATAGTTTTGGATAAAGTGGAGGAGAGATAAAACCTCTGTCAGCTTTTTTTATTGCTGTCTTTGTGACCTGTGAGTGAAGATTTGCAGGCTCGCAAAGCCCAATGTACTGTCAATCTAATGTCTCTTCAAAGACAAAGGACAATAGTCCTTTTCATACAGGTGCTAAAAGAAACTAGCCTTGTAAAATAACAAGTCAAGGATACCATTTGTTGCTGTCAGTGCAATTATATTTATTCTTCCCTAGATGGATTTATATTTCAAAGCAAAGATGCACTAACACATATCTAGAAGCACTTGTAATATGGCATCCATCATCATTCTGTGTATGGGCCAAAGAACATATTCACTTTCAGCACTCAGAGATTGGTACTTGTAGTTTCAATGCTGAGCCCTTAACACATGTTTGACGCCTTGCCCTCAGACCCCCCTCACATTAACACTCCCTATAACCCTCTCTGTAAACCCAACAATAAAATCCCCACACCAACCCTCCCTGTTAACTTAACACTAACTCCTGCTTTCCACACTAACCCTCTGTAACCCTAACACTAAACCTCCCAGTAACCCTAACACTAACCCCCTATAATCTTAACACTAATCTTCTCTGAAATTTCGATGCTAACCCTCACCCTAAGTTCTTATAACTTTCACACTAACTTTCCCTGTAATCCTAACACTAATCATACTAACCTTAATGCCGTGTACACGCGGCCGGACTTTTCGACAGAAAAGGTCAGACGGAACGAATCTGTCGGACTATTCCATTGTGTGTGGGCTTCATCTGCCCTTTGCTGTTGAAAACTTTAAATGTAGAACATGTTTCAAATCTTTCCGATGGACTCGAGTCCGGTTGAAAAATCAGTTTGTCTGTATGCTAGTCCGACGGACTAAAACCGACGCTAGGGCAGCTATTGGCTACTGGCTATGAACTTCCTTATTCTAGTCCGGTCGTCATCACGGTCGAATCCGTCTGACTTTGGTGTGATTGTGTGTGTCCAAGTCCGTTCATTCGGAAAGTCCATCGGGAAGACTGTTGGAGCTAGTCTGCCAGAAAGTCTGGTCGTGTGTACACGGCATTACAATATCCTCTCCTGCAAGCCCAACACAACCCTCACTCTAACCACCCCCCCCCCCCCCCCACAACTTTCCCTGTAGTTAGCACACTAACCTTCCCTGCAACCCTAAGACTAACCCACACTAACTTTCCCAGTAGCCGTAATACTAACCTGCCCTTATTTACACCTTACAGTCCTGTTTGAGAGACATCAGTCATTAGATTGACTTCTCTTGAGAGGGAAAAGATGGATCAAAATTAAACTGATCCCTGCTTAACTGGGCACATTTCAATCCATCTATGGCCAACTTAAAGTGTTACTAAACCCACAGCAGTAAAATCTGTCTGTATATGCAGAATAGCATGTTTGTTATACTCATTGTGGAACTTAAGGGGTTAATTCTCTGCATTGTTTAAAAGGCTCTGATTCTGTATGCACAGATCCTCCCACTTCTGCAGGGTCTCTCCGGGCAAGGCCAGATAAGACAGAGTCAGAGTGGTCCCCCTGTTCATGCTCAGTTTGGTCTATATTGCTGGAGAGAATATTTCCTTGTTGAGCTGAGCGTTTTAGGTCATGTGATATTGACATCACACATGTGGGCATGTATACAGATCCTATATGACAGCCCAGTCCATCCCTCCTCCTCCATGCCCAGTAAATAAAAAAGAACACAGTGGGTAGGATGTCACATCTTGATTGATGAATGATCCGTCTCCCTTAACAGCATGAGCACACAGGCTGTAGTGGAAATTTCCTCCTACCTGAACACTCAGCACTTGGGTAGATCCTGCAGTTTTTCACGTGACCATGGTATACAGATCAGCCAAAAGGGTAAATAGTGACAGTATTTTAATGTAAAAAGAACATTTATAAGCTGTGGGCACTGCGGGGGGGGGGGGGGGGGGGGTTGGGGGAGATTAACTATTTTTATATTACTGGGTTTAGTAACATTATAAAGGCTCCTTTCACACGAGAGGTCTGATCAGGTCTGGCTTTCTATTTTTCAGTCGCACCTAATCGGACCCTCCATTCTCTTCTATGAGCAGTCAGATGTAAAAGGACTTCTGTGTCTTCGGTGTCCATTTATACCCAGCTACCTCCAAGTCCATTCTGGTATGGCAAAAAAAAAAAAACAGAAGGGAATCCATTCCCCTTTGTCTGGCCAGATTGGATCAGAGGGTAGTGGGGTGCAAACATCCGGCCAGTCCTTTTACATCTGGCTGACCATAGAGCAAATAGGGCTCTGCCCATGTCTGCTCTGAATAAGCAAAGAGTACACTGACATGTCATCCTACTGCTCTGCTCCGCTCAGCAGGGGATCAGCGGACGTATCCCCTGCTGAGAAAAAATGAATCTGGCCCATGTGAAAGGGGCCTTACTTTTTGTTTGCACACTTATCTCTTGTAAACCAAGATCCTCCTCTACAAAAACCAACACTTCTCATAAAGGGCAGTGCTGGACAACTTAGACTCTAATGTCTTTAGGTCTGGATGACAGGATAGGCAACCTAAGTTATAGAGTGCCTTGAAATAGTACTCCACAACTTTATCCCTGACCTGTCTGGTGTGTTCCTTGGCCTTCATGATGCTGTTTGCTCACTAAGGTTCTCTAACCTCTGAGGGCTTCAGAGAACAGCTTTATTTATACTGAGATTAAATTACACACAGGTGGACTATAGTTAATAATTAGGTGACTTCTGAAGGCAATTTTTTCCACTAGATTTTAGTTAGGGATATCAGAGTGAAGGGGGCTGAATACAAATGCACACCACACTTTTCAGATATTTATTTGTAAAAAAAGCTTGAAAACTATTTATAATTTTCCTTTCACTTCACAATTATGTGCCACTTTGTGTTGGTCTATCACATAAAATCCCAATAAAACACATTTACGTTTTTGGTTGTAACATGAAAATTAGGAAAATTTCAAAGGGTATGAATACTTTTTTAAGGCACTGTATCCCTTGAAGAGTTTGTGTAATGACAGACCACTTTTTTTATCATCTTATTTTTTTTTTTGTGCAGCCCCCCGTGTTGTACTGCCCTAAATCCCCTCAACGCACAATGAGAAGGGTACACCTGTTCATATGTTTTATGTCACTCTACATTTAACCTGGCTAGTTAAAGCTGTCTTCATTAGAAGACTAAAAGCAAGATGTGTCATTGAGCAGATAAGAATGCAAGGCTTAAAATTAGAAACAGTGAAGAACATGCTATTCTTGTGAGATAGGTTTCTTATCTTGGTGTTTGTTAACTCTGTGAACAGTTTAAAATGAGTCATGTGACATGGGTTGAATGTTTTTTAGGGCAAGTGCGTCACTTCAGTGCTGCCCAGCACACTGTTGGGTGCTGAGTTATACATTGAATTTTAATGTCAGGGTTATAGTATGACTTTTTGGAAAACTTGTGGTTGATTTGATAAAATAAGCTAAACGACATCATGTTAAATTTGATTAAGCAAGGTTGTGTGGTTTACAACTATGAATATCTAAACATCAACGTTCATATAGATATGCTTGAAGTGGTAATGAACACAAAAACAAAAATGTATTATATTGCAACTTATTAATTCTTAGCCCTTGTACACACGGTTGGACATTCCAACAACAAAATCCGTCGGATTTTGTCCGAAACTGGTTTTGCATACACATGGTCGGACAAAGTTGTCGGAAAATCCGAACGTACGTAACGTGATGACGTTATTTAGTTATGACGGGATTATGTTCAGGCTAGTAGCCAATAGCTTTGGTCTAGGAATTTCATCTGAGCATGCGTGGCACTTTGTCCGATCGGAATTCTCTACACACAATCGGACAAAGTCTGATCGGATCATGTTGTCGGAAAGTTTTATAGCCCAACTCTAAAACTTTGTCGGTCGGATACTCTGACAGAAACATTCCGATGGAGCCCACACACAGTCGGATTATCCGACAACACGGTCCGATCGGACATTTTCCGACCGTGTGTACAAGGGCTTAGATGTGGTGGCTGCATTCAGGATTTTTTTCTTTATTTTTACCTAGTGATCAAGCCAGTACATCTGTTATTTTTTTACTTCCTTTAACCACTTCCCATCCCAGCCATTGGAATATGACACCCGCAGAGTGGCTCTGCCATCCTGGGTGGGCGTTATATGATGTCCTCAGCTTCCCGGCATTTTCAACTTCCTTTAACAACTTCCCATCCCAGCCATTGGAATATGACACCCGCAGAGTGGCTCTGCCATCCTGGGCGGGCGTCATATGATGTCCTCGGCTTCCCGGTGTTTTCAACTTCCTTTAACCACTTCCCAACCCAGCCATTGTAATATAACACCCGCAGAGTGGCTCTGTCATCCTAGGCGGGCATCACATGACGTTCTCGGCTTCCCGGCGTTGTAGGGGATGCACGTGTGCACCCGCTGCATCACTCAGGAGCCGATACGCAAGCCTGGCAGTCGTGATATCTGCCGGGCACCCGCGACCGCTCATCACAGAGCAAGAATGTGAATCTGTGTGTGTAAACGTCCTGTCATGGGAGAGGAGACCGATCGTGTGTTCCTGGTATAAAGTAACACTGATCAGTCTCCTTCCCTAGTCAGTCCCATCCCCCCACAGTTACAAACGCTCCCTAGGTAACACATTTAACCCCTTGATTACTCCCCAGTGTTAACTCCTTCCCTGCCAGTGACATTCACACAGTAATCAGTGCATATTTATAGCACAGATCGCTGTATAATTGTCACTGGTCCCAAAATAGTGTCAAAAGTGTCCGATGTGTCCGCCGCAATGTCACACTCAAGATAAAAATCACAGATCGCTTATTTTGTAGGCAGTATAACTTTCATGCAATCCAATCAATATACGCTTATTGCGATTTTTTTTGTTACCAGAAAATATATAGAAGAATACATATTGGCCTAAACTGAGGAAAAATTATTATTATTTTTTTTTAATTGGGATATTTATTATAGAAAACAGGAAAAAGTATTGTGTTTTTTTCCAAATTTTCAGTCGTTTTTTGTTTATAGCGCAAAAATAAAAATCGCAGAGGTGATCAAATACCACCAAAAGAAAGCTCTATTTGTGGGGCAAATAATGATTCATTTGGGTACAATGTCGTACGACCGCACAATTGTCATTCAAAATGTTACAGCGCTGAAAGCTGAAAATTGGCCTGGACAGGCAGGGGGTGAAAATGCCTGACATTGAACTGGTTAACAGACAAAGCTATCCAACAAAAGTGGCAGTGAGAGGGAGGAGACAAACCATTTAACACTGACAGGGTTGCTTACAAAGATCAGCTTTTATTTATTTATGTAAAACCTTTAACACAAAAGGAACAAACAAACCTGTTGCTGTAACTACTTAAAAAGTGTTGTTTGGCCTGACAAAAGGCATTTATTTATACTGCTAAATTTTCCCTTTGTACTAACCTTTGGGAATTATATCTAAAAATCCTCCACCAATGGTATCTCCCACCCTTAAGACTCTCCAAAAAATATACCCTACCCGTTCGCCCTAATGCTGGCATCAATGTGGAGAACAGAGCTCACTATTTGACATTATGTGGACCTGCAAATCACTTAAATCTTATTAGAACAAAATCTTTACACTGATATCTGAGCTCACCGACAAACTGATCAGCCCTAACCCATATATTAGCCTTGTGGGCCTAGAAGACTTCCCTATTAAACCAAGAACTATTATTGTTCATATACTCCAAACTACAAAGCTCACCATTGCCAGGCTGTGGAAATCCTCCACAGTACCATCAATATCTGAAACAGTCACTGGCCTAAATCAACAATGTGATATGGAAAGGAGATTTGCCCTTAAAAACCTTAAAGAGGAGTTCCACTTAAAACAAAAATATTAAAAGTCAGCAGCTACAAATACTGCAGCTGCTGACTTTTAATAATCGGACACTTACCTGTCCCAGGGTCCAGCGATGCGGGGGAACGAAGCCCCGCTCGCCCCCCCCCCCTCAGCTCGCGGTGCTGGCATTGCAACTGTGGGCACCCGGCTGTGGCTTCACAGCCAGGCACCCACTGCGTATTCGTGAGCGGCGCCATGTGCCGTGATTGGCCGTGCAGTCATCTGGGACCTGTCACGTGTCCCAGATGACTGACAGGAAAGAGGGGGCAGAGCTGAGCCCTTCCTGCGCCGAGGGGAAGTGACATCAGGAGCCCAAGTACTGAAGGAGGCAGACTACGAGGGACAGCCTAGCAACAGGCATTTAGAGGTGAGTTTAAAAAAAAAAAACATTTTTTGTATTTTTATTTTTTTTAGGAATTTTAATCATTTTTTTTTTTGTGTGGAACACGACTTTAACTATCCAAAATGTGTCCATTCTTGGTCACTATGGTTGCACAATTATTTGCCTAATATATACACACACATTAATTACAAGCAAACAGATTACAGGTGAGGATGATTACCTTTAATAGCCATTCAAACCCCTTTGTGTCAACTTGTGTGCATGTTATCAGGCCAAAATCACAAGGTATGTAAACGTTTGATCAGAGTCATTTGGGTAGTTTCTGTTGTCATTATGATTTAAAAAGCGTAGACAAAGTTAACTGATAATAAATGGCTTTAGCCAAACACTAACCATGTGGGAAGAAAACTTATTGTGTTTTCATTCGTATTCTCTGAAAAATGGCCAAGAAATCATAAATTCTGCCAGGGTATGTAAACTTATCAGCATAACAGTATATACAATAAAGACTGGTACCATATTTTTTCAGACTATAAGACGCACTTTTTCCCCCCAGAAATATGGGGGAAAATGTGCCTGCGTCTTATGGTGCGAATATATGATACGCACCGCCCCCGCCGCTGGCACCGACCCCCTCCCCCCCCCCCCCCCCCCCGTGGCTTCAGCCTAGCTCTGGAGCGGCGGCCATCTTGGTGCACCTGTCGACCATTTACAATGTGATCATTCCGTCAAATGACGGAGCAATCACTTGTAAACAAACCGGAGTCACAATGATGCTGGATCCTCTCTCCCCTCTGTGTACAGATCTGTACAGTGGAGGGGAGAGATCGGATGGCAGCAGCCCTGTGGGCTGCATCTGTGGTGTCCACAGCGCTGCTCTGTGACAAGTGCAGTCACAGCCATCCCTCCATACCCTGCCAATACACTGCAATACTCTGCCATACCCTGCCAATACTCTGCAATACTCTGCCATACCCTGCCAATACTCTGAAATACCCTGCCAATACATTGCCAATACCCTGCCAATACTCTTCAATACCCTGCCAATACTCTGCAATACCCAGCCAATACTCTGCAATACCCAGCCAATACTCTGCAATACCCAGCCAATACTGTGCCATACCCTGCCAATACTGTGCCATACCCTGCCAATACTCTGCGATACCTTGCCAATACTCTGCAATACTCTGCCATACCCAGCCAATACTCTGCCATACCCAGCCAATACTCTGCAATATCCAGCCATAACCTGCAATACCCAGTAATACCCAGCCATACTCGGTGGTACCCAGCCGTACCCAACCACCTAGTGCATAGTGGTCTGATGGAGGAGGGAGAAGGGAGAAGTGCCAGCTGTCCATCGGGGAGCCTGGCACCTTAGAGGCAGAGAAACGCAGGGCTGGTGACTCTGACAGGAGTGGCCAGAGGAAGAGGCGAAGGCAGGAGTTGGCTCTCAGGAAAAATGGCCAGGGAGGAGGAGGAGGACGGACCGAGGACAGGAGGAGTAGGCAGGCCGCTGGGATAACATCAAGTAAGGCAATGGTAACTCTGCATTTCTATGGTAATGGTCACTCTGCATTTCATGGGCACTGGAAAATATTTTAGTACACCATTTGGTTCAGAATATTTTTTTTCTTGTTTTAAACCTCTTATGGTCAGGTGCGTCTTATGGAGCGAAAAATATGGTATTTTGTTTATCCCCAGTTGTCATAGTTCTATTCCTACATCCCCTACCTTGCCCCCCCCCAGTTTACATTGGTAATGTAGGTCTGACTTAGACTATGTGCCATCTTGGGCCCATTATCAACTATTGTACAAGTGTTGCATGTGTATTGTACACTCGCTATGTATCTTTTTCTACAACTGTGAACTCATATATTTTACCCTCCTTTTTGTACCCCTTAAATGATTCAATAAAGACTATTTCAATATATATATATATATATATATATATATATATATATATATATATATATATATATATATATATATATATATATATATATATATAAAAAAGTGTTAGGTGGAGTTCAGGGAACCTTTCAAAGGATACCAGTTGCTGAACAAGGCACAGGCTCATTGATAAGTACTGGTGAACATTTGTCGATATCTGCACATAGTAAATTGGTGTGACTTAGGCCAAAACAAATAATTTAGATTCTTTATATTACTTCATCCATTTCCACTCTTAAGACCTATCACTTTTATATGCATTTTCCAGTTAGGAGGTCACATTTTTTACTAGCACTATCATTCAAAGGGGCCGAAGAGAAGAAAAAAATATCTACATATAGTAAATCTTGATGGAGAGACATTGTTCAGATATTATTGCATATGCTTATATTGTAAATTTGTATTTATTCTCATACATCCCAAATACAAAAAAACTCTAGCATTTGACATGGCTTCCATTTCTTTATCTCTCCAGCTTTTTTCCCGCAGCTCCCCAGAATAAAGGCTGTTTTTTTCTTCATATATATTTTTCAGAAAATCTTGCCATGGTAACATGCAGAGAGATAAAACTTACTTCAGTTGTTCACCTTCAAAATGATCTACCTTACACTCTATGTACATCACATCATCAATTCACCCACTGCACTTTCACCTGTTTAATCCTCTTTATACAGAAATATTGGCAGGGACATATCATCAGCTGATCTTTACACATCATCAGAATCATGTGCAAGGGAAATGGGGAAAGAAACTGGATTTTTGCTAGAACACGATTGATTAAAGAGAGCTTTATCTTACTAAGCTCAATGAACATTCATTTTGCAAAGTAAGAATTTACTTTACTAAGGTGATGTAGCGCAATTGTTTTTTTCATTTTGGAGAGAGTAATGGACAGTTATAAACCATGTATTTTTTATTTGCCCTCTTTGTTCCATTGGCAAGATTTCTCTTCACTTCCTGTCCCATAGCCAAATCAGGAAAGAAGAGGACATTTCTCCAAAGTGAGGAAATCCCTGGTTGTTGCCTGGGTCACCAGAACTAGTATCCCCTTTGGAAAGTTTCCCGTCTGTTCCTGTCTAGGTTACAGCCCAAAATTTTGGATTTTTGTTAACGTTTGCTATTGGTGATTAAGGTAAACATGACTGAGAGGGTAAATCTTCCTAAGGGGGGCATGGACAGTAACGAATTCCTGACAAGCGTTCTAATCCCTTTCAATTCTATGCAATCTACTTTTCTTTAGTATATTAAAGTAGTTGTAAACCCTTTCAGACCACTTTAACCTACAGGTAAGCCTAGATTAAGGCTTACCTGTAGGTGCAAGAAATATCTCCTTAACCTATACGGTTAAGGAGATATTTTCCGGCACCGATGTCTATGGCGCATGTGCTCTGTACACAACGACGCAGGCGCACTGAGCATGCCATTAGTGAAGGCAATCATGCAGTCACTGATGGCCCCCGCGTGCATACGCCGTAGTGACACCATCGCTGCTCCAACCAGTCACAGCGCCCAGGCAGCGATACCCGGAAGTCATTCCTGGTATCATAGGGGCGACGGAGGGGGTGAATGAGGGTCGCTTCGGGGACTTCGATCTCAGGTAAGTAATTCATAATGAGCTAGTATGTTATGCATACTAGCTCATTATGCCTTTGTCCTGCAGGGTGTTTTTTTTTTTTCTTAGAGAAGGTTTACTTCCTCTTTAAAAGCCAAGTTTTGTTTTAGGAACATGTTGCATGTTACTCCCGTATTTAGGGTGTAACATGTTTCTGAGTCTCCCAATAACAACTGGTGGTGGTTCCTTTCCCCTGCAGATGTATATATGTGTGTATATATATATATATATATATATATATATATATATATATATATATATATACACACAGACAGTCTTGTATATATATATATATATATATATATATATATATATATATATATATATATATATATCCACTGCATACAGTTTAGCTATATCTGACTGCAGGCCGTTCCTGGTGTACTTTTTCTAATGTACTTCAGGCGGTGTACACAGTACCATGCACCCCTAGTGCAGTAGCTACTACTTTTCTGGTGGTGTACACAATACAGTACATCCATAGTTGTTATTACACTTCTGTTGGTGTACACAGTACCATGAACCCATAGTGCAGTTGCTATTACTTTTCTGGTGGTGTACACAGTCCACAATACAAACAGTGCACCCATAGTTGCTATTAGACTTCTGTTGGTGTGCATAATACCGTGCACCTCTAATGCAGTTGCTACTACTTTTCTGGAGGTGTACACAATACAGTACACCCATAATTGTTATTACACTTCTGTTGGTGTACACAGTACCGTGCACCAATTGTGCAGTTGCTACTACTTTTCTGGTGGTGTAGACAGTACACAATACATACAGTGCACCCATAGTTGCTATTAGACTTCTGTTGGTGTACACAGTACCGTTCACTCATAGTGCAGTTGCTACTACTTTTCTGGTGGTGTACACAGTACACAATACAAACAGTGCATCCATAGTTGTTATTAGACTTCTGGTGGTGTACGCAATACTGTGCACCTCTAGTGCAGTTGCTAGTACTTTTCTGGTGGTGTATACAATACAGTACACCCATAGTTGTTATTACACTTCTGTTGGTGTACACAGTACCATGCACCCCTAGTGCAGTTGCTACTACTTTTCTGGTGGTGTACACAATACAGTACACCCATAGTTGTTATTACATTTCTGTTGGTGTACACAGTACCGTGCACCCATAGTGCAGTTGCTACTACTTTTCAGGTGGTGTACACAGTACACAATAAAGTGTAGTGTGATGTTGCAAAACAAAATCCCCATCATGTCCAGAAGACCATCAAGGAGAGGCAGATGCTCAGGGGCCACTAAAAGAGGGCAAGCAGGCTCTGGGTCTACAGTCCACAGTGCTGGTCATGAACATGGTGCATCTTCTGCAGGTGGCCATGGGGCACGCTTGTCTTTTTTTTCTGCTGCTGGGACAGGGGCAGAAAAATTGGGCCTTTGGTGGTGGTGCCACAACACTGTAAGCTCTCACAGACACTCTTGTTGAGCACAGGAATGGGCCCTGCCATGAAATTTAGATCAAAAATTGTAATTGCATGCCCCTGTTAAACAGGGACAGAAAAATTGGGCCTTAGGCAGTGGCGGTGGTGCCCTAAACCAAAAATATTGTTGGAAGCTAGCATCATCAAGATTGAGGAGGAATAGGATAGTCACTCAGCATAGGCTGTCTTCAAGGGATCCCACATCCATAGAAAAATCAATCAGTTACATCAGCATCAGGTGCTTGGTAGCTGCTGCTGATCCAAGACTGATTGATTCTTATGAATATGAGCCTATCAACGGAGTCTGTGGACAGACACACTCTATGATCTGTTACAAACTCTCCAGCAGCACTGAATGGTGGCCTTCTGGACATGATGTATATTTTGTTTTGCAACACTGCACTATACTGTATTGTGTACTGTGTACATCACCAGAAATGTAGTAGCAACTGCATTATGGTTGCACTGTATTGTGTACTGTGTACACCACCACAAAAGTAGTAGCAACTGAACTATGTCTGCACTGTATTGTAATTACAATTTTTGATCTAATATTTTACAGCAGGGCCCATTCTGTGAGGCTTTACAGTGTTGTGCCACCACCCCCACCGCCTAAGGCCCACTTTTTCTGCCCTTTTTTTAACACAGGCATGTAATTACAATTTTTGATCTAATATTTTTCAAACACCCACCATGAGTGACTGTGAGGGCTTACAGTGTTCTGGTACCAGCAACACTTAAGGCCCAATTTTCCACAGAGTTTATATGGCAAGTATATACAGGCGGTTTTTAAACATCCGACTTACAAACGACTCCTATTTACAAACTGAGGGAGACAACAGGAAGTGAGAGGAAATCTACCCCTAGGAAGGGAAATTATCTCCTGTAAGAGTTAATATGGGAAAAGGGTGTCTCCACTGATGCTTTATCACCAATCCTTGTTTCCCTAATAACCTAAAATTTTCAAAATTCAATTGGCATTGGGACAGAAAGTGAGGCAAAATCTTCTGAACAGGGTCACAGACAGCAAAACAAATGTTACAGGGGTGATAACCCTTCCCTATATTATCCAAAAAGCTTAAAAATAGATTTTTGGGCTGGAGCTGCACTTAAAAGATGTACCTGTTCCAAATTACAAACAGATTCAACTTAACAACAAACCTACAGTCCCTATCTTGTTTGTAACCCGAGGACTGCCTGTATTGTTCAGAGTATATAGGTCGTGGGGGCCCCATGCATTTATTTTATTTAGGTGTGGGGTTCCCCTTAATATCCATACAAGACCCAAAGGGCCCCGTAATGGGTTGGGGGGGCAACATTACATTGCAGCCGCAAGCAGTTTTAAATTACTTTTTTCCTTTAGAAATGTCATTTTGCTGTGGTACTGTTCTAAACACAGGAAAAATGCACCACTTTACAGGCATACTATAGACACCCCCCAGACACGATATTTAAAGGGATATTACACTTTTATTGTTTCACTTTAAGCATTCTTAAAATCAGTGTTCCTGAAAAATACTGACATTTTTAAAACCTTTTTTTGCATTGATACATGTCACCTGGGGCAGAACCCGGGCCCCCAAACACTTTTTATGACAATAACTTGCATATTAGCCTTTAAAATGAGCACTTTTGATTTTTCACGTTCGAGTCACATAGACTTTAACGGTGTTTGCACAAATTTTTTGTCTGTTCGCATGTTCTGCCACAAACCGAACCGGGGGTGTTCGTCTCATCCCTAGTAAGGATGCGTTTTGGAGGAATGTGTTACTTCAAAAACCCTAAAATAATATTAAGAACTTTTAGAACTTTAGAATGACCAGCATCATATGGTCAAATCTGTTGGACAGTTTAAAGAGAAGGGACTGTACTTCCCAAAGGTAATGTCTCTCAACAGTCTCCCTTTGCATTTGAAAATCTCAGTATGTCCACACACAGCCGGGGACTGAGAATAGTTTCCTCAGTAATGAATAACAGGACACGCTGAAGTCTGTCAGCTGCAAATCAGCGTGTCACTTTTTAGAGGAAGGCACGCTGGCAATTTCAGAACACAGGTCAGTATGACTCAAGTGGGCACACCTGGCTACTGCCAGCAGAACACAATCCAGCAGTACAGACAAACAAGAATGTCCCCACAATCAACTTTCTTTTTGAAGATGGAGTAGCTTTCATTAAGCATCTTGACTCCACAAAGCACACATTTGTAATCCATAGTGATTTCTGTAACTTAAAACAGTTCAAAGTATTCACCAGTAATACCTGGGATCTGGTAACTGTTCGGTTTCACCTTGAGCATTAACAGTGGTAATATAATATAATGCCGGATGTCTTTCTTATTAGGCCTGAGGATAATGACGCCATCCAGATTAATTTGACGACCATAGTCCCAAGTTTGTAGGACAGAAGCATACTTTTCAGCATATCTGGGTGACAACTTTTTGAAGTCGAAGTGCAGAGGGATTCTGAGAAAACTCTGCACGGCCACATCCACCGACTATGCTTTCTTTTCTTGAATCTCTTATTCTAACTGAGCAGGTACATAAGGATGCAGGTAGCCATAATCCTTAGCCATTTTCTTAATGACTATACTCTGTAGCTTGGACAGGCTCGGCAGCATTTTAGGCTCTCCATATCCAAGTAAAACTCGTTCATCAGGTGCGCGTTGAACCGGATGTCCAGCAACAACATCAGGCTTGCAACCAAACTTGACCGATTGAATCGGCTTGGTTATAGTGACTTTAGGGACCCATCCTGCCCAGCGATCCTCCTCAAAGGATTTAGTGAGACGCAGATGTGGAGCTGCACTGGCAGATAGCTACATTTTAAAACTGGCAGCTGGCACAGGAAGGATTTCATCTTCCTCCAAATCACACAATTGTTCCTCTTCATTATCAGTCCACTTCCCTGTCCATGATAAAGTATCTGAGAACAGTTCAGAGATCCGAGATCGGGAGGGATATCAAAAACTGAGATAGTGGAGCACTTTTTGGCTCAGAGCAGGTTGCGCTGTAAGCTAACATCAGCTGGCAAAGCAACCTTACCTCCTATACTGGCCACAGGTATCACAGCCCCCACTGGCACACTACTTTCACCCATTTCAAGCTTACCCAACTCGAGCGTCTTTCCCCCAGGAGGTTCTACCATGAAGGAATGTAAGTGGGCCCGACCACGGCCTTGAGGGATAACTGGAATGTGGGGCCCTGGAGCAGCCACAGAGATGAATGGAGCAGCTTCTCGCACAAACTGGGTAAAATCAGGGGTACATTCAGTGCGGTCCACAGCTGGGGTGGTTACATTCCTGTCCCAATCTGCTTGTAGTGTCTGCGGAGGTTAGGCTGGAGAGACTACCTCAAGCAAGGGTTCCCCGCAGCGTCTGCAGATGATTCAAGGCCGCAGCTGCGTGGCCAAGCAGGAACACTTCCTGCAGATCAGTCCCAAAGCTTCTTAGCCTCCAGCCATATACAGGGTAAGGCTGCCTTTAGGTGTATACCACACTCAATGTGTCAATCAAAACACCTCTGGTTCACCCCAGACCAGGGCTGATACCTGGAACACACTTCTTCCAATCTCCAAACTGTGCCATCTTCTCCATCCAACAATCGGATACACGTGGCAGCACTTCCTTATCCTCATCTGCAGAGCGGTATCTCTTCCCCCTGCCAAGGGATTGGTGTACATACTTTCTGCAAACTTCAGTGCTCTTTCTTTACGTGGCACGCCAAAATTTTTATGGAGTCCATTTTAACCCCAGGAGCACTGGTGTAAAGTGACAAATACCAGTCTGACATTCTCCCATGAGTGATTAGACACGTTGGTTCTTCCTCACATTGTTGGGATACACAATAACACAGTTTATATGAAGTAAAGATGTTACTTGCCACCTTCCCGAGAAGCCAGACGAAAGCTGTAGCTGGTTGCTAAGGGCGACCGCTGCTGGAATAACGCCTTTGTCCCACGTTGGCTGCCAAATGTAGTGACCTCCTGGCCCTCTAGTGGCCTAATGGTGACCTCAAGTGTTAGGTAGAACTGCCATTCTTCCTTGTAAAGTGAGTTAGAGGCATGATGGGTGTAATGCAAGATGAAATGATGGGCGCCAGTCACTTTTTGAATGCGAACAAGAGTGGGTTAGGGCCAGGACACCCTTAGGTAGATGCAATGGTAATTGTCAGATCCAGAGACACTATAGTTAGACGGCTATACTGGGAAAGACCTTTAGTTGGATGCCACAACTGTATAGGTAGGACCGCTGTCTCCTATGGCAACTGAACTTGTAACAGTGACTAAAAGTAGTCATGCATAACTCTTGGTAACTAGGGATGAGCCAAACACCCCTCGGTTCGGTTCACATCAGAACATACTGAACAGAGCAAAAATTTAGAAGAACACACGAACACCGTTAAGGTCTATGAGACACAAACATGAAAAATCAAAAGTGCTAATTTTAAATTCTTATATGCAAGTTAATGTCATAAAAAGTGTTTGGGGACCTGGGTCCTGCCCCAGGGGACATGTATCAATGCAAAAACAATTTTTAAAATGGATGTTTTTTCGGGAGCAATGATTTTTTTTAATGCTTAAAGTGAAACAATAAAAATGAAATATTCCTTTAAATATCATGCCTGGGCGGTGTCCATAGTATGCCTGTAAAGTGGCGCATTTTTCTCGTGTTTAGAACAATACCACAGCAAAATGACCGTTCCGCTTCCATGGGAGGCTCCCACCGAGTGACGCTTCTTCTGGGTGATGCCACGGGGGCTTCCCCGTGGCTTGTTTGTAAAACGGTAGGGGTACAATACCCCGTTACCAATTCATGTAGGTGGGGCAGGATCTGGGGGTTCCCTTGTTAAATAGGGCTTCCATATTCCGATAAGCCCCCCGCACTCAGACCCCAAAGCACCCTCCTCATTTCGAGGGCATGTGGCCTGGTACGGTACAGGAGGGGGGGGGGGGCGCTCTCACGTCCCCCCCTCTTTTCCTGCAGCCTGCTAGGTTGCATGCTCAGATAAGGGTATGGTATGGATTTTTTTTTATTTGGCGCAGGGTTACTCTTAATTTCCATATCAGACCTAAAGGGCCTGGTATGGATTTTGGAGGGACCCCATCCATGTTTTTTTTTCCTTTTTGGACTGGGGGGAACCCATGGCCTTTTTTTTTAATGAATTGTATCTATATTGCCGAGACCCGACAATTCAATAAAGCCATGATCAGTTTTAAATTACAATTTTTCCTGATTCCGGGTGGCCCACCAGTTTCATTTGGGACTGACCTATGGCTAATTGACCTTTTTGGTAGTAATTTTCTATATTTATATTTATTTAAATTTTTGCTTATTTTTTTAAAGATATGTATGTTATGCTAATAAAATGTATATTTATGTGTTATATCTTTCTATACGTATTTAATAGAATCCTATGCTCCTGAGGAAGCGTATTTTTACACGCAACATGTCGAGCGAATAAATTAACAAGTTGTGCCCAGACCCACACCCTGACCCACAACATCCTACATACACATTTGTAACTGGATACTACGGGAACTGCAATTATCGCCCGTTTGGAGGTATTATTGTACTATTTAAAGTGGTGTCAGAGTGTCTGTGTCTGTGTGGGCTACATAATATAGAGTCTATTATGCATGTATTTATATGTATATTTATACGTAATAACTGTTCTCTAACCTAATTTCTACATTAACCGGGTTCCGACCAGCGCACGCCGATGTACGTCGGCAGAATGGCACGGGCAGGCATATTGGCGTACAGGTACGTCCAATCTTCAATGCCGCCCTGCCATCGCGAGCGCGCAACCGGCGGCGCGCTCTTGTGCCGGTCGGGACCCCCGTGAGTCCGGTCGCGGGACCTGCGGACTCGATCGCCGTGGGGATACCCGCGATCGTCTCACGGGACTGCTGAATGGAGGAAATGCCGTGTAAACAGCATTTCTCCATTCTGCCTAGCAACTAGTGACGCTGATCTCTGCTCCATGTGATTGGAGCAGAGATCAGTGTTCACTAAATGAAAGCCCAACCCCCCCACAGTTAGCAACACACCCCTAGGAACACTTAACCCCTACACTGCCACCCACTGGTTAACCCCTTCACTGCCAGTGTCATTTACACAGGAATCACTGCATTTATATAGCAGTGATTATTGTAGAAATGGCAATAGTCCCAAAAATGTGTCAAAAATGTCCGATGTGTCCGCCACAATGTCGCAGTCACAATAAAAATCGCTGATCACCGCCATTACTAGTAAAAAAATAAATAATAAAAAATGATTAATAAAAGTGCCATAAAACTATCCCTATTTTGTAAACGCTATAACTTTTGCGCAAACCAATCAATAATCGCTTATTGCGATTTTTTTTACCAAAAATATTTAGAAGAATACGTATCAGCCTAAACTGAGGGGAAAAAATGTTTTTTTATATATTTTTAGGGGATATTTATTATAACAAAAAGTTAAAAATTATGCATTTTTTTCAAAATTGTCGCTCTATTTTTGTTTATAGCACAAAAAATAAAAACCGCAGAGGTGATCAAATACCACCAAAAGAAAGCTCTATTTGTGGGAAAAAAAGAACATCAATTTTGTTTGGGAGCCACGTTGCACGACCACGCAATTGTCAGTTAAAGTGACGCAGTGCCGAATCGCAAAAAGGGGTCTGGTTTTTGACCAGCAAAATGGTCCGGTCTGTAAGTGGTTAATAAATATATCTAATTACTTCTAGTTGGCTTACCTGTGTGCCTCTAAAGTCCATTTTCGTCCATTGTTGGGACGTTGCCACACTACTATTCGTACACTCAGTGTCACCCTTTGAGAGTGCATATTAAATTCAAAACTTTCTATAATACTATAGACACCCCCCAGGCACGATATTTAAAGGAATATTTCATTTTTATTGTTTCACTTTAAGCATTATAAAAATCACTGCTCCCGAAAAAAAACTGCTATTTTTAAAAACCTTTTTTGAATTGATACATGTCCCTGGGGCAGGACACAGGTCCCCAAACACTTTTTTATGACAATAACTTGCATATAAGCCTTTAAAATGAGCACTGATTGATTTTTCATGTTAATATCCCATAGACTTTAGCGGCTTTCAAATTTGCCCCGAACACCGCATATTGTTCAGTGTTCGCAGAACATCCAAACAACCAAAGTTCGGACCGAACTTATGCTCGAGCTGAACCGTTCACCCATCCCTATTGGGGTCACAGAATATTTCTTCTCTTATCTCACAGTATCCCACTGTAGGTCTTCACTGAGCTCCCAGTCTCTCACTAGACTTCAGGTTCCCAGTAGTCACCTGATCTCCTGAGCTCTTCCACAGCTAACCCACTGTATTCTTCTCAAGCGTCACCCCTGCTAACCTGCTGGGTCCCTGGCTTAGCACACGATGAAGTCTTCCCACTTCTTCACTGTCCCCAGCTGGTGAGAAGACTGCTCTGGTACTTGCTCAAGCCTACTCACAGTAGTCTCCAGCAATAAGGTGGATGGTCCCTTTGTGGCAAATGTTTCCCCTTTTCCTCCGACCACAACTGCTTCCCCATCCGGCTGAACCTTCCCAACTCGGTTGGACTTCAATCCTGCAGTCCCAACCCTACGCTGCCTCTCCTGCTCCTGGATAGGCCTCAGGCAGCCTAGCATCCAGGTGTCCCCGGGATAGCCCTCTGGCTTCCGGCCTAGCAGCCTGGGGCAACATAACACACGTCCACCTAGACAGCTGTCCAGGTGGCACAGAACCCCCGATAACCTGACTCCACCCAAATAAATAGGCTCTGCCAGCAGGCCAAGGGACTAATGAAACCCCTGCCAATTGGCTGAGATGCCCATCCATTCATAATCTGACTTTGCTAAGCCCCTGTAAATCTAATGTCACCAGCCACAATCATAGCTCCCAACTATCCCTGATTTCGAGGGACTGTCCCTGATTTGGAGCAATGTCCCTCTGTCCTCCTCATTTGTCCCTCCTTTTGGTCTTATCTATATACTTGTAAATAAAATGCACATTTTATCTTTCAAAAAGTGTTTCCTACTGCTAAACATTTCATCAAAATTCTAAATTGCTGAATTTGTCAATTTTAAAAACCAATATAAAGGAATATTAGTGGTAAAAAAAGCACTTGTGGATTTAATTAACTTTAATTAATTTTTTTTTATTATGTCCCCTTTAGAATCTAATAAAAATCAGCCTTTACTATCCCCAGAATTACTGTGAAGTGTATGCTGTATTTATTACTAATAGCTGGGGGTCTGATGGAAACAGTCCGATGGAAGCTTTTTTTTTTTTTTTAAACATTTTTATTGAAAAAAAGTGCATGGTACATACATAAAAATAAAGGGTGTCAAAATAGAAACTTATGGTAATCTCAGTTTCACTTCTCGTGCATAATGTAAATACATGCCTCACATAGATAATCACATCAGTACATAGTGTTTGGATTACGATCGGAGCCGTACAAACACCTCCATAGATCCACCCACCCCCCCCCCCCACCCCATCCCGCCCATTCCCGGCTCATCTCCATATACTTAACACAAGAATAGAACAATACTCATCTAAAATCAGACCATTATGTGCATGTTGCAGAGTTTTTGAGCCATCTGTCCCAGACCTTCTCATATTTGGAGGGGCATCCCATCTATGGGTGTATATACGTTTCTTAAACGGCAAGACACTATTAATTTCTCCGAGCCATTGGGAGACTCAGGTCTCATCCAGACTCTGGCAATAATTTTCCGTGCATAGAATAGGGTTTCATGCAAGAATATTTTGGTGTATTTATTTGAGTCAGGATCTGGGAAGATGCCCAGAAGACACGGCTTTGGTTGAAGCGTGACGGGGGAGCCCATCGTGTCATGTAGGAACCTCACCACCTGTGACCAATACGTTTGAATGTTAGGGCATTCCCACAGGAGATTAAAAAAAGTACTGGGAACTTGTGCACACATGGGGCAAGTACTGGAATAGGTGTGTTTGTGTTTGGAAATCATAAGCGGCGTGAGATATGCTCTATGCGTTATGAAAACTTGGGTCAGCCAGTCAGAGAGTTTGGGCGAAACTAGTTTACAGGTATCCAATGCATCACTCCATTCGTCATCTGCAATAGGCCACACATCCCTCTCCCATCTGTTTTTAAATGTGTAAGCAGCCACGGTCATGGGAGGAAGCGACAACATAGCATAAAACTGTGAGATTAGTTTCTTGGGATCTGGGTTTTTAATCGCTGCCATCAGTGGGTTTTTGGGGGTAGAGATAGATCATCTAGGGGAAATTGGGCACGGTATGCATGACGAAACTGTAAGTATCGATAGTAAAAGTGATTGGGGAGCCCGTATTCAGACTGCAGGTCATGAAAGGATTTTAGTTTGCCACCAGATAATATGTGAGACAAATAAAAAATGCCCCTTCCACTCCACAATCCGCTATCCATGATCCGTCTAAACTCTGGGATATTCCCATTATTCCATATGGGGGTATATTCATGCAAGGGTGGCAGGCACAGTCTCGCAGAGGCAATGTGCCACACCTTCCTATACTGGTATAGAAGAGTAGTAGTTACTGCCTTCCTCCTCTCCCTCTCCGTTCCCCCAACAATCACCATCATCGGGTCTAGAGTTAGTTTGGTCCATGCCGGGCATAGAAAATGAAGAAACCTGTCTTTGTCTATTTTGTCTATATGAAACATTTGCGATAGCTGAGCTGCTAAATAGTACAAATTAAAGTCCGGCATTGCCAGTCCCGCTAGGTCTGTGGGCTGTTTTAGTTTTTGCCATTGGAGTTTGTGCCTATTATTACCACATACAAAGGGTTTCAGAAGGGCTTCCATCACCTTAAAATCTTTGAGGACCAAGTAGACAGGGGAGTGCCAGAGCATATACAACATTTTCGGAAGAAGGACCATCTTAATCAAATTTGTACGGCCCATTACCCCCAGTGGGAGACGTGCCCATAGCTGCGTCTTCTGTTTAATCATGTCAATTAAAGGAGTTATGTTAAGTTTAATATAATCTGACGGGATTCTAGTCGCGCTAATTCCAAGATATTTAATGGTATCCACCCTCTGTAGGGGAAGCAGGGCCCTGTCTCTGGGAGGTGGAAAACTGTCCAGAGGAAGAATTTGGGACTTGTCCCAGTTGATTTTTAGACCAGAAAACGTGCCAAACTCTTCTATCAGTGCTAAAGCAAGGGGGAGTGATTGATCCGAGTCGTTTAGATAAAGTAGAGTATCATCAGCATAGGTGCTGATCTTCTCCGTGATCCCATCCCTACACAAACCCACTATTCCCGTATGCGCATGGATTGCCATGGCTAGCAGCTCCGCCGCCAGTGCGTAAAGCAAAGGCGATAAGGGGCACCCCTGTCTAGTGCCTCTAGAGAGGGGAAACTGCTCTGAGGGCCAGCCATTCGCCAGAACCTTGGCCACCGGATTCTGATAGAGTAATTGGATCCACTTAATAAATTTGGGCCCCAGACCAAACCGGGCCAAGCAGGTCCGTAAGACTGCCACTCAACAGAATCAAACGCTTTGGCGGTGTCCAAGGCGACTATTATTCTAGTGCCGACGTCATCGTGGAGGGTCTGGAGGTTAATAAATAGTCTCCGGAGGTTAAACAACGTGTTTCTGCCCGGCATGAATCCTGCTTGATCCCCATGTATCAACAAGAGGATCACCGTGTTGAGGCAGATGGCAAGAACCTTAGCGAGTATCTTGACATCCACCTTTAACAAAGAGATGAGGCAGTAAGATTCCGGGAGGTGCGGGTCCTTCCCAGGTTTGGGGATAAGCACTATAGTGGCCTCTCTCATGGTCGCCGGAAGTTTGGAAGTTTCAAATATAGAGTTATATATTGCCAACAGCCTAGGGGCCAACAGCAATACGTAGGTAGAGTAGAATTCTATTGGTAGGCCATCCGAGCCTGGGGCTTTGGACAACGGAAACGCAGCAATGGCAGACACTATTTCATCCCTTGTCAGAGGTGCTTCCAATCCTAAGGACTGTTCCTCAGTCAATTGAGGAAAGTGCAGCCCCATCAAAAAAGATTCCATCCGGGAGGGGTCATTCGAGGCATTAGAGGTGTAGAGAGAGGTAAAAAAGTCACGAAACATCTGCGTGACCCACGAGGGATCAGTCTCGAGCACACCCCGTGACGAGTGAAGGGAGATCACCATGAACTAGACTATGAACTTGATAAGCCAACAGTTTCCCCGCTCGTTCACCATGTTCAAATGACCACTGCCTGAGGAAGAACAGCTTCTGTTTGGATTTTTCATAAAGCAATTGGTCTAGCGTTCTGGAACAAAGTCTAAGGCTACCTGCTCGAAGGGTCATTGATAAAGTCCTGTTCTGCTACCTGTAAAGTGCGTGTTGCCTCTGCTATATTTGTTACAGAAGACCTCTTTACCTTGTTGATATGAGTCTGTAAGGTTATTCTAGCATGTAGTTTAAACCCTTCCCAGACTATATGTGGTCGTGCCGACCCCTCATTGGTCTCACAAAATGCCCCCCAACCTGATTCCAGGTCACTATCCTCGGGGAGGAGAGTCAACCAGAAGGGATTGAGGTGCCAGACCATCGGGGGTGAGCTTGTCGTAAGGAGAGCGTTGCCCAGTATGGACAGTGGTCAGAGAGCGATCTGGGAAGTAGGCCCACATCCGTGAGCCTGGGTAGGAGCAATTTGGAGAAGAGTATAAGGTCTATTCGGGACATAGAATGGTGAGTGGCTGAGAAGCATGTAAATGCCTGCTGTGTTGGGTGTCTGGTTCTCCACGAGTCCACCAGGTGGAAATCGTGGAGAAGTCGGGCAAACCTGGTCAGCAGGGAGCACGGTGCAGCTTGGGTGGGGTCTGCCATCCTATCTAGAGATTTGTCCAGCACATTATTAAAGTCCACCATCCATACCACCGAAGCAGCGGGATGGAGAGCCATATAATTAAAACCTTCTGTCAATACACCAAACTGGAAGGGTGGGGGTACATAAAATGCCATTATAAGAAACATATCCCCATGCAGCTTTGCTTTTATAAATACAAATCTACCCAGCGGGTCAATAACCGAGTCCTGGAGCTCAAAGTGTGTGCGTTTAGCAATCAGTAAGGAGACCCTCTGGAGTGGGTAGTGTGTACAGAGTGATACGCCAAACCAATCCAAGGGCGCCGAAGCGCTCTAAGCATGGGACCTTCAGCATGTGTTTCCACTAAGGCCACTAACTTCTGCCTTCATTTTTTTAAGCTGTCCAAAAACGGCTGACCGCTTAATGGGGTCTCTCATTCCCCTAACATTCCAAGTGAGAAATTTCAGTGTGGCCATGGGTGCATACTAATCAATGATGAGACTCCAGGAGACAGACCAACCTGCCAGGTCGGAGCAGCCGGGACCCGCCCCCCAATTGGGAGGGGGCCGCACCCGCACCACCAGACACATGTAGTACCATAGAAAACAATCGTATACAAACTCAAAAATAACTTTTTTAACCCGTGAAAACCGTATATCCCCCCTCCCCACCCTGCACTGACCCCAACTAGTGCGGGCATTAAACCTTAACTGCCAACAGGGCACAAACATTATCCAACTCGGAGAGGAATGACATTGCAGCAAGAGAGTACCCGTAGAGGTGTCATGATAAGAAAGCGAAGTATTATGCCATTCGTTCCAACCCGAGTAGTGCATAGGAAAGCGTTGGGCGAAACTTTGCTGTATTATGTGACACTAGGACTGTGCTCACAAAGCAAGGTGATCTTGTTAATTAGTTGTTTACCCCGCCGGCAAGGAGGGTACAAAACAGTATACTCCTGTAAAAAGTGGGAAAAATAAAGTTAAAGTTTCAACACAGACATTGGTATGATTAGCTGCAATATTCAATCAAATGTTACTGAGCCCCGCGTAGGGCATGACACTCTTTCCAACGGAGATGTCAGCTAAAGTAACTATAACAGCTCTGTCTCCATCCTGTGAGGGAGGCCAGTCTAGGGTCGAGTGTCCCAGCACTTATGGGGAACTCAGCCTCCGCCCTTGCGGGCTGCTGTCTTTACCAGTGAGCAATGTACATATGCAGTCAGGCGCCCTGCCTCCACATGGCTGGCCCATCAGCGGGCGTAAATAAGGGAGGCTGTTAAACCACATGTGGCTGCATGGCAACATTCAGTATCTCAATATTTTGAACCCTGGAGTGGTGGATGCAGTAAGCACTGATGTCGTGCAGTTTCACAATCACTCAGTGGGTATGAGGAGATAGGGGCCCCAGTTCAGCAACACATGCGTAATCAAAGGTAACAAGGTGAGGGAAGAGGGGGCACTTCCAGAAAACAGCCGGCAGTGATGGACGGATTCGTTCATATATACTCATCTGTTGGTATCTCGACGTTCCAGCCATGACAATGCTGTCTCAGGATCCTCAAAAAAGTGTGCCCGGTCTGTGCCTTCCACATGCAGACGAGCAGGAAATAGCATAGAATAGTTTATATTTTTGATTCGGCGTCTTTTCACTTCCATGAAGTTTTTGCGTTTTTTCTGGACTTCAGAGGAAAAATCAGGGAAGATTGCTACGGTTTTGTTATCAAAAGGAATGTTCACCTTTTCCCTGCTAAGACGGAGGATGGTGTCTCTGAAGTTTAGGAACTTGGCAATAAAGGTGCGGGGTGGTGCCCCCGGTGGGGGAGGCCTACCCGACAGTCTATGTGCACGTTCCACCGCTAACATGGGGGAGAATGAGTCCCTTCCGTAGGTGTCCATAAGGAGCTTTTCCAAAAAAGTCGGGGGGTCTCTGCCCTCCACCCCCTCTGGCAGGCCTATAAAGCGCAGATTACACCTGTGAATCCTGTTCTCAATATCATCCTGTTTCTGTAGGATTTGATTCACTTGATGCTGCATGGCCTCCAAGGAAATCTGAAGGGGGGGAGGGAGTCCTCTACATTACCCAGGCGGGTCTCAGCTTCAGTGACCCTCTCCCTTAATTTCTGGAAATCTTGCCTAACCAGTGAGATATCAACTTTTACCTCTTCAATCCTGGCTGTTAGGTTGAATTGGCAGTTTGTGACAGCTTCTTGACGTGCTGTGATAGCATCAAGGAGTCTGGCTGTGTCTGTGTTCCGCGCATCCTCCTCCCCCTGCATGGCGGCGCCATCTTGGTCTGCTGGGCCTGCTTCATCATGCCGGAATTGAGACAATCTAGCAGCCGCTGAGTTGTTTTGTTTTGTCGGCGACATGTGCCCTGGGGTTGCCCGGTTCGCGGAGCGGTCAGAACGGAGAGAAAAGTGTAGTCTGTGTCTCAGGATATGTGATCAGAATATGCGGCCAGCGGAGCTCAGCTCACATGCGTCCTATCTCATGCCGCTCCAGGCCACGCCCCCCCGATGGAAGCTTATAATCGGATTTCCGACCGTGTGTATGCCCATCAGTCTTTTTCTGTTGGCATTTCCAACGGTCTTTAGATTGAGTGCCTGTTCTTAATTTTTCCTATGGAAAACCTTTCTATCGGATTTTTCGATCATGTGTATGCAATTCCGACACATGATTGGAAACAATTAGACGCATGCTCAGAAGCATTAAACTTCCCATTTATAGTGCCGTTGAACGTGTTGTATGTCGCGGTGTTATTGACCATTGGAATTTGGTATGACTGTGTGTAGACAAGACAGTTTGAGGGAAATTCCATCTGAATTTCGACAGGAAAACCATCAGAACTTTTTCCGGTGAGAATTCTGATCGTGTGTACGTGGCATTAGAGGTGTATTTAATAGAAACCAACTGAATAATGATTACTACTACAGTTTGAAATCAGGGCATACAGCATGTTGAAAAGCAGACTCACTTTCATACATACTTATACAGCAGAAAATTTTTGCTTATGCATCAGACAAGTTATAGACAACAAAGCAAAGGCCCAGGGGTCACAGCCGGCAGGAAAGATTTATATGCTAGTGTTGTCAGAGGTTAGACAATGCAATGTGAGCATGACCTGCCAAGTCAGAGGTCAAATACGATAGTTTGCATTTAGCCTGTTAACAGAAGCCAGGGGTCATATTAGATCTGGTACGGTAAGGTCTGTCAAAAGGCTATTGCTGGCTCAACTTGCTGAAATACATCATACATAAACAACAGCCAATAAGTTTAGCAAGAACTGGCTCCCCCAAAATATCACCTGCTGAAATGTGTTGTAAAATTCGTTTTCCTGGTTAACATACTGTATTAGGATGAATAGGTTCCATAATGAGTTCTGTAACTGTAGAATTAAAACACACAGGTTCATTGTGTGTTCATTTTCAAATCCCTTAGTAAATCAATTTCAATATATTGTGTGAAGATTTCCACCTTTTTTAATGGGTTGACCTCAAACACGCTAGTTCTTATTTTTGAACTTAGGAGCAAATCAGTAGGTGCTATGCATGTACACTTATGTAAAAAAGTAAGTATACTTCATTGAATTTGTTGACGTTTTCAAGATATTTGAACTGACAACCATTAGATCTTCATTTAATCAATGGCTACAGATAAAGTTGATATAGCTGAACAATAACACAAATGTAGCAGATGACAGTTGGGATCAAATGTCACACGCATGTAAATTTAGTTTTTGCCTCAGTGGTTTTGACCACTGAGGAGTCCAGGAGGGGGTACTTAAGCAGGTGTGGGTCAGGTGTTCCGGAGTTGTTTGTGAGACCCGTGTGGTCTGTTCTGCTTCCAGGACCGGTGTAGCCCCGTGAGGGGTCCCGGTCACGGGGTGTTCAACATCCCGCAACATGTTCCTGTCAGCGGCCCCTGATAGACCTGCCTGGTCTGGGGTAGGGAACCGGCTGGTCCGAGGCGCAGTAACTGAGGGAGGATTCACAGTGTCCGGGTGTGCTCTCGGGTTGGAGGGACACCACAGCTCGTGGAAGGACTCTTCGGAGGAGGGTCGGCAAGTGGCATCCTGAGAAGTGTCTGGTTACTGAGTTGGGAAGGACATTGACAAATTCACACTTTTCCAGTACCATTGAGGAAACGGGAAAAATTCCAGGTATGGTGGAAAGAGGTTCCTGTTTATCCTTAGTTGATCATTCAAGTTCTGAGTCAACGTGCTGACTGCCATGATCTCTGGCTAGAGATCTGTTCAGCCTTGAAGTACCCAGCTGCAAGTGGCTACTCTCTGGGTGGAAATAGAGACTTTGCTAAACCTGCAGTTCAAGGTGCCTGAGTTCTTCACCCATGCCCTCTGTTCCCTAAGATACTGTTATTTGAAAGTTCTACTGCAAAATAAACCCTTTTAAAAGGGACTTCATCTGTGTCAGAGTGCAAGTCATTGGGTATCAACCCTGGGAACCCCTAGAAGTGGAAGAGCAGGCCAAGAGAAGGTAACCGGTAAGCCCATTAAGTCAAGGCCGCCCTGCAACGGGTTATGGCCACTACACAAAGAAAAAAAAGCCTTTTTTAACAATTTATTTAGTGAAAATATGTATCAATCGATTTAACAGTGTGCTGTGGAATAATTACAGCTCAGACCCTAGAAGCTGGTAGAGCCCCCTTTAGCCTTGCAGCCATAACTGCCCACCAATCTCTGGCATTAGAGGTCTTCCTTGGGTTTCCTTGCATTAACTGCCTGTTCAAAATCCCTAACAACATTTCAGTGGGGTCCCTATTAGGGCTCTGATCAGTCTAGACTAGTCAAGTCTATGTACAACTGGGACAGGTGTTGCGCTTGACATGACATTTGGACAGCCTGGAGGACCTCCTCCCACTGATTTTCCTCAAAAGTGCCCACGTCATTGTCCCACTTGCTCACCGCCCCAATGGAAAACCCACCAGAAATACAGACAATAACATTGAATAACAGCAAGAGATAAAGCCCTTAAAACAGGACACCTCTTCCATGTAATGGAGAATGGGGGTTGGGGATGGCACCCACAGAGTCTCACTAGTTTTAGCCCTAACAGCATGTTGCAGCAGCATATAGTAGAAGTAAATAGTCTGTGGGAGTCGAAATCGCTCCCACATGTCGGAAAAAGAGCTAAATTTGCTCCAGGTAGATTTTCGAGTGTGTTTTAGATCATTATTGTAAGACAAAAAATCAATTTCTGGTTCACATTCAAATTTCCAAATGATAGTCTCAAATTCATATCAAGCACACTTTATATGATGCAGAATCAATAGTTGCCCAGGCCCTGAAGCAGCAAAGCGCCCTTAAACCATAAAAGAGCCAATACCATGCTTCACAGCATGGAGTTACCTGCACATCCCATAATAAAATTGAGTGTTTCTTGGAGACTTATTTTAGCAGCAGTCTGGTTGAACAGTCCAGGTTTGTTTGAGAAAAAAGGTGTAGGAGATTGCTCAACATTACTTACTGAAGGATCACTAGGACGGGAAGTAATGGGAATTTCTGCAATGATTAATAGATGCCAATGTTACCTTTTAAATGTTTTACTTGATGTTTCTTAGCAGGGGTCCCTATCCTGTCCCTGAAATGTTGGTTTATGTTTGTTATGCAACTTCGGTAAAACACTGAAGGGGTAATATTGATGTATTTTCTATTCTCTATGTAAAGTTATCAAGGTAACCACCATAAGTCACGCATCCTTAAAGCGGAGGTCCACCGAAAAAAATATATAATAAAAGCCAGCAGCTACAAATACTGCAGCTGCTGACTTTTAATATATGGACATTTACCTGTCCAGGGAGCCCGCGAGCCCGCAATGACGGCAACCAAAGCCGATCTGTCCGTCGGCTCTTGGCTGCTGCCCATGCCACCCTTGCTAAGGGAATCATGAAGTGAAGGTTTCACTTCCTAATTCCCTATTGAACCTGTGCGAGTCACACTGCAAGTCCTCACTAGTCCCTGCTTTGTTCTGGGACCTGTGTGTCTCCCAGAATACAGCAGAGGAGGACAGTGTAAGCAATGTAAGTGGCGTAGGTCACCGCGAATGCTGCAGTGATCTATGCCAGGAAGTGGGAGCAAATACCTGTATTAAACAGGGGGGAGGATTCCAAAAAGTGGAAGTTCCATTTTTGGGTGGAATTCCACTTTAACAAGAACATGTGATTGAAGAGTCCATGCAGTATGGACTGTTGATACTGAGAAGTGAAAATCTGACAGATATTCTGAGCCACACTTTATAAAGTAAAACAAAAGTTCTGTCTGGAGTAGAACTATAAAGAACTGTACTTTTTAAGTTATTGGGCTTCTCACTGTTTATTTCTCAGTTATAAGTAGCATAATCAGAAAAAGTACAGCTTCATCTGTCTGCACAATGTACAGTGATGATGGTCAGGCAGGTTAAGTTTACCATGGAAAATATGCTAGGTTGCCAATTGATCCCTTTCATTATAACTTAGATATCTTATATTTAGTGAAAATATGTATCAATCAATTATACAGATTCTGTTATAAAGGATAAAGTAGGAGCCTTGACTGCATTTAAAGTTTATGCACGGCCAGAGATTTGAACCCCTGTCAAGTTTTTATTGCTGCCTGTGACCCAGTGGAGCTTTATCCTTTCTATTTCCTTGAGAGCATTGTGAATGCAAAAGTAAGTGTTGGAAAATTCAAAATATTAAAGTCCAACACCAGACAAATTTTTATTTTTATTTTTTAACCAGTCTTCCTTCTTACTCACCTCCAAGCCATTTTATAAATTTTCTCCCCCTTACCTTGTGGAGCCAGATATACTCACCTAAGTCCATCATCTAGGTACTACACTGCCGCTGTTTTTATCAGAGGGGGACTGTTGATCCAATGTTGAAATGCCCTCCATGAGACCTCCGGTCCCTTCCATTCCCCTCCACTGATGTCCACCCTTTTCTTGATTCTGAGAGGACCCTTCAGCTGCCCATCCAATAGGAAGTGTCCAAGCCAGGTAAGGCATTGACATGGACACTTGAAAAGGGATACACACCAGGAAGTAAACAGAAAAGGAGAAGACTCTGGCCCGGAGCATCATGTGACTGCAGCTATAGGTATACGGATCTTTTAGGAGAGGGTTGTTGCTTTTTTTTTTTTTTTTATATATATAGAGTTTAATTAAAGGCAGGTGGATGGGTAGGGTGGGGTGAGGGAGGATTTTATCCAGGAATGGGGCTTTAAAGTTTTGACTTTTGTCTAAGAGGGGAATTCCCATTTCATTTTCACTTCCTGTTGTGTCTGCAAAATCAGGAACTAAGGAGAAATCTCATAAACTGTGTACAGCCTTAAGATTAAAAAAAAGACAGGTTTAACCACTTCCCGACCAGCGCACGACGATGTACGTCGACAGAATGGCACGGGCAGGCATATTGGCGTACATGTACGTCCAATATTTGATGCCGCCCTGCCATCGGGAGCGAGCCGCCGGCGGCGCGCTCCCGCGCTGGTCGGGACCCCCGTGAGTCCGGTCGCGGGACCCGCGGACTCGATCGCCACGGGCATCCCCGCGATCGTCTCACGGAGCGGCCGAATGGAGGAAATGCTGTGTAAACAACATTTTTCCATTCTGCCTAGCAACTAGTGACGCTGATCTCTGCTCCATGTGATTGGAGCAGAGATCAGTGTACACTAAATGAAAGCCCAACCCCCCCACAGTTAGTAACACACCCCTAGGAACACTTAACCCCAACACTGCCACCCACTGGTTAACCCTTTCACTGCCAGTGTCATTTACACAGGAATCACTGCATTTATATAGCAGTGATTACTGTATAAATGACAATGGTCCCAAAAATGTGTCAAAAATGTCCGATGGGTCCCCCACAATGTCGCAGTCACAATAAAAATCGCAGATCGCCGTCATTACTAGTAAAAAAAAAAAAAAAAAAAAATTATTAATAAAAATGCTATAAAACTATCCCTATTTTGTAAACGCTATAACTTTTGCGCAAACCAATCAATAATCGCTTATTGCGATTTTTTTTACCAAAAATATGTAGAAGAATACGTATCGGCCTAAACTGAGGGAAAAAAATGTTTTTTTATATATTTTTGGGGGATATTTATTATAACAAAAAGTTAAAAATAATGCGTTTTTTTCCAAATTGTCGCTCTATTTTTGTTTATAGCGCAAAAAATAAAAACCGCAGGGGTGATCAAATACCACCAAAAGAAAGCTCTATTTGTGGGAAAAAAAGGATGTCAATTTTGTTTGGGAGCCACGTCGCACGACCGCGCAATTGTCAGTTAAAGCGACGCAGTGCCGAATCGCAAAAAGTGGTCTGGTCTTTGACCAGCAAATTGGTCCGGTCTGAAAGTGGTTAAACCATTGCCTACTCTGTTCAAAACTATAAACACTTTATTTGGGCCACAGAAGCAATATAATTTATTGGCAGTTCCATTTTATAAGCTTACACCTTATCTTGTGTTATTTTTCACAATAACATGCATTAAGACAAAGCGGCCTATCAGTTTTGAAAGGGCTGCCAATGAAACAGACATGTTAATGCACCCACAACCACATATTTGTGCAATGTGGTGATAGAAACACATGAAACGCACTATATCATAGAGCGACACATGTATGAGAGTCTGAGAGAGCTGCACACCCCAATTGAAGTCTTTGAAAAGAAAAAAAGTGGAAAGTTCCCCACTGGGCTTTTTAACAGCAAATAGGAGTCAAATGTTTTGCAAAAAAAATCACAGATCTTTCACCCCAAAGAATGGCCAGACACAAAACATATACAAAAAATTAATTAAAATGTGAGCTCTGGTATATACAAGGCGAGAAAAATTAGGCTAGGAAAGGTTATACATCAAGGTTGATACATTGTTACACTTGGAATTGCACTATCCGGTGTATGGAAATGCCCCTCTAACACACAAGGTTGAGCGCAAAAGCAGATAAACACAGTGGGGGTTATTTCATACCTCCCAACATTTTGAGATGGGAATGAGGGACACCTACTAGCAAACGTATGTAGGCATAGGACATGCCCCTGCCACACCCCTGTAATGGAGAATTAACAATTAAAAAAAGGTTAATTAAATCCACAAGGGTTTTTTTTCTACCACTACTATTCCTTTATATTGGCCTCTTTAAAATTTACAAAGACAGCAATTTAGCAATTGGATAAAAGGTTTAGCACTGGGAAACCTTTTTTGAAAGATAAAAAGTGAATTTTATATACAACTATATAGATCAGACCAAAATGAGGGACAAATGAGGAGGAAAGAGAGACAGAGGGACATTGCTCCAAATAAGGGACAGTCCCTCATAATCAGGGCTAGTTGGGGGTATGGTTGTTTACTTATTTACTAAAGCTGGTGAATGTAACATCTGGTGAAGCTCTGCATAGAAACCAATCAGCTTCCAGGTTCTATTGACAAAGCTTAATCAAACATGCTGAGGTTGGAAACTGATTGGCTACCAAAAACAGCTGCATCAGATTCTGAGTGAACCAGTTGTAGTAAATATACCCCAATGAAACATGGCAAATAATTCCTATTCCCCCCAATAGTGCTATATCAAAGGCAGAAGCCAATCACGTTAGTAAAGGGAATCTTAATGTATTTTATTACTGGATTGAGTTGATAACCAAGTAAAGTGAGTTAATAAATATTATGACACAACTCAGCATAAAGGATGGCTAAGGCCCCTGTCACACTGGGGCGGTGCGGGCGTCGGCGGTAAAGCGCCGCTATTTTTAGCGGCGCTTTACCGTCGTTTTAGCGGCGGTCTGCGGGCGCTAGCGGGGTGGTTTTAACCCCCGCTAGCGGCCGAAAAAGGGTTAAAACCACCCGCAAAGCGCCGCTGCAGCGGCGCTTTGCCGGCGGTATTGCCGCGCTGTCCCATTGATTTCAATGGGTAGGAGCGGTTTAGGAGCGGTGAATACACCGCTCCTTCACCGCTCCAAAGATGCGGCTAGCAGGACTTTTTTCACTGTCCTGCCAGCGCACCGCTCCAGTGTGAAAGCCCTCTGGCTTTCACACTGGAGTGAAAGGGGCCGGTTTTTTTCAGGTGCTACACAGGCGCTATTTTTAGCGCTGTAACGCTTGAAAACCGCCCCAGTGTGAAAGGGGCCTTACTGTGAGGCTAGATATAAAGGGGCATGGGCTGCTCAGACAGGTATAAACAATAGCAGTGTGGTTTTATTTAACAGTACCAGAGATTTACTGCACTAGTGATGGCAGTGCTAGGCCTAAATGGGCTAGGTAAGCACAGTTAAATATGAACCATATAAACAAATTAGGGGCATTATAAGGGAAACCTGTATGGTGAATATTAGAGGCAGTCCTTAAAGTTATTCTTCTGAAGTCTACGTTGGGGCCCTTTAAATGAGAGTTAGTGCATTTAGCATAGTCCTGCAAGCATTAAGATGACAACAGGTGCAACTCAGTTCAGTACAAGAGAACAGAAGTGAGCTGCTCCTGAAAAACCTTTTTTGCATTGATACATGTTCCCTGGGCAGGACCCAGGTCCCCAAACACTTTTTATGACAATAGCTTGTATATTGTGTCAGGACCTTACGGGGTAAAGGATCACGCAAAGCTGCCGATGGACTCTGATGGCAAGAAAGCGCCCTGAGGCGATTCAGTTCGCATAGGTAGCGCTATACAAGTCACTCACTCACTCATTAACCTTTAAAATTAGCACTTTTGATTTCTCCCATAGACTTTTAAAGGGTGTTCCGTGGCTTTTGAATTTGCCGTGAACACCCCACACTGTTCGCTATCCGGCAAACAGGCGAACAGCCAATATTCGAGTCAAACTCATGTTCGACCCAAACAGACAGGCCATCCCTATCTTCCACATGTTTGCTGTGTCCCCCACATGGCATCTCACAAACTGCAAATGGGACTTCTTATGGGTTTCTTTCAACAATGGCTTTCTTCTTGACACTTTTCCATAAATGTCAGATTTGCGGAGTGCACGACTAATAGTTGTCCTGTGGACAGATTCTCCCACTTGACCTGTGGATCTCTACAGTTCCTCCAGAGTTACTATGGGCCTCTTGGCTGCTTCTCCGAATAATGCTCTCCTTGCCCGACCTGTCAGTTTAGGTGGACGGCAATGTCTTAGTAGGTTTGCACTTGTGCCATACTCTTTCCATTTTTGGATGATGTATTAAACAGTGCTCCGTGAGATGTTCAAAGCTTGGGATATTTTTTTATAACCTAACCCTGCTTTTAACTTCTTTACAACTTTATCCTTGACCTGTCTGGTGTGTTCCTTGGCCTTTATGATGCTGTTTGTTCACTAAAGTTCTCTAACAAACCTCTGAGGACTTCACAGAACAGCTGTATTTATACTGAGATTAAATTACACACAGTGGAATCTTTTTACTAATTAGGTGACTTCTGAAGGCAGTTGGTTCCACTCGTTTTTAGTTAGGGGTGTCAGAGTAAAGAGGGCTGAATACAAATGCACGACCACACTTTTTAGATATTTATTTGTAAAAAAATTGGAAAACCATTTATCATTTTCCTTCCATTTCACAATTATGTGCCACTTTGTGTTGGTCTATCACATAAAATCCCAATAAAATACATTTACGTTTTTGGTTGTAACATGACAAAATGTGGAAAATTTCATGAGGTATGAATACTTTTTAAGGCACTGTACCCTAAAGCCTTCAAGGTTCAAATGAGTTCAATGTCTGGGGTCAGGCCCCTCAACCCCTTCTTTTTTGAATGGTTATAGACTTTTCCTGGAAAGGGTAGTCTGGAATGTTCTAGTCAGTTTCATCGTGGGCACTTCTAATCCAGTTGCTGCTGCTCTATGCATTCAGCTGTCACGTAGCCCAAGAGATGACTCAGCTCTGACTTACTGAATTCTTTGCCAATGGATTTCCCAGTATGTCAGCTCAGCTACTGCACACAGCCTATCCCTGACAACCAAGTACAATACACATGCACATCTCACTATAAAATCCTCTTCAGCCGGGTTCAGGGCAGGATAACATTCACGCAGCTCAGGCTGTTATTCTCTATTGCTGTAAAGGGCCTTTTCTTTAATTTACAAGCCTCTATTCTTCTGGAACACTGGCTCTCAATGGGCTGACTAAGACATTCAGTGTTATTCTTTGCTGGTAAAGTCATTTTTTTTACTTGACCTGTTGCTCTATGTGGCTTGATCCTCTAAAGGGACTTATATGCCACATTATATTTCATAGGCAGTAAACCTAAACCCTTTCACCAAGTTTGTGCCCTATAATTAACTGCTTACCATCCAATGTGTGTGTATATAAACATCCTGGGTGGCAAGTGGTTATACCAGGATTATGGTTGCAGCTGCAGCCTTTAACCTGGTATGTTTTTTTTTTTTACAGCCGGCAATCTGCTTTCCAGTAAAATGGCTTTATAATCACCCGTTCACTATTACACTGCCCAGAAGGGCACAATCTGTGTTTGATTAGATGCTTTGAAGGGTAGGGAAGACATTGGGGATCTAATAAGTTGTGCCTGTCACTGCCCACTTGCTGGCCAGTCACGTACCTGGTGGGTCACTGGATTTTAAGTGGTTATACTGGCATGGTGCCTGCAGCAGTACCGTTTTTTTAGAGCCGACAGTCAGCTCTCTTGTAAAAGCAATCTTAGCAGCTAACTATCCACTGAATTGCTTTTACAAGCAGCGGGAGAAGGCAACCCCTTTCCGCTGCCTTCCGTTGCCTTACCGGGATCTCCAATTCTTGATCAACCAGCCAGAACTTCCACTGCCTGATTACAAAGCCAAACAAAGACCGGATCAGCTTTGTTTGGTTCTTCTTGGGAAGAGGAGATTAGGGGGGGATATGCTCACCATGTATAAATAAATAAGGGGTCCATATAGTGAACTTGGTGTTGAGTTATTCACTTTACGGTCAACACTGAGGACAAGGGGTCACTCTTTACGTCTAGGGCAAAAGAGATGTCATCTCCAAATACGGAAAGGTTTCTTGACAGTAACAGCTGTGAAAATGTAGAATAGACTCCCTCTAGAGGTGATTCTCGTTAGCTCAGTAGATTGCTTTAAGAAAAGCCTGGATTCTCTTTCTTTCTTTCTTTCTTTCTTTCTTTCTTTCTTTCTTTCTTTCTTTCTTTCCTAAATGTACATAATATGACATTTATAGGTAAAGTTGATCCAGGGAAAATCTGGAATTTTTTCCCCTGCTGTAGCAAATTGGATCCTGCTTTTCTGGGGGGGGGGTTTCACCTTCCTTTGGATCAACTGTGGGTATAGGATTGGGTATATGGGATAGTATGATATTTATTACTTTATTTTTTTATTTATTTTTTTATGGTTGAACTAGATGGACTTGTGTCTTTTTTCAAATTGACTAACTATGTAACTATAATAAACTGAAAACAATGATCTTACATCACTTTTGGCTTCCCTGGATGTAAACAAAGCCATTTTAAAAAATCAAAAGCATTTGATCACACCAATCCTGGCGTAATTAAATGCTTTTAAGGGCAGAGGAGGGATCTGGGGTCTTACCCCAGATCTCTCCATAAAGAGTACATGTCACATGTCACATATTGCTGTCACAAGGATGTTTACATTCCTTCTGACAGCAATATGTATCAATAAGTACAATAAGGGCCGGTTCACACTGCAGGCGATGCGAGGCGACACCGACTTGCCTCGCCGCGACCTGCCGCGACCTCAGCGGCAACTTGCAGATGACTTCTGTATAGAAGTCAATGCAAGTCGCCCCGAGGTCGCCCGAAAGTAGTACAGGAACCTTTTTTCTGAGTCGGAGCGACTCGAGTCGCTCCTCTCAGAACGGTTCCATTGTACAGAACGGGGGCGACTTGTCAGATCGAGGCAAGGCGAGTCGTGTCGCCTCGCATCACCCGCAGTGTGAACCGGCCCAAAGTAACCAAAAAAAAAAAGAAAAAATGTAAAGCGACAGTGTAAATATAAAATAAATAAATAATGAAAAAAAAATTGGAAAGTGCACCCGTGCTCATGCTCAAAGGCGACCCCACCCATCTGTCCCACACGCAGGCAAACAGCGATCACCCTACACATGTGAGAGATCACCACAAATGTCGTATCATGGGCAGTAATTCTAGCACCAGACCACCTGTGTAAATATAAAGTGGTATCCTGTAAAGGCTTTTAAAGCATTGCCTATGGATTGGATAGTAAAATGTACGCTGTTTGTTGCTGTTGCACGGACGTGTACAATTTTAAAGCATGACATGTTTGGTATCTACTGACTCAGCGTAACAATCTTTTATACATTACCAAAAAATTCTGTTATGTACTGTATCTTTTTGCATTTAAATTGAAAAAAGTGTATTTTTTCCCAAAAAAGTGCATTGAAAAACCGCTGCGCAAATACCATATGCCCTAAAAAAATTGCAAGACTTACCAATTGATTGCCTAGGGCATCTGCTTTAAAAAATATATATATAATGTTTGGGGTTCTAAGAATTTTTCTAGCAAAAAATACTAAAATTTCTAAACAAAAAGTGCCAGAAAAGACCTGGTCTTAAAATGAATAAAAAGTGTAAAAATACATTTTTCATTAAAAATTGTAAATAATAAAGAAATTTAAAGCACCTAACCCCCATGCTCATGCACAACTGCAACATGCACGCATGTGTAAATAACCACATGTGTGGAGTATCGCCACATACACTGTAGTGACAAAAATAATTCCAGCATCATACAGTAGGTTGTGTTTAACTCTAAATTGATAATATATAAAGGCTTTTAAAATGTTGCCTATGGCCTCAGTTTGTCGCCATTTCACAAGTGTATGGAGTATTAGACCTTGACATGTTTGGTATCTTTTTACTTGATGCAACATCATCTTTTATATCCCACTAAAAATAGATTTTACTGTGACAAACAGAGAGGGGGAGGGGAAGGGTTGGGACTTTAAATGAGGCATTGAATGTATCAATTCAACTACCTCCATCCCTGGTTCAATAAAAAAAGAAAATATTTTATGTTGGGACTTTAAATGAAGCATAGCTGCAAAGTGGGTATGCAAGGACATGTCTGAAATTGATTGGTTTAGTTATAAGATTCAGAAAGTTTGAATTAATAACATCATAAACAGTAAGTATCAATAGGTTATATTTACATATAGATATATATACAAGCGCATATTGCAACATAATTTACAATAGTAATCAACATCTTGATGAAATCCATAATTGTAAAAAGAACAGGAATAGTCTTCCATTAATTGAAGCATATGACATTGTAGATAAAATAAGGGGAGGGGAAATTTCAGACAGATGCTTGCAGATGGTAGCATAAAAGCGCTCTACGCGTTTCGTGGAATTCATCCACTCATCAGGAGCAATTCCGGGGGTTAAAATTATCTACAAAGAGATGAATAAATGCATGAGGATCAAACAGGAAAAGCACAAAAGGGCAGAGGAACAGAGGGGGGGAGAAACTCAGCTCCCCCAAACACTCTTACCTACAATGGGAATGTGACTTCATAAGACAAAACCATTAGCAAATAAGGACGCTATGAGGACAAGTCTTCTCCGGAGCTGAGGCAGAAATCTCAAAGACCACAAGGCACCGCAGTTAATCGAGGGTGACGAACTCTATAGCACTGTAATCCCAGAGTGACCATGTGGGGAAATTCCGAAGGACCTCTGTAGAGGAGTGAATTAATTAGGTATGAGGATGTGTCTATACATAAATGGGTTAATCGAAATTAACAGTGCAGGGGGTGATAGAGTCGCTGAATAAAGTGAGGGGAGGCATATCGCCCAACCCGATAGATTGAGTACACTGGGGGTGAACAATAGATTAGTGTGTACAGTGAAAACAGATAAACAAGGACGAAAATTATACTATACCAAACAGCCCATAATTGCCAATAAATATAGCAAATAAGTGTCAAACAAAGTGCAAAGAAGTTGTGAAGGAAACAACTCAAACTGCGTGTATCAACTGGTGGTGCGATGCGGCCCCAAAGACCACCTACGTCACGCTGCAAAACCTAAGGGAGAGGCGGTGTCGGCGTTCCAACAGCTAACAGCGTTCGGCGGCCGACAGTCGCACTTGCCCCAGATTTATAGCAGATGGACACTCGCCACGCCAGCCGTCCGGCGCCAAATGACGTCCGGCGCACGGCGTGCGGGGCGTGGCGTTGATGCGATGAGGGACCCGCCCACAACCCTACGACCATAGAGGTGGAGAGAAGAGGAAGGGGCCCTGAGCACATCACAGCTCCGGAGATAGAACTGAACATTAGCAACCAAAACGTAGCAAAAACGATATAATATATGCGATATATAGAAAATGAAAACCCAAGGTGCTGACCCGGTCCAAATGCAATCAGGAATAATGAGGATAGTAGTTAAATGCTACCGCAGGATTATGCTTCCATCCCTAGTGTCATTAGACAAACAGAGAGGTTTGCAATATGCGCTTGTATATATATCTATATGTAAATATAACCTATTGATACTTACTGTTTATGATGTTATTAATTCAAACTTTCTGAATCTTATAACTAAACCAATCAATTTCAGACATGTCCTTGCATACCCACTTTGCAGCTATGCTTCATTTAAAGTCCCAACATAAAATATTTTCTTTTTTTATAGATTTTACTGTGTTTGTATGCACTAAAATTAATTTACCGTATTTATCAGCATATAACACGCACAGGCGTATAACACGCACCTTAACTTTAAGAGGGAAGTTTCACGAAAAAAAACAAAATTTTAAATAAAGGACTTTGAAGCAAAATAAGGGTCAGTGCCCATCAATACAGCCTTATCAGTGCCCATCTTCAGCCTCACCAGTGCCCATCAATGCAGCCTGATCCTTGCCCATCTGCAGCCTCTAATATGCCCATCACAGCAGCCGGTTTAATGCACATCTGCAGCCTCTAATATGCCCATCATCGCAGCCTGTTTAGTGCCCATCTGCAGCCTCTAATGTGCCCATTATTGCAGCCTGTTAGTGCCCATCTTCAGCCTCTAACATGCCCATCATTGCAGCCTGTTTAGTGCCAATCTGCAGGCTCCAACATGTCCATCATTGCAGCCTGTTTAGTGCCCTTCTGCAGCCTCTAAAATTCCCATCATTGCAGCCTGTTTAGTACCCATCTGCAGCCTCTAATGTGCCCATCATTGCAGCCTGCTTAGTGTCCATCAACAGCCTCACCTTTGCCGATCATTGCAGCCACACCAGTGCTGGATTACACAGATCCGCAATCTCCTGTGTACCCGGTGCTCAGTCACTCACAGTCCCGCTTGGCTCATATGACAGACAGAACAATGTTCCAGTGTTGGGCAAGGGGGGGGGGGACAGTATGTGACTGAGCACTGGGTATACAGGAGATTGCGGCTCTGTCTAATCCGGCGGGGTGATTTTCAGGGGGGAAAAGTGCGTGTTATACGCCAATAAATACGGTAATCGTATTTTTTCCCAAAAATTAGGGTCTGATAATCAGCTGCGCAAATATCGTGCAACATAAAAAATTGAAACAACCACCATTTTATTCTCCAGGGCCTCTGTTTTCAGAATATGTATAATGTTTAGGGATTCTAAATAATTATAAATAATAATAATAATAATAATAATAAATAATAATTTTCTAGCAAAAATATGTTGATTTTAACACGTATGTGAAGAATGGAGATGGCCTTGCGGTTTGCCGGGCGGTCAGTTCGCTGCGAATTTTGCTCGTTCGCGATTCGCCAAACCGGTGGACTTCTGGTGCTGTTCGCGCGGCAGACATATGCGTTTACATTGTGAAGAACTTTGACCCATGACACATCCATCATGGGGTACAGGACAGCCAATTGAGATATTTCAGCACATGGACAATTGGACATACCTCCTACCTTATAAATAGACTTGATCTGGTGGCCATTTTACAGTCTGTCTTTTGTCAGTGGGATGGAAAAGGATGCTGTGTGGAGCAGGGACAGTCAGTTTAATCACTAGCTATTACTATTAGGTCCACAAAAGTCTTTTAAGGACTGGTATAGGTGTACAGTATATAGGATTGTAATACACTTATAATATACTTTATTTCAAATATAGAAAGTATATTATGGTGCACTGCTGACTGCTGTGCTGCTGAGTGCTGACCGATTCTGCAGCTGTCTTTTATCAGTGTAGGGACAGTTTGGTGTTTGGAGCAGGGACAGTCTGCAAATCACTAGCTACTAGGTCCACAAAGGTCCTTTTAAGGACTGGTATAGGTGTACAGTATATAGGGTTGTAATACATGTATAATATACTTTCTTTCAAATATAGAAAGCATATTATAGTGCACTGCATGCAGTGCTGCTGACCGATTCTGCATTTCTCACTGTAGGGAGGGACAGTTTGGTGTTTGGAGCAGGGACAATCTGCAATTCACTAGCCACTAGCTAGCTACTACTAGGTACATAAAGGTCCTTTTAAGGACTGGTATAGGTGTATAGTATATAGGGTTGTAATACCCGTATAATATACTTTCTTTCAAATATAGAAAGCATATTATAGTGCACAGCACTGCTGTGCTGCTGACTGATTCTGCAGCTGTCGTTTCTCAGTGTAGGGAGGGACAGTTTGGTGTTTGGAGCAGGGACAGTCTACAATTCACTAGCTACTAGCTAGCTACTATTAGGTCCACAAAGGTCCTTTTAAGGACTAGTGTAGGTGTACTATTTGGTGTGCAGTATATAGGGGTGTAATACACGTATAAAATACTTGCAAATATAGAAAGCATAGTATAATGCATTTCCACTGTGCAGCATTGTAGCTGCTGAGCGGTTCTGCAGCGATGCTCCAAAGAGTGACAAACGCAATTAGAAAAAAGTATTATAACTGGTGTGATAGACCAGTGGCCCCCCAAAACTAGAGATTGAAGCGAGGTGTTATATACCTTCTTCCACATACATACTGCACTTATCTAGAGACTTTTGTCACGGGGTTATTTAAAAAATGACAAGCAGAGGAAGAGGCAGGCCCTTCCGCAGGGGTGGTAGGGGTAGGTCAGGAGCAACTGGCTTGAGCCAAAGTGGCAAATTGCACAAGGTGCGTTCAATTTTGTCAAAGGACGCACCAGACTTGGTTGAGTGGCTCACTCAGCCTTACTCTTCTGCACCCTCCTCATCCTCTCAATCTGCACCGTCTTCTTCACTCTCTGCTGTGTGCACCCCCAAAGACACTACCACCAACACCACCACCACCATATGCCCTCTGCTTGAGTCACAGGAATTATTTTCCGATCCATCACAAGACATTGCCGATGCGCAGCCACTCTTGGCATTGAATCAGGAAGAGGAGGTAGCAACAACCGCTGCTCAGCAGTCTGACAACAGTACCCAGATCAGCCCGAGGAGGAGGTTGGTCCCCGGTGTTGCTGCCTACTCCGAGATCTCTAATTATAGTGGTGGGGAAGGTGATGATGACGTGTCTAGTGATGTCATATGGGTGCCCACAAGAGAGGAAGAGGAGGGGAGTTCAGAGGGAGATATGGACCAGCAGATAGGGAGGAGAAGCAGGCGGAACTTAGATTGCACAGGAGGGACAAACAAGACTGCTAATGTATCAGGAGCGAGGCATCAACCATGTACGGTCACATCTGGAGCTCCCAGGACGCCGACACATGACTCCGCAGTGTGGGCTTTTTTTAACGTGTCCGCTCCTGACAATAGTGTTGCCATCTGCAGCCTTTGCAGTCAACGCATAAGTCGCGGTAAGCCCAACACTCACCTAGGGACGACCGCCTTAAGAAGGCACATGAGCTGACATCACCGATAGCCCGCCAACTGCTGCCATATAAACTGGTGGACTCGGAGGCCTTTCAAAAATTTGTGGCCATTGGAACACCACAATGGAAGGTCCCAGGAAGGAAGTATTTCTCACAGAAGGGCATCCCAGAGCTATATGGCCATGTTCAGCGGCAAGTGAATGTATCTCTGGCACACAGAGTCGGTGCCAAGATACATCTGACACCAGACACGTGGTCTAGCAAACACGGGCAGGGACGGTATATCACTTTTACTGCCCACTGGGTGAACTTTCTGACGGCCGTCAAGCATGTAACCCGTGGCACCCGTGTAGATTTGGTTTTACCCCCACGGATTGCATGCAGGCCTGCCTCTTCTTCTCCTCCTCCTACTCCATCCTCCCTTTCCTCATCGGCTGACTCCTCCTTTTCCGCCGCTAGCACCTCTTCCGCTGCGCCGCCCAAGATCCCCAGAACCTATTCGACATGCCAGGTGAGACATTGCCATGCTGTGCTGCGTCTGTTGTGTCTGGAAGCCAAGAGCCACACTGGCCCTGCACTCCTTTCAGCTTTGTGTTCACAGGCAGATCAGTGGCCAACATCGCTCAATTTGACAGTTGGTAAAGTGGTGTGTGACAACGGTGCTTAGCGCATTGAAACAGGGCAAAATTACACACGTGCCATGCATGGCACACGTCTTAAACTTGGTCGTGCATCAATTCGTTGTCAAATACCCTGGGGTCCAGGACATCTTGCGGCAGGAAAGGAAAAGGAAAATCGCGGCCCCTTTCAGAAGATCTTACATGGCCATGGCTCGCCTTGCTGACATTCAGTGGTGACACAATCTGCGAGTCAGACGTCTTATTTGCGATTGCCTGACGCGATGGAACTCAACCTTCTATATGCTTGATAGGCTGCTCCAGCAGAAACGTGCAGTTAACGACTACTTGTATGAACTCTGCAGCAGAACAGGTTCTGGGAGCTTGTTTTTTTTTTCACCGCGCCAGTGGCTGCTCATGCGCGACGCATGCAGACTTCTGCGGCCATTTGATGAGATCACCAAACTGCTCAGTCACAGCCATGGAGCCATCAGTGACATCGTACCTTATGCCTTTTTATGGAGCGTGCATTGCGTCGTGTCATTGATCAAGCCGTGGAGGAGCAGGAGCAGGAAGATGAGGAAGTCTCAATGCTGGATGAATTCTCAGTGGGGGCTACTCTATCTGAGACAAGTCAACAACAGGAGTCTGAAGAGGAGTCAGAGGTGGATGGTGCCGGGGGGTGGATGAGGATGAGCAAGAAGAGCATGCTTTAAACGTTTCTGGGATCCCTGTTGTTGTCCGTGGATGGGGAGAGGAGAACGAGGAGGATGACATTATCCTGGATGATGAGCAGGAGCCAGGCCACCACACCGCTTCCACTTTAGTGCAAATGGGGGGCCTTCATGCTCCAGTGTTTTAACAGGGACCCCCGTATAAAAAGCATAAAGGTCAAGGACCAGTACTGGGTGGCAACGTACTTAGACCCCCGGTACAAACACAAAATGGCATAAATGTTACCACCATCACAGAGGGCTGTCAGAATGGAGCACTTACAGGCCTTGCTTCGAGAAATGCTGCATTCTTCTTTTGCGTGCGCTGGCAGAGGAGGAATTCCCACTCCCAGAGAAAGAGTTGCGGGTACCAATCCAACAGCGCCTGCAAGAAGAGGGCGGTTTGAAGATGTGTTGGTCACTTCTGATATGAGATCATTCTTTCAGCCGACCTATCGACAGGTGTCATCAGGATCCAGCATCAGGGAACGCCTAGACCGACAGGTGTCTGACTACATCGGGTTAACGGCCGATGTGGACGCTCTGAGAAGTGATGAACCCCTGGACTACTGGGTGGGCAGGCTTGACCTCTGGCCAGAGCTTGCCCAATTTGCAATGGAACTATTGGCTTGCCCCACGTCCAGTGTCATATCCGAAAGGACGTTCAGCGCAGCAGGGGGGGATCGTGACCGATAAGCGCACTCGCCTAGCTCACGACAGTGTTGACTACCTGACATTTATAAAAATGAATGAGGCATGGATCTCAGAGGAATTCAACACATGTGACCAGTAGACCATGTATATGCATAACTCTATAAACTATTTAATCTAGCACATGGATCTTTTTTCTACTTTGGCTCACTTCCTTGTACAAAAAAAGCACACCGTACTATATGCCCGTAACCTCCTGTTTGAAGAGGTTGAGCGGTGTCATATTTTTGGGTCCCGCAGCAAGTTGCTAGTATCAGTGCTGGTGACGGTGCTCATGTCAGTGCTCTCTCTCTATCTCGGGTGCTGGTGTCAGTGCTCTCTATCACAGTACTGGTGTCATTGCTCTCTATCTCGGTGCTGGTGTCAGTGCTCTCTATCATGGTGCTGGTGTCAGTGCTCTCTATCACGGTGCTGGTGTCAGTGCTCTCTAACACGGTGCTGGTGTCAGTGCTCTCTATCAGGGTGCTGGTGTCAGTGCTCTCTATCTCGGTGCTGGTCTCAGTGCTCTCTATCACGGTACTGGTGTCAGTGCTCTCTATCTCAGTGCTGGTGTCAGTGCTCAGTCTCTATCGTGGTGTTGGTGTCTGTGTTCTATCTCAGTGCTGGTGTTAGTGAGGGAGATAGCAGCGGAGAAGCCAATCAGTAGGCAGTGCCAGCACCATGGCTGAGGATCAGCACTGGACTGGCACCTCCGGACCACCGCAGTGGAGCCCTGCATAGGTTTGGGTAAGGGTCGGGCAGAAGGAGGGGTCAGGGGCTCAACCACAGGTTGGCACACTGGGACACTGACACTGGACTGCGCTGCCCTGACTGTGGCACTGATCAACTCCTGCACCCCCTTCATAGCCTGCACTGACCTTGCCTCTCCATGGCCTTCATGCGCTCCTGAATTGTCAATATTTCACAGATAAAAAAAGAATGCTTGTTAACCACTTGGCGCCCATACTACGTCTATTGACGTCATGGGCTTTCGGTGGTTATATCTGAATGATGCCTGAGGCCACAGACATCATTCAGATATTGCCATTTTCAGCCGGCGATTCCCTGCACCATAAGAATGATCATAGCGGCTGTTCCACCGCTTGATCGTTCTTACGGGCGGCGGGAGGGGACCCCCCCCCTCCCGCCGCCCTCCGGTGCTTGTACCGACTCACCGCTTCCATCAGTGTCAAACTAAAGAAAATAAAATTAAATTAACAATAAAAAAAAAAACGTAAAGCGCCCCTGTCCCCGTGAGCTCGTACACAGAAGCGAACGCATACATAAGTCCCGCCCACATATGAAAATGGTGTTCAAACCACACATGTGAGGTACCGCCGCGAACGTTAGAGCGAGAGCAATAATTCTAGCTGTAGTCCTCCTCTGTAACCCAAAACATGTAACCAGTAAAAAAAATTAAAGCGTCGCCTATGGGAATTTTTAAATACCAAAGTTTGGCGCCATTCCACGAGCGCATGCAATTTTGAAGCGTGACATTTTGGGTATCTATTTACTCGGCGTATCCTCCTCTTTCACATTATGCAAAAAAATTGGGCTAACTTTACTGTTTTTTTTTTTTTTTTAAGCATGAAACTGTTTTTTTTTCTGAAAAAAACGTGTTCAAAAAATTGCCGCGCAAATACCGTGCAAGATAAAAAGTTGCAACGACCGCCATTGTATTCTCTAGGGTCTTTGCTAAAAAAACATATATAATGTTTGGGGGTTCTATGTAATTTTCTAGCAAAAAAAATAGGAATTTTACATGTAGGAGAGAAATGTCAGGATTGGCCTGGGCGCAAAGTGTTTAAAGATGCTTGTAAAAAGCAGAAACTCCCAAATTTATCAACAGAATAGAAAAAACAAACTTCGAACGGGGATATTTTCTTCATATAACAACAGCCCAACAAGGGAATTCCCTCACTTTCTGTTGTGTATTCATCCAGGACAGGAAAGGAAGGGAAACCTTCCAATGAGACACAGCAAACAAAAAACAACACAAAAACTAATAGGGATTAAAATAAATTTACACCAGTCAATGGTTGGCTATGTACACAACTATGACAGTGTCATTTAACCATTTATTTTTTTAGTAATGGCGGTGATCTGCGATTTTTATCTGGACTGCAACATTGCAGCGGACAGAACGGACACTTTTGACACTATTTTGGGACCATTGACATTTATACAGCGATGAGAGCTAAAAATAGCCTCTGATTATGTCACTGGCAGGGAAGGGGTTAAACACTAGGGGGCGATCAAAGGGTTAAGTGTCTTCCCTCAGCGTGTTCTAACTTTAGGGAGGATGGGCTACCACTGACCTGACAGAGATCGATGTTCCCCATGACAGTGAACAGTAGATCCCTGTCACGTTACTAGGCAGAACAGGGAAATGCCTTGTTTACATAGGGAGTTCCCTGTTTTGCCTCTCCTCATCTTAAACAAACATCGGGTCTGTGGGACCCAAAGGCACACTCCTGTGGCACGCGCATGCCTGATATCCTGCTTTTGTGGACTGATGTACAGGTACATCAGTTTGCACAGGCGTGCCATTCTGCCGACGTATATCGTGTCAGTTATGCCGCGTACACACGATCGGACTATCCGCCGGACTATGTAGCGGAGGCCCTCCAGACGTTCCCGAACGAGTGGACCTGCCCACACACAACCGCTTTTCTGGCGGACTAGCGCACAGGGGGGCGGATTGTCCGCCGACCTAGTCCGCCAGAAAAGTGCGGTTGTGTGTGGGCAGGTCCACTCGACTTTTGAAATGAATGGACTTGCCCAGACACAGAGAAAATTCAGTTCTTCCAGCTCTTTTACTAGCGCTGGCCCGGTCTTCTGTCACCGCCGCCTTCTCTTCTTCTCTTGTTCTCTTCTTCTTCCTTGAGATGTTGACTTGGGGGGGCGGGGTCACCGAGTGAAGTCACATGGTGACCCCGCCCCCTTATGATGTGACAGTCCCAGTATCCTCCGGGACTGATATCACCCGGTGACCCCGCCCCTTGTCCCTGATGTTGATGAGTCAACATCTCAAGGAAGAAGAAGAGAAGGTGACAGAAGACCAGGCCAACGCTAGTAAAAGAGCTGGAAGAAGAAAGCAGAGGCCCGGCAAGAAGAACCAAAGAGGGGGACAAGACCCCCAAAGTCAGAAGAAGAGAAGGCGGCGACAGAAGACCGGGCCACTGCTAGTAAAAGAGCTATAAGAAGATAGCGGAGGCCTAGCAAGAAGAACCGAAGAGGGGGGACAAGACTCTGAAGTTGGAAGAAGACCCCCGGACGGCGGCGGCGACAAAGAAGAAAGCCAGGCTCCTCCGCTAGTAAAAGAGCTAGCAAAAGAGCAGAAGATAGCGGAGGAGTCCGGAGAGTAGACCCCCCAAGACGGAAAACCACTGGAGCTGTCCAATTAATTATTTTAAAAACATGTGTTGTGTTTTTTTATTTACACTTCTTTTCACCAGATGAATGGATAGGGGTACATGGTACCCCAATACTCATTCACATAGGATGGGGGGCCGGTATCTGGGGGCCCCCTTATTAAAAGGGCTCCCGGATTGTGATAAGCCCCCCCGCCCACAGACCCCGAAACCAACGGCCAGGGTTGTCGGGAAGAGGCCCTTGCCCTCATCAACACGGGGACAAGGTGCTTTGGGGTGGGGGGCCGCAGTGCCCCCCCCTTCCCCAAAGCACCCCTGCATGTTGAGGGCATGCAGCCTGGTACAGCTCAGGAGGGGGGATGCTCGCTCATCCTCACCCCCTTTCCTGACCGGCCAGGCTATGTGCTCGGATAAGGGTCTGATATGGACTTGAAGGGGACCCCCACGCCGTTTTTTCGCCGTAGGGTTTCCCCTTTAAGTCCATACCAGGTGACGGGGCCAGTGAGGTGTCAGTCTCGTCAATGGAGGTGGCGACATTGACTTCCTTCGCTAGTGCCAGCTACCTGGAGTCACGTTCAAAATGAATGGACTTTTCTCCGTGTGTGGACAAGTCCAGCAGACTAGCGCACAGACGGGCGGATTGTCCACTGGACTGCCAAGTCCGGCGGACAATTTTGAGTCAAAACTTCTCTAAGTCTGCCCGACTTTTGGAAAGAAAAGGTCCGCCGGAGCCCACACACGGGCAGATTGTCCACCTGATAATCCGATCGTGTGTACACGGCATTAGTGTCAGTGTTGGTGTTTTTTAGGTAGAATAAAAAAAAAAAGCAAAATGTGCAAAATGTGCACTATTGTTTTTGGGCTGTACTACGGGTATATACAACACCTAACATACACATATGTGGTATCGCTGTGGTCGTCAGGAGCAGGAGAATTAAATTTAGGTTATTCTTTGGTGGTATTTCCTGACAGGAAATTACACGATTTAAGGCGGTTGCCATAACAACGGGTAGGACCTTCCCCGTCACCACCTGTTATGGCAACTTTCGAAACAATTAGCGATACGGCCGCCGGAGAATTGCGCATTTGCAAGAGCGAAAGGGGCATGCTGGTTACATCGCTAATCTTGGAAGAGGTATCGATTGGGCTTCACATGCCCACAATCATCAATGGCAACAGCCAGAAGAGGATTTATTAAGTTGTGAGTATGAAATAAATATATTATCAACATCCACTAGCAATCATATAAAATCGTCCTGTATGTTAATAATGCATTATGCGTGGCGGAACTCCGCTTTAATAATGGGTTATGCAGGAACAACAGTTTGTTTTAACTGGCTTCATATGCATTTTATTTGTTGGCATTTTGTTTTAACTGACATTATATGCAAATTATTTTTGTCGTTGTGTTTTGTCGTTGCTGCCTGCTCGCATTTACCCAAGACAGTCGACAGCTCCAGGTTAAGCAACATACTAGTAGGCCACACAGCACATGCCACTAACGTGCCTCTGGTGGACGCAGTGGATCACAGTGCTTGGTACTCGACTGCTGTGAGTGACCGGGGTATCATGTGGTCGTTATGACCAATCATAGCGATCACATGATTACATGTAAGCAAAACTTCTTTCATGACAGCTTGCTTACTATTGTGATGCTGCAATTGGCCTTATCACATAGTACCTGGCACCCTGTACCATGTTATTAGCTGTAGCAGCATTACAATAGTAAGCAAGCTGTCATAAATTAAAGCAAATCATGACAGTTAAAGTGGATGTAAACCCTCACATTTACCCAATGAACAGTCTCAGATGATACACAGAGATGAAACAAATCTCCCTATATACGTTTACATGTATATCTGCTGTCTTCAGCTTTCTACACTCTTTAGAAAGTGCACATCATGTTAGAAATATTTCATGCTGTCATCATGCTGATAATGGAGCGGCAGAAAGATACAGGACTCAGATCTTTGGAGAGAGATAAGTAAACACTACAGATATATGTGCCCAGGTCATATTTAATGAATATGGTTTACATCCACTTTAAAGCTATTGCATATAAAAGTGATCATCACTGCTATAAGCGATAGCAGTGTAAAAAATAATAATCCCTAATCACCCCCCCCCCCCCCCCCCCCCCAGAGCAGTACAATCTCACTGTCACCGAACTACTCTGATGACAATATGTAAAAAATAATATAGTAAAAAAAAAAGGAAAAAAAAGCTTAAAATATGAATTAAAAAGAAAATATATAGATTTTTTTTTTACATACTATGATGAATAAGTATTCTTGATCACTGCTACACCAGTCATATGATAATGCTGTACTGCACTGGTGACAGTATGTAAAAAACAATTGTGAGAAAACCCCCACATTTTACTTAATTTCTTAATTTTCCAAAAAATGACCACTTCAAAAAACTCACCATGCCTCTTGCTAAATACCTCGGACTGTCTGACTAGGGGTAATAGGGGTCATTTGGGGGGTATTTGTACTATCCTGTTATATATATATATATAGTGATGGCCGGACGGTTCGCCTGGCGGTCGTTTCGCGGCAAATTTCGGCTGTTCGCGGTCCGCCCGTTCGGCGGACTATTGGCGCCGTTCGCCCGGCGGACTCCCGCGTTTACTGTGTAAAAGAACTTTGACCTATGATGACACATCCATCATGGGGTACAGGACAGCCAATGGAGACATTACAGCACATGGACACTTGGACATTCCCCCTAACTTATAAATACACCCGATCCGGCGGCCATTTTACACTCTTTCTTCTGTCACTATAGGGAGAGGTTGCTGTGTGGAGCAGGGAGAGATTACAGTGACCCAAATCGCTAGCTATTTAGTACACAAAAGTTCTTTTCAGGACTGGTATAGGTGTTAGGTGTATATAGGTTTGCTGTGCTACTGATTGTTGCAGCAGCCTGAGTGTCTTTTGTCAGTTTAGAGAAAGCGACAGGACACTGTGTCTGCTGTAGGGACAGTCAGTTTAGTCATCATCATTAGCTGTTAGTACTGTTACTATCAGGTCCACAAAAGTGCTATTCCAGTTATTGTTCCAGTAGCCTCTGTTTTGTCAGTTTATATAGGGACAGACAGGAAGCATTGTGTGAGGCAGTGAGGGTCAGTTTAATCAGTAGCTGTTACTATTAGTTCCACAAAGGTTCTTTTCAGGACTGGCATCAGTGGTATGGTAATAGGCTTGTACACGTATAATATTCTTTCTTCCAAATATAGAAAGAATATTATACTTGACTGCTGCCCTTCTGCTGCAGTCTGCTAATCATTCACAACTCACTTGTTCCACAAAGCTCTTTATCAGGACTGGTAACTTGGTCTGTCTAGGGTGCTATAGTACATAGGGTTGAGTGAGGTGAGTCTGCTATTCTATAAGGACTGGTATCGGTCCACAATACATAGGGTTGAGGTGCACTACTGCTGACCGCTGCCCTATACTGCAGCAGTCCTTCATCGGTATAGGGACTGACGTACAGTCTGCTAATCACTCACACACAACCTACTTGGTCCACAAAAGACCTTATAAGGACTGGTAAGGTATAGGGTGCTACAGTACATAGGGTTGAGTGAGGTACAGTCTGCTATTCTATAAGGACTGGTATCGGTCCACAATACATAGGGTTGAGGTTGACTACTGCTGACCGCTGCCCTATACTGCAGCATTCCTTCATCGGTATAGGGACTGACGTACAGTCTGCTAATCACTCACACACAACCTACTTGGTCCACAAAGCTCCTTATAAGGACTGGTAACTTGGTCTGTCTAGGGTGCTACAGTACATAGGGTTGAGTGAGGTACAGTCTGCTATTCTATAAGGACTGGTATCGGTCCACAATACATAGGGTTGAGGTGCACTACTGCTGACCGCTGCCCTATACTGCAGCAGTCCTTCATCGGTATAGAGACTGAGAGTTTTGTCACAGGGTCATTTAAAAAATGACAGGCAGAGGAAGAGGCAGGCCCTTCCGCAGGGGTGGTAGGGGTAGGGCAGGAGCAACAGGCTTGAGCCAAAGTAGGAAGTTGCAGAAGGTGCATTCAATTACTTTAAAGGACGCTTTAGACTTGGTTGAATGGCTCGCTCAGCCTTACTCTTCTGCACCCTCCTCATCCTCTCAATCTGCACCCTCTTCTTCACTCTCTGCTATGTGCACCCCCAAAGACACTACCACCAACAACACCACCACCACCACCACCACATACCTTCCGCTTGAGTCACAGGAATTATTTTCCGATCCATATCAAGAGGACATTTCTGATGCGCAGCCACTCTTGGTATTGGATCAGGAAGAGGAGGTAGCAACAACCGCTACTCAGCAGTCTGACGACAGTACCCAGATCAGCCCAAGGAGGAGGTTGGTCCCCGGTGTTGCTGCCTACTCCGAGATCTCTACTTATAGCGGTGGGGAAGGTGACATTGATGATGACATGTCTAGTGATGTCACGTGGGTGCCCACAAGAGAGGAAGAGGAGGGGAGTTCAGAGGGAGATATGGACCAGCAGATAGGGAGGAGAAGCATGAATAACTTACATTGCACAGGAGGGACAAAGCAGACTGCAAATGTATCTGGAGCAAGTCATCGACCATGTACTCCCAGGACACCGGCACATGGCTCCGCAGTGTGGGCTTTTTTTAACGTGTCCGCTGCTGACAATAGCGTTGCCATCTGCAATCTTTGCAGTCAACGCATTAGTCGCGGTAAGCCCAACACTCACCTAGGGACGACCGCCTTAAGAAGGCACATGGGCAGCCATCACCGAACCGAGTGGGAGCAACAGAACACACAAAGCCACAATGCAGGCTCTCACCGTCCAACCTCGTCTTCTACTTCTCCTTCTCCTCTCTGCTCACAATTGTCCTCCACTCCACCTTCCATCACGCCAAGCTCACGTTTTTCTGCAAAAAGTCAGGCTTCCGTGGGCCTAATGTTCGAGCGTAAAAAAATGATGACGCCGGATAACCCTCTTGCCCAACGGTTGACGGCTGGCTTATCAGAACTCATAGCCCGCCAACTACTGCCATATAAACTGGTGGACTCGGAGCCCTGTCGCAAATTTGTGGCCATTGGAACACCACAATGGAAGGTCCCAGGAAGGAAGTATTTCTCACAGAAGGGCATCCCAGAGCTATCTGGCCATGTTCAGCGGCAAGTGAATGTATCTCTGGCACACAGTGTCGGTGCCAAGATACATTTGACCACAGACACATGGTCTAGCAACTACGGGCAGGGAAGGTATATCACTTTTACTGCCCACTGGGTGAACCTTCTGACGGCCGTCAAGCATGTAACCCGTGGCACCCGTGTAGATTTGGTTTACCGCCACGGATTGCATGCAGGCCTGACTCTTCTTCTCCTCCTCCTCCTACTCCATCCTCCTCCCTCTCCTCCTCAGCTGACTCCTCCTTTTCCGCTGCTAGCGTCTCTTCCGCTGCGCCGCCCAAGCTCCCCAGAACCTATTCGACATGCCAGGTGAGACGTTGCCATGCCGTGTTGCGTCTGTTGTGCCTGGAAGCCAAGAGCCACACTGGCCCGGCACTCCTTTCAGCTTTGCGTTCACAGGCAGATCAGTGGCTAACACCGCTCAATTTGACAGTTGGTAAAGTAGTGTGTGACAGCGGTGCCAATCTGCTTAGCGCATTGAAACAGGGCAAAATCACGCACGTGCCATGCATGGCACACGTCTTAAACTTGGTCATGCAGCGATTCGTTGTCAAATACCCTGGGGTCCAGGACATCTTGCGGCAGGCAAGGAAAATCTCGGCCCATTTCAGAAGATCTTACATGGCCATGGCTCGCCTTGTTGACATTCAGCGGCGACACAATCTGCCGGTCAGACGTCTTATTTGCGATTGCCCGACGCGATGGAACTCAACCTTCTATATGCTTGATAGGCTGCTCCAACAGAAATGTGCAGTTAACGTCTACCTGTATGAACTCTGCGGCAGAACCGATTCTGGGGAGCTGGGTTTTTTTTCACCGTGCCAGTGGCTGCTCATGCGCGACGCATGCAGTCTTCTGCGCCCATTTGAGGAGATCACCAAACTGGTCAGTCGCAGCCATGGCGCCATCAGTGACATGGTACCTTATGCCTTCTTTATGGAGCGTGCATTGCATCGTGTCATTGATCAAGCTGTGGAGGAGCAGGAGCGGGAAGATGAGGAAGTCGCAATGCTGGATGAATTCCCGGGGGGCTACTCTATCTGAGACAAGTCAACAACAGGAGTCTGAAGAGGAGTCAGAGGAGGATGGTGCCGGGGCGGATGAGGAGGTGCAAGAAGAGCATGCTTTAAACCTTTCTGGGATCCCTGTTGTGCGTGGATGGGGAGAGGAGAATGAAGAGGACGACATTATCCTGGATGATGAGCAGGAGCCAGAGGGCTGTCAGAATGCAGCACTTCCAGGCCTTGCTTCAAGAAATACTGCATTCTGCTTTTGCATGCGCTGGCAGAGGAGCAATTCCCACTCCCAGAGAAGGAGTTGCGGGTACTAATCCAACAGCGCCTGCAAGAAGAGGCCGGTTTTAAGATGTGTTGGTGACTTCGGATATGAGGTCATTCTTTCAGCCGACCCATCGACAGGTATCATCCGGATCCAGCATCAGGGAACGCCTAGACCGTCAAGTGTCCGACTACATCGGGTTAATGGCCGATGTGGACGCTCTGAGGAGTGATGAACCCCTGGACTACTGGGTGGGCAGGCTTGACCTCTGGCCAGAGCTTGCCCAATTTGCAATGGAACTGTTGGCTTGCCCCTCATCCAGTGTCCTGTCCGAAAGGACGCTCAGCGCAGCAGGGGGGATCGTGACCGATAAGCGTACTCACCTAGCTCACGATACTGTTAACTACCTCACATTTCTAAAAATGAATGAGGCATGGATCTCGGAGGAATTCAACACATGTGCCCAGTAGACCATGTATATGTCTATAAACAATTTTTTTAATCGAGCACAGAGACCTTCTTTCTTCATTTGGCTCACTTCCTTGTCCAAAAAAAGCACACCGTACTATATGCCCGTACCCTCCTCCTTGAAGAGGTTGAGCGGTGTCATATTTCTACTGGGGCTGCTTATTATGAGGGGCTCCCACCATCCCTGTGCTGTGCTGACATCCTCCTGGGGCTGTACCTCTGCTGTGCATATTATGAGGGGATCCCACCATCCCTGTGCTGTGCTGACTTCCTCCTGGGGCTGTACCTCTGCTGTGCATATTTTGAGGTGCTCCCACCATCCCTGTGCTATGCTCATTATGAGGGGCTCCCACCATCCCTGTGCTGTGCTGACTTCCTCCTGGGGCTGCTTATTATGAGGGGCTCCCACCATCCCTGTGCTATGCTGACTTCCTCCTGGGGCTGCTTACGCTGTATATCACAGTGCTGGTGTGAGTGCTTTATGTCACACTGCTGATGTCAGTGCTCTCTATCACGGTGCTGTTGTCAGATGACTCTATCACGGTGCAGGTGTCATTGCTGTATGTCACGCTGCTGATGTCAGTGCTCTCTATCACGGTGCTGCTGTCAGATGACTCTATCACGGTGCAGGTGTCATTGCTGTATGTCACGCTGCTGGTGATCATCTCCTGCACCCTCTTCTTTGCCTACCCTGGTCCCTGACCTTCCCTCTCCTCCATTGCCTTCATGCGCTCCACAGTCCTGAATTGTCACAACAATTTCCCATATAAAAAAAGAATGCTTGTAGTTGTCGATCCCAGATTCACCTCATACATGTGTTATGTCATTGGCCATGTGGTGGGACTATGTTTGCACAGCTATTAATTATTTTGTGGCTGCAAATTTGACCTGTAGGTTTGCGAAGTTCGCCTCCCATTGAAGTCAATGGGGCTCGCCGCGAACGTTCCGGTTCGCGAACTATCGGCCGCGTTCGCGGTCCGCGTTCGCGAAACGTCCCATCGGAAGTTCGTCCATCACTATATATATATATATATATATATATATATATATATATATATATATATATAGTACCATAGTTTGTAGATTAAATAATATACACTGATTTGGGTTATTTTTTTATCAGGATTGTAGCAGAATACATTTTTGATTATATGTTTGCAAAAATTTAGAACAGAAAAACAAGTTTTGGTGATTAAATACCACAAAAATAAAGCTCTATTTGAGCAAAAAAATAAATGAATAATAAAAAAAAACAGGCGCAGATCAGTGTGGGGCGGCGTGTGGTGTTAGCAGTGCCGCCACCCATGGGTGTCACCCCTCTGTTGGGTGTCACCCAGGTGCAGCCCTCAACCCTGCTGGTGGCATCATGGGGTGCAGGGTAGCCCCCAATGTGCAGGCAGTGCAAGCAGCATGACACTGCACACTGCAGGGAGGGAGCCTCAGGTCCTCGGGCAGTCCACCAATTTGCTGCCCCTCTTAAACGGCCGACCTGGGTCCCATGGTCCCACCAGGACCCATGATAGGGCGGGCCCTGGGTACAGTGTAGTTTGACATAGCAGCCCCCAGTTAAAACAGCACAGTGCTGAATAGCAAAAAATGCAGGGGGTAAAACCTTCAAGAGGTCAAGTGGTTAAAGGTTTTTTTGCTGATATATTGTGACATCTGTTTGTTTATGTGCTATAATTTTTCAATTTGAAAGCATACTGTTTATTTTGTACATATTATGGCTATTTTACAGCTACAGAATGCTTGATATTTAAGTTTTTGGTAGATGCTAGAGAGGTAAACCACCTAATAGTATCTTGTATTTATAGGAGGCTCTATTGGTAAGACACTGGCACTTGAGTTTCAGGGTCTGCACATCTGTTGTAGCCATTATGAGGAGGCCCACGCTCCTCATTGTGTTTTTTAATGTATTTTGTATAATTTCTAAGGAATAGGAGAGGCTGGAGTACATGAAGGTAGGAGGTACATCCAACACTCCCAGGAGCACAGGAACAGATTCACTAATCAGAACTTCAGTTTTGAAGCGTTCTACAATTATAAGAAACCAGGTTCCACTTATAATAACAATTTCGCTTTTGGGGAGCTGTCCCTAGTACCAAGGGCTTATTCAGACATTGCATTGGGTTACTTATTAAAACATGCATTTTTAACACATGTTACCCTAATCATGTCAATGCCTAGCTTTATGAAAAGTGTTTTTGCAGTGCCGTTTATTGCAAATATCACTTCAATACACTGTACTATATTAACCAACACACAACATAAAGCAGTATACCACAATGCACCTACCATAGGCTGCAAAGCGCAGAGGCAAAAAAAAAGTCCATGTGTGTGCTTTAGTTATTATTATTATTATTATTATTATTATTATTATACATGATTTATATAGCGCCAACAGTTTACGCAGTGCTTTACAATGTATAGGGGGGGGGGGCAACACAATTACAGTACAAGGCACAAGGTACTGTACAGGTACAGGAGGGCCCTGCTCATAGAGCTTACATTCTAAAGGAAGGGGGTGGTGGTACAAAAGGTAATAGTGCCAATTTAGTCCATTATAGTGCATTGATAGGCCATTCATTAAGAATCTGCTGATCCATAATATAGGTAAACACACCTGCATTAATGCACTGTGAATGACGTTTAAGTCTGAATAGACCTTAGGGTTAGGTTGAGGGTTAGAGATTGGGGTTGAAAGTTAGGGCGAAGGGTACAAATCTATATTAAGTATCATGGGTGCGATGATGAGAGACAGGAGTTCAGTTTAGGGTTTCTGAAGGTTCTAACTTGGAGCTTGGTTTGAGGGATAGGGAAGAAGTTTAGGTCTATTTCTCAGTTTCAAGTCTTTGTTTTAATTATTGCTTTATCATAATATCATATGTACCACAATCACCAAATACATATCAGCAAAGTCGTTTATGCATACATAGTTATTTGGAACAGAAATGTCATAAAATAAACTTTTTTCACTAAAAATAGACATAGGCCTCTTTCACACGGGGCGGATCAGTAATGATCCGCCCCGTGAAGACCCGCTCGCTCAGCAGGGATCGCTCCGTTGTCCCCGCTGAGCCGGCTGCGGACAGGGCGGTCTCCGCACACTGTGCAGGGACCGCCCTGTCAGATCTCCGCTCTCCTCTATGGGGATCGGATGAGCACGGACCGTCTGTCCGTGTTCGTCCGATCCTATCTGCAGACGGATAGAAAAATAGGATTTTCCTCCGTCTGCAGAATCGGACTGTTGCGGAGGTGGACGAAATCGGGTGTCTGCGGATGCTCATCCGCAGACACCCGCTATCCCATAGGGATGAATGTATGTCCGTATTTCATCTGCAAACGGATGGATGAAATACGGACATATCGTCCGCATGTGTGAAAGGAGCCATATCAGTTTTTATCAGTTTCAGATCATCATACTAGCTCTCCTCATCAGTGCTTCAGTGTCATAAGGTTATCTCTGGCAGGGACCCCGTGGCAGACGTGAGAAGCTACCACACTAGCTATGACTAGCAATGACGCACACTAAGTATGACCTTGGCACACTGTTTTGGCAATGTGACACTTGAAAGAAGAACATTTTCTGCTGTTATGTGAAATGTGATTTCCCTTTGAAGCTGACATCTGATTAAAAGTTGTTTCTACTGTCCCTTTGCTAATCTATCATGTGGCCAGGATCTTGTGCTGTTTGGCACAGGGCACATTTGACTTTGTTTTAAAAAACATTTCTTAATTAATTTAAATATTTCTACAATTGTTATCTGTACTCTGTTAGGGTAGGCTGATATGTGCCAATTGTGCCCAAACGGCATGGCATTTACCATGTGCTTGTGATGCACATTTATATGGATTTACTAAAAAGTCTCTTTTAACCGCTTGCGGACCAGCTGTGCGGTCCACTGTGCGAAATCACGTTATTGTATGTGATCTCGCAAAGGCTTGGATAGCAGCCGTTTGTGCCTGCCGCAAGCTCTGTGAGTCTGACCGTGGGTCCTGGGGACTCGATGTCTGTGGGCATACCCGCGATTGTCTCACAGAGAGGAAGAACGGGGAAATTCTGATGTAAACAAGCATTTCCCCCGTTCTTCCTAGTGACAGGACACTGATCACTGCTCCCTGTAATCGGGAGCGGTAATCAGTGTCGTGTCACACATAGCCCCTCCCCCCACAGTTAGAATCACTCCCTAGGACACACTTAACCCCTACAGCGCCACGTAGTGGTTAAGCTCTTCACTGCCAGTCATATTTAGACAGTAATCAGCGCATTTTTAATCACACTGATCGCTGTATAAATGTGAATGGTCCCAAAATAGTGCCAGAATTGTCTGATGTGTCCGCCATAATGTCATGATAAAAATCGCTGATCGCCGCCATTACTAGTAAAAAAATATATTAATAATGATGCCATAAAACTATCCCCTATTTTGTAGACACTATAATTTTTGCACAAATCAATCAATATACGTTTATTGCGTTTTTTTTTTACCAAAAATATGTAGAAGAATATGTGTTGACCTAAACCGAGGAAAAAAAATGTTTTTAAATATATTTTTTGGGGATATTTATTATAGCCAAAAGTAAAAAATAATGCGTTTTTTTTTCTAAATTCCCACTCTTTTGTTTATAGCGCAAAAAAAAACAAAAAAACACAAAGGATAAAAAAAGGACGTCAATTTTGTTTGGGAGCCACGTCGCATGACGGCACAATTTTCAGTTAAATCAACGCAGTGCTGAATCGCAAAAAGTGCTCTGGTCATCGGCCAGCCAAATGCTCCGGGGCTGAAGTGGTTAATAGAGTTTAATGATACCACTGCAAAGGCTGCTGAATGATGCTTGTCCTTTGGATCTGCTCTGTGGACTCTACGTAGTGAGGCAGAGTGGCTTCCTGATTACATGTGTAGCCAGGTGCTTGGCTAGAGACAGAAAGTAATTTAGGGCACTGTGCTGCAGTGATTTCTGTGTCTTTACTGGACTCGTGGTTGAATGGGTTAACACTACCTCACCTACACCCAACAAGGGGAGCTGACAAGCAGAAGAAGCTCAAGAGACTTTAATTTAGGCAGCAGTGAACCATGAGAGATGTAGTTTGGAAAATAAACTCTGCTATCACAGGTAATGGAGTATTTGATTATAATTCCCAATGTGAGCCAGGTATAAGGAGGAGAGAGAGCTATATTTTTCCAGGTTGAATACCAAGTGAATTCCTGCTTACTGTGAGGAGACCAAGTTGTGCACATTGCTTCTCCAACGTGCACATCATTCTGCCACAAGCTTGCAGCCTGAGCCAGAAATCAAAGCACTGTTATCCAGAGTGCTGAGGACCAGAGTCACCCCATGCAAACAAGCAAGAGATCTGACACTTCAACAGCAGAACCAACACTCTGGTGAGAGGACATTGCTGCCATAACCTGTTGATGCCAGCAGAGACTAAGCACATAGGGACTGGTCATTTACTGCATGTAGACTTTACTGGGATTGTACTCATTTGCACCACCGTAAAGACTGGACCCCAATGCTAGCCAGCTGAAGAACTAGAACTAAGGACTGCTGATTCAGACAGCTGCTTCTCAAAAACATTGCCTGTTGTCAGTGTCGTCATTAAGGCAGGGCAAAAGGGGCAGCTGCCCTGGGCCCCATCATTGTTGTGAGATCCAAAGCATCTGCCTCATATTTGCTAACTATCTCAGTTTAAATCCCCTTGTTCCTTGAAGTTTTAGTCCCGTGCTGTGTCTCGATATCTCAGTGTGAAATGCTGTTACTAATGCTGCCCATTGTAATGTACAAATGACTTACCTGCAGATCCTGTGTTTACATGTAAATAGCGATCACATTAATATGTAAATAGCGGTGAAATGAATATGTAAATAGCCGTGGACAGACACCATTGATATGTAAAGAGGTATTCATATGTATATCATGCCCCCCGAGGTCATATCCACCATCACTTCTGCTGAATGCTGCCCACTGGGGAGGTAAAGGAGCATGCTTGAAAGCATGTTCTACAAAGGTAAGCAAATTGTCCCTTACATTGGTGGGCAATGTAAATCCTTCTTACATTGGTGGTTACTGTGAATGTTGCTATAACATTGGTGGTCAGTGTAAATCCCCATTACATTGGTGGCCAGTGTAGAAACTCCTCTTTATATAAAATAAAATTTAAAAAAATTGGTAAAATGCGATACTAGCCCATTATGCTTTTAATTTTCAGGACTTGCGGGGAGCAAAAGAGGAAGTAAACCCATCTGGGTTTACTTCCTTTTTAAAGGTGAAGTATTGATTTATAAAAAATAAATAAAAAATCCATACTCACCAATATGCTGCATCCACATTGGGTCTAAGACCAAGAACTGGGTGATCACATGACCACTGATCGCTCATTTATTTTACTCAGAGTGGAGATCAGTTACTGTCAGTCACTGCTCTCCACTCTGCTTTTCCAGCAGTCAGTGAAGCACCAGGCAGCAAAGCGGGTGGGCACAACTGACTCCGGCTCTCAGCCACATGCTAGGAGGTGGAGCCAGCTGCCACAAAGGCAGCTGGATGGATCCTGACAATATTGTAGCTGCTTTGCTCTGTCAGCTGATAGTGGGTAATAGTCCACAGGAGTACAATGGAAAGTGTACTCCTTTGACCTACAGGAGAAGTACAGCCAAAAAAGCTTTAGTCATACTTCTTTTTTAATGTTTTAGTAATGTACATCTTGGCTTTCCTCTAACACACGTGTCAAACACAAGGCCCAAGAGTAGAGAGTGTGACGTGTCCCAGAAGATTGCCGGCAGGGAGGGGCTGCCTAGGGTGAGAAGAGGAGTCACCTAAGCAGCCGAGAAGAGGAAGGAGGAAGTGGGACAGGAAGTCCCACTAAAAAGAAGGTACCCACTCCCCCCCCAAAAAAATGACATGTAAGGGGGCGAGAAGTGCTTAAAGCGGATGTTCCACTTTTGGGTGGAACTCCTCTTTTAAGGTTTACACCTATTTTAAAGACACATAAAATATATTTTTATTGTTCATTTGTAACAATGAATTCCACAGCACAGCAGTCACAGCGTATACTAGGTTTTATAATAGGTTGCCTCTAGGCAGCCATGCCAATACATATTTGTATGTTTTCCATGGTACAGTGTTGTGGTAAAGCAGGAAGAAGGTAGGTTCATCAGGGACATGAAAGTCCATGAATTTTTCCCACAATGCCAACATTTCAAGGGAACTGACTCTATAGTTCCTTATTAGGAGCTTATATCCCATTTCCTGGATGTTTGTATTAATTGATGATTAAGTGCAAAGTATAATATTCTTCCCTCCTGTTATTCTGTGAAGGATATTTCTAATTTACTCCCATTTCTGTAGAAATTTAAAGGGTTGTGTCCCATTTCTGTAGATGAACAGCACATATAATGCAGAGAGGGTTTGTCTAATTGGAACCATATATTCAAAGGGTGTTAAAGGGCACATGTAGCATTCGAGTGGGAGGACAGAATGCAGGAAATGGTGGAATTGGAAAGTCCTCCAAAATTCTAGCTCGGAGTGTATTGGGTCTGACTGCATCTCCACCAAGGAGGGCCATGTATCAGTGGTACTAAACTTTAACATCCTGGTGCGGCCGACCTGAACAAAAGTTTGAAAACTGGGTCAGTCAACCCTAGACTAAATCCAGGGTTTCCTATAATGGGGTACACTGGAGATGGGGTGGGAAAGATACATACAGTTATGGCATTTTTCAAGAAAGCTGCAATGATTGGTCCCATCATAAATGTGGCTTCAGGTTTTCCAATACTTCCTAAAAGCCCCATGGTAAGTGTTATAGTGAAGTTATTGGTTCTTAATTTTACCCATCCTACTCCTGGTATAAATAAAGCTGTACACAGGGATTACAGGAGGCCAATGACAAGTCAATGCAGTGATTACTCTAGTTATATTTAAAAATGTAAATGAACCTTCCTCCTCCACTCATCTTCATTCACCCCCTCTATGATCATAGCAGAGCATATCTCTCCTGGCAACCTGATCTCCCCTTCCCTTTCCTCCTCGATCACAGTAAAACACCCTCTTTCTCATTTAACGTATGGAGTATTATACCATGTCTTGAAGAAGAAATACACAACCACATTCCAAAATTACCAAGAACATGAAAGAAAGGGAAGAGAAAACAAGACTTTGTTTTAAACTTTATTGTGTTACCTCACTCCTAATTCCACAGCCTTGAAAGTCCCATATTTTCTAACAAGGGTGTTTTTCCTTCCCCCTTCTTTTATGATTTCTCATGAAAACCTCACAACCCCCGCTCCCACAATTATATTGCATACCACCCACATACCTCCAATCCTAGTACTGGAGAGTGGAGAAAGAGGCACACAAACACGAAGGCAAAGCGTACAGTAGTGAAAAGTTGGCACGTCTATTTAAATAAGGGATGTGGTTCATCTGATTAAATAGACTCACTTCCACGTATAAACACTCCTATACATAGATTTCCCTGTGCAGATAATTCTTGTAACAGTCAACATCCCTGAAAGTACAATGTTTAGAAAATCTTATTTACTGGATAAACACTCCAGCCTTAACCACCACAGAACGTGGACAGAAGAGCTAACTCTTCGTGAGAGCTTACCTTAAAGAAGAACTTCATTAAAATAGTCAGGTACTACTTGAAAGCTAACAACTGTTAAGAAAATGAACACTTTGGGGCGCTGATTAGTCATTTTCTTGTTGTAATAAGGTGGGGATAATGAGAGGGACCCTTTTTCTCCCATATTGAATCTGGCCTGGTTTACCAGACTTCTCTCCAGTTAATGGCAGAGCTCTCCTAAGACACAGCACATAATTCTATCATTCAGGCAACCCCCTTCAAAAAAAGTAACTCCCACCCCTCAAGCAAACCCTTTCAGCATCACTCTCACTATGCACGGCTCACCTCTGCACCCCTTGTCCACCATTGGTTACTTCTGCACACCATATTTTACCACAGCTCACTTCTGTACCCCTTGTTCACCACCACTCACCTCTGCACCACTCATACACCACTGCTTACCTATACATCTCTTCTTATATCACCGATTATCTTTGTACCCCTTGTCCACCACTGCTGATCTTTGCACTGCCTCATCTAGCACCACTCACCTCTGCACCCTTCTTCCGCCACCATTTACATCTGTACCCCCTCATCTAACGCTGCTCCCCTCTGCACTTCTCACTGACCACCGCTTGCCTCTGCACCACCTCTTTAACCACTTGCCGACCGCCGCACGACGATATACGTCGACAGAATGGCACGGGCAGGCATATGGGCGTATATATAAGTCCCTGCCTTCCCGTGGGTGGGGGGCCCCCCCGGTGCCTGCGGCGGGCGGTATTCGTTTGGGAGCGATCCGGGATGAGGGGGCGGCCATTCATTCATGGCCACCCCCTCGCGATCGCTCCCGACGAATGGAAATCCTTCGTTACATCACTTCCTCTCCTGTAATGTAAACACAGGCAGAGGAAGTGATGTAATCTCTCCTTGTGTCGGTATTTTTCGTTCCGGCACCGAGGAGAGAGGATCGGTGAGTTGCACCAACACGACACTTCACAGTAGAACATGCCAGGCACACTCACACCCCCCCTTTACCCCCCAATCACCCCCCCAATTACCCCTGCCCCCCCAGTCACAGTGGCACCAATGCATTTTTTTTTTGCATTGGTGTCATTTGTGACTGTAATAGCTGTTAGGGCAGTTAGGGTTAGCCCCCTTTAGTTCTAATGTACCCCCCTAACCCCCCCCAATAAAGGTTTAACCCCGTGATCACCCCCCGTCGCCAGTGTCACTAAGGCTGGGTTCACATTGCAGCGGTTTATGAGAACGGATGTGATTCGCACCGCACTGCAGTGCAAATCACATCCGATCTCTGTGCGATTCGAGTTCAGCCATACAGATAGTATGGCTGAATTTGCGTTGCACCCGCCGCACCCGCCGCAAACTCGCACGGGACCCTTTTTTTGGTCCGCAGCAGAATCGGATCACATGGGTGTTCACACCATGCGATCCGAGTTTGCAGATCGCACTGCGATATGCGAACTGATCTGGGGGTGTCATTAACATTTCACTGACACTCCCAGCAGTTCGCATAGGGCAGTGTGAACTGCCGCCGGGAGGCATGCGATGCGGGAACCCGCCGCGGATTTGTGGCGTTCCCGCATCGCTCCAGTGTGAACCCAGCCTAATAAGCGATCGTTTTTCTGATCGCTGTATTAGTGTCACAGGTGACGCTAGTTAGGCAGGTAGGTATTTAGGTTCGCCGCAGCTTTTTATAGCGCCAGGGACCCCCATATACTACCGCATAAAGCCCCCTGATTGCCCCCTAGTTAACCCTTTCACCAGTGATCACCATATAACTGTTACAGGTGACGCTGGTTGGTTAGTTATTTTTTTATAGTTTCAGGGCACCCGCCATTTATTACCTAGTCTCACTAGTGTACCCGTAAATTTAGGGGTGTCTACTTTCCAAAATGGGGTCATTTGGGGGGGTTTGTGCCATCTTGGCATTTTATGGCCTTCAAAACTGTTACGCCCTTAGAAAGCCTGAAGGCGGTGCTTGGTTTTCGGGGCCCCGTACACGGCTAGGCTCCCAAAAAGTCCCACATATGTGGTATCCCCATACTCAGGAGAAGCAGCAGAATTTATTTTGGGGTGTCATTTCACATATGCTCATGGAATATCATTTAGTGACAACTTTGTGAAAAAATAAAATAAAATAAAAAGTTTGTAATTTTCCCGCAACTTGTGGCAAAATATAAAATATTCCATGGACTCAGCATGCCTCTCAGCAAATAACTTGGGGTGTCTACTTTCTAAAATGGGGTCATTTGTGGGGGTTTTGTGCCATCTTGGCATTTTATGGCCTTCAAAACTGTAATAGGTAGTGAGAAGTGAAATCAAAAATTTACGCCCTTAGAAAGCCTGATGGCGGTGCTTGGTTTTCGGGGCCCCGTACGCGGCTAGACTCCCAAAAAGTCCCACATATGTGGTATCCCCGTACTCAGGAGAAGCAGCAGAATTTATTTTGGGGTGTCATTTCACATATGCCCATAGCATGTGTGAGCAATATATCATTTAGTGACAACTTTGTGTAAAAAAAAAAAAAAAAAAAAAAAAGTTTGTAATTTTCCCGCAACTTGTGGCAAAATATAAAATATTCCATGGACTCAACATGCCTCTCAGCAAATAGCTTGGGGTGTCTACTTTCTAAAATGGGGTCATTTTTGGGGGTTTTGTGCCATCTTGGCATTTTATGGCCTTCAAAACTGTAATAGGTAGTGAGAAGTGAAATCAAAAATTTACGCCCTTAGAAAGCCTGAAGGTGGTGCTTGGTTTTCGGGGCCCCGTCCTCGGCTAGGCTCCCAAAAAGTACCACATATGTGGTATCCTCGTACTCAGGAGAAGCAGCAGAATTTATTTTGGGGTGTCATTTCACATATGCCCATAGCATGTGTGAGCAATATATCATTTAATGACAACTTTGTGTAAAAAAAAAAAAAAAAAAAATTTTTTTGTCATTATTCAATCGCTTGAGGCAAAAAAATAAAATATTCAATGGGCTCAACATGCCACTTATCAATTTCCTTAGGGGGTCTACTTTCCAAAATGGGGTCATTTGGGGGGGTTTTGTACTGCCCTGCCATTTTAGCACCTCAAGAAATGAGATAGGCAGTCGTAAACTAAAAGCTGCGTAAATTCCAGAAAACGTACCTTAGTTTGTAGATGTGACAACTTTTGCGCAAACCAATAAATATACAGTTATTGACTTTTTTTTTACCAAAGACATGTGGCTGAATACATTTTGGCCTAAATGTATGACTAAAATTGAGTTTATTGGATTTTTCTAATAACAAAAAGTAGAAAATATCATTTTTTTTCAAAATTTGCGGTCTTTTTACGTTTATATCGCAAAAAATAAAAATTGCAGAGTCAGTCAAATACCTTTAAAAGAAAGCTCTATTTGTGGGAAGAAAAGGACGCAAATTTTGTTTGGGTAAAACATTGCATGACCGCGCAATTACCAGTTAAAGCAGCGCAGTGCCAAAGTGTAAAAAGGCCTCTGGTCATTTACCAGCAAAATGGTCCGGTCTGAAAGTGGTTAATCACCACTAGAGTTTGTGAACCTACAGGGCAATGCTGGGGTGAGGAGTGCTGGGGAGGGCAACAAAGTCCACAAATAATTTGGTGGGCAAGGGGTTGCAGCACAGTGGCCAGTATACATATCATTCCAGTTCCAAAATAGATGGGAACTAGCTCCAGCCCCAAGGGAGGAACTGCTAGATCCTCTGCCGCAAATGAGCAAAGGTCATTGGTACACCAGCCAGTTTCTGGCCCATAGGATGAGAGGGGGTACTGTCAGAAAGCCAGTCAGCATTGTAAAGGGGAAGCATTTGTAGTATATACACAGACTGTGCAGAGATTAGAGCTGAAATTAGCATTTGTGTGTGTATAGTGTACACACAGACTGTACACAGATGAGAGCTGAAATGAGCCATCCAGCACCTACCACAAGGACACTTGTATGCACAGCATTTATTAAAATCCCAAGGAATTTCCATGGGATCTGGGGCGGTTGAGGGCGTATGCCCCCTCCTTCAATGTGCACACCTGTCCTCACCACCACTGTACTGTTGTACACTCCTGCAACCACCGGCACTGCGCTGCCAGACACTTCTGTGCTTCCTACCACCGTACTGATGCACGCCTATGCACTCACCTTCACTGCATTGACACACACACACCTGAACTTGCTGCACTCTGAGAAAGTCTATTCCCCCATCATGGGAATGTCCAACTATAAAAACAACTGTATAAACTTATAAACCAACTATGTGCTGCACATTACTTTTCTTGTATATCCCATTAAAGAGGAACTGCAGTCTACTCGCATAATTTGCAAGAAAAACATCTTTGCCATTCTGGAGCTTCCCTCCAACCACTTTGCATATTATTTTATATATACTATGATTCTGTACTTGCCAAATATGCTGTAGAACTCTCCCTCCACTGAGTCTGGCTGCATCCATTTTAACTGCAAGCAATTGAAGCTGCTGCCTGTTCACTTCCTGGATTTACACAGACACACCTCCAGCTCTGCATCTCTCATTGGCCCTCTTATGACTCATTCCCCTCCCTTCCTGGGAAACTCTCACTAGAGTAAGAGAGAGAGCTGTGCATGATGTCATAAGCCTAGGCTAATGACCAGACAAGAAACAGGAAGTGGCCTGTATAAGGTATGTACTGGCAGAAAAAGAATGTTTTACTATCCAAAGTTAAAAGAACAAGAGCAGAAGATTTAATAGATGGAAAGTTGAAAAAATGACTGAAGGTCCGCTTTAAGCTGTTCTCTTTCACATGTATCTGAAATCATTAAAGACCACAGTCTCTCTTAAAACAATAACAAAGGATTTTCTCAAATCTGATCTCAACCTCTTTGTGAGCTATGACCTTATTCAGCTCCCAGTGTCCTCTAGGACAAGTTCAAACTGCAATGTTTATTCCTGGTAAAAGAATTTATAGGGAAAAGGCACAGTTTTTAGAAGGTTGCTTCATCAGTCCGCAAACTTAGACTTTGGCAGGTTCATTCCACTATTTTAACATTTACCTACTCCCAAATGACACGTGTATTTTTGTTGTCATTTCACCTTTTCCTTACTTCTTCTCTTATCTCTTTTTTTCAAAATCGAATCGGATATTTAACCACTTTGCATCCAGGGCATTTTTTTAAAATCTTCACACTAATGAGAAAACTCCCAAAACAAGTATATATTTTTGGAAAGCAAAAGTACTGTAGAATAAAATGGTGGTAGTTGCAATTTTTTACAATATTTGAACAGCTGTTTATCAAATACAGTTTCAGTAAAAATGACACTAAAATGTATTTTAATGCAAACAAACACATAAAATACATATTTTTTCCGTAAAATATAAACAATGGGGGTGTGTTGAGTAAATAGATAGCAAACATGTCCATCATTAAAATTCTCTGTGCTGCAGAGTTAACTGTGAATGATGGCCCTAGAAGAATTGCTCTTACTCTGACTTTGGCAGTGGACATTTTAGGGCATTCAGTCTGAACCAACACGACAGCTTCTTGCTGTCAATGGTTGCTAAGGAAACAGTGGGTGCCTGCACCGGCTGCTTTCTTAACAACCACTGACATCACCTCTTCATCATCTCATGACTAGGGTTGGCACCTGTCTGGAATGCACCCGGACAGTCCAGGTTTGGAATCATGTGTCCGGGTTTCAGACGGACTTAAACCTAGACACATTATTCAGGCCAGGATTTAGCTCCGCAAGTAACCAAGATAGTCACACAGAAATTTGCTACTGTCCGGGAGCTGCAGGCAGCTGTCTGGGGGCAGGTTCGGCATCACTGGGGGGCAGGACGATAATGTCAACAAGAGCAACTTGACCACACCCACTGTTCGCAGCTGCATGCTGCATGCCCCCCACCTGAAGGAGTAGGACCTTACCCTGAAACCCTAAGCACTAGACTCCTAACAGGGACAAGGTTTCAAACATGTTCTGCCTAGCAGACTCCTATCATCATAGTCAGCCGAAGCCGACCAAGGAGTACTAAGCTGAGGGGCTCTCCCAAACAGATTTCAGCTTCAGGTGAGGCAGGAACTTGATGGCCGCACACATCCTCCCCTAGATTTCAAGGACCCTTTATCAGTGAAAAGTGACCAAATTAGTGAGGGATTCTCTGCCTTCTCAGCCCATGACCCAACAAGGTAGACTCATTCAAATCAGACCCCCACACCAGGCCATGGCTGAGGGGAAGAGACCTTGTCCTCATCAAAATGGGGACAAGGTGTTAAGGTCTCACCATATGATAAAGGCATGTGACCTGGCATGTTTCAGGAAAGTGGAACACATGATTGTTTCCTCTTTTCGTGGCCTGCCAGGCTGCATGCGCAGATAAAAGTATTGATAAAAGTGTGGATTTTTGGGTAGGAGCTCACACTTTTTTTTCTTGATCTATGATTGGAATTCCCCTTTAAAATCTAGACAAAGTTTTGGATGTGCATCTTTGCATAGTTCCGCCCACTGTCTTGAAATATGGAATACTCCTCTTATTTTTGAGACGTGATAGAATGAGACATGTGAATATCTTCTGTTTTAAAGGAGAGGTGTGGCAATATAAAAAACTTTTCTACTTTCCTACCTACCACAACCTCTGATGCTGCAAGCTGTCCCCCGCTAGCTGTTAGTGGGGTGCCCTATGTGCATTTATCACCAAAACAAAGCTCCTTCTCCTATGTGGGCAACCAGCTTAGCATGATTTCTAACTGTGCATATTGCCATGCGATTCTATTGCACAACAATCACATAATAGGGAAAGAAAATGCTGCTCCAGGTGAGTGATGGAAGCAGGTAGGCTGCGGAATGGACTCCTCCCAGGGGTGCTAGCCTCAGCGTGCATTTTGGATGAAAGGAATGGATCTCTGTATTGTAAAATTCATAACATGAATAACACCACAGGACAGGCAAACAGGTACAGGTAGATGCGTTTCACACAGCAACGTTGCGCTTATTCATTACGCAACAACCACAGTCAACTCGCACCACATTTGGGGTCTAATTAAGAATAAGGGCACCCAAATGTGCATTGCGCGTTCTCCAAACAAAAGAACTCGCTGCTCCAGTTGAGACAGGAAACCTAATGATATCACAGGTGCCCACCTCGGCTCGCCTCTGCATACGATCAACACTAATGAAATGGCTGCACGCCAAGATCTATCAAAATTCTTATTTAAAGCGGAGGTCCACCCTAAAATGGACCTCCGCTCATCGGAATCCCCCCCCCTCCGGCGCCACAATCGGCACCTTTCAGGGGGGAGGGGGGTGCAGTTACCTGGATAATCCAGGTAACTGCACCCACTTCCGGGCTAGCTCTCTGCGGAACGGGGCGTACGTTACGCCCCGTTCCGCAAGCGCCCGCCCCCTTCAGCAAGTGCCCCGCTGCCTGCTGGGAAACACACAGCTCCCAGAGGCAGCGGGGACCGTCCGGATTGCGCCGCGCGGCTCGCGCATGCGCAGTAGGGAACCGGGAAATGAAGCCGAAAGGCTCCATTTCCTGATTCCCATACCCAAGATGGCGGCGGGACCCAGCAGCCGAGCGAGCGATCGGCTTCGGGTGCCGACATCGCGGGCGCGCTGGACAGGTAAGTGTCACTATTTAAAAGTCAGCAGCTGCAGTATTTGTAGCTGCTGGCTTTTAAAAAAAAAAAAAAAAACGCGGAGTCCCGGTGGACTCCCGCTTTAATACACGAACATCCCAAGTGTTACAGACAGTTCAAATGGTAGACACGTTTCGCACACTAACAGGTGCGCTTATTCATAATGAATAAGCACACCTGTTAGTGTGTGAAACACGTCTACCATTTCAACTGTCTGTAACACTTGGGATGTTCGTTTATTAAATAAGAATGTTGATGGATCTTGGAGTGCAGCCATTTCTTCAGTGTTGCATTGCGCGTTCTACCATGATTTGGAATTGTGGGCAGAATTGCAGCGATTCTGTCTGCAATTTCAATTCACCTTATGTGAATGGGGCTTTACTGTTTCACACACTGATTAGAGTGAGGGCCTTTTTAAACCCCTTTCACCAAAACCTGTATGGTTATACTGTCATATATAGTGTTATAGGAAACCTGCCAGAAAGAAACATCTAAGCTACCACTACTGACCTCCCTTGAAATAACAAATTGCCTGGTTGCCATTATGGCCATTTGCTTAAATACGTTGAGACATAGGGGTTGATTTACTACAGGCAAATGGACTATGCACTTTGCAAAGTGCAATTGCACTCTGAGAGTGCAGTTGTTCCAGAGCTTAGTAAATGAGGTAAAGCTTCACTTTGCAAACAATACCCAATCATGTGTGTACCAGGCATGTTGAGAGATGAAAGATGCTGACTTGTGCCTCCAGAAAACTCAGAGACACAAAGCACACTGGGAAAAAGAGGAGTTTCAGGAAGTGCTGAGGTGAGAGAAAAGAGAGAGAGAGAGAGACAGGTTTTCCACACAGCACTACAGAGAGAGTGCTGACCGAAGATCTGAGAAGGGGTGTCTGAGGAGAGTGAGGAGAGCGGTCTGAGGTACCAGCATCTGATTGAGGGGAGAAACACACGCTGACACCAGGGACTGTGTGCCCCAACAGAGGGAGAGAAAGTCACGTTTCTCTTGAGACTACTGGGAAGAGTTACTGTGAGGAGAGGGGATAGAGGACAGGAGTAATGAGGTGACGGGACTGTGTGGTGGAACTCGACCTAAGAGAGAGAGGGCCACACTGTCTACCAGCATCTGAGAAAGAGAGAGACACGCTTTTCCCAAGACTGCTGCCAAGAGACTGAGGATAAAGGAGCCAGGAACAGTGTCACCCACACGGTCTCCACCATTCAGCCAAGGGACCCTGCTCAGGAACTCAGCACCATCTAGCCCAGTAGAGACAACCCATGCACCACTCCGAGGATCAGAAGACCCATCCTGGTGTCCTGTTGACCATTGCCCGATCACCCTGCCAGTTCAGCTACCAGTAATCCTGATCGGCTGACAGGAGGTGATACAGTGCCTTATAACATTGCCAGGAGCCTGAACCACCATTTGAGACTTCCGTTGTGTCATCACCCAGAGTATTTGTGAGCGGGTTTAAACCCAACATCTTTCTTAGCACAATACAGACACTGCATACAGACACCTATTCCCCTTTCTACTATCAGAGTATGCTTGTTTGAAGCTGCCACTTTTAGCCCTTTGTTCTTACAGACCACTACCTAACAGGATTTCCTAGACCATTAATGTCTCACTTTTGATTGTTTAACCCTACTCTCTTTACAAAGGGTCCCAATGTTTGCTAGCAGAAGACACTAGTACCCTTCAACTCAAGACCTATAATGTTACAGAACTGTGGTTACTGTACCGGTTAACCCATTTCTTTTTTTTGTATTGTTACTGTCAATGGTATTTGTGGCCCAGAAGGAGTTGAGAAGTTGATAAACCTTCTCTCCTCCCTCTCAGCGCCTGTGCAATTGACATAAAGATTATTATGGTTTGTTTTCTATATTTACTATTGCTATTTACTATTATTAAATGAGGTAAGGCTTCACTTTGCAAAGAGTACCCAATCATGTGCAAATTGAAAAAAACTGCATTTTTGCTTGCACATGATTGGATGATGGAAGTCAGCAGAACTTCTGCTCATTTACTATGCTCTGGCGCAACTGCACTTTGCAAAGTGCACAGTCTATTTACCTTTAGTAAATCAACCCCAGTAACTTAAAGTAGTATTAAACCGCGGATTCAGACAGATTCAGAAGCCAGTGGGAATCTGTTCTTCAAATTAACCTTTCAGACACACAGTGGGAGAATGCATGTATTTTAGCACATAAATGCTCAATTAGCACAAGATTACAAGAGAATTACTAGAAATTATTATCACACTGGTACACAACACCAGCGAAGGTGAAAAAATGGTACCTGTTGGCTTTGGATGTGTGCTGGAGATGCAGAGAGGCCGCAGGAGATATGCTACACATTTGGTGGGATTGTCCTAAAATAGCCTCCTACTGGAGCAAAATTTGTTAAATTGATTCTTCACATTACTGACACTAAGATTAAACTCACCCCTGCATGCTATCTTCTACATATCAGAAATTTTCCCCATAGGTAGATATAAGTGATCCCTGACCAAACACCTTTTGATTGCTGCAAAATCTTTGATTCGAAAAATACTGAAATTTACAGAAAATTCCCTCAGAGAGTGGGCTCGCACAGTAAACCACATTTTTCCGAAATGGAAGAAGCACTTGCTACAGCCAATGAAGCTTCTGATAAGTTCCACAAAACAATAGCCTTCCTGGTTCCAGTTTAAATACTCTGTAGCTTATGATACTCTGACAACAGGGTGAACGTATTCTTGAGCAATTATTGTACTTCTTACGAGCCTGACCAGCTTACATCTATTGTCTTTCACTTACTAGTAATAGAACATATTCACACCTGTGACACCCCACTATGGGTAACTTTGACCCTTTATTTGTCTATTTACTTTCTACCTAGACCTCATAGTGTCTGTCTTTATGTAGTTAGCTTCCTGACTTCAAAGGGCCTGATGGTGACCCCCAGAGCCAGGGAGAACTGACATTCCTCCTCAGGGGGCAGATTACTAGGCATAGTGGGTGTGGTGCAAAGTGAAAAAATTGGGCACCAGTCACTTTTTGTAAAAATGAACAAAGAGAATTTTATTTCTCTTAACAGGAATGGTGGGGAGAGAGGGTTTAGGGCACAGGATACCCTTAGGCAAATACAATAGCAATTATGGCAAACTCCACAGACAAAAATATATAGGCAGACAGCAATACAGAACGAGGGCCTTTAAACTGAATGCAGCATCCTCTGGGACTGTGACATCATAATGGGCGGGGACATCATCCGGTGATGTCCCTATATAAGTCGCCGCACGCCGTGTCTCTGTCATTGTGACCGGAGACAACGACGAGACAACATCTCCTGAAGAGAAGAACAGAAGGCGGCGACAGCGGCAGCGGTGACAGAAGACCGGGTCACTGCTTGTAAAAGAGCTAGAAGAAGGCACAGTGGCACGGCAAGAAGAACTCGAAGAGGGGGACAAGACCCCCGAAGTCGGAAGAAGAGGGCGGCGGCGAAGAAGAAAGCCGGGCTCCTCCGCTAGTAAAAGAGCTAGCAGAAGATAGCGGACGAGTCCGGCGAGAAGACCCCCAAAGACGGAAGAAGACCCCCGGAGCTGTGCAATAAACTATTTTAACCCTTGTGTGTTTTTTTTTACTTTTTTTCACAGGTGAATGGGTAGGGGTACATTGTACTCCATACTCATTCACATAGGGTGGGGGGCCAGGATCCGGGGCCCCCTTATTAAAGGGGGCTCCCGGATTCCGATAAGCCCCCCGCCCGCAGACCCTGACAACCAACGGCCAGGGTTGTTGGGAAGAGGCCCTTGTCCTCATCAACATGGGGACAAGGTGCTTTGGGGTGGGGGGGCCGTGCGGCCCCCCTTCCCCAAGGCACCCTCTCATGTTGAGGGCACGCGGCCTGGTACGGCTCAGGAGGGGAGGGGAGCGCTCGCTCGTCCCCACCCCCTTTCCTGGCCGGCCGAGTAGGATAAGGGTCTGATATGGACCTAGCGGAGGACCCCCACGCCGATTTTTCGGCGTAGGAATTCCCCTTTAAGTCCATACCAGGTGACGGGCCAGCGACGCCTCCATCGCTGGTCCCGGCTACCAGGAGACACGCTCAAAATGAGCGGACTTTCCTCCGCGTGTGTGGGCGAGTCCGTTCATTTCAAAAGTACGGCGGATAGTCCGGCGGATAGTCCGGCGGATAGTCCGGCGGACTTAGTACGCCGTATTAGTCCGCTGCAAAAGTACCGTGTGTGGGCAAGTAGCTCGTTCGGAAAGTCCGCCAGACTAAGTCCGCCGGATAGTCTGCTACGTGTGTACGTGGCATAACACTTCCCTCCCAGACTGACATTGCATCTGTCCAAAGGTGACCCCTATTCTTCTTCATCCACAGGGAGGGCACTCTAATACAGGAGGTGTGTTACTGACCAGATCATCAGGTGAAAACAGAGGAAAAAAAGCCTAAAAAAGAAAACTGATGCAGCCACCACATCTAATGATTGGTAAGCTGTAATATATTACATTTTGGATTTTGGATTTAATACCTTTTTAAGGTACTTAATGAGGGGCATTTATCAAGCAAATTGCTAGTACAATTAGATGTAAATCAGGTCACCTCTCATTGCTACATATGCTACAGTTTTAATGTGTATTTGCGGTTGTAAAAATAAAAATTGAAGCAAACTGATATCACATATTTTATAATTTCATTGGTAGATGACAGATGTCCTTATTTAATTCAATGGTATTGCATTTTTTTTAATTAATCCAGTGGTAAGTAGTTTTTGACAAATGTTCTCAAATTAGAATTTTAAAGGTCAGTATAGGCCTGCAGACTTGAATTAACACCTACCTGCCTATGAATTTCTCATAGGACCTTGAGGCCTGTGGCTGTAGATGAGGGAGAGATCTGTAAACAATGGGCTCCAAACTCTCTGAAAATCTTTGCATACCTCTCAACTTTCTGAGATGGGAATAAGGGACACCTATTAGCAATGTATGTAGGCATAGGACACACTCCCTTAAAAAAGAATTGAACAAAAAATTATTGGTTAAACCCACAAGTGCTTTTTTACCATTCCCTTATACTGGCTTTTAGAATTTACAAATACAGCAAACAAATACAGCAATTTACAAATTGGATGAAAGGTTTAGCACCGGGAAACACTTTTTAATACATAAGTAGTGCATTTTATATACAGCTATATAGATCAGACCAAATGAGGGACTAATGAGGAGGAAAGAGGGACAGAGGGACTTTGTTCTGAATGAGGGACAGTCCCTCGAAATCAGGGACAGTTGGGAGCCAGGGGCAGCCCGTCCATGGGGGGAGAGACTGGGCGCTGCCCCCCGCCCACCCTCCAGGCAGTAAAAAAAAAAGCTGGCCCTTTAAAAAAAAAAAAAGTCCTTAAATGCACTGTCTTCGGACGCTGGACACAGTCCGATGCCGGACACTGCACCTATGGGAAGCACCACACCTATGCAATCACGAGATTGCAGACGTGGCGCTTCATTTGCGGGTGTTTAGCCCGCCTTGCGGCGCTTTCTGAAGCGCCGAGTAGCTTCCACCCATTCGTAGTATATTTTACTACGGCCGGGAGGTTTGATTGCCATCTGAGTTTATGTCACTTCCTATTTTCTCTCTCCAATTGCGCCCAGGAGAGAGGAACCAGGAAGTATGAGAGGACGGACCTCTCCACAGGAGACATTGCTGGAGAGGCAACACACTGCAAGGTAAGTAAGGGGGATTTGATGTGAGGCTGCTGCAACTTGGTGGGACACATGCTGGTGCAACTTGGTGGGACACATGCTGCTGCAACTTGGTGGGACACATGCTGCTGCAATTTGGTGGGACACATGCTGCTGCAATTTGGTGGTGACACATGCTGCTGCAATTTGGTGGGACACATGCTGCTGCAATTTGGTGGGACGCATGCTGCTGCAATTGATGGTGACACATGCTGCGGCAATTTGGTGGGACGCATGCTGCTGCAACTTGGTGGGACGCATGCTGCTGCAATTTGGTGGGATGCATGATGCTGCAATTGATGGTGACATATGCTGCTGCAACTTGGTGGGACGCATGCTGCTGCAACTTGGTAGGATGCATGCTGCTGCAGTTGATGGTGACACATGCTGCTGCAACTTGGTGAGACATATGCTGCTGCAACTTGGTGGGAAACATGCTGTTGCAACTTGGTGGGATGCATGCTGCTGCAACTTGGTCGAACGCATCCTGCTGCAATTGATGGTGACACATGCTGCTGCAATTTGGTGGGACGCATGCTGCTTCAATTTGGCGTGACACATGCTGCTGCAATTTGGTGGGATGCATGCTGCTGCAATTGGTGGTGACACATGCTGCCACAATTTGGCGGTGACACATGCTGCTGCAACTTGGTGGGACGCATGCTGCTGCAACTTGGTGGGATGCATGCTGCTGCAATTGATGGTGACACATGCTGCTGCAACTGGGGGGACGCATGCTTCTGCAATTTGGCGGTGACACATGCTGCTGCAATTGATGGTGACACATGCTGCTGCAATTTGGTGGGACACAGGCTGCTGCAATTTGGTGGTGACACATACTGCTGCAACTTGGTGGGACACATGCTGCTGCAATTGATGGTGACACATGCTGCTGCAATTTGATGGTGACACATGCTGCTGCAATTTGAAGGTGACACATGCTGCTGCAATTTGATGGTGACACATGCTGCTGCAATTTGAAGGTGAAAATGCTGCAACAGTTTGGTGGTGACACATGCTGCTGCAATTTATGGTGACACATGCTGCTGCAATTTGGTGGGGACACATGCTGCTGCAATTTGTTGGGACACATGCTGCTGCAATTTGGTGGTGACACATGCTGCTGCAATTGATGGTGACACATGCTGCTGCAATTGATGGTGACACAGGCTGCTGCAATTTGGTGGGACACAGGCTGCATTTGGTGGGACACAGGCTGCATGTAAGGAGGGACTCTGCTGGGGGCACCTGATGTAAGGACGAACTCCGCTGGGGACACCTGATGGCATCTGGTGGCAGACGACGTGGCTAGTGACACGCTCAGGGCTCCCACTGATTCTACATTATGGTGAGTTGAATGATTTAATTTTATATTACAATGTTATAATAGAAATAATGCTCTTAAATCATCCTGACACCATAACAATCATGGTGCCGGGATGATTGAAGTACTAACACCAGGTGTTTGAAATATCTTTATCTGCTGATTGCTAAACTTTCTAGAATACGCATATATCACTAACCACACCACCTTAGAGCTACGCCCACTATTTCACTGAAACCACGCCCATTTCACCAAGTGGGAGGGGTCAAAAAGGAAGGGTGGGGTCTGGCGCCCCCCCCATCCTAAAACTTCACCAGCCTGTACTGTTGGGAGCTATGTCTTTGTACTAAGTCCCCTTTCACACTGGGGTGCTTTTCAGGTGATACAGCGTTTTGACGTCGCTTACGCCCTGCAATGGTATGGAGACGGGTGGGGGCCATCTTCCCCTCACTCGTCACCATACCCAGGAAGGAGAAGCATCCAATCGCCTCTGCCACTACCGACGACTCAGATAAGCGGCGGGAGGGGGTGGGACCCTCGCCACTGATAAAAGTGATCTTGTGGCGAATCCGCCACAGAGACCACTACTATCGGAAACCTGACGGCCCACTGAAGAAGAGGATACCGGTGTTATAGCAGCTAGCTGCTGCCATAACAACGATATTCCCTTTCAAATTAAGGACGTATATTGGCGTACGGCGGTCTGTACAAAAACAAGCAGCTGGGAATGGGTGGGTAGGCAGGAGGGAAGATGTTGCAGGGTGTATGCTAATGAAGTCAGCTGGTCAACTCCATCCTGTGTTATGACCCCTAGTCTGTCCAGGAAGTAAGGCATTACTAATGGATAAGTTTGGAAACATGGTTAAGGACAAGTGAAGTAAGTTTCTGTAGATTTAATGGAAAGCTTTGATATTTTTGCTAAATAAGTACATTAATGCTAAATTGGTACATAGGGGAGCTGGAATTTAGAAAAAAATTTAAAAAACTTGAACAAAGGTGAATTTATCCTTTAAGGCATGATTTCTTGACTGCAATCCCTGTGTTTGTTATCATGGGAAGCTAACCGTAAAAGATGTGCTCAGGTATGTGACACATTTATCACTAGGTGTTTAAGGTGATTGTAGCTGTATATGTGCTCTATTGCAACAGCACTGTGTACTGTCCATGGTACTTTTTAATGTGTAGTAATAGTTACATTTTATGGGGCAGGGACTGATACACAAAGATAAGTACAATGTTTCGAGGAAAAATACAACACAACAACCTTTGAACTGCGTGTGATAATTCTCCTTGACAGACAGGCTGAAAGTGTATCCAGGTTATCTAACTAAATAGTTTCATGACCATCCTTATTTCTGTGACTCTTCTCACTCCCTCTTATTACACAGCCCCCTATGTCTTTTACATTTTTTTATTTTTATTAATTCTTTTTTCTCCTCAGAGATTATTGTCTTGCAGGTTTCTTCTTGAGAGATAGGTATGGCCAGTTTCTTTTGGGTCATACTTCTCTTCTGGGTCACAGGAGTGCACTTTCTTTTGTTCTGACATCACAGAGCTGCTCCAGGCTCTGGTGGTAGGATCCCGACTATTCTGTTGGGATCCACCCAGCCACTAGATTGACAGCTGGCTCTGGCTTTTATCATTTAGCTGAGAATCAAAGTGAGCTGCGCACACTTCCCCCTCACCAGCCTGACACTCTAGTGAGCGCTGGAGGGGTAGAGCAGAGAGCTGGTATCCTGTTCTCCTTGTATTCCTTCCTTTCTATGAAATACCTGGTGATTCTGCCAATCCCCCTGCTTGCATATTTCAAACTGACCGCACTAGGCATGGAAGCACAATTTTACCAGCGTGGCTTGTTTGCTGGCTGTGCTGGGAGAACAGCCTACCTGTCCTCAAATGGCCAAGAACTGTGCTGACATGCCCCCTGCATGGCCAATCACTGGGAAGATCAGTGTACTACTGCCCATTTTCTCACCTCTCCAAGCCCCTTATGCAGCTTAAGAATAGAGATTATGTGATCACTTATACAACAAAAAAACAAAACTATGTATATATATATATATATATATATATATATATATATATATATAAAACATTTTGCCTTTCATATCTATTTTAAACTGAATGGGTTGTTTTATAGGGTAAGGGTTAGCGTATACTTTAAGTCAGTCAGGAACTGACAGCAGTCTGGTTATTGCCTCCTTTTGTTATTCTTAAGAAATCCGTGTGTGTTTCTCGGTGCCCCTGTGCTCAGTAGGTCGAATGGGAGTGGTTTCAACCAGCTGCTGCACCTGTAGGGCTCTGAGGAAAATTGCAGGGTCTGCATCCCTTTAGATGTGATTCCCTATTGGGAGTATCTAATAAAAAATTCAATTTTTGTTGCAGGGGATGCAAAAAAATCTGTCTTGTACAGACTTTTGGGAAATCAGTGAGCCATATATATATATATGTATACGCTATATTATTTTTTTTTAATTTGCTATTTTTTTCCCAAGAAAATGGCGTTACTCTTTAATGAAAAACAATTTGTTGCTAGCAGAACAAAGTTATTATTATGGCTCTTACTACAGTCCAAATAGCAGAATCGATAAAAACAGGACCACAGAAGAGTAAAAAGTATGTGACTTGCTATTGGAATGTCTTTCTGCATTATAAAAAAAGGTAGTGTCACTGGCTTTGTTCAAAGCATAGATGACCTCAAGGGGGCGTTCTGCATTTTGATCAGGTTGTGATACCAGATTCCATATGCAAAGCTACAACCAGTTCTAAGCAGACATCAGTCACTCATTGCCAGCATGTTTGTATACATAACTGGTAATGTTTTATACTGTACTTTCTATGTGTAAAACTCAATAAATAATCTGTTAAAGAACAAAAAAAAGCAGCTATCAGTCAAAAGGCCAAATTGATGATCCTGTCTTCTGTTTGTTGTCCTTCATCCAGGCGGAATGCATTTAATTGCTGGAAATGGAAGACATGTAAAACTCCATGCAGATGTACTGTGTATATATGTATATATGTAGCAAGGTCCCGAACCTCCGAAGGCCTAATGGTGACCTCCAGAGTCAGGGATAGCTGACATCTGTCTTTGTAGAGTGGGATACAAGGCATGGTGGGTGTGATGCAAGATGGAGTGATGGGCACCAGACACTTTTTGAATGCAAAAGAGATTTATTGTATAGTTGTGCGAGAGTGGGTTAGGGCCAGGACAACCGTAGGTAGATACAATGTTAATTGGCAGACTCCGAGACTTCTATAGGCAGACAACTATACAGGGGAAGGCCTCCAGTCAGGTACCACTTCTGTATAGGTAGGACCACTGTCTCCTATGGCAACAAATCTTGTAACAGTCACTAACGGTAATTATATTTAACTATTGGTAACACAGATCATTCTCTTTGCACTCTACAGTCTCTCACTGTAGGTCTTCACTCACCAAGCTCCCAGTCTCACTCTCACTAGACTCTCAAACCCAATCGCCACTGGATCCCTGGAGCTCCTTCACTTCCGTTACTCAGTATCTTCCTCAAGCATCACCCCCCTTTCCCTGCTGGGTCCCTTGTGTGGCACTCACTGATGCTCCTCAAGCATTACCTCTGCTGTCCCACTGGATCCCTGGCTTGGCACTTGCTAAAGTTTTCCCATTTTTCACTGTCCCCGGCTGATGAGAAGACTGCTCTGGTACTGGCTCCAGCTTACTCACAGTGGTCTCCGGTAACAAGGTGGATGGTCCCTTAGTGGCGACAGCTTCCCCTCTACCTCCGACCACAACTGGTTCCCCATCCTGCTGAACCGTTACTCTTGGTTGGACTCCAATCTTGCAGCCCCAACCGTGCGCTGCTTCTCCTGCTTGTGGATAAGTCCTCAGACAGCCTAGCAGCCAGATGTCACTGGAATAGGCCTCAGACTTTCCAGCCTAGCAGCCCAGGGCAGCATAACACACGTCCACCCAGACAGCCATCCGGGTGGCACAGAACCCCGATCACCTGACTCCACCCAAATAAATAGGCCAAGGGACCAAAGATACCCCCGTCAGTTGGCTGAGATATCCCATCCATTCATAACCTGACCTTGCTAAGCCCTAGGGTTGCCACCTTTTCTTCAAGTCAAACCTAAACACTATAGCGGCGCACAGCAATTATAATTTTTTTTAATAGTATAAACTATACAGTGGTGTGAAAAAGTGTTTGCCCCCTTCCTCATTTCCTGTTCCTTTGCATGTTTGTCACACTTAAGTGTTTCGGAATATCAAACCAATTTAAACAATAGTCAAGGACAACACAAGTAAACACAAAATGCAATTTGTAAATGAAGGTGTTTATTATTAAAGGTGAAAAAAATTCTAAACCATCATGGCCCTGTGTGAAAAAGTGATTGCCCCCTAAACTTAATAACTGGTTGGGCCACCCTTAGCAGCAACAACTGCAACCAAGCATTTGCGATAACGTGCAATGAGGCTTTTACAGCGTCCTGTAGGAATTTTGGCCCACTCATCTTTGCAGAATTGTCCTAATTCAGTTACATTAGAGGGTTCTCGAGCATGAACGGCCTTTTTAAGGTCATACCACAACATCTCAATAGGATTCAGGTCAGGACTTTGGCTAGGCCACTCCAAAGTCTTCATTTTGTTTTTCTTCAGCCATTCGGTGGTGGACTTGCTGGTGTGTTTAGGATCATTGTCCTGCTGCAGAACCCAAGTTCGTTTCAGCTTGAGTACACGAACAGATGGTCGGACATTCTCCTTCAGGATCTCTTGGTAGACAGCAGAATTCATAGTTCCTTTTATCACTGCAAGTCTTCCAGGTCCTGAAGCGGCAAAACAGCCCCAGACCATCACACTACCACCACCATATTTTACTGTTGGTATAATGTTCTTTTTATGAAATGCAGTGTTCCTTCTACGCCAGATATACTTGGACACACACCTTCCAAAGAGTTCCACTTTTGTCTCATCGGTCCACAGAATGTTGTCCCAAAAGTCTTGGGGATCATCAAGATGTGTTGTGGAGAAATTGAGACGAGCTTTGATGTTCTTTTTGCTCAGCAGTGGTTTTCTCCTTGGAACTCTGCCATGCAGGCCATTTTTGCCCAGTCTTTTCCTGATGGTGGAGGCATGAACGCTGACCTTAACTGAGGCAAGTGAGGCCTGCAGTTCTTTGGACGTTGTTGTGGGGTCTTTTCTGACCTCTTGGATGAGTCGTCGCTGCGCTCTTGGGGTAATTTTGGGCGGCCGGCCACTCCTGGGAAGGTTCACCACTGTTCCATGTCTTCACCATTTGTGGATAATGGCTCTCACTGTGGTTCGCTGGATTCCCAAAGCTTTGGAAATGGCTTTATAACCCTTTCCAGACTGATAGATCTCAATTACTTTCTTTCTCAATTGTTCCTGAATTTCTTTGGGTCTCGGCATGATGTGTAGCTTTTAAGGATCTTCTGGTGGACCTTACTGTGTCAAGCAGCTCCTATTTAAGTGATGCCTTGATTGTGAACAGGTGTGGCAATAATCAGGCCTGGGTGTGGCTAGAGAAATTGAACTCAGGTGTGGACAACCACAGTTATAGTATGTTTTAACAAGGGGGGCAATCACTTTTTCACACAGGGCCATGATGGTTTGGATTTTTTTTCACCTTTAATAATAAACACCTTCATTTACAAATTGCATTTTGTGTTTACTTGTGTTGTCCTTGACTATTGTTTAAATTGGTTTGATGCAAAACATGCAAAGGAACAGGAAATGAGGAAGGGGGCAAACACTTTTTCACACCACTGTACATATAGGTATTGTGCAAATAAATAACATTTCTAATCATATTAAATTAATCACACAAGTTCCCCTTTACATCAGAGTCCACAGAGTTAACCTTTTACATCTGAATCCACAGAGTTACCTCTGGGGGACTGAGAGGGGAACTCTAATGTAAGGGGTGCTCTAAGAAGCCTAATTTACCTTAGTGTACTCACTCAGAGACAGAAGAGAGAAGGTGGAGCCTTCAGTCACAGGCAGGGATCCATGGTGAGCTTGGCAACTCTCATCCAGATGTATCTAAGGCTGCTGGACTTTAAATTTCCAGCCCCCACTTTCCTTTTCTGAGGCACAACGCTGGGGATTGGAGTGTGGGCAGACACAGAGGGGTAGGGGTGGGAAGAAGAGGAGTAGATCAAGCCCTCTCTCCTCTCCTGTGTGTGTGTGGGGAAGGGCTAATTGTTAGTGCTTGCTTTGGGCAGTGTGTAAGAGAGTGTAACAGACACTATCGGCTTACACAACTGCAGCCAGCAAACCTGCTGGGAAGCCATAGTCCGGTCTGAATAATGTGTCCGGGTTTCATGTGGTCTGAAACCTGGATGCATGATTCCAAACCTGAACTGTCTGGGTGAATCCCAGATGGGTGGCAACCCTACTAAGCCCTTGTCTATCTAATGTCACCAGCATAACGCCACCTAGCGATAAAAGAGAGAAGGTGCAGCAAGTATAGAACTAGAGAGGATTCAGTTGATCTACTAACAATTAACCAGGGCAAATACTGCCTGGCCATTGACAAACTAAATTTACTAGCAACCAGTGGTGGCTGGTGCTCAAACTTTTTTTTTGGGGGGGGGGGGGGCGCAAACAAACTGAAAAAACAACCCAACAATTGCAGGCACTGTGCAATCAAACGCAGCTGCTGTGCCCATCAATTGCCGCCACTGTGCCATCAAACGCAGCCACTGTGCCCATCAAGCACAGCCACTGTGCCTATCAATTGCAGCCACTGTGCCATAAAATGCAGCTACTGTGCCCCATCAAATTCTGCCTGTGTGCCCATCTATTGCCGCTACTGTGCCCATCAATTGCCACTACTGTGCCCCATCAAATGCTGCCAGTGTGCATTGCCCGGCACTTTCCTGTCTTGCAGCGGGTCAGCCGCGATGTCCTGCACGCTCCTTGATATCTGTATCTGTCCTCTCTATCAGGCATCCAATCACAGCGCCTGATGTTTCAGCCAATCAGGTGACAAGTAACAGACCCGAGTACCTGATTGGCTGAGAGGCGGTTCAGTGTAAGCAAAGCAAATTCCTTCGCTTTGCTAACACACAGTGAGTGCTGAGTGAACAGAGAATGCACAGCATTGCGCCCGCTATTCACCTTTTTGGGCTCTAATCAGGTGCTTCCAAAAAACACCCCCGCTGAAAAGGGGCTGGACACCTGAATAGGGGGTATCAGCAGCGACCATAGATAGATTCATGCAATACATGAATCTATCTATGGTAATAGAGCAGTGTCAGGAGAGAGGGGGCGGCGTTCCTGCGCCCTTTATGGACGCACAGCCACTGCTAGCAACCCTGCCTAAACACCAGGGTGCTACATCTATACTGTATATCTCAAGGGCTGTAACTTGGTGAAACTTTGTTGCAATAAAGCAACTATATCGTCCTAAGCAACCATAAGCGTTCATATCATCTTATGCTTCCATATAGATCTTTGAGTGACTACTGCATTTCCTCTTTTCTGTGCAGCATATACTGTACAAAAGCGAGAAGGTAAAAAGCATTATGTATTACAATGGGCATCTGTTCTGGTTTGTCAAGCAGGCTTTCTGGTGTATATTCAAAAATTTTTGCATATCCAGAGGATTGTTGTACAAAGGTTTAGTTGCATCTTAGTAATAATGTTTATAGAGCTCCATTTGTGGTTTAATTAATCCACAGGTAGACCAAAGCCAGTTCCCTGTGCCCTTTGATAATAATGAATACATGGTTGCCATGAAGAAGGCAGTGGCTATGCATGCCAACACCTTCGCTGATTGCAGCTTCTCTAACTCAGATATGTGGATCCTGACTGCAAGTGGAGACAATATATAGTACATGATCTATTATGGGTTATGGAAAGGGGACAGATGCTGCAGAGCTTGAAGGTACCTTCAATAACTTGAAATATTATAGTGTCTGCAGGATCTGAAAATAAATCTATGGCATGGGACATGAACACAGGGCATTGCTTTCAGTCATTTCAAACTCATCAGTCTGTTATCAACAGCATCAATTGTTATCCCTGTTGTGGAAATTTTTATTAACCACTTCAGCCCTGGAAGGATTTGCCCCCTTCCTGACCAGGCCAATTTTTGCGATAAGGCACTGCGTCGATTTAACTGACAATTTGCACGGTCGTGCAACATTGTACCCAAACAAAATGTATGTCCTTTTTTTCCCCCACAGTCAAAGGGGGAGAGCAACGTGGGCGGGACTTTAAATGAGGTGCGAAATTGCAATAGAGTAAATTGGTGAACATTTGGGAAAATTTATTGAGTTCATAAAAAAATATAGCATATACATAGTTAAATCAGTTACAATTGATAGAGGATACTAACAATACATGATATCAACATAGATATATATACAGTATATGAACACCATAAAATTCCGCAGTACACCAAATTGAAGTTGATGTAAAACCATAAAACATGAAATAGAGCCTGCATGATGGGTAGCCTCAATATTCTGTAGAATTGATTGTATATAGCAGCTGTAAGAACTTGAGTATAATTATAAGAAGACACGACTTAGGTATCTCTACGCGTTTCGTGGCTAAACCGCCACTCATCAGGAGCAAGCGTGTGCGATAGCTAAAATAAAGAGGGTATAATTATAATAAAATAATAATTGCAGACATGGAGCGAAGGTGGGGTAATAAAAGACCCCACACAGGGTACATGCTTACACATTGGGGCTCGCTTGATGGTGGCTGACCGTCGGTCTCCACCAGCCATCCAGAGTCGCCAACCCCCCCGTGGTAGCTGAGGTAGACGGGTCAGCGGGGGCAATCTACAGGGCGCTGTTCAGGGCAGGTAAGTACCCACGAGGCAAACCTGTATGGGGAGTGAGAGTGACTGGTGAGGAGGATCGCCAAGAAATAGGCAGAACGTTGAAGTGAAGGGAGTAGTGAAAATGATGATAGAAATGTGAAACCAGGACTGGGATAGCCCTGAGTGCAAATGTAAAAATAAGGGGAACCAAGCAACGAACCAAACACCAGTGAACTCAAGAAAAACGTGCTCCTGTGAAGAGTAGGAGGGAGAAGGACAGGGAGCTGTGAAATAAAAGTACCCAGTGCATGAAGTGAACCAGTAGCGAAGCAGAAGGACATAACACTCCTCAAACAGACGTGACATCCGATGGTGTGGGAATCTCGAAGGTAAACACCGCCAAGGCCACACCCCTTATAGGCGCCCCCACAGAAACCGCCCACCAACGTCACGCCGCACGTAGGGGGGAGGGGCGAATGGCTTTCTTTTGCTGGTATTTTATCACCTCTGCGGTTTTTATTTTTTGCGATAGAAACAAAAAAAGAGCATCAATTTTGCAAAAAACACAATATTTTTTAGTTTTTGCTATAATAAATATACAAATTTTTAAAAAACAAAAACATTTTTTTCCACACTGATATGTATTCTTCAACATCTTTTTGGTTAAAATGTTTTTGCAATTTTGCAATAAGCATATATTGATTGGTTTGCGCAAAAGTTATAGCATCTACAAAATAGAGGATAGATTTATGTAAGTTTACACACACAGATCCTGGTTCTCTCTCTATCATGAGTAATCGCTGGTGCCTGGTGGGCGTTGCGCACGCCTGATGTGACATCTTAAAGAAGTGAAGTACAGCTATGGCCATTTGCTCTGCTGAGCCAACCTGCTGCAGTATAACTGCGGTGGCTGGTTGGCTAGTGGTAAATGTATGTTTTCAGTTGCCCCCCAGTGTCAGTTTTCCTCCAATATGCTCATGTGAGTGTATTCGCACATACAGACTTTGGTGGAAGACCATTGGCTGCGGAAACCTTCCTGTGGACACGGCAGATCTGTTTTCTCTTTTAGGGATGTTCATTTATGCTTCACCAAGAGACTGGCCGCCTCAAGGCGATTGCATTAACGCTCCTAGCAAACAGATCTGTGTACATGGGAGCCATGATAGAGTAGGGCTTGCATCAGTGGTAGCGTTGTGAATGTGCACAGAGCCCTGTAAGTAGTGTTCAAATTGTGAGACACTTTGTGTCTCAACAAAAAGCTGACCATATGGCTCTGCACACGACCATCTCCACACGTCACTACTGGAATTCTATTTGAATATATACATGTGTGTGATTGGTTCTTTTGAAAGAATACAAGTGTCTGATTGGCAGTTTCTAAAGCCACCTCCATCCTTTGTTATTCATGTTTACAGTATAAATAAAGGCAGCAGATCATACTAGACAGGATTTAGCTAAGCTCATCGTGATACCAGCGTCTGTCTGTGTTACTTGAAGATATACAAGCATGCTTTCCTGGCATTATACAAGAGAGCTGTATTTGTGCTTTTAAGCGCAACAAAACTATTTGTATATTTTGTTATAGGCCAAGCTTACAATTTCCACTGCAGAATTGGTGAGCCAGCCAGGAGCCAACAGATCTTCCTAATCAAGCGGACCTCGAGGGGGAAAAGACATCCAGAACCAGAACCAGCAAAACGCGGGCCCATGATAAGAAAGCCACACTTCAATTTATTTTTTATTTTTTTTACATTTTTACTGTTCATTATTCTCTGTCCACTGTATGAGATCATTTCTGCTAGGCAAATAATCTTTTTTTTTTCCTTCTCTTTCTGTATAATGGCGGGACTTTAATTGTAGGTTATATTCTTGTCATTGTAAGTAGGTCTATTAATTGGGGGAGCACCTATATTTAAATCCCCTATAGGTACCATTTAATACAAACCTAATGCTGTGTATGACTGAGCAGGCTGATAAGTAACTATATTGTGTGTATGACTGAACAGGCTGACACCGTGTGTTAAAATGGCCGCCGCATATGCAATTGACCATGTGGCTGAGGGGGGGGGGGGGGGTGTAACCAGTATTGCTGATTGGCCTGTGTATCTGTTGACCTTCCAACTTTCAGAGCTAAGTATTGTTTGTGTTTGGGAACAGGAGTGTATGTTTAAGCCATGTCATTTCATGTTTTATGTAACTTTGGCGTTTTTGGATATATTGTTTAGTTGAATATGTCTATATTTTAGTACTTCTATAGGCCCTAATCAATATAGCCTAAAGTATTCGTCTAGGGATAAGTGTTCATTTGGTGTCTCAATTGTGAAGTCAGTTTTTGTGGGGAGAAATTTTGGTTTCCTAGTGAAGAAATCTTGGTTTGTGATGGTTTTGGCGGTATCAGCGACTTTTTTTTCCATTTGTTAATGTCGGCCAGTTTGCTGTAGTCCGGATTTCATCCACCATTTTGTCGTGATCTGACTTTCAGCAGCCATTTTGCTGTAGTCCGGATTTCATCCACTATTTTGTCGTGGTCCGACTTCCGTCTGCCATTTTGTTGTACCGAGTTTTATACTTATTTAGGTTTGAGTAGAGAAGAAACATTCTGTGAGTAGACAGTAGCAGGCATCCCCATAGTTGCTGTAACATCTAGATAGAGATAGAAAGAAGCCACGTTTTTTTCATTTTGAATAGCAGAAGATTTCATTGTGCTTTGTAGTTGTCTGACAAACACATTTATAGGGCTGCTGATAATCGGTTGTAAAGCATGTAAATGCGAGGAGTAGATTCTAGCATACTAGGAGGCCATGTAAGTTAATCGGAAATGCCGGGTGCCAATATTGTAAACGTAGGCACTAGGCAGCACTGATCCGAAAGTTATTGCAAGGGTGCCCTTGATGCAGGGACATGTCATAAGCGATTCGAGTCATCATGGGTAATTGGTCATCCATGCTTGGGAGGAAACAAATTAGGCTCCTCACCAGTCAGACAGCTGCACAATACACAAAGTCTGGGTTTTTGGGCTTGGTCCGGAAGAATCGCATTATGTATACCTGGCCAGAGGGGATTGCCGACATGAGTGATCCAATAAGGGAAACGGAGGAAGCTTTCTCTGGGATAACCCTGTTGAGACAAGCAGGATCAGCTGGATCTGTAACTGCTGTGGTCTCTCCTGAATTTCCCACTGTTCCTGCTGTCGCTGTCTCTTCTCTCAGTCTCTCTCCCTCTCCAGTTTCTTCATTCTGCAGCTCAAACTCTCTCCCTGTCTCTCTCCCTCAACCATCTTCTATAACCACTGAAGCCTCTGCTCTCCAGCCTAAAGCTAACTACAATCTGTTTTCCACTGCAGATTTAAACATATTATGTGAATCTAGAAGAATCCCTATTAGGGACAGGACAAGAGAAGACTGTATAAAGGCTCTGAAAGAGTACGATTTAGCCGTTCCTACTCTATATCCTTCTCTGGAGGCTTATTTATCAGAACCGTATAGGTTAGTTCACTATTAAAACCACCCCCCCATATACACCTGCTCTCCACCCTGGGGCTTATCCAGTCTGAGTAACAATTTGAGGGTGCCCCTAATGCAGATGGAGAAAGAACCCCAGGGAAGAGGGTTATATGGCATGGAATTTTTACCTCCTCAGAGATCAGGAACATTCTAGCTGAACTGCCAGACTATAGGACGAATCCCCAGGGGGTTTCACAAGAATGTTTGGTCAGAACCAATTTAATCACAGAATGAGCAGGCCGGACTGTGCCAGAATTCTAAGGGCTAAAATAGGAGAGGAAATGGCAGAGGCTGTAATGTCTTGTTGTAGCATCACCACTCATGAGCATACAACATCTGGGGGTAAAGAGTTTTGTAATGCTCTTCTAGGAAAGCTTCCGGAACTGTATAGTGCAACCTCTACCACAGATGTAATGAAATTAAGCCAGAATCCTGGAGAGGAATGCGTTTGTTTCTGGCGTCGCCTGAAACAAGCAGCATTAGATGCAGGTCTGGAGGTTGGTCCCGAGGGACAAAAGCTTACCTTCATTCACCTCATGTTAAGAGGCACATTTTTAGAGGGAATCCATACAAAAATTTGGGACCGGTTATTATTAGCCAGACCTGAATTTAATGAAATGTCTATGCCTGCCATCCTATCCACTCTCTCTGCTATAGAAAGGGATGTGGATCGGAAAAAGCAGGACAAGACATCTAAAGTATTTGTCTCGCAAGCACTCACAGGAGCGAACAGACAAAAAGGCTAGAGATACAACAGAGCAGAAGAGACCTATCATTTATTATAACAGTGGATAGGAAGGCTACTTAAAAAAAAAAAAAACTGTAAGAACAAATCCACAAGACCTCGGGGTAAGTGGCAGTTTATCCCAGAGGACCCAACAACACAAGTTGTAGGGATAGCAGGAAACGACTATGACTCATCATAGGTCATTGGCAAACTGGTATCTGCCCATATCAATCTGTATGTTAAAGAACTTAAATATCCTCTACCATGCCTCATCGATACTGGCACTTCCCGCACAGTTTTAAGAGCTAAAGATATTAAAGGCAATGTTCCCTTTTCCAAAGAAACCACCCCAACCATAGGTCTCACAGGTCAGACAGTGTCCTTACAAACAACAAAACCTCTCCACTGTAGGCTGGGGCAACACACAGAGGCCATCTGTGCTGATATCGGATGATGTACCCATCAACCTATTGGGAGCTGATATTTTGTTGGAAATAAAGGTGGTTATTGAATATACTCCAATAGGTATTGTGGTAAGTAGTGCATTGTCGGATTAGCTCCTATGTGCAATGCTGGCTCTACCCTACATGACAGAGCCTGGTTGTTATCTGGGGTTGGATGTGCTGGTGGAGGTTTATCCTAAACTTGGGCGATTGACAAGTAGGACGTGGGTCTTCCGCCAACCACAGTAAACATCAGACCAGGGAGCGTTTTGCCCCAATTACCACAATACCCTTTGAATGTGGCTCAGATGGATAGTCTTAAAATCCAAATAGACCATTACATGCTGATAAAAGTTCTCAAGCCAACCAAATCCCCCTGTAACATTCCTTTTTTCCCAGTGGCGAAGAAGTCTGTCAAAGGTCAGGAAGCAACTTTCTGTTTAGTACATGATTTAAGGGCTATCAATAAAATTATTATCAGCGATGCCCCTTTCGTACCCAACCCACACACCTTGTTAGCCTCTATACCACCTAACTTAACACTATCTCCAGGTAAATCTAAGGTTTTCTTATTTATCATGGTAATCACATATCATACCCACACAGATCCCTGAATACAGCCTTGGCTCCATGCTCAGATTGATAGGGAGGACACATTTAATCCATAGAAGTAGTGCTGAGAGTAACGTTCATGTGCATGAGCCCTCAGTTCCTCCTTTCATTATCTGTGCCTATGCAATACTAAACTAAACTCAGCTTTAGGGTTCTTTTTCTGCAGCCTATTCTCCTCATTATCCTGTGCCATTGTTCATCATGACCAAGTCATCCCACCTTTTGCAATTATGTAGGCTTAAAAAGAGTATTTCTCTCTTGGTCTGTAATTTGTGTTAAGAACATGACTTCAACTGTCAGAACATAAATTCTTTGTTTCATTTCAGCACTTTCCACCAGATAGTCCTTTTGATAATTAACCTGTAGAGTGAAACTGCACTTTAATTAAAGTTCTGTCCTTGTCATAATACAGACAATCACTGAGTCTGAGTGCACATCTCTTAACACCATTAATTAAGCAGCGGCTATACTCGTATAATCTATATATAATTTATTCTCTCTGAGCTAACAAGACCATCAATAGTTTCTATGGAGAAGAGCAGAGACATAAGAACATAAGAAAAAGAGGAAATTCACTGACCTAGATCATGGAGGAACTTAACACTTGCTAAATGAAATGTAGTTAACCAGGGATCGTCAAAGAGGAAGAGATATAGGTGGTTAATGAATAGGAGGATATGTTAAACTCTTTCTGTGTCTGTTTCTGTATAAATATATATCTTTCCAGCTGTGTTGGGGCACAGATGGTCTTTTCCAGATACTTTTCCAACTCATGACGAGTCCACTGATTTGCTTGCAAAGTTTGACTTTTCAGTTTGCAGTGCTACTCAGTCATTCATTTATAGTATATATATATACACACACACACACACACACACACACACACACACACACACACACACACACACACACACACACACACACACACACACACACACACACACACACACACACACACACACACACACACACACACACACACACACACATATAATATACACTCAATGGCTACTTTATTAGGTACAGCTGTTCAATTGCAGCAACAAGGCATCACATGGCAGCAACTCAATGCATTTGGGCATCTAGAAGTTCAAACTGAGTTCAAACCCAGCATCAAAATGAGGAAGAAAAGGAATTTAAAGCGGAGGTCCACCCTAAAGTGGACCTTCCGCTCATCGGAACCCCGCCCCCCTCCGGCGCCACAATTGGCACCTTTCAGGGGGGAGGGGGGTGCAGATACCTGTACAGTACAGGTATCTGCACCCACTTCCGGGATAGCTCTCTGCGGAAAGGGGCGTATATTACGCCCCTTTCCGCAAGTGCCCACCCCTTTCCACAAGTGCCCCGCTGCCTGCTGGGAAAACACACAGATCCCAGAGGCAGTGGGGACCGTCCTTATTGCGCAGCGCGGCTCGCGCATGCGCAGTAGGGAACCGGGAAATGAAGCCGAAAGGCTCCATTTCCTGATTCCCATACCCAAGATGGCGGCGGCAGCACCCGAGAAACGATCTACAGATCGGCTTCGGGTGCCGACATCGCGGGCGCACTGGACAGGTAAGTGTCACTATTTTAAAAGTCAGCAGCTGCAGTATTTGTAGCTGCTGGCTTTTAAAAAAAAAAAAACGCGGAGTCCCGGCGGACTCCCGCTTTAAGTGATTTTGAACGTGGCATGGTTGTTGGTGCCAGACAGGCTGATCTGGGAATTTAAAAAATTTCTGATCTACTGGGATTTTTATGCACCGCCACCTCTAGGGTTTAGAGAGAATGGTCAGAAAAAGAGAAAATATCTAGTGAGTGGCCGTTGTGTGGATGCTAATACCTTGTTGATGTCAGAGGTCAGAGGAGAATGGGCAGACTGGTTAGAGATAATAGAAAGGCAACAGTAGCTGAAAAAACCACTCGTTACAACCAAGGTATGCAGATTACCATCTCTGAATGCACAACACATCAAGCCTTGAAGCAGATGGGCTACAGTATCAGAAGACCACACAGAGTGCCACTCCTGTCAGCTAAGAACAGGAAACTTGCACAGACTTACCATAATTGGACAATAGAAGATTGGAAAAATGTTGCCTGGTCTGATGAGCTTTGATTTCAGCTGTGACATTCAGATGGTAGAGTAAGAATTTGGCCTAATCAACATGAAAGCATGAATCCATCCTGCCTTATATCAATGGCTTAGACTGGTGGTGCAATGGTGTGGGGGATATTTTCTTGGCACACTTTGGGTCCCTTAGTATTAATTCAGCATTGTTTAAACACCACGGCCTACCTGAGTATTGTTGCTGACCATGTCTATCCCTTTATGACTACAGTGTACCCATCTTCTGATGGCTCCTTTCAGCAGAATAATGCACCATGTCACAAAGCTCAAACCATATCACCACTGGTTTCTTGAACATGACAATGAGATCATTGTACTCTAATGGCCTCCACAGTCACCAGATCTCAATCCAATAGAGCACCTTTGGGATGTGGTGGAACGGGAGATTCGCATCTTGGATGTGCAGCCGACAAATCTGCAGCAACTGCGTGATGCTATCATGAAAATCTCTGATGAATGTTTCCAACACCTTGTTGAAGCAATGCCATGAAGAATTAAGGCAGTTCTGACAGCAAAAGGGGTCCTACTTGGTACCAACAAGGCGTACCTAAAAAATTGTCCGGTGAGTGTATATTTTTTCAATTACTCCATCTCATGTGCTGCACAGTAGTCCTGAAAAGAGTCAATGCATTGCTGCCTACCTCAGAGCCTAATCACACAAATGTTATCTTGTGAGCAATATAGGAACTAACTTTGCTGACTTAAAGTGGAACTTATGCTTTAAGTACTCCTCGCTCCCTTACATGCCACATTTGCCATAAATATTTTTTGAGGGGGAGTGGGTACCTTCTTTAGAGAGGGACTTCCTGTCCCACTTCCTCATTCCATCTTCAGGCTGCCTAGGTGACTTCTCCTCTCCCCCTAGGTGACCCCTCCCTCTAGGCAATCTTCTGGGACACGTCACGGGTCCTAGAAAGGGACCTTACATTTGCCACACATTCTGGGCAATATTGAGGGACTAAAGTTTGTTTTTGTGGCAGATGAGGCCTTTTCTTTGGGGGAACATATTCTAATACCCTTTCCAATGAAGAACCTCACCCCAGAACAAAGAATTTTCAACTATCGCTTCTTTCGTGCCCGAAGGGTTGTTGAAAATGTCTTTGGCATTCTTTCCAGTAGATTTAGGCTCTTTTTAACTGCCATAAACTTGGCAGAATATAAAATTAACCATGTGGTGTTATGCTACTGCATCCTCCATACTTTTTTAAGGAGGAATGCTTCCAGCTACATTGCCTCAGGGCAAACTGATGAGGCTTTTTCCCGACCAGCTGAAGAGGCTGTGAAGCCAGCTCTTGAAAGTGCGTGAGCTGGTTTGGGCTCCCAGAATGGCGCTCTTGTCTGTGAACAATATATGGACAACTCTGTCGGTAGAGGGGCAGTGCCTTGGAAGCAATGTTCTTGCTAATTTGCAAATATTTTACTTATTCATAAAATACTATTTCATTTCAACTACTGTTGTCTGTGTTTCTTATGTTTGCAAATAGCCTTGATCTTTGTCCTTTTTGCCACTAGTTCAAACCAACCTGATGTGCAACATGAGGTAACAATCTCACTTTGACCTAACTTTTATGTTGTGCTGTGTCTCGGCTACACACATTTTAGAGTACACTGTCAATGTAACTACAACAACTTAACAAATATACTGGTATTGAGCATTGAAATAAGAAGCCACACATTGTTTTTAGTTAAAAGATTTTAATCTGTACACATTCACATGTGCGTTTAAATTTTTTTTTTTAAACATCAAAAAAAAAAAAAAAAAAAATTATATATATATATATATATATATATATATATATATTTTTTTTTTTTTATTATTTTTTTTTGCTCAGCAAAATATACATATATTTTTTTTTGGTCATAAAAAAAACGTTTTTTTTTACTTATTTTTTAACATCAAAATATAATATTATATATTTATTTATTTATTTATTTTTGTGAAAAATAGCCATATTTAAAAACGTAACATGAACTATGAATTTAAAATAACAATAAAATTGGAATGTGGACATCATCATGCAGCAGGAATTTAAGAACATAATATTTTTCTTTAGAATGGAAAAAGGGATTATATTCTCCCCAAAATATCTATCATGTTCTTCATTTCCTGCTGCATGATGTCCATGGCCATTGCACATGATGTCGAGGCGATTGCGCATGGCATCAATCTCCTCATTCCATGCCATGATATGCCCAAAGAGCCTCTGTGCGCTGTCTGTAGTGAAAGGTTCTGCTTCCTGTTCCACAACCAGCACATCATCTAAAAATGGGTTAAAATCATGTCTTTAGAAATATGCGGGCATACATAGATTACTTGAAGCTTGAGTGTTAGACACTCACCTGGTGTGGTGTACATCTCTGTCACTTCCTCCACCTCTCTTTACTCCACATCCTCTGGGTTGCTGGGGCTAATTTGCCATTCAGGCTGGCGAGGTTGGGGGTCCCAGTGAGGTTGGGGGTCCCTGGGATCCTGTTGTCTGAGTCTTTTCTCCCCTATGAGAATGAAACAAAAGGTATACTTAGCACACAGATATTTGAGTCCAGAACTAGGAATATGAAACATTGCTTTGAGGTGGTGTACAATTGCCTGTTTATGAAGAGGTCCAAGTTGAAAACATGATTAAAATTCCCTTTTAACCAAACTGAAATACTTAACCTTTCTTGCCCAAGTTTCTCTGATGTCCCACACTAGTGCCCCTGAGTCCAGATGTGGAAACAGCCTCTGAATGCCTTCTCCTTATATTTCACTGAATCTATTTAGCAGTTAATTCAAATTTCAAAGACAGCTAAACAATAATGTTTTAAACTTTGCTCAATCTGACAAATTATCATGACCAAAACATAGTCATATCCCTGTATCAGCTCAAGACATCATATTTATTGGTACACAATTGCCCTACGAACGTGGTACCTACCTACGAACGGTGGTTCATACATACGAATGGTGGTTCATACATACGAACAGTTCAAGGAGCAGGATGCAAGTTACTATTTATAATAGGAACATACGACAGGTACTTACTTTTTCGCAGAACCTTTTTTTTGAGATACTGATCCGGCTCCCTCAGTTTAATGTCGGACCAGCGCTTCCTTAATTGGTCTTTGGACCGTCTTACCCCAAACTTCTGCTCCAGAGTGCTCACAACTCTACTCAGGATCCCACCCCATACACGATCGAAAACTTTAAACACTGCACTTCTCTTTTGATAAATACATGTATAGAAAAATAATATAATTTATAGACATGTGATAATTAAAATAGTCAGGACACGAATAAAGAAACCAATTAAAGTCAATGGGACACGAACGTTAAATATCAACGATGCATTGCAGAATCTGTAATATGGTCACGGCCCAGCGTCATCACGCTCGGAGAACAGAGGTTTTACGCATACGCCGTGTATAAATCACGAACGTGTGATGTAATGTAACATTCAGAATAGGCACAAGACGAACGCAAGCCGACGCAAGCCGAAAGTAGACACGAAAGGAAGGTACGTTTCTAAAATCTGTCGCTACCATTGGTACTTTTAAATGACTGTCTTTTATTTTGGAAATGTAATCACACACACACACACACACACACACACACACACACACACACACCACACACACACACACACACACACACACACACACACACCCAGGTACGAAATGTAAAGGAATATTTCAAGTTTAAACATTATTAAAGTCCATGGTCCTGAAAAATTGTCCGTTTTTGAAAATGTTCTTTTGCATTGATACATGTCCCCTGGGTCCCAAAACACTTTTTATGACAATAGCTTGCATATTGTTGATTAAAATTAACAGTTTGGAACTCTCACATAGGCTTTTATAGGGTGTTCCGCGGCTTTAGAATTTGTCACAAACAACCTAAACGGTCAGACAATCTTCAAGTCAAACTCATGTTCGATCCAAACATACAGCCCATCCCTACTGCTTAACCACTTGACCACTGGGCACTTAAACACCCTTAATAACCAGACCAAATTTCAGCTTTTGGTGCTCTCACATTTTGAATGACAATTACTCAGTCATGCAACACTGGACCTATATGAAATTTTTGTCCTTTTTTTCACACAAATAGAGCTTTCTTTTGGTGGTATTTAATCACCGCTCGTTTATTTTTATTTTTTGTGCTTTAAAAGAAAAAAGACCAAAAATTCTGTAAAAAAAATAATTTTTCTTCGTTTCTGTTATAAAATTTAGCAGATTAGTAATTTTTCTTCATAAATTTTGGCCAAAATGTATACTACTACATATCTTTGGTAAAAATAAGTACAAATTGGTGGATATTATTTGGTCTTTGTGAAAGTTATAGAGTCCACAAGCTATGGTGCCAATATCTGAAAATTGATCACACCTGAAGTACCGACGGCCTATTTCAATTCTTGAGACCCTAACATGCCTGAAAAGTACTAATACCCCTCAAATGACCCCTTTTTGGAAAGAAGACATTCCAATGTATTTAGTAAGAGGCATGATGAGTTTTTTGAAGTTGTCATTTTTTCCCAATTCTTTGCAAAATCAAGATTTTTTTTACTTTTTTTTTCTTCACAAAATTGTCATATTATCAGTTTATTTCTCACACACCACATATGCATACCACAAATTACACCCCAAAACACATTCTGCTATTACTCCCGAGTACTGTGATACCACATGTGTGAGACTTTTACACAGTGTGGCCACATACAGAGGCCCAACATGCAGGGAGCACCATCAGGCGTTCTGGAGCACCCAGGGCAATTCTGACATTTCTCTCCTACATGTAAATCATCATTTATTTGCTAGAAAATTACATAGAACCCCAAAACATTATATATGATTTTTTATCAAACACCCTAGAGAATACAATGGTGGTCATTGCAACTTTTTATCTCACACGGTATTTGCGCAGTAATTTTGCAAATGTTTTTTTTTAAAAAAAAAACAATTTTGTGCTTAAAAAAAAAAAACACAGTAAAGTTAGCCCAATTTTTGCATAATGTGAAAGATGAAATTACGCTGAGTAAATCGATACCTAACATGTCGCTCTTCAAAATTGCACACACTCGTGCAATTGCGCCAAACGTCGCTACTTAAAAATCCCCATAGGCGACGCTTTAAATTCTTTTTTTACTGGTTACATGTTTTGAGTTACAGAGGAGGTCTAGGGCTGGAATTATTGCTGCCGCTCTAACGTTCGCAGCGATACCTCACATGTGTGGTTTGAACACCATTTTCATATGTGGGCAGGACTTACGTATGCGTTCGCTTCTGCATGCGAGCACATGGGGACGGGGCGCTTTAAAAAAAAAAAATGTCTTATTGTTCATTTTACTTTATTTATTTTAGTTTGACATTTTTTTCCCCAAAAATACATTTTTTGCTCACTTTTATTCCTATTACAAGGAATGTAAACATCCCTTGTAATAGAAATATGGCATGACGGGTCCTCTTTACAGTGAGATATGGGGTCAATAAGACCCCACATCTCACCTCTAAGCTGGGAAGCCTGAAATAAAAATAAAAAAATATATTCTGGCTTTGACTGTATTGGCGAGTCGGTAGAAGCACCGGAGGGCAGCGGGAGGGGGGGGGGGGGGGGAATGTCTATGGCTGGTTATTGCAGGGTATCTCCGAGTATGGCTGGATATCTCCAAGTATGGCTGGGTATCTCCGAGTATGGCTGGGTATCTCCGGGTATGGCAATTTATGGCAGGGTATTGCAGAGTATTGGCAGGGTATTGCAGAGTATTGGCGGGTACTGCAGAGTATTGGAGGGTATTTCAGAGTATTGGCGGGTATTGCAGAGTATTGGCGGGTACTGCAGTGTATTGGCGGGTACTGCAGAGTATTGGCGGGTACTGCAGAGTATTAGAGGGTATTACAGAGTATTGGCGGGTATTGCATTGGCGGGTATTGCAGAGTATTGGCGGGTACTGCAGAGTATTGGTGGGTATTGCAGAGTATTGGCGGGTATTGCAGAGTATTGGTGGGTACTGCAGAGTATTGGCGGGTATTGCAGAGTATTACTGGGTATTGCAGAGTATTAGCTGGCATTGCAGAGTATTGGTGGGTATTGCAGAGTATTGGCTGGTATTGCAGAGTATTGGCAGGGAATTGAGGGGTTAATTTTCGGTGAGCAGCGATGTGGGCACTGCAGATGCAGCCCACAGCGCTGCTGACACCGATCTCTTCCCCCTCCGCTGTACCGATCCGTACAGAGAGGGGGAGGGAGGAACCGGCGTCATAACATGACGCCGGTTGTTTACAAGTGATCACTCCGTCATTTGACGGAGCGATCACGTGGTAAACGGCCGCGATGAGCCGTGATCACAGATGCTCTCGAGTGCGCGCCCCAGGGAGCGCGCGAGAGCGGAATTCTGGGAGGACTTCATATGACAGCCTCCCAGAGTTAAACAACCGCCCTGTAGCCGTCATTCGGCTATGGGCTGGTTGTTAAGTGGTTAAATAAGGGCCCATATTGTGAGCGTATTATGAGCTATACGCCACCCATTATGGTTTGTTTTGTATTATGTTTTGCAGACATCAGATACTTGACACCAAAATAATGAAGTCAGGTTTGAATTCACACAAATTCCTTACACAATTTATTGAAAATACAGGGAACTCACTTGTCTGTGGCAAGTCAAACATAAAGACTATTGCAATAAAACCAAGAGGATGGCAACAATTAAGCAACTGGTGGAATTAGCAAAAGCTGTGTACACCAGAGCAACCTACAGTTTGATCAAGACAAAAATTGGGTGCCTCAGAAGCATGTACAACAGGGAACGAAAGAAGATAGATTAATCCCAAAAATCTGGAGCAGCAGCTAAAGAGGTCTATGTTCCCAAGCTATGGTATTTTAACAGCCTCCAATTTTTATCAGATCAAACGGTACCATGCAGACCTCTCACTACACTACCCTCTGCATCAGCTGAGGCCACCGATACTGAGCCTGATCCTGCACAGGATGAAGAGGAGGAGGAGCTCAGCTTGACCCAGGTATAGCATTGTTTAAAAGCTTGGCTAAAATATATATATATGATGTTAATTAGATGCTAGTATGCCTAATAATTAGTTGTCTTAAAAAAGTGAGTTCAATATCAATAGAGTAGTGGCCAAAAAATAATTTGGACAAGAATGAGAAATGCTGGAGTCGTAATGATAGTCTTTACTATTTGGAGACATTCCAAATTAAAAAGTCATGAGCTGAAAAGTGTTTGTGATTGATGACCAAAAATTAAAATGATGTTGGTTTTTCACACACAGGAACTTTTAAGCCAAGAAGAGGCTGGGCCCAGCAGTCAGACAATGGAGTGCAGAATCCCTGACCTGCTTCCTCCCAAAAAAAGGGCCAGGAAAAGCCACTACCTGGATGAGGCCACAACTGACTTCCTAACTAGGGCTACTTCTGTGATCACCACAGCACCTGATAGTGCTGAAGGGTTTGGCTGTTTTACAGCTAATAAGCTCAGCGAAATTGACCCAGATCAAAGGGAGCTATGTAAGGGTATCATCATCCAGCTCCTTAGCAAGGCCAGGAAACATGAGCTAACCACAAAATTGCATGTGTGTAATTTGGACCACACACATCCACCTCCTCCACAACATGCCTACCCACCTCAGCAAACCTACCCACCTCAGTAAACCTACCCACCCCAGCAAGCCCACCCACCTCAACAGCCTGGTGATGACAGAGAATATGTCTAATCATTTATTTATTTATTTTATAGAATTTTTTTTTTTTTTTATTGTTATCATTAGAACACAAATCCTATGTATAATATGTTTGTTAGTACTTTGTCAGTATCACTAGCAAATCATATTGATTATTAAGCCATTAAAAAGAAGAGAATGTGTGCTGCATTTAGAAAATTCATAATTTGACACATCACGAATGTGCTGGTCCTTGCTCCCGAGCATGCGTGTTTGTACTTTGGACTAAAGGTTTTGTGTAATCGGACTTTTCTCCATTGGACTTATGTTGTCAAAAAGTTTGTCCGTTCGTACAGCCAACAAAAGTCCGATGAAAACCAAAAAAGTTTGTCAGATAAAGCGTACACACGGTCGGATGTTGCCTCAAAACAGCTAATTTGCATGTTTGTTGTCAAAAAGTCAGATCGTGTATATGGACCTTCATGCACTTGGGAGGTAGCCTTTAGGGGAATGGAGATTGGAAATGGATCTGGGGCAGGGCTAGACTGGGACAGAAATTTTGCCCTGGACTTTATCCAGACCGGCCCACTTTAATTTTGCAAACACGCACAAAAACAGTATATAAACCATATGCAATTGCGCAAAAAAAAAAAAAGTAAAAACATTCCACTGTAAGCGTCAATGGCTTTTTTTTTAACTCTTTATTTCGAGAAAAAGATGCATTCCAACATTACAGACGCCTTTAGAATGACATGTGTAAGTTACACTCTGTTCAATGGCAGGTGTCATAAATAGCTCACTCACCTCTAATTTATCACTCACCTCTTAATTATTTCACTTATTCTCCTCTGTATGTTTCTCCTCCTTCTCACATCACTGTGTCAAGTGGTAGGGCTAACGACGTCTTGCAGGAATGTCCCCAGAGAGCCCCCTACTTACATCAGGGTCCCCAGAGAGCCCCCTTACATCATGGTCCCCAGAGAGCCCGTCCTTACATCAGAGTCTGCTGCCTGCCGCATGGCTGCAGAGAGGCCACAGCCTAGTAGTGGGCCATGGCCCTGTGGTTGGGGACCCCTGGAGCTTGGGGATTAGTGATGCCACTGGCTGTCACTGAAAGTGGCCCACTGAGCCATTGGCCCACCGGGAAACTCCTGGTAGTCCTGATGGTCAGTACATGCCTGATCTGGATCACAGGTAAAGCCAGGAGACTATTAGCATGCATTAAAAAGTGTACTTACCCGAAAGATAAAACTATAATTTTACCACTTTACAAAACTCTGGTATGTTGAATATGTCATCCAGTTCTGGTCACCAGTCCTCAGGAAGGACGTGCTGGAACTGGAGAGAGTTCATATAAGGGCCACTAAGCTGATAAGGAGACTGGAGGACCTCAGTTATGAGAAACAACTACAGACATAGAAGAGACGCATAAGAGGGCTATAATAGCGATATACAAATACCTCAATGGCGATTCTAACATAGGGAAACATTTTTTTTTTTTTTGTGGCCACTCAATGAAGTTGAACAAGAAGCGCTTTAACCTTAAACTGCATAAGGTGGTCTTTACCGTGTCAGCAGGGAGTGTGGATAATTTCAAAAAAGGTTAGATGGGCATCTCAGCAGATGCAATATACATGGATATGGAAAATGGTAGTGATGTAAACACACAAACATGTTGAACTGGATGGACTGGTGTCTTTAGTCAACCTGACCATCTATGTAACTATGTACTTTACAGATGGTAATGCTAAAAACAAGGAACAGACTGGCCTTTAATTAGCACACCAGTTAAAAAATCAACCTGCTGGTAGCCATATTTAATGTGACGAGTTCAGGATAAAAAGCAGAAGGATCATTGCAGACATCTAGATAGGGGCTGATAGAAACAGTTGCACACAAAGAAAAAAGAACATGTGAAGGCTGAGAGAAAGGTGGGTGCTCTGATGTCTCACGTTCAAGGTACTACAATAGTTCAAGGGGGCACAACTGAATCAAATTATATGAGAAAAAGCAGTGATCTGTTTGACTTTTTCTTTCAGTGAGAAAATTTAAAAATAATGAGGCCAACCAGTAGACATTTTTTGGCATAAGAATAGGTCCAGGATAGTTAAAAGGCTTACTGTGATTCTCATTTACCATTTAAAGTCAATTGGACCCTTTAATACCACCTAACATAACCTTAAAGCAGAGTTTCACCCAAAGTGGAATTTCCGCTTATTCATCTCCTCAGCCCCTATGGTGTCACATTTGGCACCTTTTAGGGTGGAGGGGGAACGGGGACCTGTTTTACAAAAGTATTTGTAGCTGATGACTTTTATCTATTTTTTTGTGGGATGGGGGAGGGATATGGACCTCGGCTTAAATTTTACCTTTCCCATTGACCCTAATGAATTTTGCAAAAATGGCAAACTTTTTGAAGATTCATTTTTAGAGTAAATAAAGTTCAGCTTTAGTCCTTATTTCATAGAAATTTCTAATGGCAACTACCAGCAAGCTGCATAGACGGGATCTAGCAGGAGCTAGGATAGGTGGGTACAAGAATTTGGGGTGTTTAGCGGTGTGACAAATAAATATGATTATTATTAATATATTATTATTATACAGGATTTCTATAGCACCAACAGTTTGCACAGCATTATGCTTTATGAACATTGGTTTTCTGATTGCCCATAGCATATTAAAATTAAATCTAGACTTTAGTGAACTGATTGCCTTGCAGATTGTTACAGCAAGCCTGTACCATAAAAGGGACCCCGGTCACACTGTGTCTGCACCTATTGCTTGGAAGGAGTTTGACTGAACAAATTATCAATAAATATTGCAATCCTATCCTGATGAGAGAACTGTGTGGTTTGTAACATGATATGAATAGTTTGGAAGGATCAGCAATTCAGTCAACACTCAGCTTTATAATTTGTACTTAAAAGATAACCGATACCTGCACATGTGTCCCATTTCATTATCAGTTTCAGTTTGTAAGTAATTAACACATAAAGTCAATACAACACTGATGTATTGACTGAGCAAGTTCTCGGAATAATTTGCTGTACTTTTAGTATGTATGCACAGCTGTGTTTGTTCAAATGGGAAGCACATAGATCTAAATGATAGCCAGTACACGAGTTCCTCATTTAAAGTGGCCCTTTATTTATAGTATAGGCCAGCTTCAGAGAAAGTGTAAGAATATTCTATTGGAATATTTTAGTTTGAAGAAGCAAGTGCAGCAGCTCTGTGGTTCTCAGGGGAAAACATGTGCAGAACACATGAACTATATCAGCTCTGCCTTGTGGGTGACAGTCAGCTAATCAGCTCATGTTAGGTCCCAAGTGCGTACCGCCATGACCTTAGCAATCCAAAATGAAGGGTCTTGCCAATGTAGCAAATAGAAAACTCCCATTCAAAATTTTCTGTTAGGTAATATGCAAATGAAAAACTTTAGTTTTTACTCATAATAAAAAAAATATTAATTGATATACTTGTAGGTAAAATGGCTTTCCTAAGCAATCCACTGGGACTACAGTGCAAAGCTCTGTGTATTTTGCAGACCATATGTATATGGTATACAGTATATGGTGTATAAATATATATATTTTTTATATATAAAAAGAAGCTGGCTAAGTTGCCTGCTGACAGAGGAAATGTAGCCACACGTGTAGTTATGGGATTGTTTCCCCTTAGTGCCCAGCATTGACTATGTTATGACCTTACTGCAGGGCAGGCGAAGACAAAGGACAAGAACAAGAGATCTTGGGATACATAATCAAGTTTGTATGGAAGCCAGATCATTGTTTCAGCCAGCTGGATGGGAAGACAGAATACTGGAAGAGCAGATAAACAGCAGAGAGAGAGGAGGAGTTACTCTCTTGGGACCATAGCCTGGATCTGCAAGCAGTAACTCGGGCTGTAGATAGTGCTGCGACCAGGTTTCGGCCTGTGCTATGGAGAGAGAGTCATCGCAAAACAGGAGGATCCACTTTCAACAACATCTGATCATTCGATGGCAGGCTGGAGGCCACCCTCATCACATCCACTCCAGATCCAGCAGGATGGTAGCATGCTGCGATGTGGGGTCATGTGCTGTCCCTTGAGCTAGACTTTGAAGAGGCCTGCTGTGGAGTCTTCACGCTACTCTCCAAAACAGTCCAAAGGTCTCTGGGATTGGTACGCAGGCACTTGCTCATTCTCTTTATACCAAAGAACACTGCATGCAGACACTGTTGCCTTATTCATTCCACCAAGCCTGTAAGGGGACCCTTGTTATACTTTATTCTACACTGAGAGAGCTTAAAGAGTTTGCTGAAACAGCAAGCCTTTCATTTCAAAGAACTACAGAATAATCAACCCCACACAGGGGACAAGAACTTTTGGTGCATACCTAGACCCACGCATCAACCAAGGACTCTTCTTATTAAAGAATAGGGATAAGGACTCTAGAGTTATTTGCTTAATTTGAATTTAGAGTTTATACATTACTAGGACTGTGGTGTCAGGGGACTAAAGGGAGAGAGCTACTGGAAGTCTAGTCATTCCTCTAAACTTTTTGGCCTGTAGCCATTTAACCCATATGGTTAAATTCTGCTGGTTATATGTTCTTAAAGTGACCTAATTGTCCAATTTCCTTATTGGCTCTGCCATAAAGCTTATTATTTCTCCTGCATGTTACAAATTGTCTGTTGCTGAATTAATTTTTCATTAATCTGTTAGTAAACAAATCAAACTGGTTTACTTTGCATGTGTGTGCTTTTAGGTTCCTTTGTTTAAAACAAGAATGTCAGAGCCCAGAGTTTTAGAGGTGTCAGGGGACTTGCAAGGCCAAGGCAACCAGTGGGGTACAGAATGTTTGACCCTTAGGAGGGTAACGCTACATATATATAGAATATATAGTCTAAAAAAATTGTATGTAAAAGGCAACTACAGAGGTAAATATACCTCTGTATACCTAAGGTATGTTATTTAAAATTTGTGCTTTGTTAAACCAATTGTTTAAAGCAATTGTCCGTTAAAGCCGTATCGCAAAAAAAGGGGCTGGTCATTAAGGGGGGAAATCCTCCCAGGGCTAAAGTGGTTAATTGTATGCGATTAAAAAATGGCTTACAAAAAAAAACACACTAGCCAAACCACAATTTTAAATTATTGGATTGAATGGTTAAAACCTCTGCCATGCTTATATTGCTATGGGGCACCTCAGTGGGCACAGGACAACTGCAAAAAAGTTTTCCTGGTTCAGAGAAAAACTCAACAACCCCTTCCACCTTTCTTTAAAACAGTTGTTTGTTTGCTTTTTAACAGGAAATTCTTCAATGAGTTTCTCCATTGGAACAGGTAGTGAGAGAGAATCACTTAAAGAGAAAATAAAAATAGCCATAAAAGCACTTTTTTTTTCAGAAGGGAGGCAAACGATGAACTTCTGTCAGGTTTCATTAATTGGTATGGCTGTCCGGATGGGGAGCACTGGGCTATTAGGAATATGTCAGAATGTACTTGATAGTTTGTGGATGTTTTCAAGCAACTCGCTGGTTCTAAGGAATTGTTCTTTTCTTAGTGGAAATGTGCAGGGGGTAAAACTTTTTTGATTTACCATTTATATAGCCTTATCCAAGCTGATATGCTTCCAGATAATTGATATTGATGAATAGAAGACACACGTCAATATCTGCTCTTCCAAACAGTTTTTGCAGCCCCCAGTGATACAACCTGCATCCGTGCAATCATGCCAGTAGTGGTGAAATGCATCAAGGAGGGGTAGTCCCTGAGCAGGGATATTATTGATATAACTGACAGCTGAATTAAACTGTTTGGCAGAGTGGATATTGGTGTGCGGCTTCTTTTCATCAGGGTCCTTTGATGGTGAGCGGAGACAGGCTTCTTGAGCTGGCACCCTGTGCAGGCAGAGTGAGTGAAGGGCACATGTCTGGAGTGGTGGTGTGTGTTTGGGATGTTTTAGCTACAATTGTAATCACAACAACTGAAGCTTTTGAACTTTGAAGATTAAGTAAGAATGTATCAAACAGTAGCAAAGCAGTATAGAACCGGATGGTCCAGTCTGGTTGGCAGTAAAACTACATGTATAGAACTGTATGCCAAACAAATAAGCAGTATAATTATCATTATTTACATATACACGTGAACACAAACAGGAATAATGTGTAGTAATTTGGGTGATTGCATGCTGTGACATCAGACAGAGCCACGTGAATGAAAACAATGCAATTAATATTCTTTAAGATAAGCAAAAGACAGAGATGACTTCTAGACATTAATCAATAATCGTACTAAATTACTTGGAAAAATGAGTGGAGTAGACACCATATAATTCTTTGAAAGCATTGTAGACAATCCTGAGTATTATATGAAGATATAAGCAATAAACCATTTTTTTTGTTATATAATCTTTATTTTAGTTTACATTTTAAGCCATACAAAACAATGGAAAGAAAAAAAGGATAAGGAAAAGGGAAAGGCAGAATTCAGCTGAAGAGCAAACACTGATACAAGTAGCGCAATAATTCAGTACACCATAACCATTACAAGCCTAAACCCTTTCCTAGATTTTCGATCTAAGTGGACATTCCCCCTCAAACTTTGGGGGAAGGGGAAAGGGCTCACATAATAAATCAATGAAAAAAAAAACTCACAGTGTCTTAGGCGCTCAAAAAATGAAGTAGGAATGTGTAAAACATGAAAAATATAGCAATAAACCATTTGATGACTTTACTTGCCAGTGATTATACTCCTTTGTGATCTCTGTTGCAACTAAACACAAATACTTGATTTTTTACAAAGTCGGAAGCTTTTCAGATATTACTCTGAATGCTGAACCAGTCATTAAAGAGATGTTCCAGCCGCAAATTTATTTTTTAAAAGTCAGCAGCTACAAACACTATAGCTGCTGATTTTTAATAAGGACACTTACCTGTCCAGCGAGCTTGCGATGACGGCCGCCCGAGGCCAATCCGTCCATCGGATCGACTGCTGGCACCTCCATTTTAACAAAGCGGCTTCACTGCCTGTTTCCTACTGCGCATGTGAGAGTTGCACGGCACTTTGTGAATACCCCGTGGTTTTCTTTGACACACACCTGTCCCAGAAGGCAACGGGGCCGCTCGCTGAAGAGGAGGAAGCGCCGCGGGAAATAGAAAGAGGCAGATTAGGAAGACTGCCTAGCAACAGTGGTTTCAGGTAAGTTACTTTTTTTTACATTTTTTAAAGAATTTTAATGACATTTTTTATTCTAGGGTGGCCCTCCACTTTAACCTATTTTCTGAGACACAATATATTTAAAGGACAGGAATGTTAGAGTAACTTCACTTTTGTTGAGAAATAAACATTGCCATCTGGGCCATCGATGCACATTGCAGGGATTTTAGCAAACTTTGCTGAAGATCCTACCTTTTGTTACTCTGATAGGGTTTGTTATTTGTAGTCTGAGGCCTCAGTCACACAGGGCAATTACATCTGTGCCCCTTGCAGGGCTTTGTTTTACTGGCATGAGGATGCACAGCTGTTGCATGCATCCTTGTGCTGGCAGTACCATTGTTGTCTATTGATATGCAGCAGCTGCACAGACACAACTACTACTTCTAATGTGTCATGCACCCACACAGATGACACATTGGAGTTAGTGGCTGTCATATTAGTGGGTGTCATATTGTGGATGTCATATTATGACACAATGGCTGTGTCCATGCAGCTGTTGTGTCCCAGAAGACATGGATAAGATTGCCTGCACGAGGATGCGAGGAACACCTGTGCATCCCAATGTCCGTAAACATGGCTTTTCACAGGGCAACAATGTGATCGTCCCATGTGAATGAGACTTGATTCTGAATAGAAGGGTTTCGTACAGAATAATGCTCAGCTGGTGCATGCTCAGTGTTTGAATGAAAAAAGCCGCAGTGTCCGCACCCCTCTTAAAGTATTAAACCCTTGGTGAATATCTCACCCATATTGAAATTCCTATTTAAGGGGACACCTAATATATAACTTATTCCTCAGTGCAGAATTCTGGGAAAATCAGTGAGCTAATAACGCAAGCAGGAATTGATATTTCCTGACAGATTCCACGGCAGTATACGTATGGGTTAACCTCACCTCCACTCCTCCCCTATAGGACCCCACTTCCATAAATCTTTGCTCTGAGCCAGAGGCCACGTTCCTTTTCTGTCCTCCTCCTGTGGACTGGTTTTTGCAACCCTGGACTCATATAAATCGCTAAAGAACTGCATGAATTTTTTATTAAAACAAAAATGAATAATAATCACAATTCCACAAGACCAGGTCAAGTGCCAGTAATTATTATAGCAGCACTACTATCATTCATAAAGTCATATGTCAGCTTTTATGTGTATATAGTGCACATGAGTAAAAAGTAATTGATAGATGATGTGAGAAGACGGTCCCAGAAACCGCAGATGGAAATCTTGCTATGTTGTATTATAAACACCCCACCGCAATCTGTACAACACGCTCCCCTTCAGGGTTTACACTAACCAAAGGGTTGTATGTATTAAGCATGTATTGATAAAGCCAAGTATTCCTCAGCGATCAGGGCAGTATCACTGAATATCCATCGGTTCCCAGGGATAAAAGAAACTTCCAATAGTATAATTCTGTTTTCTCACTTTTATTAGTTAAAAGTATTTCCATACATCTTCATCAGTCACAGATTTATCCAAAAAGTTGTTATAGGCAGATCAACAGGCAATCCCCACAGCTCTTAGGAAGGGATAACTCATATTAATACAGGAAGCAGCGTCCACCTGGCTGTGGAATGCACTGGTCACGTCTGGTCATTGTGAGGTCGCGCCCTTACTAGTTTCATCATTCGACTTCCTCCGAGGGCGTCAGACGCACCCACCGATATGTCAGCAGCTCCAAGGAAAGAGCCTGCTGGGGATGTGGAACTCCGATTCCAGAGAGCAAGTCTCTGTGTGAGCTATGCTAAGCCCAGGCGGTTGGGAAAGTGGGTGATGATTTCCAGCAAATGGAATCTCTGGCGTGGCACGTGGTGTAAGAATCCATTAAAGAGTGGGATACAAGCCACATGCAAAGTTCAACAAGCCATTGCGCTTTGTTCTCCAGTAGGATGACCAGGAAGAACTGGAACTGTCCTAACTAAGCCATCCATCTATGAAGACCTCAGACAGTGAGACAGAGGAGATCATTTAGGATGAGTGGAGTAAGGTCACAAGATATACCTCTCTTCTGAGCAAGCATGTCACTTTTCCTTGGAAGATGCAGTGAATAGCCCAAAAGTCGGCCTGGGCTCAAGGGCCGTGTTGAAAACGATGAAAATGTGGATGGAGAATGTGGATGCAGTATTCAAGAGCGTTTTTAGAAACTCTGTAGTTCAGGAGCCGGAGCTGGTGTCGGTTTCCATGGTGAGGCTCCAATTGACATCATCAGTATAGGGGTGTGGGTTATGCTCTTGTCAGTTACGGCAAGTGAGTGCTATGGCTTCGGCCTGGGCTTGCTGATCCCACCTCTAACAGGCATAATATAGCATTTCTTTTGAATGAGCTTCATCCTTTGGCAAGCCGGATAGCACTGTAACCCAATCCACAGTTGGCAAATTATAGTCCTGCCTTAGAAACGGCGCCTGAAGGCCAGAAGATGACAGTCTAAAGAACAAAGTTCAGAGTGTGCAACAGACCAGGTCGCGTTTTTAAGAAGTGCTGGTGAGGAGACCAGATATCCCCTCAGACGTATGCTAAAAGGCTTGAACTAGGTTATCCACGAAGCTACAGAGTTTGGGCCTCAGACTATTGGGCTGTCAAAGTGGTCTTTCAGGACATGCATGGTCCATCAGAAGTCATCCACATCTCGGATTCATTTCAGTGGATTTTGCTTCACTTTGACATAAAGGAAGCATATACTCATGCTTTACATAAAGTCACTGGTGTTGCAAAATACTGCCTTGCCAATCTCTGAATGCGAGAGATTTAAGGGCAGGTACTCGCCTCTCTTTATGGTCATGAAGAGGAACAGGTTGCACCTGAGACAATTTTCAGCAAAGGAGAAGACTGCTGCTAATTCCTTCGGTTTGCTGAAGGGTCAAGACCATCTCCAGCTCCAGACTTTTGGGCTTTCAACATCACCCTGTTTTTTTTCAGGGTCTTATTGGTTGTTATGGTCTTTATCAAAACAAGAGGCATATGCCAGCCTAGTTACGTGGATGTCCTTCTCCTACTGTCCCAAAACAGAGCGGCTGGAGCCCAGAGCTCAGGTCTTTTCAATGCCCCCTAAAATCGGCTGGCAGCTTAATCTGAAAAAGAGTCACCTGGAGCCCAGTCAGTCTCCTGTGTGCCTCAGGGCTCAGTTCAATATAATCAAGAGGACCATTGCCTTGACTCTGGATCCTGATGTTCTGGAGCAGAATACTCCTGGCCCTGTCTTCTTCCAACCTGCTGCTTTTTAGTGTCTAAAATGATTGGCACTATGGTGTCTACAGTTCTGAGGATCAAGTGGAAGCTAGCGAAGGTGGCCCTTGCGGAAGAGGTTTCTCCAGCAGTGGAAGCCAGGAAGCAGAATTCAGGTCATCTACATAACCTCAGTTATGAGAGCGAGTCCCCTAGTGGCTGCAATGGAGAAACTGGCTCATTTGACATTTCATTGCCTCATTTCCTGGTTCACAATCACGTCCGATGATAGCAATTCAGAATGGGGGGGGGGGGGGGTTTGCTGCCTGTCGGGGATAGCTCAAGGCAGGTGGGGCTGCAAATTTTATAAGATTGTGCTGAGCATTCTGAAACTACGGGCAGCCTTCTGCACCCTACAGGCCTTTCACCATATAATGAAGGGAGCATCAGTGCTTTTAGGCAAGTCAACACTACGGCTGTCTCCTACATTAAAAGACAAAGGGGGACTCATAGCCTGTTCTCTATTACAGCAAGCGGAGCCAATTATATCTTGGGCTCAGAAGAACTGAACCTACATCTCATTGGCTTATGGCCCCAGTGTCTGAAATATTCTAACAGAATTTCTTTCCAGAGTCCAATTGGACAACTACAATGGGTCTCTACACGTGGAGGTTTTCAGGCACAGATGCCCTGATGAACCAATTAGGCCATGGTTACCCTTGCTGGCACAGTTCAGCTTCCAGAACCCAGTGCACCTTCTCCTCAGGCTAGACCTTCTGTCACTGGGTGCAATTCTACATCCAAGTCCTGCACAGTTGCATCTGACAGTCTGGTTCTCGAGATTGGAGGTCCTCGTCTGCTCCTCCAGAGTCATCTCTGCTCTCTTGAATACTAGAGAGTGAATGCAAACAAAGTTTACAGGAGAATCTGGTCAAAGTTTGTTCAATACATGTCTGCTGCTGACAGATCATGTAGTGTTCTAGAAGGTCTAAATATCCTAGGCTTCCTCCAGTCAGATTTAGGTCTGGCTCTATTGGTCAGCTCCCTTTGAGTTCAAGTGTCAGCTTTATCGGCCTTCACAGGTGTATCCCAGTCTAAGCATCTTTTCCTGCCCAAAATTCTTCAAGGGAGCAGCTAGGCTCAGACCTCAGAGAGAGCATATGTTTTCCAAATGCTGTCTTCCTCTTGTTCTCAACTCCCTCTCAGGAATTGGAGCAGAATGTTCTAGGGCTGTCTCCGTTAAAGGCCTCTCTGTCAAGTTCGCCTTTTTTCCTGGCTATCACGTTGGCATAAAAAGCCTCATAAATTGATTCACTGGTCATGGAGATCTTTTCTTATGTTTTTTCCAGTTGAGCGGTGCTGTTACCTATGGTTGACTCAATTCCCAAGGGTGTATCAGTCTTTTATGGGAGCCAAGAAATTGTTCTGCCAACCTTTTACAGTTCTAGTAAACAGGGATTCCTGAGTTGACTCCCAGCAGGGCCTTCCTTCAGTTTTAGGAATTCCTCAGATATTGTGAAGTCATATCTACAAGCTACAGCTTCCTTCAGGCTTCAGAACACCTGCTCATTCTTTTGCTTGAAATAGGGATGAGCTTTTTGTTCGAACATGAGTTTTTTGCCCGTTCAGCAAAAAAAGAACATTATGGACCCTTCGTGCCAGATTTGAGCGGCACGTAACGGCCCATAATGCACTGCAGAAGCGCAGTGCATTGCTGTCTGATGATTGGCAAAGCATGCACTATGACCCGCATGCTTTGGCCAATCACAGCGCCATCAGCAAAGAGAGCTATAATTGGCCAAAGACAGGGTGCCTTTGGCCAATTATGGCTCAGGGGTTAAGTCCATGGCCCACACTATATAAGGCTGTCAGCCCTGTGTAGTGTGTTGCTGGCGTTGACCAAGAAAGCGTCATTTCATTTAGATTGAGCAGACAGATGATTCAGTTAGCTGCAGTGTATTTATTATATACATCCAGGCTTATATATATATATATATATATATATATATATATATATATGTATATTGTATCCAGTTTAGCTAAATCTGACTGCAGTCCATTCCTGGTGTACTCATTCTAATACATTTCAGGCAAGCAGGCGATCCAGTTAGCTGTATTTAATATATACATATACACAGTCAGTCTTGTATGTATGTATATATATATATATATATATATATATATATATATATATAATCAACTGTATCCAGTTTAGCTATATCTCTCTGCAGTCCATTCCTGGTGAACTCTTTCTAATATACTTCAAGCAGGCAGATTATTCAGTTAGCTGCAGTGTATTTAATATATATGTAGTCAGTCTTATATATATATATATATATATATATATATATATCCACTGTATCCATTTTAGCTAGATCTGACTGCAGTCCGTTCCTGGCATACTGTTAATAATATACTTTCAGGCAGGCAGGTGATTCAGTGAGCTGCAGTGTGTAAAATATATATACAGTCTCCTACATATATATCCACTGCATACTAGTCTAGCCAAGCCTACATCTGACTGCAGGCCATTCCTGGTGCATTTTTTCAATTATACTTTCAGGGAGACAGGTGATTCAGTGATCTGCAGTGCATAATATATATATACAGTCTCCTACATATATATCCATTGCATTCTAGTTTAGCCAAGCCTATATCTGACTGCAAGCCATTGCTGGTGTATGTTTTCAAATATACTTTCAGGCAGGCAGGCAGGTGATTCAGTGATCTGCAGTGCATTAAATATATACAGTCTCCTATATATATATATATCCACTGCATTCTAGTCTAGCCAAGCCTATATCTGACTGCAGGCCATTCCTTGTGTTTTTTTTCTAATAAACTTCAGGCGGTGTTTTGCTAATAAAATTTTACAGAATGTCTGGAAGGCCACCAAGGAGAAGAAAACACTCACAGGCAACTAAAAGAGGGCAAGCAGGCTCTGTGTCTACAGCCAACAGCGCTGGTCGTGGACATGGTGCATCCTCAGCACATGACCGTGGGCCATGCTTGTCCCTTTTTTCGGTAGCTGGCCGTGTTGATCCACGACATGCAGAAGAGTTGGTAGTGTGGATAACTAAGCCTTCCTCATCCTCCTTATCCTCTGTCACCCAGGCTCAGAGTAGTTTGCCTGCCAATGCAGCTGCCAAAACGGCCTATTCCATCGGCTCAATGTCATCAGTCACTCCTTCCATAGCCCCACCATCATGCACGGAGGAGTCCCCCAAACTGTTCGAACACAGTGTCGGGTACATGTTGCAGAAGGATGTGCAGCATTTTGAAGGCTCCGATGATGATACCCAGGTTGAGGAAGGCAGTAACGTGAGCACAGAGAGAGGGGGTGCCTAAGAAGGACAAGAAACTGGCAGTCATGCCCTCCCAGCTGCAGCACACTGCCAGGTTTGCTCCAGTGACGAGGAGGGAGGGGATGATGAGGTCACTGACTCTATGTGGTTGCCTGATAGAAGAGAGGAGGAGGAGGCACATCTCCAACGAGGCAGAACTCCGCATGTGCAGGGCGCTGCTGACTCCCCGCGTATTTTGAAAAGTTATTTGGTGTGGGCCATTTTTGATAAATGTGCAGTAGATCGCACTGTTGCTGTTTTTAACATATGTCTGAAGCATATCAAGCGTGGTCAAAACAACAGGCGCTTGGGCACCACATACTTGACCAGACATATGTCAACCTCCCATGCAGTCCGTTGACAACAGTACTTAAAAGACCCACACCAAAGAACAAGGTGGACCTCTCCTTGGTCAGCTGGGATCAAGGACCCCACTATAACTTTAGTCCTCTCAGAAACCTGCACTGAGAGGAGTGAAGGTGTAGAATTAGGTGTGTCAAGTATTTGCGTGCAATCTGCTATGCTAAACCGTAGAAAGAAATGTGGTCCCAGCCATCCACATGCTTGGCGGCTGAATGCTAGCTTGGCTAAATTGCTAGAACTTCAACTGCTGCCTTTTCAGCTGGTAGACTCTGACCCCTTTCGTGAATTTGTGGAATGTGCGGTACCTCAGTGGCAAGTTCCCAAATGCCATTTCTTTTCATGGAAGGCCGTTCCAGCTCTCTACCAGCATGTGGAAGGCAAAGTCTTGGCCTCGTTGGACTGGGCGGTCAGCGGTAAGGTGCATATTACCAATGACTCATGGTCTAGCAGGCATGGACAGGGATGTTGCCTTTCTTTCTCGGAGCACTGGGTAACTCTGCTGGCAGCTGGGAAGGATGCAGGACAGGGTTCAGTATTGCTGGAGATTTCTCTGCCATCACGCCTCCAAAATGCTAGTAGTGGTGATTCTGCCACACCTCTCTCCTCCACCCCCTCCATTTCTTCTTCCTCTATGGCCTCTTCCTCCGAACATTTGTCCTCGGAACCAGCGGTGCTCCATAGGCGTTCAAGGGGCTACACAAACACTCAGGCAAAAAGATGCCATGCAGTGCTTGAGTTGGTCTGCTTAGGGGACAGGAGCCACACTGGGGCAGAGATTCTGTCAGCTCTGCAGGGGCAGACTCAGAGGTTGTTGACGCCATGCCAACTTCAGCCAGGATTGGTGGTTTGCGGCAATAGCACCGACCTCCTCTCCGCCCTCCGACAGGGACACTTGACCCAAGTTCCCTGTTTGGCTCACAACCTTAATTTGGTGGTGCAACGGTTCTTGTGCAGGTACCTGGCAGGCCAGGAAAGTCTGTGGGCATTTCCACCGGTCATATAATGCCAGTGCTCAGCTGGCAGACCTTCAAAAAGAATGCAACCTTCCCAAGAACCGCCTCATTTATGACGTGCCCACCAGGTGTAACTCAATGTTGGCAATGCTGCAGAAGCTGCACACACAGCAGAGGGCCATCAATGAGTAACTGTGTGAGTATGGAACTAGGACAGGGTCAGGGGAGCTTGGCTTTTTTTGCCACGCCAGTGGCTACTGATCAAGGATGCATGCACTGTCCTGTCACCATTTGAGGAGGCCACAAGGATGGTGTTCAGTGACAGTGCATCCATCAGTGATACTGTCCCTCTTGCCTTCCTGTTGGAGCACAGGCTTTGTGGAATAATGGACAGGGCACTTGAGGCAGAATAGAGGGGGGAAGAGGAGGACTTCCTTACCTCTCAAAGCCCCCTTTGTCCAGACAGTATTCCTGCAGGCCTGCCGATCACACAGGAAGAGGAGGAGCATGAGGTTTGTGTCAGCATGGAGGTGGAGCCTGGCACTCAGCATCAGCAGCAGTCTTCAAGGGATCGTTTTCAGTCCCCATGGACTTGTACGTGGCTGGGAGGAGGTGGCTGTGGATCATGTCATCCTTAGTGACTCAGAGGACTCTGGATCGAATGTCTCACAAAACCTTTGCTGCATGACCTCCCTGATCCTGCGAACCCTCGGATTCATGGTATCAAGGAGAGGGATCATTACTGGCTGGCAACCCTTCTTGATCCACCTTACAAGGGTAAGTTTGCAGAACTTATCCAGCCTTAGCAGAGGGAGCAGAGGATTTCCTGGTCCTCCTGGACAAAGTTTTGCTGAGGTTTAGGTCAGTCACAGAAGGAGCGGTGGAGAAGGTGGCCGTCTGACCAATGACTTCAGACAATTATTTTGTCCGCAGCCCCAAGGTCTGATCGGTTCCAGCAACCATTGCCAGCATCTTATTTACATGGTGTAGGAATACCTGGGGCAAGATCAGACTTGGTGACCTTTCCAACCGAAAATCCACTGGGTTACTGGGTGTTGAGGGTGGATCACTGGCTAGAGATTGCACAATATGCAATTGAGCTACTGGCCTTTTCTGCATCCAGCGTTCTTTCTGAACGCACATTCAGTGCTGCTGTAGGCTTTGTAACCGATCAGAGTGCGCCTGTCCCCAGACTCAGTTGATCGGCTCACCTTCATAAAAGTGAATCAGTCTTGGATCACCAGCTACCAACCACCTGATGCTGATGTAACCAATTATTTTTTCTATGAATGTGAGATCCCTTGAATACTGTCCCTCTTGCCTTCCTGTTGGAGCACAGGCTTTGTGGAATAATGGACAGGGCACTTGAGGCAGAATAGAGGGGGGAAGAGGAGGACTTCCTTACCTCTCAAAGCCCCCTTTGTCCAGACAGTATTCCTGCAGGCCTGCCGATCACACAGGAAGAGGAGGAGCATGAGGTTTGTGTCAGCATGGAGGTGGAGCCTGGCACTCAGCATCAGCAGCAGTCTTCAAGGGATCGTTTTCAGTCCCCATGGACTTGTACGTGGCTGGGAGGAGGTGGCTGTGGATCATGTCATCCTAAGGCCGCGTACACACGGGCGGACTATCCGTCCAACTAAGTCCGTCAGACAATCCGACAGACAGTCCGTCCTACTTTTGAATAAACAGACTTGACCACACACGACGAACAGACAGTCCGCTGAAAGCTTGCGCGATGACGTGTACGGCACGTACGACGGGACTAGAAATACGACGTCCAATACACTGCAATGCAACCTTCGGCCGTGTAAATCCTTTCTGAGCATGCGCCATACTTAGTCTGTCCAACTTGCCTACTCACGAGCAGACTGTCCGCTGAAACCAAGTTTGGATGGACAATATTACGGAAATTCCGAAAGACTTAGTCCGCCAGACTGTCCGCTGAAAAAGTCCGCTGAAGCCCACACACGAGCGGATTGTCCGCTGTAACACGTTTCAGCGGACCAAGTCCGTCAGACAGTCTGCCCGTGTGTACGCGGCCTTAGTGACTCAGAGGACTCTGGATCGAATGTCTCATAAAACCTTTGCTGCATGACCTCCCTGATCCTGCGAACCCTCGGATTCATGGTATCAAGGAGAGGTATCATTACTGGCTGGCAACCCTTCTTGATCCACCTTACAAGGGTAAGTTTGCAGAACTTATCCAGCCTTAGCAGAGGGAGCAGAGGGAGCAGAGGATTTCCTGGTCCTCCTGGACAAAGTTTTGCTGAGGTTTAGGTCAGTCACAGAAGGAGCGGTGGAGAAGGTGGCCGTCTGACCAATGACTTCAGACAATTATTTTGTCCGCAGCCCCAAGGTCTGATCGGTTCCAGCAACCATTGCCAGCATCTTATTTACATGGTGTAGGAATACCTGGGGCAAGATCAGACTTGGTGACCTTTCCAACTGAAAATCCACTGGGTTACTGGGTGTTGAGGGTGGATCACTGGCTAGAGATTGCACAATATGCAATTGAGCTACTGGCCTTTTCTGCATCCAGCGTTCTTTCTGAACGCACATTCAGTGCTGCTGTAGGCTTTGTAACCGATCAGAGTGCGCCTGTCCCCAGACTCAGTTGATCAGCTCACCTTCATAAAAATGAATCAGTCTTGGATCACCAGCTACCAACCACCTGATGCTGATGTAACCAATTATTTTTTCTATGAATGTGAGATCCCTTGAATACTGCCTATGCTGAGTGACTATCCTGTTATGCTGAGTTACTATCCTATTCCTCCTCAATGTTCATGTTGATAGCTTCTAAGAACATTTTTGTTTCAGGGCACTACCACCAATGCCTAAGGCCCAATTTTTCTGCCCCTGTTTAACAGGGGCATATAATTAAAATTTTTAAAATAAAATTTCACAGCAGGGCCCATTCCTGCACCCACCAAGAGTAACTGTGAGGGCTTTCAGTGTTTAGGCACCACCACCAAAGGCCCAATTTTTTCTGCCCCTGTTTAACAGTGACATGTAATTACAATTCTTGATATAATATTTCACAGCAGGGCCTGTTCCTACACCCACCAAGAGTAACTGTGAGAGCTTACAGTGTTGTGGCACTACCATCAGTCCACCACCACCAATGGCCCAATTTCTCTGCCCCTGTTTAACAGTGGCATGTAATTACAATTCTTGATATCATATTTCACAGCAGAGCCCGTTCCTGCACCCACCAAGAGTAACTGTGAGGGCTTACAGTGTTGTGGCACCACCACCACCACCAAAGGCCCAATTTCTCTGCCCCTGTTTAACAGTGGCATGTAATTACAATTTTTGATATAATATTTCACAGCAGGGCCCGTTCCAGCACCCACCAAGAGTAACTGTGAGGGCAGTGTTCTGGTACCACCAAAAATATTTCACTTTTATTTTTTCACTTTAAGCATTATTAAAATCACTGCTCCCGAAAAAACGTCAGTTTTTAAAACTTTTTTTGCATTGATACTTGTCCCCTGGGGCAGGACCCGGGTCCCCAAACACTTTTTTGGACAATAACTTGCATATTAGCTTTTAAAATTTGCACTTTTGATTTTTCACATTCGGGCCCCATAGACTTTAATGGTGTTCGAATGTTCGTGGAACTTTCGGTCCGTTCCCATGTTCTGCCGAAAACCAAACCAGGGGGTGTTCGGCTCATCCCTAGCCTGAAAGCACAGAGAAAACATGCCTTATTTAGGATGATTGTGGCATGGATTGTGTAGGCCATCCAGCAGACTCACAGAGCCAAGGCACTTGGCTCCTTTGGAGGTAGTGACTGCTCACAGGACCAGGAGTGGGTCTTCCTTGGGGGGCAGCTTAGCTACTAAGATTACTTTTACTTTGTGCAGACTTGTTGAGGCAAAAAAATGATATCTTGATCAATGCTGCAGCGATGATGTCAGGTCACCTGAGACCAGGTGACAGATGCACTCCGTAGGAGTCGGAAGTGCACCGCTAAGGTAGTGGACCTTAGGACTGACTGCTGCAGATTGTACCCAGGGAGATTCAGGATGCAGGTCTACTGGATCACTAACACAGATCCCAGTGGGAGCTAGAGCAAAGATTCTCCAGGGCGCGGAGTCTAAGAGCTAGCAGGTGTTCACCAGAGCCTCCAGTGGTGAGGATGGACTTCGCTGCAGTCTGGCTCCAGGTCGCAGCCCCCAGGGTCTCACAGCTCACACTCATGGTAGACTACAGGAGAAGGAAGCAGCAGACTGGAACAACAAGGATAGTAAAGGGATAAGGCAGAGGTTTAGGGCAACTAGCAGACAGGAACAACAGAGTACACACCAAAGGTTCAGGGTCACATGCAGACAGGGATGGTCGGGGACATGCCAAAAGGTCAAGGTCACAAGCAGACAGGAATCATTGAGAACACACCAAGGTTGGTAACAGAGACAAAGAACACATGGCAAGCAGGAAACCAAACACACAGTGAATACACAATGGTTGATCAGCACCGCTGGCTTGCGGTGCACAGGTTAATATAGGGTAGACATGTGCATTCGTTTTCGTCCGAATGCATTTTCGTCCGAATTTCAGGTATTTTCGTTTTTGTTTTGACAAACGATAACGAAAGCACAGAATTCGAAAAACGAAAGATCCGACATAAATAAATGCTTTATTTTTGTTTTCCTTGTTACAACAGTTCGATATAGAATAGGAGATTCGACGTGACTCTGACAATAACAATCTGTGTCTATAGAACCTGTGGTCGAATGTGCCTAACCTTACCTCTATTAGTCCAAGATTATATAGAGAAAATATTCGACAGAGAAAAAAGATTTGACAGAGAGAAAAGATTCTGCAAGTTACTGTTCTAAAAAGTGTTTGGGGACCTGGGTCCTGCCCCAGGGGACATGTATCAATGCAAAAAAACGTTTTTTCGGAAGCAGTGATTTTAATAATGATTAAAGTGAAACAATAAAAGTGTAATATTCCTTTAAATTTCGTAGCTGGGGGGTGTCTATAGTATGCCTGTGAATGGGGCGCATGTTTCTGGTGCTTAGAACTGTCCCTGCACAAAGTGTCATTTATGCAGGAAAAAAAGTCCTTTAAAATCACTCGTAGCTATTATGAATTGTCGGCTCCGTAATACAGAGAACACTCATTGAAAGGCATTGATAAAATAAATAAATAAATAAAAAAGCGTGGGGGTCCCCCAAATTCAATTACCAGGTCCTTCAGGTCTGGTATGGATATTAAGGGAAACCCTGCGTCAAAAAAAAAAAAAAAATTGACGTGGGGTTCCCCTTAATATCCATACCAGACCCTTCAGGTCTGGTATGGATATTAAGGGGAACCCCGCTTCAAATAAAAAAAATTGATGTGGGGGTCCCCCTAAAAATCCATACCAGACCCTTTATCGGAGCATGCAACCTGGCAGGCTGCAGGAAAAGAGGGGGGACGAGAACCGTACCAGGCCACATGCCCTCAACATTGGTAGGATGCTTTGGGGGTCTGCGGGCGGGGGGCTTATCAAAATCTGAAAGCCCCCTTTAACAAGGGGACCCCCATATCCCGGCCCCCCCTGTTTGAAATGGTAAGGGGGTACAAAAGTACCCCTACCATTTTACAAAGAAAGTGTAAAAAATTGTTAAATAAGACAACCACACTTTTAAAAAATTCCTTTATTAAAAATAAAAAAATAACAAAAAGATTCAAGCGGTGGTAATCCACTCTTGCTATCCAGCGACGGATGATATCTCTCCAGCGATGGTTGATCTGATCCAGCGCAGTGAATCCATCCATCTTCTGTCTCCACGGAGGAGACACTGCGGGGATCCCGGCGGCCTGACGTTTGTTATAAGCGGAGGGCGGGGCCACCCGTCACCTGACCCCGCCCCCTCTGACGCAAGGGGAAACCCGGACTTCCCCGTGACGTATGGGTGACCCGCCCCCCTCTGATGTAACGCAAACCTGCCTGTGTTACATCAGAGGGGGCGGGGTCACCCATATGTCACGGGGAACCCCGGGTTTCCTCTTGCATCAGCCCTCCCCATATAACAAACGTCAGGCCGCTGGGATCCCCGCAGTGTCTCCTCCGTAGAGACAGAAGATGGATGGATTCGCTGCGCTGGATTAGATCAGCCATCGCTGGAGAGATATCATCCATTGCTGGATAGCAAGAGTGGATTACCACCGCTGGAATCTTTTTGTTATTTTTAATAAAGGAATTATTCAAAAGTGTGTTTGTCTTATTTAACAATTTTTTTACACTTTCTTTGTGAAATGGTAGGGGTACCCCCTTACCATTTCAAACAGGGGGGCCGGGATATGGGGTCCCCTTGTTAAAGGGGGCTTCCAGATTCTGATAAGCCCCCCACCCACAGACCCCCACAACCACCGGCCAGGGTTGTGGGGATGAGGCCCTTCTCCACATCAACATGGGGACAAGGTGCTTTTAGGGGTCATAGACCCCCAAAACATCCTCCCAATGTTGAGGGCATGTGGCCTGGTACGGTTCAGGAGGGAGGGGGGCCGCTCTCTTGTCACCCCCTCTTTTCCTGCGGCCTGCCAGGTTGCATGCTTGGATAAAGGGTCTGGTATGGATATTTAAGGGGAACCCCACGTCAATTTTTTTTTTCAATATGACGCAGGGTTCCCCTTAATATCCATACCAGACCTGAAGGGCCTGGTAATTGAATTTGGGGGACCCCCATGCTTTTTATTTATTTATTTTATCAATGACTTTCAATGAGTGTTCTCTGTATTACGGAGCCGACAATTCATAATAGCTGCGAGTGATTTTAAAGGACTTTTTTTCCTGCATAAATGACACTTTGTGCAGGGACAGTTCTAAGCACCAGAAACATGCGCCCCTTCACAGGCATACTATACACACCCCCCAGCTACGAAATTTAAAGGAATATTACACTTTTATTGTTTCACTTTAATCATTATTAAAATCACTGCTCCCGAAAAAACGGCCGTTTTTAAAAGTTTGTTTTGCATTGATACATGTCCCCTGGGGCAGGACCCAGGTCCCCAAACACTTTTTAGGACAGTTACTTGCTTATTAGCCTTTAAAATTAGCACTTTAGATTTTGAACGTTGGAGTCCCATAGACTTTAATAGGGTTCTAAAGTTCACACGAAGTATGCTATATACTAGCTCCGTCGAATCTTCTTTATACATTCGACAGACACCATAAGCCTTCAAAGACAGATTCGACCGTAATTCATGTGGATTTTCAGACGAATGCAATTTTTGAACAAAAAACGAAATAAATAAAAAATGAATTTCGGGAGTAACTAAATTAATTAATTTTTCGGACGAAAACTAAATTCCGAAACAAAATATTTTACTCTGCACATGTCTAATATAGGGTTCCCTGAAAGGGCCTGGGGTGGAGTCATGCTTAGAGGAGAGGTTATAAAAACCACCAGGTGGAAGTGGCTGGCCTCTTAGTCTGAACACAGGAGGAGAGGTAAGCACAGAGGTAGGCTGGTAATTGAAAAGGAAAGGTAATTTTTAATAACATTAAATTACAACATGGCTTGTGTAGCAATTGTATATAATATGTATTTTTCATTTTCTTTATTTTTTCCATGAACGTGAAGTCATCCTTTAAAGTGAACTTCCCCTCTTCCACAGCCTTCTTCAATACCCAACACGTCCAGGTATAGCGGAGCATGTAATCTCCCTCTGTGACAGAGCTCAAGTCTAGAAGATATCAGGCAGACTGATGTCTGCCATTTCTAGACTTTAAAGCTATTTGCCCTCCAGTGCTACTTACTGCAATGGGAAGTCAAAGGTGGGGGTAGTGGACCCCTTTTTTGCAACATTATAGCGGAGCTCCACCCAAAAGGGGAAGCTCCCCTTGTTCGTACACCCTCCACTGCCACATTTGGCCCTTTTTAGGGGGGGCAGGTACCTGATTTTGACAGGCAGGGCCGCCATCAGGGGGGTACAGTCATTACAACTGTAAGGGGCCCAAGGGACCTGCCCGGGACAGAAGAAGGCAGGACAGGTGAAGGGGATCCGTGCTGTGCAGTATAGAAACAATCTCACAGCCCCTCTCACAGTGAGGGGGAGGGAGGCTGTTTGTGTACAGGGAGGGGCCAGAGGCTTGTGTGTGTACAGATTTGAAAATGTGGGGCTGCCAGATATACAGGTGAGTGTGTGTGTGGGAGGGGTGGCTGACATATATACAGGTGTGTGGGAGGGGGGACGCTGACATATATAAGGGTGTGTGTGGGGGGGTGGCTGACATATATACAGGTGTGTGGAGGGGTGGCTGACATATATACAGGTGTGTGGGGGGGGGGGCACTGACATATATACAGGTGTGTGTGGCAGGGGCACTGACATATATACAGGTCTGTGGGGGATGCTGATATATGTACAGGTGTGTGTGGGGGAGGGGCGCTGACATATATACAGGTGTGTGTGGGGGGGGGGGTGACTGATATATATATATACAGGTGTGTGTGGGGGGCGCTGACATATATACAGATGTGTGGAGGGGTGACTGACATATATACAGGTGTGTATGTGTGGAGGGGCACTGACATATATATACAGGTGTGTGGGGGCGCTGACATATATACAGGTGTGTGGAGGGGTGGCTGACAATTATACAGGTGTGTGGGGGGCGCTGACATATATACAGGTGTGTGGAGGGGTGGCTGACATACATACAGGTGTGTGGGCGGGCGCTGACATATAAACAGGTGTGTGGGGGGGCGCTGACATATAAACAGGTGTGTAGGGGGGCGCTGATATATATACAGGTGTGTGTGTATGTGTGGGGGGGGGCTGAAATATATACAGGTGTGTGAGGGGGGCTGACATATATACAGGTGTGTGTGAGGGGGCTGCCATATATACTGGTGTGTGTGTGTGTGTGTGTGTGTGTGTATGGGGGGCTGACATATATACAGATGTGTGTGGGGGGCTGCTATATATACGGGTGTGTGTGTGTGAGGGGGGCTGCCATATATACAGGTGTGAGTGTGTGTGCAGGGGGTTGACATATATACAGGTGTGAGGGGGGCTGACATATATACAGATTTGGGGGGCGGACAAATATACAAGCCTCCATGGCAGTGGTTCCCTGGCAAATGTTTGGTCTTTGAGAGGACAGAGATGGGCCCATGGTGTCAAGCCTAAGGGGATATGATAGTAAACTTGAGAGCATCAGTGGTGTTTGAGAGATTGCTTAGGATATGGTGGTCAGAAATCAGTAACACTCTGTCGATAAGCGAGTCCCATTTGTTTTGGAAGCAAATGAACTTTCGGCGGCCTCAGTAGATCAAGTCCAGATTCTCCTTTCTGAGTAGACTCAGCAAGTCAGCTTTTACATCTTTGATGGTATGAGGGAAGGAAGATGTCCACTGCCTGAGAATTGCTCTCCTAGTAGCCATGTAGCATGTGGACAACCATTCCTTGTTGTTTTGTATGATTTTGATCTGTGTTCTCAGCAGGTCCTGGCAGGATGCTTCTAGAGATCCAAAGAGTAGGGGGTAGATGTCTTTGCGAGGATGTAGTCTGGTCACAAAAAGCTCTATTGGTCCCAAAAGTGTGAAACAAGAGGGCAAGACCAGAACCTGTGGAGTAGGGATGGCTTGAGGTCATTGCAAAGAGGGTAATAGTGACAATCTGGGAAATCTTTGGATGACAGGTGAGGGATGTATGCCCGATGCAGGATTTTAAATTGTTCCCACCAGAACTCATTTGGGACAAATGCACACATAGTATTGTAGCCAGCCCAAATGTAGTCTAGTGCCTCCAGGCAATGTAAGTCCTTGTTCCAAGAAATGGAGGAGCTGGAGTGGATCGGTTTTATGAAAAGGGAGTTCAAGGGTTTGTATAGATCAGCGATCTTGTGAAAGTGCCAATCCAAGAAGATGTCCAAAAGGGAAGATTTAAAGCGCACCACGAAGATTGTAGCTTGATGAATATGGAGTATATGGTGAGTTGGTAACTTAAACAGTTGCAAAATTTGAGGAGAGGGGAGGGTTTTGCCTGAGGAATCATCAAATAGTTATGAAAAATTGGGCAAACCATGTGAGGCCCACCTGGAGAATGCCACATGTTGCCGCACCTGTGGAAATGGAGGGTGGCTGAGAATGGGGAAGTGTCGGGAGAAAAGGGGAGACAGTCCAAGTTTATTCCCAATCTCCTTCCAGGCCACTACTGTGTCCCGAATGAGATGGTTATATTTTAGGGACATAGGGATCGATCTAATTCCACAGATCTCCCTTGGGTGAACCCTGCCTGTGAGGGATGAACGAGGGAAGGCATGTTGGGTGCTAATCTGTTCACCAAGATTTTGGAGAGGAGTTTTGAGTCTAAGTTCAAAAGGGATATTGGGCGATAGGAGCCGGGCTCCATGGGGTCCTTTCCTTTCTTAAGGATTAGCTTGATGGGCTTGAAGGTCTGAGGGTAAGTAGTGATTTCCATCAAGTATATTTTGGTAAATATACAAAAAAGATGCTGCGCTAAAGATGTGTGTGTGTGTGTGATAATGAAATCTATATCAAGAAATAAAGTGCAAAGTGAATAACCTTATATATCATAAATATTAAATTGTAAAAAAATATAAGAAATAGTGCTTATAAAAGTCATATGAAGACATCAACATTATATATCGATAAAAAAAAATCAAGTGTAATCAAGTGATGAAAAAACAAAGTGCTCAAAAAAGAGATGCTGACAGCACCACCACCCTTAGGAGTGAGGCTTACCGGAACTCACAGACCCGAAAAGGCATATACAGTGAGGATCGAAAGTTTGGGCACCCCAGGTAAAAATTTGTATTAATGTGCATAACGAAGCCAAGGAAGCCAAGGAAAAATCTCCAAATGGCATCAAATTACAGATTAGACATTCTTATAATATTTCAAAAAAAGTTAGATTTTATTTCCATCATTTACACTTTCAAAATTACAGAAAACAAAAAAATGGCGTCTGCAAAAGTTTGGGCACCCTACAGAATTTATAGCATTCACTGCCACCTTTGCAAAGCTGAGATCTGCCAGTGTCATGGATTGTTCTCAATCATCGTCTGGGAAGACCAGGTGATGTCAATCTCAAAGGTTTTAAATGGCCAGACTCATCTGATCTTGCCCCAACAATCAACACCATGGGTTCTTCTAAGCAGTTGTCTAGAAAACTGAAACTGAAAATAGTTGACGCTCACAAAGCTGGAGAAGGCTATAAGAAGATAGCAAAGCGTTTTTAGATGTCAGTATCCTCTGTTCGGAATGTAATTAAGAAATGGCAGTCATCAGGAACAGTGGAAGTTAAAGCAAAATCTGGAAGACCAAGAAAAATATCAGACAGAACAGCTCGCAAAAAAAACCCACGTTTGACTGCACGATCCCTCCAGAAAGATCTGGCAGACACTGGAGTTGTGGTACACTATTCCACTATAAAGAGATACCTGTACAAATATGGTCTTCATGGAAGGGTCATCAGAAGAAAACCTCTTGTACATCCTCACCACAAAAATCAGCATTTGAACTTTGCAAATTAACATATAGACAAGCCTGAGGCATTTTGGAAACAAGTTCTGTGGACCGATGAGGTTAAAATAGAACTTTTTGGCCGGAATGAGCAAAGGTACGTTTGGAAAAGAAAGGGCACAGAATTTAATGAAAAGAACCTCTGTCCAACTGTTAAGCATGGGGTGGATCAATCATGCTTTTGGGTTGTATTGCAGCCAGTGGCACAGGGAACATTTCACGAGTAGAAGGAAAAATGGATTCTATAAAATTTCAGCAAATTTTGGATGGTAACTTGATGCCATCTGTGAAAAAGCTGAAGTTAAAGAGAGGATGGCTTCTACAAATGGATAATGATCCTAAACACACCATGGGGGATTACATGGGGGATTACATGGGGGATTACATGGGGGAAAATCCATGGGGGATTACATCAAGAGGCGTAAACTGAAGGTTTTGCCATGGCCTTCACAATCTCCTGACCTCAACATTATTGAAAATCTATGGATAGACCTTAAAAGAGCAGTGCGTGACAGACAGCCCAGAAATCTCAAAGAACTGGAACACTTTTGTAAGGAAGAATAGGTAAAGATACCTCAAACAAGAATTGAAAGACTCTTGGCTGGCTACAAAAAGCATTTACAAGCTGTGATACTTGCCAAAGGAGGCAGTACAAGATATTTACTCTGCAGGGTGCCCAAACTTTTGCAGACGCCATTTTTTTGTTTTCTGTCATTTTGAAAGTGTAAATGATGGAAATAAAATCTAACTTTTTTTTACATATTTTAAGAATGTGTAATCTGTAATTTGGTGCCATTTGGAGATTTTTCCATCTTTCCTTGGCTTCGTTAAGCACATTAATACACATTTTTACCTGGGGTGCCCAAACTTTCGATCCCCACTGTACCTCTCAAGTCGTGATTAGCTTATGATTGGTACGACTGGTCCCTGCTTCAAAATGCTCTAATTATTCTAATTCCTCACAAGCCAATTACCCATCAATACCAACTCATAATCGGTATTTTCCATTACGTGAGCATTATGATGACATGATTTAACCATATCCTAGTGCTTAATACGATCAGCCTACATATGGATACAATCAATCTAACTCTAACTCCTATTCCAAACAGGATTTTCATGGGGAACCCCAAGGCAGAAAAAGGGGTCCTGACCAAAGAGAGGTTCCAGAGGAGGGAGAAGGATACAGAGGCAGAAAGCGAACATAACTTGTAAAGGGGTGATTAATCTAAGCAGTATAGAATTGTCTAATGAAGAGAACTGTCTTAGATAAGGGTCTTAAATTCGGCCCCATGTAAATTAAACAAATTTAATACATTTGTTGATATTCACAATTATATCAGAAAAATCAATATTCAAAGATATAATATTTCAAATCCAGCTAGAAATCATGTGAGGGCCGCCACGTCAGGCACTGTCCATTCAGGGCTCTCAAACCCTTCCCTTTTTAATCCCCCTACTGAATTAGCCCCAGCGATCAATATGTTTAGGGATTTGGTATTAAAAGATTTGGCTAAATTGCCTCCTAAACGCAATTTTAGGAATCCTCTACCGAGTGCAGGCCTCAAATCTTTATGTGATAATAAAGATCTGGTTATTCGCCCGGCCGACAAAGATGGGGGCATAGTTTTACTTAATAAATCAGACTATATGGGCGAAATGTACAAGATCTTGAGTGACCAGTGTACATAGAGAGTTGCTCAACAACCCTACACTCAGATATAAGAAAGACCTAACTGACCTCATCTCCAAGGGTTTTGACTCACAAATTTTAAACTGTAAAGAGAAATCATTCCTCATTCCTTTAGCACCTAGAATTCCTATTTACCTAAAATTCATAAAGACCCTGCTCAAAAAACTCCTTCATATCTTAAAGATACTAAGAATGTGATTAAACTCCTTTCATCAGTGAAAGTAGAGGGTGAGCCCATCATGGCTACAGCAGACGTAGCCTCTTTATATACTTGTATCCCCCATTCAAAGGGCATAGATCAGTTCATGACTTTTTGAAGAGAGAAACTACCCTTGTTACGTTCCAGATTAATTTTATTGCTGAACTGTTAAATTTTGCCACGCAACATAATTATTTTTGGTTCGACAGACGATTTTATTTACAATAGAAGGGTGTGGCAATGGGGGCAAAGTGTGCCCCTAGTCTGGCCAACCTATTCATGGCCAAGTGGGAGGAGGATGTTGTCTATACCATGGACAGACCACAGTTAATACTGCGGGCCAGGTATATTGACGACATCCTCCTCCTATGAGATGGCACTTCCGAATCTCTTGAAAAAAAATGTGCACTACTTAATGATAATGACAGAGGGATTACGTTAACGTATGAATCCAGTCAAAGTAAGATACATTTTCTAGACCTAGAGATAGAGTTGTTAGAACAGCAATTCAAGTTCACCACACATTATAAACCGACCGTTCGAAATGGATTCATACCTATAGACAGCTGTCATCATAAATCATGGCTGAGGTCAATCCCGAAGAGTCAATTTCTGCGTTTGTACAGATATTGTACAGTCATTGTCACTTTTAAAGTGCAGGACAATATGTTAAGAGATATCCATTTTGACTTTACAGTGTCTGTGGAGCCTTGGGACCGAGAATCTTGGACCCCGTATCAGACCTGTCTGACCATCGCTTGTGCACAGTGCCTGATCCAGACCTCACAGGATCTTGAGCCTTTCTGACCCACTGTCATATGACATGTGTGTCCATCCCAGTTGGTAAGAGTATTCATTTACTTACCTTCGAAGCATAACTGAGAGCGACTACAGACAACTTGTTTCTTGTCCCCATTGGTTTGGTGTCACTCCAACAGGAAGAGGTTTGCTCTCCATATTTTTGTGGACTGTTGCCCTGTGTTTAATTTATACACCAATTGTGTTTAACACATTTTTCACACATAGTTTGATTTTCATATATACGTATTGTATTGTGTTACCTTGCACTGTGTGCACATCAGCGCTACGCTGTTATTCCACTATTCACGTTATACTTTGAGTGTTAGCAGCTTTTTTTCACTTTGTATTGATTTATTTATGTTCTAGCACAGTCTTTTCCCTACATCCTTGGTTATATGTGAGGGAATATGGGGGTCTTTACAAAGACGGGCCAGGAGAATACCTGATTTATTACCAAACTTATGATGTCTAAGATCTAGAAGTGACTGATGCATCATTTCCTGTGCTTTTCCTGTGCTTCTGCCTACAAGTCAAATAGATTTTTAGTGGCTCGCCACTGCTCCCTATGTGCAGGGGGTTGTCTTGTGCTAGTCTAGCTTGGGCCATGTGCAAGGCTTTGCTTGCCTCATAGTATTCCCTGGAGACATTTTTTTTGTAGCCATTGGCATAGTAAATTATAATGCCACGTAGAACCGATTTACCGGTTTCCCCCAAAAAATTGGGGTTATCATGGTGTTCTGGGTATGTATAAGTCTGTCCAAGTGCCTCGAATGGTCTATTGAAGATCTTGATCATGTGCTAGGTAGGATGGGAAATGCCAGATCATGAAGGAGCCCTGAGTAGCTAGCCCAGTTAGCTTCACAGAGATCATAGCATGATCTGAAATAGCGATTTCATATACTGTATGCAGGGATCTATGCTGGAAGAAAGGACGCCGACTCACAAACCAAATTACAACCCTCTTCCTTGAATATTCACCTGCGCAATTCTTACTACATCATTCCTTAATCCCGAAAGCTACCTACCGTCACTAACTGGCCATGCATATGGTAAATGCTGCAAAGATGTGTATCCCAGCTCAGTGGCGCTCATCAGACCCACCATCTATAGCCGATTGGCTTAAACGCACGCGGAAAACAGAGCAAATGGAGAAACTTATACACCAAGCAAAAGACACCCCCTCCAAATTCAGTAAAATATGGTCTTGCTTTTGTTACTACTGATGAATATCTTAAAATTGTATCTTAAATCACCCTCATTATGCTCTGGCGGGAGAGAAGGACAGTTTAACGGCCCCTTTCCCCCACCCCCTTCACATGAATATCGATCGCAGGCACCCTTTGCCCACCCTACACTTCCCCACACAGTCCCCATTTATCCTCCATCATCATTTTCACATTTTTGTTTTTACTTGCCATATCATAAGCTGATCGAATTTAGGCTCTCAAGTCCGGTACCACATAGTTAAAATTCACACTCTTCAATATGAGGAAGAAACCACAGGTTTAAAACGCCACCCTCGTCTCTAATTATCCATGTGAGGCTCACACCAGTTCATAGTGACACCAGATATTTCACATAAGTAATTATTAGTTCACTGTCATAAGATATGATATCTGTTACCGATGCTCTCATCCAACAAGACATGCCTACCACATTTTGTGCCACTGTAGCGGCTGTACCTGCACCTATGTTGTTCGGGGTTCTTGTCCCAATGAAACTTTATGGAAAAATCTTCTTGGTGGGATGAATGACCTAAGCCCCAGCCCAGTTAGCTCCCATTAGGGGTGCTGGGGTTACTGCAACCATCACCTCTCACCTCAAAAAGCACTACTAGAAAGGGGTTTACTGGAGGCACATACGCGGTGTGCTAAGATGGCGAGCGCTTAGGATCTGAGCTCCGGCCTCTGTCTACATATCCGAATCTCCAGCTCTGCTTCTTTAGCAGCCCCAGATCCAGGATCATCTGCTCAGGGAACCTTCCAGCTACACTCTGATCAGTATATGGGGAAGATCGGTGACCAGAGACACATATACCAGAGGCAAGTTTCACAGGCCGCGACCCGGCCTGCCCGACTCATGGATCATTTCCTCCATAGGCCGCAATCCCCAGCCTCGAGTACACCGCCACCTACCACGATCCTAAAGGACACTACCCCACTGGTTGATCCCTCTCTATTTGCTGAAGAACTCTCACAGCACTCACAACTCTCATATCCACCTGCATCCCCTGCAATGTCATCGCCAGTGACAGTGGATGTGCTGGACATTAAGCTGCAGGCTCTACTCCATAGCATTATTAGCCAAACTATAATCAAAGAGGTAAGCAAGCTTGCTCATGAGCTCAGGGATGAGATTGACCAGCTGGGGGAAAGTGCAGATACTTCAAGGCATTTTAGGTGGCAAAAAATCACCATACATTTGTTGGGTGAGCGTAACCTTTTAACATTCCAAGAAATAACTTTCATGAAGTGGCAGTTAAGGAGGGGGGTCTTGCTAGCATGCTAGGAGCTTTGAAGGGGTATATCGGGAGCTGCATTTGAGGTGTTACTGGGGTATCACTAAGAGAGAGGGCAGAGAGGGGTGCAGTGGGATCTTTGAGAGAAGGGTTTAGAATAGAGAACAAAAAAGGGTCTAAAAGGAGAAATAAACAGTAACATACTCCGAGAAGTCTGGACTTCACTTTTTTACACATGTATAGCAACACGCACCAAAGAACAGCGTTACTGGGAGGATTTTGAGGATCCTCCCATGGACCTTGAAGTATGCCAGTCTCTGGGGAAATCCCAGGGAGTGGAATGATGGGATGTAGTTATGAAAAACCCTAGCTGTCTCCAGGTAGGGCAGGATGGGCCATATTTCGGTAAGGTTGTACATGCCTAGAGGAACAGCAACTGCAGTTAGTAAAAAAACAGTAACAGTAAATGTAAGAAACGTCTGTCTAAGCTGGAACAGTAAAAACAATAACATTAAATAAGCTTAGATAAGAATAGAAGCAGCAGAGTGGTAGATCAAAGCTAGTGGTTAGCGCGATTTATAGCAGCCAAAAGAGTTGGAGAGACAGAGCTTTTAGGCAGGGTCTTTCCTCGGGCTGCGTTGATCCCGTGGTTCCACCAGACGCAATGGGGTTGAGGAAGAAGAGGTATCCATAGGGATATGCAGATAGGCTTGTAAACATTGTGTCGCTTCCTCTGGGTGGGAGAAGGATTTAGGTTCAACTGATGGATTCATGAAGCTGAGTACTGCTGGGTAGGCTAGGGTGAATTTAACCCCTTTCTGGTAGAGAGCAGAGTAGATCAGTTGTAACACCTTGCATTTCTGAGATACTTCTTGGGATTAGTCCACGAATATGAGTAGTTTGTGGCCATCTAGTTGTAGGGATTTTGATTTTCTAAATGACCTCAAGAGTAGTTTAGATACCGAACAATGACTGGTTTAGGAGTGCATCTTTCATTAGAGGGGGCTCCCAGCCGGTGATGAGCCCTCTCCACTATGCAAGATGATGTGATGCCCAAAGCATCTGGAATATGCGCTGCGAAAATATCCTGTTGGGTCTCTGAATTGATGGACTCAGGAGACCGATAATAATCAGATTATTACATCTTGAACAATATTCCAAGTCATCCAACTTGTCTAGAATAAACTGTTGTGCTTGTTTTATCTGCTGTTCAGATGTAAATTAGCTTTGTACTTCATCTTCCAGGTCTGACATCCTGTGCTCCAGCACTGACAGCCTTTTGGCGTGATCTCCCAGCTCTTTTTTGAGCTGTGTGATTCCTGCAGCTATTGCTGTCTACTGCAGCCATTATGGTGGGGGACAGAAGGGCTGCTACTGCTTTTGCCAGCCCTGCATACTGCTCTTCTGGGGGGGAGTTGCTACGACTGTGGGGAGAGCTGTGTCTGGTGTGACAGAGAGCACTGTAAGTGTACGCCATATTGGATGAGTGCATTCCCGGCAGGGAGAGCTCCGTACAGGTGACGGGGGTGACAGAGGAGCCGTCCACCACAAATCTGTCCATCCCCGCTGTTACGGGGGGAACAGTGAGGGAGGCAGAGAATCGTTTACTGTCCTCTGGCTTTTGCAGCTGTGCACGAAGTCGCCATTCCAAGCTCCCCTTACATGTGGCACTGGAACCGGAAGTTGCAAAGATTTTAAACAAACTTCTTTCATGTTGTTATTATGGGGTTATTGTTTGTAGAATTTTGAGGAAAATAATGAATTTAGTTCCATTTTGGAATAAGGCTGTGTAACATAACAAAATGTGGAAAAAAGTGAATTGCAGTGAATACTTTCCAGACGCACCGTGTGTGTGTGTGTGTGTGTGTGTGTGTGTGTGTATGTGTATATATATATATACACACACACACATTATATTCAGTATATATATATATATATATATATATATATATATATATATATATATATATATATTAGGACTATTACCGATTAAAAATTTGTGTTTGATTAATCGATTTTTTTTTTAGTCAATTAATCGACTAATTTCGATTAATTATAATGCACATACAGATCCAACTACTTTTAGCTGATGTCCTTGCATTGCAACTTTGCATTAGTCAGTGGTAAATGTGGTATACACTATATACAATCACCCGACACTAATTAGTTTCCACAATCCATGGCTTAACTTCACAGTTCACACAAATACCATTTAAATTCAAACTGTAGCACTGACGCGAGTCATTTTTTTTGCCACAGTAGCGCGAAAATCCCTCCACCTCCAGTCTAATCACTCTCACCTTATGGCATGGGCCCCTGTGCAAGCAGGTGGTCATGCAAGCAGGTATCAAAAGGGTTAATACGTAGGCACCGTTCAGCAGTCACGCGGCCGGCCGTATCTCTCCTCCTCTCCTCCCTGCTGACATAAGCTGGGGTTTCTCGGCTGGTCCTCACTTTCCTCTCACACCTGGTGACGAGAGAGACGGCCGGTCACATGACCGCCAATCGTGCTATAAAATAAGGTATTTATGTGCGGATTTTCTTTAGAAACACGTACAGTGTGGCACAGCATTTATTTATATCAGAGGGGATGGTAGCAAAAATAATATGTGGGTTAACAACCACTTTAAACTGTTACTAAAGCCACAACAGTAAAATCAGTATGTATATGCAGTAAAGCATGCTTGTTATACTTACTGTAGAACGTAAGGAGTTAATCATCCGTTTTGTGTAAAAAGGCTATTTGATCCTGTCTTCTCTGATCCTCCCCTTCTTCCACTCTCACCAATCCATCTCCTGATAAGACAGAGCCTTTGGAGTCACTCTGCACATGCTTAGTATTGCTAGAGAGTTTTTTCTTTTCTTGGGAGGGAACATGTGTCCAGACAAAGGATCAGGGGTACTGTAGCCTCATAGAACAGTCAAAAGAGAAAGAAAACTCCTCCTACAAGCTTTAATAAGACACTGATAGATGTCATAAGACTGCTATATACTGCTGATGAAAAAAAAGGTATTTAGCAGTTTATATTTACTAAAATAATTGCACTTTCATGTTCTGTATACTGTGGGAGACCAGATATACTGAATGCAGGGTCCTGGGGTTTTAGTAACACTTTAACTTTCCTTTAAGTCTATGCCTGAAAATAATGCAGTCATTCTGGAGAGAAGAGTGGCTAAATGCAATGCCAAAGGAAATCTGCAATCATTGAGAGGTAATAACTACAGCGGGTATGAAGAGAATTTTTTAGGTGCAGGTTTTAAGACTAACAAAGGGTCAAACGTCAAACTATCTATAGCATAATGTCAGTGTGCCATACACCTGCTCAATGTAACTACGAAATACAATCAATAGCTGATTTTACAATAGGAACATTAGCCAAGGCTATAAATATAAATTCTTTGTCACAAGATGTTAAAAATAAAATATGCTAATTACAGTAGTAACCATGGCAATTAGGTATGCTAGATGAAAAAAAGTGGATATTTTAAAATATTACTAAACAGGTATAGAGGTGTTGTTTGCAGAAATAGGGCTACAGCAACTTTTCCTGATAATAATAAAAAATTTCAATTAAGGACCATGATTTTAAGATTTAAATCTCTTTCTTTTTAGGAATGTCTTTCTGTTTTTCAATCAGAAAACTATTGCTGTTCAGAAAGATTCCTGAATCAGAGCTTTGGTAATGTTTCCAGGGTGGTCAGTGAGATAATGTGAAACTGCCGTCGATTTTCACTAATTTAAAGCGGGATGGCAAACCTTTGTTCATTTTAAATATTTCCAACAAAAAGCATTTGCACTGTTCTCAGATCTGAGCAGCTAATCTTATTCCTCAAAAAAGTACAGTTGTCAATTCACGACAAGATGTACCAAGGTATGGACGAAACAAAACGCTGATTTTTTCCAGTCCATAGGGTCCTTTCGGATTCAGTCAATAAAGAGTGGAAGGATCCAGAAAGAGCCCCTTTTTTCTCCAAGTTCCTCAGGTGGAAGTTCCCCTTTGAGGACAAGGACTCTGAGGTATGGAACAAGAAGCCTTGAGTAGATGCGGCATTCTCTCAGGTCCCTAAACTCACAGATTGAGCCTTTGAGGATATAGGGATCTTGAAAGATCCAACTGACAAAAAAGCCGACTCCATCCTCAAAAAAGCCTGAGATGCAACATCAGTTAGTCTTAAACTGGCCATGACCACCACAGTTGTGGCCAGGAACCTGGAGTGCCGGGTGGAGAAATTAAAAAGCCATGTAGAAGCGGTTAAGTCTTGAAAAGATCTTTTAGAATCGTTTCCCCTAATCTTGAATGTGGTCAAGTATATGGCTGATGCTTCAGCTGAATCAGTTACGTTAGCTGCAAGATCATAAGCTCTGGTAAATTCAGGTAGGTGGGCAATCTGGCTGAAAACCTGGTCAAGGGACACAGCGTCTAAGGTTAAGCTATGTAGCTTGCCTTTTTCAGGTGATCTTCTCTTTGGGCCTGACCTGGAGTCAGTTCTTGACAGGACAGCCGGCAAGAAAAAGGCATTTCCGGCTAAGAAGAAAACTGTCAAGAAAACGTCTAAGTCTTTTTGTATAGCAAAAAAATTCTGTTTAGGACTAGGTAACCACTTGCAACTGTTTTTAACCGCTGCAAACCACATTTATGCTCTTTTGTGTTTATAAGAGCTTTTAAAGGGGAAAACCTTTCTGATCATTTTTAAACATATAAAAATGTAAAAAAAAGTAACAAAATTTCACCACATGCTGTTACATTAATTAATAGATGAGTCCAGTAGGCGACAAACTCTGGTCCTCTCATGCAATTTTCTAGGTCTTCGGAGCCTCAGCAACATCAGGAGCATTACCATACACATGCTCATGATGGGATACATACAGCAAACAGTGTCACTACCCCCCCTTCCCTGGTCGGTCAGGTCCGAAGCACTTACCCCATCCATGGCGGGTAGTGTTTTTTTCCGGACTTCCCCGGCGGCTTCCCCTGCTCTCCGCAGTCATCCCCGTGGTGGCGGCTTCCTCTTCCCCTGCTCTCCGTGAGCATCACTGCAGCAGCGGCTTTCCCTTCCCCTGCTCTCCGCAGTCATCTTGGCAGCGGATTCCCCTTTCCTTGCTCTCTGCAGACATCATGGCGGCGGCTTTCCCTTCCCCTACTCTCTGTGGCATCACGGCGGTGGCTTCCGTTTCCTCCCTTCTCCTGAGTGGCCAATCAGGACACTAATTCTTTCGGCCATTCGGGAAATGTCTCAGATCCACTTCCCGATTGGCTGGGAGGAGGATCAGTCTTTCAATAGCGAATGTAACACACCTGGGTGGGCTCGTAACCCAATGCTCTGTGCCCCGAGTCTATCCTATTTTGAAGCCTATTAGAGCTTACATATTGGAACTGGCTGACTTATTTTCAAACCTAACTATATTGGTGGGATAATGTGTCACAAATACATGCGGTGCCCAAAATGTGAGATTTGGGCCAACATATTCTTTAGTAAGTGAACTAGAAAAGTCTGAAGTGATCTCGATAACTGGCTGACTAAAAATCAGCAAGAATTATCCAGTAAGAATGGCATCATTTATTTCATAAATTTAAATTCTAGACAAACACCTAGCACATAATTTAAATACCATATTTGTGAAATGTTTGTATTGTAATACCGACCAGTCATTCTTCTGATTCCTTTCCTTTGGTATTCTGCCCATGCCAAACTGTTGATTGGGCATGGAAGGAGTAAAAGGCCATCATGGCAGATCATCTTTCTGCTCTCCTTATTGTTTGAGATTTCCAATTAGCATGAACAGTAAAACACACAATTCTCCTACTGCCATCTGATGGCTCAGTGTCAATTACATGTGGCATTCACGTCCAATTGTATTGATACAATTGTACGAAGCTGATTGAGAACTACATTACAGATTTTACAGCTTTGCAGATATTCAGTATAAACATCACACCAAGACACCAATATGACCCATTTTTATTGTGTCCAATGCTTAGCCTCAACTCCCCGTGCAATCTGGCAAGTAGGCTCAGGTCAACAACCCAACAACAACACAGCAGGTAGCCTAAAAAGCTGTAAATGAATCACATTCACAGTCAATCACATATAGCCTTTAATCCCTTAGCCATGGGGAGTGTTTGAGTCAGTCTGGTGAGGGATAATGCAGCCAGTTCTCATAACAAACACTTTGAGGAAACAGCACCGCATACCTCCCAATGTTCTAAAATGCATGCAGGCAAAGGACCAGTCCCTGCCACAGCCCGGTTACGCAAACCACAAAGATTTTTGACCTGCATTTGACCTTTTTAGTGTTTTTTCAAAATAAAAATAAATGCATTTTAGAAGTTGGATAAAAAGTTTAATACAATGTAACACTTTAGGTAGTGACATAGTACAGTTTGTATAGAGATGTACACATCAGACCAAAAAGGAGGACAACTGAAGCTACATATGGGACAAAGGGTTTGGCCTCAAATGAGGAGCCCTTCTTGCAAATTAGGGACAATTGGGAGCTATGGCACTGGTCAATGTTGTATATACAGTACACACTCTACATAAGTATTTTGTCCCTTGGACAGCTAAATTTTGTGTTACATCAGGGAATTAGAACAGATTTTACCAAGGTTTTTTCTATTACTGAATATCATCTTTAAACCATTGAAGTCCATGAAACCAAAAACCCCCCAAAAAACCCCTGGCCCTTTCCATAAAATGCACAGATGTAAACTACATCCATAGGAAACCATGTTAAATGGACTGTAGTGTGTTTCTGCCTAACTGAAAATGCACTAAAGAATTTATAGGTGTGAACCAGGCCTAAGTGATTTACAGGAAAAAATTGAGATGTCTTAATTTCACAAGTATTGATTTTTCTTTGAAAGCCCTACTAAAACCTCTGGTGAAACCAGTTAGCACATAATTACCGGTAGATGAATAAAATGCATCTGTGCAATTAAAATGTCACATAATCAAAAAAATAAATGCAACGTTTTCTTTGAAGATTTTGCGTTTGTTGAAAAACATTTGTAAACAAACAGCATCTGGAAGACCAAGAAGCTTTCAAAACAAGACAAGTCTGGGATAACATTTGAAGGGACCACCAAGCAGTTTTGGGCAATAAAATAGGTACAAACTGTGGAAATTTCTGTTGCAACTTCAAATTAAAGTGGTTGTAAACCCTCTCATAAACCCAGTGAAGTGAAAAGCCTCAGGTTATACACAGAGATTAACCACCTCAATACCGGGCACTTTCACCCCCTTCCTGCCCAGGCCATTTTTCAGCTTTCAGCGTTGTCGCACTTTGAATGACAATTGTGCAGTCATGCAACACTGTACCCAAATTATTTTTTTTATCTTTTTCTTCACACAAATAGAGCTTTCTTTTGGTGGTATTTAATAACTGCTGGGATTTTAATTTTTATATAAAAAAAGAAAAGAAAAAAGACAGAATTTTTTTTTTTTTTTTAGTTTGTCAGTAAATTTTGTAAATAAGTCATTTTTCTCCTTCACGGATGTGCACTGATGAGGCCGCACTGATGAGATGGCACTGATGAGGAGATACTAATATGTCACACTGATGGGCACTGATAGGTGGCACTGATAGGCAGCACTGGTGGGCACTGAAAAGTGGCCCTGGTGGGCACTGATAGGTGGCACTGGTGAACACAGATAGGTGGCAGTGGTGGGCACTGATGGGCAGTACTGGTGGGCACTGATAGGCTGCAAAGATAGGCAGCACTGATGGGCACTGATGGGTGGTGCTGATGGGCAGTACTGATGGGCACTGATGAGCATTGATGGGCAGCGCTAATAAGCAGGCACTGATGGGTACTGAAAGGCTGCACTGAGTGACATCACTTATAGGCACTGACTAGTGGCACTTACGGGATTGGTGGCACTGATGGGCACTGATTTTTGGCACTGATAGGCACTGATTGGTGGCACTGATAGGCACTGATTGGTGGCACTGATGGGCAATGATGGGGCTTTTCTGTAATCAGGGCACTGATGATCAGTGCCCTGATTACCTGCCCAGGCCTCCCCTGAGAGGAGAGGCCACTGATCAGCACTCCTCGCCACACACTATCAGTGTGAGGTGAGGAGAGCCGATTCACGGCACATCTGTATTTGCATGTGACCAGCTGTGATTGAACACAGCCGATCACATGGTTAAAGAGCCGTGGTTCTTTATAAAGATATCGGGATCACGCCATGTCCTAGTAACGCAGCGCAGCCACAATCGTCATGCTGCGTGCCCCTGCGGTAGCACGACAGTGGGCGTCCTGTGGCGCTGTCATATGACATCCACCCACAATGAGAGCAGCACCTGTCATTTGATGGTGGGTGGGCAAGTGGTTAAACTAATCCTCCTACATAGGTTTTACTTGTTTATCTGCAATCTTCTTTTCCCTAGACCCCTGCAAAAGAACTGAGATAATTGTGTTAAAATCCTTCTCCATCTGTTAGTATCATAGAGGAGGGGGTGGAGAGCTGCAGTTAGTGTGTGAAATCTGATTTGAGGAAAGCCACACACCCCCTTCCACACAGCAAACAGGAGCAAAGGAAGTATACAGAGTTGTTTTCTGAATAGACAAGCTCAGTGCTGAACTCCCCCCCATCACAAAGAGAGAAATTACACTTAGAGCTTTGGAGAGAGATACGTAAACACTACAGATATACTTTATGTGCTTTGTTCCGATTTCATGACTGAAGTTTACAGCCACTTTAACTAAATTTTTAGAATATGGAAGTAAAATGGTACTAATGAGACCCTTCCTAGAGGAGGCTCTTCCACCAAATCTCATGATCGGTTAAGAATAGTTTTATTTAGAAAAGCAACTAAAACGTGCACATTTACTTTTGAGTTGAGGAAAAAATCCTTGTTTTCTATTATTTTTTATGTAGTGCTAGCCATAAATGGCCATTTAGAGCAGGGGTGCCCAACCTTTTGAAGAGTAAGGGCAACTTAAGCGACTTGGTAACCAGTCGCGGGCCACATTGAGTGGAGTGGGCGGATAACAGGTCCGTGTACACTCCGCATATGCAGAGCGGACACAGCCCACTCTACTCTATGGGCCCTCCGATCCGCCCAGATGGAAGGGGACAGATCCCCTTCTGTTTTTTTTCTTTTAGCGGATCGGATTGAAGGTGTATGCAGGTGTAAACGGACACAAGTCTGTTTACATTTGCCGCTCCTTAGAGGTGAATAGAAGGTCTGGTTGGGTTGGACCGATCATGTGAAAGGGGCCTAAGGCTGCTGATGTGCTGTGGTCTACCCAAAGCAGTGCACCTCTGGCTTTCCTGTGGGTTAGTTGCACTTTGCCATAGAATTCTATTATATCCTGCAGGTGTTGTGCACTTTCTGAAAGCACACCAAACCCATTAGGTAATAACAGAGGTCTTTGGCTCAGTGCAGTTTGAAAGCAGCCCGGTAACCACTGCAGAACAGATATGCCAATATATACACTGTGATTATAGAATTAAACATACATTTAATAACAGTCTTCAATTTGGGTATCGCCAACTGTTGCTGTTCCAGGCAGAGTGCATTTGGTATCACTGCGCCTGTGACAGGAGGTGGCGCTATACAGGAAGCATCATCTTATGTGGCTCTGCTACGCAACCGCTGGCTTCCTCTACCATTGACTTCATTCACAACACTGCTGCTCTGGGATTCTGGGTTGGGAACCTGCGATCTGGGCTTGCCAACCAGCCATCCCAGAGCAGGAGGTCGCGGGCCACATCAGAGAACTCCGCGGGCCACATGTGGCCCCCGGGCCACTGATTGGGCACCCTGATTTAGAGGCTGATTTTTTAAGAGAGCATATAATGCTTTCAGCAGGACACTACTGTGGAGCACAGAGAACTCCATAATTCCCAATTTGTTATTAAAATAAAAGATGTACTCATAAGCAAGGAAGCAAAACAGACAAAAACCACCACCGCTTATCCGAGCGGACATAATGATGTCACCACTAAGCTCCTCCCTATGCGTTTTGTCCTATAGGATTTCTTCCAGGGGCATCAGAGTTTGCTCACTACTAGAAGCCCTGTGTCTGCTAATCTGTACACAATTCACCACCTTGATCTACCCATCCCTATGCCCATTGAGTCTGGCTTCCTTCCTAGCCAGTATCTGACTGCTCTGGCTTTCTGCCACCTGTTCTAGCAGGGTAGAATTGGTGCACATCAAGCTTCATCCCTGGCATACTCCTAATGTGGTGACTCCCTTAAAATGTATGTAAACCCTAATAATGAAATTTTTTTGGCATTCTTTTGTTCTGTTAAATATAATATCAAAGGCATTTTCTTATATCTGTTTTGTAACTTCAAAAATATTTATTTGCCAGAGCAATACAGTGAGCTTGTAACTTTCTGTGCTCTCTATAAATTATATCAAGCAGTTTTATTCGCAAAATCCTCTGCTCATTTTAAAGAGATGAAGAGAGGGGCAGGTGTTCCATAGTCCTAACACACTTCTTGTAACAGGGTGAAAACATTGTTTCCCTAGGATGGGAAGTTTGTTACTGGCAGGATTACCAATTTAAAATAAAAATAAAAAAAACAAAAACAATGCAGCCACTGCATTAAAGGACTATTAAACTGCAAAATATAGCATGTTTGTTCATTGGTTTAGATTACCTGTAAATAGAGTGGAAGTGTTTTACTTTTTACTGTTTTTTCTTTCCTTGCTCCTAGTATACCAACGCTGTTCTGTTTCAAATGTTGCTTTATGCATTGACATACCTTTCCTAGACCCATTCTGTCCAGACTATATGGCCACCTGCTGACTTGGCACCATTCGTAGCCAGCTCAGCTCTTCAAGAAGAAGTTGAATCCAACACAATTTTACTTCAGCTAATTGCAGTTCAGAGGATGCTTTTCCAGTCTTTTGAAGTGTAAGAAGACAATGACTTTCCTACGCCCTGTCTCTGTGCATAGCTAAAAACGACTGAACTGATCGTGGAAGAAGTAGGGAGGGTCTACTAGAACTAAACCAACTAGAGCTAAACAGGAGGGGAGGACAAATATGCCAGAATTGTATTAGTAAACAAGTTGTAGTGGTCCAAAACCACCACTAGATTTCAGCATACTATAGAAAACCCGATAACCTCATGACTAATGATGGGTTCTGGCATATTCGGATTGTATCTGCCAGGAAGCCATCACTGCACACTGCCAATCATAGGCAGCATGTGTATGTGCAGCTGCGGACTGGGAAATGCCTCACACCCTATGATCTAGTGGTGTGCAGTGACAGCTTCCTGGCGAATATGATTCGAACACACCTGAGCCCATTCCTACTCATTACATTCAATGCAAGGCATAAAAAATACACGAAAGTGTGGCAGAATAAATAACTATTCCTCCGGTATTCACCCAACTGCAATTTATTATTGAGAGTTTTTCAGCATGTTGTTGGTCTATTTTACTCCATGCTTTGCACATCGCTTTGTAAGGTGGTTTCCAGGTGGATATTTAGTATGCAGGAAATGATATACATTTATTATTGTATACTTATATATATATTTTTAGAAGTGTTTTATTGCTTATTACAGCATACAATGTATTTTTGAATTGTGCAGATAAGCAGCTATTTATAATTAGACTGGATGACAATACGTTGCACGTACAGTAAAAAAAAATTGAATCTTTGCTTTGTACATGCTGCAGAAATGCCTGCCTGTCCCCTGCAAATACTTACCTTCTCATAGGGAGTTATGGGAGTTATGGAGAGCATCTGACTCTCCTCTTCTCTCTCTGCATTGACAAAGCACAGGTTCACTTTAAGGCCAACATTGTTTAGATCTGCATTGTGAATATATATACAGTAGATAGCATAATTGGATCAGATTTTGATTAGCTGCCGATGGACTGTAGACTTTTAGGTTGATAATTGTGTAATAACATAAGCCACGCAGTGACTGCAATTGATGCTGTAGCCATATTTATATTTCTATCACGTCTTCATTGTTCCGGTGTCATAGCAAGGTTTCAGTCATGCATAGAAATCATGTTTTATTCAGATTCAACAGAAAAGTGGACTCTGAATCATATTTTAGTTGTTTTTAATATGCCGGTACAGGTATGATGTCTATGCAGGATCCTGTGAGACAGTGGTTGTCAACTTACAAGGCATATGGGACCTCACACTCGGCCCCTGATATCACCGGAGGGCTGCATATATTATTTATTATATGTTTTGCTACAAAAAGCTGTCAAAGACTGAAGACTTACAAGAAGAGATGATCATAGACTGTTCTACAGGAGTTGTTGGAGACTGGAGTCAAGCTATCAGAGACTGGGGACATGTTACATGAAACGGCTAGAGATTATAACTATTACAGCCCCATTACAAATCAAAACTCCCACTGCTGGCTGCTGGGTCGGAGGGCCGCACTGCAAACACCAGCAGGCTGCGTGTGGCCCTCGGGTCGCAGGTTGGGTACCAGAGTTGTGAGATAACTATAACACTATTAATAGCGATTTTGGAGTAAAATAAATGCAAGCTTTTATATATATATATGTGTGTATATGTGTGTGTGTATACATATATTTATATATATATCTATATATCTATCTATAGATATATAGATAGATATATATAGATAGATATTTTTTTATGTATAAACTCATGGGCTTACTGTGTTTTATAAATTCCCAGGCATATGGTACACATTTGATAACAGAATATCATGACCACTGCCTGCTACTTTGTTCCCCTAAAGGTTTGCTGGCAAACACAGAAGATATCCATTATCGTTGGTATTTTTTGGAATGTGCTCCTTTGAGGGAGCTTGAGTCTAGTGATTGACCCCACAGGCCCTGGGTATTTCCCCAGATCAGGAAGTACAAGGAAGTTTAGTAGCAGTGCTAAAAGTACCTTTATGTACCAGATGATGCCTAACTTGTAGTGAAAAAGTCAGCTGTAGGGATATATTTTAAAGACAGGATTGTCTTAAAGTATTTCTTGGCCAAATCTATTGACAGACAAACAGCATATGTCCATAGCGACCAATTTAAATGCTTTCTCATGGATATTTGGCTACTGGTGGTAATCTCAAAGGATTGAGCATTTCTGTTCACCAGCCTGCTGTGCTTCAAGTGGCTGTAAAGGCTCAGTTTTTTTTTTACCTAAATAAACCTTCAGTGATGCAGTGTTCCCCACAGCATCCCCTAATACTCACCAGAGCTCCCTCTCATTCCAGCGATATGCGCAAGAGCCTCGGCCATCCTGGGTCTCTCTCTAACCATTGGCCGAGACATAAGAAGCAGCAGCCATTGGCTCCCACTGCTGTCAATCACAGCCAGTGAGCCAAAGAGGAGAGGGCCGCAACGGGACCAAGCCACAGGTCATTATGTCTTAGCCCTTGTACACACGGTCGGACATTCCGACGGAAAATGTCCGATCGGACCGTATTGTCGGATAATCAGACTGTGTGTGGGCTCCGACGGACAAAGTTTTAGAGCTGGGCTATAAAACTTTCCAACAACATGATCCGATCGGACTTTGTCCGATTGTGTGTAGAGAATTCCGATCAGACAAAGTAACACGCATGCTCAAATCAAATTCCTAGACCAAAGCTATTGCCTACTAGCCTGAATGTAGTCCCGTCATAACGAAATAATGTTATCACGTTGCGTACGATCAGATTTTCCGACAACTTTGTCCGACCGTGTGTATGCAACACAAGTTTCGGACAAAATCCATTGGACAAAATCCGACCGATTTTGTTGTTGGAATGTCCGACCATGTGTGCAAGGGCTTAGGGATGCATAGAGCTGGGCTTGGGAGCAAGCATGCACCAGTGCCCTCATAGAGAGTGGCATGCTATTGGGGGCATTGTTCAAGAGGGATGAGCCGGGGGATTCGAGAAGAGGAGGATCGGGGCTGCTCTGTGCAAAATCATTGCACAGAGCAAGTATGACATGTTTGTTATTTCAAAATAAAAAAAAGCAAACAAACCTTTAACCCCTTCAGATCCGCACTATAGCCGTATGACAGCTACAGCGTGGATCAACTTTGCTGCTAGCCGTCCTCCCCTTTGCACACTCCTCGCACACCCCCTGCAGGGGGTCAATGATACTCAGTGATCACAGATCGGAGTAAGGAGTCGATCCTGGCCTCTTACCACATGATCAGCTGTCAGCCAATGACAGCTGATCATGTGATGTAAACAGAAGATTGCTAATCGTTTTTTTTCTCTTCTCAAGCTGACAGCATGAGGGAAAAAAAAGGCGATCACCGGCTTCTGTTGAAGGCACATCGGTCCTGGAAGGAAGAGGCACAGCCACCTCATCTGTGCCCACCAGTATTGACTGCCAGTGCCCGCAGTGCCATGAATCACTGGCTACCAGTACATAACAGTGCCAGCAATCAGTGCCACCTATCAATACCCACGAATGCCACCTATCAGTGCCCACCAGTGATGACAATCAGTGCCTCATCAGTGCCACCTAGCAGTGCTGCCTATCAGTGTCACCTACCAGTGCCATCAGTGCCCATCACTGTCACCCATCAGTGCCCATCACTGCCAACCATCAGACATCGATCAGTGCCAGCTATCAGTGCCACCTATTAGTGCCCACCGATGCCACCTCATCAGTGCCCACCAGTGCCACCTCATCAGTGCCCACCAGTGCCACCTCATCAGTGCCCACCAGTGCCGCTTTATCAATGCCCATCAATGCAGCCTATCAGTGTCCATCAGTGCAGCCTATCAGTGCCCATCAGTGCAGCCTCATCAGCGTACATCAACAAAGGAAGTTTTTTTTTTTTTAAAGTCAGTGTGTTTTTACATTTTTTTAACAAAAAATAAAAAACTCAGGTGATCAAATACCACCAAAAGAAAGATTTATTTGTGGTGAAAAAAATCTGAGTACAGTGTTGTATGACTGCACAATTGTCATTTAAAGAGTGGCAGTGCTAAAATCTGAAAATTGGTCTGGGCAGGAGGGGGGTTTAAGTGCCCAGTAAGCAAGTGGTTAATATCACTCTGTTCAAATATTAAATAATATGGAAATAAATGATATTTATACTACAGCTGGCAGCCTTGAGATCCAGGGACAAATCCAAATCTCTAACCTCTGGGCATGTACCTGGAATCAAAGTTGGCAACAATGTATTATTTTAACATCTTTCATTCTATTGGCTCTGTAATAATCGTGTTATTGCTATATTTGTTACTTATGAATCATTACATTTTACAGCTTATCTGAACTGGCTGCACTGTGCCTTTTATAGCTTCGATAGTACTTAATCTCCAGTGAGGTTTACTTTGTACAGAACCTTGGACTTAAAGTGCAACAAAAGTTTGTTATTGTGTCATAAAAAATATAAAATATATGAGCCAAGCATGGCTGTCTGCACACACAAAGCAATCATTTGTACCGGTTATTTCCGTCTGTGTTATAAATATAAGAGGGTTTACAATGTCTACGAATGAACCTCTGAAGGAGATTCTTAGAATGTGGCAATGTGTAGATATGACAACCTTATCTGCAATGTTATCAGGCCAAGCACAAAATGGGAACTTTGAAAGAAGTGCTTATGAGCTGTACTGTGCACACTATGAGGTTGGTTTACTGAAGGCAAATATATTGTGTATTACAAGTGCACTTAGAAGTGCAGTCGCTGTAGATCTGAGGAGAATATCTGAAATGAAGGGAAGCTCTGCTGATTGCTAGCATCCAATCCCGTGCAAGAAAAATGCAGTTTTTTTTCTTTGCATGTCCCCCTCATGCCGCGTACACACGGGCGGACTGTATGGCGTACTTAGTTCGTCATACAATCCGACGGACAGTCCGTCGTACTTTCGACTGAATGGACTTGACCACACATGGATACCCAAACAGTCCGTCGAAAGCTTGCGCGATGACGTGTACAGCACGTACGACGGGACTAGAAATAGGAAGTCCAATACACAGCAAAGCACCCTTCCGCCGTGTAAATCCTTTCTGGGCATGTGCCATTCTTAGTCCGTCGAACTAGCCTACTGACGAGCGGATTGTCCGCTGAAACCAAAGTATGACGGACAGAATTTCGAAAAATCTGAAATACTTAGTACGCCAGACTGCACGCTGAAAAAGCCTGCTGAAGCCCACACAGGAGTGGACTGTCCGCTGAAATGTGTTTCGACGGACTAAGTACGCCATACAGTCCGCCCGTGTGTACGCGGCATCAGATCTACAGCAACTGCACTTGCAGTGTACAGACTATTTCCCTTTAGTAAATCAATCCTAAAGTCTTGAATATCACTTGTATAGTGATTACACTTAATGTACTGTTTAGCAGCAATGGGCCGAACACCTCCTGGTTCGGTTCGCACCAGAACTCCCAAACATGGAAAAATTTCAGACCTGACCCATGAACCCTATTAAAGTCTATGGGACCCAAATTTGAAAAAATTTAAAGTTCCCATTTTGTAGGCTTAAATGCAAGTAATTGGTCATAAAAATGGGTTTGGGGGCCCTAGTACTGCTCTCAAGGAGCAGTGATTTTAATGATGCTTAAATTGAAACAATAAAAATGAAAAAAAATCATTTAACTATAGTGATTGGGGGGTCCCTTTAGTCTGGGTATAAAGTGGCACATCTGTACTGTGTATAGAACCTGCTGCAGAAAAACTGACATATATAAAGAAAAAAAATGACAGTTAAATTGATTTTCCTAGCTGCAAGCTTTCTTAAAAAAATAAACCATTGCTGGCAATACAAAAATGTAAAAAAAAAATAAAAAATGGCGTGGGGGCCCCCCCCCAATCCATACCAGGCCCTTTAGGTCTGATCTGATTGTACAATCTCCTTTACATTTACCAAATTTATATAATAGGAGGAAACACCTATCTAGCCAATCACTCTGTATATATAAATAATTTATAATAAATCTAGATTGTACAATCAGATGGTATAGTGTATGGCCACCTTTATACTTCTAAAATTACTAGTTGTGCATTCAGTGCCATTAATTGTGAACAACACACCAAACACAGAATTAAAAGCACATTTTGCCACGTGAAAAAACAAATTGAAAATGCTGCAAAACGCACCTTAAAGAACAAGCAAACTACAAAATGCCAACATGCCCCATAAGCCACATATAGCACAGCCCATTTAAATCAGCAGGCTGCCCTATGCGTGTCATAGGAAAAACGAGACAGAAAATGTGCGCTCCCACTATGCTAGATGTGAATGGGGCCTAAAAGTTAAATTGGTGCGACAACACAAGAACAATGAGGCTCCATTCACATCTGTGCGTTTCCTTGCATTTCAGGAATCACAGTAAAAAAAAGTTCTGAAGCTTCTTTGGGGCAATTGCACATTCAGGTGGATGGCTGGCCTATGTGTGATGAATGAAAATGCTCCAAAATGCCTCCCCACCCCCATAAAAAAGTGCATGTGGGAATGCGAGTTCCCACCATGCATAGATGAGAATGGGGTTTGACAGCTGAATATTTTTGTCCACTGCCTTCTAAAACAGAAGCAATAGATACGTTTGGAATCATGGATGTAGGACAGTAAGCTAAGTGTCTGTAGATTTGATATTTTTGCAAAAAAAGTACATGAATGCCAACAGCTGTAACCCAGGGGCACTCGGGACTCAAGGCTACTCAAGGCTACTCATGTGGCTCTGATTTGGCTATCATTAGATCCATCTGGAATATTGAATAAAGCCTCTACCCAACGGAATATTTAGCCTTATACCGATGGAATAATACTGCCATCAGGCCTCTGCCTGTGACCCCCGGGTTTTTATACATTATATTGACATATTAGAATATCCATGCCCTCAAGTGTCTCCCGTGTCTGCCGTGGGGGGATTTCCTCCGGGTGCCTCAATAGGTGCTGCTATGCACAGTTGTAATTAACTGTTTATCAATTTATGTACACTTGATTTTACTCACGTCTTTTTCTTAAATAAATTGTTAATTTTATTACAATCACCTGCTCTATCTATGGGTACCGTGATAGTCATAATTCCTTTCGAAACCAGGAGCATGCTTGGAGCAGTGCCTAATTTGGCACTAATAGAAAGCACTGATTGGCACTAATTGGCAGCACTGATTGGCACGTATAGGCAGCACTGATGGGCCCTGATTTGCACTGATAAGTAGCACTGATTGGCAGCACTGATAGGCTGCACTGATTGACACTAATAGGCAACACAGATCGGCACTGATAGGCAGCACTGATTGGCAGCTTTTAGTGGAACTCATTTGCAGCACTTATGGGCACTAATTGGTAGCACTGATGGGTACTGATTGGCAGCATTTAGTGGCACTGATTGGCAGCACCGATGGGTACTTATTGGCAGCACTGATAGTTAGCATTAATGGGCACTGATAGGTGTTACTGATAGGTTTCACTGATTGGCCCTGGCAGGTGGCACTGATTAACACTGGCACTGGCAGGTGGCACTGATTGGCACTGATTGGCACTGACAGAGGAGAGGGAGTTTCACACTAAGGCCGACATTGACGCTTAGTGAAACTGTGTGTGACACTGTCATGTATTGTGACTTAATGCAGAGAGAAACCAGCTGTCAAAATTCAGCGGTGATGTCGGGGTGGGCGAGACCCAGCAGCTATCAAACACCAGCCAATTGGATGGGATCTGGGCAGACCGCTGAGTGTATGTGGCTCTGCCCCCTTTCTTAATGAGCCAATTAGTTGGTTGGTGTTTGATAGCTGCTGGGTCCTGCCCACCCCCAACATCACAGCTGAATTTTGACAGCTGGTTTCTCTCTGATGTCGTGGGTGGGCAAGACCCGGGGTGGGCGGGACCCAGCAGCTATTAAACACCAGCCAATGATTGGGCTGCTTAATAAAATGGGCGGAGCCACATACACGTAGCGGGACGTCCAGATATCACCCCATTGGCTGGTGTTTAATAGCTGCTGGGTCCCGCCCACCCCCGACATCAATGCTCAATTTTGACAGCTGGTCTCTCCACATTCAGTTACATTACATGACAGTGTCACACACTGAGCGGATCTTACAAGCAAAATTATCTCCTCAGTGTGAAACTGTCTCACAGGCAGCAGGGGCTGCACACTCATTGGATGCAGCCTTTCACAGCAGTCACACAGGCCGCCCCTCTTAAAATGCTGCCTGGGACCATGGGCCTACTGGGTCCCATGGTAGGGCCGCCCCTGTTTGCATGTTGTGTTTAGTTAATAATATACATATAAGAAACTATGTTATATGCTACTGATCAATGTTTCATACATATTCTTGTATATGATTACAGTATTTCTGAATAGGATCTGAGGCCCTGATAAAGTGGGTTTGCCCGTGAAACGCGTCAGTCAACTAATCGGTTCCCAAGGCCAGGAAAAACATCACTGTGGTTGGCTAAATTGTGGATTTGTTTTTAAGATAATTTTTTAATATTTGTGATATCATTAATACCATTTTTATTTATTTATCTATATGTTATGAGGCTGTGTCTATTACACCCAGTGAGGTACATTTAAAGTCCCACACATTTTTGAGTTCTAGTATACACCCATGAATATAGAAATCCATTCAGTCCAGCAAATGTTACCGATGGAGCTTAAAATCTGATTTTTTTTTTTTTTTGGCAGTCATTCAGACCCCTATATGCAAGCATTGTCAGATTTATACTTCCTGCCCTCTTCATCATATTGATGCCTAGATAGGGCGCAGGAAAGTTTAAAGAGACAAGCTACCCATCAACATATCTAGAACTGATGGCTAGGAGAGTAGAGAAAACTGCCATCTTTATCTAGTTAACCACACAGTTTTGTACAGACCCAAGGTGGATGAGCTGTACATATATTGTATACTACTCCACCAACAAAGTTATATAAAACTGTGCATTGGTTTGCACTGGCCGCTACGGCAGTAGTTTGGGACTTTTCTATACAAAGGAATTTGGTAGTCAAAGTTAGTAACATAATATCTTGGTGGCATGCGGTCCAAAGACACGGCCATTGCTGTTTATACACAAAGTTGGTTATGTATGCAAGGGTCTGCCTATCAGTATGGATTGTAGAGGAAACCTAAATGGAGAATATACAAGCTGGAGGCAGACAAGGTTGATTTAGTGAACATTCATTTTGTAAAGAATACCCAATCATGTTTGGATGATCGCAGTTAGAACAGTTTCACCTCATTCACTAAGTTAAGTGAATTTTCACTTAACTTAATTTTTATAGGCTGCCCTGTGCTTGTAACCAAGATGTCACCATGGAGCATCTTTAGGCAAGCATTTCTAAGTATTTTAATCAAATATTTTGCTCTCTAAGCCCTTGTACACACAATCGGAGATTCCGACGGAATGTGTCTGATCGGAGCGTTTTGTCGGATATTCCTACTGTGTGTGGTCTGCATCGGACTGTTTCCGTCGGAATATCCGTCGGACCAAATTTTCCAACTTGCCGGGAAATATTTTCCGACAAAATGCTCCGATTGGACATACTCCGATCATGCGTAGAGAATTCCGATCGGACAAAGTGCCACGCATGCTCAGCTCAAGTTCCTACATCAAAGCTATTGGCTACTAGCCTGAACATAGTCCCGTTGTAACGAAATAACGTCATCACGTTCTGAACGATTGGATTTTCCGACAACTTCGTCTGACCGTGTGTATGCAACAGTTTCGGACAAGATCCGTCGGACAAAATCCGATGGACAGAATCCGCGACCGTGTGTACAAGGGCTTACAATGCTTAAATCTTTATAAAATGCCTACTAAAGCATGCTAAAAGCTTGCTTATAGCTACAGCCAGTATTCCAATTGAGATGTGAATTTACTACTCCCAAAGTAGGAGCACAGACATAAATTAGAACTTTTTAATCTGCTCATATAAATAAATGTTTGTAATTACCCGTTACTGATGCTATAGCAATATTTTATGTCATTTGTCAGTAACAGCGCTGACCTTCAACGCTTCTGTGAGTGAAATACTGGGGGTCAGTGTCGGAGATCGGCACTACTCTCTGAAGCAGACAGTCCAAAATGCCTTCCAAATCCCACATTCACAGCCCTGATGATGTAGTGGACATTTATGAACGTGTCTTGGAGTGATATCTTATATATGCAAGTCCCCAAGTTACAAACATCCGACTTACATACGACTCATAAAAGCAAGGAAAGCTGGATGGCCGCATTCCAATGCATACACATTTATTGAAGTGAATTAAAATCCATACACCAAACAGAGGTACAGGAACAGTGATCTCTGATACGTTTCATGATCTTACTGGTGCTTAGTCATAGCTGAAAGACTGCATACACTGATCACTAGGGATAAGCTTGATGTTCCACTCGAACATCGGGTGTTCTCCTGTTCATAGCACTGCGGAATGCCCCATAATGCACTGCGAGATCGCAGTGCATTGCTGTATGATGATTGGCCAAAGCATGCACTTGACCTGCATGCTTTGGCCAATCACAGCGTGCTCTGCTAAGAGAGACATAATTGGCCAAAGGCAGGCACATTCTTGACCAGACATATGATGACCTGCAATGCAGTCCGTTGGCAACAGCACTTGAAAGACCCACATAAAAGAAAAAGGTGGACTTCTCCTTACTCCTCATCAGGGATCTTCAACCCTACTATACCTCAAGTCCTCTCAAAAACCTGCACTGAGAGGATTGAAGGTATAGCAATAAGTGCCCCAAGTGCAGCCAATATGCTAGCAGTACACCACCATTTGAATTTAGCAGGCAAATTTCCCTAACCCAGTTGCTGAACCTAAAAAGAAATTCGGTCCCAGCCATCCACATGCTCAGCATCTAAATGCTATCTTGGCCAAATTGCTGGCACTGCAACTGCTGCCTTTACAGTGCATACACTGTCCTGTCATTATTTGAGAAGGCCACAAGGATGGTGAGCAGCGACAATGCATGTATCAGCATTGATGGATATCTTTGTAACTCTGGATATCATACAGGATCCATCATTTCCGGGTCCCGTATGATATCCAAACAGTCCTTACCATTAAGAGCGAGACGTGGATTGCACACCATCACCGGAGGAATAGCCCTATCTGCACACGCTGTGAACACCTAGTGCCAGAACAGGCACATATACATGTGAGTGCAATCTGTACATTATTGCTTTTATATCATTATTAAATATACTACACTATGAGACTTTTACCCATGCCTCCTGTGGAGTCATTTTTATACATCCTAGCTCTACCCTGAGGGACCAGTGGAGTGGAGTGGTGTTAGCAGTGGAATCAATCTGGTTTTCCAAATGCGCATTTTGACCATCCTGTAAAAAGGGGTCAAACACCTCTGGTGAGCACTCATGGTGGACAAACTAGAAGTCACCTATATAGGAGAAACTTAGTTTTGGTGTTGGGATTATCATCACAAATTGACTTTTTGCTTGCTATTTGTCATTTGATTCAATACTTACATGTCACTTAACCCTTATGAACATGCTAAGCTCCTAATCCTTTCATTTGATATACACATGCATTTTTTCATATTGACTAATGGGTTCATTTTAAGTGCCCTGTCCATTTAAATCACCTCCGCGCTTGCTCCATGTGCTCTATGGACCACACCTGATCCCATATAGAAGGTTACAATTGATAATTGATTAATTGGTCAGATTTTACATTTGTATATATACTAGTGATCAGTGTATATGGTCTTTGATCACCAGTAATGGTGTGAAACACATCAGCTGTCACTGTTCTGTACCTCTGTTTGCTGTATGGATTTTAATTCACGTCAATAAAGGTGTATGCATCAGAGTGTGGCCGTCCAGCTTTCCATGCTTTTACAGACTGCATTTGCAGAGCCAGCACCCTTTGCCTTGTGTGCAGAGAAGGTGTAACTATGGGAATGTTGCCCGGATCGGTATAACCTGTTTTTACATACGACTCATACTAAGAGGCAGCGTGATGTCACGCTGGTCCCGGAAACCGCTGAGCGGCCATATTGCTGCTCTCTGCATGCTGCCACCTAATTTTTGGTGGACCTGTCAGCAAGCCCATATCACTGTATGGCCAGTTAACCCTTCTCTATGCTATACAAAATGTAAAAATAGTTTTTTCGCTGGAGTTACACTTAAAAAAAGTATGTGTTCCAACTTACATACAAATTCAACGTAAGAACAAACCTACAGAACCTTGTTTGTAACCCGTGAACTGCCTGTAAAGAAATTACGTTTTTGTTCGTACTGCTCCAACATATGCATGATTTTGACAATATAAGAATTTACCTATTGTACAAAGTGCCTACACTAATCCTGTAGGTGGCATTGACTGCTTTGAATAACCTTTTTAACATAAAAGAATAGATGCATTGAGGAGTGATGGTAGAAAAAAAAAACAAGTGGTCCAAAGAGTCAGCGCCCTTTTTAGTTTTGTTATGTTTTTTTCATACCTTTCTGCCTGAGCATGGATCTATATTTGTCACAAGCATATTTCAATTTAAATACTATTTACTGACTTAGTAACTCTGCTAGAAGTCTGTTCTAAGCAACATCTACTCTTTTGGTAAAAAAATACTTTCCGAGATTGCTATTCTATTCTGTTTTTTTCTATACCATTCTGTTATTTTCTATTCTAATCTGTTCTTTTCTATTCTGTTTAAATTTGAATTTATATTCAATTCTATTGTTTTTTTTATTCTATTCTTTTCCATTCTATTCTTTTCTATTTGAATTTCAGAATATGGTTATACTCTTTCTATTTTATTCTATTTTTTTTTTATTCTATATATATCATATATTTGTTTCTAATCTATTCCATTCTATTCTTTTATTAATTATTCTATTTTGTTCTGTTTTACGCTATTATATTTTATTTTATTTTCTGTTATAATATTTTCTATTCTATTCTATTCCATTTTTTTCTAGTCCATTCCTTTATTTTATATTCTATTTTATTCTCATTGGAAAACTATTTGAATTTGAAAACTATTCAAATTCGAAAACTATTTGAATTTGAAAACTTTTCGAATTTGAAAACTATTTGAATACTATTTGAAATTACTTTGAAAACTATTAAAATCAATTCAAATTTCTAAAATTCGAATAGATTTGAATCGTATAACCTTCCAAAAACAAATTAAATGGGTTAAACAAATTTAACTAAAATAATTTATATAAATAACGAATCGAAACAAAATCGAAACAATTTTTTTCGTTCTGCACATGTATACTAATATTTATCCTTTATTCAACTATGTATCCACTGAACCACCCAAGGGTTATGTGATCATTATGTGCTGTCACTCTTCTATGTTTCTATATTTCTATGAACTGTATCAAATGCTTTGCTCAAATGTCGACAACACCACCCTGGTCCAAAACATTTGTGATAACCAAAATATTCAATCAGATTAGTCTGCCGAGATCTTCCCTCAGTAAAGCTATGTTGCTTTGGGTCCAGCAATTTGTGTTATTGTATCATTCATTCTTCGTTTTGGCCTGTAAGTGCCAGCTTCTACTATACTACTCCTCACTGTCCACCAGTCATGAGGAGCTTCTCCTGTTAGAAGAGATTGATTAAAAGAGCAGTTACTGGTCCAAAAGCTATCCCTCAAAGTTCTCCTAGAAATCTGGGATAAATACCATCAAGACCTGTTGCTTTATTAGGCTTTACACAATCCAGATCATTTGCTACCTCTGCCGCTAGAAACCTCAAAAATAAATCTTCACCCGTAGAATCAATATGAACCTTCAACTTGTTGTGGTTAATGTCATTTTCTTCCAAAGAAGAACGAACAGAAGCAATTGTTTAACCACTTAAGGACCGCCGCATGTAAATCTACGTCGGCAGAATGGCACGGACAGGCACAAGCATGTACCGGTACGTGCTTGCCTTCCAGCGGGTGGGGGGTCCGATCGGACCCCCTCCCGCTGGCTGCGGCGGTCCGTTTCGCTTCAGGAGCGATCCGGGATGAGGGGATGGCCGTTGGTTTCTGGCCATCCCCTCTCGATCGCTCCTGGCGAATGAGAAGCTTCCCCTGCCTGTGTAGTGTAAACACAGGCAGGGAGGAAGTGATGTCACTCTCCTCGGGGCGCTCTTTTTGACTGGACTGCGAGGAGAACACATAGTAAGTGCACCAATCACTACACTGACACGTAGGTACACACAGGCACACAAATCACCCCCCCCCCCATCACCCCCCCCCCCCCCCGATTGCCCCCAGCCCCCCCCCCCAGTCACAGTGTCACTGATTGCAGTGATCATTTATTTGTGTCAGTTGTGACAGTAAAAAGTGTCAGGGCAGGTAGCCCCCTACCCCCCTAATAAAGGCTTAACCCCCTGATTGCCCCTAGAGTTAACCCTTTCACCCCCTTTTTGCCAGAGTCACTAAGCGATCGTTTTTCTGATCGCTGCATTAGTGTCACTGGTGCCGCTAGGTCGCTAGTTATTTTTTTAGGTTCACCGCCAGGTTTTTATAGCATTAGGTACCCCCATATACTACCCAATAAAGGTTTTAACCCCCTGATTGCCCTAGGTAACCCTTTCACCCCCTTTTGCCAGTGTCACTAAGCGATCGTTTTTCTGATCGCTGCATTAGTGTCACTGGTGCCGCTAGGTAGCTAGTTATTTTTTATGTTCACCACCAGGTTTTTATAGCGTTAGGTACCCCCATATACTACCTAATAAAGATTTTAACCCCCTGATTGCCCCTAGAGTTAACCCTTTCACCAGCGATCACCGTATAAGTGTCACTGGTGATGCTGGTTAGCCAGTTAGTTATTTAGGTTCCCCGTCAGGTTTTTATATAGCGTCAGGGACCCCCATATACTACTTAATAAAGATTTTAACCCCCTGATTACCCCTAGTTAACCCTTTCACCAGTGATCACCGTATAAGTGTTACGGGTGACTCTACTTAGTTAGTTTGCTTTTTATAGCATCAGAGCACCCACCATTTATTACCCAATAAAGGTTTAACCCCCTGATCACCCAGCGGGTTATATCAATTAGGTTTTAGGGTCATGGTCTGCATCGCCCCAGGCAGTGCTAGGTTAGTGCCAGTACCGCTAACACCCAAACGCAAACCATACACCTCCCGTAGTAGTATAGAATCTGAACAGATCAATATCTGATCTGATCAGATCTATACTAGCGTCCCCAGCAGTTTAGGGTTCCAAAATAATGCATTGTTAGCGGGATCAGCCCAGATACCTGCTAGCACCTGCGTTTTGCCCCTCCGCCCAGCCCACCCAAGTGCAGTATCGATCGATCACTGTCACTTACAAAACACTAAACACATAACTGCAGCGATCGCAGAGTCAGGCCTGATCCCTGCGATCGCTAACAGTATTTTTTGGTAGCGTTTTCCTGAAGGCGGTGCTTGGTTTTCAGGCTCCCGTACGCGGCTAGGCTCTCAAAAAGTCCCCCACATGTGGTATCCCCGTACTCAGGAGAAGCAGCAAAATTTATTTTGGGGTGTAATTTCACTTATGCCCATAGCATGTGTGAGCAATATATCATTTAGTGACAACTTTGTGCAAAAAAAAAAAAAGTTTGTAATATTCCTGCAACTTGTGGCAAAATATAAAATATTCCATGGACTCAACATACCTCTCAGTAAATAGCTTGGGGTGTCTACTTTCCAAAATGGGGTCATTTGTGGGGGGGAGTTGTGCTATTTTGGCATTTTATGGCCCCCTCGAAACTGTCATAGGTAGTGAGGAGTGAAATCAAAAATTTGCACCCTTAGAAATCCTGAAGGCAGTGTTTGGATTTCGGGGTGCCGTATGCGGCTAGACTCCCAAAAAGTCCCACATATGTGGTATCCCCGTACTCAGGAGAAGCAGCAGAATATATTTTGGGGTGCAATTCCACATATAACTATGGCATGTGTGAGCAATATATCATTTAGTGACAACTTTTTGTAAACTTTTTTTTTTTGTGTCATTATTCAATCACTTGGGACAAAAAAAAATATTCAATGGGCTCAACATGCCACTCTGCAATTTTCTTGGGGTGTCTACTTTCCAAAATGGGGGGGGGGGTTGTACTGCCCTGCCATTTTAGCACCTCAGAAATGAGATAGGCAGTCATAAATTAAAAGCTGTGTAAATTCCAGAAAATGTACTCTAGTTTGTAGACGCTATAACTTTTGCGCAAACCAATAAATATACGCTTATTTTTTTTATTAAAGACACGTGGCTGAATACATTTTGCCCTAAATGTATGACGAAAATTTAGTTTATTCGATTTTTCTTATAACAAAAAGTAGAAAATATTTAATTTTCAGTCTTTTTCCTTTTATATCATAAAAAATAAAAATCGCAGAGGTAATCAAATACCATCAAAAGAAAGCTCTATTTGTGGGAAGAAAAGGACGCAAATTTTGTTTGGTTACAACATTGCATGACCGCGCAATTACCAGTTAAAGCAGTCCAGCAGGCTGACAATTGGTCCGGGGCGTAAGTGGTTAAATAAATAAATATATATATATATATATATATATATATATATATATATATTATATATATCCAGTATCCAGTTCTCTCTAAGCATTATTGCACATAATTTACTTTTTTTAACCCCATAATATAATTTCTTTGTGTCGCTGTTTAACAGAATAGGCCATTAACTGAATGAAAAGGCAAGAAGGACTGCATATCCCATGGTATCATGCTACCATAGGTGTGCGCAGCCTATTGCTTTAGGGTGTGCACCCCAAAGCTCAAACACACATGTCTTTCTCTGAAGCCTCAACTGCACTGGACAGTGAAAGAATGGGAAGTGCTCTGTGCTGAGTGACTTCCTGTTCATTCACAAACTGAAGCATAATAAACACAGTTTACTATGCTTCAGTTGTGAATGAACACAGTGAGTGAGTGTTTTCATGGTAAATAATATATTTACTAGCCTCTTCCCCCCACTCTCCACTCTGGGGACGCAGCACAGGAGGGAAACCCTGGTAAAAGGGGGAATCGACACCGCGCACAGTGATTAGGGTGTGCCCAGGTATACCTGGCACACCCCCTGTGCACGCCTATGCTAGCTACTTTCAAGCAGTAATTACAGTATTAATTATCTCCTGAATCACCTCCTTTCAGCACCTCTGCAGTTCAGAAGGCAGGCTTTGTGAGCTGTGTGACAAATTTTGACCATAGATATATTCCATTTTCCAGCATGTAGGACCTCTCCCTTTAGAGAAAGCCAGCATGTGTGTTTGCAAACCCATCTGTTAACCTGCTGGAGAGTGGTGAGTGGTGGCACACCATGTGTTTCCCCTTGTCTGGATTGACGGATTCATGTTCATTGGCCAGCATACTTGTACAAATTTAAAATAGTTGTAAACCCTTACATATATGTGTATATATATATATATATATATATATATATATATATATATATATATATATATATATATATATATATATATATATATATACATATACACACACACACACATATACACATACTGGAGCTCCCTCCTCTGTCACCTTTTTTTCTCTTGGTGTCAGGAAAATTTGTCAGAAGTGATTCATGCAGATAGCAGAGGAATAAGGCAGCAGACAGAAATGTCACTTAGTGCTCTGGATTGAGACAAGTACACACTATTGAGCATCGATATGCAATTAGCAGACCTCCAGCTGTTGCAGAACTACAAGTTCCATGAGGCATAGCAAGACTCTGACAGCCACAAGCATGACACCCTGGGGCATGATGGGACTTGTAGTTTTGCAACAGCTGGAGGTCCGCTAATTGTATACTGTATCACTACTATAGAAGGATATGCTTTGTTCACATTTCATGTCTGAGGTTTACAACCACTTTAAGCATAATCAAATTTCCATTTTTCCTTCACCTTTCCCTCCTTGTGACATTTCTTGAGGAAAGATGCATGTACTTAGAGCTTGTTAAATACTTGGTAAATTCTCGTTTAAACTGATGTTTTTCAGACAAACATTTACAAGTTAAGGATAAATTATTGCCTTGCGTCTTAATAATATTTAGTTGAAATTGACTTATCAAGCTGCTTTATGTCAACTATGTTATAATGATCATAAAGGTTATTACCAAATTAAAGATCATGAAATAGCCATTGCCAAGCTTGGCAAAGATAAAACGCCCAAAGTGCTTTGTATCATCACTTCATCATTTCTTTGTAAGATTTGCATTTTCTTCGGCTCACTTATGACAACCAGGATAATTTGCTACATGTAACCTTATAATTAAAGTATACAGTTTACTGACTCACAAACATTTGTTCTCTCTTGTTTGCCATCTAGTTCAATTACCATGTAAATATCGTATTTATCACTATACGTTATACATTATATGTGTAAGTAATATTTAAAAAATCAAGCCCACAAATATACATTCATTGCAAAATGTTGTATATGTCAGAACCATAAATACAGCTTTACTGCTTTTTCATAATGACGTCTCTTTTAGTCCATATGTTGCTATAATCCAGTCTGTTTTGGATACTTGATAATTATAGATGACTTTTTAAAGTCCTAATAATCCTACCTCTCCAATCCCTGAAATAAGATTTAAAAAAAATATTTTTATTTTACATGTCTCTATTCTCGTAATGTTCTGCCTTGTGATGTCATCATACTGAGTCTATTCCTAATTAGTAATTAGTATAAGTCAGGGGGATGGGTGGCAGCATAGGCAGCACTTGTGCTTTTTTTCCATAAAAGGTCAGTGGGGACTTCATTAGCTGAGTGGTTGTAGGTTGGGATCTGCTCTCCGCTCTCTACAGTCATCGATGTTGTAATGAATTTTGAGGAGATCAGTCATTCTGCTGCAGAATGGGCATAGCATAAGGGGTTGCAGGGGTCCCTGCAGCCTCCCTGTCATATTATCATATCCTCCACAAAGTCCAGTGGGCCCCACAGCCATGCTACAGTACTGGGCTTCCACTTTGCCTTCCACAGTCCACACCCCTGTGAGCCATTTCCTGAATGGAGAGGAGCACTAGGTGAGAACAGCCCAGGAAGGGGAAGTGTCTGTGCTGTGTGCTAGCAACATGGAATGGTAACCAAGCTAAGCGAGTTAAAAGGAGAAGAGTGCTGTCCTGTAGCCATGATGGGACCAATGTCACTGGTGAGGTAAGGCACCGCTGAGTGTCTTCTAATCGCTAGCTGGGATTCTTTGATCCCTGTCCTCTGATTCTCCAGGGGTGATCCCCGTCCTCTAATATAAGGAGGAACTCTGGGAACTCTGGGAACTCAAAACTCTTAAGCCACTTTGAGTATCTTGGCGTGCGGTGGGTGTATCTGCACATGTGGTGGAAGTGGTGGGTGGAAGTGCTTTTTCATCGGGGCCCACAAGCTTCAAGCTACGCCTCTGATTCTGCCCACAGGAAGCAAACAACTGTGGTTGATCTTTAAAACAGAAAGTTGACAAAAGACATAAGGACAACTATTAAGGAAGAATATGGAAAACAAAAATGTGAGGGGTGTACTCACTTTTGTTAGATACTGTGTATCCTTCCTGGAATAGGGAAGGTGATCACATACACATAACAAAAATTACACAGGTAAGTCAGGCCAGTAACAACACACAGGAGATAGTGCAAGGCTGGTCAGTGGTGGCTGACTAACAATGGGTAACACTCACTAGCACTCATTCGCTAGCTAACTCACCTTCACCTTCTGGATTAGGGTCTGGCATGGAGCTCTACAGAGAGGAAAAATAAATTGAATCCAATTGACCTTCCATTATTCTTCAACCACTTACTGGCCCCCAGATATTTACTGAGCCCCTTTTGACTTCCAGATCTTTTACTAATTCCTGGATAGTCGTAAAAAATGGGAATATTGAACACTTTGGGGAACTTTGCTTTAGAACAAGCTCTACACTTTGTAACTGAAAACATAAGATATGCAAGTGCCTTGACTTTATGGTTGGGGTACATCTTCATATAGCAACCACTTTCTTTTAGGTATAATGAATCAGGTAATGCTGCTCACTGACTGTTATACACCGTATACTATGTTAGTATTTCCTATTTAGAAGACTAGTCACCCAAGCTGTTTAGCTGTGCCTTGGGAAAGCAGCCCACTCAACATCCCCCTAGTTCTGCAGGATGTACCTACATCACAGGGTGTGCTGCAGATGCCTCCTCTACATGCTGCTAAAAGCTAAGGATCAGGTGTTGGGAGGTGACTCTATCCACACTTCAGTAAGGTATTTCTATGTACAAAATACAGTGGTGTGAAAAAGTGTTTGCCCCCTTCCTCATTTCCTGTTCCTTTGCATGTTTGTCACACTTAAGTGTTTCGGAACATCAAACCAATTTAAACAATAGTCAAGGACAACACAAGTAAACACAAAATGCAATTTGTAAATGAAGGTGTTTATTATTAAAGGTGAAAAAAAATCCAAACCATCATGGCCCTGTGTGAAAAAGTGATTGCCCCCTAAACCTAATAACTGGTTGGGCCACCCTTAGCAGCAACAACTGCAACCAAGCGTTTGCGATAACGTGCAATGAGGCTTTTACAGCGTACTGGAGGAATTTTGGCCCACTCATCTTTGCAGAATTGTCCTAATTCAGTTACATTAGAGGGTTTTCGAGCATGAACGGCCTTTTTAAGGTCATACCACAACATCTCAATAGGATTCAGGTCAGGACTTGGGCTAGGCCACTCCAAAGTCTTCATTTTGTTTTTCTTCAGCCATTCCGTGGTGGACTTGCTGGTGTGTTTAGGATCATTGTCCTGCTGCAGAACCCAAGTTCGTTTCAGCTTGAGTACACGAACAGATGGTCGGACATTCTCCTTCAGGATCTCTTGGTAGACAGCAGAATTCATAGTTCCTTTTATCACGGCAAGTCTTCCAGGTCCTGAAGCAGCAAAACAGCCCCAGACCATCACACTACCACCACCATATTTTACGGTTGGTATAATGTTCTTTTTATGAAATGCAGTGTTCCTTCTACGCCAGATATACTTGGACACACACCTTCCAAAGAGTTCCACTTTTGTCTCATCGGTCCACAGAATGTTGTCCCAAAAGTCTTGGGGATCATCAAGATGTGTTGTGGAGAAATTGAGACGAGCTTTGATGTTCTTTTTGCTCAGCAGTGGTTTTCTCCTTGGAACTCTGCCATGCAGGCCATTTTTGCCCAGTCTTTTCCTGATGGTGGAGGCATGAATGCTGACCTTAACTGAGGCAAGTGAGGCCTGCAGTTCCTTGGACGTTGTTGTGGGGTCTTTTGTGACCTCTTGGATGAGTCGTCGCTGCGCTCTTGGGGTAATTTTGGGCGGCCGGCCACTCCTGGGAAGGTTCACCACTGTTCCATGTCTTCGCCATTTGTGGATAATGGCTCTCACTGTGGTTCGCTGGATTCCCAAAGCTTTGGAAATGGCTTTATAACCCTTTCCAGACTGATAGATCTCAATTACTTTCTTTCTCAATTGTTCCTGAATTTCTTTGGGTCTCAGCATGATGTGTAGCTTTTAAGGATCTTCTGGTGGACCTTACTGTGTCAAGCAGCTCTTATTTAAGTGATGCCTTGATTGTGAACAGGTGTGGCAATAATCAGGCCTGGGTGTGGCTAGAGAAATTGAACTCAGGTGTGGACAACCACAGTTATAGTATGTTTTAACAAGGGGGGCAATCACTTTTTCACACAGGGTCATGATGGTTTGGATTTTTTTTCACCTTTAATAATAAACACCTTCATTTACAAATTGCATTTTGTGTTTACTTGTGTTGTCCTTGACTATTGTTTAAATTGGTTTGATGTTCCGAAACACTTAAGTGTGACAAACATGCAAAGGAACAGGAAATGAGGAAGGGGGCAAACACTTTTTCACACCACTGTAGAGATATATTTAAAACACAAAAAAACGAAATGTGAGGCTGCACAGGGCTAGGGAGATCTCCTCATTAAAAATGTGTTCCTGCTCATAGTTCAGCTTTAAAGTGGAAGGGAGTTTAGTTTTTAGTTTAGTTTTTGCTGTTGTTTTTGCAGGCAAGGTATCAAATATTGTGCCATTCCACCTAATCTAAGGGAAAAAAAATATTTATGTAGAGCTTCACTGTAAATTGTAGCATTTGTCAGAGAGAAAAATAGTTTCAAAAGAACAGGGAATTTCTAACAAAAATGTCATTAGATAATTCTGTTTAAATTTCACTAATGACGTTAGTCTGGGAGAAACAGATAAGCTGATAAAACGTATGTGCTGTTTACATTTGTAAAGATATTAATTTATACTTTTATGTGTTTATTGCTTGCAAAAAAAAAAAAAGAGAGAATTTATTATCAAATACTTATCGTAATTTTCTTTTCCTGATGGACTTCTCGGGCAGTCTACGTGTAGGTTAACCCTGCCTCCTCTCCAATGCTATAGGAACCCATTCCCATAAATTTGATCTCACTACTAAAGACTGCGTTCCATAACTAGCCAACTCTTGACTAATGGGGGGGGGACTCCATCTGTCATGGAGTCCATCAGGAAAGGCAAATTACGGTAAGTATTTGATAATAAATTTTCAGTTTTCCTGATAGACTCCATGGCAGGCTATGTGTGAAAAATAACTAGCCAAGCCACACGAGTGGGCATGCTGATCAAATGGAATTTAATTTGGCCCATCAACCGACAGGATTTTTAAACCAAAGTTCACAGAAGATAGAGAAGCAGGTTCTATGCAGTAATGTGACATAAAGGTATTAATGGAAGCCCATGAGGCTGCTTTGAAGATTAGCTGCTGCCCACAAAGCCGCCACACCCCTGGTAGAATGTGCTGCCACCGCCTCTGGAGGAGCCAAGCCCTTAGCCCTGTAAGCCTGTTGTGTGGATTGAACGATCCAAGTTGCAATCGTTCTGGACGAAGCTCGCTTCCTTCTGTTCTTGCAGGAGTGCAGGACAAACAGATAGTCAGAGCGTCTAAAGGAGGAAGTAGCTTGCAGGTATTCCTTCAGTATTTCACCTACATCCATAGGATGAACTTTGGTGGACCCCGGGGTCCTGAATAATGAATATAGGTAGGGCAATTTCTTGGTTCTCATGGAACACTGAAGTGACTTTCGGGTTTGAGCCGAGCATAAGGATAAGGACCACCCGGTCTGGAAAGAAAGTCAAGAATGGTTCTTCATGACCCAAGGACCCGATCTCGGAAACCCTTTTGGCTGAAGTGATGGCAGTTTAGAAGGCGATTTTTGCAGAAAGGTTTTTGATAGAAAGTGGAGCAAATCCTGCGGTACTGCTATCAGACAGTGAATTAAGAGCAAAGGGAAGATCCCATTTGGGAAATCTTGGTTTTCTTTGGGGCTTGAGTCTCGTTGCCCCACAAAAGAATTGCTGGATTAGAGGGTGAACGGCCCATGATGTTCCGGAGAAGGCCAACAAGGCTGAGACTTGGACCCTGAGGGAGCTGATGGATAGAGACAGATCTAGGCCAGATTGAAGAAAGCTGAGGATATCCTGAATTCCTGGATCTCTGAATGATCTGCCCAAAGTAGAAACTTGGCCCATATTCTCCCATAGACTCTATTCATGCTCGGCTTTCTCTAGCTCATGAGGGTGGAAATTATGCTTGATGCGCAGTGAGTTTTCAGTCTCTCTCGCTCTCAAAAACCAGACCATCAGTCTAAGTAATGCTGGACAAGGGTGCAAGACTGCCCCCTGAGAAATAAGGTCTGGCCCGAGAGGAAGAGGTACTAGATCCCAAAAGCCGAGTTGGGTCAGGAGGGGAAACCATGGCCTGTTCGTCAGGTAAGGCACTATCACCACCACCTCGACCATCTCTGCTTGAAGTCTCCGTAGGTATCTGAGGATGATCGGAAGTGGGGGAAAGGCGTATGCCCTGTTGAAGCTCCACTGATCTGTCAGGGCATCTATTCCGAAGGCCTGGCTGCAACGGCCCCAAGTGTAATACTTCTTGATTTTGAAGTTGCAGGGGGGATGTAAATATATCTACTTCAGGAATGACTCCCAAGGACAGGCTCCATTTGAACGTCTGCACCTGAAGGGACCATTCATTGTTGTCCAACTGTGTGCGAGACAGGAAGTCCGCTTGGACGTTCCGGAATTCGGGGATGAAGACCGCCAAAATATTGGCCAGGTTTTTCTGAGCCTAAGATATAATGGGCTCGACTTCTTAGAGCAAATTGAAGCTCTGAGTGCCCCCTTACCTCTTCATGTAGGAGACCGCTGGGGTGTTGTCCATCCTTAATAATGCTGATTCCCCTTTCAGGAGATGAGAGAAGGATTGAAGGGCACACCAACCTGCCCGAAGTTCCAGGAAGTTTGAGCACGGGTTGTGAAGACGGGCATTAAACTTGCCTTGTGCAAGTTCTGACCTGCAGAGGGCTCCCCATCTGGTACCGCTGCCATTGATTGTGACCGTAACCCATGAGACTGGAGTAATGGAGTGGCAGGTGAGTAGATTTCTGCGCTGAAGCGACCAGAAGTGGCTGCTCCTCATCACTGATATATGTGAATAAACTGTTGTCCCCTGATTTCCATTGCTGAAGAAACCGTGTCTGAAAAGGGCGTAAGGGCACTGTGAGGCCCTCAGGCGTGAGGAGCTCAGCGCCTGTAAAATTCTCTCTCGAATGACTGGGATCTTCTACACTGAGAGAGAGATGGTGCCTTCCACTGTGTTGAACTGGGCCCCTAAGTAAATCAGGCACTGAACTGGATCTAGATGGCTTTTTTCCAGGTTTAGGAGCCACCTAAATTCGATCAGCATAGAGATAACTTGCTCCCTGTGGACCAATTGCTGCTCCTTGTCTTGAGACAGCAACAGGAGGTCATCGACATAATGGTACAAGCATATACCTTTGGTTCTGATGAGAGCCACCATGGCCAGAAGATCTTTCGAAATGACCTAGGGAGAGGTTGCTAGCCTGAAAGGGAGGCAAGTGAACTGTAGATGTTCCTGCCTGACTTGGAACCGAAGATATTTGCAGAATTCCTCTGTCACAGGAACGTAGAAGTAGGCTTCTCTTAAGACGATTGAGATTAGCCAATCGCCTGGATTCAAGGCTTGCTGGATGGTAGAAAGAGTCTCCATTTTGAATCTTTTGTATTTTTTATAAACTTGTTTAGATATGTTAGGTCTATCACAGGGCATCATGAAACGTTTTTCTTCTGCACCAGGAAGAGAGGGGAGTTACCCCCAGAATTCTTTTCCCTTCGGGAACAGGCACCTTGTGTTCCACTGTTCCACTGTGTTCCTTGTGCTCTCAGCGAATCCACATAGGACAGTAACACCTGCTTCTTTTCTTCTGACTGTGGTAGTAGGGTGGAAATCAATGTGGAGAGGGGGGTACTGGTGAAGGACCATGTGTGGCCTGAGGATACCGTCTTCCTTCTGAATTCCTTCTGAAGTCCCGGCCGGGCTTGTAACAGTGTACTTCCCTTGAACGCTCAATACTGCATCTTTGCTGGGGCTTCTTCTGACCAAACAGATGCCTATCCTGAGGCAGGAAGCCCGACCTTCCTACCCGGGGCCTGGGCTATGGTGCTGTCCGGTCTGTTGCCGAATGACGAGGATCCCCTCAAAGGGGATCCTACACCAGGCTTGTTTGGATGCTGGATCGGCAAGCCAAGGGCGCAACCACAAGGCCTGCTTGGCCGTGACCAAAGACAGCATAGTCCGGGCCAACAGGCGGGTAAGGTTGATCAAAGTCACTGCCAGCTTCAGCTCCTGGACTGCAGAGCCCCTGGCCAGTTCTTCTGAGACTCCTCTGAGCACGGAGTCCACATTCTCTGTCCAAGCCTCCATGGCCTTGGACATGGCCACAGGGGCCAAGGCGGGTTTTCAAGCCATACTGGCCAGCCCGTAAATCCTCTTAAGGTCTTGGTTTATCCTTCTGTGAAGGGCATTTTTTGAAGGATACAGCGTCCTCCAAGGGAAGAGTGACGTGTTTGGCCAGTCGCATTAGAGCCACCTCTACAAGGGGAGCATTTTCCAGATGTTTCACTTCTTCACCCTTGGAGGGCTACAATCTGGAGGTTTTGCTTGCCATAGAGGTCTTCTTATCTACCTTGCTCCACTCCTCATCAATGATATCCTTCAATTCAGAAAGGAGTGGAAAATTGGAACGTTTAAAGAACATCCTCTGCTTAGCCAGGGGAGTAGACTCCTCTTCCCACTTGAGGGCTTCTTTGACAGCCTTAATTAGAGGGGAAACCAAGGTGTAGTCAAAGCCTTCGACAAATTCATCTCCCTCCATCTCGCTGTGCGAGGAATCAAGGGAGGCATCATAGGGCTGGAATGAGCCCGGATCCTCCTGGGCCTTGTCAGCCAGGGAGCCAGATAGGGTGGTGGACTGGCTCCACATGCAGAATGTACCCCTCCTTTAGGGATTGTTGCAACACATGCTTAACAAGAGACTCCATGTGTTTTTCCATCTCCTTTTACCCAACCGCCCGGGCATAGCATGGATCACACAACGATTTGCCCTCTGGGACTTGAGTCCCACATCCCCAGCAGGCTCTGTGATCAGAGTGGCTGTCATGGCGGTGGGTGCAGTGTCTGGAGGAAGAATGGGAAAAATCTCCTCTGCTGGTGGGTCGGAGAGTTGCGTCTGGACCTGGATGGTGAGTGGTGATGTTGTGGCCTGGCAAGGTCTCTGTCATCTTGGACCATTTTTCGCTGTCTGATCTGGAAGGGCTAGAGGAAGAAAAAGAGAGGGGGGAATGCGAAATCAGATATTAAACTCTTTCCTTTTTTTATATATATATATTTTTTATATTAAAAAAATTGGCCCCTCCCCCTCATCTACACATACCTTGTGCATGAGGGCTGGCCACAAGAAGGCGGTGACCTGTCCATTACCCCTGGACGGAAAGACAATCCAGATGGTGGAAACACACAGACTCCTGGGCGACACCCAGATATCCTAGAACAAGCCAGGGAGACAAGTAAAATCTTCTCTTGTTAAAGTTTACCTTGTTCTGTGTGGTACCGAACTTGGGGAAGCTGCCGCTCACTGGCTGCAGGGTTCCAACCTTACAGGTGCTGACAGCTATTTGAATCCCCCGCCTAGATGACTTTACTGCCGAACGGCGCCTGTGCAGCTACTGGGCGCTCTGCCATTCCGCGAACCAAGCCTCAATGTTGCTGAGGCCTCGTGCATGTTCAGATGCTTATGGCGGCCGCCACCCGGAAATACTGCAGCGCCCTGGAACGCAGAAGTGTTTCATGAGAGGCCCTAAACGGTTAACAGGGGAAGGGGGAAAAAACACCACAAACACATAGACAACAAAAACTGCCATGGAATAATGAAAGACCACAGACCTTGCCAGCCATGATGTCAGACGTCCATCCTGGGGAAACACAGGCAACCTCCCTTCCACCATAAGGGTATCTTATGCCTGAAAACCACTTGCCCACTCATGGCTGGGCCCTGGGTTGCACCCAGTGGTATCTGATGCTTCAAATTTTAGGGGTGGCGCAGCCACTGTGTCATCAAATCACAGCCACTGTGTCTCTCCTCTGCTCGCATCTGTCAGACGAGAGTGAGAAAAAGCCGATCGACGTCTCTTCCTGTTTACATCGTGATCAGCTGTGATTGGACATGGTAAGAGACTCTTCACCTACATTGGAGTTGCGGTGTGTCAGACTGACCACCAGGTGTCCAATCATAGCAGAGGATGGGAAGAGAGGATGGGAGAAGAAATCGATGAGCTGTCCCACCGAAACAGGTAAGTGCAGACGGCGGGGTGGCCGGGGGCACACTGGCAGCATTTGATATGGCACAGTGGCTGCGTTTGATGGCACAGTGGCAGAAATTGATGGGCACAGTTGACTGCGCTTTATGGGCACAGTGGCTGCAATTGGTGGGCACAGTGGCTGCAATTGATGGGCACAGTGGCTGCGTTTGATGGCACAATGGCTGCATTTGATAGCACAGTGGTGGCAATCGATGGGCACAGTAGCTGAATTTTATGGGGCACAGTGGCTGCATTTTATGGCACAGTGACGGCAATTGATGGGCACAGTGGCTGCATTTGATGGGCACAGTGGCTGCATTTGATGGGCACAGTGGCGGCATTTGATGGTACAGTGGCTGTCATTGATGGTACAGTGAGGCTGTAATTGATGGGGTTTTTTCTGAATTTTTCAGTTTGTTTGCACCCCCCCCCCCCCAAAAAAAAAATGTTTGAGAATCAGCCGCCACTGGTATAGAGGCAGTTGTTCTTGGATGCAAACTTGCTATGGTTAAGCCAAGTTGACAGATTTTTTTTTTATTTACCTCCTTCTACCACATATGCCTCTCTTGCCCTTTCTCTAAAACATGTCACTCTATGAGGCCTTTACTTTCCCATCCTCTTTCCAAGCTTGGGTTGCTGCAAAACTGATTCGATTTCACAGCATTGACAACTTTCCCAGCATTTCAAAAATCACTTGCCTGCCTAATTTAGACATCTTCCACTACTTATAAATCAAACACTTTTATGCTCCATATTATCAACAGGCCAGGTTCTAGACAGTATGACCCAATTTAAACATATCTGCCGATATAAGCTCCACGCCCAAGGACTATATATTCCGGCAATACCTACAGATGTTATACAAACCTGGTTGCAACTCCCCTGCATATATGCACCTTTGGGAAAAGGACATCTCAGTTGCAATTTCACCAGATGACTGGAACGCAATATGGACTACCACCAAATCCTTGACACACAATATTGCTGGCCTGGAAGCAAACTTTAAAGTTCCATTATGATGGTCTCCACTCAAATCTCCAAATTTTTTTCCTTTCGTCTGCCTGTTTTCTTAGTTGCAGAGGCTTGGGTACTCACTTCCATGTGTGGTGGCTATACCCTATAGCGTGCTCAAATTGAACCAACATTTTTAAAATCATCTGTACTTTGTTTTCAAAACCCCTGATCCACTCATAGCCCTTCTTAATCACCACCAAGAGGGAGTTTTGTTGACTGAATTCAAGTTGTTATTGCAGACGTAAATGGTTACAGAACAAACCATTGTGAAAGCTTGTAAGCCCCCACGTGCTCAATGTAGTTCAGAACAAAGTAATTCAAGCTAAAGTTGAAGCAGTTTTACTATGTCCTTCCACATGTCAATGCCTTCTTATTGCTCACTTTTTTTTGTCCTGGATTCCCTCTCGGCCTATTAATCCCATACCCTGGTAAACCCCCAGAATCCCCCTTCCCCCCTGTCCTCCCTTTCTCTCTTACTTGCCCAACTCTTGGCAGCCTGAACTCCTCAGTTAACTGCTAACCTGCCTTCCCCACATTTGGATACGCTAGAACTTATACCTGACCTCCTCCTCTTCTGTTTTTACTGTTACCCGCCCTAGCAGGGCTCTTTACAGTATATTTCCCTTGGTTACTGATACTAGTCAAAGTTCCTCCTCATGAGTTATTTGCGCATCCTAACCAGTGTTGCCTTTTCATATATTCATATATATATAGTAAGCAATGGAGATATTTCCTACCATTGGGGATATTTCTATTTCCTGTCCTGGAAGTGAGTGGAAATCTCTTCAAACTGACAGAAGTCCCCTCTAAGCCCCTGTACACACGGTCGGAGATTTCCACAACCAAATCCGTCGGATTTTGTCCGTCAGATTTAGTCTGACGGATTGTGTCCGAAATTGTTGCATACACACGGTCGGACTAAGTTGTCGAAAAATCCGATCTTTCAGAACGTGATGACGTAATTTCGTAACGATGGGACTAGATTCAGGCTAGTAGCCAATAGCTTTGATGTAGGAATTTGATCTGAGCATGCGTGGCACTTGGTCCGATCAAAATTCTCTACACATGATCGGTCGGGAAATATTTCCAACATGTTGGAAAATTGGGTCGGACAGAGATTCGGACGGAATCAGTCCGATGCATACCACACACAGTCGGATTATCTGACGACACGGTCCGATAAGACTCATTCCGACAGATTCTCCGACCGTGTGTACAAGGGCTTAGACAATTGTCTATTATTTATGCTCTGGTGACAACTTGTATGTTGTATGTATTTTTTTAATCATTGATGTTCCAGTGGCAATGGTCACTGGGACAAATAGAGAGAGGGTGGCTCTCCCCAGCAGGAACACAGGAATAAAAGTTGTAACCCCTTAGCACTCTATCCAAAAATGAAAAGAAAACTTTGGATTTACTGTAGATACACTGTAAAGCAACTTTTAGGGGCCGTTCACACTAGAATACTGTGCAGAAACTCGCATTGAGCGGCAGTTTCACGCACTGCATTAAAATCGCACTGCCCTTGTGATCTGAAGTGGGTGTCAGTTCAAAGGAAATTAAACTTCAAACGCAGATTGCAAATGCAGTGTGTTTGCCCACATAAGATTGCATGGTAGAAATGTACCATGTGATCCAGTTGCAGTGCGTTTCCAAAAGTAGTGCATGCACTATTTTTGGTTCGGTGCAATTTTAGCCCATTCAAAATTAAATTACACTGCACAGAACTGCATGTGAATTATATAGGAACACGCAGGGCTATCCTGTATGATTCACATGCAGTTTCTAGTGTGAATACAGCCATCTCAGTCCTTCTTTGCTGCCCTCAACCAGTTAACGATTAAAATTAAACAAGCCCCATCTGTTTTAATTTGCAACTAAATAGCACATAACATGTTTTTTGGCCCTTTTCTCAAACGATAAATTCTGGTTGCAGTAAATACAATAGTATTAATTGCCGAAGTGCTATTATCTTTATCTGAAATGATTTTTTGGTGACCCTACAAAGACAAGACATGTCCTAATGCAGAATTATTTCACTCAGTTTGCCCCACTGTTTTATTTGAGCTAGGCACGCCTGCTAGAGAGCCTTTCAGGCCAGCAATCAATAGAAACTTAAAGATAAGCCCCTGCAGGTTTTTGCTAATCATGCTCTAAACCACCTCCAATCTGTGGAGGGCTGCGCATCTCTCAGGTCACGGTTCCCCCTTTTTCTCACCCCCCCCCCCCCCCACCACTTCTCTTCTTAATCTCTCGCCCCCTTCTTTTCCTTTTATCTCTACAGACACTTAAAATTCACCCCCAACAGTCGAATGTATTTAGGTGCACTGGTCAATGGGGGTCATTGGTAATTTTTTTCGGACCCCGCACTTACAGAGGCCTTGGTTTAATTTGGGTTTTTTTTTTCTCCTTGCTGCTTTATGTTACCAAAATGTAAGGTACTCTGTAGCGGTTTTTATGACAGAACAATATGTTATTTTGTGCATTTTGGGCTTAAGCCCATGAATATTTCTTTTCTCTTTTATATTGTATTGTGATGTCAATTGCTTCAATAAACATCTCCTTGTCTGGCTACTCTCCTCCAATTATTCTATTTCCAAGAATCAGAAACTCCCCCCCACGATGTTAGCCACCCTCCGGACTTGGAAAAGATTCTTACACCTTACCAACAAATACACCAACAGGGCCACCCTTAAAACACCGCTACTCGTTCTCCAAAAGAAAATTGACGTGGTTTCCTATGTAGCTTGGCAGACTAAGGGTATATCACATGTTGACGATCTATTCATGGCGGGACAAATAAAGCCCTTCCCTGCCCTACAACAAGAATACAGACTACCAGACTCGGACCTCTACCTATACCTAAGGACCAAACATTACCTCCATGCCTCCCCTAACTGGACCTGTAAAATCCCCCACCCTGCATGGTTTTTTCTTACAAACCCGACGTGCAAACACAAGGGCATCTCTCTCTTCTATAACCTGCTCCAACAAAAACACATACTTGAGAAATCTGCCCCTATACTCAAGTGGGAAAGAGACCTTAACCTCACGTACACACCTGAACAATGGGCCACAGCTATCAAGGCCACCTACCAGAACACTAGATGCACCACACTGTGGGAATTGACCGTTAAGTTAACCCAAAGGTGGTACCTAACTCCAGATAGGGTGTCAAAGTTTTCTGATCAGCATTCCGCGACTTGTTGGAGGCAGTGTGGGAACAAAGGGGATATGCTCTACGTATTCTGGAGCTGCCCCAAATTGACATCCTTCTGGGAATCAACTTTCCAGTTAATCTCAGCTATATCCCAAATTATAATTACCCCACGACCTGACCTAGCTCTACTATCCCTGACCTTGGACCAATATCCGACGAAGATGAGACACTCTATTTCACACATCCTGCTGGCAGCTAGGCTGGGAATAACTAGAAGGTGGAGGAATCCTACTCCACCGACCCTTTCAGAGGTGATAAGCACCACACAGCTACATCACATATATGAACTGACAATTGCACGCAGCAGTTCCAAGAAAGACCACGTTATCCAAAAATGGAGTCCCTGGTCCAAATGGATTTCACACACTAATACGCTTCCACTGGGAAACTGACCTCCTTTACCCTGATGTACTTGGTTACTATATCAACAGTGCTAGTTAGATGCTCTCTGCTCCATTATTAGAGCGTTGAATTGTTTGGTTGTTGTTCTTCTGTTACTACCGTATTATGGTTTTAAAAAATGATGTTTCTCAAAATGGTTGGGATCCCAAGCCACTTCTTGGAGGGGACTGCTCTCCCACCGGACACAGAATTGATCCTGTAAGGGGTGTCTGGGAGGAGAGGGGAAACCCGCCAAGGACGAGGTGCGCTCTCCAGCTTTACTCCCCTGAGGAGATCTCATAAGGCAACGACATGTGGTTGCCTCCACAGATCTATGCACACTGTTCATTCAGCTGCAAATCTTCAATGTTATTCCGTATGTTACGATGGCTGTTAAATGTAACACAATGTACACCATGTGATTTTGTACTATTTGAAAACCTAATAAAAACTTATCTTTAAAAAAAAAAAAATAAAATAAAAAAGATAAGCCCCTGAAGTCCCTGTATGTAGCACTTCAGTGTAGCAGAATACATTGCCAAGATGCAAAGCTAAGTGTAATTGACACAGCTTTGCTACAACATCCTCCATCAATCCCTGATTGACGGTTGGTAGGATTTTCTCTTATATGGCGTCATACTGTTTTGTCACCTTTGCCTGCTATTTTTCTGGTAATCACACAACCTAATTCCTAAAACTGTGGCAATCGAACCAACAGCCTATATAAGAAGTGGGATGATCACTCTGACCATATACCACATACTGACAAATTATTACACAAAACTAATAAATGGGTTGATGCACCTTACACTGCCAAATGTATCAAAAAAGTAAATCTATTTTAGCGTTATACATTTACCTCAAATAAATACAATCAGTCATATGATAAATAAACAAAATTATTTTATTATGTTGCTACAATAAATTGGTTAATAAAATGCTAATTGTCTACATTTCTTATTATTTTGCCTGTTGAGCTTATTTTCAAGACCAGCTTCTTTACTTAAAAAGACATTGAAATACTTTATTCAATTACAAAAGGTTTCCCTTTAGGACATAACTTATTATAACTACAGCTGTTATCTGGCTGCTAGTTTACACCATGGAACAGTCTAGTGCAATACAAATAACAAATATAAAAAATGCGTATTAAAAAGGAACTATAGATGAGTGTCAGCTATGGGAATTCTCCGGAGTTCCACAATCTGTGAATTAGCCACACCACTTCCATCTTGACTCCCATGGCAGGACTCTGTGTCGCTGATGTTCATACCTGACCCTGAGAACAATATATCAAACATTAGTGCTCGAGTTATTCTAAAAAGCATATATTATTAAATAAAAATTCTACACAGATATTTTCACCAAATAAAAACATATAGTTAAATGTTTCTAGGCTATATTACCAAACGTATTGGGATGCCTGCCTTTACACACACACATGAACTTTAATAGCATCCCAGTCTTAGTTCGTAAGGTTCAATATTGAGTTGGCCCACCCTTTGCAGCTATAACATCTTCAACTCTTCTTTGAAGGCTGTCCACAAGGTTTAGGAGTGTGTCTATGGGAATGTATTACCATCTTTCCAGAAGCGCATTTGTGAGGTCAGGCACTGATGTTGACGAGAAATCCTGGTTTGTAGTCTCCGCTTTAATTAATCACAAAGCTGTTCTATTAGGTTGAGGTCAGGTGCAGGCCAGTCAAGTCCCTGTACCTCAAACTCCCTCATCAATGTCTTTATGGACCTTGCTTTGTGCACTGGTGCAAAGTCATGTTGGAACAGGAAGGGGCCAGCCCCAAACTGTTCCCATAAAGTTAGGAGTATGAAATCATCCAAAAATGTATTGGTATGCTGATGCCTTAAGAGTTCCCTTCACTGGAACTAAGGGGCAAAGCCCAACCCCTGAAAAACAACCCCACACCATAATCTTCCCTCCACCAAATGATTTGGATCAGTGCACAAAGCAAGGTCCATAAAGAAATGAATAAGTGAGTTTGGGGTGGAGGAACTTTACCGACCTGCACAAAGTCCTGACCTCAACCCGATAGAACACCTTTGGGATGAATTTGAGTTGAGACTGTGAGCCAGGCCTTCTCTCCAACATCTCTGCCTGACCTCACAAATGTGCTTTTGGAAGAATGGTCAAACATTCCCATAGACACACTCCTAAACCTTCTGGACAGCTCTCCCAGAAGAGTTGAATATGTTATACCTGCAAAGGGTGGGCCAAATCAATATTGAATCCTACAGACTAAGACTGGAATGCCATTAAAATTTATGTGCGTTTAAAGGCAGGCGCCGCAATACTTTTGGTAATATAGTGTATGTCAACAAGCAGTAAAGGCGCTTTGCAACAAATCATTCTGATTCTCTCTAGCTGCTTGTACTATGAAGTAATTAAATATCAAAAATCACAACAAAGACTCTAAGACTGGGTGCACAATATTATGCAATAATATGCAGGTTTCCCCACATCCAATTCGCATGTCAGGAGACTGTGACTGTCTCTCAATGGAGCCAGGTCACACAGCTTGGGGGTGGCTGTGGAGCTAATGGACAGGGGTCTTGTGCATCTTCTGGTTTGTTACAAGTCTGAATTCAGCCAAAAATTCGGACTGAAATCGGACCTGAAACAGTGAACAGGGATGCACCAGACCCCTGCTACGAGCAGCTCCGCACAGCAGTGTAAACCCAGCCTGAGAGGGAGAGTTACTAAAACTGAAGCCCAGAGAATTTGGTGCAACTGTTCACAGTCATCAATCAGCTTCTAAATTCAGCTTGTTCAATGAAGCTTTACCAATAACATCTAGTAGCCCTAACAGTATGATCTTCCCCGTAAAGTCTGGATTCAGTCAGTTTATAATAGCTTAAAAACACCTGCTGTGGCTTTATAGTTGAGAGCTGATGGCCTGCTAAGATTCTGCTGTGATGGAAAATATAGGTAAAGAGCTAAAATTTCAGTGCTGTTGAAGACAAATTTCTCCACAATGTCTAGTGCTACAGAGGTGAATGTGGGTTTGCTTTGAAGTGCTTGTTCAAAATATGAAAATACTTTGTGTTTATAGTTTGGGCGCAGGTTCACTTTAAATATAACATCTAATATTCATACCTTTGGAAAAGAGACTTTGATAGTGGATAAGGCAGAAACTGAATTTAACGCTATTACTTTACTTTTTTCAGGCTTCCTTTCTGTATTTTCACCACCCACTCACTTTACTGTATCTACTGTAAGGCAGAACTTTCCCTTTAGTGCCAGAAAGTGTGTCCGTCTACAGAACAACTCTACCACCTTATCTCCATAACAGACGGTGGTGTTTTTTTGTACCAATACACTTTCTTATAACATTCCTGGATGACATTGCAGAGATCACAAGACACAAGACATCACTGGATTTTTGGCATGATCAACAGGTACTGTATGTTTTTGCCCTTATCCAACAGATATAAACACTTGGTATATTTAACAGGCCATAAGGGAGCAAAAGAAACAGAAGTTCATGGTTAGGGTTTAAATGTAACCAATCAGCATTTTATGTATTTTAGTTTTCCTGGCTGCTAAATCTCTGCATGCAGCCCTCTTTATGCAAAGAGATCAGAGCCAGGGACAGCGGACAGATCTCTATGTTGATATTTGCACAAACAAAAAGCCAGCAATCGATTTTGCACAGTTTCTGCCCATAACTCAAACAACAGTTTTGACCTGTGTGACCCTTTGAGTTACAGTATTGTTTTCCAACATTTTATCACAGCCCTGCACTGGGTAGACAAAAAAGAAAAAGAAAATAAATGTTGCGCATAGACTACACATTGAATTACTGCCAATCACATACTGCCCTTTTGGTCTTAAGCCTCATATACAAGATCGGACTTTGTACAAACTTTCCTGTGGACTTTTGTACAAAGGGCGTTGGCCGTAAATTTGTATTGCATACACACGATCGTGCTTTTTAGGCAACAAACACGAACGTAGTGACGTTTCAACGTACTGACAACACTTCAAAAGAGGACGTTCAATTACTCCGGCGCCACCCTTTGGTCAACTTCTGTATTGTTGTCTGATCTTTTGCATTGGTTCTGAGCATGCGTGTTTGTACTTTGTACAAAAGTCTGATGGTTTTGTGTACACACGATCGGACTTTGCTTCATCAGACTTAAAGCGGAAGTAAACCCATCGATTTAATAGTTTAAAAAAACAGTTACATTCCTGACATGCCGGAAATGCTAACTGCAACATTGGTTGTCCTCTCAACCAAACTGTCAAATCATCCAATGGCTGATGTCATAACTGATCACATGTGCAGCATCATTACAGTTCAAACAAAGGCCAAGATGGCAGCTTCCTTGGCTGAAAGCGATAGGAGGGTTTACTTCCACTTTAAAGTGGTTGTAAACCCTTACAACACACTTTGACCTACAGGTAAGCCTAGATTAAGGCTTTCCTGTAGGTCCAAGAAATATCTCCTAAACCTACACGGTTTAGGAGATATTTGGTGAAAGACAGGCACTGCTGACTACGGTGCATGCGCCGTAGACAGCGACGCGCAGGCGCACTGAGCGCACCGATGTCAACGGCGATGTGCTGTGAGTGGCGTCTCCTGTGCGCATGCGCGGGAGTGATGTCATCGCGGCTTCGCCGAATGACAGCAGCGGAGCAGCGAGACCCACCGAGAAGAATGATACGGCGGACTACAGGGGACAGCGGTGACTTCGCTGGCTCCTGTGTCAGGTAAGTGACACATAATGGACTACTATGCGATGCGATGCGATGCGAAGCCCTATACACACTATCAGGTTTTCTGCTGACTTTTTCCATCAGATTTACCAAAAACAATATAATATGAGGTCAGACCTTAGGGTTTTCAATTTGTATGCAATCAGGCAGGCCCTTGCACTACATGGTTTTGAAAGACAAAAATCAGAAGAAAAGTTGATAGTGTGTATGAGGCTTTTTGTTGTCAAAAAGTTTGTCCATTCACACAGCCAACAAAAGTCTGATGAAAACCGAAAAAGTTTGTCCGATGGAGCGTACATAAGGTCGGATGTTGCCTCAAAACAGCTGATTTGCATGTTTGTTGTCAAAAAGTCAGATCGTGTGTACGGGCCTTTAAACTGATGAGGACAACACTATTTTACACAGGAGCCAGATAATGTGTTTTAGATTTCATATATAATAAGTGATCGGTTTATGCACTTTACTACATTTGCTTGCCTTAGCAAATATCTTTTTTCTTTCCATATATCTTAGCCAGATTGTTAGCAAGTTATATGCTTGAAAAGCAAATTAAACCCCAAATTGGACAGTTTCATTTGAGTAAGGTATAAATATACTTTAGGCCTCTATGTTCGTTTTGGTCGTTTTTCTGCTTTAGTGGATCTGCCAAAGTAAGGTCTGGTCTGAATTACAAATGCAGCTTTCTAATAAAGGAAACATCTACAACATCTGAATCTTTTAAGGACATTTTGTGTTCAGAAAATCATATCTGATAAAATCTTACTCAGCAGACTCACACAGACTCTTCCTTCGTTATAATTGTACACACAGCAACAAAATTCGAAGGAAAAGGTTTACTAATGTAATTCCAAACTGCTGTCATTTTCTGACGGAGGCACAAACGAGTCAGACATTTATTTCCTAATCCTTAAGTGGCTCTCAGGATAAGTAGATGAAGCCATGCTACTTGAACTTGTATTTGATTATAGGCTGTACCAGGCCAGAAAGGGATTATTATTATATTAGTCATGCAAATAAAATGATTATGCAACCTTTTAGTGCCCGTTCACATTACCGCGACTTGTCAGGCGACTTAGCCGCCTGACAAGTCGCGCTCCGTTCTGTACTACGGAACCGTTCTAATAGGAGCGACTCAAGTCGCTCCGACTTAGAAAAAGGTTCCTGTAGTATTTTCGGGGCGACTTCAGGCGACTTGCATTGACTTCTATACAGAAGTCATTTTGCAAGTCGCCGCTGAAGTCGTGTGCAGGTCGCGTCTGTGAGACGCGCTGCAAGTCACGTCGCCCCTGTGTGAACGGGCACTAAGGGTCGCGTGTTGTATCTGTTCCTTCTATGTTGTAAGTCTGGTGTAACACACCTGTTGAGATCTGAATTGAAGAGCTTAGCTTATTCTATAATGTGTCAATACCTTATGGATGACCTGACCTATGACCATACATTAAAGATTGTTCTCAGAATACAGAGAGGGAAAAAAAATATTTTATATGGCATTAATATTTATGAACAGGTGTAGAATTGTGAGATAAGTAGGAAGGCCAGTGTGGTGGCCTGAATTTATGGGAGGAGCCCGGAGGGTATTTAACCAGCCCGCTCGCCTGTGGTCTTTGTCGGTTTCCGGTGTGCGGCACTACGTCACTAGGCCGACTGCTCGTGTTTCGTTGCCATTCGGATAAACGTCTCTCTACTAGAAATCTCGTGGTTTTCGTTTCCCGTTCGTTTTTGTACAACGTCGCCGGCTCGACTGCCGCAGGTAAGGGTCTCGATTGACCTTCCTGTACTATTTTTGAGTGTCGTTAAAACCTGAAATATCGAATCGTTCGTTATGATACCGGGTTGTTATCACTCAAAACGCACTATTTTCGCAGCGCCCTTCATTTCACGGGCGTCATTTCGGTAGATATTGCTTGTAGGAAAAACTGCACTGTTTTAGTAACTTGTTATGTAGTCTCGTTACCGTGTTCCACAGTCAAAATCGTTGCCAGTCGTGTCTCACGGCACAACGACTCGTACCTCTGCCATAGCTGGCTCACGTAGGTCATTTCATCATTTCACTCATTTCTGTCACGCACTGCACTCCGATTCGAATCCAGTCGCATCCGCTAAATGTGCCGATTCGTTCCGGTGTGCCCCTAGTTGCCTCGGCCTCATTTCGGTACATGCTCCAGAGCCCGCTCGTTGCTAAATCGACCCGGGTCTCTGTCATGGGAGTCATTTCACCTCACCTATTACGTTCGAATCGAAACCAGACGCTTTTCTCAAAACGCACAGGTTCGATCGACGCGTCCCAGTTGCGTTGGCCTCATTTCGGTACATGCTCTAGAGCCCGTTCGTTGACGGTCGCAGGTTGCGTCCTCTCCGATTCGTAGCTCTATCATGGGAAGCATTTCATTGTCACGTAGTATGTTCAGTTCGAATCCGGTCGCATCCCCGTGCACCAATTCGTCCCGGTGTGCCCCAGGAATTTTTCTGCCTCATTTCAGTACATGCTCCAGAGTCCCGTTCGTTGTCAGTCGCAGGTTGCGGCGCACCGATTCGTGCCTCTGTCATGGGAAATCATTTCACTGTCATGTATCACGTTCCGATACGAATCCAGTCGCATCTACGATGCACCAATTCGTCTCGGCGTGCCCCAGGTATTTTTCGGCCTCATTTCAGTACATGCTCCAGAGTCCCGTTCGTTGTCAGTCGCAGGTTGCGGCGCACCGATTCGTGCCTCTGTCATGGGAAATCATTTCACTGTCACGTATCACGTTCCGATACGAATCCAGTCGCATCTACCATGCACCAATTCGTCTCGGCGTGCCCCAGGTATTCTTCAGCCTCATTTCAGTACATGCTCCAGAGTCCCGTTCGTTGTCAGTCGCAATCGCGGCACGACCGGTTCGGGCCTCTGTCATGGCAAACTTTTGTCACTCATTTCATTGTCACTTACCACGCTCCGATTCGAATCTAGTCGCATCCGTGATGCACCGATTCGTTTCGATGTGCCCCAGTTGGTTACGGCCTCATTTCAGTACATGCTCCAGAGTCAGGATTCATTATTGGTTGCAGGTTTCGGTTCTCTGATCCATGACTCTGTCATGGGAAATCATTTTCACTGTCAGGTATCACGCTCCAATACGAATCCAGTCGCATCGTGCACTAATTCGTCTCGGCGCGCCCCAGGTATGTCAGCCACATTTCAGTACATGCTTCAGAGCATGCACGATTAACGGATAGTCGCAACAGCGGCATGATCGATTCGTGCCTCTGTCATGGCAATCAAAATAATTTCACCGCCACGTACCGCGCTCCGTTTCGAATCCAGTTGCATACATGCATCGATTCGTTACGGTGTGCCCCAGTGCTTTAGCCTCATTTCAGTGCATGCTCCAGAGTCCGGTTCATCATCAGTCACAGTCACGGCAGTCGTTACAAGTACGCACACAAGCGTAGACTTCTTGCAATCATTGCAAACACGCATCCAAGCGTAGACTTCTTGCAATCGTTGCAAGCACGCTTCCAAGCATAGACTTCTTGCAATCGTTGCAAGCACGCAGTCAAGCATGGACATCTTGCAGTTGGTACAAGTACGCATACAAACGTACACTTCTTGCAATTGTTGCGAACACGCATCCAAGCGTAGACTTCTTGCAGTCATTGCAAGCACGCATCCAAGCCTAGACTTCTTGCAATCATTGCAAGCACGCATCCAAACATAGACTTCTTGCAATCGTTGCAAGCACGCATTCAAGCATGGACGTCTTACAGTCGTTGCAAGTACGCATACAAGCGTTGACTTCTTGCAATCGTTGCAAGCACGAATCCAAGCATAGACTTCTTGCAAATCGTTGCAAGCACGCATTAAGCATAAACTTCTTGCAATCGTTGCAAGTTCGCATGCAAGCATAGACTTCTTGCAATCATTGCAAACACGCATCCAAGTGTAGACTTCTTGCAATCGTTGCAGGCACGCATCCAAAACATAGACTTCTTGCAATCGTTGCGAGCACACATTCGGGCATAGACCTCTTGCAGTCATTGCAAGCACGCATTTGAGCATAAGACCTCTTGCAATCATTGCAAGCAGATGTCCAGGCACAAACTTATTGCAATCATTGCTAGCAGGCAGTTCTGGCTGGCTCAATAGATTGCTTTAGGAAAAGCCTGGATACTTTCCTAAATGTGCGTTATAACGGGGTACTTATATTTATAGGTAAAGTTGATCCAGGGAAAATCCGATTGCCTCTCGAGGGATCAGGAAGGAATTTTTTCCCTGTTGTAGCAAATTGGGCTATGCTCTGCTGGGGTTTTTTGCCTTCCTCTGGATCAGCTGTGGGTGTAGAATTGGGTGTGTCGGGTTGTGCGGTATTTTATTTGTTTGATTTATGGTTAGGACTGGATGCACTTCTGTCTTTTCCGACCTGGCTACCCATGTATCTTACCATAACTCCTTGCAATCGTTGCAGGCACGCATCCTGGCATAACTCCTTGCAATCATTGCAGGCACGCATCCTGGCATAACTTCTTGCAATCGTTGCAGGCACGCATCCTAGCATAACATCTTGCAATCGTTGCAAGCACATATCTTGGCATAACATCTTGCAATCGTTGCAAGCACGCATCCTAGCATAACATCTTGCAATCGTTGCAAGCACGCATCTTGGCATAACATCTTGCAATCGTTGCAAGCACGCATCCAAACACATGTTCAAGCACAACTCCTGCAGTCTTCGCAAAGCACATGCGGTAACACGAATTTCTCACAGTCACTACAGTAAACTACAGTAAACTACAGTAAACTCTAGTTCCCTATTGCCTTTTCGTGCTAACACTTGTGTACCTGCCAGTTTCCCAAACACATGGGGTTCTTCTACGCAGCCTACACCTCGACCCCGGTCCATACCGTGGTCACTCTTTAGTATTTGAGCACCCTTGGCAGCATGTTGGCATGGGTCCCAAGTCACGTCATTGAGAGACTAAGCAGTTGGAACCCTGCCTACCTCGCCCGGTACATCCCCAATCCTCGGATGGAAATGGCACAAGCATTCACCAAACTTGCTCAACTAATTAAGCTAAAACTAATAAAACTACACCCCTACCTGAATGTTTTTGCCCCCTTATTTTGGTATACCGACCATCAGACCAGGGCACACTTCAGGTCCATTTCATGTTGTTAATCTTATGGTAAAGTCTATTTGTTCATATCCGTATCGGCCATAGGGCTTTGACCATAAGTAGGAAGGCCAGTGTGATGGCCTGAATTTATGGGAGGAGCCCGGAGGGTATTTAACCAGCCCGCTCGCCTGTGGTCTTTGTCAGTTTCCGGTGCGCGGCACCCACCCTCCCATCCCCTTTTCAGGGCATTTCTCAAATTCATTTCTCTTCACAAATATTAATTTCTAATCTAGGGTATGCCCCCTTATTTTGGTATACCGACCATCAGACCAGGGCACACTTCAGGTCCATTTCATGTTGTTAATCTTATGGTAAAGTCTATTTGTTCATATCCGTATCGGCCATAGGGCTTTGACCATAAATGAATAAAGTGATTATACAAAATATGAGTCAAAAGCTCTCTTTAAAGCAAACAGACTTAAAGGGGTTGAGGTACTAAAGGAAAATAGACTGAAGTGCAGTTGCTCCAGAGCTTAGAAAATGAGGTAAGGCTTCACTTTGCAAAGAATACCCAATCACGTGCAAGAAAAAAACAAAAAACAGCATTTTTGCTTGCATATGATTGGATGATGGAAGTCAGCAGAGCTTCTGCTTATTTACTAAGTACCGTATATACTCGAGTATAAGCCGAGATTTTCAGCCTCTTTTTTGAGGCTGAAAGTGCCCCCCTCGGCTTATACTCGAGTCATCGCCGTCTGACTGCTCGATCAGCGTATCGAGCAGACAGACGGCGGACATACTACAATTTGAAAGCCGCGCCTCCTTCTCCGCCTCCGCCTGTGATAGGCGGAACACTGAATTTCCCAGCAGCCTGTGTTCCGCCTATCACGGACATCGTCTCATCCTCGTCCGTAGTACGAGGATGAGACGATATCGGTGATAGGCGGAACACAGGCTGCTGGGAAATTCAGTGTTCCGCCTATCACAGGCGGAGGCGGAGGCGGGGCTTTTGAATTTTAGAATGGCCGCCGAGGCGATCCTGGCAAGGCACGGGACGGAGGCAAGGCAAGGCACGGCACGGGACGGGACGGAGGCAAGGCACGACACGACACGGGACGGAGGCAAGGAGGCAAGGCACGGCACGGGACGGAGGCAAGGAGGCAAGGCACGGGACGGAGGCTCGGGACACAGGTAGGCTGGACACACACACACACACACACACACACACACACACACACACACACACACACACGGACACACACACATGGACACACACACACAGGGATGGATGGATGGAGACACACACACACAGGGATGGATGGATGGATGGAGACACACACACACAGGGATGGATGGATGGATGGAGACACACACACACAGGGATGGATGGATGGAGACACACACACACAGGGATGGATGGATGGATGGACACACACAGGGATGGATGGATGGATGGACACACACACACAGGGATGGATGGATGGATGGACACACACACACACAGGGATGGACGGACACACAGGGACGGACACACACACAGGGATGGACAGGCATATCTCACCCTCGGCTTATACACGAGTCAATAAGTTTGCCAGTTTTTTTGGGGGTAAATTGGGGGCCTCGGCTTATATTCGGGTCGGCCTATACTCGAGTATATACGGTAAATGCAGAGTCTAACTGCAACAGTCTATTTGTCGTTAGTAAATCAACCCTAAATTGACCCTAAAATCTGGTTTAACCACTTGGCGACAAGCTGCCGCAGTATAGATGTACGTCGTTCCCTTTAAAGGTTATAGCAGGCACGCACGCCCACGGTGTGTTGCCAGAGCTGATGCTTGTGGCTGGCGGCTGCAATGTCTGCTGGCCACCTTGCAATCGCTCCACAGAGAGCCAAAACGGGAATCTGTCAATGTAAACAAACAAATCCCTGTTCTGACAGGGGAGGAGAGAGAGATCGTCTGTTCCTAGTGATCAGGAACAGTGATTTCTCTCTACTCCCAGTCATTCCACCCCCCCACAGTTATAAAGCACCTCTCTAGGGGACACTTAAACCCTTCCCTGCCAATGTCATACAGTGATCAGTGGCTATTTTTAGCTCTGATCACTTTAATAATGTCAATGGTCCCAAAAAAGTGTCAAAAATGTCTAATCTGTCTGCCGCAATGTCGCAGTCCCACTAAGAATGTCTGATCACAGCCATTACTAGTAAAAAAATAATTAATAATATAAATGCCATAAATACATCCCCTTTTTTGTAGACGCTATGAATTTTGCACACACCAATCAATATACGCTTATTGTGATTTTTTTTTACCAAAAATATGTAGAAGAATACATATCAGCCTAAACTGAGGAACATTTTTTTATTTTTTTTGGGGGGGGGTGGGGGGGATATTTAATATAACAAAAAGTATTTTTTTGTTTATAGTGCAAAAAATAAAAGGTGATTAAATACTACTAAAAGAAAGCTCTATTTGTGGGGAAAAAAAGGACATACATTTTGATTGGGTAGAGTCCCATTACCGCTCAATTGTCAGTTAAATCAACACAGTGACATATGGCAAAAAATGGCCTGGTCATTAACCACTTCCCGACCAGCGCGCGACGATGTACGTCGACAGAATGGCACGGGCAGGCATATTGGCGTACATGTATGTCCAATCTTCAATGCCGCCCTGCCATCAGGAGCGCGCCGCCGCCGCCGCGCTCCCGCACTGGTCGGGACCCCCGTGAGTCTGGTCGCGGGACCCGCGGACTCGATCGCCGCGGGCATACCCGCGATCGTCTCACGGGACGGCTGAATGGAGGAAATGCCGTGTAAACAGCATTTCTCCATTCTGCCTAGCAACTAGTGACGCTGATCTCTGCTCCATGTGATTGGAGCAGAGATCAGTGTTCACTAAATGAAAGCCCAACCCCCCCACAGTTAGTAACACACCCCTAGGAACACTTAACCCCTACACTGCCACCCACTGGTTAACCCTTTCACTGCCAGTGTCATTTACACAGGAATCACTGCATTTATATAGCAGTGATTAGTGTATAAATGACAATGGTCCCAAAAATGTGTCAAAAATGTCTGATGGGTCCCCCACAATGTCACAGTCACAATAAAAATTGCTGATCGCCGCCATTACTAGTAAAAAAAAAATAGAAAAAAAATTATTAATAAAAATGCTATAAAACTATCCCTATTTTGTAAACGCTATAACTTTTGCACAAACCAATCAATAATCGCTTATTGCGTTTTTTTTACCAAAAATATGTAGAAGAATACGTATCGGCCTAAACTGAGTGAAAAAATGTTTTTATTATATATTTTTGGGGGATATTTATTATACCAAAAAGTAAAAAATAATGCGTATTTTTTTCAAAATTGTCGCTCTATTTTTGTTTATAGCGCAAAAAATAAAAACCGCAGGGGTGATCAAATACCACCAAAAGAAAGCTCTATTTGTGGGAAAAAAAGGACGTCAATTTTGTTTGGGAGCCACGTCGCACGACCGCGCAATTGTCAGTTAAAGCGACGCAGTGCCGAATCGCAAAAAGTGGTCTGGACTTTGACCAGCAAAATGGTCCGGTCTGTAAGTGGTTAAGGGGGTAAATCCTTCCAGGGTTAAAGTCGTTAAAAAAATAAAATTCTATTCAAATATGCATTCTTAACTTCAAAATATTCCTCCTAATACTCTCATCCTCCTCCAAGTATCCAATTTTTTTTTTTTTTACTGCTGTGATTTAACTTCCTGTTAGAGGGTGACTGGGTTCGTTCTCTATGGTTCACTGTATGTGAAACTCCTGAAATGGACTAGGGACTGTGGACTATTATGCCGCATACACACGCTCGGAATTTCAGACAAAAAATGTTCTATGTGAGCTTGTTGTCCATCGGACATTTGCTGTTGGAATTTCCGACAACAAAAATTTGAGAGCTGGTTCTCAAATTTTCTGACAACAAAATCCTTTCTCGTAAATTCCGAGCGTGTGTAGACAATTTCGACGCACAAAATTCCACGCATGCTCGGAATCAAGCAGAAGAGCCGCACTGGCTATTGAACTTGATTTTTCTCGGCTTGTCATACGTGTTGTATGTCACAGACATACAACGCATACGTCTTGACTTTCGGAATTTCTGACAACATTTATGTGACCGTGTGTATGCAAGACAAGTTTGAGCCAACATCCGTCGGAAATAAATCCAGGATTTTGTTGTTGGAATGTCTGATCGTGTGTACGTGGCATTTGATTTGCAGTGTGCATAGAGCAGTGCACTTGACTGCAACTAAAGTGCCCTGCTTGTTCCAGATTGTGAGGGGGAAAAGGAAAAGTTTGGGAGCTCACAGAGGATGTTACAAGGAGGCAAAAAAAAAAACACTGCAATAAACAATTTAATGATAAAGACATTCCAAGGCCATTAAGTAGAGGATATGTATGAATTATTTATGGATAATAAGATTATTGTCTAATGTCACTTTAATACAGGAAAGCAGAAAAAAGGAAAACAGTTTGCTTTGCAAATGTCTCAACATGTGTGCAAGTATAACAAATAATTACTGTAATATTTGTAACAAGTGTGTAATACACATTGTAGTTTCTTTGTTGCCTTTCAACTGGGTGAATGTAACAACTCCTTAACATTCAATCTTGAGAGAAAAATTGCTTAACCACTTGACTTCCGGAAGGTTTACTCCCCTTCATGACCAGGCCATTTTTTTTTGATTCAGCTCTGCGTTACTTTAACTGACAATTGCACAGTCTTACAACCCTGTACCCCCAGCAGGGGGTCTTACACACACTGCCAGTGACTGCAGATGTTGGGAGTGTGTGTATATATGACAAGCTGACATGCAAAAAAACAAAACAAAAACGGCTCTTGCAGCAAAAGGGTTGAAACCAGCACTATAAGGGAGACTTCTGGACTTTGTGCAGTCTATGGAGAATCTTGTGCACATGACCAACTGAACCTCTAGCTGCAGAGTGAATTGAAACATCAGTGATATTATTTTTATTGCTAAGGCTGCTCTCACACCAAGCCTTGGGGGGTAAAGCGGCGCTATTTGTAGCACCGCTTTACAGTCACTTTAGCGTTGCTATTTGGGAGCTAGCGAGATGTTTTAACCCTCGCTAGCGGCCGAAAAGGGGTTAAATCGGCCTGCAAAATGCCGCCGGAGCGGCATTTTGCCGGCGGTATCGCACTGCTGCCCCATTGATTTCAATAGGGAGCAGCGGTGGAGGAGCAGTGAGTTCACCGCTCCTCCACCACTCCAAAGAAGCTGCTGCCAGGAATTTTTGTGAAGCCTTGCCAGTGCACCGCTCCAGTGTACTGGAGTGAAAGGAGCCGCTTTTTCAGGCGCTAGAAAGGCTCTATTTTTAGCACTGTAGTGCCTGAGAAATGCTGGCAGTGTAAAATGGGTCTAAATGTGATAGCTTCGCCCATTATTCCCATGCCAACAAATGCGGTAGACACCTAGCGAATACGCTGCAGCCCCGACAAGCCAGAAAGTCCATAGCATTTATTAACTCCCCAACAAAAGGTAAAGTGCTGAGTAATGCGGCCATAACGGAAGAAATCCACCAATACCACTCCACCCTTTATAACCCTATCCCTCAATCTTCGCCACCTCCATCCCACCTAGAAGATCTATCCACATATGTCCAAGAAACAGCACTCCCTCCCTAGAATCCGCCCTAACTGAAGCGGATTTTCAGGCTGCCATAAAGAACCTTAAAAATGGAAAAAGCCCTGACCCAGATGGGTTTTCCTCACGGTTCTACAAAACCTTTGCACCTCAACTCATCCCCTATTAGTTAAAGCATTTAATGCCATAGACAGAAATATTATCCCCTCTCCCACTCTTCTTCAAGCCCAAATAGTGGTCATTCCAAAACCAGGCAAGGATCCCTCTCTATGCCCCAATTATAGACCAATTTCTCTCCTAAACATTGACTTGAAACTTTACACAAAAATTCTTGCTAACAGTCTATCTCCCTTACTTCCTGAGACAATCCACACAGACCAGGTTGGCTTTGTCCCTGGATGCGAAGCCAGAGACAATACCACTAAAACTGTTCACCTCATACATTACGCCCAACGCCACCAGTTACCGACCTGCCTTCTCTCCTGTGATGCAGAGAAGGCATTTTATAGGGTTAGTTGGCCCTTTCTTCACGCCACCCTCTCCCAGATAGGACTAGGCCCTAAAACGATCTTGAGCTACGCTCAGGAGAAAAACTACAAACTGGTATCAAGGTGGTATCGGGTCCCGACCAATCTCAAAAGTATGTTCCCCTCTACTACTGACATCTGTTGGAGATGTAACTCTGCAAGTGGTAAGTACATTCACATATGGTGGGAGTGTGATGTGCTCCTTCCATTCTGGATGCAAATTGTTTAGATCTACACAGAAATATGCGATAAACCGCTTACACCCTCCCCCTTCATTGCCCTTCTGTCTCTCTTACCGGTCTCTATCAAATCGCAGAAAAATAACCTATTAAAATTTTTTCCTCTGTGCACTCATCCCTAGACACTGGAAAACTACCACCGTCCCTTCCTTATTAGAGTGGGTGGGTGAAATTAATAATCTAATGCTTATGGAGGAAATGCAAGCCAAAGTACTGGACAGGCAAGCAAAATTTTCTTTCACCTGGAGTATCTGGAGGCATTACTCTACTTCAGATAAATTAAAACAGAGCATCTCAATATCAAATGCAACCTGAGAAACCAAACAATTCCAACTTGAAGACCCTGGGTCTGGGAATATAAAACTCTCAGTACGACTGAAGTTTGCTGTCTCTATGCCCTTCCCCTCCTGCCCCTTCTCTCTCCCCTTCTTGCCATTCTTCCCACCACCTTCCTCCCCATCTGTTTTTCTCACTATAATCGTTCTGTGTTATCCTCTTAGGCCTCCCTTGGCCAACCCAAACACCCACAGGAATTCTGCTCTACCAATCTATAACCCCTTTCTTCTTAAGGGATTTGGTAGGACCTTGACTTGAGGGCTTGGTCCGCTGCCGTAGATTTAGCACTAACATCTGTTCTCCCCCGGTCACTGGACACAGCAGGCTCCAAAAAGGGTGCCGGTCTGGGGAGAAGGATAATCGAAATTTATCAACTGCATGCTTTATTCTGTGAATGTAGACAAGACCTCAAGTGAATTACATGGATAAAACAGAATGCTTTGTATTTACTTAATAAATATAGAACTTGTTTGATATTCTTGGACCAGATAGCCTACTGTTGGGCTCCTGGCCTTGTTTCTTTTTCGATCTCACTGTTTATAAATGTTTTTACTTTGAAAAAAGAACAATAAAAACGTATTGAACCTAAATGTGATAGCTTCCTAATGGTTGTTAGGGAGCTGCACCTGCCGGTGTCCTAACAACCAGTGACTTGTCCCCGCACCGGTACTTTCAGCTGTCAGCCTAAAATTCCTGAAAGACTGATGAAAGTAAAAACAAACAGCAGGGGTAGTGTGACAAAAAGAGAAAAAGCAGAGTAAGGTCCACCCAAATTCATACCAGGTACTCTGAGTCTGGTATGGATTTAAGGGGGGACCTTATAAAAAAAACACATGGGGTCACCCCAAATTCCTGGCTGGGTGTCCAGGAAATGGAGGGCACAAGCATGCTGCTCCCATTCCCTGAACCATACCAGGTCACATGCCCTTATCATGGAGAGGGTACCTTATCAGGGAAGGCCCCATGGCAAAGCACCTTGCCCTCATGTTGATAAAGACAAGAGCCTCTTCACCCTAATCCTGGCCCAGTGGCTGTGGGGGTCTGCGGGGGGAGGGTTTATCAAAATCTGAAAGTCCCCTATAAAAAGAAAGGTCCCTCAGATACAGCCCCCCCCCCCCCCCCCCCCACCATTTGGATGAGCAGCCATACTCATTCAGAAAAAAAAGAAAAAAGCACTCTAGAAATAAACACACCCAAGCATTTGGAAGGTCCTAAAAAAAGAAAAAGTCCCACAATGTACATCCAGGTCACTGAGTATTGAGAGAAAACCTAACACTGCCAAGACATGCCTGATCCCGATGCTTCCTTTGCACTGAATGATATCTCTGGGTCCCCACCTCTAAAATAAACAAAGGGGCAGGCACATCTGGGTGACATCACTGATGAAATATGGACATGACATCAATGACATTAGTAGGTGACCCCGCCCCTTGTTAACCTTAGTAATGGGGACATGGAGATGTCAGTCAGATGATACCCACCCTTTGTTTACTTTGGCAGGGGCAATCATCTGAATGAAAGCTAAATACCCAGAAAAATATATATTAGAGCTGTTAGGATTTGCATTTATATCTTTTTCAGTTCTGAGATTTATATAGAACTGCCACACAGCCCTATCTTGCAGGGTCAATGATCCAATTCAGGCAACCGCGCTGCGTTCTGCGCTTGGAGTGCTATTACTTTTATTGACACCTGCACCAGATCGCATGAACAGAATGTGATTACTATGCAGTGCGATACGGGGAAATGCGGCGAATATTGTGCATTTCCCACATCGCATCAGTGTGAACCAGGGCTTAAGCAGGGTATACACTGAGTATTTTTTATTTTTCTTTGTTCAACCAGTGGGTTGAACAAAAAAAAGTACACATAAGCGATGTTAATGCAGCTACCTCCCCCACTGCACTATTGTATTCTGACAGTGGGGATTCTGAGGACTCCCCTGGCATCCACTGATGCTGAAAGCGCTGTTCGAATGCATGTTTTGCAGTATTACCGTTTGACATAAGTTTGTCTTTAGACAGAGAGATGCACACACAGAACGAAATTCAGCAGGAATCGGATTATTTTCGCTACATTTTTACCCAACTTCACAGGTCTTGCACCTCCCCCAGCCTCGTTTAACCACAACTGGTTGGTTTGTTGTGCTGCTTCCCCCGCCCTCCAGGATGGGCTCTGCTGTACAGGAACTACAAGAGGATAATAGATGAGGATAATTGGAAGACTCTGGACAGCCGCACTAATAAATAAATGTAGTGCCTTTTATTTGTAAAACAAGATCACACTAAACAGATCAAAGCAAAGCAATAACTTCTAACGTGTTTCACACTACCAAGAGTGCTTACTCATAACTAAGTAAGAGGATAATAGTCCCATTTGGTATATAAATCTTAAATTTAAATTTTAAATTTTGTCTTCTTTTTATGTGCCCAGAGTTCAGCTTTAACAAGAGCTGCTGAATATTTTGGAAATCATTTATTCACAGCATTTCTTTGCCAAACATAGATAATCATTTTTTGAATAGATTCTGCCTCCTAGTAACACAAGTTCCGTTATTTGTTATCATGTTCTGTGACAGGTGCTTTGTGAATCCGGCGCATTGTTTATGTACAGGGTTTGCTGTCCCTGGTGGTTCTGGAACACAATATTAGTCATACACCGAGCACATCGGACTCATCAGTTTAATAATGAGAACACCAGATCCCTCTCTCAAATGGCTCTGAAGTGCGTGGGTGGAAAACACCTAAATGTGAATAAGGTGTAGGGTATATTTTTGTCTGCTCGGTAAAATTACTTTTTTTGTATCTGTGCAATGCTGGGTATCTTCAAGTGTGAGGCTAGCTATAAGCGAAACCTTGAATACTGCTAACCCTAATTCTCCTGTTAGCATTTCTAAATAAAAATAACAGAGCTACCACAGCTGATCCAGGGCTGGAACTGTTTACATTTGCTGTGCCCCATACTTCTGAAGCCCATGCACAAAGCCAGTGGCTGGTGCTGAAAATTTATGGGTGGGGGCACAAACAAACTAAAAAATTCTGAAAAAAACCCCATCAATTGCAGCCTCACTGTACCATCAATCGCATCCACTGTGCCATCAAAGGCTGCCACTATGCCATCAAAGGCTGCCACTATGCCATCAAACGCAGCCACTGTGTCATCAAACACAGCCACTGTGCCCATCAATTGCCACTACTGTGCCCATAAAATGCAGCCACTGTGCCTCATAAAATGCAGCGACTGTGGCCGCCAATTACAGCCACTGTTCCATCAAATGCAGCCACTGTGCCCATCAATTGCAGCCACTGTGCCCACCAATCGCAGCCACTGTGCCCACCAATCGCAGCCAACTGTGCCCATCAATTGCTGCAACTGTGCCCATCAATCGCAGCCACTGTGCCCATCAAACGCTGCTACTGTGCCATCAAATGCATCCACTGTGCCATCAAATGCAACCACTGTGCCCGATAAAATGCAGCCACTGTGCCCGCCAATTACAGCCACTGTTCCATCAAATGCAGCCACTGTGCCCATCAATTGCAGCCACTGTGCCCACCAATCGCCGCCACTGTGCCCATCAATTGCAGCCAACTGTGGCCATCAATTGCTGCCACAGTGCCCATCAATCGCAGCCACTGTGCCCATCAAACAAAGCCACTGTGGCCATCAATTGCTGCCACTGTGCCATCAAACGCAGCCACTGTGCCCATCAATCGCAGCCACTGTGCCCATCAAATGCAGCCACTGTGCCCATCAAACGCAGCCACTGTGCCCATCAATTGCTGCCAGTGTGCCATCAAACGCAGCCACTGTGCCATCAAATGCAGCCACTGTGCCCCATAAAATGCAGCGACTGTGCCCCATAAAATGCAGCGACTGTGCCCGTCAATTGCCGCCTCTGTGCCATCAAACGCAGCCACAATGCCATCAAACGCAACCGCTGTGCCCATCAATTGCAGCCACTGTGCCCATCAATCACAGCCACTGTGCCCAAGCGCAGCCAACTGCCCATAAATTACCACCACTGTGCCATCAAATGCAGCCACTGTGCCCCATAAAATGCAGCCACTGTGCCCATAAAATGAAGCAACTGTGCCCATCAATTGCTGCCACTGTGCCATCAAACGCAGCCACTGTGCCATCAAACGCTGCCACTGTGCCATCAAACGCAGCCACTGTGCCATCAATTGCCGCCACTGTGTCATCAAACGCAGCCACTGTGCCCCATAAAATGCAGCCACTGTGCCCATCAAATGTAACCACTGTGCCATCAAACGCAGCAACTGTGCTATCAAATGCAACCGCTGTACCCCATAAAATGCAGCGACTGCACCTGCCAATTACCGCCACTGTGCCCATCAATTGCAGCCACTGTGCCCATCAATTGCAGCCACTGTGCCCATCAATTGCAGCCACTGTGCCCATCAATTGCAGCCACTGTGCCCACCAATTGCAGCCACTGTGCCCATAAAGTGCAGCCAACTGTGCCCATCAATTCCTGCCACTGTGCCATCAAACGCTGCCACTGTGCCATCAAACGCTGCCACTGTGCCATCAAACGCAGTCACTGTGCCATCAAACGCAGCCACTGTGCCATTAATTGCCGCCACTGTGCCATCACACGCAGCCACTGTGCCCATCAATTGCCGCCACTGTGCCCATCAAACGCAACCACTGAGCCATCAAACACAGCCACTGTGCCATCAAATTCAGGCACTGTGCCCGATAAAATACTTGTACAGTGTTTTGTGCATGAGATACTCTATGTTTGCGGTACATAGAGGTGAGTAAACAAGGTGGGTCCCCATCTGGATGAGGACAATACTGAGATCGACTGTTTCTAGTAATAAGTAGCAACGATCTCTGTGTTGTCCCAGTGAGCCCATCCCCCACACAGTTAGAACACACCTAGGGAACACAGTTAACCCTTTGATTGCCTCTAGGGTCAACCCCTTCCCTGCTAGTGTCATTTAGTGTTATTTATACATTCATCATTGAATTTTTTTGCATTTTGCATTGCACTGATCACTATATTGGTGTCACTAGTCCCCAAAAAGTGTCACTTAGGGTCAGATTTGTCTGCCACAATGTTGCAGGTGGCAATCTGCTAAAAATCGCAGATCACCACCATTACCAGTAAAAACAATTAAAAACATTAAAAGTCCATAAGTCTATCGCCTATTTTGTAAACGCTATAACTTTTGCATAAACCAATCAATACAGTATACGCTTATTGGGGTTATTTTTACCAAAAATATGTAGAAGAATACATATGGGCCTAAACTGATGAATAAATTCTTTTTTTAAATTTTTTGGGGGTATGTAGATAGTAAAAAAAAATCAATTTTTTTTCTAGCTTGACGCTCTTTTTTATAGCGCACAAAATAAATACCGCACAGGTGATCAAATACCACCAAAAGAAAGCTCTATTTGTGGGCAAAAAAAAGAATATCAATTTTGTTTGGGTACAACATTGTACGACCACACAATTGTCAGTTAAAGTGACGCAGTGCCGTATCGCAAAAAATGGCCTGTCATTAAGGGGTTAAATCCTTCCGGGGCTGAAGTGGTTAAAGACATTTCCCTGCCAAAGTTGTCCACTTCTGATCTTGCAAAACCCAATGCGGCTGTTTCTCTTGAGGAACTCATGGGAATAATTAAGGACCTTCCACTCCACAAATTTCCTGGTCCTGACGGGCTTCCCTACTTTTATTATAAGACCTTCCTGCCCATCTTGGCCCCAACATCTGTTATACCTGTACAATAGTTTACTTCAAGGGAAATCCCCTTATCCACAGTTCCCGCATTCATATATTTCTGTCACCCCTAAACTCAGTAAAGATCCTTCCCTGCCTGGCAATTATAGACCCATAACTCTACTAACTTCAAATTACAAAATCTTTACCAAAATTCTAGCCTCTAAACTATCTCAATTCATTCCCAAACTATTTAATAAGGATCAGGTGGGTTTTGAGCCGACCAGACATGCTGGTGACAACACATGATGCATAGAGCTGATTGCTCTTCTAAATACGTTTTCCTGCCCTGTCCTTATATTAAGCTTATGTAGCACTCTCTACATAGGTAAGTGCTAGATTAGGATTTTTGGTGAGTGTAGGACAATTTAGGCAGGCCTGGCTGGCAGCTGTTTGTTTTGGTTTGTGTGGGCTGCGAGTGTCTCAGAGTTAGCAGCTGGTGACTCACAGGCAGCGTCACTGAGACCTCCCTCTTTATTCTAGAGGATTCTAGAAGGAGAGGAGAAGTGAGATGGAGCTACCTGGAGTGTTCTAAGGAGCCCTGACCAATCCCCAACTTGGATTGGCAGTGACCCAGGCCTCCTTAAATACCTAGTCAGCCCAGCTGGGGAGGAGTTGTCGGGTGGAAGAACTGGAGATGGAGTACTAGGCTGTCTGGGCCTTTGAGGGTGCTCTTAAGTCTGGCAAGGAGATGACCTTGGGCCTGGGTGCAGGATGGAGCCTTTCAAGAAAGCATGACGTTTCTGGACAGGAGGCACAGGAGGAGCAAGAGAGGACAGCAGGAGCTAGTACTGCCGGGCAAGTCTTCAGGAGGGAACCACTGGTCTCAGCCAGGAGGGCTGGTGAGTGACATGTGCAGTCAAGAGGACAATTGCTGAGACCTGGCTGAGCCAGTGTCAGGCCCAAATGTGTGCTAGCTGCTTCTGGGGGATCAAGAGTTGTCAAGGACTAAGGAAGAGGAATAGTCTGCAAGCAAGGAAAGTGCTGGAGGAGACTGAAGTAGTAACTTGTACAGAGAAGTGTACATAGTTGTCCCAATTGATTGATATGTAATCCACCAATTCATTGATATACAATCTGTAAATTGATTGGTATACCATTCACCAGGCATCCCATAATTCCCTCACCCCATCCAAGTTAAATTCCCTCAATAAAATAAACAAAAACAAGCACATGGACTGTTCATTGTCTTAAGGTGACTGAGAAGTGAATGCCGGGCTGGGCAGGGTGATAAGTGCGCCACATAACTTATCAGCCCCTACTGGGGTAGCGCTACACTTAGATGCCCAAAAAGCCTTATTTTATTCAAATACAACTGCTCAAGTCCAGATGTCTTCCTTTCTATCATCTATTTCCCCATGACCAATGGTACTCGGCAGGGCAGTGCCCTTTCTCCGCTGCTATTTATACTGTGTTTGGAACCTTTGGCCATTTGCTCTCAATCGGATATTTGTGGGGTGTTGATGCAACAGCGGGAATACAAATTGTCTCTTTTTGCAGATGATAATCTGCTAACCTTGACTAATCCTCTATTATTCCTTCCACCTCTACATACCCTTTTAGCTTCCTTTGGTGCTATATCGGGATATAAGGTCAATGTGACTAAGATGGAGGTCTTACCTTTGGATCTATCACCTACCCTACTAGCCCAATTTGAGCAAACATATCCATATAGATAGTGTCCTGAATCTCTCAAGTATTAGGGTATCAATTTGACACCCTGTTATTATTGATTTCACATGCTGGTGGCATTGTGCTGCTCTGGGCTGTTTGCTGCAGCTCCAGTGTCCACCAGCAGGTGTCTCCCAAGAGTCGGCGGGCCGTATTTATAAGCCACACCTGAATTCAGCCATTATGTGGCTATGTAAGGCTGCTCCTCCCTGACCCTGGCACATACCTATTCTGATCGCTTCCTTGCTGCCAGTTGTGCCTGATACCTGTCCTGAAGCTTGCTGTACCCCTCTGCCTTGTTCCTGCCTCCCTCTGCCTTTTTCCTGCTCAAGTACCCAGTCGTTATCCTCCCTTCCTTGCTTCCTTGCATTCCCTCTTCCCTTGTCCCTTATTTTGTATTTAGTCGGTTGTTATGGCCATCAGTTATTTTGTCTTTGAGGGTTTTGCTCATTGTTTGCTGTGTAAGTTTTTTGGTGTCTGTTCACTGTTAATAAACCATACTTTAAGGATATATACTTTGTTTGGTCTCAGTTTCCTTAAGTAGCTATGTGTCTGGACTCCTAGCTGCAGAAACCTGACACACCCTCCTACTCCACTGACAACCCCTCCTATTCCGCTAACTATCCCCCATTGTTTCAAGATATTTTCCATTCTCCATCAGTGGACTAACTACTCTCTCTCTCTATTGGGTAGAGTAAATGTCTTGAAAATGTCCATATTGCCGAGGTTACTTAATTTTATGGAGACATTGCTGGTTACCATACCTAGGTCTTAACTCAAAGCCCTCCAGAGGGGCTTCTTAAAATTCATATGGAATGGTAGAGCTCATCGCATTGCGAGCTTAGTGGTTTTCTCCTTATGGACGCGGAGGGGACTGGGAGCTCCTGATATCATTAAATATTATTATGCCTCCCACCTCCTTGCTGTTGTCTCTTAGTCTTGTCTGATGGCTCCAAATCGGTGGTCTGTGATAGAAAGGGGCTCCCTGTACCCTGTGTATCCATGCTCCCTGGTGTGGTCATAGTCCTTATGCAATGATTCTATATTGCAACATATGTGTATTGCTCCTATGCTTTTTACCCTGGCAATATGGTGTAAATGCTTCCAAAAGTTCTCTCTCTCTTCACCATCTCCTCTTCTGACTAATATTTTGTTTTTAACCCGATATTATCGGATAGTTTGTACTTTGATCACATGGTACCGTGGATGCAGGCCTCCTTATCCCAACTTCATAACCTGGTATACCCTGCTACACTGCATACTTTTGAAGAACTATGGGACAATTCAGCTATCCCTAACAATATGTTTTATTTCTATTTACAAATTAGACATTTGTTTCATTATATGTCCACAACTCCACCTCCTTCGAATATTTGTGTGCACAAGGCCCCCCATAAATTGCACTTGGTGTCCTTCAATTATCACATCCTTCATGAGGCTACGCCTCTTACTGAAGATACCTATTCCTATATGCGTAAGTGGGCTTGTATTTAACAGCGACTGATTTCTTTACAGATGTGGGATCAGATCTGAACTTCAGCTTTCAAATCTTCTAAATGTGTACTGCAGAGTGAGACCACTCTAAAAAATGTTATGTTTTGGTATAGGACCCCAGAGCTGATAGACAGGCCCTTGAATTGGGCTCATTGTTCCATATTTTTTGGCTCTGTCCTCAGATACAGCCCTTCTGGACTGAGGTGATGAAGTTACTCCAGTCAGTGATGGGCTTGTCCCTGCCACTTGATCCTGCTCACTATTGGATCTTCCTTTCTCTGGTATTGCCAAGCCTATTAACCAAATGATTTCATATATACTTTTGGCTGCCAGGAGGGCTATTCCACTCCGTTGACTGTCAAATGCTCCTCCGAATCGATCTTGATTACTTCAGCTCATAGCTGAAACTTGGAGAATGGAGTGCCTAACGGCTACTGTGCATGATGTTATTCTACAATTTAAAACAATTTGGGAGAGCTGGGATATGTCTGAGTTTTGAGATCCGTTAACTTAACTTATGGGTTATTCTAATGGTACGCCCTATTATTTTAATCTGTTTCACCACACTCTCCAAGTGCATGTTTCTCCTATGATCTCTTCTCCATATGGTATACTGGCCTAAAGAGCTTTGTTTGTAAGCAATCTGTGCTCTGATTTTCTTGTTGTACAGTAATGTCTAGACATTCTTGTGTTTACAATGCCTGCAGAGACTTTCTATACTGTGCTGATTTAGCTTTTTCTTTGTACTGTGTAAACCCGTTTTATATTTTATTGTCAAAGTTTCGCTCTGGCTAGTTTTTTGTTTTCCTATGAAAACCACATTAAAAAAATCCAAAAAAAAGAAGCCACGTGGCCTTAGCGAGTGTAATCAGTAACTGGACAAAAAACATACACTGCACTGATGTAAACACTGGACTTTTTTATTATTGCCTATGGATATTCTCCAACGTGTTAGAAAACCACCCAAAAAAAGAAAAACTAGACAATTCTCTTGGGCTAACCACTGTTTTAAAAGGTCAATGTCCAGCAAGCATGTCTCACTCCTGAATAACATCCACCATGTATAGAATCAGTCTACAACATTGATGCTTACTTCTTTAATTATACTTTGTTTCCTTAGCAAACCCTCCTACCAGACACAGGATTCCACTGATGCATTTCACCCTAACTCAGTACTTGATAAAATAGGTTAGAGTGATATCTTCAGGAATGGGGGATGTTGGAAAAACACTTCAATCATTAAATTATCTTTTTTGCATAGAAAGGGAACAATTATTCAATGCTAGCATTACACGCAACAATAATCAACCAATCATAAATGCAGTCATTACAAAGTTACATACAAATTGATTGTTAGACACAACCAAAACCAATGGTTGAATTCCAGTGAACATTCTTGTAGAATCCACTTTCCTTTAAATGTTTGCTTATGAATCAAAAAGATTGCTTAGTGCAATTGATTCCTAAGAGATGAATGTTATGGTAACGGATTATTTCAATACATGTATGGCCAACACAGTGTATGCTGTAAACACTGCCCAAATTAGTTTAAACAATGTAAATTTAATCTGTACAGAATGCATAGCCATTGAACTACATACCAGCTTTTAGCACAAATATTAAGTCATCAAATTCTTGAAGTTCCTCATCAGCGACCAGTGAACCATTACTGTATCCACCTGATGGAGTGTAGGCTGCACCGTTTTGAGGGCTGTGCTTTTCCTGGCTGCCAGGCCGCTCCCAGTCTGAGGAAATCTTAAATATAGGCAAAGAAAACTAAAATCAGCATTACGCCATGGAAAAAATACACTTGCATGATAAAACCAAGGGGCCATTTAAATTAATTTACCCTTCTATTCAAACATAGAAATGAACTGCTACTTTGGTTCTCCAATCTGAATAGAACATACCCAGCAATACTAAAATCATAATTTCTAATACTTAACCTATGAACCCCAATTGCCTATAAAATAAAAAGGCAAGAGAGATGTAGTCTGAAGTTCTATTATTTGAAGGAGTATATTCTTGGCATTCCACTAAATGTGTTTGGACACAGCATATCCCTACAGGAGACGGGGGAAGGAAACAGGGATGTTGGCTATGGCTTCTCTCATATAACTCATGCATACAGGGTCCTGTGTTTGAAGATGGCCTTTTCAGCAATCAGCTAGCAAATCTGGCTTCACCTTTCTATAGGACAGCGGGAACTAGGAGAATAGTTGAGCCCAAGAAAACTGGAGCATGACCTCAAAAACAGGCTAGATGGACCACTTGGTCTTTTAATGCTGCCAGTCTTCTATGTTTTTATGAAAGGTATGTGTGCTAAAAAAAGCACTTCTCATTTAGAGAACTGAAACAAACAAATGAAGCAATGAAGTGGAATGCAAAACTATATTTTTTAATTGATAAGAATATGACAGTTACTCCGAGTGACTGGATATTATGTAGGTGATGAATTATTAGGGGGCAGTTAATGTCAATTTACAATTACAATTACAATTAGGCAGATGAGGTCATTTTCTAGGGTAAGTGAAACCTGAACTCCAGTTTCAACTTTTAAAAGTAAAATCGCTACTTAAGAGCAAATACCACAAGATGCCATCAGTTGCTTTTGTCAGACAGAAAAGCATCTCCTATGCTTCTTGATGTAGTTTGTCTTTGTTAAAGAGGCTTGACATTCCCTGACTTCAATGGCATCGCTAAGGGGTGGCTTTTGGGGCTATAGCCCCGAATCTGGGGCCCATAGCCCCAAGTCTCTGCAGGGGTCCCCAATGGGAGGGGAGGCTCTCTGGGGACCCTCATGTAAGTGGGAGGCTCTCTGGGGACCCTGAATTAAGGGGGAGTCTCACTGGGGACCCAAATGTAAGGGGAGCTCTCTGGGGACCCTGATGTAAAGAGGGGGGCTCTCTGGGTATATATACACACACTCACATGTATTATATACATGTGTATGCCTGCCCAAGTGTATGGCTTTCTTTACTACACTCCTATGGGCTCTACCCCCAGAGCTTTTGTAGACCTAGCAACGCCCCTGTCTGACTTCATGACCAGGTTCTACCATCTGTAATATTACTGTCTAATTAGTGTGCTGAATGCTGTGACAGTCTCATTTGACACTGGCATATCAGCTGGCAGAGGTTTATCCTGAAGAAAAGAATAGTCTGTTTCCAGTAACAAAGTGAAATTAAATTTAAAGTAAAGCACAGTTTAGGCAGAACCATGGAAGTCTAAATGTACTTTTTCTACCAGCTTTGCAAGAAATACAGTAGCCACCACTACTTAAAATGCTAGTTGCTTCTTAGGTAAGCAGATCCTCTAGCTTCAGTACATTCTCATTTACTGGCCTAGAACAAGCATGCAACAAATAATTAATGTTAAAGTTACAACAAGTAGCAAAGTCTCCAAGGGATTACAATCTAAGAATCATTTTTGAGTCCTCCCCCCCAATCAAGCATAAGTAAAAACACTTATCTACTGTGTATTGGTTGAAAGCGGGAGTGGTCCCAGAACCAACTTGACCCACATCTAATAAAAAACGTATTTTTAACTTTCAAAGGGCCCTTATACAGTTGCACTATTGTCTCTGGTCAGAATGCGCAGAATTGTTACAGGTTAGCGGCTGAGAGTGTAGTAAAACCATAACTTTTAAAAAATTTGCATTTTCTGAATAAGATTAGCAATAGCACCACTCATATTCTTTCAGCACAGGTCAAAGTATGTATTTAGCATCTATTCAGCCAAATTAACTAATTTTGCTGTAAAGCAGAGTTGCCTCGAACATGTAAACCATATTACCTCCTCCATTGCACTAATGAGGTTCTGAGTGGATTTGCTGATCTCGGCTCCAGCTGGTGGCATCCCACTACTGGGTGTAAAGAAGGCAGAAGTGGGGCTTCTAGGTCCGTCCGTCTCGAGGCTGTAACTGGCTTTAACCGGGCAGCACAGCTGATTGTGCATAATAAAGTAAACTACAAAGGCATAGAGACCCTGTGAAAGAAAGAAAAGTAAACATCAAAATACATTGTGTGTGTGTGTCGGGGGTTATTTGTTTAAAAAAACATAGCATATAGGGTAACCTCTAGAAGATAGAATGATTTGTATTAGCCATATAACTAGAGGGTGTAGTCAAAAAACCTTTTGCATAGTAATATGTATGTACATTCGTTTTGCACAAATTGGGCAAAAAGCAAATGTTATTAGGCTATTTCCTGTACTTGTTAACTGTTTTCATTGATTTAGAATAGAAATAACCACATTTGACCACTAGATGGCACTAAGTATCATAAAATATCCCTATACTTTAAAACATATAGTGACCAAATGCTGCATTTTCAGTTTTAAATTCAGTTTTAAATGCCGACTAGCACAGGACTAGCACAGGAGGCCTAATAGAATGTGTCTTTATTCTTTCTATTTTTTTGCATGCACTTTCACTGGGTGTTTTGCACATGTTCTCATGTCAGATTCTAGTATATATGTAGTCATTTTATAGCATTGTACAATTTCCTTAGCATTTCAATAATATGTATGATCAATTTTTAGTAACTGCATTAAACATGTGGACAGTTTGAAATTGGATCATCCGAGTGGCCATCAGAATGCCTCCTTACATCAGGCATCCCCATCAGACTTCCCCCTTGCATCAGGTGTCCCCATCAGAGTACCTCCTTAGAATTTCAATAATATTTATTATCAATTCTAAGTAACTACATTAAACATGTGAACAGTTTGAACTTGGATCATTAGAGTGCCCATCAGAATGCCTCCTTAGATCAGGCATCCTCATCAGACTGCCCCTTTGCATTAGGTGTCCCCATCAGAGTACCCGCTTACATAAGGTGTCTCCATCAGACTGCCCTCTTACATCAGGTGTCCCCATCAGAGTACACACTTACATTAGGTGTCCCCATCAGACTGCTCCCTTACATCAGGTGTCCCTATCAGAGTACCCCCTTACATTATTTGTCCCCATAAGAGTACCCCCTTACATTAGGTGTCCCCATCAGACTGCCCCCTTACATCAGGTGTCCTTATCAGAGTATCCCCTTACATCAGGTGTCCCTATCAGAGTACCCCCTTACATTAGGTGTCCCCATCAGACTGCCCCCTTACATTAGGTGTCTCCATCAGACTGCCCACTTACATCAGGTGTCCCCTTCAGAGTTCCCCCCTTACATTTGGTATGCCCATCAGAGTTCCCCCTTACATTGGGTGTCCCCATCAGAGTGCCATCTTTAAGCACCAGGCAGGTAGAGTTCAGGGACCGGGAGATAGAGCAGGCTGCAGATCGGAATGGAGGAAGTCTTGTTTCCAAGCAGCGCTGGAGTTAGTAAAAAGCTTTCCTTGTATTTTCCCCTGCACAACCAACCTATTGGGTTTCTTAAGCCTGCACAATGCAAGAGCTGTATGACAGTGTGAGAATATAAGGGACATCTTTCAATTTCTTGTGTTTAGACTGCACTATGAAAATAAATGAAATTCATACTTTAACCACGAGCTTGACATTATAATAATAATTTTATCTCAACAATGATAAATACACCAGTTTTAGTATGATTTGTTTACTAAAACGACATCATCTTTATGATATTGGCATAACATTTGTGTATAGTATATCAGAATTGCTGTCTGTGTGGAAAAATAGGTGCTCTATACTTATAACCTTTAGTAACAGCTAAGTCAGAGAATCCCCAGCTATGATTTCCCTGTAGGCGAAGGGTGTAATTGTTTCTTGTTTCATGGGTACTTTCCAAAGAGTAATGTAATAAGGACATTGGTAAAAGATTACTGGATGAATGCAAAACAAGGTTATATTTGGATACACTATGACAGCTCTTATAATAAAGGATAGTTACAGGAAACCAAGTACTTTCCTTACAGGCAAAGTAAAAGAACTGTAAATACCCTGTCTGTATATAGAACAAGATAATTTACTCTATCAAGCATTATCTACCAAGCTACAAGAAGGAATGATTTTGTCTATTAACTGAGTCATGAATGGTATAATGCCGAGATTGGTGTATACATAACATTTAGCACAGATAAATGCAGTAGATATATGTACTAAGTATTTCCAGGACTCAGCTTTCTTTAAAGCACATGTGTAAAAACACAAGGCCCGCAGACCGAACCTGGCCCTCCAGGTCATTTTATGTAGCCCTCGCTCCCAGGACTTTTTTTCAGTTGGAACATGGTGGAGCAGAGTTCTTCCACCTCTGGCTCTCACCCTCTGCTCCCCACTCACCACTGACATTTGTAAACACAAAAGAAACACAAGGAAAGCTTTCATCTTGGTGGCTTGCAACCCTTACATATCGCTGCAAGCACACATAGTGGGGGCAGACAATGATCCTCTTGAAACTGAAAGAGAGAGAGAGGCAAAGCCACTTACACTCCTGGGAGGTGCTAGAGGTGGGCCAGGTAGGTGAGGAAGCCTTTGCGGGGGCTCACAAAATAAGGGCTGTGGTGGAAGATGTGTGCAGAGGTGGGGGATGGGGGAGAGTGGTGCAGAGGTCAGAGCTGCGGAGGAGGGGGGAAAGTGAGATGTGGACAGCCTGTGAAAGAGCTTAACCTGCGAAGTACACTGCTAAACCCTGCATTCTGTATGTAGTGCACTCCTAAGCCCTGCACACTTTACACAGCACACCACTGAACTCTGCACTCGGTATGTAGTGCACCCCTGAACTCTGCACTCTGTATGTAGCACACAACTGAACTCTGCATTCTGTATGTACCATATTTCTGAACTCTGCACTCTGTGCGTAGTGCACTCCTAAATATATGCTCTGTACCTAGCATATTTCTGAACTCTGCACTCTATATGTTATGCACGCCTGAACTCTGCACTCTATACACGTAATGCATTCCTGAACTCAGCACTCTGTATGCTGCATACTCCTGACCTCTGCACTTTGTACATAGTGCACCCCTAAACCCTGTGCTCTGTACATAGCATACTCATGAACTCCGCACTCTGTACATAAAGCACTCCTAAACCCTGCACTCTTTACACCACATACTCCTGAACTCTGCACTCTGTACACCGCATATTCCTGAACTCAGCACTCTGTATGCCGCATACTCCTGACTTCTGCACTTTGTACATAGATCACCCCTAAACCCTGTGCTCTGTACATAGCATACTCCTAAACCCTGCACTCTGTACAACACATACTCCTGAACTCTGCACTCTATACACAGTGTATTTCTGAACTCCGCACTGTGCATATAATGCAGTCCTGAATTCTGCACTCTGTACACTGCATACTCCTAAACCCTATGCTCTGTACATAGAATACTCATGAACTCTGCACTCTGTACATAAAGTGCTCCTAAACCCTGCACTCTGTACTCCACTTCCTCCTGAACTCTGCATTCTTTACGCAGCATACTCCAGAACTCTGCACTATGCCGCATATTCCTGAATAGGAAGAGAACTTCTGAACTATGCACTCTGTGTGTAGCACACTTCTGTACTTTGCATACATAGAGGTTTATTTACCAAAGGCAAATATACCGTGTACTAGAAGTGTCTTGCATGTTCCCCTCAGATCTAGAGCAACTGCACTTGTGGGTAAACAGACTATTTACCTTTAGTAAATCAACCCCATAGTTTTAAAGAAACCATAATGCAAATGTGGCCCGCAATGAAGCTGAGTTTGACACCCCTGCTTTAAAGGGGCAGATTCAGGTGGACAGAGGTTTGCCAAATTACCTTTGGCCATTTTACAGTGTCTTGCAAAAGTATTCACCCCCTTGGCATTTTTTGTGTTTTGTTGCTTTACAACCTGAAATCAACATGGATTGTTTGAGGATTTGCATCATTTAATTTAGAGAACATGCCCACAAATTTGAAGATTTTTTTTTTATTGTGAAACAAACAACAAAAAGGACAAAATAACAGAAAAAATCAATGTGCATAACTATTCACCCCCCCTCAATTCAATACTTTGTAGCCACCTTTTTCCACGATCACAGCTCCAAGTCGCTGTGGATAAGTCTCTATGAGCTTGCCACATATTACCACTGGGATTTTTTGCCCATTCCTCCTTGCAAAACTGCTCCAGCTCCTTCAAGTTGTATGGGTTACGCTTGTGAATAGCAATCTTTAAGTCTGACCACAGATTTTCTATTGGATTGAGGTCTGGGCTTTGATTAGGCCATTCCAACACATTCACATGTTTCCCCTTAAACCACTCAAGTGGTGCTTTAGCAGTGTGTTTGGGGTCATTGTCCTGCAGGAAGGTGAATCTCCATCCTAGCCTCACGCTGAGTGGTATAGGTTTTGCTCAAGAAAGTCCCTGTATTTAACACTATCCATATTTCCCTCAACGCTAACCAGTTTCCCAGTCCCGACTACTGAAATACATCCCCACAGCATGATGCTGCCGACACCATGTTTCCCCTGTGGGGATGGTGTTCTTTGGGTGATGTGATGTGTTAAGTTTGTGCCAGACATAGCATTTTCTTTGTGTCAGGGCTGGCTTAGCCCTTCCTTCTCTGGGCTGGCTGCTCAGTTGTCAGCTAATTGCCAGCTCTCATCTCTCTCCACAGTTACCAGCTGTTCCTGATCATGCTCGTCTGACCTGCCTACTTAAAGCTGTCCACCTCCCTTCACCTCTGCCTTTACCTTGGTCACATCACAAGAAACCATCTCCTGCGGTTCTGTTTAAAGACTGGCTTGCTGACATCCCTTCTGGCTCCTTATCCTGCTTGCTGTTGCTCTACTTGGATCCCTGACTTCTGGCCTGGCTGATCACCCGATCTGGTTATTGAACTCTGGCCTGGCTGACTACTCGATCCGGTTACTGGACTCTGGCTATGCTTTGACTACACTTTTTCTATTTACCTTTTTATTTCTATTTAATAAACAAGTGTGATTTAATTGTACTTCTGTCTCGGTCTGATTCATGGTTTCTGACAGTAGGCGAAGGCCATGAATTTAGAAGATACAGTCAATCCACTTGTTGGTAATATTTTTTCCAGACTGGATGAGCAAGATCACTGCATGGATCAGTTTGCCATGGCATTATAAACGCTCTTGAGTCACATGGCTCACCTGGAATCCCCCACGATGGCTGCTCCGGTACGACCTGAGTCGCAGGCCATCCCTGCTGCTGCTCCAGTCTCTGTGCAGGCACCCGCCTCGAGTATTACCTCTATAAGAGGTATGTCTGGTTCCGCTTCCCCAGCTATTTGGGGGTGATCCAGTTTAATGCAGAGGGTTTCTTAATCAGGTTGAGATATACTTCGAGATGCTGCCCCAGGCGTTTCCCACAGACAGAAGAAAAGTAGGTTTCATGATATCTTTGCGGCCTCCTTTAAAAGGGTATTTGACGTTCCTGCACGCTCTGTTTCTGCGGCCAAGTGCCTCATGTCCATCAAACAGAGTATGAGAACTGTTGCCAACTATGCCAATGAATTCCGTACTCTGGCAGCAGAGGTTGCTTGGAACAATGAGGCCCACATGGCTTCTTTTTCTCATGGTCTCTCGGATTCCATCAAGGATGAGATAGCAGCCCGAGATATACCCACTGAGCTGGAGAGCTTGATCTCGTTTGCCATCCTCATTGACTCCAGACTCAGAGAAAGACTTTCTCTTAAGGAGCGCTTGCGGAAGCCTCCTGTACATTTGCCTCTGAGCTTTGTAGTCCCACCCATGCCTCCCTCACCTCCCATGCCTCCTGGTACCGAGTCGGTCAGTGAAGATGAACCCATGCACCTTGGCTTCACGCGTCTCTCTGCGGATGAGAGAGCCTTTAGGGGGAGGGAGAGATTGTGCCTTTATTGTGGCCAGGCAGGTCACTATTTTAAGTCTTGTCCTACCCGTCCAGGGAACGCCCGAACCTTGAGGTCCTGTCATGAACAGACCTTAAGTGGCGTTGTTTCGTCTCCAGTTATCCAGAAGGATAAGCCCCTGGTTTCAGTCATCCTTTCTTGGGCTGAGTCGTCCATCGAGATACAGGCCTTAATCGACTCTGGGGCTGCATGCCTGTTCATTGATGCTGCATTTGTTTCGCAGCACTCGATTCCGCTGCAGCTGCGTGACACTCCACTTGCCATTGAGGCTCTTGACGGGAGACCTTTACGGCCTGCCCATGTGACTCATGAGACGGTTCCGTTGTCCATGGCCGTAGGGGCCCTTCACCATGAGATAATCCAATTCCAAGTTATTTCCTGACCCAGGTTTCCGCTGGTTATTGGTTATCCTTGGTTACAGAGGCACAACCCCTCTTGATTTGCTCTGTGCTGATGTTCTCTCCTGGTCACCACAATGCAGTGAGACATGCTTCCTGAAGGTATCCAAGGTCCTGTGCACCTCTGTACTCCCCTGCCTGCTGGAGGAGTAGGGCGATTTTAGCGATGTCTTTGATAAAGGTCAAGCCGGTAGTTTGCCTCCACACTGGTCTTATGATTGCACAATTGACCTTCAACCTGGTGCCATACCTCCTCGTGGCCGGGTTTACCCTTTGTCGGTCTTGGCGGATAAGGCCATGGAGGAGTATGTTACTGATGCACTTTCTCAAGGTTTCATCCGCAAGTCCTCGTCTCCTGCTGGTGTTGGTTTCTTCTTTGTGAAGAAGAAGAGTGGTGAACTGAGACCTTGTACAGATTATAGGGGTCTCAATTGTGTCACGATTAAGAATGCCTAACCGTTTCCACTGATTACAGAGTTATTTGACTGCCTCAAGGGAGCAACATTTTTCACAAAGCTTGACTTGAGAGGGGCATACAATCTTGTGCGCATTAAGGAGGGTGACAAGTGGAAAACTGCGTTTAATACCAGAACAGGCCATTATGAATACCCGGTAATGCCTTTTGGCCTTTGTAACGCCCTGGCAGTTTTCCATGTGTGGTGGTTTATCTCGATGATATCCTCATATTTTCCAAGTCCCTGGAGAGCCACCACACAGATGTCTGTCGTATGCTTCAGAAACTAAGAGAGAACAATCTCTATTGTAAACTGGAGAAGTGCGAGTTCCATCGTGAACAGGTTACATTCCTGGGCTATGGCATTTCCACTGCTGCTTTTTTCGATGGACCCAGAGAAACATTCGGCAGTCCTACAGTGGCCTCGACCCATGGGTTTACGTCCTCTGCAGCGTTTCCTGGGCTTTGCCAACTACTATCGGAACTTTATTCGTAACTTCTCGCCTCTGGTCAAGCCCCTGACTGATATGACCAGAATGGACGGTAACCCACAGAGTTGGTCTCCGGAGTCCATTAAGGCCTTTGAGACTCTCAAGGCTGCCTTTGTTTCTGCTCCTGTGTTGGAACTGGAGACTGGAGTTGGCGCCCTTCCGCCTCAACGTTCTAACTCTGAGAGTGCTATGCATCCGTGTGGCTACTTTTCCAAGAAATTGTCACCTGCTGAGTGCAATTATGAGATTGGTGACAGAGAGCTCTTGGCGATCATTTTAGCCCTGAAAGAATGGAGACATCTCCTTGAAGGTACTACTGTGCCTGTTCTTATTCTTACTGACCATAAGAATCTTACATTCTTGTCTGAGTCTAAGCGACTCTCTCCCAGAAGATCGCGATGGGCTCTTTTCTTGTCGAGCTTTAATTACGTTGTCTCATTCTTACCCGGTACTAAGAATGTAAGGGCTGATGCCTTGTCACGACAATTTTCTTCCACTTCCAAGTAGGAGTCGGTTCCGGTTCCTATGATTCCTCCTGATCGTATCTTGGCTACGGTTCACACCAGTCTTACTTCTCCTTTGGGTGACAAAATTATTGCTGCTCAGGTCCATGCTCCTCCTGAGAAACCTTGTGACCGCTGCTTTGTCCCAGAGAGTCTCCGTATTGCTGTGCTCCAGACTTGTCATTCTCCCAAGGCAGCTGGCCATCCTGGGAAGAATCAACTCATTTGGGCCATTTCCCAACAATTCTGGTGGCCTAGTCTATGGTCTGATGTTACTGCCTTCATAGCTGCCTGTCCCCTGTGTGTTCAGAGTAAGACTCCACGACACCTTCCAGTGGGCCTCCTACAACCCATACCCAATGGAGAGAGGCCCTGGACTCACCTGTCATTGGATTTCATTGTGGAATTGCCCAACTCCCAAGGCAACACTGTTATCCTTATGGTGGTTGACCGGTTCTCAAAGATGTGTCATTGTATTCCACTTAAGAAGTTGCTTACCTCTAAGGAGCTGGCTTCCATTTTTGATCGGGAGATCTTTCCCTTACATGGGCTACCCAAGGTGATTGTCTCAGACAGGGGCAGTCAGTTTGTCTTCCGGTTCTGGTGAGCCTTTTGTGCACAGTTGGGAATCCAGCTTGCGTTCTCTTCTGCATATCACCCACAGTCTAATGGTGCCGCAGAGCAAGCCAATTCCTATGTTGCTATATTTCTGACCACCATAACAACTGGCCAGACCTATTACCATGGGCAGAGTTTGCTCACAACAGTGCCTTGAATTCTGCCTCCCGATTGTCTCAATTTATGGCGAATTATGGTTTGCAACCTTCCATGTTGCCTGACTTGTTTGTTCCGCAGAGTATTTCTGCGTTAGAGGAGCATCACCGTCGTCTTCGTTCCACTTGGGTACAAGTCAAGGAGGCTTCGCGTCATGCTAATGATAGGTACAGACTCCATGCTGACCGCAGATGCCTGCCTGTGCCTTCCTACCTGGTTGGGGACAGGGTCTGGCTGTAATCTTGCAACCTCCGCCTTCATGTTCCCTCACTGAAGTTTGCACCGTGGTTTATTGGGCCTTTCCGTATCCTTCGCAGATTTAACCCAGTTCCTTACGCGTTGGACCTTCCTCCTAGTATGCGCATCTCAAATGTGTTTCATGTCTCCTTATTGAGACTGTTGGTCTGTAACCGATTTACCACCTCGGTGCCACGCCCTCACCCTATTCAGGTTGAGAACCATGAGGAGTATGAGGTACAATCCATTGTTGACTCCCGTAGGTTCTGTGGGCACATACAGTACCTGGTGCATTGGAAGGGGTATGGTCCGGAGGAACCATACCCCTCGGACGTACATGCCCCTGTCGTCCTCCGTGAGTTCCATAGATGGTTTCCCCTCAAGCCCGATGGCCCTCCGAGGGAGATGGGTCATTGAGGAGTGTGTACTGTCAGGGCTGACTTAGCCCTTCCTTCTCTAGGCTGGCTGCTCAGCTGTCGGCTAATTGCCAGCTCTCATCTCTCTCCACAGTTACCAGCTGTTCTTGATCATGCTCGTCTGAACTGCCTACTTAAAGCTGTCCAGCTCACTTCACCTCTGCCTTCGCCTTGGTCACATCACAAGAAACCATTTCCTGTGGTTTTGTTTAAAGACTGGCTTGCTGACATCCCTTCTGGCTCCTTATCCGGCTTGCTGTTGCTCTGCTTGGATCCCTGACTTCTGGCCTGGCTGATTACCTGATCTGGTTATTGAACACTGGCCTGGCTGACTACTCGATCCAGTTACTGGACTCTGGCTATGCTTTGACTACGCTTTTTCTATTTACCTTTTTATTTTTATTTAATAAACAAGTGTGATTTAATTGTACTTGTCTCGGTCTGATTCATGGTTTCTGACACTTTGATGCCCAAAAAATTAAATTTAATCTCATGAGACCAGAGCACCTTCCTCCGTACATTTTGGGAGTCTTCCACATGCCTTTTTGCAAACACAAAATGTGCCATTTTGTTTTTTGCTGAAAGTAAGGGCTTTCTTCTGGCCACTCTGACATAAAGCCCAACTCTATGGAGTGTACTGCTTATTGTCGTCCTATGTACAGACACTCCAGTCTCTGTTGTGGAACTCTGCAGCTACTCCAGGATTACCTTAGGTCTCTGTGCTGCCTTTCTGATTAATGCCCTCCTTGCCCGGTCCATGAGTTTTGGTGTGCATCCATCTCTTGGCAGGTGCTCTTAGGGATCATCAAAGATTTGGTTATTTTTTTTATAACCTAACCCTGACTTCTCAACAACATTGTCCCTTACTTGTTTGGAGAGTTCCTTGGTCTTCATGGCAGTGTTTGGTTAGTGGTGCCTCTTTGCTTAGGTGTTGCAGCCTCTGGGGCCTTGCAAAAAGGTGTGTATATGTAATGACAGGTCATGTGACACTTAGATTGCACACAGGTGGACATCATTTCACAAATTATGTGACTTCTGAAGGTAATTGGTTGCACCAGAGCTTTTTATGGGCCTCATAACAAAGGGGATGAATACATACGCACATGCCAATTATCATTTTTTTATTTCTGAAAAATTGTTTTATGTATATATTTTTCTAATTTTACTTCACCAACTTAGACTATTGTGTTCTGAGCCATCACATATAATTCAGATTAAAAAAAACTTTGAACTAAAGGCTGTAATGTAACAAAATAGGTAAAATGCCAAGGGGGTAAATACTTTTGCAAGGCACTGTATATAATTCAGAGACTTCAGTAGTGAGATGTCAGGAGGTTGTAACTCAGTCCCCACACCCCCTACTTTTGCTGTATTCTCTACTATGTGGTTTAAAAGTCAACAGGGGGAGCCTCAAATGGCTATTATAGGCAAGTGAAGAACTAAGATGCACAGATCTAGCTATGGGCTCTGCATTGGACTTTGGCATTGGATGTTGTCTGGAGACCTGTAACCTCTGGAAAATAATAAGAGGCTGCTGGAACTAGTCTTACAGCCTGAAGGGAGCCTGCGGGAGTGGAGGAAAGAAGTAAAACTACTTTTTGTGCCCCCCTACACCTAAACAAGCATTTTCCTTTGAACTCAGTTTTAATTATGACATTGGGTATGGTATTGCTAACAGAAAGCAGCATGGCACTGGACAACTATGTCAAATCAGAAATATGTCCTTTTATTGGGTTGTTTTTGGGAGGCAGCCAAAGGTATACTATAATCATTGATTTCTTTATTTTATTGAGCTCTTACCTGAAGGCTGTTGAAAATGATGAAGAGAACCAACATCCAAAGGTGTCTGTAAGCCACATGTAACCCGCCCCAAAGCCATGTTATCGATATAAGAGCAAACAGATACAAGATCAAGGGTATCTCTGCAAAGTAAGCGCACATATTTATTTACTAGTCCTCCAATGCATGTATGAGCAAAACATCTTATTTAAATAATACAATTACTGCGTTTCCAGAATTTTATGGACAATCTTTTGGGCATGTGTCCTAAAATAGCAGAGTAGCTTAGGAACATGTGAGTGACCTTCAGCTAAAATACAAAATTTGTCTAACTATTCATAAATATATTCTAAAGTGTAAAATATTCTAATCTGTACCATAATCTAGATTTCTCATACTGTACAATCCCATAACTTTCATGAATAGTGACCCTGCAACACAAATTATATTGAGATATTGGTCTTAATAAGGGACATGACAAGCCAGAGCTTTCTAACAATCTTCATGGGAGATTCAATTATAGGATCATTATTATTGGCATTCCTTTCCTGAATGCTCTGTCTATTAAGAACGTGTGTGTATTCTCGATTGGTAAGAAACATATGTAGCCTTCTCTACACAGAATACATCATATTTATGCCTGTGCTCTAGTAAATGTTTTAGGGATTGTTCACTCCATATGCATTAGTATTGTGATAGCTAGCACAGTCCAACACAGAGACATGGCAAATTGCATTGTTCCCTATTGTGTCAGTTCACACCACTGTACTGTGATGGTGTGCACTGAAAAAAGTATTGCAGTGAATGTAATTTTGACATTTCAATAAAGTTAAGACAATAAAAAAGGTAAATAGGGTAATGTGGTGATCATAGTAGTGGGGTCTTCACGTTAAAAAGCCCTTAAAGTGGTTGTAAACCCTTACAACCAACTTTGACCTACAGGTAAGCCTGTAGAGGGAGTAACGTCATCGCGGCTTCGCCGAATGACAGCGGCGGAGTGGCGAGACCCACCGAGAAGATGGATGCGCCGGACTACAGGGGACAGTGGTGACTTCACTGGCTCCTGTGTCAGGTAAGTGACACATAATGGGCTACTATGCGATGCATAGTAGTTCATTATGCTTTACCTTTGCAGGGAATGAAAGACGAAGTAAACCCATCTTTAAAAAAATAGGGACATCATACCTAGAGACATGGAACAGTGGTTGGATTTTTTTAGCACTGGATCTTATGAGCATGCGTGTATGGGACTGATCCATACTGTTTCATTTCTGAAATCATATTTACCAGTTCAATTAAAATGAGATGACATCACCTTGAAAATTTCTATGGATTTTTTTTTTTGTCATAAAAGTTTTATTAGGAATAAAATAAGCAAATAACTTTTAAAACAGATAGAAGCAGTACATAAATTAAAACATATATTTTAAACTCTACATACAGTGTTGAAGATAACATAAAGGTCATAAAGGTATAAAACATTTGAAGGTGAGTCTTAATAAGAATGACCAGCCGGTCCATCTTTAATTAGAAAATTACATGAATTTCAATCTCTTAGTGGAATATATGGTGGATATCTAGTGTTGTAAGTGTCTCTAGAAAGTGGATGAGGATATACTGTATTGTGAATAGATCCCATATTCCATGGCTTTGGTATGGGGTTTTAGTGTAGTCTTAGAGGGACATATATCTGTCAATGGGTGAAATAAGTCAAGGTGTTAAGGAACTAATGGATATACCTGGGTAATTATAGTGAGCAAAATGGTGTTGAGATTTAAGACAGGGGTTGGCGTAAGCCAGGGGGAGTGGGGGAACCTAAAATGTGTTAAAAAGGGCGGGTGAGCCTTCATGTAAGGTAATTTGGTCAATGTTTAAAATGAAAAAAACAAGGAGAGGGACGCCTCTGAATATGTATCAGATAACAATTTATTAATAAAAACAATATCCATTCACATAGAAGAACATTGAATTCAGGCACATTGCTGGACTGATGAGGTGGGACTACAAGTTGCAGTCAATCTGCTTCAGGCTTGGAGAATACAGCACATCACACAACAGTTTTAATGGTGTGGAACTGCAGGTCACAGCAAGTCCTCTAAGTGCTGACCTTGAGCAGCATTAAAAGAGTCCACAAACATTGTGCGCTAGTGGCTTAAGATTGAAAGTCCACTTAATAAAGGCAAAATCCTGGGGGGAAAAGGGGATGGGGGGAAAGGTTAAGATAATATGGCATCAGGGCCGGTAACAAGCCGCGCTGCGGCCTCGCTATCCTTGTCCGGCTTCCCGGGATGATGTAGAACGGCTGTGAGGGAAGAGTCCAGAACGAGGCTTGGGAAGCAAAACAGTGATGTGACGTGACTAACATGCATGGTTTATTATTCGTCAAATGTTTAAAGTGAGTTCATTGAATGTCAGAGGGGGTATTAGATAGGAAGAAAGATAGATAGTGACGAGGCGGGAAAAAGGGTACAGAGGGTAAGGTGGGAGGGGAGGAAGGGGATGGGGAACCATCTCTCATTCCCTTCGTTGGATTGCATGGTGAGAGAGGGGCCAATTGTGCTTTTCTTTCAAACAAGTCACACCCTACTGAAATGATAGTCAGCCTCATTTGATCATAAACCATCTCAGTTTCGTTAAATAATTTTCATATCTATGACCAGTGCTGATGTTTCCTGGTTGACTTCAGAAGCATGAAATCCGTTACACCCCCCCCCCCCCCCATTCTCAAAAAAGCAAGGCCGGTCTACACAGTTCCTAAACATGTGCCTTTAGCTGATAAATGCATGCTTATTTTTACTGTGGCCCCATTATACATTTGTGTGTGCAGGTACCTCTGTAATAATATAAATTCATTTACGTGCCATTAATAAAATGTTGGTTGCTTTGGCTTTCTTCAGATTTTAATTATGGCTTACTTCAAATTGAGATCTTCTGAACATATCTGAACATAGCTCAGAAATATAAAGAATATACCACGATGGACAGATAACTAGCTTGTAGGAATATATGATTGATAAACATCAAGGTTTTTTTTTACTTTTTTAACAAACTTTGCACATAAATTTTAAAATTTAGGCCTGGAGCTGAATATGAACATGCTGTTATTATTAGACCGTTCAGCTGTCTGACTTCCATTCTTAAAATATTTCTGATCAGGAAGAGCTTAGCAAGTCAGCAATAAAATCCCCGGCAAGTGTGGGCTGGACATTTAAGAATGTAGTCAACAAATTAAAACATTTCCTGCTTACAGTATATAGCTAACGCTGACCGTGTAAAACATAACATACATAATAGGATTATATAAGAAGTAAACAGCACTCAGACATTTCCTTGTACACCTCAGATACTGTATATGCCCCATGTAATATAAACTTGCATGAGGAGCAAGGCTTCTGTGTAGGCAGCATTTGTCACTACTCCCATTGTTTCTATGTTTGTATTCTTACTTGATGTAAGCAGCTTCTTTTACTTAATAAATTTACTTTTTATTTGGCAATTCTTTGTTCCTTTGAGCGCCGTTCATAAAAGAAGTGCCATTTCTTGGAGCGAGCTGTTTCCTCTACAAATGGAGTTTCCCAAGATGTTTTGATACTAAGATCTGGACATAGTTCTTCGCCCTTCGCTTGGGACCTGGATGTCTTCACAGATCCATCAGCAGGATTTCTTATCTGACTATCTGATGAGCCTTGTTTGACCTTTGGGTCATTTTTGGAGGTGAGCGGCCAATTCATAATTATAACAGTCGATGTTTGGATTGATGTGCTGTCTGTTTTTTTCTTCTATCAAGTTACCCCTGAGATTTTTATCTTTATATGAACTGACTCCTACCACTGGGCTTCAGTTGGACTTTTATTCACATTTATTTATTTTTTGGATACTTATCGTGTTCATTCTTTGAGTATATTAATTCATGTCACGTTACTGAATAAGCGCACCACTCATATTTCTTCTTTTTACATTTGAATACACAATGTTTTTGGGTATACTACCAAGTGGTTGCAGCTAATTAATGGTAACTATACATTTATTATATATATTTTTTATTTTCGGAATTTATTTTGACTTTATTCACTGTAGGTTGATGGTTTATATTTTCTTTAAAATTATACATAGTAGCACACCAGTTTATTCCTTTAGAATGTGTAGGCAGCATAGCCTTACAAAGTAGTTGTATAAAGTATTCTCTAGTTTAATTTAGAAATATATCAGTCATTAGTCACCATTTGTGCTCAGTTCTCAATAGTGCCAGGACAAGGTCATCCAGCGCCCAGGGCAAAGATGCCAACCTGCCCCCCCTCCCTCCTTCCCTTAGGGTTAGCAGTGATGTCACTGTCACTACTTCTGTCCGCCTTGTAACAAAAGAAACTGGCACAGGGCCTATCCCTGCAATAAACCATTGCCTCCAGGGCAGCCGTTCCTCCTAGCCACCCCTTGTTCTGCCCCTGGTTCTGAATACCTGTCCTGCTTTATATTGCAATGTGGAATAAATTATAACATTGAATTCAACTGAGTCTTTTAATTATTCTAATGCCAGTAAATCTGAAGCAATACCTGAAGCCACAGACTAGTGACAAATGTATGTGATAGTATGGACCTTCATGTACCTTTTTTTCAAGTCAGCCTTTCCATTGAGCACTTCATGGTGCTGTGGCATGAAAATACTGACTCGCTGTCTTAGATGAGGTCAGGCCTCACCCCTCCAAAACTTTGGTACTCACTATTGGTCTATTACTAGGATGAGTGTCCTCATTGACCAATAGCAGGACCAAGACAGCTGTGCTAAACCTTTATACCACATTTAGGATTTCAGGTGTGCTCAACGTGAATGCCAAACTGACATGCAGGAAACTTGGGGTGACCTATATATGTAGGATTTCGCCAGCCTTACTGTGAGATCAGGTATGCTTAAATACATTTACCCAACTGTGACACCCATAATGCAAACCAAAGTTGGGTAGAGCTTGAAGATGTGGATTGCTTACATACTGGGCATTATAAATGGCATAGTCAATTAGTGGACAGCATAAGCCATATTATAAAGGACACAAATAAGTAATTCATTCTAGGAATACTGTACCTGTGGCATTGGGTCTCCCTCTGAACACATCATCATATGCTTTCCATTGTTGAGTGACTTGATAGGCATGAATGAAAACTACAAGCACAACCACAAGGCAAACCAATGGCACAAGTGCTGCAGTAAAAAGAGCTGCAAAGATATTTGGAATGAAACACCTGGAAAATATATAAAGTGAATGCAAGTTATTGTTTACATGTCTATAAAAAAATACTTCTCATAACAAAACAAGTGGTTTGACAGCTCAGTCATGTTGACCTACAGTATATAAAGACATACATGAAGGTACTTGGCCTGCCTTTCACATCCTCAATCAGTTCAACAGAAGTCCAGCTTCGTACAACATTAAAGAGGCGCTTCAGTAAATTCTGAAAACTTGGAAAGTTAGCAACTACAAACACTGTAGCTGCTGCCTTTTAATTAACAGATATTCACCTGTCCAAGGATCCAACCTGATCCTCCCCTAAGCCGGTTCTTCACTGGTCTATGGGTCCCCGGTGCTGGCATGTTAACAGTGGGCAGCCAGCTGTGAATACTTGAGGCTTTACAGGCAGCTGTCCGCTGCGCATGCACGAGCCGTGGTGCGCTTTGTGAATGCTCCCGAAGCCTTCTGGGAGTGCAGTGAACAAGGCTTATCTCCAAAACTAGTCTGCTGCTGACTGTACTCACTGTGAAGGCTTGAAAATAAATACGCTTGATGGTATGGAGTTTCCGGCTGCTTTTATTCGATGACCGTTTGTCTATTGGTGTATGGGAAGACACCTCAGCTTGGACACCCTGACTGCAAACTTCCAACTTACTTAACACTGCTCTGAGCCATACAATCTTTGATCAAATCTCCCAGAAGGTTGTGGGGGGAGAAAACCTCCGGTGGATCCATAGAAGGGGAGGAAGAGGAAGAGTGGAACTTTTGGATGAAGTTACGCTTTGAAGTAGTAATACCTCAACTTAAAAATCCTTTTTAAACCCCAAGGGACTAAGTACATGTACATTTAGTCCTATTCTGATCTGTGCTGTGGTTGCTGAGCTAGCGTGGTCACCAGCTGCCCCTCACAATGCTGTTTGACCATGCTGCACTTGCAGCACTGTATTGTTGATCTGCTAGCCACTAGGAAACATGTGGAATTCTCAGTTGCCTGGACATGCCTCTGGTATATTAACATACAAACTATTCTGCCACAATCAGTGCTGGTGGGGCTGAGTGATCATTCTGCCATCTGCTAGTAAAACGTGTGGCATTCTCAGTTGCTTGGACATGCTTCCAGGAAGTTACCATACAAGCTATTCCCCCATAGGAACACCAATAAGTTGGGCTTCAGCCTGGTGTGGAGCTGGCAGCCAGCACAAAGAGAGCAAAAAAACGATATGCCTTTAATGTACAACTTTGTCATGGGTGAGAATGGGACAAAGTACAACATGCCCTGGGGGTCCCCTGGGGTTCCAACAAGGATTTTAGGTTGTAGTGATACTTCTTTAATAAACACGTAAAATTGCTGCACAAGCCATGTTGTAAATTAATGTTATAAAAAAAAATATCCTTCTGTTTTTTAACAGTTGTTTGTGATTTTATTATACAGTAACTGACAAAAATTTATATTTCTTTATCGCACAACCATAGCTAGTGTGTAAACCATATTTTTCCAGAATCTTCATTCTTCCACTACTGTAACTGGCTCAGGGCTTCGCCTAGAAGTCTGAAAACTGTATTAGGTCAATATATAAGCAGCCTGTTGTTTGAATATGGCAATTATGACATGTAGCTTTCTTACAGTAATGACTTAATTCTTGGTGAAACACTTGCAAATCTAAAAGGACTAAAGCAATATCTTAGATATTTCTTCAACAAGGGGACAGGTCACAAAATTATAATAAAGTCAGGCACTTTATACTTTGCATGTATTTTGAAATAAACCTTGGGGTCTTTAGGCTATTTTCTCCTTTGAATACAGTGCCTTGAAAAAGTATTCATACCCCTTGAAATTTTCCACATTTTGTCATGTTACAATCAAAAATGTAAATGTATTTTATTGGGATTTTATGTGATAGACCAACACAATGTGGCACATAATTGTGAAGTGTAAGATTACTGTTCAAAAAAAAGGAGCTCTGGAGCAAAGAAAATGCATACAACACAGCAATTCCTGAGAACACTTCCCTCTAGCGGCCTATTACATTGTATCACTTGTTACAAGACATATGTATTTCCTATGCTCCTCAGCTACATCTAGTGGCCATAATGTTGTATTTATTTACTGTCCATGGTAAAGGAATATTTGTTCAGAAGAGAATATAACCCAAAGAACATTCCTTTTCCCCAATTCACACAGAATAAATGTACATGCACATTCCCTGCATGAATGGCTATGAGAATTTTTTTCTATTAATAGACCCCCTTGTATTTTGTACTCATTTTCAAAGACTGCAGCAAGTTTGGTGCGTTGGTCTATCCCAATAGCTGCAGACCAGAAGAAGATACATTTAATCACATGCTTGCAATACACACATTTTATATAGATCATATATGTCAAACACAAGGCCCGTGGGTGAATCAGGCCCCCCAGGCCTTGCCCTGTGACCCTTACAGCCAGTTTTGAAGCCGGGATGTGGGGGAACTATTCTACCACGTCCGTCTCCCACCTCCCATTCCAACCTCCCACAGTGGATACATATCTTCACAGAGAGAGAACAATCTCCCTGCATGAAGAGGCAGAGCCACCTACACATGGAGGTACTAGAGCTGGGCCAGGTATGAGGGAGAGATGCGAGAAAGCTTTGGGGGGGGCCCTGAATTGTGCACACTGTATGCAGCGCACCCCTCAACCATGCACACTGTACGCAGCGCAACTCTGAACCCTGCGCTCTGTATGCAGCACCCCCCTGAACATTTCACTCTGTACCCAGCGCACCTCTGAACCACTCTGTGCTCTGTATGCAGTACACCCCTGAATCCTGCGCTCTGTATGCAGTACATCTTTGAACCCTGTGCTCTTATGTAGCATTCATCATCTTGTGGATGCAGCAAAGCTGGGTCGAGAATACTCTCAGCCTACTAATTGGATAACGAAGATGCTGCAGTACTCTGATGCTCCTCTTGCCAGTATGTGCAGTCTACACCTCTGGACTGTGGTAAAGTCTGTTTAGCAACTAGTGCTGCCCCTGTCTTTTCAAGTATGAAGCCTCCAGTACAGGTGATACCAGGAGGCTGGTATTAATACAAATTCAGTACTTACACTAGTTGCAGAGAATGTCCAAACAAAGCTGAAATAACTGTTATGTTTTGTGCATGTCCTTGGGGTACATTCAGTGTTGGATTAAACTCTGTGGAGGCCCATAGGAAGTCTAAACCTTGGGGCCCCCCTTCACAGGTTTCTCACGTGTACGCTCTACAGGGTTCACATTGAACTAAGAAGTGTGCATGTCGGCCGCTAGATGGAGATGGAGCCCTTAAAGCCGTTGTAAAAGTAAAAATCGAAAAAAATAATAATAATAATATACATTTCTATAATTACCTGCTCTGTCAATGGAATTGCACAGACACCGTGAACTGCCTCTTCTTGAGTCCCCCTCGGTGGTCTTAGCCCATCCTCTCTGTCCAGTGCCCCAGGGGGTCACTTGTTTGTGTTTACTTCCAAACCCCAATGCTGCGTCCATTGACACAGACAGCAGGACTCCACTTCACAGTACTGGAAGCCAATGGCTCCCGGTGCCTTAGCAAAGCCAGTAAGACCCCGAAGTGAGGGAAGAGAAGAACTGCTACATCGCACAGCACTGGATCAAATGAGGGCTCAGGTAAGTAAAAGGGGATGAGGGGCAGATGCTGATGCCTAAACATTTTTTACCCTAATGCAAGGAATGCATTAAGGTAAAAGAAATGTAAGTTTTAGTCCCACTTTAAAAGATGTTGGGCCCATTGGCCAGTGCCTACTCTGCCTATTTGGTAATCCAGCACTGGGTAAATCACCATCTCTCTTCTCCATTGTCCAGGTCTGTCCCCATGTTACAGCCATAACAAAGCTGAACAAAGGCAGGCTAAGCATTTCTCCCATGTTCAATAAGCAAAATACATGGAAGAACTGATCATGAAAGTGATACATATGTATGTTGCCAAAAATGCAGAGCTGTGACCTGTCAGAATCCTTGACAGAAATTAGAAGCCAATGGTAGATTCAATCAACTTTGGCAAATGCTTGACAAATGCACAGAATCCTGTTACATAAACTAATAAAAACAAGCGTTCAACATTAATAGAAACACACTTCACAGAAATTCTGTCCTCCGGGCTGTCAGTGGAAAACAACCATTGCTTCATATTATTCCCACTAACTCCCCATCTGCATATCCTCGTTTTCCCATCCCAGTATTATTTTTCTGCTTATTATGCATTTTGGGAACAGGTAAATGATGTGTTATTAATGGCATGTACCAGCACAGATTTGTTTTGGCTAGGCACGTTTGAATGTTCTACTACAGTAACTGGCAATAACAGATCTTATTAATTTTTTTTTCTCCCACATGAGGGTCATCCAAAGTTCCCGCTGGCTTATAGAAAAGATTTAAAATACTGACAGATGTACACGAAACTCAGTGGAAAAATACAGTTTTAAAGGAAGTGTACATCCACATTTGCTCTTCCATTAAAGTAAAGGCCCAATTATGTTGTGAAAATGTACAAAAAAAATTATTGCTATTTAACCCGTTGCCACCTTGGTGATCTTGTGACCACTGTCACAGTGGTTGCATAATCAGAAGCTAGTCCGACCGGCTACCAATCATTAGTCCAGACCAAGAGGTGTCTTTGACAGCTTGGTCTTTGTCCTGGGAGCACACAGTGATCGTGCATTCAGTACAAAATCATAGGCACCCAGCAACACGTATGTGTGGCATGTGAGCGTAAATGCCCACCCATTAGCCACTGCACATATGTGTTAAGCCTTTGTAAAGAGGTTAAATCAAATACAATTTCCAACAAGTCGGCTTGTGTATGGTCCCAATGTGCAGAATCCCTTCTGAGTTAAAGCAGTAATACATTCAAAAGCAAACTTTTATTATATTGCAGAAACTCTAATGCCGCCTACACATGACCGGACTTTCCGGCAGACTAGGTCCGACGGTCTTCCCGAAGGACTTTCGGTGAAGTTCCAACGGACTTTCTGAATGAACGGACTTGGCCACACACGAACGAACTAAGTCAGTTTGAAAGTCCGTTAGTTTTGAACGTGATGACGTGCGAAGGGACTAAACAGGAAAGTTCAATAGCCAGTAGCCAATGGATTCCCTTGTGTCATATTTGGTCCGTCGGACCAGCACATAGACGAACGGTTTTCCCAATTTTAGTCTGTCGCATAGATTTGAAACATGTTCTATTTCTAGGTCCGTTGGATTTTCTTTTTTAAACGATCGGACCAACCCACACACGATCGGATTGTCCGGACTAATCCCTTCGGACCTAGTCTGCTGGAAAGTCCGGTCGTGTGTACACGGCATTAGATGTGATGGCTGGATTCGTTTTCTTTTTTAGGCTTTCTTCTATTTTCACCTGGTAATTTGGCCAGTAAGTAAGAACAAGCCCTTTTGCAGATGCATCAGTTACAGGGATAAAACAAACCATTTAACACTTTCAGTAGTGCTTACAATGATCAGATTTATTTTATTTATGTAATTTTCACTTGGAAACGGTCCCCCTGAAAGAAACTATAATGTGGGTGATCGAGAATTGTTGGTCATCAAATCGGCTCCTGAAGAGTGGCGCTACCTTTTGGGGGGAGCTTTATATCCTATTCTTATTTTCATGGGCCCCAAAATTTTGTATATTTAAGTGACTGGTAAACATTTTAGACCTTGTCAGGCAAGATGAGCACTTTTTTCCTCCCAATATACTTTAAAAATTACATATCATCATGGATAGAAAAATGGCAAACCAGGCACCCTCTCAGGTATGTTTTATGATAGCATTAGGCCATCTGAACCTGACATTATCCTACCTGCTAAAAACTTTTATGGTTCTAGGCGGATTTAGGGGAGGGGATTGTCATCGATTATCCCCCTCCGAATTAACTTAATGTTCAAATGAAGGAGGATCTCTATTTACATGGTGAGCAACTTCAAACTATGTTTTTTCACAGGTGTCATGATCACCCTCTGGTGGGTCACTATGGGGTGCTCAAGACTTCATATTTAATCCTTCAATCTGTCTGTTGGCCAGACATGGTGCATTCAACCCAGGGGGCTGAACGAAAAAAACCCGACAGCTCAGGTCGGAACCACTGTACTAACAATCCAATGTTAGTACACTGCTCTCCCCTGCTGTTCTATTGTGTTTTGACAGGGAGGTGGCCTCCCCTACCAAAACACTCTGGTCAGCGCTCTCTGCCATTGGCTGAGAGCATTGTTCTGGAGCCGGGGTGGCAGACCTTTTTCAGTCATGCTCCTTTGACGGAAGCTGGCTTCTGTGGGACCGGCTTCAGTACCCATGGAGTGAATTCCATTTGACTCGTGTGTACGGAGCTTAAGTCTTGTACTGTGTGCTTACGGAATAAGTCAGACAGAGCCAAAACTTGGGGGCTACTGGAACTTCTTCTGTCATCCAAAGAGTTATGAAGCATTATCTTCATGGACCTTATTGTGAAGCTGCCCCTGTCAGAAGGATTTACTACCATTTTTATGGTGGTTGATAATTTATCTAAGATGGCTCACTTTGTGAAGAAACACTCTCTGCTGCTGAAACAGCTACCACCTTTGCCAGAGAGATTGTATGTTTATATGGTGTTCCTAACATTATCATCTCTAACCATGGTGTTCAATTTATCTTTAAGTTCTGAAAGGCCATGCGTAAAGTTTTGAGTATTGACCAACATCTGTGCTCAGCCTATCACCCATGAACAGTCAGCAATGTTTTTCATTCTTTGCACAGGATGATTGGGTGTCACTTCTCCCATTGGCAGAGTTTGTAAGAACTCTGTTCATTCTACCACTAAACAGTTACCCTTGTTCGCTAATTAAGGATTCCATACTTCCTTTTGCCTATCTTACCTCAAAAATCCTCAGTGCCAGCTGTACACAATTGTCCAGAGGCCTTGAGATCCAATAATCAGTTTCCACAAGAAGCCATCAGTTGGGCTCAAGCAAGCAACAAACGTTTTTTGATAAAAAGAAAGGGAGGAATTTGATTTTGAGACTGAGCGATAATGTGTGGCTACCTACAGAAAATGAAAAATTAGCTTGCCCTTCAAATTGGGCTGAGAATACATTGGGCCGTTTCCAATTAAATGGATTAACACATTTTAAAAGGGAACTTCCCCCTTTTTCCATAGATTCTAATTACAGTGTGGTTATTAAAGAAGAACTCACTAAAGTCACAAATGAAAATAAAGCAGGAGGTAGTGGATAATTTCCGCTTACCTCTGTGTTGCTTTTGCCAGAAAGGTAACTGTCAAAATATGGTTCCATTACCAATCCATTACCAATACAGTACCTGCCCAGTTTCGGTTCTTTGTATGATTTCAAGTAGGTAGCATTTGAGCATTCTTGAAACTGAATACATCATTCAAAGTGCTGGGACTGTAAGTGCAAGGTAGAGGTATTGTATTGCCAAGAGTCATGTTCTGAAAGCTGTATTTCTGGCAAAGGATGTAACGGGGCAAGTGTACAGTATATTCCTCTTAACACTTAACTCCAACACTACTTTCATTTGTGACATCATAGAGTGTTTGTTTAACATTTTATTTCTAATTTAGGGAGCTGAAAAAACATGATTATTGAGATTATCTTAAAGTGGAACTTCAGTCATTTTGAAAATTTTTGATCTATTAAATCTTCTGCCTTTGTTGTTTTAACTTTGGATAGTAAAACATTTTTTTTCTTCCATTAAATACCTTATCCAGCCCACTTCCTTTAAGAAACAGGTATCCATACCTTATCCAGCCCACTTCCTGTAAGGTCTGGTAAAAAGCCTAGGCTTATGACATCATGCACAGCTCTCTCTCTCACTCTCGTAAGAGTTTGCCAGGAAGGGAGGGGAATGGGTCATAAGAGGGCCAATGAGAGATGCAGAGCTGGAGGTGTGTCTGTGTAAATTCAGGAAGTGAACAGGCAGCAGCTTCAGCTGCCCACAGTTAAAATGGACGCGGCCAGACTCAGTGGAGGGAGAGTTCTGCAGCATATTTGGCAAGTACAGAATGACAGTATATATAAAATAATATGCAAAGCGGTTGAAGGGAAGCTTCAGAATGGCAAAGATGTTTTTATTACAAATTATGTGAGCAGACTGCAGTTCCCCTTTAACTAGTGAAATGAGCATAACTTATTTTGTAGATGCCTATTAAGCAATGCGGTGTCTATGTCCAACCCACCACTGCATCATTATTAAAGACATAATAAGCAGAGCAGTAAAGATTTCTTGTTCTAAAGAGATTAAAGTGGTTTTAAAGCCTAAACATTTTTTTGCCTTAATGCACTGCTTGCATTAAGGTAAAACATGTTTAGGCATCAGTTTTCCCCCTCACCCTCCTTTTTACTTACCTGGACCCTCATCGATCCAGCGTTGTGCCCATCTGCAACTCTTCTCTCCACTCACTTCTTGGTCTCTCTGGCTTTGCTGAGGCAGCAGGAGACAATGGCTCCTGTTGCTGTCAATCAAAACTAGCAAGGAGATAGCAGGGGACATTGTTGAGTTATTTTATATCGGGAGCCAGCCTGCATGAGTGCCCCTATAGAAAACTGCTTTCTATGGGGGCACTCACTTGAGGGGAGGAGCCAGAAGCACCAGCGGAGGACCAGAGAATAGAAGGTTTATTTTTTTTTTTAAATCTAAAACTTTACAATCACTTTTAAGTCCATTCACAGCAGCGCGGCTTGGGAGTGAGCCTTGCGTGCCCCATATTTTTGGATATTTATTATAGCAAAAGGTAAAAATTTATTGTTTTGTTTTTCAAAATTGTCCCTTTTTTTGTTTATAGCGAAAAAAAAAGCCGACAGAGGTGATCAAATACCACCAAAAGAAAGCTTTATTTGTGGGAAAAAGGGACGTCAATTTTGTTTCGGTACAGAGTCGCACGGCCAATCAACTGTCAGTTAAAGCGATGCAGTGCCGTATTGCAAAAAGTAGCCTGGTCATTGAGGGGGCAAATCCTTCCAGGTTGAATTTCAGAACCAAAAGCAGTAACCCCAAGCCAGACTCAGGATCGCATCGCAGGATCCAGGAAGAGCTTACTTACATTGTCCCCTGGATCCTGCCATGTCTCCCTGCAGCGGGAGCGGCTCATTATCTGCTTGATTAATCACAGAATCGGGCTCCATACCCTGCGAGCATTGCGACACACGGGGATGGAGAAAGGAACCAAATTCAAAAAGTGAAACACACATTATACATACAGTATACTGTAATCTTACAGATTACATTACTGTATGAAATTATTTCACATCCCTTTTGTCCCTAGTGGTTTGTCCCGTGCCCTGCACACAGTTTTATATTATAAAAACTGTTCTTTCTGCCTGGAAACTGGAATTGTCCATAGCATCCAAACCGCCCCTTTACATCAAAAGTGGTTTTAGACCAGTTTGAAAACAGCGATAATAATAATAATTTAATAAAATGATAAATAATGATTCGAATCACTCACAGAATTGAGCGATAGTGGTTTGTGGAGAGATCCATCATCAAACACTGAAAAGTAATGACAATTCTGCAACTGAGCAAATTTCAGTGTTTTTGATTTGATTACATTATTGAATACTTTTCATTATTATTATATTATTATTTGGTATAATTATTTATACTTATTTATTATATTATAATTTATTATTTAGTTTTTCAAACTTTATCATACCCGGGATGTCTACTAGTTTGGACAGTTATTCCTAAGAATTACAGGCTACAATATAAAACGCCAAATTTCCATGCAAAATAATGGTACCGCTTTCAGCACCAAAAATCTGAAATTATCATAACGCCAGGGAGGTTAAGTGGTTAATCTGTTAGAGTGAGAAAACACAAGAAGCACAGACAGCAAAAATATAGAATTATAATTTTGTGGGGTTTTTTTTACATACTGTTATATGCATTGAGGTTTGCATGTTATCACTTCTAAGCATTTCATAATGCTCCTCTATCACGTGTTCTTGTGTTGCAGCATGTTGTATTTACCTGGAATGCCTCTAGCTTGGCACACACGCAGCTAGTGTCTAAACATGCAGAGAAAGCAATCTTCCTTCTTCCCCAACCCTGGATTCCACCCAGCTGGCATCTTCTGCCAGCTAAAACTAACACTGAATTAAGGTCCTTCAATTATATAATCAATGTAGGAAGAATAACAGCAAATTACACAACATATAATAATACAGGTACATTCTACTGATGAAGACATAAGCAATAAAAGAAGACATCTGCAAATGTCCTCATTTTACATGACTAGACATGAAATTAAATAAAAGTGTCATAAGCAACCACTCCCCTTTTATAAATCTGAAATGACATCATTCTCATAATGCACATTGTTCCACATTACCAGCATCTGCAGAATTTTTTATAGCCCAGTATTAACATTCTCCACCATTCTTAGCCCTTGTACACACGGTCAGACATTCCGATTTAGTCCGGAACTGGTGTTGCATACACACGGTTGGACAAAGTTGTCGGAATTTCCGGTCAACAAGAACGCGGTGATGTAAACCGCGTACGACGGGACTAGAAAAGGGAAGTTCAGCACCACGTGCGGCACCCTTTGGGCTCCTTCTGCTGATCTCGTGTTTAACACGTGTTAGTAGAAATTTGGTTAGAGACAATTTGCGCTTTTCAGATTTGTGCTTCATATCGTTACTGCTCTTCAGTTTGTGCTTGTCGGTGTGTATCTGCTTATCAGTGTGTGTAGTCAGTCGCATTTGTTGGTCATTGTGGACTATATCTTAGTATAGTACGCTTTGATTTTCAGTGCTTATTGTCCGCTCGTTTCTGGTTTTTAGTTCGTCCTTTCAGGCCTTGCTGTTTATCGGTGCTTTCTGTTGTCCGTTCTGACCAGCCGACCGTTCTGAAGCCATGTTTCATGTACGTACTCGTCGTAGAGTTCGTGCTGTGCAGGGGCTTGGTGTTGGGCTTTTAGCTTTGACCCAAGCCCAGTCGATGAACAGGGCGAGGAGGAGTTAAGTGAGCAAGAATTGGTTGCTCCAATTCTCACACATGCCTTTGCTTCGTGAGATCCGGGAGAATAATCCTGATGATTTCGAGAATTATCTCCGGATGACGGACCCTGTTTTTCACCATCTGCTGGCTTTGCTGTCCCCTTATATCAGCAGGCAGGATACCTGCATGCGGCAAGCCATCGCCACGTTGCGGTACTTGGCGACAGGGAGAAGTCTTCAGGACCTCAAGTTCTTGACAGGCATCTCCCCCCAGGCTCTGGGAATCATTATTCCAGAGACCTGTTCTGCCATCATACAGGTCCTGCAGAAGGACTATATGAAGGTAAGTTTTCTCCTTTAACATCACATTCTATGTATTTAATGTTTGCTAATGTATTGTATTTCTTTCCTCATTCCCTAGTTACCATGATTGCAATATGCTGTAATTGATATGCTGTGCCCCTTTGTCCTCATGCATGCTGGAAGCTATTAAAGTTCCTTTTTTGTCTTTCATGCGTATTTGCCTTCACTAGCTTTCCCAGCATGCTCTTCTGGGCCCATAAACCTATAGCCTAGTCACTTAGCAATGTATTTTCTCAGCTCCATAGTATTGCTTTCCCCTAAACACCCCCTAAATTGTGTACAAATGTTATGTGTGTGCTTAAATTCATGCAGAGTGCCAGAGGTTTTTTTTTTTTTTTGGTGGTCCAAACTCATTAGGAACCCCCCTCCCCCCCAACTGCTAGGTCAGCTGATAGCAATCCTCTATCTGCTGACTTTGCCAAACCCAATACACACCATACCTACCTCTTTTGTGGTAAGATTTATGGATGAATTCACCAAAGCATGTAGTGCAAGGGCCTGCCTCAATACTTTCAAATGCTACTGTTTAAAGCAATCTGATATGGGGACCTTATACTTTTGGCTTTAAATACTAATTTCCAAAAATGTTATACTGATCTTGGCCATAAATGTTTGTGTGTAATCTGCTTGCAATGTTGATGTGGAAAATTACTCATTTTTTTTCTTGTTTGACTCCACAGTTTCCTTCAATGCCACAGGAATGGCAGACTGGGGCCTCTCCCACTTTGCCACCTGTTGGGACTTTCCCAATTGTGGAGGTGCAATTGATGGGAAACACATCCGCATCTTCCCACCCCCCAACTTGGGATCCTACTATTATAATTACAAGGGGTATAATAGGATCGTGATGTTGGCGGTGGTGTCAGCAACATATGACTTCCTGTATGTGGACATGGGGAAAAATGGCCGGATGTTGGATGGTGGAGTGTTCATGCAGATGGAGTTCTACTGGCATCTCCAGAGTGGCAGTCTGGGCTTGCCACCTCCAGAGGAGAATGTGGATGGACTCTCCTTCGTTTTCGTTGCGGATGAGACGTTTGCTCTGGCAAACCATCTGATGCGGCCTTTCCTGATGAGGACACTCAACCCGGACCAGAGGATCTTTAATTTCCGGCTGGCCAGAGCCAAAAGAGTAGTGGAGAACACTTTCGGGATAATGGCCAGCCGGTTCCTCCTATTTTTGACTCCAATCCACATGGCGGAATATAAACTCAATCAAATTGTGCTTTCGTGCTGCATTCTGCACAATATTTTTTTTTTTTTATAATTGTAATTTTTATTAATTTTCAAGGCAAAAACAATACACTTGTGCATTGGAAAATTCAGTAGGCAAAGATAAATATAGATCATAGCGAAAAACATTAGTTACAGAAGACAATGAAAAATGTCCACATATGCAGATACAAGGGTGAACTGCATAACCATGTCTTGTACAATGAATAACAAACAGTTTATGTAAATGAAAACAAACAATTCCGTGCAACAGGAGGTCGGTGGCCAAAAAAAGGCAAAACAACCGAACATTCACATGATCATCATAATGAGTCCTCGGGGGGGGGGGGATAAATTACCCTGAGGATTAGATAGGGAAAGGTGGGGGTGGTAGCCAGCAATAAAGTGCCATGATCGGCAACTGCAGTCAGATGGGTATACAGGTAGGGGGGCCCCGTATTCCGACCGATCCCAGGGTTCCCCCACTTTATCAAACTGGGGGACCAAATCATGCACCGAGGTCATTAGATACTCCATTCTCCTAATTTCAGACACCAATTGGAGAAATCTAGGCCAGGGGGGAGTTGCTCCGGACAGCCAACACAGCGGGATAAGCCTCTTAGCAGCTAGTAAAATATAAGAGACCAGCCGATTGGTATTTTTAGGTATGCCTGGAATGGGGAGACCCAGCAAACAGTATAAGGGATCGATCGGGAGGGACACCCCCCTCACCTCCACCACCAACGACCCCACCGCTATCCAGAAAGGCTTTATCAAAGGGCATTTCCAGAAAATATGAAACAGAGACCCAACGTCAAGTCCACATCGCCAACAGCATGGTGAGACTGAAGGATCGTATTTGTGGATGACATCGGGGGTCTTATACCAAAACATAAGGATTTTTATTGCCGTTTCCTTTGTGTGACACACTTAGAGGATTTAAAGGTAGAGGACCAAATCCTATCCCATGTCTGCAGGGAGATAGGTTTGTCCAACAACTGAGACCACCTACTCATATACAGATGTGCAAGTTCGTTTAGAGGAGTCGACTCATGGAGGATTCGGTGAACAGAGGAAATTAAATTAAGTTGATGGGGACCCTGTGCGCAGAGATGCTCAAAGGCTGTAGGACTGTCAAGGATTAAAGTCGGAGATTTGGAGCTAAAGAAGTGTCTGACCTGTAGGTAGAAGTAAAACGAGTGTTTGGGAATGTCATATTTTTCCCGCAAGGTCTCAAAAGCATGAAGTCTACGTGAAACAGGGTGTACTAGGTTTCTGAGTTGGAAAAGAGGGGGATCTAGCCACGGGGAAATCCTACCCATAGACAAGCCATCAGGGATAGTAGGGTTAAATAGGACATTCGTGAGGGGGGGGCAGGCCGAGGAGAGGGAGTACTTTTTGTTACACTTTTGCCACAAGTCTAAAGTGAAGGACATTGGGGGCCGTACATTGCCGTCTAAGATTAGGGTGTAGTGGGGATGGAGCGCCCCAGATCAGGGAGCATGGGTGAACCGGATACAGGACCCCCTTCTCAATTGCAGCCCATCGACTCGTGGCATTAAGAGAGGACCAGGTAGCAATGATTCGTAAATGCGTAGCGTGATAATATTTCACAATATCCGGAGCTCCCAATCCCCCCGACCCCTAGGCGCAAACACCACTGAGCTGGCAAAGCGATGGGACCTGTCAGCCCATATAAATTTTAGAAAACGTCGTCGGAGAAGTTTAAGCTGTGGGGTTGGGATGGCAACTGGCAGTGTCTCAAAATGGTAGAGCAGTCTGGGCAAGACTGACATTTTAAGGACGTTGATCCTGCCCAGTAGGGATAAAGGGTATTTAGACTAGGTCAGTAGTGAATTATTTATATCCTGAAACAGGGCAGGAAAATTTGCACTGAACAGGTGGGAATAAGGAGTCAGAGAAACCCCCAAGTATTTCAGTGAGTCACTGCACCATCTATAGGGATAAGATTATTTTAGTCTAGAGAGTTCTGTGGCGGAGATGTGTATGGGAAGGGCCTCAGTCTTGGAGGTGTTAACCTTGTACCAAGAAATACCCCCAAAGGATGTTAGTAGCTTGTGCAGTGAGGGGAGGGAAATCTGTGGGTTGGTAATAGTTAGCAAGATGTCGTCTGCAAAAAGTAATAATTTATACTCTCCCTGTTGCATCACCACCCCACGGATATCTGGATGAGAGCGTACGGCCTCGGCCAGGGGTTCCAGACATAAAATAAATAACAGCGGAGATAGAGGACACCCCTGCCGAGTACCATTTAATAGGGGGAAGCGAGGCGACAGAAAGGACGACATCTGTACCTGGGCAGTAACCGTTGAGTACAAAGCTTCAAGTGCCCTCAAAAAGGGGCCCTTGAACCCATAGACCTTGAGCGTGGTGAACATATAAGGCCAGCTAAGCCTATCAAAGGCCTTTTGGGCGTCTAAACTAAGTAGAAGTGCTGATTTGTTGGTCCTATCCAGAAGGTCGACCAGGTTGATCGTACGGCGGGTGTTGTCTCCGGCGTGTCTGCCAGGGACAAACCCCACCTGATCTCTGTGAATAAGTTTGGGGGCAAGAACTGATAGCCTGGAGGCAAGGATTTTCGTAAATATCTTGTAGTCAGAATTCAGAAGGGCTATAGGCCTATAATTGTCTGGGATGGAGGGATCCTTACCCGGCTTGGGAATCACAGAGATGGAGTGTGAAAAGTGGGGATGGGGAGGGGTGCCCTTTAGTAGAGAGTCAAATAAATTGAGCATGTGTGGTCCCAAAATGTCTAGGTAGGTTTTATAGTAGAAATAGGGGAGATCATCAGGGTCAGGTGACTTATGCGATGGAAGTTCCCGAACCACGTCGGAGAGCTCCTCCGCCGTTACTATCTTATTAAGGGCCTCTAAATCACTCGGCGAGACTGCAAAATTTTTTTAAGAAACACTCAGCAAACTATGTGGCCTCAGTTGGGCCTGATGCAGACTTGCCTGAAAATGCCAACCTGACAGCCCTTGAAGCTGGCTGCCCTGGCTTGCCCCCCAAAGCGCTGCAATGTCAGAACAAGATATGTGGAGTACTTTGTGGGTAGGGGGGCCATTGATATGCCAGACAATGTCTGAGAGGCATTTTTTAATACATTTTTCTTTCAAACTCCAATAATCTTTGTTTTCATTTACTGCTTGGCTTTTTGGTCCTTTTTCTACAACAGTGCAAACCCAATTTCTGTGCGAGATGAGGTGACAGTCTCTTCTTCAGATAATCTTATTATGTTGTGGGTCTACTACACACACACCTTGTTTTTGTTGTTAATGTAAGTAGTTCATTACTGACAAAAATATTGCTCATTTTCAGCACCATGGCAGAAATATGTGGGGTCATGAAAATGTAGCGATTGGGGAAATTTAAAAAGCACGGTGGGTGTTATTTACTAAAGGCAAATCCACTATGCACTACAAGTGCACTGCAAAAGTGTACCTGAAACTGCACTTGGAGTGCAAAGTGAATTTTCCTGTAGTAAATAACACCCATTGCCACAGAAAACAACAACTTTACTACAAATACTGCTTTTGCGCATTGAAAAAGGAAGCCACAAATTGTTGATAATTTAACTTTTTACTCAAAGCACATTCACATGTGCGTTTAGAAAAGGGTTTTACAACAAACCAACATATTTGGTGTATAGAAAACATTATTTTGGGTAACATTTTTAGAACTTGGCATTTTGGTGTAAACAGGCATGTATCAAAGCATAACATAAATGAATGCTAACTAGTTTTGGGTGTTTTAGATTCTCCCTAAAACATCAATGATGTTGTTCATTTTTTGCTGTACATCGTTGATGTTTTTCTGGATATTATCTAAAAAGCAATTGCACCCCATTATCTCCCCAATGAGGATCTGGGTACTTTCACTGGTAAAATGTGATTCTTCTTCCACAACATCCACATCACCTAAAAAAAAACAAAAAAAAAAACTCACTGTGTATTATAAATATGCAGGCATACATTGATTAGCTTACCAGAAGCTGTGGTCTCAGAACCTCACCTGTTGTGGTGCCAATTTCGCTAATCTCTACAATCTCTCCTTCCTCCTCATCCTCCTCTGCTTCTGGTGTTGGTATTTCCCCTTCTTTAGGAGGTGTGGGGTCCCTGGTGTCCTCAGACGTCCCGAGTCTTCTCTCCCCTATGAGAATGTAAAAAAGGAATACTCAGCACACAGATATTTTAGGGCAGAAATAGGAATATGAAACATTGCTTGGAAGTGTCGTACAATTGTGTTTTTTGGCAGAGTTCAAAGGTGAAAACATTATTTTTGACACTTTCAAAAGCTGCAAATACTTACCTGTTGTGTGAACAAATGTAGTCAATTGCAACTTGCCAAAACATCATCTTTGGAGTGGGCTAAGGAATGATGTTTATTACGAACGATTGAACCCATGAACATGAAAGTGTTTTAAACTGTACAACATTAAATCAAAGCACATGGAGCAGTATGCAAGCAATAATAATAATAATATGAACACACGACAACTACTTACTTTTTTGAAGAACTCACTTGATCCTTCTGTACTGATCGTGCTCCCTCAATTTTTCAGGTCTGACCAGCATTTCCTCAGTTGATCCTTGGATCGTCGTACCCCAAAATTCTTCTGAAGACTCTTCACAACTTTAGTCATGATCTTGGCCTTTCTGATATTTGGGTTTGGGTAAGGTCCATACTTCCCATCATAGTCGTTCCTCTTCAATATGTCCACCATCTCCAACATCTCTCCAAAAGACAAATTTGAGGCCTTAAATCTTTTCCTCCGGGATCGGGACGTTTCTGGCTCCGGACTTTCCTCGTCCTCCTCCTCGTTAGTGGAATTATCATGCCCCTGCTGTGTTTCCGCCATGTGCTCTCCCCACTGTGCCCAAAGAGAAGGGACGGGGAATAGACTAGAAAGAATGTCAGGGGCGGGCGCAGTTTCATGCATGCACACTTTATATAAAACGCAACACATGTGTGTCGTACGTACGATCTGCGAGCAGGGGGAGGAGCTGACCAAGTGTTCAAACCAAGGTACAATTTTAACTTGGTACATCACTAGCCTATACTGCTTCTAGATTGAGGCCTATATTGGGACAAGATTAGGAGAGTTTAGCCTGACATTATTAGGGTTTGTCTTGTGTTGTGTCTTGCAGATAATAATATGGATGGGTTTAACGACCACAGCTTTCTCCCCCCGTTAATCAACAAGTACAGGGAGCTGCCCTGTCTGTGGCAAGCTACACATCCCCACTACAGCAACAAATTAAAGAGGCAGGCAGCGATGGAGAAACTGCTGGAGTTTGTGAAGCCGGTGATCCCCAAGGCAGACATCACCTATTTAAAAACGAAAATTGGTGGCCTGAGGAGTAAATATCTGAGGGAGCACAAGAAGGTGCTGAAGTCCATGAAGTCCAAACTGGAGCAGCAACAGATGAAGTTTATGTCGCCAGGCTGTGGTACTATAAGCCCACGTACACACGGTCGGAGATTTTGCCCGTCGGATTTAGTCCGACGGATTGTGTCCGAAACTGTTGCATACACACGGCCGGGCCAAGTTGGCGAAAAATCCGATCTTTCAGAACGTGATGATGTAATTTCGTTACGATGGGACTACATTCAGGCTAGTAGCCAATAGCTTTGATGTAGGAATTTGATCTGAGCATGTGTGGCACTTGGTCCGATGAAAATGCTCTACACATGATCGGATTAGGTCCGTCCGGCCCAGTTGGTCGGGAAATATTTCCAACATCTTGGAAAATTGGGTCGGACAGAGATTCGGATGGAATCAGTCCGATGCATACCACACACAGTCGGATTATCTGACGACACGGTCCGATAAGACTCATTCCGACAGATTCTCCGACCGTGTGTACAAGGGCTAAGAGGCTGCATTTTCTGTCAGACCATGCTGAGGTCAGGAAATCCCTCTCTACTCTTCCTTCCATGCTTCCTTCTACGCTTCATTCCACCCCTGCTGAGGCTTCCGACGCCCAACCTGGGCTTTCCAGACAGTTAGAACTGGAGGAATCCAGCTTGAGCCAGGTATAGTATTGTTCTACATGTTTTTGGAGTAAAAATTAATGATGTTAACTTGATTTTTGCCCTCTAATTTCTGATTTTAGAAAGTGTTTCACATATCAATAAACAGTAGTGGTCAAAATATTTGGGCCAAGAATGAAAAATGCTGGGCTCAGAATGATAGTCTTTTCTATTTGTTAACAATTTGCAACAGTCAAGAGCTGAAAATTGTGTGTGTTTGATGAACCAAAAACGAAAACGATGTCCCTTTTTCATACACAGGAAGACCTCAGCCAGGAGGAGGGTGTTGAATGTGGCAGCCAGGAGGTGGCTTTGGAATGTGGCAGCCAGGAGGAGGCAGGGGTAAGTGGCAGCCAAGAGGTGGGCAGGCCTAGGAGCCTGACTCAATCACAAGTCCTTCCCCTCCGCCTTCCACCCAAAAGGGCCAGAAAGGAGGGGGAATGTGGAGGAGTCAGCGCTCAAGCTAATTGGGGAGGCTTTTGCAGCCCTCAAAGCCACCCCCACATATCAAGAGGCCTTTGCCGCCTTGGCCTTGTACAAACTGCAGCAAATGGAGGAGGGGCAACACCTCATGTGTGAGGAGCTAATTATCCAAACACTGAATAAGGGGCTGAAGTGCCAAATCACACAAACAACACACTTGTGTGACTTGGACCATGCTCCTCCTCCTCTTCCTTCTGCCACACCTCCAGCACCACAGCCACAGCCTGGAGGAAAGCATGGAAGGAAGACCAGGGAGTGATGACCTGGGTTCAATCTGGTCTGACAGAAGATGCAAGCTCTTGTATGACCACAGCCTGGGGACATAGATGTCATCTGCTGCTGTTCCGGGTTTCTTGGACTTCTGGACCAGACTGTTCTCCCTCAGATATGTACTCCTCAGGCCACCAATTTTTGCGGTTAAATAGTTGATGTGTGCCCTGGGGGCCAAAGGCTTTACTAATTTCCCCAGTTTCTCCAGCGCTGCCTCCCTCTTTATTTGTTTATGACACCGTGACCTAAATTTTTTTTTATTTTGGTTCAAGAAATACTTGCCTATGTGTTTTACTTCAAAAAGGACAGCTTATTTGTGAGTAGGCAGGTACATTTCAAAAATACAAAGTCAAATTAATAACAAGGGGCACCAACACCAAACAACCTCCTAGAGATTAAAAAATAAATAAATAAAATAAAAAGATAATAATGGTGTTGTGGTAAGCTGACACACAAAACACACCAAAAAAATTACGAAGATGAGCAAAATGTCATAAAAGGAGATCTTGATTAAAAAACCAACCACAAAATTTACAGAAAAAAATAATCAAAAATGATTGGGGAGATCTGATGAATTAAAATATTGTATTAATGAAATCAGGAAAAAGAATAAAGAAATAAGTTTTGGAGAAGTGTGTGAATATGAGCAGCAAAACAACTTCATTCTTGTAGCATTATAAAGAAAAAGAGAATGCGCTGCATTAAACAATTTTTAACATTGCAGCGTGACGAATGTGCTATATCCATTACGAACAGTAGTTTTACCTGACCGAGCACTTCCGTCTCAGAATTTATTCTGAGCATGTGTGACACTTTGTCTGTCGGACTAGGCTACACACGATCGGAATTGATGTGCATTGGATCATGTTGTCGGAAAGTTTTATATCCAGCTCTCAAACTTTGTTGGTCAGACATTCCGACGGAAAAACTCCGATAGAGCCCACACACGGTCGGATTATCTGCCAACGTGGTCTGATCAGACATCCCTCAGATTTTTGTCAATATTTTATTATATCTTTTCATGTGACAACACTGAAGAAATGACACTTTGGTACAATGAAAAGTAGTGAGTGTACAGCTTGTATAACTGTGCAAATTTGATGTCCCCTCAAAATAACTCAACACACAGCCATTAATGTCTAAACCACTGGCAACAAAAGTGAGTACACCCCTTAGTGAAAATGTCCAAATTGGGCCCAAAGTGTTAATATTTTGTGTGGCCACCATTATTTTCCAGCACTGCCTTAATCCTCTTGGGCATGGAGTTCACCAGAGCTTCACAGGTTGCCACTGGAATCCTCGTCCACTCCTCCATGATGACATCACAGAGCTGGTGGATCTTAGAGACCTTGCGCTCCTCCACCTTCCGTTTGAGGATGCCCCACAGATGCTCAATAGGGTTTAGGTCTAGAGATATTCTTGGCCAGTCCATCACTTTTACCCTCAGCTTCTTTAGCAAGGCAGTGGTCATCTTGGAGGTGTGTTTGGAGTCGTAATCATGTTGGAATACTGCCCTGCGGCCCAGTCACTGAAGGGAGGGGGATCATGCTCTGCTTCAGTATGTCACAGTACTTGTTGGCATTCATGGTTCCCTCAATGAACTGTAGCTCCCCAGTGCCAACAGCACTCATGCAGCCCCAGACACTCCCACCACCATACTTGACTGTAGGCAAGACATGCTTGTCTTTGTACTCCTCATCTGGTTGCCGCCACACACGCTTGACACCTTGACACCATCTGAACCAAATAAATTTATGAGAACTTTTTTTTTTTTCCCTTGAATTCTTCTTTAACCCTCATGCTAAACCCTCATGCTATACTTCTCTGTAACCCCAACCCTGCCTAACGTAAAATAAAAATTTGCATACCCACCTCTCCTTTACATACTCCCTTCTCATTTGCAAACTTACTTCTCCTTTGCTTACTCTTCCTCTCCAGGGTGTCAAGATCCTCTACACCAAAGACCAACCTTAACCTGTGGTTAAATCTGTGGTTAACTATTCCAGCACTGGGATCTCTGAAACTATTCTTTCATCTATCAGCCTCAGTTTCCCTGCTCTCAAAAGTTCCCACAAATTGTCAACCTGTTGCTTGCCCTTTACTGAACATAAGTGGCTGTGCTGATGCTGATACTGATGATCATTACACAGATATCTTCTACTTTTTTCACAATCAAGAAGCCCACTCTGAGCAATTAAATGCATCTGCCACTGGATTGGGGGCATGAAGACAGGAAGTGGCTGAATAAGGCAGGAGAAGATCAATGACACTGTGATTCCAAAAGGATGAAAAAGGTGGAAACAGTATTCTCTAAAAGGAAACAACTGGGCGATTGTTTTTGATACACTGGGATTTACCAAATTTAATGTCATATAATTAAGCTTGGGCTGGTTGCTGGTGCAGGAAGCGCACCTGTCCCCACAAGAACCTGCAGTCAAATCGCACTGCTCTTGCGAGAGATGCGCTGCTGCCCTTCATTTTGAATGGCACCCCATTTATGTAAGCTCACAATGCATTTGCGGGTACAGGAACCACAGGGAAATCGCATGGTCAAAAATACCATGCGGTTTCCCTGTGCCCACATTTTTAAAAAGGTGCCTACACCTTTTTCCTGTGGAAAACACAGGCACAGCAGCCCATTCTAATACACAGCATCAGCAAACACAGCAGCACGGTCCACACTAGTGTAAACTGAGCCTGACGGTTTACATCTTCTTGAAATTTACCAATATTTTAAATCCTGTATACAATTTATCTTTGTATTTTTCATTTTTTTTAAATGTTATTAATGTACTGCATATATTTCTCATTTAAGAATGACTGATTTTTCAACATATACAGCTGGACTATTAATGTAATTCTTGGCAAGCAGCACACATTTGTATAAACAAGACAAAACCAACAACATTTTTAAAAACACTGCTAACAATGAAGTTTGTAATGAATTCTGTGCCAAAGATTAAATCATTCTTGTAGTTCAGTTGTTGTGAAAAAAAATGAAGTGTTCTTTACTGAGAAACTAAGGTGTGACAATCGGGATAAAGGGGAATGCATTGTTCCAAGTCACATTCCAATCAATAACATCATTAATCACAGTTATGGCTAAATTATATTTCTGATGTAAAGGATTACTAAAGCCGGCCATAGATGGAGCAATATTCTTTCTTGAAACTACGGGTTGCAGGAAAGAAAATCACTTGATTCCCCCATGTTTTGATAGGGGAATCAAGCGATTCCTCCCGCCGAGCTATTGTTATTCTCCCAGCGGACGGGGAGCCGTCCCTGCTAGAACACACAAAAATTGAACAGGTTGGTTGTACCCAAGTTGATCAATCAGCTTGGGTAAAATCAGCCTGCTCATACATGGTTTGCATCTCAGCCTGTCCCCGCTGAACCGGAGAAGATTTAAACCATCTATGGCTGGCTTAACTCACCATACAGCTTCCAACAAAATATAACTCTTCACATTCTTTCAAATAATTAAACAAGCTTTTCGCCTAAATATAATCTTTCATTATTGTAATCAGGTAAGGGAAGAGTGTCTTCCATACATCAGAATACCCACTTCTCCTGATAAACAGCTATTTTGATATTTGGGAACTCTAAAGGACACCCAGTGAGACAACATGCTCACCAGATGTATCAGTAGGCTGAACTTACTGAAATGGGGAAAAAAAAGGCAATAAACCTTCTATTTCTGGCATGAACTCCCCTTTTACTCTAGTGTTCATAAATAAGCCTCTCTGGACGCTCTTGTTTATTTATGAACAAAGAGGAAATGGGCATGTGTACCTCCTGGTGTCTGGCATTCCAACTGATACACTCAACTCTAATAAAAAAAAGTCTTCCAGCTGTTTTTTTTTTTTTTTTGCATCTGTAGCAACTCCTCAAGAAAATGGGCAGACTTGTTGGAAATAATAACATTTGTCATCAGCACCTATATGAAATATCAGATGACAGTATATTTACTGTTGGCCAATGGCCAAGGCTTCATTATGGTGCCCATAGGCTGTTGTAGTAGAACATAGAAGTGTGGTCAGTGTTTCACAGTAGCTCTGTGTTGTTTAGGTCCAGGGTGAAATATTCAAGTTTTTCATGTGAGAGCCCCTTTCTTTTAACTTACAATAGGGCAATGTAAATAAAAGCTCTGCCAAGTGTGGATACTAGTGTTAACTCCAATTAAGTCAATTCTAAATCAAAAGTTAGGCTAGGTTCACATTGCTGCGATGCGGGAACGCCGCGAATCCGCGGCGTTTTCCCGCATCGCATACCTCCCGCCGGCAGTTCACACTGCCCTATGCGGACGGCTGGGGGTGTCAATGTTATGTTAATGACACCCCCAGATCCGTCGGCATATCGCAGTGCGATCTGCCGACTCGCACAAGAATCGGATCGCATGGTGTGAACCCCCATGCGATCCGATTCCGTTGCGGACCCAAAAAAGGGTCCCGTGCGAGTTTGCTGCGGGACCGCTGCGAGTTCAGCCATACTATCTGTATGGCTGAACTCGCAGCGCTACGGAGATCGGATGTGATTTGCTGTGCGAATCACATCCGGTTCTCCCCCCGCAGCGGTGTGAACCCAGCCTAAGGTTCACACCATGCGATCCGATTCCTGTGCGAGTCGGCAGATCGCACTGCGATATGCCGACGGATCTGGGGGTGTCATTAACATAACATTGACACCCCCAGCCGTCCGCATAGGGCAGTGTGAACTGCCGGCGGGAGGTATGCGATGCGGGAAAACGCCGCGGATTCGCGGCGTTCCCGCATCGCAGCAATGTGAACCTAGCCTAAGACAGATTTGTGATTCTCCCTGTGCCTAGAATTTTCTCCAGGGAACTACAGGATGGTTAAGTCCCTTAAAAAGCTATTTGTGCAGCTTTCACCGAAATTACAAATCTTTTGTTCTTTTAGGGACTTTTAAGACGATCTATTTATGTTTATTACAGTATGCAAATTTGAATATTATAATTTTGCTCAACTTTGAGTTGCTTTTGCATATCTACTTATTTTTCGTTTATAAAGAAATAGCAGAAACTTTTAAATACTCAGGTAAAGAGAATGCAGATATTAGGGTGTCCATACAAAGGTAAACTATCGTGACATAGTAGCCTGCTTTAATCCCATTAATCCCATTTATGACTAACAAATATTAATCCAGGAGTGGCCAGGATAGTAGGTGCACTCATATAAATGAAGATCGTCACATCCATCAGTGCATGAGTGTGAGTAACTACTTTTTTCTCCTCCATGCCGGACATCTTGGCTTTTTGAAGTTGGATGTAAAGTAATGGGGTTTGAAATACTAAAACTGAAGTGTGCAAAATATGGTGCAGCTCTGCATAGAAACTGATTCCAGGTTTTATTGTCAAATTATTGAAGAGGCTGAAGTTGGATGCTGATTGGCCACCATGTACAGCTGCACTGGATTTTGCACTCTCCAGTTTTAGTACATCAACCCTGCAGTTCTTAAGTGATTTGAATTCTAACAATGACACTGCCTGCATGAAGTTAGCAGGTTCTCCGATATATATGAAAAACAATGCCAGTACAATATAACTACCAATGATTATAATAAATTATAATAATAAGAGATAATAATAAATACATAAAATCTGAAATATTAGGTGGTATACAACTGAATATCAGTTCATATCTAACACTCCCACTTGCTCAATCAATATTAGCCAAGGAGCTTTGTGTAACACTCATCAGGAAATACAGGCACTCAGAAAGTTCAGATCATACAAGACTTGCAAATTGATTCAGGGCTATAAACCTTGCTGCATGCTGTCTTAATTCAGAAGTAATACCATGAAAATATTGGGCTTGATTTACTAAAGGTAAATAGACTGCGCACTTTGTAAGTGCAGTTGCACTAATTTTTCCCCAGAGCTTAGTAAATGTGGTGAAGCTCAGCTGATTTTTAAATCTTCCTTGCACCTGATTGGGTATTCTTTACGAAGTGAAGCTTCACCACATTCTCTGGGGAAAATGAGCGCAACTGCACTTATAAAGTGCACAATCTATAGGGTTGATTTACTAAATATCTTCCCTATTTGCCAGCCCCAGTAGTCCAATGGATCTCTGTGATTTCTGCACATGTGCAACCAGGCCTAACCTGAAGACAATTATCTGGTGGTACATACACAATTGCCAAACATTGCCAGGCTTATTATACAGAGTTCCCATTGGATGCATGGAATAGCTTTAGAATGCTTGCTTTAAAGCCCAACTCTGAACACAAGAAAATCATTTCCCTCACAGTAGGACCCACCAAACTGCAAGGGTTAAAGTGTTATTAAACCCAGGTCCCTGCTTTCACTATATCTGGTCTCCCACAGTACACAGAATATGGAAATGCAATGGTTTTAATATATTTATATCAACTGTTAAACAACCTTTTCTCATCAGCAGTTAGAGCAGTCTTGTGACTTCTTTCTGTGTTTGGTTAAAGCTTGTAGGAGGAGTTTTCACCCCCCCCCCCCCGATTGTCCTGTGAGGCTGCAGGACCCCTGACCCTCTGTCTGGACAGTGCCGATTGGCCTTGTGCTGATCACATGTACTCTCCCAAGAAACAAAAAAACTCTCTGGAAATACACACAGAACTGAGCATGTGCAGAGTGCCCCTAAGGCTCTGTTCTATCAGGAGATGATTTGGGGACTGTGAAAAAAGGGAAGGATGAGAGAAGACAAGATCAAACAGCCTTTTTACACAATGCAGAGGATTAAAGAGGAAGTAAACCCTGATAAGTTTACTTCCTCTTTCATTCCCTGCAAAGGCAAAGCATAATGGACTACTATGCATCGCATAGTAGCCCATTATGTGTCACTTACCTGACACAGGAGCCAGCGAAGTCGCCGCTGTCCCCTGTAGTCCGCCGCATCCATCTTGTTGGTGGGGTCTCGCAGCTGACTTATATTTTCCTGCATGTTTGGGCACTGCTATAATCCCTAACAAAATCCCTTTTCTTTCACTCTCAATACAAGGGATGAGGTGCCGGATTTCTTAGCCCTTGTACATACGGTCGGAAATTCCGACCAAAAAATCAGTTGGATTTTTTCAGACGGATTTTGTCCGAAACTGGTGTTGCATACACATGGTCGAAAAAAGTTGTCAGAAAATCAGATCGTTCAGAACGTGATCACATTGGTTCGGTGTAACGGGACTACGTTCAGGCTAGTAGCCAATAGCTTTGATCTCGTAATTTGATCTGAGCATGTATGGCACTTTGTCCGATCGGAATTCTCTACAAACGATCGGACAAAGTCCAGCTCTCAAACTTTGTTGTTCGGACATTCCGACGGAAAAAGTCAGATGGAGCCCACACACGGTCGGATTATCCGACAACACGGTCCGATCTGACATTTTCCTGTCGGAATGTCTGACCGTGGGCTAAAGGTCACTCAACTCACACGCCTCCAAAGAATTATATGGAGACTTTTGCCTAAAAAGGGGGTTTGCAAACAAGAAAACACAGAGATTAGATAGCTAAACATAAAACTACATTACAGTACATATTTAAACAGCAAAACTGAAATGACCCTTTAAGCAAAACTAGAGATTTTTTTTTTAACATGCCACAGAACATAAACATTACATAAGCCAGGGACCATCTATATATTTGAGGTGGGCAAGCATTCCATATTGACACAGGGCATCCCATGTGTCTGTCATTTGCAAGACATAGGGCTTCTAACATTTATTTCTCAAATTCAAAAATTATTTGCTATATAAAAGGGAATTTTGGGTACTCAGAATTCCTTCACACCCATCCACAGTTATTCACATATACAAGTCTTTTTCATTATATTGCTGGAGCGAAACCACTCTATTGTTTATGTGCCAACTGTGTTTTTAACAACATAAAACAGACACCAATATACATACAGTAATATAACAAATGACCCTGGTTAGAATTCCAGGAATTACCTGCTATGCTTTGTATTTTCTGTTGTAGTTTCAGAGCTGAAACTTAGGAAAACGCAGCTGGATAAGATCTGCATGGGATCAGTTGTGGAATGAGACCAGTGATTCCTAGAACAGCTCTGGATACAGAATAGGGTTTCTGGGAATGAGCAAAGCTAAGTAAAGGCAATGTTTTGGGCTCTGGGCCCAGTGCAGAAGCTGATAACAGTGCACTGTTAGCATTCGTTTCTTTTTATTTATACAGGGTATACCTTCTTAATTATATGCATTTACACAGCTATCTGTTCATCTAAGCTGAAAGTGTGACAATATTTTATAAGAGTGCTGTTTGCTATGTCTTTGGGCCCAGGCTATGATTCTAGATGCCCCCCTCAAAAAAACAAAAGCAAAAACAAAACTTTAATCATTAAAATTGACCCTATTTAACCAAAGAGTTGTGTTTACTACACAATGAAAATAAATAAGTTCAAGCTCAACTCCAGGAATTAGAAGACCCTTGCAGTGGAGCCTCCTGCACTGCGAGGGGCAAAAACTTGTTATGCTTAAGGGTACAGGAACAAGCATGATTACTTGCTCTATACCCCCCATGGCCGATTCTGGGCATTCTACTCTTCTCCCTGAAGCTTCGGTGTGTGGGCGGTTCTTTGACGTCATCATATACAATGCAGGGCTATTAACCCTGCATTGTACATGATGGTGGTGGGCATGAAACCCTAGCCTGGAGCACATTGGACAGGAGGCTGTGGAGGACCGGCTGCACCCCTAGAGGGACCCTGCTAGAGTGCTGGAAAAGGTAATTATTTACTCTTTGTTCCAGCACAGAGGTAGCCCTGCTGCAAAGGTAGATTGTTTTCTAATTCCTTGGGCTTTATAGGTGTCTACAACCATACTGCCTGAATGTTCTATTGTCAATGACCAGATTTGTGGTGGCCCATAAAGTGCTGATTGTTACATGTAACACTCTCTACTAAGGTAGGATTTTTGTTTTGAAGAGTAGGTCAATTTAGGCAGGCAAGCAGCTTGTTTGTTTTGGTTTGTGTAGGTTGGGAGTGTCTCAGAGTTAGCAGCTTGTGACTCACAGGCAGCATCACTGAGACCTCCCTCTTTCTTCTAGAGGATTCTAGAAGGAGAGGTGGAGCTGCCTGGGGTGTTCTGAGGAGCCCTGACCAATCTCCAACCTGGATTGGCAGGGGAAAGGCCTCCTTAAATACCCAGGGTCAGCCCAGTTGGGGAGAAGTTGTCAGGTGGAAGAACTTGAGATAGAGTATTAGGCTGTCGGGGACTTTGAGGGAGCTCCCCAGTCTGAGGGGGGGGGGGGTGACCTTGGACCTGGGCTCGGGTGCAGGATAGAGCCTTTCCATAAAATGTGAAAGTTCTGGACAGGAGGCACAGGAGAAGCAAAAAGGTCAACAGGGGCTAGTACTAATGGGCAAGTCTTCAGGAGGAAACCACCAGTTGCAGCCAGGAGGGCTGGTAAGTGACATGCACGGTCAGAAGGACTAGGGAGGCATGCCTGAGAGGACTGCAAGCATGCAGTCTGAGATGGGTGCAGAGTCAGTGGAGAGGACTGTGATGTCATGGGCAGTGGAGTCGGGCAGCTGCAGTCAGGAGGGCTGACAGGACCTGAAGAGGGCTGACTGGGAGCAGTAGGACATCTAGCACTATAGACTTTCTATTTCTTACTACACTGCCTGCAAAGGGCAGTTGCTAAGGCCTGTCTGAGCCAGTGTCAGGTCTAACCTTATATGTGCTAGCTGGTCCTGAGGATTACGAGTTGTGTAGTAGGAAGGAAGAGGAATAGTCTGCAAGCAAGGAAAGTGCTGGAGGAGACTAAAGTAGTAATGTGTACAGGGAGTGTACATAGTTTGTCCCAATTGATTGATCTACAATTCACCAATTGATTGATATACAATTCACCGGGTGTCTCATATTTCCCTTACCCCATCCAAGTTAAATTTCTTCAATAAAACAAAAACAAGCACATGGACTCAGAGGCGTAGCTTGAAGCTTGTGGCCCCCCATGAAAAAGTTGACCCAGCCCCCCCCCCCACTACTTCCAATGTGTGTGCAGATACATCCAAGCCATATACACGCCAAGATACTCAAAGTGGCTTAAGAGTTTTGAGTTCCCAGAGTTCCTCTTTACATCAGAGGACAGGGATTGCCGCTGGAGTATCAGAGGACAGGGATTACCGCTGGAGTATCAGAGGACAGGGATCACTGCTGGAGAATCAGAGGACAGGGATCACCGCTGGAGAATCAGAGGACAGGGACCCCTGGCAGGTCAATTGGCAGAGCTCCTTTCCCATCCCAGCACTGTATGCAGCTCCTCCCCCCCCCCCCCCCCCCCCACTACACAGGGCTGAAATCACATTCCTTTATATACAGTCTGTCAGTATTCACAGGGTGTATCTGGCTTTCATGTTCTCCTTCTGACCTGTGAAATTCTCTGGTCGGAAAGGCAGTGCAGTTGTAATATGCAGATATACCCTGTGTAGATCATGGCTAACTTGCTGTGTTGTAAAAGAATGTGATTTTAGCCCTGCGGAGGAGGAACAGTATAGAGTGCTGTAATGGGAAAGGAGCTCAGCAGCCAGGCATAGCATGCAGGGTGGAGGGGGTGGTCAGGTGGCTTTCGGGGGGGGGGCAACTTAGATGTGGGAGGGCAAAGCCATGTGACACAAAATCTTGAGCCTGAAGTCCTTCAGGGGCCCCCCGAGGAGGTGTTAAGGTATTTGTTTTAGCAATTTATGAAGGTTTCTCTGTCAGTGTTGGCAAGTGTTGGGGGGAGGTCACCTCCCGGAGGTGTGTGTCTTTTCCCAAGTCGTCAGGGAAGTGGGGTAAGTAGACACCCCCGGGTGGGGAGGTACAGAGAATCCCAGCTGGTGACTAGGAGACACTAAGCAGTGTCATACCTCACCAGTGACATCAGTCCGATCGTGGCTACAGGACGGAACTCTCCTCATCTTGCCTCGCTGAGCTTGGTTACCATTTCATGTTGCCAGCACACAGCACAGACACTTCCCCATCCTGGGCTGTTCTCACCTCAAGCTCCTCTTGATTCAGGAAATGGCTCTCAGCTTCTCCCCAGCCAATAGGAACAGAGGGGTGTGGACTGTGGAAGGTAAAGTAGAAGCCCAGTACTGGAGCATGGCTGTGGGGCCCTAGGGCAGATCGGAGCTGGATTTTGTGGAGGATACGATAATATGACAGGGAGGCTGCAGAGGCTCCCTGGAGCTAGGGTGGGGTTGTGATTGTGCCCCTGCAACCCCTTATGCTACGCTCATGCATGGATTGTTCATTGTCTTAGAGTGACTGAGAATTGAATGCCCAGCTGGGCAGGGTGACAGGTGGACCACAACACTCAGCGGCTCCTACGGGGGCACCGCTACATACAAGTTAATATACGGAAAGGAAAATCAAGAGTGGGAAAATCCTACAATCTTAAAATTAAAACAGGGATATATACATAACCTTTTAAAATACAATTGGCCATGCCTTAGCAAAGTAACTCCCTAGCATTGCAATCTGCTTGCTTCATCATGTCAAGCACATCGTCATTTCTCACGCACTGAAGATGTTTACTAAAGACTTACAATCAGCCCCGGGATCTGGAGTTACTAAACTGCATGACTTCCCAGACAGTAAACAGGAAGTTGCCCATACTGAATGTCACTGAGAGCAGGTCCTGGAGAGACTCGTATTGGCTGCTGCTTATGCTGTTGCTGGGTGAATGTAGATGGAAATGTTAGAGGTGATCTAGGTCTATTCATTCCCAGACTTGTTTACTCCCACTGACATTTAACCGAATGCACAAGTTATTGTGCAATTCCTAGTCTCTGTTTACACACTGGATGATATATTGTGCAAAGTAAATATCACTTTCAGCTGCAGCTATATGTGCCAAAATTTTTTATTTTTTGTTTCTATTTTAATCTTGTTTCGTCTATTCATGAAGGTCTCATTTTTTGAAGCAAGCAAACACCTGATAAAGAAAATGAAAGTTTTGTTTTTTTCACATAAATGAAAGGGTTTCCACTTTTCATCAATAATGTGAAAAAAAACTTGTGCAATTGTTCCCTGTTTTTTTTTTTTTTTTTTTTTTTTTTGTGCTTTTTGCAGATTTGCACTACAGTCCATTTAACATGGTTTCCTATGAAACACGTTCTGTAGTGCAAATCTGCAAAATCCAAAAAGCACTAAAAATGCATAGGTGTGAATCCAGCCTTAGGAGGTACATGGCTTTGGAACCTATTAGTGCAATTTGTTTTTATATCTGAAGCTGCACTGCGCCAAAAATGGCCAATCGCATGTGGGCATTACAGCTTTCTAAGAACTGCTGATTGGCTCCGGCTCTGAGAATGGACACACCTTAAAAAACAGTGCAGTGCTACCTCTCACGTGTAAATAAGAAAAATATATATAAGGAAACATATGTATAAATATACACGGAGCAATATTATAAACACAACACTTTTTGTGTTTTCCTCTATTTATCATGAGCAGAACTCAAAGATCTATGACTTTTTCTATGTACACAAAAGGCCTATTTCTCTCAAATATTGTTCATAAATCTGTCTAAATCTGTGTAAGTGAGCTCTTCTCCTTTGCCAAGATAATCCATCCACCTCACAGGTGTTGCATAACAAGATTCTGATTAGACAGCATGATTATTGCACAGGTGTGCCTCAGGCTGGCCACAATAAAAGGCCACTCTACAATGTGCAGTTTTATCACACAGCACAATGCCACAGATTTGAAGGAGCGTGCAATTGGCATGCTGACTGCAGGAATGTCCACCAGAGCTGTTGCCCTTGAATTCATTGTTAATTTCTCTACCATAAGCCGCCTCCAAAGGCGTTTCAGAGAATTTGTAAGTACTTTCAAATGGCCTCCCAACTGCAGACCACGTGTAACCACACCAGCCCAGGACCACCACATCCAGCATCTTCACCTCCAAGGTCGTCTGAGACCAGCCACCCGGACAGCTGCTGCAACAATTGGTTTGCATAACCAAAGAATTTCTTCACAAACTTTCTCAAGGAAGCTCATCTACATGCTAGTCATCCTAATCTGGGTCTCGACCTGACTGCAGTTCAACGTCGTAACCGACTTGAGTGGGCAAATGCTCACATTCAATGGCATCTGGCACTTTGGAGAGGTGTTCTCTTCACGGATGAATCCCAGTTTTCGCTGTAAAGGACAGATGGCAGACAGCGTGTATGGCATTGTGTGGGTGAACAGTTTGCTGATGCCAATGTTGTGGATCGGTTGGCCCATGGTGACGGTGGGGTTACAGTATGGGCAAGCATATGTTTTGAACAACGAACACAGGTACATTTTATTGATGGCGTTTTGAATGCACAGAGATAACGTGATGAGATCCTGAGGCCCATTTTTGTGCCATTCATCTACAACCATAACCTCATGTTGCAGCATGATAATCCATGACCCCATGTTGCAAGGATCTGTACACAATTCCTGGAAGCTGAAAACATCCCAGTTCTTGCATGGCCAGCATACTCACCAGACATGTCACCCATTGAGCATGTTTGGGATGCTCTGGATATCCAGCATCTTTGCACAGCCATTGAAGAGGAACAGACCAACATTCCACAAGCCACAATCAACAACCAGATCAACTCTATGCGAAGGAGATGTGCTGCACTGAGTGAGGAAAATGGCGGTCACACCAGATGCCGACTGGTTTTCAGACCCCCCCCCCCCAATACAGTAAGACTGCACATTTTCGAGTGGCCTTTTATTGTGGCCAGCCTAAGGCACACCTTAGCAATAATTATGCTGTCTTATCAGCATCTTGATATGCCACACCTGTGAGGTGGATGGATGATCTCTGCAAAGGAGAAGTGCTCGCTAACACAGATTTAGGCCCGGTTCCCACTTGTGCGATGCCAGACATCGCATGTAATTCGCAGCGCACTGCTGTTCACATTACATACAACGTCTGTGCAGTGCGATATCAGCCATACAGATAGTATGGCTGATATTGCACCGCATTCAGTCCAAACACGCACGAGACCCTTTTATCTGTTCGGACCAGAATTGGATCACATGTGTGTTCACACATATGCGATCTGATTCATGTCTGAACTGTCAGTTTGCAGTGTGATATGCGAGCTGACATGGGGGTGTCGTTAACATATAATGACACTCCCCAGCAGTTCTCATATGGCAGTGTGAACTGCCGTGCGTGTCGGGTGCGATGCGGGAACCCGTAGTGGATTCACAGAGTTCTTGCATCGCACAAGTGTGAACTGGCAGTTAGATTTGTGAACAATATTTGAGAGAAATAGGCCTAGATCTTTAAGTTCAGCTCATGATAAATAGGGGCAAACACAAAAGTGTTGCGTTAATAATTTTGCTCAATGTATACACCATAGTTATTGGCGTATAACACACACAGGCATATAACACGCACATTCATTTTAATTGGGAAGTTTCAGGAAAAAAAATTAAATTTTAAATAAAGAACTTTGAAGCAAAATAAGGGTCAGCAACCATCTGCAGCCTCATCATTACCATCAATGCAGCCTGATCAATGCCCATCTGCAGCCTCACAAGTGCCATCAATGCAGCCTCATAAGTCCACATCAATGCAGCCTCGCAAGTGCCATCAATGCAGCAGCCTCACCATTGCCATCAATGCAGCAGCCTGACCATTGCCATCAATACAGCAGCTTCATCGTTGCCATCAATGCAGCAGCCTCACCATTACCTTCAATGCAGCAGCCTCACCATTGCCATCAGTGCAGCTTGATCGATGCCCAACTGCAGCCTAGCGGGGACGGGGGGGCGTTATGAGCGGCGACAGATTACAGTGAGAATCACCTATGATAGACAGAACAGTGGTCCAATGGTGGCCCAGGAGACGGGCCTTCCTGTTACAGAGGCCGCCAAGTAAACAGGAGATTCTCACTGTATGTAATCTGACGGAGATCGTCCTGCCCCCCTCGCTGTCCCCTCCGAGGCAGATAAAATTGAAGCTTTCACACTGGGGCGGTGTGCTTGCAAGACAGGAAAAAAAGTCCTGCAAGCAGCATCTTTGGGGCGATGTGGCAGTGGTGTACACAGCGCTCCCAAACCACCCCTGCCCATTGAAATGAGTGGGCAGTGCTGCTGAAGTGCCTGCAAAGCGGTTTGGCAGTGCCGCAACACGAGCGCTATTAACCATTTCATCGGGCACTAGCTGGGGTTAAAAGCACCCTGTTATCGACAGAAAAGCACCACTATAACAGCGGTAAAGCACCCCTGACGCCACACTGCCCCAGTAGGAAAGGGGTCTTAGGGACAAACGAAAGGCTATTTACTTTCATTGTAAACATCAAGTTCCCTATTACCACTTTTGCTGCCAATTTTATTTATTTTTTTCTTTCCACACATTGTTTCCATACACACGTTAGGCTTAAAATAACTAAAACACCCAAAACATATTGGGGGAATTTATAAAGAGTTTTGCAGGCATGCTTTTGAATTCTGTTGAGCCTCTGTGGTGAAATTGTTGATATTTGCACCAGATTCATGTACCTGTCAGAAAGCAGTACATGAATCTGTTTGAGCTGGGCACCAGGTTCTTCTTCCTGGGGGTTATCAGAGACAATGGCTGGCAGCACTGACATACAGTGATATATAGAAAAAAATATAAAGTGTGTGGGGGCGGGATGTTTGAAATAATCTTAACCTTTTGGAGGTATCATCCCTGGTATGATATATATACAGATGCTATTACGGAAATGGAACTTTATATATACCTCCTTAGGTAAAGTACAGACGGAGAATATGATCATATATAAAATGTTTGTATTTTTATTAAACATATCACAAGTATTAAAGCCTCATTTTCTCTGACAGCACAGGGATTTGTGTGTTGTGTGCATGGCCGGTGGTGATCGCAACCACCGGCCAAGCGCAACGGTTTCCTCACCGTGCAGCTGATGTGCGACCGACCTCTGGCGGCTCTTAAAGGAACCCCTTATATATACGGGATTTCATGCAGCGGTGGCATTGTGCTGCAGTATATGTACAAGAGTCGATCAGGAACCAGATAATCAGTCTAAGCATTGAAAAAGTCTCTCACATTAGGTATCACTATACTCTTTAGGAGTAGCAGAATGTGTTTTGGGATGTAATTCCAAGTATGCCCATGCTTTGTGAAAAAAATATCTTTTTATATCAATAACTTTGTATACAAAAAAAAAACATATTTTTTCACATTTCCAAAAAACTTGTGGCAAAAAAGGAGGCCTTCAAAAGATTTATCATGCCTCTTAAAAATAAAAAAGAACCTTGGGATGTTTACTCTACAAAATGTGTTAATTTTGTGGGCACACTCCAGGCCTCCAAAAATGTGAAAGGTAATCAGGAAATCAGATGTGTAATTCCTGCCCCTAGAAAGCGTCTGAAGGTGCTCCTTGGATTTTGGGGCTCTCTATGTAGTTAGGCTGTGAAAAAGTCTCACACATGGGGTATAGCCATACTCAGGAGGAGTAACAGAATGTGTTTTGGAGTTTATTTCTTAGTATGCCAAGGATGTGTGTTAAATATCTCTCATTAATTGACTACTTAAAAAAATAAATTTTCATTTTCATTCTGCACTTTCCAAAAACTTGAGGCAAAAAATCAAGCCTTTTTTAAAACTCACCATGGGGGCGTGGTCTGGTCGCGGTCTGAGATGGCCGCTTAGCTTCAGAGCTCCGACACCTCAAGGTCCTACATTAGCCCAGAAAGAGGTATCATCCTCGGAATGACAGGGAGAGCATACCGCAGCGTCTCTACTACCAGGTCCCGATCACCCAGTGACCAGGGAACCCAACTGAGTGGTAACATTACGGAGCTATTCTCTATTCTGCACCCAACTGCAGAGGAGCACCATGTCGGACACACAGGCCTCCTCAGGGAGGTCCCGCTCTCCCAGCACAAGCCCTACCCAAGCACCAGGCATAAACAATGCCACAGGGAGTAGCAAGAAAATGACTGCACCGAGCCTCACTGACTTGCATGCGATCGCGGCAGAAATAAAAAACACAATCTCAGCAGCTATCTCTGTCCTGAGGGGAAACATCCATGCCATCACTACCAGAGTTTGGGGAGGTCTAGAAAACAACAGCATGCCATGATACCTCACTCTCCTTATTCCAGCAAGTGACTGAATCCCACTCTATTCACCTGCGGCAACTCCATCACCATCTGGAGGACCTGGATAGCCGTGGCAGGCGCCACAATCTGAGGATAAAGGAGTTACCTGAAACTATTGAACCCAGCCAGCTTACCCGTACCAAGTGGCCCTATTTAATGACCTGTTAGAGAGGCCCCCAGACGCTCCAATAAAGATGGAAAGACTGCACAGCCCTAATGCCCCAAGGAAGGGACACAGACCTGCCAGGAGATGTGGTCTGCTGCCTAGTTAGCTTCCCGCAGAAAAAGGAACTCCTTAGAAAGGCACGTAATAGAGGACATCTGCAATCCCGTGGAGTAGAAATCAAAATCTTTCAGGACCTGTGAAATATTTCCCTACAACGCAGAAAAGAGCTGAAACCCTCCTTGACCTCCTGTGCTCGAGATCTATCAGCTATTACTGGAAGTTCCCCTTCTGCCTATCTGCCACGAACCAGCAAACCCCAGATTACTAGAGAATCTGGATCGCTTCTGCAGCACCCTGGACATTTCTAGCCCCGCACTACCCATCACCAGGTGCCCATGGCACTCTAAAGAACAACGCCCAACAGCCTCACCAGCTCATAGAAGGGCTCTCCTATCGGCCTAGAACTGAAGCCACGTACTTATGGGTATACCCTATGATCTAAGGTCAGTAAACCAATCCTGCAGGTAGTCCTAGAAACTATCGCAAACAAAACCCCTTCCCTTTTGTTTTTCTTATTCTTCCCCCACCACCACTTCACCATATCCATTCTCATCAACATGCAATCCCAGCTTCCTCCCAACTCAACAGACATGCCCCTTTCTCTGGCACGTTCATGAAAACGCCACCCCCTGGATAACCAGATACACCCCACTTGGGATCCCTAACCTTCCCTACACTACAAGATATCAGTTGGCCCCCCAGCAAGCTCATAAATTCCTATGGAACTACCTCCCCTTGCTCACTCTCCGGCATTACAAACACGTCCAATGTAGCTCATCAGAGTCTGTTTCCTTCATAGAACACACGACTACTCCCATTACTACTGGCTCACGGAGGCATTGAATCATGCCTAAAGGACCTTCCCATCTCCCCTTCACAAATCTAGACTACCATCCCTACCTCACCTGTTTCTCCCCCCCCACCTCTCTTCCCTTGTGCCTATGCCATCACCCCCTCCCCCCCACATACACACACCACCACTAACCCTTACCATCCCCCAGAAAACAAGATAATGTATTGTGAATAAGTATATTGCCACCTTAACACCACTTATTCTAGGACTGCCTACTTACATTTACACAAAGATATAAGCTATTGATCAAGGAAGAGGAGAATAGATTGGGCGCCCTTCCTGGATCAATACATCAACTGCCTTGTTTCATTGTGATGCACCTGATACAGCACCAATGGGTGAGGCTCAGGGGGGGAATCCTCATCAGATAGACCGAAGTTCAGGAACAGCATAGTTCCTACCCCGTTGACCAATCCTGCCTTTCCTACCCTCCCTTACTCATAACCGCTAAAACCTTCTAATGCCTATAGTAAGTTTTCTCAGTTAAAGCAAAGTATTTAAACAGTAAAAAAACCTATATTCATCTGGCAGGATGATCCTTTTATCAATGGATTCCTCCCGGGGTCATCCACCCCACCCGCCTCTAATCTGTAAGTTAGAATGTTGCAACTGTCGAAGCCATACTGCTTGTCTAGTTGTTGTTATGTTTTTTGATTCCTCTGGCATTGTTCAAACTGATAAAAATTGTTAAACTTGTTTAACCTGTTAAACCTGCTCAACCACGTACATTACTTGTCACGGTCCATTATTTACCTCTCTCTCTTTTACTGTATCTAGTAGTGATACACCTATCTACTCCCAACTCTAGATAGGCACACCAATTTACTGCACAGAATCCACACAGGCCAACCTCACAATACTCAATGTATAATCAACCCTCTATGAGACACCTTCTCCTATCCAACTTATGCATCCTCTCTCAACCCATAGTTCCACTCACTCGACTGCTCCCTACAATCTGCTCTCTACATACCTCTAATTAAACACCTTTGACCCCATCTGTCTCACAACCGTAACCTACCAAACCTCCACCCAGCGAACTCTGGAAGTTCTCGCTGACTCATCATGACCCCCCTACACCAAAGCGTGATCTAGCTGGTCTACTTCCACCTTCACCCTTTATCCCCCTATCCAACTCATCACTTGATACTGCCCCTCTCTTAGTGCTCCCATATCCGTCTGATCCTTACTGCACCTAGTGCCTCCCTTCACCACTGTTATCCATCTCTCACCCCCTCTACACTCCCCTCATCCCCATCCACTCTTATTAATCCGTTCCCTCCAAGTACTCTTATTCCTTCCACCTTACGCATCATCGGATATGGCCCAACCCGGGAACTCACCTTCACTGCTATCACTTAAGATAGTATCCCTGAACGCAAACGGCCTAAATATACCAGAGAAGAGGTCACACGTTTTAGCTAACATGTACTCCACGAAGGGTAATGTTATATTCCTTCAAGAGACCCACTTAAAATCCAAAGCCATACACAATTTAGAAAATCCTCACTTCCCCCATGTTTATCATTCAACCTCCCCCACATCCAAAACCAATGGAACATCCATTTTAGTGTCAAGAAATCTCCCCCTCCAAATCTCAGACACTCTAGCTGACGAACAAGTTTGCTACATCTTTATTAACCACTTGGGTACCGCGCTATTGCAAAATGACGGCAATAGCGCGGACCCACATTTCCGGGACTACGTCTATTGACGTAGTCCTGGTTACGAGCGGCCTGCGCGCCCCCTGAGGGGCGCGCGCGGCGCGCTCTGTGATCGGCGAGTCCGTGAGACTCGCCTGATCACCGATCCGTGTAAGGGGTCGATCCCGACCCCTTATCACGTGATCAGCTGTCAGCCAATGACAGCTGATCATGTGATAAAACGGAGCCGGTAATCGGCTAGTATTCCTCCTCGCGCTGACAGCGCGAGGAGAAAAAAAAAAGCCGATCGCCGGCGGCCGTGTTCGGGACATCAGTCCCGATCACGGCCAGCATATCCAGCGGACACCTGCCCCCTGCCAGTGCCCACCTGCCACCCGCAGTGCCATCCTGAACTAAAGTAAGTGCCCCCCTGTCAGTGCCACCCAGCAGTGCCCATAGTGCCCACAGTGCCACCCAGCAGTGCCCACAGTGCCACCCAGCAGTGCCCACAGTGCCACCCGCAGTGCCACCCACAGTGCCACCCAAAATCTGCCTCAAAGGTGCTGCACCCCAGTGCCGCCCATCAGTGCCCAGCAGTGCCGCCCAGCAGTGCCCAGCAGTGCCGCCCATCAGTGCCCAGCAGTGCCACCTATCAGAGCCACCTATCAGTGCCACCTATCAGTGCCCATCAGTCCCATCTATCTGTGGTACCTATCAGTGCCCATCCGTGCCACCCATCCGTGCCACTTATCCGTGCCACCCATCCGTGCCATCTTATCTGTGCCCATCTTTGCCCATCAGTGCCGCCTTATCTGTGCCCATCGGTGCCGCCTTATCTGTGCCTATTAGTGCCGCCTTAACTATGCCTATCAGTGCCCACCAGTGCAGCCTATCAGTGCCCACCAATGCAGCCCATCAGTGCCCACCAATGCAGCCCATCAGTGCCCACCAATGCAGCCTATCAGTGCCGCCTAATCAGCGCACTTCAATGAAGGAGAAAAATGACCCGTTTGCAAAATTTTATAACAAACTATTAAAACATGATTTTTTTTTTTTTTTTTTTGCATCTTTTTTTGTTTGTTTAGCAAAAAATAAAACTCCGAGCTGTAACTAAATACCACCAAAAGAAAGCTCTATTTGTGGGAAAAAAATGATAAAAATTTCATTTGGGTACAGTGTTGTATGCCCGCGCAATTGTCATTCAAAGTGCATCAGCGCTGAAAGCTGAAAATTGGTCTGGGACTGAGGGGGGTTTAAGTGCCCAGTAAGCAAGTGGTTAAAGGCAAACTATAGGATAAACCTATCACCCTAGCTAACGTATACAGCCCTAACACCGCCCAAGTCCAATTCTTTTGATCTATCAACCACCTACTATCATGTGACATTATGATTTTGGGAGGGGACTTCAACATCCCATTGGACCCTCTCATAGACACCTTCACAGGCACATCCCATCTCCCATATAGCGACCTATGACAAATCAAACTGGCACTCCAAGAACTTTCCCTACATGATACATGGAGAACCTTACACCCCCATCATAAGGATTACACATTCTTTTCAGCTCCCCACAACAAATACTCATGCCTTGACTATCTCTTCCTTAGTCAACCTGACTTGCCCTACCTATCCAAAACAACAATAGAACCAATGTTCAGTTCGGACCATTATTCTATCACTCTTCCCTTGACTTTCCCAGAACATTTTCACACATCCAAAATCTGGAGACCTAACTCAAACCTCCTGACTGACAAAGAAGGGGGCGCCAAACTCCAAACCACTATTTCCAATTATTTTCAAGACAACGGTACCCCTGATTCATAATTTCTCACACAATGGGAAGCACACAAGTGCTTGATATGGGGAAGACTGGTCTCCCTCGCCTCCACACTAAAACAGGAAAAACAGAAATGAGTTAGCAACCTCCTTGCTAAAATACAAACACTAGAAAAAACACACAAGCGGAACCTAGACCAACACACTCACCAAGAACTGACAGAAACCCGCAAACTCCTACTAGAAGAACTGGGTCAAAAGTTGAGGAAAAAATACACTCTCAGAAACTCTTCTATGAACACAGCAACAAAAGTGGTCATCTGTTGGCATAAGCTTTACGCTCGAAAAAAGCTAAGCCGGCAGTACACCAGCTACAGACCCCATCAGGAAACACACTTAACACTCTCTGACCCACACTTATACAGAACTTCCTGGAAAAACACTGCCCCAAGCTAATCGACAACTCCACAGAATTAGATCACCCAATCATCACACAAGAATGGGGCAAGGCTCTCAAAAACCTGAAACTAGGCAAGAGCCCTGGACCACACGGACTAAACGGCAGTTTACTACAGAACCTTCTCGGAAGTCATATTGGCCCATTTTCTTAAAGCATTCAACTCCCTATCAGCCTCCACCCCACTCTCCCCAGGCATAGTGGAAGCACACATTTCAGTTATTCCAAAAGATGGAAATAACCAAAACAGCAAATTACAGACCAATCTCCCTACTAAATGTAGACATCAAAACATTTGCCAAAACACTAGGCAACCACTTACTTCCCCTACTCCCCCCACTATCTTCCATGACCAAGTTGGCTTTATCCCTGGAGGCCAGGGACAATACGATTAAAGCAATCAACCTACACCATTTTCTAACCTCCTCCAAGCAAGCTGTTTTTTTCTTATCCCTTGATGCTGAGAAGGCATTTGACAGGGTGGCCTGGGACTACATGGAAGCAGCTCTTAGATTCATGGGTTTGGGTAATTGCCTATTAAGCTTCACTCTACATAATGCAAACTGTCCCAATCCACATCCCTGCTACCTTCTTCAGTAAATACAAAAGTCTATGCTCTAAATTCCTCTGGGGAAATAAAAGACCAAGAATTAGCCACCAGCTCCTCTCTCTACCAAAGCAGAAAGGAGGGATTTGACTTCCAGACCTAAAAAATTATTACACTGCTTGTCACCTTTCCAGAGTTGTAGACTGGAACATCCACCATAAATACGAAGACTCGGTTACCCATGAAGCCTCATTCACTTCCTCCCCCTCTTAACCCTGATTTCCACCCCGGAATGCACAACAATTTTATAAATGACATCTGGCCTCACAGAAACGTTCAGATACACCACTTCTTCTCACAAGGCAAGCTTCTGCATCATGAAAAGCTACCATCAAAGGACGATGGCACCTATGTCTCCCTATGGGATCACACGCTACTTTCACACTACTTACTCACACTTGACAGGAAATTCAAGGTCTCCAGACCCCTCTCCCCTTTTGAAACACTATGCACAAAACAATAATGAGAAAAAAAACTTTCCCTAGCCCTGTCACCGGAAGAATGGGAAAGAGTCTACCTGAGAAAAGGTTCCGTTAACGTTTCCACACAGGAAAACGAATAAAAAATCCAAACACGTTGGTACCGAACCCCTTCCCTTATCCACAAATTAAACCCAGACATTTCAGATGTATGCTGGAGATGCAAACGGGATGAAGGAGCACTCCTGCACATTTGGTGGAGCTGTCCCCTCATTCAAGCTTTCTGGGGCGAAGTCCACCAAATTATAAAGAAAGTTAGTACCTACACACTGAACTTCTATCCAGCACAATTTCTTTTACACATTACCACCTTATCGAACAACACTTTAAAAAAATATTGACTTAAAGAGGAAGTAAACCCTGATGGGTATTACTTCCTCTTTGTTTCCCTGCAAAGGTAAAGCATAATGGGCTACTATGCATCACACAGTAGCCCATTATGTGACACTTACCTGCAGGAGAAGCCCGCAATGTCCCCATCTTCCTCGCTAGTAGCGAGTGTCCATTATTCACCCCTCTTCCTTCCAGGGCCGCAAACTTCGGCTCTGTGGCTGGCCAGAGTCGTGTGATGTTGTGTGACGTCACTCCCGCACATGCACGCAGGAGCCACCTTTAACGGCATGACCCGAGCTAGAAGTGGCACATCGTACCCTTTCTAACTCTGGCGCATGCGCAGAAGAAAATGCCATACGGCGATTTGCAAATATCTCCCAGACCATGCAGGTCTGGGAGATATTTCAAGCACCTACAAGTAAGCCTTAATCTAGTCTTACCTGCAGGTTAAAGTGGTTATAAAGGGTTTACAGCCACTTTAACCCCACTAGTCACAACCACTTAATCACCATTCCCCCTACCTTCTCCCACCGGAGGAATGAGAGATGGACAACACCCACCATTCCTGCTGGCCCCCACCCCGCTACATCACCCCTTTTTTCCCCTCCCCCTTACTTCACCTCCCCACCCCCTCAACGGAACGACACCTCTCCTCTCCATATATAGACTTCTTTCCAGACACCAAAAACATCCCCTTAGATGGGATCAGAGTATGAGTTTCTGCCTATCCTAAAATCCTCCATACAACCTGAAACTTTCTTAAGATACCTTGGCTCAACCAAAACACATCCAATATTTCTATAACAGCTATTACATTGACTTGGATTTACAAACCCACATGTCCTATCAGAATCCATGAAACCCAATAGGTTTCAATCCCCATTGATACAAGTTTCACCCCCTTCAGCGTAACAATAGTTGACATCTTGATGTTCAAAGCCTATAAGTCTAGCCATTATTATACCTTGTTAACCGCCTTCTGATATGTATTATGTGTTTTTGTTATACTCTTAATTTGCTTGTTCTCTTTTATTTGTAATAAAACCTTATGGGAAAAAAACCACACCATGCCTCTTAGAAGATACCTTGGGATATTTGCTTTGCAAAATGTAGTTATTTTGTCAGTGTTTCTACTGTCCGGGTACTCCAGGGCCTCCAAAAAATGTCATAGCTAGTCAGGAAATTACATGTGTAATTGTATGCCCCTCGAATGCCTGCAGTGTGAAAGGTAATCAGGAAATTATATGTGTAATTCATGCCCCTAGAAAGTGCCTAGGCTATGAAAAAGTCTTAATGTGATATCACCATACTCAGGAGGAGTAGAATGTGTTTTGGGGTGAAATTCTCAGTATGCCAATGCTGTGTGTTGGAAAAATTTTATTAATTGAGAACTTAATACCATGGGGTGTTTGCTTTTCAAAATATGATCATTTTGTGGGTGTTTTTACTGTCTTGGTACTTCAGGGACTTGAAAGCCCAAAGGTGCTCTCTGGATTTTGGGCCTCTCTGGGCTTCTAGGCTGTGAAAAATTCTAAAACATGTGGTATCCTACTACTCGGGAGGTGTAGCAGAATGTGTTTTGGGGTGTAATTGTAAATATGCCTATGCTATGTGTGAGAAATAACTTGTTAAAATGACAAAAAAAATATTTAATTTGGTTTTTTTTTCCATTAAAAAAAAAGTTGTTAAAAAAATACAACTAAGTACCCTTAACTGTCTACATTCAAAAAGGGGGTAATTTTGGGGGTATTTGTGCTGTCCTGGCATTTTAGAACCTTTTTTTGAGTAGTGTGTCTGAACAGATAGCATAACCAGAGATTTTTATGTCCATAATAATACGCACTGTCTTTGTTACAAACATTATGTAACCAATGGTACACTTCTTTTTGGCGTTGAGTTATTTCTTGATAAATACTTCTCTTTATCTTCAAGATATTTGTTTCCTTCCTGCTCACACAAATGACTCAGCTCAGAGTATTCCTATTTTATTTGGACTTGCTTTAATGAATAGCTTAACTGGTCTTCCCAGATTTTCAGATGGACATTCTTAGTCACAAAAGTCTTTGCTTTGGCTGCTGCTATAATTTGTTTTATCCATCTCTGTGCTGTTGCACAAACTAAACCCTCTTTGTCTAATTTGTGCATTAGCAACACATTTTAATGCTCTGCTATTTATGCACAAATTTATCTCATAATTGCTTTTTTGTTTTTTTTACAGTAAGCCGTTAAAGTGTACATCAAATGTTGATTTAAAGCAAACTTGTGTTAATGATAAAAGTAGTTCTAAAGTTTTATAGCAGTCACTCTAATGCCCTGTATGCACGGTTGGACTGATCGCACGGAAAATGTGCGATCAGACTTGTTGTTGTCGGAAATTCATGTGTGGGCTCCATCTGACTTTTTCCGTCTGAATTTCCGACACACAAAGTTTGAGATCTGGATCTAAAATAAACAAAATCTAATCGTTTAAATTCCAATCATGTGTAGACAATTCCGACGCACAAAGTGCCAAGCATGTGCTCAGAATAATTTAGAGATGAGAGCTATTGGCTACTGGCCTCTTTATAGTCCCGTCGTACGTGTTGTACGCCACCTCATTCTGAACAATCGGATTTTCCAACAACTTTGTGCGACCGTGTGTATGCAAGACAAGTTTGGGCCAAAATCCATCGGAAAAAATCAGACTGATTTTGTCGTCGGAATGTCCAACCATGTGTACAGGGCATTAGGTGTCTGCACCTACTGTAACTACTCTCCCTTAACAAAGCTTTAAAGTGGATTTAAACCCCAACCTGTAACACATGTATTTTGCTAAAGCATTGTGTATCATAAACATATGCCATTTTTAAAAATAAAATAATTGCTTTAACTTTTTTCCATCCCTTGCCGCATCTCAGTGCTGCTGATCTCCTACAGCCTCTTTGCAGCCACATCCTGTCTACATGCATTCACAACCATGGTTTCATGACTTTTTGTCACTCTATAACAGAAATTTTCTGAAAATAATACCTTCATGGCAGAATCACCAGGTATTATTTCAATAAAAGCTTTAAATTATTTACTGTAAATTACCTAATGGCATTACCATGGTAAACTTGATATATTTAAGTAATTGGGTTTATGGATAATATAAGTCATTATTTAAAAACAGATCCTCTTTAGTAACGGTATTTGAACAATTCAAGCTTTAATTGTAAGGATATTAGCAAAATAAAATCTGTTTCTAACTTTACATTAAAGTTTTGTTTGCATAATATAAGCTAACTTGTATTTTCAGTCTACGGGAAGCATACAGTATATACTGCCCACTTTTTACTCATGTACAGTACTATGCAAAAGTTTCAAGCAATTGTGGATAAATGCTGTAAATTAAGAATGCTTTCAGAAACAGAAGTGTTACTAGTTTATTTTTATCAGTTAACAAAATGGAAAATAAAGGAACAAAGGAGAAATCCAAATCAGATCAATATTTGGTATGACCACCCTTTGTCTTCAAAACAGAATCAATTATTCTAGGTACACTTGCACACAGTTTTTGAAGAAACTTGGCAGGTAGGTACTTCCAAACATCTTAAACAACTAACCACAGATCTTCTGTGGATGTAGGCTGCCTCAAATCCTTCTGTCTCTTCATGTAATCCCAGTCCAGACAGAATCGGTGAGGACACCATTGATCCTGACCAAAATCCTAAGTATCTGAAGGCAGCAGTGAAGCATGGTAGAGGTTCCTTGCAAGTTTGGGGCTGCAAACGGAGGTGAATATTTGATCAGGATTAATGGTGTCCTCATCAAGTCTGTCTGGGATTACCAGAGACAGAAGGATTTGAGGCAACCTACATTCACAGAAGATCTGTGGTTAGTTTTCCAAGATATTTGGAACAACCTACCTGCCGAGTTCCTTAAAAAAACTGAGTGCATGTACCTAGAAGAATTGATGATGGTTTGAAGCCAATGGGTAGTCGCATCAAATATTGATTTGATTTAGCGTTTTCTTCTGTAAGTTCACTTTGCATTTTGTAAATTGATAAAAAACAAACAATTAGAATATATATATTTTTTAAAGAATTCTTACTCTATAGCATTTCCTCCTGCCTAAAACTAAATTAAACAATAAATGACACAGGTTGATAGATCAGTGGATTTTGGTGCATCATTTTGAGAAAAATATGTTAAATTCACTCAGATTTTAGCCTTTGCTACAAATACCCCCAATATTATTATGCACGTTTATAATAAGCATTTTAATTGCTTTGTTTTATTTTCACTGAAAAAGCTGAGTTTCTCTAAATTTGTTACTGATATAACTTCCAGTCTGTTATCAACCTACAGTGCCTTGCGAAAGTATTCGGCCCCCTTGAACTTTTCAACCTTTTGCCACATTTCAGGCTTCAAACATAAAGATATAAAATTTTTATTTTTTGTGAAGAATCACCAAGTGGGACACAATTGTGAAGTGGAATGAAATCTATTGGATTTTTGAAACTTTTTTAACTAATAAAAAAATGAAAAGTGGGGCGTGCAAAATTATTCGGCCCCCTTGCGTTAATACTTTGTGGAGCCACCTTTTGCTGCGATTACAGCTGCAAGTCGCTTGGGGTATGTCTCTATCAGTTTTGCACATCGAGAGACTGAAATTCTTGCCCATTCTTCCTTGCAAAACAGCTTGAGCTCAGTGAGGTTGGATGGAGAGCGTTTGTGAACAGCAGTTTTCAGCTCTTTCCACAGATTCTCGATTGGATTCAGGTCTGGACTTTGACTTGGCCATTCTAACACCTGGATACGTTTATTTGTAAACCATTCCTTTGTAGATTTTGCTGTATGTTTGGGATCATTGTCTTGTTGGAAGATAAATCTCCGTCCCAGTTTCAGGTCTTTTGCAGACTCCAACAGGTTTTCATCCAGAATGGTCCTGTATTTGGCTGCATCCATCTTCCCCTCAATTTTAACCATCTTCCCTGTCCCTGCTGAAGAAAAGCAGGCCCAAACCATGATGCTGCCACCACCATGTTTGACAGTGGGGATGGTATGTTGAGGGTGATGAGCTGTGTTGCTTTTACGCCAAACATATCATTTTGAATTGTGTGCAAAAAGTTCGATTTTGATTTCATCTGACCAGAGCACCTTCTTCCACATGTTTGGTGTGTCTCCCAGGTGGCTTGTTGCAAACTTTAGACGAGACTTTTTATGGATATCTTTGAGAAAGGGCTTTCTTCTTGCCACTCTTCCATAAAGGCCAGATTTGTGCAGTGTACGACTGATTGTTGTCCTATGGACAGACTCTCCCACCTCAGCTGTAGTTCTCTGCAGTTCATCCAGAGTGATCATGGGCCTCTTGGCTGCATCTCTGATCAGTCTTCTCCTTGTCTGAGCTGAAAGTTTAGAGGGACGGCCAGGTCTTGGTAGATTTGCAGTGGTCTGATACTCCTTCCATTTCAAAATGATCGCTTGCACAGTGCTCCTTGGGATGTTTAAAGCTTGGGAAATCTTTTTGTATCCAAATTTGGCTTTAAACTTCTCCACAACAGTATTACGGACCTGCCTGGTGTGTTCCTTGGTCTTCATGATGCTCTCTGCGCATTCAACAGAACCCTGAGACTATCACAGAGCAGGTGCATTTATACAGAGACTTGATTGCACACAGGTGGATTCTATTTATCACCATCAGTCATTTAGGACAACATTGGATCATTCAGAGATCCTCGCTGAACTTCTGGAGTGAGTTTGCTGCACTGAAAGTAAAGGGGCCGAATAATTTTGCACGCACCACATTTCAGTTTTTTATTTGCTAAAAAAGTTTAAATTATCCAATAGATTTCGTTCAACTTCACAATTGTGTCCCACTTGTTGGTGATTCTTCACAAAAAATTTAAATTTTATATCTATGTTTGAAGCCTGAAATGTGGCAAAAGGTTGAAAAGTTCAAGGGGGCCGAATACTTTCTCAAGGCACTGTATATTGAAACTACGTTGCTTAGTCAGCCTACTATTAATACTAAGCAGCAGTTACAAATAGCAGCACTATTCTGTGCCCTGCTCCAGGCAGACTATTTCATTGTCTCACATGTGCATACTCTTGTACCAGGGCTTTCCCTAGTCCGTGACCTGACATAACCCTATCATATTAAACAGAGATCTTCAGCTCTGTCTACATTATTACACAGGTAATCTCTGGGATCCTTCTAATCTTCTATGGTTTGGAGATAAACCTTTTGATCAATATACATTTAAATGCTTACTAAAGAAAGGAAACAGGATTCGCAGAAACTCCTTAAAATCCAGAACAAAAAGAATACTCTGCCAGCCCAGCACGTTAGGTGATATTTTTCCACTAAGCTGGCGTGGTCTAGTTTCTGCAACTCATACTGTGCTATTTATGTTGCTTTTCAAAATGAAGGCAAACAAAACTTTTCTTATGTCAGCCAGACTTCACAGCAACCGTGACAGTTTGTGGTTAGAACGATACCTGCCATTGCTTTCAGCAGTGTTGACAGATTGCAATGATGTCATTCCCTTAAAATAGCTGTGGTTAGTAGGAGCTTCTGCTAATGAAAAATCCAGACTATTTTTAGACCACTATATAACTATGATATTTATGAAATGAGAGCGTTGGACAGAAATGATTTACACACTCCTAGATAAAGTAAGCCCTTTGTGGAATTTTATTTAGGAACTGGTTATTAAAAAAAGGCCAATTTGATACATAGCAGTGCACTAACTGTTCACAATTTCTGCCAAGTCTGGTAATGTCTGGATTAAATGGTCAGTCCACTTTAAAAATTATATTTTACTTTTAGGTGAAGGCACAATTTTTAGCCCTTAATACCATAGGAAAGTCACATACCACATTATGTGCTATTTTAATTAAAATGCACCTTACTGAAACCAGAGACAGGCATGCAGGCATGAGCAGTTTGCCTTTCCCTCTGTAGGTGGTGCTGTGTATCTGGCCACTGTACAGAGGTACCACCAGGAGAGCAGTGGTCCGACTGAACACTACAATACTGGATGGCCTCAACAGCCATCTTTAGTGAGGGAAATGGTAATAAATAGCGTTTCTGTCCACTAGACGTCTATGTTGATTATATCTGTGTTGTTATAATTACATGTAAAGGGTGTAATTTACATAAGACAATTATAAGTGTTGTGCAGGCTCCATCTAGCATTCCTGTTTGGTATTGCTGCAGTTGTTCTGTTTTATTTGATTTCCTGTATGTGTAGTTAAGGAAGCTGTTAATAAGCAGGGACTTCTGGGTAGAATTTTCACAGGAAGTGAACCAGTCACCAGTTTTACAAGGCATTGCAGGAAGCAAGACATGTCTTTCTCAATCCATCGCCTTCACCCCTTAGAGAACTTAAAAAGTACGTTTTTACTATCTGATCTTATATTATATATCATTGTTTCTGCAATGTATGCTGTATTGTATGCAATATTGTGGTCTATTTCTGTTATTTTGTAGTTTCATCTGGCATGTTCTAATAAAACTGAGATCAAAGAAACATGGTATATGAAGTTATTGGGACAAACAGGTTTAACTATATGTCCTTGAGACAGAACAGATAGTGTAGGGACAGGATCAACACTGGATAGGGACAGTGTAGGTAGCCTTAGGGAAAGGTTCCTGATGAGGAATGGCAGAGTAAGGATATTGCTTATGGCTGCACTACCTCCTGCTGGGATTCTAGAGTTGACACATATGTCCGTTCATTGGTCTTCTAAGTGCTGCATAAACTGCTGCCCTGACTAACAGCTACCTTGCTACTCAGATGCTGCTTCACTAAGTAAGCCATTTTTTGGCCCCACAGACTTTAAAAAATGTGTATGAACATGCATTTTTCAATCATTTTTCTGGTGCTTCTTAAAAGACTATGAGGCTAAAAATGCAACATTTTTCCACAAAGTAGCGCATGCACTTTTTTGGCAACACAATGCTCAGGTATAAACAAGGTAATTGAAAATAATGTTTTTTTTCTTCTTGAGTATTGTCACGCTTGGTGAATCGTGTGACAAAATGCTCAGATATAAATGGGTGTTAAAGTAATAATCAACTAATAAGTAGGGATGAGATTTGGGTTTGGGTCAAATGTGAGTTTAAACCGAACCCAGGCTGTTTGTGGTTGGCTGAACAGTTTGGCCTTAATTGGCCAGTCTGCTTGTCCAAATGTTCAGCAACCAACATATACAACAAGAATATACAAGAACTGTTTGGTCAATGAGATCACCCAGGATACCCAGCTGTTTGTTTACTTTCTAAAATCCAGGGATCTGTCATTTAGCAATGGGGGTGCGATGGAAAAACATTGTCGGTGGGTTAGAGTGGCTGTGGGGAAGCATTATTAGACGGTGGGCTGTTGTGATTGACAAGGAATTACAATGGGGACATTATACTTTTTTTTGTATTTATTATTAAGGAACTTGTGGTTGGAGTGTTTATTTACATTTCATATTTTTGGGGCAAAGAGTAATAATGGGTACTTATGTATTCCTGTAGTTATTTCCCTAGGAGGGGTGGATATCTAGGAACTTTCTTCTTATAAAGGCAGCTTCCAGATTCCTATAAGCCAGGCATGTCCAAAGTCCGGTCCGCGGGCCAATTGCGGCCCGCGGTCCGGTTTTGAACGGCCCGCCTGGTTGTTTAAACATATATATCTTTTGTGGCCCCCGGCGATCTCCCAGCGCCGGGGCCACAAAAGATGTATAGTCCAGCTGCCTCGGAGGGAGGAGGCGGGACGAGTGCCGTGCACACAGGAGGAGAACTTCCTGTTTACACGGCAGCTGTAATAGGAAGTCCCGTCTCTGCCATTGGACAACTGTGCTGTCCATCAAAGGAGGCGGGACTTTCTCTTAAAGAGGCCGTTGTGTAAACAGGAGATTCTCCTGTAAGATGTCTTTGGCGCTCGTCCTGCCCTCCATGGCTGCACTGATGGTAATGGTGGCTGCATTCCTGGCAATTGCAATTGTGGAGCTGCATTCCTGGCAATGGTGAGTGAATTACTAGCAATGGTGGCTGCATTCCTGGCAATGGTGGGTGAAATTCCTGGCAATGGTGGGTGAAATTCCTGGCAAAGGTGGCTGCATTCCTGGCAATGGTGGGTGAAATTCCTGGCAATGGTGGGTGAAATTCCTGGCAATGGTGGGTGAAATTCCTGGCAATGGTGGCTGCATTCCTAGCAATGGTGGCTGCATTTCTGGCATTGGTGGATGCATTCCTGGCAATGGTGGCAGCATTCCCGGCAATGGTGGCAGCATTCCCGGCAATGGTGAGTGAATCCCTGGCAATGGCGGGTGAATCCCTGGCAATGGTGGGTGCATTCCTGGCAATGGTGGGTGCATTCCTGGCAATGGTGGCTGCATTCCCGGCAATGGTGGCTGCATTCCCGGCAATGGTGGCTGCATTCCTGGCAATGGTGGCTGCATTCCCGGCAATGGTGAGTGAATCCCTGGCAATGGTGGCTGCATTCCCGGCAATGGTGGCTGCATTCCCGGCAATGGTGAGTGAATTCTCTGGCAATGGTGGCTGCATTCCCGGCAATGGTGGCTGCATTCCCGGCAATGGTGGCTGCATTCCCGGCAATGGTGGCTGCATTCCTGGCAATGGTGGCTGCATTCCCGGCAATGGTGAGTGAATCCCTGGCATTGGCGGGTGAATCCCTGGCAATGGTGGGTGCATTCCTGGCAATGGTGGGTGCATTCCTATCAATGGTGGGTGCATTCCTGGCAATGGTGCCTGCATTCCTGGCAATGGTGGCTGCATTCCCGGCAATGGTGAGTGAATCCCTGGCAATGGTGGGTGCATTCCTGGCAATGGTGGGTGCATTCCTGGCAATAGTGGCTGCATTCCCGGCAATGGTGGCTGCATTCCCGGCAATGGTGGCTGCATTCCCGGCAATGGTGGCTGCATTCCCGGCAATGGTGAGTGAATCCCTGGCAATGGTGTGTGAATCCCTGGCAATGGTGGCTGCATTCCCGGCAATGGTGAGTGAATTCTCTGGCAATGGTGGCTGCATTCCTGGCAATGGTGGCTGCATTCCTGGCAATGGTGGCTGCATTCCCGGCAATGGTGGCTGCATTCCCGGCAATGGTGAGTGAATCCCTGGCAATGGTGGGTGAATCCCTGGCAATGGTGGCTGCATTCCTGGCAATGGTGGCAGCATTCCCTGCAATGGTGAGTGAATTCCCGGCAATGGTGAGTGAATTCCCGGCAATGGTGGGTGAATTCCCTGGCAATGGTGGGTGCATCCCTGGCAATGGTGGCCGCTGCATTCCTAGCAATGGTGAGCGCTGCATTCCTAGCAATTGTGGGACTGCAGATAGACACTGATCCTTGTTTTACTTCACAGTTCTTTATTTAAAATTTTAAGTTTTTTTTCCTGAAGTTTTCTTAAAGTGAAGGTGCGTGTTATACGTCAATAAATATGGTGTATCCAAATAATACACTTGAGCTCATCTATTCACCACACACAGCCACAAATCAAGAGAATTCTTGTGGGGAAGTGTATTAGTGCTCGGATGGACACACTTAGACCAAATTTTAATGGGTCAAAGAATGTCAGGCAAAATGGTCGGCCCTCGCGCATGTTCAGTTCATCAAATCTGGCCCTCTTTGAAAAAAGTTTGGACATCCCTGCTATAAGCCCTATCCAACAAAAACCTATGTCCTTTTTGGGAAGATGCATGGGGTAAGAAGCCCATTCCCCTCAACATTGTGAGGGTCATTGTAAGGGTCTGGTTGGAATATTACAGCAGAACCCCACACAGTTTTTATCCTGTTTAGTTTTCTACCCACTGGCAGTGCCCAGCTGCTCAATTGCTAAATTTAGGATTTACAGACTTTCCGCTGGGTTTGCCAAAACCCCCGTTAACTAGACCAAGCCTGGGTTGCTTATCCACAATAATAAAGTGTACTTAAGATGGCAGTTGGATTTTAAGAGTTTCTGATTTCTCAAGATCCAGATTGTTTGGAATATAATGCAAGGTATAAAGCAGCACTTTTGTTAAGATATGTTCTGCCAGTAAAACTGTATGGTATGTTTGCCCCAATCAGATAAAACAAATAATAAAAGCAGGGCTTGGAGCTTTGGCTCCTCATTCCAGCCCAAATAAGCAGGTGGATGCTGAATAATACAACAACAGAAGGATGAAAAATATTGACAATGGCTTAACTTAAAGACTAAACACGCTTTTATGGCTTGATGACTGATAAGCTGCATTATTATACATTTTTATTTTTCTTAGCTACACTTTAAGGGAACTATTTATGTTATCATCAATTATTCCCACAACTTTCACCCAGGATTCACATATTTTCGATTTGGGTGCAATTGGAAAGAATATGTGAACACTGTAAATGTGTGACAACGTTTTATATAGTATACCCCTATTTGTGGTGGAGCTGTGTTCAATCTTCCATTGAGCTGATAAAGGTCTTCAAGTGGGAAGATTTACTCATATTCTAAAATTTCGCCTCTCTGTCAAAAACTTTAGAAAAAAAAATAGTAGTAGAAGGGTGTTGAACAGGGTCCGTGTAAACAGGCAAACATATTTCTTTCTGTATTCAGTTATACTTTGGTTGTGCATTTATCTACCACCCAATATATTTGTGCTAGCCTGAAAAATGTTGGACCATTATTCTAATAATCCACAGAAAGGAGAAATATCTTGATAAAGCAAAGTTTAGAAATATGTTTAGCAATTGCACAATTAATATACATAAGAACTAAATGTAAATTTTAGATTTGCACTTTAAACATAATTTTAGGGCTGCTGACATATCAGCTCTTCTGTTACACTCTCCCATGTATTGCACAATGACCTTAGGCAGAAACATTAATCATCTTCACTCCACTGTATCCAGGCGAGTGGAGCAGTAAAAACAGACTACTCATGTATGAGTGCAGTGGATGAAGTATACATACTTGAAGAGGATGGTACAAGTGTGCTGTGAAAACATATGTTTGTTTACACCTACTATACTGTCCCCTATTAATTCTGTTTGCAGCAATGTACTTACCAAGTATATCAGAAACATATACTCTGAAGGGCTATCACAGTGGTATTGATCTACTAATGTGCAATAATCACTACAGTCAAATTCTATGTTGAATGTTCTTTCTTCTTACACATTATTCCTTGTATAGTTGAAAAAAAACCTTGGAATTGGGATGTCAGTGTTAATAATGCCTCCAATTTTTTTGTACGTGCAGTACTTGTTATATAGTATTATTTTTTTTTTTCAACTGGGGAATGAGCTATTTTAAGCAGAAATTTGTTTTCAATTATCACCACCAGAAAACACAGAGCTGCTTGAGGAGGTCTCATAGGAGTTAAGTGTACCAACTCTAACTCCCCAAGAGTTAACTTTGAGGGACAAGAAGATTTCATTGTAAAATAGAAGTTTTAATAGTTTACTTTTATCAATTAACACAATAGAAAGTAACTGAGCAGAAATTAAATCCAAATCAAATCAATATTTGGAGTGACCAATCTTTGCCTTCAAAATAGCTTAAATTCCTCAAAGTACAAATGCACACAATTTTTGAAGGAACTCGGCAGGTAGGTTGTTCCAAACATCTTGGAGAACTAACCACAGATCTTCTGTGGGTGTAGGTTGCATCAAATCCTTCTGTCTCTTCATGTAATCCTAGATAAACTAAATGATGTTGAGACAGGACTCCGTGGAGGCCAAACCATCACTTCCAGAACGTCTTGCCTTTCTTTACTCTGAAGATAGTTCTTAATGACATTGACATGGGGTTGTTATCCTGCTGCAGAATAAATTTGGGGGCAACCACATGCCTCCCTGATGGTATGGCATGATAGATAAACATCTGTCTGTATTTCTCAGCATTGAGGACACCGTTGATCCTGACTAGGGCTGGGCTCAATGTTCGAGTCGAAGGTACGTTCGACTCAAACATCAGCTGTTAGTTTGTTCATAGAATAAACAAACATATGGGGCACTCGCGTTAATTCGCCCGCTGTGGTGTGCCCCAAAATGCACTGTGAGATCGCAGTGCATTGAGGGCTGCTGATTGGCCAAAGCATGCACCAGACCTGCATGCTTTGGCCAATCACAGAGCGATGTGCTGTGAAAGCCATGATTGGCCAAAGGCATGGTGCCATTGTCCAATCATGGCTCAGGGGTTCACGCAACACACTATATAAGGCTGCTGCTTACACGCCGGCCATTTATAGTGAATGAATGGAGATTAGGCAGGTAGTTAGTGTAATGCTCAGTCAGTCAGTGTAGCATATATAATACAGTTCAGAGTATATAGTGCAGTTAGTGTAGTATATAATATGCATTTCAGAGTATATAGTGCAGTTAGTGTAGGATATATAATACAGTTCAGAGTATGTAGTGCAGTCCATATAGTATAAATAATACAATTCAGAGTATATAGTGCAGTCCGTATAGTATATACAATAAACTGCAGAATATATAGTGTAATCAGTGTAGTATATATAATACAGTTCAGAGTATATAGTGCAATCTGTATAGTATATATAATACAGTTCAGAGTATATAGTGCAATCCGTATAGTATATAGACTACAGTTCATTACTACACTAAAAAGGGACCCATGGTCCCTGCCTGCAAAAGGAAGTTGCTAAGGCCTGGCTGAGCAGGGTCAGGCCTAACCATGCGGTGCCAGCTGTGTCTGGGAGCTCAAGCAAGTGCTGGAGGAGCAATGGTCTGTAGTAAGAGTTGTGCTGTAGGAAGAGAGATCTGTATATACCAAAGTGTATATAACTTGTTCCAATTCTTTGTTCTAAAAGTTGCCCCAATTGATTGTTCTAAAATTCACTGGGCATCCCATACTTCCTATACCCCATCGAAGTTCAATACCCTCAATAAAACAGAAGAAAACAAAGCTAATAGACTGTTCATTGCCTTTGAGTGATTGAGGACTTGAATGCCGGGCTGGGCAGGGCTACAGGTAGGCCACAACACTTAGTAGCCCGTACGGGGGTACCACTACATATAGAATACACTTCAGATTATATAGTGCAATCCATGTAGTATATATAATACAGTTCAGAGTATATAGTGCAGTCAGTGTAGTATATATAATACAGTTCAGAGTATATAGTGTAGTCCGTGTAGTATATATAATACAATTCAGAATATATAGTGCAGTCAGTGTAGTATATCTAATACAGTGGTGAATATATAGTGCAGTCAGTGTAGTATATATAATACAGTGCACGGTGTATAGTGCAGTGCAGAGTATACAATACAGTGTATTGAAGTGGTTAAGGGGAACCCTATAACAGAATTTTTATAAGGGGAACTCCATGTCATATTTTTTTTTTTAAAGTTAGCGTGGGACCCCCTAAAATCTATACCAGACCCTTATCCAAGCAAGCAGGCTGGCAGGCCAGGAAAGGGGGAGGGACGAGCGAGCGCCCCCCCCCCCCTGAACCATACCAGGCCTCTTGCTCTCAACATGGGGAGAGTGCATGGGGACAAAGGCCTCTTCCCGACAACCCTGGCCAGTGGTTGTCAGGGCCTGTGGGCGGGAGGCTTAACAGAATCTGGAAGCTCCCTTTAACAAGAGAACCCCCTGATCCCAGCCGCCCTATGTGAATGGGCATCGGGCACATTGTACCCCTACCCATTCACCAAAACAAGTGTTCCACAATGTCCATCCATCTTCAAACATGCTGCCCGACGGACCCAAAAAAATAGAAAAAATCTGAAAAAGCTCCACCTCGATGGGAGGCCTCCCAGTTGACAGCTGTTATATAGGCAAGGGTGGGGCCACCCGGTGACTTAACCGAGTGAGCCCACCCCCTTCTGACATCATGTGACATCAAAAGGTCATCTGGTTACATCAGCAGGTGGCTCCGCCATTGGCTATATAAGAGCTGTCAAAGCGAAAAGACAGCAGTCGCCGGAAGGCCTCCAATGGAGGTGGAATTTTTAAAAACAATTTCTATTTTTGGGTCCGTCAGGTGGCATGATTGATGATGGATGTATATCATGGGACATTTGTGGAAATTGTAAAAAACTGCCTGTTTACTTTTTGACACTTTTTTTGGTTAATGGGTAGGGGTACAATGTACTGGATACCCTTTCACATGGGGGGGGGGCGGGATCTGGAAGACCCAGAGGGCCTGGTATGGACTGGGGGGGACCCTATGCAGTTTTTTTCCTTGATTTTTCATCTATACTGCTGGGAGCTGGCAATACATTACAGCCGCAAGCAAGTTTAGATTACATTTTTTCCTTTAGAAATGTCATTATTGCTGTGGCATGTTCTACACATCACACAGATGTGCCACTTTACAGGCAGACTAAGGGGGCACCCCAGGCATGATATTTAAACAATTATTTAATTTTTATTGTTTCACTTTAAGCATTATTAAAATCACTGCTCCTGAAAAAATTATTGTTTTAAAAACTTTTTTTGCATTGATAAATGTCCCCCATACCCGGGTCCCCATACACTTTTTATGGCAATAACTTGCATATAAGCCTTTAAAATTTAGACTTGATTTGATTGATTAATTTGATTTTTAATATTTGTGTCCCATAGACTTTAATAGGGTTTGCATGTTCGCCAAAACTTTTTGTCTGTTCGAGGTGTTCTGGTGTGAACCGAACCAGTTCACCGGTTGTACTGCAGACATTCATTATTGCACGACTCTCCAGCTCTTTAGCGACTGCCTCCTGTTACATCCAAATATTTTACATTTTGACTAATCAGTCCAAAGCACCTGCTGTGATTTGTCTGAAGCCCAGTGCCTATGTTTCCATGCACAGTTCAGTTGCTTAGCCTTGTCTCCAAGTTGAAGGTATGGCTTTTTGGCTGCAATTCTTCCATGAAGACCACTTCACGAAACATTACTGCCAGACCACTGCATTTACAGTCCTCAACATTGCAAATTTTTTGTGCTTCCTCAAAAGAGCTTGAACAGCACATCTTGAAATGCACCTGGGACATAAAGCGGTCTTCCACTACCTCAAATTAGTAGCAGAGTTTGGATGTTCTTAACCCAGTTTTAATTCTCCTACACAGATGTTTATGTGCCAGTTAATGTTGATGTGCCAACCACTCTGCTCTGTCCCTCCACCGCCAGGCAGTAGCTTCTCTTGCAGAGCTCTACTTCCTACATGTGTGGCTGGTGTCTGACGCCATTTAGCCAAGCCCACCCATGCGAAAACATCCCCCCTTCCTGTTTCAAACGGGGAAGCGAATCTCCCGTGTGAGCGGCGGCATCATGGTGGGCGGCTGGGGGGGGTAAATCCTCCGCTCGGTGAGCGGACACGACTTGTCCAAGAAAAACTTTTTTCCTAAAGAAAAAGAGGCAGCTTCAGAATGGTGAGTGCTCAATACAGCCTCCAGTGGTGACACATAGACATGACAACATACTACATAGGAGAGATTACCTCCCCTACCTTTCCTCACAGCAGGGTTTGTCAGAGATAAAAAAAAAAAAAAAACAATGTTCGCCCTTCACTTCAGGCTCCGAGACCTTAAAAGGAAACCTTCAGGAACAGGGGTGCACTCAGGTAATCCCGCAATCCATCCTGGACCTGCGAGAAAGATCCTGCCAGTAAACTGTTATTGGCCTTACTACTAAAAAGTACTGGATCTCAGGGCCCAGCTTAAAAGCATTCGCAAGCAAAACCTCGTGTCTTCGGATGACGAGGCCCGGGTGCCATTCATTTAGTCCATTACGGAGACATCAGAACGGATCCGGTCAGGATGGCTGGCTCACATCAAAGGATTACTGCCCGTGGAGCTCAGTACACACATCCTTACACGTGCCCAACACCTTAGAAACTGGTGAAAAAACTGAGGACTCCCAGTAATGGGAAGGGTTATATGGGGGAATTCACGCCTTAAGGGGCGTGCCAGTGTCCAGCACCTGATATGCCGATATAACCCACATAGTTATTTCTATGGCTCTGTGTCCCCTGATGTAAGAAAATAAAGTATTGTTGCTCTACATAAAGATGGCCTAGGCTATAAGAAGATTGCCAAGACCCTGAAACTGAGCTGCAGTACAATGGCCAAGACCATACAGCAGTTTAGCAGGACAGATTCCATTCAGAACAGGCCTCGCCATGGTCGACCAAAGAAGTTGAGTGCACATGCTCAGTGTCATATCCAGAGGTTGTCTTTAGGAAATAGACGTATGAGTGCTGCCAGCTTTGCTGCAGAGGTTGAAGGGTGGGGGGTCAGCCTGTCACTGCTCAGACCATACGCCATACACTGCATCAAATTGGTCTGCATGGCTGTTGTTCCAGAAGGAAGCCTCTTCTAAGGATGATGCACAAGAAAGCCTGCAAACTGTTTGCTGAAGACAAGCAGACTAAGGACATGGATTACTGGAACCATGTCCCATGATCTGATGAGACCAAGATAAACTTATTTGGTTCAGATGGTGTCAATCGTGTGTCGTGGCATCCAGGTGAGGATTACAAAGACAAGTGTGTCTTGCCTGCAGTCAAGCATGGTGGTGGGAGTGTCATGGTCTGGGGCTGCATGAGTGTTGTCGGCACTGGGGAGCTACAGTTCATTGAGGGAACCATGAATGCCAACGTGTACTGTGACATACCGAAGCAGAGCATGATCCTCTCCTTTCAGAGACTGGGCCGCAAGGCAGTATTCCAACATTACAACCCCAAAGACACCTTCAAGATGAGCACTGTCTTGCTAAAGAAGCTGAGAGAAAAGGTAATGGACTGGCCAAGCATGTCTCCAGACCTAAACCCTATTGAGCATCTGTGGGGCATCCTCAAACAAAAGGTGGAGGAGCTCAAGGTCTCTAACATCCACCAGCTTCCGTGATGTTGTCATGGAGGAGTGGAAGAGGACTCCAGTGGCAACTTGTGAAGCTCTGGTGAACTCCATGCCCAAAATGGTTAAGGCAGTGCTGGAAAATAATGGTGGCCACACAAAATATTGACTCTTTGGGCCCAATTTGGACAATTTCACTTAGGGGTGTACTCATTTTTGTTGCCAGCGGTTTAGACATCAATGGCTGTATGTTGAATTATTTTGAGGAGACAGCAAATTGACACTGTTATACAAGCTGTACACTCACTACTTTATATTGTAGCAACGTGTGATTTCTTCAGTGTTGTCACATGAAAAGAGGAAAAATGTAAGGATTGTATTCACTTTTGTGAGATAATATATATATATATATATATATATATATATATATATATATATATATACATATACACACACATTATATATATATATATATATATATATATATATTTATATAAATAAAAGTATATTGACCTAAATGGAATTCCATGATGTTAAGTTTTATTTACAGTATATTCCATAACTTTTACAGTAATTGAGTTAATTCCCTATAAAGTGGCTACACCAGTGTAGAGGGAGATAATACTCAAACACCCCTATATTACAAGGTCCAGAAGGCTAATAAAACACATTAGACTTCCTAATTTTTATTTTTATAGCATTTTAATAATAAATTGTAATGTCATTCTGGTAAATACTATACGGGTTTTCTGATTGCGGAGCGTTGTCATATTGAACATACATGTACTCATGATAATTGGCATTAAGGGTGTATCTACTGGGTATTTTAAAACATGGCAGCACACCTTCAGCACACCCCACAGACCTTTTGTGTGAGTGGAGGTAGTTCTGTAACACTCTCTCCAGGAATACGAAAAAGCTGGTGTGATAGCAGGTGCAGGCTCTGATTTTACTATCTGAACTATAAAGTAATATAAAGAATCATTAATGAGGGCTACTGACTCTTGCAACATCAGACTGGACTTAAAGTACATGTAAACCCAGTAAACAAATTTTCATATAAGGTTTAACCTGTCAATATAATTACAAAAGTAATTTTTGATCATTTCAAATATTTGCGCACTTTGTACAGGTACTTCGTGTTATAGGGTGACAACTATCTGTCCTTGTCTCCCAGTTGTGCTCCTACATTGTAACCCTGTGACATTGTCATCTGATATTGACTACTAGAGGCTGTTACAACACACATCAACCAGGCATGGTCCACTGTTTTCACCATCAGTAAACCAATCCTGAGAAATGCCATGTAGCCATCCCTGAATTACATGTAGACAGGAATTGTCTGCAGGAGATTATTAACACGGAGATGCAAAAAGCCGGAAAAAAGGTGAGCACAAGTTTTTTTATGACAAACTAAACATGGTAAATATCCATCATACAAAGTGGCTAAAGCAAAGTAATTGTTATTCAGTTAAGGTTTACATCTACTTTAATCCTCTAGCATTCTGGACTTTGTACTATAGAAAAGACAGGGCAGACTCCACTTAAGTATATTTTCACTTTTAAATCCTTATAAGTTACTTATTGTTTTGTGGATCTGTTTTTGTTACCTGCACAGTTGACCTGCTCCAACAATCACTGTTAGGCCGCGTACACACGGGCGGATTGTCTGTCCAACTTAGTCCGCTGAACCGTGTTTCAGCGGACAATCCGCTCGTGTGTGGGCTTCAGCGGACTTTTTCAGCGGACTGTCTGACGAACAAAGTCTTACGGAATTTCCGAAATTTTGTCCATTCAAACTTGGTTTTGTCCGTCCAAACTTGGTTTCAGCGGACAGTCCGCTCGTGTGTAGGCAAGTTGGACGGACTAAGTATGGCGCATGCTCAGAAAGGATTTACACGGCCGAAGGTTGCATTGCAGTGTATAGGACGTCGTTTTTCTAGTCCCGTCGTACGTGCTGTACACGTCATCGCGCACGCTTTCAGCGGACTGTCTGCTCATCGTGTGTGGTCAAGTCCGTTCATGCAAATTTTGAACGGACTGTCTGTCGGATTGTCTGACGAACTTAGTTGGGCAGACAATCCGCCCGTGTGTACGCGGCCTTAGGGGCTGATTTACTGGAGAGTGCAAAATCTGGTGCAGTTCTACAAAGAAACCAATCAACTTCCAGGTTTTATTGTCAAAGCTTAATTGAACAAGCTGAAGTTAGAAGCTGATTGGCTACCATGCACAGCTGCATCCAGGTTGTGCACTCTCCAGTTTTAGTAAATCAACCCTTTAGTCTGCTGGTGCTTATATTGTTGTCCTATGAGATAGAAAATCTCTGAACAGGATAAAGCTGAGAGTATGGATGTCACAATAGGGATCGGTTAGGTTTGCAGGCGGTGCTTTCATATTACGATGTGATCTGCAAAAATGTAGGCTGTAGTCATCCTAAGTGTTCTTGCTTTTGTGTGTGTTTCTAATTTCAAGTTGCTTGCTGTTTTTTAGAAGAGTTAACTTTTAAGGCTGGCCACACATTATGCAATTTTCTTTTTTACAATTTTCCTTTAGCCACTTTCCCCGAAAGCTCCCTTGCAGGCTTGCTCCCTAGTTCCGCTGCTGCATCCATTGACACAGACAGTGGGACACGGCCCAGCTCCCGTGTCACTGTATTTGATTGACAGCAGCGGGAGTCAATGGCTCCTGCTGTTATCAATCTGTCTAATGAGGAGAGAGACAGCGGCTGGAGCGCTTGTGCACATTGCTGGATCAGATCGGGCTCAGGTAAGAAAAAGGGGGGGGGGGGTCTGGGGGGAGTTACAGCACAGAAGGTTTTTCACCTTAATGCATTAAAGTGAAAAACCTTGAGGCTTTACAACCACTTTAAGTTATGAATATTTAGCAGTCCATCTAATCACTAGGGTGCATGTGCTAGTTGTGTCAGCTGGGGAAGTGATAACTATTTTAGACAACCTTTGTTTCCCAAGTTCTTGCTTAGGTCTAAGTGTGGTACTATAGGTCTGGGAGGGTATCCATAGATGTCTTCCCAGAACTCCGCCCCCTAAACACCACCTGAGCCGCACAGCGGGAGCCACCTCATCAGGCCAGCCTCATCAATGGCCATTAGTTCCGCGTCATCAGTGCCCATCAATGCAGCTTATTAGTGCCTATCAGTGCAACCTCATCAGTGCCCATCAGTGCAGCCTCATCAGTGCAGCCTCATCAGTCCCCTAAAGTGCAGACTCATCAGCGCCCATAAGTGCAGACTCATCAGCGCCCATAAGTGCAGACTCATCAGCGCCCATAAGTGCAGACTCATCAGCGCCCATAAGTGCAGCTTCACCAGCGCACATCAGTAAAGAAGAAAAACCCAGAGGTGATTAAATGCCACCAAAAGAAAGCTCTATATAAAAAAAAATAATAATTTGGGTACAGCATTGCATGACTGCACAATTTTCATTCAAAGTACGATAGCACTGAAAGGTGAAAATAGGCCTGGGAAAGAAGGGGTGAAAGTGCCCTGTATTTAAGTAGTTAAAGAGAGGTGCTGCATGACTGTATGAGGGAAATTTACAGAAGAACTTTTTCAGCTCATCCTCCTAAGGACCTGTTACCGCTAGGTCCTTGGTTCTTCAGGATCCAAGAATCTATGATTTGTACTGATCTGCTCCACATCTGTCTTGCCATTGTCTCCAAAAAATGGTTTAGTTTTATTTAGAGAGCATCTGATGCCCATCTCTTGTATTACCACCTGGAGAAGAACAAACCTAAGGTGGATGTTACTAAAGCAGTTCACCGGGCTTTTTTCTCAGAAAATAGGTGCAGGAACTCAACCACGACCCCCCAAAACCAATCTTTCCTCCACACACACCCTCCAAACTGCATCAAATAGTGGACGTGGTCAAATTTCTCTAAGGGTCTTAAAGGGACATTAAATACCAAGAGTGCATTACGTACAGAGTGCCGATTTCGGGGGTAGTGGGATTTTGCACACAGAGTTCAGAGTTCCAGGGTGTGCTACATACAGAGTGCAGAGTTCAGGGGTGCACTACACACAGTGTGCAGAGTTCCAGGGTGTGCTATGTGCAGAATTTGCAGTTGTGTATGTACACAGTGCAGAGTTCATGCGGTGCACTAAACACAGTGCAAAGTTAAGGGGTGCACTACATACAGAGTGCAGAGTTTAGCCTTCTTCCGCAGCTGCTTACCTCTGCACCCCCCATCCACATCTCACTTTCACCCCTCTTCAGCTCTGACCTCTGCATGCAACCCCCCTTCCATTGGTCCCATCTTCTCCCTCCCTCCTTAAAAGCTCCACCATTTTCCACATGTCTTACTTGTGTTGCTGTATTAAACTGAAACACCTTGTTGGCTCTAGTACCTCCCCACATACTGTAGGTGGCTCCTCTCTCACTTGTAGGGAGATGATCCAGTGGGGGAGTTGGGATATGCTCTGCACCTGCATCTTCTTTGTCCACTTAGGAGATCAGATCTCTGGGAGCCATTGAGAGACAAGCTGTCCCTTGTAAACACAGAAGCCGGGCTTCAATATTTACAAGTAATAGTGGTGAGCAGAGAGCAGAGGGCCTGAGCCAGAGCTCCACCAAGTTCCAGCTGAAAAAAAAGCCCTGAGTTTATATATTTTACTATCTGATGGTCGTTAGCTGTCACACACGTGGTAAAGAGTGTTGTACTAATATCTACATTTAGGAAAACGTACACGTCTTCATGGACAATTCCATAAATGTCATTCATACATTTATGATAAAGACTTTAAAGGATGACCAAGTGCAGGACAACAGCACTATGTTGTCCTGCACTTGGTGTTTTTTTCGCCTTCCTCTGGATCAATTGTGGGCATAAAATTGGGTATTTCGATTGCACGATTATTTTTTATTTTATTTATTTGTTTTTAAGGTTGAACTGGATGGACTTGTGTCTTTTTTCAACCTGACTAACTATGTAACTATGTAACTATGTGTTCATTAGCTGTTAAACACAGTGCAAAGAGCATTGTACTAATGTTTACATTTAGAAAACTTACATGTCTCCATGAACCAATCCATAGATGTCAGTCATACTTTTATGATAAAGACTTTTAAGGATGACCAAGTGCAGGACAACAACAACGGCAGGAAGTCCCCATCCAAGTAGAAAGAAGATCAGGTGACGCTTCTCTGCATGTTCATCGTTCATCACCAGAATATACCAGAAGTTTACTGCCTGAAAAATAATGCAGATATCACATTCATATTTTAAGATCCAACTCTGAAGCTTTGTAATACATTTACATAACCATTTTATCAAAGTATTTGTAGTTTTTACACAAATACAAATTATCACAAAATTCCCCTTACACAATATATAAAAATCAATATTGCATAATAAATCTGAAAGTGATTGGAGTGGAACTATACTGAAATAAGTCTTAACAGCACACGTCCTGTGTCAACACGACTGTTCCAGTTATCCATCAGGCTGAATATTTTTATATTTCTTACCAGAATGTCCCTCTATAAAAATTGAGGCATAAATAAATAAAACGTAAAAAAAAAAACAGTTTTGGGTGGGGTTTAGGAAGTACAGAGTGTGCTTTTATTTACCTTTGTCACCCTCACACTGTCTCCACCTTTATCAGTACTGGTCATATTCTAATTCACACTATTCTGAAATACACTATTAAAACAGAAGAAGTTCTACAGGCGTCCTAATTTTTCTACACTGAAAATATTCATAATGTCATTGAAAAATCTGGCCACCTCTGGTCTTATTAAACAGTACATAGCCATTAAAAAATCTGACAGAAGATTATAATATATACAGTAATTATATTTCACTAATGCAAGACTACACCAGAAATCAAAGTAACAAGAAAGAACTAATGTCGGTATTCCATATTCAAGAGATTGCAATCTGTTTTTAAATTGTATGGCTACCCTAATTCATACACATTCAAAGTAGCTTGGATGACTTTTAAATAAAATATCTAAAAATAAAAGATTTGCTGTGAATTTATTAAGACTGCAGAAGTCACTTAGCCTTGTATGTACTTGCCATATGTTGTATACACACTAAAGATATGACAAATACTTCACAGTTTCAACAATCAAACATTGTGCTGCAGATTTCATTCCACATCCCACGGAAACTCTGCTAAACAGTCTTACGTAATATGAAACATTCCCATTTCTGTTCAGTAAAAAAAAATGTAATCTTGTAATTAACATTGTCCTAGTTGTTCTAGTTCTTAAAAGTGTGTTTCACATACTTCTATTAGGTTGACCTAAAGTCAAAGTGTGAGCATTGCTGTAAGGCAGGGGTGCCCAACCAGTGGCCCGCGGAGCCCTCTAATGTGGCCCGCAACCCCCTGCTCTGTGATGGAATAAATTAGAATAACTGTTATTAAAGGTAGGTTTGTTACTAAAATAATAGTGTATATTTGGGCATATCTGTTCTGCAGTCGCTTAAGTGGCCCTTGCTCTTCAAAAGGTTGGGCACCTCTGCTGTAAGGAGTATATATAAATATACATTGTTCCTAAACAGTACCATGGAAAAATCCAATTATGCCTTAAATTTCCCCCCTGAAAAGCAGTGTACATTCTTTGCCTAGGTACTGCTGTACTTTGAGCCCCATAACTGTATAAACTTGAGATCTAATGCACTGCTGCCTCTGACTGCTAGTCTAAGGAAATTTGGAGTGAGATTTGGGGATGTCTCTGTGCTGCTTACAGTTCTCCATGCTGGAGAGAAAGCAGTACCTGAAGACCTATAGTTCAAGAATATCCATGCTTCTACTCCATTGATTTTGCCAATCTGTGTTCACTGATGTTTCTTCACCATTACCCCTCAAGTCATTAGGTGCCAGCTCTGACAAAGTCATGCTCATTCAATATGATGGCCACTAGGCTTGTGCAATTAGTTTCGTAACGAATCGAAATTCGGCCGAATTTTGCATCTTTCGGACATTCGGATGCATCCGAATGTCCGAATAAAAAAATAACAAATTACAACGAATACGAAAGAAATATAACGAATGAATTCGAATGAATTCGACATGATTCGAAATTATTTCAACCGCATTCGAAATTATTTCAACATGATTCGACATTATTTCAACTGCATTCAAAATTATTTCAACATGATTCGACATTATTTCAACCGCATTCGAAAATATTTTGTGACCCGACTTTAGGGCCATGTATCTCGGGGTCACTTGGTGCTAGACACTTCAGATTTGGATATGTTGTAGTGCTAGTATTATTGTGTTTGCATACCAAATTTGGGGGTTTCTAGCTATAAGTGACCCCGAGATATGTGGCCCCAAAATCGGGTTGCAAAATGTTATTAGTTATTAGAGCAGAGAATGACATTTTGCGACCCGATTTTGGGGCCACATATCTCGGGGTCACTTATAGCTAGAAACCCCAAATTTGGTATGCAAACACAATGGTACTAGAACTACAACATATCCAAATGAAGTGTCTAGCACCAAGTGACCCCGAGATACATGGCCCTAAAGTCGGGTCACAAAATATTTTCGAATGCGGTTGAAACAACCCCGAGATAAGTGGCCCCAAAATCGGGTCGCAAAATGTCATTCTCTGCTCTATTAACTAATAACATTTTGCGACCCGATTTTGGGGCCACATATCTCGGGGTCACTTATAGCTAGAAACCCCAAATTTGGTATGCAAACACAATAATACTAGCACTACAACATATCCAAATTTTCTAGCACCAAGTGACCCCGAGATACATGGCCCTAAAGTCGGGTCACAAAATATTTTCGAATGTGGTTGAAATAATGTCGAATCATGTTGAAATCATTTCGAATACGGTAGAAATATTTTCGAATTTCGTTGAAATATTTTCGAATGTGGCCGATTTTTCGAATTCGGTAGAAAACTAAATGAAATCCGAAAATGAATTTAAGTAAGTTAACGAATATAACTAAATGAAATTAATGAATTAACGAATTAAAACGAAACGAAACAAATTTTTTCCTTTTGCACATGTCTAACGGCCACATTTACAAAGAGACAGTGTGCAGAACAAAGCATGAAGGGTCAGTAATGAGGAAAATATCAGCATCAGTAATTCTATAAGTAATACTGGTGACCAGTTCTTTAGCATCTGCTTGCTTTATTTGGAAACAGCTTTGACTTGTTTATAGTGATTGGAGTGGATGCCTGTTGTTACTAAGAGTGTGAATTGGAACAGAACATTGTTAGGCCATAGCACTAGACAGGTGCATCTCATGGAGGAAGCACACCAGGGACCAGGACCCTGAAGAACATTACACAATTGCAAACTTGGTTGGGTTGGGGCGGTGGTGGATAGAGGACAAAGTCACCCTCTTATCATGTAGCATGCAGCAAGTGACCAGGGCTACCATGACATATGGGCCCCAGATGTTTGGTGGACTATTAGAGCCCTATCATGCAAACACGGAGAAGACACAGGGCCCTGTTCAAAGAGATTGCCCAGGTGTTGGTGGGTCATTGCTATAGTGACTAGGAAAATGGTGATTGAAAGGTTTATGACCTGCTTTTTGTGCACACTAAGCAGAAATAGAGTTCTGCATGGGCTGTGTACTATCAGTGGTCTGCAAGTTAGGCCTTAGTCAATCCTATTCTGAAGCGGCCTTCTAGTGGAGTGTGTGGGTGACGCAAGTCAAGGTCAGCTCTGCTTTCAAGTGGTGTTTGCCATAATTAACCCTGTCTGTACTGTGCTGGCAGATAGTTGTGAACTAGATTTGAATATTGTCTGTCCTATCAAAGTGTGCAAAATTTAGAAGCTGGGCTTCTCCATTTTATGTTAATGAGAACTGGATTCTGACAGTCCCCGGTCTTAATTCGGTCAAATCACAGTGAAATTCTGGTTAAATTCTTGAAGTCAGCCATGAAACCTTCTCCTAAATGAAATCTAAAAGGTACAAAATATTTATTTTTTATTTAGGTATGCTGCGTAAATGGGAACACATAAAAAAACATATAGTGGGGTTTTCTCAAACTTTATACTTTATTTTATCAAAAAATACTTTTTTTTTGCTGCCTAAACATTCTATATCGGAATGGCCATGAATATTTGGACCTGAGTTATACTTGTGTTACAGTGCTCAGTCCATCCAAAAAAAGTCAGTTCAGTCAAATTATTTTGATTGTAGGCTGATGCTGCAGGTTTAATTCACTTGTCTTTTATATTTCTCAGTGGCTTCAGCTACAAGAATTTAATACCAGAGTAACTCCTTTTGTTTGCCATGAAGAGGGGCATCCTTATAATCGCCTTGAAAAGGGGTCAGAGATGGAAATTCAGATGCTAAGACCTTGCCAAATGATTCCACAAGGTAAATGAGAAGCCAGTGGTTCATTCAACCTGTTTTCTGACAACTAAAACATCACCACCAGGGTGGAATGATTCTTGTAGACTTACTTTTTTACATCTTAACATAAAGTTTCTGTCATATAAGAAAATGTATACGTGTAAAATAAAAATATCCTTTAAAGCAAAGCTTTGCTTTGTTTTTTAGGGCTACTAAATTCTCTCCATTCCCTCCATTCACTGGCAGGAACCAAAGGATATAACCGGTGCTGCATAAACAGAGAAGTTTATAGTTCTCTACGAATAATGACTTCAGCAACTCATAACTTCCACTACATTTTTCTTTGGTCTCTGTGGCTGAACAAAGCAGCATGGAAGCTAAAGGAAAAATTATGTGCTGCTTAGTGAACCTGTTAATTTGTGTGGGAGAAACAGATGCTGCTATTGCTAAATTCATTCTAAAAATGCTAATTGCCTGGCTGCCCCTGGCTTCAATACCTCCGAGTCACATAGGAACAAGTTTGAAGCAAATGAGTTATATGTAATCTAATAAATTATACATAATCTAAGTGGTAGACTGAGAAAATACCAAAATCAAAACAATATATACATTTCAGAAAAAAAAAATCAACACTGGCAGCCTACATATATCTTTTATGACAGGTTTCCTTTAATGCAGATGAACTGCTACCAATTATGTGTGTTCTTGGCTTAAGTGAAAAAATCCCACCTTGTTTCAACACATTTTAAACTACAGTTTATTAACAAACACAGCTCTAAAATACATTTTCAATCATATTTATAGGATTCAAAAAGCTTCTTATTTAGTTTGGTTCTTAATCAAATCTTGGCTTTATTAACTTCCCTTATTTATATAAATGAAAAAGGTTGTGAGGTTACGCTGAAAGAAAGCTGTAAGAATTCTGAGAGGTTTTTGCAGTGGAACCTCAGAACAAGCTGCTGATATTCACAATTTCCACAGGGAAACTGCCAAATCCACCCTTGAACATTTATTTTAGTTTGTCCGGCTGTGGATGGAATGGAGATGTTCTCTAACAGAGGGAGATTCACATGGAAGTCAACACTGTTACATCTATAGAACTAGTTAATGGAAGTAAACTATATGACAAAACATTTGTGGCAACATCATACATACCTATACAGTCAAGTATGTGGTCAAACATCAAAACTTTTTATTTATAAATTCAGGCATTTATATGGTGCCAACAATTTAAGCACTCTATAATTGTATCAGTCCCTACTCTTAAGGAGCCAATTAACCTAGCCGCACATCTTTGGAGTATAGTGGCTTTTGCACAAAGCCAAGTTCAAAAACATATAGTATGATCATTTCAGTGTAGAGAAGCTCAAGTGGTTAGCACAGAGCCCTGACCTTAACATTATTAAACACCTTTGAGATGCATTGGAACACTGATTGATAGTTAGACGTCACCTAACATTAGTACCCAAACTCACAAATGCTTTTTTGGTTGAATGGGCACAAATTCCTGTAGACACACTCATAACTCCTGTGTAAGCCTTCCCAGAAGTGTGGAAGCTGTTATATCTGTGTAGCACTACCCCCAAAGGAGCTGCTGGTTAGATTTGGGCTTAGTGTTACCTCCTTTTCTCCTCACTTCACGTCTAGGGGTGTCCCGTGGTAGATGGCCCAGTAACTCGAGAGACTGACAACAGATCCACTTGAATGGATTTTATTTGCAAAACGTAGACAATGAACAGTCTCTTAAATTGGGATCAGAGGGTTGGAAAGGAAGTACTTGCTTACTTTGACTGCATACAGAGAATCACCATTCTCAACTGGATGTTCACTCAAGTTGTACAGTCCCTCTCTGACAAGGCCAAGCAGCCAACAAGGTGCTTAGCTCAGGAACAAGTCTCTGTCACAGACGTTGTAGAACATACAAGATAATGTCTCGGCCACAGACGTTGTTGTAGAACACGTAGGGAAACTAAACTTGAAGAACACTCGTAGGATACCTGGATCTTTCAGCCAGCTTGGCGATATCCACGAGACGGGATTCTCTTGGGTACTTCAGCCCTTCCAGGCTCTTACTAAGAAATCAAACCGTACGTGGTCTTCTTCTGAGGAGTCCTCCCCTGGAATGCTTGAAGTTACTGGGTCTCTCCCAAACCGGAGATGGCACCCAACCACCTCAGAATCCTCCTTTAGTTTCCTTGCCTCAGGCTAGCCAGTCCCAAGACATAAAAATTGGGTGGATCCGAAACCCAGGCCATAGCCTTCCTGGGGGCTGGTCAGGAGGACCAGGACCATGAAGTCAGTACATCATTCTGGACCGGAACCCCGAACCACGTGACGCCCGCATCTTAAATAGCCTCTCCCAGAAAGTATAGCAAGAGCGCCACTCCCACTGGGCCGTCTCCGAGAGAGAGTAACTAAAGCACCTAACCAGACCATAGTTCCATGCCTGCCAGAAGAGACAGTGCTCCCTGTGGCCAGGCTGAACATCTCACAGTCCAGTCAGACTGATGCTGAAGTCCAAATTGAGACAATTGTACCCAAACCAAACTGCAGTTCAGGCATAACTTTAACTGAAAAACGCAGGAGCCACCGCTACATCTGCAAGGGTGGGGAGTGGGTATATCATTGTGCCTTTTAGTCTGTTGCAGTGTTATGTGCTCTGTCTTGATAACACCTGTTCACCATGGAGCTCAATAGAGACTATTCTACATGTGCAACAACCATCAGAACAGAAATGCATCACTAGAATTTGTTTGTGCCAGCCATGTACGATAATTCTAATAATGATGACTATGCACTTGAGAAAAAGAAGGATAAAAAAATTGAATTAAGAAACGTATTATAAAAAATAAGAAGATGGCAAGAAAACTTGTGACTCACAGCCATTACAGAGGTGGGTGGTGTAAGCCTGTAGGCAGATGCAGTTTAGCCTCCTGGCAAAAGTGGCACTGTCTGGCAGCTGTCGTGCACAGAGGGAGAAGAAAGAGGAACTAGGTTCCTCTGGGGCCTCTGTAGGTCTCATCTGGGAAGCAGCTGTCCAATTGGACGCTATTGCCCTGGTTGACCTGGTAGCCATCTTTGATGTGGGCAGTGCTTATAAAAGCGATTCCCCCTTCTGTTTGGCATGCATTCCACATAGTGAATAGGATAGTGACAGATCTCTCACTGGTTAGGGACAGTCAGATTAGCATAGGGTCAGGTTTCTGGGACAAAGTAGGGACTGTCACTGTGTATGGAGCAGTAGGCTTCCTGTTTAATGCCCGGTTGCCAGTCTGCCTTCCAGCCTCCTCCCTTGCTGGATACTGTTGGGTGTCTACAGTGTGCACTCTTACTTCTTGTCTAGTTTCTTGGATGTGCTCTGGTCCATTGTGGCCCAGTTGCAGAGTTGCTGTACTTACTGTACTGTTAATACTCTTTGCTGCATTTACTAGTCTCCGTGTGAGTTCTCTTCCTCTGATGGGTAGTGAGTCCACGCCACACCTACAAGCCCTCTCCATACTAATTATTCTATTACAGCGTAGATGTGTAACCATTACCCGTTAAAACTTTAAAGCTGAACTCCAGGCAAACAGCTAAATACACCAATGAAATATATTTAAGGTGTCTTTTTGTCTGCCAAAATATCTCTGTTCATCTGGTTCTCTGCACCCTCCTGTGCAGCTCTTTAGTGGGAAGATCAGTGCACTGTTGTCACACACACACAAAAAAATGTTTACCTTGCAATTCTGTTTTAAGATGAAGGGGTTGTTTTACAAGGCAAGAGTTCACATATAATTTAAAGTAAACCTGTTATAAAAGAAATGCAGGGCTGTTACTACTGACTGCCTGCCTAAAATACTAGTTACCTGCCAATTATTGTTATTGTAAGGGTTTCAGTACTTTCAGAGTCACAAACCTGGAACAGATATGCAGATCTGAGTCGCTCTTCCACATAATTATGATGGATCAGTAACTCAAAGCATTGAAGCCAGAGGGTCAGCTGGATTGATAGCCAGGTGAGGAATATTTTAGAAAGAAAAGCAATGGTAGCTTCTGTTTCATTTAATTGTGCATCTCCCAGCTTAGTTCATCAGTATACTTTTATGCGTATGGCTGCAGAAAATTTCCAATGATATTACTTCATAAGTTCTTTGCTACCGGAAACTCATAAGGGTTGTTCTTTTATAATTTACCTGTTGCCCATACACATAGCAAGCATCCTTTTCTATATAATGAGTCAATATCTGAGAAAATGCAGCCTATTAATTCACCAAGCAGCAGTGACATTACTGCAGCATCAGGCACTTGTTTTATCTAGTCAGAAACTAGGTTACCATTCTGAGAGAATCATTATTCAACAATGTACTATGATCATTTATAGACTATTTCGCAGTTCAAAAACATTCACTATATTTAGTGAATGATACTGGTGCTGGATATCATAACACAGTGGTTCTCAGCACTGCCCTCAAGTACCCCCAACAGGCCATGTTTTGGGAATTTCTCTTAGATAAAATAGCTGCCCAAAATACCAAGCCTTTGACTTCGATTTAAATCATCTGTGCAAGATAAAGGAAAACTTGCAAACATGGCCTGTTGGGGGTACTTGAGGACAGGGTTTAGAACCAATGTCATAACATACAGTATGTCTTCGGGAGATTCTGGAACAAAGCAAAACATAGACGCCTCTAATAGAGGAAGTTATTCCAAAATCATCAAAAGGTGTGGTATCCACTCTTGGTTCAAACACACAGTATGAAGTGAAGATTGTACTGTTGGCTGTGCTAGGACCTCTGGTTAGGTGACTCGGGGGGGGATGAGGAGTCTCAATTGACCTGGGTCCTCACCCTCTCCATGTCAGTTGACAGAATAGCGGAGGATGAAATGCTGTGCATATGGGGGCCCTCACTTCATAATTGCCCAGGGCCCTATTTTGTCTAGAATTGTCCCTGCATACAAGCCAGGGCTCTGTAGTACATACAGGCCAGGGCTCTATACTAAATTTATATTAGACAATCTCGCTATTGAGTTTGTGAAACTCTACTATTATAGATGTAGCGCCGGTACTCCTGAAGAGTATCTGTAAATGTTCTGTAAATTTCATTTTTGCTAAGACCATAGTTGGGTCTTAGGGTTAAATTATGTAAATTGTGATTCTGGCATCAGTTTTGCTGGACTATATTGTGTTCTGCCTGGTCATAGGTGCATGTATCATCTCTGACAGGCATTGGAACGCAGTCTGGTTGGACGTATTGGGTACCAATCTCTCTCTGAGCCAATCAGTGGGTGCGTTGTCTCGCTGTGTATTCCAGGAGGGGGTACATAAGGTGCTGAGGTCACATGGTTCTGGGTTCTGGTCCAGAAGTATGTTCTGACTCCAGGGTCCCGGTCCTCCTGACCAGCCCCCAGAGGCCCTCATGGCCTGTGGATCCATCCGTTTCCGAGTCTCGGGTCTGGCTAGACCGAGGCACAGTAACTGGAAGGAGGATTTCAAGGTGGTCCGGTGCCGTCTAAGGTTTGGAGAAGTCCAGCAACTCAAAACGCAACTAGGGGAGGGCTCTTCAGAAGAGGGCCACGCACGAGGCTGGCTGCTCGGTAAGAGCCTGGAAGCTGAGCTGAAAGGACACCAAGTGAATCCACATTCTTACGGTATCGCAAGATACCGGCTGCAAGATACTGGTACTGTAAGAAAGTTCCTAATTTCATCCTTCGGTTACACCTAAGTTTATGTGCTAGCTTAAAGTTCTACAATCAAGTCTGTGGTAGAGACTTTGCTAAGCTTAAATCACCTCTCGGCTGCTAAATCCACAAACAGGGATTTATCCGATAGTTGAAATATCCAGTTGCAAATGGCTATTCCCTGGATCATCTAGAGAGAGACATTTCAAGTGTCAGCAGTTTCCAAACAAGTACCTGAGCTTTACTACCCATACCCTCTATTCCCAACTGTAGAGACTGTGTTCTGTTCAATGTTTTATGCAAATAAAAATTCCTCAAAAGGGATTCAAGTGTCGGTCTCTGCAGTTATTGGGCCATCAACCTCGGGAACCCCTAGACAAGAACGAGATGCAGAAGGTAAACGGTAAGCCCAACAAAACCAGCCGCTCCTTCGGGGGTAAGTGCTACATAGAATAATGGCAAACACTTAGGCCCTTTTCACACTGGGGCGGGAGCAGCGTCGGCGGTAAAGCGCCGCTATTTTTATCGGCGCTTTACCGTCGTTTTAGCGGCGGTGTGCGGGCGCTAGCGGGGTGGTTTTAACCCCCGCTATCGGCCGAAAAGGGATTAAACCCGCCCGCAAAGCACCGCTGCAGCGGCGCTTTGCCGGCGGTATTGCCGCGGTGTCCCATTGATTTCAATGGGTAGGAGTGGTATAGGAGCGGTGAATACACCGCTCCTTCACCGCTGCAAAGATGCGGCTAGCAGGACTTTTTTCACCGTCCTGCCAGCGCATCGCTCCAGTGTGAAAGCCCTCCGGCTTTCACACTGGAGTTAAAGGGGCCGGTTTTTTTCAGGCGTTACACAGGCGCTATTTTTAGCGCTGTAACGCCTGAATACCGCCCCAGTGTGAAAGCAGCCTAAGTCATCCTGTTTGCATTCATTCCAAACTCATAGAAATGTTAGGGCTGTATGAACATTATATATACTCTAAATATTTTGCCAAATGTTACCATTGTCTGGATAAATTATTACACACCCAGACCATATGGAATCTTTGTGTTGCTGAGCCCCATAACAACTTCATGCTCCATTATGATTATATCCATATCTTTGCTTACGTACACCACCCCATGTACTAAAAAAGATGAAAACTTTTTTCCATCATTAATCTAAGCAACATTTTAATCCAATCTAAGTTTTTATAATCATCCCATTTTAGGCCATTATACAGAGATCATATGCTTTAATCGATACATCTTATCAGTTTAAACTCTGTGTGACCTTTTAATGAGTGTAATTTCCATGAACAATTAACTAAACCACCAAGATGACATTCAATCCAAGCAAATATAATCATCTTAAATGTGTTACTGACTGCTTTCTGTCATATAACAGATACAATGGCCTCTAAGGATTATACAGACACAGGTATGGCTTAAATATATAAAAAAAAGAAGAGTAATACAGCGCTCCCTATATAGTGAGAAACGACAGTCCTATCAATTAAATATAGTAAATGGTGATGTGGCTAAACCAAATAAAGGTGATAGACAAGGAGTCTGAAAAGCAACAAAGAAAATACTAAGTTGCCTTACAGAGTGCTAAATTCCTTAGTTGCTACAATGTACAGTACATGTGTCATAAGTGTACCATGTGACATATCAAATATTAACAATGTGATAATAAGCCGCGATATTCATACAGTGCCAGAAGTAACACCAATAAATCGCATAAAAATCACATAAATATTGCATAAAAAATGAGGAGCTAAATTATAAAATATATGCAAATGTGAGATAAATAAATAAACCAAATCCAGATTATAATGTCCAAAACCATGCAATTCTAGCAAAACCAAAACCAAAGTCTTTGGTGATTATAAAGTGCTCAGTGACTTCCTATTGCAGTGAATACAGGAAAATATCAGGGTGACTTTCAGTGCTCCCCCTTGTGGTTCCCCACTCACCAGCTGCAGTAACCCCTCCAGGGGTATTATGCATGTAAGGAGGGCTGGAGCCCAGATGATGTTATAATCCTAAGCATCCGATATTCCCGTTATAGATCATCCAAGGGTATCTCGCTCCTAGATCCGTTAGGATGCACCTGATGTGCTCAGGGGGCATAACTCCCAGTTGTAGTAGTATCCAGCTCCTTGCTCTCACCACTCTCCGATGCAGCCAAGGGTATACATACGAGAAAAAATAAGGGCTCCCATTGTGTAGTAAAAGGTTTTTGGAAAAAATATTTATTTATAAAAAGTACATATATAAAAAGCGCTAACAAAAATCATAAAAAATCCATGAAAAAAAATGGTAAAAAGCAGGTTTACCACAAATAAAGATAAAAAGTCCTCAAAAACCTGATCTACATCTACGGGACAAGCATAGGTGGCTTCTAGGGTTGTGGAGTAACGCTAATAGCATGCGTTTCAGCTGCGCTCCACAAACACCCACAGCCGCTATAGTACCCGGAAGTGATGTCAGTACGTGGTAATGCCTTATGTACATTTAGTTTGTGAACGTCTTCTGAGGCGTTGTCTCGTTTGCATACCCTTGGGTGCATTGGAGAGTGGTGAGAGCAAGGAGTTGGATACGACTACAGCTGGGAGATCTGCCCCCTGAGCACATCAGGTGTATTCTAACGGACCCAGGAGCGAGATACCCTTGGATGATCTATAACAGCTGAATATCGGATGCTTAGGATTATAACATCATCTGGGCTCCAACCCTCCTTACATGCATAATACCCCTGGAGGGGTTACTGCAGCTGGTGAGTGGGGAACCACAAGGGGAGCACCAACAGTCACCTGGATATGTTCACTGCAATAGGAAGTCACTGAGCACTTTATAATCACCAAAGACTTTGGTTTTGCTAGCATTGCATGGTTTTGGACATTATAATCTGGACTTGGTTCATTTATTTATCTCACATTTGCATATATTTTATAATTTATCTACAAATTTTTTATGCAATTTTTTTATGTGATTTTTATGCGATTTATTGGTGTTACTTCTGGCACTGTATGAATATCATGGCTTATTATCACATTGTTAATATTTGGTATGTCATATGGTTCACTTATGACACATGTACATTGTGTTACAGTTTGACACTCTGTAAGGTGACTTAATATTTTCTTTGTCGCTTTTCAGACTTCTTGTCTATCACATTTATTTGGTTTAGAAACATCACCATTTACTATATTTAATTGATAGTACTGCCGTTTCTCACTATATAGGGAGCGCCGGATTACTCTTCATTTCTTATATATTTTTTTAAATTCTAGTGCCTTTGGGGGGACCTAGCAGGGTAGGTTGCATACCTATTTCCCTTTTTTTGCCTAAGCATGGTTGCTTTCATATATACAGGTATGGCTTAAGTTATAGTCTAGGCATCAAGATTCTACATTATTTAAGTAGAAAATGTTTCTCAGGCAGAGTGTAGTAAAAAAACGAAATTCATAATTAAATATTGCTGATACTGCAGCAAAACTGACTTTTACAAATTAAAAAAAAATGCTGTTTAAATTGCTGTCAATTGACAGCTTCAGCTGCTTTGCATCTGTTCAAAAACAAAGTGGCCGGGAATTTGATTCCTCAGAAACCGTATTCTATGGTCTGGTGAAGAAGCCACATGCAAAAAAATAAAATAAAAGGCAAGGTGTTTCCCTCATAAATCATACCAGGCCCTTCAGGGACCTCAAGCAAAAATCAAGAAAAAATAAAGCATAGGGTACCCTCCAAAAATTCACAACAGACCCTTATCTGAGTATGCAGAACCATACCCAAGCCACGTGCCCTCATAATTGTAGGACTTTTTTATTTTTTTATAATAAAGGACTTGTTGAAGGCATGTGGCCAGGTTCAGTTTAGATGAAGGTGGAAGGCACACGCTTGTCTCCCCCTTCCCTGGCTTACCAGACTGCATGCTCTGGTTTTGGAGTGGATTTCCAGAGGGGACCCCACACTTTTTTTCTGGATTTTTGTGTGGGGTTTCCAAGTGCCTGGTATGGAATTTTAAGGGGCCCATGCCGTTTTTTTTCAATGTTTGCACGTGGTCCCCCTTAAAAGTCATACCAGACCTCAAGGGCCTGATATGAATTATAGGGAAGGAAGCAGCGGGTGCCGACACCCCCTGGTTCCCTAAAGTGAAAGAAAACCTTACCTATAACCATTATTAAAAATGTTCTCTTCACTGTTTTCCTATCTATCCTGCCTAACCTGTATAAAAAAGATTTGTGTACTTCCCTATTTTTATCTGGTCTGGTCATGTGATCCTGCAGCTCTGTGTAAGGGAGTTGTGACATCACTCGTAGGCTCCCATGTCCAGCCATTTTTGATGCTCTCTCGTTTTCCAATGAAGCAGCAGCTCACTGACCGGGGGGCAACCACACGACTGGAGCATTTTAAAAATAGGCACAGATCTTTTTTATACAGGTTAGGTAGGAGATGTTGGGGGGCATTTTTAGGAATTGTTACAGTTAGACATTTCTTTCACTTTAACAAGCTTGGAAGAAGAAAGCTGCCATATATAGTATTAGGAGAAAACCTGATGCTATAGTATATATGATTTTCAGCTCTTGCCAAACAGGCTAAAAATCCAGCGTTCGAACGAGCACTTCAGCAAATGATGTCCAGTCTGAACCTGTCTTCAACCCGAACCAGGAGCTCATCCCTACTAATTATGTATGTGACAACATATAATGAGGACACGTGTGACCTACAGACCTGGTGACTATGACATTATTTTAGGTCTTTAACATTTTCAGATAAAGAATGTAGTGTAAAAAAATCTGTAGTATAAATACTGTATGTCTGTACAGTTCACTAACAGAAAATGTGATATTTTTCAAGGGAATATTTTTCAGTATCATAAACGCTGCATATTTATGTGGTTAATGTAGACTTTGGGGTTGATGTACTAATGGAAAAGAGATAGATCTTTCATTAACACTGCTATTTATTTGCAAAGCTGATCGCTGTTTTTCCTGTGCAAGGTAAAGAAATAGGTTCACTTTAATGCAGACTTCCAGAAAGGCATATACTGTATTTACCTTTACTTGTGTTCCAGTGTTGTCTATTCAACCTCTAGAAGTGGAAGGATATCCCTGTGTACATTTTAAATCCCTGTAGTCATAGTTTACACAAGGCTATGACTTCCTGTGTGCCAAGGATGATTGGCTCAGCACTTTCCTATAGATGGTGTTGCAAGTTTCTCTATACCTGGAAGCATGTGCTGGAAGGAATAGTAGGGAATAAAGGAAAACAGAGTATATGCTGTTTGGGGGATTCAAGCAATCCTGTTGCTTTTTCCTAAATAAGCAAAGAAAAGGTCTGTTTTTAAGGTCAATATCTAATTACCAAATATAGGCTTTTAAAAAAAAAACTATTTGATTCATTTTAAAGTGGTTCTAAAAGCCAAAGGTTTTTATTTTAATGCACTCTCTGCATTAAGATAAAAACCTTCTATTGTCAGCACCCCCCCCCCCCCCCCTTCCAAAATACTTACATGAGCCCAATCTCTATCCAGCGCTGTTTCCAAGAGCAGCGGCGCGGCTGTCTCTCTCCCTCCTTACTGGACTCAGTGAGGGTAACATGAACCATTGGTTCCTGCTGCGGTCAATCAAATATAGTGATGAGGGAGGTGGGGAAGGATTGGGGCCAAGCCATTGCATGATTGCGCGTGTTCCCCACACGTGAGAAAAACACGTTGTTGTTTGGCAGACGTGTAGGGGTGGCAATCATTTTTAACGGCAACCCCATGCATTGGCAAAACGTCCATGTTGTTACACACGTGAAATTATATGGTGCTGCAGCTCTGTGAGATTCTGTGCAGCACTATTTTCAAAAATGGTCCAAGACTTCTTTCTCTGTGTTTCTGCAGGTAGGGTAGTTCATTAAAATGAATGGGCTGCCCTACCCACAGAACACAGCTTGCACAAGTGTGAACCAGACTTTAGGTATCCAAGCCTACATCACGTGAATTGTTATTTTATCGAAACTAGTAAAAGCGATTCTTCCTGATCTCCTCAGTAGACAACACAACCTGAAGCTACTGGTATTTAAGAAGTGGTAAACTGTGCAATAATCTTGGTAAAACTATGGATATACATACATACATAAAAATAAATTAATAAAATAGTGGTCCTGCAATGAATTCAGCTGACCTATATGGTAATCTGTGAACTGAAAATTTAGATACTACATGTATTAAACATTTGTAAATTCAGGCTTGTGTATCTTTAATTATTACGCATGTACTTAAAGCGAATGTAATTTTTAATACTTGCTGACCACCTAACTGGGAAAATACGTCACTACTTTGACATTTAATACCAGGGTTATGGCTGCAGCTAAGTGCCATAGCCTCAGTATTTCCCTCAGGCGCCGGTCTTTCTGACAAAAGTTGTCTTAGCGACGCTTTGCAGTGGTTCCTGGGCTTACCTAGGCGATCGATAGCTCCGGGAACCGATCCATCGCTGGCAGTGCTTGGACAAAGAGATGAGCGAAGGAAAGATGGCCTCCGCTCATCTCTATAACCTAGGAGGACTGGAGCGACGTTATGAGCGACGTCACTTCTGGTTCCATTCCCATGTAAACAAGGCCATTTTTTTTTACGCAAATTTTTTTTTTTAAAGAGTATGGGAGGGTAGATTTGGAGTCTTTCAGACCCCAGATCTCTCCATCAAGAGGACCTGTTATGCTCTATTGTTAACACAAGGGATGTTTACATTCTTTACATTAGCAATAAAAGTGATCAAAAAACATTTTTTAAAGGGACAGTGTAAATATTAAAAAGTATAATAAAATAATTAAATATAAAAAAATGTAAAGTGCCCCTGTCTCTCTGTGCTCATACACATTAGTGAATTCATACATAGGTCATGCTCACGTATGTAAACGATGTTCGTACCACATATGTGAGGTATCGCCACGAAAGTCAAAGCGAGAGCAAACATTCTAGAACTAGACCTATCCTGTAACTCTAAACTGGCAACCTGTAGAATTTTTTAAAGCATCGACTATGGAGATTTTGTGGCACCATTCCACAAGCGTGCAATTTTAAAGCATGACATGTTGGGTATTTATTTACTCAGCATAATATCATCTTTCATTATTTACAAAAACAAAAATGGGATATATATTGTGTTTTGTTTATTTTTAATTTTTTTCTGAAAAATTGCATTTGATAAAACACTGAGCAAAAACTGTGTGAGATAAAAAATTACAATGACCACCATTGTATTCTCTGCATTCTCTGTAAAAAATAAAATAAAATAAATATATATATATATATATATATATATATATATATATATACATATATATAATGTTTGGGGGTTCTGAGTAATTTTTCAGAAAAAATACAGATTTTTAATTGTAAAAAAGAATGTCAGAAAAATGCCTGATCAGCAAGTGGATATATAGCAAACATCTCATAGTTATCTGCTCTGTGCAATTGTTTTGAACAAAGCAGCCCCAATCCCCCATTTCTGGGGTCCCCCGCCAGTGCTCCTGGTCCTGCCTCCCTTCTGAGTGCCCCATAGAAAGCCTCTTGCTATGGGGGCATTCTTGTGGGCTCGATCCCGAGCCGGCTCTGTGTGTCCATAGAAACATAGATCAAAACATTAGCTAAAACAAACATTATATTGTCTGTATCATATATACCCTTGAAAAGTGAAGCAACATAACCTCCAACTCTCTTTTAGCACACCCTCCTATTAGGTACAGCACACGCACAATGTTCAAAAACTAAAAAGCAGGTAGGAGTGAGAAGCATGAGTGTGGGTGTGTGGAGAACACCTCTTCTGCTGCCAGGACTCAAATTTTTTTTTCCATATTTATAACAGAAGATTAGATTAGTACAGCAGATATCACAACCAATAACATAGAACATGGTGCTGTAAGTATTTAAGTGGTTTGACCCTCCTTGAGTATTAAAATAATGCAAACATGAAATGTCAGCAAGTAATACTTTACTGGAATCCGCGTCATTAAGCCTTGTTCTGCTTGGTACTGCTTAGTCTTATCGGAATTCCTCCATGCAAGGTGAGATAACATACTCAAGCAAATCAAATATGTTGTTTATGGCTGAGAATAAATAAGTACTATGTACATATTATGAAAAAATAACAACTCTCTAGTAAATCTTAATATGTTTGAGGGCTACAGTGTCCCTATTGGATATCAGACATAGAACCTCGGGTCTGGGACTAGGGATGAGCCGAAAACCCCCCGTTTCAGTTCGCACCAGAACCTTCGAACGGACCGAAAATTCGTACGAACTTTAGAACCCTATTAAAGTCTATGGGACTCGAACGTTCGAAATCAAAAGTGCTAATTTTAAAGGCTAATATTCAAGGTATTGTCCTAAAAAGGGTTTGGGGACCCGGATCCTGCCCCAGGGGACATGGATCAATGCAAAATGTTTTTTTTAAATGCCCGTTTTTTCGGGAGCACTGATTTTAATGATGCTTAAAGTGAAAAAAAAAAGACTTTTGGGTCTTGTATGGATATTAAGGATAACCCCGTACCCAAATTAAAAAAAGGAAAGGTGTGGGGCCCCCAGGCCCTATATACTCAGAACAGCAGTATACAGGCAGTGCAAACAAGACAGAGACTGTGTAGGTTTGTTGTGTTTAGTAGAATCTGTTTGTAATTTTGAACTGGTACATTTTTAAACTGTAGCTCCAGTAAAAAAAAATCTATTTTTAAGCTTTTTTGGAAAAAATAGGGAAGGGTTATCACCCCTGTATAATTTTTTTGGCCTTCTGTCTTTTTTCATCTTCCTTCCTTCCATTTGTAAGTAGGTGACGTTTATAAGTTGGATGTTTGAAAGTAGGGGCCTGCCCTATATGCTCTGCATACATTTGAGCCTAAGGTGTTGGTTTTGCCACAACACTGTAAGCCCTCAAAGTGACTCTTGGTGGGTGCTGGAATGACCTGCTGTGAACTATTATATCAAGAATTGTAATTACATGCCATTGTTGAACAGTGGTAGAAAAATTGGGCCTTTGGTGGTTGTGGTGGTGGTGGTGCTGCTGGTGCCACAACACTGTAAGTCCTCACAGTTACTCTCGGTGGGCGCTGGAACGGGCCAGCTGTGAAATATTATATCAAGAATTGTAATTACATGCACCTGTTAAACAGGGGCTGAAAAATTAGGCCTGAGGCACTGGTGCCACAACACTGCAACCCCACACAGATACTCAAGTTGGAGCGCAGGAATGAGCCCTGCTGCAAAGTATTGCATCAAAAATTTTAATTACACGCCCCTGTTAAACAGTGGCTGAAAAATTGGGCCTTAGGCACTGGTGCTGGTGCCACGACACTGCAACCTCTCCCAGATACTCTAACTGGAGTACAGTAATGAGCCCAGCTGCAAAGTATTGCATCAAAAACTGTAATTACCTACACCTGTTAAAAAGGGGCTGAAAAATTGGGCCTTAGGCACTGGTGCTGGTGCTACGACACTGCAACCTCTCCCAGATACTCTAGTTGGGGTGCAGGAATGAGCCCTGCTGCAAAGTATTGCATCAAAAATTGTAATTACACGCCCCTGTTAAACAGGAGCTGAAAAATTGGGCCTTAGCCACTGGTGGCGGCACCCAGAACTGTCCTTCCAAGCTATCAGCAGGATCATTGAGAAGGAAGAGGATAGTCAGTCAACATAACAGGACAGTCACTCAGCATCACCATAGGCAGTCTTGAAGGGATGTGACATTTAAAAAAAAAAAAAATTTCGGTTACATCAGCTTCAGGTGCTTGGTAGCTGGTGCTGATCCAAGACTGATTCATCTTTATGAAGGTCAGTCAATCAACCGAGTCGGTGGACAGGCGCACCCTGTGATCGGTTACAAAGCCTCCAGCAGCACTGAATGTGCGTTCTGAAAGAACACTGGATGCAGGACAGGCCAGTAGCTCAATTGCATACTCTGCAAGCTCTGGACAGTGATCCATCCTCAAGACCCAGTAAGCCAGAGGATTTTCGGTGGGAAAGGTGTCCAAGTCTGGCCTTGCCCCTAGGTATTCCTGCACCATTTAAATCAGACGCTGGCGATGGTTGCTTGTGGCCAATTATGGCTCTCCTCGCTGCCGACACTGATTGGCCAAGCATGTGGGGTCACAGTGCCTGCTTGGCCAATTATCAGCCAACAATGCTCTGCCATGGCGCAGTGCATTGTGGGCCGTGAGCGCCACACGAACATGGCGCGAAAGGCCCACAAAGTTCTGATTTTGCCGAACGAGCGAATAGCCAGTGTTCGACTCGAACACCGAGCTCATCCCTATCTGGGACAAACATTCTATACATATATATGTACATACAGCATATAATATATATACGTATATTGTACAATCACCCACACAGCCAATGTAAAATTTTAAACCAATGTATCTTTATATGTGGCAAATGACCATTTATGTAGCCAAAATATGTATTTGCTTTATTTTGCATGGAGTTGGGATAGCTTAGATCAGGGGTAGGCAAACTTCATGAGATAGAGATCTACTTGAACAACACTGATGAAGTCAAAGATCACCAGGCACAGTGTCCAGTTGTGATGGCCGGTCCACACCAGAACACAGTTGCAGAAAGGCATGTTCCATGTGTGTTTACTCCACCGTGTTCATAACGCACTGCCTTTGTGATGTACAGCGGGTGATGATACATTGTTAACCCCAAATGTAGATCGCAAAGCAATGAATATAAAAAATTTATTACAAGAGAGTGCAGGGGTTGATAGTGCTTTAGGCTCACAATGCAGGGATTGGGAGTGCACTCAGACTGCAGGGATTGAGTAGGGGGTAGGGATGATGTGAATGGTGGTAGAGGACACTGCTATGGGGGTGGCCCAGCCCATAAGAGTGACAACTGCCCCATCACACCCCCCCTCCACATCACACATGCAATGTAGTGTCCCCCCCCTTCCCTCCCATAGCATCCTACCTGTGAACACATGAGACCTAGACCTGGACACAGGCAGGAGCAGAAGCTGGCCAAATGACTTTTCATATTAACAAGCTGATGATTGGTTGCTTAGGAACTAGCAAACAATCACCTGTGGGTTAACTGGAAAAGTTAATTTGTCTGACTCCTCCCCCCACCCTCTGTCCTGAGCTGTGCTGCTTCTCGCTCTCTGCTGTTGACAGCAGTGGAGGAGGAAGGAGAGGAGGGAGAGAGGAGGACTGAAGGCTTGGCGGAGGAGGATAAGGGCGGAGAGAGGCTCAGACAGGATCGGCAGCTAGCAGTAGGAGGCAAAGGTCGGCGGCACAGACCTGTTCCCTGTCACAGACCTGTTCCCTGTCACCTACTCGACGGATTCCCAACCCCCAGCTTAGATTGTCTGCCAGGTAGCTTTGCTATGGACATATTGGGGAGATTTTTCCTTGCTACCTGTCCAGGAAAGGCTGTAAAGGTGAAAACTCTCCAACGGAAATACAAATATAATTAAAACTCTTTTTTTTATCAGAGGTGACATAGGATTAGAACCTGGTAAGGGTATTGCTACTATCTACAGTATGTTGCCACTGGGAAGACTTTCCCGCACTTGCTGGATTGAGGTATTCTCAGCAGGAAGTGAAGTTAAAGCTCCCCAACACGGAAACAGAGACCAAAAATGTCTGGCGTAAACGTTATCACACTCTATCTAACATGAAAGAAAATAGTTGGCTTAAAGTGAGCTCCAGGCAAAGCTTTTCTTTAATTGTTGGGCAGAAGGAGAAAGGGCTAGAACATCTGCCAGGTTTTTACTGTAGTGTGAAAGTCTGTCTAATGGGGCAAAGACAACAATAAAAAAATTTGTAGCTGTGGGAAGGGTTACAACCCTTACATGTTGGCTTCTTATATCTAAGGCCGCGTACACACGGGCGGATTGTCTGTCCAACTTAGTCCGCTGAACCGTGTTTCAGCGGACAATCCGCTCGTGTGTGGGCTTCAGCGGACTTTTTCAGCGGACTTTTTCAGCGGACAATCTGACGAACAAAGTCTTACGGAATTTCCGTAAGACAGTCCGTTCAAACTTGGTTTTGTCCGTCCAAACTTGGTTTCAGCGGACAGTCCGCTCGTGTGTAGGCAAGTTGGACGGACTAAGTATGGTGCATGCTCAGAAAGGGTTTACACTGCCGAAGGTTGCATTGCAGTGTATAGGACGTCGTTTTTCTAGTCCCGTCGTACGTGCTGTACACGTCATCACGCATGCTTTCAGCGGACTGTCTGCTCATCGTGTGTGGTCAAGTCCGTTCATGCTAATTTTGAACGGACTGTCTGTCAGATTGTCTGCCAAACTTAGTTGGGCAGACAATCCGCCCGTGTGTACGCGGCCTAAGACTCTTGAGGTAAGATGTCCCAGCTCCACCTAACAGCCACAGTCACTGTAATGCCAAAGCTGAATAAAACTCAGTAGAGCTTCTATAAAATTGAATAATTAAAGTGGGAATTGCACCTGCCAGTTGTAACACATTTTTTTTGGCTTGTTAGGAGAGGAAAGAGACATAAACCAGTGTAGGGAAATTTTACCATTGTGTGTCTCAACCCACTGGAATCAACCAAAAATGTTAATATTGGTTTAAGGTGAAGAATAATTAAAAAAATATTTATTTGTGAGTTATTACAGTAGAATAAGGAGTTAATTTGGCTTGCTTACCTGAATAAACATCCAAAAGAATTGGCTGAGATAAAAATAGTGTGTGATAGCTGCCAGACCAGCACAGCCTTCATTAGAGAGCTCTCGGCTAATGTATGCAGAGGCCAGGAAGGAGATCTGCAACAGAACACAGAATTCTATTAAAGCAACCAAAATTTTCAGGGCAAAAGTTCATTAGCAATGCAGTTAAACAGATCATGGTGTGCATGTAATTACAGGACTGTTACAATAACTGTTTCCTATGGGTCATGATAAAAGAAAAACAAGGAAGCGCAAGTATTGACATTAAACATGTATTCACAAATGGTTAAAAATGACTTACAGGATACAGTAATGAAAGTTCATCAACATGAAAAGTCTGCCGCTCATTCCTGTCCTTAGGAACCCGCCAGTAGACTCCAATAGCTTTGAATGGGAACGATAGAATATGAATGCCCTGTGTCTCCAGGAAGTTCTGCAGACTAGGGTCTCATGTTCCATCTTTTGCATTCACAGCTATTGAAGTCTACTGGTGGGTTCCTAGGGACAGAAGGAAAACTTGGAACCCCTTGCAATTAATTAGTTTTCTGCAGGGATTTGCCATAAAATTGTGATCTGACCATAATATAAGTCACAATAGACAAACACAATGTGCTTAAGCTGATAACATATAAACAGTTATAATTTCTCATGTCTTTATTGAACACACCCATTAAACATTCACAGTGCTGGAGAAAAGAGTAAGTAAACCCTAGGAATTAATAGCTGTTTGAACTGCCTCTGGCAGCAATGACTTCAAGCAGGCATGTTCCGCATCTCTGGATCAGACCTGCACAACGTTCAGGATGAATTTTTGACCATTCCTTTTTACAAAACTGCTTCAGCTCAGACACATTTGTAGAATGTTTGGTGTGAATGGCTTTCTTGAGGTCATTCCACAGCATCTCTATGGGGTTAAACCCTGGGATGTGATTGGGCCAATTCAAAAAGTGCATTTGCTTTTTCTGAAGCCAGTCTGTGGTGGGTTTACTTCAATGCTTAGGGTCATTGTCCTACTGCATCACCTAACTTCTACTAAGCTTCAGCTAGTGGACAGCCACCATGACATTATACTGAAGGATATTTTGGTAACATTGGAAATTAATTTTCCCCTTGGTAGTAGTCCAAGGGAGCGAAGCAAGCAACAATTGTGATGTTCCCTCCACCAAACCACACTGTTGGGATAATGTTTTCATTTTATTGGTAAACTGTGCCCTTTTTGTGCCATATATAGTACTAAGTACTCTTCCTCAACAATTAAACTTTTTCTTAATCAGTCAACAAACCATTTCCCCAGTAGTGTTGCAGTTTGCGAAGGTGCTCTTCCATGGTGCTCTGCCATGGGATTGAGGATTAAGGATACTGCTTTGTGCCTTGGGAGTTACCTTGGCTAGGTTCCCACTTCTAGGAAGAGAAACCACAGTACTAAACGGTCTTCAATTAGGCTGGGTTCACACTATTGCGAATTGGATGTGGGTTCCCCTAGTAAACCTAATTGGACCTCTAGTGTTTAGGGAGAAGAGACAGGAAAAGCTTTTACGACAAAAGTTGAGGAGGATATATCGAGGAATTGATTAATAATACCAATTATAGATAAATGGAACGATTTTACTATTATACTACACTATTGTAGCCAATTTCTTTCCTCTGAGTGGAATACACTGATGCTTGCTCCTAGCCTGGAGCCCAAGGGATGCCTCTGAAGATACTGCGAGCACAAAAGTCATCTGTGATTGATGTCTTTTTACACAGCTATATGCACTACAGTATATGATGATCACATATGTGGAAATTGCTACATATATAGACTTTTTTTTAATCAGATTTTTTCTATGGTGATGTTCTGATTTTTGACTTTTGGATTTGTGGACTCTTTTTCTGCACTTTGTTTTGTATTGCTGCATTATCCGTAGTGGTCCTTACTTTTAATTTTGAGCCTTGGGAATAATTACTATTGCACATTATTATATATGTTTTATATTGCACTAAATGCATGGTACGGACTGTGATATATCACATGTACGTATCGGGACTTTATAATACGTACTTTTGTATAGGATATTGTTCACCTTTTTGGGCAATTAATATGATTGGTTCTTCTTTTATGAAACATATGATTATGTTACTGGATTTTTATATATGAGGTGTATATACACAATTATTAGGAACACTTAGTTAGCAGTGTGTCTAACTGACCTTTGGGAGTTACATTGTGTCTCTAACTGACCTTTGGGAGTTACATTGTGTCTCTGTCCATTAACATGTGTATTGAGGGGGGTCTGTTTTGTAGACCCACACATATGGTTACACCCATAGTGGGCTTGCTTCACACTCTTTCAGGTGTTTAGCTCTAGTGTACACCTCTTATTGTGGCTACAACCCCCACCCCTTGATCCCCTTGTACCTGTCTGTCTTTGGTAGCGCCACTGACCCCTTTATTAATATATTTTTTTATTTTTGGTGTCCCTTAGGGGAGGCAGCCACCGTATATTTTACCATAAGCGTGGCTTTTTCCCCTTTATATTAAAATCAATGTGATGTTCTTAGGATAATCTAAAAGTTATACTTTATTACACCCCAATGCAATGATGATTCCAACACACAAAATATGTTTTAAAATTTCCTTGAGGGAAGATTCTGATTGGTAAGTTTATAGGAGAATATCAGCTGGAAGAACACAAGCTTTGGACAATACAATATCTGTGTTTGAATTTAAAAGAGTTTGGGTGCTATTTTTCTACAAGTCATCCTTGTAAAATCAACTGTAAGAATCAAGAGAGAACTGGTTTTCAGTCGATCAAGATTGGAAAGCACAGAGACCTGAATGTAAAATGCCATGAGCTTGCTAACCCAAAGCTAATGGGATTAATGTAGTCTTACGTTTGGTTTGATAAGCCCAGTAACATGCCACGGCATGGTTGTTTTTCGGCTCTCAAAAGTATTCAAGTTCATGTACAGTATAAACAAAATATGGCAAGTTCGGACATAACAGACGTATTACTGCACAATTGGGGGTCTCTTGCAAAATGTATTTAAACGTACATGAAAACAGTTAGCTTAAACACATGAATAAAGGCATTAGACTGTCTCCTCTTGAAATGCAATAACAAACTATCTTGTCATGCAAAACCTTATTCAAAACAACTTGAGATTAACATTCCTTTATAAGAAAAATAAAACCTGAGTTCAGCAGTTTCCAAATGCTGCTTATTGATGTTGTAAATACAGGCTTATGTCCTAGAACAAAATATAGTTATTTTTCTTAAATATCTTATCCATTGGATTGTTTTTCTAACATGCTTTAATTTGCCAAAATGGCCATAGGAACTAAACAGGACACTAAAAAGTGGAACTCTTTTCTACCTGCTGCATTAAACTGGCCACAAATTAAGAGAAGGGCACACGAAAAATCAGGTTGGTACACTGATCATTAGTGATGGACGAACTTCCGACGGGACGTTTCGCGAACGCGAAATGCGAACGGACCCAAACGTTCGCGAAACCGAACGTTCGCCGCGGGCCCCATTGACTTCAATGGGAGGCGAACTTTGCAAACCTTCATGTCGAATTTGCGGCCACGTGGTAATTATTAGGGGGTAAAACGTAGTCCCACCATCTGGACAATGACATAATACATGTATGAGGTGAATTTGGGATCGATAACTACAAGCATTTTTATTTTATTTGGGAAATTGTTCTAACAATTCAGGACTATGGAGCTAATGAAGGCAATGGAGGAGAGGGAAGGTCAGGGACCAGGGTAGGCAAAGAAGAGGGTGCAGGAGATGATCACCAGCAGCGTGACATACCGGAATGACACATGCACCGTGATAGAGGCATCTGACAGCAGCACCGTAATACAGAGCACTGACAGCAGCACCGTGACATACAGCGCTGACAGCAGCACCGTGACATACAGCGCTGACAGCAGCACCGTGACATACAGCGCTGACAGCAGCACCGTGACATACAGCGCTGACAGCAGCACCGTGACATACAGCGCTGACAGCAGCACCGTGACATACAGCGCTGACAGCAGCACCGTGACATACAGCGCTGACAGCAGCACCGTGACATACAGCGCTGACAGCAGCACCGTGACATACAGCGCTGACAGCAGCACCGTGACATACAGCGCTGACAGCAGCACCGTGACATACAGCGCTGACAGCAGCACCGTGACATACAGCGCTGACAGCAGCACCGTGACATACAGCGCTGACAGCAGCACCGTGACATACAGCGCTGACAGCAGCACCGTGACATACAGCGCTGACAGCAGCACCGTGACATACAGCACTGACAGCAGCACCGTAAGCAGCCCCAGGAGGAAGTCAGCACAGCACAGGGATGGTGTGATCCCCTCATAATAAGAACCCCCAGGAGGAAGTCAGCACAGCACAGGGATAGTGTGATCCCTTCATAATAAGAACCCCCAGGAGGAAGTCAGCACAGCACAGGGATATCATAAGCAGCCCCAGTAGAAATATGACACCGCTCAACCTCTTCAAAGAGGAGGGTAGGGGCATATAGTACGGTGTGCTTTTTTGGGTCAAGGAAGTGAGCCAAATGAATTAAGAAGGTCTGTGTGCTTGATTAAAAAAATAGTTTATAGACATATACATGGTCTACTGGTCACATGTGTTGAATTCCTCCGAGATCCATGCCTCATTCATTTTTAGAAATGTGAGGTAGTTAACACTGTGGTGAGCTAGGCGAGTACGCTTATCGGTCACAATCCCCCCTGCTGCGCTGAACGTCCTTTCGGACAGGACACTGGATGAGGGGCAAGCCAACAGTTCGATTGCAAATTGGGCAAGCTCTGGCCAGAGGTCAAGCCTGCCCACCCAGTAGTCTAGGGGTTCATCACTCCTCAGAGCGTCCACATCGGCCGTTAACCCAATGTAGTCGGACACCTGACGGTCTAGGCGTTCCCTGATGCTGGATCCGGATGACACCTGTCGATGGGTCGGCTGAAAGAATGACCTCATATCCGAAGTCACCAACACATCTTCAAACCGGCCTCTTCTTGCAGGCGCTGTTGGATTGGTACCCGCAAATCCTTCTCTGGGAGTGGGAATTGCTCCTCTGCCAGCGCACGCAAAAGCAGAATGCAGCATTTCTCGAAGCAAGGCCTGGAAGTGCTGCATTCTGACAGCCCTCTGCGACGGCGGTAACATTTCCGCCATTTTGTGTTTGTACCGGGGGTCTAAGTACGTTGCCACCCAGTACTGGTCCTTGACCCTCATGCTTTTTATACGGGGGTCCCTATTAAAACACTGGAGCATGAAGGCCCCCATTTGCACTAAAGTGGAAGCGGTGTGGTGGCCTGGCTCCTGCTCATCATCCAGGATAATGTCGTCCTCTTCATTCTCCTCTCCCCATCCTCGCACAACAGGGATCCCAGAAAGGTTTAAAGCATGCTCTTCTTGCTCCTGCTCATCCGCCCCGGCACCATCCTCCTCTGACTCCTCATCAGACTCCTGTTGTTGACTTGTCTCAGATAGAGTAGCCCCCCCTGGGAATTCATCCAGCATTGCGACTTCCTCATCTTCCCGCTCCTGCTCCTCCACAGCCTGATCAATGACACGACGCAATGCACGCTCCAGAAAGAAGGCATAAGGTACCATGTCACTGATGGCGCCATGGCTGCGACTGACCAGTTTGGTGATCTCCTCAAATGGCCGCAGAAGTCTGCATGTGTCGCGCATGAGCAGCCACTGGCGCGGTGAAAAAAAACCCAGCTCCCCAGAACCGTTTCTTTCGCAGAGTTCATACAGGTAGACGTTAACTGCACGTTTCTGCTGGAGCAGCCTATCAAGCATATAGAAGGTTGAGTTCCATCGCGTCGGGCAATCGCAAATAAGACGTCTGACCGGCAGATGGTGTCGCCGCTGAATGTCAGCAAGGCGAGCCATGGCCGTGTAAGATCTTCTGAAATGGGCCGAGATTTTCCTTGCCTGCCGCAAGATGTCCTGGACCCCAGGGTATTTGACAAGGAATCGCTGCACGACCAAGTTTAAGACGTGTGCCATGCACGGCACGTGCGTGATTTTGCCCTGTTTCAATGCGCTAAGCAGATTGGCACCGTTGTCACACACCACTTTACCAACTGTCAAATTGAGCGGTGTTAGCCACTCATCTGCCTGTGAACGCAAAGCTGAAAGGAGTGCCGGGCCAGTGTGGCTCTTTGCTTCCAGGCACAACAGACGCAGCACGGCATGGCAACGTCTCACCTGGCATGTGGAATAGGTTCTGGGGAGCTTGGGCGGTGCAGTGGAAGAGACGCTAGCAGCGGAAAAGGAGGAGGCAGCTGAGGAGGAGAGGGAGGAGGATGGAGTAGGAGGAGGAGAAGAAGAGTCAGGCCTGCATGCAATCCGTGGCGGTAAAACCAAATCTACACGGGTGCCACGGGTTACATGCTTGACGGCCGTCAGAAGGTTCACCCAGTGGGCAGTAAAACTGATATACCTTCCCTGCCCGTGTTTGCTAGACCACGTGTCTGTGGTCAGATGTATCTTGGCACCGACACTGTGTGCCAGAGATACATTCACTTGCCGCTGAACATGGCCATATAGCTCTGGGATGCCCTTCTCTGAGAAATACTTCCTTCCTGGGACCTTCCATTGTGGTGTTCCAATGGCCACAAATTTGCGAAAGGCCTCCGAGTCCACCAGTTTATATGGCAGTAGTTGGCGGGCTATGAGTTCTGACAAGCCAGCCGCCAACCGTTGGGCAAGAGGGTTATCCGGCATCATCATTTTTTTACGCTCAAACATTAGGCCCACAGAAGCCTGCCTTTTTGCAGAAAAATGTGAGCTTGGCGTGATGGAAGGTGGAGTGGAGGACAATTGTGAGGAGAGAGGAGAAGGAGAAGTAGAAGACGAGGCTGGACGGTGAGAGCCTGCAGTGTGGCTTTGTGTGTTCCGTTGCTCCCACTGGGCTCGGTGATGGCTGCTCATGTGCCTTCTTAAGGCGGTCGTCCCTAGGTGAGTATTGGGCTTACCGCGACTAACGCGTTGACTGCAAAGATTGCAGATGGCAACGCTATTGTCAGCAGCGGACACGTTAAAAAAAGCCCACACTGCGGAGCCATGTGCCGGTGTCCTGGGAGCGCCAGATGTGACCGTACATGGTCGATGACTCGCTCCTGATACATTTGCAGTCTGCTTTGTCCCTGCTGTGCAATGTAAGTCATTGCTGCTTCTCCTCCCTATCTGCTGGTCCATATCTCCCTCTGAACTCCCCTCCTCTTCCTCTCTTGTGGGCACCCACGTGACATCACTAGACACGTCATCATCAACGTCACCTTCCCCACCGCTATAAGTAGAGATCTCGGAGTAGGCAGCAACACCGGGGACCAACCTCCTCCTTGGGCTGATCTGGGTACTGGCGTCAGACTGCTGAGTAGCGCTTGTTGCTACCTCCTCTTCCTGATCCAATACCAAGAGTGGCTGCGCATCAGAAATGTCCTCTTGATATGGATCGGAAAATAATTCCAGTGACTCAAGCGGAAGGTATGTGGTGGTGGTGGTGGTGGTCGTGTTGTTGGTGGTAGTGTCTTTGGGGGTGCACATAGCAGAGAGTGAAGAATAGTGATGGACGAACTTCCGACGGGACGTTTCGCGAACGCGAAACGCGAACGGACACAAACGTTCGCGAAAACGACCGTTCGCCGCGGGCTCCATTGACTTCAATGGGAGGCGAATTTCGCAAACCTTTAGGTCGAATTTGCGGCCACGGGGTAATTATTAGGGGGTAGCACGTAGTCCCACCACCTGGACAATAGCATAATACATGTATGAGGTGAATTTGGGATCGATAACTACAAGCATTTTTTTTTTATTTGGGAAATTGTTCTGACAATTCAGGACTATGGAGCTAATGAAGGCAATGGAGGAGAGGGAAGGTCAGGGACCAGGGTAGGCAAACAAGAGGGTGCAGGAGATACAGAGCACTGACAGCAGCACCGTAATACAGAGCACTGACATCAGCACCGTGACATACAGCGCTGACAGCAGCTCCGTGACATACAGCGCTGACAGCAGCTCCGTGACATACAGCGCTGACAGCAGCTCCGTGACATACAGCGCTGACAGCAGCTCCGTGACATACAGCGCTGACAGCAGCTCCGTGACATACAGCGCTGACAGCAGCACCGTGACATACAGCGCTGACAGCAGCTCCGTGACATACAGCGCTGACAGCAGCTCCGTGACATACAGCGCTGACAGCAGCTCCGTGACATACAGCACTGACAGCAGCTCCGTGACATACAGCGCTGACAGCAGCTCCGTGACATACAGCGCTGACAGCAGCACCGTGACATACAGCGCTGACAGCAGCTCCGTGACATACAGCGCTGACAGCAGCTCCGTGACATACAGCGCTGACAGCAGCTCCGTGACATACAGCGCTGACAGCAGCTCCGTGACATACAGCGCTGACAGCAGCTCCGTGACATACAGCGCTGACAGCAGCACCGTGACATACAGCGCTGACAGCAGCTCCGTGACATACAGCGCTGACAGCAGCTCCGTGACATACAGCGCTGACAGCAGCTCCGTGACATACAGCACTGACAGCAGCTCCGTGACATACAGCGCTGACAGCAGCTCCGTGACATACAGCGCTGACAGCAGCACCGTGACATACAGCGCTGACAGCAGCTCCGTGACATACAGCGCTGACAGCAGCTCCGTGACATACAGCGCTGACAGCAGCTCCGTGACATACAGCGCTGACAGCAGCTCCGTGACATACAGCGCTGACAGCAGCTCCGTGACATACAGCGCTGACAGCAGCTCCGTGACATACAGCGCTGACAGCAGCTCCGTGACATACAGCGCTGACAGCAGCACCGTGACATACAGCGCTGACAGCAGCTCCGTGACATACAGCGCTGACAGCAGCTCCGTGACATACAGCGCTGACAGCAGCTCCGTGACATACAGCGCTGACAGCAGCTCCGTGACATACAGCGCTGACAGCAGCTCCGTGACATACAGCGCTGACAGCAGCTCCGTGACATACAGCGCTGACAGCAGCTCCGTGACATACAGCGCTGACATCAGCACCGTGACATACAGCGCTGACAGCAGCTCCGTGACATACAGCGCTGACAGCAGCTCCGTGACATACAGCGCTGACAGCAGCTCCGTGACATACAGCGCTGACAGCAGCTCCGTGACATACAGCGCTGACAGCAGCTCCGTGACATACAGCGCTGACAGCAGCACCGTGACATACAGCGCTGACAGCAGCTCCGTGACATACAGCGCTGACAGCAGCTCCGTGACATACAGCGCTGACAGCAGCTCCGTGACATACAGCACTGACAGCAGCTCCGTGACATACAGCGCTGACAGCAGCTCCGTGACATACAGCGCTGACAGCAGCACCGTGACATACAGCGCTGACAGCAGCTCCGTGACATACAGCGCTGACAGCAGCTCCGTGACATACAGCGCTGACAGCAGCTCCGTGACATACAGCGCTGACAGCAGCTCCGTGACATACAGCGCTGACAGCAGCTCCGTGACATACAGCGCTGACAGCAGCTCCGTGACATACAGCGCTGACAGCAGCTCCGTGACATACAGCGCTGACAGCAGCTCCGTGACATACAGCGCTGACAGCAGCTCCGTGACATACAGCGCTGACAGCAGCTCCGTGACATACAGCGCTGACAGCAGCTCCGTGACATACAGCGCTGACAGCAGCACCGTAAGCAGCCCCAGGAGGAAGTCAGCACAGCACAGGGATGGTGTGATCCCCTCATAATAAGAACCCCCAGGAGGAAGTCAGCACAGCACAGGGATGGTGGGAGCCCCTCATAATAAGAACACCCAGGAGGAAGTCAGCACAGCACAGGGATGGTGGGAACCCCTCATAATAAGCAGCCCCAGTAGAAATATGACACCGCTCAACCTCTTCAAAGAGGAGGGTAGGGGCATATAGTACGGTGTGCTTTTTTGGGTCAGGGAAGTGAGCCAAATGAATTAAGAAGGTCTGTGTGCTTGATTCCAAAAATTGTTTATAGACATATACATGGTCTACTGATCACATGTGTTGAATTCCTCCGAGATCCATGCCTCATTCATTTTTAGAAATGTGAGGTAGTTAACACTGTGGTGAGCTAGGCGAGTACGCTTATCGGTCACAATCCCCCCTGCTGCGCTGAACGTCCTTTCGGACAGGACACTGGATGAGGGGCAAGCCAACAGTTCGATTGCAAATTGGGCAAGCTCTGGCCAGAGGTCAAGCCTGCCCACCCAGTAGTCTAGGGGTTCATCACTCCTCAGAGCGTCCACATCGGCCGTTAACCCAATGTAGTCGGACACCTGACGGTCTAGGCGTTCCCTGATGCTGGATCCGGATGACACCTGTCGATGGGTCGGCTGAAAGAATGACCTCATATCCGAAGTCACCAACACATCTTCAAACCGGCCTCTTCTTGCAGGCGCTGTTGGATTGGTACCCGCAAATCCTTCTCTGGGAGTGGGAATTGCTCCTCTGCCAGCGCACGCAAAAGCAGAATGCAGCATTTCTCGAAGCAAGGCCTGGAAGTGCTGCATTCTGACAGCCCTCTGCGACGGCGGTAACATTTCCGCCATTTTGTGTTTGTACCGGGGGTCTAAGTACGTTGCCACCCAGTACTGGTCCTTGACCCTCATGCTTTTTATACGGGGGTCCCTATTAAAACACTGGAGCATGAAGGCCCCCATTTGCACTAAAGTGGAAGCGGTGTGGTGGCCTGGCTCCTGCTCATCATCCAGGATAATGTCGTCCTCTTCATTCTCCTCTCCCCATCCTCGCACAACAGGGATCCCAGAAAGGTTTAAAGCATGCTCTTCTTGCTCCTGCTCATCCGCCCCGGCACCATCCTCCTCTGACTCCTCATCAGACTCCTGTTGTTGACTTGTCTCAGATAGAGTAGCCCCCCCTGGGAATTCATCCAGCATTGCGACTTCCTCATCTTCCCGCTCCTGCTCCTCCACAGCCTGATCAATGACACGACGCAATGCACGCTCCAGAAAGAAGGCATAAGGTACCATGTCACTGATGGCGCCATGGCTGCGACTGACCAGTTTGGTGATCTCCTCAAATGGCCGCAGAAGTCTGCATGTGTCGCGCATGAGCAGCCACTGGCGCGGTGAAAAAAAACCCAGCTCCCCAGAACCGTTTCTTTCGCAGAGTTCATACAGGTAGACGTTAACTGCACGTTTCTGCTGGAGCAGCCTATCAAGCATATAGAAGGTTGAGTTCCATCGCGTCGGGCAATCGCAAATAAGACGTCTGACCGGCAGATGGTGTCGCCGCTGAATGTCAGCAAGGCGAGCCATGGCCGTGTAAGATCTTCTGAAATGGGCCGAGATTTTCCTTGCCTGCCGCAAGATGTCCTGGACCCCAGGGTATTTGACAAGGAATCGCTGCACGACCAAGTTTAAGACGTGTGCCATGCACGGCACGTGCGTGATTTTGCCCTGTTTCAATGCGCTAAGCAGATTGGCACCGTTGTCACACACCACTTTACCAACTGTCAAATTGAGCGGTGTTAGCCACTCATCTGCCTGTGAACGCAAAGCTGAAAGGAGTGCCGGGCCAGTGTGGCTCTTTGCTTCCAGGCACAACAGACGCAGCACGGCATGGCAACGTCTCACCTGGCATGTGGAATAGGTTCTGGGGAGCTTGGGCGGTGCAGTGGAAGAGACGCTAGCAGCGGAAAAGGAGGAGGCAGCTGAGGAGGAGAGGGAGGAGGATGGAGTAGGAGGAGGAGAAGAAGAGTCAGGCCTGCATGCAATCCGTGGCGGTAAAACCAAATCTACACGGGTGCCACGGGTTACATGCTTGACGGCCGTCAGAAGGTTCACCCAGTGGGCAGTAAAACTGATATACCTTCCCTGCCCGTGTTTGCTAGACCACGTGTCTGTGGTCAGATGTATCTTGGCACCGACACTGTGTGCCAGAGATACATTCACTTGCCGCTGAACATGGCCATATAGCTCTGGGATGCCCTTCTCTGAGAAATACTTCCTTCCTGGGACCTTCCATTGTGGTGTTCCAATGGCCACAAATTTGCGAAAGGCCTCCGAGTCCACCAGTTTATATGGCAGTAGTTGGCGGGCTATGAGTTCTGACAAGCCAGCCGCCAACCGTTGGGCAAGAGGGTTATCCGGCGTCATCATTTTTTTACGCTCAAACATTAGGCCCACGGAAGCCTGCCTTTTTGCAGAAAAATGTGAGCTTGGCGTGATGGAAGGTGGAGTGGAGGACAATTGTGAGGAGAGAGGAGAAGGAGAAGTAGAAGACGAGGCTGGACGGTGAGAGCCTGCAGTGTGGCTTTGTGTGTTCCGTTGCTCCCACTGGGCTCGGTGATGGCTGCTCATGTGCCTTCTTAAGGCGGTCGTCCCTAGGTGAGTATTGGGCTTACCGCGACTAACGCGTTGACTGCAAAGATTGCAGATGGCAACGCTATTGTCAGCAGCGGACACGTTAAAAAAAGCCCACACTGCGGAGCCATGTGCCGGTGTCCTGGGAGCGCCAGATGTGACCGTACATGGTCGATGACTCGCTCCTGATACATTTGCAGTCTGCTTTGTCCCTGCTGTGCAATGTAAGTCATTGCTGCTTCTCCTCCCTATCTGCTGGTCCATATCTCCCTCTGAACTCCCCTCCTCTTCCTCTCTTGTGGGCACCCACGTGACATCACTAGACACGTCATCATCAACGTCACCTTCCCCACCGCTATAAGTAGAGTAGGCAGCAACACCGGGGACCAACCTCCTCCTTGGGCTGATCTGGGTACTGGCGTCAGACTGCTGAGTAGCGCTTGTTGCTACCTCCTCTTCCTGATCCAATACCAAGAGTGGCTGCGCATCAGAAATGTCCTCTTGATATGGATCGGAAAATAATTCCAGTGACTCAAGCGGAAGGTATGTGGTGGTGGTGGTGGTGGTCGTGTTGTTGGTGGTAGTGTCTTTGGGGGTGCACATAGCAGAGAGTGAAGAAGAGGGTGCAGATCGAGAGGATGAGGAGGGTGCAGAAGAGTAAGGCTGAGCGAGCCACTCAACCAAGTCTGGTGCATCCTTTAAAGTAATTGAACGCACCTTCTGCAACTTCCCACTTTGGCTCAAGCCTGTTGCTCCTGCCCTACCCCTACCACCCCTGCGGAAGGGCCTGCCTCTTCCTCTGCATGTCATTTTTTAAATGACCCTGTGACAAAACTCTTAGTCCCTATACCGCTGAAGGACTGCTGCAGTATAGGTGAGCGGTCAGCAGTGGTGCACGTCAACCCTATCTATTGTGGACCTATAGCGGTCCTTACAGAACAGCAGACTGTACCGCACTCAAGCCTATGTACCGTAGCACCCTATACCAAGTTACCAGTCCTTATAAGAACTTTTGTGGACCAAGCAGGTTGTGTATTAGTGTTTAGCAGACTGTACGTCAGTCCCTATACCGCTGAAGGACTGCTGCAGTATAGGGCAGCGGTCAGCAGTGGTGCACGTCAACCCTATCTATTGTGGACCGATAGCGGTCCTTACAGAACAGCAGACTGTACCGCACTCAAGCCTATGTACCGTAGCACCCTATACCAAGTTACCAGTCCTTATAAGAACTTTTGTGGACCAAGCAGGTTGTGTATTAGTGTTTAGCAGACTGTACGTCAGTCCCTATACCGCTGAAGGACTGCTGCAGTATAGGGCAGCGGTCAGCAGTGGTGCACGTCAACCCTATCTATTGTGGACCGATAGCGGTCCTTACAGAACAGCAGACTGTACCGCACTCAAGCCTATGTACCGTAGCACCCTATACCAAGTTACCAGTCCTTATAAGAACTTTTGTGGAACAAGCAGGTTGTGTGTTAGTGATTAGCAGACTGTACGTCAGTCCCTATACCAATGAAGGACTGCTGCAGTATAGGGCAGCGGTCAGCAGTAGTGCACGGCAACCCTATGTATTGTGGACCGATAGCGGTCCTTACAGAACAGCAGACTGTACTGCACTCAGGCCTATGTACCGTAGCACCCTATACCAAGTTACCAGTCCTTATAAGAACTTTTGTGGACCAAGCAGGTTGTGTGTTAGTGTTTAGCAGACTGTGCGTCAGTCCCTATACCGCTGAAGGACTGCTGCAGTATAGGGCAGCGGTCAGCAGTAGTGCACGGCAACCCTATGTATTGTGGACCGATAGCGGTCCTTACAGAACAGCAGACTGTAACGCACTCAGGCCTATGTACCGTAGCACCCTATACCAAGTTACCAGTCCTTATAAGAACTTTTGTGGACCAAGCAGGTTGTGTGTTAGTGATTAGCAGACTGTACGTCAGTCCCTATACCAATGAAGGACTGCTGCAGTATAGGGCAGCGGTCAGCAGTGGTGCACGTCAACCCTATGTATTGTGGACCGATAGCGGTCCTTACAGAACAGCAGACTGTAACGCACTCAGGCCTATGTACCGTAGCACCCTATACCAAGTTACCAGTCCTTATAAGAACTTTTGTGGACCAAGCAGGTTGTGTGTTAGTGATTAGCAGACTGTACGTCAGTCCCTATACCAATGAAGGACTGCTGCAGTATAGGGCAGCGGTCAGCAGTAGTGCACGGCAACCCTATGTATTGTGGACCGATAGCGGTCCTTACAGAACAGCAGACTGTACTGCACTCAGGCCTATGTACCGTAGCACCCTATACCAAGTTACCAGTCCTTATAAAAACTTTTGTGGACCAAGCAGGTTGTGTGTTAGTGTTTAGCAGACTGTGCGTCAGTCCCTATACCGCTGAAGGACTGCTGCAGTATAGGGCAGCGGTCAGCAGTAGTGCACGGCAACCCTATGTATTGTGGACCGATAGCGGTCCTTACAGAACAGCAGACTGTAACGCACTCAGGCCTATGTACCGTAGCACCCTATACCAAGTTACCAGTCCTTATAAGAACTTTTGTGGACCAAGCAGGTTGTGTGTTAGTGATTAGCAGACTGTACGTCAGTCCCTATACCAATGAAGGACTGCTGCAGTATAGGGCAGCGGTCAGCAGTAGTGCACGGCAACCCTATGTATTGTGGACCGATAGCGGTCCTTACAGAACAGCAGACTGTACCGCACCCAAGCCTATGTACCGTAGCACCCTAGACAGACCAAGTTACCAGTCCTGATAAAGAGCTTTGTGGAACAAGTGAGTTGTGAATGATTAGCAGACTGCAGCAGAAGGGCAGCAGTCAAGTATAATATTCTTTCTATATTTGGAAGAAAGAATATTATACGTGTACAAGCCTATTACCGTACCACTGATACCAGTCCTGAAAAGAACCTTTGTGGAACTAATAGTAACAGCAAGTCTTTAAAATTATCCTCACTGCCTGACACACTGCTTCCTGCCTGTCCCTATACAAATTGGCAAAAAAGAGTAGGCTGGAACGATTAGCTGGAACAGCTCTTTTGTGGACCTGATAGTAACAGCTAATGATGATGATGATGATGATGATGAAGAAAGACTAATCTGGCTGAGCTGTCCCTAAAATAGCAGCATACAGCGCTCTGTCCCTTTATCTAAACTGACAAAAGAAACTCAGGCTGCTGACCTAACACCTATACCAGTCCTGAAAAGAACTTTTGTGTACCAAATAGCTAGCGTTTTCTCTGTCCCTACTCCACACAGGATCCTTTCCCTACAGTGACAGAAGAAAGAATGTAAAATGGCCACCGGATCGGGTGTATTTATAGGTTAGGGGGAATGTCCAAGTGTCCATGAGCTGTCATGTCTCAATTGGTTGTCCTGTAACACATGATAAACGTGTCACGAAAGGTTAAAGTTCTTGTATACATTAAACACGTAAGTCCGCCGGGGCGAACGACGGAAAAAGGCGTTCGAACCCGCGGACGGCGAAAGTCGGAAATTCGCCGCGAAACGACCGCCGGGCGAACCGTTCGGCCATCACTAGTGAAGAAGAGGGTGCAGATCGAGAGGATGAGGAGGGTGCAGAAGAGTAAGGCTGAGCGAGCCACTCAACCAAGTCTGGTGCATCCTTTAAAGTAATTGAACGCACCTTCTGCAACTTCCCACTTTGGCTCAAGCCTGTTGCTCCTGCCCTACCCCTACCACCCCTGCGGAAGGGCCTGCCTCTTCCTCTGCATGTCATTTTTTAAATGACCCTGTGACAAAACTCTTAGTCCCTATACCGCTGAAGGACTGCTGCAGTATAGGTGAGCGGTCAGCAGTGGTGCACGTCAACCCTATCTATTGTGGACCTATAGCGGTCCTTACAGAACAGCAGACTGTACCGCACTCAAGCCTATGTACCGTAGCACCCTATACCAAGTTACCAGTCCTTATAAGAACTTTTGTGGACCAAGCAGGTTGTGTATTAGTGTTTAGCAGACTGTACGTCAGTCCCTATACCGCTGAAGGACTGCTGCAGTATAGGGCAGCGGTCAGCAGTGGTGCACGTCAACCCTATCTATTGTGGACCGATAGCGGTCCTTACAGAACAGCAGACTGTACCGCACTCAAGCCTATGTACCGTAGCACCCTATACCAAGTTACCAGTCCTTATAAGAACTTTTGTGGAACAAGCAGGTTGTGTGTTAGTGATTAGCAGACTGTACGTCAGTCCCTATACCGCTGAAGGACTGCTGCAGTATAGGTGAGCGGTCAGCAGTGGTGCACGTCAACCCTATCTATTGTGGACCGATAGCGGTCCTTACAGAACAGCAGACTGTACCGCACTCAAGCCTATGTACCGTAGCACCCTATACCAAGTTACCAGTCCTTATAAGAACTTTTGTGGAACAAGCAGGTTGTGTGTTAGTGATTAGCAGACTGTACGTCAGTCCCTATACCGCTGAAGGACTGCTGCAGTATAGGTGAGCGGTCAGCAGTGGTGCACGTCAACCCTATCTATTGTGGACCGATAGCGGTCCTTACAGAACAGCAGACTGTACCGCACTCAAGCCTATGTACCGTAGCACCCTATACCAAGTTACCAGTCCTTATAAGAACTTTTGTGGACCAAGCAGGTTGTGTATTAGTGTTTAGCAGACTGTACGTCAGTCCCTATACCGCTGAAGGACTGCTGCAGTATAGGGCAGCGGTCAGCAGTGGTGCACGTCAACCCTATCTATTGTGGACCGATAGCGGTCCTTACAGAACAGCAGACTGTACCGCACTCAAGCCTATGTACCGTAGCACCCTATACCAAGTTACCAGTCCTTATAAGAACTTTTGTGGAACAAGCAGGTTGTGTGTTAGTGATTAGCAGACTGTACGTCAGTCCCTATACCGCTGAAGGACTGCTGCAGTATAGGTGAGCGGTCAGCAGTGGTGCACGTCAACCCTATCTATTGTGGACCGATAGCGGTCCTTACAGAACAGCAGACTGTACCGCACTCAAGCCTATGTACCGTAGCACCCTATACCAAGTTACCAGTCCTTATAAGAACTTTTGTGGAACAAGCAGGTTGTGTGTTAGTGATTAGCAGACTGTACGTCAGTCCCTATACCGCTGAAGGACTGCTGCAGTATAGGTGAGCGGTCAGCAGTGGTGCACGTCAACCCTATCTATTGTGGACCGATAGCGGTCCTTACAGAACAGCAGACTGTACCGCACTCAAGCCTATGTACCGTAGCACCCTATACCAAGTTACCAGTCCTTATAAGAACTTTTGTGGACCAAGCAGGTTGTGTATTAGTGTTTAGCAGACTGTACGTCAGTCCCTATACCGCTGAAGGACTGCTGCAGTATAGGGCAGCGGTCAGCAGTGGTGCACGTCAACCCTATCTATTGTGGACCGATAGCGGTCCTTACAGAACAGCAGACTGTACCGCACTCAAGCCTATGTACCGTAGCACCCTATACCAAGTTACCAGTCCTTATAAGAACTTTTGTGGAACAAGCAGGTTGTGTGTTAGTGATTAGCAGACTGTACGTCAGTCCCTATACCGCTGAAGGACTGCTGCAGTATAGGTGAGCGGTCAGCAGTGGTGCACGTCAACCCTATCTATTGTGGACCGATAGCGGTCCTTACAGAACAGCAGACTGTACCGCACTCAAGCCTATGTACCGTAGCACCCTATACCAAGTTACCAGTCCTTATAAGAACTTTTGTGGACCAAGCAGGTTGTGTATTAGTGTTTAGCAGACTGTACGTCAGTCCCTATACCGCTGAAGGACTGCTGCAGTATAGGGCAGCGGTCAGCAGTGGTGCACGTCAACCCTATCTATTGTGGACCGATAGCGGTCCTTACAGAACAGCAGACTGTACCGCACTCAAGCCTATGTACCGTAGCACCCTATACCAAGTTACCAGTCCTTATAAGAACTTTTGTGGACCAAGCAGGTTGTGTATTAGTGTTTAGCAGACTGTACGTCAGTCCCTATACCGCTGAAGGACTGCTGCAGTATAGGGCAGCGGTCAGCAGTGGTGCACGTCAACCCTATCTATTGTGGACCGATAGCGGTCCTTACAGAACAGCAGACTGTACCGCACTCAAGCCTATGTACCGTAGCACCCTATACCAAGTTACCAGTCCTTATAAGAACTTTTGTGGAACAAGTGAGTTGTGAATGTTTAGCAGACTGCAGCAGAAGGGCAGCAGTCAAGTATAATATCCTTTCTATATTTGGAAGAAAGAATATTATACATGTACAAGCCTATTACTGTACCACTGATACCAGTCCTGAAAAGAACCTTTGTGGAACTAATAATAACAGCAAGTCTTTAAAATTACCCTCACTGCCTGACAACACTGCTTCCTTCCTGTCCCTATACAAATTGGCAAAAAAAGAGAACGATTAGTGGTTACTGGAACAGCTCTTTTGTGGACCTTGATAGTAACAGCTAATGATGATGATGATGATGATGATGATGAAAGACTAATCTGGCTGTCCCTGTAGCATACACCGTCCTTTCCCTTTCTCTAAACTAACAAAAGACACTCAGGCTGCTGCAAGAATCAGCAGCACAGCAAACCTATCAACACCTAACACCTATACCAGTCCTGAAAAGAACTTTTGTGTACCAAATAGCTAGTGGTTTATCTCTCCCTACTCCACACAGGAACCTGTCCCTATCTTAACAGAAGAAAGAATGTAAAATGGCCACCGGATCGGGTGTATTTATAGGTTAGGGGGAATGTACAAGTGTCCATGTGCTGTCATGTCTCAATTGGCTGTCCTGTATCACATGATAAACGTGTCACCAAAGGTTAAAGTTCTTGTATACATTAAACACGTAAGTCCGCCGCGGCGAACGACGGAAAAAGGCGTTCGAACGTGCGGACCGCGAATGTCGGAAATTCGCCGCGAAACGACCGCCGGGCGAACCGTTCGGCCATCACTACTGATCATTAAATTATTGTATGGTTAGCATGTTTACCGCAACAGTCAAACAATAAAAGGAAGGAACACCACCTTCCCAAGAGAAAGCAGGACTTTGGAGGATGTGGGGTAGTCACCGAGGTGAGCACAAACACAATTTCCATATAAAAAATCATTTTTATTGTACAACCATAGTTTCTAGCTGAGTATATATAAAAAAACATATACAAAAATATGCAGACAGCAGCCCAGCGGCTAGAATAGTTTTCGTATTTACAAATTCCAGTGTATGCATAGATTGGCTTTATTGGTACATTATGGACCAACGCATTTTGCATGTAAAAGTTCCAGGGTCAAGATCTAATGGACATTGGATCGTACCCACGAGGATCCAGGTGGGTCTGGTTTTGATACCCAGAGTACTTGTACAACAAACTGCACAGAGGGCACAGCCTCAAGGGCTTGACTCCAGCAGCGATTGTGCCATTTGTGCTGTTTGGATGTACAAGTACTCTGGGTATCAAAACCATACCCGCCTGGGTCATCGTGTGTATGATCCAATGTCCATCAGATCTTGAACCTGGAACTTTTACGGTAGGCCAGTTGTACTGAAGTTGATATACATTCAAGTTCCTTGAAGAAGCAGAGGTACCAATGAAGCCAATCTATGTATACACTGGAATTTGTAAATATGGAAACTATTATAGCCGCTAGGCTATTGTCTGCATATATGTATATGTTTTTTTTATACTCAACTAGAAATTTTAACTATGGCTGTACAATTAAAATAATTTGTTATATGAAAATTGTGTTTGTGCTCCCCTAAGTGACAACACCACATCCTCCATAGTCATGCTTTCTCTTGGGAAGGTGGTGTTCCTTCCTTTTATTGTTTTACTACATACCTAGGATGTGGATGGGGATTTTGTCCCTATAACTGGTGTAATTTAGCTTTTAGATATTTACTGCAACAGTCAATTTCCATTTTTCAAGATCACAAATGAAGAAACACGTTGGAGATTTTTTTCAGAACAAATGATTTTCTAATAATTTCTAGTTAAATTGTTTGGAAAGAAAAATTCTATATGAAATGCATATGAGCAGTAGGGGTAGTAGTAGAAATCAATCGTAAGAAAACAATGTTTAATGTTGAAAATGATCAGAAAAATATGAAGTTTACTGATACAACTTTTTTTTACTCATTTATGGCCAGCTTTACTTTATTTACTTTGCCAGATCACTCTACTTTTGTATTACTTATCCATACACTGATAAGTTTCCTTTTATCCCACCCATGTGCATCAGTAATGCTGGCCATAGGTTACTCTTTTGTTTTCCGCCAGGCCGGGAAAATATTACTTACACGTTATGTGCTGGAGCTCTGTGCCCAAATGACTGTTACAGAATATATGTTCCTGTGTAGGGTGTTGCGCATGGATACAGTCTGTCAGTATGTCAATGTGATGTTAGATGTCATGGCCATCTTGGAGAAGTTCCAATAAAGTGCAGAAAATGCATTATTTGTGTGGATATTCATTTATTCTTTAATATTGGGGCCAAAGGCAAGGGATATTGTGAGCGGGCCTAAGGCCAGGACTTTGGAACAATATGGTTAAGGCTTTCATCTACCAGCAGGTGGGTTGTTGTCCTATCCAAGAAGAAGCAGGGCAGGGTCTCAAGCAGTTTGGTGCCAACAACTAGTCAATCACAAGCCTTGCATCCCAATTTTCCACAAGTCTAACCCCTAAAGGCAGATAGTATAGAGCACCCAGGACAAAAACAGTTTTGTCCTTTAATTCAAGCAGAATTAAACCAGCCTATTATTTACAGCCAGGGAAGCTGCCATCTTAGCATGTGAACAGGTGATCAGGTATGACACCAGCCATTTGATGGCTTATCAGTTCAGAGCTAACATAAGCACACTAGTATTTGTAACAAAGCATACCTTGAATGCACCTGTTTTGAGAAACAGTTAAAGTAAAATTCCACGCAAAACCAAACTACTTTAAAAAATGTTCCCTCCACACTCCTAACATCTATTCTAACTAGTGACTAACCTTTGTAAGAAAAATCGGTATACTTATTTATTTTCAGGCCACACCGGTCCAGTCACGTGATCTCCCCTGTGTCAGCCAGCACCAGCTGCAGGGGAGAGGAGAGAGTGCTCAACAATTGCAGGTAATTCTTGGGAGTGGTGACATTACACATAGGCTCCTATGGCCCATGTGTTGTTGACACTCCCTCCACACCAACTGCAGTTGCTGGCAGACAGAGGGAGCCAGTTCATGTGACCAGACTAAATGGGCTGAAAATGGAAAAGTATACAGATCTTTTTAAAACAGATTAGGGTCAGCAGTTTGTAGGGCAGCCTAAAGAGGCCATTAGTTTGTGGGGTAGTGTACAGTGGGTTATCAAAGCAGAGAACAGTGTGCAGCAAGACAGTGTGCAGGGGGTCAGCAGGGGAGTGTATAAGAGTCAGCAGGGCAGGGTCAGCAGAGCTTATAACAGGGGTCAGCAGAGCAGAGAAAAGAGGATATCAGAGAAGAGGACAGAGTTATTGCTGGCAGAGCACACAGCAGATCTTCTCCTCCACCCCACACAGCACAAAGCTAAGATTGGATTCCCTTATAGACACAGCATCCATCTGCACAGTGTGTGGGTGGTAACTTCAGTTGTCATTCCGATTGGGAAATTTCACAGGTCAGAACTGCAACAATGCCACCAGCTACACACTGTACAGATCAAGGCTGTGTCTGTAAGGAATTCTGATCTCAGCTAAGTGCTGTGAGGGGATGAGGAGATCTGTTGAATGCCCTCATTTCATGTCTCAGCATAAATCCCTTCACCTAAAAAAAAAACAGCTCTGATTAGCGCACTCACCCCTTAAGCATAAATTCCCTCTGCAAACCAAAATTTCCCCCCAACAATGCAATAATTCCCATTCCTTCCTTTCCAAATCCCCCCTCACAGCACAAATCGTTGCCACTCAATCTGACCTCCCAGCTCAAATCCCCTCATTGCCCCCGCACAAATTTCCCCCACCCAAAAGAATCACCCCTCCTAGCACATTCTCTATCCCCTCAAATTTCCCATCCTAGTGCAAATCCTCCCTGCCAAATCCCCCCCCAAAAAGTGTATGTATATGTATATATATATATACAAAAATGAGGGGCGTGAGGTGTACTATTGCTAAGAGTTGTCTTTTGCCTGGAGCTCTGCTTTAAGAGTCTAACTGTAGGATAAATAATGTTGGATTTGATTTTGTCACATTCCAGGGATGCTAGATTGCCAGCCTTGACTTAAAGTGGGCCTTGAACTAAAATGCAAGGTCTGCATGTTTACCTTTCACAGCCTCCTGTTAAAAAAAAAGCACTATATTAAAAATGAGTAATGTACATTGAAAGAAAATGTAAAAAAAAAATCTTGGGAAAGCTAAGAATCCAAATTCCTGCAAGAGCATGGCACTGTTCTTGCAGGATTTGGGATCCTCAACTTTCTCGGGATCCCACGAGCAGACCCACTGAGGTCACCCTTGCCTAGGTAAGCCCACCAAGAACCAAGTGTAGAGTAAACATTTTTTACGGCTTTCTCTCAAAGTGTTTTTTTATTTTCTATTTCTCCAATTCAGCGTTTTTTAATTATTATTATTATTCAGGATTTAATGTGTATATATAAAACTCAGATGCATTATCTTTCTTTTTAGCAGCCTAGGCGTTAACTCATTTTTACTGGAAATTAAAACATAAATGAAACAGGATGTACGGGGTCAGCATATGACTGCTATTCAGACTCAGAGTGTGCTAAGCATTTGTCAACAATTCCTAATTATTCAGCAGAACAGAAGAACAAAGGCTACAACTGATCCCATCTCCCACTTGTACAGATCCCACTCACTGCTAGGGAAAAAAGTTATGTTAGAGTATTTCGCAGTTTTAATTCTAGCTTTCCTTCCAGTTTATTAGTTACTGTATTTCAATCAGTATAGACAAGCAACATAATAACAACTCCATCCAAGAAGGTCTTACAAAGTTCCTCATGAAATGTGAAGAAATAGCCACTAGCTACTCCCCCAACTTTTCAGGGGCCCCTTATCTGATCTATGAGAGCACAATCCCACTGTTATCCACTACTGGCTCCTCAGCTGGGCTAGTTGTTTTACCAAATGAGCTGTTTTGCTGACTCTTGTGAAGCTGTGGATCCCTACTCGGAACTAAAGTTTTACATTATCAGATCTTTTTTTGCATCATTCAGAAGGTGAGTAGTCAAATTGTGGATGAGCATGTAAGACAACACGGTGCCTAATGACAAGCCAAAGTTTTAGATGCTCCCTATGGATGAAAGTGGGAACAGGCCGTCCAGGGTAGTCAAGCAGTTGAACATGAAACATGTTCTATTTCTAGGTCCGTCAGAGTTTTTTATGTGAAAAATGACCAGATTAGCCCACACACGATCAGATTGTCCGACGGACTGATTCCGTTGGACCTAGTCTGCCGGAAAGTCCGGTCGTGTGTACACGGCATAAGAAAGTAGGATAATTTCTAAAAATACCCATACAAATAAAGTACTGAAACTATTTATTGCAGTATTTACTTGCTTAATGTATTTGTATTGCAAGTACACTGTCTCCCTGTATTTTGCAAAGCACTGCGTAAACTGTTGGTGCTATATAAATCCTGTATAATAATAGTAATAATAATGCAGTTTACAGTATTTTAAACCCTTATGCTCTGTACACACAGTCAGATTTTCAGATGGAAAATGTGCGATCTGATCATGTTGTCGGAAAATCTGATCATGTGTGGGCTCCATCTGACTTTTTCCATCTGATTTTCCGACGCACAAAGTTTCAGGGCAGGATTTAAAATTTTCCGACAGCAAAATCCGATAAATTCCGATCGTGTGTAGACAATTCTGACGGACAAAATGCCACACATGCTCAAAATAAACTATGAGACATAAGCTATTGGCTACTGGCCCGTTTATAGTCCCGACATACGTGTTTGACGTCACCTCATTCAGAATGATCTGATTTTCCGACAACTTTGTGCGACTGTGTGTAAGCAACATACGTTTCGGCCGAAATCCATCGGAAAAAATCTGACAGATTTTGTCGTCGGCATGTCCGAACGTGTGTACAGGGCATTACACATACACGCACAGGGTTGTACCTGTTTGTATGCAGCCCTCTCTTCTCTACGCCCCTTCTAAAACACACAAATCAAAGGCTACTTCTTGGCAGCAGACTGCAGGGGGCAGGAATCTGACATCACACACACACACACACATACACACACACACACTGCATAGCTAGAGCACAGAGCTCTGTAAAACCAGAAATCTGAGTAAAAAGAATGTACACACCACCCCTCTTCACAGAATCATAGCAAAATACAGTATGAGGCTAGCAGTCAGTTGCTGTGTGCTGGAGGGGAGGGGTGGTAGGGAATCACCCGGTATGCTGCGGAGTCAATTTTGAATATTATCAGTGATTTATGCAGACAGCAAAGAGAATTGACACTCAGTGCTTTGGATTGAGGCAAGTATATAATATAAAATGGTATGTTTTGTTTATTTTTCATGTTAGAGGTTTACAATTGCTTTAAAGCAAAATTCCACATTTAGATTATTAGCTCCTTTATAACACCCCTGCCCTTTTCTCTCATTAAACACAAACCAGTGCCTGGCTGACCACAAATAAAATGACTGAAAACTCTGACAGTTCTTAAAATATTGTTCCTGATTGTAATAACAAGAAAAGAGCATGCACACAATTCTCAACCTTGATCAATACATATTGACCTCTTTGCTGAAACTATATTTTTATAATGCGAAATCTGAATAGCGATAAGGTTAATTTGGCAGTGTTCACTTTAGATTAGACTTGGGTGTAAGGGGAAATGTAGGCTCTCATGCACAGGGCCCTCCTAACCCTATTGTCTTGATTTATACTCTTCTGTTCCCCTTATTTGGTAAAGTGCTGCACAAACAGTTGCAAACAGTTATAATAACAATAATACAGTTATCAGCAAAGAGAAAGGGGACACAATTAGAAAATATAAAGGTTAAGTGGAAAAAAAAGAAAGCAATAAGAAAACAAATAATTAAAAAGCTAAGTGTGGAGATCACAGGTGAGAGTAGAAATTGGGATAAGGGCTTCATTTACTAAATGCGAATTATGTTCACTTTGGAAGAGAATTTTCCCTTAATTTAGCTCTGATGACTTCCATCATTCAATCACTTACAAGAACTTGATTGTTTATGTAGCAACGGACTCCTGAAGAGCAAGCGCTATGTTTTGTCAATTTAAAAGTTCCTAAGACCATATTTGGGTTTTAGGGTTAATTGTGGTAAATTATGGTCTCAATATCAGTTTGGCTGGACTATATTATGTTCTGCCTGGACATAGGTGTGGGTGTCACTTTTGGCAGGCATTGGAAGGCAGTCTGGTTGGACACATTGGGTACCAATCTCTGAGTCAATCAGTGGGTGCGTTGTCTCACTGTGTATTCCAGGAGAGGGTACTTAAGGTGCTGAGGTCACATGGTTCGAGCTTTCGGTCCAGAAGTATGTTCTGACTCTCTGGTCCTCCTGACCAGCCCCCAGAGGCCCTCATGGCCTGGGGTGCGGATCCATCCATTTCCGAGTCTGGGGGCTGGCTAGCCCGAGGCACAGTAACTGGAAGGAGGGTTCCAAGGTGGTCCGGTGCCATCTCGGTTTTGGAGAGGCTCAGCAACTGAAAACACAACCAGAGGAGGACTCTTCAGAAGAGGGCCAGGCACAGGGCTGGCTGCTCAGTAAGAGCCTGGAAGCTAAGCTGGAAAGGACAACAGGTGAATCCACACTCTTACGGTATCGCCGGACCGGCTGCAAGATACTGGTACTGTATGAAAGTTCCCAATTTCATTCTTCAGTTACAACCAAGTCTGTGGCAGAGACTTTTCTCATTCTAAAGTTCTACAACCAAGTCTGGGACAGAGACTTTGCTTCATTTGAATCACCTGTCGGTTGCTAAATCCCCAAAAAGGGGATTTATCCGCTAGCTGTAACATCCAGTTGTGAATGACTATTCCCTGGATTTCATAGAGAGAGACATTCAAGTGTCAGCAGTTCTAATGCCGCGTACACACGTAGCGGACTTCCCGCCGGACTGTCTGCCGGACTTTCCGAACGGGCTACTTGCCCACACACGACACTTTTTCAGCGGACTAATACGGCGTACTAAGTCCGCCGGACTATCCGCCGTACTTTAGAAATGAACGTACTCGCCCACACACGCGGAGGAAAGTCCGCTCATTTTGAGCGCGTCTCCAGGTAGGCGGGGCCCGCGAAGGAGACGTCGCTGGCACCGCCACCTGGCATGGACTTAAAGGGGAACCCCAACGCCGGAAAAAATCGGCGTGGGGTCCCCCCCAGATCCACATCAGACCCTTGTTCGAGCACGCTACCCGGCCGGCCAGGAAAGGGGGGGACGAGCGAGCGCCCCCCCCCCCCTCCTGAGCCGTACCAGGTCGCATGCCCTCAACATGGGGGGTTCCTTGGGGAAGGGGGGGCACACGGCCCCTCCACCCCAAAGCACCTTGTCCCCATGTTGATGAGGACAAGGGCCTCTTCCCGACAACCCTGGCCGTTGGTTGTCGGGGTCTGCGGGCGGGGGGCTTATCGGAATCCGGGAGCCCCCTTTAATAAGGGGGCCCTCGGATCCCGGCCCCCCTGTGAATGAGTATGGGGTACAATGTACCCCTACCCATTAACCTGTAAAAAAAAAGTAAAAAAAAACACAACACACAAGGGTTAAAATAGTTTATTGCACAGCTCCAGGGGTCTTCCGTCTTTGGGGGTCTTCTCGCCGGACTCCTCCGCTATCTTCTTCTAGCTCTTTTACTATCGGAGGAGCCCGGCTTTCTTTCTCGCCGCCCTCTTCTTCCGATTTCGGGGGTCTTGTCCCCCTCTTCGGTTCTTCTAGTCCTTTTACAGGCGGTGGCCCAGTCTTCAGTCGCTGCCTTCTGTTCTTCTTTTCTTCTCTTCTTCTCTTCAGATGTTGCCTCGTCGCATCCTCCACTCACAGTGGCACGGACTCACGGCGACTTATATAGGGACATCAACGGATGATGTCCCCGCCCATTATGGTGTCACAGTCCCAGAGGATGCTGGGACTGTGACATTATAATGGGCGGGGCATCATCCGGCGATGTCCCTATATAAGTCGCCGCGCGTTGCGTCCGTGCCACTGTGAGCGGAGGATGCGGCGAGGCAACATCTGAAGAGAAGAACAGAAGGCGGCGACAGCGGTGACAGAAGACCGGAGAGGGGGACAAGACCCCCGAAGTTGGAAAAAGAGGGCGGCGGCGAGGAAGAAAGCCAGGCTCCTCCGCTAGTAAAAGAGCTAGAAGAAGCGTTGGGGTTCCCCTTTAAGTCCATACCAGGTGGCGGGGCCATCGACGCATCCTTCGTGGGCCCCACCTACCTGGAGACGTGCTCAAAATGAGCGGACTTTTCTCCGGGCGGGAAATGTCCGTTCATTTCAAAAGTTCTGCGGACTGGCATACGCACGGCCGGATTGTCCGCTGAAATGCAAGTCCAGCAGTAAGATTGGAGTGCAAAACTACTTTCTAATCCGCCGTACTTTCAGGTCAAAAAAGTCAGCCGGAGGCTACACAGGGGGGATCCACCCGATTGATTGATCGTGTGTACGCGGCATTGGAGTACCTGAGCTTTACTACCCACACCCTCTATTCCTTACTGAGAGACTGTGTTCTGTTCAACGTTTTGCAAATAAAAATCCCTAAAGTGGATTCAAGTGCCGGTCTCTACAGTTTATTGGGCCACCAACCTCAAGAAACCCCTAGATGCACACGAGGTGGAGAAGGTAATGGTAAGCCCAAAAATAATCAGCCGCTCCTTCGGGGGTCAGTTCTACATTTATTTTCCTTGCACTTGATTGGATAGCCCCTGTTTACATGCTGTTATACAACTTTAGGCAAAGATGCCGAACTACATACAATATGTATGCTACTACATACGGTGCTCAGTACTGCAATAGACTTTAAATATCTGGATATACCATTGCCTTAGTCAGGTGTGGTAAATGCTAACTATACATCTGAGAAATCTTATTTGCCAGTTGCCACTGTATGAAAAGTTTTGGAAGTTATTAGGGAAAAGGGTAAAGAAAGCAGTAAAGATAAAAACGCCATAAGTCCAGAGAACTGGGAGGGCATAGTTGATCTGGTATGATGGTGGTCAACAAGATCCCAGGGATCAACAAGAACCCCCCCCCCCCCCCCCGGGAATTGTAATACTTTGGTAGCAAATGAGGAGAGGCTCTCTACAGTAGCTGGGTCTTCTGGAGAGGCTAAAAAAAAACTTTTCTCCCAAGTGCTGTGGAAATTCACAAAATGTTACTGTGTGAAAATATAGCTATCTCAAACCAGGTAAACAATATAAACATAACACAAGAAATGGTAATAAGGAATAGAAACTAAATTACAGAAGTTTATTAAAGCATATGATACACAATAGAATAAATGCTTTGGGTGAATGACAGCCTCAGCTGTTGTCCGGTTAAAAATGTGACAACATCCCCCTTAAAGCATCACAAAAGAACTCCCACATAATTATGGAAACACAACAAAGCATGACCTAGCGCAATACAATACATACTATAAACTAAACATGTCATCATGCAACATTACTGCAGATGTAGTAAATTTTGTTGATATATGAGAATATTCATCCAAAATGGAAGTAATGCAATGTGTTGTGGAGCCTTTGCATTATATACCTACCTGCTTTCTATTCAGATTTGTTTAGCGGTACCCCCATAGTAGAATGTAGTAGTTCCTCCTGTCACCCTACCCAGTCCGGCATTCACTTCCAGTCACCCTCCAGACAATGAGCAGTCCATCAACCTTTTTTTTTTGTATTTAATTGAGGTATTAGAACTTGAAAGGGGTAAAGGAATTCATGAGATGCCCATAAAATGATTATTGCATGGTATGGGACAGTTTAGTCTCTTTCTGTACAACACTTACTGCAGACTATCTCTCCTTGTCCCTCCAGCACAATTTGTCAGGCTCGGCTAGCACATTGTTTGTTTGGTTTAACTCTAGCCAGGCCTTAGCAAAGTTCCTTATAACAGGCAAGGACAGCGGGCCCCTTTAGTGTAGCAACAAAAATAGGAAAAGTCTATAGTACTAGCTGACCTTTTTTTGGTGGACTACTGATCCCAGGAAGCCCTTAGTAGACCCTGACAGCTCTCCCAGCTGCAGCAGCCTGACTTTGCCAGTAACATCACAGTCTCTCCCGCTGGCTCTACATCCATCTCTGACTGCCTGCCAGTCCTGTCGGCATGCCTCTCCCGACTGTGCCTGTCATTTACCGACACCTGATGGATTCCTCCTAGAGACTTGCCCGGCAGTATTCCCCATTGTCCTTTCCTGTTCAGGACACCCCTTGGGTTGTGTGGGGTTCCTTCACAGCTCTGAGCCCTGGTCCCCCCCGCAGAGTGGGGGGCTCCCTCCAAGGCTCTGAAAGTCTAATGCCACGTACACACGAGCAGACTTTTCAACGGACTAGGTCCAACGGTCTTCCCGACGGACTTTCGGGGGAGTTCCGACGGACTTTCCAAATGAACGGACTTGGCCACACACAATCACACCAAAGTCTTAGAGATTCGAACATGACGATGTACAACTGGACTAGAATAAGGAAGTTGATAGCCAGCAGCCAATAGCTGCCCTAGCGTCGTTTTTTGTCTGCCGGACTAGCATACACACAAACGGATTTCTCGATAGGAACTGGGTCTGGTGGAGCTCCAGCCGAAAATGTTATATTTCTAAAGTCCGTCAGATTTTCAGACAGCAAAGGTCCGATGGAGCCCACACGATTGAATTGTGCGACTGTTTCGTTCTGACCTTTGCTGTCGAAAAGACCGGTCGTGTGTATGTGGCATAACACTTCATCTCTCCTTCGTCCACCCGAACAACTCCTCCCCAGCTGAGCTGGCCATGGGCATTAAAGGAGGCCTGCTCCCTGCCAATCCAAATTGGGGATTGGTCAGGTCTCCTCAGAACACCCCTTCTTCCACTCCTTCTTTCTAGAAGCCTCTACAAGTAAAAGGGAGGTAACCAAAAGCTGAAACTAGCTGTGAGTCACCAGCCCACTCTAAGCCACTCCCAGCCACAGATCAATATAAACAGGCCTAGCTTTCATCTAGGCCTGCCTAAATTTACCTTCACTGACAAAAATCTCAACTTTAGCACTTACCTAAGTAGGGGGTGCTACACTTGCAATCACAACATTAAACAGAGGCAAGTCTTCCAGCACCAACGTAGTATTAGTTTGCTGCTCTAAGATGTCATAGGTACCAATCAAAGTGGCATCAATGCACAAGGTATGCTTCCTTTAGCCCACAGAAATCTGTCTCTGACATAAACAAAGGCTAAAGGCTCAGAGGCAATACTTTGTTCTCCCAACTATCTGAACAATATTCTGCACATCTCTCTGGTCTGTGACTCTTGATGAAAATCACCAAACAACAAAATGAATAAAATAAGCACACATTAAAACTAGTGATCGCTGATCATCTACAGAGTAATATCTATCATGGTTTATTAAATATCCCTAATGATTAGTTTTCATCATTCAGGTTAACCTCTGCAGATTTCTTATTTTAGACTCTAATGGCAATGAATACAAAATAACTGGCCCCACACCTGGCCATTATTTTCAATAAAATTTGGATTATTATCATATTAATAAACTAACCTTTCTAGACAAATTATATTGCTGTCTGAGATCATACCGAGTCCGGAAAAGAGGATAATCTCTGATTAGATAAGTAAAAGCATTTATTACCAGACAGACTTTTATTATTCACCAGCAAGCTTTGTTTTATATTTTAGGAAATAACAGAACAATATTTAAAAGAGAAGTAGAAAGCTTTTTGGCTATACTTCTTTTATGGGTCACAGGAGTTCGCTTATTTTAGTTTTGTGACCTAGAATCAGCCGACGAGGCAAAGCCCCTCCAAGCTCTGGAAGGATCCGACAATATTGTTAAAGTGTTTGTTAATCCAAACAAAAAATTACAGATCCTGATCCCTTATCCTCTCTAGCAGTAATCCCGATTGTGGCTCTGGGTTAATTTTCAGTACCAAAAGAGGTAACCCCGAGCCCCACTCGCGATTACACTGCAGTAACCAGGTACTTACCTTGTCCCTAGGATCCTGCAATGTCCTCCCGCTGTATCCTCCGCCCAATGTATCAGTGATCCGGACTCCGTTCTCCGTGAGTGTTGTGATGCATGGGGGCGGAGCCCAGCTGCAAATTCAAAAAATTACAAAAAACATAACACATATAATACATTGTATTCTGTAGATCAGGGGTCTCAAGCTGGTGGCCCTCCAGCTGTTGCAGAACTACAAGTCTCATCATGCCTCTGCCTATGGGAGACATGCTTTTAACTGTCAGCCTTGCTATGCCTCATGGGAATTGTAGTTCTGCAACAGCTGGAGGGCCACCAGTTTGAGACCCCTGCCGTAGATTACCATATTTATCGGCATATAACACGCCCTTTTTCCCTCTTAAAATCAGGGGAAAATCGTGGGTGCGTGTTATACGCTGACCCCCTGCCGTTGTGAGCCTGTGGGCAGCTTTCAGCCGCCTTCAGCCCTTCTCGGCAGCTTTCGGCCCTTCTCTGCAGCTTTCGGCCATTCTCTGTGGCTTTCGGCCACTCTCAGCCGTTCTTGGCGGCCGAATGCGGCCGTAAGTGGCCAAAAACCACAGAGAACGGCCGAGAGTGGGCGAAAGCCGCGGAGAGCTACCGAGCGCCGCCGAGATACACAGGAAATCCATCTCTGTATCTCGGCAGTGCCATTTTTAAAAGGCAAAGCTGCAAATGAAACTGACAAGGCTGCAAATGATGGACAAGTGGCCGGAAGCTCCTGAGAATGACCATGAGCGGCCAAAAGTCGCCGTGAGCTACCGAGCGCTGCCAAGATACACAGGACATCTGGCTTTGTATCTTGGCGGCACCATTTTTAAAAGGCAAAGCTGTAAATGAAACTGACAAGGCTGCAAATGACAGTGACAAGGGTGCAACGATGGACAAGGCTGCATGACAAAGCTGCATATGACACTGACAAGGGTGCAGTGATAGACAAGGCTGCATGACAAAGCTGCTCCAGGTCTCTCTTATTGGAAGGGCGCCTTTTTCCAACAGCAATTTTAAGATCTCTCCACAGGTGTTCAATGGGATTTAGATCTGGACTCATTGCTGGCCACTTTAGAACTCTCCAGCGCTTTATTGCCATCCATTTCTGGGTGCTTTTTGACATATGTTTGGGGTCATTGTCCTGCTGGAAGATCTCGGTCGCAAACTCAGCTTTCTGACACTGGGCTCTACAGTGCGACCCAAAATCCTTTGGTAATCCACAGATTTCATGATGCCTTGCACACATTCAAGGCACCCAGTGCCAGAGGCAGCAAAACAATCCCAAAACATCATTGACCCTCCACCATATTTCACTGTAGGTACTGTGTTCTTTTCTTTGTAGGCCTCATTCCATTTTCAGTAAACAGCAGAATGATGTGCTTTACCAAAAAGCTCTATATTGGTCTCATCTGTCCACAAGACGTTTTCCCAGAAGGATTTTGGCTTACTCAAGTACATTTTGGCAAACTGTAGTCTTGCTTTTTTATGTCTCTGTGTCAGCAGTGGGGTCCTCCTGGGTCTCCTGCTATAGCATTTCATTTAATTTAAATGTCGACGGATAGTTCGCACTGACACTGATGCTCCCTGAGCCTGCAGGACAGCTTGAATTTCTTTGGAACTTGGTTGGGGCTGCTTATCCACCATCCGGGAATATCCTGTGTTGCAACCTTTTTTCGATTCTGTCCACGCCCAGAGAAATTAGCTACAGTGCCATGGGTAGCAAACTTCTTGATAAGTTGCGCACTGTGAACAAAGGCAAATCGAGATCTCTGGAGATGGGCTTGTAACCTTGAGATTGTTGATATTTTTCCACAATTTTGGTTCTCAAGTTTTCAGACAGTTCTCTTCTCCTCTTTCTGTTGACCATGCTTAGTGTTGCGCACACAGGCACACAATGCAAAGACTAAGTGAACTCTCTTTTTTATCTGCTTTCAGGTGTGATTTTTACAGTATATTGCCCACACCTGTTACTTGCCCCAGGTGAGTTTAAGGCTGGATTCACACCTATGCATTTTTAGCGCTTTTTGCATTTTGCAGATTTGCACTACAGAACGTGTTCCATAGGAAACCATGTTAAATGGACTGTAGTGCAAATCTGCAAAATGCAAAAAGCACGAAAACTGCATAGGTGTGAATCCAGCCTTAAGGAGCATCACATGCTTGAAACAATCTTATTTATCCACAATTTTGAAAGGATGCCAAGAATTTTGACCAGCCCGTTTTTGGAATTTTATGTCCAATTTGCTTTTTTTCCCTCCCTTTTTTTGTTTTGTTCCAATACACACAAGGGAATAAACATGTGTATAGCAAAACATGTGTTACTGCAATACTTTTCTGTGAGAAATACTCGATTTTCTGGAAAAATTTGGGGGTGCCAACAATTTCAGCCATGACTGTATATTATATTATTATTTTTTATAATTATTTATAGTTATTTATTATATTATAATTCATGATTTAGTGTTTCAAACTTTTATCTTTCCAGGGATGTCTACTAGACTCTTGTTTGTACAGATTGAAGTGAGTTATTCCTAAGAATTACAGGCCTACAATATAAAACAACAAATTTCCATGGAAAACAATGTACCACTTTGACATTCAAAAATCAGACATAACCATACCGCCAGGGAGGTTAAAGCAGATTAAACAGCACAGTGCTTGTGCTGAAACCTCCCTGAACCTGCCACTTCCTGCGTCCCCCTCTCTGTGTCTCTGTCTCCGCCTCCCCCATCCCCACCGCTATTAGTATAAATAAACTTTTAAAAAATGTCAATGGCAGCCCCTCTATTATAAGCAGCCATAGCACACTGTAGAAGTATTTTATAAGTGTTGTAAATACAGTTTTAGAGCGATCTTCAGGCCATTCACGTGACTCGCGGTCGGTCTCCAGGGCTACTGCGGGAGGGGCTGAGCGGCCATGTAATCTCCCCGGCTGCTGTCAGAGGGAGACCTCGGTCCCTTCTGCAATAGCCATATATCGGAGGTATACAGTGGCTATGAGTCATGTGCCCAGAGCAAGCTAAGAACTGAACTGGTCGCTCAGCTCTTATTCTCAGAGTCAACGTAGGACAGCTGCAGCATCGGTAGGGGGTGTTTTTTTTTTTTTTTCAGAACTCCATATTTCTCTTTTAGGGGTTTGATATTTATCATTTAATATAGCTCTACTATGTGTTATTGCATGTGCTGGAATAACGGAAAATTGTATACTCACCTTTCCGTAATTTTCCTTTCCTGACGCATCCCATGGCAGCACACACAGTGGGTTGTGACTCCGCCTCCACAACCTGATAGGACTGGTTAGCTATAAGATTTGAAGAGGAGTCCACCGTTGCATTCTCAGTAACTATCACCTTAGAGGGGTGGGATCCTGTGTGCTGCCATGGGATGCGTCAGGAAAGGAAAATTACGGAAAGGTGAGTATACAATTTTCCGTTTTCCTGACGCATCATGGCAGCACACACAGTGGGAAATAACTCGCTACATGGGAGGGTGCGTTTTAGAAGTTTTCTTTATTTACTCAAGTACAGGATATAGATGAGTTTGATTGAATAATTGATCTCCCGAACTCAACCGTGGTTAATTGAGCCGGATCTATTCTATAGTGAGACATGAATGTGGTTTTTGATGACCAAGTTGCTGCCTTGCAAATAGTCTCTGGTGATACTCTGCTGTATGCTGCCCATGAGGTCGCCATCGCTCTCGTCGAATGCGCTTTCAGGCTTTCCGGTATTGGAAGATGTTGAACTAGATATGCTTTTTTGATGGCTTTAATCAACCATGAGGATATTGTTCTTGAGGAGGCCGCTTGACCTTTTTTGGCGCCATGCGGAATGACTAGGAGGTTTTCTGACTTCCTGAATGGAGCGGTAGCCTCCAGGTAGGCGGATATTGCAGACTTCACGTCCAGAGGGTGTGGATTTCCATCTGTGTTGAGAAATACGGGAAGATTGATCTCCGGATTAAAGTGGAAGCTAGAAGCTACCTTTGGCACAAACCGTTCCGAAGGTCTGAGTACGACCCTGTCTGGGAAGAAAACTAGGTGTGGTTCTTTGATTAGTAGAGCTTGCAGCTCAGAGACCCTTTTGGCCGATGTGATTGCAACTAGAAACGATAGCTTTAGTGTCAAGTCCCATAGGGATATTGATCCCCCCGTCGAGAAAGGTTCTTTGGTTAAAGCTTCCAGGACAATCGATAGGTCCCAGGTCGGAAAAATTGGTTTTCTAGGAGGCCTTATTTTTAGGCATGCTTTCTGAAATTGGATGATGAGGGGATTTAAGGCCCACTTGATTTCTGTCATTGCGGATATGGCAGAGACATGAACTTTTAAAGTGCTTGATCTTAAGCCTTTCTCTAGGCCTAGTTGTAGGAATTCTAACACCTGAGAGACTGAAGGAGAAAGGGGATTCCAGGACTGTAGCTGGGCTATTGCAGAAAATCTTTTCCAAATCTTATTATATATGTCGTTTGTCGACTTCTTCCTTGCTTGTTGTAAGGTGGATATTACTCTTAATGAACAACCCTGATCTAGTAACCTTTCCCTTTCAGTTTCCAAGCCGTCAGGTGTAGTCGTTCTGGTGACGGGTGTAGAAATTTCCCCTGTGAGAGCAAGTCTGGGAACAGTGGAAGTGGGAGAGGCTCTTCTGTGCTCAATTGCAGGATGGCCGGAAACCACGGTCTTCTGGGCCAGAAGGGCAACACTGCTATTACCGTGGAAGACGAAGTCCTCAGTCTGGCCAGAAACCTGGCTATCAAGGGCACCGGAGGGAATATGTAACCAAGGCGAAACTCCCAAGGATGGTGGAGACAGTCGATCCCTGTTGCTGCTGGATAGGCGGTCCTTGCTAAGAAGCGAGTGCATTTGCGATTCGCTGGAGTCGCTGCCAGATCTATGTCGGGAACACCCCATTTGTGTGTCAGAAGAGTAAAGGCCTTGTGACTGAGAGACCACTCGTTGTTTGAAATAAATATTCGACTTAGATCGTCCGCGAGTTGGTTGTGAATTGCAGGTACGTATACTGCCTTCAGATCCGTCAGGTAGACTTGGGCCCACTCGATTATAGGTCGTACTTCCCGCATTAGGACTTTGCTTCTTGTGCCCCCTTGCCTGTGGACATAATTCACAGCCACTGTGTTGTCCATACGCAGGAGGACATTCTTCCCTGAAAGGAGAGGACTGGAAGTTAGAAGTGCTTGCCATGCAGCCCTGAGTTCCAGAACATTCGAGACTATCCCCTGTGGACAGAAGGGCCAGCGGCCCTGTGCTCCCCGATCTAGATGATACGCACCCCAGCCAAGGTAACTGGCATCTGACGTTACTATTTCTGGGAGTGGATGAACGATAGGACGACGGCGAGTTAGATTGTTGGTTTGAGTCCACCAACGTACTGACTCCTTGACTGCTCTGGTGATTGTTATTTGTTGTGACATGGACACCCCGTTCCATTGTTTTAGGAACGAATTCTGAAATACCCTGGAGTTCCATTGAGACCACTGAACCATTAGAAAGGTTGATGACATTGAGCCCAGAATACTTAAGCATTTTCTTGCAGATAGGTGTTCTACTGATAGTAGCTTTCTCACTTTGCGGATAAGAGGACGAATTTTCTCCTGGGGAAGCCCTACCGTGTTGGATCTGGTGTCCAATTCGGCTCCTAGGAAGACCATCTTCTGCACTGGGACCAGGTTGCTCTTCCTCCAATTCACTATCCACCCGAATTGCTGGAGTGTGGAAATCAGAATTGAACGATGTCGTAGAAGTATTTCTCGGCTGTCTGCTAGAAGAAGAATATCGTCGAGGTAGTGTAGGACTCTTAGACCTCTTTCTCTCAGTAGTGCTATAACCGGAAGTAACACCTTTGTGAAGGTCCTGGGTGCCGTTGATATCCCAAATGGGAGGCTTTTGAATTGAAAGTGTTGTTTGCCTATCGCAAAGCGTAGATACTTTTGAAAGGTTTGATGCACTGGAATGTGTAGATAAGCGTCGGATAAATCGACCGAGAGCATCCAATCTTTCTCCCCTATTGCTAGTAATATTGATTGGAGACTCTCCATCTTGAATGATTCGACTAGAATCATTTGGTTTAACTTCTTTAAATCCAACACGGGCCTCAGGTCGCCTGTTTTCTTTGACACCAAGAAAAGGGGGGAGTAGAACCCCTCTCCTCTCTGCTCCTGTGGAACTTCTATAATTGCTTGCTTCTGGAGCAACTCCATAATGTATCTGACTAAAAGCTTTCGCTTCAGGCGCGAAAAGGGTAGCTTGGTAGATTTGTAGTGGTTTTTTGGCGGTTTTTGCTTGAATTTCCACCTGTGACCTTGCTGAATGGTGGATATCGCCCAGGGTTCTTCTATTTTGTCTACCCAATTTGGGCAAATAGCCTCAGCCTCGCACCAACTATTGCGGGCTGGGCATGCGTGGCATCAAAAAGATTTTTGTTGGTCTCCCGGCGCGGTTGTCTTCGATTTTTGGACTCTTACAAAAGAGGGTTGTGTGCTTCGCCAATTCCGTTTGAATTCTTTGCCGGGTCTATAGGACCTTACGTCCCGGTACCTTTCCGGAAGGTGACGTCTGAAAGGCGGATTTTTCTGCTGCTTGGATCTTCTGTCCGATGGTATTAGACCCGATTTTCCCCCCGTGACCTTTGATATTGCGGAATCTAATTTTGAGCCAAAAAGGTTAGTGCCATCATAAGGGATCTTACACCAGCTGGATTTGGAAGTCGCATCAGCAACCCAAGGTTTTAGCCAGAGAGCCCTTCTGGAAGTTACTGAGGCCAGCATTGCTCTTGCTGATGACCGAATAACGTCCACCGCCGCCTCCGCTACGAAATCACCCGCAAGGCTAAGTTCCTGCAGAGCTGAAATAATTTTGTCTTGGTCCGCCGCTTCTGCGATTAATTTTTCAACTCCAGATGTCCAGGAGGTGATGGCTCTACCGACCGCTGCTAGGGCGATTGCGGGCCTACAGGCCCCCCCCGCTGCTGAGTAGGCTTTCTTAAGGTCGAGATCGATTTTGCGATCTATCACATCTCTAAAGGTTACGGCGTCCTCTATTGGTAGGGTTACATGGCACGCTAAGCGCATCAGTGAGGAGTCTACCACGGGAGCAGAGATAAGAGGATTCACTGCTGGCTCTTTTAGGGGATAGAGCTTCGCTAATCTGTTATTTAAGCCGGATTTCTTTTCTGGTTTTTGCCATTCATCTCTTATGAGCTCCTCTAGCTCTTCGATAAAGGGGAAGACCTCAGGGTCTTTTTTTAGGTTAGGGAAGTATTTCCTTAACTTAGGCGGAACGTCTCTCTCTTCCTCCCAACCGATCGCCTCCTTAACCGATTTCGCAAAGGGGTTTATTAACGCAAAGTCAAAAACTGTAGGAGTCAGAGGATCCTCATCCTCTGGGGAGTCATCTGGATCCTGAGGAGAATGAGAGGTTGAGGCTGAGTTAGATGACCTGATTGGGTCATAAGCTGTCACCTGCAGGATCGTTTCCTTAACTGAGTCTCTTATAATATTGGAGGCTTCTCTAGCGTCCGCTTCCTTGTCCCGGGTTGCTTCCTCCAGACAGACTTGGCAGACAAGCTTACTAGGTAATGCTTGCGCTCCGCAGACCCAGCAGGTATTAACCGCAGGACGGGTATGGTGTTCCTCTCGATGTGAGGATGGCGATTCTCTGCGATGACGGGAAGACCTTGACCGACTTCGCCGAGAGTGAGAGTGTCTTGAGGGGGAACGTTCCTTTCTTTTAGAATGGGATGACCCCGAAGACCTGCCAGAGCTACCAAAATGAAAGGTATTAGTGGCAGAGCTCTCTTTTTCTCCTCTTCGCTACTTACCAATCCATACGCCCCCTTACCTTATGGTTCTAGGATGGTCTACTAAGGCAGCGGTCTCCATGAGGAAGAATAGAGTACACCTGTGACCAGAGGTTTTCAGTATAAGAGCCAATGCAGAGTATGGGCAGAAGGTGCAGCAAATAAATGAATGGCAAAGTGCATAAGGATGAAAGAAAAGCAGCTTACCAGAGTTCAGGAGGACTTGTCTTGCAAGGCAGCAGGCTGTGTGCAGAGATCAGGCTGGTAGATGGCGTGGAAGGCACAAGCAGCACTTCAAAACAAAAATGACATTTTTTAAATAGCCCGCCGTCGCTGGAGGAATGACGTCACCGCCGCGCATGCGCACTGGCCGCCTGCGCCGCCCTGCGCCATCTTGGATGCTGGCAAATGCAGAGGGCAAGGGAGAGTGTCACTTCCTGAGCGCCGAACATCCAGACGGAACCGCCATGATGGAAGGGACACAGCGCCGTGGGACTACAGGGCTCAGCATGCCCAGAGTGGGAAAAGGAAGGAAAAAAAAAAAAAGGAAAAAAGAAGGAAGGAAACTGAGGACTGAAACAGAAGGTAGGCAGAGAACGGAGACATGTTGGGGAGCTCAACAGATAGGAAAAGGGGGGAGACCGCTGCAGTTATTACAACCTTTTTAAGGTTGTTGTTGTTTTTTCTTAAAAAGGCTTGCTGCTTAGTAATTTTTTGCCCCTGAGACCACCAGAGTGGGGCTCCCTGCGTTATGGCTCATTTAGAGACCGTACGGACAGGGACTTCCAAGTAGGAGAGGCTGAACCTAGCTGGGGTGGTGCGGTAAGGGGTTCCTTGCTAACCGAACTCGAACGTAATGTCCCATACAGGTGAGGAAAAAAAGGAGAATGCAACGGTGGACTCCTCTTCAAATCTTATAGCTAACCAGTCCTATCAGGTTGTGGAGGCGGAGTCACAACCCACTGTGTGTGCTGCCATGATGCGTCAGGAAATAATATTTTTTTCCTCACAATCTAACAATAGCAGTCATAGTTAAGGTTCACTGTGCAACTTAAGGTGAAACTATGGGCAAAATAAAAAATGCCATGTAGGATGCAGTCTGTCACTAGCTTTACCAAAACTTTTTTTCCCCATGTAACATCACTGTAAAAACTGTTTTATCAGCTATAGGTCCTGCCAGTAAGGCAGGCCATATATTATATAAAAAAAAAAAAAAAATTGTCCATTCAATGTGGCTGGTGGAATCACTCCCCAGCTCTATTGTGTTCTGCTGGCAAAGAGCCTTCCTCCCTGGCAGAATACAATGATCTGTGTTCCTATCTATAGCCAGAGGCACTGATGGGGCCAAAAAACCAACAGGGTGGTTGTACAGAAGTCGCTCGAGAAATTGACTTTTGTAAAACTAGCCTGCTCATACATGGATCAAAATGTATTCAGTTGCTGCTGAACTAACCAATTCCGATCCATCTATGACCAACTTAAGTGTTTTACATTTGAACTTCCTTGAAGATCTCAAGCTGTCCAGCAAACATGGCATTTACCACTGACAGGGGTGCTTACAATGGTCAGTTCTTTATTCATATAGGGAAAGCGTAACTAAACCCCCTGAAATACTTACCTCCATCTTCCACTAAAGCTGCAGTTGCATCCCTTGCTGGCCAATGTCATCTTCTCCCCAGACTTCTTCTGGGTGCTGGGTTTTCGACCTCTTGATTGGCTGGAGGTGGAATGACACCATGCCACAAATGTGCATGGGAGTCAGTCATTCTGGCACAGCCAAAGTGTGCTGTAACTGCTTAAAAAGTGTTAGATTAAGTTAAATGACTAGCAAATTAGAACCTACATAAAGTCCATCTGAATCTACTAATCCATCCCCACGTGTTGGCAATGCTGCTGTCCAAGGGTGGCTATGCTGCTCCTCCACCGAAACAGAAAGCAGGAAATGTGTTTTACTAACCATATCACCAGGTGAAAATAAAGAAAATGAATGCATCCACCACACAGAAGGACTTGTAAGCTGCATCACACTTTTGTTCTGCGGCTTAGATACATTTGAACCCTTTTATATTCACCTCCGTATCTCTTATGGAAGTGGCAGCAGGGCGTTTTACACATACTCACAAGCACACTTCACAAGCCAACTGTTAGATTTTTCTGACCCCGAAGCATTAAATTTCACTCAAACACTTATACCCCCATCATTTTTCAGCCCGTACGCACACACATGATTGTAAATGCGGCGGTAAGTACGAAAACAATGCTTGAGATTCATGTAACATATAGCCGTGAATGCCGGCGTGAGACCATACATACTAGGGACACCATTCATAGTTAATTCTAAACTGATGACCTCAACGGGCTTTTAAAGTGTTGCCTATGGAAATAATAAGGTACCAAAGTTCATTGTCATTTGCAGGCGGGTGCAAGTTTAAAGCTTGGCATGTATAGCATCTATTACTCGGCTAAATCTCATCTTTTATATTTTACCAGCAATTGGATATATTGCATTTGTATGCCCTAAAATTAATTTTAATGTATATGTTATTAAAATGTTGTGCTTGATAGATTGTTGCGCAAATGTCGTGTGACATAACAAATTGGAACTATCACCATTTTATTTCCCATGGTGTCTGCTTTCAGAAAATGTGTTGGTTTTAATTATTCTAATGCTAACTTACAGAAGATAGGTAACATTGTAAAGCGACAAGGATACTGCTTTTCTGGATGGATCAACAGATTTATTCTGTACTAGCTGACCATATTCTCAGCCTGAAAATGAAAACTTTGGATTTACATATAAAACACTGGGAAGTGTGTGGGATTGGGTGAGGGGGTTGAGGTTGGTGAAGCACATAGATGTTTTTGGAGTACTCGATTATTGTTTGTTAGTTTATTACTGATTATTATGCTATACTTGACATTACTGGTTATTATACTATACTTTATACAGCATGTCACAACCGCTAACTTTCTACTTACTATCCTTTTGATGCATCTGAGGCAGAAATTCTTGGCTCTAAAATTGGAAAACAACCTGTAAAATAGCCATGACTCCGAATAAAAGGTATGCTTAAAAGGGCATACAGTTTCCCATAAAGAATAACTAAAACTGTTAAATTACCGGTAAACTAAAATAGAATAATAGGCAAGCAACTCTCTGTAACAGACTGCTATAAATAGAATAACCCAGTCCATGTATCTGTATACAAAACGTATTTTACAGATCAATAAAAAAATGGACCATGTAAACAATAAAGGCATCATTTCATAATTATGATCATGTAGAAGAATATTTTTTTCTTTTCATAACGTCACACTTGCATGTTGATTTTTTTTTTTTTAACGCTGCTGCTTTCTTTATATTTTTTCACTCTCCTTCATCCCACCTCTATTCTGCCTTCCGCTGACAGCTGCTTCTGGTTCAAACTGGCTGGCTCTAGACATAGCAGCATCCTCTTTGTGGTCTGCGCTCGCCTTCAAAGCTTTTGTTTCCACTAGGAGTTCACAAAAAAAAAAATCCCAGGAAAAAAAATAGCCTAAAATGACTCCACTACTGCACCGCTGATTCTGCATTATAGCAAACATCGCATATGAAATATTCACCAGAAACCATCCTTGAATCATTATTTTCCACAATATAAATGATGAGAAAGAATTTTGTGAGCACTGGAATTCAACCATACTTATGAAAAAAAAGTTATATTTGTCAATCTGTAAACAATATACTGTACTATAACAACATTACTAGATTAAATTGGCTAGAATTGGTATATACAAGATACTGACCGTGGTGCATCCATATTTATATCCTGCATCGATTTCAAATTACCCTGTCAGCAATTTATACATGCAAATAAAATAGCTGCTTGTAAAAAAAAAAAAAGAAAAAAAAAAAGATTTAAATGCTTATATCTCCTGCTGCCAAACACAACTCTGATCCAGAAAAATCACCTGGCTAAACTTCTGGGCTCAATCTTTTGTGCCGCCCACGTCTGCTCACTGGGTCCTATAACCAACATTTATTGTGGGGAACAGAGGAGACTGACACTCCTGGAAATGTCGGTTTCCTCACAGACTTAAGATGGCCATATACAGGTCGGTTTTTGACCCAATTCCCCCATCCACAGATTTGATATGGATGCGGGAACCCTCTGTGTCATTATATTCTTACAGCAGGACTCCCCCGCCATCAAAATATACTGATCAGTGCTGCAGTTGCTTGGCTGCAAACGCTGATCAAATGGAAATTTTCCAGCAGGGCCACTTCTAAGATGTTGATCAACAGATGGACATTTCATAAACAGAAATGGTCATATATGAATAAAAATGTGAGTCGTTTATGGCCAGCTTTAGGCTGGGGATTCTTGTTGAACGAAGCCAGATCCAGAGACAGGAGAAGTTAAGATTTACATTCTTTTTTACAAGCAATATGGCAAATGTGTGCCCATGTCAGCCGGAAAGCACTCTGCAAACATAATAAAATTGAACTGACGCCACCATATTTACTACCCATAGGAGCAGGGCCGGCCCTACCATGGGTCCTAGTGGGTCCATTGGACCCAGGCTGCACTTTGAGAGAGGCAGCAAATTGAACCACAGCTGCCTCTTCTTCTCTTCTATTTACCTATCAAATTGACCACCAAGATTTTTTTCCATCAGTTTGGTGTATCATGAAGACAACTTCCCCCCGAGCCACTCTGCCTACCCCTATACTACCCTAGCCTGTCCATATCTTACCCTAGCCCACCCCTATACTGCCCTAGCCCACCCCTTGGAATTGAACATAATTGGTATGTCATACAATTTTGCATATAGACAAGATGCCTTTGCATGTAAATCTGACTTCTTGATAAATGTAATTTTAGTTTTATTTATCATGATATAAAATAATGGATGTGGGGTTCTTTTGGTATGTGTGATCTCATTATTGGAACCTGGCAGCACAATGTCTTGGGCTGGCCCTGCCTAGGAGGATGGGGAGCAAGGGCTTCCTTGAGATTATTGCCCTTCAAAAATAGTACATCTGTTCTGAAGCATGCTCCCAACACAAGCTCTGTCACTGTTTGTATATTACTACAGAATCAGATTTCTCAGCTGGGACAGATGAACATTTGTAAAGAAATATTGTTGCTTTAATTCTAAACTCTGAGAAATATGAAAATTCTCCCTTGCAATGAGCGGCACCCATTATCCAAGGGTTGACTGCTTATTTATTCTATGGGAGAGTAAAAACACTTTTGCCTACATGATCCTTTCCTCCCCCCTCCGGCAGATGACACCCCCCAATGCTCTGATGGAGGACTGTCCCTCAGTGTTATCATGCCCAATGTAGAGCTATGGACCCTTTATCAGTCTTGATGATGTCAGGACCTTAGACCACTGGAGCATGAAAGAAGACACTGCAGGGGCAAGTCTAGCAGTGCGGAGGAGTGGAGGATAGGGTATTTACGTTATATGTATTTTTCTCTGCCCTACTGCAAGGGAGAATTTCCCAAGTTTCCTGGAATTCAGCTTTAAGTTACCTCACTTTGCCAGGTACGCTTTGAAAAATAAAACTGACATTTATAAAGTCACGCTCAGACTTAGCGTAAGTCCAGTCAAATGCTATATATACTTAAACCTATTCCCACCCCCATTCTAAGCCTATTCTATCTACCCTGTAAAGAAAAGATGTCTATATTGAAAGAGAAAATTGCTGAATGTCTGAGAATTATCAGCACCACGTGCCTTGATTGAAAATTACATAAAAAAGAACCATGATATTGGATTTTTAAGGGACCAAAACACAAAAACATAATATATTAAAAAACATATCAAACTTTTATTAGAAACATTTAAAAATCAACATTTGTTGTCAGAAATATAATACATGGGGAACAGATGCAACTGATTGGATCTCTACATGTTTCGCCATAACGATGGCTTCCCCAGGAGAACTTTTATCAGGCACTGCATGTTTGATTACTATAAATTGAAAATAAGAACATTTTTTCAAAATAATACAAAAATATAATTTAACAAGAGCAAACATTATGTCACAATATTAGACCAATTTCTCAAGTGTGCAAAGGCCTGTGCATTATTTCCTTTAACTGGGTGTTTATAAGTATTTAGCATTAAAATCTAATAAATGTTTGGTTCCAAAACCACAGGGATAGACCAAAATTTATATTTGGTGAAATCACAGAGAGAGGCACAAAGACGCCACCCCTATTGGCCCCACTGACAGGGAAATTGCAAGTATAAGAGGTCCATATAATAAAACTAAACCATCAACAGAAATAAAGTAGTTGTTTTCTGCCTACCTGTAAAAACAACGGGCAGCAATAAATCCTAGTTAGAAGGTAACTACTCCAAAAATGTCCCATTTGTTTTCCTGTTTCACAATATGAGAGGGAGCAAGGAATATTTTTCAACAAAACTCAAGGTTCAAAAGAACCACTGTGGCCCTAGATCAAAAAATGGCCCACCAAGGATTACGCCCAGGCATCTGTGTGATCACCTAATCCCAGTCTATACCCTAATTTTAGTCCCATCAAGGACTCTATTTAATATGTGCTAGAGGAGTTTTTTTCTCCCAACTTGAGAAAACATCTCTAAATTCTAAAGTCAGGTAAGTAATGGTGATTAAGAAGCCTAAATTTATTTATATGAAGATATTGATACTAACATATCCAATTCCATTAAGGATTTCTTTTGGAGACAAGGCAACAATGCAATAAGGATATCAATGCCCACCGAAGTTACAAATTGTTTTTTTTCCATTACAAAAATAAGTAAATGTAAACAGCTCTAAATTTATTGAGAATAACCTCAATTAAGTCCACTTCATGGAGAACCATGAAGTTATAGAAAAGGCTTGAAGCTAATGGATTTATTCATACATGGATGACTAGTGGCTGCCAGGGTGTGAATCCATCTAGTTTCGCACTGCAAAAGAATTCTAGCCTCAACACCACCTCTTTCATGTACTGGTATATACTCCAAAGCAAAAAATGTAATCTTTGACAGTTGAAAGGAATGATATAAATCCATATGCCTACTAATTTGGGTTTCCATTTTCTTCTTAGACACAAGGGAAATGCGGTCCCTTATTCGATGAAAAAAAGGCCTTTTGGTCTTACCAACATAGAATGCTTTGGGTCTGTATTGCTCTCCATTTTGCAAATCAATCGAGATTGATTTGCCAAATGGTGAGCAATGCTGACCCAATTTCTATTCAAACTGTTAATCATTAGGGGTTGTATACTACATGGAGTGTGAGTATAAAGCATTCTATGTTGGTAAGACCAAAAGGCCTTTTTTTCATCGAATAAGGGACCATGTTTCCCTTGTGTCGAAGAAGAAAACAAAAACACCAATTAGTAGGCATATGGGTTCATATCACATTTCAACTGTCCAAAATGTAATTTTTTGCTTTGGAGTATATACCAGTACATAAAAGAGGTGATGATGTGGATTGAATTATTTTGCAGCGTGAATCTAGATGGATTCACACCCTGACAGCCACTAGTCATCCGGGTATGAATGAATCCATTAGCTTAAAGCCCTTTCTATAACTTCATGGTTCTTCATGAAGTGGCCTTAATTGAGGTTATTCTCAATAAATTTATAGCTGTTGAAATTTACTTATTTTTGTAAAGGAAATAAATATTTGTAACTTGGGTGTGCATTGTTATGTTTGTTGCATTGTTGCCTTGTCTCCAATAGAAATCCTTAATGAATTGGATATGTTAGTATCAATATCTTCATATAAATAACATTTTTTTATTTTTTATTTAGGCTTCTTAATCAGCATTACCAACCTGACTTTAAATTTAGAGATACTCTCTCAAGTTGGGGGGAAAAAACTCCCCTGGCACATATTAGATAGAGCCCTTGATGTGACTACAATTAAGGTATAGACTGGGATTAGGTGATCACACGGACCCTGTGGTGTCATCCTCGGTGGCCATTGGGAATCCTGTATGGCTCGCTTGAATGGCTCCATTTGGCGGTGTTTCTTGCCCGGTCCCTAAAGTCAGCTGTCACTGTTCGGATGGTCTTTGTGATCATTCGTTCAGTGATGTTTCATTCAGGGGCAATGGGTATTTTCTGCAGCCATGCCCCTTTATGGGCGTTGTTTCCAGCATTGCGCCTGATCTGCGTGATATGATGTGGGACATTTTGCGTCAAATGAAGCTTGATGTCATTACTGGAGTGGCGCGTGCATGCGCACTTGCCTTTTCTTGGCATCCGTGCCGCCACTGGTGCCATTGGACACAGGTGGGGGTGGAGGGGGCATAACGACTCGCCAGTCCACAACAAAATTTGCTGTGGCTATGTACAGAAGAGGTAGAGGAATCTTTTGCATGGTATCCTACAAGGTAAACCGCTCTTTTAATGGAAAACCTTGAGTTTTGTTGAAAACTATCCCTTGCTCCCTGTCAAGAAAGACATTTCAGCAATCATAATGGCAGAAGAATACCTGTGCACAGGGTTCCCATTAAAAGAGCCATCTGCCGCACACACATGCGCAATATCACAAATCTCCAATCCCGGCTTGTCCTGACATCTCTTCTGGCTCTCCCTTGGTCCGCTTGCTGTCTGCCTGTTACTGACCTGGCTTGTACCACAACTTCTCTTTGGCTTCTGCTCTTGTACCTGATCTGCCCGCCAGTGTATGACCCGGCCTGCCTGCACCCACTTGTATCTTGAACTGCAGACCACCTCCTTGCTGTCTGTTGTCCTCAGCTACCAGCCTGAATTACAGGACATCTCCATGCTGTCTGTTGTCTTCAGCCACCAGTCTGAAATACAGAACACCTCCCTGCTGCCGGCTGTCTCCAGTTTCCAGTCTGATCCTGCTTCCTGCTCAGCCGCTGCTCCAGCCTGCTACCAGTCTCCTCACAGTGCTTCGGAGGTCTGGATTAGCCCCTGCATCAGCTAACCTGTCAGGCACTTGTGCTCCTTTGCACTCCCAAGCCCCTGTCTGCTTTATCAGGGGTTCTCGAGCCAGTCATGTCATTTCATTCTATTAAAGGCACAAGGTAAACAAGTATTAATATGTAATTACCATGCAGCTTCCTTGTTATGATCAGGTCAGGATTAACCATTAGGCAGAGTAGACCTGTGCCTATAGAGAACAGACAAAAGGGGCACCTTCCACTGGTATGGTTTTTAGTTATGCTTTTCTCTGTCCCCACTATTAATAGAAATCAGTCAAATATTCTAAACCACGTTAGGACCAGAAAGTAAGAAAATATTTTGTGTAAAAGAGGTGATCCTAGCAGACAGACATTTCTTTGGGATCCCACATTTTATACCAGGCGGATCCATTGATGGAAATCCAATCATTTAAATGGTACCTACAAAACCAGAAGCTGTTTTCCATTTAAACATTATAACAGCTTTACTCTCTTTTCTCCAGGAATTCATCATCACTTCAACCAGCTCCTACCTGAAGCTTCGGACAAGACTTCTCATTTTTACAGAGGAGGTTTTGCAACAGTAGACATTGTGTAAAGGAAAACTGTATTGGCAATAGCACACGTCTTATATAGAGAAACCAGATGTAGCAGAGCTTATGTAACATGTACTATATGTGAAATCTACACATACAGTCACATCATTGCTATGCCTTATACAAGCCCCATACTGGCCGAACAATGCTAACTTTCCTGCAGGGAAAGAATTATTTTAGAATATTGTTCTTGAATTATTGTATAGGTTTAGAGCAGGGGTCTCCAAACTAACTAAACATTGGGCCAGTTTACTGTCCTTCAGACCGGACTGTGGCCGTTGGGTGTAGAAAAGGTTCGGAAGGCAGTGGGAAAAAACAATGCCCCATCTTTGATGTCAGCGGGAGGAATTGCACCTCATTGTTAGTTTTATTGGGCCCCATTGTTGGTGTCATTGGGAGAAATTGTGCCCCATCATTGGCGTGATTGGGAGGAATTGTGTTCCATCATTGGTGTCACTGAGCCTCATTGTTGGTGTCATTGGGAGAAATTGTACCCAACTGTTGGTGTAATTGGGAGTAATTGTGTCCCATCGTTGGTGTCATTGGGAGGAATTCTGCCCATTCATTGAAGTCAGTGAGGGGAATTATGTTCCATTTTTGGTATCAATGAATGAAATAGTGTCACCCAGGGCTGGATAAAAACAAGCAAAAGGCCACATCCAGGCCCTGGGCCGCAGTTTGAAGACCACTAGTTTAGAGTGATCAATTGTTTGTCCTATGAAGTGATAACTACACCCACAAACAAAAATATAATATATTTCAGTTTACAGTCCTTTGATGTGCTGGCTGCCTGAATTTTCTTCTTTTTTTTTATCAGGCTAAGAACATTTTCAGCAAATAAGAAACAGAAACTACCTGTTGATCTTGACAGAAATACAATGTCCTTGCCACTTCCTGTTCATTATACCAAAGAAAATATTCCTTCCCAGCTACAGTATCTTCTGTAAAAACTGCCCTTCCCCTTGTGTAATGAAGATGCAGAGATACAAGCATGTCTACAGTCCACATCAAGAGAGCAGCCTAGGGTGACAACCATGGCTCCCTCCATAAATCAGAGTAGATGCAATGACTCAGGGACAGGAAGTGAGTTATTTGCAGGATTACCAGGAGAAAATAAAGCAAAAGAAGCTAAAGAAAAGAAGAAAGAAAAACACCTTTGGAGGCAGGATGGGAGGCTCATTGTAGACACCTCTGGCTCTTACTCATTGGGGGCAGACAGCAATGGGACAAGGCTTTTCCATTCTGTCGGATCACTTGTCCACTGAACAATTTAAAGGGGTTATAAAGTCAGAAGTTTTTTTTTATCTTAATGCATTCCGTGCATTAAGATACAAAGCCTTCTGTGTGCAGTCCCCCTCAGCTGTTCTAATACTTACCTGAGGTCCCTCTCTGTCCAGCAATGTCCATAAGTGTCTCAGCTGTCTGAAATTCTCCCTCCTGATTGGCTGAGACACAGCAGTGGTGCCATTGGCTGCCACTGCTGTTAATCAAAGTCAGCTAGCCAATGAGGGGAGCAGGGTCGGGGCTCCTTGTCGGAATGGACACACTGAGCTGTAATTCGGCTTGGGTGTCTCCATAGCAAGCTGCTTGCTGTGGGGGCACTCAACAGTAGGGAGGGGCCAGGATCACAGAAGAGGACGATCAGGGCTGCTCTGCGCAAATCCACTACAACACAGCAGGTAAGTATAACATGTTTGTAAAGTCTTGTTTTTGTCCCATAAAAATAACAATCACTTTAACTCCAAAAAAGTCTGTGGGTGCCCCAGAGACATTAGATTGTGTTCCCGGATCAGTCCTGCAGATCATGTTATCTACAGGCACCTTTATTTTGGATAAACCCTTTCCAGGTTTAGATATTAACAACTTTCCAAATCAAAATGTCCCGGCTGCATCTATGTGCAAAATCCTGACTGCACAAAAAAAAGATTGTTCTAAAATGACCACAAACATGGACAGGTGCTGCCAGCAGACACCCTTTCCCACTGCTTGGGTTGTTTGCAGTAAAATCGCTTTCATTTACCCAATTCTAATTCATTGTCATTCTGACCAAGAGTAAGTATATATATTACAACACACAAAAAGTACTTTTTTTTTTAAAACATGAACTACATTGTATAGACTTTTCTTGTAATCTGGTTTTACTTATTTAAATGATCGTAAGATTTATTCCCGCGATATTAACCTAAAAACCAAAGAGTGAAGAATATATTTAAAAAAATATACCTAAAGTTGACCGTATAATATTGATTGTACAATCCCACTGACTGCTATAGAGTACATTATATACAACTTACTATCATATCGCACCACATACTTTACAATCTAATTAAAGCAATGATTATCTTTAGGTTATCCAATCACTTTTCCCACCAGTCTCTTCCCAAGGGTTCTGGACCTGCTTTGATCCTTCAGACATTAAAATTTCTGTACAATTCAACTTTAATTTCAACATGTGGCCACCTTCGAGGTCCTTAAATTGGAATTATCTTATCATTTTACTTTGATGAGTTTGATTTCTACACAAGGCGATGTAACAGGTTGTGAAATCCACTGCATCTTTATTTCCTGACACATCTGGAGAAGACGCGCTGGTCTTCCAAACTGATTTGCAAGTCGTAACTCAGAAAATGTGTACAGAGCTCCCCCGTGTGGTAAGATTTTCAAAAGTGCCAAAGCAAAAAAAAAAGTTGACCTATTTTTGTAGATGAGACATAGTTCAAGTATGAAGTGCGTAACTTCCTTCTCTTTATGCGATTATGAAGCACTTGAGAATATTCATCATGCGTCATTATATTTAAAAAAAACAGAAGTAGCATGATGATCATGAGAATTATTGAGAATTTTAGACAAAATATAAGTATAATTAATAAATATTCAGAAAACTGCTCCCATTAGCAAAATAAAATATATTAAAATTGAACAAAACTTGAAAACAAAATCATGAGGTCATTTTATCAGCCCATGTGATTCGACAGAAGTTAAGCGAGAAGTGCAAGAATAAAAAACAAACATACATACTCACCTAGGTAAGTGTAGCTTTAAGACCAAGACTAAAGCCAGCCATAAATGGTTTGAATCTTGGCCGGTTCAGCAGCAACCAGACAAGATTTGACCGGCAAGCTGAAAGTACCCAAGTTGATCGATTACTTAACTTGGGTACAACCAGCCTGCCGGATTGTACATGTGATTATTACTAGCGGCTGTTATAGCTGCTAGCAATAATCACTGTGTTGTCCTAGCGGGGACGGCTTGCCCTGCACTCCCACTAGGAGAACACAATGGCTTTTTGGGATTCCCCTGTCAGTACTGTCTGTGTTGATGGGTGAACCTGTGGTTGCAGAAAATAAATTTGCTCCATCTATGGCCAGCCTAAGATCAAAGACCGCTGAGGACTCAGTTCTTGGTCTTCAGTGAGCAGAGAGCTGGTGACTGTCAGCCACCATCTCTCTGCTCTGACCCTCCAGTGCTCACTGTGGAGGGGGAAGGAGCAGCTGGCTCAGCCTCTCTGCGACAGGCTGCCCCTCAGACATCTGGGTGGATTCCGACTGCAAAGTAAAACTGACAGCGGGCTTTATACGGGTCAAAGGAGCCTGTGACCTACCTGAGAAGTTGGACCAAAAAAGCTTTGGCCATACTAGTCAATTAACCACTTACAGACCGGACCATTTTGCTGGTCAAAGACCAGACCACTTTTTGTGATTCGGCACTGCGTTGCTTTAACTGACAATTGTGCAGTCGTGCGATGTGGCTCCCAAACAAAATTGACGTCCTTTTTTTTCCCACAAATAGAGCTTTCTTTTGGTGGTATTTGATCACCCCTGCGGTTTTTATTTTTTGCACTATAAACAAAAATAGAGCAACAATTTTGAAAAAAACGCTTTTTTTTAATTTTTTTGTTATAATAAATATCCCCTAAAAATATATATAAAACAAAAATATTTTTCCCTCAGTTTAGGCTGATACGTATTCTTCTACATATTTTTGGTAAAAAAAACTGCAATAAGCGATTATTGATTGGTTTGCGCAAAAGTTATAGCGTTTACAAAATAGGGATAGTTTTATGGCGTTTTTATTAATTTTTTTTATTATATTTTTTTTACTAGTAATGGCGGTGATCAGCGATTTTTATTGTGACTGCGACATTATGACGGACACATCGGACATTTTTGACACATTTTTGGGACCATTGTCATTTATACAGCAATCACTGCTATATAAATGCAGTGATTCCTGTGTAAGTGACACTGGCAGTGAAGGGGTTAACCAGTGGGTGGCAGTGTAGGGGTTAAGTATTCCTAGGGGTGTGTTACTAACTGTGGGGGGGGGCTGGGCTTTCATTTAGTGAACACTGATCTCTGCTCCAATCACATGGAGCAGAGATCAGCGTCACTAGTTGCTAGGCAGAATGGAGAAATGCTGTTTACAAAGGCATTTCTCCATTCAGCCGCCCCGTGAGACGATCACGGGTATGCCCACGGCGATCGAGTCCGCGGGACCCGCGACCGGACTCACGGGGGTCCCGACCAGCACGCGAGCTAGCTGCCGGCGGCCGCTCACGATGGCAGGGCGGCATTGAAGATTGGACGTACCTGTATGCCAATATGCCTGCCCGTGCCATTTTGCCGGTCGGGAACCGGTTAAACTAGGCCTCAGACATTCACAATTTTTCCGTGCAACTCAAACCATGTAGGGGTTACTGCAAAACACATAATAGGCCAACTATGCCTATTTTTTCAATACATAGTACACTATATACACAAATTCCTAATGCTGAACCTAGTAAAATCACAACTTAACATTAATGAGCTCCCTGTCCGGCCTCTGCACACAGGCAGGCACATTGGCTGAGCCTCGTAAGTGATGCAGAGCTCTGCTGGCTACTGCACCTGTCTGTGTGCCAAGCAGTAAACACTTGTAACTGGTTCACTGCCACTAAGATGACTGCCTGTGTATGCATGCACCTACCTACCATATAGGGTTGCCACCTGTCTGGGATTCACCCGGACAGTCTGGGGTTTGAATCATGTGTCCAGGTTTGAGTCGGCCTGAAACCCAGACACATTATTCAGACAGAAATGTGGCTCAGAACAGGGCCTGACAAGAGGGTCATGGGGCACTATACGTGCCACTTTACTATTCTCTTTGGAGCACCCAAAGGTGTCCCAGGTCTGTTACAATCTGATACTAAAAGAAAAAATGTTTGCTGTGCACTGCTAAAGTGTTTGGGTTTGGATTGAAGAAAAAGCGGCAACCTACTACCATAGGGTAGTACAATTTTGCATGGCACATAAAGCTAGCTAATTATAAAGATACTAAATATCTACTTGCACTTGTTCTGCAACACAATCACTATGCCCCAGGTCCCATCACCCCAGCCTTGCACTGGAAGTTTGCTGCATGTTCTGTCAAATATGAATTCGGCAAATCAGCAGAAATTTTCTCTGTACAAGCAAATGTTCTATTATAAAACAGGATGTGGAATGTAAACACAAAACTCTATGAACTGTCAGCTATTATAATAGAGTGTGACATTTGACCCATACAGATATGGTGTGGTTAAAATATAAACACTATAACAGTTTGTATAATCCCAGGGACTCCAAAGGGCAAATGTCGAGGAACATTTCACAGAACTTTAGCTGAAACTTTTGCAGCAAAAAAAAACAAAAAAACCTGAATACATATCTTTTATGAATAAAATGTTAGACGTGCAGAATGAATACAGTAAAACCTCGGATTGCGAGTAACGAGGTTTACGAGCATTCAGCAATACGAGCTGTTTTTTAAAAAAAAATCCTGACTGGGTTTGCAAGCGTTATCTCGCAAGACGAGCAGGATTCAAGCCTCTAGGGGGTGCAGTACCGCATTTGGCCAGAGGTGCAGGGGCACAGGTGATGTTTGGAGACACTTGGAGACGCTCAGAGACACTCGGAAACACTCTGTTCCAAGTGTCTCGGGGAGTCTCCGAGTGGTTTCCAAGCTTCTCCGAGTGTTTCCAAGTGTCTCCAGTGACCCCACCTCTGACCACATGCAGTATTGCATAGACAAGCAATGGCTCTGGAACGAATTAGCTGAGTTTCCATTGATTCCTATGGGAAAACTCACTTTGATACACGAGTGCTTTTGATTACAAGCATTCTTCTGGAACGGATTATGCTCATAATCAAAGGTACTATACTGTATTAGCTAAAAGGTGATACTATACTTGAGTAAAGAAGTGGCCTCTCCCCCATTCCCAGAGCTATTCAATGCCAGTACTAAGTACAGGTTATGGTAAGGTGACCAGATTTTTGAAAATGAAATCCGGGCACATATTTTTGTTTAACTAGTAATGGCGGCAATTAGCGACTCTCTGCCCGTCGCCTCAGAGCCTGTCAAGTCTTATTCTCCAGGCCTTAGGTACTACTAGGTAGGGAGCGGAGGAAGATCACTCCACCAGGGAAGGCAAGGAGATGGGCAGGTTTCTGGCTGGGACTTGAGTCAAGGCAGAAGAACATGCGAGCAGGAGCAGAACGGGCATGCACCTGAAACTGAAGATATATTCTCACTGCTCCGACCAGCACATGATCATCAGAAAGGGGCACAGATAATGAAAAAAATACACCCTCACCCCCTAAGCTACTAGAAGCGGCAGAGTAGGGGGGGGAGTAATTCAGACTTTTTTTTATTCTGCACAGACTGTCTTTGAAATTGCCCCAGCACCTGTTCAAAACCGGGGACAGACTTGGTTCGGGGACAGTGTCCTCAATACGGGGACTGTGTCTGGAAACCGGGGATGTCTGGTCCCCCTAGGTTATGGGTTCAGAGCCAGGCACCATGAAGGAAAGGTCAGAGCCATACTCTGACTACTTACATAACTTTATAGTGAATCCTGGACCAGCTGCTGGCTCAGCCTCTTAGCGAACCACTGTGAGCCTGAGCTAGCTGCTCCCATCCCTTACATAGCCCAGCGATCCAGTGAGCACTGGATGAGCAAAGAAGAGAGCTGAGCAATCAGCAATGTTTGATCCCTTAGTTCTAAGAGGTTGCGGGGGATCAGGGCTACAGCCATCTAGGTAAGTATGATTGTTTATTTTGTTATAATCCCATACTTCTCTTTTCATTTCTGAATGGGAATTACTTGGAAAGAAGAAACCCTTCTAACCTAGGGATAATGTGCTGATTAGATTTACAGTATATTGTTTCATTTTATGTAGAAATGGGTTGTGTAAAGGGATACCTTTCCTCTGAAGCATGGTAGAACTCAGCTTGCCATCAACCAAAAAATTAAAATACCAGCTTTGTTAATGGTAGCCCGTTCTAGGTAAACTATTTCCACCAATTTATGAAGGGTTTATTCTTTTTCACAGAAACACTGAGGGCTGGGTAATACCCAAATCTTATCAGAAATGAACCATGCTGAGAAGGAATAGTTGTTACATAGTTACATAGAAGGCAAGGTTGAAAAAAGACACAAGTCCACCAAGTCCAACCTATGTGTATGTTGAAAGATAAGCTACTGCAAATAGCTCATCTGTTCTATCACAACCAATTTTTAGATAAGGGCTCAGATTTCATAGAAACCTGAGCCTCAGCCCCATGGCAGATAATTGGATGAAACCAATAATTCACTAAGCAACTTCCCTTAAGCCTAGTACACACTACTAGCATTTTTTAGTTTAACTCAGCGGGCTGAATGACAGAAATCGGCCAAACTACCATGCGGTGTAAGCACGGTTTGAATGTCACCCGAAATTCAGCCCCTGTGTACTAGGTTTTAGGCTGGCCATAGGCAGTGCAAATTTCTTTCCTACAACCACTGGTTGCAGGAAAGAAATGCGCACGATTCCCCCATCTACACAGACAGTGCTGACAGGGGAATACCTCCGGCTGAGCAATTGTCTGCTCCCAGCGAGGGGGATGGTGTGGGGGATGCCATCCCCGTTGGAAGAAGACAGTGATTATTTCTAGTGACTATAGCAGCCGCTAGCGATAATCGCAAGTGAATCAGCCAGGCTGCTTGTACCCAAGTTGATCGATCAATCACCTTTGTACGTTCAGCCTTCCACACACAGTTCGAATCTCTGCTGATTCCTGCTAAACCAGCTGAGATTCGAGCCTTGTATGCCCAGTCTTAGTGGTATGTGGAGAGAATTATAAGCCCAATGCCAATTGTAAATGAAAAATAAAGATTGCAGGTTTTGTTGCTCCTCCCCTTTCCTTCTGCTGCCACTTATCTTCTGAGTCAAAGGACACGTGGGGGAGATTTACTAAGACTGGTGCACTTAGAATCTGGTGCAGCTGTGCATGACAGCCAATCAGCTTCTAACTTCAGGTTGTTCAGTTAAGCTTTGACAATAAAACCTGGAAGCTGATTGGTTTCTATGCTGAGCTGCACTAGATTTCGCACCATGCAGTTTTAGTAAATAATTCCCCTAGTGTCATTCAGTCCAACATGTCTATAATTCCTAGTAGTGCACCATAACACCTCCCTGGGCTCACAATACTAACGCACAGCACATCTTATTATGTAAGCAACAATTTTCCAATTTTGCAGGTATACGGTATGTGAAAAAAAAAAAAAAAAAGCAGAGAAGCTTAGTGCCTGAACTGGAGTTAAGTATTAACTCTCCAGAAGATACTGAAAAAAATGTCATCAACAGTAAACGTGAAGTGATGAAGTAACAGACCTAGCAGTTTTCCAAGATGCACAATTTCCAGGAAATTTTTTAGCCAATTTTTTAGCCAATTTAAATAATCAGTTGACCTACAAACAGTAAGACTAGCGTGGTGTAATGACACCCAATGTTTATAGCTAATAAGAAATGAGGCACCACAGTGTCTATTGCATGACTGGCACAATATGCCAGTCATAGTGACCTTTGTCAGGCCTAAACTATTCTTCCTGTGGTCTGATGGATTCCTTATCTCTACCCTTTGCACAGTTGGATGGAAGACAATTAAGCTGATTTTGCAAGATACTGTTTGCTCTTCCTATGCCAGATTGGCCATGCACCTTAACTTTGGGAAAGTTTACCAACAGTTTAGATAAAACACGCTAGTCATCCAAATATAAGCATGAGGAGATCAGCTGGTAATTTTCCTTTTGAATTTGACATGTTTTTTGAAAATAAAATATTACATTAGATATTTAACACTTAGAAATTAAAAAATGCAATAGTTATAATTTATAATACAAGCTGCACATGCTCAGTTTGGTGTGTATTGCTACAGAGTTTTTTTTTTTCTTCCTCGGGAGGGTGCATGTGATCAGCACAGGGCCAATCAGCACTGTCACACATAGGGTGAACATAGGGTTGGGGTCCTGCCGCCTCAGAGGAAAATCCGGGGAGAATGAAAAACTCACAAGCTTTAACGAAGCACCGATAGAAGTCACAAGACTGCTTTATATACTGCTGATGAGAAAAAGGTATTTAGCAGCTTATATTTACTAAAACTATTGCATTTCCATGTTCTGTGTACTGTGGGAGAGCAGATATAGTGAATGCAGGGTCCTGGGTTTAGTAACATTTTAAAGTGCATTTAACCACTTCCCACTCGGCCACTGCATATGTAGGGCCAGGTGGGCACTCTCTCTTTCTGAGTGGATGTTCAGGAACGTCCCACAGAATGAGCGGGATTGCACGCGTTCTCGCAAAACGGTGCAACCCCGATGCCCTCGTGTCACCCGGACACGGCGCATCTTAGATCGGCAGGAGGGCTCTGTGATTGGCCCTCCTTATCACATGACAGTGTTTCCAATCATGGCCGGCATGTGATGTAAACAAAGAGCCGGTTGCTAGGTGATCAGCTCTCCTCTCCTCTCCTCACACGGAAGTTGTCGGTGAGGAGAGGAGAGCGGATCTCTGCAGACGGCTGGGGATCAGTGAGTATGAGCTGTTTTTTACAGCTTTTACTCACTGATCACCAGTCTAGCGCCATCACACATGTCTCCAAAACACATGTCCTCCACATATATAACAGTAAAATCACATGTCCCAATGATGATTTGCACACATATGTCTGATCACACAAACCAATTATTATACACTTAACAAGATTTTTTTTACCAAAAACATGTAGCAGAATACATTTTGGCTTAAATTTCTGACAAAATTAGATGTTATTGGATTTCTTTTAAAATAGAATTAAGAAAATATTGTTTTTTTCCAAATTTCTGCTCTTTTTTCACTTATATCACAAAAAATAAAAAACAGACTTGTGAATAAATACCACCAAAAGAAAGTGCTATTTTTGCGAACAAAATTATAATTTCATTTGGATACAGTGTAGCATGACCGCGCAACTCTTATTGAAAGAACGTTGAAAGCTGAAAATTGGTCTGGGAAGGAAGGGGGCGAAAGTGGCCAGTATTGATGTGGTTAAACCCTACTAATGAGTTATATTATTTGCTAATTTTTGCTGTGTTAAACCTTTTACTGCCAGCCCTCTCCTGGGTCTTTAAAGCCCCATACACACTATCACATTTTCTGCTGATTTTTTCCTTCAGATTTACCAAAACCATATAATATGAGGTCAAACCTTAGGAGTTTCCTTTTATATGCTATCAGGCAGGCCCTTGCACTACATGGTTTTGGTAAATCTAAGACAAAAATCTGCAGAAAATCTGATAGTGTCTATGGGGCTTTAGGGTTTCCTAATGCTGGAGGTGTTTCTTGGGCTCCACAATGATGCGATCATTGGAAGTGAATATCATGGTGATCATGTGATTGGGAACTCATCTTACCAGCTCCCAATTATTGCTTAGTGACCAAGAGCTGTCAGTGTCACAGTGCTAGGGGTGCGGGATTGAATGCACTCCCAGCACAACACAGCCAGTTGTATGTATATATATATATATATATATATATATATATATATATATATATATATATATATATATATATGGCAGCATGGTATTAAAGCCCATTGCTATGCTGCCACAAACTGGCATAAGGATGTTGGCAATTGGCTAATATACTATTGGAAACATTTTTTTATATCTGATAAGGAACAATCAAAAAAACCTTTCTGATTTTGTCAGAAATGTAGAGGTATCCTGTGTCCTCTACACAAATCTGGTGTGAGGTTTCCCAAACTCCAAAGACATGCTGGTAGGGTAAATGGCTCCATGCTGGTAGCTAAATTGGAGCCTGTATGTATGAATGTGAGTTAGGGACCTTGTATTGTAAGCTCCTTGAGGGAAGGGACTGATGTGAATGTATATCATATATGTAAAGCGCTGTGTAAATCTATGGCGCTTTATGAGTACCTGTAATAAATAAATACATTTCAAAGATCCCTCCTAGTTCTTATCTCAGACTACATAATAATCAGCCTTTATGTTTTAGGGATCAGAGAGCAGGAGTAGTTAGGTAGTTTAGCAAAAGAAACTGGGCAGGGTCTGATAATACTAAGTTTATAAAAAGCTGTCTGTAGTTAGCTTGTCGAAATATGCTGCATACGTTTTTTGTTTATTTCCAGCTAGACGTAGGCTTAAAGTGTTACTAAACCCAGGACCCTGCTATCACTATATCTGGTCTCCCACAATACACAGAACATGGAAATTCAATGGTTTTAGTAAATATATACTGCTAAATACCTTTTCTCATCAGCAGTAACTCCTATCAGCCCCGCACTCCCCATATAAGAAATGTCAGGCCGGGATCCTGCAGTGTCTTCACCAGTGGAGACAAAGGAAGGATGGATGGACTGCGCTGGACGGAGAGATCACCCGTCGCTGGATCAGCCATTGCTGGACCCCGGAGAGATGATCATCCATCGCTGGATAGCAAGAGTGGATTACCACCGCTGGAATCTTTTTTTATTTTTAATAAAATACTTTTTCAAAAGTGTGTTTGTCTTTTTTAACATTCTTTTACACTTTCTTTGTGAAATGGTAGGGGTACTTTTGTACCCCCTTACCATTTCAAAAAGGGGGTGCAGGATCTGGGGGTCCCCTTGTTAAAGGGGGCTTCCAGATTCTGATAAGCCCCCCACCCGCAGACCCCCACAACCACCGGCCAGGGTTGTGGGGATGAGGCCCTTGTCCTCATCAATATGGGGACATGGTGCTTTGGGGGGGAACTCAAAGCATCCTCCCAATGTTGAGGGCATGTGGCCTGGTACGGTTCAGGAGGGGGGGGCGCTCTCTCATCCCCCCTCTTTTCCTGTGGCCTGCCAGGTTGCGTGCTCGGATAAGGGTCTGGTATGGATTTTTAGGGAGAACCCCACGTAATTTTTTTTTAAATGACTTTCAATAAGTGTTCTCTGTATTACGGGAGCCGACAATTCATTATAGCCGTGAGTGATTTTAAATTACCTTTTTTCCTGCAGAAATTACACTTTGTGCAGGGACAGCTCTAAGCATGGGAAACATGGGCCCCTTTACAGGCATACTATACACACCCCCCAGGTACGAAATTTCAAGGATTATTACACTTTTATTGTTTCACTTTAAGCATTATTAAAATCACTGCTCCCAAAAAAACAGCAGTTTTTAAAACTTTTTTTGCATTGATACATGTCCCCTGGGGCAGGACCCAGGTCCCCAAACACTTTTTAGGACAGTAACTTGCATATTAACCTTTAAAATTAGCACTTTAGATTTCTCCCATAGACTTGTACAGGGTGTTCCGCGGCTTTTAGAATTTGCCGCGAACACCCCAAATTGTTCACTGTTCGCCGAAAAGGCGAACAGGCAATGTTTGAGTCGAGCATGAGTTCGACTCAAACTCGAAACTCATCCCCAATGAGGACAGGGGCGTTCAGCTATTCAATTCTAAAACAGGCTATATGCATCACCTGTGACTTGCCAGTTGAGAGCAAACACAGAGTTTTTCTATACTAGGCATTTTTTCTGTCTTTTTATGTCCATGTGAATAAAGGCATAAAGCTGCAAATGACTCTCTCATGGTAGTGCATTGCCATGTGTTCCAGGTAGCGTGAATGACGCCCCAGTGCACTGGTACACCTATTTTTTTTTTCTACTAATTTGGCAATTTGAGGCCGGGTTCATGCTATTGCAAATTGGATGCGAGTTTCCCCACATCTAATTCACATGTCAGGAGACTGTGATCAGCTCTCAACGGAGCAGGTTCACACAGCTCCAGGACAACTGCGGAGCGAATTGCACAAGAGACCTGTGTGTCTTCTGGTCTGTTTCAGGTCCGAATTCAGCCAAGAATTTGTGCCAAAATCTCTCATTTGTTTTAAACAAGGTTTGAACAACGCCTGTTTTAACAAAGGGATAAACATTTAGAACCTGGGCTTCTATAATAAGAATGGATTCAGGCAGTCGCCAGCGCAGCTACTGGGACAGATCACAGTGAACTTCTTGAGAAATTCTTTCAGTCAGCCTTGACACCTTCTCCTAAGGACCCGTTTACACTAGAATGCTGAAGGGAATTCAAAATGGTATTTCTGTATACCTGACAAGACTAGCTAGGTATAATCACAGCAATTACCACACTCACAAGACCCTCTCAGTACTGAGGAGACGATGCAGAGTCTATGTTTAAAGCTATATGATTTAATTCTGGGCGGGTATACAACTTATATATGTTATCATTAATCAATCATTATATGGAAGATGGGCGTGGTTAATACACAGGTGAACATTTCACATCATTACATATCATTACATATGTAGCACTGACCCCCGAAGGAGCTGCTGGTTTTATTGGGCTTACCATTACCTTCTTGTTTACTTCTCCGTCTAGGGATTCCCGTGGTAGATGGCCCAAAGAAATTTGGAAACCGACACTGAATCTTCTTTTGGGTTATTTATTTGAAACAGAAACAGAGTCTTTCAATAAGGGTAGAGGGTTAGGATTAAGTTCAGGTATTTTAGACTGCAAAAAATAAAGGAAGTCCTTATAGAAAATCCAGAGAATAAAGAGAGTTTCACAACTGGATTTTACAACCCCCGGATAGACCTCCTCTCACTAGGCCTAGCAGCCGGTGGGGTGCTTGACCAAGTCTCTGCCACAGACTTGTGATGAATACTTGAGCATAGGATGTTTGACAAAGTCTCTGCCACAGACTTGTGATGAACACTTGAGCATAGGATGTTTGACAAAGTCTCTGCCACAGACTTGTGATGAACACTTGAGCATAGGATGTTTGACAAAGTCTCTGCCACAGACTTGTGATGAACACTTGAGCATAGGATGTTTGACAAAGTCTCTGCCACAGACTTGTGATGAGCACTTGAGCGTTACTGAGGGATGTGGACAAACTTAAAGAGCTATCATATGGGACCAGTATCTCTCAGCCGATCCAGCGATATCATATGAGTGTTGATCCAGGTAGCATCCTTCAACCTAGCCTCCAGGCTCCTTCAGAGAAGCCAGCCTTGCACACGGCCTTCTCCTGAAGCGTCCTCCCCTGGGGTTTTCCAGTTGCTGGGCCTCTCCCTTCAGATGAGACGGCACCGGACCACCTTTGGATCAATAGGCCCCGACTCCCATTCAGGCCTGTCCCTGCAGTTGCATTGCCTCAGGCTAGCCAGCCCCGGGACTTGGAATGCATGGTTCTGCACCCCAGGCCAGGAGGGCCATGGGGCTGGTCAGGAGGACCACAACCAAACAGACAGAAAATATTCTCCGGAACAGAACAGAACTAACAACGTGATGTTGGTACCTTAAATACCACCCCCCCCCCCCCCCCCAGCATGAACAGCAGAAGAACACTCCCAGTGGGCTGGTTCCAAGGGATTTAGTGGCATTCCATACACCCAGCTAGACTGTTTCTAACCTTGCCGGCGGTGACAGCGATACCTACGGGCGAGGAGAACCCAGTGCAACCCAGCTGGATGGGTACTGAAATCAGAAATGTAGAAAATTAGCCCCAAAACCCAACTGTGGTTTCAGGAAAATGAACTTTGAAAAAACTATAGCGCCTGCTCATCAGGAGCCAGCGCTACACATAGCATTAATTAGGCCATCTGCTTTCATGACTCATAGTCATGGGCCCGCTTCCCTGTTTCATGTCTAATTACACAGGAAAGGGGCCCAGACATATTGAGCCACAATTCTTTATTTATACTGTACAGAATAAAACTGCTTACGCTAGCTATATTTTCTTATATATATGCTTTATAGAAAACCTGTTATAAAGCACAACGTGTTGGTTTCCTGCCCTACATACCAATCATACTGCTCTTGCGATCTGCAACAGGTGTCAGTGTAACGTTAATGACACCCTAACCGCAGTTTACAAACACAGTGCACTTGTCTGCACTGGATCGCATTGCACAAAAGTACCATGTGACCCGTTTGCAGTGCATTCACAAAAGTAGTGCATGCACTACTTTTGGTGTGTTTGCAGTGCGATTTCAGCACATTGAAAATGAATGGTACAGAAAACGCTTTGCACAGAACCGCATTAGAATTACACAGGAACCACACAGCATTCCTGTGCGAATAACATGCAGTTCCCAGTGTGAGTGGGCACTAGAACATCGCTGAAATGTAAGCAATGTTTATTTAGGTTTTTATCTATGCTGTGTGAATGGGAACTTTTTTTTTCAAATTTGACTGAAAAAAGTGTATTGAGGAAAAATACAATTAAAACTAAGGCAACTAAAAAAATAATTTGAAAAATATTTAAAAACAATGATAAAAATGGTAATATGGAATGTATAAAATCGGCTTTGAAAGAGTTACCTTTCAATCCAGAATCGGTGTGCTTTTTTCCACGTTTACAAAAAAAAAGGCCCCAGGTCAGAGCTGAACTCATTGACACCTCAACCACCTCGGGTCACTCTATCAGTAGAATATGTCCTTGTACCTCTAAGTTCACTGGACTATATTCACCACCTATGAACACAAACATTACCACTCATCTCTATTCTCTGTACTGAAAACAACAATCCTTCTGTAAACGGCTGCACTGAATTCAGTGATTCAATTATTTCTGGTCACCAGCCAACCTTGTTATTATCAAATTTATAAATGGGTGAACCGTCCATCCATATAGCACAAATAAAAAGGAATTAAATACATATACACAGATCTGTGAATGGGTCAGATCTAGTCACTGCTATCTCTGGAATATATAGGTCAAAGGTACACCATCCTGATACAAGAACCTAGGGAGATATTTTTAACTTTACATGGCCAGCAGTTAGTTAGAGACGTATTGGATGTGATTCCTTACATGGCTATACATCAAGACTTTGGGCACATACCCACACAATACTAATATGAATAAATTATAAAGTACAGCTTAGAAAGCAGGCTGCTAGCAAGTTAAATTTACCAAGGTTGCACAAACATTCATGCAAACATTCTTATAAGTACATTTGATGACATGATTAGTGCTGTTCAGAAGTCCTTCAAGAAACATTTGCTTTTACCATTCGAATTTGGAATGAATGGGCTTTCCTGAAACAAAACCACATTCACTGTCATAAATTTGTTGCACCCTCTAGCTTAGTGTGCTAGTGTTAGAGTAGGTAAATTGGCTTGGCTGAGAGCCAGGCTGGGTTGAATCTGGGTCAGTGATGAGTGACTCGGGAAGGCTGGATGACTCATCAAGCAGCACCTCTGGTAACTCCTCCTTGCTCTCTGTAACCTTGGAGAAGTTTCCAAAAGTAGAGGGTGGAGTCTAGGAGGAGCTTCTTGGAATACTGATGAGGGCCCCAGCCAATCTCCAGCAAAGAAGGCTGGCATGGGGCAGGTACTTCTTAAATACTCTGGGGTCATGCCAGCAGGGGCAGGTGGGTAGAAGATGGAGTGCTGAGGAGGCCGTCGGAGGCCCTTGAGGGTGCCCCCATACTCTGGGGGTAGTGACCTCGGGCCTGGGGCTCAGGTGCTGAAGAAACCATCTACAACACAGGGAGGATATGCTTCCTGGATGCACGGAAGCAAATGTAAGGACAGTGGTAGAGAGTCAGCAAGGCTGGCAGTGCCTGAAGAGGTGGTTCTGGGATTAGTATCCACAGGGATGTAAGCTGGACGCTGGACTTTGCTACACAACTAAAGGGCCCTGGGGTCCCTGCCTGTAAAGGTCTCTTGCTTTGATCTGGCTAAGTGCTTTACCAGATCCACTAAAAGTGTCCCAGCTGAGTCTGTTTTTGCAAGCAAGTGAGTGCTGGAAGAAGAAGAGGAGTGTACATAGAGACTGTATATAGCTGTATATAACAAGAGTTGTCCCTGAAGAGTTTTCTGAATTCAAGTGGGCATCCCATAATACCCCTACTCCCCATCCAAGTTTTATTACCTCAATAAAACACAAAAAACAAAGTGCTGGACTGTTTCCTGATTCAAGTGTGCCTGCGGAAATTCGTTGTGCCTGACTGTGCAGGGTGGGGGATCCCTTTTCACTTGCGGCTCCTATGGGGGGGGGGGGGGGGTGCTACAGGTTAATTTGATAAAAAAATTCCATCCTGCTACTTCAAATGTCTCCTTACTGACAAAAACCAATATCCATTCAACCTCACTAATGGTTAGAACATTGAATGAACATTCATAAAACTATTTTTTTAAATGAAATTCCACTAGTGAATGGCCGACATAAGAGTTCAGACACACAGATAGGCCTTCCATAGAGCTAGTTTACATGAGCATCTGTTATCAGTTAAAAAAGAAGAATGGTCCAAGGTTTTTTGGCCATACTTCTCTTGTAGGTCACCGGAGTGCACTTATGTTTGCTCTCCTGAGACCCAGAATCAGTCAACAGCAGGCTATTTCCTGCTGACATAGTCAAGGGAAGGAACCAGCTGAGCCCAGCCCCTCTTCTGCGCTCCTGCCCAGCACTCCAGTGAGTGCTGAAGGAACAGAGTGGAGAGTGATGACTGGCAGTTACCGCTCTCCACTTTGAGCAGATCTGAGCGATCAGTGATCATGTGGTCTCCCAGTTCTCCGGCTTAGTGGTGATGTAGGACAACTTCAGCAGCACATTGATGCTACAAAATAGAGGAGAATGTGAAGGTTTGGTTTTTACAAATCCCAAACTTCTCCTTTAAAGTGAAACTTTAGTCAGAAAATGAAGTGCTAATAGACCACAATGTGTACGATTATCTCCTATATTTTTAGCTGATCTCTGAAAACCCTCCTCCTCAGAGAAGCCTTTCCTACCCACACCTAACAACTGTACTTTGAATTTCTCCATCAGCTCATCCCCCACAGTTATTACATTTTGTATCACTTGACCCTCCCTCCTAGACTGTAAGCTCTAACAAGCAGGGCCCTCTGATTTCTCCTGTATTGAATTGTATTGTAACTGTACTGTCTGCCCTCATGCTGCAAAGAGCTGCACTATATAAACCCTGTAGAATAATGACAATATATCACTTCAGGCTGGTTACTTTTGCAAATATATTTATGTAAAGTATTAAAAATAAGTGCCTATACTGTTTAAAACCCAGTAATACATTGGGAATGATTTACTAAAGGCAAATAGAATGTGCACTTTGCGAAGTACAGTTGCACCCTACAGGTGCAGTTGCTCCAAAGCTTAGTATATAAACAGAAGCTCTGCTGACTTCCATCATTTAATCATGTGCAAGCAAAAATGCTGTTTTTGTGTTTATCTTGCATGTGATTGGGTACCCTTTGGAAAGCGAAGCTTTACCTCATTTACTAAACTCTGAAGCAACTGTCTTTGCAGAGTACAAGTGCACTTTGCAAAGTGCAAAGTCTATTTGTCTTTAGTAAATCAACCCCATTGTCTCATTCTGCTCTGCACATGCTCAGTTGATCTCTATTTTTAGGCACTGCTGAATTTGTAAAGGCCAATCTGTTGACAGCCTAAAGATTTACCGCTGTTCAGGGGCACTAGGCTTCAGCAAAATGGCAGCCCCCAGCAGAAAGAAACAGGAATAATGATGGAGGCAGTTCACAGCACACCCTGATTTTGGTAATAATTATTAATGTGGAATGTACGTTCCTTGCTGATGGACATTATTTTTATCAAGTTTTTATGGGTAAAGTTCCACTTTAAGGTGAGTTTGCAATGGCAAACGCATCTCAAAGATATGCATACACTATTTTCTGGAAGATGTAATCTGGGATATTTCTTTTTTCAGAAGTGCAAAAAAATCCCCAAAGATTCTACGTATTTGAAATCGCAGTGGGACATTCAAAAGCATCTATTGTCACACAAAAATGAACAAGAGCTGCACAGCATCTTGTTAACTGCACGTGCCATACACATAACTGTTGGAAACCAACATGGTTTAATACCATATTTTTGGGAGTTTTATTTCCTGGTTGATAGAGCCAGGTGGCCTAAGTTGGAAGTTGCAAGTTGACCCAGCAGGTTGTTTATTCATGCCCCCTGGCAGGGGAGTAGAGTGGAAGTGCTTGATTAACACATCTGCAAACAAAGCTTCAAAGAAAGCCACTGCTGGCAAGATGACTGATGGGTTGAGTTACAGAAGATCAAAGACCAACTTTCCGTGAAGATTTGACCCAGGTCGAATAGTGGTGATTCATGGACAAATGCTGCCCCTTAGTGGACACTATAGCAGGATTCCTGGAGGATGGACAGATATTTAGAAGGACTGCCTCTTATCTCTTTTCCATTGGATAGGAGGCTAGATGGGTGTTGTGTATGGCGGAGTCTGAATGCAGTTTAAAAGTGCTCATTGAATGGAAAAATGTCTCTCTTGCCTTATGGCTCTCATGCCAGTGAGCCGAGCTGACAAGACAGCATCTCAAGGACGACCTTACATGATGCATCATTGATGTTCTTTTGTTTTATATGCTCTGTAATATTTTCTTTTAGTATTTTATGTTAGCATTCCTATTTTCTTGGGAAATGAATAAGACCCTTGTTTATATTAAGCAGTGTGTATATTTTAATAGCTAACATTATTATTGTACCATCACCATTAACATTACCAGAGCTTTGATTGTCTAACTAATTATAGGAATAGTCAAGTTAATACATGTATATGGAATAAATAGAGGGAATCCATAACCACCTAAATATTTATTTCAATAACTTTCCTGCAAATTGCAACATGTATGTAATTGCATGACTTCTTTTCTAGCTGGAAATCACCCCACAATGTTTACATGGCAGGGGTCTCCAAACTTTCTAAACAAAGGGCCAGTTTACTATCCTGCATGCTTTAGGAGGGCCAGACCATGGCCATTGGTAAAACTAAAGTTCCCAATATTAGTAGGAAAAAACAATCCCCCATCTTTGTGACAGAAGGGGGAATTGTGCCCCAATATTGGTGTCATTGGGCCCCATTTTTTGTGTCATTGGTAGGAATTGCGCCCAATCATTGGTATCATTGGGAGAAATTGTACCCCTTCATTGGTTTTATTGGTCCCCATTGTTGGTGTCACTGAATTGTGCCTGTTCATTGTTGTCAGTGGGAAGAATTATGCCCCATCGTTTGTATCGGTGAATGAAATTGTCCCCCAAGGGCCAGAAAAGAAGCAAGCAACCGCAATTTGGAGACCTCTGTTATATGGAAACCTTCATAAATAGGCAACAACATGTAACATAAAATAAGTTCTGGAGCAACTGCTCTTGCAGAGTGCAACTGCAGTATCCAAAGTGCACAGTCTTCTTGCTTTTATAAAATCAACCCCTTATTCTCAGTATTGCACAGTAACTCCAGTGCACTGTAAAAATGTGATGCTTCTGTGAATGAGGCACAGAAAAAAAGATCTGTATAATAAACCGACACCCTTAGCACTGTTCTTACTAATATACATAAACTGTGGCTAATGATAACACTGCATAGACATCATAGTTTAACATTTCTATCTATCTATCTATCTAGAGCTGCACGATTAATCGCAATTTTTTTCCCCTTTGCGCTCTTGACAAAGCGTTTCCCGATCTTCCCGATCTTTGGTATGCAGGGAATTTTCTCTCAGCTCTCAGCCTTCAAAAGTCAAAGTCTGGGCAGTCTGCCAAGTTTTAAAACATTCTATCAGTGGAATGTTAAAAAAGGAGCTGCACCTTTAAAAAAATATTAAAAGCCAGCAGCTACAAATATTGCAGCTGCTGACTTTTAATAAATTGACACTTACCTGTCCCAGGGTCCAGCGATGTCGGCGGCAGATAACAAGCAATCGCTCGTCTCTCTGCTGCCCCCGCCGCCATCCTCTGTCAGGAAATCGGGAAGTGAAGCATTGAGGCTTCACTGCCCAGTTCCCTACTGCGCATGTGCGAGTCGCGCTGCGCTTCTCTGCTGGTCCCCGCTGTGTCCTGGGAACTGTGTGTTTCCCACAACACAACGGGGGGGGGGGCATCTGTGGCTAGCTGCGGCTAGCTTGTCCTGGAAGTGGATTATCCAGGTATCTGCACCCCCCTCCCCCCTGAAAGGTGCCATTTGTGGCACCGGAGGGGGGAGAGGGATCAGATGAGCGGAGCTTCCACTTCAGGTTGGAGGTTTGCTTTAAGTCTAAACATTGTATCAATTTGTCTTTTACATCAAAAGAATAGTCTTCTGCATGTAAATTAGGAACATTTAACCACAGTGACATGTTTTCAAGTTATAAGAATTTTCTTTTGCTAGAAATTGCTAGATATTACTTAGAACCCCCAAACATTATATATATATATATATATATATATATATATATATACATACATATATATATATATATATATATATATATATATATATATATATATATATACACACATACATATATATATATATATATATATATATATATATATATATATATATTTTTTTTTTATTACAGACCCTAGAGAATAAAATGGTGGTTGTTGCAATATTTTATGTTACACTGTATTTTTTTCCCCTGAGAGTTTTTATATACACAGATCTCAGTTCTTGCTGTCACGAGCGAATGCGGGTGCCCATCAGTCATCAAGCCTGGCGGGCACTCGCATTGGCTCCCGTAAGGCAACATCTTTTCGCCCAGGGGTGCAAACTTGCCGTAGTTCAACTGCTGGAGTTGGTTGGGAAGGGGTTGAAGTTTAATTACTGATAGATTTGTTTCCAAAATAGGCAAAAAAAAAAAAAAAACTCAGGGAATACATTCGCTTTAAGCAAATGGCCACGTCCTTAACCACTTGCTTACTGGGCACTTAAACCCCCTTTCTGCTAAGACCAATTTTCAGCTTTCAGCGCTGTCACTCTTTGAATGACAATTGCGTGGTCATACAATACTATACCCATATTAAAATTTTATCTTTTTTTCACACAAATAGAGCTTTCTTTTGGTGGTATTTAATCACCACTGGGGTTCTTATTTTTTGCTAAACAAAACATTTTGAAAAAAACAATCATGTTTGCTATAAAATTTTGCAAACAAATTTTTCTCCTTTATTAATATGCGCTGATGAGGCGGCACAGATGGGCATTGATAGGCTGCACTGATGGACACTGATAGGCGGCACAGATAGGACAGATAAGACGGCACTGATGGGGACAGATAAGGCGGTACTGCTGGACACAGATAAGGCGGCACTGATGGGCCCTGATGGGTGGCAATGATGGACACTGAAGGGCCCTGATAGGTACCACTGACAGATGGCACTGATGGGTGGCACCGATGGGCACTGGTAGGTGACACTGATGGGCAGCACTGTTGAGGAGGCAGTGATTGGTGACATTTATAGGTGGCACTGTGGGCACTGATAGGTGGCACTGTGGGCACTAATGGATGGCACCATGAGCACTGGAAGGTGGCGCTGGTGGGCACTGGTAGGAGGCACTGTTGTGCACTGGTAAGTAGCACTGGCAGATGGCACAGGCAGGCACAGATGAGCTGGCGGCTGCTCTCCTTGATCGGGACCGATGTCCCTCTGACAGCCGCCGGTGGTCGCCTTTTTTTTTCTCCTCACGCTATCAGTTTACATCACATAATGTAACGGTTACATCGCATAATCACATAATCAGCTGTCATTGGCTGGCAGCTGGTCACATGGTAAGGGGTCAGGATCGAGCACGGGAGGGCGGTCTATTGACGCCCTCCCGGCAAAGTAGGTCCATGCTGTAGCTGTCATTCGGCTATAATGCGGATCTGCAGCGGTTAATTGGGAATTTGGTTTTGAGATACAAAGGTTTGGCTGGGTTCACCCTATTGCTGTTGCGGTTTTGCAATTTGCATGATGTGCGATTGGCTCTCAATAGAGACGGTTCACACATCTCCGGGGCAGCAAAAGAGTCCTGTGAGTCTTTGGCTCCTTTTCAGGTCCGAATTCAGCCAACCAAGCTGCATGACGTCTCCTAGGCCTATCTCTACTATTTACTGACAGTTTTATTGGACTCATGAAAGCCCTACGCTGATGCTTCATATTGAGTATCTTCAATATCAGAGTCGGTGCAGCTGCTATGCCTGCCCCTTAAACGAACCAAGCACAGAACCCTTTGTACTATATGTACTATATAACTCATTCACAAAATACAAAGTCTTCTCTGAATGGGCAGCAGAGGAGGGAGGCAGACATAGATGTGAGTCTGAGTATCCATGTATGCTCTGCCAGAGACATAAACCTGTCAGATAAAAATAACAGAGATAAGTCCAGGAGATGTAATGCACCTCCTTGGACTTAACTCATAATGTGCTTGTACTTTTTACAAAGTGGCTAAATTCCTTCAATTTATCTTTAAAGTGTCAATAAATGTTATTTAAAAAAAAAAAAAAACTAACATACATGCTATACTTACAGCAGCCCCAATCCTCTTTTTCTCGTGTCCCCCTGGCACTCCAGGCCCCTCCTTCTTGCCTAGTGCCCCCATAGCAAGCAGCCGAGCAGGCTCGCTCCCACACCTGCTCTCTTCTCATTGGCTCATTGGGTGTGATTGACAGTAGTGGGAGCCAATGGCTACCACTGCTGTCTCAGCCAGTGAAGAGGGACAGGGCCAGAAGAGCCTATGCTCTCGTGCACATCCCTGGATCAGTATGGGGCTCAGGTAAGGGGGGCTGAGGGTCCTGCTACACACAGAAGGTTTTTTTACCTTCACGTAAATACATGAATTTAAAAGCCTTGAGCCTTAACAACCACTTTAACACTGGAAACCATTTATACAGTCCCCCATAGATGAAGTTTGTTGCCCACACTCAGAACAAAAGATGTACCTTGTCATTCACAAATATTGTTAGTCTGATTGCTAAATCTAGTGGAGGACCAAGGTCCAATGCCAGTAAATGAGAGTTTATAAAAAATGTAACCCTCCAATACAACAAAAGGAGTCATTCATGAGAAGCCCGTCAATGTAGCTACTTGAGTGCTACTCCAGATAAATCCTTGAGGACTTGAATTTCCTGGCTTAAATTCTATGACTTCCTTCATTAGGTAGCACATGAGGGTTACATCTCTCCATCTTCACTATCCTTCCTCATTTCTCTTCTTACTGGAACCTTTACAGACAGGGCCTCTCCTGTAAAGGCGCTTGCTATAGGGGCACACCTAAGGCTCACTCCCAAGCTGAGCTGTGTGCATCTATGGACACACAAGGAGCAGCTTGGCCCCACCTCCAAATTTTTGCTCACAGGATTTGACTGACAGTAGCAGGAGCCAATGGCTCCTGCTGCTGCCTGAGTTCCTGGGAGGAGAAGAAGAGAGTGAATGAATGAATGAATGAAATACTTGTATAGCGCACAATGCGAACTGAATCGCCTCTAGGAGAGTGGAGAGAAGGCAGGACAGTGCTGGATCGCTAATAGGCTCGGGTAAGTGTTTAGGGAGGGAGGGTAATAGTTTGTGAGGTGTTTGTTAACTTAATGCAAAGAGTGCATAAAAGCGGTAGTAAACCACCATTTTTTTTTTTTAAACCTGCAAGGCATGCATGCAGGTGGTGCCATTTATGGCACAGGACTCACAAGGCTTCACAAGTACATATCTCCTAAACGGTGCGCGTTTAGGAGATATTTACTGCAACTATAGGTAAACCATACTATAGGCTTACCTATAGGTAAAACTTGTCCATCGGAATTTACTCCCACTTAAAGTTAAAAACACACCCAGGTTTTAGAACCATCATAAAAATTACTCTGACTTTTCAATGTGCAGTTGCTGTAATTTTCTGAACACTGCAATGCAATATGGCAGCTTGGAGGTATTTTGTACATAGTTGGTGCACGGAAATTTGATTTCCTGTTTATGTGATTGGCTCATTGATTTCCCAGAAGTCTGCACTAAGATACAAGTCAAATTTTAGACATCCTCTGCAACATAAACTTTTAACATAACATTTTTGGTGAGATACTCCCAAAGGGTTAATTACTTCTAATAGGGATGCAGACACTACAACTTTTCTCATTAGAACACTGTACGTGCATCAGCTGATTAAGAACGAAAGAGTCTCTCTCATTCAGATTCACTCTGTACATTAACGTAATCAAACAAAGCGCTATTCCTGCAGATCAGGACTAGGTGGGAATCTGCAACAACGTTTTTTAAAAACCTTGCAATGTACCACGATCACCCAAAGGGTATTACTTTTTTCTCAACAGAAGTGGAGTTACTCTTTAAGGTTTTTATAACCCTTTTTCTAACATATGTAATAAATACTGTGCCAGGAAAAGTGATTTTATTCTAAAATAAATGTAGTGTTTTGTGTGAGTCTGCAAGCTGATACCTGGAAAAAGAACTAAAGCACAAAGCGTACTTTGCTCCTTGATCTTTTCAATTGCAAAGTAAATTCTTACTGGGCCGAGCAGTTGTTTCCCTGGAAACACTTGGGGAATGTACATTGAAAAGACCCGAGGATGAACTTTGTGGAGAATATAAAGGTGACTGTGATTGCACCCTGCACGCAGCAGGAGTGTGATCATTGTTTGGGTTTGGAAAGGTTGGCATGCTTGTCTGTTTACATAGCAAAAAAAGATAAAGTTGAACAGGACATGGACATGCAAAGATAAAGTTAAACAGAACATGAACATACCTGTATACACAGAAATGATTAATGTGCTACTAACCAAAAAATATAGCTATAGTTAGAATTCTCTACTAAAATTCTTTAGTAATTAAAGGAGAATTGTAGTTTTAGTTTGGTTCTGCAATGTTTGAGACGTTAATCTATGTGACAGTGATCAACCAGAATAATCCATGTTGGTTTATAAATGCTTTCCCTAAGGGCCGGTTCACACTGAGGCAGCACGACTTACAGCGCGACTGCCTCAGGCGACCTGCATCTGACTTCTGCATCTGTATAGAAGTCAATGCAAGTCACCCGAAGTCGCCCCAAAGGTAGTACAGGAACCTTTTTCTAAGTCGGAGCGACTTGTGTCGCTTCTATTAGAATGGTTCCATAGTACAGAATGGAGCGCGACTTGTCAGGCGGCTAAGACGCCTGACAAGTTGCCCCAGTGTGAACCGAGTCTAAGGGGATGTCTGCAGATTACCATCAGACATAAGATTGTTTCCTCCTTCACAAGAAATGTACACAACTTAAAGGGGAGTTCTGTCCATCCCCCGTCCCCCCCAGTGAAAAATTAAAGGTCAGTATTTACACATACTGTAGCTGCTGACTTTTAATATTAGTGCACTTACCTGTCCTGGAATTCAGGCATGTCGGCACCCCCAGCCGGTGTTTATATCAGCTCTCAGTTGCTTCCGCCGCCATTTGTAGTAAGGGAACCTAGCAGTGAAGCCTTTCATTTGCGAAGTGTGCTGTGCTTTCTAAATGGCCCAGCGGCGGAAGGAGGAAAGGGCCGAACTTCTGAGTGATCTCACCATGGCTGTCAAAAACAGTTACCTGCTCCCCCCAGAAAGGTGGCAAATGTGGCACCGGAGGGGCCGAGGAGGTTGATAAGCGAAGCTTCCCCTTTTGGAACTCCGCTTTACCGCACAGTGTGCCTGTCTACTGTTGTCTTTCCACAACTTCCTGAATTCCCTGCATGCATTGCAGCTTCCACTCTGCTCATTCTTTTGGTTTACCTTCACAAGAAATGTACACAACTACATATCCCATGGTACCTTACTGCCTGCAAGCAGTGATTCCTGTACTGACTCCGCCTCCTGAAACTCCTCCTCTTAGCACCTCTGTAGTTCAGAAGGCAGGCTCTGTGAATTCTGTGACACAGCAATGTCTACTCACAGGGCATAATGAATACATGTCACAGAGTTCAAGGAAGTGAATGTGTGGGGATCTTCACAAAGTAAGTTTAAAACCTTAAGAACATTCAGAATAGCAGGAGTAGGCTAGAAGTAGTGGAAATTCAATGTGGAAATGAATATACTGTACTGTACATATAAGTTTAAATTTTCACCATAGATACACTTTAATAGTTTTAGAGTTCTGAATATTATCCGTTGCAATTACGCTGTCTCTGTCCTAACAGCTGTTCAGAGAAGAGATCAGCAAACAGGAAGTGAAGTGGCTAATTTATAGATACCCACTTTCAAGCATTTGCCTGTTAAAAATAATACCGCACTGTATAACAGCCCACCCACCGCACCATGACTACAGAACCCCATTTAATTTGCCCCTACCTTGCATGCACCAGTTATCCCACGATATTTTTGGCCTCTTGTAGAAGTCCAAGTAAATAATTTATTTTTTCCTTCAAGGTAATTTAAACACTTAACATGCAATATCAAAATGTACCTGTAGCGCCGGGCTCTTGAAGGGCATGCGCTATGTTTTGTAAATTTCCTTTTTCCTAAGACCATAGTTGGGTCTTAGAGTTAATTTCAGTAAATGATGGTTTCGGCATCAGTTTGGCTGGACTGTACTATGTTCTGCCTGGTCATAGGTGTAGGTGTCACCTATCACAGGCATTGGAACGCAGTTTGGTTGGACGCATTGGGTACCAATCTCTCTCTCGGAACCAATCAGCGGGTGCATTGTCTTGCTGTGTATTCTGTGAGAGGGTACTTAATGTTCCGAGATCATGTGGTTCTGGGTTCCGGTCCAGAAGTATGTTCTGAATCCCTGGTCCTCCTGATCAGCCCCCAGAGGCCCTCGGGAGATGCCGATGTAAACACAGCATGTCTCCGTTCTGCTTAGTGACAGGACACTGATTGTCTGGGTACTCGGTAAGAGCCTGGAAGCTAAGCTGAAAGGACACCAAGTGAATCCACATTCTTACGGTATTGCCGGGCCAGCTGCAAGATACTGGTACTGTAAGGCCGCGTACACACGGGCGGATTGTCTGCCCAACTAAGTTCGTCAGACAATCCGACAGACAGTCCGTCCAAATTTTGAATGAGCGGACTTGACCACACACGATGAACAGACAGTCCGCTGAAAACTTGCGCGATGACGTGTACAGCGCGTACGACGGGACTAGAAAAACGACGTCCAATACACTGCAATGCAACCTTCGGCCGTGTAAATCCTTTCTGAGCATGCGCCATACTTAGTCCGTCCAACTTGCCTACACACGAGCGGACTGTCCGCTGAAACCAAGTTTGGACGGACAAAACCAAGTTTGGACGGACAAAATTACGGAAATTCCGAAAGACAAAGTCTGTCAGACTGTCCGCTGAAAAAGTCAGCTGAAGCCCACACACGAGCGGATTGTCCGCTGAAACACGGTTCAGCGGACTAAGTTGGGCAGACAATCCGCCCGTGTGTACGCGGCCTAAGAGAGTTCCTAATTTCATCCTTCAGTTACAACTAAGTTCTGTGAGAGACTTTCTGTTCTATTCTAAAGTTCTACAACCAAGTCTGTGGCAGAGACTTTGCTAAGCTTAAATCACCTGTCGGCTGCTAAATTCACAAAAGGGGTTTAATCCGAAATATCCAGTTGTGAATGGCTATTCCCTGGATCACCTAGAGAGAGACATTTCAAGTGTCAGCAGATCCAAGAGTACCTGAGCTTTCCTACCTATACCCTCTATTCCTGACTGAGAGACTGTGTTTTGTTCAACGTTCTTTGCAAATAAAAATTCCTAAAGGGATTCAAGTGTCAGTCTCTACAGTTTATTGGGCCATCAACCTTGGGAAACCCCTAGACAAGCATGAGGTGGAGAAGGTAACGGTAAGCCCAACAAAACCAGCCTCTCCTTCGGGGGGGGGGGGGGGGGTGAAAGCTACATACCCATACCTACCCAAACTATTGAAAACTCTATAGCATCATTTTGTACATAAAAATATATCAATCTAAAATTAAAGGGGTTTTAAAGTCAAAAGTTGTTTTATCTTAATGCATTCTATGCATTAAGATAAAAAAACTTCAGTGTGTAGCAGCCTCCTCAACTCCCATAATACTTACTTGAGCCCCATCTCCATCCAGTGATGTTGCACGAGAGTCTCGGCTGCCCCTCTCCCTACTCATTGGCTGAGACAGAAGCGGGGCACCATTGACTCCCACTGCTGTCAGTCAAAGTCAGTGTGCCAATGAGGAGAGAGAGGGGGCGGGGCCGAACCGCGGCTCTGTGTCTGAATGTACACACAGAGAAGCAGCTCGGCTCAGGTTCCCCCATAGCAAGCTGCTTGGCAGGAAAGAGGGGTCAGGAGTGTCGGCGAGGGACTTGAGAAGAGGAGGATTCAGGCTGCTCTGTGCAAACCCACTATAACATGTTTGTTTATTATTTTTAAATTAAAAAATTTGACTTTAGTATCGCCCCTAAAAGGAAACGAAAAATTCCTTTTTACACTTATTTCTCTTTTGCAATAACTAAAGGAGTTAAATATTAAAAACACTACCTATGTCTTTTAAAAAGAATTCTACTGTTCACAGTCAATAACTTAATTCTTTTATTTGCAACATATTTACCTGCATTTTACATGAAACAGGTGTGGCCATTTTTGTAGAAAACTTATTAAAGGAAATATATAAAGACAGAAATGCCAATGCTGCCATTGCCAACTTCCTTCAGAAAATGAAAGTTGCCTTTCCTGTTCTGGGTCAGGTACTCCAAAGGTATGAGGCCCGAATCACACGATTACAGTATGTTAACACAAGTAATTCATATTTTAAATGAGCTGTCAATGCACTTTTAACACACCTACCTCTTTATTTTAAATGCACATGTTCACACCTGTGGGAGGCAGTGGGCCATCAATGGTCATTGAGGTGCTGTTCAAAAGGAATGGTAACTCAGCACAAAAAACACCCATGTGTTAAAACGTATTGCAATTACAAAATTCATGGATTTTAACCTGCCCTCAAACATTTTGACTCAACCAAACAGCCGGGCACATAACATTTCAGAGTTTAGTAATGGTAGTCTTTATATTTGCACAGCAAGGGTTTCTTTTAACTACGCTGAACTGATCCAAACAGACGAAAATGAACTGACACATGTAAAATTCTAATACAAGCAAACCTAAAGCCTAAAACCTAAAGCAGAATTTAACCACTTCAGCCCCGGAAAGGTTTTACTCCCTTCCTGACCAGAGCACTTTTTGCAATTCGGAACTGCGTCGCTTTAACTGACAATTGCGCGGTCGTGCGACGTGGCTCCCAAACAAAATTGATTTCCTTTGTCCCCACAAATAGAGCTTTCTTTTGGTGGTATTTGATCACCTTTGCGGTTTTATTTTTTTGCACTATAAACAAAAAAAGAGCGACAGTTTTGAAAAAAACGCATTTTTGCTATAATGAATATCCCCTAAAAATATATAAAAAACATTTTTTTCCCTCAGTTTAGGCCGATACTTATTCTTCAACATATTTTTGTAAAAAAAAATCACAATAAGCGTTTATTGATTGGTTTGAACAAAAGTTATAGCGTCTACAAAATAGGGGATAGCTTTATGGCATTTTTATAAATTTTTTTTTTTTTTTACTAGTAATGGCGGTGATCAGCAATTTTTATTGTGACTGCGACATCATGGCGGACACATCGGACAATTTTGACACATTTTTGGGAACATTGGCATTAATACAGCGATCAATGCTATAAAATTGCATTGATTACTGTACAAATGTCACTGGCAGTGAAGGGGTTAACCACTAGGGGGCGAGGAGGGGTTAAGTGTGTCCTGGGGGAGTGTTGCTGTGTGGGGGATGGGCTAGCAGTGACAGGACACTGATCGCTGCTCCTGATGACAGGGAGCAGACGATCAGTGTCCTGTCACTAGGCAGAACGGGGAGATGCTGATGTAAACAGCTCCATGATGCGATCGCGGTTTGAAATAAATTACAGATTAAAAAGGAAAGGTGATTTTCTAATAATGTTGTATTACAATCACGGCTTGTGTCACAGATGCATATGCTATAATAATATTTTTTTTATTTGTGATATGTTTTCCCATAAAAATGGAGCTACCCTTTAACTCCCAAAGGAAGTTTGTTCAGTTTAACCACTTAAAAAGGACACAATGAACAGGTAAAATTGCATTAAAACAATATATCATGCCGCTAGACTGACATATAACACCGCCACACAGACCTCCGCTGTGGCGGTGTGACCTTCTGGCTCTGTTGCACTGCCACAGTGGAGGTTCCCCCTACTAGGATTTCAGAGCCAGAACGTTGTGCCGCCACAGCGGAGGTCCATGTCACGGTGTTATATGTGAGTTTAGCGGCATGATATATTGTTTTCATGCAATTGTATGTTCTTTTAACCGCTTGCCGACTGCCTCCTGTACTTATACGTCGGCAATATGGCATGCCTGGGCAAAGTAACGTACCTGTACTTTACTTTGAATTTCCCGTCGTGCACGCACATGCTCCTGCCGTGAGCTCCGTTACCATGCCAGCGGGACCCACGGACTCGATGTCCGCCGTGTGCCGGTGATAGTGTCACAGAGCTAAAGAACGGGGAGATGCCGATGTAAACACAGCATGTCTCCGTTCTGCTTAGTGACAGGACACTGATTGTCTGCTCCCTGTCAGAAAGAGTGTCGTGTCACTGCTAGCCCATCCCCCAGAAAGTTAGAATCCCTCCCCAGGACACACTTAACCCCTCCCCCGCCCCCTAGTGGTTAACCCCTTCACTACCAGTGACATTTTTACAGTAATCAATGCAATTTTATAGCATTGATCGCTGTATTAATGCCAATGGTCCCAAAAAAAAATTCTAAATTGTCCGATGTGTTAGCCATAATGTCGCAGTCACCTAAAAATAGCTGAACGCTGCCATTACTAGTAAAAAAAAAAAAAATGTTAATAAAAATGCCATAAAACTATCCCCTATTTTGTAGATGCTATAACTTTTGTCCAAACCAATAAATAAACGTTTATTGCGATTTTTTTTTTTTTACCAAAAATTTGTTGAAGAATAGGTGTCGGCCTAAACTGAGGAAAAAAAAATTAATATATTTTTTGGGGATATTTATTATGAAAAATGTAAAAAATAATGAGTTTTTTTTTCAAAATTGTCACCCTTTTTTGTTTATAGCTCAAATAATAAAAAACACAGAGGTGATCACATACCACCAAAAGAAAGTTCTATTTGTGGGGAAAAGAGGACGTAAATTTTGTTTGGGAGCCACGTCGCACGACCGCGCAATTGTCGGTTAAAGCGACGCAGTGCCGAATCGCAAAAAGTGCTCTGATCTTTGGCCAGCAAAATGGTCCAGGGCTTAAATACTACACTATGAGGCATATCTTTTTTTATGGCCTTTGGTATGTTGTGACATATGAATGTAGCTCTAACCTGTGAAGTCAGATAATATGAGAGAAAATCCTTGCACTGAAACCTGTGGACATCCCTGTTTTCACCTTTGATGGTTCTTATGATCTTTTGTTCGGTGAGTGTGCGCTGCATTGGGGTGAAATCTGTTGAAGGCTGGTTATCGGCAGTTGTACTTTATGCATGGAGTGTTACTCACCTGGGTGTAATTTATCAGAGTGATAACAATATTACACCATATTAGTTTTTTTCTTTTTCTGGCCTACCTGGACTTCCAGAGATAAGGATAAAAGGAAAGGAATCATCATACTTCACATGAGTGGCATTATCAAAACGTGTTTGCTGCACTTAATTGTGTAGCCACTAATTCTGGTAAGCCTTCAATTCTTATGGTGGTCGGACACCTTCTTTTGCACGCACTGAGTGGGAACATTGGATTTTTTTGTTTAACAGAGAAGGACTTTTTTATGTTTATGTAACTCAAGTTTATGTAGCGGCGAGCTGCTGAAGAGCACGCGCTATGCGTTTTTCAAAGTTAAACTCTACCTAAGCTGCAGTTAGGATTGGGTTTATTTGTCTAAATTTGACTTCGGCATCAGTCTGACTGGACTGTGAGATGTTCAGCCTGGCCACAGGAGGCACTGTCTCTGGTGGCAGGCGTGGAACTATGGTCTGGTCAGGTGCTTAAATTACGCTCTCTCGGAGCCAGGTCAGTGGGAGTGGCCCTCTCGCTGTGCCTTCTGGGAGAGGGTATTTTTTTTTTCAAACGTTTTTATTTGGTTATAAAGAAACATATCATAGAAACAGAAATCAAAACAGGGAGTAAGGAAATGTGGGCGCAGCCGCTGTCAAAGAGAAGCACAGGTACACTTAATAAAACATGCGGGTACAGAGCAAGATAAACAGTGCATTTCCAAGGCTGTCTAAATTAATGTAAATTTGTATGCGTGGGGGGGGGATTTCCCTGCGTACATGTGGTTAGCGTCAATAACACTTGGAGGAGCAGATATGTTGTTGTCTTATGTTAATGTTTATCTCACGTAGAGGTATGTGAGTGGGGATGATTGGGAATATTCCGCGAATGCGGAGAGGGGTAAAAGATGGAAAAGGGGGCTATTAGTGAGGAAGTGTTTCTTCGTGGGAGTGTAGCCTATATAAAGTGTCTGGGTAGATGTAAGTAAAGAGTCTATGGGACTGAGGAAGGGGGGGGGGGGGAAATGTGGGGGGGAGCAGGGATAGGGGTGTTATTCCTCTCCGCTGCAGTCTATGGAACTCTCCTAACGTAGTATTGTTTTGTATTCTTCAGAGGTAGTGAAATGTGTCCAGCAAGCCCATGTATTGGTAAATTTGTGAGGTGTATCTTTGACCTGATGAATCAGTTCTTCCATTTCTGCTGTTTTTTGTCTGCGCTTAAACCAATCTGAGATTGATGGTGGGTCAGTGGATTGCCATTTGCTCGGGATGCACATCCTGGCCGCGTTACCATGTGCATTGCTAAAGAACGACAGTAGGAGCGTGTGGGACTAGCCATATGAGGGAGCAAGAATTGGGCTGGTGTATAATCAAGCGTATACGTGGTGATTTTGGAGATGAGCTTGTGGACTCTTTTCGAGAAGGGTTGGATTTTGTCACATGTCCACCAGATATGTAAAAATGAGCCTATATCTTTGTTGCATCTCCAACATTGTTGGAAGATTGATAGAGAGATGTGGTGAAGTTTTTTAGGGGGGTGCTGTACCATCGGGAGAGTATTTTGAAGCCGGATTCTTGCGTTTGTGTGTTTACCATGCCTTTATGTATGTGTTGATAAATGGATTCCCATTCTACCTCCGTGAGATTGAGTGAAAGTTCACGTTCCCATCTCTGAGTAGTCCAGTGTAGTTTTGGAGCGTATTCTGAAAATAACAACGTGTAAGTAGAAGAGATGAGGTGTCTTTGTGGTTCCGTCTGTAGGCAGAGCGATTTGAAAGTAGTGGTGTTTCTGGACCAATCAGGTTTGGGAGTAGATGTAGTAAAAAAGTGTCTGAGTTGGAAATAGATCCAAAAGGGAAATGAGGATATGGACAATTTGGTAGCCAGATCATGTTGGGATAGAAAACAACCTTTGTCAAAGAATTGGTGTGCTCTGATGAGGGGGTAGGGCCAGAGATCAGCCAAAAAGGATTTATGCATCCCTGGTAAAAAGTCAGGATTGTAACGTAACTGTGTTATTGGGCCTAGCAATGAGGATATTTCGTGTTTATTACAGGCCTCTCTAAAGGAGAGGAGTGTCGGATATATGAGCGGGTGGAGTCGACATTCAGGTGGAATATGTTTTGGGGACATCCATGGGAGTTGCGCTAGTGGGATAGTAGTTAGAGCGTGCTCCAAGTTGATCCAGTCCTTTTGTTGGGAATGAATGTTCCAGTCTACGATTCTGGTAAGATGGCTTGCCAGATGGTATTTGCGTATGTCAGGTAAACCTATACCTCCTTTAAGTTTAGGGGCAGTGAGTCTAGAATAACTAAGCCGAGGGCGTTTTTTATCCCAAATAAATTCCGAGCATGCCTTTCGGTAGGTCGAGAAAAAGGTGGGTGGTAGTTTTATTGGGATCGTTTTAAGGAGATAGAGGACCCTAGGGAGGATGTTCATCTTGATAATGGCTGCCCTGCCAAACCAGGAGAAGAATTTCGGCGACCATTTCTTTAAATCTTCTAAAATGGTTTGTAGTAGTTTTGCGTGGATTAAGGCGTAGAGGTTTAGCAAGGAGGCCGGGAGTTGTATACCTAGGTAAGTTATTGCATGTTTTTTCCATGTGAATGGGAAATTATCTTGGCATTGGGTAAGTATAGCATGGGGTAGGGTGATATTTAGGGCAGTGGATTTTGTGAAGTTTATTTGTAAATTGATCAGTGTTTTGAAAGTGCAAAGTCTTTCAGTAGGTTGGGAATTGTCGTAATGGGATCTTTGAGGAAAAGTAGTATGTCATCCGCGAAGGCGGCTATTTTATAGGTGCAGTGTTGGATATCTATGCCCTTGATGTCAGGGTTGGCTCGCAACCTGCGTAGGAGGGGTTCTAGGGTAAGGACAAATATGAGGGGGGAGAGAGGACATCCCTGGCGGGTTCCGTTTGAAATGGAGAAGGCATCCGACAGGTGGCCGTTGACTCGGACTCTAGCGGTGGGGTTAGCGTATAAAGTCAGAATGAAGTTGAGCATTTTAGGGGGGATGCCCACCGCTTTTAGGGTTTCTGTCATGTAATCCCAGGCCACTCTGTCGAATGCCTTCTCTGCATCAAGAGAAAGCAGGAATCCTTGGTTATTAGAGGATGTTAGTCATTGGTGGATATTGATGGCTTTGAGAGTATTATCTCTCGCCTCCCTGCTGGGGATGAAGCCCACTTGGTCCAAATCGATTAGTTGGGGTAGGAGGGGAAGGAGCCGGTTCGCTAGTGTTTTGGCATACCATTTGAGGTCTACGTTTAGTAGGGAAATTGGCCTGTAGTTAGTGACAGCTGCGGGATTTTTTCCTGGTTTTGGTATGACGGCGATATGGGCGGATAGGAGATCTCGTGGAGGTACAGTGGGTGTCATAAATGAGTTGAAGGCTTTTAGGAAGAATGTGGAGAAGAGATCTTTATAAGTTTTGTAATAATCTACTGTTAGTCCATCGGGGCCCGGTCCAGTATGATGTTCTGACTACATGGTCCTGGTCCTCCTGACCAGCCCCCAGGAAGGCTATGGCCTGGGGTGCGGATCCACCTGACTTTAATGCCTCGGGGCTGGCTAGCCCAAGGCAAGGAAACTTAAGGAGGATTCTGAGGTGGTTGGGTGCCGTCTCCGGTTCAGGAGAGACCCATTGTACTTCAAGCATTCCGGGGGAGGACTCTTTAGAAGAACACCACGTACAGGTTGATTTTCTTAACAAGAGCCTGGAAGGGCTGACGTAACCGAGAGAATCCGGTCTTGTGGATATCGCCAAGCAGGCTGAAAGATCCAGGTATCCTACAAGTGTTCTAAAGCTTAGTTTCCCTACATATTCTGCAACAACGTCTGTGACAAAGACTTTGTTCCTGAGTAAGCACCTTGTTGGCTGCTAGGCCTTGTGAGAGAGGGACTGTCCCACCTGAGTGTTCATCCAGCTGTGAATGGCTATTCTCTGGATGTTAACGTAAGCAAGTTCTTTAACGTTTTTGGCCTTTGACATTGATAGTACCTGAACTTCCTTTCCAACCCTCTGATCCCAAGTTGAAAGACTGTTCAGTGGTTTGAGTTTTGCAAATAAAATCCCTTCAAGTGGATCTATTGTCAGTTACTGGGTCATCTACCACGAGACATCCCCTAGATCATGTTTACATGGGGATATTTACATTCCTTGTAATAGGAATAAAAGTGACACAATCATTTTTTTTTTTAAATGGTGTAAAAAAATGTAAAAAATATAAAAATAAAATAAAAGGTCAAATAAATAAGAATTAAAAAAAAACATTTTAAACACCCCCCCCCCCCCCCTTCCCGACGAGCTTGCGTGCAGAAGCGAACGCATATGTGAGTAGTGCCTGCATATGAAAACGGTGTGCAAACCACACATTAGGTTAGGTATCACCACGATCGGTAGAGCAAGGGCAATAATTCTAGCCTTAGACCTTCGCTGTAACTTAAAACATTCAACCTGTAGAATTTTTTAAACATCGCCTATGGAGATTTTTAAGAATAAAAGTCGCCATTGTACGAGCGGGCACAATTTTGAAGCATGACATGTTGGGTATCAATTTGCTTAGCGTAACATTATCTTTCACAATCTAAAAAAAATGGGCTAACTTTACTGTTGTCTTATTTTTTTATTCAAAAAAGTGTATTCTTTCCAAAAAAAAAGTGCGCTTGTAAGACTGCTGCGCAAGTACGGTGTGATAAAAAGTATTGCAACGACCGTCATTTTCTTCTCTTAGGGTGTTAGAAAAAAAATGTATAATGTTTGGGGGTTCTAAGTAATTTCCTAGCAAAAAAAAAATGTTTTTAACTTGTAAACAATAAATCTCAGAAAGAGGCTTGGCCCTTAACTGGTTAAGTTAAAATCACGTTTTTTACTGCTTCTCCCATGCTGCCAGATAGTGAGGAAAACCACTCATGTAAATGATGCTGGACTACAAAAAAAAGCAAAGTAAACAATTAAATAATTAATGCTATCACCTTTATCACAGTAGTTAAGTAGCCATTTATATACATCAATTACTAGTAAATAAAGGCTGGTTGCAAACAAAGTCTATGACTAGGTACCTGTTATCATTTTCTTCTGGCTGAGTGGGTATGTGCATTTAAGGACAAGCGGATGTTTTTCTCCAGTGTTGAGCACTTTGATCCTTGATAAGAGTCATTAAAAAAAAAAAAAAACTGGTTGGATCCTGGGTGCTGCCAGGAAGCCCCAATGTTTATATTTGAAGAGGACGGAACAATGAAAGTAAATAAGACTATGTCAGTTTGAACTCACTCACTGAAATTGATGAATGCCAGCAGAAAAGATAGAAAATCATTGTACTACTGTGGTTAGCACCAGAACGGGCAGAGATAAAGTTCTAGGCTCAGATTCCCCCAGGACTTGCATGAGATTTGTATGATCTTGTGTGCTTGTGGGGGTTTCTCCCAGGTACTAATGTCACCTTCCAATCAAAAAATATACTAGTGGAGGCATTGGCATCTGTGGCTTACAGAGTATGTAAGTGTATTCTGAAACTGTTCAAAAGATACAAATGTCATACCTCCCAACTTTTTGAGATGGGAATGAGGGACACCTATCAGCAAAAGTATGCAGGCATAGGGCACACCCCTTGCCACGCCCCTTAACCACTTAAGCCCTGGACCATTTTCCAGCTAAAGGACCAGGCCCCTTTTTGCGATTCGGCACTGCGTCGCTTTAACTGACAATTGCACGGTTGTGCAACGTCGCTCCCAAACAAAACTGGCGTCCTTTTTTTCCCACAAATAGAGATTTCTTTTGGTGGTATTTGATCACCTCTGCGGTTTTTATTTTTTGCGCTATAAACAAAAGTAGAGTGACAATTTTGAAAAAAATGCAATATTTTTTACTTTTTGCTATAATAAATATCCCCAAAAAATATATAAAAAAAATTTGGCGGCACGCACGACCCACGGCTGAGCTCTTAAAGGGCAAAGTACCTGTACGTGCCTGTGCCCAGCCATGCCATTCTGCCGATGTACATCAGCGTGAGGCGGTCCTTAAGTGGTTAAAGGAGAATTGTACAACAAAACAAGATTGATTAAACTCACAAGTGCTTTTTTTTATACCACTACTATTCCTTCATATTGGCTTTTGGAATTTACAAATGCAGCAATTTAGAAATCAGATGAAAGGTTTAGCACTGGGAAACACTTTATAGATAAAAAGTGCATTTTATATACATCTATATAGATCAGACCAAAATGAGGGACAAATGAGGAGAAATGAGGGACAGAGGGACATTGCTCCAAATCGGGGACAGTCCCTCCAAATCAGGAACAGTTGGGAGGTATGCAAATGTCCATTCTTTTTATGGAGGCTAAGGGGTTACCTCTGGGGTTCTGGATAGAATTCCTGTTTGAGAGACTATCTGCAGGGAGTCTGTGTTTTGTGCTTCTTTTGCATGCCTCAGTTTTTCGCCACAATCCCAAAATATACAGTACAGATAGGCAAACTGGCCCATGCACTTTATGTGTGTGACTGTAATTGGTACAAAAGATTGTAGACTCATTCAGGTTATGGATTAATGTGAATGCCCTCTGTTTAATGCCATAGAATATGTCTGTTCTATAGATAAAGGAAAAGCTTCCCTTTAGGAGGTAAGCCCAAAACAGTAGAAGCAAAAGAACATTGCTGCATCTCTCTTATTCTGAACATGCCTTATTCAGAATTCTTACATAAAGGGTCTCAGAAGTTCCTACAAGCTTCTGCTATCGTATCTCTTTGAAGCTAAGCAGACTAGTGTAAAGGCAAATAACTGCATGCAGGCCTTCAGTCCACTTGCTGTTCTCAAATTCTGCAGCTTGTTTAAAACTATGAATATGCCTGTTCTAGAAGTTGCTTAGAACTGTTTTACTAAACTTAATTCATCTAAAAGTGATACAGAAATAATTTTTCAAAAACACAGACGGGGATGGAAGATTATAAACTATACTTACCACCTTAATTAACATGTTCTTGTTACATTCTTGAGTAGGTACTCTAATTGTGCAAAATATGCCAACTGGTTGATTTTTGTAAAGTTAATTTAGCAAGTAGAAGCCAGATGCAAGCTTAGTCTGGTAGGCCAGTTAAGAAAAGCCCGTAGCTGAGCAGGAACGCAGTCAGCGGAGGGGGGGGGGGGCATGACTGGGTGTTAACTAAGTGGTTAAGGGGTTTGGTTGTAAGTAAAGTGTAAGGGTAGGCATATTATTGGCTGAAAAATGGTGCATGGGGGGGGGGCTCTAACAGTGTCCCAAGAAACTGTGGGAAGAACATCCCTCCCCTTTTCTTTTATAGCTGGGATGGTGGTTGTATATGTGTTGTGCATTTTGGGGTCCTTGGCGGTGGTATAATTTGGTTCATTTGGGTAAGCAGAGGGGAACCAAGTATGGTATCCTCGAGTGGCAACAGTTCACGGTGTAGTGACTGGGTAGCTTTAAGGACCCTGGGTGGCTGAGGTCAACTGGGTTTAGGCCCCGGGTCTATTAAGTCGCAGCTGGGGTGGCAACTCAGCTGACTGGTGCCTCTGACACAATAAAAGGGGTATGGATATATTGGTACCATCAAGGATCTCAAAATCATTGCATCTGGTTTTGGTTAATAAATATTAGATTGGTTAATTATGTTGTTAACGTGAATAAAGTTGGGTTGTTAATAAAAGGCTGTGTTCGGCCATTTACCCCACCTCAGGTGTTGCGTGGTTATTTATGTTAAGGAAAAGGTGTTATGGAGGTGTAAGTAAAGCTAATGTGTAAATTGCATGGTCAGCTCTTAGCTACCCTAGTCATATAAATTTACATTTATTATGTGTATTCACTATGACATAGAATTCTGAAATTGTTCTATATGTTATGCAGGCTTTTTATGTATCTGACTAAATTAAAATAATTGTGTAATAGCAATAAATAGCACTAACGTTTTTTTTTTTTAAATAACAATCTGCTTAAAAATAGAGGTTGCCTGAAAAAGTTTAATAAAGTATTGGATATCTGGCTAAACTCAGATGCCACCACTGTGGGTCAAAATTACTCTGAGACCTGCTTGTCCTAAATAGTCATTTATGTCTGGTTTAAACCATGGTGCATTCAGCCAACTCCCCTGCCTCCTGTAGTATACTCTGGTGCAACACTGTATCATGGCCTAGGCCGACAAGGCCCAGGCCTAGGGCAGCACTTTGCAGGGGGGCAGCATGGAAAGAGTCCCCGCCGGCTTGCGCTACACTGTTAGTGTGTCTTACGGGGCGGACTGGGCTGAGAGGCAAATTAGTCTAGGACCCCCATAAAGTGGGCGCACTGCTTCCGGTATGCAAGCGACCACCATTCTGAAACTGTGGGGGGGGGGGCGCCGCTTTTAATTTTGACTGTCCTATCATCTTGGACCACAAACTTTCCTCACTGTGCTTTATGTTTTCTGCTGCACCATTGGCATGGTTATATCTTCTTAGTCATCTCCATAAAATTATCAGAAATTTGTGCTTAAAGTAAAACTATAGGCAACACTTTTTTTTCATTTTGGATAGAATAATGGAGGGTTATAACCCCTGTCGGTTTATTTTTTTACCATCTCTGTCCCATTGCAGAGATTTTCCTTCACTTCCTGCTCCATAGCCAAAAATGAAGTGAGAGAAAATCTATGCAAATTAAGGGAATCCATTGCCGTGGGTGAGCGATAACATATATGTATTGTGAGTAGCTAGTATGGGGTCATTTTGGTTTACTTGTTATTTTTCGTTAGTATTTGGTTATTGTCTTTTTTTTTTTTTTTTGAGCCAGAGTTTACCCAGAGGCTCTGTTTTGTACTTTGTTTGTTTTGTACTCTCTTTTTTATGAAAATAATAATATAATAAAAAGAATTTAAAAAAAAAAAACAATCTGCTTCTCTTTTTAGTCATGCAGGCCAGAATAGCTTGGCAAAGCTAGTTTTCAGATCACTTCTACAATTACTGCTGCAAAGATGAGACAACATGTCTGATTTTGGTCCACTGCAGACTATGTGAATGCCCGCACAAATAATGCTTTACCAAACAATTTTGGAGGAAAAAGAAGAAGAATTATGAGGATGGGAAATATGGGGAATTGTGAGCAGAATTATGAGGACGGGGAGTATTCAACATAGGCCTCATCTCCATCTATAAGTGACAGAATAAAAAAAGACCTGATCAGGGCAAAGTCTTTCCAGCCCACTCCACAAACCCAAGGGCCCATTGAAACAACTGTGCTGCAGGACCACCAATGCCCCTCCCCAACACAGCTGCATTGCAGTGCTATGCAATATGTAGCAATACACTACTATGTGTTGCACTGCATTGCACTTCATTAGTGAAAATGCAGCATTGGTCTGTTGTGGTGCATTAGGCTGCTCATTCAAATGAACACACCACATTGGACCACCCTTCCTCATGATTTCTGCCACTGCCATCCTTCAGGAGTAAATTTTGTGAAAGTTCTCCTCATTAGGTGGCAGTATTTGAGACTAGCAAATTAGCTGCTCGGGCCCAATGTCAGTGGAGGCGTTCACATACTTCCCATATCCAAAGGTACAAGGTATATGTGGCGTGAATGAGTATGGAGTACATTTTTAGCCCTCATTAGTCAGTCCCAGAAAGACTTGAAAAGAAATAAACACACTAACACGTTCCACAAAGTCCTCTAATAAAAATCCCTCCTCTCAACAAAAAACAAACAAACTAGGAAACAATGCCTAGCGATGACCAACAGCTATGTAGATCCACCACTTGACAATGTTGTGGCGCAACACCGATGCTTCACACTACTACCACAAAATTATAGAACCCTGGCCCGGCTGGTGTTTGTAAACCAATAGGCTGGGGATCCAGGAGGACATCATTAACCAAATATGGTCATGGCTATATTTGGCCTACGACATCACCCAGCATCCCCTGCTGGTTTGTTTAAAACCACCAGTTAGCCAAGGTTTTGTCATTTTGTGGTAGTAGCGGCCACCACTGCTAATTCACACTTTCCTAGCTAGTTTGTTTACAAACAGTTGCTGGATAGAAATGTGTAATTTTGCAGTGGTACTGCTGCCACTATTAAATGACAGATCCATGTCTGACTGATGTTTGTAAACAAGCCAGCCAGGGCTGCTGGATGAAGTCATTGACCAAATATGCTTATGATCACATTTGGTGTTTGACATCATCCAGCACCCCCAGCTGGCCAGGGATTTGTAATTTTGCAGCGGTAGTGCAGTGAGTCAACATTGTTGGACAGTTGGTCATCATAGCAGTGTGGAAACGTTGTGCAAATGAGGATCTATTTTGCTGGACAAACTGAATGAAGTTGGATTTTGTCAAATAAAGGACTTCAAGGTACCCGTGTTCATATGTACTTGTAACTTTTTTTTTTTAGAAAGTAATAAAGAAGTCTAATGTATAGGATATCTCTGAATACACAGATGGATATACAGACAACACTGGATCTCTCTGCTAACTCGACTGCAGGCCATAGAACTCTCTAAAGATAATGCTGCACACCCTGGGTCTCTATGTAGACTTCATTGCAGACTCTATATCTCTGTGCAGACTACGTTACATACAATGGATCTCTAACAGAAAAAAAAACATTATTTTGACCCTCAAGGTCAAATCTTACAGAAAAATGTCACATATATCAATGGAGCGCATTATATGTACGTGAACAATGCGAGATGGGGAAGTCACCAGTAAAGTAACATTGAAAACTCTAAAAACACTAATAAAAACCTGGTTTTAAACTCAACCCTAGTGTAGACATATGAAAAAAAAAGTAAAAATAGAAAAAACATCAACCACTCACTGGACTATATGCAACCAGTCCATATCCAGCAAAACCGGTCAGGCATAGTCCTTTCAGCAGTCCAGGCTCTCTCTGGTGTTCCAATATGGACTGATAAGTATCATTTATACACACATGTCACTTATTTTATCTTGACCTGAGCCAACCTTTGCTTTATAGAGCACTAACAATAGTCCCAGTATTACCTAGTGGACATTATGGATCAGAGCTATGGATACATGATTCATATTTTGTAACTCTTTTAAAAGCATAAGCCTCCGTGTCCATGGTTCTTTGGATTGAGCCCCCACTGGCATGCAAGGGAGGTTTTTACAGCCTTGGAGCCCATGATTGGCTATTTACAATGGGTCTGGATCCCTACATCTAAAGGAAGCATATATGTTCTGTAAAATATCCTCCTCTAGACCACAATGCCCAGTGAGAACTTGAAGGGCACAGCCAGTACATTATTTGGGGCACAGCAGTAAAAACTATCAGCCGATTCTGGGACTTTGGTCACTTTTGAGGACTATACTTTCAGTGGACACACATATACCTTATACAGTAGTTATACAGCTGCTTTCCATTTGGATAATCACCTTGGACACCCAACACTATTATTAACAACATTATCTTGTTTATAGAGTATTATTACATGATGTCTATAAATAAATATTATGAGTATGGGTGATCCATATTGGGGAGAGATGGGCAAATGTTTTTTAATGTGTGTTCATGTACGTATGGGTCTTGTATGTGTTATGTTAACTTTAACAAAATAGAATAAAGTATATTGTACATTTTTGCATATAGTCCAGTGAGTGGTTGAAGGAGTTATTTCTCTTTTTACTTTTTTTTTTTTCATTTGTCTACACCAGAGAGGGGATTGAGTCTAAAATCAGGTTTCTATTAGTGTTGTTGGATACAATGGATTTCTAGAGACTTCCTCCATCGCAAATAACAAACAATCAAGCTTGTGATTATTGGCGATATCATTGATCACTTATGGTCATTTGGTCAATGGCAATGCCCACAATCCCTTGCTGAGTTTGAGTGAACTGGCATAATTTGGACACTCAATGTTTCTCACTCATTGTGGGCCCAACCTGAAACTGAAGCTCATTTCTAATAGTAGCCCAGAAATGATAAAACAGACAATAGCTAAACTAAATATATCATTAAAGAGTCAACTGTCTACATATTGCATGACTTGGTTTAGAAAGGATAGGTGCTTATACAATAGAATAGCAGCACATGAGAAATTCACAACAACCCAATCTCCATGGAAACACTGAAAAACCTGCCCTTGAAGGTTTGTTGTGGCTTACCAGTACTTTGAATGGCAAGCTTTGTACTTGTTTCTACAGAAATACAAAAGCCTTTAACATTCTTATTATGGAATGATATATCTTGGGATGGCTGTACATCTGAGGTTTGCTAGCAATGCACCCTTGTAATAATCAGGGAAGGATCCTGCTATGTCATACCCTCTTCAAGGTGATAAGCGTTCCAAGCCTCCTGCTGTTCTAATTATCAATTTTTTAAATCATAATCTTTGCATGAGCTTTTTTTTCCAATAATAAGTCTTGGTGAGATATGTGGTCATCCATTGTTAATGATTTTTTTTTTTTTAATTGTTAAAGACTACACTGATTTTACCATAAGGAACATTTCATGTTCATTATCACCAGGGATGAGCCCGCGGTTCGAGCCAAACATAAGTTCAACTCGAACATAGGGTGTTCATTTGTTCTAAAACAAATCAAACATATAGGGCGTTCACGGGAAATTAGAGTGCCGTGGAATGCTCCATAATCCACTGCAAGATCGCAATGCATTGCTGTATGATGATTGGCCAAAGCATGCACCTGACCTGCATGCTTTGGCCAATCACAGCACTCTCTGCTGAGAGAGCCTTAATTGGCCAAAGGCAGGGTGTCTTTGGCAATCATGGCTCAGGGGAGTCCACGCCCAAAAGTATATAAGGCTGCTTACATAGAGGTTATGTGTAGTATACATACACACATATAAAAGTATGTGAACCCTTTTAGAATGATATGGATCTCTGGACAAATTGGTCATAAAATGTGATCTGATCTTCATCTAAGTCGCAACAATAGACAATCACAGTCTGCTTAACCACTTAAGCCCCGGACCAAATAGAGCGACAATTTTGAAAAAAATATTTTTTACTTTTTGCTATAATAAATATCCCCCAAAAATATATAAAAAAACATTTTTTTCCTCAGTTTAGGCCGATACATATTCATACATAATACATATATTTTTGGTAAAAAAAAAATCACAATTACCGATATTGATTGGTTTGCGCAAAAGTTATAGCGTTTACAAAATAGGGGATAGTTTTATAGCATTTTTATTAATATTTTTTTTTTACTAGTAATGGCGGCGATCTGACTGCGACATTATGGCAGACACATCGGACATTTTTGACACATTTTTGGGACCATTGTCATTTATACAGCAATCAGTGCTATTTAAATGCCCTGATTCCTGTGTAAATTACACTGGCAGTGAAGGAGTTAACCACTAGGGGGCAGTGTATGGGTTATGTGTGACGTTATGTGTTTTTTTTATTGTAGGTTGGCGTGGCCTGGCATATATATATATGTATGTGTGTGTGTGTGTGTATATATATATATATATATATATATATGTTATGTATGTATGTATGTATAAAACCTCAAATACATTGGCACTAACTAATATATATATATATATATATATATATATATATATATATATATATATACACACATACACTCTGCATTCATTGAAGCCTATATGGTTAAGGCTTCACTGAAGGGGAAAAGTGGTTAAGGGGAAAAGGGGTAACATTGTGTGCCCCCCCCAATCCATACCAGGCACTTTAGGTCTGGTATTGATTTAAGGGGAACCCCGTGCCAAAAAAAAAAATGGCGCAGGGGTCCCCCCAAAATCCATACCAGACCCTTATCTGAGCATGCAACGTAACAGGCCACAGGAAAAAGGGGGGCAAGAGATAGCGCCCCCCTCCTGAACTGTACCAGCCCACATGCCCTCAACATGGGTAGGGTGCTTTGGGGTCCCCCCCAAAGCACCTTGTCCCCATGTTGATGGGGACAGGGGCCTCATCCCCACAACCCTTGCCCAGTGGTTGTGCGATTCTGCAGGCGGGGGGGCTTTTCGGAATCTGAAAGCACCCTTTAACAAGGGGAGCCCCAGATCCCGCCCTCCTATGTGAATGGGTATGGGGTACACTGTACCCCTACCCATTCACCAAACCGCGCCAATGGTCCTGAAAAAAAAATAAAAGGAAAGATTCTGCCTCCATTGGAGGTTTCCCGCTGACTGCAGTCTATTTGCGGTGACACTTGCTAACATCACCAGGTGGCCCCGCCCTTGGCTATATACCAGCTTTTTTTTTCTCCGGATTGTCAGCGCCACGATTGAAAATGGATGGACATTGCAGGACACTTTTTTTTTAATAAAGGAATTGTCAAAAACGGTCTTCTGTAGTTTTTACATTTTTGAAACTTTTTTAATGAATGGGTAGGGGTCCAATGCACCCGCTACCCAGTCACACATTCACATGGGGGACGGGATCTGGGGGCCCCCCTTGATCAGGTTGAATGCTCGGATAAGGGTCCGGTATGGATTTTGGCACTAGATTCCTCTTAAACCCATACCAGACTTGAAGGGGGTGGTATGGATTTTGGGGGGACCCCATGCCATTTTTTAAAAAATGTTGGTGTTTTTTGCAATGATTTTTTATGTATATTACTGGGATTTGGCAATACATTACAGCCGCAAGCAATTTTAAATGACATTTTTCCTTTAGAAATGTAATTTTGCTGCAGTACGTATGGGAAAGATGTGCTACTTTACAGGCAGACTAAGGGGACCCCCTCCCCCTCCAGGCATGCTATTTAAAGGAATATTTCATTGTTATTGCTTCACTTTAAGCATTATTAAAAATCACTGCTCCTGGAAAAAAAAAAATTCCATTGATACATGTCCCTTGGGAAAGTACCCGGGTCCCCATACACTTTTTATGGCAAAAAACTTGCACATAACCCTTTAAAATTAACACTTTTGATTTTTCACATTTGTGTCCCATAGACTTTAATGGTGTTCGCATGTTCTGGTGCGAACCGAACCGGGGGTGTTCGGCTCATTCCTAATTATCACCATGTGTCTCCCCCCCCAAGAGTGCACCAGAAGAGGCTGAGCTGAGAAGCAAAGTGTGTACAGGAGGAATGTTTCTTAAGTGGAATACAATGACACATCTTTGAGAACCGGACAACCACCATAAAGATAACTGTGTTGCCCTAGGAGTTGGGTAACTCTACAATGAAATTCATGGACAGGCGTGTCTAGGGCCTCTCTCCATTGGGTATGGGTTGTAGGAGACCCACTGGAAGGTGTTGTGGAGTCTTACTCTGAGCACACATGGAAAAGGCATCTACAAAGGCAGTTACATCAGCACATAGACTAGGCCACCAGAATTGTTGGGAAAAGGCCCAAAGGAGTTGATTCCTCCCAGGGTGGCCAGCAGCCTTAGGAGAATGGTAAGTCTGGAGCATGGCAGTACAGAGACTCTCTGGGACAAAGCAGCGGTCACAAGGTTTCTCAGGAGGAGCATGGACCTGAGCAGCAAGAATTTTGTCACCCAAAGGAGAAGTGAGACTGGTACGAACAGGAGGACTCAAAGGAACCGGAACTGACTCCAACTTGGAAGTGAAGAAAAATTGACCTGACAAGGCGTCAGCCCTTACATTCTTAGTACCAGGTAAGAATGAAAAAATGTAATTGAAACTTGACAAGAAAATATCCCATCTCACCCTTCTGGGAGAGAGGCATTTAGCTCAGACAAGAATGTGAGATTCTTACGGTCAGTAAGAATGAGAACCAGTACAGTGATAACTTTGAGGAGATGTCTCCATTCTTTCAGGGCTAAAATGATCACCAACAGCCCTCTGTCACCAATCTCGTAATTGCACACCACAGGTGATAATTTCTTGCAAAAGTTGCCACAAGGATGCATAGCGCTCTCAGAGGTAGGACAATGAAACAGAAGGGTGCCAACAGAAGCATCAACCCTTAAGAATAAAAGCTAACGTAGGATCAGCATGTGCCAACACAGGAGCAGAAGCAAAGGCAGCCTTGAGACTCTCAAAGGCCTTAATGGACTCTGGAGACCAACTCTGTGGGTTACCGTCCTTTCTGGTCATATCAGTCAGGGGCTTAACCAGAGACGAGAAGTTACGAGTAAACTTTCGATAATAGTTGGCAAAGCCCAGGAAACGCTGCAGAGGATGTAAACCCACAGGTCGGGGCCACTGTAGGACTGACGAAAGTTTCTCTGGGTCCATCGAAAAACCAGCAGTGAAAATGACATAGCCCAGGAATTTTACCTGATCACGATGAAACTCGCACTTCTCCAGTTTACAATAGAGATTGTTCTCTCTTAGTTTCTGCAGCACATGACAGACATCTGTGTGGTGGCTCTCCAGGGACTTGGAAAATATGAGGATATCATTTAGATAAATCACCACACATAACTGCAACAAATCTCGGAGGACATTGTTAATAAATTCCTGTAAAACTGCCAGGGCGTTACAAAGGCCAAAAGGCATCACGAGGTGCTCATAATGACCTGTTCTGGTATTAAACGCAGTTTTCCACTCATCGCCACCCTCCTTAATTCTCACAAGATTGTATCTCCCTCTCAAATCAATCACTTGAGGAGGTCAAATAACTCCATAATCAATGGAATCAGATAGGCATTCTTAAAGGGGTTGTAAAGGTTTAATTTTTTTTAAAATAACAAACAAAGACAGAGCTTCTTATCCTACACCCAAACCATAATTCCTTAACCAAAACTTCCTGAACACCACCCGCCATCTTTGTGCAGACCATCTCCCCAAAGACCAAGGCCAAGAGTCTCTGGGTCATTTTGGACTCACAAATGTCAATGGATGCACAAATAGGAGCAGTGCTCAGTGGTTCTCACCATCTGCTACGCCTGCTACGCAGACTCATCCCTTTTATACCAAAGAATGACAAAGCAGTGGTAGTTGGAACAGTCATTAATTCACTACTGAGCAAACTCGCTTTACATAGGATTACCACAATATCAACTTGCGCGATTACAACTTATCCAAAACACGGCGGCAAGACTGATAACAGGAAAAAAAAACCTCGGAATCAATCTCCCCTTCCCTGAGGAACCTACATTGGCTAACCGTAAAGAATCGGATCACATTCAAGACCCTCTGCCTCACCCACAAATGCGTGCATAGAGACGCTCCTCAATACCTAATTGAGAAAATAAATCATTACACACCAAGCCGCAGTCTTCGATCAGCTAACAAAATCCTCCTCCTCAAATCCCCATACAAAACAAAGGGGATCAGAGATTCGCTGTCCAAGAACCTCAGTTATTGAACGCTCTAACAACCAACATCCGCCTGGAAGAAAACCACCTGGCCTTTAGGAAAAAACTCAAGACCTTCCTCTTCTAGATGACGGACAACCAAGCTCTTCACAGTGCCTTGAGGTGATTCAGTTCGCGTTGTGCGCTATACAAATATTTCATTCATTCAAACATATCATACTTACCTCCATTGTGCAATTCCTTTTGCACAAAGTGGCATCGATCTTCGTCTTCTGGGGTCCCTTGTGGCTGTCTTGGCTCCTCCCCGCAAGAGATAACCCCTCTGGGAAGCTCTCTCAAGGGGGTTAGCTTGCGGGAGCGCTCCCATGTGATACAGTCGGCGGCCATAGCCACTGACTGTATCCCTCGGCCCCCCCAACGTGCCGTATAATTGATTTGATTGACAGCAGTGGGGCCAATGGCTGTGATGCTATCAATCATCCAATGAAGAGCCCACAAGAGCTGCTTCCCGAAAGCCACCGAGAATGACTGAATGTGGCCGAAAATAGCCGAGAATGGCTGAATATACCCGAGAACGTCCGAAAATACCTGAAGGCCGCCGAGAGCGTCAGAGAAGGTTAGGAATGGCGGGGGATCAGCGTATAACACGCCCCCCCCCGATTTCCCCCTGATTTTAGGGGGGAAAAGTGCGTGTTATACGCCGATAAATACGGTATCTCATGGTGAAGAGCCCCTATGGCCATGGACAATGGAACCGTCTCATGATTTACATGAGCAGGCTGTAGAGTTCTCCTGTCAAGAGTCTCAATGGCAAGTGGAGTGTCACGCAGCTGTAGCAGAATCAAGTGCTTCAATACAAAGGCAGCATCAATGAACAGGCCTGCAGCCCCAAAGTCGATTAGAGCCTGTATCTCGTTGGACGACTCAGCCCAAAAAAGGGTGACCGAAACCAGGGGCTTATCCTTCTGGATAACTGGGGGTGAAACAACGCCACCTATGTTCTGTCCATGACAAGACCTCAAGGTTCTGGCGTTCACTGCAAAAAGTGACCTGCCTGGCCACAATAAAGGCACAATCTTTCCCTTCTCCTAAAGGTTCTCTCATCCGCAGAGAGATGCGTGAAACCCAAGTGCATGGGTTCACCTTCACTGATCAACTCGGTACCAGGAGGCATGGGAGGTGAGGGAGGCACAGGTGGGACTGCAAAGCTTGGAGACAAACGTACAGGAGTCTTTAGCAAGTGCTCCTTAAAAGAGAGTCTTTCTCTGAGTCTGTAGTCAATGAGGATGGCAAACATGATCAACTTCTCCAGCTCAGTGGGTATATCTCAGGCTGCTATCTCACCCTTGATGGTATCCAAGAAACCATGAGAAAAAGCAGCCACGGGGGCCTGTTTGTTCCACGCAAACCTCTGCTGCCAGAGTACAGAATTCAATGGCGTAGTGGGCAGCAGTTCTTGTACTCTGTTCAATAGACATGAGGCACTTGGCAGTAGAAGCGGAGCGAGCGGGAACATCAAATACTCTTTTAAACAAAGCTCTGGGTTGCACAAGACAACAGGTTTTTGCATCTCCAATAGAGGGTTTTCCCAGGCCAAGGCTCTCTCAGAAAGCAAAGATATCACAAAACCTACTTTGCTTCTGTCTGTGGGAAACGCCTGGGGTAGCATCTCAAAGTATATCTAAACCTGGTTGAGAAACCCTCTGCATTGGACTGGATTGCCCCCAAACCTCTGGGGAAGCGGAGCGGAACCGGACATACCTCTTATAGCAGTAACACTCGAGGCGGGTGCCTGCACAGAGACTGGCACAGCAGCAGGGTTGACCTGCAACATAGGTTGTACTGGGGCTACATAGTGCGAAATTCTAGGTGAGTCGTGTGACTCAGGAGCATTTGTAACGCCATGGCGAACTGATCCATGCGGTGATCCAGTTCATTCAATCTGGAAAAATATTACCAACAAGTGGATTGACTGCATCTGCTGAATTTATGGCCTTTGCCTACTGCCAGAAACCATGAAATCAGACAGAGACAGAAGTACAGTTAAATCACACTTGTTTAATAATAAAATGAAAAAGAAAAAAAATAGTCAAAACATAGCCAAAGTTCACTAACTGGAACGGATAGTCAGCCAAGCCAGAAGTCAGGGATCAAAATAGTAGAACAGCAAGCAGGAGCCAGAAGGCATATCAGCAAAGTCTTTAAACAGGACCGCAGGAGATGTTTCTTGTGATGTTGACCAAGGGGGAAGGCCAAGACCCTCTGGACTGGACGGCAAGACGGCAGTAGGCAGGACTGACGAGCAGGATATGAACAACAGCTGAGTAACTGTGTGGAGAGATGGGAGCTGACAATTAGCCGACAGCTGAGCGGCCAGCACAGAGAAGGAAAGGCTGAGCAAAGCCCTCACAGCTAAACCACCAGAAAGATTTCTATATATCTGTAGGATGCTGTTGGTGAGATATCAGCACTTGAAGATCTGGGTGTGCACATTTACTGTGCTTATTCTATGGAGAATGAAACAGGTGGCACTGGAAATGTAACCCCACAGCCAAAGTGCCCAGGTGGACATGAACAGAGTCAGGAAAGATGACATATGATAGGATTTTTGGATTAGTCAAGACTTACAAACTGGTGTTCAGAGGCATTCAGTGTATATGTATTGTGGATTCATTTTTCAGATATATTGTTCACTTAAATACCTGCAAGGATGGTTGACAGCAATTACTTTAACTAAGGTTACATTCTGACAGGTTGCAGGCTAATTATATGTAAATGATGACAAGAACAAGAAAAAGCTTTGTACTAAATCCATCAAAATAATATTTGATTTTTGTGATGAGTCACAAAAATGTCTATAATGGGGAAATCTGGTTGAGATGAGTCAGTAGCAGATAAGAATTTAATTATTCTGTATCTTGAGTCACAATACTAAACACCACCTTTTCCTAACAAGGAAGACAGGTACTAAAGCTGGTATAAAGCCCAAGCAAATGTGCTTGCTTAAGAGATAACGCAGGTCAAAAACTAATATTAAATGTATTGAAGCACACCAGTCCTTGGATGTGGGGTTATATTAGTTTTCTGTTTTCAGGGTAGGAACATTTTCAGCAAGTACAGAAAAGCAGTTTACTTGTCACATCCAAAGTGCTGACCAATAAGCATAAACAATGTCTTGTAACAATCTTCCTACCCCCTTTGTAATGTAGATGATTAAAGGCATACATGTTTGAAGTCAGTCCTGGGTGTATTTTTTTTTTTACTTAAGAGGTATTTTTTTTAGAAACGCTTACATTTGTGTGAAGCTCATTTAAATATATTTGGAATCCACTAAGTGCACTCCAGAGCTTAGTGGTGGCCACATTGGAGAAACAACTCTATAGACTGGTATCTGAAGATTTCTGGAATTTACTGATCACTGTGTAAGGGGGGCTTGTAAATGGCTAAAACTGGGTCACATTTAGCGGACGGTCCGCAGTAGTCATATGTAAAAGCTTCATGCAGCACTTTCAGTAAACCATCTTCCCTTAAACAGTCTCTCTCCATCTGGAGTCAGTACTCACTGAGATGGGATCTCTGCAGTCACCTCCTCCATGAGTACACCTTCAGATGCCCCCCAGGGGGATAGACCCAATCCAGGGAACTCGTAGACTGTCTTAAAAAGACTTTTTGCAACCCATCCTAGCACCCACCTCTACAAGGGTCAGTAAGTCTACAGCCAGCTCTTCTGGGTGCAGGTCTACCTCTCCCTGGCTTCCAGCCCTGTCTAGGGTCTCCACATGCTGGCTACAGCTGTCTGATGGTGGGGTCTAAGATTCCAATGCCCCAACTGCCCCAAGGCTCCTCCCAACCTGGCCTATATATGGGCACTGACTCAACCATTAAATCACTACAGGAAGGCACTAGCTAAAACGGACCTTATGACGCTATTCTGGAAAAAAGCCACTTAGTGGCATATAAGCTAACTGAACCTGCTTACAATGCCGAGCACCCCTTAACTTGTCACAACATTTAACAACATAATAATTTTCAAATGAAAAATGTTATAACAGAATCTGAGAATGGAGGATCAGCAGATGACCTCCTTCATTCATAGAAGCTGCAGTACAGCTTTTATGAATATATCAGCTGGGTGGAAAGCACATGCATAGTCGGGCTCTTTTGATGAGATACAACAACAATTTACCTTTCAAGTAAGGATTAAGAGTTAATCCCCACCGAAAGGAAAAGATGGCTACTATGGCTGTAGCGGACAAATATAAGAGGATATCAGTTATTTCAAACTTGTATTTTATTAATTATCAAAAAGCCACAATAGTATAACCCTTTCATGACTAAGCCTATTTTTGACATTTGGTGTTTACAAGCTAAAATCCATATTTTTTGCTACAAAATTACTTAGAACCCCCAAACATTATATATATTTTTTTAGCAGAGACTCTAGAGAATAAAAACAGCAATTGTTGCAATATTTTATGTCACGCGGTATTTGCGCAGCAGTGTTTTAAACGCAACTTTTTGGGGAAAGGGACACTTTCATGAATTTAAAAAAAACGAAACAATAAAATTAGCCCAATTTTTTTGCATAATGTGAAAGATAATGTTACGCTGAGTAAATAGATACCAAACATGTCACACTTTATAACTGCACGCACTCGTGAAATGACGACAAACTACGGTACCTAAAAATCTCAATAGGCAACGCTTTAAAAATGTTTTCTGGTTACCAGGTTAGAGTTACAGAGGAGGTCTAGTGCTAGAATTATTGCTCTGGCTCTGAAGATCGCGGGGATGCCTCACATGTGTGATTTGAACACAGTTTACATATACAGGCGCGACTTCCGTATGCGTTTTCTTTGCTGCGCAAGCTCGCAGCGACGGGGGGGGGGGGGGGGATTCTTTAAATTTTTAATTTTTTTTTCTTATTTATTTTATTAATTTTTAAATTAATAAATTGTTTTAAAAAAAATAATAATAATAATTTGATCACTTTTATTGCTGTCACAAGGAATGTAAACATCCCTTGTGACAGTAATAGGTGGTGACGGGTACTCTTTTAGACCCCCGATCCCTCCTTTACACTTCAAAGTATTCAGATCGCCGAAAACTGCGATTCTGAATACTGTATATTTTTTTTAAATCAGGCGCCATTGGCAGCAAAGTAAACAGGAAGTGACGTTATGACGTTGCTTCCGTGTTTACAATTAGGAGACTGGAAGGACACCACTTACGGCGTCATTCCAGTCCTTTCCTAGCTGCTGGAAGCGGCAGATGTGAGATCGGTGCTCCTGATTGAGCGGGAGCACCGGTAAGAACAGCGGGAGGCGGCGGGAGGGGGCACGTCCCCTCCCGCTCCTCCGACATAACAGCCAAGCGGCTTTTAGCTGCTCAGAAAAACGGTACCGGGATGATGCCTGCAGGTGCGGGCATCATCCCGGTATTCCCTCTGGAAGCCGAGTACACACATCTGCGTACGCTCGGCGGGAAGGGGATAAAATCACCCAGCCGTATGGCTAGAGTACATCTGACCCTGCTGGGCGTCAGATAGTGACACACCAAAAACCTAAAATATATTTGGAGTGTCCTACAAACCAATAGCTAAGACACATATAAACAATGGACTCACATAAAACACAGACAAAACGGACAAGGCGCCACTCTTACCAGGCATGTATTGAGTTTCTTGTGAGAGAAACCTCCCTTATTACAGTTAAGTTAATAATGAATAATTCATAATATATTATGTAGCAGCGGCTCCTGAAGAGCACACACTATGGGGTTTTTCAAAGTTAAAGTTGTGCCTAAACTGCAGTTTGGTTTGGGTACAATTGTCTAAATTTAGACTTCAGCATCAGTTTGACTGGACTGTGAGATGTTCAGCCTGGCCACAGGGGGCGCTGTCTCTTCTGGCAGGCATGGAACTATGGTCTGATTAGGTGCTTAAGTTACTCTCTCTCAGAGACCGCCCAGTGGGAGTAGCGCTCTCACTGTGCTTTCTGGGAGAGGGTATTTAAGATGCGGATGTCACGTGGTTCGGGGTTCCGGTCCAAATTGATGTACTGGCTTCATGGCCCTGGTCCTCCTGACCAGCCCCCAGGAAGGCTATGGCCTGGGGTGTGGATCCACCTGATTTTGATGTCTCGCGGCTGGCTAGCCCGAGGCAAGGAAACTGAAGAAGGTTTTTGAGGTGGTTGGGTGCCGTCTCCGGTTTAGGAGAGACCCAGTGACTTCAAGCATTCCAGGGGAGGACACTTCAGAAGAAGACCACGGGTTGGTTTCTTAGTAAGAGCCTGGAAGGGCTGAGGTATCTGAGAGAATCCGGTCTTGTGGATATCGCCAAGCTGGCTGAAAGATCCAGGTATCCTATGAGTGTTTTCAAGCTTAGTTTCCCTATGTGTTCAACAACAACGTCTGTGGCAGAGACATTATCTTGTACGTTCTACAACAACATCTGTGGCAGAGACTTGTTCCTGAGTAGGAATGAGCCGAACATCCCCCGGTTCGGTTCGCATCAGAACTTCCGAACGGACCGCAAATTCGTACGAACGTTAGAACCTCATTGAAGTCTATGGGACTCAAATGTTCGAAATAAAAAGTGCTAATTTTAATGGCTAATATGCAAGATACTGTCCTAAAAAGGGTTTGGGGACCTGGCTCCTGCCCCAGGGGACATGGGTCAATGCCTAAAATGTTTTTAAAAATGGCCGTTTTGGCGGGAGCACTGATTTTAATGACGATTAAAGTGAAAAAAAAAGTGAAATATTCCTTTAAATATCTTGCCTGGGGGGTGTTTATAGTATGCCTGTGAAGTGCCACGTGTTTCTCGTGTTTAGAACAGTCCCTGCACAAAATGTCATTTAAAACTGCTTGCGTTTTTAATGTAATATCTGGTTCCGACAATATGGATGAAAATCATTGAGAAAAATGGCATGGGTAGCCCCTCCTGCCCATTTAACAGCCCGTTTGGGTCTTGTACAGATATTAAGGGGAACCCCGTACCCATATTAAAAAAAGGAAAGACGTGGGGCCCCCAGGCCCTATATACTCAGAACAGCAGTACACAGGCGGTGCAAACAAGACAGGGACTGTGTAGGTTTGTTGTGTTAAGTAGAATCTGTTTGTAATTTTGAACTGGTACATTTTTAAAGTGTGGCTCCAGTCAAAAAATCTATTTTTAAGCTTTTTGGAAAACATAGGGAAGGGTTATCACCCCTGTATAATTTCTTTTGCCGTCTTTTTTTCATCTCACTTCCTGTTGTCTCCTTCCGTTTGCAAGTAGGAGACGTTTGTAAGTTGGATGTTTGAAAGTAGGGGCCTGCCCTATATGCTCTGCAGAAATGGCAGAACAAGGTGTTGGTGTTGCCACAACATTGTAAGCCCTCAAAGTGACTCTTGGTGGGCACTGGAGCACCCTGCTGTGAACAATTATATCAAGAATTGTAATTACATGCCATTGTTGAACAGTGGTAGAAAAATTGGGCCTTTGGTGTTTGTGGTGCTGGTGACACAACACTATAAGTCCTCACAGTTACTCTCGGTGGGCACAGGAACGGGCCCTGCTGTGAAATATTATATCAAGAATTGTAATTACATGCCCCTGTTAAACAGGAGCTGGAAAATTGGGCCTTAGGCACTGGTGCTGGTGCCACGACACTGCAACCTCTCCCATATACTCTAGTTGTAGTGCAGGAATGAGCCCTGCTGCAAAGCATTGCATCAAAAATTGTAATTAAACGCCCCTGTTAATTGGGCTGGGCGGAGGAGGAAGAGGATAGACAATCAACATAACAGGACAGTCACTCAGCATCAGCATAGGCAGTCTTGAAGAGATGTGATATTTAAAAAAAAAAAATTATTTGGTTACATCAGCTTCAGGTGCTTGGTAGCTGTGGGTGATCTAAGTCTGATTCACCTTTATGAAGGTCAGTCGATCAACCGAGTCGGTGGACAGGCGCACCCTGTGATCAGTAACAAAGCCACCAGCAGCACTGAAGGTGTGTTCCGAAAGAACGCTGGATGCAGGACAGGCCAGTAGCTCAATTGCATACTGTGCAAGCTCTGGCCAGTGATCCATCCTCAAGACCCAGTAAACCAGAGGATTTTCGGTGGGAAAGGTGTCCAAGTCTGACCTTGCCCCTAGGTATTCCTGCACCATGTAAATCAGACGCTGGCAATGGTTGCTGGAACCGATCATACCTTGGAGCTGCGGACTAAAAAACTGTCTGAACACATCGGTCAGACAGCCACCTTCTCCACCGCTCCTTCTGACCGATGCCTCAGCAACACGTTGTCCAGGGCTAGGAGTTTGTAACCTCACAGTCTCTGGGAATGCGTTGCACAGACCTTTCTGCAAGGCCTCCCGGAGATGTCTCATCCTCTGCTCCCTCTGCGATGGCAAGATAAGGTCGGCAACCTTACCCTTGTACCATGGATCAAGGAGAGTGGCCAGCCAGTAATGGTCCCTCTCCTTGATCCGAAGAATACGAGGATCCTTCCGCAGGCTTTGCAGGATCAGGGAGGTCATGCAGCGTAGGTTAGCTGAGGCATTCGGTCCGGAGTCCTCTGGGTCACTAAGGACAACATGATCCGCAGCTACCTCCTCCCAGACACGTACAAGTCCACGGGTTTCTTGGGACTGTAAATCATCCCTACAAGACTGCTGCTGCTGCTGAGTGCCAGCCTCCACCTCCATGTTGACACAATCATCCTCCTCCTCCTCCTTGTCCTCTTCCTGTGTGATGGGTGGGACAGCAGGAACACTGTCTGGATAAAGGGGGCCTTGAGAGGCAAGGAAGTCCTCCTCCAACACGTGGACAAGAGGTACAGTGTCACTGATGCATGCACTGTCACTGCTCACCATCCTTGTGGCCTCCTCAAACGGTGACAGGACAGTGCTTTTGATAGTTTAAATCTCAAGTGGATTCAACAACCGTCTCTTACATGCATGTAAAGGTCATCAGTCCCGAACAAAGTAACCATCTCTAGAATCTCTGCCAAACTAAAGCGTTCATATAGCACACATAGTAACTATCCCATACACAGCTGTTCAATCATTTGATGGTTCTCTACGTTACCGCTTGCTGATATCTCAATAGAACGCCGGTCAGTTATCACCGCTTCTCTGGATAATCACCCGCAATTCAGCGACCTCGTTACTGCTTTGAAAACCACAAGCAGGATGGTGTTCAGCAGAACGCTACTCAGCTTGTCAGGTCAGCTGGGATGCAATCAAGTGCTGGTTTCTTTGCACTTGCCGATGTCTCAGTACAACGCTGGTTGGCAATCACCGTTTCTCTGGTTCACCACCCGCACTTCAGTATCCTCCACTGCTTTGGGAATCACAAGCAGGACGGTGTCCAGCAGGAAGCTAGACAACTCGTCTGGTCAGCCAGGATGCAAGCAGGTGCTGGTCTCTTTTTGCTGTTATATCACAACACCGTTATAGGGATAGTTATTCAGTGTCCTTCCGCTTTACACCTCACTGAAATTGGTTTCCTCTCTCCATAATAGGGAGGACTCTGTGAGCGCCTATAGTCGGTAGTTACGTTGATGCGTTTCACAACATCATGTTATGTAGCTTCAACTGGACGTGGGGGAATCAGACCTGGATCTCTCCCTTTATAGTGCATCAGGATGCTGTCGCTCCTCCTATATCTTATTTCTTTTTACAAACATGTTACTCGGGGCAAGCTGAGTGTTAGCTCAGATAAGTGTCTTATTATTGGTTAAAAATTCATGCTCTTCATATTCAGTTTATACATTAAGATGAGCTACTTATTTCATAATTATTTCATAATTAAATGGGACCATAGTTAAACTTTTGATGAGAGCCTATGACAGCCCATTAGTTGTATTAAAACCGAAAGATTACAGTTGCGAGGGTGGATGGGGGCATGGACGAAGGAGGATTTCTACTAATAGAAGAGGAATCAGCAAAAGGGACACAACCTACTGATTGTAAATTACACCCATTGTGCTGATTTTTCTGTTGTTTATTTTAGCTATACTTAGGCTTTAACCTTTTGTTAAGACTGGCAGTGTTCAGATCTAGTACAACTGATATCTGCCTCCAGGGGTGGACTGACAACACTCAGGACCCCCAGACCAAATAAAGCAAGGGCTCTTTATCAGGCCCCACCCATGGCCCACCCCTGACCCCGCTCCTACATTTTTAACAAAGTACAACTCCTGCCTTTTTTTTTATGGGACCTGGAGGGGCGTTTCTCTCTAACAGTGTCCATTGGAGATTCTGTGTTAGAGAGAGACCCCCCTCCAGGACCCTTTAGAGACTACAAAGGAGTCTAATGGGACCTGGAGGGGGGTCTCTCTAACAGAGGCTCTTTCAGTGTCCATTATAGAGTCTGTTAGAAAGAGTCCCCCCAGGTCCCATTAGAGACTACAAAGGGGTATAATGGGACCTGGAGGGGGGACTCTTTCTAACAGAGTGTACAGTGAGCATCTTCGTTCACTCTGTGTCAGGGTACCAATAGCAGGAGGACTCTAAGACCCAGCATATGTCAAGGCAAGAGAAGGGCTCTAGGACCCAGCAACTCCGCCAGCACATCACATGGGCCTTTATAAGGAGGCCAGCCCTTGGCTGAAGTGCTGTTTGATCTTCAGCTGTTACCTACGTTCCTGTGTTTCCTGTTTCCTGTGATGCTTGATTACCGACTCGGCTTGTTCCAGACCTGTCTCCTGCCTGCCTCCTGACATTGACCATGGATTGTTTAACAGGTCTGCTTGACCTGCTACCTGTCTTGACCGCAGCTCCCACCTGACCTTGTCTCCTCTGCTGTGCACCTGGCACCGAACCTTGGCTTGTACTGACTACCCTCTGTCACAGTGACCCTGGTTACCTACTACATCTCACAGGTGCCACTTGCCTGCAGCAGCCCCGCAGCACATCAGCCGTGTTCCTGAGCTTTTTCTGCAAGCAACTCTGCAGGTTACCTGTGCTATTTTGGGCCTGACTCCTCCTGTCTCACCTCCAGGGGAGTCTGGAACTGAGCTGCAAGAGAAGCCCTCTCTCCATTTTCCTCTAGCACTTTGGTACCTGATACTCTGGTCCTCACAGGACCCCTCTTTGTGCCATGAATCTCACCCCTGCCCCAACCTCTCACAAAGTTGAAATAAAATTGGCACTATGTAGAGCTCCTCTTACCTTAACTATGGGTACTGTAGCTGGTTACCACGTCCTCTGTGGCTAGCTGGCTCCCGCATTCTCTGTTGCTGGCTGGCTCCCGCATCCTCTGTTGCTGGCTCCTGTGAGTGGCAGGCTGGCTGGCTCTCTGGTGTGGGTGGGTCACAGTGGGTGGCTGGTCCTTCTGTGGCTGGGTTACCTTGGGTGGTTGGCTGGCACCTGGCCCTGCTGTGGGTGGGTCACTGGCATGGGTGGCTGCCTGGCTCAGACCCTGGCTCTGCTGTGGCTGGATGGTGTGTCCTTTCTTCTTTTGCCATTCCAGGTACTATTTTCCAAGGTGAGACAGGGACTTGGAGGTTGGCGGAGGACTTTGCCCTATCCAGGACGGTAGAACTAGAAGGTTTGTAGCAGGCCCGGTGCATAGTGGAACACATAATGACATTGTGTGCATGTGTTTGGGTCCTGTGTCCATTTGAGAGTCCATGTTGGAAAGAGCCCCCATCAGTGCCCATCACTGCAGCCTTGCCAGTGTCCCTCAATGCAGTCTCATCAGTGCCCATCAATGCAGCGCCTGATCAGTTTTTATCAATGCAGCCTCACCAGTGCCCCACAATGCAGTCTCTGCAGTGCCCCTCAATGCAGCCTCACCGTTGCCCATCAATGTAGCCTCACCAGTGCCCCTCAATGCAGCATCACCAGTGTCCCTCAATACAGCGTCACTAGTGACCCTCAATGCAGCCTCACCAGTGCCCATCAATGCAGCCTCACCAGTGCCCATCAATGCAGCCTCACTAATGTCCATCAGAGCAGCCTCAGCAGTGCCCATCAATGCAGCCTCATCAGTGCAGCCTCACCAGTGCCCCCAATGCAACCTCACCAAAGCCCATGAATGCAGCCTCACCAGTGCCCATGAATGTAGCCTCACCAGTACCCATGAATGCAGGCTCACGAGTGTCCATGAATGCAGCCTCACCAGTGCTCATTAATGCAGCTTTTCCAGTGCCCATGAATGCAGCCTTATCACCAGTGCCCATGAATGTAGCCTAACCCCATGTGCCCATAAATGCTGCCTCACCACCTGTGCCCATGAATGCCGCCTTACCACCAGGGCCCATGAATGAAGCCTCACCACCTGTGTCCATGAATGCAGCCTCCCCACTAGTGCCCATATATGCAGCTTTGCCATCAGTGCCCATGAATGCAGCCTCACCAACAGTGCCTATGAATGCAGCCTCACCAGCTATGCCCATGAATGCATCCCCACCACCAGTGCCCATGAATGCAGCCTCACCACCAGTGCCCATTAATGCAACCTCACCACCAGTGTCCTTCAATGCATGGGGGTTAGAGAGGAGAGCCGCTGGATCACACAGATCTCCCGCTGTGACACCTGGCGGCCACTGTCATCCAATGTCCTGTCTGGTAGATGTCCCCCAGCTTTGGACCAGTGTGACATCTGTCAAAGGAGCCAGGAAGTGGTACATCGGATGACAGCGGTCACTGGGTAACTGGGACATCCCTGCTCTGTATGATACTGCTGCACTGGCTCTCCCCCTTACCCTCTGAGGCAGTGCAGGGGCCCGCCTGAGCCCAAAAAGATGGTCACCGAGGGCCCATGGGAGCCCTGAGAGTTTCAGCAGGTGGCGCTGGTGGGCCCTCTTCAGCAGCTGGGCCCTCGGCCAAGCTGACCGACTGCTCAGTCTGCCCTTGTCTGCATCCACACAGGAGTTAATTATGGTAAACACAGCTTCCCAGCCACACTTATAACAAAGAGAACTAGGTAACAGTTTTCTATGCTAGAACTTCCAGAAAAGAACATCTAAAAAATTAATTTTTTAAGTTTTTCGTTTGAGTATTGCTATGTGAATGGAGACATTCAAATATAAAGTAGGTATTATCCCAAATTAGCTGAAAAAGTTAAAAATGCACTTTAAAGTGTAAAACCTCAGTTGGGTACTGCTATCCAGAGATCCATTAGAGATATTTCCCAATATTCTTCCATGTTGTCAATATTTTACCTGGCAGGAAGTAAAAGGGACTCAAACACCAACATAGACAAAAATAAAAAAAACATTAGAAGTAGAGTAGTAGAACACTAGAAACCCTGCCACTCATGAAAACAGAGCATACCTGTTTGTTTGCTGCCATCACACAAATTATGAGCATTTATGGTCTCTGTTCCCTTAAATATTTACCGTCTTTCTAATTAGTTCAGGCTACAAAAAGCCTGCTCCTACTGTGTGTGAGAAATGAGCAGTCTCTTGCATGCAGCGGGTAACTTATTTGCCTAATATATGCTAAGGACATATTCACCAGGATAAGGACACATGCACTAGGTTAAGGATAAAAACACGCACTAGAGTTAAGGACATCATCATGCTCAGTTCATGGATCGGACACATGCTTAGATGTATAATTAGACATTCATATTATGAGACTCAGAACAGAAGTCAGAAAGACCTAGATAACTGACACCTGAGTCGTAGTACAAAACATGAAGAAATCATACCACAGCTTGCACAGGCAGTCAATATTCCCATCAGCTCTGTACAATCAGCAAAGACTCAGAGAGATGAATGAGTTACAGTAATGATAATGTGCTTAAACGGAAACCAGAAATTGATCCAGTACAGCTGATGCCCACAGGTGTAAATTCCCATTAAAAATACCATGTCAGCACTATTACAGGAGCAAGATCCAATAAAATAACTAAAATATTGTATATTGTAGATCTATCCTTTGTATTTGTTAAGGTAACCACTGTCACCAATACCGAAATTGATAGGAAGTCTAAAATGTAAAATTTTTTATCAAAACCACGCGTTTGTTTAAATCTTCTATTGGGCACACATCTTAAAGTGTCAACTGTCTAAAAGGAGATTCTCCCTCATTTCATAGAAATTTCCTTTCACTTCCTGTTGTATCCACAGGAAAGGAAGTAAAGGTAAATCTTCCAATAGGACTCAGATAGCAAACACACAAATGACATGGGTTTTAACCCATCCCTACTCTATCCAAAACAAATTAAAGGTTTTGGCTATATACACTTTTAAAGGAACCCTACAGTGAGGAACAATGGAGGCTGTCATGGCTAATCCAAGTGGTTTTAGCAATTTTTTTAACTGACCATATGTAAAATTATGTGGATCAGGAGTTCTGCCTTTTCTCTGATTTGATCTGCATGTTAGTAGGCGAGACCATGCTATACCCACCAATAATTACCATTTTCAGGGGGGTTTCAGCAATGGCAAACGTCTAGTTTGTAAAGCACTGCCTTCCTTTAAATATGTAATAATTCTAGCATGACTGACAACATGAGATTTGTCATATTTATATTACATTTATTTTAGTCCTGCATTCTTTCTAATGAATCTGACAAGAAACACCCTGGTCTTTGAACTTTCTCTACTCAGATATGCAGGGAGTTTGGATTTTTTGCTACATAGACTTAGGCCCCTTTCACACGGGGCTGTCCGCAATGAGCCCGTAAATAGCTCAGCGGGGGATCGCTCCTTTGATCCCCGCTGAGCCGGCGGATGACAAGTCCACCTCTGCACTCTGTGCAGGGATGGACCTGTCCGAGCCCCACTCTCCCCTATGGGGGATCGGATGATTACGGACCACCTGTCCGTTTTCATCCGATCCGATCCACCAGATGGATGAAAAATAGGGTTTGCATCCACCTGGTTTTAGCGGAAAGTATCGGATCGGGGCTGATCGGATGTCAGCGGACATGTCTCCGCTGACATCTGACGCTCCATAGAGGTACATGGAGCTCCAGTTGAGATCCGCCTGAAAAACTGACAGGTGAATCTGAAAAGTCTGCAGGTGTGAAAGAGGCCTAAGACTATAGAGATAAAAGAGCAACCAGGTGCATCAGAGATCACATCATGCCCAAGTTAACCTCTTTCTGACCACATAACGCATATATGCATTGGTAAGAAAGGTGGGCTCCTGACAATGTGACCACTGTGAAAGCCAGACACAGCGGCCCCAAGACATAAAAGCCACAATGCCCCTCTGCCTTAAAGGCTATGTAAAGGGCTGTTAGGAGGCAATTATAAGGGATTAACATATACAACAGAATTCTTTTATTGACATTATGAGATTCTGCCATAGCTCCCAACTGTCCCTGATTTCGAGGGACTGTCCCTGATTTGGAGAAATGTCCCTCTGTCCCTCATTCCTCTTCATTTGTCCCTCATTTTGGTCTGATCTATATAGATGTATATAAAATGCACCTTTTATCTATCAGTGTTTTCCAGTGCTAAACCTTTCATCTGATTTCTAAATTGCTGCATTTTGTAAATTCCAAAAGCCAATATATAAAGGAATAGTAGTGGTAAAAAAGCACTTGTGGGTGTAACCAATCTTGTTTTTTTTTCCCTTTAAGGTGGTGTGGCAGGGGGTGTGTTCTATTCAAGTGCAGTGCATTTTTAATGAGGTGCAGGAAATACACACAAAAAATGTGGGTTTTCTATACTAAGTTCTGGTGTGAACTGGCCCTTAGAACAAGGGTTCTTGGTGATGGGAGTTTAAATCACAGCAGGTTTCCAAAGAAGAATCTACAAATGGATTATTTAAATTTTAAATCAATAATACATAAATAGATTTCACCTCCTCTGACTTCAACAAGTAAGTGCTTTCACAGTGTGCTTAAAAGTTTTGGATCAACTTAATATAACAGATTTAAAGCCGATGCATCTTTAAATTTTCAGAGCACTATGGGTTATATAAAAAGAAACATAGCCATAGATGTCTGCCTTTTGACTTACCGAATATAAGCGGAGGCACCTAATTTTGCCACACAAAAAACTGGGAAAACATATAGTATAAGCCTAGGGTGGGAAATGCAGCAGCTACTGGATTAACAATGCCCATCTGCAGCCTCACTGTGCCCATCTCCCTGTGCCCATCTGCAGCCTCATTGTGCCCATCTGCAGCCTCACTGTGCCCATCTGAAGCCTCATTGTGCCCATATGCAGCCTCACTGGGCCCATCTGCTGCCTCACTGTGCCCATCTGCAGCCTCACTGTGCCATTTGCAGCCTCATTGTGCCCATCTGCAGCTGTACCTTTGATAACCAAAACAGCGGGTATCTCCCACTGTGTAATGCAGTCTGTTCGGCAGCCGTCCACTGTAACAAAACCCCACCTCCCCCTCGTCCGTGATAGACTGAACACTGATACAATGCTGGGAAACTGAATCAGTGTTCCATCTATCACCCTCACTTGAGACCCTCACTCAAGTATAAGCCGAGAGGGTTTTTTTCAGCCTAAAAAACATGCTATAAAAGTCGGCTTATACTCAAGTATATATGGTACTTTGCATGACTGAAACCTCGGACAGAGCTAACTGCAGTGAAGCGCTAACACAACTAGTGGCCCTCACATATTACAACTCCAACGTGACAGCAGTAGTCAGGGACTGTTTCCACTGAAATTAAGCTTTGGAAAACATTTCTAAAGAAGTGAATTAAAGTCATACATGTCAATTAAAAGTCAATTAGAGATGAGTAAGTTGATTTGCATTCCTACAGTACATCAGCAAATGAGTAAGTACAGAAGAGGTTCCTTGTGCAAATTTGCCTGTATATGTACGCGGCACAGCAGTTATCACTAATTAGAAAATTCAGATACTCTTCTTATATTTACACATATAAACATACTCATATTCAAGCAAAGTAGATAGAACAAGGCCAACCTTTTTCATTTAATGAAAAACCTTCTTACCTAGGGACAATTATAGACACTCAGGTTGAACTGGATAGACTGGTGTCTTTATTCAACCTTACTAACTATGTAACTATGTAACTATGTGGCATGCATCTCTTTGGACTTACTTCATAATATGCTGTACATTCTACAAAGTGGCTGAATTCCTGGATTCAGCTTTAATTCTTGATAATAAGAGGACCTAATTACAGGTAGCACAGCGTATATATTTTATCTATTTCAGCTTTAACTCTTGTTTGTTTACTTTTGGTCTATTAAACATGTATTTAAAAGCATTTTGTTATATCTGTTTGAAAGGTGCAAAAGTAAACCCTGTTGATTTTGCCAGCTGAAGCAGCCCAAAAAGTAGCCTAAGGCCCCTTTCACACGGGGCGGATCAGTAATGATCCGCCCCGTGATGATCCGCTCGCTCAGCGGGGATCGCTCCGTTGTCCCCGCTGAGCCGGCTGCGGACAGGGCGGTCTCCGCACACTGTGCGGGGACCGCCCTGTCAGCTCTCCGCTCTCCTCTATGGGGATCGGACGAGCACGGACCGTGTGTCCGTGTTCATCCGATCCGCTCTGCAGACGGACAGAAAAATAGGATTTTCCTCCGTCTGCAGAATCGGACATTTGCGGAGGCGGACAATAGCGGGTGTCTGCGGATGCTCATCCGCAGACACCCGCTATCCCATAGGGATGAATGGATGTCCGTATTTCATCCGCAAACGGATGGATGAAATACGGACATATCATCCGCATGTGTGAAAGGGGCCTAAAAGCTGTACTTCCACCCACTTGTAAACAAATACATTTGTGAATACATGGGTGAAAAAAAAGAGGCAGGTAGCTTTAGAGAAAGACTGTTTAATATAAAGGAGTTGTAAAGTCTCAAGGTTTTTAACCTTAATGCATTTTATGCATTAAGGTGAAAAACGTTCTGTGCTGCAGCTGCTCCCCAGAGCCCCCCTTTTTCTTACCTGAACCTGATCATTCCAGCGACAAGCACAAGTCCAGCCGCTGTCTTGGATAGATTGATAGCAGCGGGAGCCATTGGCTCCTGCTGCTCTCAAATAAAATCTAGTGAAACAGGAGCCGGTGGGCGGGGCCGAGTCCTGCTGTCTGTGTCAATGGATGCGGCAGCAGGACTCGGGAGCATGCAACCATGGAATGCGGCTCTCCATGGGGGCACTTGTTGAGGAGAAGGGCCCGGAGCGCCGCCGGGGGACCCCAGACAAGGAGGATTGGGGCCACTCATTGCAAAACCCTTGTGCAGAGCAGGTAAGTTTAGCATGTTTGTTATTTAAAAAAAAAAAAAACATTTACAATCGAGTTAAGTCCGATATAAACCCGGAGTTGGGTTTTAAGGATTGTGTGTGAGGTAGCAAAGAGGGTATTCCTGTATTAGCAGCAAGTGAGTTCTATAAGCCCCTGTACACACGGTCGGAGATTTCGACAACCAAATCCGTCGGATTTTGTCCGTCGGATTTTGTCCGTCGGATCTTGTCCGTCGGATCTTGTCAGTCGGATCTTGTCCGAAACTGTTACATACACACGGTCGGACTAATTTGCCAAAAAATCTGATCTTTCAGAACGTGATGACGTAATTTCGTTACGATGGGACTACATTCAGGCTAGTAGCCAATAGCTTTGATGTAGGAATTTGATCTGAGCATGCGTGGCACTTGGTCCGATCAAAATTCGCTACACATGACCGGAGTATGTCCGACCGGCCCAGTTGGTCGGGAAATATTTCCAACATGTTGGAAAATTGGGTCCGACGGATATTCCGACGGAATCAGTCCGATGCATACCACACACAGTTGGATTATCCGATGACACGGTCCGATAGGACACATTCCGACGGATTCTCCGACCGTGTGTACAAGGGCTTAGGAGGGCTCAAGGTTATCTTTTCAATGTTGATTGGAGTGTACTTCAAATGTTTTTCCTTTTTCTATATCTAACTTTTTTGAAGTATGACAGAAGGTGTGGTAAGGACTCGTCTTTTGCCTGCAAAAAGTATCCCTACTCAACAATGGCCTAATCCCAACTAATGACCATTCATAACAGTATTGCCCAGAAAGAAGACTATTACAATAATCTGTATGTCCTGGAGCTGAGACATTAGGATGGCCAATGACAACACACGTCAAAGGAAATCATATGATAACATTCTATATTTCCATGTATTGTTAGCAGTACTCTACTAAATACATGACCTTTACAAACCATATAAATATAAACTTATTAAACACATTTCCTGTGTTAAAAACAATAGTTATATACCGCAATGCCTATTACAAAAGGAACTTGGACAAACACGATTTTAGCCATTGGAGGGTATTGTTGACGTAATGGATAAAGTGAATAAGGAGCCCCTGAGGAGATGCACAGTGTACTGATAGGAACTTGGCAGCTACATATAAACTGAAAGGGGTGGATATCTGATAGAAACTGATGGATTGCAGGGCTGGATTGTTTCCCCTTCTACTAGTTTCTCACAACACTGTTTACATTTTACTTCCCCTCTCTGTGCGGCGGCCAGCTTATGTTTTCTTAGCCTTCTCAGAAATTGCATATAATACTGTGATGCTATTAATATAGATTTGCATCATGAATACATAAATGGCTGAGCAGTGAGAACCAAAAAAAGATGCCTTCTGGGAATTAGTGATGTCAAATGACTGTTCTCTCACTGAATGTGTTTTGGAGGAATCCTACTGGTGCCAAAAGGACAGACAGCAAAATAAAACCTCAAATAATTAACACTACATCATTGGGAAAAAAAATTCCTGGAGGGATGCTGTGGTATTAAAAAAAAAGTGTGCAGAAAGTGTGCAAGTCTATTCTTTGATAGATAATTATACCTTTCCTGAATCTTTTCACTCTTTTCACTCTTCGGGGCTCTTTTACTATGGCTGTCTATAACATTGCATAATACTAAATAAACAGACATTGATATTTTGATTTATACAAAGAGCATTTCTCATCAACCATCATACATAAAACGGTAAAGTCTGCATGAATAAAGTCCTAACATCTCATAGTTTGTAACAACAATATAAAGTTATTCCACATGTAGTAAAAGTCAGGCTGACTGTGGGTGGGTGCAGCATGATGCAGTGGGCAAGAGGCCAAGTGCATAACAGGAAAATATTGTAACAGAAGTCCAGCAATACACAACAGGCCAGGGGGAAGGCAACACTATGAGGAATACTTACAAGATGTAATGGTAATGGCATAGTAGCCTGTAGAATCAGAGATGCTGACGGCCTCTGCCAGGAGGAACGGAATGCAGCCTGGCTGGTCTGTAACCAAAGGGGAAGCAATCCAAAGGCTTGGAGTGGTCCCTTCACTTTCCTTACTCCTCTGGAACCTTTCCCTGGCTCTGTGTACTGTTGTGACAGATGTGTGACCTGTCCCTACTATAGCCACTCGCAAAAGGCATGCCAAACCTTTGAGCTAGGATCTTAAATAGAGTCTGTCTAACCCAAGATGGCTGCCAAAATCACGGGGGGGGGGGGGCAACATTCAATAAAATAGCTGTCTCCTTGTGACCAAGGAAGCTATACAGAAACTAGATTTCTCTCTGCATCCTTCGCCGTCTGTGTTGCCACTGTGGACAAGCGCCACCTGCATAGTTGCCAACATTCTCCAAAAAATTATAGGGACACTTTTTTGTCTGTAGGCAGAGCAATATTTTAATTAAAGGTGGAGCATTCATTTATAGGTCTGATCCAGCTGGAGTGGAAAAATGGGCGTGTTTTAAACAAAATATTAGGCGTGGTTTAAAGGGGGTGTGGTTAAATACACTCAGAGGATGGAGGAAGAAAGAAGAGAGGGATGGAGGGAGAGAGAAAGAAAGAGAGAGGGAGAGAAAGAAGGAAAGAAAAAAGAAACAAAAAGGATACAGAAACAAAGAGAGATGGTGAGGGAAGGAGAGAGAAGGAAGGGAAGAAAGAAGTAAAGAAAGGGAGATGGAGAGACAGCAGGCCCAGATCCTACACCAATAGCAATATGTGTATTCCAGGAAGTGCCAGGAAATGTAACAATCAACAGATACTCCAAACACCATCCCTCCAGCTAGATCCCATCAAACAGATACAAGAGATGGTCAGAGAGTGTGCCAACATGATACAGGAGATGGTTGAAGAGTGCGCGGACATGCTACAGAAGATGGTTAGAGTATGCAGACATGATACAAGAGACTGTCAGAGGGTGTGCGGACATTGTACAGGAAATATCAAAGAGTGTGCAGACATGGTACAGAAAATGTCAAAGAGTGTGTGGACATGGTAAAAGAGACTGTCAGAAAGTGTGCGGACATGGTACAAGAGACTATCAGAGAGTGTGCAGACATGGTACAGGAAATATCAGAGTGTGCAAACATGGTACAAGAGACTGTCAGAGAGTGTGCAGACATGGTACAAGAGATGGTCAGAGAGTATGCGGACATGGTACAAGAGGCTGTCAGAGAGTGTGCGGACATGGTACAGGAAATGGTCAGAGAGTGTGCACACATGACACAAAAGAATGCCAGAGAGTGTGAGGATATGGTACAAGAGACTTTCAGAGAGTGTGCGGACATGGTATAGGAAAAGTCCGAGAGTGTGCGGACATGGTACAAGAGACTGTCAGTGAGTGTGCAGACATGGTACAAGATACAGTCAGAGAGTATGCGGACATGGTACAAGAGACTGTCCGAGAGTGTGCGGACATGAAAGAAGAGACTGTCAGAGAGTATGTGGACACGGTACAAGAGATGGTCAGAGAGTGTGCAGACATGACACAAGAGACTGTCAGAGTGTGAGGATATGGTACAAGAGACTTTCAGAGAGTGTGCGGACATGGTACAGGAAAAGTCAGAGAGTGTGTGCGGACATGGTACAAGAGACTTCAGAGAATGTGTGGACATGGTACAGGAATTGTCAGCGATTGTGTGGGCATGGTACAAGAGATTGTCAGAGAGTGTGCTGATATGGTACAAGAGACTGTCAGAGAGTGTGGGGACATGTTACATGAAACAGTCAGATAGTGTGTGGACATAGTACAAGAAACTGTCAGAGAGTGTACAGACATGGTACAACAGGCGGTCCGAGAGTGTGCAAACATCGTACAAGAGACTGTTAGACAGTGTGTGGACATGGTACAAGAGACTATCAGAGAGTGTGCGGACATGGTACAAGAGACTATCAGAGAGTGTGTGGACATGGTACAAGAGACTGCAGACCAACTACAGGAGACGGGGTCAGAGGTTAAGAACACAGCTGACAGCACAGAGCAATAAGGAGGACTTGTGTACAGAGAATATGGGGGTGATAATTACCTTCAGTCCTGTCATGTCCTGTCCCAGTCGGTATCTGCACTCCTCCATTCACAGCCTAGGTTCTCCATTCACGTATATCTCGGGGGGGGGTGTGCCCACTGCATTCAGAGTGGTACCATGACCATGATGTAATGTGCATGCTTCCCCCACCCGAGCCTAAGCTAAGCCAAGATTGCCCGAGGCAAGCTGAGCTTGCCCAAGGCCAGACGGCCAAGCTTGCCCGAGAGACGCATTGCAGGAAGCTGCCAATTTTCCTGAAAATCAGGACTGTTGGTGACTGTGCACCTGCAGTAGAGAAAATAGACCGCACCTGCCTACATAACTAAAACCTATTTCAACATGTTGCTGGTTTTCCAGTTGTAGCCTCTATTACAATGTTTCCAGTGTTAGCCTGTCTTTCCCACCAGTCACAACTTTCAAAACATATTCCACACGTCCCCTAGCTTTTATCTATCTGTACCCTGCTTATCCTGGTGATCCCTGTTAGCACCAAGGTGCACCCTATAGCCATTGTCCTATGACACCTCAGCCCCACTGGAAGTAAGATGAGGAAAAAGGATCAAAAAGATGAGATGACCAAGGGATAAATTCCTAATAAAGAGATGGAGATGATCAGGACCAATGCAGTAGCAACAAGCAGGGCACTGCATTCCGGATGCCAAAGGAAGGAACTGCATTGCATTGCAGAAGACCTAACATCTGAAACTTCAGGAACTGTGTAGGATGCTGAAGATTCTTTGGCTTCCATACTGTAGCTCCGTAACAGCACAGAGGCTGGAGAAATGGGCAAAAAGATAGGTAAGTCCCTTAAAAATGCTGTCTTTATGCTTCAGGCAACTCACTTTTTCTAGACTGGGATGATATAAGCTGTCTGTTGTAAGGATGGCCACTCATTTTACAATATAATTTCTCTTTTTTAGATTTGCCATTAACTATGCAGTGTGAGAGCATACCCAACCTGATAAAAATGAATTTCAATAAATGGAACTGTTTAGATAAGCCTTCATATTATATAGGTGTTGGTAGATGGTTGGTAGATTTATTGAAGATGGTGCAAAGATTGTAACTAGGATGGCCAACTTCATTTTACAGAGCTGTCCATAAATGTTAAAAATCCAACATTTCCGTTCTGAGGCAAAATTTGTATAGCTAGCTTTGTTTATCTTGTCATGGCACGCAATCAACAGACTGCACATCAAAGTGTTTGTCTTAATCTCCCCTAGAAGCAATGATCCCTGAAGCACTTTGTTCTGGGCACTTCTGGGTTCAAAGATGTCAGATCTTGGCTGGTACGTTCAGAAAAACAACTGCTCGAATACTGTCTGTACTGATCTGGTGCAACAAAGGCATTAGGAGGACCAATAAGCCCCTAAAAGTTCTAAAAGGAGAACCTTCTGTTATATAGATGGTCCCTTTTAAAAAACAATAAAATTGAGTAAATAAAATAAAAATATATTAGAATACATTTTAAAAAACAAAAATCAAAATGAATGGGCTCAAATCGCACCACACTGAGTAGCATGTGAATCAAATAGGAATGCGTAGTGCGTTCCTTTAAGTTCCATAGTGTGAAACAGGGCTTATGGAGAATTACAAATGCATGAGCTTTTTGGTATCATAGTTTGTTGCCATCATATTTAGCATTTGGCTATTTACTCATCTTTTACATTTTGAAGAAAATTTGGAAATGGTATAACTTTTGTGTGCAAATTTAAGTGTATATCTTACTTAAAATTTACATCTGATAAATGGTTGCACCAGGCATGTACTGGCCATCGGGACTACCGGGAGATTCCCGGTGGGCCGATGGCTCAGTGGGCCGGTCTGGTGCAGTCCTGGAGCCGCTCCTCTCTGACAGTGAGTGATTTCGATTTCACTCCTGTCAGGAGGAGCAGTCTCCGAGATATGCTGGAGAGAGCATTAGGCTTTCTGCTCCCTCCAGCCTGCAGGGGGAGATAGACACGGTCAGCAGACTTTCCTTCCTCTCTCCCCTATCGCTTGTTATCACATGACTGGAGAGAGGAAGAAGAGAGGCTGCCTTTAGAACCGTGAGTACATGTGGGAGGGGGACACTCTGATGTAACGAGCTGGTGGTGGGACTCTGATGTAACGAGCTGGTGGTGGGACTCTGATGTAACGAGCTGGTGGTGGGACTCTGATGTAACGAGCTGGTGGTGGGACTCTGATGTAACGAGCTGGTGGTGGGACTCTGATGTAACGAGCTGGTGGTGGGACTCTGATGTAACGAGCTGGTGGTGGGACTCTGATGTAACGAGCTGGTGGTGGGACTCTGATGTAACGAGCTGGTGGTGGGACTCTGATGTAACGAGCTGGTGGTGGGACTCTGATGTAAGGAGCTGGTGGTGGGACTCTGATGTAAGGAGCTGGTGGTGGGACTCTGATGTAAGGAACTGGTGGTGGGACTCTGATGTAAGGAGCTGGTGGTGGGACTCTGATGTAAGGAGCTGGTGGTGGGACTCTGATGTAAGGAGCTGGTGGTGGGACTCTGATGTAAGGAGCTGGTGGTGGGACTCTGATGTAAGGAGCTGGTGGTGGGACTCTGATGTAAGGAGCTGGTGGTGGGACTCTGATGTTAGGAACTGGTGGTGGGACTCTGATGTAAGGAGCTGGTGGTGGGACTCTGATGTAAGGAGCTGGTGGTGGGACTCTGATGTAAGGAGCTGGTGGTGGGACTCTGATGTAAGGAGCTGGTGGTGGGACTCTGATGTAAGGAACTGGTGGTGGGACTCTGATGTAAGGAGCTGGTGGTGGGACTCTGATGTAAGGAACTGGTGGTGGGACTCTGATGTAAGGAACTGGTGGTGGGACTCTGATGTAAGGAACTGGTGGTGGGACTCTGATGTAAGGAACTTGTGGTGGGACTCTGATGTAAGGGGGCTGCTGATGAGAATCTGATGTAAAGGGGATGCTGATGGGACACTCAAAACGTAAGTGGGCCGGTCTGGATGACGTCCAGGGCCGAATTTCTGTCCCAGTCCAGCCCTGGGTTGCACTAATATCATGTAACATAAAAAAAAATGCAACTTATTTTAATCTATGGGTCTTCTGCTTTTAGAATTATACAGTGTTCAGTTCAGTGGCAGCTGGTGCTAAACTTTTTTGGGGGGGCGGCAAACAAACTCCCCCAGGTCCGCACTCACCCAGGTCCCAGGTCATGGCGCCGTGGCTTCCTCTGCTTTTCCTCCCGGCCAACCCGATCCACCTTCTGTCCTGATTGGCCAGGAGGAGAATCCGGAAGACATTAGCGAATATTGATTCGCTAGTGTCACAAGTGGGTGGGTTTGGGGTGCAGTACTCTGAGCCCCGAGCCCAACCTTTTTCAAGCCAATTAGAGCCTCAGGCTCTATTCATGTGGCTTGAAAAAAAACCTCATAGAAACCTATGAGTCCGGCACCACACATGCATCCCCACATGCAAACTAGCAAGGGCGACACCCCTGTGCCCCTTATGGACCAGGCCGCTTTTTGCACCAGTTGCAATTGTCATGGCCTCAAAAGCAAACGTTGTCTTGACACAAACAGTTGTATGAGGAATCACAATTTCTTGGCTAGCACAAGGAGCAAACTTGTGTGGGCTTCACTGAACAGCCTCTTGAATTGGTTGTACACTTTCCTCTAACGTGCGTGGTTGCCATGCACTCTTCCCCTTACATAAACCCCCCCGATTCTTCAAAGTATTTATACCAACGACTAATGTTGGAATGTTGTGGGCTGGGTTTAGCCAATTGCCTTTAAATGCTTGCTATCTGGTAACCATAACCTACATCTATGGTGATCGGGCACTTGTTGGAGTTTATTCATGTGCACTGTGGTGTTCATTAACCAGAGACTTCTATATATTTATATATTATCTGTGGCTGTATTCTTGGTTACAATTTTTCTGGCTCAGTTTATGGACTATTTTTTATTCATTTTTAAGCACAGCTTTTTTTGATTTTATTAGACGAATGTTGTTTGTTACTGGTGGCTCAATCCCGAAATGCTGTCGAAACGCACGCTGCACCATTATTACGGATTCAGTCTTGCTAAATTAGGGAACACAAAACGCCTTCTGTTGCAAAGTCGCCATCTTTCTAACGACTGAGGTTAGCATCTATTTTGGTGCTAGTAGTGGTATCTTGCAGCCGTCATTTGAAATTCTAGGCCATGCCTGTTCAAATAGTATACGTTTCTTTCATTGGTGCTGCATGGTTGCACAGCTATAAGGCTTTGAAGTGATTGTAAAAGGTTTTTTTTTTTTTTTTTTTTTTTTTAAATAGCAAACATGTTATACTTACCTGCTCTGTGCCAGGGTTTGGCACAGAGCAGCCCCAATCCTCCTCTTCTGGGGTGCCCGGGGGTGCTCCTGGCCTCCCCTCTTCATGGGGTGCCCCCACGGAGAGCAGATTTCCATTGGGGCACGCGTGCAGCCACGCTCACGAGTCCTGCTGCTGTGTCCATTGACACAGACAGCAGGACTCTGCCCTCCCCCTGCTCTTGTGTCACTGGATTTGATTGACAGCAGCAGGAGCCTGTGACGACAGAGACAGCGGCTGGAGCCGCTGGGATTGTTGTCGTCGCTGGAATGAACGGGTTCAGCTAAGAAAAAGGGGGGCTCTGGGGTAAGCTGAAGCACAGAGGGTTGGAGATTCTGCAATTTTTTTACTCTAAAAATGGAAACACCTTAATGCATAGAATGCATTAAAGTGACTGTAAGGCCTCACATATACCCAGTGAAGTGAACAGCCTTAGATGATACACAGAGATGAAACAAATCCCTGTATATAAGTTTTACATGTATATCTGCTGTCTTCAGCTGTATGTATTCTTTAGAAAGTACTCTTTGTGTTACAGATTTTCTCTTCCTGTTCACCACTGGGAGTGGATTATTGGCATACAGCCAAGACAGCTGATTGGAGGAAAGGCACACACCCCCTCCTCATAGGCAAAGGAAGGAACGTGCATAGCTCTACTCTGAGACGGCAAGGTGACTGCTAATCTATTTATAGTAACCTCTCATGACACAAACTTCAGTTTGTCGCCTGGGGGAACTTGTCAAAAGTTATCAGGCTGATAACAGAGGAACTGAGCAGAAGAAAGCTACAGGACATAGTGCTTTGAAGAGAGATAAGAAAACACTACAGATCTATGTGCCCAGCTCATATGTTATGAATTGGGTGTACATCCACTTTCAGTTGAAAAACCTTGAGACTTCACAACTCCTTTAAATACAGGTCATTCTTTTTGAAACACAATATACAATGTTTTGGGGTTTTAAGTGATTTTTTTCATGTAAAAACAATTTAGCAAGTGTGTAAGAAAAAAAAAGAAATACGCTTTTGCAGTTAAAGGGTTAAATATCCAAGCAAATCGTGCACATTCCATTGTGGGCTCATTCTTGCTAACAAAACCATTGATGCCTTTGAAAGGAAAATACTTCTATTACATACTATTTTATTAGTGAAGTTCTAAGCTAATAATTTTTTTTTGGTATATTCCGATTTAAAACTAGAGCAAAACATAAAAACCTGTAAAATATTATATAAAATGTTTCAATTTTTAGAGTAAAAAAATTGCAGAATCTCCAAGTGGCAAACCGATGATGCATTCAGCTGTTGGATGAGTTATAGTTTGGAATTCACTAAACTGCAAGGCTTTTCCATTGACCTCAGAGCTCACATAACATCCTGGGAATACCAGAGATAGACATGCACTGCTATGCAGAGGAGTAATGTGAACAAGGAAAGAGACTTTGTTGACAATTTCCCTGAGAAGTAACTTCGCAGCCCTGTGAAGGACAATAACTTGGCCATCAATGAACATTCTGAAAATGAAGTAAAATAATAAATAACTCCTTGTGCTTGCTCTGACAAGAACTTAGTAAAGTTCAGTGGAGTATAGCTCTCATAACAGCATGCAGATTCATAATTCACTGCATGAGGCAGCACTGATCTGTGTTTCACCGACACATCCAGTTTTTTATTATCATTCTTTCATGTGTACAGTATATAATTATCTTACACAGAGGAATACATCAATGGGCATTTATTATTATTACCATTATTATACAACAACAGATCTTTAAGTTAGTTGTCCATAGCTGCCATTCCAGTATTCCTTGTGTAAGCCGACAATGAAAATGGAATAGGATCGGCTCAAGTATCACAAGGTGGGGTCGGGCAGAACAACAACGAGTTATTACCTCTCAGCAGCCTTCACTGACAGGGATGCTGGTATAGCACAGGGTGTTCCAGGTCCCAGCAGCACATCTGCCAGCAGAACACCACCATCTGTAGACCGTAGACAGCAAATTTATCTGTCCCATCTGCTGCAGCAGAAAAAAAAATACAGTCCCTGCCACTCACATGCGCAGCGTCTAAATGCAAGCTTGTCAAAGCCGTTGGCTCTCCAACTTCTGCCTTTCAGCCTGGTGGATTCTGGCCCCTTCTGCGAATTTACACAATGTGCTGTACCACAATGCCAGGTTCCCAGTCGCTACTACTTTTCACGTAAGGCCGTCCCATCTCTCTACTATCACGTGGAAGGGAATGTTCTGGCATCATTGGGCAAGGCAGTCAAGCGTAAAATCCACCTTACTGCTGACACGTGGTCCAGCGAGCATAGGCTGGGACAATATCTTTAGTTCATAGCACACTAGGTAATGCTGCTTGCAACTCAAAAGGATGCAGGACAGGGCTTGGTGCTTCAGCTTGTTGTGCCCCCACATCGCCATACAGCTGGTGGTGATGATGCCAGACCTGTGAGCTCTACCCCCTCCTCCTCCTCCTGCTCCTCCTCCACCACCTCCATGCCCTCCTCTGCAGAATTATCCTATGAACATCAGGTACCCCCTAAGCGTTCATAGGGCTATTCCCAGAGTCAGGCTAAAAGATCCCATACGGTGCTTCAGGTGGTGTATTTAGGGGACAGGAACCACACTGGAGCAGAGATTCTTGCAGCTCTGCAGGGATAGGCCCAGAGGTGGTTCACACCATGCCAGCTGGAGCTAGGAATGGTCATGTGCGATAATGGCTCAAACCTCCTGCCGGCCCTTAAATAGGGAAAAGTTGACACATGTGCCATGCCTGTCCTCAATTTGGTGGTGCAGCATTTCCTAAATACATACCCAGGGTTGCAAGATGTGCTAAAGCTGGCCAGAAGAGTCTGTAGCCATTTCAGGTGCTCGGTTGCTGAAATTCAGTGGGAAATTCACCTGCCCATAAACCGCCTGATTTGTGACATACCCACCAGTTGGAACTCAACTTTTTCAATGCTGCCGCTGCTATACATGCAGCAGAGGGCCATCAACGAGTACCTGAGCGTATACAGCACAATGACCGGCTCACGTAGCTTTGGCTTTTTTTCCCCATGCCAATGGCTGATCATTAAGGATGCATGCACTGTATTGTCACTATTTGAGGAGGCCACAAGGATGGTGAGCCGTAACAGTGCATGCATCGGTGAAACAATCCCTGTTGTTGTTCATGCTGGAGCAGGCATTATGGACAGAGCACTGGAGGCAGAGCAGCAGGAGGAAGAGGAGGATTTCCTTTCCTCGCAAGGCCCACTTTATACAGACACCATCATTCCTATGTCACAGAACACACAGGAGGAGAGAGGAGGAGGAAGATGAGGAGGAGGATGCTGGCACTTTCATAGGCTTCGAAGAAGAGGAAGACATGCATCAATCTGTAAGCAATGGCCTTCCAACCCCAGGACCCTTGAGAGTAGTACGTGGGTGGGAGGAGGAAGTTCCAGATGCTGTCATCCTGAATGACCCCAAGGAGTCTGCTTCTCAAGCCTCTGCAAATTTGAGGTGCATGGGCAACCTCATACTTCAAAGTTTGCAAAAGGACCCAAGAATACATGGCATAAAGGAGAAGGATGATTACTGGTTGGCAACCCTCATTGACCACCATTATAAGGGGAAGGCCTCAGAACTCATCCTGTCCCCACAGAGAGTGCAGAAGATAAAATCTCTTGAGGACACATTAAAGAGGATTTTATTGAACGTTTTTCCTGACTCCAGTAGGTTACAGTGTTGTGGAAAATGTAGTTGAGTCTTCTGTTGGTCAAGAGAATAGCATTGGAGAAGGCATCCCCCTAAGTGAGGCATTTCAGATTTTTTTTTAGTCCTCGCCACCCAGGGCTGTCAGCTTCCACATCCCATTGGCAGCGTCTGCAACACATGGTGGACGATTACCTCAGGGCCAAAACAGAGATGGAGAACTTTCCAGCTGATGACCCACTCACTTACTGGGTCATGAGAATAGACCGCTGCCCAGAAAATAGCCCAGTATGCCATTGAGTTGTTGGGCTGCACTGCATCCAGTGTGCTTTCAGAAGGACATTCAGTGCTCCAGGAGGTTTTGTTACTGATCATAGAACGCATCTGTCCACAGACTCCATGGACCATTTGACTTTTATAAAAAATGAATCAGTCCTGGATTACCAGCCATGAAGCCCCCGATGCCCATGTCATTGATTAAGTCTTTTTGGTATGTGGAATCTCTGCAGGACTTTGAGGCTGCCTTGCTTTGAGGGTGTTCAATCATTTTATCTGAAAGAATGTTTTTGGAATAGGTTTCATGGGCACAATTAACACTCAAAGACCAATTTTTCAGCACCTGTTTGACAGGTGCATATCATTGCAATTTTTTTGCCTTCATCAAGAGCACCTCTATAGGGTTACAGTGGGAAGGTGCCCCCGACACCCAAAGAGTAATTTTTATACACCTGTTTGACAGGTGCATATCATTGCAATTTTTTACAGCAAGGCCAATTCTTGCTTTCATCAAGAGTACCTCTATAGGGTTACGGTGGGAAGGCACCACTGACACCCAAAGACCAATTTTTATGCACCCGTTACTTCTATCCAAAGTCATAGTAACACCAGAATGTATCCAAAAAATATCTTATCTTGTTCCTGGTGCACTACATTGTGGCTTCATCATACACACTGGCTCCCCAGCTGTTGCTGAGCAAAATAAAGGCAGCTTGCAGGTAAATTTTTTTTTTGTTTGGCTTTATAAATGCAATTATTGCTGCAGCAGATTCAGATCTGCCACTTTACAGGTAGACTAAGGGGACCCCCCAGGCACTATATTGGAAGGAATTTTTCATTTTTATGCTTTCACTGCAAAATTAAGTTTTTCGCAAACTTTTTTTTTATTGATACATGTCCCCCAGGGCAGGACCCGGTCCCCTATAACCATTGTATGCCCAATTACTTGCATATAAGCCTTAAAAATTGTCACTTTTGATTTTTGACATTCGGGTCCCATTGACTTTAATGGGGTTTTATATTTGGGTCCAAATTTTTGCTGTTCTGGTGCGAACCGAACAGGGGTCCATTCGGCCCATCCCTACACATGACTATAGATTCACACATGTGGGTGTTTACACTGCGGATAAAAAACAGCCCACTCCCTCCCTCCTCCCCCATGCCCACTAAACAACAATTGATGGAGGCTTCACCTTCCTGTAATTCTAAGCACATTTGAGACAATTTAAAACATTTGTTTGATATTATGGGTGTTTCTTCTGTATTCCGAAGGTTTCTTTTTTCTTTGAACATGTGGCTGCCCGCAGATGAATAGAAGCTTCTCCTGCTCATGTTTCCCTGCAGATGGGCTGGGAAAGAGCTAGGTAACAGGACAGATGTGAGAAGGTTTAACGTAAATTGTCAATGTTTATTATCACTTTAAAACTGCTATTTGTTGTGAATCAACCCTAAAACCCAAAATGCCTGCATGCAGCCCTGCATTCTGAGTTCAAAACATTTGATGAATTTATTTGATAAACATTTAAAGTGGTTGTAAAGGCAAAGGGTTTTTTACCTGCATGCATTCTATGCAAACGTAAATGTATTTTATTGGAATTTTATGTGATAGCCCAACACAAAGTGGCACATAATTGGAAGTGGAAGGAAAATGATAAATGCTTTTCAATTTTTTTTACAAATAATATATGTGAAAACTGTGGTGTGCATTTATATTCAGCCCTCTTTGATACCCCTAACTAAAGTCTAGTGAAACCAATTGCCTTCAGAAGTCACTTAATTAGTAAATAGAGTCCACCTGTGTGTAATTTCATTTCAATATAAATACAGCTGTTCTGTGAAGCCCTCCGAGGTTTGTTAGATAACCTTAGTGAACAAACAGCATCATGAAGGCCAAGGAACACACCAGACAGGTCAGGAAAAAAGTTGTGGAGAAGTTTAAAGCAGGTTAGGTTATAAAAAAAATATCCTAAGCTTTGAACATCTCACAGACCATTGTTCAATCCATCAGGGAAAGAGAATGGCACAACTGAAAACCTACCAAGACATGGCTCTTCACCTAAACCGACAGGCAGGGGAAGGCAAACAGTTATCAGAGAGCAAGCCAAGAGTCCCATGGTAAATCCACAGCTCAGGTGTGAGAATCTATCCACAGGAGAACTATTAGTCATGCACTCCACAAATCTGCCCTTTATGGAAGAGTGGAAAGAAGAAAGCCATTGTTGAAAGAAAGCCATAAAAAGTCCAGTTTTCAGTTTGCGAGAAGCCATGTGGAGGACACAGCAAACATTTCGAAGAAAGTGCTCTGGTCAGATAAGACCAAAATTTAACTTTTGCCTTAAAAGCAAAATGTTATGTGGCAGAAAACTAATATCAGCCTAAACACACCATCCCAACCGTGAAACAAGGTGGTGGCAGCGTCATGTTGTGGGGATGCTTTTCTTCAGCAGGGACAGGGAAGCCGGTCAGAGTTGATGGGAAGATGGATGGAGACAAATACAGGGCAATCTTAGAAGAAAACCTGTTAGGCCGCGTACACACGCGCGGACTGTTCGCCCAACTTTGTCCGTCCAACAGTTTCAGCAAACAGTCCACTCAAAATTAGCATGGACGGACATGCCCACACACGACGAACGAACAGTTTGCTGAAACCGTGCGCGATGACGTGAACAGCACGTACGACGGGACGAAAAATACGACGTCCTATACACTGCATTATAGCTTTCGGCGTGAAAATCCTTTCTGAGCATGCGCGCAACTTTGTTTGACGAACAAGCCTACACACGAGCGGGCTGTTCGCTGAAACAAGGTTTCAGCGGACAGTTTTTCGGAAATTCCGAAAAACCTTGTCCGTCCAACTGTCCGCTGAAACTGTCCGCTGAAAGCCCACACACGAGCGGACTGTCCGCCCAAACACTGTTCAGCGGACAAAGTTGGGCGAACAGTCCGCCCGTGTGTACGCGGCCTTAGAGTCCGCAAAAGACTTGATACTGGGACGGAGGTTCACCTTCCAGCAGGACAATGACCCTAAACATATAGGCAGAGCTACAATGAAATGGTTTAACTCAAAACATATTCATGTGTTAGAATGACCCAGTCAAAGTCCAGACCTAAATCCAATTGAGAATTTGTGGCAAGACTTGAAAATTGCTGTTCACAGACACTTTCCATCCAATCTGACAGAGTTTGAGCTATTTTGCAAAGAAGACTGGGCAAAAATGTCACTCTAGATGTGCAAAGCTGGTAGAGACATACCTCAAAAGACTTGCAGCTGTAATTGCAGCGCAAGGCAGTTCTACAAAGTATTGACTCAAAGGTGCTGAATACAAATGCTTGCTACACTTTTCACATATTTATTTGTAAAAAAAACATTTATCATTTTCCTTCCACTTCACAATAATGAGCCACTTTGTGTTGGTCTATCACATAAAATCCCAATAAAACACATTTACATTTTTGGTTGTAACATGACAAAATGTGGGAAATTTGAAAGGGATATAAATACTTTTTTCAAGCCACTGTTTGTTTTCTGTTCTTCCAGCAGGGTTCTGTACAGTATGTTCACAGAGGCTACAGTAAATCCATTGAGGCTCCAACCACCCCAAATACAGATAGTAACTACCCCGTAAGTTTAATTTTGCAAAGCACTAATGGATATTAATGGAGTGATACAGCTTTGTGAGTGTTAAGCATTTCAATGCAAAGTGTGAAAACTCTACCATTTGAACCTAGCTTACATAAGTGATAAAAAGTATACACTCAGCTTAACTGTCTGCCCACATCAAACCACTGCTCTGTTAGAAAACATAGTCAATACACGCAACTCATACTTGGCATACTTGCTAATATCACAGACCGAGTCTTCTGACACAGTTTACCAGTTCTTTCATCTCGTTCATCTATCATTACTTTTAAAAACAAGTTTTCTGCGTGAGTTGGGAGTGGATTTAGGATCAAGACAAACACAAGTGCTAAAATCAGTAAGATAAAAATAGATGTTAGATTAATCTTAAAGCCGAACTCCAGGCAAATAAAAGGACACAGTACAAACAAGTGGCCACTGACCCCTACCTATAACTGGCCTTTGCAGCAAGGAGAATAAAAGGATTGAATTGGCTCTGTAATCATAACTAAATGTATTTTTAAAATGTAAGCACTGTTAGTAGCTGAATTTGACTTGCCTCTTGCAGTCTGCTGTACAACAGAGCTCAGAGAGAAGCAGCGCAAGAAATCAATCAGTTGTACTACAGTGCAAGAAACATGCTGATAACAGGAGAAAGCAGATGAACAGAGATAAACTCATGGGTCAGCTACTGCATTGCACTTATACAGTTATAGAATGAGTGGGAAATAGAGATACGCCTCCGGTTTGGAAGTTCAGCAATTGAATGGACGTTATATTTTGAGGGCATGTGGTCTTGTATGGTTCAGGAAGGGGAACATGCTCATCCATTCCATTTCCTGGCCTGCAAGGCTGCATGCACAAATAAGGATCTGGTATATAAATTGTAGAGTCTGAAAGCGTGGGGAGGGGGAGCCCTACACTTTGTTTTCTTGTTTTCTGCTTGTGGTTCCCCCATAAAGTCCATAATGCTGAACCAAAAACTGAACCCCCATCCCACATTTGAGGTGGATGTGGGAAACCACCCAGCTGCACTTTTGTTTTTGACAGTGGGCAGGCTTCCCGCTGTAAGAATATGCAAATCAGCACTGCAGCCATTGGCTGCAGCTGCAGATCGAGCAGCTGTTATCCAACAGGGTGGTTGAACAGAAGTTGATTGGTAGATCCACTTCTGTTCAACTTCAGTGGCAACAAATGGATCGAAATTTGTCTGGTCCCTACTAAATTGGCTGGATTTCAATCCATCTATGGCCACCTTAAGGGTCTGTTATATATTGCTAGGGTGAACCCCACATTAACATCTTTACAAGACTCTTCTGAAGCAAAGGTAAAAACAAACAAGGGTGTAGAAGGAGTGTTAAAACCTGAAGAATTTACTACAAACAACAATAATATTACACCCATATGTGGTTAGGTGTCTCCAGCATTAGAGCCATCCACAGAGCCAAGATGAAACCATACTGGGATCTCCCTGTCCCAACCAAGCTGTCAGTTACAAATGCTGGTACTGGTAGGCTGTACCTGCTTAGAGAGTGGACAAAAGCAGCACCAGTGGCTGGTCTGCAAACTTGTGTGAGACAACCAGTGCATGTGGGCAGAGAGGAAACACATTTCAGAGCCATGTCCCCTTTGTCAAGCCTAAACTCCGTTTGTTACATAGTGTTTATATATAGGAGTACTTGGGGACTACAAGCCACAGAGAAACTGAACAACTACACAAATTAAACAAATTAGAATACAATTATTATCTGTAGTTGTTTAGTTCCTCCACACCTTGTAAGATTGCAGATATCATTGTGTGAGGGTTGATTTATACAGTCATCTTTAGCTTATCCAGCAGCTAGCCAAACTGGACCAATGTACGTATGCAATACAGATAACTCCTGGTGCTCAGCCTGAGACCCCTTTCACATCTGGGGAGGGGGTTTTTTAGGCACATTTAGGCTAAAAATAGCACCTGTAAAGCACATTAAAAATGCCTCCCCTGAAGCCCCAGTGTGAGAGCCTGAGTGCTTTCACACTGGGGCGGTGTGCTTGCAGGACATTAGAAAAAGTCCTGCAAGCAGCATTATTTGGGCGGTGAGGGAGCGGTGAATACACCTCTTCTCCACGGCCCCTGCCATTGGAATCAATGGGCACCACTGCCAAAGTGCCCGCAGAGTGCTTTCGGCAGCGGCGTTATTAACCCTTTATTCAGCCACTAGTGGGAGTTAAAAGTGCCCCACTAGCGGCCGAAAGTGCTGCTATTACAGCAGCGATGCTTTACCGGTAATGGGTACTGCCCCCCCCCCCCCCCCCATCCCAGTGTAAAAGTAGCCTTAATGGTATAGCATATGACGTTTGAATGTGATTTTTGTTTAGTTCTTTTTGTATCACTTCTTTATTTAGTTTATTTTTATTTTTTGTTGTTTTGCTTTTTTTGTGGTGCCTACATATGATGTGCCTTAACTTGTACATTATTTTTTTGCAGGTAAAACTGATGTGCCATCTGAACAATGCTGCAACTACTTTGTAGTATTTTAAAAAAAGACCTCAGTAAAATAAAAAAATAAAAAACTTCTTACACCATCTGCTACCCTTAACTTTAGTCCCCTGATTTGTTCATAGATTGATGTCTCTTACCTGAGTTCCTAAACAGGCCACCATCATGTGTGTTAGGAGCTTAGCTGCAAACATGGAGGTCCTAGTACAGAATAACTGGGAGAGGATGGCTAACGTAAACCCTGCCAAGAACAATAAAACATACATAAGTCATGACATTTTATACATAAGGGATCAGAACAATACCATTTGTATAGACTGATGGCAATATTAGGCACAATAAAAAAAGACAAGGAAGTGTTTTCATGAACATTTGTCAATTTTGGAACTTCCTTCAAAATTACTTTACTGGTGTTGAAACAATCAGTGTCATTTAAAATGCCCATGCACCAGGATAAACTGATTAAGGCTCCATTCACACCAGTGTGTTTTTTCATGCTTTTTGCAGAAATGCAGGAAATTTTTTTAACATGGTGTTGTGGACATTTTTATTAATGTATGTTCTCAGATGTCCCCCAGTGTCAGTTTAGCTGTAATACGCTCATGTGAGGGTAATCGCACATACAGACGTTGGTGGAAGACCATTAACTGCAGAAACCTTCCCGTGGACATGGCAGATCTGTTTGCTCTTTTAAGGATGTTTTTTTATGCCTCACCAAGGGACTGGCCACTCCATGGTGACTGCATCTAAACTGCATCTAAACTGCTTAGTAAGCAGAGATGCATACATGGGAACCATAGCATAACCATACAAAATGATGGCCCACTGAGTCATGATAGATGAAATGTGCACACGATCGTGTTCAGAGCCATGTCCTTTGCGTCTCACAAAAGGCTTGCCGCATGGCTCTGCGGCAAGCCTGCACATGTTACTACTGTATTTCTATTTGAATATATATATATATGTGTGTATGATTGGTTCTTTTGAAAAAATACAAGTGTCTGATTCTGAAGCCACCACCTTCCGTTGTTATTCATGTTTATAGTATAAATAATAGGAGCTGACTATTCTCTCTAAAATTGTGCTAAGCTCAAGGCGATACTGGCATCTTTGTCTGTGCTTCTTGTAGAGATAGAAAACAGGCTTCCCTGGTATTATATGAGAGAGCTCTTTTTGTGCTTTTAAGTGCAAAGAAATTATATGCTTCACATCAATGCATTTTTGTGCCTCTGCGTTTTTGGAAAGGGTCAGTGACTTTTTTAAGCATAAATGGTGCTTTTTTGCTATTTTTTTCTTCTATAGATTTCAATAGAGAAGTTGCAGAAAAGTATGTAGTGCGTTTTTACCGCAATTTTGCAGCGGTTTGCATTTTTTAAATCTGTCCAACAACAAATAAAAAAATGAAAAAAAAAAACATAAAAAATGCTAATCGCTGCAAAATCCTGGTAAAAAAGCAGAAAGCACAGAAAAAAGCACTGCAGAAACTCTCAAAAGCAACATGCATAGGGGCGTGGTGTAGCTCCGCTCTGAGATGGACACCTGAGTTGTGTCCACTTGCAAAACGAGGGGAGCATGTAATCAGCTACAGGGGACACAAAAAACTTTCCAGCTATGGAAAACGGGGACAGAAACTCCTCAGCCACCCGCAACCCCAGAGACTCGTCTCCGCCGTTGGTTGGTAATATACCCGCAATCTTCAGACTCACACAGGGAGAAGGCCATGCAGCCTCGGCCTCTGCACTACCAGCACAGCCCACAATTCCACTTGGAGGCTCCTGTCCCCACACAGACAGCAGACGCATCCCAGCACAGCCCGCACAGAGCCTCAGCATATCCAACCTCCAAATGGTAGCCACGGACATAAAATTCACTTTGTCAGCAGCCATTACAGAACAGACCTCGGAGCTGACATACAAGCATCGTAACCAGGATGGGGACAGTAGAGCAGGCCTCAACATGCCATGCAGACGCCATCAGGCAAGTGCAAAAATCTTCTGATATGCACCTCTCACACATTATAGAGATCCATAGACACTTAGAAGATCTTGATAACCGTGGATGTCGCCACAATATCAGAATTAGAGTTGTCCCAGAAATAATTTATCAAAACCCAGTAGAACAAACCGCTTCATCAATTTTTAATGATCTGTTAGACAGACCTCCAGACTCCCCCATAGAGATTGAAAGAATCCACAGACCACTCAGACCAAGAGCACAGACACTGATACCCCAGGGACACCATATGCTGCTTGGCTAATTTTCCCCTAAAAGAGGTCATATAAAAAAAAGCCAAAGAAAAAAAAACGTGCGTTTTTCAGCGGTAATTAAATCAAACTATACCAAGACATTTCAAACATAAGGCTTCAACAACACAGAGCATTACGACCATTACTGGATCAGCTGAGAATCAGGGGCATACCATACAGATGGAAATTTCCGTTATGCCTATCTGCCAGGTGGAGAGGCCATACTGCCCTACTACGCACGCCAGATGATCTGCAAGCATTCTGTGAAAAACTGAATATCCCAACCGTTGATGTACCTGAATGATATAATTCTTTCCGGATCAATGACACATGGATCAAAGTCACCAAAAACTACACACCGAGAGCTCAAAGAAACCGTAACCGCCATCACAGATCTCCATCAGCTCAACAAAAGAGAAGAGAAGGACAATCAGTCTCATGCTCTTTTTTCTGTCTGCAAAACACTCTAACTTTTCATAATGGAACTACCACCCCAGAGGGGTAAAAAAAATACATGAATATATAGCACGAGGCAGATGGACCTTTATATTACTAATATCAAATGCTGTTCACAGTAGCCATATGTCATTTTACAAGTTAATATACTTAGAAAAAAGTATGTCAGTGTTTTAGGGCGAAGGCATAGTTAATTCACCCTGGAGGGGATTCAAAAGAACAAATAAAAACTAAAAAATGTTGTAATTCAATTAGAAATATTGTTTACTTGTTGGTTACGTGTTTTAATACATACAAAGTGGAAAACACTCTGGTGACTACAAGTTAATACAAATCCATGGAAGAAAAATAAATACATGTTTTATCTTAGTAAATTTTACAGACCCCAGCTACGAAACTCAGACTTACCATGGAAGTATTGAGTTCTACAGTTTACTCTAAAATTGTTCCCGGACACCAGAGTGTTCCTCATATTTAGCAAACAGAATACATATATAGTTAAAATTTCAGCTAAGGTTAAAAACAAAGATATAGGTTGAATTGAGAATTTTTTGTGTTATACTCATAAAAAACCCATCTGAAATAACGTTAATGATTTCCTGTTTTTTTCATTATGTAATATCCACTCTACTACCATCTAATGGTAGAAGGTTGTATTTCATCGTTGTAAATTTACTTATATATCATACACTCAATAGTATGGAACAGTATGGAAAACCTGGAATATATGCTTATGATTAAATATAAAACCAACATACCAATATGGTGCAGAAAAGGAGTAGAAGAGATAAGAAGATTATAGAAGAAGCAAGAAAACAATGTATTACTCATAATTGCACTAGATATATTTCAATACTAGCTCAAAGGCATTTCCCTCCCATTCAGTTTTATATATGCATATCTCTATTTTTTTCTTGCATTAATTGTCTACTGCTGCTCCACAATTGCAGGAATCAATTTTAGAGCAAATCCACTAGACCAAGAACTCACACAGAGGGCGTTATCTTTTCATACCCCCTCTGAACAACCCGGACTTCTTTTCCTATTCCGGCTCTATCCCTTCTCTCCCACCATCTGGAGTAGAGAAAAAAGTATTTTTTGAAATCCCTTTCTCTGTAATTCACCGACTGACACAGCTTCTTCTCTTTAGGCCATTGGGTTGTTATGCCACCCTCAGGAGAAGACTAGGCATTACATGTTAACGTGTGATAATAAAACTAGAACTTTCTAGTTCCGCCCAAGGGGCAGTCCCTTAGGAAACAACCCCTCAGCATGCTACTGCAGCCTCGAAAAAACGGCCTGGGGGTCCCCCCAAAGTCCATATCAGACCCGTATCCGAGCACGCAGCCCGGCTGGTCAGGAAAGGGGGTGGGGACGAGCGAGCGCCCCCCCCCCCCAAGCCATACCAGGCTGCATGCCCTCAACATGAGGGGTGCTTTGGGGAAGGGGGGCACTGCGGCCCCCCACCCCAAAACACCTTGTCCCCATGTTGATGAGGACAAGGGCCTCTTCCCGACCCTGGCCTTTGCTTGTCGGGGTCTGCGGGCGGGGGGGGGGCTTATCAGAAACCAGGAGCCCCCTTTAATAAGGGGGCCCCAAGGTACCGGCCCCCCACCCTATGTGAATGAGTATTGGGGTACCATGTACCCCTACCCATTCACCTGGTGAAAAAAAGTGTAAAGAAGTAAAACAATTTATTGCACAGCTCCAGTGGTCTTCCGTCTTGGGGGGTCTTCTCTCCGGACTCCTCCGCTATCTTCTGCTAGCTCTTTTACTAGCGGAGGAGCCCGGCTTTCTTCTTCGTCGCCGCCGCCGTCCGGGGGTCTTTTTCCGACTTCGAGGGTCTTGTCCCCCTCTTCGGGGGTCTTGTCCCCCTCCTCAGATCTTCTTGCCGGGCCACCGCTATCTTCTTATAACTCTTTTACTAGCTGTGGCCTGGTCTTCTGTCGACGCCGCCTCTTCTTCCGACTTCGGGGGTCTTGTCCCCCTCTTTGGTTCTTCTTTCCGGGCCTCCGCTTTCTTCTTCCAGCTCTTTTACTAGCTGTGGCCAGGTCTTCTGTAGCTGCCGCCTTCTGTTCTTCTTCCTTGAGATGTTGACTCAACGCTCTCTCTGGCCGCAATAACAGAGACGTGTTGTGCGGCGACTTATATAGGGACAAGGGGCGGGGTCACCGGGTGATGTCAGCTGACAGCTCTTATATAACGGAGGGTGGGGCCACCCGGGGACCCCGCCCCCTCTGAAGCATGGGGACTTCCCTATGGCTTTCCCTATTTTGTCAGAGGAGGGCGGGGTCACCCGTTTACAACTCCATCCCTGATACCTCTAGCACTATAGACACCCAGGCTACCTCAAGCATTGCTACCCCTATACACAGCAGATCCCCCTCAGCATTGTTTTCCCCCATACACCTTTGATATCCCCCAGCACCATTATTCCATGCATGTAGTACCCCCTTTTCCAGTGGAGATACAGTGCATGCAACCTTTTGGCTCTGTGCCCACCTCCAGCACTGCACTCACCTATACCAATCAACCAGGCAGAAGAAGGGGTGGAGGAGGGAGCATCCCTCTGGGCATTCCAAGCCTTTCAGTGCAAACAGCTGGGCTCACCATGACACCATCCACAATGCTACTTCTGCAGTTGGGCTCTCAGTGCTGCCGACTCAGCAGCTCCCACTCCAGCTCCTACCCCGCAGCCTTTGAGTCCTGAGCATTCAAGTTGCATGTGGCAGGGTCAGAGCATCACTGGCACTCTGGCCCTGCCCCTCTCTGCTGGCTGTGAAATAATAGGTATCGTTCTGCACAGAATGGCGCACTGCTGTCAGCCTGCCTCCCTCTGTGTATCCATCACTCTCAGTGCCAATTTCAGGGAAGCGTGGGCTTAAGGACCAGCTGATTTGGGGAAAGTGCAGGGGCCTCCATGCAGCTTGGGCCTCTGGGCAGTGCCCAGGTGTGCCCTCTCGTTAAGACAGCCCTGAATGGAGGAATGGCACTCTCCGACTTATGTAAATACTCTCAGGCATCTCTTTTAGCAAGAATAGAAGACTGGAATATACATCAACAAGTCAAAGACTGGGTAACGCTGGGACACTTGCAATCCTTTCATAACTTAAGATCTCTACCATGGATACATCCAAATCATCATCCCCCTACGATCAAAACACATCCCCACCCCAGGGCTAGAACAAAACTTCCTCTCCAAAATCTGGCCCCACAGAGATGTCTTATCCAAACATTTCTTTAAAAGGGGTACTCTCTTATCTAGAGATGAACTCAACATTGATCTCAATTCGAATTCAATTCCACAATGGAATTACATGCAAATTAAACACTATTTAACCAGACGGGAATCGTCTCAGGCTTGGATAAGAATCCCTACGAGTCTAGAAAACCTTTGCTAAAAAAAAAACCCCCACAAAGACAGCTCATATCAATTCTATACCTCTCTCTTTTTGAGGGAAAAACTGATTTCTCCAGCACGTCATGCCAAGCATGGGAACAAGACCTTAATATCAACTTAACAAATACTGAATGGGAAACCATATACAGGTATGCACATAAAGGATCGTTAAACGTAGCTACACAAGAATGTGGGTACAAAATTCTCACAAGATGGTACAGAACACGTTTTACTAAACAAATTCTCATCCCAGATGTCAAATAGATGCTGGAGATGTGAAAAAGAAGAGGGATCGATGATACATATGTGGCAGTCCTGCCCCATGATTCAGGAATTCTGGAGGACGGTTCACGGCAACATCTCTTCAAATCACATCTGAAAATCTGAACTTTAATGCAGTGCAATATCTCCTACATCCTACCACTATTCTCAAGAAACAATACCTCAAATCATTATCTATGTTCATGATCAACTCAGCGAGACTTTGTATTCCTTGCCATTGGCGTTCAAATATCATTCCCTCCAAAAAGGATGGGTTACGCAAAATCAATAACATAGAAAAAATACAAGAACCTATTATAATATCACAGGAAAAAATATCTAAATTCACCTCCACATGGTATAATTGGATACAATTCAACTCCTCTTCGGCCTATAAAGCAACTATTGTATAATCACAAAAAACAACACTCAACTAATTAGACATTAGAGGAAGAGAGAAAAGAATAAATAAATAAATTAATTAATTAATTAATTAATAAATTACGAGACGAAAGCTATTGGCTACTGGCCCGTTTATAGTCCCATCGTACGTGTTCTATGTCACCACGTTCAGAACGATCGGATTTTCCGACAACTTTGTGCGACCGTGTGTATGCTAGACAAGTTTGGGCCAAAATCCTTCGTAAAAAATCAGACGGATTTTGTCGTCGGTAAATCCGACCGTGTGTACAGGGCATAACTCTGGGTTTACAGGCATAGATTAATTCTGTTCAACTTGCATGACTATCAAAAATAATCTGATAGATTTCTCCATCCACACTATTTGGCTATTGTCAGAATAGCCGAACAGCAGGTGTATTCAATCAGATGGTTGGCTGACAATTTTCTACACACTTTGTGAATTTATGTGAAACTGCATGAAGTGAGCATAGCGTGTACCCTGCTTAACCACTTGTCTACCAAGGTACATTTATAAACAGCATCATGGACAAGTGGTTAAATCAAGCTCATAGCTGCTGCTTCACCTGTGACCTTAGTGCCAGCTTCAAGAGCCAGTGAAGGGCTTTCTGATAAAAGTGATTGGACAGCTCTAGTGATGGCCGAACGGTTCGCCCGGCGGTCGTTTCGCGGCGAATTTCCGACTTTCGCCGTCCGCGGGTTCGAACGCCTTTTTCCGTCGTTCGCCCCGGCGGACTTACGTGTTTAATGTATACAAGAACTTTAACCTTTCGTGACACGTTTATCATGTGTTACAGGACAACCAATTGAGACATGACAGCTCATGGACACTTGGACATTCCCCCTAACCTATAAATACACCCGATCCGGTGGCCATTTTACATTCTTTCTTCTGTCACTGTAGGGAAAGGATCCTGTGTGGAGTAGGGACAGAGAAAACGCTAGCTATTTGGTACACAAAAGTTCTTTTCAGGACTGGTATAGGTGTTAGGTCAGCAGCCTGAGTTTCTTTTGTCAGTTTAGATAAAGGGACAGAGCGCTGTATGCTGCTATTTTAGGGACAGCTCAGCCAGATTAGTCTTTCTTCATCATCATCATCATCATCATCATTAGCTGTTACTATCAGGTCCACAAAAGAGCTGTTCCAGCTAATCGTTCCAGCCTACTCTTTTTTGCCAATTTGTATAGGGACAGGCAGGAAGCAGTGTGTCAGGCAGTGAGGATAATTTTAAAGACTTGCTGTTACTATTAGTTCCACAAAGGTTCTTTTCAGGACTGGTATCAGTGGTACGGTAATAGGCTTGTACACGTATAATATTCTTTCTTCCAAATATAGAAAGAATATTATACTTGACTGCTGCCCTTCTGCTGCAGTCTGCTAATCATTCACAACTCACTTGTTCCACAAAGCTCTTTATCAGGACTGGTAACTTGGTCTGTCTAGGGTGCTACGGTACATAGGCTTGGGTGCGGTACAGTCTGCTGTTCTGTAAGGACCGCTATCGGTCCACAATACATAGGGTTGCCGTGCACTACTGCTGACCGCTGCCCTATACTGCAGCAGTCCTTCATTGGTATAGGGACTGACGTACAGTCTGCTAATCACTAACACACAACCTGCTTGGTCCACAAAAGTTCTTATAAGGACTGGTAACTTGGTATAGGGTGCTACGGTACATAGGCCTGAGTGCGTTACAGTCTGCTGTTCTGTAAGGACCGCTATCGGTCCACAATACATAGGGTTGCCGTGCACTACTGCTGACCGCTGCCCTATACTGCAGCAGTCCTTCAGCGGTATAGGGACTGACGCACAGTCTGCTAAACACTAACACACAACCTGCTTGGTCCACAAAAGTTTTTATAAGGACTGGTAACTTGGTATAGGGTGCTACGGTACATAGGCCTGAGTGCAGTACAGTCTGCTGTTCTGTAAGGACCGCTATCGGTCCACAATACATAGGGTTGCCGTGCACTACTGCTGACCGCTGCCCTATACTGCAGCAGTCCTTCATTGGTATAGGGACTGACGTACAGTCTGCTAATCACTAACACACAACCTGCTTGGTCCACAAAAGTTCTTATAAGGACTGGTAACTTGGTATAGGGTGCTACGGTACATAGGCCTGAGTGCGTTACAGTCTGCTGTTCTGTAAGGACCGCTATCGGTCCACAATACATAGGGTTGACGTGCACCACTGCTGACCGCTGCCCTATACTGCAGCAGTCCTTCAGCGGTATAGGGACTGACGTACAGTCTGCTAAACACTAATACACAACCTGCTTGGTCCACAAAAGTTCTTATAAGGACTGGTAACTTGGTATAGGGTGCTACGGTACATAGGCTTGAGTGCGGTACAGTCTGCTGTTCTGTAAGGACCGCTATCGGTCCACAATAGATAGGGTTGACGTGCACCACTGCTGACCGCTGCCCTATACTGCAGCAGTCCTTCAGCGGTATAGGGACTGACGCACAGTCTGCTAAACACTAACACACAACCTGCTTGGTCCACAAAAGTTTTTATAAGGACTGGTAACTTGGTATAGGGTGCTACGGTACATAGGCCTGAGTGCGTTACAGTCTGCTGTTCTGTAAGGACCGCTATCGGTCCACAATACATAGGGTTGCCGTGCACTACTGCTGACCGCTGCCCTATACTGCAGCAGTCCTTCATTGGTATAGGGACTGACGTACAGTCTGCTAATCACTAACACACAACCTGCTTGGTCCACAAAAGTTCTTATAAGGACTGGTAACTTGGTATAGGGTGCTACGGTACATAGGCCTGAGTGCGTTACAGTCTGCTGTTCTGTAAGGACCGCTATCGGTCCACAATACATAGGGTTGCCGTGCACTACTGCTGACCGCTGCCCTATACTGCAGCAGTCCTTCAGCGGTATAGGGACTGACGCACAGTCTGCTAAACACTAACACACAACCTGCTTGGTCCACAAAAGTTCTTATAAGGACTGGTAACTTGGTATAGGGTGCTACGGTACATAGGCCTGAGTGCAGTACAGTCTGCTGTTCTGTAAGGACCGCTATCGGTCCACAATACATAGGGTTGCCGTGCACTACTGCTGACCGCTGCCCTATACTGCAGCAGTCCTTCATTGGTATAGGGACTGACGTACAGTCTGCTAATCACTAACACACAACCTGCTTGTTCCACAAAAGTTCTTATAAGGACTGGTAACTTGGTATAGGGTGCTACGGTACATAGGCTTGAGTGCGGTACAGTCTGCTGTTCTGTAAGGACCGCTATCGGTCCACAATAGATAGGGTTGACGTGCACCACTGCTGACCGCTGCCCTATACTGCAGCAGTCCTTCAGCGGTATAGGGACTGACGTACAGTCTGCTAAACACTAATACACAACCTGCTTGGTCCACAAAAGTTCTTATAAGGACTGGTAACTTGGTATAGGGTGCTACGGTACATAGGCTTGAGTGCGGTACAGTCTGCTGTTCTGTAAGGACCGCTATCGGTCCACAATAGATAGGGTTGACGTGCACCACTGCTGACCGCTGCCCTATACTGCAGCAGTCCTTCAGCGGTATAGGGACTGACGTACAGTCTGCTAAACACTAATACACAACCTGCTTGGTCCACAAAAGTTCTTATAAGGACTGGTAACTTGGTATAGGGTGCTACGGTACATAGGCTTGAGTGCGGTACAGTCTGCTGTTCTGTAAGGACCGCTATAGGTCCACAATAGATAGGGTTGACGTGCACCACTGCTGACCGCTCACCTATACTGCAGCAGTCCTTCAGCGGTATAGGGACTAAGAGTTTTGTCACAGGGTCATTTAAAAAATGACATGCAGAGGAAGAGGCAGGCCCTTCCGCAGGGGTGGTAGGGGTAGGGCAGGAGCAACAGGCTTGAGCCAAAGTGGGAAGTTGCAGAAGGTGCGTTCAATTACTTTAAAGGATGCACCAGACTTGGTTGAGTGGCTCGCTCAGCCTTACTCTTCTGCACCCTCCTCATCCTCTCGATCTGCACCCTCTTCTTCACTCTCTGCTATGTGCACCCCCAAAGACACTACCACCAACAACACGACCACCACCACCACCACCACATACCTTCCGCTTGAGTCACTGGAATTATTTTCCGATCCATATCAAGAGGACATTTCTGATGCGCAGCCACTCTTGGTATTGGATCAGGAAGAGGAGGTAGCAACAAGCGCTACTCAGCAGTCTGACGCCAGTACCCAGATCAGCCCAAGGAGGAGGTTGGTCCCCGGTGTTGCTGCCTACTCTACTTATAGCGGTGGGGAAGGTGACGTTGATGATGACGTGTCTAGTGATGTCACGTGGGTGCCCACAAGAGAGGAAGAGGAGGGGAGTTCAGAGGGAGATATGGACCAGCAGATAGGGAGGAGAAGCAGCAATGACTTACATTGCACAGCAGGGACAAAGCAGACTGCAAATGTATCAGGAGCGAGTCATCGACCATGTACGGTCACATCTGGCGCTCCCAGGACACCGGCACATGGCTCCGCAGTGTGGGCTTTTTTTAACGTGTCCGCTGCTGACAATAGCGTTGCCATCTGCAATCTTTGCAGTCAACGCGTTAGTCGCGGTAAGCCCAATACTCACCTAGGGACGACCGCCTTAAGAAGGCACATGAGCAGCCATCACCGAGCCCAGTGGGAGCAACGGAACACACAAAGCCACACTGCAGGCTCTCACCGTCCAGCCTCGTCTTCTACTTCTCCTTCTCCTCTCTCCTCACAATTGTCCTCCACTCCACCTTCCATCACGCCAAGCTCACATTTTTCTGCAAAAAGGCAGGCTTCCGTGGGCCTAATGTTTGAGCGTAAAAAAATGATGACGCCGGATAACCCTCTTGCCCAACGGTTGGCGGCTGGCTTGTCAGAACTCATAGCCCGCCAACTACTGCCATATAAACTGGTGGACTCGGAGGCCTTTCGCAAATTTGTGGCCATTGGAACACCACAATGGAAGGTCCCAGGAAGGAAGTATTTCTCAGAGAAGGGCATCCCAGAGCTATATGGCCATGTTCAGCGGCAAGTGAATGTATCTCTGGCACACAGTGTCGGTGCCAAGATACATCTGACCACAGACACGTGGTCTAGCAAACACGGGCAGGGAAGGTATATCAGTTTTACTGCCCACTGGGTGAACCTTCTGACGGCCGTCAAGCATGTAACCCGTGGCACCCGTGTAGATTTGGTTTTACCGCCACGGATTGCATGCAGGCCTGACTCTTCTTCTCCTCCTCCTACTCCATCCTCCTCCCTCTCCTCCTCAGCTGCCTCCTCCTTTTCCGCTGCTAGCGTCTCTTCCACTGCACCGCCCAAGCTCCCCAGAACCTATTCCACATGCCAGGTGAGACGTTGCCATGCCGTGCTGCGTCTGTTGTGCCTGGAAGCAAAGAGCCACACTGGCCCGGCACTCCTTTCAGCTTTGCGTTCACAGGCAGATGAGTGGCTAACACCGCTCAATTTGACAGTTGGTAAAGTGGTGTGTGACAACGGTGCCAATCTGCTTAGCGCATTGAAACAGGGCAAAATCACGCACGTGCCGTGCATGGCACACGTCTTAAACTTGGTCGTGCAGCGATTCCTTGTCAAATACCCTGGGGTCCAGGACATCTTGCGGCAGGCAAGGAAAATCTCGGCCCATTTCAGAAGATCTTACACGGCCATGGCTCGCCTTGCTGACATTCAGCGGCGACACCATCTGCCGGTCAGACGTCTTATTTGCGATTGCCCGACGCGATGGAACTCAACCTTCTATATGCTTGATAGGCTGCTCCAGCAGAAACGTGCAGTTAACGTCTACCTGTATGAACTCTGCGAAAGAAACGGTTCTGGGGAGCTGGGTTTTTTTTCACCGCGCCAGTGGCTGCTCATGCGCGACACATGCAGACTTCTGCGGCCATTTGAGGAGATCACCAAACTGGTCAGTCGCAGCCATGGCGCCATCAGTGACATGGTACCTTATGCCTTCTTTCTGGAGCGTGCATTGCGTCGTGTCATTGATCAGGCTGTGGAGGAGCAGGAGCGGGAAGATGAGGAAGTCGCAATGCTGGATGAATTCCCAGGGGGGGCTACTCTATCTGAGACAAGTCAACAACAGGAGTCTGATGAGGAGTCAGAGGAGGATGGTGCCGGGGCGGATGAGCAGGAGCAAGAAGAGCATGCTTTAAACCTTTCTGGGATCCCTGTTGTGCGAGGATGGGGAGAGGAGAATGAAGAGGACGACATTATCCTGGATGATGAGCAGGAGCCAGGCCACCACACCGCTTCCACTTTAGTGCAAATGGGGGCCTTCATGCTCCAGTGTTTTAATAGGGACCCCCGTATAAAAAGCATGAGGGTCAAGGACCAGTACTGGGTGGCAACGTACTTAGACCCCCGGTACAAACACAAAATGGCGGAAATGTTACCGCCGTCGCAGAGGGCTGTCAGAATGCAGCACTTCCAGGCCTTGCTTCGAGAAATGCTGCATTCTGCTTTTGCGTGCGCTGGCAGAGGAGCAATTCCCACTCCCAGAGAAGGATTTGCGGGTACCAATCCAACAGCGCCTGCAAGAAGAGGCCGGTTTGAAGATGTGTTGGTGACTTCGGATATGAGGTCATTCTTTCAGCCGACCCATCGACAGGTGTCATCCGGATCCAGCATCAGGGAACGCCTAGACCGTCAGGTGTCCGACTACATTGGGTTAACGGCCGATGTGGACGCTCTGAGGAGTGATGAACCCCTAGACTACTGGGTGGGCAGGCTTGACCTCTGGCCAGAGCTTGCCCAATTTGCAATCGAACTGTTGGCTTGCCCCTCATCCAGTGTCCTGTCCGAAAGGACGTTCAGCGCAGCAGGGGGGATTGTGACCGATAAGCGTACTCGCCTAGCTCACCACAGTGTTAACTACCTCACATTTCTAAAAATGAATGAGGCATGGATCTCGGAGGAATTCAACACATGTGATCAGTAGACCATGTATATGTCTATAAACAATTTTTGGAATCAAGCACACAGACCTTCTTAATTCATTTGGCTCACTTCCCTGACCCAAAAAAGCACACCGTACTATATGCCCCTACCCTCCTCTTTGAAGAGGTTGAGCGGTGTCATATTTCTACTGGGGCTGCTTATTATGAGGGGTTCCCACCATCCCTGTGCTGTGCTGACTTCCTCCTGGGTGTTCTTATTATGAGGGGCTCCCACCATCCCTGTGCTGTGCTGACTTCCTCCTGGGGGTTCTTATTATGAGGGGATCACACCATCCCTGTGCTGTGCTGACTTCCTCCTGGGGCTGCTTACGGTGCTGCTGTCAGCGCTGTATGTCACGGAGCTGCTGTCAGCGCTGTATGTCACGGAGCTGCTGTCAGCGCTGTATGTCACGGAGCTGCTGTCAGCGCTGTATGTCACGGAGCTGCTGTCAGCGCTGTATGTCACGGAGCTGCTGTCAGCGCTGTATGTCACGGAGCTGCTGTCAGCGCTGTATGTCACGGAGCTGCTGTCAGCGCTGTATGTCACGGAGCTGCTGTCAGCGCTGTATGTCACGGAGCTGCTGTCAGCGCTGTATGTCACGGAGCTGCTGTCAGCGCTGTATGTCACGGTGCTGCTGTCAGCGCTGTATGTCACGGAGCTGCTGTCAGCGCTGTATGTCACGGAGCTGCTGTCAGTGCTGTATGTCACGGAGCTGCTGTCAGCGCTGTATGTCACGGAGCTGCTGTCAGCGCTGTATGTCACGGAGCTGCTGTCAGCGCTGTATGTCACGGTGCTGCTGTCAGCGCTGTATGTCACGGAGCTGCTGTCAGCGCTGTATGTCACGGAGCTGCTGTCAGCGCTGTATGTCACGGAGCTGCTGTCAGCGCTGTATGTCACGGAGCTGCTGTCAGCGCTGTATGTCACGGTGCTGCTGTCAGCGCTGTATGTCACGGAGCTGCTGTCAGCGCTGTATGTCACGGAGCTGCTGTCAGCGCTGTATGTCACGGAGCTGCTGTCAGCGCTGTATGTCACGGAGCTGCTGTCAGCGCTGTATGTCACGGAGCTGCTGTCAGCGCTGTATGTCACGGTGCTGATGTCAGCGCTGTATGTCACGGAGCTGCTGTCAGCGCTGTATGTCACGGAGCTGCTGTCAGCGCTGTATGTCACGGAGCTGCTGTCAGCGCTGTATGTCACGGAGCTGCTGTCAGCGCTGTATGTCACGGAGCTGCTGTCAGCGCTGTATGTCACGGAGCTGCTGTCAGCGCTGTATGTCACGGTGCTGCTGTCAGCGCTGTATGTCACGGAGCTGCTGTCAGCGCTGTATGTCACGGAGCTGCTGTCAGTGCTGTATGTCACGGAGCTGCTGTCAGCGCTGTATGTCACGGAGCTGCTGTCAGCGCTGTATGTCACGGAGCTGCTGTCAGCGCTGTATGTCACGGTGCTGCTGTCAGCGCTGTATGTCACGGAGCTGCTGTCAGCGCTGTATGTCACGGAGCTGCTGTCAGCGCTGTATGTCACGGAGCTGCTGTCAGCGCTGTATGTCACGGAGCTGCTGTCAGCGCTGTATGTCACGGAGCTGCTGTCAGCGCTGTATGTCACGGTGCTGCTGTCAGCGCTGTATGTCACGGAGCTGCTGTCAGCGCTGTATGTCACGGAGCTGCTGTCAGTGCTGTATGTCACGGAGCTGCTGTCAGCGCTGTATGTCACGGAGCTGCTGTCAGCGCTGTATGTCACGGAGCTGCTGTCAGCGCTGTATGTCACGGTGCTGCTGTCAGCGCTGTATGTCACGGAGCTGCTGTCAGCGCTGTATGTCACGGAGCTGCTGTCAGCGCTGTATGTCACGGAGCTGCTGTCAGCGCTGTATGTCACGGAGCTGCTGTCAGCGCTGTATGTCACGGAGCTGCTGTCAGCGCTGTATGTCACGGTGCTGATGTCAGTGCTCTGTATTACGGTGCTGCTGTCAGTGCTCTGTATCTCCTGCACCCTCTTGTTTGCCTACCCTGGTCCCTGACCTTCCCTCTCCTCCATTGCCTTCATTAGCTCCATAGTCCTGAATTGTCAGAACAATTTCCCAAATAAAAAAAAAATGCTTGTAGTTATCGATCCCAAATTCACCTCATACATGTATTATGCTATTGTCCAGGTGGTGGGACTACGTGCTACCCCCTAATAATTACCCCGTGGCCGCAAATTCGACCTAAAGGTTTGCGAAATTCGCCTCCCATTGAAGTCAATGGAGCCCGCGGCGAACGGTCGTTTTCGCGAACGTTTGTGTCCGTTCGCGTTTCGCGTTCGCGAAACGTCCCGTCGGAAGTTCGTCCATCACTAGACAGCTCTACAGCCACACAATTACTTTTATGGGCTGCTCAAAGTGCGCCCCCTCCCCTATGGCAGTTCCAGGCTCTTGTCCCTCCTGGGACTGTGGTAAACTGCTCGCCCAGAAAGAGCATGGCAACCTCAAAGTACAGCCATTCCTCAATCCCCCCAAAGGCTATCGAACCCAGCAGCAATGTTTCTTATGTCACTTCCTGGGGATGCCGCTGTCATTCCTCTGCTAGTGTAGCCAAGGATGCAGCTATTCAAGCACAATCAGTGTTTGAATAGCTGTACTGGATGGTAGGGGAGACATTGGGGATCTAATAGACCCCCAATGTCTCTATAAAGAGTACCTGTCACCTGCCCATGCTATTGCATAGGGTGCTTTTTAGCAAGAAAGTTAAAATATATATATATATATATATATTAAATAAAAATGACACATTTTTAAGAATCCCCCTTACCCCTCACACATACCATATGTAGAGCTGGTATTTTTAATACCGATGCTAGTATTTTTGTAAATTTAAGTTTGTCTGAAGCTGCAATTTGGCTCAGACTACTTATGCAAAAGTTCTGGCTTCTGTACCAGTTTGGCTGGGTTGTGCTAATATCCACTTGACCGTGGGTGTCGCTGTCACCATCGGTAAGTGTTGGAAATGCAACAAGCTAAATGTATTGGGTACCCCTTTACTCAGAAACAGCCGGTGGGAGTGGTCTACCTGCTGTGCATTTTGAGTAAGGGTACTTAATGTTCCGACACCATTTTCTGGGGTTTGTTTTTCCCAACCTTGTGGCCCTCCTATTCAGGGGTGTGTGCTGCTTTGATCAATGCCCCGTAGCCGGCTGACCCGAGGCTTCACAACTGAAGAGTAGGCCCAGAGGTTCTGAGGCCTACTGATCCAGAGATGATCCTGTGCTTTCTTGCCTGCGGGGAAAAGCCAAGCACTTGGAGGATCCAGGGGAGGACTTTTCTGAGGAGGACCGAGCAATAAGGCTGGTGCCTCATGGAGAAGCCTGGAGACTCAGTTGAAGGATGCATCCTGGGTTGTCTACCACACAGTATCGCCAGGTCGGCTGAAAGAATCAGGTATTGTGGGGAAACTCTTAAATTTTGCAACCAGAAGCTTATTGTGCCTTGTGGCAGAGGATTGCATAACAAGATCGCTAAACTTATCAAGTCTGTGGCAGAGACTTTGTTTGAGCATCTCACCGGCTGCTAGGTCAGTGAGAGAGGCCTATCTGGTGATTGCTAGATCCAACTTGTGAAAATCGTTTGTCCTCTGGATCAAGGAAATACCTTTAACCCGCAAAACAAAGGTACCTGAATTCCCCTTATCCTCTACCCTTCTATTGCAAAAGTGTGTGTTTTTGTTAAATAAACATGCAGAAAAAGGACTAAGTGTCGGAGCTAATATTCTTTAATCAACTCTACAACGGGACCTCTAAGACGGACACAGTGAGCAGGTGAGGTAACGGTAAGCCCAACAAAAACCAGCAGCTCCTTCGGGGTCAGTGCTACACATATAAAAAGTGACATATAGGCCAAGCATGTGTATGTAAACATTGATTGCGGCACACATGTGAGGCATTGTCATGCATGTCAGAATGAGAGAAACTTTCTGGCCATAATGAATGGTTTACTGTAAACTGATAACCTGTAATTTTGGGCACCATAGTTTTTCATGATTCCACAGGTGTGTGCAATTTTAAGGTTTGACATGTTTGGTATTTATTTACTTGACACAACACCATATTTTATATTTTACTAATAATTGGGTATAATATTGCTTTTGTTTGCACTAAAATTCCTTCTAGTGCATTTTTTCCTGAAAATATGTGCTTTATAAATAACTGCACAACTATAATTTCACAGAAAAAAATGCAACTTTTACTAAAACTGGTGCACGCAGAATCTGGTGCATATGTGCATAGTAACCAATCAGCTTCTAACTTCAGCTTGTTCAATTAAGCTTTGACAATAAAGCAGGGTTCACAGTTGGACGACCTCCGATCTGACTTTGCCCTACGACTTTGATGTGACTTCAATGATTGGGATCCCACTTTGGTCCGACAATACCAGGTCCTTTGAGTCTGGAATGAATCTTGGGGGGGCCCATGCCAAAATAAAAAACAATATTATATCTGGAAGCCCCCCCAGATCCCGGCCCCCCACCCTATGTGAATGAGTATTGGGTACATTGTACCCTTACTCATTCACCCAAAAAAGTGTCAACCAAAAAATAAAACCAGTATACAGATTTTTGAAAAATACCTTAATAATGTAGCTCCAACGTGTCTTCTTCCTCCGGTTCTTTTCCCTCCAGTGTCTTCTCCCTCTGGTTCTTCTGCCTCCGGTTCTTCTCCCTCTGCTATTTTCTTCCTTTGGTTCTTCTCCCTCCTAATGTCTTCTCCTGACGATAGCTCCCACTGTTGTGTTAGCTCCAGCGTGTGCCATTACTTACTCCATAGCCATGGGAGCTACCACCCGTGACATTATACGGAGACCCCCTCTGTGACATCATCGCCTGGGGCATAATAGGGCGGTGACGTCACAAGCGGACGGGATTTCTGGGTACCAGGGTCTGGTATGGAATTTGGGGAGGACCCCACATTATTTTTTCTGGCGTTGGGTTTCCCTTCAAAGTCCATAATCTTGGAGCAGGCCCACGCTGTGTTTTTCTTTTTCAATTTTGGCGTGGGGTTCCAAGATCCTCAAAGTATAAGTTGCATGCCACAATTGGGATCAATTGAAGCCTAATGACAAGTGCCCCTGTGTGTATGATTTATAAAAATAAAGCAGTATATACGAGATATATATATATATATACAGTGGTGTGAAAAAGTGTTTGACCCCTTCCTCATTTCCTGTTCCTTTGCATGTTTGTCACACTTAAGTGTTTCGGAACATCAAACCAATTTAAACAATAGTCAAGGACAACACAAGTAAACACAAAATGCAATTTGTAAATGAAGGTGTTTATTATTAAAGGTGAAAAAAAATCCAAACCATCATGGCCCTGTGTGAAAAAGTGATAGCCCCCTAAACCTAGTAACTGGTTGGGCCACCCTTAGCAGCAACAACTGCAACCAAGTGTTTGCGATAACGTGCAATGAGGCTTTTACAGCGTCCTGGAGGAATTTTGGCCCACTCATCTTTGCAGAATTGTCCTAATTCAGTTACATTAGAGGGTTTTCGAGCATGAACGGCCTTTTTAAGGTCATACCACAACATCTCAATAGGATTCAGGTCAGGACTTTGGCTAGGCCACTCCAAAGTCTTCATTTTGTTTTTCTTCAGCCATTCGGTGGTGGACTTGCTGGTGTGTTTAGGATCATTGTCCTGCTGCAGAACCCAAGTTCGTTTCAGCTTGAGTACACGAACAGATGGTCGGACATTCTCCTTCAGGATCTCTTGGTAGACAGCAGAATTCATAGTTCCTTTTATCACGGCAAGTCTTCCAGGTCCTGAAGCAGCAAAACAGCCCCAGACCATCACACTACCACCACCATATTTTACTGTTGGTATAATGTTCTTTTTATGAAATGCAGTGTTCCTTCTACGCCAGATATACTGTGTGACACACACCTTCCAAAGAGTTCCACTTTTGTCTCATCGGTCCACAGAATGTTGTCCCAAAAGTCTTGGGGATCATCAAGATGTGTTGTGGAGAAATTGAGACGAGCTTTGATGTTCTTTTTGCTCAGCAGTGGTTTTCTCCTTGGAACTCTGCCATGCAGGCCATTTTTGCCCAGTCTTTTCTTGATGGTGGAGGCATGAATGCTGACCTTAACTGAGGCAAGTGAGGCCTGCAGTTCCTTGGACGTTGTTGTGGGGTCTTTTGTGACCTCTTGGATGAGTCGTCGCTGCGCTCTTGGGGTAATTTTGGGCGGCCGGCCACTCCTGGGAAGGTTCACCACTGTTCCATGTCTTCGCCATTTGTGGATAATGGCTCTCACTGTGGTTCGCTGGATTCCCAAAGCTTTGGAAATGGCTTTATAACCCTTTCCAGACTGATAGATCTCAATTAGTTTCTTTCTCAATTGTTCCTGAATTTCTTTGGGTCTCGGCATGATGTGTAGCTTTTAAGGATCTTCTGGTGGACCTTACTGTGTCAAGCAGCTCCTATTTAAGTGATGCCTTGATTGTGAACAGGTGTGGCAATAATCAGGCCTGGGTGTGGCTAGAGAAATTGAACTCAGGTGTGGACAACCACAGTTATAGTATGTTTTAACAAGGGGGGCAATCACTTTTTCACACAGGGCCATGATGGTTTGGATTTTTTTTCACCTTTAATAATAAACACCTTCATTTACAAATTGCATTTTGTGTTTACTTGTGTTGTCCTTGACTATTGTTTAAATTGGTTTGATGTTCCGAAACACTTAAGTGTGACAAACATGCAAAGGAACAGGAAATGAGGAAGGGGGCAAACACTTTTTCACACCACTGTATACAGCCACTCCTGTGACCGGATGGCTCTCTCCTCCCGAGTGACATCAATGAAGGATCCTTGGTCCCTCCCGCTTTAGCCGTCAGATGGGGAGAGGACAGAGCTGGTTACATGAGTGCCGATCGGCACTCAGAAATAAGGTATATACTGCTTTATTTTGATAAATCCCATACACAGGGGCACTTGTCATTATGAGAAAGCACTGATAGTATAAACAGGTCAGAGTGGCTTAAAAAACACTTTAAGACGATGATCCAACTTGGTTGTGACTTACATTCAAATCAATGGGCTGAAATTGTGCCCAAGTCAGACCAAAGTAGTGCAGGAAACTTTTTCAAAGTCAGACCGACTTGTGTCGGACCAGTTAAGATGGCTCTCATAGAGAACCATTGATTTATACGCGTCATGCGACATGTGCTCCCAAAGTTGAAGTGTATATCACACCAGTGTGAACCCGGCCTAAAACCTGGAAGCTTACTGGTTATGACACACAGTCATAACAGTGTGCACCAGTTTTAGTAAATCTCCCCCTAGTGTTACCCATCTATGTTAGTGATAGCCATATGGCATACAGTATGTCATTATTTTGAATCATACATCAGTGTCAAAATGTAACAAAATAATTTTACAGGTAAACACTATAAGTTTTTAATGAAAACCACTAACCAGAAATGCAAATAAATCCAGCAAAAAAAAAGGCTTCATTGTAGGATGAAAGGTCGTCGATGTGAGCAAACACAGCATAGGAGGACATGTGCGAGCAGGCACACTCCACATACTCTGTTGTGTCTGACACCACTCTGCACAAAGGACCATTTGGAAGCCATCTACAAAAACAAAATACATAGAATTACTCTCACATTTCAACAAAATGACTGCTATTATTAAGAAAAACATTTGCACAAATTCTGGTAAGCAACACTTTTAAACAAGAATGCAAAATATGTGCACCACTCTATACAGTTCCTTGAAACTTCATTCCAAGTACAATGAAAAGCCTAGCCCATGACCAAAATATACCTTAAGCTCTTTGGACTCGGTGAACTGAACACATTTCTAGCAGTACACAAATAGTGACTGATTGACAACAGTGACATGAAGGGATGAGACCCTGCTGAAAGGCCTCATGCTCTGTGAGCGGGTCACTGAGTTTGCATAGCTGGAGGGTACAGACTATTTTGGTTCACGCTAGCTGGTAAGGAATAGCTATGTCTCAGAAAACTGATTGTAAATGTAAAACACAGGAACAGAAAGTTGACAACAAAACTGAAATAAACTATTGACCACTCACAGGGACATGGATGTGGGAAAGTACTGGGCCTCCTTGTAGTAGAAGACAAATGCGGAGTCATTGCATGCAAAGATTTGCAGCCATACGATTTAGCTAGTAGGATAGCTCAGTACAAGATGAATGCCAAGATGAAAATTAGATATGTATCCCCTCAGTGAGTTTAAAGCAGGGGCGTACCTAGAGCGTTTGGCACCCGGGGCGGATCCTACACCTGGCACCCCCCCCCCCCAAATTTTAAATGAAAAAACACCCACAACTTTTTTTCATTTTCTCGAGAATAGTTATTGCACAAATTTGTCAATGGGAGGAATCATGCCCTATTGTTGGTGTCAAAGGAAGGAATGGTGACTCGTTGGCGTCAGTGAGAGGAATAGTGTCCCAAGAACCGGATAAAGATTTTTTCCCCACAAAATTGTCATTGTAATTGGTCATTCCTCTCACATGGCATGTGTATGCTACAAATGACACCCCAAAATAAATTCTGCTACACCTCCTGAGAATTAAAATACCACATGTGTGGGACTTTTTCACAGCCTGGCCACATAGAGAGGCCCAACATGCAGGGAGCACTGTCACGTGTTCTAGGAGCATAAATTACACATCTAAGGCTTCATGCACACGAGACGCAGATGCAAACGCTGCTGGACACATGTTGAAACCGGCGTTTAGAAACGCGCGTTTTGCCGCGATTTTTACCGCGATTTAGCGGCGTTTTACCGCGTTTGCGTCTAGAAGCGTTTAGTTAAGCTAACATCATAGACCCTCCCCAGCTCAAAAATTAACTATTTCAGCAATTTTGTGAGACCAGAGTGAGTAGCAGCAGCTGTGAGAGCTGCAGTGTACTTGTATTTAGCGTGTCACTTGCCACGTCACCTGCCACAAGTTGTGGATTGTCCACTTGCCACGTGACTTGCCACATCACCTGCCACGTCACTTGCCACGTCACCTGCCACAAGTTTTGGATTGTCCACTTGCCACGTCACTTGCCACGTCACTTGCCACAAGTTGGGGATTGTCCACTTGCCACATCACCTGCCACGTCACCTGTCACAAGTTGTGGATTGTCCACTTGCCACATCACTTGCCACCTGCCATGTCACTTGCCACAAGCTGTGGATTGTCCACTTGCCACGTCACTTGCCACGTCACCTGCCACGTCACTTGCCACGTCACCTGCCACAAGTTTTGGATTGTCCACTTGCCACGTCACTTGCCACGTCAGCTGCCACGTCACTTGCCACAAGATGTGGATTGTCCACTTGTCACATCACCTGCCACATCACTTGCCACATCACCTGCCACGTCACCTGCCACAAGTTGTGGATTGTCCACTTGCCACATCACTTGCCACATCACCTGCCACGTCACTTGCCACGAGATGTGGATTGTCCATTTGCCACGTCACCTGCCACATCACTTGCCACATCACCTGCCACAAGTTGTGGATTGTCCACTTGCCACGTCACTTGCCACATCACCTGCCACGTCACTTGCCACGAGATGTGGATTGTCCACTTGCCACGTCACTTGCCACGTCACCTGCCACGTCACTTGCCACGTCACCTGCCACGTCACTTGCCACATCACCTGCCACAAGTTTTGGATTGTCCACTTGCCACGTCACTTGCCACGTCAGCTGCCACATCACTTGCCACAAGATGTGGATTGTCCACTTGTCACATCACCTGCCACGTCACCTGCCACGTCACCTGCCACGTCACCTGCCACAAGTTGTGGATTGTCCACTTGCCACGTCACTTGCCACATCACCTGCCACGTCACTTGCCACGAGATGTGGATTGTCCACTTGCCACGTCACTTGCCACGTCACCTGCCACGTCACTTGCCACGTCACTTGCCACGTCACCTGCCACAAGTTTTGGATTGTCCACTTGCCACGTCACTTGCCACGTCAGCTGCCACATCACTTGCCACAAGATGTGGATTGTCCACTTGTCACATCACCTGCCACGTCACCTGCCACGTCACCTGCCACGTCACCTGCCACAAGTTGTGGATTGTCCTCTTGCCACGTCACTTGCCACGTCACTTGCCACATCACCTGCCACGTCACTTGCCACAAGATGTGGATTGTCCACTTTCCACGTCACCTGCCATGCCACCTGCCACAAGTTGTGGATTGTCCACTTGCCACGTCACCAGCCACATCACCTGCCACAAGTTGTGGATTGTCCACTTGCCACACCACTTTCCACGTCACCTGCCACGTCTCCTGCCACAAGATGTGGATTGTCCACTTGCCACGTCACCAGCCACATCACCTGCCACAAGTTGTGGATTGTCCACTTGCTACATCACTTTCCACGTCACCTGCCACGTCACCTGCCACAAGTTGTGGATTGTCCACTTGCCACGTCCCTTGCCACGTCCCCTGCCACGTCACCTGCCACAAGTGGATTGTCCACTTGCCACATCACTTGCCACATCACCTGCCACAAGTTGTGGATTGTCCACTTGCCACGTCACCTGACACAAGTTGTGGATTGTCCACTCGCCACGTCACTTGCCACATCCCCCGCCACAAGTGGATTGTCCACTTGCCACATCACTTGCCACGTCCCCTGCCACAAGTGGATTGTCCACTTGCCACGTCACTTGCCACGTCACCTGCCACAAGTTATGGATTGTCTACTTGCCACGTCACATGCCAGTCACCTGCCACAAGTTGTTGATTTTCCACTTGCCACGTCACCTACCAGGTCACTTGCCGCGTCACCTGCCAGGTCACTTGCCACGTCACCTGCCACAAGTTGTGGATTGTCCACTTTCCACGTCACTTGCCACTTCACCTGCCACGTCACTTGCCACAAGTTGTGGATTGTCCACTTGCCACATCACTTGCCACCTGCCATGTCACTTGCCACAAGTTGTGGATTATCCACTTGCCACGTCACTTGCCACCTGCCATGTCACTTGCCACAAGTTGTGGATTGTCCACTTGCAATTGCAATTGTTTAAAATATTTTTCTAATGGTTTTTCATCATTTGCAATCATTTTTGAGATTTTTAATGTAAAAAAAAAGGTCACCTTTAAAAACGCATATAAACGCAAACGCGGCAAAACGCGGTAGCGGCGTTTTGCCGCGTTTTACCGCGTTTTGCCGCGTTTTGCGTCTGAAACGTGGAAATTTTTAAGCCTCATGCACACGAGACGCAGTTAAACGCGCGTTTAGATGCAGTTGGACAGTTTTTTCAACTGCACCTGAACTCATTCAATGTTATCCTATGTGTCCATGCACACAGTCTCGTTTTTTTCCGTTTATATGCAGTTGCGTTTAATCTCGTTTTTCCAGAAGCAAAAAAATGCGTTCAGAAACAAAAATTTCTGCGTTTCAGATGCAAAACGCGGCAAAACGCGGTAAAACGCGGCAAAACGCCGCTACCGCGTTTAGCCGCGTTTGCGTTTATATGCGTTTTTAAAGGTGACCTTTTTTTTTACATTAAAAATCTCAAAAATGATTGCAAATGATGAAAAACCATTAGAAAAATATTTTAAACAATTGCAATTGCAAGTGGACAATCCACAACTTGTGGCAAGTGACGTGGCAAGTGGACAATCCACAACTTGTGGCAAGTGACATGGCAGGTGGCAAGTGATGTGGCAAGTGGACAATCCACAACTTGTGACAGGTGACGTGGCAGGTGATGTGGCAAGTGGACAATCCCCAACTTGTGGCAAGTGACGTGGCAAGTGACGTGGCAAGTGGACAATCCAAAACTTGTGGCAGGTGACGTGGCAGGTGACGTGGCAAGTGACGTGGCAGGTGACGTGGCAAGTGATGTGGCAAGTGGACAATCCACAGCTTGTGGCAAGTGACGTGGCAAGTGGACAATCCACAACTTGTGGCAGGTGACGTGGCAAGTGAACAATCCACAACTTGTGGCAGGTGACGTGGTAAGTGACGTGGCAGGTGAAGTGGCAAGTGACGCGGCAAGTAGACAATCCACAACTTGTGGCAGGTGATGTGGCAAGTGACGTGGCAGGTGATGTGGCAAGTCACGTGGCAAGTGGACAATCCACAACTTGTGGCAGGTGATGTGGCTGGTGACGTGTCAAGTGGACAATCCACAGCTTGTGGCAGGTGGCATGGCAGATGACGTGGAAAGTGGACAATCCACATCTCGTGGCAAGTGACGTGACAGCTGACGTGGCAAGTGACGTGGCAAGTGGACAATCCAAAACTTGTGGCAGGTGACGTGGCAAGTGATGTGGCAGGTGACGTGGCAAGTGATGTGGCAAGTGGACAATCCACAGCTTGTGGCAAGTGACGTGGCAAGTGGACAATCCACAACTTGTGGCAGGTGACGTGGCAGGTGACGTGGCAAGTGAACAATCCACAACTTGTGGCAGGTGACGTGGCAAGTGACGTGGCAGGTGATGTGGCAAGTGACGCGGCAAGTAGACAATCCACAACTTGTGGCAGGTGATGTGGCTGGTGACGTGGCAAGTGGACAATCCACAGCTTGTGGCAGGTGGCATGGCAGATGACGTGGAAAGTGGACAATCCACATCTCGTGGCAAGTGACGTGGCAGGTGATGTGGCAAGTGACGTGGCAAGTGGACAATCCACAATTTGTGGCAGGTGACGTGGCAGGTGATGTGGCAAGTGGACAATCCCCAACTTGTGGCAAGTGACGTGGCAAGTGGACAATCCACAACTTGTGGCAGGTGCCGTGGCAGGTGACACGGCAAATGCAAGTGTACAACTGCTCTCTATGCTGCTGCTGCTCACTCTGATCAAAATAGCAGAAATAGTTAAAAAAAATGCTTTGAGAGCTTGGGGAGGGTCTACATGATGTTATCTTTATAAACGCGTCTAAACGCAAACGCGTCTAAACGCGTCTAAACGCGTCTAAACGCGACATGGAAACGCGGCAAAACGCGCGTTTCTAAACGCGCGTTTCAGCTTTTTTTTAACAGAGGTTTCATCTGCGTCTCGTGTGCATGAGGCCTTACTTCTGAACGCATTTTTTTGCTTCTGGAAAAACGAGATTAAACGCAACTGCATAAAAACGGAAAAAAACGAGACTGTGTGCATGGACACATAGGATAACATTGAATGAGTTCAGGGGCAGTTGAAAAAACTGTCCAACTGCATCTGAACGCGCGTTTAACTGCGTCTCGTGTGCATGAGGCCTAAATTGTTGACTAACTATTACACTTTTGAAAGCCCTGGAGCACCAGGACAATGACACGTGACAACGATGTGGCACTGATACGTGGCACTGATGACAGATGCCACTAATACGGAGCACTGATGACAGATGGCACTTATACTTGGCACTGATGACACGTGGCACTAATACGTGGCACTGATGACAGATGGCACTGATACGTGGCATTGATGACAGGTGACACTGATAACAGATGGCACGTGACACTGACAGGTGGCATTGATGACAAATGGCACTGATACGTGGCACTGATGACACGTGACACTGATATGGCACTGATGACAGATGGCACTAATATGGGGCACTGATGACATGTGACACTGATATGGCACTGATGACAGATGTCACTAATATGTGGTACCGATGACATGTGACACTGATGACAGATGGCACTGATACGTGGCATTGATGACACGTGGCACTGATAACAGATGGCATGTGACACTGACAGGTGGCATTGATGACAAATGGCACTGATACGTGGCACTGATGACACGTGACGATGATATGGCACTGATGACAGATGGCACTAATATGGGCACTGATGACACGGGACACTGATATGGCACTGATGACAGATGTCACTAATACGTGGCACTGATGACAGATGGCACTAATATGTGATACCGATGACATGTGACACTGATGACAGATGGCACTGATACGTGGCATTGATGACACGTGGCACTGATAACAGATGGCACGTGACACTGATACGTGGCACTAATGACACGTGGCACTGATAACAGATGGCACGTGACACTGATACGTGGCACTGATGACAGATGGCACTAATATGTGGCACTAATGACACGTGACACTGATGACAGATGGCACTAATACAGGGCACTGATGACACGTAAAACTGATATGGCACTGATGACAGATGGCACTAATACAGGGCACTGATGACACGTGACATTGATATGGCACTGATGACAGATGGCACTAATACGTGTACGTTATACGTATACCCCTTGCAATAAAACATATTTTTAGCAATGCATTGTGATTTATATTTTCATTCGAGCCAGCCTAGTGCAATTTGACTTTAAAGCGGTAGTAAACCCGCAATTATTTTTATTTTTTTTTAAACCTGCAAAGCAAAATGCATAATGAGCTAGTATGCACCGCATACTAGCTCATTATGAAATACTTACCTTAGAACGAGGCTCCGACACTGGCCCGATCCACGCCGAGGGAGCCGACATGCTCCCTCAGCGTCTCTTCCGGGTATCGCGGCTCCGGCGCTGTGAGTGGCCGGAGCCGCGATATCGTCACTCCCGCGCATGCGCGCAGGAGATTTCAGTCCGGCCGCACGAGCGCTGCCGGATTTTCACGGAGAGAACCCCCTTGTGCGCATGCGCCGCTGCAGTCAGCGGCGCATACCGAGGGGAATATCTCCTAAACCGTACAGGTTTAGAAGATATTATTTTTACCTACAGGTAAGCCTTATTATAGGCTTTCCTGTAGGTAAAAGTTAAAAAATTGACCATACTACCACTTTAAGACTAGACTGGCAATGGCTGCTCAGTATTCACAGCAGGGAGAATTTTATGAGAAAAGTGTCTTTGGAGGGACTGTCCCTCCAAAGACACTTTTCTCATAAAATTCTCCCTGCTGTGAATACTGAGCAGCCATTGCCAGTATTGGTGTTTAGGGACAAACAGTTTGAGCATATGGAAATGGCTGATTAACTAATTAAAAATTAGCCTGTACTTTACAGCCATTTTACAGTGTAAAGAACATTTCTGGATCATGTGTTTAGTATAGCTGCAGTCCCTCAACTTACTCACTGTGTGCACTGTGCAGGAGATGCCAGATGCTGCCGATGCTGAGTCAGTGAGCCTGAGTAGCTGAGTGACTGAATCGCCGCCTTACTGCAGTCCTACACGCGGAGAGACAGGAAGGAATCACTCCGCGGCGCCGGGGGGGGGGGGCGTCACTAGAGAGGACGCACGCACTGTGACTGGCTGGCCGTGACCGCACGCACTGTGCCTGGAGCGCTGCCATGCCCGTAGCGCTGCCACCCCTATAATCGCGGAGGGGGGTGTCGGCCTGACACCCCCCAAGTGTGCGGCACCCGGGGCGGCCCGCACCCCCCGCCCCCTACTTAGTACGCCTCTGGGCACTGTACTAGGTTAGGAGCCATAAAACCAAAGGCAAGTTTTACCTGAGATGGTACTGTAGTCATATTCTAAGCCTGACTTGGAGCCTCTGAATAACCCTGACATCTGGGGTGAAGAAAGTACAGGCTACTCTCCACCTCCATATGGCAATCGTCAGTTCCTGAACATCTGATTTCCAAGTCTTGTGGGCCATATCTAAGCTTATGTAAGTGCTAACTATCAGAAAGTTGGTATTTTAGGGGAACTTCTGGAGGCCTCAGTGGCTCTTTACAGAAGTTAAAAGTAACATTACAGGTATGCGCTGACACCTTAGGCTCGGTTCACACAGCGGGCGGCACGACTTGCAGCGCCGCGACCTGCCGCGACCTGCACACGATCAGCGGCGACTTGCAAAACGACTTCTGTATAGAAGTCAATGCAAGTCGCCCAAAGTCGCCGCAAAAGTAGTACAGGAACCTTTTTTCTAAGTCGGAGCGACTTGAGTCGCTCCTATTAGAACGGTTCCGTAGTACAGAACTGAGCGCCTGTGTGAACCGAGCCTTAGGGGGTTTGCTATGCAGAATTACCATTGGTTCAATGACATTATTCCAGCACAGAGATTTCTGAGGTAATTTCAGCACCCTATGAAACCACTTAAAGCGGTGTTCTGCCTGGGGAAAAATAAATGAACTGTCAGCAGCTACAAATACTGTAGCTGCTGAATTTTAATATATGGACACTTACCTGTCCAGGGAGCCCAGGTTGTTGGCCAATTTTCAGATCAGCTGTCGGGTGCTGCCGCTGCCATTCGTCGTAAGGTAAACCGGTAGTGAAGCCTTTCGGCTTCAGAGCCAGTTTCCTACTGTGCAAGTGCGAAGCTCACTGCTCTTTCTAACTGGCCCGGCAGTGGAGGAAGGAGGAGGGGGGCTGAAGGACAGTGGCACTGTCTCCCGGAAGTTAAAAACAGGTACCTGTTCCCCCCTTAAAGGTGCAGCTGCCAAATGTGACACCGGAGGGGGGGGGGGGGGGAGCAAATAAGCGGAGGTTCCACTTTTGGCTGGAACACCGCATTAAGGTGGTCATTGAGGGATTGAAATTCGGCTGGTTCAGCAATGACTAGCAGAATTTTGATCCATGTTAGTCCAGTATATGTATTAGAACTGTGGATTTAAAGCTGGCCATAGATTACTCATTCCTTTTTGATCAGCCAGTAGGCTAAACTATAAAAAGAACGAAAAAAGTCTGACTTTTGTGGAACAGCCAATTCAGCTGCAGTTATTGTATTTCCCATGGTGGAATGTCCCACTGTTAGAATACAATGTCCCAGCAGGGAGGCATTCGTTCATTTTTTTTCGTTTAGCCTACTGGCTGATCAAAATAGAAAAAAGAATGAGTAATCTATGGCCAGTTGTAAGGAACAATTATTCAGCACTCAAGTAAAATATGATTTTTTGTCAAATGCCATAGCAGCTGGAAATCTGTGCTCTCCCCAGGCTCTCCTTTATGTGGAAAATCATGAACGCTCACTGGATCGCATGACCCTTAATAAATATGTGGGTTAAATAAAGCTTGATGAAAACTGTGTATTTGCTTCTTTCTCCCACCTGTTGTCGTCCACCCTTAATTCCTCCAAAAGTGTATCCAGAAAAGAAAAAAAACTATATAGTGTAATATGCCATAAACCAAATTTTATATATAATTTTATTGTGCTCACATCCAACTGTGACCACAAAGTGTAGAACTGCACTCTTCCCTGTGCAACTTCTCCCTCATGTGCCATATCCCACATGCCAATATACTCTTACCAAGACATACTGCCCTTATATCCCAGGAAAAAATATTGCATTCTTTAGAATTCTTCTCCTGCACACTCTTCTTTTAAATTGGGCAATCTTCGCAAAATGGCTTACAATATCCCCATATAGAAAAAATATAAAAAGGTCATAGTGCCGCAGGTTTACAAAAAAACATATATTTTTATATATATATAAAAGGTGCTCACATGTATTGAGAAGCTAAAAGCACATCCATATAGAAAATGGTGGACTAGTATTTCTAGTTCCAGACGTGCGTCTGACATCACTTACAGTTGCTTTTCGTCACTCAATTTCTTCACAGAATCCTTTGAATTATATATAATCCTTACATTGTGTGAAAAGGATTTTCACACAATATACATACAGAGTCCAAGATGGCGGACTACTATTTCTTGTTTCAGACGTGCTTCTGACATCACCTTCTGATGTCACAAACTGATGAGTTTTGTCACTTGAAGCAAAAACACTTGAAGTGTTCATCAAGCTTTATTTGACCCACATATTTTTTAACGGATCACAAAATCCAATGAGAGTTTATGATTTTTCACATAAAGGAAGGAAGATGTTATACACACTGATATTTATAATGGTGTATATGTATTCACTGTCAATGTATATATGTCACCTGTTTCCTACCAAAAGATTAGAAATTCTGCTTGGATAGTCTCAGAGGTGATGATACTGACAGATTATTCAATAAATGGGCTAAAAGTGGCAAAGTGACACTGCTTAAAGTGGGGTGCCCCCTAAAAAAATAAATTTAAAAGTCAGCAGCTACAAATACTGCAGCTGCTGACTTTTAATAATCGGACACTTACCTGTCCCAGGGTCCAGCGATGTGGGGGAATGAAGCCCCCCTCGTTCCCCGCTCCGCTCGCAGTGCCGGCATTCTTACTGTGGGCACCCGGCTGTGGCTTCACTGCACATGCACGGGGGGCGCCGGACGCCGTGATACGCCGCACAGTCATCTGGGACACGTGAAAGGTCCCAGATGACTATGCGGCGCGAGGGGAAGTGATGTCACCAGCCCGGGCAAGGAAGAAGGCAGACTACGAGGGACCCCCTAGCAACAGGCATTTAGAGGTGAGTAAATTTTATTTTTTTTCCCAATTATTTTTTTTTATTTTTTTTATGAATTTTCAGCAATTTTTAATTTTTTTGGTGGCTACACCACTTTAAAAGCTAATTTAGGCAATAAGGTGTCTCCTGTCTAGCTAAAGATTGGTTAACCAGGATTACAAAAACAATTCAAATATACAGGCACTTCAAATATACAGGTCGTCATTCCGACGGAAAAAGTCCGATGGAGCCCACGCTCGGTCGGATTATCCGACAACGCGGTCCGATCGGACATTTTCTGTCGGAATGTCCGACCGTGTGTACAAGGGCTTACAGGAGTGAATTTTCCTTTCCTAGGGGTAGATTTCCTCTCCCTTAGGCTGGAGTCACACCTATGCATTTTTAGTGCTTTTTGTATTTTGCAGATTTGCTCTACAGAACGTGTTCCATAGGAAACCATGTTAAATGGACTGTAGTGCAAATCTGTAAAATGCAAAAATCACTAAAACTGCATAGGTGTGAATCCAGCCTTACTGTTGCCTCCCTCCATTTGTAAGTAGGAGTTGTTTGTAAGGCTGGATTCACACCTATGCATTTTTAGTGCTTTTTGCACTACAGAACATGTTCCATAGGAAACCATGTTAAATGGACTGCAGTGAAAATCTGCAAAATGCAAAAGCACAAAAAATGCATAGGTGTGAATCCAGCCTTGCAGTTAACTAAACTCCAGGCTAAGTTGCATTGCCTATACAGGTGGTTCTGTAACTAGAAGATCATTTTCTTATTCACATCATGCTTGCCAAATATATAGCTTTATATGTGAATTTCTATTTAACTTGATCTTTACACAAATTTGTTATCAGAATAAAAAATGAAAGTGCTTGTATAAGCATGCTTAGTATCTTATTAACCCGTTTTGGGCTAATATATGGCCACTGGCCAACTGCAAAATGATCCTTTAAAACTAGGGTAAGCATCAACCTTGTGTGTACTTTCCTTTACCCTAGTAACTCCAAAAACAAAAACAAAAAGACATAAAGAGTGATGTAACCTGTAATAACATTTCCACAGGAAGGGGAACAGGAAGAAAGTACAGTTAAACCTTGGATTGCCAGCATAATTAGTTCCGGAAACATGCTTGTAATCAAAAGCACTTGTATATCAAAGCAAATTTCCCCATAAGAAATAATGGAAGCTCAGGTGATTCGTTCCACAACTATTTATTCATAGGTCTTTCAGTTTATAGTCCATATAAAAATATTATAGCAATGTAATAGGTTGTGTAAGCATAAAATGTCCATTCACAAATGGCAGCCTCTACCAGGGGATTAGAAGCAAAATCCAGCAGGAGCTACGGAGTATAAAAGAGAAGAGAGACACCTCTAAAATGTAGCAATTCGGTTACATTCTAATGATGGTACAACATTTAGCAACTCACATGGTTGATGGTTAAAACAGGCATATCAAAGTATGCAGGCATCTGGGGTAAAGCTGTCCATATAGACCATCCTCCGCACCGCCGACTCTCACCGTTGTCAGTCTGCAATCGTGACTGGAAGACTACCCTGAAAGTGATGTTTGAAGCCCTCGTGGAGTGCAGCATGGAAGGGATGACGTTGATGGCGGTGTGGAGGATGGTCTATGTGGACAGCTTGACCCCAGATGCTTGCATACTTAGATGTGCCTGTTTTAATCATCAATCATGAGAGTTGCTAAATGTTGTACTTTCATTAAATGTAGCCATATTGCTACACTAAAGCCCCATACACACTATCAGATTATCTGCTGAGTTTTTCCTTCAGATTTACCAAAACCATATAATATGAGGACAAACCTTAGGAGTTTCAATGTGTATGCAATCAGGCAGGCCCTTCTACTACATGGTTTTGGTAAATCTGAAGCAAAAACTCAGAAGATAATCTGATAGTGTGTATGGTGCTTTAGAGGCACATCTCTTCTCTTTTATACTCAGTTGTGACATGACACTACTTGTATATCAAGACATCGCTTGTATATCAAGTCAAAATTTATTTTAAAAAATAGCATGTCTTGCAAAACACTCTCAAACCAAGTTACTCTCAAACCAAGGTTCTACTGTACCCAATTATTCACATCTGGTACCTTTCTGATGCTTGATTCCACAGAAGGCATTGTGCCATTTGTGGTATAATGCGACCTCCAGCTGCCTTAATCCTATACACAACTTCATTGTCTTCAGCCAATTGATAAGAGAAGTTACCTTTCACGCTGACTGATAAAATCTAGAATCACATGAATGACAGACAATATAACATGCTGTTCAAAATTAACACAATTACAATTAAAGTAAAACTATAGGCAAAACTTTTTTTATTTTGGATAGAGTAAGGGAGGGTTATAACCCTGTCAGTTTTTTTCGCCATCCGTGTCTCATTGGGGAGATTTCTTATCACTTCCTGTCTCATAGGGCCCCCCCCCCCCCCCAGGTTACCAAAACTAGTGTCCCCATTGGAAGATTCCCCCTCTTTACTTCTCTGGGAATAACCTAAAATTGTGGACTTTCTTTTACTTTCACTTTCATGATAATGGTAAACAGGACAAGTAGAGAGGATGAATCTCCTTAACAGGGGCACAGACAACAATATTATTATTATTATTATTATTCAGGATTTATATAGCGTCAAAAGTTTGTGAGCGCTTTACAATATGAGGGCAGACACTACAATTACAATACAAATTGTTACCCTACTTATTAGAGCTTACAATCTAGAACTGACAGGGGTTCTAATCCCTCTCCACTCTATCCAATACTAAAAAAAATGTGCCTTTGGTTATACTTTAATACAAATGACACAGAAAGTTCTTTGTATATTGTATTGCCATATATTTTATTCCTATTTTCAACAATTGTAACATTTTTTTTTCTATAAACAATATGTATGAAGTGATCATGTTGCTATACAAAAGATCAGCAAAGGTACACCTATAATGGAATACTGTAAATATGTACCTTTCTCATACCTCCCAACATTTTGAGATGGGAATGAGGGACACCTACTAACAAATGTATGCAGGCATAGGACACGCCCCCTGCCACACCCCCTTAAAGGAGAATTAACCAAAAAAAAGGTTAATTAAATCCACAAAGACTTTTTTATCACTACTATTCTACTACTATACTACTATTTTACCACTACTACTACTAGTCCTGGAGGATGCTGAAGAAGAAGGAAGAAGAAGAAGAAGCAGGAAGAAAAAGAAAAAGCAGAAGGCAGCGGCGACAGCGACATGACTGGGCCAATGCTAGTAAAAGAGCTGGAAGAAGAAAGCGGAAGCCCGGCAAGAACCGAAGAGTGAGACAAGACCCCTGAAGTCGGAAGAAGACCTCCGGACGGCAGCGGTGACGAAGGAGAAAGCCGGGCTCCTCCGCTAGTAAAAGAGCTAGTAAAAGAGCAGAAGATAGCGGAGGAGTCCGGCGAGAAGACCCCCAAAGACAGAAGAAGACCCCCGGAGCTGTCTAATAAAGTATTTTAAAAACCTGTGTTGTGTTTTTTTATTAACACTTTTTCCCCCCCAGGTGAATGGGTAGGGGTACATCGTGCCCCATACTCATTCACATAGGATGGGGGGCCGGAATCTTGGGGGCTCCTTATTAAAGGGGGCTCCCGGATTCTGATAAGCCCCCCGGCCACAGACCCCGACAACCAACGGCCAGGGTTGTCGGGAAGAGGCCTTTGTCCTCATCAACATGGGGACAAGGTACTTTGGGGTGGGGGCCCTCCTTCCCCAAAGCACCCCTCCATGTTGATGGCACGCAGCCTGGTACGGCTCAGGGGGAGGGCGCTCGCTCATCCCCACCCCCTTTCCTGACCGGCCAGGCTGCGTGCTCGGATAAGGGTCTGGCATGGACTTTGGGGGGACCCCCACACCGTTTTTTCGGCGTAGGGGTTCCCCTTTAAATCCATACCAGGTGACGGGGCTCGTGAGGTGTCAATCGCGATGATGGAGGCTGCGACATTGACTTCCTTCGCTAGTTCCGTCAACCTGGAGCCACGTTCAAAATGAACGGACTTTATTCCGTGTGTGGACAAGTCCGTTCATTTCAAAAGTTCGGCGGACTAGCACACAGACAGGCGGATTGTCTGCCAGACTGCCGAGTCCGGCAGACAACTTTGAGTCAAGACTTCTTTCTAAGTCTGCCGGACTGTTGGGAAGAAAAAGTCCACAGGTGCCCACACACGGGTGGATTGTCTGGCGGACCAGATTATCAAGTCCGCTGGATAATCCGATCGTGTGTACGCGGCATCAGATATTTGTTATATTCCTGTTGTTTTGTCTTATTGCAAAAACAGATGATTGTAAAGATTAATCTATTTTCTTTTAGGAAGTTTTAGTACTCTACCAGATAATGGTAATGAATTGTTTTATTTTTTTTAAACAAAAAAATCCACACTAAAATTGAACCTCATCTCCATTGTGGAAAATATATTCCTACAATATTTTACAGCAGACTGACCATCTTCAATTAATGACTGGGTAAAAATTGGTGAGAAAAACACAACACTCAATTGGAGGAGCAGGAAATCCCACCTTTGATCCACACCCTCAGACATTTTCAACCAGAAACAGAGCCATGCAGGAATTCTGAGTGGCTTTTTTTGCTCATAAGTTAGGTGATAAAGCACATACTGTAGAACCCACCTAAACAGAGTACAAAGTGGGAAGCTTCTTTCATAAACCACTTCCAACCATTTAAAGGAGTTTCCCACATATAATTAAAAGTAAAAAAAAACTACATTAATTATTTTTACTATTCCGTTGGTGCTCTCATCCACTTATACTGGTCATTTGCTATTCTGCCAAGTTCTAGAGCAGCCATGCTCTACCAGGGTCCCTCAGGAAGTTGCTGGGAGTTTCTTGAGCTGTGTCTGTTTGACCTCCCATTTTATGGTGCCTGCATAGTAACGGGGGCCAACACCATTTGGCATATCCAGCTGCATATCAACAATAATCTTTTTAACTGTCTGTAAGGGTGGGCATATTGACCACCAATATAAGATGGCATTCTGTCTGCTTTTGCAAAGAGCAATTTTTTCCCACTGACCCAAATTAATTGGCTTAAAGAGAAACCTTACCCCCCCCCCTTTCTTTTTTTGTTCTTAATGACTGCTTACATGATGCGGTTTTTGTGCACAATTCAATACCGACCCTCACCGACCCAGCAGACCCAGCATTGTCCTGCTGAGATCCACTTCTCTTTTGCCACTGAAAAGGTCCCACGCTGCCATGTTCTTCTGTGACGTCAGGTGATAGGCTTGTCCCCTTGCTTTTTTTAGGAATGGGCGACTATGCCTCCTTTGATATGTGACATTCATATCCCAGGAGGCACCTAGAGCGCTGCATGTAATCTGCCTAGGCAAGAAGGGAGAATGGGGGCTAGATCGAAACCTGTACACTGAAAAAAAGGTAGTAAAGAAATATGTATGTAGTGGAATGGGGGAGGGTTGGAGAAGAGGGAAGTTTATTTTTAGGGTGATGATCCTCATTAAGATGAACCAGAAAATTATTTCAAAGGTTGCTCTGGTGTAAAAAGTCTGAGAAATGTGATTTTAGAGGGAGGGACGCAATTCACTACTCCACTTTCAATGTGTCAATTAGAATGTCCATAGATATCAGGGGGAGGAGTAGTGACTCTCATATCACTCATCATTCTGAAAACAAAGGCTGTACAACCAGTGGTTCAGCATGAGATATACACCACAGTAACAGTTGGAGTATTTAAAAGCAATGTGATAGTTTTTATACTCGAAATTGCTAGCAATACTGAAAAAAAACATCCACATTTATAATACCATCTCATTTGTGATTACAGACCGGCTCTCATCCAAACAGTTAGCTCATCACTATAAATATCAGCAGCCAATTGCTCTTCTGAAACCGGTAAAGTTAATTGTATCTCAATTCCAGGAAGAATGCAATGACTCTCGCCTGAGAGTAAAAATAAACAAGCAAAGCATTGCTGGATTCTGCTGGGGAGCAGCGATTAAAGTTTGAAGGCTTCACTGAGAAAGGAAAGCACGCTTCTCTTATGTAATTTATCTAAATTACCTTGTTATTTAAAGCACTTTCTTCCCCTCCTGTAAGGAACCACTGCTGGCTGCTGTACTCAATAAACTGCACAAATCTACAGCTTCCTTCAGAAGTAGAGTTCTCTGGAAAAACCGCCAACAGTCTTTCAGGGAGTTGGATTGTATCCCCGCTCTTCCCCTCAAACCTATGTCTATTGATCTGCTGTGGGTACCAGTGATAAGCATATATAGAAATGTGGGGGCAAGTGTCAAAAACCGTCTTCCTTCTGTTGAAACAAGATACAAAGAAGTTATAAACCATAACAGCATTGTACAGAAAAGGCACACAGAACAAAACCATGCAGATGAAAAAGAAAAATGTGACGGGGAAGATTAGAGACTTGTTTGGTACGTTTTACTGTACCGTTTTATTTCTATGTTAAATAATACATTTTGCAATACAAATACCTGTTGTGTGAGTGAGCAGTTTAAAGCACAAACCCAAGCAATAAGAAAAATTCATATTGTAAACAAGAAAACATTCCACCTTTTCTAGGGCTGCAGCAGGTTTAAAGACGAGGCAATGATTGAACTGTGAACACCATTTTTTTGCATCCTCAGGTACAGGACTACTTAAAAGATAAGAATCTTGACAACTAGAAATATTTACTGTAACAGAGAAGTCATGTGCAGACAATGAATGCCATGGTGAACCATTTTAGCATTATTTGTTGCGTTTGTTAGAAAAAAAAAAAAAAACCTGCTCAATGGCCCAGACTTGCTTAAAGGCAGCCATACATGGATTAAAATGTAGCCAGTTTGGCAGGTACTGGGGAAGTCTCCCAGGCTACCGGGGCTCTATTGCCCTCAAAAACCAACTTCTCCCTTTATCATCAATAAAAATTAAATTCCTTCAGGCCCTTCAGGTCTGGTATGGAAATTAAGGGGAACCCTGCATCAAATGTAAAAAAAATGGCGCAGGGGTCCCCCACAAAATCCATACCAGACCCTACCAGAAGATTAATGGACATAGCAGGACATTTTTAATTTTTTATCTTTTAATAAGGACTTTTTTCCATACCAGATCTGAAGGGCCCGGTATGGATTTTAATTTTAAATTTTTGATTCGGGATTACCCTTAATATTCATACCAGGGCCTGGTAATGGACTGGGGAGGGGGGAGGGGACCCATGCCGTTTTTTTCACTATAGTTTTTATCTATATTGCCGAGACCCAACAACTCATTACAGCCACAATGAGTTTTAAATGACCTTTAGAAATTTAATTTTGCTGTGGTATTGTTCTAAACACAGGAAAACTGCGCCACTTTACAGGCATACTATAGACCCCCCCCCCCCCCCCCCGGCACAATATTTAAAGGAATATTTCATTTTTATTATTTCACTTTAAGCATTATTAACCAATTACGGACTGCCAGCCACAGTTTTACGTCGCTACTTTGAAGATGAATATCGTTGTTATGGCAGCAGCTAGCTGCCATAACCCCGGTATCCTCTTCATCAGTGGGCGGTCCAATTCAAGATAAAAGTGGTCTCTGCAGCGGATTCGCCGTGAGACCACTTTTATCGTTGGTGGCAGAGGGGTCCCCCTCCCTCCATGCTCCGGTGCCCTCTGCCGCTTAGCAGATCCGTTGGTAGCGGCGGAGGCGACTGGGTCCACTCTCCTGCTTGGTATGGAGATGAGTGTTTTTTTTTCAAATAAGAGTGTAAAAATAAAAAATAAAAGGTAAAATAAATAAGAAAAAATGTTTTAAACACGCCCCATTCCACCGAGCTCACGCGCAGAAGCAAACGCATACATGAGTAGTGCCTGCATATGAAAAACGGTGTTTAACCCCTTGCCGCCGAGCGTACGCAGATGTGCGTACTCTGCTTCTGGGGGTTATACCGGGATGATGCCCGCACCTGCAGGCATCATCCCGATACCGTTTTTCTGAGCGGGCGATTGGCTTTCCAGCCATAACAACCGATGCGGTTAAAAGCCGCTTGGCTGTTATGACGGAGGAGGGAGAGGGGACGTCCCCCCTCCCGCTGCTCTTACCAGTGCTCCCGTTCAATCGGGAGCACCGATCTCACATCCGCCACTTCCAGCAGCTAGGGAGGGACTGGAATGACGCCATAAGCGGCGTCATTCCAGTCTCCTAATTGTAAACACGGAAGCGACGTCATGACGTCACTTCCAGTTTACTCGGCTGCCAATGGCGCCAGATTAAAAAAAATATACAGTATTCAGAATCGCCGTTTTCGACGATCTGAATACTTTGAAGTGTAAAGGAGGGTGATCGAGGGTCTTTTAGACCCCCGATCCCTCCATAAAGAGTACCTGTCACCACCTATTACTGTCACAAGGGATGTTTACATTCCTTGTGACAGCAATAAAAGTGATCAAATAGTTTTTTTTTTTAAACCAATTTATTAATTTTAAAATTAATAAAATAAATAAGAAAAAAAAACAATTTTAAACATAAAAAAATGGGCTAACTTTACTGTTGTCTTATTTTTCAATTCAAAAAAGTGTATTTCCAAAAAAAGTACGCTTGTGAGACTGCAAATACGGTGTGACAGAAAGCATTGGAACGACCACCATTTTATTCTCTAGGGTGTTAGAAAAAAAATATATAATGTTTGGGGGTTCTAAGTAATTTTATAGTAATTTTATTTCATAGACTTTAACGGTATTCCCCAGCTTTCGAATTTGCCATGAACACTGCATATTGTTAACAACCAAAGTTTAGCCCAAACTAATGCTTGGCCCGAACCATTCGCCCATACCAAATAAGGAGTAGGAATAAGATGACACTTGGTGCCCAGATCAGCATAAACATTAGCAAGGTCACCTAAAGTGCAGCAGTGAGCATTGCTAAAGCTTGATTTACCAACTACAGGAACTATACTGACAAAGTCTGAGCTGTCCATAGAAATTAAGCAAATGAGAGAAAGAAACAAATGGGACTTGCATTATGGTTTTACGGGAGGGGCAGTCCTTTATGTTATTCTTCTGTTGGCTATAGTTGGGGCCCTTTAAGAAGAGTTGGTGCGCTTACTGACAGCTTTAGTAAACCAGCATGCTCTATAGGTGCCATAAAGGTGTGGTACAGGTGTGCAATAGGTGCAGTATACATAATGTCCTGCCTCCAGTAAATAAGGTCCTGTTATCAGTGGGAACAATAGGCAGTGCCCTCTCACTAGTCCTTGTGGTGTTGCTGTGAACTCTCGCTGTTGAAAGGGGGGCCCCCTTAGTATATACACAGAATCCTTCTGGCGATTTAGTGGCGGGATGTAGACAGCGAGCGGATGGTCTCCCTGCAGCAAAGGTGCAGATGCAGTAGTCTAATCAGTACGCAGCAGATGTGCACTCATTGGTTCCCTTTGTACCAAGAGAGAGAGAGCCTAGCTGAGCAGTTTCAGGTAAGCAGCTCCACTGATCCTCCTTGCCCCAGTATCTCCTGGGAGTTATGGTTCAAAGGGTCCATAGGCTCCACAATTTGGCTTACTTTCTGGACTTCAAATCCTATAATCTTCCACATTCTGCATAGGAATCCATAGATTTTTCTGTCTACAGTTCTTCCTCTGCTGATTGGAGGTGGTAGCGCAACACAACATTCGGCATAACAGCAGAAAGTAAAGTAAACTGATTGTGAAGAGGGAAATGTCTCCTTCCTAATGTTTCTGTAATCCAGCACCTGGCTATAGCAGAATCTTTAACTACTTCAATACCAGGCACTTTTACCCCCTTCCTGTCCAGGCCAATTTCAGCTTTCAACACTGTCACAGTTTGAATGACAATTGCACGGTTATGCAACACTGTACCTATATGCAATTTTATCATTTTTTTCACACAAATAATGATTTCTTTTTGGGGAATTTAATCACCACTGGTTTTAGTTTTTGTTCTTTGCTAAATAAACAAAAAAAAGCCTAAAAGTGTTTAAAAATGCATTTTTATTTGTTTCTGTTATAAAATGTTGCAAATAAATAATCTTTCTTCATAAATTTAGGCTAAAATATACTGTATGCTGCTAAATTTCTTTATAGAAAATAACCCAAATCAGTGAATATTATTAGTCTGTAGGAAAGTTACACAAACTATAATATACCTCAGATTCCTCTTGTACCAAATTGTAATGTAACTGTAATGTTAAGTGCTGCGCAAACTGTTGGTCCTATAGAAAATCCTGTATAATAATAATAATAATATACAGTGGGTATAGAAAAGAATTGCCAACTTTAAAATAATCAAATTCTGTTGCTTTGCAGCCTGAATTGAAGACAGACACATTTTTTGTTTTATACAGTTGTATTTACAGTAACTTCTAATACCCAAGTGAAACGATAAAAAACCAACATCAAAAAGAAAAATCAAAAACAGAATCCCAGAGTTGGAAAAAGGAACACCCCCTTGTGTCAGTATTTTGATGAACCACCTTTTGATTTAACTAGTTCCCACCTGGCCAATGTATATGTACGGGCAGGTGGGAGCCTTCTCCTTCTCTCTGGATGTTCAGGAAAGTCTATCAGAAGGCGGGGGATCGCGCATGTGCATGCCCGTGCAGCGGCGCGATCCTGATGCGCTCGTGTCACCCGCACACGGCACATCTCGAAGCGGCAGGAGGGCTCTGTGACACATGACAGCCGTGTCCAATCACAGCCATCATGTGATGTAAACAAACAGCTGGTTACTAGGCAATTGGCTCTCCTCTCCTCACACGGAAGTCGTCGCTGAGGAGAGGAGAGGAGAGCAGATCGCTGCAGCCGGCTGCTGATCAGTGAGTATGAGCTGTTTTTTACAGCTTTTAACTCAATGATCACCAGTCTAGTGTAAAGCACACATGTCCCCACACATGTCCCCAAAACACACATGTCCCCAAGTAATAAAAACACAATGAATATCTGCACACATATGTCTGTGATCACCTGCACACATCTGTACATGATAATTTGCATACATAAGTCTGTGATCACACAAACCAATTATTATACACCTAACAGAATTTTATTTACCAAAAACATGTAGCAGAATACATTTTGGCTTAAATTTATGACACAATTCGATTTTATTGGATTCCTTTTAAAATAGAACGTTTTTCTTCTCTTTTTTCGCTTATATCGCAAAAAAAAAAAAAAAACGGAGTCGTGAATAAATACCACCAAAATAAAGCTCTATTTGTGCAAACAAAGTGATACAAATTTCATTTGGGTACAGCGTAGCATGACCGCACAATTGTCATTGAAATTGTGAGAGCGCTGAAAGCTGAAAATTGAGCTGGGAAGGAAGGGGATGAAAGTGCCCTGTATTGTAGTGGTTAATTACAGACTTTAGTCTGTTGGGATATGTATCTACTAACTTTGCAGATCTAGACTTTGCAATATCTACCCACTCTTCTTTGCAGAACTGCTCAAGTTTAGTTAAATGGGATGGTGACCATTTGTAGACTGCATTCTTCAAGTCATTCCACAGACTTTCAATGAGGTTTAAGTCTGATCTCTGACTAGGCCATGCAAGGACATTCCCCCTTTTCTCTTTCAACCACTGTGTGATCATTTTTGCTGTGTGCTTTGGCTCATTGCCATGTTGGAAGGTAAACTTTCTACCCATTGACAACTTTTCTAGCAGAGGGCAGCAGATTTTCCTCAAGAATTTGACAGTATTTTACCCCATCCATTATTCCCTCTATTCTGACAAGTGCTCCAGTCCCTGCTTAAGAGAAACACACCCATAACTGGATATTACCACCTCTATGCTTTACTTTAGGAATGGTGTTATTTGGTGATGGTGAGCTGTATTGGATTTCACCAGACATATCGTTTTGGTGTTGAGGCCAAACAATTCAAGTTTAGTTTCAACTGACCATAACACCTTTTTCCATGTGGCCTTAGAATCTTCAAGGTGCACTTTGGCAAAGCTCAGTCATGACTGCATGTTGCCTTTGTTGAGGCGTGGCTCTTTTCTTGCAACCCTCTCATACAAGCCACATTTGTAAAGAATTTGTGATATTGTTGTCACATGCACACAATGACCACTCTTTGTCATAAATTCTCTGCTTCAGAGTTACAGTAGGCCTCTTGGTAGCCTCTCTGACCAGTTTCCTCCTGGCTCTTTCATCCAGTTTGGAGCGACGTTCTGATCCAGGGAGGGTCTGTGTCGTACCCAATACTTTCCAATAATAGACTTCACTGTGCTTCTAGGCATTAATAAAGCCTCTGGCATTTGTTTTTATCCATCTCCTGCCTTGTGCCTGTCCACAACTTTATCCCGGAGATCTTTTGACAGTGTCTTGCCACCCATGGTTAATTGTTTGCTTCAGTTGCACTACCAGGGGCTGAGATGCTCCAGGAAAGCTCTTTTCATGCTGAGCTAATCAAAATAACCACAGCTGGTCACAGTTGAAATTCAAATGGCTTTGTGTGCCATTGAGAAGGTGATTAGCTAAACCTGATTAAGTTTGATTAAGTCATTAAGTCATTTTCGGGAGTTGGGTGATTCTTTTTCCAACTCAGTGAATATATTTTTGAATTTTTTTTTTTTATGACATGTTGGCGTTATATCTTTCACTTGGATGTTATAAGTTGCACTGAATAAATACAGCTGGATAAAACAAAAATGGTGTCCGTCTTCATTTCAGGCTGCAAAATCAGACCCGGATACGCCTTGAGCTGTCCCCTTAAGCAAGGACTCAGTCAGGCATGTCATAGTCCTTGCTTGAGGGAACAACTCCTTTGTGGTTGTTGTGGATGTGTAATGCAGGTGACAGTCTATAGGCCACCTGTGATTGCTGTTAACAGCAAGTAAGCCTGACTTTTTGACACATAGGATTTGATCTGGCTGTGAACTTAATGTGCATTTTGCGGTTTCCACACCTTTTGGCTCTTTTCGCCCTTGTTCATGTGTACCTCGTTCATGTTACAGGATTCCTCTCTGTTTGAAGGTTGTTGGATCCTCACGAATATCTTGTGGCATCGTATTTCATAATTTTTGCCAACACAATATCTGATAACCATTGTCTGTTAAGGTTGGCACATTCCATTATTATTGGATACCTGCAATTTATAAATGTACTAATATTGCTATTATCTTATGGCTTAAGGGTAAATACACCCTTTTAGGGATGACCCCAATAGCCCTATTACTTGGAGGCAGTGTCCATGGAGTGTGGACTCTGAGTGTGGCATGTATTGCATGTTTTGGTCTCCCCTTAGTCCAGATGCTTTCAGATGGCAATTAGGTAGATATCTTGCTTCTCCCCTCATTGGCCTGCGCGCGGGAGCCAGTGACAATGGCATATCTAACTGAAGCAACGGCAAGACATGCCATTGCTTCAGTGCGCATGTGTCGATCACTTTGGCACATGCAGACACAGAGGGATATCTCCTAAACAGTACAGGTTTAGGAGATATCCAGGGTAACTACAGGTAAGCCTTAATATAGGCTTACCTGTAGCATAAAGTTATAAAAATGGGTTTACAACCACTTTGTGGTATTAAACCAAAAAGCAAGCATTTATTATCTTGTAGCTTACCATGACTTAGCTGTGATGGCTGCTTTCATTTTCTTTTTTAGGCTTTCCTCTATTTTCATCTAGGGATGTGGCCAGTAAGTCTGTTGTTTTTCAAAAGAATAAGCTCTCCAACAAAATGTATCAGTTACAGAAATGAGACATACCATTTAACACTAGCAGGGGTGCTTGCAATGATCAGTTTTTATCCCAAAATAAAAAAAACAGTTTGCGGTAACTGCTTAAAAAATTGTAGCTGGAGTCTGGCTTCAATTTGTTAGTATGTTTAAATCTGCTAGTACATCTAACATCCCCTCCCACAGGCTGACAATGCTGCTGTCCACTTTAATACAGGAGGTGTGTTAGTTGCCAGATCGTCAGGTAAAAACATAGGGGAAAAAAAGCCTAAAAAAGTAAACTGATGCACCCACCACATCTAATGCCGCGTACACACGGGCGGACTGTATGGCGTACTTAGTCCGTCGAAACACATTTCAGCGGACAGTCTGCTCGTGTGTGGGCTTCAGCTGACTTTTTTAGCGTGCAGTCTGGCGTACTAAGAATTTCGGATTTTTCGAAATTCTGTCCATCGTACTTTAGTTTCAGCGGACAATCCGCTCGTCAGTAGGCTAGTTCGACGGACTAAGAATGGCGCATGCTCAGAAAGGATTTACACGGCAGAAGGGTGCTTTGCTGTGTCTTGGACTTCCTATTTCTAGTCCCGTCGTACGTGCTGTACACGTCATCGTGCAAGCTTTCGACGGACTGTTTGTGCATCCGTGTGTGGTCAAGTCCGTTCATTCGAAAGTACGACGGACTGTCCGTCGGATTGTATGACGAACTAAGTACGCCATACAGTCCGCTCGTGTGTACGCGGCATAATGATCGATAAGCTGCAATATATTACATTTTTGGTTTTGGATTTATTACCTCTTTAAGATGGATAATAGACCCCCTGGGACTCCCTAACCTAGTTAACCACTTGCCTTTACTGTTCTTCACCTTATTTCCCTTCTTATTTAATGTTTTGTAGACCATATTTCTTCCTCTACTTGACGATTACTGATCCTTCCTTATGCATGTTTTATGCCCCTTTCACACGGGGTGGATCCACTCAGCGGGAGATGGCTCCATTGATCCCCGCTGAGCCGGTGGGAGACAGGTCCGTCTCTGCTCACTGTGCAGGGACGGACCTGCTGGATGGATGGCGAACATATTGCCATACGTCTGTTTTGAGTGGATCTTATCGCATCGGATGGCAGGCGGGTGTCAACGTACACATCTCTGCTGACACCTGCCCGCCCATACATTCAATGGGTGGCCCGCTCAGATCCGTCTGAAAAATAGACAGGCAGATCCAAGTGGGCCTATCTTGTTAAAAGGGCCTTACAAACCTCCCACGCTGTATACTCTTTTATGTCTTGAATACGCTCTCTTCATTAAGAGGCTTTTTGGTTACCTGTCGCAAAGGTTAACCTATTTATACCTTTTGAACAGCATTATATGCTTATCCATGATGAGTAGTCCTAATGTACAATGGATGTAGATCATTTTCTGCTTCTGCTAATAAGCTCTTTTGTAAAAGAAATACAGCAAAGGAGACCAACGCATCCCTAACACACAGACAATACTCCTGCTAATGTACATTTAATACTTTCTCTCCTGCTAATGTACATTTAGAAATCAATTGGTATGTGGCTAATGGGAGTTCTAGCTGGATATTTGATCAAGAGGACAAAATGTCAATGTACACATAGATATAGCCTTGAAAATGTTTTGCTTTAAAGGTGTGCACTATGTTTGATATGCAACGCTTATATATAGTTTTATAAAATAACACAACTGTTTATCTCACAGGGAAAGCAAACCTAAATTGCACTTTTTTGGCAGATACAGTAAATGATCTATGTTCCAGCAACTTTAGAAATTGGGGTCAAACTAAAATTGAGGTGAAACAACCCCCCAAACCCACTATCTGTCTGTTTTTTTTACAGAGGTGTACACATATATTGCAACAGCAGGTATCACTGCTCCGGGATCTCATAGAGGCCAGGAGGGACTGAGCGGACAGCACAGCGGTCATGTGACCACCTGGCTAATGTCAGAGGGGGACGCCCAACCAACTGTAGGCCTTAGATAGGGCGAGGAGAGTGATCATGTGACCAAACAGAGATCAACAAGCCATCCATTGTGTACAATTGTCATTTAATCTGCTGTGATTGGTCACAATGATCATGTTACTTGCAGCGGCCTGGTAACCAGATCCGGCTGTGGAACGGTACACAGCAGGACACAGCAGGTGGCAAAGTAGGTGACAAATTGCATTGCATTGCAGCACGTGGGGTGGGAGCTAGTCATGATCCTGGGAGGATGTCATATGACATCCACCCAGGATGGGAGAGCTCCCCCATTTCCATCATATTAAAATAGGCCGTGTAGAATGCGGTAATTTTCAGTGATGCTCTATTCCAGTCGTCATGAAATGGCGGCCCGCGGTCCGAGTCCGGACCGAGCAGCACTTCTGCCCAGACTGTCATGCCGCCAGTGTAGTAAATGACAGCAATCACTGGTTTGCTGGGACCGCGGGTTTCCCCAGCAACCAGTGACGCTGCACGCATGCACCCGCCCCCTGCTCCTGGCCGCGTCTCTCGGAGCTGAAGAGACACTCACGGGCAGTAGAGGTGTGGCGTCACGTGTGCGCCCCGCCCCCCTGCTGCCCGCATATCCCAGGTCCTGGATCTTATTGCGAGGCAGCTTCAGTTGTGCCCACCCTCCTGCAGTTAAGGTATGTGGGCACATTAGTGATCTATAAATAAGAATGTTTTTATTGTGCACACTGTTGGGCATATTTTAAGGGGCACACTGGTATACTGTTGGGCATATTTTAAGGGGCACACTGGTATACTGTTGGGCATATTTTAAGGGGCACACTGGTATATTTTTAATATGCACAATGCTGGGCTTTTTTTTGTAAGGGGCACGCTGATGGGTATATTTTTTATGTGCACACTGATGGGCATGTTTTGTTAAGGTGCCCCTTAACAAAATATGCCCATCGGTGTGCACATTAAAAATATACCCATTAGCGTGCCCCTTACAATAAAATGTGCCCATCAGAGTGCCCTTTAACATAACATTTTTCCATCAGCGTGCCCCTTAACATAAAATAAGGGTCACCCTGATGGGCACCTTTTATGTTAAGGGGTAATACGATGGACAAATTTTATTTTACGGGGCACGCTGATGGGTATATTTTTAATGTGCACATCGATGGCCATATTTTGTTAAGGGGCACGCTGATGGGTACAGCAAAATGTGCCCTACAAAATATGCCCATCGATGTGCACATTAAACCCATCAGCGTGCCCCGTAAAATAAAATGTGTCCATCAGAATGCCTCCTAACATAATAGGTGCCCATCAGTGTGACCCTTATTTCATGTTAAGGGGCACGCTGATGAGCAGATTTTATTTTAAGAGCAACACTGATGGGTACATTTTATATTAAAATGGGCACTTTGATGGGCAAGTTAAGGGGCACGTTTTGTTGTGTCTATCAGAGTGCCCCTTAATATATAATGTGCCCATCAGCATGACACTTATTTTATGTTAAGGGAAATCCTGATGTGCACATTTTATGTTAAGGTACACTGTGATGGGGACACCTGATGTAAAGGGGCACTGTGATGGGGACACCTGATATAAAGGGGCACTGTGGTGGGGACACCTGATGTAAAGGGGCACTGTGATGGGGACACCTGATGTAAAGGAGCACTGTGGTGGGGACACCTGATGTAAAGGGGCACTGTGGTGGGGACACCTGATGTAAAGGGGCACTGTGGTGGGGACACCTGATGTAAAGGGGCACTGTGATGGAGGCACCTGATGTAAAGGGACACTGTGATGGGGACACCTGATGTAAAGGGGCACTGAAATGGGGACACCTGATGTAAAGGGGCACTGTGGTGGGGACACCTGATGTAAAGGGGCACTTAATGGGGACACCTGATGTAAAGGGGCACTGTGATGGGACACCTGATGTAAAGGAGCACTGTAATGGGGACACCTGATGTAAAGGAGCACTGTAATGGGGACACCTGATTTAAAGGGGCACTGTGATGGGGACACCTGATGTAAAGTGGCAGTGTGATGGGGACACCTGATGTAAAGGGGCACTGTGATGGGGACACCTGATGTAAAGGGGCACCGTGATGGGGACACCTGATGTAAAGGGGCACTGTGATGGGGACACCTGATGTAAAGGGGCACTGTGATGGGGACACCAGATTTAACTTGACAATAAATATTGTTGAAATGCTAAGAAAATTGTACATTTCTCATGTTTTTGATAGATATACAGTTACTACAATATTTCTGAGTCATAGCACAGACCTCGGCCCAAAGAAAATTTTGGCGACCGGACCTCCTTGAATTTTAATTCATTACCCCTGCTCTATTCCTTTGCTTAATGCAGTACATGTGGGGCTTCTTGCTCAGGTTGTTGTTCAGATGGTGCTGACTACATCACTTCATAAGGCTTTTGACATTGAAGTGTTTCACTGATGTAGCACCCTGGTGTTTAGGCAGGGTTACTAACAAATTTAGTTTGCCAGGTAGTCATTGTCCTGGCTAATTGTTAGAAGGTCTACTGATTCCTCTCTAATTCTGGAATTGCTGCACTCTTTCTCTTCTGTCACTAGGTGGCACTGTGGCTGGTGGCATTAGATCGGCAAGGGAATAGTAATACCAGGATATGAATGGATGGAGAGTCTCAACCAATTGGCAGTGGTTTCTTTCATCTTTTAGCCTGCTGGGAGAGCCTATTTATTTGGGTGGAGTCAGATGATTGGGGTTCTGTGCCACCTGGACTGCTGCCTAGGTGGATGTGTATTATGTCACCCCTGGGTGCTAGGCTGGAAGCCAGAGGCCTATCCCAGGGACACCTGGCTGCTAGGCTGCTTGAGGCCTATCCAGGAGCAGGAGAATCAGCATAGGTTAGGGACTGCACGATTGGAGTCCAACCAAGTTGTGAAGGTTCTGCCGGACATGAACCAGTTGTGGTCAGAGGTAAAGGAGAAGCATTAGCCACTAAGGGACCATCACCTTATTACCAGAGACTACTGTGAGTAAGCTTGAGCAAGTACCAGAGCAGTCTTCTTACCAGCCGGAGGTGGTGAACAAGTGGGAAAGCTTCAGCGAGTGCCAAGCCAGGGAGTCAGCGGGTTAGCGAGGGTGATGATTGAGGAGTATACAGCAGGTTAGCTGTGGAAAAGCTCAGAAGATCTGGTGACGACTGGAATCTGGAAGTCTAGTGAGAGACTGGGAGCTCAGTGAGTGAAGACCTACAGTGGGATACTGTGAGATAAGAGATCAAAGCGAGATCCTTCACGGCTAGCCAATGGAGGGTCCTCAGGGACAGGGTGATTGATTCCCATGTTTTTTTTCCAGTTACCAGTCTGGCTGCTGTGTTCTGGATGGTTTGTAGATGTGAAATTTGGTATTTTGGAAGTCCTAGGTAGAGGGAATTTACGTAGTTGAGTCGGGAATTGATGATTGTTCCAACTACTGCTGCTGTATCTCCTTCTGGGATGAAGAGGACGAGTCTACGCAGTAGGTGAAGAAGGTAGTGGGATCTACTGATCCTGGCTGACTACTGATCCTATTTGTGCATCCATCATCATGTTTGAGTCAAAGATGACTCCAAGGCTTTTGGCTTTAGTGCTGGGGGTGATACGTTGTCCGAGGATGGTGAGTGGTGTGGACATCATGCCAGGGTTTTTGTTTTGGTTTGCATCAAGGAAGAGCAGTTTTGTATCCATTGCATTTAAGGGAGCTCTCTGTCGTCCAATCATCGATCAATGAGAGACAGTTTTCCAGTGCCCAGTATTGGTCTTTTTTGTTGGTGATGCGTAGGTAGAGTTGGATGTCATCCGCGTAGGAGTGATAAAGTAGATCCTGGTTGCTGATGATTTTGAGGAGTCGGCAGAGATAGATGTTATAGAGCACGGCCGACAGGGCTGATCGTTGAGGCCTTCCGCATGTGATTTTCTTTACTTTAGGACATTTTAAAATGGCAAGTTTCAGGTTAGTGGACACAGTAAACGGTCGTAGGAAACATTGTTCACTCATTAAATACGATGTTTTGGGCAGATACAGCTTAAATACATTTGGTCATGCTTACATATCTGTGTGCTAAAATATACCTTTTGTTTCCTTCCCATAGGGGACCAAAGACTCGGAGGACACCTCTCAACAGAGGACACCAGGAACCCTCCACTTGAGAAAGAAGGGGAACTCCAAAAAACATACAACACTACACTAATAAACCCCTTATAGTTATAATAGTAAGACCCTGAGTGGGGTGGTGGCACGATGTGGACGTGCTTCCCATCTATAGCCTCTCCACAGTTGGGAAAGTCCCAACGGTCAGCAAAATGGAAGGCCACAGTCTACCAATCCTGTGGCGTTGAAGGAAACTGTGGAGTCAAACAAGAAAAAAATATATAATTATTTTAAGGAGTATTTAAAGACAAAAATACAAGGCCCACTTATCAGATTCCTACAGAACTTGAGGCCCTGTAGACTTCTCCCAGTTGCCAAGTACCACAAGGTGGCGACTAACCGCATGGCTTGCCACATTCAAGTGTCCTACTTCCTAATATAAGGGTTAAGCAAAGCCTACAAACGGTGAAAAACAGGGTCCATCATCCGGAGAAAGTTCCTGAAATCATAAGGATTATTCTCCTGGATCTCATGCAGCAGAGGCATGTGCGAGATTTTGTCAAGCTGGAGTAACCAATTCTTGGTCCATGAACTCCTCCTCGCCCTGTTCATGGACTGGACTTGGGTCAAAGTATAAACCTTAACACCAAGCCCCCGCACAGCACGAACTGTACGATGAGTACGTAACCACAACATGGCTTCAAAACGGTCAGCTGGTCAGAACGAACTTAACAGAACGCACTGAAGTACAGCAAGTCCTGTGAAGAGCGAGCTGAAAATCAGCAACGAGCGGACAAGAATGCAGTGAAAAACAGATATGAACTGACTACAAGCACTAAAAAACAGATACAAACCCACAAGCACAAACTGAACAGCAGTAAAACAATCTGAAAAAGCTGGAATCTGAAAAGCATGAATCGTCTATCACCAAACTTCTACTAACACGAAATTAGCAGAAGGAGGCCAAAGAGGCCAAAGGGTGGCGCAGTAGCTATTGAACTTCCTTTTTCTAGTCCCGTCGTACATGCTGTACATGACGGTCGGACTTTGGTGTGATCATGTGTACGCAAGACAGTTTCAGCGGAATTCCGTCTGAACTCTGTAGGAAAAACCTTCAGAGTTTATTCCAATGGGAAAACCGGTCATGTGTACAGGGTATTAATTGTATTTGTATCCACAACAATATTTAGGTATTGAACACATGGCTGGGCCTTTCTTGTTTTATTGGAATGCAGGGACAATAAATTACATTATCATTTCCTAATGAGTCATTTTTGACCTAACCTACATTCTAATGAGTTTATATTTAAGACCGAAGAGGTTTTATTTATGGAATGTGCATTCCGATTCCAAAAAGTAGTTCCTGCACTACTTTTGGCGACTGTTCTGTCCACCAGATGTCTATGCTGACTATCTGTACCTGTGTTGTTAAAATTATATGTAAGGTTTGTAATTTACATAAGATATCTAGCGTTCTTTTTTGGTATTGCTGCAGTTGTTCTGTTTATTTGATTTACTATATGTAGTTAAGGAAGTTGTTAGTAAGCAGGGAATTCTGGGTAGAACCTTCACAGGAAGTGAAGCAGCCACCATTCCTTGAGAAGATACTCAGGAAGCAAGACATTTATTTCTCATTCTATCGACATCACCCCTTAGGGAACTTAAAAATGACATTTTTACTATCTCATCCTATATTGTAGATCGTTGTTTCTGTAATGTATGCTGTAATGTATGCAATATTGTACTTATTGAGGTCTATATCTGTTATTTTGTAGTTTCACCTGGCTTGTTCTAATAAAACTGAGATCAAATAAATATGGTATCTGAAGTTTATGGGATAAGAGGTTTAGCTATACGTCCTTAAGACAGAACAGTGGAATTTTTAAGCTGACTTCTGAAGGGAAGATAAGCTGACTTCGGAAGTCTGTACAGCCCGGGGCTACGCAGTATCCGTACAGTCAGAAGCCTTAAAGAAACAGGCCTGCAGCAGGCGAAGAAAGCAGCCACGCTACACAGAGATGCAGTCTGTCAAGCAGCATTGACACTAGAACGGTCTCTATACAGCAAGACAGCTTCTTTCCCACAGCCATGTCTCACAGTGGGACATCTTCTTGCAAAACACGTTCATGAACATGCTCATCTAGGTCATCTGTGCAAATGCAGCAGCTATCGCCCGAAGCAGCAAGAGCCAGGGCCGCATTCGCAGACCAAGAGCTGCAGATGAAAAAAGAAAAGGCCCACCTTGAAGCAGAAAGGGTGAGACAGGAACAATAGAGAGAGAAGGAAAGAGTATGCATGGAAAAAGAGAGAGAAAAGGAAAGAGTACTCATGGAACAAGAGAAAGAGCAAGAAAGAATACGCTTGGAGGTCGAGCTAGCTCAGCAGGAGACACCTCTAAAATTGCAGCAAGCTATCACAGAAGCTAACATGGAGAAGCTGGCAGTGGACCGAGACGCTGCCGCTGCCATTGCAGAAACAGAAACTTTAGAAGCAGCCGTCTATGATGAGCCAAGAGTAGGCAGCAGCATACTGGGTCTAGAGGAGGACCAACAAGATTCTTTGCAACACACGTCAGATTATGTCTACCAGAACTGGGACCCAAGCAGCATCCCACAACAAGAAATTAAACTTGACGTCAGTGAGTCACATCAAATAAAGCAGCAAAAATCTGACCAATTTCCAAACTTTCCAGTCCCAACCAAACCTTCTACTCCACAAGGTACCCAGCCTTCATACAAACATCAAACACCAGTCTTCACTCCAAAGGTGTATGCAACGAGCCGGTACGAACTGCCAACCTTATGCAAGTTTTAACCCAGCGCCTAAAGAAGAGACTTCTACCAGGTATGCCTTTACACCGCACCACAATACACAAGCAGCCTACCCCAATGCCAATCAGGCTACTGTAGACTTTGCCAAGTTCCTGGTCAAAAGAGAGTTAGTTACCCAAGGACTTGTCAAATTCAGTGATTGTCCTCAACTCTACGGGGCGTGGTGATCCTCTTTCCAGAGTGCCATTCCAGGTCTAGATCTATCTTGCAGGGATCAGTTAGACCTCAGCTCTAAGGAGCAGGGCCTTCTGATCCCTCCTGTATTGATTTGTATTGTAAGTGTACTGTCTGCCCTCATATTGTAAAGCGCTGTGTAAACTGTTGGCGCTATATAAATCCTGATTAATAATAATAATAAAGTGGCTTGGCAATGATTCTGTTGAACATGCCAAACGGATCAGAGACATTAATATAAACCAACCAATATAAACCAACCTGAGATAGTCCTTACAAACATCTGGAACAGACTGGATAGATGTTATGGCTCACCAGAGGCTATAGAGAGTGCCTTTTCCACCCTTTAGTGAGTTTGTGGACTTTGTAGACAGACAAGCAGGAATGAAAGATGACCCAAGCTTAATTTTTTCAGTGTCTTATACCACTTCTTCTGGCCCTAAACAACTCAGAGCTCCAGTAGCAGTGCACAAAACTAACATTTCTTCCCTCAGATTTGCAGAGTGTCAGCCAGAGGATCAAGACAACAACCCTACTAAGTTCTGCCCTCTACATAAGAGTCCACATCCTCTTCTGAAATGCAGAGCCTTCAGGACAAAGAACATCCAGGATTGCAAAGCTTTCCTCAAAGAGAACATCTGTTACAAGTGCTGCTCTTTGTCCACACCCTTCGCTAAGGACTGTAAGGTCAGTGTCAAATGTACAGAATGTGACAGCACAGAGCACAACACAGCTCTACACCCAAGGCCTGCTCCAAGAACTGTCCCACCTGTTCATAGCTGTTAGCATTAGTAAATAGATAGGAAATTATATCATATTTGCTTGTTTTAAACCGTTTAATTCAAATTTCTTCAGTTACTTCCTGGTTTCCATGCCTATGCAAATGATGTCAGATATCCCAGAAATCTTCAGGAGGGGAGGGGGGGTTTTCTCAACACACCCTCCTGCCTACATGCCTGAGCAAAGGGCAGATGGATCCAAGGAAGTAAATGCTACATGAATCATATGCCCTTACTCAAGATGGCCACAGCAAGAAATTCTAGGAAGTGCTTTTCAAAGTGGTTCCTCAGCAAAATAAAGTGTGGAGACCTGGATGGATGGGTGAGTTTTCTTTGAATATTAAAAATGTATGAAATAGCGTTTTTGGTTTGTGGTTCTTAGATGCAGCATAGTTTCCGCTTTAAGCACTGTTAGAAACAATCACATTTACTTTCTGGTCTTTTTCTTTTGCAGGGACTGTTCTTCTGTAACTCATAATTGTATTTGTACCTGCAGCAATATTTAGGTATTGGACACATGGCTGAGCCCTTTCTTGTTTTATTGGAAAACAGCAGAAATACAGGGACAAGAAATGAAATTATAATTTCCTAATGAGTAATCTTTGACCTAATGAGTTTATATTTAAAGCCGAAGAAGGTTTATTTATGGAATGTGCAGCAACCATATGGGAGTCATCATGTCTAATAACTGCTCTGGACAGTTATGTAATAGATTAGAAAAAATAGGCCATGGGAGCAAATGGTGAAAATTACTACATGACAATTTTACAGTGAATAAGGGGGGCGTATGGAGGAATCTGTTTTGTTAAGTTTCAATAATTCCAAAAAAGTTGAAGAGATATTATAGGTACAAGCACTGTGTACAATCAGCAAAAATTCAAGAAATAATATAAAGCTTCAAACCATTTAACAGAAAAGTGTTCTGTACACAAGGATTATTTGAATTTGGAAGAAGAAAAGGCATACGATATGGAAGGTATGTTACTGCCAGCTACATAGTGTTTGGCAAAAAGGTTTGTGTACATTGGATAAGAGAGTATTTTGGCCACATTAAAGTGGAACTTCAGTCATTGTTTCATCTTTCCATCTATTAAACCTTCTGCCCTTGTTGTTTTAACTTTGGATAGTAAAACTTTTTTTGCCAGTAAATACCTTATACAGCACACTTCCTGTTTCTTGTCTGGAAAAAAGCCTAGGCTTTTGACATCATGCACAGCTCTCTCTCACACTCTCCTGAGAGTTTGCAAGGAAGGGAGAGGGGAGGAGATACAAGAGGGACAATGAGAGATGCAGAACTGGAGGTGTGCCTCTGGGTGCCTGTGTAAATCCAGGACGTGAACAGGCAGCAGCTTCAGCTGCCCACAGTTAAAATGGTTGCAGCCAGACCTAGTGGAGGGAGATTTCTGCAGCATATTTGGCAAGTACAGAATCACAGTATAAATAAAATAATATGCAAAGTGGTTGGAGGGAAGCTTCAGAATGGCAAAGATGTTTTTATTACAAATTATGTGAGCAGACTGCAGTTCCTCTTTAAATATATTTCATCAAGTATTTACATGCCCTGTATAAAATGATTTTATTCTTTTTTTTTTTCTCAATGAAATGTGTGTACTTCAGTCTAAATGGTCTCAGAAAGATTACATGAATAAAAGTGAAGAAACCTTTAACAGAAAAGAACTACATAGTTCACAAGGGAAAGAAATACAGCATTTTGGATAACAATTACATTACCTTACACCTGGAGAGCCACAGGTCACACCAGTAAGTAGGGAGAAGGCATAAACCTCAGTAACTTCAATCAATGGGCTATATCCACGTGTATCCAAGCGGTCTGGGCTAATGAGGCTGCACAGTATGTCATAAAATAAAATGCGGCTGTCCTCAGTTAGAACTTCGGTTCCACCATCACCTACTATCTGAATATCAGAAAAAGAGGATAATAGGTTATGTTCGAATTTGCTGTGGAATGTTTGTATAGCTAGGCTATAATTTTAGATTCATACTTGACATTTTTCCTACAACATCTCATCACAGAAGCCATGATTTCTCCATTGTGCAGTCAGCAGGGTATGAGTTAACAAGCCTGAAACAACTATAGGCAAAGCTGGATAAATAGCTCCATATTTTAAGCTGTATCTGAGCTATTAAACCAGTTATTGTTAGTGTACATCTAGAGACTTGGGCATGATTTGCCGACTTTGCTGCTTGTTACCCCAACACTTATTTAAAAAAATGTGGCTGGAAGTGGCACCTGGAGTGATATTAAATCATATAGCTGCCCCTTTAGGAAAGTATGAACTTGATTAGTAAATAAACAAAGGTAAAGGTGTTGGCTCTACAAATTAGCATATATAAAATAGTTAAACATAAATAATGGTGCAAATGAACCATGTGCAAAGAGCAAACTAGTAAAGTCCAAAATGACAATCCCAACACCTTAAACATATATAATCTTCTGGCTCCGATGTACGTTTTTCCTGATGATGCCAGTACGGTGAAACTATGCTGGATCTGGGATTCATCATTTCCGGGTCCCATATGTGACATCCAAGTAACTAGTATAGCCAGAACGAGGCATGGAAGGCACACTGCCACGAGCCTGATATACCAATCCACACATGCTGTAGACACCTTAGTGACGGAAATGACACAGTGAGTGCAACTTTTGTTATAGTTTTTAACCATTTTACCACTTGCCACCCAGGCCAATTCTGACATTTCTCTCCTACATGTAAAAATCATAATTTTTTTGCTAGAAAATTACATATAAACCCCAAACATTATAAATGTTTTTTTTAATCAAAGACCCTAGAGAATGCAATGGCGGTTGTCGCAACTTTTTATCTCGCACAGTATTTGCGCAGCAATTTTTCAAGCGCTTTTTTGGGGGGGAAAAACTGTTTTTCACTTAAAAAAAAACAAAAAAACAACAAAGTTAAGCCGAGTAAATAGATACCTAACATGTCACGCTTCAAAATTGCACAGGCTCGTGGAATGGCACAAAAGTTCGGTACTTAAAAACCCCCATAGGCGACGTTTAAAATTTTCTTACTGGTTACATGTTTTGAGTTACAGAGGAGGTCTAGGGACAAATTATTGCTCTTGCTCCAACGTCCACATCGATACCTCACATGTATGGTTTGAACACTGTTTTCATATGTGGGCGAGACTTATGTATGCGTTCGCTTCTGCGTGTGAGCACACGGGAACAGGGGCGCTTTAAAAAATAAAAATATTGTTAATTATACTTTCTTTTTTTTTTCTTGACACTTTTGGAAAAAAAAAAAAATTTGATCACTTTTACTCCTATTACAAGGAATGTAAATATCCCTTGTAATAGGAATATTACATGACAGGTCCTCTTTATAGTGAGATATGGTTCAATAAGACCCCACATCTCCCCACTAGGATGGGAAGCCTGAAATAAAAAAAATAATAAACCGATTGCCACTTCCCAGCCAAAGCGGCACCGTTTTTTTGAATGCAGAGGCCGGGCGTGACGTCATAACATCGCGCACGGCCTCCGCCGATCATAGAAACTATCTGAGAATCTCTATGATCAACATCCAGAGCTGGCGGATCCTCTGTCCGACTCACCGATCGTAGCGGTGAGTCGTAAGAAATACCGAAGGGCAGCGGGATGGGGGGGAAGTCCCCTCTCGCCTCCCGTAAGAATGATCAAGTGGTGGAACAGCCGCTATGATCATTATTATGGTGTAGGGAATCGCTGGCTGAAAACGGCAATATCTGAATGATGTCTGTAGCTACAGGCATCATTCAGATATACCCGCTCAAAGTCGTCACGTCATATGGCGGCGGGCGTGAGGAGGTTAATAAAACGTACTACACCATAAGAGCTCTTCTTTGTGTCTCTGGTGGAGTCTGTTCCCACATCCTCAGCCTTGTTGGAGGGGGTCCCACAGTGGAGAGATGTTTACCCAGGATATATCTGGTTCCTTCAAATAAAAGCGTATTTTGACCTACCATAAAAAGTGGTCAAACACCTTTGGTGAGTTGTCATCTACCTCATGAGCACTCGCAGTGAAGCATTTACTTGAAGACACATCAAACCAGAAGATTATATATGTTTTAGGATGTTGGGATTGTCACTTTGGACTTTACTAGTTTGCTGTTTGCATGGTTCATTTGCACCATTATATATGTTGAACTATTTTATATATGCTAATTTGTAGCGCCAACACCCCAATACTTATATTCCTGATATGTGGCTGCTGTACCATGTACTTGTATGAGAAAGTATCCTGTACTCTTTGTATTGCTTCCTTTGTGTGAAATCCCTGGTGTTCCTGCCAGCACCTCTGCTTTCCTATTAAAAACGGACCACACTAAGCAGGAGAAGTAGCCTGTAGCTGTGCTGGGAACTCAGTATGCTCTCCTCCAATGATCAGAATTGTTCTGACATGCCCTCACTGCACAGTAGTGATGGACGAACTTCCGACGGGACGTTTCGCGAACGCGAAACGCGAACGGGCACAAACGTTCGCGAAAACGACCGTTCGCCGCGGGCTCCATTGACTTCAATGGGAGGCGAATTTCGCAAACCTTTAGGTCGAATTTGCGGCCACGGGGTAATTATTAGGGGGTAGCACGTAGTCCCACCACCTGGACAATAGCATAATACATGTATGAGGTGAATTTGGGATCGATAACTACAAGCATTTTTTTTTTATTTGGGAAATTGTTCTGACAATTCAGGACTATGGAGCTAATGAAGGCAATGGAGGAGAGGGAAGGTCAGGGACCAGGGTAGGCAAACAAGAGGGTGCAGGAGATACAGAGCACTGACAGCAGCACCGTAATACAGAGCACTGACATCAGCACCGTGACATACAGCGCTGACAGCAGCTCCGTGACATACAGCGCTGACAGCAGCTCCGTGACATACAGCGCTGACAGCAGCTCCGTGACATACAGCGCTGACAGCAGCTCCGTGACATACAGCGCTGACAGCAGCTCCGTGACATACAGCGCTGACAGCAGCACCGTGACATACAGCGCTGACAGCAGCTCCGTGACATACAGCGCTGACAGCAGCTCCGTGACATACAGCGCTGACAGCAGCTCCGTGACATACAGCACTGACAGCAGCTCCGTGACATACAGCACTGACAGCAGCTCCGTGACATACAGCGCTGACAGCAGCACCGTGACATACAGCGCTGACAGCAGCTCCGTGACATACAGCGCTGACAGCAGCTCCGTGACATACAGCGCTGACAGCAGCTCCGTGACATACAGCACTGACAGCAGCTCCGTGACATACAGCGCTGACAGCAGCTCCGTGACATACAGCGCTGACAGCAGCACCGTGACATACAGCACTGACAGCAGCTCCGTGACATACAGCGCTGACAGCAGCTCCGTGACATACAGCGCTGACAGCAGCTCCGTGACATACAGCGCTGACAGCAGCTCCGTGACATACAGCGCTGACAGCAGCTCCGTGACATACAGCGCTGACAGCAGCTCCGTGACATACAGCGCTGACAGCAGCTCCGTGACATACAGCGCTGACAGCAGCTCCGTGACATACAGCGCTGACAGCAGCACCGTAAGCAGCCCCAGGAGGAAGTCAGCACAGCACAGGGATGGTGTGATCCCCTCATAATAAGAACCCCCAGGAGGAAGTCAGCACAGCACAGGGATGGTGGGAGCCCCTCATAATAAGAACCCCCAGGAGGAAGTCAGCACAGCACAGGGATGGTGGGAGCCCCTCATAATAAGAACACCCAGGAGGAAGTCAGCACAGCACAGGGATGGTGGGAACCCCTCATAATAAGCAGCCCCAGTAGAAATATGACACCGCTCAACCTCTTCAAAGAGGAGGGTAGGGGCATATAGTACGGTGTGCTTTTTTGGGTCAGGGAAGTGAGCCAAATGAATTAAGAAGGTCTGTGTGCTTGATTCCAAAAATTGTTTATAGACATATACATGGTCTACTGATCACATGTGTTGAATTCCTCCGAGATCCATGCCTCATTCATTTTTAGAAATGTGAGGTAGTTAACACTGTCGTGAGCTAGGCGAGTACGCTTATCGGTCACAATCCCCCCTGCTGCGCTGAACGTCCTTTCGGACAGGACACTGGATGAGGGGCAAGCCAACAGTTCGATTGCAAATTGGGCAAGCTCTGGCCAGAGGTCAAGCCTGCCCACCCAGTAGTCTAGGGGTTCATCACTCCTCAGAGCGTCCACATCGGCCGTTAACCCAATGTAGTCGGACACCTGACGGTCTAGGCGTTCCCTGATGCTGGATCCGGATGACACCTGTCGATGGGTCGGCTGAAAGAATGACCTCATATCCGAAGTCACCAACACATCTTCAAACCGGCCTCTTCTTGCAGGCGCTGTTGGATTGGTACCCGCAAATCCTTCTCTGGGAGTGGGAATTGCTCCTCTGCCAGCGCACGCAAAAGCAGAATGCAGCATTTCTCGAAGCAAGGCCTGGAAGTGCTGCATTCTGACAGCCCTCTGCGACGGCGGTAACATTTCCGCCATTTTGTGTTTGTACCGGGGATCTAAGTACGTTGCCACCCAGTACTGGTCCTTGACCCTCATGCTTTTTATACGGGGGTCCCTATTAAAACACTGGAGCATGAAGGCCCCCATTTGCACTCAAGCGGAAGGTATGTGGTGGTGGTGGTGTTGTTGGTGGTAGTGTCTTTGGGGGTGCACATAGCAGAGAGTGAAGAAGAGGGTGCAGATCGAGAGGATGAGGAGGGTGCAGAAGAATAAGGCTGAGTGAGCCACTCAACCAAGTCTGGTGCGTCCTTTAAAGTAATTGAACGCACCTTCTGCAACTTCCCACTTTGGCTCAAGGCTGTTGCTCCTGCCCTACCCCTACCACCCCTGCGGAAGGGCCTGCCTCTTCCTCTGCCTGTCATTTTTTAAATCACCCTGTGACAAAACTCTTAGTCCCTATACCGCTGAAGGACTGCTGCAGTATAGGGCAGCGGTCAGCAGTAGTGCACGTCAACCCTATGTATTGTGGACCGATAGCGGTCCTTACAGAACAGCAGACTGTACTGCACTCAGGCCTATGTACCGTAGCACCCTATACCAAGTTACCAGTCCTTATAAAAACTTTTGTGGACCAAGCAGGTTGTGTGTTAGTGATTAGCAGACTGTACGTCAGTCCCTATACCAATGAAGGACTGCTGCAGTATAGGGCAGCGGTCAGCAGTAGTGCACGGCAACCCTATGTATTGTGGACCGATAGCGGTCCTTACAGAACAGCAGACTGTAACGCACTCAGGCCTATGTACCGTAGCACCCTATACCAAGTTACCAGTCCTTATAAGAACTTTTGTGGACCAAGCAGGTTGTGTGTTAGTGATTAGCAGACTGTACGTCAGTCCCTATACCAATGAAGGACTGCTGCAGTATAGGGCAGCGGTCAGCAGTAGTGCACGGCAACCCTATGTATTGTGGACCGATAGCGGTCCTTACAGAACAGCAGACTGTACTGCACTCAGGCCTATGTACCGTAGCACCCTATACCAAGTTACCAGTCCTTATAAGAACTTTTGTGGACCAAGCAGGTTGTGTGTTAGTGTTTAGCAGACTGTGCGTCAGTCCCTATACCGCTGAAGGACTGCTGCAGTATAGGGCAGCGGTCAGCAGTAGTGCACGGCAACCCTATGTATTGTGGACCGATAGCGGTCCTTACAGAACAGCAGACTGTAACGCACTCAGGCCTATGTACCGTAGCACCCTATACCAAGTTACCAGTCCTTATAAGAACTTTTGTGGACCAAGCAGGTTGTGTGTTAGTGATTAGCAGACTGTACGTCAGTCCCTATACCAATGAAGGACTGCTGCAGTATAGGGCAGCGGTCAGCAGTAGTGCACGGCAACCCTATGTATTGTGGACCGATAGCGGTCCTTACAGAACAGCAGACTGTAACGCACTCAGGCCTATGTACCGTAGCACCCTATACCAAGTTACCAGTCCTTATAAGAACTTTTGTGGACCAAGCAGGTTGTGTGTTAGTGTTTAGCAGACTGTGCGTCAGTCCCTATACCGCTGAAGGACTGCTGCAGTATAGGGCAGCGGTCAGCAGTAGTGCACGGCAACCCTATGTATTGTGGACCGATAGCGGTCCTTACAGAACAGCAGACTGTAACGCACTCAGGCCTATGTACCGTAGCACCCTATACCAAGTTACCAGTCCTTATAAGAACTTTTGTGGACCAAGCAGGTTGTGTGTTAGTGATTAGCAGACTGTACGTCAGTCCCTATACCAATGAAGGACTGCTGCAGTATAGGGCAGCGGTCAGCAGTAGTGCACGGCAACCCTATGTATTGTGGACCGATAGCGGTCCTTACAGAACAGCAGACTGTAACGCACTCAGGCCTATGTACCGTAGCACCCTATACCAAGTTACCAGTCCTTATAAGAACTTTTGTGGACCAAGCAGGTTGTGTGTTAGTGATTAGCAGACTGTACGTCAGTCCCTATACCAATGAAGGACTGCTGCAGTATAGGGCAGCGGTCAGCAGTAGTGCACGGCAACCCTATGTATTGTGGACCGATAGCGGTCCTTACAGAACAGCAGACTGTAACGCACTCAGGCCTATGTACCGTAGCACCCTATACCAAGTTACCAGTCCTTATAAGAACTTTTGTGGACCAAGCAGGTTGTGTGTTAGTGATTAGCAGACTGTACGTCAGTCCCTATACCAATGAAGGACTGCTGCAGTATAGGGCAGCGGTCAGCAGTAGTGCACGGCAACCCTATGTATTGTGGACCGATAGCGGTCCTTACAGAACAGCAGACTGTAACGCACTCAGGCCTATGTACCGTAGCACCCTATACCAAGTTACCAGTCCTTATAAGAACTTTTGTGGACCAAGCAGGTTGTGTGTTAGTGTTTAGCAGACTGTGCGTCAGTCCCTATACCGCTGAAGGACTGCTGCAGTATAGGGCAGCGGTCAGCAGTAGTGCACGTCAACCCTATGTATTGTGGACCGATAGCGGTCCTTACAGAACAGCAGACTGTAACGCACTCAGGCCTATGTACCGTAGCACCCTATACCAAGTTACCAGTCCTTATAAGAACTTTTGTGGACCAAGCAGGTTGTGTGTTAGTGATTAGCAGACTGTACGTCAGTCCCTATACCAATGAAGGACTGCTGCAGTATAGGGCAGCGGTCAGCAGTAGTGCACGGCAACCCTATGTATTGTGGACCGATAGCGGTCCTTACAGAACAGCAGACTGTAACGCACTCAGGCCTATGTACCGTAGCACCCTATACCAAGTTACCAGTCCTTATAAGAACTTTTGTGGACCAAGCAGGTTGTGTGTTAGTGTTTAGCAGACTGTGCGTCAGTCCCTATACCGCTGAAGGACTGCTGCAGTATAGGGCAGCGGTCAGCAGTAGTGCACGTCAACCCTATGTATTGTGGACCGATAGCGGTCCTTACAGAACAGCAGACTGTAACGCACTCAGGCCTATGTACCGTAGCACCCTATACCAAGTTACCAGTCCTTATAAGAACTTTTGTGGACCAAGCAGGTTGTGTATTAGTGTTTAGCAGACTGTGCGTCAGTCCCTATACCGCTGAAGGACTGCTGCAGTATAGGGCAGCGGTCAGCAGTAGTGCACGGCAACCCTATCTATTGTGGACCGATAGCGGTCCTTACAGAACAGCAGACTGTACCGCACCCAAGCCTATGTACCGTAGCACCCTAGACAGACCAAGTTACCAGTCCTTATAAGAACTTTTGTGGAACAAGTGAGTTGTGAATGATTAGCAGACTGCAGCAGAAGGGCAGCAGTCAAGTATAATATTCTTTCTATATTTGGAAGAAAGAATATTATACGTGTACAAGCCTATTACCGTACCACTGATACCAGTCCTGAAAAGAACCTTTGTGGAACTAATAGTAACAGCAAGTCTTTAAAATTATCCTCACTGCCTGACACACCGCTTCCTGCCTGTCCCTATACAAATTGGCAAAAAAGAGTAGGCTGGAACGATTAGCTGGAACAGCTCTTTTGTGGACCTGATAGTAACAGCTAATGATGATGATGATGATGATGATGAAGAAAGACTAATCTGGCTGAGCTGTCCCTAAAATAGCAGCATACAGCGCTCTGTCCCTTTATCTAAACTGACAAAAGAAACTCAGGCTGCTGACCTAACACCTATACCAGTCCTGAAAAGAACTTTTGTGTACCAAATAGCTAGCGTTTTCTCTGTCCCTACTCCACACAGGATCCTTTCCCTACAGTGACAGAAGAAAGAATGTAAAATGGCCACCGGATCGGGTGTATTTATAGGTTAGGGGGAATGTCCAAGTGTCCATGAGCTGTCATGTCTCAATTGGTTGTCCTGTAACACATGATAAACGTGTCACGAAAGGTTAAAGTTCTTGTATACATTAAACACGTAAGTCCGCCGGGGCGAACGACGGAAAAAGGCGTTCGAACCCGCGGACGGCGAAAGTCGGAAATTCGCCGCGAAACGACCGCCGGGCGAACCGTTCGGCCATCACTACTGCACAGCCATTCACTAGGAAGCTCAGTGTACTGCTGCTTCTCCCCCCCCCCCCCCCAAGCTCTTATGCAGCTGAGAACAGAGGATCACTTCTAAAAAAGTGAAAAAATGTATTTATAATGTTTCTTATATCTATACACACATGCTTTGCTTTTCACTTCTATTTCAAATGGAATGGGTTGTTTTACAAGGTGAGCGTTTACAATCACTTTATCTACATTAATTAGAATGGAAATGAACATTTTTTTAAATGTATGATTGACGCCATGATATGGAAACACAAAATTTTGACAAAGCAATGTTGTAAATCGCACTCGGCATTAAAGCATCTCTGTAATGAGAAGGAAGGTGGGAGTTTCTTTCTTGTCAATGCACCCACTACCCCGATCCACGGCTAAATTTAAAACAAGGTACAAGAGAAGCAGACCTAGCCATGGAAATCTTACAATCAAAAGTTCTATGCGGGGGGTATAATAAAAGATGAGAATATATTTTTCTTAATTCTCCTTTATTCTCAATATTACACAGTCTGAAAGTCCAGCTCTTCTATCAGATATTTACTGTTTGTTCTTCCTATGCCTTGTATGATTTACCCATTAAAGTCAACTTTGATCTGAGTAACAGAGAAGGACCAAGCCTAATTTTAGGTCTAGAGTATGTTTATATTAGGTATCACCATAAAAGACATAATCCCTGATTCAAAACTGATACGATGCTGTGTTAAGGAAGAGAGTGTTAGTTCTATTTTCCAACTTGCTGGGAGATGTCCAAGTGGCCCGGGCAAAACACAAGGTGTTAGCTACATATTGCTTTAGTCAATTAGTAACATGGGATACACCTGCAGGTCCAAGTGCTGCAATTAATTGATAGGTGTCTCCCTGCCCTTTATTCCAGGGAAGACATCCACCCCATCTGTCGATATTCTCCCTAGGCAATCTATGCATCTACCCTTAAAAGGAAACTAAAAATGTTAAAAAAATCATTATAGTACTTGTTTTGTCTATTACATTTCTTGTTTTGTGTCTACACTTTTTTTTTATATTACTTTGTAAATTTTCATAGAAGAGGATAAACAAATGCAAAGCAAATAAGTTAAGGGTTGTTGGCAATGGCCAGGGTGGCATCAGCTCAATGCATCGAATAATTAAGTACATTTATACTGTGTTAAGCTTAAAAACCTAAAAACCATTCTGTGTACAAGACATGGTCATTGAAAGCCGAATAGCTATATGTAGTGTTAATATTGTTAATATTGTTATTTAAATACACATCAACTTCACAAAGCAAAGCTAAATCCAATAAATGTAATTATAACAAAGAAATGTGAAATTGTGATGATACCTTTTCCATGATAGCCATTGTTGCACCAAGTTGCTCTTGTGAGAATTCAGAGCCAGCTTTATTGTTAAGAGTCTGCAGAACTCTGCTCAGTGTGCTCTCATCATAGGGTTGAATGAGCTGATCAAGTAATCCCCAGGTAGACTGGGATGAGGGGTCTGACACAATGGTAATGTTGGCAATTCCATACAGTGGATCTATTTTGGCACCTCCGGAGGGGTTCATAAGTAAGACCTGGAAACACTTTGGGTAGGGGTTGAGAGAAGCAGTCTCTGGAGTGAGGGTAATATCCAGTACAACAGTCCTTTGCCCAGGCTCAAATGTGAGTCTACCTTCAGAGCTGACAAAATCCTGGCCTGCAACAGCTGGATAAATTACTGTATGACCAATCACTTCAGATCGTTTTAGTTCCTTAATAAAAAAATAAATAAAAAAAATTAAAATTGCATGCATAATATACCACAATGGTTTCTCCTTCACATGGTCAATATCTAAACCCTACTAGTTTCAAATGCAGTACAAGATATATAATATGCTTCAACCAGCACAAAGAAGGATATGATATCTAAAAGATAACATATGGTCAAATTAAAGATTATTAATTACAGAGCCATAAGGATATACACTGGCCAACCATAACTGTATGACCAATGACAGGTTAGGTAAATAACATTGATTATCTTATAGTGGCATCTGAAATTCAGTGGGACATATTAGGTAGCAAGTAGACATGTTGTTCTTGCATTTAATGTGTTGAAAACAGAAAACATGGGCCTTCAGTCTGTTGTTTATGGATCTGTGTAGCTGTAGACTGGGCAGGGTATCCATGCTAACCATGGGCATGCGAGTATCAGAACTGGAGCACAGAACAATGGAAGAAAATGGCCTGGACATCTGAATCACGTTTTCTTTTACATCATGTTGATGGCTGAGTGCATGTGTGTCGCTTACCTGGGGAAGAAATGTAACCAGGATAGGAAGTAGGCAAGCTGGTCACAGCAGTGTAATGTTTTGGGCAATGTTCTGATGAAAAACCTGGGTCAGCCATCCATATGGATTTACTTTGACAAGTATCCCAGACCAAAACATAGCTGCTGATCAAGAGCACCATTTCATAGAAACAGTATTTCTTGATGGCAGTTTAAGAATGGTTTGAGGACCACAACAACAAGTTTGATGTGTTGACTTGGCGTGCAAATTCTCCTGATCACAATCCAATCAAACATTTATGAGATGCACTTGAAAAAAAAAAATTCATACATGAAGGCCTAACCTTGGAACGTAAAGGCTCTGTTACTGAGATCGTTATGGCTGATCGGTGTATAGCTATATATAAAATATATATATATATATATATATATATATATATATATATATATATATATATATATATATATATATATATATATATATATATATAACACACACATATAAACACACACACACAGTATCTCACAAAAGTGAGTACACCTGTCACATTTTTGTAAATATTTTATTATATCTTTTCATGTGACAACACTGAAGAAATGACACTACAATGTAAAGTAGTGAGTGTACAGCTTGTATAACAGTGTAAATTAGCTGTTACCTCAAAATAACTCAACACACAGCCATTAATGTCTAAACCGCTGGCAACAAAAGTGAATACACCCCTAATTGAAAATGTTAAAATTAGCTACTTTCCCTCCCTGGTGTCATGTGACTCGTTAGTGTTACACTGTCTCAGCTGTGAATGGGGAGCAGGTGTGTTAAATTTGGTGTTATCGCTCTCACTCTCTCATACTGGTCACTGGAAGTTCAACATCGCACCTCATGGCACAGAACTCTGAGAATCTGAGTATTGTTGCCCTACATAAAGAAGGCATATGCTATAAGAAGATTGCCAAGACCCTGAAACTGAGCTGAGGCACGGTGGCCAAGACCATACTGCAGTATAACAGGACAGGTTCCACTCAAAACAGGCCTCGCTATGGTCAACCAAAAAAGTTGAGTACACGTGCTCAGTGTTATACCCAGAGGTTGTCTTTGGGAAATAGACGTATGAGTGTTACCAGCATTGTTGCAGAGGTTGAAGGGGTGGGGGAGTGAGCCTGTCAGTGCTCAGACCATACACTGCACACTGCATTAAACTGGTCTGCATGGCTGTCATCCTAGAAGGGAACCTCTTCTAAAGATAATTCAAAAGAAAGCCCGCAAACAGTTTGCTGAAGACAAGAAGACTAAGGACATGGATTACTGGAACCATGTCCTGTGGTCTGATGAGACCAAGATGAACTTATTTGGTTCAGATGGTGTCAAGCGTGTGTGGCAGCAACCAGGTGAGGAGTACAAAGACAAGTGTATCTTGCCTACAGTCAAGCATGGAGGTGGGAGTGTCACGGTCTGGGGCTGCATGAGTGCTGCCATCCCTGGGGAGCTACAGATCATTAAGGGAACCATGAATGCCAACATGCACTGAAGCAGAACACGATCCCCTCCCTTTTATGGTATTTGTGGATGAGGCTCTTTATCTTCTCAGATGGTAAAGCTGCCCATTCCTCTTGGCAAAAGGCCTCCAGTTCCTGTAAATTCTTGGGCTGTCTTGCATGAACTGCATGACTGAGATCTCCCCAGAGTCGCTCAATGATATTGAGGTCAGGAGACTGAGATGGCCACTCCAGAACCTTCACTTTATTCTGCTGTAGCCAATGACAGGTCAACTTGGCCTTGTGTTTTGGATCATTGTTATGTTGGGATGTCCAAGTATTTCCATGCGCAGCTTCCTGGCTGATGAATGCGAATGTTCCTCCAGTATTTTTTGATAACATGCTGCATTCATCTTGCCATCAATTTTGACCAAATTTACTGTGCTTTTGTAGCTCACACATCCACAAAATATCAGTGATCCACCTCTGTGTTTCACAGTAGGACTGGTGTCCCTTTCATCATAGGCCTTGTTGACTGCATACATGATGCATTTATGGTTGTGGCCCAAAAGCTAAATTTTGGTTTCCTCACTCCAAATGACTTTGTGCCAGAAGGTTTTAGGCTTGTCTATGTGCTGTTTGGCATATTGTAAGCGGGATACTTTGTATCCCAAACAAACCTACCTAAACATAGCTGCTGATCAAGAGCACCATTTTCTTTGCATCCCAAACAGTTTTCCTGGCAGTTGTGGCTGAAATTTTAGTTGGTCTACCTGGCCGTGGTTTGGTTTCAACCGCACCCTTAATTTTCCACTTCTTAATTAGTTTTAACACTGCTGATTGCCATTCTCAATTTATTGGATATCTTTTTCTATATAAATATAGATATACACAGTATATGTATACTGTTCCAACTTACCATTATAACATACTCCACAGAAATTATCTGGGATGTGTTGGGGTTTCGGGAAATCTGAAGGCTGATTAAAGTTGTCTTCTTATGTGCAATCGCCACTCGAGACCCCAGTGCAAATGATACCAGACCACGAGGAGAGTCACTTTCCAGGATGATTACTTTGGCAAATTGAATACTGCTGTTTATTGATGCACCAGCACTAACATCATATAGTTCAACAAAAAAATAAGTCTCGAATTCAGGAACCTGTAGTAGCACAAACAAGTATTCAGTTTTAGTTTTATATCCAGGTTAAAATGTTTATTTGAAGGCAAATGTAAAAAAAAAATGTACTTAGAAAACTGTGTCAGCTCACTATCCTCAGGACTTTCCCGGTGTCCCAATATGATGCTGTTCACAGTGGCCAGCATTTTCCATACTTCCTACACTAGAGGTTCTGATGTCTCTCTTTCCTATGTCTTCATGTGTTGCTAAATCCCCTCACCAGTCCAACATTGGAACTGCAGTATACAAAACCAGAATCTGTTAGAGAATATACTTCTGCTCCACAGTTTAATCAGCAGGTTTCTTCAGAAAATGTCACTAAAATTTGTAGAACATTCCCTCACACTGAACATCATCATGTTTGTGACAGAAGCACCAGGAGGCACGTTATGGGTTTTTCCCAGACCTCCAGTTAAATACCACAGACTGCTATATACAGTATCACCTGTGCTAAAGATGATTACCACCAGGGCATATGCCCTTTGCTTTGTACAGTATTGAAATTTCTGATGCCAGGCTATAGACCAGGGGTAGGCAACCCCCAGCAGTGGTGCCGCAAGCGGTACGCAAAGCCTATTTTGCTGGAACTCGACTCCCTCCCCATCAGAAGAAATGCACAGGGAATGCCAGTGAGACACTAATGCATTCCAATTTCAGAGTTCCCCACACCGCACCTGCACTGAGGGGGAGGCACTGTGCCCTCACACGTTGTAAAAGATGAGAAACATTGTTTGGTTCTATAACTTTGCTGTAGCTGCGATCGTCAACTTTTGTGATGGGGAAGAGATTGGGTGCAGTTCTCTGTTTCCAGGAGGGCAATGACTGTGACTGTGCCAATCACAGTCCTGCTAGCCCCGCCCACCATCTGGAGGAGGAGGACTTTCTTGGCTGCCACTACTAATCTCAGAAAGAAGGGATTTCACTGTGATTGAGAAAACCACAATCAGGTGACAGTTTGTGGAATTACTGTTTAGCTTCTCAGTACTTGGTTTAAATTATCCCTGAACCTTTGCGTCACTTACTACTGAACCCCAGCACTCTGCGTCCCTTTAAGCCACAGCCAGTATTCAGCGCAATGAAAATCACACCCAACTTTTGCTGTGGCACATAAACTTTTCCTCAGCTGCGGGGGCACAACTTATGATCCTGCACACAGGCCCACTGCTTTCAAAAAATGCCCCTGACCTGAGCTCATGATTGCGCATCCATTCCAGATGCTTGTATGTGACATCACATTCTGGATGTAAAAGGTGGATCAGCTGGATGAGTGTGCCAGGACAGGTAGATGTGTCTCATCTCTGCTTCCTTTCACCACTCTGCGTATCACACATCATAGATGAGAAAAGGGTACAGTGGTGGAGCAGAAGAGCAGGAGGGTACAGTGGTGGGGAAGATAAGAAGGGGGTTCAGTGGTGGCACAGACAAGCAGGGGGATAGAGCAGTGGGGCAGATGTGAAAGGAGGTGTATTGGTGGGATAGATGAGCAGGAGGTTACATTGGTGGGGCAAGAGAGCAGGGGGAACAGAGGTGAGACAGATGTGTTGGGGGTACATTGGTAAGGCAGATGAGAAAGCGGGTTACAGTGGTGGGGCAGATGAGTAGATGGGTTCAGTGTTAGGACAGATGAGAAAGCGGGTTACAGTGGTGGGGCAGATGAATAGATGGGTTCAGTGTTAGGACAGATGAGAAGGTGATTCAGTAGTAAGGCAGAAGAGCATGGAGATACGGCGGGGGCAGATGTGCAGGGGGGTACAGTGATGGGGAAGAGGAGATAGGAGGTACATTGGTGGGACAGATGAGCAGGGGTTTACAGAAGTGGGACAGATGAGCAGGGGTTTACAGAGGTGGGGCAAATGTGCAGAGGAGAGAAAGGACGTACATTGGTGGAACACATGAGCAGTGGGTTTCAGTTGTGGGGCAGAATAGCAGGGGGGAGGGACAGATGTGCAAGAGGTACAGTAGTAGGTCAGATGAGAAAGGGGGTTACAGTGGTGGGACAGATGAGCAGATACGTTCAGTGCGATGCATATCAGCCCATTATGCTTTTAATTTGCAGGCTTTGCAGGGAGCAAAAGAGGAAATAACCCATCAGCTGTGATTGGTCAGGGGCATGTTGACTGACCAAACTACCTAATACAGGCATGCTGCATGTCTACACAGTATCCTTTAACTTTGAATGGCCAGTCAAGGGATGAAAACTGACCATGTTAACACAGATCAGCTCCTGTGCTTTGTGTGGTTAGTTTGGGATAAGGAAGAAAGGCAGGATCTTCAGATATAAGATGTACTGTACATGAAAATGATAGCGACTATGATTTATAAAATACACATAGCTGAACACACACATAGAAAAAAATATATATTTAGGATAACATACATTTAAAGTTACAAACACTATGGCTGCAATTCTGGCTTCCTGGTCAGTGGGTCACTGACCTGGAACAATCATAATGCCAGTGAAGGCCTAAAAGTAAGAACTTCCATCCTGCATGCTCACCCATGGGCTGTATGGCCTCGTCAGCACTACATCGCCACTTGTCAACTCTGCACTCTCATTCAGTCTAATAGTTATCCTAAAGTACAAGCTTATACGCCAGAGCTCTCTATAGGTTTAAATGAGAATGCACAGCATATGGAGGGACCGTCAGGATGATTTTCACAAGCTGCTGTGCAGCACAGGTGTAGCAACACAGCCAATATCAGGGGTAGTAAATAAAAATAGACAACAATTTAATCATAATGGTCCTAAAGGTGCAGTAACACTTTAAAGTATTTTACTAGGTAGTTGGGAAAAGTGTGCATGTATGTGAAGGCATGGGGAGGTCAGATCTTTCAATAGTAAGCCCTTGTACACACAGTCGTAATTTCCGACCACAAAAGTTGTCAGAAAATCCGATCGCTCGGAACATGATGACGTTCGTTCATTCCAACGGGACTATGTCCAGCCTGGTAGCCAATAGCTTTGCTCTTGTACTTTGATCTGAGCATGCGTGGCACTTTGTCCGATCGGAATTCTCTACAAACGATCTGAAAAAGTCAGATCGGATTTTGTTGTCGGAAAATTTGAGATCCTGCTCTCAAATTTTTTCCGTCGGGATTACTGACAGGAAAAAGTCCGATAGAACCCACACACAATCGTATTTTCCAACAATATAATCCGATCGGACAGTTTCCGTCGGAATTTCCGACCGTGTGTACAAGGGCTAAGAGAAAATGTAAGACCTGGTTGTATAGTGCAGCTGGGTTTAGAAATCGCAGACTTCAGACAGAACAGTTTGAAGAAATTCTAAGGCCGCGTACACACGCGCGGACTGTTGGCCCAACTTTGTCCGTCCAACAGTTTGAGCGAACAGTCCGCTCAAACTTAGCATGGACGGACATGGCCACACACGACGAACGAACAGTTTGCTGAAACCGTGCGCGATGACGTGAACGGCACGTATGACGGGACGCAAAATACGACGTCCTATACACTGCATTATAACTTTCGGCTTGAAAATCCTTTCTGAGCATGCGCGGAACTTAGTTTGACGAACAAGCCTACACACGGGCGGACTGTTAGTTGAAACAAGGTTTCAGCGGACAGTTTTTCGGAATTTCCGTAAAACCTTGTCCGTCCAACTGTCCGCTGAAACTGTCCGCTGAAAGCCCACACACGAGCGGACTGTCCGCCCAAACACTGTTCAGCGGACAAGGTTGGGCCAACAGTCCGCGCGTGTGTACGCGGCCTAACACTAATATTCAGTGATATTAGTTAACTTATTTAAAAAAGTGACAGTTTGCTTCAACTATTTTGGAATGCCACTTGTAGCTTTTAATACTATGAGAATTAGGAACGTTTCCAGGAATACAGGCCCCTTGTGCTGAACACTTGCTCCCATGAAATTAGCCTTCGCCAGTTTCTCAGCACTGACCTTGTCGTCTTTTATTTCCACGGTAATTAGGCACACTGTTTGGCCAGCAGTACAGATGGTATATCCAGATACCGCCTGCAGTTCATTAACCAAGCTTACTTCACCCCTGTAAAGTTCAACTGAAGTTTTATTAAAGGTTGCACGCCAGTAGATCTTCACATCTTCAAATGCCCTGAAGCGCAAAAAAATAAATAAGAAGTTAAAGAAAAACAGTGTTGCTGTTGTTACTGTAAATTATTTTCAGCATCATTTTATAACAACATCAAGGAAGAAAAATGAAAAATATTGACTTCTGATGGATTTAAAGTGAAACAATGGACAAATATGTCAACACATAGGAAAGGTAATTAAATAACATTAAAAAATGATAAATGCACTTGTCACAGGCAGAAATGTGAGAAAGGCGATCTTCCACTTTATACATTATGCAAATCTGTATCAGTGGTACCCAACTAGTGCGCTGGCCAGGGGGACAGAGAAGTAGGTTCTTGTGATCCTCCTAGATTTAAATCATATCCACAGAACAATAAAAAATTTTCAGACCTAGAGAAATAGTAATGTGAAAACCTAAATTTCAGCAATGAACATGTTACTTCCGGGGACAAGCAAAAGTTTGGTTTGCAGTAAGTTCAGCAAACTCATGAAAAAATTCTGCTAAACCCAAACATAGTGCCAAACCCCGCTGAAGTCTATGACAGCCCCTTTTTTTTTGGGGGGGGGGGGGTTATAGCTATCAGCTATTAAAAAAAAAAAACATGGGTAGCTCGGTGCTGCCATTTAGCGAAGAGAGACTCCTTTAATGTGGCTTATAGGGAAACATTGAAAATACACAAATGCTTTAAATAGGATGCTTGCAAAGGCGCTAAAAATGCTGTACAATTTACTCCTTTAAAAGAGACAGTTTGTGCTTACAAATAGGCATGGGGGATTTGTCATCCAGTGGCAGCAGCAGTACCCACTGCTAAATTCAGATAGGAGTAGCGGCGGGTAAAGGTTGCTGGGTGCAGATCATTGTGATTTACAGCATATGGATCTACATCATTGGAGGTTGTGATGATATTCAATTTACCATTGGGGGACATTGTTTATTAATATTTTTTTTTTTTAATAAAGGGCTTTTTCAGTGGTGTAGGTTTTTTATTTACTATTTCCTTTTTTGTAAGTGAGGACTACAGTATGTACTGATTCAGATAGTTGGGGTGGATATCTGGGGGCTTCCAAGAATTTGACACACCTCCACACAGACCCCCTCTTCCCTACAAGATGTGGGGATGACCATGGCCCTTGTGTCCTTTACTGGGAACCAAGCTGCATGCCTGGATAAGGGCATTGTTTTCAATTGCAAGGCGAACCCCACCATATTTTTTTTTAGATTGTAAGCTCTAACGAGCAGGGCCCTCTGATTCCTCTTGTACCAAATTGTAATGTAACTGTAATGTCTGCCCTCATGTTGTAAAGCGCTGAACAAACAGTTGGCGCTATATAAAACCTGTATTATAATAATAATAATAATAATAATATTTTTGTGTTTTTTGTTTTATTTTCTCTCTAGCAGAAAATACTGTCTGTCTGTACTGTTCCATTAAGACAGGGCTGATGGGAGTCTGGAATAACCCCCCCCCCCCCCCCCCCAGTTATTTGCCACCACTATTTGAATGAGTACAGAGTATGTATTACCCTTTGTTACTCAGTCACACAAAATGTAAATAGTTAAAAAAAATATATATGTAAACAACATGAAAAAGTAATTTTTTAAAGCCCCCCCTACCAACACCACCACCACCACCAACACCACCATCACTGCCAAATTTGGCCAATTTGTTTAATCAAACTGCAGACAGACTGGGTTTGGGTCAATCTCATGTTCAACCTGAAGCTCATTCCTAGCTATTATCATTATAACAATGGAGATTACTGGGCACTTGTGGCCATACTATATTTTTAAACAGCATATATACAGTATTAGTACTGTCGCTGCACAAATAATTAAGCAGTATCCATAATTTACTCAGCATCAACGCTCTAGGCAAAACTATTAAATGTAGATATTAGAACAGGCAAATATAGCATGTGAAACTGTTGTTACCTAAGGCTATTTGTAAGCCAGGTAAGCTTAACTTAAAAGAAAAAAACAAAGGTCACTTCTTACTATGCAGCAAAATGTGTGTAACTGTGCTTTATCATGCCCTTCCTATAGGAGCCTATGATGAGCGGTATGAATTTTTTTTCCTGCACTATAGCAGCATAGTGATGTGAACAGCCTATATAGATAACAAACTCTGTGTGAAGTTCCCCTGTGTTCTCCTGCAGTAAATTAAACATCTGTGGAGTGAGTGGACCATTCATATACTGCAGTGATTCTCAACCCTGTCCTTAAGTACCCCCAACAGGCCATGTTTCCAGGTTTTCCTTTATCTTGCACAGTTGCTTTAAATCAGAGTCAATGGCTTGGTATTTTGGACAGCTATTTTATCTAATGCCATGTACACACGATCGGAAATTCGGCCAGCAAAAAGACCGATGATAGCTTTTGGAGAAAAGTTTCTATCGGAAATTCTGTTCATGTGTATACAATTCCGACGTGCAAAAAAAAACGTGCATGCTCAGAATCAAGTAGGAGACGAGGCGATCAGTCTGGTAAAACGACCGTTCATAATGGAGATGGCACATTCGTCACACTGAAATTTTTTTAAATCTTTCAATGCAGCGCATTCCCTTCTTCTTTATAATGCAAGAAGAATGAAGTTGTTTTGCTGTTCATATTCTCACAAACCTATTTCTTTATTATTTCTCGTGATCTGATGAATAATCTTTTTTGTTTTTAAAGCCAGATCTCCATAATAAATTTTTTAATTTTTTTTATAGTCATTTTTTTTTTAATCAAGCTCTGCTGTTGTTTTTTTTAAATTATTTTATAGTCATCTCCATATTATTATTTTTTTGTATGTCAAGTTTCCACAACACCATTATTATCTTGTATTTGTAAACCTCAAGTAGGTAGCTTGGTGTTGGTGTCCCTTGTTAATTTGACATTGTGTTTTTGAAATGTACCTGCCTATTCACAAAAAACTGTCCTATTTGAAAAAAAACACATAGGCAAGTATTTTCATAACAAAAAAATCTCCATTTATTCTGGCTCATAATAATAAAATAAAGAGGAAAGGCAACGCTGGAGAAACAGCTGGAATTTGCAAAACTTTTGGCCCCCAGGGCAAACATCAACTCTGTGGCTAAAAAAATTGGTAGCTTGAGAAGTCCATATAGAAGGGAGCACAATCTGGTCCAGGACTCCCAGAGATCAGGAACAGCAGCAGATGACATATATGTCCCCAGGCTGTGGTACTACAAGAGGCTGCATGTTCTGTCAGACTAGACTGAAGCCAGGCAATCACTTTCTTGTCTTCCATGCAACCTTCCCTCCACGCTTCCCTTCAGCCTTCCCTGGAGCCTGTGGCTCTGAAGGTGGACTTGTGGCAGGAGGAGAAGGAGGAGGAGGATGGTCAAGCGCACATAAGTGGACATCATCCGTCATTTAGCCCCTCAACCCCTTATGGATGGCCTCAAAAATATTTTTCTCACATTTGAGGCGTTGGCCCTCCTCCATTTGCTGCAAATTTGAGGCTATATAGATGCCATACGCCTCTACAGTGTCGAGGGGGGCTTTCAGGGCCGCATTAGCCTCCTTAATGAGGGCAAGTGCTGCCTCATCCACGTTCCTCCCCTTCCTGGGCCTTTTGGGTGGAAGGCGGAGGGGAGGGACCTGAGATTGGGTGAGACTGGGCCCGGCCACCTCCTGGCTGACACTTACGCCGCCTCCTCCTGTGTGCCACATTCCAGAGCCTTGTCATGACTGAGGTCTTCCTGTGTATGAAAAAGGGTCATAGTTTTAGTTTTTGGTTCATCAATCACACACAATTTTCAGCTCATGACTGTTGCAAATTGAATGTTAATAAATAGAAAAGACTATCATTCTGACCCCAGCATTTTTCATTATTGTCACAATCATTTTTGGCCCCTACTGTCTATTGATATGTGAATCACTTTTGGTCAAATCATTTATTTGTTAGCAATAATAACATCTAGTTAACAACAATAATTTTCCTACAAAAAATATGTTTCAAAATACTATACCTGGTTCCATCTGGGCTCCTCAGTTTCTGCTTGGATGAAAGGCCCAGGTTGGTCCTCGGAAGCCTCAGCTGGGGTTGAGGGAAGGGTTGAGGGAAGGCTGGATGGAAGGGGAGCCGGAAGAGTCGAAAGCGATTCCCTGGCTTCAATCTGGTCTTCTAGAAAATGCATCCTGTTGTAGTACCACGGACTGGGTACATACACGTCTTCTGCTGCAGCTCCTGATCTCAGGGACTTCTGGACCTTCTGAAGCTCCTTCCTATGCATGCTTCTCAAGCTACCAATTTTCTTATCCACAAACTCGATGTCTATGTTGGGGACCTGCGTCTTCACAAATTCCAGCAGTTTCTCCAGCTTGCTGGTTTGTTGAGATATAAAGGGTTTTTCACCTCCCACAAATTGCGCATATCCCTGTATTTGTCTATGAATTCGCTGAGGAAGTCTGGGTCTTAAATTGTTTCATTTTTGCTGCAAGACAAAATAAACGCCAAAAACACTAATATCAGGCTAAATTCTCCTAATCTTATCCCAATATAGGCCTCAATCTGGAATCAGTAGAGGCCACTCATGTCCCAAGTTAAAATGTTATCTTCGTTATTACGTTCATCGATTCCATTCCTCCTTCTCCGCACACAGAATGTAAGTATGACACACACTGCGCATGCATGAAACTCCGCCCGCATCGCCCACCCCTGATGTTCTTTGTAGAATATTCCCCAACCCGTCTTTCGTCGCAGTGGGGGAGAAAAACATGGTGTAGACACAGCGGGTGCATAATAGCAGTAATGACGAGGAGGAAAGCCCGGAGCCAGAAACGTCCCGATCCAGTAGGAGATTTAAGGTCTCAAATATGTCCTTTTTAAAGATGGCAGAGATGGTGGACATCTTGAGGAGGACCGACTATGGCGGGAATTATGGACCGTACCCAAACCCAAATGTGAGAAAGAAAGAAACTCATATGTCGCCTTTAATTATAAATTGTATGACCCCGAATGGGGTGGTGGGTTGATGTGGAAGTGCTTCCCATGAATTTCCCCTCCGCAGTTAGGAAACTCCCACCGTTGGGCAAATTGGGAAGCCACAGTCTGCCATTCCTGTTGCGTTGAAGGAAACTGTGGAGTCAAACAAGAACAAAAAAAATGAGTAATTTTGCACATAACATTGCAAGCAGATTAGACACAAACATTTTTGGCCTACATCAGTATATATATTTATTTTAAGAAGCATTTAAAGGCAAACATATAAGGTCCACTTATCAGATTCCTTACCCCCTCTAATGAACCCTTGGAAATATTTTGGGGGGGGTATGTTTTGGACAGGTAACCCTCTCTACTTCATTGAGAGCTGAATGCATAAAGTGTTTTACTTTGGCCAGCCCCTCCTTACTTACACTATTGGCAATCCACTGGACAGTTAAGAAGTGTCATAATACAAACATATAAATACACACTGTACAAATTGAAGCACATTTTTACATTCTGTAATTACCTATCAGGATAATAGGAGAACAAAACTTTAAACAGTACCATTTGAAAGTATTCAGGCAGGCCCTTGCAATACATGCTTTGGTGAATTAATCTAGAAATATAACCACAAAGAGGTAGGTATAGTGTGTATGGGTTTGGCAAAGTCAGCAGATAGAGGATTTGTATCGGTTGACTTAGCGTTTGGGGGAGAGAGGGTTCCAAATGATTTTGGGCCCCAAAAAAAGCCTTTTTTGAATTTAAGGACACATTTTAGGGTAAAGTACTATAATGGAGCTGACAAAATACATTGTTAAGTGACTAGGCTAGATGCATATGGCCCCAGGATAGCATGCTGGAGAGGTTAGTGAAGGTAAATATGCATGAAGGATCAAAAACAAACTTTAAAAAATTCCAGCATGCATGAGGGCAAAGGGGACATTCACAGCTTATTACAATCATGGTAATTAAGGGATACTGAAAGAAATACAATATATTAGAAAACATTAAATACATAGAATATGATGTTAAAGGAGACATCTTACCTTAATATAGTCCTTCTGCAGGACATGAATAATGGCAGAACAGGTCTCTGGAATAATGATCCCCAGAGTCTGGGGGGAGATACTTGTCAAGAACTTGAGGTCCTGCAGACTTCTCCAAGTACCGCAACGTGGCGACTAGCCTCTGCTCAAGGGTGATGGCTTGCCGCATGCAGGTATCCTGCCTGCTAATATAAGGGGGCAGCAAAGCCAACAAACAGTGAAAAACGGGGGGGTCCGTCATTTGGAGAAAAATCCTGAAATCATCAGGGTTATTCTCCTGGATCTCCCGCAGCAAAGGCATATTAGAGAATTGGTCACGCTGGAGCAACCAATTCTTGGTCTATGAACTCCTCCTTGCCCCGTTCATGGACTGGGCTGGTGTCAAAGCAAGAAGCCCAACACCAAGCCCCCGCACAGCACGAACTCTACGACAAGCACGTACCCACAACATGGCTTCAAAACGGTCGGCTGGTCAGAACAAACTAAACAGAATGCACTGAAGAACAGCAGGGCCTGTGTAGAGCGAGATGAAAATCAGTAACAAGCAGACAAGAACGCACTGAAAACCAGATACGAACTGACTACACGCACTGAAAACCAGATACAAACCCACAAGCACTAACTGAACATTAGTAAAACAATCTAAAAATGCATGAGTCTGAAAAGCATGAATCGTCTCTCACCAAACTTCTACGAACACGAGAAAAACACAAGATTAGTCCCGTAATATGTGTTGTACGTCACCAGGTTCTTGTCAGTCGTAATTTGGCTTGATCGTGTGTATGCAAGACAAGCTTGAGTGGAATTCCATCGGAAAAAAACATCCAAGGCTTTTCCGATGAGAATTCTGATCGTGTGTACGCGGCATAAGAGAAATTCCCAAAACATAGCCTGTTGGGGGTACTTGAGGACAGGGTTGAAAACCACTGATGTACAGTATGTAGAGCAACATAAACATGCATGGAATAATCAGAAGAGTAAATGGTCAATTGCTCATTTGAGAGAAAATATGGGCTCAAATCTGTACCACAGCACTAACTAAGGTTGGTCATCCATATATTAAAATGCAGTAAAAATACTGGAAATGTAGACACAATTATTGTTTGCACATTATTGTTTGCACAATCTATTGTTTGCACATTATTCTTTTTCAATAATGTGCAAATATTATTTACTACTCAGTATTCAATATTAAATAGATGAAAATGACTAATGCACTGAGTTTGTAGAGCCATGTTTGGTCATGCACATACATTTTAGCTGTACTTCACATACCTGGGGCTCCAACTGATAAGTTAAATCAACCTTTTGTAGATTCAGGTGAAATCATAAGATATTATTTATTTGACCATTAAAAGAAAATTAGCATCGCCCATAAAAATGAGATCATGAATTAAAGAAAACCACAAAATGAAATATTAGAGCAATATAAATTTTCTTTTGCACTGTTGGACAGTAATGAAAGCCTTTCTAGAAGGCTTAACTAAGGCACTGGGTTGTGATTTCCAAATGCCATTTTCCAACAACAAAAAAAAGGGTAATATCTAGTCTCATTTACATTAAGCAATGTATGTTTCCCCAACCTGTTGGCTTGTCGTAACACTTTGAGTTGAGTAGTCTTCTGGATGGAATCTTCATCAAGTGCCAGACCATCCAAAGACTCCACAGCAAATCCCAATATGCCATTCTGTAGATCATTACCTTCAAAATAAGGCACATTTCAGTCACATTTCTGAATAATTTATTGAGCAAAATACCAAACTCTTCATTCAGTTTTTAAGAACTGAAACATTAACTCACTACTGTATGAATAAAGAACAATAATTTAGTTGAATGGTTCAGAAGATTAAATAAGCATAAAAAGATAATAAAACCTTTATCCTAAAATAAAAGCTGTTGCTATAAATGCTTAAAAAGTATTAGCCAGAGTTTAGTTTTAATTTGTTAGTCAAGTCCATCTAAATCTGCTAGTTCATCTAACAATATCCTTTCCCAGATTGTCAATGCTGCTGCCCAGAGGTGTCTCAATTGTTCACCCAGTGTAGTGGAGACACACTGAAACAGTATGTGTGTTACTGGCCAGATCCCTCAATCGAAATAAAAGGGGGGAAAATCCTTACAAAAAGAAAATGCAGCCACCACATTTAAGGATTGGTAAACTGCAATATACTTTTTTTTTGTTTTTATGTTTAATACCATTAAGTACAGCTTAATGAATGTTTAACACTGAAGATATAGTGCAAGGATCTTTCATCCAGGAATAAAACCACATATCCGCCATTATATATCTAGGTAATTAATGACTGTTTGGTGTGTATAAAGGACTGTTTGGTGTGTATTTGCAGACTATAAAATCCTTGAGAAATCATGAGTACATGCATGGGCTCATACATGTAATGGCTGGCAAATACTGTAATAAACAACATGTTCCCAGATGGAAGTGTAACAGACGGTTGTTACTGGCTGCAGAACTCTTTTTCTTCCAAAAGATGGTGGTAAGTATGCTTTAGCTAGCTTGTGACTGACCTTAGGCTGTGGCACCCTGGGGGATGTAGTCTGGAGGAGGATATCATTTATGGCCATCACTGGGAAACCAACTACAATACCCAGTAATACCTGAAAGCAGGAGGGGGCTGATAAAATGAAAAGCCTGGGAAGGAGTGGGGCCGTTGGGGAGTGTGCCAACTGGAGAGAGGATGGAAAAAGAAATGCTGTGCTGTGCTGAGTTTCACTGTATGCTGCTGTATCTTGAACTAGGTCACTGGACTGAGCTAAGTCTGCTACACCATTCGCTGCTCTGATGCCTACTTTAAAATGCCAGTCCATGACCCAGGCAGCCACCACCCAGGCCCACTGGGGAACCACAGGAGTGAAACGCCAAGGTACACAACATATCACCTGCAATCCCCTCCATTCATTCAACCAACTACCACAAGAGAATTACAGAGAGATAGAAAGAGTGGTGAGTGGGTCACAGACCCACAGTTAAGCTGAACAATTTTTGATGTTGCTAGTCCTCCCACGGTTGTGCTAACTGCTCATATTGTTGCTAGGCTAGGCCCAATGCAGGCAAGTTACCTGTTCTGTTCCCCAGAGTGCTGCAACTGTGCACACCCAACCATCTAACTGCTGCAACTGTACACACCTTACCATTTAACTGCTGCAACTGTGTACATATTAACATCCAACCGATGCTACTGGGTCTGCCTCTGTCTAAAGTAATCATCTGCATCTAAAGACCCCCATCCCCTTGCTAGAGCCAACCTCGGGTATAATATTGTAACACCCAGACACACCCCTTATTTCCCCACATGCCAACATCTTCAAAGGGCCCCAATATAGCCAGAAGTAGACTCACCCACCTTAGAGACTATACTCAGATTACTTTATTCTGAGGGCAGATCTGTGTTTAACTTTAAACCTTAATCTCTCAGGTGTAAACTTAACCCCTTTGCTTGAGAACTCTGAAGTGACATCATTGATAAACATTGTTAATTTATTAGCCACATGGGGTGATTTATCACATACTGAGAGCTACTGTCTTACTGGGGGTCAAAGTACATGCTGGAATCTGAAGCTTATTGTGTATTCATTATTGTATTCATGCTGGTTGACTTTACCGCCAATATATTCTGGGATTTTTTTATGATTTTAACCTGCCAACACAGTCTGTTATTCTTTTATAAAGCTGTGAGTCTAAATATTGTATGCCTGCTGAGATTTATAGAAAGGTGGTGACACTGGTGGTGTCAGTGAGGTTGAGGTCTCACATAGGGTTGGAAAAGAGCAGAGGACCCAAAACTACTAGCAGCTGCTGCGGGGGTAGCGTTACAGAAGTACCCAACAGTAGTTCTTTGATTGAAAGCTTGTTTATGGACTTTGTGTTTAGCGGTGAGCACCTTCATTGAAGTGCCCTGAAAATTCCTACTGTGGGAAAAATTTGCAGTAACAGACCTCCCAGGGGAACCCTTTTTCATGTAAAAACAGTTTGATACGTAGCAGTATATTTTAGAGGGAATGGATATCACATAAAATAACACTACTCATCTCAGTCTGTTGTTCTTACAACAAAATGTCCCAGCATGCTTAAGGTTCACAGATTGTTGCTTTAAGCATCTGGGTTATCTGTCTGTCCTGTTTTGCTCAGCCTATGAATACTTGGTGCACAATGGATTCCAAGTTCAAATAGATTGCTCTATATATAAACTATACAGTATGTATGTAGGAGTAAGGCTGGCTCATAGTCGGTTCGAACCGATTCGTACTATGTATGGGCAGGCTGAATGTACCAAGTTGATCAATCGATCAACTTGGGTATAACCAGCCTGCCGGATTGTACATATGATTATCACTAGCGGATCCATAGCTGCTAGCAATAATTACTGTCTTCTCTAGGAATAATTGCTGTCTTCTCACGGCAGGGACAGCTTCCATTGCACCCCCCCATACAATGGTTCAGCAGGAGGGATACCCCTGTCAACACTGTCCTTCAATGCCGGAAAGAAAATCACTCTGTGTATGGCCTGCATAGGATGGCGATTTACAATAAGTTCCAATAGGAAGGATAATCCACTATCCTTGAATGGCGCCTGTTGGGGTGCATAGATCTCACAGTATTCTCCTGGCTCAGTCATCTGACTGCAGATTGAGATGGGTGGTGGTGTATTTTTTTTATATAGGTTTATATATAATGGGATTATGATATCTCCTATACAGCTACCTGGTTTCAATCCTGAATCACATATGTTATCATTGTTTTTTTGTTTACATATATAATAATATAATACAATTTAAACAGGGGTATGAAAAATTAGGATGAAATATAATGTTTTCTATAGATTTGTCCACACATGTCAATTCAAGGAGATAAACACAGATTCTTTAATCTGTATGAATTAAAGAGATTATGTCAGGAAACAAGCAGTGCGGTTGCTTAAAACTGTAGATGTAAACTGTTCTATGAGCCGGGTCAGATGTATTTCTCATAGCGTGCTCTACAGAGGACCATCTGTTAGATGCCTCTCATTTACACATGGTTGTCAACTAATTTATCAATTCGGCCTCTGAAAGGCAAACTTGATTCAGAGAAACTGAAAGGACAACACTAGAATTAAGGAAGAATCCTGGAACGACAGTTATATGAAAACACATGTATACACAAGAAAAGAAATTAAAGCATGCGGGCAGGAAATCATGGAAAAAAGAGCTTACATTTGCTATGCAGATTGTCAAAGAACAGTTTGACATGTTTCAAAGAAGATTTGGATGAGAAAAAAGGTTCCCTCCACTGCACATGGTTATTTTTTTTCTAAAACAATCCAGTTATTAAATTATCACATTTTTACCTGACAATCAGGAGCACAACTATGTGTTAAGGTTCAATTCAAAATCATTATGGGAACCACAAGCTCTATATTCTCTGTAAATGTAATTTCACTTGTCACAGAAAATACTAATTGCCTTTATAGAAATGAAATAGGGATTTCCGAATGAATGTAATTTTGTTTTATCCACTTTTACTTCCCCTTTGCTATTTCTACCTGCCTAGATCAATGTGAAACCAGAAAGCGTTGGACCCCCTGTGATTCCATGCCTCAAAAGAGCTGCAGTCTTTCATGGCTGTAGTTGATGGGCATCGATTTATAGAAACTGTAGAAACAATGCACAAGCATTGATGCTACCCACTTTTTAAGTGTGTTAAACTAATTGAAAAGACTCTACATATGTTACCCCAACGTTTCATATTTCTGGTATGTGTCTGTTGTACCATGTACTTGTATTACAAAGTATCTTGTTCATTTTGCATTGCTTTCTTTGAGTGAAATACCTGGTAATCCTGCCAGTCCCCATGCTTTTGTATTTTAAACTGATCATGCTAGGCATGGACGTACATCCTTGCCAGGGTGGGCAGCTTTCATCTTTGCATTCTATTTGGAAGCATCCTCCAATGATTACACTTGTAGTAAGATTAGGGTACTGCTGGTTTCTGACTCCTGATGACACCCCCCAGTCTCCTCCCCTATATATATATATATATATATATATATATATATATATATATATATATATATCTGACAAAGGTGAGCGCACCCCTCACATTTTTGAAAATATTTTATTATATCTTTTCATGTGATAACACTGAAGAAATTACACTTTGCTACAATGTAAAGTGTACAGCTTGTATAACAGTGTACATTTTCTGTCCCCTCAAAATAATTCAACACACAGCCATTAATGTCTAAACTGCTGGCAACACAAGTGAGCACATCCCTAAGTGAAAATGCCCAAATTGGGCCCAATTAGCCATTTTTCCTCCCCAGTGTCATGTGACTTATTAGTGTTACAAGATCTAAGGTGTGAATAGGGAGCAGGTGTGTTAAATTTGGTGTTATCACTCTCACTCTCTCATACTGGTCACTGGCACCTCATGGCAAAAAACTCCCCGAGGATCTGAAAAAAAAGAATCATTGCACTACATAAAGATCATCTAGGCTATAAGAAGATTGCCAAGACCCTGAGCTGCGACCAAAGCAGTTGAGTGCATATGCTCAGTGTCATATCCAGAGGTTGTCTTTGGGAAATAGATGTATGAGTGCTCCCAGCATTGCTGCAGAAGGTAAAAGGGCTGGGGGATCAGCCTATCAGTGCTCAGATCATACGCTGCACACTGCATCACATTGGTCTGCATGGCTATCGTCCCAGAAGGAAGCCTCTTCTAAAGATGATGCACAAGAAAGCCTGCAAACAGTTTGCTGAAGACAAGCAGACTAAGGACATGGATTACTGGAACCATGTCCTGTGGTCTGATGAGACCAAGATAAACTTATTTGGTTCAGATGGTGTCAAGTGTGTGTGGTGGCAACCAGGTGAGGAGTACATAGACAAGTGTGTCTTGCCTACAGTCAAGCATGGTGGTGGGAGTGTTAAGGTCTGGGACTTCATGAGTGCTGCCAGCACTGCAGAGCTACAGTTCATTGAGGGAACCATGAATGCCAACATGTACTGTGACATACTGAAGCAGAGCATGATCCTCTTCCTTGGGAGACTGGGCCACAGGGCAGTATTCCAACATGATAAGGACCCCAAACACACCTCCAAGACGACCACTGCCTAAAGAAGCTGATGGTAAAGATGATGGACTCTAGACCTAAACCCTATTGAGCATCTGTTGGTCATCCTCAAATGGAAGGTGGAGGTGGAAGTGCACAATTGTCCAAAATGTCTTGTTATGCTTTTGAAATAACAGTGCCCTTTACTGCAAACACCTGCACTCACAAACCATATAGGCTGGTGTGATGGTCAGGCGTTCACAAACTTTTGGTTCTATAACATATGTTTCCACACTGCTACCATGGGTTTCTTCTGGGTGATCCTGTTTATTTCCAAAATCCAAACAGACACTTGTTTGTTATTTCATCGGGTCCTAGGGAATATATGCATATGTGTAAATGTAGTAAAAGCAATTAGGCTATAAAGTCCTAGGGGGGCAACAATTAATGTGAAAACAAATATGAGGAATGTTTTAAATAAATTACTATACCTTGGATAAGGATGGTTGAAAAATCTGAAAATCCAGTGTCATCCCTGACATCCATTATCTGAGCTCCGCCTTGAGGATCTGTGAGGAAAACATAGAAGATCTCCAAACCCTCAGGATCATCATCATCTAGAATTTTAATGGACACCTGAGTTTCACTCTGACCATCTAGCATGGTAATCAGAATAGCTTGCTCTTCAAAGTCCAGATCTTCAGTTGCCCAAGAAATATTTCTGGACATGTGGCTTTGCTCAAAGGGCAGTCCCTGCAATCCATTCTTGGCCTTTCGTGCCCCAAAAGTTGTAAGTGTGACATGAACAATCCCACTGGAACCTTGAGTTCGCTTTACTTGAATAGTCACGGTATTTAGTGCACTATTGTTTGAATCTTCATTGATATATGTTATGGCAGGCCCAATGCTTAGCAACCCAGACATGAAATCATTTGCCAATATTGTTACAGATGAAAGACTGTAATCAAAATGTAGTCTTGGCTTCTGGTGATAGAAATCAGTACTTTCGACAGATGTTAGGTTAACATAAAATAATTCATCTAGTTCATATATTTGATCATTAATTATTGAAATATTTATTACTGAGGAGATCTGACCTTTCTCAAAAAACAGTTCTCCATTTAAAATGGGCACAAAATCTTTTTTTTCTTTGGCACTTCCTGAAATGGTTGTGAAAGTTAGTTTTGTGTTGTTGCCATGGAAACCAAACAACCGCTGAACATGTAGTGACACAGTCTGGTTGTCTTCTTGTACTACAATGTACCTTGAATTAGGGGAAAACTGGAATACTCCCATTGGTTCAAATTCTGCATAAGTAAATCCTGATCTGTAAGACAACGTGGAGAAATACATTTTATTCTGTGGGTTGCAACATAAATGTTCCCTGCCCTGAAAAAAAATGCTACAATCTTCCATTAGTTAGTAGATGAAAGTGGATTTTGCATGCAAAATTAACAAATAATAACTATACAGTTTAAGGCACAGTAGGTACTCTATGACACTGATCCCATCTGTGTTCTCAATAGATGAGGCAGCTAAAAAAATTGCTAAAAAAGTCAGTGTATTAAACAAGTAAACATTTTAAAATACATCTATTGCCAAATTTGGGGAGTGGCAATGAGCATTAAAACCCCTTTAGAATTTTATTGATACTGGTAGCACTGAACGGCTAAGGAAGATGATCTGTTTTCATCTAAATCCAACAAGAGATGGAGGAAGTGATCCATGGGGCAGGTGAACTTATAACGACATTAGTATGTGTGGACCTCGATGGAGTCCCTGACTGTTGCCACTCTAGTTGCAATAAGAAGATCGCTCATCAGAAGGTATAACCCTGGATATGTGGTTAGGAGCTTCTAATGCCAAACAGTCACATCACTTGGAGGTTCATTTGAATTGTTTACAGTATTTGAACAGAAAAGTCAGATGTATGCAGGACAAGTCATCTGCGCTCACTGCAATCTGGTCAGGCTGACACTCAGCGCTAATCCAGTCCTAAACAAGGCTACAAAGATCTTTTCTTTCTGATACCATTACAGATTATTGTTCAAGCCCTGGGGAGAGGGGAGTCCAGTTCCCCTCAAATATGTTGTCTATATCTGACATTTGTCAGATACTATGCATAAATCCCATCAACATCTGAAACTGTGGCAGGTGCCCGGCCTTTTAAAGGAAAGTGTCCTGCTGCATCTTTTCACTGGTATGATGGACTGAGGCTGCACTCTGTCATTGTTTACGTTATCCAGTAGTTAAATTTTCCCATTAGGCATGCCATTCAGATGCACTTCACCAGTTTCGGGCTTACTCGTAGACTAAGCCATACACTAAGCATTAGAGGGATGTGGCTAGGCATGTGCTAAACGGAAAAATTTGTTTTGTTTCAGATAGTTTTGCTTATAAATTTTATGAAAAATTCAAATAGCTGGTTGTTAGGGAGCAGGCCAGGAAGCTGGCCTCTGTGTCCTTAATAACCAATGACTCATCAGCTGTCAGCAGGCTTCACCACTGACAGTTAAAATTATGGATGAGCCGAACACCAGAACATGCGAACGGGCAAAAAATTTGTATGAATAAGCAACACTGTTAAAGTTTATGGGACACGAACATGAAAAATCAAAAGTGCTAATTTTAAACGATTACATGCAACTCATTGCCATAAAAATTTTTTGGGATCCGGGGCTGTCCCAGGGGACATGTATCAATGCAAAAAAAGGTTTTAAAAATGACAATTTTTTCAGGAGCAGTGATTTTAATAATGCTTAAAGTGAAACAATAAAAATGAAATATTGCTTTAAATATCATGGCTGGGGGGTGTCCTTAGTATGCCTGTAAAGTAGCACACCGTTCCCCTGTTTAGAACAATACCACAGCAAAATGACATTTCTAAAGGAAAAAATCTAATTTAAAACTGCTTGCAGCTGTAATGAATTGTCTGATCCCCGGTAATATACAGTAGTTAAAAATAATTGAAAGTAATTGAAAAAGACACCATGGGGACCTGGTCCTGCCCCAGGGGACAAGTATCAATGCAAAAAAAGTTTTAAAATGATAGTTTTTCAAGAGCAGTGATTTTAATAATGCTTAAAGCATAGGTGCTGCCAGGGTGTGGCTATCGAGGCTGGAGCCCCGAATGTGAGCCCATAGCCCCAAGTCTCAGTGGGTCGTGGCTGAGGCGGGTGGCATTGGAGGGGAGGAGAGACGAGTGGGCGGATCTGAAGGGCTTGGTATGGATTTTAGAGGGACCCCTACGCCATTTGTTTTTTAAAAATTGGCACAGGGGTCTCCTTAATATCCATACCAGACCTGAAGGACCTGGATGGATTCTGGGGGGACCCCCACGCATTTTTTATATTAAAAGGGCCTGGTAATGGACTGGGGGAACCCATGCCATTTTATTCAAAGATTTTTATCTATATTGCCAGGATCTGACAATTCATTATAGCCGCAAGCAGTTTATATTACTTTTTTTTCTTTAGAAATGTCCTTTTGCTGTGGTATTGTTCTAAACATGGAAAAAAGGTGCTACTTTACAGGCATACTGAGGACACCCCCAGGCATGATATTTAGGAATATTCATTTTTTTATTGTTTAATTTTAAGCATTATTAAAATAATTGCTCCTGAAAAAACAAAGTTTTTAAAACTTTTTTGCATTGATACATGTCCCCTGGGGCAGGACCAGGGTCTCCAAACACTTTTTATGGCAATAACTTGAATATAAGCCTTTAAAATTAGCACTTTTGGTTTTTCATGTTAGTGTCCCATAGTCTTTAACAGTGTTCCATGGCTTTCAAATTTGCCACAAACACCGCCTAATGTTTGGCTAACAGGCGAACATCGGGCTCATCCCTAGTTGGAATGTACACAAAAGAATGTTGGCAATGAAAAATTCAAATTCCACGTTTTTTTTTTTTAATTTTGGTGTGGCATTCCACTTAAAATCTATAAAATCATTTTTTTCAGAATTTTTTATCGCAGTATTCTTTTGTTTACATTTCAGCTGTTAGTGGGGAAGCCATTGGTTGTTAGGTATGTGGCAGCTGGTAGCTATTCTTCACATAGAATTCAAATTAGTCGATCCTTTTTTGACCGATCCAAATTCGAAACTTTATGAAAAATTGGAATTAGTTAGAAAATAAATTTACAAAATTAACCAAATTTCATCTATTTGGTTATTTTACTATTTCATTGAGAGATTTGGTTACAACCGAATCTCCGAATAACCAAAAATATCATCCAAATTCATATTCGGACCTAAACTAATTGCACGTATCTAGATGTAGCCAATGTGAGAGGACTTAGCTGAAGCTGGGACTTTAACTGTAGGTTAGTGATGAACATTGACATAATTCGGCCTCAGTGTCCCATCACATTTTATTGATGTCTGGGTTCCAGTGGAGGGGATTCACCCACTCTGTTTGTCCTAGAGACAAAAAATTGATTGGAAATACATTTTACATTTGTTACCAGAACAGTAATAAGGGGAAACCCCCTACGAGGATATCAGTTCAGCTTTCTAAAATAAACTTTCCTTTCACTTCCAGTTGTGTTGCTGGGACAAGCAAGGGGAAATCCAAAAGGATGCAGAAGACAAAAATTAAAACATGACAGCAGTTCTGACCACTGACTACTGCAAAACAACCAAAGTATTTGCCAATTGATCCTTAAAGATTTATTGTCATAACTCCAGAAAACAAACTTGCTAGTAATATTTAAATGTGACACTCATTCTTTAGAGTTGAAGTGTTTCATATGAATTGGTAAGTATCGTAATTTCTATTTGTAGAACCATTACCAAGTGGGCAAATCTTTCAATCTACAGAGTGGCAAATGTAAAGCACAAAACAGAAAAAAGTTGAGTATGATTATAATGAGTAATGCAACCCTTGAAAGTTCACTAGTTTTTGTTAAAGTTTTTATATTAAATAGATTTTCAAAATTAAAATGTCCCTGTTTAAATGTTTGCTGCAAATAAAAGAATGGTAAACTGTATGCAAAATGTCTGATGGGACGTGAGCCATTATAGACAATTATTTACACTTCTGTTTTTTAATCTTGCAGTTGTAGCACCATTGACTATAAGAGCACAAATCTCATCAAGCATTTTGCCTGCAGCTTCCAATACTTTCACCTGCAGCAAAATACCAAGTGTAAATGAGTCCACTTCTTTAGGCAGTCAAGTATCACATTTCTGTTAAACTGCAAGAGCAAAATTATAAAACAGCTTGTAGTAGTCTATAAGCACCTATACATATTACAAATAGTTTCTTGTTTAATATATCCAGTCAGACAATCCAGAAATCATTTAACAATATTGGTTCACTCATATACTAGTGATATATTTTTTTTTATATATTAGAGCCATTCTGCTCATGGCGTGATTTGTCTTATATATATATTACCATATGGTTTTAGAGGTTAACAAACCGTAATGAGAAAAATTACTGTGGGGGGCAAGCCTGACAGCTAGTGCATCTGTTTGTCTATGCACGCACTTCAGTACAACCTGCCGTCCTCACAGCCTGAGGTCAATGGTGTGAATGAGGAGAAATTAGGCTGCTTGCTGATTAAAACAATGAACTAAATGTCATTAGAGGTAAAAGAAAAAATGTACAACAAAATAACATTAGTTGCCCAACAAGTTATTTATATTATGCGGTATGCCTTTTTTAGTTGTTCTTCAAGTTTTTTTTTTTTTTCAGTTTCCTGATTAGGAAATGAAGAATATAAAATTATGCAAATCACCTTTACCCTCAAATTTGCACTGTAACATTCTAAAACAATGTCAGAGACACAAAATTTGAATGAACATTTTAAAACAGCACACAAGAAACTACATGAGAAAGAACACGTTGCTCTTACTTTAAACGGGCACCACTGGGCACACTGCTACTGAGACCAATCAGCTGTAATGAAAAGCCCTCAGGCCCGCTAGTATTTGCCTCCAGGTAAAGTGGGATTGATTTTCTTTCTTCTCCATGTGTAAAGACAACGACGCCTAGCAAAGATAAGAATCACATCAAAACTTACTGAATGCATTCATCATAGTTCTTATCTTTTTAACAAGAGATATCCAAAACCTGTAAGAACAGTATTCATTTCTCAAATCAGCATAAGCTAAACAGCTGATAAATAAACCCCATTATTACTCTCAAGTATAGGGAACAGTTTTTTGGGTATACAGCAATATTTTATTTTTTTAATTACAGGATTACTTTTTTTGGGGGGAGATTTGGTCTTCTTCCATTGGAATTTCTTTGTGATAATGCTTAGATTCCAATTGAATCCAGAAGTTAGCTGTATTTGCTGGGTTGTTGTTGTATACATGCAGCTGCTTTGTTCCGCCGCTGCGTGTATACAAAGAGGTGGGGATGCTTGTGACATCATTGACCTAATATGGTCACATGGTTAAATTAGGTCAAAGGCTTATGTACTGTATTACTAAGTATCTGCCTCTCTTTTTATTTTTGCTTTTGAACTTTAGTGGGGAAGGGTTTAAAATGTCTGCCATATTATTATTGCATTCTGTTTTCTGAGTGACCACTGTGGAACAGGAAGTAAAAAGAAATGTTCCCAAAATAAGATATAGACAGCCATAAAGAGAGAAGTTCTGACCCCACTCCACTTTATTGCTCTCTCTGTGCCCACTGGAGATGTTTCCACTCTAATGCCACGTACACACGACCGGACTTTTTGAGGGACTAGGTCCGACGGTCTTTCCGACGGACTTTCGGAGGAGTTCCGACGGACTTTCAAACGGTCAAACGGTCTTTCAAACAAACGGACTTGGCAACACACAATCACACCAAAGTCTGATGGATTCGAACGTGATGATGTACGACGAGACTAGAATAAGGAAGTTCATAGCCAGTAGCCAATAGCTGCCCTAGCATCTGTTTTTGTCCGTCGGACTAAAATACACACAAATGGATTTCTCGGTCCGGCGGCGTTCCGGTGGGAAAATTTAAAACATGTTCTATTTCTAAAGTCGGCTGGATTTTTGGCAAGCAAAGGTCCGATGGAGCCCACACACGATCGAATTGTCCGACGGACTCGTTCCGTCGGACCTTTGCTGTCAAAAAGTCCGGTCTTGTGTACGTGGCATAAGTTACTGTTTCCACTATACCACTATCACTTGGTGAAGGAAATCCTAGCCAACAGGGACATGGACACGATAGGAACCTGATAGTGGTTCTATACCTTGTCCCTTTATTCAAAACAACTTTAAACATTTTGGCTAGTTTAAACTTTATGTTAATTTTAAGACCCCATTCATATATGATTTACACCTAAATGTTACTTCAAACTGAAACCCAAAAAAGTACACAAGTTTCTTTTGGGGCATAGGAGGCAGGCATTTTGACCCCAATAGATGTCAGTGGGAGTGCCTGAAAAACATGTGAAATAAAAAAAGAAAAATGTTTCCTTGCATGGTATCTAGTTGTACATTAACTAAAAGTTATTTGAAATATTGCTCAAGCCTGAAGCACATACAAAAATACCTGTACAAACCCTCAAAAAACACCTGAAAAATGACCAAAGATGTTCAGCGTAACTGTGAATTGAGCCTAAAGCAGACATCTCCAGCAGTACATACTTTCCACTTGCACCCCCACTGCTCTCTGGGAGAGAAAGAAAACCCCTGTGCAAGCTATGAGTTGCCAGAAATGTAGCTAACATGGGGTTATAATGTCCCCAATTGATCGATCTGCTAAGTCCAGCATTGTCACATGACTAAATCGTATGCTCCGTTAGACCTAGGAACACCTGGAATTTTCTTTAGCTCCCAGTGCTGAACAAAGCAGTGAAGTGAAGGAAAAGCTTGGGGTGGGGGCATTATAGCAAACATTGCTTTGACCTCAGTGGGCAATTCACTAGTTGCTTTAAGGCCTAAAGCTGCGTACACACGGGCGGACTGTATGGCCTACTTAGTCCGTCATACAATCCGACGGACAGTCCGTCCTACTTTCGAATGAACGGACTTGACCACACACGGATGCACAAACAGTCCGTCGAAAGCTTGCGCGATGACGTGTACAGCACGTACGACAGGACTAGAAATAGGAAGTCCAATACACAGCAATGCAACCTTTCGCCGTGTAAATCCTTTCTGAGCATGCGCCATTCTTAGTCCGTCGAACTAGCCTACTGACGAGCGGATTGTCCGCTGAAACCAAAGTATGACGGACAGTATTTCGAAAAATCCGAAATACTTAGTACGCCAGACTGCACGCTGAAAAAGTCAGCTGAAGCCCACACACGAGCGGACTGTCCGCTGAAATGTGTTTCGACGGACTAAGTAGGCCATACAGTCCGCCCGTGTGTACGCGGCCTCATGCGCACTTTTACAGTGATGTATTTTTTGTTCTGCTTGTAAATGCACCTATATGTTAGCCTATGTGTCAATGCACACATAGGCATTTACAGGCGTATTAGAAGAGGAGTGTATACAAGCAGAAAAAAAAAACACCAGCATGTAAACGAGAGGAGCGTTTGGGCAGAAAAACCGTGGAACATGCATAAATGTGCTTAAACGTTAGATGTGTTTATTCTTCTTTGCATGTTTGTGCATTCATGCATTGTAATGGCCACAATAAATTCATATACTGGCCAATAGAATGTGTTAACATGCATCTGTGCAAAAGCGCATTAATGTGTGTGCAATATGTGGCTTTTACCATGTTTTTTAAGTAACTTTTCTCTTGCCAGAACCCAGGAGAAAAAGCTTTCAGAGGACCCGAGCAAATGCTCAGTGTACATAAGGCCTAAAGTGTATCTCTAGCAACATTTATTTGGTTCTGGATGGAGAGGGGAAGGATTAAAGTCCCAGTCAGGTTTTTATTGCTGTCTGCTCCTCTCTATTATGTTTGTCAATGCAATTAAAGGTTAGAAGAAATCTTTCAGTAGGGACATTTTTAGTGACAACTGTCAGAGAGAGATTTCTTCTCACTTTATCTGCATCTTTTTTAATTGCATGTTCACATAAATACCAGTAACTGTCCACCCATTCTCAGGTAAGTCAGCACATTTAAATGGTAAGGAATTGGTCATTTAAAAGATTCATTTATTCAAGCTGATGCAGAAAAATAACCTCATGCGTGCTTATACTGCATTACAATACCAAAATACAAAAAATACAATACAAAACTGCTAATTAAGAATTAAATACACAAAAAAAATGTTATTTACCAACATGTGTTTCATTAGATTTAAAGTGGATGTAAACCCGATTCATGAAATTTGAGCTGGGCACATATATCTGCAGTTTTCTTATCTCTCTTCAAAGCACTATGTCCCGTAGCTGTCTCCTGCTCAATTCTTCTGTTATCAGCCTGATAACTTCTGACAAGTTCTCTGTCAACTGAGATAAAAGCAGCCTGATTTTTGTGTTGGGCAGGATGCTATAAATAGATTAAGAGAGCCCTGAATGATTCAATGAACAGTTCTGAAAGTCTCTACCTATGAGGAGAGGGGGTGTGTGCCTTTGCTCCAATCAGCTGTCTTGGCTGTATGCCCTGGCTTCACTGCGGTGCTGAACAGGGAGAGAAACTCTTCTAACACAATCTGAGCTTTCTAAAGTATATATAAAGCTGGAGACAGCAGACATACATGTACAACATATGTAGGGACATTTGTTTCATCTCTGTGTACCATCTGAGGCTGTTCGCTTCACTGGGTATATGTGAGGGTTTACATCCCTTTTAATATATCAATAAATAGAAAATAATTGCCTGTATCAGGAAGGAAAACTCCGTTTTATCAACTATACAAAAAAATGATACATTTAGAGTTAATATATGGCTACATTCAGGCAGCTGTCTGTAATTATTACAAAGATAAACCGTAATTGTGTCCCTGGTGAAACTACAAATAAAATGCAGAATCTGTAGCCATAGTATAAACTTTATTTTCCCTATAATCAGAGTGCAGAATGTAATCCAAAAATCCAGTGTATATATTATGTTTAATGTTATTCTTATAGAATACTATTTTTAAAGAGGAAGTAAACCCTGATGGGTTTACTTCCTCTTTGATTCCCTGCAAAGGTAAAGCATAATGGACTACTATGCATCACATAGTAGTCCATTATGTGTCACTTACCTGACACAGGGGCCAGCGAAGTCACCGCTGTCCCCTGTAGTTCCGAGCGTCCATCTTCTTGGTGGGTCTCGCTGCTCCGGTGCTTTGATTCGCCCTAGCCGCGATGACATCACTCCCGTGCATGCGCATGGGAGCCGACACTCGTGGCATATCGCAGCGATCTGCGGCCTGCCCAGTGCGCCTGCGCGCCGCTGTCTACGGCGCATGCGCCGTAGACAGTCGTGACTGTCTTCGGGTAAATATCTCCTAAACCGTATAGGTTTAGGAGATATTTCTTGGACCTACAGGTAAGCCTTAATCTAGGCTTACCTGAAGGTCAAAGTGGTTTGTAAGGGTTTACAACCACATTAACTAATTTGAATTGCATTTTATATTGCATAAATAGATGGAAAAAGACTGCATAAAATATTCAGTTTTCTCACTAATATGTTTTCCTTGTTAATCATTTTATAGACAGATAGATGCATGATAGGGATTTAGAATAATAATGCATTCAGAGAAAAATAAAAGAGCATAGAAACAATAATGGAGAGAAACCATGATTGGCGAAAGAGGTCACTAATACCAACAAAGAACACAACACAGTGTAGATGGAATAACAGATATTACATAAACTCTCACATTGGAGTTCAAAAAATTACATAATAACATAAGCTGTTCATTTTTCCCTTTCAGTTAGAAAAGAAAATACCGGCTTATATGCACTTATTTCAAAGACATCAGAAGCCAGCCTACAATTATATGAGCAATTAGCATATTCTGTTTTCTATTTAGGGGAAACCTTATGCTGTATATGTTACGTAAAATCAGGTAATGACTACAGTTTTGTAAGATATGTTCTGTACTTGCAGACTAGGATCAGAGTACACATATATGCCCAAAAATGTATGTAGACCTTAAAATTCACCTTGTGCCTGAGCTATGGACATTAAAGCATTAAAGCAGAGCTCCCCCCAAAAGAGGAACTTCCGCTTTAAGGGCTCTTCCACTGCTTCTGTTTGTAGAATGGAGATTTTGGGGAGGAAGGGGGGATCGAATACCCGATCTTGACAGATACCCACCCCTTCTTCTGCTTCGATCACCTAGGCGATCAGAAGTGGAAGTTCTCTTTCCCTCCTCCCGAAGTTTTCTGGTACACATGTCAGGTTCCAGAAGACTGCAGGACCAGTCAGAGTGCAGCGCCACTCGCACACGGGCAATGGGCACCCAGCTGTGAATTTGCAAGCTGTAAAGATGCAAACGAGGGATGACACAAGGAGAAAACGGCTGGGGTGAGCACACCGCTGGATAGTGGGACAGGTGAGTGGCTGTTTTTTATTAAAAGTCAGCAGCTAGTTTTCGTAACTACTGACTTTTAATTTTTCACTTAAAAGACAGGAGCTCCACTTTAAAAGAGCTTAGAAACAGGCCATTTCTGATCTGTCTAGCTGCTTGTACTGTGAAGTAATTCATTCTGAAACATACTCAAAGAACACAACAAAGACCCTGAAGTTGGTTTCAAACAGCCAAGAATCATGTACTGGTTGTCTACATTAAAAGGCTGACAGTCTGCCAAGATTCTGCTGTAATAGAAAGTAATAAAGAAAGAGCTAATATTTATGTGCCTCTGTTGTGAACTTTGAAGACCAATTTCTTCACAATACCTAGAGCTACAGAGGAGGATGAAGTTTATGATTAAAGTGTTTTTACTATTTGTTCAGAATATGTAAATACTTTAGTTTGTGCACTGGTTCACTTTAAAAGACCAACACTAACAAAACAAAGATCTCTGATAGTGGTTACAGAAATCTATGCAAACTCTTCTGGGGATTTTCAGCACTAAAACAGAAAGTGATGGTCCCTAGTGCTGAGAACAATAAAAAATAACACAGGTTTAAAACATCTCTACTAAAAAGTGTTTTTATTGCAATCAACATACCCATTCTGGATAAAGGAAATTGAGAGTTTTCATTTTCCTGAAAATTTGCCATTTCCATGAAATGCATTACAATAAATTGGGAAAGAGACACTAATGTGGTTCTGGTGATTTACAGGGGTAAAACTGGCTATTAATGGCTCCTAAGGGTTACGGGAGCTCCTTTTAACTATTCTTAAACTGTTCTGGTTCCAAAAAATGATCTCATTATCTTATGTATTAATTTTTTTCCCAGAAGCACAACAAAGTAAAATAAAACAATTTAGGTGATGCAAATCACAATAAATTTACTTAAGTAACAAGTGATATGGAGTTTCCGCTTCTACAAAATTTGCCAACAGTGAAATCAGTTTTGCTGAAATCACTTGGATCAATCCTACTGGGCAGTTTTTCCCACATTTATGGCTCCAATGACACCTGTCACTAGGCAGGGCAGTGATTGGGAAATCTCCCCAATGGGAACACAGGAAGCTTTAATAACATGACATTAACGTGTATGCCTTTCCTACTCAAAAATGACAGATCTTAAAAAGTGTTTAATACACTTTAATCAGAATGGTATGTGTACCATCCAATACACACATAAACGTTGCACCCTTTTCATGCATACTCCACCCATATTTTTAGCAGCCATAATATACTGATTTTAATCCTAAAAAGCCAAATTAGAGTGCACCATTTTAAGTTTTATGATTTTTTTCAGTAGTTCTTACATCTTCTTCCCTCTGTATGAAAAAAGGAATACACAAGTAAAAAAAAGTGGTCAATAATAGTAGCTTGTAGACAGGTGGCTGCACTGCCTACGCAGGTGGCGTTCATCTGCAGCAGCAGTGCAGAGAGAGAGGGCAGTGATTGGGAAATCTCCCCAATGGGAACACAGGAAGCTTTAATAACATGACATTAACGTGTATGCCTTTCCTACTCAAAAATGACAGATCTTAAAAAGTGTTTAATACACTTTAATCAGAATGGTATGCGTACCATCCAATACACACATAAACGTTGCACCCTTTTCATGCATACTCCACCCATATTTTTAGCAGCCATAATATACTGATTTTAATCCTAAAAAGCCAAATTAGAGTGCACCATTTTAAGTTTTATGACTTTTTTCAGTAGTTCTTACATCTTCTTCCCTCTGTATGAAAAAAGGAATACACAAGTAAAAAAAAGTGATAAATGGATTTTGGAGCTGCCTCCTACTGTTGTTGTTCTAGTTGCAGCTCCTCTAGAGCTGGCAAATATGGGCATGCTTTTAATATGCTTTAGAGGACATGCCCTCTTGAGGTTAGATCAAATGTCCACTACATTTATCCCATTTAAGTTAAAAATCAGCAGCACAAATGATTTTGTGTTTTGCATGTAGCACATGCAAATTCACATGCAGCATGCTGTATTCTATAGAAGCAAAGCACAGAATAGTGCATCTAAGCACATACTATACATATAATCAACTGGCATGAATGAGAAATAATTCAGCTGCAGTTTACAGGCGTTCAGATGTGCTACATCTGATTACAGAAACCATTGTCAGTGAAAAACTGTTTCTTCTAAGCTTGAAATAGCAATAAACTATAGACTGCTCTTAGTTCTGGATTCCAGAATGGAATGTAACACTATTCTGCCTGTGCAGTTCTAAAACATGCAGCAAGGGCTAAATAATACTACTGTGCTGTATTAGCACATGTGTGTTAACATTAATTGTTTATTTGAATGGGCTGCCTAATACACCAAATCGCATAAACAAGGATACATGCATAATTGCAGAGCAATGCACACTAGTGCAATGTAAACTGATTGAGAAATGCATTGGAGTACCATTCATAATAAATATCACTGTGTCGCACCAACACATGTAAAGTGCATTGCTGTGTGTTACCACAATGCAGTAGTGTCAATGAGCCTTTAATGGCATGGATGGAGTATGCCCTCATCATCCCTTCGTATCCCTTCATGTAACTACACGGTACAGTCACAAGCAGTCTTGTAGATTTCTCATGGAATGCAACACATAAAATACAGTTTTGCTTCAGGGCAGAATGGACTTAAACAAGCAGCTATTACAATGCAGGATGAGGTTGAAAAAAAAAATCTAACAAATAAATATAAAACATATGGTCAATAATAGTAGCTTATAGACAGGTGGCTGCACTGCCTACGCAGGTGGCGTTCATCTGCAGCAGCAGTGCAGAGAGAGAGGAAGTCAAGAAGAACATGGTTCCTCGTTCACTGGGGCAGCAATTCAGTTGAATGCTGGCTGCCAATGTGCCATCTTAAGGTGGCAGAGTCTATTTAAGACCCAGGCTCCTGAGCTTGGTACACTTTCAGCATGTGGGTAATGTAAAGACAGGTCAGCCGTCTGTCGGGGATAGTATTAGCAGTAGGTAAGGGTTGAAGATGAGTAGGGAAAGTTTGGCATATTGCCATTATCATTGGACACCTTCAAACTTTTGCTCGGACCAGCCAGGCTGCATTCAACTCCTCCAGACAGACTCTGTCAGTTCGGCTGAAACCTACACACTTGGCATTCATGAGTGTTCCTCCTTCCACCGAGCTTATTGTGAACTGCTTCCATTTGCTTCAATATAAGTTTCATTCTTTGCATCTGGATTAAAGCCTCGTACACACAATGCAATTGTCTGTTGACAGACTGTTGTCCTAAAATCTGACTGTTAGTACGCTCCTTTCGGCCAACAAATGTTGGATGACAGGCTAGTAAATTTTTGGCAACGGTCTTTTGTGTGATTTTCGTATGGTCAGTACACAAATCCATCTCACAAAAGTCGAAAGTGCAAACACGCATGATTAGAATCAATGCTCGCCAAACACACAATTAGCAGAAGGGGCCCAAAGGGTGGCCCTCAAGAGCTGAAATTCCTCATAGTACATCACTATGTTTGTGTTTGTTGCAAGACAATTGTGTACCATTAGTATGCAAGACAAGATCCTGGCACATGCCCTTAGGACAAAAATCAGACGCTTGGTTGGCCAACAATTGTACCGTGTGTACGAGACTTAAGTGTGTGTTATTGCCATTGCATCACGCTGAACCTACATGCTAATTATGCAATATAGAAAAATAATGTAATATATTTTAAATTAAATATAAACAATTTGTGTAACCCAGTTTTTGTTTTAGTTTGAGAGGACATTTTATGTACTATTATTCTGAAAAAAAGCACATTACTTACCAGATTCAGGTAAGAGTTTACCAAGTTGGATGTCCTTTGGCATGAAACCAGGGGGATATCCAGAACGCCAGCTTACGGTGACCGAACCATAAGACCCTTCTCTGTAAACAACAGCATGACCTATCCCCGATGTAATATTTGTAAGGTGGAATGCAACTGATTCAAAACCAACCTGACAGAAGAAAAGATGGTTTCAATATTTACTACTAATGGTCAGAGAACATTTCAACATTTCTGAAAAAGCATACACAGAAATGATTCTGAGCACTAAAAAGTATTATGCACTTTCCTAATAAAGTATTTAAATATCATCCAACAGGGATGCTGCTAGGTTCCTTAAAGACGTGAAGTATACCTGGGCACTTTACATTGAAATGTTTTCATGCTTGCAAAAAAAAAAAGGGGGGGGGGGTTTGAGATTTTTTTCTTGTTCCCAATTCCCATTTCTATACATTTTCCTTCCCTTTTTTGAATTCTCTCTCTTATGCCGCGTATGCATGGTCGAAAGGGAAATGTTCTATGTGAGCTTGTTGTCGGAAAGTCCGACCGTGTGTATACTCCATCGGACATTTGCTGTCGGATTTTCCACCCACAAATGTTTTATAGCAGGTTCTCAAGTCCGCACACAAAAGTTCACGCATGCTCGGAATCAAGTACGAGCTGGAAGCGCTCAGTCTTATAAAACACTGTACTCTGTAAGGGGCTTTATGGCTCTGCAAGCCTGCAGGTAAATTCTTTCCTTAACGCTCCAGCAATATAGTTCAAAATACCATAGAGAGAACAAAGGGGCTCCAATAGTGAAGTATGTAAAAACAGTTGCTCAAATTTATCAAACATATAATCAGGGTACTCAAATAGGGCATTGAAATGACATGTAAAACAAAACCAGCACCGCGCTCGTGCTCTAGAAGTCACTTCCGGTGTCCAAATGTTGTTTTGTATTCCTACGCATTTCATCACAGGTCACGTGACTTGATGAAGTGTGTCACTTTATTATTCAGTCAGAGGTCTCCTACATTTGTACACTTTCTAATATAGGCACTTTACAAATTAATTAGATCCAAAGTGGATATATAGAATTTAATATTTTAACACCACTTATTGATTTTTTTCACTTCACTTGGGGGGGGGGGGGTTGCACCCCTGTCGGTACTTTGCTGTAACCCTTTTTTAGTTTAATTATATTTTTCACAGTAGTAGCGCAGGAATACTCTACACCTTTAGACCCCTTTCACACTGGAGCGTTTTTTCAGGCACTTTAGTGTTTAAAAAAAGTGCCTGTAAAGCGCTTGAAAGAAGCCTCCTCTACAATCCCAATGTGAAAGCCCAAGTGCTTTAAGAGCTCTTTCACAATGTCAGCGCCCGAAAAAAACGCTCTTAAAGCGCTGCTTAAACTAGCAACGCTTTACCAGTGTTTTTCTAACGTTATTGGGGTGCATTTAACCCCTGCTAGTGACCAAATAAAGGGTTAAAAGCGCCCACAAAGCGCTGCTGCCAAAATCGCTTTTCACGCGTTTTGCAAGTGTTTCCCATTGATTGAAAGGGGCGCTTTAGGAGTGGTGTATTCACCGCTCCAAAAGCATTGCAAAGAAGCTGCTTGCAGGACTTTTTTTGATGCCCTGCCAGCGCAGCGCTTTAGTGTGAAAGCACTCTGGCTTTTACATCGGGATTGCAGTTGCAGCTTCTTTCAGGCGCTTTACATGCACTTTTTTTTAACGTTAAAGCGCCTGAAAAACTCCTGAAAAACGCCCAGTGTGAAAGGGGTCTTATTTGAAGACATAGTAAATATTGCTGTTCTAGAGGCCTGGTGCGGAAGGGCACTACAAAGCAACTTCAAAAGGCACTGCCTTGCACTGCAAAAAAAATGGAACTTGACTCCAATTGTCATGCATTGAGACATATTTCAGGCCATTCATTTTTTATGGGCTGTGTATTGCAGCAAGAGTCAATGCATGACAGTGTGGGTGTTAGTGTACTGCCTCTTGTGTGATTTGGCCCTAATGTGAAAATTGTTCCCTTCTGGACATGTCAGAGGCCCTCTATAATTACCAAGTTGCTTATCACTGTCCTTGAGATCTATAGGATCATTCTTGGGTTACAGGTAACAATTACAGCAAAGACAACTTGGAATACTCAGTAGAACACCTGGGGCATGTGTCCTGGATGGAAGGGTCTAGCAGTGAATTTGTAACCAAGCCTTCAAACATAATGCTTTCATAGCTGCTTATCATGTTACACATGCATTGTTGTTTGTTTGCCTTTAAATAATTGTGTAATTTCCTCATCTCGTAGCTAGGACATACTCTCAGTAGCTAGTTCCACTCTCCTTTTTTTTATGTTTAGCCTTTATTCACCACATGTACTAGGTTCTGCTGGAGCTAGACACACTATCATTTTTTTTGACCTAACTGAGGTCTACCTTTTATGATCTTCACAAGTTTTAGTACTAAAGCTTTCTTTTGATCCACGGGATGTAATTTGGATTGAGTCCATGTCTTCCAAGCTACTAGATTGTAAATGAAGTTATCTCACCACAACTGGATCAGTTATAGAAATCACACTTTCGATGCTTAAATTGCTGAAACAGAACATTGCTAATAAAATTCAAAGGCAACCCAACAGAATATAAACCATGAATCTCTCTTTTAAATGACAGATGACTTGGATGACCCTATGCATATTTTTTCTAACAGCATTGTACACTATGAAATACAAATATCATTAAAGAACTTGCCGATGAGACCCCCTACAAGACATGGTAACTAGGCCCTACTATTCCTGCCTCCCTGAGTAGAATGTGGGTGTACAAAAAAAGTTATTTAAAGTAAAAAATAATTACACTTGTAAAGATTTTTTAATGCTAGAGAAAAATAAGCTAAACACGTCTTGGCTATGTGCAGGTTTGCCTTTGGAAGAAAGCCAATAATATGAAAATAATATGAAAACAGGTACAAGACAATACATGTATGCTGAGCACATACAGATTGGTTAGAGTGATTCTCTGTTCAAGTGGATAAGAAACGACATGATCTTAGGAACCCAGGACTAAAACCTCAACACCTACCGCATGACTGTTAAATAAACATAAAGTATGAAACTGCAATTATGATTCATATTTTAATTCCGGTTACATAACACGGGACATATTTTATCTAAAGTTACATTTAGACAGGACAGGAACTCTGTATGAGCTCATGTATGCAACGTTTCAGAAATGTTATTTATACAGGGGCGGACTGACAACTCATGGGGCCCTGGGCAATAGGAGATTATGGGGTCCCCAGGCAATCAGAGATTATGGGGCCACACAGTATACACACACACAGTATACAATCACACAGTATACACAGACATGTTTCTATTGGCTGAGGAGGTACTGGAAAGGTGGGGCAGCTATAATCTCAGGATTTTTAGACCAAAAGGATGTTGGTAAGGGACATTTCAGACACAGATGTAAAAAAAAACACAGATTTTTACATACTGTCCCTGGTTTTACTGAGGCTGGCAACCCTGATGGGGCCCCCTAGTGGCCCGGGGCCCTCGGGCAGTGCCCGAGTGGCCAAATGGTTAGTCCACCCCTGTAATTATAATTACTGGACCTAAAGATCAAAGTATCTAAAGAAAATAAGATGTGTTGCCCACAATACGATTCTTATTTTCATACTGCTAAAATGTAAATACCTTCAGATATTTCCCATCATAAAGTTTTTGTGACTAATGCCTTGCTCACCATATTCCTGTCCTAATCATAAGTAAAACACTGTAAAGCCATTAAAAAGAAACCTTATAGGAAATGTACCCTCAAATTTTAAAATACTGTATATTTTAATATACATTTCACTGCTACAGTATTGCACATTTAATAAGCTTTTATGTGAACAACTGTTAAGTAATACAGCATGTTATATTTATAACAGTTTTTTTTTTTTATTGTTTTTAACTGTCCCAATACTGAAATACAAATCCCGAGAACCCATGACTGTAATAAATGTATGTATACTGATATAACTGATATAACTGAAGCGTGTAGAAAGTTGGACTTGTTTTCCCTCTGCTGGTCAGCTAGAATTCTGCAGTCCATACTATTACTATACCTCTGAATTGGCAGCTTCCTTAGGTACTGTTACTGGACTTGGCTTTTGTCCTTTATGTATGTAAGGCTTTCCAGAGGTGCTTTCACCCATTAAAGTTACATTTGTCAACTCAAGAGTAAAATTAAAGCCAGGTAAGAGGAAGACCTGAGGATAAAACATATAGGTAATCAGGACAGAGTAAATTACATATTAAAACTGGAAAAATAGAAAAATACATTCAATCATTCCAATATAAGAGAAAAACACTTTTCACAGGGGGATAAAAAATGCTGTGAATATGTGTTGATATCTGCATGGGAAGCTTATAAGTTGTGTGTCACATGCTGCAAATATTTTACTGCATTGACTAGGTTAGAAATTAGAGATATGACCATCTAATTTGTCTGAGGTGGTACTGAAACCATGTTAAACATTTACAATATTGCAGCTTACTAATTCTTAAATGTGGTAGTTACATTAATTTTTTTTGTCTTTTTCCCTTTACTTTCAGCTAGTGTTCCTACCAGTAATCCTACACTTTTTCAAATTCCTTTAACAGATCAAACTGTCCTGCAAAACTGACAGTTAGAGGATTGAAACAAACCGTTTAATACCTACAGGGGTCTTTACAATGGTCAACTTTTATTCAGAAAAGAAAAGAGAAAAAAAGCAAAAACCTCCCCACTATCAGTCTGAAGTCTGCGACATTCCTCGTCTGTGACAGAATTTTCGCACCTTCTATTTTTGAGTGCAGGGTCTTTGGCCATTTTGATTGGCCATTGCGTAAAGATATAATTCATTCATCCCTGTAGACAGGCACCGTGCTGAGAATGTACCCGGATCTGCATATGGATAGCTCAGCGTACATTGTAAAGAAGACTCTGAACAGTCAAGTAAATTTATCTTATTGCAGAAGAGACTTAGCACATCTCTTCTCCTATATTTAGCCTGCCCACTCACAGTTTGCCATCTTGAACATTTAGCTGCACTTTAAAAAGTATTAGCTGGTGTTTAGCTTTAATTTTTTAGTCAAGTACATTTAATTTTGTTAGTAAATCTAATGCCGGGTACACACGATTGGAAATTCTGCCAGCAAAAGTCCGATGAGAGCTTTTGGTGGGAAAATGCAACCGTCCATTCATGCATTAAGATAAAAAAAAACTTCTGTGTGCAGCAGCCCTCTTCAGCCCCCCAAATACTTGCCTGAGCCTCCTCCAATCCAGCAATGTTGCATCAGAGACTTAGCTGGCTGGGACTCTCCCACCTGATTGGCTGAGACAGCAGTGGAGCCCCATTGGCTCCCGCTGCTGTCAATAAGAAGATATAGGGGGCGGGGCCATGCCTCTGCTCCATGTCTTAATGGACACACAGAGCAGCAGCTCAGCTCTAGTGCCCCCATAGCAAGCTGCTTGCTGTGTGGGCACTCGGCAGGAGGGACGGGCCAGAGGTGCTGAAGAGGGACGTGAAAAGAGAAGGATCTGGGCTGCTCTGTGCAAAACCACTGCACAGAGGAGGCGAGTATAACATGTTTATTATTTTTAAATGAAAACTTTAAAGATGAACTTTATCCTTACCTTAAATATTATAACAAAGGCACAATTTGAAATGTATAGCAAAGACAATCTGCAGGCTTTTTTCTCCTTTGATTGCCTTTCTTTTTTTCTCTCCATTCTTCACAGTGCCACACTCAACCAAAAAGTGAAGAACATTTTTTTCTATATCGTCAAGCAGAACTGCATTCTGGTGTGATTTTTCGTAAAATGGGGGAAAGGTCTGCTTTAAGGATTGTTGAGCAGCCATAAATTATATTTTTGTTTTGGAGTTTAGATACACTTTAAGGTATTTCTATTCTAATAGCTGCAGATTACATATGATTAAGCATCTGATGAAAACTGACCTGGTTACTGATTGGCACTATGCTAATACCATAGCTTGCACCTTCTTGAATAAACACACTTCCCGTCATTATTCCGGTCTGATTTTCTCGTGCTGTTTTTCCAAAAGACACTTGGTACTCCACAGTGACATTGCCAAATGTTCCTCCCAGCCTTGTCACATTCGTTTGGATGAAGCGTTCCATGTCATTGTTTACAATGACTGTCTGTCTTGCTGGGTCCAAATAGAACACACCGTGAGGGTCATCATTTGCCAGAATAGTGAACCACAACACACTTCTCATACTATCCAGATCAGCCCCTCCTTCTACTGAGGTCAGTTGGAGCATACAAAGCTCATCCATTTCTGGCACATCGTCTGGTAAAAGCTGAATTATAAGCTCTGCAATATTTTGTTTATCAGGAATGACAACCCAACCAGAAGTAGCTGAGAAGTCAATTTTAATGTCTGATAAACTGGTCAGTCTCCAATAAACCTTGAAAGAGAGAAAAAGAATTAGTAAATTCACATCCATGGCACTGTTTTACAAAGATCTGTCCTGGTAAACATTTTTCTACAAATTGGTAACACAGATTGAGATGCATACTGTTTGAAATGTACATTTACAGCCCGTTCACACCTGAACGTTTTGTAGCCCTACGCCTGAAGCTACAAAACGCTGGAGGGGAAAAAATACATTATTCTCAATGGAGATCGTTCACATCTCCACTCCATGTCGCCTGAAGCCGAACGCCTGAAGCTCAAACAAGTTCTGGACCCTTTTTTGTCACGCGAATCGGGCTGATTTGGACGTTTTCATTCCCATAGAAACTAATGGAAACGCTCGATTCGAGCGACAACGCGCGACAACGAGCGTTTCTACGGGCGTTTTGACGTTGTATCTGCTCAAGAAAAAATAAGCAGATGAAAAATATTTTTCCTATTGGCTGAAAAAAAACGCCGAAGTTAAAAAACGCTCGTTGTCGCGAGTTGTAGTGTTACAAAACGCTTGTTGTCGCGTGTTGTAGTGTGACAAAACGCTCGTTGTCGCGCATTGTAGTGTGACAAAACGCTCGTTGTCGCGCGACAAAACGCCGGTAAAAACGTTCAAACACGCTACGCTCAGGTGTGAATGCAGCCTTAAAGTGAACCTGTCAAACTATTGTAGGTAAATGTGTAAGTACTTGCAATTGTTTTCAAATCTGTTCCTGAAGAAGACTTTGGATTCAGGCCTCGTAAGAGATTAGGGCATACCACCTCCTGACACTAAATCATATATCCTGTCTTTCAACAATCCGAGGCAAGATCCTTATAGCTGAATTACAGGGGGTTGGGATTAGTGTCAGGAGAGGGGAGCTTATTCATATTAATTGTAATATATTATTAATTTTAAGAAAAGTTGAGGCCTATGTACAACCTTCAGCCTACAACCCATGGACATGGTATGTACAGACAGACTAACTAGGAGATCAAGATGGAACCCACATAGTATCTGTAGGTACATGGAGAGCATTTATAAAGAAGGGATGTGCTGAAATTTGTACGCCAATTTTGGACCCTGTATGCCAGCCATTTTCTACTACATTTATAAAGGATTGACCTCACCTAGAAAATTATCAGGTAAACACTCCTGTTGAAGAAGCACAAACCTATCAAACTTAAAAGAAGAGGGAGGTTCTGTGTTAAAAGACTTTTCCTTTGCTGCTGTCATAGTGCCATAATAATTATGTGCTTGTTTTATTCCCCAAATCCATGTACACCTCTTTATAATCTTATAATACAATTACCGTAATATCGCCTAGCGTTCCTTGCACTCTCCTGATAAGAAAAGTCATATTCAGGGGTCCGTCACTGGTTTGAGGTTCTGTGTAATTTTTCTTTAGTAGAGATTCTGCTGCAAACTGAACAATTCCATTGGGATCACCAAATTTCTGTATCTAGATAACAAGAGTCCAACATTTGCAGTTAATATATGCTTAAAGTGGACCTTCACAATTTTTTTCAATTTCCATCTATTAAATCTTCTGCTCTTGTTGTTTTAACTTTGGATAGTAAAACATATTTTTTTTCTGCTAGTAAATACCTTATACAGACCACTTCCGGTTTCTTTTCTGGTCATTAGCCTAGGCTTATGGTGTCATAAGAGGGCCAATCAGAGCTGCAGGGCTGCACAACTGAAAGTTTGCCTCTGTGTGTCTGTGTAAATCCAGGAAGTGAACAGGCAGCAGCTTCAGCTGCCCAGATGTAAAGTCAATGCAGCCAGGGAGATTTCTGAAGCATATTTGGCAAGTACATAATCACAGTATACATAAAATAATATGCAAAGTGGTTGGAGGGAAGCTTCAGAATGGCAAAAATGTTTTTATTACAAATGATGTGAGCGGACTGTAGTTCAATTTTAAGAGACATTTTACTTACTCTGTATGAAGGAGTTTTGAATACAGTCAGTTTTCCCTGGATAACCAGTTGATTTTAAATTTATATGAAGCACTGGCCCCGTAGGGATTGCTTTGTGCAGACTTCCCTGGGCCTTCCCCTTATTAACTTGCAGCCAGTCACTAGGGGTTTTCACACGACCAACCATAATCTCTCATCCGCTCATTATCCAATAATCAATCCAGGGTGTTTTTTTTTTTTTTTTTGGTATTTATTGCTGGAACTTGGTTGGGAGAAGGGAATAGCAGTAAACGCCAACTGGAATTATTTACAGATGAGAACAACTCTCCCTTGGCCTCACCAGGTTAACTGGGGCAGCAGACACTTTGCTATACCATACAAGACCTGTATGGAAGAAATAAGTTCATTGCTTGCTCTGGCAGCAGACTTTGTAAAACTATTTTATCTTCAGGACACTCACTAGCATCCCCTTTGGCTGACACCCATCCACTGACTCTACTAGCTGAAGGGATGGCCCTACCAGTACAGGCCCCATGACACAGATCTGTACTCACAGTAGGCAGAAACAGATCCTTTCCGATGTGTCTCCCTTCCAGTCAGCTCTGCAGGACACCTGGGTTGCAGTTTTAGATTCACGTCTTCAGTTCAACCACCTGAGGCCATATGGCAGCCTGTGTAGAGGAGAGGCAGCTGTCCCCTCCCTCCGGGATCCTGCTCTCCAGCCAAAGACCCCAATCACATGTGCCCTTGGCATATATACAGTCACCCAGCATGCACTGAGGCAGTTTCCCCTGCCAATGGAAAGGGTTGTAACTGTGCCTGTGCCCTCATTTGTCAGGTTTCCTCCCACTGTCCAATATGTCTCGTCCTATTGGACCTATTGGACCATTTAGACAACATGAGCAGCACCATAGTACCATGAGCAGACCCTATCAATGGATCCCTTCTTTCTGGTAGGCAGAGAGCATCTAAATTTACCTTGCAACCTTCCTGGTAAGCAGAAAGACCCAAAAACTATACTCTTCTAGCACCTACCTAGGAGCATGCTACATCAATACTAGGATACCTACTAAATGCATGTAACATACAGTCTGTGAACCCTATTCAATCTGAGAGCAGAAAAACAAGCAAGGGGCGCCTCTGAGTATATATCAACAAATATTTATTACAAAAACAATATCCACTCACATGGGAGATTCTAGTGTAGAATTCAGATACATCTCTGGGCTGAAGAGAGGGAAGAGAACTACAGATCACAGCGAGTCCATGGAATGCTGGCCCCACATCAGATCCAACGAGGATAGGGTGGGATGGCTGAGCACAGCCATTTTTTCTTCAGCTTTTTCCAGGCTGTGACGTCACAACTATGCTTTGCTTTGCATAGTTGTGACATCACAGCCCGGCGCCATGCTGTGTTTTGCTTCCCAAGCCTCGTTTTGGCTCCGACCACGCGGCCGTGTCACCTCCATACTATGAATGCCGTATGAGCTTTGTGGACATCGCAGCATGGCCAGTGACTGGCTCTGGCATCCCCACAGTCCTATTCCCAGAACCCACACCCAGCTTAAGGGTCTCACCATTGACCCTATTTAATCCTCGGTGTGCCATCTGGACAGCTGAAGGAAAACTTGCTGTGCTCAGCCATCCTATCCTATCCTCATTGGATCTGATGTGGTGCTAGCATTCCATGGACTCGCTGTGACCTGTAGTCCTCTTCCCTCTCTTCAGCCCAGAGATGTATTTGAATTCTACACTATAGTCTCCCATTTGAGTGGATAATGTTTTTGTAATAAATATTTGTTGATATATACTCAGAGGCGCCCCTCTCCTTTTTTTTCTCCTAGCTCATTGGACCTTGCTTCTGATCTTTTTGGTGGCAGCCCTGACAGACTCATCTATATATATATATATATATATATATATATATACATATATATATATATATATATATATATATATATATATATTATATATATATCCCTGCCATTGGATTATTAGGAACAGTTTATTGAGGTACTCTTGCATTACGCCTTTTTACTTTTACGTAACGTGTGAGAACAGAGATCTCTATAAAGTAGTGCCACACTGCGACCTGCATTTTGTGTCGTATTCATGAAATGTGGGCCTCAATGTAAAGCCTGAAGTAAATTCGGAGTTCTCTCTGTCTATCTCAGCAAACACCCAACCTTATTCTGTATTTAGAGTCATATGACTGGCAGGTCACATGAACAGCTCTACTCCCTCTTTTATATATTTCTTTGAATACTCTTATTGCCGCGTACACACGATCGGAATTCTCGTTGGAAAAAGCTCTGATGGTTTTCCTGTCTTGCTTACACACGGTCACACCAAATTCCAACCCCCAAGAACGAGATGACGTACAACACGTACAACGGGACTATAAAAATGAGGTTCAATACCTAGTAGCCAATAGCTTCCATTGAATCTAAACATGCGTGAGTTGAATCTGAACATGCATGAGTTTTTGCGTGTTGGAAATGCATACACACGATTGGAATTTCCGATAGAAAGTATTTCCATCGGGAAAATTGAGAACATGCTATCAAATTTTTGCTGGCGGGAATTCGGCCAACTAAATTCTGATGGAGCATACACACGGTTGCATTTTCCGATGAAAAGCTCTCATCGGACTAAAAACAGACAAAAAAAATAATGATATCTTTCACATAACAGACATGACATCCTGCGTACACACGAGCGTAATTTCCGTCTGAAAAATGTTGGATGCTTTTACCCGATGGAATTCTGCTCAAGCTTGTCTTGCATTCACACAGTCACACAAAAGTTCTCAAAACATTCGACCGTTAAGAAAGCAGTGACATACAACACTACGACGAGCCGAGAAAATTAAGTTCAATGTTTCCAAGCATGCGTGGAATTGTTTCCGAGTATGCGTGATATTTTGTGCGTCCGAATTGCACACAGACGATCGCATTTTCGGATAAGAACTTTTCCCGACCAAAAAATAGAGAACATGCTCTCAATCATTTGCTGGCTGGAATTCCGCCAGCAAAAGACCGATGGAGCATACACACGGTCACGTTTTCCAACAAAAAGCTCTCATCTGAGTTTTGTTGGCGGCATTTGTACACGGCATAATATGTATCTATTGAATTCTCCTGATCATAGGAATAGCAATTATAAATCTATATTGTATATATTTTCACTTTTTTGTGAATCCTCAATCTATGGACAACTGTTTATAATACACAGCAAATCAGAAATACTTACTGTAAGAGTCACATTTCCAGCTTTTGGGTCAACCTCCGTGCTGCCACTTCCAATGCTTAGTAAAACTATGAATCTTTCTTGGACTTCAATCTCTCCATGGGGCAGAATAGTCAGTGCAATAACCCTTATCCCACCTTCTCCATCACCATAATGAAACGATCCATTCAAAGGTCCGCTAAAATCATCATTGCCAGGTGACAGGGTGGTCTTGGAATTAGGTCCTAATATATGCCATAATATCTGAAGAATAATATTGCAAAGAAGTAATATCGATGGGTTATAATATATACATTATATACACACAAGGAATAAAAAGGAAGTATTGCAGTTTAACCAATAACAGACAAATGACTGCCAGTGATAAAGAAGGATTTGCATTGTTTTTCTGCAATCACTGAGCAATGTGCTTGTAGCAAATAAAGCATTACTACTTTGGAGACCATCAGGCTAACTTTTGAATAGATTGATGAAAAGTTAAAGATATAGTCAGGCTTTTTATTATTATTTGTGCCCCCACTGGGCAAAATAAGAAAATGTCTGGGCAAAATAAGAAAAACGGATTTGGTACATCCCTGCAATACATGCACATTTTCATGTTTCACGTCTTGAAAAACACTGTAAGCACAAACGATACCTGTTGATCTGCCAAATATTCAGTGTTCTGAATATCCCTGTTTGGGATGACAATACAGTGCCTCTGCTGCTTTAAAATTCCTAGCAGTATTGTCAACCTTACCCAGTTCTCTATTGCTGGACTACAGAACACTCCCCCCACTCTTTATTTCCCAATATATGGGCAGGGTTGATAATACTGCTTGAGATTTCAGAGCAGCAGTGACAGAGTGTACAGGAAGTTAGGTGCTTACTGGATTTCTGGAAGATCAACAGGTATTTCTCTGTACTTGCAGCTTTTTAAAGGAATAAAACATAGGGAGCGTTAATGTTTGTATTGTTTTCTATGTAAACACTGAGAAGATTTTCAGTTATCATCACTTTCTGTTGGAGGACTTTGTTTTATAACAATTAATTACGGTATCTAAAGACGTATTATTCTTTTAGGCACATATATGTACATCACACTTGCTTATATGTACATCACACTTTCTTTGGGTATTTCCTGTCTACTTCAATTCCAAGGGAAGCTCTCAATTTTCATCCTATCCTATCACTTTCTTTTGCCCTGACAATGATCACTGGGTCAAATAGAACTGTTAGATCCTGATACTGGAGAGGTGGCCACAGGACAGGTAGGAGGACCCAAATATTTCTACTGACTCCCTAGAGAGACATTGCTACACTTGATTTTTTTTCTACAGCTTGTGGGCTATAAGGCTTTATGTACACATAGCCTACTTTGACAGCCGGGAAAGCGCAATTTTGCAGAGGTTTTGCCGCGGTTTGCGTTTTCCGGTGGCCGGCGGTCAAAACATTCTTATAAGTAAGGAGATTCTTCCACGTTCAGGAGAGGGAGGCTGAAGTTCCCCCTAACTGCAGCAGCTCCTAAACTCTGCTAAAAATGTGTACATTGACACAACATAGGTTTTTATGAAGTTGAAATTAGGAGCTTTTGCAAAAAAATGCCAAAAGCTCTTAAACTCAAGAAGCCTTAAAGTATTTGTTACCCCAACACATCATATTCCTGATATGTGCCTGCTGTACCATGTACTTGCATGATAAAGTATCCTATTCTCTTTGTATTGCTTCCTTTATGTTAAATTCCTGGTATTCCTGACAATCCCTCTGCTTTCCTATTAAAACTGACCATACTAAGCAGGAGAGAGCATCGTGGTCAGTTATCTAGCTATGCTGGGAACTCACTTTACTCTCCTCCAATGATCAGACTTGTCCTGACAACCCCCCTCCCCCCCCCTGCCCTCGCTGCACAGTCGTTCACTGGATTGCTCAGTGTGCTGTTGCTTCTCCTCCCCCCAGCTCTTATGCAGCAGAGAACAGAGAGAATGTGATCACTTATAAGAAAAAAGGAAAAGTGTATTTATAATGTTTTATATATCTATACAAAAATGTTTTGCCTTTCATTTCTATTTTGAACCGAATGGGTTGGGTGATATCGTTTACAACCATTTTAAAGGGTCAACCAGCTTTTTTTTTTATTCAATAATGTAAAATGTCAAAATGATAAATTATTTTTAGAATAAAAATACATAAATTAAACCCAGTTTTATTTCATTACAATATTTCCATGTCTACTTTCCGACTTAATAAATGTAGCACTTTTCACCTACAAGTGTGAAAACATGTAACACCTCTGAGAAGATTAACACATAACCACAAGCCAGGAAGTGTGATGCCTAGTCTGGCCCTTTGCGGAAAGAACCTTATGTTTGCACTGTAGTCATTAGTGGTGCTACACAACATACTAAGTACACAATGTTCGTATAAGGAAGACATTATCAGCTGCAAGTAGTCAATAGCAGGAATTAGACCTCTGCACAAAACGTACCAAGCAACATGATATATGGAAACAGAGGCAGCTATGCTATATTTTCAGCATGTTCTATCAATGGACACTCATTCTTATAGCAATTTCTACCCTGTAGGGTTGCTGCTCCTAAAAGCAAATCCTTAAAAACTATTTTGGATTAAGATTATTAATGTATGTTTTTGGTGATAATTAAAAAATGAATATGATATATCTTGTTATCATTTAGGTTATAGTCCAAGTCAAGCAAAATTTTATTTGTAGCTTTGGATAGAGTGATGAAGGATTTTACCCTATTTCCAATCAACTTGATGGGTATCACACAGAACAAGATGTCAGTGAAATCTCCCCAGTGGGAAAGCACAGAGCCATAATAACACTTTTTTGGTAGGATGGGGAATAGATAGATAGAACCTTTTTAATTTTTATATCGCTGTCTGTGTCCCCTGTCAAAAACTTGAGTATGCAATAAAATAAGTGCATGCGGCAGGTGCATGAGGCTCTGGAATTTAGGTACAGGTAGAAGGTAGAGGCGCACCCTCTAGCAGCCTGTCACATTCTAGGAGAGGCTGACAGTTGCAGCAGCTAGATCGGGCTGGACAGTGCAATCTGCTTCTCACACTTCACGATATGCAATCAGTGGCATTAAAGAAAAAAAATTAAAAATAAAAAAACACACCCTGCAAGACAAAGGCATAATGAGCTAGTATGCATAGCATACTAGCTCATTATGAATAACTTACCTGAGAACGAAGCCCCCGAAGTGGTCCTCCGTCTTCCTTCCACTGTGATTCGCCGGAGCCACGGTGACGTCACTCCCGCGCATGCGCACGGGAGCAAACACAGCATATCGCTGCGATCTGAGGCCTGCCCAGTGCGCCTGCGCGCCGCTGTCTACGGCGCATGCGCCGTAGACAGCGGTGGCTGTCTTTGGGTAAATATCTCCTAAACCGTATAGGTTTAGGAGATATTTCTTGGACCTACAGGTAAGCCTTAATCTAGGCTTACCTGTAGGTCAAAGTGGTTTGTAAGGGTTTACAACCACTTTAACGGCTCATTAGCACAAATAGTAAACATGTACAGATAAAAGTATACTCTCGCTGACTTAAAGTGGAACTAAACCCATTGATTTAACATTTAAAAAACTTACGTTCCAGGCATGTGCTGGGAATGTAACTGTCACATGGGATGTGCTATAAATCAAACTGTCAAACTATTGTATAGCTGGTGTCATAACTGATCACATGTGCAGCACAATGGCAGTTCAAGATCAAACAAAGGCCAAGATGGCAGCTTCCTTGGCTGAAAAGGATAGGAGAGATTAGTTCCACTTTAACCACTACAGCCCCGGACCAATAAACACCTTAAGGACCAGAGGTCTTTTTCCAATTTCGCACTGCGCTGCTTTAACTGGTAATTGCGCGGTCATGCAATATTGCACCCAAACGAAATTTGCGTCCTTTTCTTCCCACAAATAGAGCTTTCTTTTGATGGTATTTGATTGCCTCTGCGATTTTTATTTTTTGCGATATAAATGGAAAAAGAGCGAAAATTTTGAAAAAAAATATATTTTCTTCTTTTTGTTATAAGAAAAATCGAATAAACTAAATTTTAGTCATACATTGAGGGCAAAATTTATTCAGCCACATGTCTTTAGTAAAAAAAATGTCAATAAGCGTATATTTTTTGGTTTGCGCAAAAGTTATAGCGTCTACAAACTAGAGTACATTTTCTGGAATTTACACAGCTTTTAATTTATGACTGCCTATCTCATTTCTTGAGGTGCTAAAATGGCAGGGCAGTACAAACCCCCCCCCAAATGACCCCATTCTGGAAAGTAGACACCCCAAGGAAATTGCTGATGGGTATGTTGAGCCCATTGAATATTTTTTTTTTTGTCCTAAGGGATTGAATAATGACAAAAAAAAAAAAAAAAGTTGTCACTAAATGATATATTGCTCACACATGCCATGGTTATATGTGGAATTGCACCCCAAAATATATTCCGCTACTTCTCCCGAGTATGAGAATACCACATGCGTGGGACTTTTTGGGAGTCTAGTCGCGCATGGCACCCCAAAAACCAATCACCACCTTCAGGATTTCTAAAGCCGCGGCGGACACGGGCGGACTGTCTGGCCAACTAAGTCCATCAGACAATCCGACAGACAGTCCGTCCTACTTTTGAATGAACGGACTTGACCACACACGATGAACAGACAGTCCGTTGAAAGCTTGCGTGATGACGTGTACAGCACGTACGACGGGACTAGAAATACGACGTCCAATACACTGCAATGCAACCTTCGGCCGTGTAAATCCTTTCTGAGCATGCGCCATACTTAGTCCGTCCAACTTGCCTACTCACGAGCGGACTGTCCGCTGAAACCAAAGTTGGAAGGACAATATTACGGAAATTCCGAAAGACTTAGTCCGCCAGACTGTCCGCTGAAAAAGTCAGCTGAAGCCTACACGGACTAAGTTGGACAGACAGTCCGCCCATGTGTACGCGGCCTAAGGGTGCAAATTTTGGATTTGACTCCTCACTACCTATCACAGTTTCAAAGGCCATAAAATGCCAAAATAGCACAAAACCCCCCAAAATGACCCCATTTTGGAAAGTAGATACCCCAAGCTATTTACTGAGAGGCATGTTGAGTCCATGGAATATTTTATATTTTGCCACAAGTTGCGGGAATATTACAAACTTTTTTTTTTTTTGCACAAAGTTGTCACTAAATGATATATTGCTCACACATGCTATGGGCATATGTGAAATGACACCCCAAAATACATTCTGCTGCTTCTCCTGAGTACAGGGATACCACATGTGTGGGACTTTTTGGGAGCCTAGCCGCGTACGGGACCCCAATATCCAAGCACCGCCTTCAGGATTTCTAAGGGCATACATTTTTTATTTTACTCCTCACTACCTATCACTACCTATCACAGTTTTGAAGGCCATAAAATGCCAAGATGGCACAAAACAACTCCAAATTACCCCATTTTGGAAAGTAGAGACCCCAAGCTATTTGCTGAGGGCCATGTTGAGACCATTGAATATTTTTTTTTTTGTCCCAAGGGATTGAATAATGACAAAAAATAAATTTTTTTTACAAAAAGTTGTCACTAAATGATATATTGCTCACACATGCCATGGTTATATGTGGAATTGCACCCCAAAATATATTCCGCTACTTCTCCCGAGTATGGGGATACCACATGTGTGGGACTTTTTGGGAGTCTAGTCGCGCACGGCACCCCGAAAACCAATCACCACCTTCAGGATTTCTAAGGGTGCAAATTTTTGATTTGACTCCTCACTACCCATCACAGTTTCGAAGGCCATAAAATGCCAAAATAGCACAAAACCCCCCAAAATGACCCCATTTTGTAAAGTAGACACCCCAAGCTATTTACTGAGAGGCATGTTGAGTCCATGGAATATTTTATATTTTGCCACAAGTTGCGGGAATATTACAAACCTTTTTTTTTTTGCACAAAGTTGTCACTAAATGATATATTGCTCACACATGCTATGGGCATAAGTCAAATTACACCCCAAAATAAATTCTGCTGCTTCTCCCGAGTACGGGGATACCACATGTGGGGGACTTTTTGGGAGCCTAGCCACGTACGGGACCCCAAAAACCAAGCACTGCCTTCCGGATTTAAATATAAAATGCTACCAAAAAAACTGTTAGCGATCGCAGGGATCAGGCCTGACTCTGCGATCGCTGCAGTTATATGTTTAGTGTTTTGTAAGTGACAGTGATCGATCGATACTGCACTTCGGTGGACTGGGCAGAGGGGCAAAACGCAGGTGCTAGCAGGTAGGGGGGGGGGGTTTGTGTACCTATGTGTACCTATGTGTCAGTGTAGTGTTTTGGTGCACTTACTTTTAGTCTTCTCCTCATAGTCTGGTCAAAAAGACCGCCCCGAGGAGAATGACATCACTTCCTCCTTCCTGTGTAAACAATACACAGTGGGAGGAAGTTCGTCATTGGTCAGGAGCGATCCAGAGGGGGTGGCCAGAAACCAACGGCCATCCCCTCATCACGGATCGCTCCTGGAGGGAAACGGACCGCCCTATCCAGCGGGAGGGGGTCCGAACGGACCCCCCACTCGCTGGAAGGCAGGCACGTACATCTACGTGCTTGTGCCTGCCTGTGCCATTGTGATGACGTACAATGGCAATATGGCGGTCCTTAAGTGGTTAAGTCATCTCACCCTGTTCTCCATTCTGATAGGCACTGTTCACAAATATAGAATCATATGTACAGTGCCTTAAAAAAGTATTCATACCCCTTGAAATTTTCAACATTTTGTCATGTTACAACCAAAAAACTACATTTATTATATTGGGATTTTATGTTATAGAACAACACAAACTGGCACATAATTGGGAAGTGGAAGGAAAATGATAAATGGTTTTCAAAATGTTTTACAAATAAATATCTGAAAAGTGTGGTGTGCATTTGTATTCAGCCCCCTTTACTCATAATAACCCTAACTAAAATATAGTTTGAACAATTGCCTTCAGAAGACACTTAATTAGTAAATATAGTCCACCTGTGTGTAATTTAATCTGACCAGACAGGTCAGGGATAACGTTGTGGAGAAGTTTAAAGCAGGGTTACTTTATTTAAAAAAATATCCCAAGCTTTGAACATCTCACGAACCACTGTTCAATCCATCATCTGAAAATGGGAAGAGTATGGCACAACTGCAAACCTACCAACACATGGCCATCCACCTCAACTGACAGGCCGTGCAAGGAGAGCATTAATCAGAGAAACAGCAAAGAGGCCCATGATAACTCCGGAAGAGCTGCGGAGATCCACAGCTCAGGTGGGAGAATCTGTCAAAAGGGCAACTATTGGTCGTGCACTCCACACATCTGGCCTTTATGGAAGAATGGCAAGAAGAAAGCCATTGTTAAAAGAAAGCAATAAGAAGTCCCATTTTCAGTTTGCGAGAAGCCACGTGGGACACAGCAAACATGTGGAAGAAGGTGCTCTGGTCAGATGAGACCAAAATTTAACTTTTTGGCCTAAAAGCAAAATTCTATGTGTGGCAGAAAACTAACACTGCACATCTCTCTGAACACACCATCCACACTGTGAAACATGGTGGGGCAGCATCATATTGTGGGGATACTTTTCTTCAGCAGGGACCGGGAAGCTGGACAGAGTTGATGGGAAAATGGATGGAGCCAAATACAGAGCAATCTTAGAAGAAAACCTCTTATAGTCTGCAAAAGACTTGCGACTGGGGCGGAGGTTCACCTTCCAGCACAACAACAAACATATGTAGCGGTGTGTTGCCATTAATCCACCATATCACCCTGCTGCCAGACCTCCATATATATTGCTTCTGAGACAATGAACAGTCATTTTCTTTGTTTTGCTTTTGTTTATTGGGGGGATATAACTTGGTTGGGGGAAAGGATATATGGGATGCCCACAGATCAAATTACTTTGCCATCATATTTATGAATTAGAACTCTGTTTGAGCCTTGAAGAAATGATGCACTTGTATAACATCTACAGTCTTTTCCCTGCATCACCATGCAGATTATTGCTCCTCCTCTGCGTAACTCCTGCAGACTATTGCTCCCAGGAATCCTTCCCTCCTGCACAAACTTATTCTGTAGCACATTATGTTTCTTGTCACATCCTCTTCTAGATGCAAAAGAACCCATTCTGAATAGTCTCTAATGCTGTCTCTGATTAGTTGCTGCTACTAGGCCAGAGGTCTGCAGTACCTCTCCCTGAAGGCCTAGTAGTTTAGTAGCATGTGCTGAAGGGTGGACTACTGTTCCCAGCTAGTTCAGCCTGCAAATCCTGTGCCCTTGGCCCTACCTCTCTTCCAGAACATTCTTCCTGGAAGCAGGGGAGGCGCCTCAGAACTAAAGTTCAGGTGGTCACACCCACTGCTACACTAACCTCACCCTGCCCCCAGGTCAAAACAAAATTGACCTATACTGACAGTTCCTTACCAAAAATCCTCACTCTAGCACCTACCTATTGTAGAGAGTGCTACACATACAACAACTAAACATACAGCCAGAGCTACAATGGAATGATTTAGATAAAAGCATTCTCATGTGTTAGAATAGCCCAGTCAAAGTCCAGACCTAAATCCAATTGAGAATCTGTGGCAAGACTTGAAAATTGCTGTTCACAGGCACTCTCCATCCAATCTGACAGAGCTTGAGCTATTTTGCAAAGAAGAAAAAAGTCACTCTCTAGATGTGCAAAGCTGGTAGAGACATACTCAAAAAGACTTGCAGCTATAATTGCAGTGAAAGGTGGTCCTACAAAGTAGAAAAGGGGGGCTGAATACAAATGCACGCCACACTTTTCATATATTTTTTTGTAAAAAAAATTGAAAACCGTTTATTATTTTCCTTCCACTTCACGATTACCGTATGTGCCACTTTGTGCTGGTCTATCACATAAAATCCCAATAAAATTAATTTACGTTTTTGGAAATGTGGAAAATGTCAAGGGGTATGAATACTTTTTCAAGGCACTGTATGTCATTATATTCTCTAAGCATCTCCAGAAGCTGCTATGCCTACAGATTACAATAGGAATTTAGCAGAAGCAGTTTTGTACTTAAAGTTTAAAGCTTTATTAGCAGGATTAAGTGCTTTTCACTGGCTGGCAAATGTGATTGTACAGCATATGTCTATTTTATTCATCCATCTATCCACTTATGTGTGCCATCCAGATATGTGTACTGCTTTCCACATATACATTGACATTAGTCAGTAAATCACATGATCCATTTGTTTAACTGACTGGGTGTAGAATACAGTCACTCGATATAGCAGTAAATCTGTCTGCAACATTATTAGCATTTTTTTAAAGGGGAAGTTAATCAGAATCTGCCGGTATATGGAAAAGCAAACCTTAAGCAAACCTTAACCTAAGCCATGAGTTCAATTCATGGCCAGTTTCATAAAATCCAAAGTTTTCTTCTAACTCAATTGAAGTCTATGGGGGTCAAAGGGAAAATATTCAATGTTTTCCCTTTGTGGACCTATAAAAAACAAACTATTGGTAAACAATGAGGCATAGCAAGCTAGGATTTGCCATAGGGGACATGTGCCAAGAAAAAAAAAATATGCCTAGCTTTTGCTGAAACTATGGCAATAGGGGGGCAAATTTGTGATGATTTTGGTGAACATTAATTACTGCACAGTAATGCGGCAGCATGCTGTGTACAAAGGGTATCTCCAACACGTGTTCACCAACAAAAAAAATGGGAAAAATAGAAAGACAAAAACAAATTGAATATATACACCCTTAAAGCGCTAGTAAACTCTCCCACTCCAATACTTCTTTTCATCTAGTCCATTATATCAAGCTATTGTCAAACTGTAACCATTATAATTCAGCTCCATTCACATATTTTTAAACTGTTAAATTAGTGTCTCCAGGAGTAAGCCCCTGTATACACGGTCAGACATTCCGACCACAAAATACGTTGGATTTTTTCCAACGGATTTTGTCCAATGGATTTTGTCTGAAACTGGTGTTGCATACACACGGTCGGACAAAGTTGTCGGAAAATCCGATAGTTCGGAACGTGATGACATTCGTTCATTACGATGGGACTACGTTCAGGCTAGTAGCCAATAGCTTTGGTCTCGTAATTTGATCTGAGCATGCGTGGAACTTTGTCTGATCGGAATTCTCTACAAACGATCGGAAAAAGTCAGATCGGATTTTTGTTGTCGGAAAATTTGAGATCCTGCTCTCAAATTTTTTCCGTCAGAATTTCCGACGGAAAAAGTCCGATAGAGCCCACACAGAAAAAAGGATTATATTGTCGGAAAATCCGATCGGACCTTTTTCTGCGTGTGTACGGTGCATAAGGCGGCGCCATCTTAGGTATTGTTTTCCGAGTCCACAGTAGAGTGTATTTCCACCCTTTCATTGTGCCCTTGCTGTAATCTTGTGCATGTGCAATTGTGCTTTAGCCAAGCCTCATTCTCGATCCGAAGTTCCTATGGCAACCGTGCTCTGCCGTTTATAGCTAACCTGTTTTACTCCACAGTACATTTACTTGTGCTGATCTTGTAATGTTTGCCTGTCAGTTTCATAAAGTTTGCTGTATGCTGCACCTGATCTCCACTACAGTATGCAGTCTGATGCCCAGGTTTACACCCCATGTGATGTCACGGGGTCACCTGGGGTGTAGGAGGTGGTTTTGAATGATTATGCAGTCTTGCAGGGTTTGAGCGCTGTGCCGCGAGGAGCAGAAATAACAGACATGGCAGAGCATGCCGTGAATCACGGGAGAAATGCGCATGCGCTGGTAACATCCTTATTAAGAACGGGACGTCACCAGTTTAAAAGCTAACCACTCAAATCAAAAGTATTTTCTTAATCTTATCAGAAAATAAAATAGCAAAATGTTAACCCAGTGATTTGCAATTGGGCTCAAATAGAGAACAGCTATGTAGGTGGATTATAGCGGTATGTACTGGGTACAGAGCACGCAAACAGCACGCACTATCTCCTAACACTACTGACTGCAAGCTCTATTATTAAAGATGGATTACTAGCTATATAGGTGAGGTGAATATCACGGTGTATACTGCGGTCAGGGCACGCAGACAATAACCAGAAAACAGCAGAGATAAAGGGGTATATACAGATGTATACTGTGCTGTGCTGGAGGCACACACAACTTCCAATAACTCCTGCAGATGGCAATTGGGCTCAAATAGAGAACAGCTATGTAGGTGGATAGTGGTACAGGTAGGTGGATAGGTGGTACAAAGCACGCAGACAGCACGCACTATCTCCTAACACTACTGACTGCAAGCTCTATTATTAAAGATAGATCACTAGCTATATAGGTGAGGTGAATATAGTGGTGTATACTGCAGTCAGGGCACAGACAATAACCACTACACAACAGCAAGATAGGAAATCAGCCAAAAACGATTGGTGTGTACTGTGTTGAAGGTACACAGAACACCCACTGCTTCAGATGCCAACACACTACACGAGGCCGCCTCAAAGGCGGCCTTATATAGTGTGGGGCGTGCACTACACAGCCTGAGCTATGATTGGCCACAGGCAGGATGCCTGTGGCCAATCATGGCTCTCCTCGCTGCTGGCGCTGCGATTGGCCAAGCATGCGGGGTCACAGTGCATGCTTGGCCAATCATGAGCCAGCAATGCACTGCGCCATCGCAGTGCATTGTGGGCCGTGCGCGCCACACGAATTTTGACGCGAACGGACCAAGAGTTCGGATTTCGCCGAACGGACGAACAGCCAATGTTCGAGTCGAACGTACGTTCGACTCGAACACGAAGCTCATCCCTACATACAACACGTACAACGAGCCGAGAAAAATGTTCAGTAGCCAGTACAGCTCTTCTGCTTGATTCCGAGCATTGTGCGTCGGAATTGTGTACACACGATTGGAATTTCCAACAACGGATTTTGTTGTCGGAAAATTTGAGAACCAGCTCTCAAATTTTTGTTGTCGGAATTTACAACAACAAGCTCCCATTAAACATTTGTTGTCGGAAAATCTGATTGTGTGTACGCAGCATAAGGCTGCCAACACAGAGAATAGTATATTTTGCTCCCACATCTAAAAATGTAAAACAATAGTGCAGCTCCAATATAATATATAAACAAACATATAGAACTGCAGTTATATGAAACCATAAAACTAAATAAATATGAAATGAAATGGTGCAAAGTCCATAAGTATAAAGAAGAAGTCCACAGTGTATTTAATGGTGATGAAAAGAAGTATTCCAATAATGCTAATAATCTTGATAATCTTGTGCAAACAGTGCTCAAAAAGCCAATCACCAATTTCAAGTGCATTCAAGGCTTACCAGAATGAATGGCTACCATTACAGAAAAAGCAATCAAAATAGTTCTCAAGTGACCAATCACCAATGACAAGTGGATTCAAAACTTACCAGAACAACAGGCTACCACTACAGGAGCTTATATGCCTGGGTATGTATGGACAGAGGCGGCTCTTTAATTAGGCAAATTAGGCGATTGCCTTAGGCCTCGCCCACAGAAAGGGCCTCGCCGTTGCGCAATTGCCTAATTTGCCTTTCAGGTGTTGTGCTGTTGTTGTGTACAATGTGGGGCACTGGGACTCGCAAGTGGCGGGGTGAGTGGGCGGCGGGCACGCTGCACACAGCTGCGGTGTAGAGTGAGCTGATCCACCGCCGCGCTCCGCGGTGGTGGAACGAGTAGGGGGGATAACACTAATGTGCACAGTCGCTCGACATCATGGTGGTGGATGGTGTGGGCATGGTCATGCTGCCTGCGTCCAATAGCAGGCTCGACTGCTGCAGCGCCGTCCTTCGAGTCCTAGCCCTTCCCCTAAAGTCGGCGACGGCGGCCCCAGTGCATGGCGGGAATTGTAGTTCTCCCACAGAGCACAGGCACACAGACTTCAACATGGCCGTCTGGTGCCTGTGCTCTGCAGAGACTACAACTCCCAGAGTGCACTGCAGGGCAGAGAGAGAACATTGTGTGTTGCTTCTCTGAGTCCTGCTACCAAAGTCACCAAGGCGAGGAGCAGGAGCAGGTTGTAATGTCAAGTTAGAATATAGCATTTACTTAGCCAAAAGCACGATATTATATATATATATATATATATATATATATGCACTATAATATATATATATATATATATTATATAAAGCACTACTATTATTTATTTATATATATATATATATATATATATATATATATATATATATATATATATATATATATATATACATACATACATTTTAATTCATATATATATATATATATATATATATATATATATATATATATATATATATATATATATATATATATATATATATAATATGTAAATTGTACTTGCTCCAATGTAATGTCAGAATTTGTTAGAATACAGCATTGACTTGTCGAAAGCACAATATTTTATATATATATATTTATTACTACAACAATGCACCCCCAAGTCAAAGACCATATTATCTCTGCATGGGCTTTAAAGAGGGATTCCACCTACAAAAAAAATATTAAAAGCCAGCAGCTATAAATACTACAGCTGCTGACTTTTAATAAATGGACACTCACCTGTCCCAGGTTCCAGCGATCCCGGCAACCGAGGCCGATCGATCGCTCGGCTCTCGTCTGCTGCTGCCGCCACCATTCTAGGTGAGGGAATCAGGAAGTGAAGCGAATCAGCTTCACTTCCCAGTTCCCTACTGCGCAATAGGAATTCTACGCGCTGTCTCTGAGACCCGTGTGTGTCCCAGCAGACAGCGCGCAGGGACAGGAAATGGCGTAGACTCCCACGGGAGTCTATGCCCCGAAGTGGGTGTAAATACCTGTCTTTGACAGGTATCTCCACCCCCCTCCCCCCTGAAAGGTGCCAATTGTGACACCGGAGGGGGGGAGGGTTCCGATCAGCGGAGGTTCCACTTTAGGGTGGAACCCCGCTTTAAGTCATATTATGAATTCTTGGAGGGGCTTCTTCATTCATGGCAAAGTGCTTCTTTTCTCAAATTAATAATAGTTCATGTATCATGTACAGTTTTATTTTCCCACATTGTAAAAATAACTTGTCATCTGCTTTACTGAGGTTTTGGTTTGCCTGGATCAATAGGATTAAAATAGTTCCACCATACTGAAGGTTGGTTCTCTTATTCTCTTTGGACTTTAGTAGCTTTTGATGGCACAGTGGCTTTGTTTGATGGGCACAGTGGCAGCAATTGATGGGCACAGTGGCAGCGTTTGATGGGCACAGTGGCTGCGTTTGATGGGCACAGTGGCTGCGTTTGATGGGCACAGTGGCTGCGTTTGATGGGCACAGTGGCTGCGTTTGATGGGCACAGTGGCTGCGTTTGATGGCACCGTGGCTGCGTTTGATGGCACCGTGGCTACAATTGATGGCACAGTGGCTGCAATTGATGGCACAGTTTGCTTGCACCCCCCCAAAAATTTTGAGCACCAGCCACCACTTGTTGAATGACAGGCTGAGGGCATGTACATTTCAGTTGAATGCCATTTAATGAGACAGGCTGTCGTTCAAACTGGAGGGCTTATTTTATTTTTTATTTTAATTATTTATCTTGCTGCTTATCTTGCTCATTCTGCTTTCAAAATTAACGCCAGGCAAACATCTATTCACACACATATGTGAAATGTTTACTCTACCAAAAGATTTATAATTCTGTGCAGATATTTTTGTCATTCATATTCCTCTGCCAGACAGTACACCCAGAATGGTTTACCAGTACCACCTTCTCTATTACAGTTAAGTAATACAGCAGTGTTACCCTCTCCATAAACCTGCTGACGATGAAGAAGCATTAGACTGTTAAGTTATCAATTATGCTCATTCTGTTGTTATCATGGCTGCACAGTCTCTGACCGTCTCCTGTATCATTGTCCACACAATCTCTGACCATTTCCTGTATCATTGTCTGCACAGTCTTTGACCATCTCCTGTATCATGGCCAGACAGTCTGACCATCCCCTGTATCATTGTCCGCACAGTCTCTGACCGTCTCCTGTATCATTGTCCGCACAGTCTCTGACCGTCTCCTGGAGCATTGTCCGCACAGTCTCTGACCATCTCCTGGAGCATTGTCCGCACAGTCTCTGACCATCTCCTGGAGCATTGTCTGCACAGTCTCTGACTGTCTCCTGTATCATTAGAATAATTGGTTAGAGAAATTTATAGAAACTGTAAATTCATAGTTCATAGGATTTAAGTTAATATATGCACATTTATACAGTTCATTTTTATCATTTTTATAATATTTTTCCCATTATGGGCGTGAATGGGGCCTCATGTCTAAGTTTTGCCTAAGGCCTCACAAAGTCTAGAGCCGCCTCTGTGTATGGAATACAAAAGGGATCAGTGTGGTAACTTACTTGCAATAATACTTCCTAGTACATTCCAGCTAAGGATAAATAAAGCTCACCAGGGACCCAAAAAAGTTCCTAAGTAATAAGTTTATTGCCACAATAAGTAAAATCGCATAAAGACAGAGAAAAAATCCAGATAACTCACATGTGAACCTGTTGCCAAACTCTGGAACGTGCAGCAACATCAAGCCAAGGCCAGAATCTCCACCCAACGCGTTTAATCAAATATGATGTTATTAAGTGGTCGGGCCCCTTGATAGTGTCCTATTGGACAAAACACATCAGGGATTTTTGTTTTGTTTTCATGCAATTTTATTTATTGTGACAATAGACCTATTACACTATGAAGTATCATTGCAAGCGAGGTACCACAATGATCCATGTTGGACTCCATACATACCCAGGCGTAAATGCTGCTGTAATGCAAGCCTGTTGTTTGGGTGAGTTTTAAATCCAGTTGTCATTGGTGATTGGTCACTTGAGTACTGTTTTGATTTGAAAATGTAATGTCATTCTACTAATGTATAGCCAGCATAAAGTGACACTAAAGTCTGATCTAGAAAAAAATATCTATTCAATATTCACTTCTGTTGCTCTCAGTCTATTCTACAAATTCTTTTATTTGCTGCTGTGATCTGACTGCGTAGTAGAGGGTGGCTAAGTTTGGGCTCTATGGTTCCACTGTATGTTTGAACCTAGCCATCTTCGCTTGTTGGTGCCTAAGACGGACTATGGACTTTAAACTATTGGATGTGTAGTGTGCATAGAGTGTACATGATCACAACTAACATATACTGCTTCTAAACAACAGGAAGTAAGGCAGAGAAGGTGAGATTCAGACACTCACAAGGGACAAAATTTAATGAAATAGTTTACAGGGCCATTAAGTAATGAATGTTTTTGGATTATGAAATAATGCGTTACCATTTCCTTAACCACTTGCTGCTACAACTGAAGTATCCATCTCTTCAGGAGCCGGTCATGTTTTACGATAATGGTGGTCTCTGCAGCCGATTCACCGCAAGATCACCGTTATCGGCGGCAGGAGAGGGCCCCCCCTTCCCGCCGCTCTCCTGCGCCCTTCGCCACTTACCAGAGCCGTCAGCAGCTGCGGAGGCGATCAGCACCAGTCCGTGGGCCGGGTATGGAGACGAGTGAGGTGAAGATGGCCCCCCCTCTACATACCATAGCAGGGTGGAAGCAACGTCATAAACGTCACTTCCGCCCATACATCTTAAAGGGCCATTTTTTCAATGTAATTATTTCAAATGACAATTTTTTTTTTTACTGCATTTTAGTCCAGATATGAGATCTGAGGACTTTTTGACCCCAGATCTCATATTTAAGAGGACCCATCATGCTTTTTTTATTACAAGGGATGTTTACATTCCTTGTAATAGGAATAAAAGTGACACATTTTTTTTCTAAAACAGTGAAAAAATAAATAAAATCAAGTCAAATAAATAAGATTTATTTTTTTAAAGTGCCCCGTCCTGACGAGCTTGTGCACAAAAGTGAACGCATATGTGAGTAGCGTCCGATTATGAAAACGGTAGTAAAACCACACTTGTGAAGTATCGCCGCAATTGTTAGAGCGAGAGCAATAATTCTAGCCCAGACCTCCTCTAACTCAAAACATGCAACCTGTAGAATTTTTTAAACGTCGCCTATGGAGATTTTTAAGGGTAAAAGTTTGACGCCATTCTACAAGCGGGCACAATTTTGAAGCGTGACATGTTGGGTATCAACTTACTTTAGTTTACTTACATTTTCTTTCACAATATAAAAAAATTGGGCTAAATTTACTGTTGTCTTATTTTTTTATTCAAAAAGATGAGTTTTTTCTAAAAAAGTAAGACCGCTGCGCAAATATGGTGTGAAAAAAAAGTATTGAAATGACAGCCATTTTATTCTCTAGGGTGTTAAAAAAAAAAATATATATATATATATATATATATATATATATATATATATATATATATATATATATATATATATATATATATATATATATATATATATATATATAGTGTTTGGGGGTTCTAAGTAATTTTCTAGCAAACAAAAACTGTTTTAAACATGTAAACAGCAAAATCTAAAAACGAGGCTGGCCCTTAACTGATGTTAGGACAAACAAACTTTTGAGTGATGAGATACAGTAAGGACTGAGATTTTTAACCCTATCTGTAATTTTCATCTTCATACTGATGCTGTGAGTTCAAACAAGAGTTTGAATTAGTGAACCAATTGTTTCAATATTTAGGTTAAATCTAACAAAAATTAAGAAATGTATGATAAGAATACGAAAAGATGCTACTGTCAATCAGTACAATAAATTCTGCTTTTGCTAAAGTCAATTTAAATATCAAAACAAACTACTGATTGAGTATCATTATGCTGAAGGTGCTGCCATCTTGTACTTCATTCTGTGTACATATGCACCTATTTCCAGATACATCTGGGATTTCACATACGCAGCCATGACACACTTCCATGTTCCACGTAGATGGAGCATGTCAGTAATTTCTTTCTTCTGACTGATGGCAGGTGTAAAGTATCCCACTTCCTGAGCACCGTGTATATTTATAGGACAGACTTACGTTCTCAAGGTATTTACTTCCCGCACATGTTCTTGGCATTACTTACACTTCACAGCCTTCACATTGTATAAAGAGGCAGTTTAAAACAATACACTCAGTACTCGACCTCCTATTTACCAATGTATTTGTTCAAGAAAACAATACATTATGTACTAATTCTTCTATACCCAAACACTTTTAGAAGCGTGCTCCAAGAAGGAAATGACTAAAAGAGAGCAAGGACGTGTTACACTCACAATGGCACGTTCCTTCTACATTTACAACCTTATACTAAATGAAAATAAACAAGCTGACTTTTAGATGAGTATATATATATATATATATATATATATATATATATATATATATATATATATATATATATATATATATATATATATATATATATATATATTATATATATATATACACACATAATTTTTTTTTAATTTGTATATAAATATATATATAAAAAAATAAAATTATATGTGTATACCCATCACATTTCTGTAAATATTTTATTATTTTATTATATCCTTTCATGTGACAACACTGAAGAAATGGTGGTATTTGATCACCTCTGCGTTTTTTAGTTTTTTTTATAATCAAAAAAAGAGAGACAATTTTGAAAAAAGCACATTATTTTTACTTTTTGCTATAATAAATATCCCCAAAAAATATATAAAAAAAACATTTTTTTCTTCAGTTTAGGCCGATACATATTCTTCAACATATTTTTGGAAAAAAAATCGCAATAAGCGTTTATTGATTGGTTTGCGCAAAAGTTATAGTGTCTACAAAATAGGGGATAGCTTTATGGCATTTTTATTAATGTTTTTTTTTTTTACTAGTAATGTCGCCAGTCAGCGATTTTTATCGTGACTGCGACATTATGGCGGACACATCGGACAATTTTGACACATTTTTGGGACTATTGCCATTAATACAGCGATCAATGCTATAAAATTGCATTGATTACTGTAAAAATGTCACTGGCAGTAAAGGGGTTAACCACTAGGGGGCGGGGAGGGGTTACGTGTGTCCTGGGGCGTGTTTCTAATGATCTGGAGGGTGGGCTAGCAGTGACACTACACTGATCGCTGCTTTCGATGACAGGGAGCAGGCGATCAGTGTCCTGTCACTAGGCAGAACGGGGGAGATGATGTGTTTACATTGGCATCTCCCCGTTCTTCAGCTCCGTGACACGATTGCGGGTATCCCCACAGACATCGAGTGCGCGGGTCCCATGCAGTCTCATGCATTCACAAACAGTTCTGAGACCTGAGGCCCTATCTCTTTTTATCATGGTTTGTGTATTTCCTTCACATTGGACACTGTGATTGTGAGTAATATTCCTGTTTTTTGATATGTTATGCCATGTTTCGATATAATTCACTCTGCTAAGCAAATATACATATTTATACTTTGCATTGTATGTTTTATAACAATAAAATATAAACTCCCCTTTTTTCTTTATTAGACATATAACGGTTTGCTTCCATTGAACCCCTGAGGAAGGAAATGAATATGTTTACTCTACTCCCTTGCTTTGCCAAAACATTTTGGGATTTTTTGTGATCATATTATTTGCATGACCCCTACTTTGGAGTCTATTTGTGATCCAAGAATTTAGCAATGTAATATGTACTTATATCCCATTTAATGGTTTTAGGAATATTTATAATGTATAATATTGATATTTTGTAATAAAATGTATTGTTTTTTATGCATACTTTTGTTTTTTTTCTTCCCTTACTCATACTCCCACCCGTACAATCCCCTCAAGGGTGCTTTTTTTCCATATTGTTTCTCCATGGGATGTGGTGGGAGTCTTTTGGGAATTAACTCAAAGGCCGCGTACACACGAGAGGATTGTCCGTCCAACTTAGTTCGCTCGTGTGTGGGCTTCAGCGGACTTTTTCAGCGGACAGTCTGGCGGACTAAGTCTTTCGGAATTTCCGTAATATTGTCCGTCCAACTTTGGTTTCAGCGGACAGCCCGCTCGTGAGTAGGCTAGTTGGTCGGACTAAGTATGGCGCATGCTCAGAAAGGATTTACACGGCCGAAGGTTGCATTGCAGTGTATTGGACGTCGTATTTCTAGTCCCGTCGTACGTGCTGTACACGTCATTGCGCAAGCTTTCAGCGGACTGTCTGTTCATCGTGTGTGGTCAAGTCCGTTCATTCAAAAGTAGGACGGACTGTCTGTCGGATTGTCTGACGGACTTAGTTGGACGGACAATCCTCTCGTGTGTACGCGGCCATAGGCAATTTATCTTCATTTTCCTCTATTTTACAAATTGGGTCCAATTAGCCATTTTCCCTCCCCGTTGTTATGTGACTCATTAGTGTCTCAGGTGTGAAAGGGGATTAGGTGTTTTAAATTTCGTGTTATTGCTCTCACTCTCTCATACTGGTCACTGGAATTTCAACATGGCACCTCATGGCAAAGAACTTTCTGAGGATCTGAAAAAAATTATTGTTGCTCTACATAGATGTCAAGGTTTTGCCCGCATGGAAGGGGCGAATGCGCGTGCGCACGCGCGCCACTGGGCAACCAGGCTTTGGCGTGTGTGTGTGTGCCAGCGTGCATCCCAGGTGCACGCACGTGTGCGACGGCCGCATGCGCTTTAGCGCTGTTTGGCGCCAGTGGCCCTATTTGAGGAAGGCAGCTGCTCAACTTGCTCAGTGCTGTTTGTCTGCAGCTCTGTATCTGAACCTCTTGCAATCTGCCTGCTGTTTGTATCTCTGATCGACTGACCATGCTGACCTCTCCTGCCCTGACCCTGGCCTGCTTGAACTTTCTTGGTTTGAACCTCTGTTACAGAACCCCTGCCTGCCTGTACCTCGCTTCTGCCTGCTGAACATATCTGATTGCATTACTGTTGTGACCCGGCCTGCCTGACTATCCTTCTGTCGTTCAAGTGTGCTATATTTTGTTACTGCTGCTGTTGCTCCTGTGTCTGCTGATCACTGCCTGCTTATCCACCATCTGCCCTGCAGTTCCAGTATCCAGGAGGACCCAGCTGCTGCTTCCAGTCAGACACTCCTACCCCACTGCGCTCACTGGACCACAGTGTCTCCATTCCAGTGGCCCCTGAACCAGAGCTGTAAGAGAGGTCTTCTTCCGTCAAGTCAGGCTCACCACCAGGTACCTAACAATAGAGATGGCCTAGGCTATAAGAAGATTGCCAAGATCCTGAAACTGAGCTGCAGCACAGTGACCAAGACCATACAGCGGTTTAACAGGACAGGTTCCATTCAGAACAGGCCTCGCCATGGTCAACCAAAGAAGTTGAGTGCACATGCTCAACATCATATCCAGAGGTTGTCTTTGGGAAATAGACATAAGAGTGCTGCCAGCATTGCTGCAGAGGTCAAAGGGGAGGGGGGGTTACCCTGTCAGTGCTCAGACCATACACCGCACACCACATCAAATTGGTCTGCATGGCTGTCATCCCACAAGGAAGCCTCTTCTAAAGATGATGCACAAGAAAGCCTGCAAACAGTTTGCTGGATACAAGCAGACTAAGGACATGGATTACTGGAACCATGTCCTGTGGTCTGATGATAAGATAAAACTTTTTTGGTTCAGATGGTGTCAAGCGTGTATGAAGGCAACCAGGTGAGGAGTACAAAGACAAGTGTGTCTTGCCTACAGTCAAGCATGGTGGTGGGAGCGTCATGGTCTGGGGCTGCATGAGTGCTACCACCTCTGGGGAGCTACAGTTCATTGAGGGAACCATAAATGTCAACATGTACTGTGACATACTGAAGCAGAGCATGATCCCCTCCCTTCGGAGATTGGGCCACAGGGCAGTATTCCAACAGACCCCAAATACACCTCTAAGATGACCACTGCCTTGCTAAAGAAGCTGAGGGTAAAAGTGATGGGCTGGCCAAGCCCGTCTCCAGACCTATACCTGATTGAGCATATGTGAGGCATCCTCAAACGGAAGGTGGAGGAACGTAAGGTCTCTAACATCCACCAATAAATAAATGAATGAATAAATGTGTAGCCAATAAAAATTATAAAAGGAAAAGTGGCCTCAGTGTACCAAATGGTAAACCCAGCCTTGACCTAATCCAGCACCCCATAAAGAGTTATTTATTTAGGTTTAAGCAAGTTAAAGCATATATAGGGCTACAACTGATACCCCCCACCAAACAATTTGATGGTGGTCAGGCCTTGCTGTTGTTCACACAGGTTCTAAGGAATGCATTGAGAGGAGACAGGGTAGCACCACGTGTTTCCCTACAGCCAAAAATATATTTCTAAGGTGGCCTTGTGATATAACAGGTGGCAGGGAAGTGTTGAATACAAAAGAGCAATCTGCTAAATTTTTTGTTATTAGCAGCACTTCAACTTATTCCATTATTTTGGAAGACCGCTATCACCTTCCGATCTCTATGGGTTTCTACAGTGAATGACATTATGCGAATTGAGAAAATGCTAGCATTGGACAATGATACTTTTGAGAAATGTACCATCTTAAGGTATATTTGGATCCATTTTTCTACCTCAGATGACCTCAAAGAGATCCTATTCTCTGACAGTAGCACAGCAGCCACTTCATCTCAGTCCTCCACAAGGATGGGGTAGAGACACAATAAACAACCTATCAAGATTACCCCGATAATGATTTGATGCTAACCCGATAGTTGGTTTTAGACATGTGCGATTAGTTTTGTACGAATTTACCGTAAATTCATACATTCGGGAGGATCCGAAACACGAATTGCTATGCTTCCGCATTTTGTACGAAATACTAAATTTTGTTTACGAATTTCTGATCCAGATTCCGTGACTGGTGTTTTGTTGACCAATCAGAGGTTTTCTTCTGCTGTTGACTGAGGGTTGGGAACATTACCTTTTTTAATAAGGGAGTGGGAGCCTGGTACTGGTAGTCAATGGGAGATTTAGAATCGGACAAAATAAGAATGTTCGTTAATTCCGATTATTCGTTATGATGAAGTTAAAAACCCAGGAAGTCAGCACAGCACAGGGATGGTGGGAGCCCCTCATAATGAGCACAGCACAGGTATGGTGGGAGACCCTCATAATGAAAAATTCATCATAATGAACGTTCGTAATTGTTACAAACAGTTAATGATTGAAAATGTATATTTTGTATGAATCCAAACTGAATTTTGGACACGAATTACGAAATACAAATTAACGGCTAATACGAAATGGAACGGAACAAAACTAAACAAATTTATTGACGGCGCACATGTCTAGTCGGTTTTCAGTACCGCCTTCTGTTTGATAGCATCCTTTTTTAATTATTTTGGCCCTCGGGATTTGCTCATGCTCTTATCTCCTTTTTCTTTTACTTTTACTTTCCTTTTCTCACTATTGACCACTCGTTGGTTGTTCTTCTCTTCCAATTTTTTTTGTTCTATATATTTTGTTGTGCCACATCGCCCTCTGTTATTGTAGGCCTTGGCTTCAATTATTCAACCACCAATGGCGTATTCAATAACTGCTTAAGGACCGCCTCATGCCAATATATACATCAACAGAATGCCATGGCTGGGCACAATCACGTACCTGTGGCGCGCTCCTGACCCGGTCCTGAGCTCCGTGACCGCGGCCGTGGGACCAGTGGACCCGATCACCACTGGTGTCCCGCGATCGGGTCACAGGGCTAAAGAACGAGGAGAGGTCTGTGTAAACAAACCCCCCCCCCCCCCTGCTTCCTAGTGTGGCTGTCACCGATCGTCTATTCCCTTTTATAGGGAAAGACGATCAGTGATGTCATATGCCAGGCCACACCCCCCACAATAAAAAAAACACATAACGTCACACATAACCCCTACACTGCCCCCTAGTGGTTACCTCCTTCACTGCCAGTGCCATTTACACAAGAATCAGTGCATTTAAATAGCAGCTGTATAAATGACAATGGTCCCAAAAATGTGTCAAAAATGTCCAATGTGTCCGCCATAATGTCGCAGTCACAATAAAAATCGCTGATCGCCGTCATTACTAGTAAAAAAATAAATAAAACTATCCCCTATTTTGTAAACGCTATAACTTTTGCGCAAACCAATCAATAATCGCTAATTGCGATTTTTTTTACCAAACATATGTAGAAGAATACGTATCGGCCTAAACTGAGGAAAAAAAATGTTTTTTATATATTTTTGGGGATATTTATTATAGCAAAAAGTAAAACATTTTTTTTTTTCAAAATTGTCACTCTATTTTTGTTTATAGCGCAAAAAATAAAAAAGACGCAGAGGTGATCAAATACCTCCAAAAGAAAGGTCTATTTGTGGGAAAAAAAAGGACGCCAATTTTGTTTGGGAGCCACATCGCACGACTGCGCAATTGTTAGTTAAAGCAACGCAGTGCCGAATCACAAAAAGGGGCCTGGTCCTTTGGCTGCAAATTGGTCCGGGGCTTAAAGTGGTTGTAAACCCTTACAAACCACTTTGACCTACAGGTAAGCCTAGATTAAGGCTTACCTATACGGTTTAGGAGATATTTGCCCGAAGACAGGTACCGCTGTCTACGGCGCATGCGCCGTAGACAGCGGCGCGCAGGCGCACTGAGCGCGGCATTTCCAACAATGGAGCTGCCGCGCGTGTTGGCTCCCGTGCGCATGCGCGGGAGTGACATCATCGCGGCTTTGCCGAATGACAGCAGCGGAGCTGTGAGACCCCACCAAGAAGATGGATGCGCTGGACTACAGGGGACAGCGGTGACTTCGCTGGCTCCTGTGTCAGGTAAGTGGCACATAATGGGCTACTATGCGATGCATAGTAGTCCATTATGCTTTGCCTTTGCAGGGAATGAAAGAGAAAGTAAACTCATCAGGGTTTACTTCCTCTTTAAGTGGTTAAACTATTTGAGAAGCATATGTTCAAACTGGTAATTTTTCTGCCCTTAACAATGTAATGTGTTTATTATGATTTGGCCCCATGTTCATAGCCGTGTTCTTACATTGACGTGGCATTAGCTTTCTTTATATGTCTCTGTTATTTTATAAACTCAATAAAGATATATTTGCCTCTAAAATTCTTCCTTTAAGGTGAACCTGTTATTTTGCCCAGTATGGGGAAAGAACATGTTAACTTTAAAGACATTCCTGGTTACATATTCTGTAAAGCAAACGTAAGTGCACTAGTGCATTATTTGGACATTATACATCAATGGTTACAGTATAAACACAAAAGGAATGCAGCTGATATCAATACCTGGGCTTCTCCCATGTGTCCGCCTGTCCTCTCAAGCACTAGCGATATTGTGATGGTCACATTGGGGTTTGGAAGTGTTATCTGGCTTTGGTTAAGAAACCTCACAGCTCCAGTAGGGGAGTCACTTTTTGCTATTGTAACGAGTGTCAGGAGGTGTGCACCCAGAACAGCTCCTCCACTTGCTCCCACAAGGCGAATCTCAAACTGCTCTGCAAATTCACTAAAACAACAACAATAAATTGTACGGTGAGATGTACTAATGCTTATTGAAGCTTTTTGGTAATATTTTAAGGGTTAACAGTAAAATGAGTTGTCCAAAATGATCAGATTTCTTGGTTCATGTGCTCTGAAGATTAAAGGTAAAAACATGATTGGTTACAATGGGTGAGACTTAATGTGCATTCTGTTTCCTTTTCCTTTTCTCTTGTTTGGAAACACTAACCCCCTATACATCCTAGTATACAATCCCAAATATATAGAGGTTTCTTAAAAATTACAGTATAAAGTGCACTAAGCCATTGTATCCAACTAAAATTCATTTCTTTAATCATCTGGATACAGAAAAATGTTTAAAAAGCAACGTAGCCCCCCCCCCCAATCCATACCAGGCCCTTCGGGTCTGGTGTGGATTTTAAGGGGAACCCCACTCTAAAATAAAATGATTAAAAAACGGCATAGCATCCCCCCCCCCCAAATCCATACCAGACCCTTATCCAAGCATGCAGCCTGGCAGGTCAGGAAAGGGGGGGGTGAGCGAGCATCCCATTGACATAGGGGGGGGCAGGATCTGGGAGCCCCCTTAGTAAAGGGGGCTTCTAGATTCCAAAAAGCCGCCCACCCACAGACCCTGACAACCACAGCACATGGTTGTCAGGAAGAGGCCCTTGTCAACATGGGGACAAGGTGCTTTGGGGTAGGGTGGTACAGAGCCCCCCCCGACCCAAAGCACCCATCCCCCCATGTTGAGGGCATGTGCCTTGGTATGGGTCAGGAGGGGGGGCACTCTTTCACCCTCCCCCTTTCCTGACCTGCCAGGCTGCATGCTCGGATAAGGGTCTGGTATGGATTATGGGGGGACCCCACGCTGTTTTTTTTTTAAATGTTGGCTTTTTTTTTTTTTTAATGTTGGCATTTTTTTTTAAATGTTGGCATTTAAAAAAAAAATGTGGCGTTCTTATTAACATTTTCCTATTGCTGGGCAGTAGCTGGCATTCTTTTCTTTACATTCATCTGTCGGTGGGGAAGCCCACTTACAGACGAGGACTTATGGTTGTTAAGGACACAGGTGGCCAGCTTCCCGGGACGCTCCTTAAAGCGGAGGTCCACCCTAAAATGGACCTTCCGCTCATCGGATTCCTCCCCCCCTCCGGCGCCACAATTGGCACCTTTCAGGGGGGAGGGGGGTGCAGTTACCTGGATAATCCAGGTAACTGCACCCACTTCCGGGCTAGCTCTCTGCGGAAAGGGGCGTACATTACGCCCCTTTCCACAAGTGCCCGCCCCCTTCCGCAAGTGCCCCGCTGCCTGCTGGGAAACACACAGATCCCAGAGGCAGCGGGGACCGTCCTCATTGCGCAGCGCGGCTCGCGCATGCGCAGTAGGGAACCGGGAAATGAAGCCGAAAGGCTCCATTTCCTGATTCCCATACCCAAGATGGCGGCGGCAGCACTCGAGTGTCGATCTAGAGATCGGCTTCGGGTGCCGACATCGCGGGCGCGCTGGACAGGTAAGTGTCACTATTTTAAAAGTCAGCAGCTGCAGTATTTGTAGCTGCTGGCTTTAAAAAAAAAAAAAAAAACGCGGAGTCCCGGTGGACTCCCGCTTTAACAACCAGTTATTTCTTCACATAGAGTTCGAATCGGTTGATCGTTTTTCGACAGATCCGAATTCTAATCTTTCTGAAAAGTTGGAATTCGTTAGAAGACAAATAAACAAAATTAATTTTAACGGATTTCAATGAAATTCGTTACTACTCGTTACAATTTCATTCGGAAGATTCAGATACATCCGAATCGCTGAATAATCAAAATTTTGTCCGAATTTGTATTCGGCCCAAAACAAATTGCACATATCTATTGTAAATTGCCTCCAGCATTATTTCCACTTGCTGGAGGCTGCAATTTTTGCTGAACCCCAGAGCCCCTGAATAGCAGTAAATCTTTAGGCTGTCAGCAGATTGGCCTCTACAAATTTGGCTCAGTATCTAATAATATAGAGTAACTGTGCATGTGCAGAGCAGGGTGAGACACTGTATTCCTGGATTTTAAACAGTACAGGTGGTCCCTGGGTTACAAACATCCGACTTACAAACGAAGGAAGACAACAGAAAGTGAGAGTAAATATAGCCCTAGGAAGGAAAATCACTCCTGTAAGTGTTATCATGAGAAAAAGGTGTCTCCGCCAAAGCTTTATCACCAATCCTTGTTTCCACAACAACCCAAAATTTTAGAAATCCAATTGTCACAGGGACAGAAAGTGAGGTGAAATCTTCTGAAGAGAGGCACAGACAGCAAAACAAATGTTACAGGGGTGTTAACCCTTCCCTATGCTATCCAAAAAGCTTACATTTTTTTTGTTTGGCTGGATCTACACTTAAAAAATATACTGTACCTGTTCCAACTTAAAAACAAATTCAGCAGACCCTATCTTGTTTGTTTAACCCGGGGACTGCCTGTATAGGCACTTATTTTTTATGTTTTATATAACAATACCTGCAAAAGGGGCCAGCCTGAAGTGATGCAGAAGGAATTATTTTTTTAACTAAAGTTCCACTTTAAATATCTTCTCCTAATCTATTAGATCTGTTTTACTGCTCTATTCACATGTAAAAGGCCCAAGAGCAAACTTATCATTTACAACCCATGATTTACCTTTCTTCATCATCAATAATACTGATGTTGATAAAGCTCTGATTTTGCCCATGCAGGAACACCAAAGTAGCATTGGAGACTGTGTAGTCTATACCCATAGTGGCAGAAATGTCATGGGAGATGAAATCAGCTGTGACATAGCCGTATGTTCCACGTGTTCTTAGCACAGGAAACAATATCACTCCAACATCTTCTTCCACTACAACAACAAAAAAAAAAATACACTATTTACAGCATGATAAACATTGGAAGATTACACACTGATCAATAAGTCAACAGTATGATTTTTTTTTTAAACGATAACTGTTTTGGACATTGTAGGAGTGGTGAATTTCACATGTATTTCACATGTGCAATCGTCAGTATTCAATGATATACAACAACTCTATAACATGTGGATCACATGTTTTTTCCTACTGGAGCAACATTATATCAGGTTATATGGGGCCATGGGTTTAGGAAGATTCTTACTTTCTATTGGCAAGCAGACAAGTATGCTGTAGTACACTGCATGTATCATTTAAAAACAAATGGGGTGATCTTGAGCTTTAGAAGCTGAAAACTGTAATGAGTTATTGGCAACACTATGCAAGGACACAAACAATATAAATTACCTTGGACTGCAGTGAACTGTGGATCAAACTCGATAACTCCTTCTGCATTGTCGTTAGAAAGAATAATGACTCGGACCATTGAACTATTTCCTATCAGAGGAGGTTGATCTATCTGTAGCCCATTTTCTCTAATTGTATGGTCATAGCTCCTGTATAAAGAAAAATATTACTATATACATATTCCACTGATGACTGTATTCCCTACCTCACATAGTGGCTTCATCCCCTCAGCCCTACATCACTGCTGAATCCTGTAGTGACAAAGGGATTAGAGGATGGAACCATGGATAGTGGCAGTGGACAAAGGGATCTGACATTCCTGGAAGTGTTCATTGCTGAAGAGTGCAGGTAGAAGAGGACAGGTAGGACATAGGTAGCCAGTGACCTATCAAAGTTCCTTAAATGCACACATCTTGGCTCTGGATTTTTTTTAAATCTTGCAACATCATGACCCTGCCATTGTGGCCAGAGAGAGTGTTGTGTCAACATTGCAAGGAAGAACAAGAAGAGAAGAAGAGAAGAAGGCGGCGGCGTCAGAAGACCGGGCCAACGCTAGTAAAAGAGCTGTAAGAAGATAGCGGAGGCCCGGCAGAAGAACCGAAGAGCAGGACAAGACCCCAGAAGAGCGGGACAAGACCCCGAAGTCGGAAGAAGACCCCTGGACGGTGGCGACGAAAAAGAAAGCTGGGCTCCTCCGCTAGTAAAAGAGCTAGTAAAAGAGCAGAAGATAGCGGAGGAGTCCGGCGAGAAGACCCCCTAAGACGGAAGAAGAGAAGACTACCAGAGCTGTCTAATAAATTATTTTAAAAACTTGTGTTGATTTTTTATTTACACTTTTTTTCACCAGGTGAATGGGTAGGGGTACATCGTACCCCATACTCATTCACATAGGGTGGGGGGCCAGTATGTGCAGGCCCTCTTATTAAATGAGTCTTCTGTATTCCGATAAGCCCCCTGCCCGCAGACCCCGACAACCAACGGCCAGGGTTGTCGGGAAGAGGCCCTTGTCCTCATCAACATGGGGACAAGGTGCTTTGGGGTGGGGGGGCCGCAGGGCTCCCCCTTCCCCAAAGCACCCCCCATGTTGAGGGCACGCGGCTTGGTACGGCTTGGGGGGGCGCTCAGTCATCCCCACCCCCTTTCCTGACTGGCCAGGATTTTTCGGCATAGGGGTTCCCCTTTAAATCCATACCAGGTGACAGGGCCAGCGAGGTGTCAACCTCGCCGATGGAGGTGGCGACATTGACTTCCTTCGCTAGTCCTGGCTACCTGGAACGGACTTTTCTCCGTGTGTGGGCAAGTCCATTCATTTGAAGTCCGGCGGACAATTTTGAGTGAAAACTTCTTTCTAAGTCCGCCAGACTTTTGGAAAGAAAAAGTCCACTGGAGCCCACACACGGGCGGATTGTCTGGCGGAATCTGGTCCTCCGGACTAAGTCCGCCGGATACTATGATTGTGTGTACGCAGCATTAGTCACCCACTCAAACATTGCCCTGGATTCAAGGAGGACTGTGCCTATGAGTAGCCACATGCAAGCATAATACCAAGGGAGTACTGTATATGCTATGATTACTAATGGTATTGGAAAACAACTCTATGCAGGAAGGAGGAGGAGATTATGAAGATGTCTCTAAATACAAAATAAATTGTATGTTGATAACTCCTTTTTCCTGTATAAACACTTAAAATTGTTGTGTGTTGCTAAATGGCTTACCTTCCGACAAGTTTGACCTCTGTAATGAGAACAAAAAAATCCTCTGGACCTTCCGGTAGAATATCATTTTTTATCTCTATAGAAAGACCTTTCATTGTTTCATTTGGTTTGAACAGAAGTTCTCCAGAAGTATTTGTATAATCCAAGCCACTTAGTGCTGACCCATTCTTGGTTTGATATATCAGCTGAACATTTCCATATGTTCCACCTATTCGGGAGATTGTCATGTTTATCTGTTAACAACACAAATAAATAATTAGGGGCTGGTTCATTAAACCTGGATAAAAGAAAATAAGACTAGCATTGAAGCTTTTGACAAAAGCTCCCAATCAGATTTTGCATTTCACTAATTCTGGTTAAATTTTGAACTGATTTTCTATTTCCTGATGTAATCCTTTTTTTTTTCTTTTTTTAAGTAAACATGTGCTTTACTATAAAAAGCAATACAGCAGATTACTTTAACTTCCCTCCCTTTCCAACAAAACGTACCTTCTTTTCTAACCCCCACTGCTGCAATTCAGGCAGCAAGAGTACATTCAGGTATAGCACGTGACTTCTTCCTTTGTCATGGCTTGGATTCTACATAGGACTGAACATTCTCTCACCACTTAACATAGGAAAGCCATAGGAAATGTAAATATATGCTGCTGGGAGGAAGGTAATTTAAGATAACCTGTTGATTTGGACAGCACAGGTTTACTTTAAAGGGATACTATAGTCTTTACAACATTTTTTAGATATAACTGTGAAAAACAACTAATGTAAATCATTTTATCTTAATAAAGATTTAAACTGTTGTTTCCATATATTGATAGTAATTATAGTATTATAGTAATTATATGCACATATGATGACAGCCATACTGTCTTATTAAATAAAAAGGTTCTTCTTTCTTCTCAATAGTCTTGTACAATGTACAGTATGTGTCTTATGCTCAATGCCTAACCTTCTTGACTTGAATTGCATTGTAATTGTATTTCCCTTTCGTCTGTAAAGTGCTGTGCAAACTCTTGACGTTATATAAATCCTGCATAATAATGATAAAAATAATCAATGGGACCAGCTGCCTGATTTACTAGATGTAGAAGCTGCATATGAAAAAAACTATAATAAAAATTTTGCTCAAGAAAGTGAAAACTGTATAGATGTAATCCAAATGATAAAAATAATGAAAAGATCAAATAAACAATATGATAATTAAGTGGTGCTTGCTGAAACCATACTATAGTTTTCCTTAGGATGTGTCATCTGACCTGGAATTCGCAATACAAAGACATTAGGAAATAGAAGTGTATGAATGTAATTGTCCTTGGGTAAAAATTACTTTCAGGAACGTTTCTTACACAAGCATTGCATTAAAAATATGTAGTTATTAGATTATTTTCTTCCAGGGTTGAGCATGGTATACTGTACATTACAATGCTAGCTGATACTGAACATTAATATAAATTAAGTATCTGAGCTTTTGAATGATCACAATACTTTCCACATGATCAATTAAAGAGTTAGATGCTGATATTTTTGTTTTGCAAACATCTTTATTGAATTTTCAAGAGTTTTCAAGGGAGTGGTGTACAAAGAGTTAGGCACAATAAAAGAGTTCAAATAGTACATTAAAATGAAGCATACAGCATATGAAGCCTGGAATACACAACAAAGTGTATTCATTGCCACCAAATAGTAACCAATCAATTTATAACATGAAAGCCAACACTGTGCACTGGTTAATAAGGGTTGCACATTGCTGTAGATAACATGCACTCCAGTTTGTAAAAAGAAGGTAAAAAAAGAGGGGAGCAACCCAATTAGGAAGAGACACGAAAGGAGAGAAGAAATTAAAAGGTACGTATGAGGAGAGCAAAATGGGAAGAAAGGACCTTGCCTGGTAGTAAAGGGAAAGAAGGGGGGGGGGTTCCCTAGTGGTCCAATCCAGCTGCAGCATTCACAGGCTATGGAATGGAGTACCATCACACGGAGAGTAAGGTTCAGTCAGTATTCACCTGGACAATATATGTGATCCCGGTGTTAAGCACTGATATTTTTTCATAGTATAGCTGGCACTATTTTTGTTGAATGTGTAATATGCAATTCTTCTCAGTGATCTAAAATCAACATCAGTCTTTCAGCATGTAGAGTGAAGGGTACTTGAGTTGAGTTCACTCAAATAGCAAGAAATTTTAACATGCTCCTTTGTCGTGTCTGGCTCTATCCAGTTACCATTGCCAATGGATTAAAACAGCAGGTTGAGAGTAGGCAGTACCTAAGCACTGAATTTACAATTATGTTTACTCTTTTTTAACCTAGTAACCACTGACAGTAGCATAACTGATAAGAGTGCTGAGAGGGTTCACAAGAATCCTTTAAGCTCAAATAACATGGCTATCTCATTATTCTCAGCAGGCTTCTAGTGAGCTTCTACAGTGATACTCATATAACAGGGACACAATGAGTGCATTCTCCGTGAAACCGCATTATCTTTTGTTGGTGGTATACATTCTAAATACTGCCCTGTTTGTTGCTCAGTAATCACAGGGAGAGATATATAAATGAGGTGAATACATAACATTATTTGTAGCAACCACCAGGATTCAATACTAAGTAAGGCCGCGTACACACGGGCGGACTGTTGGCTCAACTTTGTCCGCTGAACAGTGTTTCAGCGGACAGTCCGCTCGTGTGTGGGGCTTCAGCGGACAGTTTCAGCGGACAGTTTGACGAACAAAGTTTTTCGGAAATTCCGAAAAACTGTCCGCTGAAACTTTGTTTGAGCGAACAGTCCGCCCGTGTGTAGGCCACTTTCGAAATGAGCAAACTGTTCCCGCTCGGAGGAAAGTCTGCTCATTACGAGCGTGTCTCCAGGTAGGCGGGGCCCGCGAAGGAGACGTCGCGGGCCCCGCCGCCTGGTATGGACTTAAAGGGGAACCCCAACGCCGAAAAAAATCGGCGTGGGGGTTCCCCCAAAGTCCACAACAGACCCTTGTCCGAGCACGCTACCCGGCCGGCCAGGCAAGGGGGGCGAGCGAGCGTGCCCCCCCTCCCGAGCCGTACCAGGCCGCGTGCCCTCAACATGGGGGGTGCCTTGGGGAAGGGGGGGCCGCGCGGCCCCCCCACCCCAAAGCACCTTGTCCCCATGTTGATGAGGACAAGGGCCTCTTCTCGACAACCCTGGCCGTTGGTTGTCGGGGTCTGCGGGCGGGGGGCTTATCGGAATCCGGGAGCCCCCTTTAATAAGGGTGCCCCCGGATACCGGCCCCCCACCCTATGTGAATGAGTATGGGGTACAATGTACCCCTACCCATTCACCTGTAAAATAAAAGTACCCCAAAAAAAAAACACAACACACGAGATAAAATATTTTATTGCACAGCTCCGGGGGTCTTCCGTCTTCGGGGGTCTTCTCGCCGGACTCCTCCGCTATCTTCGTGTAGCTCTTTTGCTAGCGGAGGAGTCCGGCTTTCTTCCTCCCCGCCGCCGGCCTCTTCTCCCGACTTCGGGGGTCTTGTCCCCCTCTTCGGTTCTTCTGCCGGGCCACCGCGCCTTCTTATAGCTCTTTTGCAGGCGGTGGCCCGATCTTCTGTCGCCGCCTTCCGTTCTTCTGTCGCCGCCTTCCGTTCTTCTGCCGGGCCACCGCACCTTCTTATAGCTCTTTTGCAGGCGGTGGCCCGGTCTTCTGTCGCCGCTGTCGCCGCCGCCTTCCGTTCTTGTTCTTCTTCTTCTTGTTCTTCTTCTTCTTCTCTAGGAGATGTTGACACGTCACTCTCTCCAGCCGGAATGCCAGAGCCGCGCTGAGCGGCCACTTATATAGTGACAATGGGGCGGTGTCACATGGTATATGTCACATGGGTTGGTCACATGGGTTGATGTCACATGGGGACTATGACATCGTAAGGGGGCGGGGTCACCATGTGACCAACCCATGTGACATATACCATGTGACACCGCCCCATTGTCACTATATAAGTGGCCGCTCAGCGCGGCTCTGGCATTCCGGCCGGAGAGAGCGACGTGTCAACATCTCCTAGAGAAGAAGAAGAACAACAAGAAGAAGAACAAGAATGGAAGGCGGCGGCGACAGCGGCGACAGAAGACCGGGCCACCGCCTGCAAAAGAGCTATAAGAAGGCGCGGTGGCCCGGCAGAAGAACCGAAGAGGGGGACAAGACCCCCGAAGTCGGGAGAAGAGGCCGGCGGCGGGGAGGAAGAAAGCCGGACTCCTCCGGCTAGCAAAAGAGCTACACGAAGATAGCGGAGGAGTCCGGCGAAAGAAGACCCCCGAAGACGGAAGACCCCCGGAGCTGTGCAATAAAATATTTTATCTCGTGTGTTGTGTTTTTTTTTTGGGTACTTTTATTTTACAGGTGAATGGGTAGGGGTACATTGTACCCCATACTCATTCACATAGGGTGGGGGGCCGGTATCCGGGGGCACCCTTATTAAAGGGGGCTCCCGGATTCCGATAAGCCCCCCACCCGCAGACCCCGACAACCAACGGCCAGGGTTGTCGGGAAGAGGCCCTTGTCCTCATCAACATGGGGACAAGGTGCTTTGGGGTGGGGGGGCCGTGCGGCCCCCCCCTTCCCCAAGGCACCCCCCATGTTGAGGGCACGCGGCCTGGTACGGCTCGGGAGGGGGGGCGCGCTCGCTCGCCCCCCTTGCCTGGCCGGCCGGGTAGCGTGCTCGGACAAGGGTCTGTTGTGGACTTTGGGGGAACCCCCACGCCGATTTTTTTCGGCGTTGGGGTTCCCCTTTAAGTCCATACCAGGCGGCGGGGCCCGCGACGTCTCCTTCGCGGGCCCCGCCTACCTGGAGACGCGCTCGAAATGAGCGGACTGTTGCCTTGTGTGTGGGCGAGTCCGCTCATTTCAAAAGTTGCGCGGACTTAGTACGACGAACAAAGTTTGCCGTATTTGTCCGCTCAAAAAGTGCCGTGTGTGGGCGTGTTCGTTCATTCAAAAGTTTGAGCGGACTGTTTGACGAACTTAGTTTCGGCAAACAGTCCCCGTGTGTGTACGCCGCCTAACTTTTAGTGGTGAATGCAAATAGAGTGGTAAACATGTTATGCTAAAGTGTTATATTAACGGATCACATTCTGTAAAGAACATTTTTGTTAAACCACTATTACACTTAAATACATTTTCTGCTTTAAAGCGGAACTTTACCCATAACAATTTGATAAAAAATAATGTTCTTCAGCAAGGAACATACATTCCACATTAATAATTATGCTACCAAAATTAATGTGTGCTGTAAATTGCCTCCTGTTTCTTCTTACTGGAACCTGACATTTTACTGAAGCCCAGAGGCCCTGAGCAGCAGTATATCATAAAGCGAAACTAAACCCATTGATTTAACCATTTAAGAAAAAAAGTTACTTTCTTGGAATGCTGGGTTGGCTAAATGTCACATTTGCTTGAGTCCTCAACCACACTGTCAAACTATCAATTGTTTGGTGTCATAACTGATCACATGTGCAGCACCATGGCAGTTTCAGAGCAGCTTCCTTAGCTATAGATGATAGGAGGGCTTAATTCCACTTTAAGGCTATCAGCAGATTGGCCTCTACAAACTCAGCAGTGCCTAAAAATGCCTGAGCATGTGCAAAGCAGTATGAAACTGTGTATTACTGGATTTTAAACAGTGTAGACACTTATTTTGAATGTTTTACATAGCTATATCTGCAAAAAGGGCCAGCCTGAAGTCATCTTGCAGGACTTTATTTTCTGACTAAAGTTCTACTTTAAAATGATTCTTTGCTAAACTGAAGAAGAGCACTGTATGTAATATAAATTCAAAAGCAGCTACTTGAAGCCAGTGTCATGAACTTACCATGCTGGTATAGTGTGAGCATAAAGAATATAGAAACAATAGCTGAACGAGGGTTACACTAGTGCTTCTAAAGAAGTGCTGTGCTCTCTCCTCCCATACCTCACTATGTTTCTGAGATCATAAGTGAGGTTTAAGGCCCTGTTACTCAACCTTGGGCCAAGGGACCATATGTTGCACTTTTCAACAGTCCAGCTCTTCAGAGTCTCTGACCATTTCCTTTAGCATTCAGCTCATATTTGGCCATCTCTTGTAGCATGCCCATAATGTCTGGCCATCTCCTGTTGCATATTTGCCATCTCTAAAAGCGTCTCTAAAAGCGTACTTTAGCATTACATCCACTTAATATTATGTACAGCTCTTTCGTAATATTAGAGGCTAAACTTGAGGCCCCATATCATAGTTGGTTGACAACTACTGACTTTGGAGTACATTTAGGTGAAGGTAGGTTAACAGTTAGCCCTTGTACACATGGTCGGAGATTCCGACGGAATGTGTCCAATCGGACCGTTTTGTTGGATATTCCGACTGTGTGTGGTCTCCATCGGACTGTTTCCATCGGAATATCCGACGGACCAACTTTTCCAACTTGCCGGTAAAATTTTCCGACAAAATGCTCCGATCGGACATACTCCGATCATGTGTAGCCTACACGGATGGACAAAGTGCCACGCATGCTCAGATCAAATTCCTAGACCAAAGCTATTGGCTACTAGCCTGAACGTAGTCCAGTCAAAATGAAATAACGTCATCACGTTATGTACAATCGGATTTTCCGACAACTTTGTCCGACCATGTGTATGCAACAGTTTCGGACAAAATACGTTGGACAAAATCCAACGGATTTGGTTGTCAGAATGTCCGACCGTGTGTACAAGGGCTTACAGTTAAGGCTGGAGTTCGTACTAAGTGTTACATCTAGGAGATGGATTGAAGTCAACTTTAAAATTTGGTGTTATGTTTAGGTTTACAGTCAGGATATATGAAAATCACTTATTACATATATAAAAATTTTTGCCAGTAAACACAACTGTATCAGTTATGTTGTGACTAAAACTAATTTGGCAATCAAACGTATAAGTGACAGTATCCTTTATCCAAAAAATGCACTTTGGCTATAATAAAGCATCATTTAAATCTATAGTAAAAGTATATCAAAATGTTTTATTTACCCATTGTGTTTCTTCTGAAATCTGTAACAATGTCTTTGAAAATTGAAACAATCCATATGGAAGATCGCTGGAAGCCATGGTTACATTTGCTAATCGCGTGGATTCATTTATAATTCCTCCTTCGCTGATTTTGCAGAGATACAACTGGTAGAAGCCTTTTTCTTCAGGTACATTGTCATCCACAGCCTACATGAAACCAAGACGGTGCAAAAAACAACAGTTTCAAATACACTAAATATCAATGTTTTTGTATTATAGTTGCTTGATTTCAATATACTTTAATGCAGCAATACTATTTTTAATAGTAGTAAATCAACATTGCATAAAAGCATTTTTGCCATCTACAAGTGTTAAAATTGTTAATGACACAAGGAAACAAACAATGAAAGAGCAAACATATTTGGCAATTATGTTTTAGCAGGGAAGATTTGGTTTCTATTTAGGGAAAAGCCCATTTACCAATCTCAACAGTTCAAACTTAATATACACACAAACATTAAAATGATTATTCACAGTAACTTATCCACTATTGGACACTCCATCCAAGCCTTTTCTCAGACAAAGTGACTATAGATCCTGCTGTGCTGACTATGTAGATAACCCTTAATGTTAAAGGGATTTTTTTTCATATAGATTGTATTAAGTGTTCATTTGTAATGCAAAGATTTTACACATTTAGTAAAAAAATATACATATAAAATATTGGTTTAAAAACATATAAACCAGCTATTTATTCATTATAAAAACCTTAAAATAGTTTTGGGGAAGAAACAAAAAACTAGCACTCCTAAACCAGACAAACTGATAAATCTTAATATATAACTTATACAATAAACATTTACCCACACATACCTGTATACTTATGACAGCAGCTGACTGCCTGTCTCTCAGTGTAACCATTCCTGATGCCTCAACAAATTCACTTGTGTAAGCAGGAGTTATATTCCAATAAACGGTCACTTCACCAAAAATCCCAGGACCACGAATTAGGCTAAAGAATAAAAAGTAACATCAGAAAAAAAAAGATTTCTCTATTGATGGTTCTCAAACGTCTGCAATCATAACAACCTTTCACATATTCTTGTAACACCTAGGTCTATGGGATCAGTAAGGCTGGATTCACATATGTGTTTGTGCCTGGGGTCTGGTGCATGTCTGTTCACCGGTGCATTTCAAGTCTGAGTTTTTGCCTGAATTCGCACCTGTACCAGATCCAAACATGCACAGGACCCTTTTTCAATCCAGACCGCGGCCGCCCTGGGCATGTGTGAACCGGCTCCACCGAGAGCAGGTCAAACTTGCATGTCATGCGAATTGGTTGTGGGGAAACATTAGATGTGCACCCAGCCTAAGACACCAGAGAGAATACTCACCTGCTCCTACAGCATCGCTTCTCGCTGGCCAGACCAGTATGGGGTATGTTCCTGACACTCAGAGATAAAAGAGAGGCTTGGATAAGCTGCAAAATGTCTTCACCATTACAAAACAAGCCCCTTTGAATGACTAACTGCCTTTAGCTAATGTCAAAGTGTCAGAATTCCTTATATCTACATTTGTTTCATTAACAAAGAGAGTATTGAAACTAAAGTGTCAGCTGATGGCCCTTAAACTAGTATTCTCAAAAGGAGAGTCACTTTTAGGGTAAACAATAGATCTCAAAGTGATGGATGAGAGTTGTTTGAGGAAATCAGTTTAGGTCTGGTCTTCATGACATCATGACATTTTTTTATTTTTTTTTATTTTTTATTTACGGCGGTTTGGTGGACTGAAAAAGTCCCTAGGGTGAATTAGTTGCACCATGAACTTTCACTTTGCTACACATTTCTTAACCTCTTCAGCTATAGTACCGGATTCCTGGCTTGTTTGCATATGCAACAACTGATGAAAAAAGTAGAAACAAGCTGTGTCATATAACAGAGAAAAAAGAGGCAATAGTGCTTTGCTTCAAATGATATGGATGTTGCTCTGCCGACTTGGGCTTGACATTGACTACATGGTAGTGCATTTAGCTGCAATGAATGTAGCATTTAAACTTAACTTTTTATATATATATTTTTTTTAATATATAAGCATCTTAACTGTAGTTTGATCTCTATTAATTCAATGAACTGTCATCTGTAACTTTATTATAACTATGTCACATATCTGCAACTTTGCTGCTGAAATGTCACCTCTATTCCCAAACACCAACAGGCATGATGGTGCATGTAGTTCCATAGCTTTAACTTGTAAGGTTCTGCCGTTACCTTTATCCCACAACACTTGTATTTAAGATTGGTTAACCACCTGCAGTTGATTCGATTACATACAAGCCCAGCCAGGGCATCTCCCTTTCTATTTAAAGGGGTTGAACACCCTGTGCAAGCACTTTTACCTACAGGTAAGCCTATATTAAGGCTTACCTGTAGGTGCATGAAATTTCTCCTAAACCTCCACATATATTTACAAAAAAGCCGCGTGCCGATGTCTACGGCACATGTGCATGTTAGAAAGGGCAGATCGTGCCGTTTCTAAAGGGGTCATGCCATGACTGACAGCTCCTGTGCGCATGCACGGGTGTGATGTCATGCGACTATGGCCTGTCACAGAGCCAGAGTTCAAGGCCCCGGAAGTAAGAGGGTTGAAGATGGACGCTCTCTGCTAGTGGGAAAAGCAGTGACATCGCAGGTTTCGGTTTCACGTAAGTGACGCATAATGGGCTAATTTGCGATGCATAGTAGCCCATTATGCTTTACCTTTGCAAGGAAATAAAGATGAAGTAAAACCCATCAAGGTTTACTTCCTCTTTAAGCTGGGCTTATTCGCTCAGGCATTGTCAAAACAACAGCTAGTGTTCCTAGTACCAGGTCCCACCGTTGTTTCTCAAGAAGAGTCCTAGTGGCTGCTGTGTTTTCTAGCAGAGTAGATTCCTAGTGTACCCTCAGTGCTTCCTTGTGTCCCTACCTTTCCAAGAAGAGTGACCCCAATATTCCTAGTGACCCTGTTTGGAACATGTCCCAGTGCCTTCCAGTGTGATCACCATAACCCCAGTGTCTTTCAGTCTGTCCTCAGTAACTAATGTGTGTTCCTACTTGCAACCTGCATCCTTGCACCTTTAGTGTTCTTTCAGGATTGCAGTGTACTTGTGCCTTTGTTTCCCTTTTGTATGTTACCAGCTTTTAGCTTTCCTGCACCTCTATGATCCTCTGTGAGTTTCTGCCTGCTATTCATTAGCATCACCTGTGTCTGCAGTCTGCCTCAGTGTCTTCCTGTGTATTTCTACTCTGTGTTCTGCTTAGCCTCCCCATTAATTTCTACTTGCACTAGTAATTCTTGTCTCTTTGCATTACTGCTCACTCCTAGTTGTCCGGTGTGTCTATGCACTTCTACCCATTCAAAGTGCCTTTGTGTTTCCATGCCCACCTCCCAGCTCAGTCTGTATTCCCTATTGTCCTGTGATCCCTGTGCCTCAGTGCTGCAAGGGACCATTGCCTGTTTATTAGCCCTTAGTTCCCAGTAGCTGCCTGCCTTGGTGAGTCTGAGAACGTTAACTTGCTAATTGTCTGCAGCGCAACCCATTTCCACTGTCATGAGTTCCTTCAACCCTGGGCCTCACTATACACGTTGTCTAGCATGCTGGGTCTCACTCACTCTCACACTCTCATACTAGTCACTGGAAGTTCAAGATGGCATGTGTGAGTGCTGCCAGCTTTGCTGCAGAGGTTGAGGGGGTAGGGAGTCTGCCTGTCAGTGTTCAGACCATACATCGCACGCTGCATCAAATTGGTCTGCATGGGACGAAATCAACCTGATGGAACAATTGACGGCCACTTTAAACTGAAAAGAGGAAAAATTCTATAAAACATGGTTTTATTGGCACAAATTCCGATCCGCTCAAGAGTGCAGCACCCTGGTGACCCCTTTCCGCAGAGCTACTTTAACAGCGCAGGTCTGCCTAACCATGCATCCCCGCATCCAAACCCCCCCTTTTTTTCCCTCCCCCACCGCCTCCCCTCTTAAATCCTCTCTTTTCTGTTCCATTCATCTCTATTGATCCAGCTTCAGCACTCTGCATTTCCTCACTGCTCTCTCTGTTTTCCGTTTTCTACCTTACTTGAAAAATTCCTCTTGAGTGCACCTGACTAGGGGCGATAAATAAGGTCTTACATTGTTACACCATAAGCTTATTTAGGTGGACTGATACTGTGTTGCCACTAACTGCGCTGCAATTACTATTTTGTGTGCTGATGCTTCCTTTCTGTTTGGATTGTTTTTGGATTCTGTATAAGTCTGTATTCAGTGTTCAAACTGTGGATGTCGATTCTGTTCTGCCCTGCCTGATGTATTCAATAAAACTTTTAAATGAAAAAAAATAATAATTAATTGGTCTGCATGACTGTCATCCAAAAAGGAAGCCTCTTCTAAAGATGATGCACAAGAAAGTCCGCAACAGTTTGCTGAAGACAAGCAGACATGGATTACTGGAACCATATCCTGTGGTCTGATGAAACGAATGCCGCGTACACATGATCGTAAATTCAGCCAGCAAAAGACCGATGAGGGCTTTTCATCAGAAAATGCGACCGTGTGTAGGCTCTATCAGACTTTTGCTGGCGGAATTTGGGCCAGCAAAAGATTGTGAGCATGTTCTCAATTTTTCAGACGCAAAAAGTTTTGATTGTCTGTAGCAATTCCGACATGCAAAATTCCTACGCATGCTTGGAAACAATTTGACGCATGCTCGGAAGCATTGAACTTAATTTTCTCGGCTTGTTGTAGTGTTGTACATCACCGCGTTCTTGGCGGTCGGAAGTTGGTGTGACCGTGTGTAGGCAACACAAGCTTGAGCGGAATTCCATTGGAAAAACCATCCAAGGCTTTTCCGTCGAGAATTCAGATCATGTGTATGTGACATTACATAAACTTATTTGGTTCAGATGGTGTTAAGCGTGTGTGGTGGCAACCAGGTGAGGAGTACAAAAACAAGTGTGTCTTGCCTACAGTCAAGCATGGTGGTAGGAGTGTCATGGTCTGGGGCTGCATGAGTGCTGCTGGCACTGGGAACCATAAATGCCAACATGTACTGTGACATACTGAAGCAGAGAATGATCCCCTCCCTTTGGAGACTGGGCTGTAGGGCAATATTCCAACATGATAAAGACCCCAAACACACCTCCAAGACGACCACTTCCTTACAAAAGAAGCAGAGGGTACAGGTGATGGACTGGCCAAGCATGTCTTTGGACCTAAACCCTATTGAGCATCTGTGGGGCATCCTCAAACAGAAGGTGGAGGAGCGCAAGGTCTCTAACATCCACCATGGAAGAGGACTCCAGCGGCAACCTGTGAAGCTCTGGTGAACTCCATGCCCAAGAGGGTTTTGAGGGACAGCCAATTTACACTGTTATATAAGCTGTACACTCACTACATTATAGCAAAGTGTAATTTCTTCAGTGTTGTCATGTATATACAGTATCTCACAAAAGTGAGTACACCCCTCACATTTTTGTAAATATTTTATTATATCTTTTCATGTTACAACACTGAAGAAATTACACTTTGCTACAATGTAAAGTAGTGAGTGTACATCTTGTATAACAGTGTAAATTTGCTGTCCCCTCAAAATAACTCAACATACAGCCATTAATGTCTAAAGCGCTGGCAACAAAAGTGAGCACACCCCTAAAAAGTAAAAAATTTCCAAATTGGGCCCAAAGTGTCAATATTTTTTGTGGCCACCATTATATTCCAACACTGCCTTAACCCTCTTGGGCATAGAGTTCCCCAGAGCTTTACAGGTTGCCACTGGAGTCCTCTTACACTCCTCCATGATTACATCACGGATCTGGTGGATGTTAGAGACCTTGCGATCCTCATCCTTTCCATTTGAGGATGCCCAACAGACACTCAATAGGTATAGGTCTGGAGAAATGCCTGGCTAGTCCATCACCTTTACCCTCAGCTTCTTTAGCAAGGCAGTGGTCATCCTGGAGATTTGGGGTCGTTATCATGTAGAAATACTGCCCTGTAGGCCCAGTCTCCGAAGGGAGGGACTCATGCTCTGCTTCATTTTGTCACAGTATATGTTGGCATTTATGGTTCCCTCAATGAACTGTAGCTCCCCAGTGCTGGCAGCACTCATGCAGCCCCAGACCATCACCCTCCCACCACCATGCTTGACTGTAGACAAGAAACACTTGTCTTTGTACTTTGCCACCACACATGCTTGACACCATCTGAACCAAATAAGTTTATCTCGGTCACATCACACCACAGGTCATGGTTCCAGTAGTTCACGTCCTTAGTCTGCTTGTCTTCAGTAAACTGTTGCAGGCTTTCTTGTGCATCATCATTAGAAGAGGCTTCCTTCTGGAACAACAGCCATGCAGACCAATTTGATGTAGTGTGCGGCATATGGTCTGAGCACTGGCAAGCTGACCCCCCACCCCTACAACCCAAAGACAAAGACACATTTCCCAAAGACAACCTCTGGATATGACGCTGAGCACGAGCACTAAACTTCTTTGGTTGACCATGGCGAGGCCTGTTCTGAGTGTAACCTGTCCTGTTAAATCACTGTATGGTCTTGGTCACCGTGCTGCAGCTCAGTTCCAGGATTTTGGCAATCTTCTTGTAGCCTAGGCCACCTTTATGTAGAGTAAAACTTATTTTTTTCAGATCCTCAGAGAGCCATGAGGTGCCATGTTGAACTTCCACTAACCAGTATGAGAGAGTATGAGAGAGTAATGAGAGAGTAATGCTGCGTACACATGACCAAACTTTCCGATGGTCTTCCCGACTGACTTTTGGCGGAGTTCTGACGGACCTTCTGAACTAACGGACTTGCCCACACACAAACGGACTAAGTCCGTTCGAAAGTCCGTTAGTTTTGAACATGATGACGTATGACGGGACTAAAAAAGGAAGTTCAATAGCCAGTAGCCAATAGCTGCCGTTTCACTTGCTTCAGAGCATGCGCCGTTTTTGGTCTGCCGGATCAGCATACAGACGAATGGTTTTCCAGATAGGAATTGAGTCCATCGGACAGATTTGAAACATGTTCTATTTCTAGGTCCGTCTGATTTTTTAAATGAAAAAACGATCGGATTAGCCCACACACGATCGGCTTGTCTGCCGGAAAGTCTGGTCGTGTGTACGCGGCATAAGAGTGATCACACCAAATTTAACACAATGCTCCCAATTCACCACTGAGACCTTGTAACACCAAGGTGTCACATGACAACAGGAAGGGAAAATGGTTAATTGGGCCCAGTTTGGACATTTTCACGTGAAATAACTCACTTTTGTTGCCAGCGGTTTAGACATTAATGGCTGTGTGTTGAGTTATTTTCAGGGGACAGAACATTTACACTGTTATACAAGCTGTATATTCACTACTTTATATTGTAGCAAAGTGTAATTTCTTCAGTGTTGTCACATTAAAAGATATAATAAAATATTTACAAAAATGTGAGGGGTTTACTCATTTTTGTGAGATACTGTATATGTATATATTAGATTGGCTTATACTGTATAATAAAAGGTTAGTAGTGGAACAATGTAGCATCATAAGAAATGACTGTGCTGCATGGAAAGTCATACTTTGTCATTGTTTAGAAGACACGGTCATCTATCTCAGGCTGTGTTTAAAGACAGGGAATAATTCTAAATGTACAGAGTGTTTTCTGTACAGTAAGCTGTACATGAAGCTATTTTTAGAGCCCTTTCTAGAGCAATGAACTTAACTTTTATGAGGTGTCAGTTAACCTTTAAACACATAAATTGTTATGTTCTAGACAGACACGTACCAGACATTATTATTTTTCTATGCTCAAAAAGAGGCACAACATATCTATGAAGGTGGAAATACTCAGGCTTATTGAAAAAGAAGTTTAAACAGCAATTCAAATTTTGAAAGATGGTTCTATTGGTTGCTACAGACAGAATTTAGCACGTTGTACTTTACCATATTTCATAACAGCCTATTTGTGATTAGTCACTTATAGTATATGTACTATAATCACTGGATTAAGAAGCTCTAAACAAATGATATTGATTACACAGATTCATATACCTGATATGCGCTGTACCATTATAGTTCCCAGAGGGCTCACCAATGAGAACATTAAGGGATGATGGGGCTATTCCAACTATACCAGCTGCTCCTACATCCCCAGCAATAACAACAGTGGCTGTACCTGTAAGGCAATAAGACAGAAGTCAGAAATATACTGTCAATCTACTGTACAACCTCAATTTAAAAAAAAGTTGGAACGCTGTTTAAAATCTACATAAAAACAGAATGCAATGATTTGCAAATCTCATAATCCCATATTTTTGTTGCCATGTTCCAACTTTTTTTTTGAGACATGTTGCTGCCATCAATTCCAAAATACCTTATTTTTTTTCTAAAAGTGTTACATTTTCTCAGTGTAAACTTTTGAAATATTTTCTGATTTCTACTGTGTATAAAATATGAGTTTATGAGATATATACAACAATACAGTCTATGGATTATTTATAAAAGCTGCATAGCACATCTTCTCTTTCCTGTATTTCCATGAGTGATTCACCACTTGAGAAGTGTAAAATCATATTTGAGTGGATATATGGGAAACATTTTTGGCAACCTAATAATTATATGGATTCATTTTGTGGACCATGTCCTGGTTGCTAACTGTCCATATAGAATCCTCCATAAGGCCTCACACACACTGGATATTTTTAATGCTGCTGTTAGAGGCGTCTGCCATTTTTTTTTCTGCCTCAAAAGGCCCCTGTATGTATTCATGCATATAGGTATATAGGTGTTTAGAGGAGTTTACAGGCAGGGGGTGTTTAGAAGCAGAAAAAACAATTGACGCCCCTAAACACGTGTTAATACTAGGCGTGTTTGAGCATAAATTCTTTCCATGCCAGATGGAAAGGTGATTTGGAGAGATGGCCAAATGTCAAGTGTGCATGAGGCCTATAAATATGCAGCCAAATAATGGTTGTAAATTCACTGAAAAAATATTAAAGTCTTTAAAAAAATGTTGTGTCTCTTTAGTTATGTATCAGTATTTCACAATGTAATACATTTAAATATGATGCACAAATGTGTTTGTTGTTGATAGTGAATGTATTCTGTATATTCTTTACTGCGGGGGTAGGCAACCTAAAAGAGGTGGAGATCTACCTGAACAACATGGGAGAAGTCAAAGATCATTGGGCACAGTGTCATCTCCTCACACCTGATTTAAGCCTCTAATTGCCATACTACTGTGTTGCAATCGCGTACATTGCATAGCAATCATGGGTTTAAATCAGGTGGTGAAGGTGGAAACATATCCCCTCCTCACCACGTGTCAAACACACTCACATCGCTTTTCAGAGGAGCACCAGTGCCTGTAGTTGTGAATGAGCAGCGGCACCCATAGGGCTCGTTCACAAGTAAAGCTGGGGGGGTGGTAAAACCCTTTCAGAAAGTGTACCAAACACACAGGATATAATAGAAGTCTATGGCTAAGTGCAGCAAACCTGCAGGAAAGCTACAGGTACACTGCACTGCACCCGCAATGTGGGTAAACTGCAGCACATCAATGTGAAAGCAGCCTTATGCTATTATGCCCAGTCTATTGCTTCACACTGACCTAAAGATCTCTTCTTTCCTGCTGCTGGCACTACTCTGGAGACCACTAGCTGGGATAAGAGGTGGCGTGCAGTTGAAATCACTTAGCATGGGACAGGAGCCAGCACTACAGAGGAGGCATCGGCTTATGTGTTTTTTTGCTCCCTACTACAGATCCAACTTTCCAAGTAGTCCCTCTGCATTGTACTGTGTTTGATGCTCTGGGATGGCAGGTCAGCAAGCCTACCACTCACCTGTTCATGATCTCCTGGCTGCTGACCCCCACTTTAGGCTCAATTCACATTAATGCATTTTTTTAAGCTTTTTGCATGCTGCAGAAATGCAGGGAATTTTATCATATCAATTCATTTTTGTGCCTCTACATTTTTGGAAAGGGTCGGGGACTTTTTTACCGCAAAATGCAGCATTTTGCACGTAATAGAAGAAAAAAGTCTGCTCTTATCCCGATGCTGTCTTCCTCTGTTGTTACGTGCCTCGCTGTCTGACATCTTTTATGTAGCCATGGGGGCATGTGGTCTGGTATGGTTCCGGTGGAAGGCACTCGCTCTTCCTGACCTGCCGGGCTGCATGCTCAGATAAGGGTCTGGTTTGGATTTTGGGGGGAGACCTTATGCCATTTTTTTTTTTAAAGTTGGTGTGGGGTGTCCCTACCAAATCCATACCAGACCGAAGGACCTATCCGAAAATGCGATTGTTTGTATGCAATTCGAACGTGCAAAAAATCACGCATGCTCAGAAATAATTCAAGGCATGCTCGGAAACATTGAACTTATTTTTCTCGGCTCATCGTAGTGTTGTATGTCACCGCGTTCTTGACGGTCCAAGATTCAAAGAACTTTTGTGTGACCGTGTGTGTGCAAGACAAGCTTGAACGGAATTCCGTTGGAAAAACCATCCAAGATTTTGCAGATGGAAATTCCCGCTCGTGTGTATGCAGCATTACAGTATGATGCCAGGGATTGCATCTGGTACACATTACAGTTATATTTTAAGAAAATAATACAATCAATAAAGTCTTACTTATAAAAAGCCATCTCTGGTCACTAACAAGTGCTTCTTCATTGTCATGGAGGCAAAACTGTTTCCCCACCTGTGTCTGGCTGTTTAGGGGCCTACTCAAACAGATGCCTCATTTTTGTGCTAACTTTCAAGATGGCCCTGATTTCAACATGCATTATCCTTTTTTTGTGATACCTGCCAGCAGAAGGAGACTTGAAACCTCTGGCCTGGGTGATAAGCACAACCCTTTTATGTCCCTTTAGGGTAGCGTCAGTTTCCTATGAGTAGAAGGGCATTTTTAAAGCTTGTTGCAGTGATTGATGGTGAAACATGAAGCATGAGTCTGCATCATTGCATCCACGATCACAGGTGCAATGCTTTCCAAGCTCCCATGTAAAAAATAATTAATGCACATTTTTTTTCAAATGAATATGGGTGTATTTTTTTTCAAAAGCTGGCTTTAAAGGTGGATGTTGTCTTAAAGAACATGGTATATTGTAACATGTCTTTTCAAAAATACTATATATTGAAAAAAAAGGGGGATTGAAAAGGATGAATTGTGAAGAAGGAGGTATTTTGTGAGTTACTGCTTTGTAAAAATGATGTTGAATCATTTAAATAACATAGTAAACAAAATACCATGCCATTGTCACGAGTAATCTCTATCATTTAGCTGCCTTAAACAAAGTGCACATTTTTCTTTCTTCCAGCATTGGCTTTTTACATTCAGTCACATATCTGCTGCAAAGGAATTGGATGTTAAAAGACTTCTGCCTACCAGGCAATGTAATTGCAGGTCTGAAAAAGGAGCAGACAGCTATACAATCCAGTCCAAGGTCCTACGCTGATCGAGGTATGAATAGGGAGTATCTCAACTGAGGGCAACCAGCCCAACATATATCATTTGTACTGCATATGCCTTCCCTGCCTTTCAGAAATCATGAGCCCCATCCTACTTTTTATCTGGTATGTCCCTTCATAACGCTACCTTTAAGTGTGTAGGAAGTCACCCCAAGATGCTCATGCTAGGGGACAACAGCAAGAGATGCAGTCATCAATTTTCGAATAGTTTATAACTTCTTACAAAATTCTCCAAATATGTAACTGGGCAAGAATTTGCTAAAGCTTTGTCAATGTCAAGCAGCATTTACAATAGAAGGCTCCTGACACATGTACGATGGGCACAATAGGGAAGTGTTCAGCACTGTCAGTATACATGACAGCTTCTCCTGCTGATATTTATCTAGAAAGTAGCAATTCATTTGTGTGTACTAATGGGTGTCCTAGCAATCAGTGTTAGAAAATCTGTGCACTCCCAGTACCCCAATGACGGTAGCTCTGGTGACAAAGACAAACCCTTTGTGAGTGCCAGTCCTTAAAAGAATGGGAATCACGTAAACAACATGTTGCTATTAAATTAAAAGAATAGCATGGGATTTACCATCTACAGGAGAGATGACTGAATAGTCGGCTGACACCAACTGAATGCTGAATGATTCCATTCCTTCCAGAAGGCCATCTTGAATTGCTTTCAGTGTAAATGATTTCCTGGTGTCAGTCTGAAAATGCAAATAAGACGCACTGTTTTATAAACTTCAAAGTATGTACATTGTTACAGCTTTTTACATGTCATATAACAGGAATGAGGAGAGGAACTTGTATGCCTCTTGGAAGGTTTTAAATTCTAATTTTTACCTATAAAAAGAAACTTAGACTGAGCTCTTAGGGACATTGAGCAGAATCTGGGAATCTTAACTTCTTAGTAACTTCTTACTGTGTATAAGGACACTTATCCAAAGATCATATGGCACAGAAAGCCTCCACAAACACTGTAGCAACATTTGCAAGCTCAATCCTTGCCACTGATACAACAGTGGCTGCCTTAGGTCTAGATCAGTGGTCTCCAAATTGCGGCCCAGGGGCTAGATGCAGCCCTTTTCTTGCATTTATCAGGCCCTTGGGGCACTATTTCATTCACTGACACCAATGAAGGGCACAATTTCTCCCAATGACACCATGAAGGGGCACAATTCCTACCAATAACAACAACAATGGGGCACAATTCCTCAATCCCACCAATAAAGGGTACAATTCCTCCCAGTGACACCAATGATGGGGGATTGTTTACTTCCACTGATGCTGGCATATTTTGTACTCACAATGGCCACTTTCTGACTCTCCCTAATATCTGAAAGACAGTATATTTGCCCTTTAGAAAGTTTGGAGAACCCTGGTCTAGATCACGCTTCATCTTGTATTTCCACTGTCTTTTTTTTTTAACAGGTTTACAACATTCCTAAATCAAATGGGCAAAAATACCACAGGTTCAGTCTGTTTACGTTCCATATAGATTTATTCAGGTAAGCCAGATGTCTTCATCCATACTCTTTCAGGACAAACCACAGTCATTTCAACCATACATTTTCTGAAGGCACGCTATTAATACTAGCAGCCACATAGGATATTCCATGTGGAATAGGTGATCATTGCAAGAACTTTTAAAATATTTATTAATAACAAAGGTCTACAAAATTCTTGGAATTGAACTAAAGAATAAATTCTAAGGCTATCCTATGTACATGTTTATCCAGAAATAAAATACATATCTGGCTCTCCTAAGTCTTGATCAATAATATACTGTCACAGTGGGACTTGTTACATAAGCTTTGGCACACGACAAATAACTGTATGATAATAGCTATCCTTTATAATTTGAATGCCAAATCCACTCCAATAGCACTGCACAAGAAAGAACCCATATAACCCCTAATAAGACAATTCATACTATGGAAATAGTTTTTTTTTTGGCTTTTGTTAAAGCTTTTTCTATTCATTCAGCTGAAATAATTTGTCTGAAGATTATAAAGTGCATAAAGGCTTTATTGCAAATATGTCCATTACTTAAAAGGATTTCACATTGATTTCTGTACCTCATTAAAGTTCAGGGTTCCATTTAGTGGGCTTAGGTCATATTGTCCAGCTTCCTCCACTATCCAGATAATTTTCACTGCGCCCCGACCACCTTGACTCCGCACCACTGTTAGAGTCACTTCTCCAGCTGGGTCACCTAATCTTTGAGGTTCGGAAATGAGCACCTAAAAAATCAGTGATGTAATGTGGTCACATTTAAAACTGATTCAGCAGTAAATACAAAATATCACTACTTATTGTCAAAATAAGTGAAGTCATTCTGCATAGGATACTAAAATTATTCATTGTTTTGTGAGACACTTGCACCTTTTAAATTACCCTGTGCATATGGGCTACTGCTGTCCAAAATGTTCCTCACGAGTTAGGGTAAATGAATGAAAGTAAATTAAACAGCACTTGCTCCTCCTAATTGTTATTATGTTCTAATAATTAATAACCTGGGAATAAAGGGTATGACCTGATACTAAATATTAAAGGAGTGGATCCTTATACCAACTAAATAGTTGTATAAATATTGTGTAAATATTAAAGTGACAAAAGTGCAACATATTGAAAGTGCATATGGAGGGCCATAGTTTAGAGACCCCTTCTATAAGGGAAAAGGATCCAACCCATTCGGTGAGTCACTAATTTACACTACCCCCAAGAGGTGGATCACCACAGTATTGGGACTTGGAGCACTATAGTAATTTTTGGCACAAAGAAAAGGACTATTTGCACTATATCACCATATGCACTTTAAATATGTTGCACTATTTATTCATTTTTAACATTTGTTTATCAATTTATGCACTGTAATATATGATGTAGTATCATCACCTATTATTCAATTTAATCTATTGGTACACAACTATTTAGTTGGTATAAGGATCCACTCCTTTAATATTTAGTATCAGGTCATACCCTTATTTCCCAGGTTATTAACTATTAGAACACAATAACAAGAGTAAAAGGGGCTGAATACAAATGCACATCACACTTTTAAGATATTTATTTATAAAAAAAATTTTTTAAACATTTAGCATTTTCCTTCCACTTTACAATTATGTGCTGGAACTTTGTGTTGGTCTATCACATAAAATCCCAATAAAATACATTTACATACTAAAATTCTCTTGTCATTTGATCCTAATAGAAAATAGCCAGAACATTCAACCAGAAAAATTAAAGAACATACAACAATAGAGAAAACACTTTAGAGCCCAATACTTTAGACTAGGAACATTCGACCAGAGGGGGAAATAATCTGAGGGATACCTCTGTATTGTGTATGGCATTTTCTGTGCGAATGGCAAAATGAATGGGTATTTGGCTGAGTGAACCTCCAAGCTGCTGTGTGAAGTGAAACATTTAGTATTAGTACCACCGCTAAATTTGATATCTTCCTGCTCAATGCTCCTGGGTGTTAGGAAGCCGCCATCTGCGAGCTTTCTAACAACCATCGACTAACCCTTGCCTGAAACATTCAGCTGTTAGCTGGGGATTCCTGGCTTACAGGTCAATGTATACAACAGCATGGGGTCCACCCCACAATTTATACCAGACCCTTTAGACCTGGTATGGATTTTATGGGGGAACCCAGACAAAAAAACAAGTAAAAAAGCATGGGGCCCCTACCAAAATCCTTACCAGACCCTTTTCTGAGCATGCAGCCTGGCCAGCTAAGGAAGAGGGTGAGCATGCATCTCTCGCCTTTCCTTAACCATACTAGGCCACATGGCCGCACATAGGCCTGTATCTTGTCCTGGATGACCCCCTGGCAAAGCACCTTGTCTTATGATGATGATGGCCAGAGTTGCTTCCGCACAATCCTTGCCCTGGGGTTATGGGAGATCTGTGGGTAGGGGGCTTTTTGAGTCATGGGTACCTCCCCCTGGTAAAAGCTCTTTGTCTTATGCTGATGACGGCAAGAGCCTCTTCCCCAAAACCCTGGCCCAGTGGTTACGGGGGGTCTGAATGCTGAGCTACAGCTGGATGTAGTTTTTGAAATTTTGTTTGGCTTTTACTTACGACGGAAGCATGGATGGAAGATGCAGGACTTATTTTAGAGACTGCATGCATCCCCTTTGCATGGGATACTGGACTCCCCTGGCAACCCCTCATGTAGTTATGGGCTCCTTCTTGACTCTCCTCTCTATTGATTATCTCTGTATGAAGTATGTACATATGTAAATATCTGCATTTAGTAAATTGTTATATGGCTTTCATTGTGTTGACCCCTCCGTCTCCAAACCTTAAAAGATGGGGATGTCCTCTGGAAACAGATACTGCAACTGGCATTCATTGCTGTATGACCTGAAGCAGGTATGAGACAGACTGCTAGGAATGCTGGTCAAGCCAGGCCAATGGTCTCCCAGAGTGACCTTTGGGGTAAATTTAAACTTGCGATCTCTCTTGCCTCTGTAGCCCGATCTGCATTCGGATTGCAGTGAAAAAAGTGATGCAATGCCTCCTTACCTTCTGTTTTAACTCAATTTTTGCACACAAAAGCACCACATATGTGTGCATTGCTCGTGGTTACGGGGGACTTTTCCCACTCTTCTACATTAACTTGAATGTATAGCTACAAGTTGGGTCAACTTTGCTGTGGATGCAAAGCATCACAGCTGCAGCATGTAAACACCCCCGTGCGGCCTATTGCAGCTTGATACCACAAGTATAAACAAGGCCTTAGAGGGCAAGGTATCGGAATTCCACTCGGTACAGCAGGTACCTTGGGGAGCCTGTGCCATCCCAGTAAATCTAGGGAACCTCCCCTGGGTATGGGAAGAAATGGGTTAAAGAGACTATGTGTTACCCCACCACATTGCAGTTTAATACAGGGAGGACATGCAGTCCAGCACAAAGCTTCCATTACATTACACTGTGATAAGTGGTTTGCACCAAGGTTATTTGTGTTATCAAAAATAATGCATTTTACTCACATCAATTCCATCATGAGTACAAAAAGACAAGGGGTTGATTCCTCATTTCAAAATAGAGTAATCTCTTTTGAGGAGTAATTTGAGGAGTAAATCCCTTGTCCTCAAACTTGTGTTGAATGTTTTATCATGAATATAATAAAATAAAAAAGTTTATTTTTTATTTTTTACTCTTTTATTATTATAAATAACATTGCCTTCATCTGCGCACATAAGTTTACCATCATCTTGCATGTAGATCCATCTCATCAGTTGGAGATCTATATTACACTTACACACATAGGGTAAATTTGTGACATGCTTACCCTAATGGTTTCAAATCCAAACAATCCAATAGGAGAATCATTTGGTGGAATGTTGACCACAATGGTGATTTTATTTCCTAGATTGGCATTATTTGTCACTCGCTTTAGAGAAACATTAAATGTTTCTAGATACTCCACAAAAGTATCATCCACTATTACAATTTCTATTACTCCTGCCGACTAAAGAAAAACAAAATATGCATTATTTATATGGAAAAAGACGGTTTGACAGATAAAAACAAAAACAAAGTCATCACTCAAAATCATCACACTATGATCTACTGTATGTAGCAGGCCAATAGTCATGTGTAATCTGTATCCTTGTGACTCTTCACATAATCTAAATAACATCAACTACACATCTAAAGCTTTTTTCACGTTATGTGGATTCCGCTTCCCTCTAGTGGACAACAAGTGTCTTAACACAGTCACCTACAGTCTACTACTGTAATTTACATATGTTTTTGCAATTTGTGTGTCTATTGGCTTATTTTGTTTAAATAGGTTGTGGTAATAAAATCCTGATGCAGCACATTAGGGCAAATGGCTTTTCAGTGGCAAAAAATAAAATAAAATAGATTTTCATTCGAACCACCCTTGTGCTCCCATCTAACACCTATTCTTACTACTTATTGCTACTCTAATACATTGTTTTTCAATCTGAGAGCATGAAACCCAGTTTGTCCTGAACCAGCGGTATAAGTTTCCATGGTGAAGGTAGGCTAGCTGTCAGCACCATAACAACCACTAATGCTCTAGGGCAGGGATATGCAATTAGCGGACCTCCAGCTGTTGCAAAACTACAAGTCCCATCATGCTCTGCGTCTGAGTGTCATGCTTGTGGCTGTCAGAGTCTTGCTATGCCTCATGAGACTTGTAGTTTTGCAAGCAGCAGCAACAGCTGGAGGTCCGCTAATTGCTTATGCCTGCTCTAGGGCCAAGGTACATGATGTAATTTGTGGCTATGGTGAAGGCAGCTGGCTCACCCGCATTATAGCAATGCATGATCCAGGGCAGGTCTCAGCATTCAGGAGAAGAGGGAAGTCCATATCTTCCAGTCCTTCTCCACCTCCCACCTTTTGTTTTGCTGCGGGAGCCAAAAAGTAGGGTTCTAATGTAACGAGGGGCTCTGTCACAGGGAGGCTGTGTAATTAGGGGGCTCTGTGATGGGGGTCTTTGATCTATAGGGGTGACTTTGATGTGATGAGGTGATCTCATAAATAGAGAGGCCTCTGCTATACTGGGGGGCTCTGATGTGATGAGGGATCTTGGATATGATCTTGAAATTATGATGCGATGAGGGGGCCTCTGATGTACTGGAGCTTCTGATGTGATGGGGAATCTCTGATGTGATGGGAGGCCTCTGGTGTAAAGGTGGGGCTATGGTGTAATGGGGGATCTCTGATGTGATGAGGGAACCTCTGATGTGAAGGTGGGCTTTTGATGTGAAGTTAACTTCATCAAGGTGGTTGTGTGCATCATCCTAGGCTCAGGTTTCCAACTGATAAGTAACATTTAGGTTTTTTACATTTTATACTTGGGTGCTTCACAATTTTGTATACTTTACTGAAAAAAAGTTGAGAAATGTTTCTTTAACACTTCATCAGCCTCATAAAATAACCATTAGCACAGTTAACCCTTTCTTCACATGCAAAATACTACTAATATTTTTAATATACCGAGTTGATTGTCCAAGGGTTTTACAACAGATTGTACTGTGTATGTATGGTGAGCTTTCATGTAGTCCTATGGGTTATTTAGAATATTATTTTGTTTTACTTTTGTCTATAAAACATGTCACTTTTGTTTTTATATTGCACATTTAACAGCAAGTTGAATGTCTGATAATTATTTAAATATAACCATTTTTTAGAGGACAGTTAAACTGGAGAAAAGTGCTGAGGAGAGTCCTGTTTCAGCACTCTTATAGTAGTGTATGTATAACAGTTGTTCAGACCTGTCCATCAGAAAATGAGAGATTCCCCGAAGAAGGCGTGAAGTCATCACGACTCGCAGTGATTGGCAGAGCTTCCCAGTAAACAGTGACAATGCCAAAGTTTCCAGCTTGTCTGACAACGGGAAGCCTGAGTACATTCTGTGGAGGTGGAACTTCATAAGCCAGCACAGCTCCATTTACAGTCTGGAAAACAAATAACCTCATGTTTATAGTACAAAAACAACAGTAAGTATATTTTATGATGTTAAACAGTTCTACTAAGGGAAAATGGGACAGGGAGCTTTTAGCATTTCATTTGCTCCTTGACTTGATTTTACAAGCTCAAAGGGCCAATCATTCATGACATACGTACATAAGGAAACAAATGAGTATGCACAGTAGGATCACTTAGCACAATGTTTACAAGAAAAATTATATCATATCTGATAAGTCAGAAGGCGGGAAACAGTGAAGGAGCTGTCAGAAACCATGAATCAGACTGAGACAGAAGTACAGTTAAATCTCACTTGTTTAATAATAATAAAAGGTAAACAGAGTAAACATAGTCAAAGCATAGCCAGAGTTCAGGAACTGGAACTGATAGTCAAACAAGCCAAAACTTCAGGGTGCCAGAGATGAGCATAGTAGAACAGCAAGCAGGATCTGGAGCCAGAAGGAATGTCAGCCAAGCAAATCTTTAACAGGAACACAGGAGTGTGTATCTAGAGATGTGACCAACGCGAAGGCAGAGATCACCTGGGCTGGGCAAAAATTTTGGAATACTAGGAATATTTGGACACCGGAAGTGACGTCCAGTTTACTATACCTTATGTGAGTACCTTTGATGCCCATTTATTTATTAAATTCAAAGTTGGCATACTTCACCATTGGAGCTCCTTCTTCTTCCTTATATGGTCTATGTGACATACCCATGTGAGAACCTAGTGTAAACCACATTTCTCAGCCTTGTAAGGTGACAGACCCAGCCACACCAGTTACAGGATACAGTGCTTTGGATATATATATTTTTGCTGTTTACCTTACAGCAGTAAGGTAAAGAGCCACTGCACCTGGTGTTTGCGGGCACTTTTGAAGATATAGGTTCACCCAGTTACTCATCTGAGTCATTCAGTTTTACTTTTCACTGACTTTATTTAGATTTTTCACTGGCACTGTGTGCATTCACGGACTTTATATTTATTGTAATTTTTATTTGCACTCATATATGCACCTTTATTCGGATAGAAGTGTTTATTCACATGGATGCTATTTTTTGCACTTTATGCCTTATGATTAGCCCAGTGTATATTATTTACTTGTTCCTATCACCAAGTGGACCAGTGTCATTTATATTGACGGCACATATGCACTTTATTTTATGTTAGTACATGCATTTGCTCAGTTAGTTTTATTCATTTTAGTACTCAGTATTATTTATTATCAGTAGGATTTATTTACCCTGTCACTTTAGCACTTTGGTGTTTTTTGGAGCTCAACACCATATATTGATTTCTCTCTATTTTTGGATGGGGTATGCACCCCTGTTGGTGGTTTGCTGCAACCAATCTGTTTAGTTTATCTTATCTTTACCCTAGTAGCGCAGGAATACCTATTACCTTTAATCCTTCTGCATAACTGGGGACAAAACAACACCACCTAAGGTCTGTCCGTGACAGGACCTTGAGGTTCGGCGTTCCCTGGATGGGCAGGACAAAACTTCAAAAAGTGACCTGCCTGGCCACAATAAAGGCACAATCTCTCCGTCCTCCTAAAGGTTCTCTCATTCGCAGAGAGATCCGTGAAGCCCAAGTGCATGGGTTCATCTTCATTGATCAACTTGGTACTAGGAGGCATGAAAGTGGACTGAGGCACGGGTGGGACTGCAAAGCTAGGAGGCAAACGTACAGGAGGCTTCCGCAAGCACTCCTTAAAATAAAGTCTTTCTCTGAGTCTGGAGTCAATGAGGATGGCAAATGTGATCAACTTCTCCAGCTCAGTGGGTATATCTCCGGTTGCAATCTCATCCTTGATGGAATCCGAGTGACTATGAGAAAATGCAGTCATGAGGGCCTCATTGTTTCAAGCAACCTCTGCTGCCAGGAAACGGAGTTCAATGACGTAGTTGGCAAAGGTTCTCGTACTCTGTTTGATGGACATGAGGCACTTGGCAGCAGGAGCGGGCGGGAACGTCAAATATCCTTTTAAAGGAGGCCACAAACTCAGGGTAACTCAAGACAACAGGTTTTTGCGTCTCCCATAGAGGGTTTGCCCAGGCCAAGGCTCCCTTAGAAAGCAAAGATATCACGAAACCTACTTTGCTTCTGTCCATGGGAAATGACTGAGACAGCACCTCAAAGTATATCTCATCCTGGTTGAGAAACCCTCTGCATTGAAATGGATCGCCCCCAAATTGCTGGGGAAGCGGAGTGGAACCAGACATACCTCTTATAGAGGTAATACTCAAGGCGGGTGCCTGCATAGAGGCTGCCACAGCAGCAGGGATGTCCTGCAACTCAGGTTGTACTGGAGCAGCCAAAGTGGGAGATTCCAGGTGAGCCGTGCGACTCAGGAGCGTTTGTAACGCCATGGCAAACTGATCCATGTGGTGATCTTGCTCATCCAATCTGGAAAATATATTACCAACAAGTGGATTGACTGTATCTTCCGAATTCATGGCCTTCACCTACTTTCAGAAACCATGAATCAGGCTGAGACAGAAGTACAGTTAAATCTCACTTGTTTAAAAATAATAAAAGGTAAACAGAGTAAACGTAGTCAAAACATAGCCAGAGTTCATGAACCGGATAGTCAGACAAGCCAAAATGTCATGGAGCCAGAGATAGAGTGTAGTAGAACAGCAAGCAGGATCTGGAGCTAGAAGGAATATCAGCCAAGCAAGTCTTTAACAGGAACACAGGAGAGCGTCTCTAGAGATGTGACCAAGGCAAAGATCATCTGGGCTGGACGGCTTAAGTAGGCAGGACAGACAAGCAGGATATCATCAACAGGTGAGTCACTGTGGAGAGATATGAGCTGGCAATTAGCCGACAGCTGAGCAGCCAGCTTAGAGAAGGAAGAGCTGAGCCCAGCCCTGACAGGAGCAAACTGAGAGCCCCAAGAAGGAACAGAGATCCAAAAAGGGGCGTTGCTAGGTGGCAAAAAGCCCAGGGGCTCCAGCCCGAACGTGTACGTGATACAGGCTTTTTTTTGGCTGGGCCGTGACCTACTTGACCTACATATACTGACCTACAAACACTGACCTACCTGACCTACATACACTGACCTAACTGACGGAAGTGACCTACATACACTGACCTACCTACATTGACTTACCCACACTGACGGTAGTGACCTACCTACACTGACCTACCTACACTGACCTGCCTGACCTACATTGACTGACATTTACATACACTGACCTACATACACTGACCTACCTACACTGACCTACCTACACTGATCTGCCTGAGCCACATACACTGACATTTACATACACTGTCTGACCTACCTCAGCTCAGCCGTGGTGTGCGGTGTCACAGCAGCCAGGCAGTCAGTCAGTCAGTCATCAGAGGAGGAGCTGAGGAGAAGAGGAGAGTGGCCTGCCCGATCGCCGAGCGGGGATGTGGCACGGCGGCCACATTGTAATTCCTGCCTTCTGGAGCCTGCAGCGCCTATGATGGACATCACACATCCAGTGGTCCCGTCATTGGACCAGTGGGACATCCATCATAGGCGTTGCAGGCTCCAGAAGGCGGGACCTGCTATGGCACTCAGCCTCACTTGGCAGCACTCAGGATCAGATCGGTCCTGGCGCTCACCACTCGGGGCTAACAATGGAGGTCTGCATGCCTGAGACTCTGGGCTTTTCAGGGTCACATTCGGGGCTGCAGCCCCCCTAGCAACCCCTCCTGGCTCCAAAAGTAAAAAAAAAGACAGAATGAGAAGAAATACCGGAAAAAGAGTTCAGCATCTCCCAAGTCAAGTAACCCGTCAGTGGGGTTTAAGACTCAAGCACAGGGAGTCAATGTCTTATTACCACCCAGGTCCATAGTCAGGTCTTCTCAAAGTGGAGGTAGAAAGGACCTAAGGAAAGCCGTAGTGGGTAAACTACCAGAAAAGTTAGTGGAACCATCTCCAATTGTGTCTGTATAGGTAGAAGGTGTTTCTGCCAGGGCACTGCTACAGGGGCACTAGTCACTCTAGTGGGACTTCTACAATAAATATTTGAAGCAAATCCCCTAAGCAATCTTGAAGAGCTAGAAATTTGGGAAACAGGGACTGACAAGTTTCCGTATGACAGATATATTCCTATCTTTTTTGGACCAGTAGCCACAGGAAAAATAGAAACATTCGACACATTGGCCATGGTGTGCCCTGGGCCTCCTAGAGGTGAACAGAATTTTACGCTGATTGGAACTAACCCTGACTTAGTGTGAAGGCTGTTAGCAACTGTGGTTGGAGAAGATGGTTCAGTGCTCAATGGGATCCACCCACAGTTATACCAAGCATGTCAACAAGTAATTAATGAGCAGAATGTCTCAGTAGAAGGAGTGGGGTGATTATGGAAGCTAGATGCAATAGAGAGAGTGCTACAGCCTGGGAAGATTTCTTGCCTGAAGGCCACTGTCAAACTCACTTGGGAACATCCAGGACCCTTTTTATGCTGGAGACTAATGCATGAGCAGAAGCTGCTGGGATAGCGATGGTCGCTTAGTTGGTTTCCACTAAGGTCCTGTTCCTCAGTGGGAAGAAGGTGTCAATTAGCCTCCAGAATGTCACTGATATCCCTGTGGTATTAGGGGCTCGAATGCTGGTGGGACAAGTCAGTGCAGCTACCTCAGTACCTCCATCAGACGTTAGAGGAGAAAAATACCAGGGGCTTTCAAGGAGTCACCACATTTAATACTTGGATTTAGTTAATGGAGCTAATTCTGGTGTACCTGCTTTATTACTATCATTTCCCAAAGAAAAAATGTCTGAACCCAGGAAGTCAGAGGACTTGCAGAGTCAGGGCAACGAGTGGGGTATTGATTTAACCAGGCAGCGCTACAGTTGTGTATATATATATATATATATATATATATATATATATATATATATATATATATATATATATATATATATATGTATATATATATATATATATATATATATATATATATATATTTTTTTTTTTTAGTTTAATTCTCTTTTAAGGGGGTGTGGCAGGGTGTGTGTCCTATGTCTACATACTTTTGCTAATAGGTGTCCATTGTTACCATCTAAAAAAGTTGCATCTTTGAGATCAATGAGAGACAATGATGGCATCATGGTCTATTGTAAGGTTGGCTGGTGTTTACACTGGAGCATCTGTGATCTAATTTTCTGCCCTTAAACCAGATAAGCATATTTAGTGTAAATATGCGATTTTTTTTATATTACAATGGATGTTTACACTTCTTGTAACAAGAATAAAAGTGACACCATTTTTTTTTAAAAGAACAGTGTAAAAAATAAAAAATAAAAGGTAAAATAAATAAGAAAAAAAAATTAAACGTGCCCCATCCCTCTGAACTCGCTTGCAGAAGCAAACGCACACATGAGCAGCGCCCGCATAGGAAAAGGTGTTCAAACCACACATGTGAGGTATCGCCACCATTGGTAGAGCAAGAGCAATAATTCTAGCCCTAGACTTCCTCTGTAACTCAAAACATGCAACCTGTAGAATTTTTTAAACTTCACCTATGGAGATTTTTAAGGGTATAAGTTTGTCGCCATTCCACGGGCGGGCGCAATTTTGAAGCGTGACATGTTGGGTATCAATTTACTCTGTGTATCTTTCACAATATAAAACAAAAATGTGGCTAACTTTACTGTTGTCTTTTTTTTTTTAATTAAAAAAAGTGTACAAATACAGTGTGACAGAAAGTATTGCAATGACCACCGTTTTATTCTCTAGGGTGTTAAATATATATATATATAATGTCTGGGGGTTCGAAGTAATTTTCTAGCAAAAAAACACCAAATCTCAGAAAGAGGCTCGGTCCTTAAGTGGTAAAACACTAATCATTTTGTTCTGCCAGCAGGGAAGGCTCCCCATGCTCCCCGCAGGCATAACACAAAAGTGTGTCAGAAAAGATTCCCCCTTTAACACTGACTGTGTTGAGGATAGAATTGAACAATTTTCTTTCCTTTTTTTCCATGGTGGAAGGAAAGAAATTTGCATATTGTAGACTGCTTAAGGCCTTGTTTACATGGGCTGCATAGGGGCAAGTTATTATAGCCATTCCTCCAGCTTTATACTGTGTATCAGCCATTTTGCGCCCACCTTGGTAACGTTAAATTGGAATACACCTCTAGGATCATCATTCTCCAGGATTATTATTTCACAGATTTCTTCTCCAGTCCTTTTGATCATTGGCAATCCACTTGATACAGAAGAATTCACAAACTGGACATCAGTAATGTTCAAGAGAAAACTTTCATTTAATTCAGGAATGTTATCCTATAATGAGAAGGCTAAAAATTAGATGGGAAATATTGCAATTGTTTGATAAATATAAGAATTACATTTAATGGAGGTTGCGGCACTTAAAGTAGAATAAGCAAAACTTTTTTATTAATTTTGGATAGAGTAAGGGTAATATCCCCATGGACATTATATCCATTCATTATAATTTATAATTATAAAATTATAATGAATGGATATAGGGCCAGTTCACACCACATGCAGTCCAGTGCATTTTTTTTCTGCATCAAAAATGCATGTAAAGTAAGTAAAAATGGCATAATTCACACCAGGTGGTCAGTTCCAGGGCATTCCAGTTCCAGAAAAAAAATTAAAACATGCAACATTTTTCCTGCACGGTACTGTACTGGAACGTGGTAAAAAGCAATGGAATGCACTGGAACGCATCAAAAACATACTGGACCCCAGTACAGTGAAAAAAACACAGGAACATTTAAGAAAAAAGCACCTGGAATGCATCCAGAAGAAATGCATTAAAAACACATAAAAAATGTGTTAAAAATGTGCATGCAGAAATGCAGAATGGATTTGGAGTACATTTTTGTGGTGTGAACCAGCTCATAATGAAGAGAATGGAAATAAAAAAAGGTGCGCCAGGCAACCATGGAGATCCCGTAAGGGCAGACAGTTTGTCTTGACAATGAAAGGCTAAAGGAAAGAGAAAATAAGGTTGAGTTAAGAAGCAGGGTAGGAAAAGAACGAAAGTGGAGGGGGGAGGCATGTATGCGGCCTACTGTAAATGCTTTAGGAACTTCTCTCACTGGCATATGCGAGAACCCTCTGGACATTAGACTGAAATGAGCAGATGTCGCAATAAATTTATGATTGGGATCCCATTACATAATGATACTCAGGAGAGCAGGTAAACTCATTCCAGAAGAACCATGTTTTACAGAAACATTCTTCCCTAAGGTTTGCCCGTACTATGATTTGGTCCATCAATTTGGTTTGGTAATTTTAACAAGTCATAAGCTGATAGGGGGCCACTGTCTGCTTCCAGAACAATGGAATAGAAGCTTTTTCTGCATTCAATAGGAGTATACGCACGGAGCGTATATATTGTTAACTTGCCATGGGGTAAATGTAAGAAAAATGCTGCAGCATCCTCTAACATAGGAATATTCAATAATTTGAATATCCAACATTTGACCAGCACCCAGAAATCTTTAATATATGAACAGGACCAAAATATATGTACAGTATTAGGGGTCCTTTCTCCTCCTGGGATTGAGGAACATTGTGGGAATAGTTTTTGAAAGGTCGTAGATACTACTGAGGCGGTATGTATTAAAAAAATTACCAAATTTTATTAGATATATATTAAAACAGGACAAACATAGCAAGGGGATTAAAAAACACCCTCCGTCTACAAGGAGTCAACAGATACCCAATACTATTTTATGGAGATAAGGAGCCCTAATGTATCATAGAGTATGGAACTTCCGCTTATCCGTCTCCCCCCCGGCGCCACATTTGGCACCTTTCAGTGGGAGGGGGGAACGGGTACCTGTTTTTGACAGGTACCGTTCCCCACTTTGGGGAGACGGGGGCCGCAGCCCGGTTTCTCGGAAGTTCGGCCCCCTCCTCCACTGCCGGACCAATTAGAGAGCACAGCACGCTTCGCGCATGCACAGTAGGGAACCAGCTGTGAAGCGAAAAGGCTTCACTGCCTGGTTTCCTTACCAGGAATGGTGATGGCTTCACCCGACAGCTGATCAGAAGATCGGCTGGGTTGCCGACATTGCGGGCTCCCTGGACAGATATGTGTCCATATATTAAAAGTCACCAGCTGCAGTATTTGTAGCTGCTGACTTTTAATTTTTTCATGGGGGGATGGACCTTCTCTTTAAAGTCCAACAATGGAACCAAATGTCAATGTAGATCACCAGAACTAAGCCCAATATTACTCCATACTTTAAACCTCAATGCATTTTGCAAGATATGCTTCTTCAGAAATGATTGGGTGGGTGCTGATCAAATTCAGATGTGGAGAAGAGGGCGATATATAATCAGGGGGGCAGACACAGGGGCCATCTCAAAGGAAGGAAAAGGGGGAAAGCGAGACTCGCCGGGAAAGGGAATCTCTACTACTACCAGCAACAGGATCCAGCCAAGTGTGGTTAACGTAAAACTGGTGGGGAATATCAAGGTGTGCTCATACACTACAAACTGCCGTATGGCATAGATGGTGGCTATAGATGGTGGCTGGAGATGGATAGCAAGGGAGGAAGATATGCTGAGAATACGTGGAATCCGATGTTTGCATCAGCAGATACCACAGGAAATGCAGGTGTACCAGGGTAAATGACTCGGGGGGGGAACGAAACATATGTAGATCCATTTGGAGCAGCACCCATCACACCCCCCCCCCCCGTGGTACTGCATCCTGCAATGCCTGTTTACATAGCATCACTTACCTGACTTACCTGTGCTGTGCTAGGGGACCATCCCACTTTACTACAGCCTGGTGCTCTGCACCTGTCCTGTGCTCTATGGGATGTCAGCAGCTAGGATTGTCTACAGGAGATACTGAACACCAGTACTATTCACACAGGACACCTGTAAGGATTTCCACTGTACTTGCCTGCTGAACGAACTGGCTGTGAAGTTCTCTGGCTAGCCCACTAAGGACTATAGACAATAGGAACAACATATAATGGCTGCTGGAAAAACCACGGAACAGAGGCAAAGCAACGGGTAGTTCACAGATAGCATGGAAGGAAGATTTTCTTCAGTGCAACTAACGGAAGTGACAGAGACACTGCATTTCTGGCAAGATTAACAGAGATCCTATATATATATACACGGCTGGATATCGGATATTTTCTTAACCCTTTCTGTGTGGTTTAAAGTGTGTCAGCCAAACACGAGAGTGTGAGGTGTATCAGTTTTTTTCCTTCTATATCAGTTCAGTGAGTGTGTTTTCTGAAGGGAGTGGAATCACTTTGCACATTGGTGTGGTGCATGAATAAGGAAGGTACTACACTAAAACAAGTTTTACTGGATTAAGTTTATGGACTTTTGCATTATAGGATTTATTCCTATATATTTTCACACTTGTCACGGGTTGATAATATTTTATTGTTTTCACATTTTGTTGGATAGCATTTATGTATGATTACACTATTTTTTTCCCACTTTTCTAATTTGATAAGGGTTAAAATACTGTTTACACATTCTGTATATAGCAGAGTAATAACTGTAACTCCCAGTAGCTAGTATACAAAATGGCTCACATCAAAGGTGGAGTTCCCAAGAATAGGCTACCATGCCTGTTTAAGCCAAATGGGCCTAAGTAGTAGTAACAAACAACCACGCTAGCTCCTGGTCAGCATAGTGACCTGCACCTGTAAGCAGAGCTAGGATTTTAACTTCCTGCCCTCCCCCCGGTCCTACTGTTTTGTGCCAACAATCCTTCCCTATATTGACAGGAAAACCTTAGCAGACTACCAAAATCAGATGTCATATCATTTACACAAGTCAGACCAAGACTGGGGGTGGAGAGGCTGAAATAGGCTGTTTGTCCACTATGCATTAGTACACCTAGTACTGATGACTAGAAAAGAAGAGCAAACTGTCACCCTATTCTTCTGGCAGTTTGGATCCAGGAGAACCAATGTAAATCTGGGGCCAGGAACAGCCCAACCATAGCACCAAAGTCATCATGGCCACTGAATTTGTTTATGTGTACTAAACTGTTCAACTCAGTACATTACCTTAGACCTAGAATATGGTAGGCACCTAATGGGGGTGAGACAGCTTGTCCAGCAACACCTTTAAATGCACATTAACAAATATTTAACATAAATTTACTTACAGGCAGTATGCTGAGTTTTACTTGAGCAAACATGCTGTTCTCTCTTATAATAATGATCTTATCTTTAATTGCATAATCTTCATTTTCTGTGGCTCTGTTTACAGGTGGCAGGGAGAGGTTTTGTAGAGATTGGAAGTAAACAGCAATATCACCAACAAAACCTTGTTCTCTAGTCACTTGCAAAGTGATGATGGTAGAATTTCCTGTTTCCACAAAAAAAAAAAAATCATATTAGATGTCATACCCTTAAAAGAAACCTGGCAGTAAGATAAATACACATGTAGGAATACCCCTAAAAGAACCCTGACATTTTCTAATTCCAGGACTTGTATGCAGGTGCAGTCTGTACTTTCCACTGCAGGTGGAGAACGACTGAATTGGCAATGCAGAAAAGGAACGAAGTTGCGAGGAACTTGTTTCCTCTATTATTTCCTGCGATCACAAGGGGACAACCCATGTGACTCCAGCAGCCATATTGGGGCATATTGGATCAAAATGAGTCTATTTAAGACCTCGGCTTCTGGGTTTGGCCCACTTTATGTGAGTGGCTGGCATAGGGACAGGTTCCCCATCTGGCAGAAACAGTGCTTAGAGGAAGGGAAAGGTTCCACAGGAGTCGGGATAGTTCAGGGACTATGTCAGCCTCTCTTCAAAAAGCTTTCCCTTTGGGTGTGGACCAGCCAGGCCATGTTCCGCTCCTTGTTGCAGATGCTGTCAGCATCTTCAAATCTTCAGACCACTGACACAGTTCGCAAGTGGCTCCAGAAAGGTGTGTCTACCCACTGTGCCTGAATAAGTTGTGTTGAACCTTTCTACAACATAGCTTTATTGCCTACTTGGAGTCTGTGTGTCTACTGCCTGCCACACCATGTCACACCTTGCTTCAGACAGTTTACCAGAAGCTGTGACATCACACTTAATACATTTGAATAGATTTTGTTTTAGGACTCTGCAGCTAGTATGCATAACAGGAATTATTGAATTCAAATCAAACTTGAAAGTCAAATTGTTGTAAGCAGAATTGCTTAGACAACTTTAGGTCTGCCAGAGCCCCTTGCCACTGACTCACTTCCTCTTACAACTGCTGGGGGAGTCGAGGGGTGATTTTTCAATACAAATTGTCACTGCCTAAATTCTGGAGACTTGGACCTACTCTATTTTCATAAGGAATTGGACCTACACATTCCACGTGACTTCCCCCTATTATATTTTTCAAGGTTCTATACATGTTGCACAAACCTTCCGGCTCATTCACTTTAACTGATGATGAATTGATGTGCCACCCTACTATTCCATGTGGGGAGTCATTGGGTAGGATAGTCAGCAAAGCCTTTGACCTGCTTGGGTCCAGTATTGCTCCTTTGCTTAGATCCTTGATATTCATGGTAGTCACTTTTGTCAGGAAAACTGTAACTGTCTCTGCCATCTCAGCAATGCTGTCTGCTAGAACTGTAACAGTAATTGTAGTAAGTGTCTGGCCCTCTGAAAATGTGACCTACAAAGAGAAACACAAAAGGAACTATTATACACAGTATATCAGTATCACAAAACAACAAGCTTTCTGTTCCCATGTTTTTAGACATAAATAGGGTTTGTTACTGTTTTGTATATTAATTATTAACCACCAACTAATTACATTTTATTTGCTGACATCAAACATAAAATGACATAGTTCCAAAATAAAGTAGTATGACTTTAATATTCACCATTGTTGTTCTTGTACATGTATGCCATCTTGGCATAGTGCTAACTGGCCAGAAGTTAACGGGCAGTGCAGGAGACAGTTGAATACCTACTTTACCTTTGTTACTTCTACTTTTTATCTCTACTACCATCTAATATTCATCACCAGAATCCCTGGTACCAGTTCCAGTGCAATTACCAGCACCAATGGAATCTTGCATCAAAGTCTTTAAACAGTCTGCCGAAACTTCTACAATGGGTCCACGACAACATCTCACCCCACTACTAGCAATCATATGGATAATCCTCTATCCAGGGTCCTCACAGGCCTGAAGAAGGAGCACATGCCCATGGCACTCTAAACTTTGTGTGTCTTACATAAGATACAAATACCAAATATTACAGGATAAAAATGATTAAGGGACAAGAGCAAGACAATGGAATTAGCCTACTTTAATATATCTTTGGGCCTACAACTATAACAAATAACATTTGGCAAATGGAAGTTAAGGCAGATTTGTATCTGTATTACATGTCACAATCAGTTAACATCTAAATGCAATAATTCATTTTTTTTATCTTTCACATAATTACAGTGCAATTATTCAACATCTAAAAACCCACGCATTAATTTCACAGCATCCCTCCAAAAACTGCCTGTTAACTAAAATAGTGGCTGACTGAAGTGGTAGCACAACTGTATCATATGTTTCATTAGGCTGCTTTCACATTGGGGCGGTGCGGGCGTCGGCGGTAAAGCTATTTTTTAGCGGCGCTTTACCGTCGTTTTAGCGGCGGTCTGCGGGCGCTAGCGGGGTGGTTTTAACCCCCGCTAGCGGCCGAAAAAGGGTTAAACCCGCCCGCAAAGCGCCGCTGCAGCGGCGCTTTGCCGGCGGTATTGCCACGCTGTCCCATTGATTTCAATGGGTAGGAGCGGTATAGGAGCAGTGAATACACCGCTCCTTCACCGCTCCAAAGATGCGGCTAGCAGGACTTTTTTCACCGTCCTGCCAGCGCATCGCTCCAGTGTGAAAGCCCTCCGGCTTTCACACTGGAGGGAAAGGGGACGTTTTTTTTTTCAGGCGCTACACAGGCGCTATTTTTAGCGCTGTAACGCCTGAATACCGCCCCAGTGTGAAAGCAGCCTTATGGTTAAGATCTGTATGAAAAAAATACTTGTTATATCATAATTGTAGAAAGTAGTCACTTACCATTCCTGATGTAGGAAATATATCAGCTACACTGCCATTGGCAAACCACTCCACCACCACACGTCCATATGTGCCATAGAGGCGCTCAATACTAAAGCTAATCAGATTGTCTTGTTCCATCTCCTCTGCTTGTTTCATCAAAGAATTCTGCCATTAAAAACATTAACCAATGAATATATTAAAAAATAGATTACTGATGCCTAGAACAGTGAGATGTTGATAAAATCATTACAAAACAAGATATTAATCATCACCTGAGCAAACCCGATGATCCCATGGGCATAATCATTGGATGGAATGATGATAGTCACATAGGAATGGACACCAATCTCTGCACCTCCTTTTGGGTTTTTAAGCCTTACTCGGAAAGATTCATCCTCTTCTGGGATTGAGTCATCAAGAATATTAATTGCTATAGTGGCTTCACGTTGCCCAGGCTCAAACTTCAGCTCACCTGAACTAGCAGAAAGGCAGACACAACATAACTTTAATACAATAACATGGTTGATGCAAGATGGGCTCCAGAGATAATCACAGAGACAGGTCTGTCTTTGAAAGATATCTGTATTGAAATACTTGGAAAAGAAAATATGCTGGAGTACATATGCAGGGATTTATTGTGCCACGAGAACACTGCACTGACTTTAAATCACTACTTTGGGATTTGAACTTAGCTACTTAGCTGGAATTGCTGAAAGCTTTCCACTGACCCCCCCCCCCCCCCCCCCCATGTGAAATGCATCTTCCAATAATAATTACATGCTCAAAAGTGTTATCTAACTTTTTGTTTATTTTTGGACTGACAAGATACATGGCAAAATCAACCCTCTCTATTTGTCCTGGTTTGAGAGAGTCAAAGACAGAAAGTAATGGAAAATCCAAAATGTTATAATTGTCACCAGAGCAGCAAGTAAGGAGAAAGCTAACCTTGAGGACTGTTTACCAGTGACATCAGTCTAAAAGAGAATTTCCTCTAACTTTGCAGAGATATTTTTTTATTGTTGCCTAATGGGTCTCCAGAAAAAATCTTGCCTATGAGACACAAACAGCTAAAAAAAAAGACAACTGACACGGACTTTAAGGCTCCGTTGCATTAAGTCAACCTCACTGGCAGGCTCAACAGGTATTTTCGGGGCTTGCAGGGGGACTAAGACAAAACGTATTATTAGGTGCTACAGCACTTTTTTTTAGCGTGAGATCATTGTTCTACTATACAGTGCCTTGAAAAATTATTCACATCCCTTGAAATTTTCCAAATGTTGTCAATGTTACAAACAAAAATGTAAATGTATTTCATTGGGATTTTATGTGATAGACCAACACAAACTGGCACATAATTGAGAAGTGGAAGGAAAATGATAAATGGTTTTCAAAATGTTTAACAAATAAATATGTGAAAAGCATGGTGTCCATTTGTATTCAGCCCCCCTGAGTCAATACTCTGTAGAACCGCCTTTCACTGCAATTACATTGGCAAGTATTTTTGGGTTTGTCTCTACCAGCTTTGCACATCTAGAGAGTGACATTTTTGCCCATTCTACTTTGCTAAATAGCTCAAGCTCTGTCAGATTTGATGAAGAACATCTGTGAACAGCAATTTTCAAGTCTTGCCATAGATTTTCCATTGAAATTAGGTCTGGACTTTGACTGGGCCATTCTAACACATAAACATGCTTTCATCTAAGCCATTCCATTGTAGCTTTGGCTGCATGTTTAGGGTCGTTGTCCTGATGGAAGGTAAACCTCCTCCCCAGACTCAAGTCTATTGCAGACTCTAAGCCCTTGTACACACGGTCGGACATTCCGACGGAAAAGGTCTGATCGGACCTTGTTGTCGGATAATCCGACCGTGTGTGGGCTCCATCTGCCTTTTTCCGTCGGAATGTCCAATCAACAAAGTTCGAGAGCTGGATATAAAATTTTCTGACAACATGATCCGATCGGACTTCGTCCGATCATTTGTAAAGAATTCCGATTGGACAAAGTGCCACGCATGCTCAGATCAAATTACGAGACCAAAGCTATTGGCTACTAACCTGAACGTAGTCCCGTCGTAACGAATGAACGTCATCACATCACATTCCGAACGATCAGATTTTCCGACAACTTTGTCCGACCATGTGTATGCAACACCAGTTGCGGACAAAATCCGTTGGAAAAAATCCGATGGATTTTGTGGTCGGAATTTCCGACCGTGTGTACAAGGGCTAACAGGTTTTCTTCTAAGATTGCCCTGTATTTGGCTCCATCCATATTCCCATTAACTCTGACTGTATTCCCTGTCGCTACTGAAGAAAAGCATTCCCACAACAAGATATTGCCACCATTATGTTTCACGTGGGGATAGTCTGTTCAGGGTAATGTGCAGTGTTAGTTTTCTGCCACAGAAGCAAAAGCATTTTGCTTTTAGGCCAAAAAGTAAAATTTTACTCTCATCTGACCACATTCTTTCACATGTTTGCTGTGTCCCCCACATGGCTTCTCGCAAATTGCAAACGGGACTTCTTATTGCTTTCTTCTAACAATGGCTTTCTTCTTGCCACTCTTCCATAAAGGCCAGATTTGTGGAGTGCAAAACTAATAGTTGCCTTTTTGACAGTTTCTCCCACCTGAGCTGTGGATCTCTGCAGCTCTTCCAGAGTTACCATGGGCCTCTTGGCTGCTTCTTTGATTAATCCTCTCCTTGCCTGGCCTGTCAGTTTAGGTGGACAGCCATGTCTTGGTAATTTTGCAGTTGTGCCATACTATTGCCATTTTCGGATGATTGAATGAACAGTGCTCTGTGAGATGTTCAAAGCTTGGGCAGTTTTTTTATAGCCAATCCCACTTTAAACTTCTCCACAACTTTATCCCTGACCTGTCCGATGTGTTCCTTGGCCTTCATGATGTTGCTTGTTCACTAAGATTCTCTAGCAAACCTCTTAGGGCTTCACAGGACATCTGTATTTATTCTGAGTTTAGACACAGGTGGACTCTATTTACTAATTAGGTGACTTTTGAAGGCAAGTTAGTTAGGGGTATCAGAGTAAAGGGGGCTGAATAAAAATGCATGCTACACTTTTCAGATATTTATTTGCAAACAAATCTGAAAACCAATAATCGTTTTCATACCACTTAACAATTATGTGCCACTTTGGGGTTTATTTACTATAGCACTAATATGAGAATGGGAGAATAAATACTCTCAAAATAGCTAAAACAGGGCTAATTAGATCTAAAAGGAATTCATTATAGCTCCTAGGAAAAAATACTCCCAAAATCAAATTTACTATAGCGCCCAAACCCTTACTCTTGCTAGAACCTGGAGAATTGCGAATGGAAATAATGTTTTGAGCATGATATGAACGTCTAAATGGTACTTAAATATGTGGTATAATTGTTAAAGATAATCTGCTTTTAAACTCCTTTAAAAGGTGATATATACACTGAAATATTTTTTAAAGTCTGAGAAGAGATAAATTCAAGCTCTCTGTACAACTATGTTCCAGCACAACTGAGCATGCTCAGACATGCAAATTACTTTCATTTTAACTCCCATTCCATTTTTACAGGGCGCTATAGTAAATGCCAAAATAAATACTTTTAATGTTGAGATGAACTGTATCTTTCTCTCAAATAAATTGTTGCAAAAATGTTGCTTCTTCTACATCTATCTGTTTTTTGAAGAATGCTAGAACGTGTAATGTTTTCATGTTTTGGTAAAATATATTTTTCTCTGTCTCTCTCACTTGTTGCTGTCCATCTCACAAAAATCTTTACTCAAACTCACACAGGTGTCTTTACAAACCACAAACAATACCACTGCTGATGCAAATTTAAAAATGAGTCACAATTTTGTGTGTTTAGTATTTCCAAATGATTATATTTTTAGCCCAAAAAATGTGATATGTGTACCAACATCGGAAATAAAAATGTCATTCACAAAATTCAGAGGGTAACACCAATATTCTACATTTAGAACACCAAGAACACCAAGAACCACCAAATATCACAGAATAAACCAAGAAGAATAACTCCTGACTAATGTAATTCCGCCACCTATAGGTCCAAAGAAATGTAGTATTTATGTGTATTTATGTATATGAGGGTTCGACATGTGGCTTCACACTGGCTAACAGAACTGAGGTTCTTTGTTTGAATCCCAAGCATGCCACTTCATGCAGTGAAGTTGTCTGTTCTCCCTATGTTGTTAAACATAGCTCCTGACTCAAGTCCTTACATAAAATATGTCTAAATGTAGTATTTATGTGTAAGAGGGTTCCACCACCATTGCAAATTGTGTCATATGTTTTCCATGGGCAAGGACTATTATCAGCCTTAACATTTCCCCACCAGCACTAATTTCAGCCTCTTACCAAGCCTAAACCCACAAAATGACAGCTGTTTATCAGCCATAACCAGCTTTCAAAACAGAAACAGGTTGTTCAATGGCTCTTTGGCCTTCCACATTGCATCTACATTAATTAACTTCTTGCACCCTTGGGACTTAGGACTGTTTCACACCACAGAGATGCAGCCTACATACATGTGGCAGCACAGTGGGCTAACTGGTTAGCACTTCTGCCTAGCAGCCCTGAGGTTCTTGGTTCAAATCCCAATCCTGCTACCTGCCTAGAGGTTTGTATGTTCTTCCTCTGTTGTGGTTTCTTTTTCACCAATGATTACATTTTAGATAATGGAACCCCAAGAAATACCATTATAAATCAAGTAAGTGTGGGTTTTCAACAAATCTAGAACTGTGATATTTTGGGACAGATATGGATGTGTAAGTCTGGTGTGATCCTACACACATATTTTAATGTGGTATGCTGATGATGAATGATGAATGTGCTTTGTCAGCAATTTGTGTGAAGCGGCCCTCACAAAGTTGTAATTTCCTGTTTTGTGTCCTCCACATGCCCAACAACATACGTAAATTTTAATTTTGAGATTTTTGGGATCACTGATCATGGCCAGAGCCTTGGATATTTGTTATTGAGGTTTACCCTGCACAGATATCTATGCTGATGCACTATTTCATTTGTAAAGAGTGTGTATTCCTGATGAACGGGTTTGAGCACTTGAGGCATACATGGGTGTGTCCTTTACTGGGTGGGTGGAGGTGAGCTAGCAAACATAGCTAGGTTATTTAAAGGCCTGCATTTGTGGTGAAGTTTGTATATTGGGTTACAAATAGATATGTTTTTTGTGTTTTTTTGGAGGGATGCGAATAATTCCTGACCCACACCCCACCCACTAGACTTACATTTGCTATGTAATGGTTTAGATGAAAAGGAAGTTTCCTGCTAATTCATTCCTGCTGTGTGTGTCAATGTAGTTTGTGCACTGCCTTTTTTTCACTTTTGTGTTAATTTTGTGTTTTTGCTTATGATAATCCTGCCATTTAACTTTTTTCACCTTTCCTCAGTGTTGTTGGAGCTTGTTTGGCCACCAGGCCTCCAAAATGCTAGTGGTGATTCTGCCACAGTTCTCTCCTATACCCCCTCCTCTTCTTGTTCCTCTACGGCCTCTTCTGCAGATTTGTCTTCTGAAGTAGCAGTGCACTGTAAGCATTCAAGGGGCTACGCAGGTAGTCAGGCTAAAAGATGCCATGCAGTGCTTCAGTTGATCTGCCTAGGGGAGAGAAGCCACACTGGAGCAGAGATTCTGCCAGCTCTGCAGGGGCCAGCTCAGAGGTGGTTGACGCTACAACAGCTTCAGCCAGGAATGGTTTTATGCGACAATGGCACCAACCTTCTTTCCACCCTCTGACAGGAACACTTGACACATATTCCATGTTTGGCACATGTCCTGAATTTAGTGGTGCAGTGGTTATTGAGCAGGTATCCAGGCTTACAGGATCTCCTGAGGCAGATCAGAAAAGTCTGTGGTCATTTCCACTGGCCATACAATGCCAGTACTCGGCTGGCTGACATTCAAAGGGAATGCAACCTGCCCACCAACCGCCTCATTTGTGACATGCCCACCAGATGGAACTCAATGTTGGCAATGCTGCAGCAGCTGCACACACAGCAGAATTCTATTAATGAGTACCTGTGCTAGTATGGCACCAGGACAGGGTCAGGGGAGCTTGGCTTCTTTTCACCATGCCAGTGGCTACTGATCAAGGATGCATGCACTGTCCTGTCACCATTTGAGGAGGTCACAAGGATGGTGAGCAGCGACAATGCATGCATCAGTAACACTGTCCCTCTAGTCTTCCTGTGGAGCACGTGCTTTGTGGAATCATGGACAGGGCACTTAAGGCAGAACAGCGGGAGGAAGAAGACTTCCGTACCTCTCAAGGCCCCATTTATCCAGATAGCATTTCTGCGGGCCCATCAAACACACAGGAAAAAAGAGGAGGACAATTGTGTCAGCATGGATGTAGAGGATAACACTCAGCAGCAGTCTTCAAGGGATGGTTTTCAGTCCTCAGAAACCCAGGGAATTATACATAGCTAGTAGGTAGTTACAGATCATGTTATCCTTAGCGACCCAGAGGACTCAGAATCTAATGCCTCTATAAACTTACGCTGCATGGCCTCCCTTATTCTGAAAACCCTGCAAAAGGACCCTAGTATTTATGGTATCAAGGAGAGGGATCATTACTGGCAACCCTTTTTGATCCACATTACAAGGTTGCAGAACTTGTCCGACATTCGCAGAGGGGGCAGAGGATGAAACATCTTCAGGAAGCCTTGAAGAAAGGTTTGTGCAACGCATTTCCAGACCCTAGGAGATTACAATTTCCTGGTGCTAGACAACGTGTTGCTGAGGCTTTGTTCAGTCAGAGGAAGAGCGGTGGAGAAGTAGGCTGGCTGACAATTTTTCAGTCCTCAGCGCCAAGGTCTGATCAGTTCAAGCAAGCATCACTAGCGCCTGTATTACATGGTGCAGGAATATCTGGGGGCAAGAGCAGACTTGGAGACGCTTCCAACAGAGCTTCCACTGGGTTACTGGGTCTTGAGGATGGTCCAATGGCCAAAACTTGCTTATTATGGATGCGGGATCCCTTGAAGACTGCCTATGCGGACTATTCTATTTCTTGATGATGCTAGCTTCCAACAATATTTTTAGTTTAAGGCACCACCATCACCACCCAAGGCATAATTTCCTGCCCCTGTTTAACAGGAGCATGTAATTACAATTTTTGGTCTAATATTTTACAGCAGGGCCCGTTCCTGCGCCCAACAAGAGTAACTGTAAGGGCTTACAGTGTTCTGGTACCACCAATACCTAAGGCCCAATTTTATGGAGTTTATAGGGCAGGCCGTAAAGTATATATACTGCTGTTCAGAGTATATAGTGCCTGGGGGAGCCCCACGGCATTTTTTTAAACATTTCGGCGTAGACACCAAATGACGTCCTTGGCTTTTAGCGGGGATATCTGAATAATGCTTGTAGCTACAGGCATCATTGGATCATTGGCCTGGTATGGATTTTGGGCGTGACATCCATTTGTTTTTTTGTATTTTTGGTATTTTTATCCATATTGCTGGGATCCAACAATTCCTTTACAGCTGTAAGCAGTTTTAAATGACATTTTTTTCTTTAGAAATTTCAGTTTGTGCTACTTTACAGGGATACTAAGGTCACCCCCCAGCCCCAGGCAAGATATTTAAAGGAATATTTAATTTTTATTGTTTCACTTTAAGCATTATTAAAATCACTGCTCCTGAAAAAACTGCTGTTTTTAAAACTTTTTTTTGCATTGATACATGTCCCCTGGGGCAGGACCCGGGTCCCACAACACTTTTTATGTCAATAACTTGCATATAAGCCTTTAAAATTAGCACTTTTAATTTTTTACATTCATGTCCCATAGACTTTAACAGTGTTCACGTGTTTGAACAAATGTTTGCATGTTCTGCTGCGAGCCGAACCGGGGGGGGGGGGGGGGGGGGGGTTCGGCTCATCCATAGCGGTAATGATCTGAACTGCCCTGATCATGGTCCTGAGGTAACCAGTATGCTTTACAACAGCTAGTATTCACCTGGGTATGAAATCCGACTGATTGGAGACTGATGTTAGCTCATAGATTTGAGAGCTGAAATCTCCTGCCAATGCAATGACTGTTTTGGATACATTTAGAGACATCATTGTGGTGAAGATCAGCTGCTTAGAAGAAGGAGCCGTTAGCAAAGAAGAAAACTGTCCATTTTCAAAGTTCATGCGATACAATTCTGATCCATTACTACCAGAAACTGATAGATGAGCTGCAACAAGGAAGAGGAACAATAATTGAAATATCCACTTAATAAAACAGCTCTTTTATTTTGTTCATATATAAATATATTCCTCAAACACTGAAAGTAACGACAGCGACAATTATGCAACTGAGCAAATGTTTGTGTTTTTGATTTGATTACATTATTGAATACATTTTATTATTATTATATTATTATTTGTTATAATTATTTATAGTTATTTATTATATTATAATTTATGATTTTGTGTTTCAAACTTTATCATACCCGGGATGTCTGCTAGACTCTTGTTAGGACAGATAAAAGTGTTTTTACTAAGAATTACAGGCCTACAATACAAACATCAAAATTTCTATGCCAAACATTGTACTGCTTTCAACATTAAAATTGGACATAATCATACCGCCAGGGAGGTTAACTGTAGTTGCCCATAACTTCTTGATCTGAATCCTAGTGACAGATGCGTCTGTGTCCTATTGTTATCATTTCACATGCACAGCACCAGATAGCTAAGTCTGTGCTACTGTATGTATGTAGTGGTCATCTTCCTGTATATTAGTGAGTAAATTTGTTAAATGCAATAAAGTTTATATGCAACTCTTGTTATTTTACTCAACCCTTCTGGTCTGGGATTCTAGCTAGTTTTAGCTCAGAGATTTATAACCAGCATAGGCTAGAGCCAGATTAGGCATTTGATGGCCACTTCTGGTAGTTAGAGGTCCGGTTGCATAACAGACTGGAAACTACTAGGGACTATGATGCAGAGTAGATAGGTTGACTCTGAGTTCCAGTGCCACACCATAAAGACAGGCACTGCATCACGATCATCTTCAGGGGCCCCTGCAGCTGAACTTTGCTGCAATATTCATCTGGGATATCTTTATTAATAACTATATATACCCAAGTATATGTGCGTAATTCCTCCAGGACTCTTGCTGAGCCCTTTCTAGATAATGCCTGTTTGTACATTTCTTTTTTTTCCACCATGTTTATATTGTAATTTTCAAAGCAAAATAGAAGTTATAAGCATTCTAATATAGCATTGACACGCTTTTTTTCAGTAATAAGATGCATGTAGGAAGTCTAAACTTGGCATATACAATTTTTATAATAACAAGGGTGGTATTTTAAGGTTGAACAAATAGAATTTATCATATAAATCCGTAACATGTTGGTGAGATTGGTCGTGCTACCTACAGGCACTTTCAGACACCCCTATGGGAGCATATTGTGTCCAGGGGGGAGCACGGTCAATTATCACACTGGGTACGATTCTTTCTTATTTTTCATGATACTGTATTAACTAAAAACCTGTTAGTAATTTATTTAGGATTTCCAATATTAACTCTTAAGCCCTTTTGTCTTAGAAAGAGGCTTCAAGATCAATAGGTCTAACAGTATTAGAGAAGTTGTAATAAAGGGGTGTAAAGGTCTTGTTACTGAAGTAAATAGGGGGTTATGTGAGGAAGAATATCTTAAATGATTGAAGAAGTTTTGACAGTACATCTTGTAAGGAATATTTTAGCTTTTAGCTATGTGTGGGGATCTCCATGTAGAGAGTTTGAATAATGGATCCAACATTCCCAGGTTTCACTAAATTTGGTAGGGTTGGCTTTCATTATATGTATCAGCTCTTCTATTTTGGCTGTTTGACATACATAACGTATCCAATCTGTTACCATTGGTGGGGTAGATGAGTTCCATTTTAGCTGTTTGTACATATATATATATATATATATATATATATATATATATATATATATATATATTATTATTCATCTTTTTTTATATGTGCATCTATATATTTATGGTTAATAGTATATACTGTATGCTGCTTGTAGTAGTTCCTCTGCTCCCAATGACTTTGATTAGATTACTGGTTAATTTCCCAGGGTTGTAACACTGCCAACTTTCTTATCAAACCCACTCTTCCACTTATCAAAGGTTCTGGTTCTTTTACTTACCAACAGGTTTAGCACACTATCCTGTTTGGGGAGCATCATTCCCCATAACCATAAAGAGGGCTACAAATGGTTCTCTATAAACAGGCCAGTGTGTTTACAGATATATAACTTTATACTATGAGAAGTGCATTTGAAACAGACAAATACATACCCAACCCTGAAGGGGGCATAAAAGCATGAATCATATTTGCAGCCCTGAAAGAGATGGTCTGTATTTTCCTCATCCATGTCTGTCCTGACTCCCATAGAAAAATAACAATGGATTCATTTTCTCCTGTAAGATAATGCAAACAGCTTTTATCATACTGTAAATCATTTATAGTAACTAGAAAATGAAAAATCTCCTACATGGACAAAATATATTTTGATAAGCTCTCACAATTGCCAAGACATAGAACCCATGTTAATCAGCTCACTCTTTTCAACAAGGCTTCATTCAGATGGGCGCCGGCAACTGTACTGTGTGTATGAGGTGTTTGTTTACACACCTGCACCCGTGCCAAGCTGTGTGCAGGCACCTTATGGAATTGGATGTAGAATCAGGGGCTGCACAGACAGCCACGTGTCAAAATCAGACAGACGTGCAGGAATGTGTGCATGGCCCTGAACACAGACAATGTGCATCAGCCCCAGCACACTTGTCAGATTTTGACATGTGGCTGTGTCTGTGCTTGTTTTTGATGCTATGTTGCTATGAGATCTAGAGCTCACAGACTTTTCTTGCTTTCGTGCATCTGTGCTTACATGTGCATGTGCATGCACATATGATGTATTTCCTGAGCGCAGAACTTTCAGCTGTTTTCTAGTTTGTACCAGCATGTTGTGCTCCAAATGCAACTTTCAATAGAGAGGGTTTAATAATTTTACCTATGGACCTCCCATGGTGATTGATACACTTATAGCTTTATTGTTGATGTGTTGTGCACTTACAGGGATATCTTGGCTATAAAAGGAGGAGAGTATACAGCATTTATCTCAAATCAACTGCAATCTGAAAGATACTCCAAAGCTGGCCATGGATGAGTAGTTTTTCCACCATCCATACAAACGAGGTGAATGAAGAAATCTCCTTCCTGGGATATTGTATTCTGACAGTGGGACCCGACATTGTCAGAATACTCTATTCAACGGCTTTAGCCTTATTATAGGTAATATCTCTTAAACGTGCATACTTTTTAGGGGACATTTAGGGCTTTGGGTGATAAAGCTAATCTAAAATTGTTCCCAGAATCTAGGAAAGTCATGATTATCTTCTAGAGAATGTCTGGAATGAAATTTCGTTTTTTATAATAAATTTGCAAATTATATAGGAAGAAAGTACAAAGGAAGCCAGTAATGCAACAGGTGTGTGCTGGCTTTACTTTATTTTTGGACTGTAATCAATACATACCTTGAAACCTGGAATCAATTCATACCTTGAAAAAATACAATGTAGATGTCGGCACCAGAAACTAAGGAATCCACTCTGGTAGTTCCAGTGACTGCAATATCTTGCGGATTTTCAAATTTGTTATTAGACCATGAGTACATTAGAGAACTGTGGTCAGAAGCTCCAAGGCACAAGACCATGTAGAGAAATCCTCCCCGAGGGAACACTGACAGCCAGGTAACTCCTTGGACTGGGAAGTTGTGATGCAACACAAACATACCGCTGCTCAATTTAAACACCTAAATCAAAACACATAATATTAAAAATCTGGTTAAAAATACATTTTGACAATCTGTTATACAAAAATCTATTGTTTTTAACATTTATTCCAACACCTTTTATCACAACCATGTACCGATCACATTTTTTTTCATAAAGTTCCAATTATCAGTCACTAGGCTCAATTAAATTGTAATGTATTTAGTATTTTCATTACTGGGTGTTATTTCATTTTTAAGGTTTCAAAAAGGTATTTTTTCTTATTAAATGCACAGATCAGCTGCATTTTCTATATGTGCATTAAAGTATTATTTTTCATGGTGTTTTATATGTAAAAGTCAAATCACAGCATGCAATTTCACTTTTTAAAATAACACAGAACTATGAGGACAGCAGAAAATTAAACCCACCAGTATTCAAATAAAATACAGATTCATCTGAAAAAAATACCAATGTAAAATATATTTAAAGGCAACAATTTTTTCAATTTTTGATTGACTGGGGAAGGGTTGAAACTACTGTCAGTTTTTTTATGTGTGTTCATATAGGGGGATTTTCCTTCTGTTCTTGTCCTGTGGACAGAACAGGAAGTGTTCTGCCTTAATTTCATGTATTTTTTTTATATGTTGTAATGAACTGCATTGGGTTATTATTGTTCTGTAGTATGCTGACATTTAGTAGTGATTTTGGACCACTACAACTTTTCTACTACTTTATGTGATTTGGTTTCCCCTCTGTCCTCTTCTTCTGTTTAGTGCTGGTTAGTTCAATCCTAGCTAGACCCTCCCTGTCTATTCCATGTTCCCTGAGTCAGTGTTAGTAATTGGCAGGGCTTAAAGGGGTTGCATAGGTTTGTTTTTAAATAACAAACATGTCATACTTACCTCCACTGTGCAGTTTGTTTTGCACAGAGTGGCCCCAATCCTCGTCTTCTGGGGTCCCTCAGTGGCTATCTTGGCTTCTCCCGCAAGAGCTAACCCCCCTCTGGGAAGCACTCTCCCAAGGGGGCTAGCTTGCAGGCATGCTACCATGTGATACAGTCGGCAGCCATAGCCACCGAGTGTATCACTCGGCCCCACCCCCGGCGCGCCACATCATTGATTTGATTGACAGCAGCAGGAGCCAATGGCTGTGCTGCTATCAATCATCCAATGAAAATCCCACGGGAGCTAGGGGAAGGCAAAGCAGGATCCCGCCCATGAAGATTCTGGGCTTGGGTAAGTAAAACGGGGGCTCGGGGGGGGGGGGGGGGGCAGAGAGTGCAAGGTGTTTTTTCACCTTAATGCATAGGATGCATTAAGGTGAAAAAACACGAAGCTTTACACCCCTTTAACAAAGTGATTGTCTTCATACAGATCAAAAGACAGGAACAGCCTCTGTACTGCAATTAGCTAAAGTAAAACACTATTGGATTCAAGTTCAGTGTCTTATTAAAGAGTTAAGCTGTCTGTGGATGGTGCCAAGATAGCAGGCGACCATACTGTCCAGACAATCTGGGGCTAAAGTAGTAAGCCGATGCATAAAGTGACATTTGAAACAGAACAGGAAGCAAGAAAAAACCTCTCCAGCTTAAGGGAGATACTCTGTTAGACAGCTGTCACTGCAACAGGTGTCCCCAATGAAACACCTATTCTGTTTTGTAACAACTCAAAATGTTGGATAATTTCCCACTGTCAGTCCAAGTGACAGTGGTCACAGCATAGATAGAGTGAATATCCCCAACCTGACAGAGGTTTTAATCCCTCAGAAAATGTTCTTTGAATTTAGATGCAATTAATGGGGTCAATCACACCACTGCACTGCAGTGACACTCGTGACATGTGTTGGTGCACTGCAGTATCATTCATTTTAAATAACATTCAAATGCACCTTCACTATGCACCTGCTTGGTAATGCACTTCTGTGCATTGGGGTGTGCTGTGCTAGAGATTTTTGGTGCATTAGGCAGCCCAACAGACCTGACTGGTGAATGGGCCCTAAAAGAAATAAAGGCTTTTAATAGTTAAATAACTGTTTCATTGTTGCAAAGAAATAATGATCACACACACCTATGTAAACATTTTGATGAGAAGATTAAGTGAGACAAAGTAACACATTTTGTTTTTCCTTCAGTTACATTTGTGCCAAAGCTATTTACTATTCAAAAATGGATAAAAATACCCAAAGTCCTAGTTATGTGTTTAGGGTAAGTTAGAGGTTCACTTCAAAAAGGCATGTCATAATACCAAACTAGAAGATCACTAAGAAATATGTTCAGTAAAATAACTATTTTGTAGAAAACGCATGAACATGGTCCATTTCAAATCATGTTATGTTTTTAAAAAATATATATTATAGACAGCTATCATACAAATAGATTCAACTGTAATTTCGAAAAAGAACACAATTTGCTAATCTTTCATGAATTTTAAACTTAAACCCACACTCGCGCTCTTAATCACAATTCAGAGTTGACAATAACCTACCTGAGAAGTACTTGTATAGCTTCCAATGACCAAATAATGGTCATGATCTCCAACTGAGAAATGTTTGGCAATGCTAGTTCCTGGAACTAATAAGGTCTGTTTCTGGAATGACAAACAAATAAGGTTCACTTCTAAGGCCTTTAAGATGGGCTCTGATATGCATGCAGGCAGGCAGGTGCAGTCTACTTTCTCCACTACAGACACGTTTTCCCGAGTGGCATTGCAGTTGGAGAGGAAGTCAAGAGGAACTATGGTTCCTATGTTATGCTCTATGGTTTCCTGGGTCACTGGGGAAGCTATGCAATTGGATGCTGTTGCTCCATGTGACTCTAGCAGCCACCTTGGGTCAGACATAGCTTATTTAAGGCCTTGGCACCCAGGTTTGCCATGCATTTTGCAAGTGGGTAGAGTAGGAAAACATACCCTGTCTGATAGGGACAGAACTAGTGGCAGGTAAAGTGTAGGGCTCATAGCTTCTCTGGACATTTTCCTGCTTGAGCATGGGATGGCCAGGCCTTATTCTGCCCCTCCCAACAGGTTGAAACATGCTCTCTAAATGCTGTTGGACCTGTGAGTCTTCCTAGTTGAGCTGTTTTCCCACTGGGTTTATTATAATCTCTCTTTGCATTATTTCATTTCATTTCATTTCTTTCATTGCACTTGGACTGTGTATGTTATTGCCTTTGCACGGCACTGCAGCCCACCTATATGCATACATATTACTAAATAGGTACTTCAGTAAAAAAAAAAAAAAATCTGAATGTGTTTCTAAATGCCCACAATATAGCACACAATATTGCTGGCTATTAATATTTATAAGAAATAACATTGTAAAATGTTGATTTAGGAATTCCTTAGGAGATCAGGAAGGTTTTTCGGTCTACTGTAAGAGCAAACTTGATCACACTTCTTTTTTTTTTTTGTTTTACCCTAAATCAGCTGCAAGTTTATGATTCTAAGCATGCAGGTTTTTAATTTGTTTTTGTCTTTTTGCTAAACTAAATGGACATGTGTCTTTTTTTCAACCTATGTAATTATGTAATAAATACATGAATACATGTAATGATAATTATCTGTTTTCAAGAAGTACATTACCAGTGATAATCCATCCTTTGTGAAAGTATACACTGTGTTATTAGAGAATTGACTGGCAATAACAATGTACGAAGAGTCATTTACTGTAAAGGTCACACAATGCCAAGGGTTTTCTATTGTCAAATCCTGTGAAAGAAAGAACAATGTATCCATAATTTTAATTGACTGATATATCATTTCTCCCATTATCTCCACTTTGACTTGTATAGCAACATACCTGAATAGGTACTAGTACCCCACGCCACTCATAAATTGTGGAAGTGGGATGTGCAGTCAGTACACCATACTGTGTACCATCATGGGAGAAGAAACCCCAGCTGCTAGCTGACACATTGAAGAAGCCTTGCAGAACAGATAAAACACTATAGGGTCCCTCTGAAATGATAATTGGGATATTGTTCAAATAGAATGTAATATAAATGGTATCATCAAAACTAAAAAAGTGTACTTACAAAACATACACTATAATTTCTCGTGCTTAATGCGTATATAAAACCAAAACACAAAAATGTAATATACTGTAGTCTTTAAATGGGGCAACTACATTTGTGTTTTTTTCAGGCCTTTTTGTATTTTGGGTAATCCTAGGAAGAACAGACCCCATCACTTTATGTTTTATTTCCCATCATCTATGGGGGCGACCATTGCTGTCACACAGGCTGAACTTTAAACATGTCTGCCTTTTTCATCCCCATTACATGATGGAATAATGGGACTAATAGTTTACATAAGGTTAGGTAATAAATGTAAAGATAAAGATCTTTGTGCTTTCATTTAAGCTCACAGGAAGCACACTGCATTTCTGGCAAGATCAATGGTTATTTTCTGAACACACTGAAAATTTTAACCTTAGCCTGAAAAGTGAAAATGAATGCAGCCACCACATCTAAGGAATGGTAGGTTGAAATATATAAAATATATATTTTGGGTTTATGTATGCTTTAAATTATGTGCATAAGACACTAAAATCACTGAGGACCCGTAAGGAGCTCTCTCCTTCAGAGTGAATGGACAGCTGATTAATATGAAGCATTTTAATGTGGTCTTAATAACTCAGTATTGTAGATGCAAATGATTCTTTAACTGGTGAAGAATCAAAACAATGACAACTTACTTATGCCAAAGGCTGTCCCATATACGGTCTCCCACTCCACACTGACAGACATATTTAGTCCGTTGCTACGGGACACTCTCAGATAGACTGTCACATTGTTCTCTTCGACTGTCACAGAGCTCGTCCTAAGCTCCCAAAAAGACAAACATGAAGCTAGTTATTGTCAGTTCTTAAAAACAAAGAAAAGCAGGATTCTTTTTTAAAGACAAGCTTTTGAAATCACTAAAATGAAGGTTATCACTTTTACGCCCTTTCTTTAAAAAAAAAAAAAGAGATAACTCCTGGATGCACCCAACAAGCAGTCACAATATTGTGCCTAAGTCTAGCTACTTCCCTAGGTAATACTAATGGATAACGTAGAATACACAGGCAATTTTGCTGGTCCAGATCAGCTCAGTTATTGTATATTCCACATACATTTGGGTACTGTCAATAAGGGGATATCCTACTCCTGAAGGAATCGGAGTCAGATTTACACAGATATGTCTTTAAGGTACACAGTCACTGTATTTGCACAGTGGTGTTTCAAATGCATTTTTGTTTGGGAAAAAAGAATTTACGAATTAAAAAAAAAAAAACAGTAAAGTTAGCCCAATCATTTTATATAATGTGAAAGGTGATGTTATGCCGAGTAGATAGATACCTAACATGTCACGCTTTGAAATTGTTAACACACGTGGAATGGGGCCAAACTACGGTAGTTAAAAATCTCCACATGCTTTAAAAATTTCTATAGGTTACCTGTTTAGAATAACAAAGGAACTCTCATCCTAGAATAATTGCTCTTGCTCTGACGATCGCAGCGATACCTCATATGTGTGGTTTACATTTGCAGGCACGACTTACGTATACATTTGCGTCTGATCATTTTTATTGCTGTCACAAGGAATGTAAACACCCCTTGTAACAGTAGTAGTCAGTGACATGTCCTCTTTATGGAGGTATCTGGAGTCTATAAGACCCCAGATCCCACCTTTGCACTTAAAAGCATTCAAAATGCCAAGTTTGGCTGTTTTGAATGCTATATTTTTTTTTATTTGGCACCTTTAAGTCTTCAGTAAACTGGAAGTGATTTCATGACATCGCTTACAGGTTACTGGATCCGAGACCCGATCGAAGCTGATTCCAGCTTTGTTCGGGTCTTCGGCCCGTCGGCGGTCCCTCAGGCCTCCTGATGGGATGGGAGAGCTCAGGCAAGCCATGGAAGGCAGCGGAAGGGATAACATCAGAGCGGTTGCTAGCCGCATTGGTTGTTATCTCAAGAAAGCCAACCGTTTGCTGTAGACAATGGTACTGGGTGATGCCTGCAGCTGCAAGCATCACCCGGTTACAACCCTTTCAAGCCTTCATATTTGCATACTGGTGGTGTGAAGGGGTTAAGCTGGCCAACATTATACAGTTTTCTTGTTTAAATTCCCTTAGATTTATATTCAACTATGCAGTGCAAGGGCCTGCCTGATTGCATATAAATTGAAAGTGTTTAGGTTTGACCTCGGTTTTGGTAAATCTAAAGGAACATTAGTTGTCCTATAATCTGATTATCTACTAAGCATACCTATTGTACACATTAGGATATGTAGCTTTCTTGATCCTACATAGTACAGAGTATCTTAACGCCTAATTTACAGTGCAATGCTGACAAAGGAAACATTTTTAAAATGTAAACTATAGAGTGAAAGGTGACCCAAACTAAACTACAGGTGCCGCAGTTCCCCATGACTAAGCTCCGTGGGCAGAGTGAAAGGTGTTGGGGCATTGGCCTGGTTGGAGCCCAGGTTGGAGCTGTCATACATTTTCTTACAGGGTTTTGCACAGATTTGCAACTTGCAGGACTTTTCCCTTTTCCATATAGAGCGAAAGGGCCAAACTATGGTGATGCATATTGTCCATGTAACTCATAACTGTTTGTGTCCCTCAGTGTTACCTGTTATGTGTGGGGAAAATGCTGAAGAGTCCTTGTGGGGCCTGATTCTGCAGCACAGTTATTGAAGTCTGCAGTTTTGTGCCCAGCCTAGCTCCCCCAGTAGGATTAAACAATGTGATGATAAAATGTTCATCCATCTCTGGTTCTTCATCCAGAACTGCAGAAATTTCCAAAGTCTGTCAAGACAACAATAACTGGAATTAGAACCAAGCAATCAGCATCACATATTCCCTAGAAAGGTATGATTTTCAGAGCTAGCCATACATGCTGAAATTAAATTGAAAAATTATAAATATCTGGGTTTTAGAAGAGCATACTCTGTCCTTCTGTCTGTGAACAAACTATGGGGTCGGTTTTCCAAAACTAAAAACAGGTGCAGCTGTGCATGGTAGTCTGTGAGCTTTTAGCTTCAGTTTGTTTAATCAAGCATTGACCAAAAAATTGGAAGTTGATTGGCTTCTATGCACAGTGGAACCAGATTTTGCACTTTCCAGTTTTACTAAATCAACGCCTATGTGTCTATTAAAAACAGTGGGGTACCTCCAAACCAATTGCTGGTCTGATGTGATTGACTGCAAAAGATGACTCCAATTACCATTATTTGACAAAGGCATTTATCCCAGAGGTTTGCATACTTTTTCTATCAAGGACCTTGGTGGTTAAAAAAAATCTTCAATGCACAATATAATGTTGTGTGTCTTTGTCAGATAAGATCATCTTTATTTTTTATACGTCACGCTGCGTGTAGAAGCCATTCATACCAGAAACCCAGGAAACTCGAAAGGATTGACCACATTTTAGCTTGCATTTGAACAGGAAGTGCCATGGTTAATTATTCTCTCTTGACTAATTTGAAAAGCTTATTCTGTGCCCCTATATGATTCTGGTTTAATCACAATACTAGAGTGTCTATTTCACTGTCTATTGGTTAATTCTAGTGTTCAATTTTGATGTATAAAATATAGGAGACTGTAGCGGACCACCTGGCACTCCACCTGGGTGCCTCCACCAAACAGTGCCTCCTGTCCTACAAACCCTTCCAGCAGACCAAGAGCTAATACCAGCCCTTTACCCCAAGTATCATACACAGACAAAATGTTGAGGTAAAAACCAAAGGAATGATTGTTTATTGGAGAGAAATACATTTTTTTATACACTTCAAAAATAGGGCAGTCACCACAATGCAAATTTCAAACACCAATCCAATTAACAGTTAACAGTGATCTAAGTAAAAAGTTAATTAATTAACATAAACACATAAACATCCCACAATGGTTTGCTAATGAGGTAAAGTGGACACAATACTAATCACACCCCCAAGAGGATTGGCAGACAGACAGAAATAATAGGCGACTCTAATTACAATGGGAATTCACACCTAGAAGGCACAAAATGGGGAATTATACATTGTGCGAAAAACAGATTACACAGAGCAACAAGAGACCTCAGCATCAGGATGTTTTAAGCTGAATATAATCCTCTGCTTAGAGTCTCTGAGTCTAGGAGGCAGTTGAAGCAGTCATTGCTGGCTTGGGCACAGAGGCCCAAATCTGTATCCAGGCCCTAGGTGCCCAGAGTCTGTGTATTTCAGGGAGACATAAACCCGAACCTGAAGCAAAACAACCTAAAGGTGCCACAGGCACACACTTCCCAAAGAATAGAGCCCCCTCAAAAGCCAGGGCCCATAGACAGTAGGCAAGAGACTACCCTGCAGTCCCCTACAAAAGCCTCTGTCCTGGTTGGGTCTGTCACAGAGACATATGTGCCACTGACAAGAATTATTATCCTTTTTTTTATGATTTATTTCAGGAGGAGCACGTTTAAAATACTAAAACTTATTTGAGAAATGCCCAGTGAGAGTGGAAGCATTATTGAACATTAACATTACCTTAAACCTCTCTCCTTCCTCCAGTACAACATAACCTTCTACTGGGCTTAGGTCACCAGATGCATCTGAACCATTTTCTCCAGTGATGAGATACTGGACACTGACAGTCCCAAATATCCCTTGTGGTGGTTCTCTGATAATATAAAGCACTGCAACACTTTCCATCAGGTACATTGCTGTGGGCTCCCGCAAGAAGAAGTGATCGCTGTTATTAAATGATATAACTCCATGACCATCATCACTGGCCAGGATTTTGACAGAAGCTGTGAAAACAAAGCATAAATAGGACAATAAATGAAACCAGTGGTCTCCAGACTGTGGCCCTGGGGCTGGATGCACCCCTTTGCTTGTCTTTACCTGGCCTTTGGGACATTATTCCTCCAATTAACACCAATTATTGGGCACAGTTTCTCCCACTGACAGCATAGATGGGGCACTATTTCTTCTACTAAAACCAATGTTGGGGCATTTTCTACTTCCATCAGCCACAGTTTGCCCCCCTAAATCCTGAAGGACAGTAAACTGGTCCTCTGTTTAGAAAGTTTGGTCAAGTTTGGCCAAAATCCTGGCCAAGCCTGAATTAAACAAATGGATTTGGCTAGCAATATCATCATTAAAATATTTAAATATTATTAAGGTCAGAAAAATATATACATTTTTCAGATGCATCTGCAGTCCTCCATACTATGCTAAGTGACAGTGCTGAACCTGGTGCCAAAATAATGTGCTTCCAAAAGTCTGAGTAGTTACATGTTTAGGCATTTGTCAAATAATTCACATTAAAGTATTAGGCAACAAAAACAGTCAATGCTTTTAAAACTAACAACACATGGCAACTGTACGTGTTTTCCAAATTTGATTTGGAATTTAAATTGTATTTTGATACTTTTTCTTCCCGTTTGCCCCATAAGTGTTTGCTGCTGCTTTTTTTTATGTACAAACTATGGTTGTAGATTCAGTCAAAACAACTATCTTTTTCAATAAATTATTTTTTTTAAATAATATTTAAGCTTTGAAAGATCAAATAAAAAAGTGATAGAATACACAAGCTAGCTTACTAAATAAAACAATCAGATTAAATAACTTGAATGTGATTGATAAATGCCCACACACAGGTTGATTGCTTGTAGATATAAATGGAATATTGAAAAGTGATGAAATGTATTTAGGCAAGCTCTTCCAAAAGAGGAGCGTGAGCAGAAATTTGACCAAAAGGGATGCAGCAATAGAGAGGATCTCTGTTTCCCACTCTATCCAGATCTAAATATTTGGAGTTCTGGCTTTTTACTGAACTGAATGTAGGTTGAATAAAATTTGTAATGTATTTGTTATATTTATTATAAATAAAAAAAAAAACATTTACTATGCCTTGCTATGTATGCCATCACTTAAAATTCTCACTAATAGCTTACCGACCTAATAATAAAGAGACAAAGTCATTTAAAACAAAAAAAAAAAAACTTTTTCTTTGTCTTACCTGTTGTATTATTGCCTAATTCAAGACCACGAGAAGGATTTGCAAGTATCAGTTGGAACATTTCATCTCCTTCTGGGATATTATCATCAATAATTGTTACATCAACAAATTTATATTTTTCTCCATCAACAAAATTTAAAATCTAAAAAAAAACAATAGAGCGTTATAGAGCTTCCACATACTGGCTGTTATCTTCTATGTATAGAAACAACCCCATAAGGCTCAGCATAAGGCAGAATTGAAGAGGAACTATACAATACTTAATATATACTAATACATATTGGTGACAAAGAGCCACATAGAGTGGGAAGAATTTAACATCAGAATAACTATCAGCTCAGTAGAATTTTTTAGAGAAAGCTAATATAAAATGTAAGAGTTTTGTATGTTGATGTGGAAAAAAAAACACTCTGTAATAACTTTTGACATATGGAATCAATATAAGACTTTTTTACTTTTCTAAATAATCATGAAGCATTGTCAGCATGCAAATAAACATGTTGCCAGGTTCTAACTTGACTTTGGTATTTAAGGTCTGAATTTGGCATGGACTAAAAGTTGTAGCTTTTGCAGTAATAACAGTCATATGTACTTTATCTTGGAACTGGCACACCTGTTTGTTTCATGTGCTCGAACTGTAAAATATCTGAGCAGCAAATACTTACCGTTGATGTAACATTATAATCCATTCCCAACTGGGCTCCAATATTCTGTGCATAGAAGAACAGCGACACATTACCATAGGTCCCCTTATTCCGATAAGCCACCAATGTTAAAACACCATGAGTTTCATTGACTTCATAGCTGGAAGGTAAATATAATTGTGCAAATGAACTTGCATCACATTTGGCAATTTGTAAGAATATTTATGTAGTCATCAAATTATATATTTTCTTTACTTTAACTTTTACTTTGCAAGAAATCTTTCACTTTGAAAAGTATACCCAAATGCGTGCAAGAATAATTTTTTTTTTTAAATAGATTTTTGCTGACACAGGATTGAAATTAGCTAAGCTAAATGAAAATTCCCTTGCAAAGTGAACATTCATTTTGCAAAGTGAAAATTCATTACTGCTTTAGTAAATCATAATCAATGCAGAATGATTTACTAAAGGCAAATAGGCCATTCACTTTACAAGGGAATTTTCCTTTCGTTTAATGAATGAGGTGAAGTTCTGCGGATTTCTATTACCATGTGCAAGTAAAAATTCTGTGTTTTTTTATTTGTTTTATTTTCCTTGCATTCTTTGCAAACTGAGTTTTCGCATATTTACTAAACTGAGAGAAAATCCCTTTGCAACGTGAACAGCATATTTTCCTGTAGTAAATCAGCCCCATAGTGCTCACCTTTTGAGGGATATACCTCATTAATCTGGATATGCATATACCAACTTTGTCTGCACGCTCAGAAAAGAGGAGCAAGGAAAGAGACACCATGTGGAGTAGGCAATAGAAGTGTGCTTTTAAAAGTTTTAGAAAATTGTAGAATAATGCAGTATAATGTGTAGTATAATAATATATATATATATATTTTTAGTTATAAACAGAAGCAGACACAGTATGTGTAGATTGTAAATAATAAGAATTACATTTTGACAACGTATATAGCTGGGACAATATTTTTTGTGTTTATTTTTTATACTTTAATGCATGGGGTTTACAGTGCCTATACAATATATTTACGCCCTTGGAAGTGTTCTTGTTTTAGTGTGTTCCTCTAGGTCAAACCACCTTGCAGAAATCTTTGTTTTAATTTTGACATGAAAGAGCATTTGTCTATTGATTTCTGAAAAAATAAATCCACTGTGATTTAATGTTCTATGACAGTAAAACATAATACTTTCCATGTAGGGAACGTATATCTCATGAGCAAAAGAATGGTCATGGGTGGTGCCCAGTTTCTGCTAGAAAGGGGAGTTTCTATGTAGGTACTAGTGGTAGGTATGCTTTAATATACTGGGCATGTATGAGAGAACATGGCAGTTAACAAATGAAACTTAAAACACTATACTTTTTTGTTTTTATTTTTTGTTTTTTACTCTCACACCTTTAAAGTGAAGTGTATGTCAAGACATGGGCTTCATTAGAGAGATTTACTCTCACTGCCTGTCAATGGCATCACCAGACAGTAAGGAACAAATCTGTAACAGGGACACAGAGAGAAAAAGGGGTTCCAGCCCTACTCCACGCTACTAAAAAGAAATGCATTTCTATTTCTGTCTGTGTTGCATGTTGGAGAGTTACTTAACCCTTACTTAACCCTTGCCTGCTATAGTCCATACTAAACTTTCTGGTGCACATAAACATTACATTTACCAAGAAGGTGGAGTTACCTTTAACTTCTGAAACATTAAAATCATTAAGAACTGGTAAGCAAAAGCTAAGGAATATGTTACACCAACCTTGTTCTCTGCCATTCTATAACTCCTTGAACTCCATCATTTGCATCGATAATGATCTGAGCAGTCATCCCTTCAATATCTGTGACAAAATGAATAGTTAAAGCAGATGAAATAAATGACAGACATAAAACTAAACTTATCAGTTAGCATTAATTGTTAGTATATATACAGTATATGTGTGTTATATATATATATATATATATATATATATATATATATATATATATATATATATATATATATATATATATATAGTATATTGTGAGGCAGTGACTGTGATCAATACATAGATAAAAGTCATCCGATTCAGTAGGGACAGGCTGAATTTCAATCTATGTATGGGCAGGGTGATTATACAGAAGTCAATCTACCTATATGATCACTTGGTCTTTTGCCACTCGATCAGCTCCCTGAAGGAAGTCTGTCTGCTGTCAGAATACAAGGGCTCAGCGGGAGGATTCCCGAAGGGAGGATTCATTGAATGTGTGGATGGGGGAACCAAGTAAATTTTTTTAATCAACCCACTGGTTGAACGAAAACAGATGAATTATCTATGGGCTGCTTTAGTGTTGTCAGGCTGCAACAGGAAGTGCTGTTATGGACAGTGTCTCCAGGAAATTAACTTTGCAAATGAGAAGAATTATTTGGTGAAGAAACTGTATAAAGTGAGGCAAGATGCCAGACATACTGAAAAATACATTGTGAGATAACATGTATTATAAGGTGTTATTGAACCCAAGAACAGTAGCTTACCACTCATTAAATCTGATGGCTGCATTCGTGGGATGGGGTATATATTACATTTTTTTTTAATAATGTTTTCATAGATAAGAAGGAAACTGTAGTATTATTTATGGAAAGAGGTACACTGTATAGTACAAATTACAATTGTGTAATCTAAGCTACTGTAACTTATCGGGTTCTATAAAAAGAACCATTTTGAGGTAAGATGATTTTGTGTCCTGACAAAAAAGTGTAGGCTAGGGTTTAGGTGTAAAGTATTTCAGCTGAAGATATACAGTATGAACTTACAAAGAATGTAAAGAGTCTTCAGAAGGTGAATTGTTTTTACTTAGTTAATGGGGTTTGTGACATGTAGTTTGAATCACACCTGCGATTTATGTTTTATAAGCTTTATTAAATGGTCAGAACGTAATATGACGATTTCATTAGTCTAGTAAAGCATGGTAAGATTGATGTTGTTTTCTTTCCTGTAAACTGATCTTGGAAGTATATTAGCCTTATCAAAACAGTTTATGACAAGACCAGAATATTGTCTGAATTCTTATAAGCTTTAGAGCACAAATCAGTAAGGGTGCTGGCTTTGCCAAATAGAGCAATATATCTTTTACCTATAAGCATATATTTCAGGTAGGCCTCCGAGTCATGGCTCCTGATATCACTGCCTTGCCTGATGCAAGAGCTCAGAGGTTCAATAGCAAGGTGTATCTATATTTTACATATAAGAACCCTTTATTTGATATCAATGTTTGTTAAAGAATGTACAAAACTATTTCAGTGTCTTATTAAATTGAAGATATCTGTTAAAATGATACAGTATAGCTTGTGTAACAGACGGACAATGATGGAAGACACAAAGTCATAATTACAGGAAAGGTGAGATGTTTCCTCCATACACTAGTAAAATGACAGGTGTCAGATGATTGCTAGCTATTTGCAATACTTGAAACCCACAGTCCTAAAACCTAGCTCATATTATAATAATACCAAGATTATTGATTTTCTGTAGAAGATTTGTTGTTACCTTTCATCCTGTAATAGATTAATTCTATTAGCATGCAGGAAAGGAAATGAGAACAGAAGCAAGAGTTAAAGATTTCAGAACACAACATTCTCTTTTCTAAAAGGATTTCTAGCCTAGTTTAGTTCTCAGTTCAACTAGAGGTTTCTGTGGTCTTCACATTTAATGAATACAAACAGGATAACATACTGTGATATGAGGGATTGTTAGCTCAGTGGTAGGAGAAAAGAGACTGTGCCAGTTTGAACTATTTTTAGGGCTTGCCAGCCCACTTTTATTACCCACAATAAAAGTAAAGTCCATAAGAACTTGCCAATGCGGGGGTTTCAGTTTCAGACAGCTTCACTAAAATACCAAGCCACCTGGTTCCCACTTCAGCAGCACAGCTTCTCTTTACACTGGTCTCTCAGACTCCCCAGCTCTCTTTGGCTCTTTGAACTTACTCTTGGCTCAGTCAGCTTTACAGCTCCCTTCTGTTCAGGCCCTCTACTGGCCTCTCAATAGGGGTTCTCCTGACACCTAAGCCTTTCTCACTCCTTTCAGATCTACAGATTCCCTCAGTCTCCTGGACTCCCCTAGTTGTCCGGGCCTCTCAGTCTCCCAGACTTGTGTATCTGCCTCAACACTTTCACCCCAATGGACAAGGACTCTCTCCACCATGGAGTGCTATCTCTTGAATAGAGCACCTCTGTCTTCATACAGGATCACACCTACTTCCTGGCTGGAGCTCTGAGTTTTACCCAAGCCATGCTTATAACAAGTGCACACACCTGTACATTCACACAACCCGCAGGTCTTCAGTAAGACCTGGACACAGGACTGAAAGGCTTCATCCCACCCAAGACGCTTTAAAGCCTTCAAGATAAAGACCTCGATCTGGGATTACAGAACCCAGGGAAAACTGTAAACACAGTTTTCTTCACTCACAATAAACACTATGTAGCCCCACACTCTGCATTAGTGCGAACCCTGTGTCATTCCTACATCAATTTTCACAGTGGCAGGGTCTCGCACTGTCACAATACATGCATACATAGTGTACATATAACATTCCAGAGGTAGTATATATACATCTAATACATGATAACACAGGAATACCAAGGCGTGGAGGGGAGGAGGTTGGCAACTTCACCAACAGTTCAACTGATATTAGTGTCACAAGAATGTACTCTTGAAGTTCTGGTATGTCATCCTGTTGATAAACCACAAATTATTAATGTGAAAAAAAAAGAAAAACATGTAGAAAATATACATTAAAAGTAAAATTTAGTTAAGATAAATATAGGGGTAGCCACTGCTGACTTCCCTGTCTCAGTGATAAGGTGGGCTTATTCCAAGTGGACTAATCAAGTAGGACATTCATTCATTCATAAACAAACAAAAGTCTGGAACATTATCACATTTATTTATTTAGAACAGCAGTAGACTGTACAACACATATATTAAAGCTGTAAAATAAAAAAAAAAGGTCCCCTGAAGGATAACAGCATACTGTGCTAATAAGCATTGTATACTAGAACATTATGAAAGACTTACCTTAGAACAAAGCCCTCCAGCAGTGCGCGGTCACCACTGACAGGGCTTCCATCTTCACCCTGTCTTCCTTCCAGGTTCAGGGGCTTCGGTTGTTTGAATGGCCGAGCCATGATGACATCAGTCTGGGCTCTCTCAATGGACAACAGAATGTCTATTGAGAGCGCAGTGCACATGAGCCAGTGATGTCCCCAGCTGCTACTATTGTAAATATCTCCCAAACAGTGCACATTTAGGATATATTTACTATACATACAGGTAACCCTATTATAGGTTTACCTGTAGGCACAAATAAACAAGGGGGGCTTTACTATCACTTTAAGTAAATGAGATCTTGGACAGAAGAAAAACCCCAAATTTTGTTTCTGTCCAATTTTAGCTACCTGCCCTCACTCATTTAAAACAGTTGTAAAGGCAGAAGGTTTTTTATCTTAATGCATTCTATTTTTAGCGCCGCTTTACTGGTGTTTTACCGGCACTATTCAGCCAATATCGGGGCAGTTTGAACCGAGAAAGTGTTAAAAACCACCACAAAGCGCTGCTACAGCAGCGCTATGCCGGCGCTATAGCCACGCTGCCCCATTGATTTCAATAGGCAGGAGCGGTGAAGAATACCCCGTTCCTTCACCGTTCCAAAGATGCTGCTAGCAGGACTTTTTTTAGTGTCCTGCCAGCACACCGCTCCAGCCCTCTGGGCTTTCACTTTGGGGAGACAGCAGCGGCTGCTTCAGGACACTTTGCAGGCACTATTTTTAGCTGTAGTGCCTGCAAAGTGCCCCAGTGTGAAAGGGGTCTAATGGATCCACTAGAGCAAAAATGGGTTGTTTAAAAAGTAATCTTTACATTGCAAGAGGCTTTTTCCTTAGCTTAGTGAATGAGGTGACGCCCTGTTGTCTTCCACCATTTAGTTATTTGGAAGCAAAAATACTGTTTTATTTTTATTTTCCTAAGGTTGGAAATTCTTTGCAAATTGAATTTGCACCACATTCACTAAGCTAAGAGAAAATGTCCCTGCAATGTGAACAGCATATTTGCCTTTAGTTAATCAGCCCTTTTTTGTGTATATCCATTTAATGGCTGAAATAGTATTCCTAACTAACTCATATAAAAAAGGCATGTCATTTGTGTTTTTCTTCTCTTTTTGTGAATGTCATAAAGCAAAGGTTTTGGGACACCCTCCTTTAAACACTTAAATACACATGAGAAACATAGAGTTGTTTTGGCGTGGTAGAAACTTTGTAAGAGAAAAGATTTTACCTCCAGTATAGGTACATCAATGACACCAGTTGTCTGGCCATCCTTCAGTATTAGCGATCCAGATGCAGCAATGTAGTCTAGGCCTGGCTCTGCAGGTAGGATATCAGTCTTGTTCAGCTGATGCATCAAATCCCATGTTGTGTATGTGATATTAATATCCCCTGAAAAGTGCACACAAGCATAAAGATTTTAAATGTTTAATAACACAGGTTACTGTATTGTAACAGAGACCCATATATACTGTAACTGAATGATAAATGAGAAAACATTTGACTGTTATTAATTCCATTGTAACAATAGTGTATCAATAAATGGACCAATAAAAGAACCCACCTAGGGAACCATATTCCCGGTTTATAAATAGCTGAATGGTTTTATTGGCTTCTTGTGTTACGACAAGCCTGGAAGCAGGTGCAAAATTTAACAGCCCATGGGGTTCATCACTGGCTTCTACAGTCAGGACAGCTTCATATCCCTGATTATCAAGAACAGCTTCCCCTGGTCCAGAAATTCCTGAAAAAATAAATACAAGTGCATGAGAGTACTTACTACTATCAATGACACATGTGCCTTGTGCTGTTGACTTCTGTTTTAGTTAAAATCTGAAGTCCTCTGACCCGCCCCCCACACTTCCGCAGCTATAATTTTCTGGTGCTTCAGGGGTTAATAGAGCTGATGGACCATCATCAAGAATGCCGACTGTGCCCACCCTTTCCATCCCTCTCCTCTGATCTTAGAAGCCATACTATAGCTTCCATGAATGAAAAGTGATCTATGAATGGAGGACAGGCGAAAGAACGAAAAGGCTGTCTCTTATACTAGATCACTTTTTGCTAAGAGCGGACAAGAAGCCTGCTATTATTTATTTGCTAGAAAAGCAAGCAGTGGTGGGTATCTTGTGATATTTTCTTGCTATTCAGAACTTTTACATTTAAGACAACAAAATGCAATATAAATTCACCTAGGCCCCTTTCACACTACCGCGACTTCAAAGTCTCGTGATTTTGCTGCGATTTAACTGTGATTTTGGCACGATTTACGAGAATGCCTGTGTAAACTTGAGGTCTATGGACCCCAACTCGCAACAAAGTAGGACCAAAGTAGTACAGGGACTACTTTGAAGTCAGTACGACTTGAAGTCGCACAGATCTGAATGGTAGTCATTGGAAATCGTGGTGTACGACTTGTCATGCGACTTTGCAGTCCCAAGTTGCAGGACAAGTCACACAAGTGATGCTTATAAAGCATTCCAGGAATTCATTATACCTATTCTTAGGAAAACTTATAACTCTATATCCAAAACACAAACATTTGTTCCACAAAGTACAGAAGCCCATATTATATTAATTCCAAAACCTGATAAAGACCATATATTATGTAAGAATTCTCGACCAATCTCTTTGACTAACATAGATATAAGGTTATATTAAAAAATAATTTTTAATAGATTAACATCTGTTTTACCCAGTTACATTAAATTAGATGAAACAGGATTTACTAAAGGGCGAGAAACAAGGGACAACATTATAAAAACTTGTACACTGGTAGAATATGCTCAGAGAACTGCCATCCTAGCATGCCTATTAGCTATAGATGCTGAAAAAGCATTTGATGGGCTGGGATGGCAGTTCTTAGAGGAAACATTAATTAATTTGGGAATAGGACCCAGAATGTTAGGCAGGATTGTCGCACTGTATACTAACACAAGAGCTAAAGTAAGGACAAACAGGATATTATCAGAATATATAAAGGTATCAAACCGAACTAGACAAGGATTCCCCCTTTCCCCACTGTTATATATATTAGTAATGGAACATCTCATTAATGCAATAAGAGAAAATAAAGACATTCAAAGGATAATAGTTAAAGATAAAGAATATAAGACAGCTGTATATGCAGATGATTTACTAATATATGTAACTAACCCCATCATAACAATTCCTAATTTAATAAAAGAACTTAAAGGGGTTGTAAAGGTAAATTTTTTATTTTCTACATAGGTTCCTTTAAGCTAGTGCATTGTTGGTTCACTTATCTTTTCCTTCGATTTCCCTTCTAAATGTTTTTATTTTTTTATTTTCTTTGTCTGAATTTCTCACTTCCTGTTCCTCCTCAGTAAGCTGTTCAGTAAGCTGTTCTGGCTGACTAACCACCAGCTCGGATGATGGTGAGAAGCTTACTGAGGAGAAACAGGAAGTGAGATATTCAGACAAAGCAAAAAAACATTTAGAAGGGAAATCAAAGGAAAAGGTAAGTGAACCAACAATGCACTAGCTTAAAGGAACCTATGTTGAAAATAAAAAAATTACCTTTACAACCCCTTTAAGCAATTTGGGGAATTAAGTAACTTTATATAAACTATGAGAAATCGGAGATGATGAATGTTACCTTAACAGAAAAAACACTGATACTTTTTCAAAAAACTTTTCCATTTAAGTGGAAGCAGGAAGCGATCAAATACTTGGGAATATATATCCCAAAAAACTTGAAGCAACTACAAGAGCTGAATCACAAGGCGACTATCCGAAAAGTAATTCAATTACTACCAGAATATGATAAAAATAACGCACTCTTGGATGGGAAGAATAAATGTAGTAAAGATGGAGATACCGCCAAAACTACTATATATCTTTCAAACAATACTGTACCTTTAGCCCCATCAAGAAAATGAATGATGGAATTAAGAAAAGCAGTAGGAAGCTTTATTTGGGTTAAAAAAAAAAAAACCCGGATAAGAAGAGAAATATTAATTAGAACTAAAAAAAATTAAGGATTAGCACTACCTGACTTTCTAAAATATTTACAAGCAGCATCATTAACGAGAATAATTGATTGGCATCATAACATGGAAAATAAACAATGGGTTCATTTAGAAGAAGACATTATAGAGATACAGCTTAAATGTTTGCCTTGGATAAAGCCCTATTTAAGACCAAAAAAAAAAAAAAAAAGATTTACCGATTTTTGTAAGAGCTACACTTAAAATATGGGATGCTGTAATAAGAAAAGGGAAACTGTCCACTATGATCGGACCTATGACCCCACCGTTCTCCGATCCAGAATTTTTACCAGCTTTAGAAACTACTAAATATTTAAAATGGAATATATTGGAGAACGTTAGGGGTGTACAGATCCTAGTGCAGTGATGGCGAACCTTGGCACTCCAGATGTTTTGGAACTACATTTCCCATGATGGCTATGCACTCTGCAGTGTAGTTGAGCATCATGGGAAATGTAGTTCCAAAACATCTGGGGCATCAAGGTTCGCCATCACTGTCCTAGTGGATGGAAAACTGACAAAACTTCAAGAGCTGGGTCCTGAATTTAAAAATAAATGGTTACAATATTATCAATTAAAAACATTTATTGAAACAAATAAACATCAATTAAATAGACAAATAACCAAATTTGAACAAATAATAGTAAATAAACAAAAATCTATCAAAGAAATTTTCTAAAATATATGATTTATTACTCCCCTCTGGACCTATTAGAGAATTAATAGGAATGAAAAAATGGGAAGAAGAAATAGGTAATGTAATGTCAGAGGGAGAATGGGAAAAAATATTCAAAATAATACATAAAGCATCTACAGCGATTAAATATCAAGAGAGAAATTATAAAATAGATATGAGATGCTATTGCAGCCCTGTTGCTTTGAATACAATAAATAAGGAGAATACAGAGAAATGCTGGAGATGTAAGACAGGAAGGGGGACAATGGATCATATATGGTATAGATGTTATAAGATGAGAAATTTCTGGAATAAGATATTTGAGATCTATCAGAGTGTGGTCGGAGTAGAGATATGCCCAAGTATTTTTGCTGTGTCCTATCTTTTTTAAATGAAAAATTGGTTATATATTTATAAAGAATGTTTTCTGTAAAATATTGAAGAAAATAAATAAAGATTATGAAAGGAAAAAAAAGAGATATGCACAAGTATAAACATTGCATTATTTTCACTTATGTCAGATTCAATAAAGGTTATTAAAGTAGACATTTTACATCATATGACATCAGCAGCTAGAACAGTGATAACAAGAAAATGGAGGGAATCAAATAGCCCAACAGTGACAGAATGGATATGCAAAATGAACGAAATATATTATATGGAAAAACAGATAAGAGAAGAAGGTTATTTAAAAATCAAATGCCAGTAATATGGAAAAAATGGGAAGAATTTCGGTCCTCAACAAGAATAATAGAATATTTATAATTAGTTGGGAACTTCTAGTCTCTTAGGAGACATAGTTTAGTGGGAGGAGTAGAGGGAAAGGGGGGGAAGGGTGAGGAAACTTGGGTTAATTTGGGGGGGTTCCTTTTTATTTTTTTTGAATGGTGGTGTGAATGGGTTATGAAGTAAATAAAGGAAGTTAGGAGGTGATTTAGTAAAGGAATATAAATATGAAGAACCTTGTATAGATGTACAGATGTAGTTACATTGTTTGTGACAGTGGATGATGTATAATGGTTTTGTAAATCTTTTTATTTATTTTTTCTTGTTTTGCTTTATGAAAACCAATAAAAAAGGAAATTTGAAACAAGTGTGAAAGGGGCCTTAATGTGGCAACCATTATTTCCATTATTTATTAGCAAGTTTTTTGGCATCATGTGAACTTGGAAGCAGGAGTACTTCCGTGGCTATGTTGCACTTTTGCTTACACACAGAGAGCTGGACCAAAAACACCTGGGCTGGATGTGGTATCCCAATATATATATATATATATATATATATATATATATATATATATATATATATATATATATATATATATATATATATATATATATATACATATAGCATAGGGAAAGGATTGAAAGAGAAGCAATCGCTTCACTCCCTAGAACAGGGGATTTGACTAGAGACCATGCCTCTGATCCTCTGATGGGGCCAGGCCTCTAAACTCTTTGCACTTACAGTTAAATTACATACTTTACAATTATGGCAGGGACACGGCTTGCATCATTGAAGTAGGGACTGATACAAATGTTGATACATTATCTGTAAAGCACTGCTTAACATTTTGATATAATATAAATAACTAATAATGAAATAAAATATATACTATCACACTATCTAATATCTGACACAAAGACAACCATTATGCACAGCTGCTTCTATATATCAGCCAGACAAAAACTGGGTTAGATAATATAAATTGTGCAAAAATTAATGAACAGCATCTCCATGTATCAGAAAAGCATAAGTGATTAGATCCAGATGTCTATGAAATGTACAAGCTACACAGAGTGCCAAGCAGAATTCTGTACTGTATAAATTCAGATTGGAGATTCATTCACATATCATCCTTACCTTCAGTTAGCACATTGTATAGGATGAGCCGATATTCCTCTTTCTCCTCAGGGATCTGGTCATCCAGCAAGTGGAGAGTAATACTTGAGTTCAGGGACCCCTATAATGATAAAGAAATGCAAATAGTCCATGCAGTTGCATTTTGAATTTCAATTCCATTTATGATTTTTTTTAGTTATTCACCCCATATAAAATTAATAAACATATATCTCAAACTTAATAATAATACATAATAATAAACAATCCTGTATATGCAATATTAATATTATACATATATATATATATATATATATATATATATATATATATATATATATATATATATATATATATATATATATATATATATATATATATATATATATATATATAGTATCTCACAATAGTGAGTGAGTACACCCCTCACATTGTTGTAAATATTTTATTATATCTTTTCATGGGACAACACTGAAGAAATGACACTTTGCTACAATGTAAAGTAGTGTAAAGCTTGTATAACAGTTTAAATTTTCTGTCCCCTCAAAATAACTGAACACACAGCCATTAATGTCTAAACCGCTGGCAGCAAAAGTGAGTATACCCAAAGAGCAAATGTCCAAATTGGACCCAATTAGCCATTTTCCCTCCCCGGTGTCATGTGACTTGTTAGTGTTACAAGGTCTCAGGTGTGAATGGGGAGCAGATGTGTTAAGTTTGGTGTTATTGCTCTCATTCTCTCTTACTGGTCACTGGAAGTTCAACATAGCACCTCATGGCAAAGAACTCTCTGAGGATCTGAAAAAATTGTTGCTCTACATAAAGATGGTCTAGGCTATAAGAAGATTGTCAAGACCCTGAAACCAAGCAGCAGCACGGTGGCCAAGACAATACAGTGGTTTAACAGGACAGGTTCCACTCAGAACAGGCCTCTCCATGGTCAACCAAAGAAGTTGAGTGCACGTGCTCATCGTCATATCCAGAGGTTGTTTTTGGAAAGAAAATAGACTTATGAGTGCTGCCAGCATTGCTGCAGAGGTGGAAGGGGTGGGTGGTTCAGCCTGTCAGTGCTCAGACCATACGCTGCACACTGCATCAAACTGGTTTACATGGCTGTTGTTCCAGAAGAAAGTCTCTTCTAAAGATGATGAACAAGTAAGCCCACAAACAGTTTGCTGAAGACAAGCAAACTAAGGACATGGATTACTGGAACCATGCCCTGTGGTCTGATGAGACCAAGATAAACGTATTTGGTTCAGATGGTGTCAAACGTGTGTGTCGGCAACCAGGTGAGGAGTACAAAGACAAGTACAAAGACAAGCGTGTCTACAGTCAAGCATGGTGGTGGGAGTGTCATGGTCTTGGGCTGCATGAGTGCTACCAGAACTGGGGAGCTACAGTTCATTGAGGAAACCATGAATGTCAACATGTACTGTGACATACTGAAGCAGAGCATGATCCCTCGCTTCAGAGACTGGGCCGCAGGGCAGTATTCCAACATGATAACGACCCCAAACACACCTCCAAGATGACCACTGCCTTGCAAAAGAAGCTGAGGGTAAAGGTGATGGACTGGCCAAGCATGTCTCCAGACCTAAACCATATTGAGCATCTGTGGGGCATCCTCAAATAGAAGGTGGAGGAGCGCAAGGTATCTAACATCCACCAGTTCCGTGATGATGTCATGGAGAAGTGAAAGAGGATGCCAGTGACAACTTGTGAAGCTCTGGTGAACTCCATGCCCAAAAAGTTAAGGCAGTGCTGGAAAATAATGGTGGACACACAAAATATTGACATTTGGGGCCAAATTTGGGCATTTTCACTTAGGGGTGTACTCACTTTTGTTTTTCAGCATTTTAGACATTAATGGCTATGTGTTGGATTATTTTGAGGGGACAGCAAATTTACACTGTTATACAAGTTGTACACTCACTACTTTACATTGTAGCAAAGTGTAATTTCTTCAGTGTTGTCACATGAAACGATAGAATAAAATATTTACAAAAATGTCAGGGGTGTACTCACTTTTGTGAGATACTGAATATATATATATATATATATACATATATATCTTCCTAGAATGGATACATAAAGGGCTTTCTGAAATTCTGCTCTAGGTTTCCTCCTATGCTCCGCGTATACACGACTGGACTTTCTGGCAGACTAGCTCCGATGGTCTTCCCGATGGACTTTTGGCGGAGTTCCGACAGACTTTCCGAACAAACGGACTTGGCCACACATGAACGGACTACGTGTGTTCGAAAGTCCATTCGTTTTGAACGTGATGACGTAAGACGGGACTAAAAAAGGAAGTTCAATAGCCAGTAGCCAATAACTTCCCTTGCGTCATATTTGGTCCATCAGACCAGCATACAGACAAACTGTTTTCCCAGTAGGAATTGAGTCCATCGGACAGATTTGAACATATTCTATTTCTAGGTCCGTCGGATTTTCTATGTGAAAAACGATCGGATCAACCCACACATGATCTGATTGTCCGACGGACTGATTCCTTCGGACCTAGTCTGCCGGAAAGTCCGGTTGTGTGTACACGGCATCAGAGTTCAGATTTGCTGATCTTTCCCTGAGGCCGCGTACACACGCGGGGACTGTTCGCTCAACTTTGTCCGTCAAACAGTTTCAGCGGACAGTCCGCTCAAAATTAGCATGGACGGACTTGGCCACACACGACGAACGAACAGTCCGCTGAAACCGTGCACGATGACGTGAACGGCACGTACGACGGGACTAGAAAACGACGTCCTATACACTGCAATGCAAACTTCGGCGTGTAAATCCTTTCTGAGCATGCGCGGAACTTAGTTTGACGAACAAGCCTACACACGAGGGGACTGTTCGCTGAAACAAAGTTTCAGCGGACAGTTTTTCGGAATTTCCGAAAAACTTTGTTCAGCCGACTGTCCGCTGAAACTGTCCGCTGAAAGCCCACACACGAGCGGACTGTCCGCCGAAACACTGTTCAGCGGACAAAGTTGAGCGAACAGTCCCCGCGTGTGTACGCGGCCTGAGTCTGAGCTTATTTGACCAGAGGCCTAGGCTTCTGCTTATGCGACTTCACTGGATAGAGCCTGGAGCAGTATTTTCAGTTAACAAATGAGTATAGGTCTTTTGTCTATGAAGAGAATGGGGCTAATTTGCTAAAGGCAAATAGGCTGTGCACTTTGCAAGGCAGTTTTTACTTAACTTGAACTGTGAATGTGGTGAAAATTCACTTTGCAAAGAATACCAAGTAACACACAAGACAGATAAATGTAACAATATTTTGATGCACATGAATGGATGACAGACAAAGCTTCACCTCATTCACTAAGTAGAAAATTCCTTTGCAAAGCGAACAGTCTATTAGCCTTTATTAAATCGACCCCAATAGTTTCATTAATTCATCTCAACTAAACCAAACAAAGAAGGTCTCAGCTAGGACAGATTTGGAAATAGATTGTAATAGAGAAAATACAGGGATGGATCTCTTTAACAGAGATTAGCGCACATAATTCCATGAAAAGATTCATTTTTTGGGGGGCATTTACCTCTGGAAAGAATATCATTCCTGTACTGTTTCCAAAGTTTTGTTCTACACGGTTCCCCACAATTCTCCAGTGGACTGTGACATTTCCACGGCCAGGGAAAGTCCGTACAACATAAAAGTGCAGTCTTTCTCCTACAACAATACAGACACATAAAATCCATAGCAAATGAGATGTCAGTCACTGGATTTATTGGCATGAACAATTATATAATGTATCATGATATTGGATCAATAGCTGTAGCTCATAAAAGAAAGTGACACAAAAAACAGCTGACAGCACATGAAGCAGATAGCAGAGGCTTGCTCTACGATTATGAATACCAGCTATTATGTGTTTGAACTTCTATAGCCAATGCATTATTTATTACTATGCATCACACAGTATAAAATACTTGTATTCTATTTTCTAACAAGACTCCCTGTTCACTGCTGAAATAATACTGAGAGTCACTGCTAGACAGGGGCAGACTGACCATTTGGCTACTCGGGCACTGTCCAAGGGCCCCGGGCCACTAGGGGGCCCCATCAGCGTTGCCAGCCTCAGTAAAACCAGAGACAGTATGTAAAAATCTGTGTTTTTTTTTTTTTACATCTGTCTCTGAAATGTCCCTTACCGACATCCTTTTGGTCTAAAAATCCTGAGATTATAGCTGCCCCAACTCTCCAGTACCTTCTCAGCCAATAGAAACATGTCTGTGTATACTGTGTGTGCATGTATGTGTATACTGTGTGTGTGTATACTGTGTGGCCCCATAATCTCTGATTGCCTGGGGGGCCCATTATCTCCTATTGCTTGGGGGCCACATGAGTTGTCAGTCTGCCCCTGCTGCTAGATATTTGTGTTTCGTCCATCAGCAAAACACACGTTTCATTACTGTATTAGGCCGGTATCTGGCTTGATCTCAGTAATGTAACTCAATTAAGGAAAGGACATGAGGGAGGCTGCAGAAGAACACATAAGTCTTTAGTAAGGTCTTACACACAAGGATCACCACAGTGAGCCACAGTAGGAATATGTTATATGCAGCCTGTTTATTCTGAGGTTATCTCTCATTAAATGCAGCATCTACCAAATAGAAAAGCAGTACAAATATTTTTATACTAGGGATCCTGTACATGTCAATGCCATTAAAACAACATCCTATCAGAAAAAAATGATTAAGGTAAACTTTACAGTAGCAAAAAAGCACCTTCTCGACCAATCACTGATCTTGAGGATGTATGAAAGCCAATTATGCCAGCAACATTATCATTAGCCAAAATGACTATGGAGACTGTGTTGGAACTAGGGAGAATGCGGCTTCCTCCCTCTGTATATGTCAGTGCAACTTCAATGTTTTCATTGTCCTCAGGGTCTGAATCATCCAGTATCATCAATGTGACCACTTTCCTTGTTTCACCTATCAAACAAATACATCTAAGATAAGCTTGAAATACAAATTATTATACCATCTGTGAAAAAGAACAAGGTGATCACTTTTTCTATGTGCTTTAACCCAAACAATGTAACATACCTCATAAATGTCATTGCTGCATTGTACTATTCTGAACAATTTTTTAACTTTTAATAATGAATTAACCTCCCTGGCGGTATGATTATTTCTGATTTTAGGTGCTGAAAGCAGTACAATTAGTTTGCATGGAAATTTGGCGTTTTATATTGTAGTCCTGCAATTCTTAGGAATAACTCTCTTAAATCTGTTAAAACCAGTCTAGTAGACATCCCGGGTATGATAAAGTTTATAATATGATAAAAAACTATAAATAATGATAACAAATAATAATAAAAATTATTCAATAATGTAATCAAATCCAAAAACACAGAAATTTGCTCATTTGCAGAATTGTCACTGTCATTAGATTTAGTGTTTGATGACGGATCTCCCCACAAATCGCTCTCACTCAATTCTGCAAGAGATTCTAATTTATTATCACTGTTTTCTAGTTGGTCTAAAATCACTTTTGACATAAAGAGACACTTTTTGGTTGCTATGGACCATCTCCAAATTCCAGGCAGAAAAAAAACAGTGTTTATTACATAAAAGTACATGCAGGGCACTGGACAGACCACTAGGGACAAAGGGGATGTGTATTTTGTTTATACAGTACTGTAATCTGTAAGATTACAGTACTGCATGTGTGTTTTAACTTTTTTGAATTTGGCGCCGATCTCCGCTCCCCTGCCTCGTAACGTCGCAGGAAATGGAGCTCGGCGGCACTCGGGCACTGTGTGAATCGAGAAGAGGAGCAGGGGCAGGGGGGCATCGCTGGATCCAGGGGACAAGGTAAGTAACTCTCCCTGTATCCAGCGATGCGATCCCGAGTCTGGCTCGGGGTTACCGCTCGTGGTACTGAAATTCCACCCTGAGCCAGACTCAGGATTACCGCCAGGGAGGTTAATAACACTTAATAACATCTGATTATATGGAATTGCTTATTTCATTACTCATATACTGAGAATAGCCCATCATTTACCTATATATGTGATTTGCTATTGCACTGCGTTTACGTATATTTATATATACTTTTTTGATACTTTGTTGCACTTTTTCACTCTTGCAACTTTATTTCAGAGCTGATGGACTATTATACCGCTATTATCATCTGATTATATGGAATTGATTATTTCATTACTCATATACTGAGATTAGCAATCATTGACCCTATATATAGGATTTGTTATTGCATTGCGTTTACGCATATTTACTCATACAGGATTACTAGTATATCGTTTTTTACTGAAGATGCACATAGTTATTTGGTTGCACAGTAATATTTACAGAGCAATATTTACACATTCATGTTAAGATATACACAGCTGTTAAAAAGTTGCGCTGATCACTTTTTATATCATACCCACTTAATAATGAACATTTGGATTCGTTTTGTTTATTATAGAAGAATGAATATAATTATTACTTGTGTTAACACTGTAAACTATTTTTATTTATAAATGTTTCGCTTAGTGAGTTTGGATAATGCCTGATTTGATGTCTCTTATCTTTTACACTGCTGTAGCACCACCATTCTACCATCTCTGTGTGAATTATAGTCACTTCCATGTGGACTTTAGCGCACAATACAATAACAGGTATATACGTAATTATCATGTCACAGAAGCCCTGCCAGTCTATACTATTCAAAGACTGAGGGCAGGTATAAAAACTGGAACAAACATGAAGTTGCTGTTTTCAGCAACCAGCTTCAATGATTTGCTAGTTTTAGTGACTGCATTTTATTCACTTCATAGGTTCTAGGTGGAATTTTTGTGTGCAGCCTGTTATTTTTCAATCACTAGTCAGAACATGATTTCTTATATGGCTCTATGTATTTGATCACCACTGGGTTTGTTATTTTATGTGCTAAAAACAAAAAAAAAAAAGACACAATTTTGTTTTTTAAAAACAACGTTTTTTTGCTTTCTGCTATAAAACATATTCGGTAAGAAAAAATTTTAAAATCGAATTTCTTCATAAATTTAGGCCAATATGTATTCTGCTACATGTTTTTGGTAACAAAAATCCCAATAAGCGTATATTAACCACTTCAGCTCTGAAAGGTTTTACCCACTTCATGACCAGGCCATTTTTTGCGATATGGCACTGCATTGCTATAACTGACAATTGTGCGGTCCTGCGACATTGTACCCAAACAAAATTGATGTGCTTTTTTCCCACAAGCAAAGTTTTCTATTGGTGGTATTTGATCGTCTCTGCCCTTTTTATTTTTTGTGATATAAACAAAAAAAAGGCCAACAATTTTGAAAAAAAACATTGTTTTTTACTTTCTGCTATAATACATATCATGGGGGGGGGGGGGGGGGCACGACAGTGACACCAATACAGTGATCAGTGCTATAAAAATTCACTGATTACTGTATAAATGACACTGGCAAGGAAGGGGTTATACATGGGGAACATGGAGAATTAACATTTTTCAAAGTTCTTCCAGCAGCAATCACCACAGGTAATCCCTGGCTGTGCAGAGAGCCGTGAATAAGTGGGGCCGCCAGCAGCCTGTAGTTATAGTGAATGGGGCCGGCGGCTGCACCTACCTTCTGAATGCTGCGGGAGGAGCTGCTGCTACAATTCACACTGCCCCTAATCGCCAGTGTGAACGTAGTTTATGCATGTGCTTTGTGGGGAGGTGGGGGGGGGGGGGGTTGTGAGCGGGGAGCTTTGGTGGGGCGCAATTGAAATCTGCAGTCCCTCTAGATCCGGCCATGCAGCATTTACCCACCTGGTGCCCCTACATTTCCTGCTGCTGGTGCTATTGCAAACATGGCAGCCCCAGCATCTCTCCAGATGTGCTATGCTTACACAGCATCCCCGGTGTCCCTTCAGACATTCCCAAGCCACATACCAAACTCTCTGAGGCTGTATACGACCCATTGGACACCCCTAGTTTACGGTAATTACAACAATACTGTCACTGTCATATGTATTATTACATTTCTCATTCTGCAGTATTAAGTCCAACATTTTGGGGTTGATTTACTAAAATTGTAGAGTGCACAATCTGGTGCAACTTTGCAGGGTAGCCAACCAGCTTCTAACTTCAGCTTGTTCAATTAAGCTTTGGTAAAAAGACCTGGAAGCTTATTGGTTTCTTTTCAAAGCTGCACCAGAATTTACACTCTCCAGTTTTAGTAAATCAACGCCTATGCATGCTTATTCTGTGAACATTAGTTTACCTTCAGCAAATACTAAAACGACTGTATCAGCTATAAAATCAACGTTTCTGGTAGCTGTTCCTCCAACAATGCCCCATTCCACTATCACTTGTCCCAGGCTTCCTTCACGTCGCTCTATGACAAGCTGTACCATTGTCTGTGGCTGCTCCAGGACCTCTATATGGTGGCCGTCCACTGTTGCATTTGGACTTCGGGTGTAAATCACAAATACTCCAAAAGCATCTCCATTCATCATGATTACTACCACTGATTTGTTTGGCTGTCCTATAGTTGGCGGATCCTTTAAGCTGGCTGTAGTGTTTAGCAGTCTGACATCAAGAAGTGATACAATGAATTGCTCGTCTAATTCTGGAAAACTGTCAGTTAATATAGAAACAGTAAGATTTGCAAACTCTTCTCCTTCAGGCATGGTAAACCATTGCCCTGTGACAGATTCATAATCACTGCCAGCCGTGGCCTGAGAGCTAAATAGTATAGACGCAGTGGTGCTGTTCTTCCTATAGGTCCAGAACTGTGTGCTGTTGGTGAGTTGAAACGGTAGTGTTGCTACCCAGAAACATTGAGGAGAGCCAGAACTTCTGCTATAGGAAAACGCTGAACATACTTGATTTTTCAGACAGGCAATGGCACAAGCCTGGAGGGGGTTCTCAGTTAATGAAACATTGACTGAAGTCCTAGATAATGCCAAAGGGATACCAGACGTTGGAGCTTCAAAATACAATAGTATATCCTGGCCTCCTTCAACCGCAAGGTTAACTACATCTATCTCAGAGGTGCTGTACAGTACTTGCAAATGGCCAAATCTTCCTGCGCTGAAGAAAAAGAACACAAAAAAAATGTAAAGGAGAAAAACGAACATGCTTCTTGATTGCTAGATTTTCTATTATTCTGATAGTTCAAGTAATAAACTGTAAACCAATACAGAGAAAAGTCTAACTTTGCTTTTATATCTTCTTGTTATTGATTTGTATTTTTTCCACAAGTAATTTCTTAAACTGAGAAAACTTTACCCATGCTCAACTGGTTTATTTTCACATAAATTGCTGAGGGTCGGATTTTGTGGCTGGAGTGTGTACTCCAAAGGCATCAATTGTTTAAGAAAATGATCTGGTACATTCCAAGTTCCAAATACTTTATGTGGCTACATTTAAAAGGGCCGCTATACAGCTAACATGTTTCCGCCATGCAGCCTACTTCAAAGTATAGACTAAAATTATTTGATGATGGCCATTGGTTTGGAATATGGTACTGACTATAGCATTCATGGTGATTAGTGGAGATAAAAAGTTGTTTAGTAGATACTTACCTTGTATTGCAGACTCCTACTGGTGTCTGTAAGTCAGATCCATTAGTCTATCCAGTGCTCACAGGATTCCAGAGTTGGAGGTGTGGGGATTCTGCAAAACTTACTTACCATTGACTGTCCTTGTTCCTCACCCCGTTGCAGTTTCTGGGTGTGGGGGATCAGTAATCCTGCAATGCAGATGTGCCAGAGCCGCATTTCACTTTTATCTCATTGCTGCAGACTCCTCTTCTGGATCCTGAGAAGACCTGACTACTGTACAGCTGATAAAAGGTGTCATCATCATGCAGGCAGTGATATGGACACCCAAATAAAAGATTGTGTGTCTTGTACCCAGAAAAAGAGAGACGCCTTCAGGCCAGTACATCACATATAAATATAATATAGACATTTAGGCAGTTTTGCCAGCGCTTAGTTAGAGATGGGGTGGGGATAGGAGTTGGGGGAAGTGAGGGATGGACAGATGTACAGGATCCTGGAGAAAGAAAATACATAAGCTACCATTACTGACCATCTTTTGAAAATGTGTAATTTGCCAATCTGTCCTGATTATTCCCTGGCCTTGATACTTTCTGATTCACCTACCTGGAACAAGTAGACCTGCATGTGCCCTGGATCAGTGACAGGGCAAAACACAGACAAAAAAAACTGCTGTTGTAATGCTAGTGACATACTGCATCATATATGTCACTTTTGGGGGAACAGAGCACAGAACAAGAGTTATCAGAGATTAACAGACATTTGCCAGATACAGTGAACAAACCTTCTTTTGATTGTAATATTTGCATAAGAACTCTTCTCCAGAGGTTCCTGAACTTTGTAAATGAGCCGAAGGAAGGAAATGGTTCCATAGGGATTGTCATTGGCTGGAATGGTAATTCTAACTTTCCCTTCTGCTCCTATTGATCCTCCATTTGAAGCTCCCGTAAGTTGTACTATAATGATCTAAATGCACATTTGAGGGTTAGACTATCATTCCAGAGATTCAAACTTGTATGGTGCAAAAAGAGGTGTGCAGTGTAGAGTAACCCATAGCAAATGATTGAATTGTAAATTCGATCTGTTTATATCATTCTGCTAAAACAATGGTTACAGTTGACTAGAATAGTAAAAACTCCGAAAATAACACAGTTTGCAGTTTTACATATTCTCCTATAAAGACACATATACAGTCAGATCAAATAACACAGAACACTATGCAGTAAGATAATAGTAATATAATTTAAAAAAAAGATTAGAGTAACATTTTTTTTATAAATGCTGAACAGTTAAATCACAACAGTAGAAGTAACATAATGAATAAAATTACCAAAGATTTGAAGGGATAATAAAGAAAATGTAATACGGGGTGGGGGGGCATGTAAACTAGGGTACATCAATACTAAGAAATTTACCTGCTTTATTCCTACAATTTTAAAGGATTAGCGATTGCCTTACAGAGATATTGTAGGAAAAGGTCACAAAATTCTACAACCACCATTAACCGCCCCTGATACTTCATTGTTTCTATTCTGCTCACCTCTTCAATTTCAGGAACAGTATCAGCGATGATTTCTATTGGAAGAGTCTGTATGGTTTCTCCAGCAGAAAAGCTCACATTTCCAGAAGTAATTAGCAGGTCTCCTGAAGCAAGCTTCCCATTGATGGTAGCCATCCACTGGACAACAACATTGCCAAGTGTGCCAGCATTTCGAATTATTGGCAGATACACACTAACTGTATTGAAATCTGGTTCATCTATTGTGACTGATGTCACCTGGAAAACTGAAACACAGATCATTATTATACTGGTATATATCACACTGATATACTTTTGTATGGCATCAGAGATATTTTGCTATTTTCATTTTTTATAATCTTTTTTCATTTCATTTTTTATAATCTAGTAATCCCGGCAGGGGTTACAAACTGGAGGCCTTCCAGCTGTTGTGAGACTACAATTCTCATCATGCCTCTGCCTGTGGGAGTCATGCTTGTAACTGTCAGCCTTGCATTGCCTCATGGGACTTGTAGTTTCGCAAACAGCTGGAGGGCCACCAGTTTGAGACACTTGCCAGAGAGGGTTTGTAGCAGTTTATGCCCCCAGTTTTTCAGTATACGACCAATAACTGTAGAAATGCAGGACGCATTCTTGCACAAGAAAAGTTAAAGCGACCCTCTCCATATCTTACATGAAAAAAACGAAACCCCTGCTGGCCCCTAAATCCCTATTGTGTTTTGTGGTGAGAGTATGTGTTGCCAGGACACCATATAGTACAACATTTTGGAACCTCGCAGGTCCTCTTCATAAGGAATATTACGCCATCACATACCTGATCATGGGGTCCTGCATGGCCTTAAAACATTGCGCTATTTTCATTGTGATATTATAAATCGATTAAAGAAAAAGTATAATTTACATTTATTTTCAATATACTGTTCCCTATGGGACAGAGAACATGTAGTACCACCACCACCCTCTTCCTTTCCTTTGATATCTTGGAAGGAGATGACGGCTTTATAACAACCTCTTGTCTCAGTTCTGAGCTGAGACAAGCTTTGTCTGTCTGACCGGATAGCTACACTTAGGAAGCTCTTACCAACGTGTACTTCTTCCCATAAAAAAAATACCAACCCACGCTCTACAGTAAGTACAAGCTGACAAGAGGAACCACAGTGCAACCAGGGTTAACAGGTATTCAACCCACTTAAAGTGCCGACCAGCTGCTGCGGCCGGTGAAAAATGAAGCAGGGGCATTTCAACACACAGGAAAGGTAAGTATCGGGCCTGTTTTTGAACAGGGAGCGTACAATTGACCCTGTAGTATCAGGGTCACTGCAAACAATTTATATGAAAAATGTCTACGTAATTTCAATATATTAAAGTTTTAAATGAGCATGTACTTTCATAAATGAAGGCAAGCTAGACATAAAAATAACAATAATAATGATGCAACGATTTAATAAGTGAATAAAATGTATTTTACTTACCAAATGATCCATACGGATCATCAGATGCTTCTATAACAATAGTCGCTTCAGTTATATCCCCAACCATGGCTCCTCCTGTTGTCTGATTTAACAGCAACACCTGAAATGACTCCTCCACTTCGGGACTGATATCATTAATAATGTAGATTGGCACTGCTTTGTTGGTTTCTCCTTCAAGTAGCACAACATCTGATGATGCTACAGTGTAATCTTCACCTGAAAAAGAACACACATATTAGAAGTTAATTAATATGAAATGTCTCCTTTAAAAATACTGGCCAACTCTGAATATTTGAAAAATCTTTACACAGATTTCCTATATTTCAACAAGGGAAATAGAATTGCTGTACCATAAGGATGTTAACTAGAGACTGCTGCCAGGTACTGCATTGAATACAAAACAGGAATGACGATGTCTACAAGAGAAGTGCCAAAAAGAATGGTAAAAGAATGCATAGTGACTTTATCACAACTAGAACAGGGGGGCACTGAAAGCTTAAGGCAATTTAGTTTGTTCTCCTAATGTGACCATAGAAGGGCTTAAAAGTTATTCTCAGGGGATGACTGAAACATTGGTTAAAGGTCTGTGCAAAGCCCTGGGAAAAATCAAAGAATCAATTACACATTTCTTAGGCCATTCAATACACAAACTTTGTACAGAACAACTCCTATGTTTTCACAGTTGCAAAGAAGCAATTTATTACAAATTTATAACAAATTATGGCATTGTGTCAATAAAACTGTGGATTGAAATGGAAAAGTAATTTGTAATAGCATTATACGAGTCATGGCATGTGAATGTCACTATAGTCTGCACTTACCAGCTGTTGCAGTTATTGGCACGGCTTTGAATTTTACCGAAACATCACCAAACATCCCACCAACTCTAGTAACATTAATTATTGGTCCAACATAATTTTCTGCAATGCGCACTAATGTAGTAGACAGCTGTAGAACACCAAAAGCATCATCACTAGCATTTATAATGACGTGTGCCACTGTCTCACTTCTGAAACCTAGACGTGGAGAGTTCAGTACTGTAAAGAAAAGGTTACATTTTCAGTGAGAGATCCAAAAGAACCCTTACACTAATTTTCCTAAAGTTATTGCTGTATTTGACATGTAGGCAAACTAGTGTGATCTGCTCAGGATAAAGTGTTTTCTGAAAGCTGTGTGGAAATTTTATGACAATTTCCATTTGGTTCTTTGACATTTGCTGCCAATTAGAAGTAGTGTTGGGACAGGGGCGTAGATAAGGGGGGGTCAGGGGGTTGAACCCCCCCCCAGAGCATTTGTCAGTGGCACAGTGACAGCAGCTAGGCTAGTGGAGCTGTTGGACTACCAGCTCCGGTCACCACCGCAACCTGTCTCTTACACTCCCATAACAAAACAAACATGGCACTGCCCGCCAGGTATCGAGGAATCCCAGATGATAACAGGAGGGAGGGACTTTTGAGGAAGCTTCAGTTGCCTATTGGCTGAGAAGGCAGCAGTAGGCAGTGTAGCCTGAAACTTCCTCAAAAGTCCCTCCCTCCTGTCCTGACATCATCCAGGATCCCCCAATGCCAGCGGGTGGAGGCATGTTTGTTTTTTTCCTGCTGCCTTTTCAACCAACAGAGCACTGTCCTACACTGCTACACTGCAAACTACTTCTTGCATCTCGCACCTGCATTACAGGAAGCCCACGGGATTAGAAACAGCTCTGATGAGGAGGGGAGAATTGCACTGAAATGCCTGAACTGCCTGCTATGAAGTTCATCCACTGATAGAGGTGAGAGAGGAGAGAAATGTTTTGTCCAGTAGAAATGAAGGAAACACAGAGAGTTTTTATAAGTGGCTGTACCCCCCCCCCCCCCCCTTTAATTACAGCCATTGTAATGCCACCCATATTCCACACCTGTGCAACATACAAGTCAGCTTACTGTCACCATGTTAAAAGGACAGGAATATTGGTAGCATTACAATGGCTGTTATTAGGCTGGGTTCACACTATCCAAAGCTCTGAAAAGCAGTCCACAGTGGATTGCTTTTCAGAGTACGGTTAAGTGGATCCTGTCAGGTGTTCAGGAGGTGATCCTGTCGCCCTCTAAATGCCTGTGGGTTTTTTTTTTTCTGAATTTCAGTTTGTAATGGTGTTAATGCACCACAACCGCAAGAAAAGTGTTTGGTTCACAGTTGTGGCACAGCCTCATTGACTTGGGTGGTTTGATCAACTCAACATGCCATGTTAAATTTTTAGCACCTGTGACACAAAGTGTTGCAGCTATGGCATGTGTCCCACTGCCAGAACACAGCTCTGTACACTGTACAACATACTAATGCTACACACAGTGGGTACAGTACTAAAAGTGCAGTACTGGGTACAGTACTAAAAGTGAGTGTATCTGTTCATAAAGGAAATAGTTCATTTGGAGCAGCTTGGCCCAAATGAACTATTTAAAGTCACTGTAAACATGAAGTTAGGTTTTTCTTGTTAAAAAAAAACATGGTTAGGTTTTAACCCCTCCACTGTGCTATAGGGATAGTGGGACCTGCTCTTCCACCTTCATCCAGACTACAGGATTGGCCATCAGGGGATGGACCGGGAGCAGATCATCCATTGCCCCCGCTGCCCCCCCTATTCATGCGAGTCGAACCAGATGTGTTAGAAAAGAAAATTAATATTTGCTTTTCTAACACTGAACCGGCTCTCCGCAAATTAGGAAGCGCAGGTCTAATACCCGTAACCTGATTGGCTGAAGACACAGGTGTCCCTATTGGATGCCTAGCAGAATGGAAGAAGAGAGAAGTATGGAGGACACAGGTATCATCCCAGAGCTCGCCGCCATCACCTGCTGCCACCAAGATGGGATAAGTGGCGGCGAGGCAGCCGGCGGGTGGGCAGGGGTCACAGTGGCTGCATTTGATGGGTAAAAGTGGCTGCATTTCATGGGGCACAAGTGGCTGGATTTGATGGGCACAAGTGGCTGCATTTAATGGGCACAAGTGGTTGCATTTGATGGGCACAAGTGGCTGAATTTGATGGGCACAAGTGGCTGCATTTGGTGGGGCACAGTGGCTGCATTTGATGGGGCACAGTGGCTGCATTTTATGGGCACAGTGAGGCTGCAATTGATTGTTTTTTTTTCAGTATTTTTCAGTTTGTTTGTGCCCCCCCAAACATTTTCTGCACCAGCAGCCACTGGGATAGATTTCAGAGCCAGGGGACCATGTGGACACCAGGTACAAGTGGGGGGCCGAGAGCATTGCTGACTACTTTTGGCTTGGTTGGGGCAGAGTAAGGGAGATTGATCCCCATCAGCAGGTCATCGGTAGCATCGGTGTGGTGAGAGGCCTTCGTCCACCCTTTTTTTGTTTCATACAATGTTTGCTGTTACAGGGATTTGTTGCCACCAGTAGAGTTTTGCCTAAAGGTGATTGCATAAGCACAGCTTTATATGACATACTCCTGATCCTTGTAATATTTATGCTATAATGTACAGATGCTGGTTGCTCAGTAGTCACTGTTAATGAAGTACTTCTTCAAGGTAGGCTGTGTGTAGGAAAGCATATGCAATGGGAACATTTTACAAACCAATATGCTGAGGTCTATTAGACTCCTGGTTGTAGCACAGTAATTAAAGCATATTTTTGGATACAAGGGCAGTGTTTTATGCTATTGTATACACAGTGGGTAGGGTTTCTAAGCACAATTTTTCCGACACACCCACAATTTCTTAGCGTGTAGCAGGCACGCTAATCATTGTACCCTGAGTACCCAAGGCTTAACCCCCCCCCCCCCCCCCAAGAAAAAAAAATAGCTATGGCCCTGTGTTGAGGGAATACAAAATTAGAGATGTGTACAAATTACTATCTCAGAGAAGAGCACTGCTAAGCATTATTTTTACCTACATTCATTAGGCAACATCATCTCAGTGTGATTTAAACTAAATGGCTCATTTTATGAAATAAAGAAAAACAAAATTTACTAATGTGGTACCCAGACCTTCAAAAAAGTCAGCTATATCTGTATGTATTTATAAATGTATTAGCTATGAATGACCATTCCTTCTTAGCAGGTCACAGGTGTGAGTGGTAGACAAATGATTCTGCTTCCAATGATCAATCAGCAGGATGCACAAAAAAAACAGGCTGTTTGGTTTAGGAGGTCAGATAATTTGCATATTAGTAGTACTTCCAGCTTGAGAGACACAACTGATATATATATATATATATATATATATATATATATATATATATATATATATATATAAACAGACTAGGCGCTGGGAGACAATAAAATTATTTCATTTAGACCAGAATTCTTACTTAAAGTGGATGTAAACCCTCACATTTAACTAGTGAAGTGAACAGCCTCAGATGATACACACAGAGTTGAAACAAATCCTCCTACATAAGTTTTACTTGTATATCTGCAGTCTTCCCTTTTCTACACTCTTTCAAAAGTGTAGATCATGTTGAAAATATTTCTTTATCTTTCAGCAGTACAGGCTATACATAGGGAAGGATGGAGAGACTGCTTTTACACTATTTGAGAGCTGATTGGAGGAAAGTGACCCCCTCCCCCTTCCCACAGGCACAGGAACATGTAGAGCTGTATTCTGAATAGACAAGCTCAGTGCTTATCTCCCTCTTAGCTCCCTCCCCAAGACAAATTTTTAGCTCATGTTATCTCATGTGTCAGAGAGCTTGTCAGAAGTGAGGAACGAAGCACCAGAGAGAAACAACACTTAGAGCTTTGGAGAGAGAAAAGTTAACACTACAGATGTATGTGCTTAGTTCAAATTTCATAAATGAGGTTTACAACCATTTTAAAGCATTTGCCCTTACAGTTACACAGTTTTTTTGCAATGCAGGTAGTTTCTGTGACTAAACGTACCTTCCTCATGCTCCTTCACCATGCTCCAATTAGCCAGCAGAGCCCCAAGAAATATCTGGTATCTTCCATTATAGTAACACACATGACACCACCCCATCACCCTATAATGCAGTGCTTGAATGCCTAAACACCAATCCTCACTACAAACAGAGGCTCACAATATTAAGAATGTTCTTTTGAGGTAAAGTACTGTATGTACATACCAGGCTGTTGCTGTGCTCTTTCCACTATTGTGACGTTAAATAATTCAACAAACAAAGATTCTGACCTCTCCGGGTCACTGTCATCCAATATTGGAAGAAAAATTTTGATTTCACTCATATTTGCAGAGAAAATTACATTTCCAGAGATAGGCCAGTAGTCTTTCCCTTGAGTGGCTCTTGCAATACTTGGAGAAATAAATGAAAGTTTTTCAGAGTCTGGAAGTGTTTGATAAGAAACCATGACGGTCCCCATCAGACCATTTAGCCGTTTGATTGTTAAAGATATATTCTGATATTTTTCCTCAACTTTAGTTGGGCGGTTTGACTCAGAGAACACAAAAAGCCCATAGGGATCATCATTAGCAAAAAGTGTCAGTGAAGCATTAGTCAAATCACCCAAACGTCCATCGGAAACATTCGTGATTATAACTGAAAATACTTTATCCAGTTCCGGGACATCATCTGGAGATACTAGAATTGTTATGTTGCCACTTTTCTGTCCAATTTTAAAAGTTACATTCCCAGAGGTGAAAGCTAGGTCTGCAAAAGGATCAGATTCTATCTTCCAAAAAACAGACACCATGGATAAGGCACCTTGGTAACGCAAAACCTACAAAATATCAAGTACAATGTAATAAATAGTCAGACTGTAAATGAAAATTCTACATACAGATGCTGTGTCTATCCCTACGGAACATTAAAGTCTCGAAAATGTCCTTGTTCAAAATTCTGAATTCTATTAGTATTTTCTGAAACATTTACTAATTGCACTAACTCCTCCCATGTATGAGCACTTTCAAATTTAGTGGCCCTGTATACAGAAAAGGAAAGGGAATTTTTGGCCTGGGGGGAAATATGAACTCGCCTAAAAAAATCAGTCATCTCTCTGAGCTAGAAAGGAAGTCATTGATGAAAGACATCCCTTTGTTGGATCTTCATAACATCTGCTTAAGGCATGCTAATCAATAGTCAATTTATGGGGCCCTCGTGCTCCTTTGCATAATCCCCTTCTTTGGAGGTCCCCTCACCTGTGCAGGTAGATTATTTTTGTATCTCTGTGTGAGAAAGTTAAGTTACCATAGAATTGTGATTTTTTTATGCAGATGGCACTGTCCTGTAGCACATGTGGTATCATGTCACCTATTGTATGTACATTGGTATGTTATACTGTGCACTGTCTTTTTGTTTTGTTTTGTTTTGTTTTTTGCAAAAACATAAAAAAAAAGCCTTTAAAAAAAAAAAGACATCCCTTTGCCAGGCAATGTAATCACAGGACTAAACAAAGAGCGAACAATTATTTAATACCATGCTGCATACACACAACTCTGACGGTCTTTCTGACGGAGTTCTGCTGAAACGAACTTGCCTACACATGATCACACCAAAGTCTGTTTGTTTAGAACACGATGATGTATGATGGGACTACAAAAAGGAAGTTCAGTAGCTGCCCTTGTATCGTTTTTGGTCCGTCGGAATATCATACAGACGAACGGTTTCCCTGATAGGAATTGATTCCGTCGGAAAGATTTAAAATATGTTCTATTTCTAGGTCCATCAGAATTTTTGAAAAAAAAGTCAGCCTACACAAGATCGGAATAACCGATGAAATGATTTCGCAGAAAGTCCAGTTGTCCCACTCTGAACTCACCAGCCCAATATATACCCCCACTCTAGTCTTTTCCTGTAGTATAGAAGACTCTGCAATGGTCACCATATGGGTAGATAGTAGTGTTCACATAAACATGTGCCAATGGCACCATAAATGTAGATCAGGAATGTACTGCCTTTTGGAAGTGCAGAAGCATATACTGTACTATGCACTCAAACTAGAGATGGCGCTGTAGTGATATATTAGCGTCTGTGTGTTTATATATATAAAAAAGAAATTATATATATATATATATATATATATATATATATATATATATATATATATATATATATATATATATATATATATAAATATAACTTAACACACAGCCATTAATGTTTAAACCGCTGGCAACAAAACTGAATACACCCCTAAGTAAAAATGTCCAAATCGGGCCCAAAGTGTCAATATTTTGTGTGGCCACCATTTTTTCCAGCACTGCCTTGACCCTCTTGAGCATCGAGTTCACCAAAGATTCACAGGTTGCCACTGAAGTCCTCTTCCACTCCTCCATGAGAACATCACAGAGCTGGTGGATGTTAGAGACCTTGTGCTCCTCCACCTTCCGTTTGAGGATGCCCCAGAGATGCTCAATAGGGTTTAGGTCTGGAGACATGCTTTGCCAGTCAAGCCAAGGCAGTGGTCATCTTGGAGGTGTGTTGGGGGTTGTTATGTTGGAATACTGCCCTGAGGCCCAGTCTCTGAAGAAAGGGGATTATGCTCTGCTTCAGTATATTACAGTACAGGTTGTCATTCATGGTTCCCTCAATGAGCTGTAGCTCCCTAGTGCCGTCAGCACTCATGCAGCCCCAGACCATGACACTCCCACCACCATGCTTGACTGTAGGCAAGACACACTTGTCTTTGTACTCCTCACCTGGTTGCCGCCACACACGCTTGACACCATCTGAACCAAATAAGTTTGTCTTGGTCTTATCAGACCACAAGACATGGTTCCAGTAATCCATGTCCTTAGTCTGCTTGTCTTCAGCAAACTGTTTGTGGCTTTCTTTTGCATCATCTTTAGAAGAGGCTTACTTCTGGGACGACACCCATGCCGAACAATATCGATGCAGCATGCGACGTATGGTCTGAGCACCCCTTCAACCTCTGCTGGCAGCACTCATATGTCTATTTCCCAAAGACAACCTCTGAATATGATGCTGAGCACGTGCACTCAACTTCCTTGGTTGACCATTGCGAGGCCTGTTCTGAGTGGAACCTGACCTGTTAAACCGATGTATGGTCTTGGCCACCTTGCTGCAGCTCAGTTTCAGGGTCTTAGCAATCTTCTTATAGCCTTGGCCCTCTTTATGTAGAGCAACAATTATTTTTTTCAGATCCTCAGAGAGTTCTTTGCCATGAGGTGCCATGTTGAACTTCCAATGACCAGTATGAGAGAGGGAGAGTGATAACACCGAATTTAACACACCTGTTCCCCATTCACACCTGAGATTTTGTAACAGGAATGAGTCACATGACATTGGGGAAGGAAAATGGCTAATTGGGTCCAATTTGGAAATTTTCACTTTTGTTGCCAGCAGTTTAGTCATTAATAGCTGTGTGTTCAGTTATTTTGAGGGGACAGCAAACTTACACTGTTATACAAGCTGTACACTCACTATCTTACATTGTAGCCAAGTGTCATTTCTTCAGTGTTGTCACATGAAAACATATAATAAAATATTTACGTAAATGTGAGGGGTGTACTCAAAAGTAAGATACTTTTGTGAGATACTGTGTATATATATATATATATATATATATATATATATATATATATATATATATATTCTCTCTGATCTCTCCTGTAATGCTGTTCTCATACATGTATGCTGTTCTCCTTTGCAAAAAAAAGCTGAATTCTATATATTCCTCAAGATCTCAGTGCCTCACTTTATCACATAACCAAAACTGCTCACTGCATATACAATAGGTAAAACAAGCACTACATTGAAACCTAATGAGCTAAAAGAGTCAAGAAATGATAACACGCAAATACATTTACCTGAAATATTACAGGGCTGTATCCAGCATCTGGTTCAGTAGCATTCATAAACAGAGAATCACGGCTGAATTCAAAAACTCCATGAGCATCATCGGAGTCTTCGATAATCACAGTTATGTTTGAGGCTATACCCAAGCTAGCTGTGCAATTAACAACCAATATAAATATTATTAGAAAAGACAGTGAATTTGGAAAATTGTGAGAGTGTATAGGTAATACAATATACTTAAGTATGTTATCTAATTTAAAGGTGAACTTCAAGCAGATATAAAAGGCACAACTTAATGCGGCCCTGTATTCATTTATACATATTCAAATGTCATTTGTTTAATGCAAGCAGTACCTGAATTTAACTTGGTATTGACTTCTTGCAGTCCCCTGCACAGCAGAGCTCAGACTAAGTAATGGAGAGGCAGTACAAAAGGCCAGTGGGTAGTGCTGCAGTCCTTATATGCTAACAAGGAACATAATGATAGGAGCATAGTAATAGATAGATAAGCTCACCCGTCTGCTGCTTTTTCTTTCACTGTCTAGTCACAGCCTTAGGCTTGATTCACACTAATGCGTTTTTGATGCATTTTGCAGAAATGCAGGGAAATTTTTTAACATGGGTTCCTACGGAACATGTTCACATCAATGCATTTTTATGCCTCTGCGCTTTTGGAAAGGGTCGGGGACTTTTTTCATGCAAAATGCAGCATTTTGCATGTAATAGAAGTCAATGGACCTGCATCCAAAACGCAAGTACCGCATTTTACCGCATTTTTCCACGTTTTTGCTGCGATTTGCATCTTGGGGTTTTTTTTCTTTTTTTTTACACTGTATATAGCTGCTTGCTAAGCAACCACACAAAAAAAAAAAACGCAAAACGTGGTAAAAACGCAGTAAAAACGCATGTCCAAAAATGCGGCAAGCACCTCAAAAAGCACTGCAGAAATGCTGAAAAGCAACATGCATAGATGTGAATCAAGCCCGAGGCTCGATTCACACAAATGCGTCTTTTGATGGATTTCACATTTTGCAGAAACACAAAGAAATTTCTCAACATGGGTTCCTATGGAACAAGTACACATCAATGCATTGTTGTGCCTCTGCGTTTTTGGAAAGGGTCTGAGAGTTTTTCCCCGCAAAGTGCAGCGTTTTGCATGTAATAAACTTTAATGGACCAGCATCCAAAATGCAAGTACTGCGTTTTAACTGGGATTTGTGGTTTGAGATTTGTTTGTTTTTTTGAACATTCACTGTATATAACTGGTTGCTAAGGAGGAGGCCGGGAAGTCGACCGCCAGGTCCTTAACAACCAATGAGTCATCAGCTGTCAGCGCGCTTCCCCACTGAATGCAAAAAAAAAGAATTGCCAGCTACAAAAAAAATTGGGAGAAAACAGCGTTGGGTTCCCCCCCAAGTCCATACCAGGCTCTTTGGTCTAGTATGGATTCGGAGGGGCCCTTATCCAAGCATGCAGCCGGTTAGGACAGAAAAAGAAGGGGTGACGAACGAGCGCCCCCCCCTCCTGAACCATACCAGACCGCATGCCCTCAACATGGGGGGGTGGGTGCATGTTGATGGGGACAAGGGCCTCTTCCCAACAACCCTTGCCAGGTGGTTGTCTGGGTTTGTGGGCAGGGGCTTATCGGAATCTGGAAGACCCCTTTAACAAGGGGCCCCCAGATCCCGGCCTCCCCCTTACGTAAATGAGTATGGGGTACATTGTACCCCTACCCATTCGCCAAAAAAAGTAGTGTAGTGTGACAAAATACAGTAGACAGTTTTTGATACAAGTCCAAAATATCTTCTTCCCCCCAATTTTTCCTCTATCTTCATCAGCATCTTCCTCCTCTGGACTTCTCCTTCTCCCGCTGCTTCTTCTTTCACTCTTCTTCTGTCTTCTTTGTCCACCAAAGACCCTCCTCTGATGCTGCTTCCCGCTTCCGCTGATGACCCTCCCCCGATGCTGCGTCTCGCTGATCTGTCCGTGCTGATGTTAAGCATTTCTTATATAATGACGGGGGCGTGGTCATCGGATTACATCATCTGGAGGCCCCATCCCCTTGTGATGTCACATACCCATCATGCCTCGGGTGGTGATGTCACAAGGGGGTGAGTCCTCCACATAACGTAATCCGGTGGTCACGCCCCTGTCGTTATCTAAGAAATGCTTGACATTCAGCTTGACATTGGACAGATCAGCGGGACGCAGCTTTAGAGGAGGGTCGTCGGCAGGAGTGGGACGCAGCATCAGAGGAGGGAGGGTTGTCAGTGGCAGGAAGATGCGGGAGAAATAGAAGAAGAAGCATGGGAAGAAGATATTTTTAATAAAGGACTTGTCAAAAGCAGATCTACTGTATTTTGTCACACTACACTACTTTTGTTTGATGAATGGGTAGGGGTACAATGTATCCCCTACTCATTCACATAGGGGGAGAGGCAGAGATCTAGTTAAAGGGGGCTTCCAGATTTCAATAAGCCCCCCACCCGCAGACCCCAACAACCACCTGGCAAAGGTTGTCTGGAAGAGGCTCCTGTCCCCATCAACATGGGGGCAATGTGCTTTTGGGTGGGGGGTGCAGAGCCCCCCTGCCCCAAAGCACCCACCCCCATCTTTGTTGAGAGCATGCGGTCTGGTATGGTTCAGGAGGGGTGGGGGGCACTTGCTCGTTCCCTCCCTTTCCTGCATGCTCGGATAAGGGTCTGGTATGGATTTTAGGGTGGTCCCCATGCCATTTATAAAAAAAATGGCGTGAGGGGTCCCCTCGCAATCCATACTAGACCCAAGGGCCCAAGGGCCTGATATGGACCTGGGCGGGGGGACCCCACACAGTTTTTTCCTGATTTTATTTTAGCTGGCAATTCTTTTTTTTTTACATTCAGCAGGGAAGCCTGCTGACAGCTGAAGACTCATCGGTTGTTAAGGACGTATCAGCCAGCTTCCCAGCCCCCTCCTTAGAAACCAGCAAATAGAAATTCAAATCCTTTGTCGATTAAAACTTTCCCTTTATATGTTTTTATCTTTTTTTTTTTTAGTTCAGCTTTAATATAACCTTTGTTATAATAATTACCTGTCATATCTCTGTCAATAATATAAAATGTTAAATATGTTTAGAAAACAAATTTAAAAAAATCATATAGGTACCTAAGATGTAGCTACATGGGCCAAAAACCTACAGTGCATGTAAAACTGTTCACTTCTGGCCTTTTTAAAAAAGTATTCTGAGGCCTGATTCTGACCTATGAATTTTTTGTGCATTTTTTTTTTTGCAGAAACACGCTACAGTCCATTTAACATGGTTTCCTATAAATGTAGTTCACATCTGTGCATTTTATGGAAAGGGCCAAGGTTTTTAGTTCCATACACTTCAATGTTTTAAAGATGAGTATTGAAAAATGCTAATTGCACCTGCAATATGCAAACTGCAACCTGCACAAGTGTGAATCAGGTCTTAAACAAGTAAATAGAAAAAAAAATGACTAACTATTGATTGTTGCAATTCCCTTCCTGTTGGTCTTCCATTGCACATGCTATCCTACCTTTAGTCTATCATGAATACTACATCTAGACTCTTTACTAACCTATTTGTGCCTACTGCCCCTCTCTGCCAATCGCTCCACTAGCTTCTGCTAGCCCAATGAATACAATTCAAAATACTAACCGCAACTCTCCTTTGAGCTACATCACCAACCTCATCTTAAAATATCACCCAAACCGTTCCCTCTACACCTTCCAAGACCTCTTGCTCTCTGGCTTCTTCATCATCCCTTCTCATGCTCACCTTCAGGACTTCTTCAGAGCCTCTTCCAACCTCTGGAACTCCCTACCCTAATCTCTCTGCCATCTCCTATTCTATTCACCTTTTGGGCATCCCTGAAAACATATCTCCTCATGGTAGCCTATCCCACCTTTACTTCAAAAACTGTGCTTGCACCTTCTCTATCAGCTTATATCTCGCAGTTATTACCTTTTGTACCACTTCCCCCTCCCATATAGATTGTAAGCTCTTACAAGTAGGACCCTCCTAATCCTCTAGTATTGAATTGCATGTTTTTCAATAAAATACTTTTCATCCTTTTCATACATTATTCACTATATCTCAGTACTGCTAAACTGCTGCAGCCTTTTTTCAACCATTATCTACGTGCATGCACTTTAGTATGGCTGCATGGCATTTCTCAGTGTTTCCTGATGGTAACAATAGTGGACTCTGCCTACATACAGTAATATGTGGTGGGGCAGCCACTTTAGTCTCTATTAGAAGCCCTTGTGACAATACACAACTGGATAGGACAGTCCATTGTTTATCCATTTAAGAAAGGGCCCAAACAAGCACATTTGTGGCAGGATCACAAGGTTTAATTTAGAAGCTGCATCTTTAAAAAAAATGTCTTTTGAAATGGCATTAATTTGTTAAAGCTTATATGAGATTTTAGTGAATGAGTTTACACAACCAATCAGAAATCATTCCACTGACAGTGATCTTGGTTATTGAATTTAAAGTAACAGTCCAACCAAAACTTTTGCGGACAGAGTGGGACAGGATTAGAACCTTTTTGGCGTTTTTATTACTGTTTTTTTTACTTTCTGTGTTCCCAATACAGAGGATGTTCATGACTTCCTGAGTCATGAATCATGTTGATTACCAGGACATTAACCAAGTCAGTTGATCACCAGGACATTAACCAACCAGTAATAAAAACCTAAAATAAGTTCTGACCTTTAGACATTTTATGCAAGAAATACATTTTGGTTAGAGGTCATTAAATAAGACCACAAATGTGTGTTTAGTCTTGATGTCAAATTGGAGCTTATTGGCAAGCTTCTGTGTGTTTGTATTCGATGATATTACTTTGTTATCTTTGTAATCTGCCAGCAATGTTTCAGATTAGCATATTGTCTGTTTACTGTACATGCCACATCTTAGGCATAGTGTTGCATAGTTTACTTTACATATAAAAAAGCTACAGAGGTTTGTCTAAAGCTTTAATTTGCATGCTCACTGACTAAGGCCGGATTCACACCTATGCATTTTTAGTGCTTTTTGCATTTTGCAGATTTGCACTACAGAACATGTTCCATAGGAAACCATGTTAAATGGACTGTAGTGCAAATCTGCAAAATGCAAAAAAGCACTAAAACTGCATAGGTGTGAATCCAGCCTAAGAAAACATGTATTTACTCTAAAAAAGTTCAAAATATCATTTTTAATGGAAAGGTTTCTTGCTTTACTTAGTCACTATGATAATTTTTTTTTTTTTACAAAAACAATATACAATATATATAAATATATATAATTTAAAATATATAAAAGTGAGAACACTCCTACCATTTTTGTAAATATTTTATTATATTTTTTCATGTGACAAAACAGAATAAATTACACTTTGCTACAATGTAAAGTAGTGAGTGTACAGCTTGTATAACAGTGTACATTTGATTTCCCCTCAAAATAACTCAACACACAGCCATTAATGTCTAAACCGCTGGCAACAAAAGTGAATACACACCTAAGTGAAAATGTCCAAATTGGGCCCAAAGTGTCAATATTTTGTGTGGCCACCATTATTTTCCAGCACTGCCGTATGGTCTGAGCAACCTCTGCAGCAATGCTGGCAGCACTCATAAGTATATTTCCCAAAGACAACCTCTGGATATGATGCTGAGCACGTGCAGTGAAATCCATGCCCAAGAGGGTTAAGGCAGTGCTGGAAAATAATGGTGGCCACACAAAATATTAACACTTTGGGCCCAATTTGGACATTTTTACTTAGGGGTGTACTCACTTTTGTTGCCAGCGGTTTAGACAATAATGGCTGTGCGTTGAGTTATTTTGAGGGGATAGAAAATTTACACTGTTATACAAGCTGTACACTCACTACTTTACATTGTAGCAAAGTGTAATTTCTTCAGTTTTGTCGCATGAAAAGATATAATGAAATATCTACAAAAATGTGAGGGGTGTACTCACTTCTATGAGATACTGTAATATATATATATATATATATATATATATATATATATATATATGTGCCTGTATATTATATACACAGTATATATACTAATTTTAACTCTATGACAAACAGAAGACAAGGAAAGGACAGTAAGTGTGGTGCTTACCCCTCTGGTGCACAGCGGGAAGGAAGAATTCCATGTCACCATCACCACTAGCAAAGTCATCATCCCTAAAGAGTTCAGCCACTTCAGGAAGAGACATACAAAACACACATATACATGTATATACATAAAAGAAACAGAAGAGGAGACAGACAGTATTTTTAACACCAAGATGAGCAAAATAAGAAATAAGCTTTATACTTTACAAGAAGGAAGCCACATAAGGAACAGACAACGTTCAGATGATACAACAATTGATACCACTACCTATCTGGAATGAGGAATGTGTCCATCATGAAAACAGTTGGACCACAACCTGAATATGCTTTCTTTTTGCCTTGGTTATTACTACTGTGATCTCACCATAAAAAAAGTGAAACCTTATACATAGAACATACTGAATATATTAGTGCTTCTAATCATTTTGTAGGTATGATCAGAGCCTTAAAACCTCATATCCACCTAAAAGCACACCCACTATTTTATGTATTATAGGGAATAGCAATCGCAGCACACATATTGTATACAGTATGAACACATAAAGATATACAGTATCTAATAAGCAGTCAGTCTGACATTCACCAAACATTCACTGCAGGTGGATCTTCTTGGATCTTCTACGTGTGTTTTAAATGACTGATTCATCAACAGAGAAAGTTTGGTTAAAGTTACATTCAGTGCTTTATAAATAAGCCCCCCTAGAATCTATAACGACCACAAGGGATTATAAGACCCATTATAAGAAAAGGGTATCTATGTATCAACAACTACCATGCACATTTATGGAATGCTGGAATATGTTATACAAAGTTGTACAAAGCTCTAAAAAACTGAAAAAAAATAAAAGAGTATCAAACTATTAGTTTTCTTATTAATAATCATGTACATACAAATTTTAACCCAATGAATGAGTATAGAAGAATGAGTATAGGAGAACATTAATATACCACTTACTGTAAATGTAGTTTAATGTATATCAGACACAGCATTTCCATCATGGAAAGATTCCAAAATACAATTCTGAATAACATTAGGCTCAGTTCACAAACCCAACACACCAGGATAAGGATTGTCATTTTTCAAACACAGTTATTTTCAGTTGTGTTCAGTGAGATTGGAAAATCAGTCTCATGGCTAAACAAAATCCTTATCCCTGTGTTAAAACTTTGTAAATGGAGCCTATTGCATGTATTAAAGCAGTATTAAACTCAAAACAAAAAATGTAAATTGTTGCAGCTTACTAATCATTAGATGTGGTGGCTGCATTCTTATTCTTTATTTTTTAGGCTTTTTTCCCCTTTGTTTTCACCTAGTGATCTGGACAGTAACACACCTCCTATATTAGAGGGTCTCCATTCTAAATGATGGATGAGCAAGTGGAGGAGAGGGAAGTGTTAGATGTACTAGCAGATTTAGATACAATAACAAATTAACAAAACAGAAATTGGTTTGATCACATAGTTCCACAGGCTGATTCCAGCCTGTTTACATGAGACTAAAACCGGAAGTGACAAAATGCTTATCATTCTGGTTTCTTAGACCACAGAGATGATCGGGAATGTTCTGGACATTGTTCATCTCTATGGTAAGCTGACAGAACAGGAAGGCAGGGGGGACGGGGATGTGGGACCACATTCCACCTCATGTAAAAGCAATTCAGCCTCCTTTTATCTGCTCAGATTGCTTTTTTTTCTCTCCTTCCCACCGAGCGTACTCAGATTTGCGTACTCGGCTTTCGGGGGGCTATACCGGATGATGCCCGCAGCTGTGCGGCGATCGACTTTCCAGATATAACAACCCGATGCGGCTAAAAGCCGCTCAGCTGTTATACCGGAGAAGCAGGAGGGAACGCCCGCCCCTCTCGCCGCCTCCCGCTGCCTCCCACCGCTCTTACCGATGGAACGGGAGCCCCGATTGAACATTCGCTGCTTCTGGCAGCTAGGGACAGACTGGAATGAAGCCGTAAGCGGCTTCATGGAAGCCTCCTAATTGCAAACACGGAAGCAACGTCATGACATCACTTCCCGTTTACTCGGCTGCCAATGGCGCCGGTTTTAAAAAAAGATATAGTATTCAGAATCACCGAAAACGGCAATCTGAATACTTTGACCCCCGATCCCTCCATAAAGAGTACCTGTCACCACTTATTAATGTCACAAAGGATGTTTACATTCCTTGTGACAGCAATAAAAGTGATCAATTTTATTTTATTTTTTAAAAACAATTTATTAATTTTAAAATTAATAAAATAAATAAGAAAAAACAATTTTTTTTAAAGAGCCCCCATCGCCGCGAGCTCGCGCAACAAAGAAAGTGCATATGGCAGTCGAGCCCGCATATGTAAACGGTGTTCGAATCACACATGTGAGGTATCGCCGAGATTGTCAGAGCGAGAGCAATAATTCTAGTACTATACCTCCTCTGCAACTCTAACCTGGTAACCGGAATTTTTTTTTAAAGCGTCGCCTATGGAGATTTTTATGAACCGTAATTTGTCATCATTCCACGAGTGCGTGCAATTATAAAACATGACATGTTTGGTATCTATTTACTCGGCGTAACATTATCTTTCACATTATACAAAAAAACTGGGCTAACTTTACTATTTCATTTTTTTTTTAATTCATGAAAGTGTCCCTTTTCCGAAAAAGTTGCGTTTAAAACACCACTGCACAAATACTGTGCGACATAAAATATTGCAACAAATGCCATTTTATTCTCTAGGGTCTCTGCTAAAAAAAAAAATATATATATATATATATATATATATATATATATATATATATATATATATATATAATGTTTTTGCAAAAAATACGGATTTTAACTTGTAAACACCGAATGTCAAAAATAGGCTTAGTCATAAAAGGGTTATAATGCATATTTTTCATTGTCAAGATATCTTGGGCTACTTATTCACATTGTCAATGTTGCCTTTACTTCCTTGCGACTTTAAAGTGATTGTAAAGGTTTTTTTTTTTTAATTACCTTCTCTGTGAAATGGTTTTGCACAGAGCAGTCTCAATCCCCCTCTACTCAGGCCCCCTACAGCGCTCCTGGCTCCTCCTCTTCCTAGTGTGTCACCATAGGAAGCCGCTTGCTATTGTGGCACACCTGCGGCCTCCATTAAAGTCATGCTGTCTGTGTCTGTAGACACAGACAGGGAGGCTCTGCCCCGCTCTCGCCCCACAGGCTGTGATTGACAGTAGAAGTATCCAATGGCCCCTGCTGCTGCTTCTAAGCCATTGAGAAGAGAGAGAGTACAGACACAGCACTGGATCAAGATCAGGCTCAGGTAAGTATTTATGGGGTGCTGCCAAGGGGAGCTGCACACAGGAGGTTTTTTACCTTAAGGTAAAAGAGTCTCTGCCTTTATATCCACTTTAAAAAAAAATCAGGCTCCTCTGTATGCCCAATATATAGTCTTTATATACCTTTTTACAATATATCTGAATGGAAATCTAATGTTCTATTGGGGTGAAGGCCTATTTGTTGATTAGAAGAGGCAGTTAGGTTCTAGAATTTAATATTTTGAGACATTTGATTGTGGATTTGGAATATGTAGTAACTCAAAGCAACCAATCGTTTTTCTGTGGTCAATCTTTGCATAATCATTTTGCCAGTGGGAACTATTTACATAAAAATGTACTCTGGTCCTGCACCCTCCAACCTCATGTGCATTATAATTGATTATTAGGGCTACAAGTTATGCATCAATAATAAAATGCATGGGATTAGACAAAGTGGAGATATGGCCACCAACTAAGAAGCTGATTAGTATTTGCACACCAGATTTGGGGGATAAAGTGGCATTATACAGTGGCACATGCAGTATGAAATATCCGGGAGGTTTCTTATATTCATAACATGAAAATCCCACACAGCTTAAGGTGTCTCTAAGCCCAAAAACAAAAATGTATTATATTGCTGCTGTATTCTCCATCTGACTAATGTTCGGCAGAAATGTTTATGTCTGCCTCCTTGGTTTTACAATTGAAAGATGTTTGGTGGGATGGGGCCAACAGGGCCACCCATGTAGTAAGTTTTGGCAGGTACATAAAGAACCAGCTGACATTTGGATAGTGTATGGTCAGCTTATCAAATTAAAGTGATACTAAAGGTTCATTTTTTATTTGTTTAAAATAACAAACATACTTACCTCCACTGTGAAGCTTGTTTTGCACAGAGTGGCCCCAGACCTCGTCTTCTGGGGTCCCTCGGTGGCTCTCACGGCTCCTCCCCACATCAGATAATCCCCCAGGAGAAGCACTCTCCAGAGGGGGTTACCTTGGTGGTGTGCTTCCAAGTCCAAAATTTGCATCCATAGACACGAATGCTGGACTCGCACCCCCCCCAACCCCCCCCCCCCCCGTCGACTGCATTATTGGATTTGATTGACAGCAGTGGGATAGAATGCATTGAGGTGAAAAACCTTGAAGGTTTACAGCCCCTTTAAAGCCGTACTCCAGCCAACACTTTTTAAGCAATTACAGCAACATTTTTTTTTTCCTTTTGGCATAAGGGTTTTACATAAATGCAGTGGCGTAGCATGGGTTGTCAACGCCCAGGGCACAGCAAGTAATTTGCACCCCTAACCTGTGGACTTTTAGCACTCCCTGAGTCCCTTCCACTAGTACAGTTATAAACCTCTTATGGTACATTTACAGAGAGAGAGGAAGTGAGAGCAGAGACTCTCTATGGCGCTACAAATCCCAACATAGCAGGCTCAGATTCCTCAGCTCAGCAAACAGCATGAGGAGATGTTCATCACCGGGTCACTACAGTCTGTCAGTCTTTTTACATTCCCTTACTCCCTGCCACACACCACCAGCACCATGCCCCTCCCTCTGTCTCCCTTTTGCCTCCCTCCCTCTGTCATCTGTCCTCCATGTCTGCTGGGCTCCCTCACTAACAGACAACTCGACAGGTGCCTAATCTCAGTGTTTCAGTCAGGCTCAATTCCCTTTGTGAGCAGGAGGCTGCAAAAGCTGGAGGAGGTGGGTGGAGCTGAGCACTAGGAAGACGAGGCAGTTACATCCTCCTCCGCTCTGAATGCTGGGGTCTTTGCATTTCATCACTGGTTGCTAGAAGCCAGGCAGTCCTAGCAACCTTGGGGCCCACCCCCCTATAGGTGTAAGGGCTGTCCCCCCCAATGGTGGCCCTGTAAGTACACAGTTTGCTGGGGTATTGGGACACATGAGACACATGAAAATGAGACACATTTTTTGCAGCCCTCTAAATGTAGAAATGTACCCTTTAATTGGTATGTCTCAACCCTCTACCCACCACTTTGCTGGATAGCTTGATCTGTCATAGGAATTGAAGAATAACAAACTTACTGAACAGGTCAACAAGTGAAAATAAAGGAAAAAATTACTAAGAAAAGAAAACTAATGCTGCCACCACATTTAATATTTGGTAATCTGAAATAGCTTTTTGCTTTTGGGTTTAGATACACTTTATTGTAGTCAAGTCAGCAAACTGTGAACTCCGGGTTGCACATACTGTAGCTTTTACTTCTCATTTAATAAGCCTTTCTTGCTATTATTTTATTTTTATTTTTTGGAAAAGGTCAATGAAAACAGTACAAGCTGAATGAATTTATACAGGGGAAAATCATTCTCACCTCCTCCTTCTGCATTCCATAAATTAACTCTAAACGATTTGGCCAGTTCAGGCACAGAGTTATCTGTGATATTAACATAAATATATTTGTATCGTTCACCAGGCTGGAATTCCAAGTAATCTGCTGTTTTCTAGAAGAAAAAACAAAAAACATTACTTTGCGCCAATTTTCAAAACTGACTGGTGTGAACGGCCATCTATGATCTTAAATTAGTCACCTGATAATCCTGGGGACTGGACGCTGTCAACGAAACTGTCCTATATTGAACTCTTATTATTCCCAAGAGACCTTGTGCTCTGACTACCAGCAACTTTACTTGTCCTACTTCCTCCTTCACTTTAATTGTGGGTGCAGTCTTTGCTGGAGTAATCATACCATCACCTGGTTTTGGTGGAGGATCCAAAGAGAACTGAAGCAGTCCTGTAAGAACACGTTAATACATAATCTCCTCTATATATTTGCGCAACTTCTTACAAATAAATATTTTAGGTAAATAGAAAATGCAGATGGAAAAACTGCTAAAAATATTTCAGTGTCATGACTGAATAAACCATAAGGTTCCTCAAATAAAGTCTACCCTACATTTTAAAAACATCTAGTAGGGATGTTTGGACAAACATAGAAAAATGGTTTCATTACACAGAGATACAAAAACCATACTTACAATTTCTGGTTTAAACCTTTGACTACCAAAAATGCATCACACATGTCATGGCTGTGCTCCTTTTAGGTAGCCAGTGATGTATGGTGTACTGTATGTCATGGCAAAATATGAATGTATTTTATAGAAGGTATTGTTTTATAAATAATTGCGCACACACCAGGGGGCATATAAAATCATCAGCACTCTGTAGGCCCGGGGCTCTCAGTGAATATATGGTTCTAGGGCACAGGTGGCAAACACAAGACCCGAATCTAGCCCGCCAGGCCTTGTCATGTGGCCTGCACAGCAGCCTCCAGCCACTACCTCTTTTTCTCTGCAGGTATCCAAGGCAACAAGGGAAAACATCCTCCTCAGTCCCGCGAGCGGTGCCGCTTTGTATTAGCACATGCTCGGGTGGTCTCCATGACAATAAGAGTAAATATCTCCCCTCTGCTCTGTCTCCGCCTCCACCCCGCCTGCTCTCTATCTCCACCCCTGCCTCAGCTTTGCGTCAGCCGTCGCTCTGTCTCTGCCTCCGCCTCCGATGCGGCTCTGACTCCGCCTCCGCTCTCTCGCCTCCCCAGTCCCTCCAGTGATATTATTGCTGACAGCTCTGTTTTTTTTTCCATCCAGCGGGCTGCGTCCTGAGGGGGGGCTTTTTAAGCACTTGTGCTGTTGGAAAGAGTGTTGTGCTGCTTATTTAGTACTGATACTGAACACAGAGATCCGCCCTCGAGGGAGGTACTAGCTTATAGCCCAATACAAAGGGAGGGGGCTGCCTATACGGGGAGGTACCAGAGCTGGGCCAGGTAGGAAGGTAGGCGAGAGTGCAGATGTGAGGAAATTTGGGGGGGGAATATGGAGGCAGATGTGTGCAGAGGTGGGGGGATGGGAGGAGAGTGATGGGTGCAGAGGTCAGAACCAAGGAGGAGGGGTGGAAATCAGATGTTGCACACTGCATAGTACACTCCTGACCCCTCCACTCTGTACGTAGTGCAATCCTGACCCCTGTACTCTACGTGGTGCAATCCTGACCCCTGCACTCTGTATGTAGTGCAATCCTGACCCCTGCACTCTGTATGTAGCACAATCCTGACCCTTGTACTCTGTACGCAGCGCAATCCTCACCCCTGCACTCTGTACGTAGTGCAATCCTGACCCCTGCACTCTGTAAGTAGCGCAATCCTGACCCCTGCACTCTGCATGTAGCGCAATCCTGACCCCTGCCCTACAGATACAACTGGCCATTTGAGGGTAACCATCCTGCCGATGCAGCCCCCAATGAATTTGAGTTTGACACCCTTGTTCTAGGGAATCCCTCGAAAACATTAAATTCTGTACTGTGCATGTTAATTGAAGCAAATTTGATTCAGCAAAGCTTTTGCGACCTGGCAAAGCAGAAGCTTATCATTATTCTCTTCTCTATTTGAGAGGGACTCTGGCATCCTAAAACCCTTCAAAGAGACCTCCATTAGCTATGACCTACGCAACTATCATATGTTCTACTATTGAGCTATGCATGGTCGACCTTCTTCTTCAAAACCAAGCCTATTCCATTTCAGACATCTATCTGCCTTTCAATATGGCCTTTACGAAAACTGTCTGACTCTCTTCCAAATGAGATAAAGACTTTCCAGGCAAATAACTTATTGAAAAACTCCTCAGCGGTTACAATAAGGTCATACATCTGACCAACGAAATATTGAGAGAATCGCAGTTTAAACTTCTCCACAGAGCCTATATTTATTTTCCCTCATCCAAAGAGAACCCTCGCCCAGTCTCTTGCTATGCAGTCTATCCAACCCTTCTCCTACTCACTGCCGCTGGTCATGGTCATGCATTTCCAACTACTGGGAGCAGGTGTCCAACTTCATCTTCAGAATTACGCAGTGCCGTATCCTTAAAGGCCCTCTCCTTATGCTGTTCAGCTATGGCACCCCGACAACTTGGACTACCCAGGCTTATACTGTCAGGCTCAACTTTAATAATTCCTGGATTTACATCTATCTATTAGTTGCCCACAGATCAATCCAAAAAGAAGGGACAGCACCCACAGGGCATAACATTTCAGATGTCAAATGAGTTGAAAATGCTTTTATACTGTGAAAAGCTTCAAAGGGATCTGTTCCGCTCCTTCTCTGGCCACTGTTTCAATTCCAGATGGCAAGCTTTCATGGCCCATACTCTGCCAAAATCAGAAGTGTCTGCCCTTTTGTTTTATTTCCGCTTAGTAGAATGGCCTCCCCAACTTTACTCCTATGCTGCAAGGCTAACCCCAGTTCTTTCCAGTTCCCCACCGCAGCTGTAGCCTCATTGACTTACAGCTCCCAGGTCTGTGGTGTTATCCTATAGTTGTCTTTGCTTGTCTTTTAGTTTTTTGTTTCTCCTTGCTTTTAGCTTAATAAAATTCTCCTCAGGTTTGTTCCTACGCTCTTGGGCTGGGGACGACCCCCTGGGATTTTGTCCATCCATGTTTCTCATAGGTATCTGTATTACAATCTCTTTCTAGACATGTATGGTACAATAGCTTAACTACCAGTATTCTGCTTGTATTTTGTGAAACCCAATAAAATGTTTTAAAAAAAAATATATATACGTTCAGCCATCTGAAGTACAAAATAAGAAGAAGTGCCTGGCAACAAAAGGTTTGCATCACAAGTCTTTCATTGAAGAAGAGAAAAAAGGTGCAGTAATATAATTATGTACAGGTAGAGGTCACTACTGTGCAGTGTTCAAAGCTTATCACAGGGAGAATATGATTCTTTTCCTTTTGTCCCCATCTCTCTCTCAACTCTCCTCAATGCCAAATCCTTACTTTCAGATTATTGTCAGTTAGAACACCGTGATATATATCTATATCTATATATATATATATATATATATATATATATATATATATATATATATATATATATATTTTTTTTTTTTTTTTTACAAAAAAACTTGACTTACCGTAAGGGTGATCACTTGCATTTATTGTTATATCTTCAGAATTCTTGAATGGATCTATACTGGCTCCACTGGTAGGAGTAGACCCAACTTTTCCATCCGCAGACACAGCATTTGTGAGGATAACTCGGAAATGTTCTGCAAGTTCTGGAATGTCATCATCTAGAACATGCAGATTTAAAACCTACAACAAACAAGATCCAAATAGCACATGGACATTTGGTTACAGTGTCACATAAAGAATGCTAATAATTAAATAATTTATTGTAACACAATTACCACTTGGATGGATGTATCCAGATTATTTTTTGAATTGTCCCTGTTCTTGAATCAGTGCTATACAAGTGTCAGCATCTTAACTAAAATTGGATTTTTATCAGTGGAGCCCGTAGGAGGAGAGAGCATAGTGATTATCTCATCAGTGTGTTGCTGCTCCTGTATTGCCAGTCATTAGGACATGGGACTGGCCCTCAAGCAAAATATATTGTTTAGTAGGAGTGCAGTCTCTGTGAGATCTTATGGAGTGTATGCTATCTAGCAGGGTGTCTAGAACAGAAGACTTTCCTCCAATGTAGTAGGCAAGCCTGACTCTGTAGATAAAAAAAAGTCTCCATATATGGATTTGAGCAGGAGTGTGTTTGCCTGGAGTTTAGCTTAACAAAAGTGAAATCGTTTATTTACACCTTTTACACTTATATTCACAAGCTTCAATTCGGTGCTTTCTCTGTGTCTAACTGATTATTTTACAACAAAAAAAGTCTTAAATATTATCTTTTTGTGTGTGTGTGTTGTGTATTTCAGTAAAGAGTAGGAGGAAAGTACAGAAGGGACCAATATAACCGAACTGTAGCTACCGTGCCATAAGCAGGAGTGTCTTGATAAATTCAGTTTGCATGGTGGTAGTTAATCAATGCCAATGTATACCAAATTATAGACTGTTCGTGTTCAGTTTACCCTAAGTTCAGCCTGGCTGTCAGTTTTCTCTACTGTCAGGTATATGGCACAGAGGGCTTGGATTAAAAATATTTATATCCTTTTCCAGCCAACCACTAAGAGTTTCTTTGCCAGTGGAGCATTATGGGAAAGATGAGAGATTATGAATTATATATGACTGGTGCGCTTGTTCAAAATGTTGTAATTAATATTTATCACCTGTACAAAACAATTCTTATAAAGCTTAAATACATAAATCAAATAAATGTTGTGACAAAAGCCATAAAATCCTCCATTCGTCCATAATGTGCCCACATCCAATATAATGATTCAAAGTGACAATCAAAAGCAGTCCAAATAGGTATATATATTCTGCCGTAAGTATACAAATAGTTGTCTATGACCAATAACATCCACTCCTCTACTACTAAAAGTCACGTGACATGTGATGCAACGCGTTGGGTGGGGCCTGTGACGTTACTTCAGGTGTCTCCAATTCCTGAAAGTCGGTGAGGAGGCGTTCAGCCGAGATCTATCTTGCTTTACATGCTGTTTTCTTGTGAGTGCACAGTTTTATCCAAGTAAAAAGGCTTCATACTTTAGCAATACGGCACTATGAGCTCTTTCTTCTATATATTTGAGTACACTGGAAGTGAGTGGAGTGGATCCAGGCTAACTAGGCAGAGGGATCCCTAGTGGAACATATCAAGCCAGTTGGAAATAAAAAAAAACTGTAGACTTTTAAAAAAGGCACTTTGTGACCTTATGGCCATATCTTAAAGGTGAGCTGCCCATTCACTCATTGGTGGCTGGTGGTGGATTTTTCTCTGATCTTGTGCTAGCACTCAGTTCTGCTTGTTGATAGCCGACCTGAAAGTTTCTCATCCTCAGTAATTTTTTTCCTGACGCAAAAGCGTTTGAACCAGTCATAAACACATTTTCTGCTCACAGCTTATGTCCCATACACTTGCACCAACATCTAATGTGTCTCCATCGCCGCTTTCCCCAATTTGTAGTAGAACTTGATGTTCACTCATTGTTCCATTGCACTGTGACCCTACTTCTCACACTGGCTATGTTCCAACTACCTGCAGGGGGTTTACCCCAATGGTCTGGTGTACTTTACGCTAGGTGGCGAACCTCGAATTGTCTCTGGATGAAGTGCATGTGCGGTCACCTGGACCATGTTAACATTGAGATATTGGACCATTCACCAAACTTTTTAGGCCCACCTCTTAAATCTATTCAAGAAAGTGACTAGCACCCAACTCTTTCCAAACCCTCAATAATCACCATGGATCCAGCTCTGAGGTGTAATGTCAGCCATCCTTGTCTCTAGGGGTACTCCACCTGCTCCTAGGGTTCAGGGGGCGCTACACGAATAAAGAAATTCAGTGGTGCTATAAACATGTATTCTACATGTATTTTTCTTGTATTTTATGCATCCAGAAATGTATAAGTCAGTTATGAAGTACAACCATGGATATAAAGATGTTCTTAAAGTATAACTAAAGGCAAACATTTGGGTTTTTATTGCTGAGTTCCCATTAGGGAGATTCACCCTCTATAATTTTTCCCATTTATCATCAGAGTGAAAGTGAAAGAAAATCATACATTTTGGATTGTCATCACAACGGTAATGAAGGAAACATCTTCCAATGAGGACACTAGTTCTGGTGACCCGGGCGACAACAAGCGATCCCCTCACTTTGGAGGCATTTCCTCTCAATTCCTGTTTTTGCTGTGGGGCAGGATGTAAAGGCAAAACTCCCCAATGTGACACAGATGGCAAAAAATAACTGCCAGGGATTATAACCTTCCCTTACTACATCCAAAATGAAAAAAACATTACAATTAGTCATTCACTCACCTTTGATCTCTGGGAGGGAAGAAATTTAATATTTCCACTTCTGTTAGTGAAATCTGCCACTGAGTCATTAGTGACACCAGGGTCGTTCTGAATGATGGTGTAGAAGAGATACACAGTATCCAGTGCTCCTCTGGTACGCTCCACAACACAGGAGATGGTAGAATCTTCCTCTGTTGACTGAAAAGAATATGTTCTGATATCTCGTTTAACACCATTATAGTATCAAAGTATGCATCTGTAGAGATTTTTTCATGTTACTACATTCATAAGTGTGTGTAGATTATTGCATTAGGGTGTGTACCCCAAAACTCAAACACACGTGTATGTATGTATATCTGTATATATATAGATATATATCTATACAGTATCTCTCAAAAGTGAGTACACCCTTCATATTTTTGTAAATATTTTATTATATCTTTTCATGTGACAACAGTGATGAAATGACACTTTGCTACAATGTAAAGTAGTGAGTGTACAGCTTGTATAACAGTGTAAATTTTCTGTCCCCTCAAAATAACTCAACAGGCAGCCATTAATGTTGAAACCGCTGGCAAACAGGTGTGAATGGGGAGCAGGTGTGTTAAATTTGGTGTTACCGCTCTAATTCTCTCATACTGGTCACTGAAAGTTCAACATGGCACCTCATGGCAAAGAACTTTCTGAGTTAGGGTTGCCAACTTGTCTTCAAGTCAAAGCCGAACACTTTAGCGGCGCATGGCAATTTTTTTTTTTTATAGTATAAACTATACATATATTTTGCTATTAAATAACATTTCTAATCATATAAATTTAAGAACAAGAGTCCTCCTTTACATCAGAGTCCACAGAGTTCCCCTTTTACATCTGAACTTGCAGAGTTCCCTTTCATTGTAAGAGGGGACTCTGCAGACTCTGATGTAAGGGAGAACTCTAACATAAGGGATCCTCTGGGAACCCTGATTTAAGGGGGGAACACTGAGAGATCTGATGTACGGAGAAGACTCTGATGTAAGGGGAAACACTGTGGCCTCTGGTGTAAAGGGGGAATCTGATGTAAGGGGTGCTCTGAGAACCCTGATTTACCTTAGTATACTCACTCAGAGGCAGGAGAGAGAAGGGGGGAGATTTCAGTCACAGACAGGGGTGGATGGTGAGCTCATTCACCCCTTGGCAGTCAGCACCTCTAATCCGGATGTATCTGAGGCTAAACTTCAAACTTCCAGCCCCAACTTACTTTCCTATTCTGAGGCACAGCACTGGGGATTGGATTGTGGGCAGACACAGAGGGGTAGGGGAGGGGGAAGAGGTGTAGATCGATCCCTCTCTCCTCTCCTGTCTGTGTGCGTGTTTGGGGGCGGGGGGGTTGTTAGTGCTGGCTTTGGGCGGTGTTAATATAAAGAGTGTAACAGACACTCTCAGCTCAGACAACTGCAGCCAGTAACCCTGCTGGGAAGCAATAGTCCAGTCTAAATAATGTGTCCGGGTCTCAGGCTGTCTGAAACCCGGACGCATGATTCCAAACCCAAACTGTCCAGATGAATCCTGGACAGGTGGCAACCCTACTCTAAAGTATCTAAAAAAAAAGAAATTGTTGCTCTACATAAAGATGGCCTAGGCTCTAAGAAGATTGCCAAGACCCTGAAACTGAGCTGCAGCACGGTGGCCAAGACCATACAGTGGTTTAAAAGGACAGGTTCCACTCAGAACAGGCCTTGCCATGGTCGACCAAAGAAGTTGAATGCACATGCTCAAAGTCATATGCAGAGGTTGTCTTTGGGAAATAGATGTATGAGTGCTGCCAGCATTGCTGCAGAGGTTGAAGGGGTGGGGGGTCAGCCTGTCAGTGCTCAGAGCATACTGAAGCAGAGCACGATCCCCTCCCTTCAGAGACTGGGGCGCAGGGCAATATTCAAACATGGCAACGACCCCAAACACAACTCCAGGACAATCACTGCCTTGCTAAAGAAGTTGAAGGTAAAAGTGATGGACTGGCCAGGCATGTCTCCAGACCTAAACCCTATTGAGCATCTGTGGGCATCCTCAAAGGGAAGGTAGAGGAGCGCAAGGTCTCTAACATCCACCAGCTCTGTGATGTTGTCATGGAGGAGTGGAAGAGGACTCCAGTGGCAACCTGTGAAGCTCTGGTGAACTCCATGCCCAAGAGGGTTAAGGCAGTGCTGGAAAATAATGGGCCACACAAAATATTGACACTTTGGGCCCAATTTGGACATTTTCAATTAGGGGTGTACTCACTTTTTTGCCAGTGTTTTAGACATTAATGGCTGTGTGTTAAGTTACTTTGAGGGGGCAGCAAATTGACAGTTATACAAGCTTTACATACATTACTTTATATTGTAGCAAAGTGTAATTTCTTCAGTGTTGTCACATGAAAAGATATAATAAAATATTTCCAAAACAGTGTGAGATACTGTATATATAGATATATATCTATATCTATATATGTATATATGTATAGCTATATATAGCAGTAGGGAAATGGACAGTGTCAGTAGAGCAGTGGACGATGCCAGTAGGGCAGAGATCGACGTTAGTAGTTTGTTTTTATTACTTTTTTATTGGTACTTTTTTACAATTTAAAGTTATTGTAAAGCTTTGTTTTTTTTTTTTTTATAAATAACAAACATGTCATAATTACTTCCTCTGTGTAAGGGTTTTGCACAGAGTGGCCCTGATCCTCCTTTTCTGGGGTGCCCCTCCTCATCTCAAGTTCCCCTACGGAGAGCCGCATTCCATGGGGGCATTTATGCAGGCACGCGCCGGAGTCCTGCTGCTGTGTCCATTGACACAGACAGCAGGACTCAGCCCTGCCCATCAGCTTCCGTGTCCTCCTGCATAGTATGCATTAAGGTGAAAAACCGCAAGGGTTTACAACTCCTTTAATTTTTTTAATTTTTACAATAACTTTTCATTATTTTATTGTTATTTATTTTTACTATTTTTTAGGAGCCCCATTGGGAAATATCAGGGATCTAAACAGAGCCCTGATGTCTCAGTTTTGAGACAGAGAAAGGGACTGAGGACAGAGATTCCTCAGACCCTTTCTCTGCAGCCAAGCAGCAGGGGATATCTGTGCAGCACAGGATGATTGGGGTGGGCCCAGGCACACACACCTATGACTACATTGTCATACTGTGTTATGGATTCATATATCACAAGCTGTGAAAAGTAATGGTGAGCAAGAAAAAACATCACCCAAAATCCCTCTGTTAATGTTCTCAATAAACAGTTACAAAACAGTCACAGCCTGGTTGTGTATAAAGCAGTAGAGGTTTAGCTAAAGCAAGTAGTCATACAGTACATTGTACACATCTTAAGAGGTTGTACAGAAGTTCCAAAAGACATGATACCCACATGTGCTGGAAAGCCACTGTTGATATATAAACTGTATATATATATATATATATATATATATATATATATATATATATATATATATATATATGCATTAATACACTCACCTGCTTTATTAGGTACGCCTGTTCAATTGCTTGGTAACACAAATTGATAATTAACCAATCACATGGCAGCAACTCAATGCATTTAGTCATCTAGACACGGTGAAGACTACTTGCTGAAGTTCAAACTGAGCATCAGAATGGGGAAGAAAGGGGATTTAGGTGGCTTTGAACATGGCATGGTTGTTTTTACCAGATGGGCTGGTCTGAGTATTTCTGCTGATCAACTGGGATTTTCATGCACAACCATCTCTAGGGTTTATAGAGAATGGTCCAAAAAAGAGAAAATATCCAGTGAGCGGGAGTTGTTTGGACGAAAATGCCTTGTTGATGTTAGAGGTCAGTGGAGAGTGGGCAAACTGGTTTGAGATGATAGAAAGGCAACGGTAACCAAAATAATCACTCATTACAACCAAGGTATGCAGAATACCATCTCTGAATGCACAACACATCAAACCTTGAAGCAGATGGGCTACAGCAGCATAAGACTACACCGGATGTCACTCCTGTAAGCTAAGAACAGGAAATTGAGGCTACAATTCTCACAGGCTCACCGAAATTAGACAATAGAAGATTGGAGAAAGGTTGCCTGGTCTGATGAGTCTCGATTTCAGCCTGCCTTGTATCAACAGTTCAAGCTGGTGGTGGTGGTTAAATGGTGTGGGGGATATTTTCTTGGAACACTCTGCGCCCTTTAGTACCAATTTAGCATCTTTGAAATGCCACGGCCGACCTGAGTATTGTTGCTGACCATATCCATCCCTTAATGACTACAGTGTGCCCATTTTCTGATGGCTACTTCCAGCAGCATAATGCACCATGTCACAAAGCTAAAATCATCTCACCATTGGTTTCCTGAACAAGGCAATGAGTTCCCTGTACTCCAATGGTCTCCACAGTTGCCAGATCTCAATCCAACAGAGTACCGGGAGATTCGCATCATGGATGTGCAGCTGGCAAATCAGCAGCAATTGCGTGATGCTAACATGTCGATATGGACTAAAAACTCTGGTGAATGTTTCCAGCACCTTGTTGAATATATGTCACAAAGAATTAAGGCAGTTCTGAAGGCAAAAGGGGGTCCAACCCAGTACTAGCAGCGGGTACCTAATAAAATGGGCAGTGAGTGTATGTATATATATATATATATATATATATATATATATATATATATATATATATATATATATATATATATATATATATATATATATCTCAACTGTACCATAAAAGCTAATGATACTAAAATGATTAATGCTCTGGTTGCAATCAGACAATTCCAGGTGGATGTAAAAAATCATTAAAATCATTAAATGTTTATTAAAATGTAACTACTGTACTGTAACTACTGTATCTATCCTACAATGGAGTACTGAAACCACAGGTGCACATCCATTCCAAGCAGAAGTATGGTGTATGATGTAATAGGCAGTGTGTAGTCCCAATCATTTGGATGGACCACAAGGATGGAAAAATAATTCTTGCAGTGTGTGTTTCATAGATGCATTTGTCTTCCATTCAAAATCAATGTCACCATAGCCAAATACACTGTGCTTCCCGAGTTACCATATGCTACTCTGTGTGATAGTGTGAATGGGCCCTAAAAAAGGGAAGGGCAGCACAAGAAGCCAGTTAGGGTTGCCTGGAGTTTAACTTTGACATCCTCAATCCTTGGTAAGATACGTATGCCTATCACCCTGTAAGGCAGAAATCAGCTTTCTTTCCTACCTGAGGAATACATGGTCCCGTAAAACCAAACAAACCATTGGCATTATCACTCTTCTGTATTCTAATGGTTGCTGTTGTGTTCTCCTCTGGAATCCTGGCTCCCCCATACACAGACACTAGTTTTAGTATATATATCTCCTCTCCCTCTTCAGCAGTGTCATTCCGTGCAGCTACAACAAATGACTTGTGTATTTCTCCTTGTCTATATTCCAAATAGCCGGATATAGGATGCAGGTCACTCTTGGCTGGGGTGGCATGTAGTTCACTGATCTCTGCTTGAGATAACCTTTGTTCATATAGGCGGACATCTTGCAGTAGGCCGGTGTATCTGCTGCTTCCATTCACTCCTGCACCAATACGTACAATCCCTGGACCTGATTGGGAGGACAATCATAACATAAACATACATTTCTATTACAGCTTTTCAAAGCATAAGTCATAACAGCAACCACAAACAAGCATGTTTAAGATGATATCTATCTACTTTCAGCAGCACTAACTAAATAATCAGAATACAAATGTGGGATGTTATTAAATACAGTTTTCAGTTCATTTAAAATCATTAAAGAGGCATACCTCCCTCTCCCCCCAAAGTAAGCTATATACTCCCATGTATGTTCCTGCCTGATGCTGGATGAGTCAGCGCTCAGGTTGATTGAGGAGGCTTCTGCGGCCCTCAGAACCACCCCCACTCTGCAAGAGGCCTTTGCCACCATGACTGCATGCAAACTGCAGGAAATGGAAGAGGGGCAACACCTCATGTGTGAGGAAATCTTGTACAGTAAATAAAGGGTTGAGGGGCGAAATCACCAACACAACCCAGCTGTGTGAGTTGGACCATCCTCCTCCTGCCACGCCTCCAACACCACAGCCACAGCCTGGATGTAAGCCTGGAAAGAAGAGTGTAAGGAAGACAAAAAAGTGATGGTCTGGGTTCAGTCTGGTCTGACAAAAGATCCAGGCTCTTTTATGACCACAGCCTGGGGACATGTATGTCATCTGCTGCTGTTCCTGATCTCTTGGACTTCTGGACCAGATTGTACTCCCTTATATATGGACTTCTCAAGCCACCAATTTTGCCTTAAAATAGTTTATGTGTGCCCTGGGGGCCATAGGCTTTGCCAATTTCAGCTGTTTCCCCAGCATTGCCTTCCTCTTTATTTGGTTATGACCCCTAATAAAGGTATATTTTGTTTTCAGAAATACTTGTCTGTGTTTTACTTAAAAAATGATAGTTTATTTGTGAGTAGGCAGGTACATTTCTAAAATACAATGTCAAATTAACAAGGGACACCAACACCAAACAACCTCCTTGACGTTAAAAAATACAAGATAAAAATGGTGTTGTGGTAACTTGACACACAAAACCCAGAAAAAATTATGGAGATCACCAAAAAAAAAAAAAAAAAAGAGATCTTGATTAAAAAAACTACCACAAAAAAATTAAAATGATAAAAACAAAAAAATATTCGGGAGATCTGGCGAATAGAAATATTATATTCATAAGATCAGGAGAAATAATAAAGAAAGAAGTATGTGAGAAGTCTGTGTGAATATGAGCAGCTAAACAACATTCTTCTAGCATTATAAAGAAGAAGAGAATGTGCAGCATTAAACAATTTAAAACATTGCAGCGTGACGAATGTGCTATATCCATAACGAACGCTATTTTTACCAGACCAAGCACTTCCATCTCGTAATTTATTCTGAGCATGCGTGACACTTTGTGCATCGAAATTGTCTACACACGATCGGAACTTACACGATCGGATTTTGTTGTCGGAAAATGTTAGATCCAGATCTCAAACTTTGTGTGTCGGAAATTCAGATGGAAAAAGTCAGATGGAGCCTACACACGGTCCGAATTTCCGACAACACGCTCCAATCCCACATTATCCATCGGAAAGTTCATCCGTGAGTACAAGGCATAAGAACAGGAAATGTTGTTGGTGATCATCCAATACATTCATGAAAGATTCATCAGGTACTATTATGCAGGTGTATCACAGGACATCATGCATAATGCACTCTAGCTTACAGTGATCACTTATCCCTGCATACCCAGAATACTCAGATTTATACTTAAGACCAAGAAATGAGGAAGAAGTTTGGATTTTGGGTAATATCATTTATTGGATAACTAAACAAAATGTAGTGTACGCTTTCAAAGCATGCTGGTCTTTTCTTCATGGCAATCTGAACTGACGGCAAGAAACAAAAACTAAAAGAGAGACAGAGATTTTATGAACTTGATGCATATGAGAATGTGGCTACTTTTCAAACTCACTTTACAAGCTGACACTTCAACATGCACTCTGCCTCTATGAATAAGCAAAATGCTCAGCCAGAAGTCAAATTCCTCCATGCCTTTTTAATTACTCTGATCTATGTGAGTAAAAAAGAGTAGCTAGCTGCTCAGATACCCCATTTGGCTTGGAGCCAGATTCCTAAAGTGTTGTTTATACCCAAAAACCAAACATACAATATATCACTGTTTACGAGTCGGGATGAGTCAAACAACCCCCGGTTCGGTTTGCGGCAGAACATGCGAACTTACCGAAGGTTTATGCGAAAATTCGAACACCATTAAAGTCTATGGGACCCGAACGTGAAAAATCAAAAGTGCGAATTTTAAAGGCCAATATGCAAGTTATTGTCCTAAAAAGTAGAGTCAGTGTCCTCATCATCCCCTCCCTCCTCGTCACTGGAGCAAACCTAGCAGTATGCTGCAGCTGGGGCAACATGACTGCCAGTTTCTTGTCCTTCTTGGGCACCCCCTCTCTCTGGACTCACATTACTGCCTTTCTCAACCTGGGTACCATCATCTGAGCCTTCAAAACACTGCGCATAATCCTGCAGCATGTACCCGACACTGTGGTCGAACAGTTCAGGGGACTCCTCCGTGCATGATGGTGGAGCTAGGGAAGGAGTGACTGATGACATTGAACTGATGGAATAGGGCACTTTGGCAGCTGCATTGGCAGGCAAACTGCTTTGAGCCTAGGTGACAGAGGATGAGAAAGATGAGGATGGCTTAGTTATCCACTCTACCAACTTTTCTGCATGTTGTGGATCAACATGGCCAGCTGCTGAAAAAAAAGACAAGCGTGCCCCACGGGCACATGCTGAGGATGCACCGTGTCCATGACCAGCATTGTTGGCTGTAGACAGAGAGCCTGCTTGCCCTCTTTTAGTGGCCTGTGAGCCTGTGAGCATCTGCCTCTTCTTGGTGGCCTTCCAGACATGCTGTAAAATTTTATTAGCAAAACACCACCTGAAGTTTACTAGAAAACGTACACCAGGAATGGCCTGCAGTCACATATAGGCTTGGCTAGACTAGAATGCAGTGTATATATATACAGTGCCTTGCGAAAGTATTCGGCCCCCTTGAACTTTTCAACCTTTTGCCACATTTCAGGCTTCAAACATAAAGATATAAAATTTTTATTTTTTTGTGAAGAATCACCAACAAGTGGGATACAATTGTGAAGTGGAACGAAATCTATTGGATTTTTAAAACTTTTTTAACTAATAAAAAATTAAAAGTGGGGCGTGCAAAATTATTCGGCAAAATTATTCGGCCCCCTTGCGTTAATACTTTGTAGAGCCACCTTTACAGCTGCAAGTCGCTTGGGGTATGTCTCTATCAGTTTTGCACATCGAGAGACTGAAATTTTTGCCCATTCTTCCTTGCAAAACAGCTCGAGCTCAGTGAGGTTGGATGGAGAGCGTTTGTGAACAGCAGTTTTCAGCTCTTTCCACAGATTCTCGATTGGATTCAGGTCTGGATTTTGACTTGGCCATTCTAACACCTGGATACGTTTATTTGTGAACCATTCCTTTGTAGATTTTGCTGTATGTTTGGGATCATTGTCTTGTTGGAAGATAAATCTCCGTCCCAGTTTCAGGTCTTTTGCAGACTCCAACAGGTTTTCATCCAGAATGGTCCTGTATTTGGCTGCATCCATCTTCCCCTCAATTTTAACCATCTTCCCTGTCCCTGCTGAAGAAAAGCAGGCCCAAACCATGATGCTGCCACCACCATGTTTGACAGTGGGGATGGTGTGTTGAGGGTGATGAGCTGTGTTGCTTTTAAGCCAAACATATCATTTTGCATTGTGGGCAAAAAGTTTGATTTCGGTTTCATCTGACCAGAGCACCTTCTTCCACATGTTTGGTGTGTCTCCCAGGTGGCTTGTGGCAAACTTTAGATGAGACTTTTTATGGATATCTTTGAGAAATGGCTTTCTTCTTGCCACTCTTCCATAAAGGCCAGATTTGTGCAGTGTAGGACTGATTGTTGTCCCATGGACAGACTCTCCCACCTCAGCTGTAGTTCTCTGCAGTTCATCCAGAGTGATCATGGGCCTCTTGGCTGCATCTCTGATCAGTCTTCTCCTTGTCTGAGCTGAAAGTTTAGAGGGACGGCCAGGTCTTGGTAGATTTGCAGTGGTCTGATACTCCTTCCATTTCAAAATGATCGCTTGCACAGTGCTCCTTGGGATGCTTAAAGCTTGGGAAATCTTTTTGTATCCAAATGCGGCTTTAAACTTCTCCACAACAGTATTACGGACCTGCCTGGTGTGTTCCTTGGTCTTCATGATGCTCTCTGCGCTTTCAACAGAACCCTGAGACTATCACAGAGTAGGTGCATTTATACAGAGACTTGATTACACACAGGTGGATTCTATTTATCACCATCAGTCATTTAGGACAACATTGGATCATTCAGAGATCCTCGCTGAACTTCTGGAGTGAGTTTGCTGCACTGAAAGTAAAGGGGCCGAATAATTTTGCACGCACCACTTTTCAGTTTTTTATTTGCTAAAAAAGTTTAAATTATCCAATAGATTTCGTTCCACTTTACAATTGTGTCCCACTTGTTGGTAATTCTTCACAAAAAATTTAAATGTTATATCTTTATGTTTGAAGCTTGAAATGTGGCAAAAGGTTGAAAAGTTCAAGGGGGCCGAATACTTTCGCAAGGCACTGTATGTAGGAGACTGTATATATATTTAATGCACTGCAGATCACTGAATCACCTGCCTACCTGCCTGAAAGTGTATTTGAAAACATACACCAGGAATGGCCTGCAGTCAGATATAGGCTTGGCTAGACTGGAATGCAGTAGATATATATGTAGGAGACTGTGTATATATATATATATATATATATATATATATATATATATATATATAGTTAATGCACTGCAGATCACTGAATCACCTGCCTGCCTGAAAGTGTATTTGAAAGCGTACACCAGGAATGGCCTGCAGTCAGATATAGGCTTGGCTAGACTGGAATGCAGTGGATATATATATATGTAGGAGACTGTATATATATTTTATGCACTGCAGATCACTGAATCAGCTGCCTGCCTGAAAGTGTATTTGAAAATGTACACCAGGAATGGCCTGCAGTCAGATATAGGCTTAGCTAGACTAGAAAGCAGTGTATATATATATATATATATATATATATATATATATATATATATATATATATATATATATGCAGGAGACTGTATATATATTTTATGCACTGCAGCTCACTGGATCACCTGCCTGCCAGAAGTATGTTAGAAACAGTAAACCAGGAACGGCCTGCAGTGAGATATAGCTAAACTGTATGCAGTGGATATATATATATATATATATATATATATATATATATATATATATATATACTGCAGCCAACTGAACTACCTGCCTGCCTGAAGTATATTAGAAACAGTACACCAGGAACGGCCTGCAGTCATATCTAGCTAAACTGGATACAGTTTATATATATACAAGCCTGTATATGTATATATATATATATATATATATATATATATATATATATATATATATATATATATACACACTAAATACACTGCAGCTAACTGAATCGCCTGCCTGCTCAATCTAAATGAAATGACACTCTCGGTCAACGCCAGCAACACACTACATAGGGCGAACATGCAGACTTTCTTTGCTGACGGCGCTGTGATTGGCCAAAGCATGCGGGTCATAGTGCATGCTTGGCCAATCATCAGACAGCAATGCACTGCGATGTCGCACACACACACACTCGTGATAAGTAAATTACAAATAATTACAAGAACACAGACATTTTAATGTTAAATTATTATAATAGAAAGCATGTTCACTCGGTACATGCAAAATTCAAAGTGTACACTTTTGCACATTGCATTGCACACACAAAAATATTGCATCTTACATCCGCAGAGCAAGACAGTTTCAGTAAATCTGGTTCAATAAAAACAACTGCACATGAAAAGATGCCAGAAAATGCTCAAACCTTTAATTAAAAGGGTTGCAAATATTTAGTTAAAATATGAACTTAGTCACAAGGTCATCTCATTTATATTGGTAAAAAGAACATCAACTTGACTCACCATTTAATATTCCTTCTCCTTTTAGGCTCTTTACTCCCCCTGGCAGAGGAATTCCATTGATATAAAACTCAATAAATCCATCATCCAATGTTATCAGAAGATGCATCCAGACATTTTGCTCCATAAATTTTGGAACTCCAGCTTTAGCAAAATAAGTAGTGTTAGATCCATATGTTACATAATGGAGAAGGACCATAATATAGGAGTTGTTCGTCTCCACTTTGACACCAAAATACATTGTGCCATTATCATTGTCCTTTGATAAAATAAATCCATTGGTGTTCTCAAGTGGTATGGTCCATGCAGAGAAGGTAAAGTTTGTCAATGTGTTATTGATATTATCAAAATACCGAGGAGCAACGACACCAAAATCACCTTCATCACCACTGAAAAACAAGGCATCTGTTCCACTCTGATGTCGTCGCATATGAGCCTGCAGCAGTACTGAAGGTGGGAATGAAGCCAGAAGTATGAGGTCCAACATTGGAGGTAGACCAGTCTTAAAGGATTCAGAAAGAATTTCCCAGCCAACTCGAACATCTCCAAAAGTGCCCTGGTGTCTCCAGATTGAAAGGTTGGTTACATATCGCATGTCATCTACTGACAGTACATCTTCAGCTACTTCCCGATCCTGACTTTCAGAGTCAATCACAAACACTCCAAATGGGTCATCATTGAAAGGGATCATAACCGTAACATTGAGGTTTGTTTCCGCCAGCTGTCCCCCAAGACCTGGAAAGCCACCTGTTAAAGAACAAATTTACTCACGTGAGAAGACAGGAATAATAATCATGCACTGAGTCAATTAATGCATTAAAATGTAAGAATTCTTCACATAGACAATTTTCCATAATTTCCAGGTCTGATTTCTAAACTTTATTTTTATTTTATTTATTTCAGGTACTTATATAGCACTGTCAATTTATGCAGAGCTTTACATACGCATTGTACATTCACATCAGTCCCTACCCTCAAGGAGCTTACAATCTAAGGTCCCTAACTCACATTCATATGTACTAGGGACAATTTAGAGAGGATCCAATTAACCTACCAGCATGTCTTTGGAGTGTGGGAGGAAACTGGAGTACCCAGAGGAAACCCACGCAGGCACAGAAAGAACATGCAAACTCCAGGCAGGTAGTGTCGTGGTTGGGATTCGAACCAGCGACCCTTCTTTCTGCTAGGTGAAAGTGCTATTGCACCACACCACTGTGCCGCCCAAACTTAAGGGTATTCACAGGTTTCTGAGGCTGGTTGGATGTGCATGTATGATCCCACGTACCATTCAACACTTTTGCCATATGGTGCTGCAACAAACAATAACTTTTGGTTTGGAAAAACATACAGGTTCAAATAATCTTGGCACAGGAAGAGAAATATCCAGTGCTGTCACTGCCCATGATTCTGAGGGAGCAAAAACTATTTGCAAGTTAGAAAAACCTATCCCATTACTGTTTTTTTCCCACCTATAAGCCAGTATTAAGTATCACCTGTCTAGTTCACCCTCCCTCCTATCTTCAGTGCATCTGGTTGAAAACACAGCTATATGCATACTGTCTTCTAAAATATAGTTAAAATATTTTATTTTAATTCTTAATAAAATGCTGTTTGATAAAGTTAAACTTGTATTTGGTGACACATGCATTAACACATTTCTGGTCGTATTGTCTGTCCTTACAGTGTGCTTCCCCCTCACCCCTTTAGCATCTTACTTTAGGTCAGTGAGGTCACTCATCACAAGAATGGACCAACAGTTAAGTGCAGGGGAATACCATAGTTTCATCAGTATTTGCATTATAGAGTACTCTAAAAAAAATCAAGGGGCTGTGAAGTCACCTAGAGATGCCTTTTATTTATTGTAAACACCAGCTTACTAATTGTTTTTTACTATTGTTTTAAATATTGTTAATTATTATACTGTTTAGAGTGTTAAAATACCGGTACGTACCTGAAATATTTACCAACTTTAAAATGTAAAACTCATTGAACTCTGGAATTTGATCAGGAACAGCATAGAGTGTTATATATTTGAACTCTTCTCTATCGTTAAACAACAGAGAGCCCCGTGACTCATAAAATTCTTGGCCTGGTTGTAGGATGGAACCATTTGCAAAGATCTGCCATTGTAGAAGCACACTGCCAAAATGGCCTCGTTTTCTCAACACCCTGCAAACATGACATGGTAAATACAATATAACAAAGGCCATTAAAAACAGGATATTACAACTCTTAACACTCTAAAGAAAAATTATTTTGGGTCAATTTTGATATGTATTTTTTCCACTCGCCTGCTCACATTAGGTGAGTGGAAATAAGCTGAGACTGAGTGTGAAGCCGCACCGGAGGGGGGGTGGGGGTCGCCACTGGCGGGGAGCCGATTCTCCTCCCAGCCTATATCCCCTGTCATTCCCTGGCATACAGGGGAAGTAGGCATAGATCAGGTAGGGGGCGGGGAGGGAGCTGCCAACGTTTACTTTGATCGGACCACCTAGCAACCAATCACCAGCTTGTTAACAGGAAAAGTTAAGTCTCTCTGCCTCCTAGATCAGTGAAAGTGTCATTCATTGGTTTTCATTTTTTAATGCTATGTTTAATATGGCACTAAAATATTTACAGTAATGATATGAACAGTGCCTATAGTAGCCAATCATATTTTATCTTTATTTTATTTATCATAGTCAGATCAAGAAATATGCTTTATGTTAATATTGTTAAAGTTGTTGTTAATATTTATATTTGTAACTTAATTCTACATAAATTATTTAACAGTGCCCTTTCATGAGATAATTTACGAGGGTGTGTTTATGGGCGGGATTGGGGGAGGGGCAAGGTAGGGGTTGTGTGAAGCAAATTGTGGCAAATAACTTTAAAAGCCTGTAGCTCAGGACTTGAAATTTTGAGCCCTGATATATATATATATATATATATATATATATATATATATATATATATATATATATATAAATTGCCACTCTAATGAGGCATGAGTCTCTCAAAACATGTTTGTGGAGATACTTCACTTCACACATCCATGTCTTCCCTTCCAACTCTAGGGATAGTCTTGTATATTCATTCTCTGTCATTTCTACTACTGAGTCCGCTTTAGAGGTTACCATCCCTTCTACCATATGTTTTTTGGCCAGTTACCTAGTGAGAGTGTCTTCAGCATCTGTAGCTTTGACCATTGGAGGGGTAATCCTGATGATATGCCACTTTATTTTAAAAAAATTTATTTATTAAAATGTTGTTTTTATCTGAACAATCCGGTGCACTCTGGTTTGTCTTTCTATATACAGTATATATAATATGTCTGTTTTTCAAAGACAAAGGATTCCCAGAGCACCATTATTCAAAAAGACAGCACAGTAGAAGTTACCTACCTTGAGAATGGCTTTGCTTCACTGAAACCTTATAGTGAAAAAGATAACAAACTTTTAACAAATTACATAATGTGACCCCCTACTATTTATTTCAAATGTTTTCTTTAAAGCTAAACTTAAGAGGAAACCCTAAAATGATTCCTTGCAGTGAGGGCTATGCCTGCACTACAAGGGTTAATTGCTGGATCAGGTCAAGGAGACACAGAAAAGATTTACCTAGCCTAAAAGATTTGCCAGCCAATGCTCCATTCTTCTGCTAGACCAGTCCCTACAGTATAATTTTACCCATACTCCAGTGGTCTAAGGTCCTGACGTCATCAAGACCAATGCAGTTGTTCATAGCCTTGCAACCTACATGATGATGTAGAGGGAAAGTCCACAATTCCCAGCATATGGGAGCGCCGCATGCTAGGGGAGCAGAGGCTCTGCTAAGTAAAAAGCAGAGTTAGGCTTTAAATTGTTTAAAGGGTATTTTCGTTGGAGAAAATAGCAAATAAAAGAAATAAATAATATAGCATATACAATTGTCACACAAGTCATATTTTAATTGAATGCTAATAAAAATGGCATTTCCTTTTCAATCTGCAGTGCTTTATTCTTCTGTAAAATGTAATGCAATTTGGCAACCTGGAGGTGTTGTACAAAGATGGTGTACAGAACGCTCCCCAGAAATGTAATTTCCTGCTTGTGTAAATGGCTTACTGATTTTCCCAGAAGTCTGCACTAAGATACAAGTCAGATACTCCGAAGGGGAAATCACTTCTTAAGGGATGCAGACCCTGCCACTTTACTCATTAGAACCCTGCAAGTGCAGTAACTGACAGTTATGAAACCACTCCCATTCATTTTGCACAAGGACATAGACAAACAAATAGCAATGTCTTCAGTATAGCAAAAGTTACTCTATAGGTATGATTAAAAAATCAATTTCACCTATGATATAGCACATACTGATACAATTATTTGTATGTCTGTTTTATTTTTATTCTATTTTAATTTGTTAATGAGAAATTCTACGGCTTTTTTAAATATTTGTAGGTTAACATGCTTGCTGATCAAAGTTTAATAGGCTTACTTGAATTGGTTTGTTGTGCCTTCTTCTACGGTCTTGTCAACAGGTTCAATGTGAAATATTCCATTAGGGTCATCATTGGCTTTGATAACCACTGTCGCATTCCCATTTCCACTGACAACTGTGTCTCCTTATGAACGAATACATATTTTATATATGTTACAGTATATTTGTGTATAATAAAGACACTTTTCATTTTACTTTTTTTTTCAGGGAACAACATTATATTGTTTCTCACATGTATCCAGTTCAAATATGACCTCAGCTTCACCTAAAATGCAGTCACTAGTATGACAATGACATGGCTTCTGAAGGACTGTGCCAAGCAAGCTCCTCATTTTTAGACTACTGGTGCTAAGCATTATTTTTACACTTTTATAAGTAGATTAATCTGCTTATGTGTGAATTATCATTGGTATAGGATGGTGGTGGTCTTTCTAATACTTTACTTCTAACAATTGTCTGGATTACAAAAAACGTTTATCAGAATACAGAGCGTTGAATGTATTGATTTCAACAACAATAGCATGCAGTAAGTGCCATAACTCTTAAAATTAACTTGGATACTGGTGTATCCAAACCCAAAAACAAAAATGTATTTGTTGTGTATAGGGATGAGCCGAACACCCCCCTGCTCAGTTCACATCCAGAACATGCGAACAGGCAAACAATTTGTTCGAACACGCGATAAAGTCTATGGGACACAAACATGAATAATCAAAAGTACTAATTTTAAAGTCTTATATGCATGGTATTGTCATAAAAAAGTGTTTGGGGACCTGGGTCCTGCACCAGGTGAGATGTATCAATGCAAAAAAAGTTTTTTCCCGGGAGCAGTGATTTTAATAATGCTTAAAGTGAAACATTAAAAGTGTAATATTTCTTTAAATTTCATACCTGGGGGTTGTCTATATTATGCCTGTAAAGGGGCGCATGTTTCCCGTGTTTAGAACAGTCTGACAGCAAAATGACATTTCTAAAGGAAAAAAAGTAATTTAAAACTACTCACGGCTATAATGAATTGTTGGTCCGACAATACACATAAAAGTTAATTGATAAAAACGGCATGGAATTTCCCTACAGGGGAACCCAGAACCCCGTTTACATAAACGGGTGCCCCTGCCCCCCTCTGAAAACACAGGGAAAGCCATAGGGAAGTCACCATGCGTCAGAGGGGGTGGAGTCACTATGTGGCCCCGCCCCCCGCTATATAAGAAGTGTTAGAAGAACAGAAACGTCACACGGTGATGGAGCAAGATGCGAGAGGAGAAGAGCGGAGGAAGAAGATGAAGAAAAAGATGGAGAAGAAGAAGATGGAGGAAGAAGAAGAACAATGAAGAAAGACCAGAAGAAAGAAGATGGAAGAAGAAGGGTAAAGAAGAAGAAATTAATAAAGGACTTGTCAAAAACTGTCTCTTGTGTTTTTTAACCCTTTTGACACTTTTTTTTGTGAAATGGTAGGGGTATACCCCATTACCAATTCACACGGGAGGGCAGGATCTGGGGGTCCCCTTGTTAAAGGGGCTTCCAGATTCTGATAAGCCCCCCACCTGCAGACCCCCACAACCTTTGGGCAAGGGTTGTGGGGATGAGGCCCCTCTCCCCTTCAACATGTGGACAAGGTGCTTTGGGGGGGGCGCTACCCCAAAGCACCCTCCCAATGTTGAGGGCATGTGGCCTGGTATGTTTCAGGAGGGGGGGTGCTCTCTCATCCCCCCCTCTTTTCCTGTGGCCTGCCAGGTTGCGTGCTAAGGGTATGGTATAGATATTTGGGGGAACCCCACGCTTTTTTTTTTTACATTTTGGCTCAGGATTCCCCTTGAAATCCCTACCAGACCTGAAGGGTCTGGTATGGATTTTGAGGGGGACCCCCACGCCAATTCTTAAAAAAAAAAATTGGCACGGGTTTTCCCTTAATATTCATATCAGACCTGAAGAGCATGGTATGGAATTCCTTATATTTTCTAATGTTTTGTGAGGTCAAATTCATGTTTGTTCTGCATTATAGTGATGAGAAAAATTAAAGCAGGATGGAAATATTTTCTTGAATGAACAATTTCTAACAGTATATATGGTTGTTGTTCCAACAATGAATGTTAAAAGCAAATTAAATATTTAACTACTTTGCAACAACATTTCTTAAACTGTCAAATGTACTGAGAATTTTGTAAGAATTTTCCCCAGAAAATCTACTAGTGTAAAGCCAGCCATACTGCTCACTGTTTTTCCCTCCCCCACTGTATACTGCTCACTGGCTCGAAGGGAAGGGCCCCGGGTCCAGAGGTCAGGGTGGAACCTTTGTGGTTTCTTGCACCAGGGCCCTGAAGGTTCTAGTTATGCCTCTGGCTGAGAGGATGAGGGATGCAATCTCAGTTTGTGAAGAAGTGGTGGTTCCACTAAAGGCTGGGTCTAGGGTTCAAAGAGGCTCCACAAACACACAAAAAGGCAGCTTTGAAGACTAAAGCAGATGCTTAAGCATTGTTGCTATTGGAGCACTTTTGCTATTGGAAAGGTTTTAAGCCAGGTTAGGTTCACCATTAAAGATAAGAACATAGTTAATTCAGTCCTACATAGAGTTAGTGTTTTGACAGTATATAGTTTTCTTAGTAAAACAAGCCTCATCATTAATACTATTAAACTAACCTGTAGCATTGAGAAGCTTTAGATAAAAGAATTCATCTGTCTCTGGAATATCATCTTCATTTGTATGAACCGATACATTTTGCATTCTCTCCCCAATACCAAACACCAGGATGTCTCCAGCAATATAAGTGAAATCTCCATCCTTAGCACTGGCTGTACCACTGACAGTAACATAAGCAACAGAGGAGACAAAATCTGCAGATCCATTGCGTATTATGGTGAAGTTTGCAATTTCGCCTTCCTCAATCCATACAACGACTGGTTCTGAAATGCAGTCAGAGTTTGCAATTAGGTTCTAATATAACTTTATGTTACATATATTAAAAACAGATCCTGTATATCTTTTCAAACTTGATCGGGTAAAAAATAGTGAACAAAAGATCTATTTGATCTCAAATTGAAAAAAAAAACTGTATTAGTTTGATAGAAATGTCCTAATTCATCAGAAAAAAATCAAATAAAAAAATAATAATAATATAGTGTATACATTTGGGAGACAAGTCATATTGTAATTGAATGTTATTAAAAATTACTTTTCCTATTCAATCTGCAGTTCTGTAATTTTCTGTAAAGTGCAATGCAATATGGCTACCTGTAGGTGTTCTGTACACAAGTGTACAGAACATCCCCCAGAAACATAATTTCCTGCTTGTGTGATGATGTGTATGTAGACAAAACGCATTGGATCGAGTCCTGTCCATGCCATTGTGTCCTGTATGCTGTTCACAGAAAGATAACTTAATAAGCGCTTTTTTATCTGCTGAAATGTGAGTGTTGTGAATTTTTTAATAAATCCCCTTGCTATATGGTTTTACACTGAAGGTGCTTTGTCTCTCTTTTCTGGAATTATACACTAATCGAGTGCCATAGAGAAGAAATTATGCATGCCTGAATCTGAGATTGTTGGCCCTGCATAGTCACGCATTATAGGCTGTGGAATTGATGGTGGAAGTTGATTGTCCCTTCAAATCGCTTAACCACTTGCTTCCTGCCCAGACCAATTTTCAGCTTTCCGCACTGATGCACTTTGAATGACAATTACGCAGTCATACAACACTGTACCCAAATAAAATTTGTGCCATTTTTTTCACAGAAATAGAGATTTATTTTGGTGGTATTTAATCACAGCTGGGGTTTTTATTTTTTTGCTAAACAAACACAAAAAATGGAAAATTTTGAAAAAAAAAATCTTGTTTCATAATTTGTTATAAAATTTTGCAAACAGGTAATTTTTCTCCTTCATTGATATGCGCTGATGAGGCGGCACTGATGGGCACTGATAGGCTGCAATGGTGGGCACTGATAGGCTGCACTGATGGGCAATGATAGGCACAGTTAAGGTGGCACTGTTAGGCACAGATAAGACGGCACTGATGGGGACAGATAAGGTGGTACTGATGGGCACAGATAAGGCGGCACTGATGGCCACAGATAAGATGCCACTGATGGGTCCTGATGAGTGGCACTGATGGGCACTGATAGGTGTTACTGATAGCTGCCACTGAAAGATGGCATTGATGGGCACTGATAGGTGGTACTGATGGGCAATGGTAGGTTTGGGCGGCACAGTGGTGTAGTGGTTAGCACTCTCACCTAGCAGTAAGGGTGCTGGTCCAAATCCTAACCACGACACTACCTGCCTGGAGTTTGCATGTTCTCCCTGTGCCTGCGTGGGTTTCCTCTGGGTACTCCGGTTTCCTCCCACACTCCAAAGACACGCAGGTAGGTTAATTGGCTCTGTACAAAATTGGCCCTAGTATATAAAAATGGGGACCTTGGATTGTGGGCTCCTTGAGGGTAGGGACCGATGTGAGTGTGAATGTACAGTGATTGGGGACAATTGTAGACACTCAGGTTGAACTGTATGGACTGGTGTCTTTATTCAACCTTACTAACTATGAAACTATGTGACACTAATGGGCACTGGTAGGTGACACTAATGGGCAGCACAGTTGATAAGGTACTGATTGTGGGCACTGTGCCACCCATCAGTGCACTGTGGTCACTGATGGGTGGCACTGTGGGCACTGGTAGTTGGCACTGGTAGGTGGCACTGTTGTGTACTGCTAGATGGCACAGGTGGGCACAGAAAAAAATAGCTGATTACCAGCTCTGTTTACATATCATGATCAGCTGTCATTGGCTGACAGCTGATCACGTGGTAAGGGGTCACAATCAACCCCTTACTCCGATCTGTGATCAGATGACTCTCATAGACTTGCTGATCACAGAGCGTGCCGGTCCTAGATGACCTGCTGGGGGCGCACAGGTCCCCTGGGCACGGGTGATGTCAAACTAGGTCCACACTGTAGCTGTCATTTGGCTATAGCCTGGATCTGAAGCAGTTAAGGGGAGTGTTCCAACCAACCCCTGGGCTTCAAATTGTGGGAGGGTGCCCATGGACATTCTCCCAGAACCCTGCTTCCCGCATGCCCCCGGGACATTGATCCAGTGCAATTACAGCGGCCCTTTACCATGTGATCAACTGATCACATGCAAACAGACTTGCCTGTTATTCCCAGCCCTTTCCTCCCACATTGTGTCTGTGTAAGGAAAGAACTGTCGTTAACTGCCAAGAATGTCAGTAAATTGTTTACACTGATAATCAGTGCCCCAATCATCAGTGTCATCTATCAGTGCTCATTAATGCCACCTATTAGTGCCCATCAATGCTGCCTATCAGTGCTCATCAATGCCACCTATCAGTGCCCATCAATTCCGCCTACAAGTGTTACCTATCAGTGCTCATTAATGCCACCTATTAGTGCCCATCAATTCTGCTTATCAGCACCACCTATCAGTGCTCATTAAAGCCACCTAACAGAATCCATCAGTTCCACCTATCAGTATTCTTCAATGCTGCCAATCAGTGCTCATCAATGCTGCCTGAGTTCTGCCTATCAGTGTTCCTCAGTGCTCACCAGTGCGGATCAATGCCCATCAGTGCCACCTATCAGTGCCGATCAATGCCACCTATCAGTGCAGGCTATTAGTGCCTCCTATCAGTACTACCTCTCAGTGCTCATCAATGCGGCCTATCTGTGCCCATTAATGCCTCCTATCAGTGCCCATCAGTGCCTCCTATCAGTGCTCATTGGTGCCCCTTATCAATGGCCATCAGTGCCTCATATCAGTGCCCATAAATGCCTCCTATCATTGCCCATCAGTGCCTCCTATCAGTGTCCATCAGTGCCTTCTATCAGTGTCCATCAGTGCCTTCTATTAGTGCCCATAAATGCCTCCTATCATTGCCCATCAGTGCCTCCTATCAGTGCCCATCAGTGCCTCCTATCAGTGTCCATCAGTGCCTTATATCAGTGCTCATCAGTGCCTTCTATCAGTGTCCATCAGTGCCTTCTATCAGTGTCCATCAATGCCTTCTATCAGTGTACATCAATGCCTTCTATCAGTGCTCATCAGTGCCTTCTATCAGTGTCCATCAGTGCCTTTTAGCAGTGCTCATCAGTGCTTCCTATTAGTGTCCATCAGTGCCTTCTATCAGTGCCCATCAGTGCCTTCTATCAGTGCTCATCAGTGCCTTCTATCAGTGTCCATCAGTGCCTTCTATCAGTGTCCATCAATGCCTTCTATCAGTGTCCATCAATGCCTTCTATCAGTGCTCATCAATACCTTCTATCAGTGTCCATCAGTGCCTCCTATCAGTGCTCAATGGTGCCTCTTATCAGTGCCCATCAGTGCCTCCAATCAGTGCTCATCAGTGCCTCCTATCAGTACCCATAAATGCCTCCTGTCATTGCCCATCAGACCCTCCTATCAGTGTCCATTAGTGCCTTCTATAAGTGCTCATCAGTGCCTTCTATTGGTGTTTGCTCTCCGGCTCTCCCATGCTGTCCGCCAGCTCTGTCATGTGGCCCGCCAGCTCACTGGCTCTCCCGTTCTGGCCGCCTGCTCTCTGGCTCTGTCTTGCGGCCCAGCCACACTTGCTGCCTGACTGCAGAGAGGCCACGGCCCAGTGGTTGGGGACCTGTGCAGTGACTTGGGACTATGGGCCCCAGATTTTGGGCTATAGCCCCAGAAGCCACCCCCTAGCAATGCCACTGGCTACCATTGAAAGCCGGCATCCCACCTCTGGCATTCCAGCCGGCTTCAGGTGCTGCATGGGGCTTGGGGGGGTCCAGATGTGTCCCTCAATTGCTCTAATCACCCCCCATACTGGCCCCCGCACCCCAGATCCATCCATGCTTTATTCTACAGGTCATGTGCTTTTAGAAAATTTCTAATTTTAGGGGCCTTTTGGAAAATTATGAAAGCTATAAGTGAATAATGGTTTTGAGTAAATTTTAATTTACAGTTATGCGTACCTTTGGTTTTCACCATTTCACAAAAAGGTGCAATTTAAAATATACAAATATTTGTTATTTATTAAATCAATACAGTTTTAACTTTTATATTTACAAGGAATTTAGAAGGAATTTTGTACATTTTTCCATGTATGAATCCACTATTAATGATTTTAGTGTATTTTTAGTGAAGGTATTGCTTTGGTAAACATGCAAATATCATGGGGCCTTAAAAATCAATAGCACCTTATTTTATTCTGCTGGTCATATGCTTACAGAAAATATATGGTTTGGGGGGTCTTTCACAAATTTTGAAAGCTGTAAGTGAAAAATAAATACCTACAGATTTTTTGACAAATTTCTGGGTACGTTAGATTTTCACCATTTTGCAAAAAGACGGAATTTAAGATTTACAAATATTTGTTATGTATTAACTTAGGCCGCGTACACACGGGCGGACTGTTCGCCCAACCTTGTCCGCTGAACAGTGTTTGGGCGGACAGTCCGCTCGTGTGTGGGCTTTCAGCGGACAGTTTCAGCGGACAGTTGGACGGACAAAGTCTTTCGGAAATTCCGAAAAACTGTCCGCTGAAACTGTGTTTGAGCGAACAGTCCGCCCGTGTGTGGGCTTGTCCGCTGTACTTTCGAAATGAGCGGACTGTTCCCGCTCGGAAAGTCCGCCCATTTCGAGCGCGTGTACAGGTAGGCGGGGCCCGCGAGGGAGACGTCGCGGGCTCCGCCGCCTGGAATGGGCTTAAAGGGGAACCCCAACGCCGAAAAAAATCGGCGTGGGGGTTCCCCCCAAGTCCACACCAGACCCTTGTCCGAGCACGCTACCCGGCCGGCCAGGAAAGGGGGGCGAGCAAGCGCGCCCCCCCTCCTGAGCCGTACCAGGCCGCGTGCCCTCAACATGGGGGGGTGCCTTGGGGAAGGGGGGCCGCGCGGCCCCCCCACCCCAAAGCACCTTGTCCCCATGTTGATGAGGACAAGGGCCTCTTCCCGACAACCCTGGCCGTTGGTTGTCGGGGTCTGCGGGCGGGGGGCTTATCGGAATCCGGGAGCCCCCTTTAAGAAGGGGGCCCCCGGATACCGGCCCCCCACCCTATGTGAATGAGTATGGGGTACAATGTACCCCTACCCATTCACCTGTGAAATAAAGTACAATAAAACACACAACACAGAGAAAAAGTATTTTATTGCACAGCCGGGGGTCTTCCGTCTTCGGGGGTCTTCTCGCCGGACTCCTCCGCTATGTGTGTGTAGCTCTTTTGCCAGCGGAGGAGTCCGGCTTTCTTCCTCCCCGCCGCCGGCCTCTTCTCCCGACTTCGGGGGTCTTGTCCCCCTCTTCGGTTCTTCTGCCGGGCCACCGCGCCTGGTCCGGTGGCCCGGTCTTCTGTCGCCGTCTTCTGTCGCCGCCTTCGGTTCTTCTGCCGGGCCACCGCGCCTTCTTGTAGCTCTTTTACAGGCGGTGGCCCGGTCTTCTGTCGCCGCTGTCGCCTTCCGTTCTTCTTCTTGTTCTTCTTGTTCTTCTCCAGGAGATGTTGACACGTCGCTCCCTCCGGCCGGAATGCCAGAGCCGCCCTGCGCTGTGACTTATATAGTGACAATGGGGCGGGGTCACATGGTATATGTCACATGGGTTGGTCACATGGTGACCCCGCCCCCTTACGATGTCATAGTCCCCATGTGACATCAACCCATGTGACCAACCCATGTGACATATACCATGTGACCCCGCCCCATTGTCACTATATAAGTCACAGCGCAGGGCGGCTCTGGCATTCCGGCCGGAGGGAGCGACGTGTCAACATCTCCTGGAGAAGAACAAGAAGAACAAGAAGAAGAACGGAAGGCGACAGCGGCGACAGCGGCGACAGAAGACCGGGCCACCGCCTGTAAAAGAGCTACAAGAAGGCGCGGTGGCCCGGCAGAAGAACCGAAGGCGGCGACAGAAGACGGCGACAGAAGACCGGGCCACCGGACCAGGCGCGGTGGCCCGGCAGAAGAACCGAAGAGGGGGACAAGACCCCCGAAGTCGGGAGAAGAGGCCGGCGGCGGGGAGGAAGAAAGCCGGACTCCTCCGCTGGCAAAAGAGCTACACACACATAGCGGAGGAGTCCGGCGAGAAGACCCCCGAAGACGGAAGACCCCCGGCTGTGCAATAAAATACTTTTTCTCTGTGTTGTGTGTTTTATTGTACTTTATTTCACAGGTGAATGGGTAGGGGTACATTGTACCCCATACTCATTCACATAGGGTGGGGGGCCGGTATCCGGGGGCCCCCTTCTTAAAGGGGGCTCCCGGATTCCGATAAGCCCCCCGCCCGCAGACCCCGACAACCAACGGCCAGGGTTGTCGGGAAGAGGCCCTTGTCCTCATCAACATGGGGACAAGGTGCTTTGGGGTGGGGGGGCCGCGCGGCCCCCCCTTCCCCAAGGCACCCCCCCCATGTTGAGGGCACGCGGCCTGGTACGGCTCAGGAGGGGGGGCGCGCTCGCTCGCCCCCCTTTCCTGGCCGGCCAGGTAGCGTGCTCGGACAAGGGTCTGGTGTGGACTTGGGGGGGACCCCCACGCCGATTTTTTTCGGCGTTGGGGTTCCCCTTTAAGCCCATTCCAGGCGGCGGAGCCCGCGACGTCTCCTTCGCGGGACCCGCCTACCTGTACACGCGCTTGAAATGGGCGGATTTGCCTCCTCCTTACGTGGGCGAGTCCGTTCATTTCAAAAGTTGAGCGAACTGTTTGCCCAACCTTGTTCGTCAAACAGTCCGCTCGTGTGTGGGCAAGTCCGCTCATGCAAATTTTGAGCGGACTGTTTGACAAACTGTTTGCCGAACAAGGTTGGGCGAACAGTCCGCGCGTGTGTACGCGGCCTTACAGTTTAAGCTTTTATATTTAGTGGGGATTTTGTAAAATTAACAGTGTTTTTATCTGCTAATAATGGTTTTAGTGTATTTCTTGTGAATATATTGGTTTGATAAACATTTGAGCAAATACAGCAGGGTTTAAAAAATCAGTAGCACCTTCTTTTTATTCTATAGCTCATATGCTTTCAGAAAATATATGGTTTTGGTTTCACAAACTCTATGGTTTTCACAAACTCTGAAAGCTGTAAGGGAAAAATGAAAACCTTCAGATTTTTTGAGAAATTAGGATATTTACATTTTTGTGTATGTTCGATTTTCACCATTTTGCAAAAAGACACAATGTAAAAATCTAAATATTTTGTTATTTATTAACTCCATACAGGTTAAGCTTTTATATTTAGTAGAGATTTAGCAGGAATTTTTTAAAACTAGCTGTGTTTTTATCTGCTAATAAAGGTTTTAGTGTATTTTTTGTGAATATATTGGTTTGATAAACATTTGTGCCAAATACTGCGGGGTCTAAAAAAAAATCAATAGCACCTTTTTTTTATTCTACAGGTCATATGCTTTCAGAAAATATATGGTTTTGGGGGTCTTTCACAAACTCTGAAATCTGTAAGGGAAAAATTAAAACCTTCAGATTTTTTAAGAAATTTGGATATTAAAATTTTTGCCTACTTTAGATTTTCACAATTTTTCAAAAAGGCGCAATGCAAAAATTAAAATGTTTTTTTGTTATTTATTAACTTCATACAGCTTAAGCTTTTATATTTAGTAGGGATTTAGCAGGAATTTTGTAAAACTAGCTGTGTTTTTATATGCTAATAATGGTTTTAGTGTATTTTTTGTAAATATATTGGTTTTATATTTAGTAGGAATTTAGCAGGTCCAGGGATGAGACACAAGAGGGTACCCTTTTCAATGCACCAGGTGCTGTATGTGCCCACGGAACCTACGGGAGTCAACAATGGACTGTACTTCATAATCCTCATGGTTCTCAATCTGTACAGGGTGAAGACGAGGCACCAAGGTGGTAAAGAGGTTGCAGACCAAAGGTTTTAACAAGGAGACATGAAATACATTCAAAATACGCATAATAGAAGGAAGGTCTAATGCGTAAGCCACTGGGTTAATCTTGCGAAGAATACGGAAAGGCCTAATAAACCGATGTGCGAACTTCAGAGAGGAAACATGAAGTTGGAGGTTGGGAGATGACAGCCAACTTGGTAGAAAGGTGCAGGCAAGCGTCTGCGGTCAGAATGGAGATTGTACCTATCATTAGCATGTTGCAAAGCCTCCTGGACTTGTGCCCAAGTGAAACGAAGACCACGGAGATGCTCCTCTAATGCAAGAATACTCTGCAGAAACAAATGAGTCAGGCAACATGGAAGATTGGAAACCATAGTTCGCCATAAATGGGGACAATCGGGAAGCAAAATTCAAGGCACTACTGTGAGCAAACTCTGCCCACGGTAAGAGGTCTGACCAGTTGTTATGATAGTCAGAAATATAGCAAGGTAGGAATTGCTCCAAGGACTGATTGGTTCGTTCTCGCGGCCCCATTAGACTGCGGATGATACTTGGAAGAGAAAGCAAGCTGAATTCCCAACTGTGCACAAAGGTTCGTCAAAACCAGGACACAAACTGACTACCCCTGTCCAAGACAATCACCTTGGGTAGCCCATGTAAGCGAAAGATCTCCCAAGCAAAAATGGAAGCCAGTTCCTTAGAAGTGGGCAACTTCTTAAGTGGAATACAATGGGACATTTTCGAGAACCGGTCAACCACCATAAGGATAACTGTGTTGCCCTGGGAGTTGGGTAACTCTACAATGAAATGCATAGACAGGTGGGTCCAGGGCCTCTCTCCATTGGGTATGGGTTGTGGGAGGCACACTGGAAGGTGTCATGGAGTCTTACTCTGAGCACACACAGAATAGGCAGCTACATCAGCACATAGACTAGGCCACCAGAATTGTTGGGAAATTACCCAAAAGTATTGATTCTTCCCAGAGTGGCCAGCAGCCTTGGGAGAATGATAAGTCTGGAGCACGGAAGTATGGAGACTCTCTGGGACAAAGCAGCAAGAATTTTGTCACCCAAAGGAGAAGTGAGACTGGTGTGAACCATAGCCAGAATACGATCAGGAGGAATCACAGGAACCAGAACTGACTCCATCTTGGAAGTTTATCTGGGTCCATCGAAAAACCAACATTGGAAATGACATAACCCAGGAATTTAACCTGTTCACGATGGAATTTGCACTTCTCCAATTTACAATAGAGATTGTTCTCTCTTAGTTTGTGAAGCATACAACAGACATCTGTGTGGTGGTTCTCCAGGGACTTGGAAAATATGAGGATATCGTCAAGATAAACCACCACACATAACTGCAACAAAGTTCAGAGGACATCATTAATAAATTCCTGGAAAACTGCCGGGCATTATAAAGGCCAAAAGACATTATGAGGTATTCATAATGGGCTGTTCTGGTATTAAAAGCAGTTTTCCACTCGTTGCACTCCTTAATCCTCGCTAGATCGTATGCCCCTCTGAAATCAAGCTTTGTGAAAACCGTTGCTCCCTTGAGGCAGTCAAATAACTCCATAATCAATGGAATTGGATAGGCATTCTTAATGGTGAAACTATTGAGACCCCTGTAATCAATACAAGGTCTCAGTTCACCACTCCTCTTCTTCAAAATAAGAAACCAGCATCAGCAGGAGATGAGGATTTGCAACATACTCTTCCATGGCCTTATCCTCCAAGACCGTCAAAGGCTAAAACCCGGCCACGAGAGGGTATGGCACCAGGTTGAAGGACAATTGTGCAATCATGTGACGGATGTGGAGGCAAACTACCTGCTTGACCTTTGTCAAAGACATCGTTAAAATTGCAGTACTCCTCTGGGGCAGGGAGGAGAGTGAAGAGGTGCACGGGACCTTGGCTACCATCTGGAAGCATTTCTTACTGCATTGTGTTGACCAGGAGAGAACTTCAGCATGGAGCCAATCAAAAGAGGGGTTGTGCTTCTGTAATCAAGGATAACCCATATCCATTAGAAACTTAGGTGAAGAAATAACTTGGAATTGGATTATCTCATGGTGAAGAACCCCTACGGCCATGGACAACGGAACAGTCTCATGAGTCACATGGGCAGGCTGTAGAGGTCTTCCATCAAGAGCCTCAATGGCAAGTGAAGTGTCACGCAGCTGCAGTGAAATTTAGTGCTTCAATACAAAGGCAACATCAATGAACAGGCCTGCAGTCCCAGAGCCTGTATCTCGATGGATGACTCAGCCCAAGAAAGGGTAACCAAAACCAGGGGCTTATCCTTATGGATAACTGGGGACGAAATAATGCCTCCTAAGGTCTGTCCATGACCGGACCTCAAGGTTTGGGCGTTCCCTGGACGTTTAGGACAAGACTTCAAAAAGTGACCTGCCTGGCCACAATAAAGGCACACTCTCTCCCTCCTTCTTAGGGTTCTCTCATCGGCAGAGAGACGCTTGACGCCCAAGTGCATGGGTTCATCTTCACAGACTGTCTCCGTACCAGGCATGGGAAGTGAGGAAGGCAAGGGTGGGACTGCAAAGTTTGGAGACAAACGTACATGAGGCACTTGGCAGCAGAAGCGGAGCATGCAGAAATGTCAAATACCCTTTTAAAAGGAAGTCACAAACTCAGGGTAACTCATGACAACAGGTTTTTGCATCTCCCATAGAGGGTTTGCCCAGGCCAAGGCTCTCTCTGAAAGCAAAGATATCACAAAACCTACTTTGCTTCTGTCTGTGTGAAAAGCCTGGGCAGCATCTCAAAGTATATTTCAACCAGGTTGAGAAACCCTCTGCATTGGACTGGATCACCCCCATATTGCTGGGGACATGGAGCGGAGCATCAGCAAAGATGGCCTGCAACACAGGTTGTACCGGAGCAGCCAATGTTGGAGCGTTTATAATGCTACGGCAAACTGATCCATGCAGTGATCCTGCTCATCCAATCTGGAAAAAGGATTACCAACAAGGGGATTGACTGCATCTTCTGAATTCATGGCCCTCACCTGCTTTCAGAAACCATGAATCAGACTGACACAGAAGTACAGTTAAAACTTGTTTAATAATAATAATAATAATAAAAAAACCTAAACAGAAACCGGAATGGATAGTAAGACACGGCAAAACATCTGGGAGCCAGAGATGAGCACAGTAGAACAACAAAGGATCTGGAGCCAGAAGGAATGTCAGCCAAGCATGTCTTTAACAGGAACATAGGAGAACGTCTCTAGAGATGTGACCAAGGCAAAGGCAGCGATCATCTGGACTGGACGGCTTAAGTAGGCAGGACTGATGAGTAGGATATCATCAACAGGTGAATCACTTTGGAGAGATAGGAGCTGGCAATTAGCTGACAGCTGAGCGGCCAGCTTTGAGTAGGAAGGGCTGAGTCCAGCCCTGCCATAGAGAATATGTCTTTTTTTTGTCAGTTTATGGTCCTATCTTGTGGGCCGTTTCTTCCTATCCCTGAAGTTTAGTACACACAAAGACACACTTCTGTGGTATAGACTTTAAATGGTGGTAATTTACTAACGAAGACAAACAATACTTACAGAAATGTGTTATCCATTTACTTGAACTTTATAGTCAAATAAATGAAACAGAGGTGGCATTGCAAAACTATGAAATGAAACAAGCCTACATACATTTGTACATGTATTTTTCAACATATCTATTGACCAAACAATATGGTCCCATACATTCATGTAAGGTTTTACTGCTTCTCACATTAAGTACTGAATTAAGCAGTAGCGTTATCCAGCTTCCAGTCAATACACCTCAATAAAAAAAGGTCTTATTTTGCAAGGATCAGTTTTATAAATAAGGAAAATAAAATACCTGTAAAGAAAACTGCATCATCATTTTTATTTATAACCAAAGTGGCAGTGGTAACATCTCCTATCCTGGCACCACCAGTTGGATTAAAAATCATTACTGTGAATATTTCTGTCTCCTCTGGAATCTGAAAATGTGAAAAAAATAAATAAATATATATATATATATGTAATGTTCCATTCAGTTCCCTTAAAATCACACCAGAAGGCCACCGGGGTATCTTGTCTGACCCCGGTATTTTTTCCTTATAGGTTCATTATAGGTTGCATTACCCAGCTGGGGCTCTCTTATATATGTTGGGAATCTTGCAAATGTTTTCCATAGCACCCTCTCCAATACATTTATAGCCGCCCAACTTACTTGTGTTTTTAACCCCCACTAGCAGCCGAGGAAAGGGTTAAAAGCATCCGTGTTGTGGCTTTGCAGGTGCTTTGACAGCGCTGCCCAGTCATTTCAATGGGCAGAGCATTTTGGGCATCACTCCACAGATGTTGCTTGCAGAACTTTTTTTCCCATCCTGCAAGCGCACTGCCCCAGTGTGAAAACACTTAAGCTTGGGAAACATGTAGAGCTGTGCTGTGAATAGACAAGCTCTCTGCTAATCTATTTATAGCATCCTCCCCAACACAAGTTTTCAGCTGATTTTTTCTCCTGAGTCTGAGAACTTGTCGGAAGTTATCATGGTGATAACAGAGAAATGGAGCAGCAGAAAGACCCTTTAACTTTAAGACTAAATTATATTTTTTATGCGGTAGATGAAAATTTACAACCAGTATTAAATCTCTGAGAAAATAAATTAATCATTCCAAAACTATGAACATAATAATAAAGACTAATCGTGATAATAATAATAATAATAATAATAATAAATATTACAACTAGGGATGAGCCTGATGTTCGAGTCAAATGTAAGTTCGACTCAAACATCATGTGTTCTCCTGTTTGCCGAACAGCGAACAATATGCGGTGTTCGCTGCAAATTCGAAAGCTGACAAAACTCTGTTAAAGTCTATGGGACGCTAATATGATCAAATCAAAAGTGCTAATTTTAAAGGCTTATATACAAGTTATTGTCATAAAAGGTGTTTGGCAACCTGGGTCCTGCCCCAGGGGACATGTACCAATGCAATATTTTTTTTTTAAAACAGCCGTTTTTTCAGGAGCAGTGATTTCTTTAATGCATAAAGTGAAACAATAAAAATGAAATATTCCTTTAAATATTGTGCCTGGGGGTGTCTATAGTATGCCTGTAAAGTGGTGCATTTTCCCCATGTTTAGAACAGTACCACACCAAAATTAAATTTCTAAAGGAAAAGTTGTAATTTAAAACTGATCGGGGGGGGCGTGGCTACCGCGCTGCTGGATGGACGTCTGCTAACACAGCTCCGCTCCAGCAACGGGAACCGAGCGACATACAGCTACCACCGCTGACTTTTCAAAGCCCCACTGAACACCTGAAGACCCGGGCACTTGGGTGAAATGTCCAGGAAGCGGAGAGGAGCGGTGGCTCCACAGAAACTGGACGATTTCTTCCGACGGGCAGGCCGCGACCCGAGGCAAGATGGCGCCGGCCCATGCTCACGCGCGGCCTCCTCATCAGACAGCTCAGCAGCAACCAGCCCGGAGAATGGAGAGGCAGAATATCGCCGCTCCCCGGAGGTCTCCACACCGCTGTCTCGCAGCCCAGCCAAATCCAAGCCACGAATGGCTTTGGACACCGCACAGGTGAGCAAGGGCCGGGATCCATTAGATGACACCAGAGAACTCATTGACCCCTTCACTGCCTTCCCCACCACAGATGGGCCTATATCTGACACAACGCTGAAGGACATGCTTCTCTCACTCCGCACCTCCATGCACAATGACATGCTTCTTTGCCTTAACAACTTTAAAAAGGAGGTAGGGGAGCTGGGCTCACGGGTTGACCATATTGAATCTAAAATGGGAGACTTTGCCACTTCGCACAATACCCTGATTGATGCGCACAGTGACCAAGCCGCAGAAGTCGCATGGCTCAAAGCTAAAGTCGCAGACTTGGAAGACAGGTCCCGCAGGAACAATATTAAAATACGGGGGGTTCCGGAGGATGTCCTCCCTGCACAACTCCAGCAGTATGCACAGGTCCTAATGAAGGCATTCCTCCCCTCTCTGCCCCATACAGAACTGCAAATAGACCGTATACACCGGTTGCCCAAACCTGCTTTTCTCCCTGACAATTTACCTCGTGATGTCTTAATGAGAGTCCACTTTTTTCAAACAAAGGAACAACTCATGTCTGCTTTCCGCAAACAACAGAATCCGCCTGCAGAATACGCCCGCATCCAACTGTATGCTGACCTTTCACAGTTTACTATGCAGAAGCGCAAATCCCTGTTGTCGGTAACTAAAGCTTTGCGCAACCACAATATTCAGTACAGATGGGGTTACCCAGTTAAACTAACAGTCACCCACGAGGGCAAATCTACTGTGATCACCTCCATTGATGAAGGCCTTGCGCTGTTGCGGTCATTGGACATTCTCCCTGCCCCGTCTTCAGATGGCGCTTCCCCCTCCTCTAACGGCCATTTACAAATGGACTGGCAAAAGGTGGTGCGCAAGAAGAAAACCAAGTGAAGTCAGCCGTGGTTACACACCTCATGGTGTGTACATGCTCTTCTCTCAACAATAGTGTTCCTGTTGCACTGAGATCCCCTACTCAGTGCGTTTATTCTTCCCCCCCTTGAATATGGGCAATTGTTATGCCTCTACGTGCAGGTTTGCACCTACTTTTTTACAGAACTTTGTTTGCTTGTTTTTCTTTTTATTCTTTTTTCTTCCCCCCCTTTTTACCCCCTTCCTAGAGGGCCTGCTCGGTCGGCCTGTCGTTACACTCATCGCTCTGCCAGCAACTCTCCTTTCCACAACAGAAGAGGACCTTTGGGACATTCTGGAATCGTGCATCAGGTACCCACCTTATCTTTTAATCATCCTGTTGTTTAATGATGGCTATTAATATAGTTTCGTTTAATGTTAATGGTCTGAACCACCCGGCCAAGAGGTCTTCCCTTTGGAAAGAAGCTGCTAAATTAAATGCTGATGTTCTCTGCATCCAGGAGACCCACTTTGCGGCTGACTCCGTGCCCCGGTTTCACCACAAAAACTTTCCACACATCTTCATGGCATCCAGTGCCAAAAAGCAAAAAGGAGTCCTGATTGCCATCAAAGATTCAGTCGCTTTCACCATGAAAGACCTTCTAGTTGACCCGGAAGGTCGTTATCTCATACTGAGCTGTGATCTCAATAACAAACCCTACACTATAGTAAACCTGTATGCACCCAACTCCCATCAACTACGATTTTTAAAACGCCTTCACAGGAAGATTTCTGCCAACAAGTATGGTTCGGTATTGATATGTGGAGATCATAACCTGACACCGGATCACACTATGGACACTACCTCCACAGCTAGACGACAACCACCTTCGCTTCAGCCTCTCCTACATGCGGAGGACCTGTTTGATGTTTGGAGATGTCAGCACGCCAACGAGCGTGATTATTCCTATCACTCCTTACGGCACAATATGTATTCTAGAATTGACTTAATTTTAGTTGATAAGCATCTTTTGCAGGCGGTGTCCTCTTCCACCATACATGATATTACATGGTCTGATCATGCTCCCGTTTCTGTCGTGGTGGTGGAGGGGCACACTCCAGGCCCTGCGTATTTGTGGAGGGCTAACCCTCGTATTTTTCAAAAACCGGAACACTCTGGGAAGGTGGCTGCCAGCCTCTCTGAATTTTTTTCTTTAAATGACCAGTCGGTTTCAGATCCCATGATGTTGTGGTGTGCGCACAAAGCGTATATAAGAGGTGTAATGTTACAAATATGTGCAAGGGAAAAAAGGCAGAGGACACAAAAACTTGACCAAATTCTCCATAAGATTAGATCCTTAGAATCACTCAATAAGATAGGCCCGACCTTACAGCTTGCGCATAGTCTCGCCCAATACCGCTCGGATCTTAGACTTCTACTGATAGAACAATTCGACAAACATGTCAGATATTTCAAACTGTCCCACTACTCCTCTGGGAATCGGGCGGGTAAATTTCTCGCCCAGAGGCTCAGAGCAGCAAGAATTAAATCAAAAATTTCGTACCTAATTCATCCTCCAACTAAGCGGAAAATTTATAACCCTAAGGAAATAGCAAACTCATTCGCTGAGTATTATGCCTCACTCTATAACTTAAAGGACGACCCCAACACCCCTCAACCGAATGAAAATACTATACGGGAGTTCTTGACAAAAATTAACTTGCCCTCCCTTACCCCCGAGCAACTTAATTCCTTGAACTCCCCTATTACGGAACCTGAGATTAGAAGGATCATTAGAACTCTCCCTCTAGGGAAGTCCCCAGGCCCAGATGGGCTCCCCAATGACTATTATAGGGCTTTTCCAGACAACCTTGTCCCAACACTTATAAGTGTCTTTTCAACAGCAATGTCCTCTGCCTCGTTTCCTGCTGAAATGCTTAAAGCATATGTGGTTACCATCCCGAAGCCAGGAAAGGAACCCACTTCACCAGCTAACTTTAGGCCGATTTCATTACTTAACTCTGATGTTAAACTATATGCGAAAATCCTTGCACATAGACTGCTCAAGATCCTGCCGGGTCTGGTGAGTCCTGACCAGGCGGGTTTCACTCCGGGTAGGCAGGCCTCTGATGCCACAAGAAGAGTTATTAACAGTATGCAATACGCTGGGGCCTGTCGGGTGCCTTCTCTGCTCCTCTCTTTGGATGCGGAGAAGGCATTCGACAGGATTCATTGGGGATACATGAGACTTACTTTACAGAAATATGGCTTTACAGGCCCTATCTTATCGGCCATAATGGCCCTCTACTCATCCCCCTGTGCACAAGTCTATACGTCCAATATGTTATCGACCACGTTTTCTATATCTAATGGTACCAGACAGGGCTGTCCTCTATCTCCTACTATCTTTAACTTACTCATGGAGCCCCTGGCGGAAAGGATCAGAACCCACCCTAATATTGCTGGCTTTAACCTTCCGCACGGGTCACATGTTATCAATTTATTTGCGGATGATATCATCCTGTTTCTAACCTCACCACGAACTTCTCTTCCCTACACCCACAGCACACTTATGGAATTTAGTAATATATCCTACTATAAAGTCAACTGCACGAAATCGCTTATTTTTCCATTGGGACTTCCTCCCTCTCTTTGTGAATCCTTGCAAAACGCTTTCCCCTACACTTGGAACAAAGAGGGTATAACTTACCTGGGCATAAAAATTACTGATCTAAAGACGATAGCAGACGCTAACTATGGGCCCCTCATAGACAAGCTTACTAAAGAAGCCAAACGCTTGGCCAATACTGAACTCACCTGGTCAGGTAGACTTGCTACATTTAAAATGCTACTTCTACCTCAAATACTGTATGTCTTCCGGACCCTACCTATCCCGTTAAAATTGAAGCATATTAAGGCTCTTAACTCTCTACTTAAATATTTCATTTGGAAGGATTCGAGGCCTAGATGCGCAAAACCTTTACTGGTCAAACATAGATCGGCCGGAGGGATGGGTCTGGTCGACATTCGGGACTACTATAGAGCCTCCATTCTCACTCAACTGCGGAAATGGTTCCACCAACCGGTGGACACCCCTTGGTGCAATGTTGAACGAGCCCTGAGCCCGACCAAAGACCTTATACACTTGCTTTGGGCTGACGTCCTACATCCAATTCCAACACATAGTCTTCCCCCCACTCTCCGTGCCTCCCTAGAGGCTTGGAGGTCCTTTTTAAATCTTCCTCTACCATCTGACCAATTGACTTCCATCCCAATACCCTTATCGACCTTGCAACAGACCATACCCAACCTATCAATCACGAAATGGCAGGAAAAGGGACTACACTTTATTTCTGACCTATATGATGGAAACTCCCTTATCCCCTTCGACACTCTTCGTTCTCGTTTTCACTTAACTCCATCTGATCAATATAAATATAACCAAATATACCATTTTTGTAAATCAGTTACTACACCCACCATTCGCCTTTCAAGGGAAGCCTGGCAATTTTTTCACACGACCCTTTTATCTGTTAAAGGTATCTCCTTATTTTATAATTTATTTCAATGTAAAATGGACTTTGTTAAATCACCCCCCTATCTCAAATGGGAAGTCGACCTCCAGTCAACTTTTACTATTCCACAGTGGAAGGAGGCTTTTAGGTGGATATATAGAGCCTCTAAATGCGTGAACCACTGGGAATTGTCACAAAAGATTGCCCTGCGGTGGTATCTTACCCCATACAGGGTTGCCCAGTTTGGTAGGAATGGTTCTCCGCTGTGCTGGAGGAGCTGTGGGGAAGTAGGCAACTTACTCCATATGTTTTGGACTTGTAAACATCTCACTAGCTACTGGAATTCCATATTCCGCTCGATCTCTAGTATCACGGGCATTATCACCCCCCCCAGCCCGGCCCTGGCCATACTAAATCTGGGAATAGATTATTTTCCTCCAGAATTTAGAATAGTAGTCACACACATATTGATAATTGCCAGGTCTCTCATTACTAGGCAATGGAAGAACAATAAAGCCCCGGACGTAGCCGAGGTCTTTTCCACCACGCATACCCATTACACCTATGAGTCACTAATAGCAGCTGCAGGGGGAAACAAAAAGTATTTTGATGATAAGTGGAAATGTTGGACATCCTGGTACAAACGTAAGGACTGACTGGCATCTCCCACCAGATTGACTGAACTAGACCGATTACACCCCTCCCCATCCCCTTTTCTGCTCCCCTTTCTTGGGCCCCCTATTAGAATTGCCAATGTGTACAATATTCGATAGAATAATGTTTTAACTGATATGATGATACTGTTGCAGCCTAGGGATGTCGGATGTCCACCTTACGTTCGAGCTACGATATGTCTGACTCACAGTCTGACACTCCCTGGCCTGTGTATTTGTTGAACTTTACATTGATTGATTTACTCACATCACTGAACTCTAATCTTGTAACTGAGATTTGGGGTTTCTGTTTTCTATGTTTTTTTTTTTTTTTTTCTTTTTATTATTCTTTATTTCATTTTACTTTTCTCCTCTTCTACTTCTTGCCAGTAGGCCTAAGACAATGTGAAATTGACATATGTTAATTACTGGGCAAGCCGTTTTCTGTCTGCCCTTTGTTTCATGTTTCTTGTATTCTTGTATTTTGTACTTTGAAAAATCTTAATAAAGACTATTTACATAAAAAACTGATCGCAGCTGTAATGAATTGGTCTCGGCAATATAGATAGAACTCATTGAAAAAAAGAACATGGGATCCCCCAGTCCATTACAAAGGGGAATCCCAAACCAAAATTAAAAAAAAAACTGTGTGGGGTCCCCCTAAAATTCACACAAGACCCTTCGGTCTTATATGGAAATTAAGGGGAACCCTGCGCCAAATGTTTTTAAAAAAATGGCGTAGGGGTTCCCCCAAAATCGATACTAGACACTTATCCAAACACGCAACCTGGCAGGCCACAGGAAAAGAGGGGGGAGGAGAGAGAGTGCCCCCCCTCCTGAACCGTACCAGGCCATATGCCCTCAACATGGGGAGGGTGCTTTGGGGTAGCCCCCCAAAGCACCTTGTCCCCATGTTGAAGAGAACAAGGGCCTCATCCCCACAACCCTTGCCCGGTGGTTGTGGGGGTCTGCTGCGGGGGGCTTATCGGAATCTGGAAGCACCCTTTAAAAAGGGGGCCTCCGAGATCCCGCCCCCATGTGAATTGGTAATGGGGTACAAGTATTCTTTAAGTCACCAGGTGGCCCTGCCCCCCTCTGACGCCACAGGAAAGCCATGGGGAAGCCCCTGTGGTGTAGTAGGGGAAAGGGGTCACCCAGTTACATCACCATGTGGCCCCACCCTCAATTATATAAGAGCTGTCACTTGGCGGGAGCCTCCCATGGAGCCGGATTGCTGCGCCTTTTTTTTTCCGGTCCGTCGGTCGGCGTGATAGAAGATGATGAATGGACATCGTGGGACATTTTTATTTTTTAATAAAGGACTTGTCCTATGCTGTCTCTTGTCTTTTTTACCATTTTGACACTTTTTTGTGAAATGGTAGAGGTACTTGTACCCCGTTACCAATTCACATGGGGGGGAGTCCAGGACCTGGGGGCCCCCTTGTTAAAGGGGGCTTCCATATTCCAATAAGCAAGGGTTGTAGGGATGAGACCCTTGTCCCCATCAACATGGAGACAAGGTGCTTTGGGGGGCTACCCCAAAGCACCCTCCCCATGTTGAGGGCATATGGCCTGGTATGGTTCAGGAAGTGGGCGATCTCTAGTCCCCCCCTCTTTTCCTGTGGCTTGCCAGGTTGCGTGCTCGGATAAGGGTGGTAAGGATTTTGGGGTGGCCATTTTTTTTTATTTTGGCACAGGGTTCCCTTTAATCTTCATATCAGACCCAAAGGACCTGGTATGGATTTTAGGGGGACCCCTACGCAATTTTATTTTTAAATTTTGGTTCGGAGGTTCCCCTTAAAATATTCATACCAGACCCAAAGGGCCTGGTAATAGATTGGGGGGGGGGGGGGAAATCCCATGCTTTTTTTTCAATGAGTTTTATTTATATTGCCGACACCCGACAATTCATTACAGCCGCGATCAGTTTTAAATGACAATTTTTCCTTTCGAAATGTCATTTTGCTGTGGTACTGTTCTGAACACGGGAAAAATATTCTACTTTACAGGCATACTATAGACACCCCCCAGGCACAATATTTAAAGTAATATTTCATTTTATTTTTTCACTTTAAGCATTAAAAAAGATCACTGCTCCCGAAAAAACTGCTGTTTAAAAAAAAAAAATTGCATTGATACATGACCCCTGGGGCAGGACCCAAGTCTCCAAAACATTTTTTATGGCAATAACTTGCATATAAGCCTTTAAAATTAGCACTTTTGATTATTCATGTTCGTGTCCCATAGACATTAATGGTGTTCGTATGTTCTGCCAAATTTTTTACCCGTTCGCATGTTCTGCTACGAACCTAATAGGATGGTGTTCGGCTCATCCCTATTTACCACCTACATACACCTAAGATGTGCAATTTACTATACACATATAGACTTACCTCATCAGGTGTAGATGAAACAGATATGGTTTTCAAACTTTCCTGATCCTTAAAATGAACGCTGCCATATGTTGGAGCTACATCGTTCGTATAACTGGGGTTTATTATCCAGCTCACATTAATGTTTCCAAAATTTCCTTGTCTTCTTATTAAATCAAATGTAGCTAGAAAAATATCAAAACATAAATATAAGCATAAAACAATAAAGTTATACAAACCCATCATTGTTAAAACATGCCAGATTTTTAATTCCTTTACTTGTAGGTCTTTCATATTCTCATGATTTTTTTTTCACTTTTTTCATACTATATATAGTATATATAATGTATTAAACAAAATATCATATACAGTATCTCACAAAAGTGAGCACAACCGTCACATTTTTGCAAATATTTTATTACACCTTTTCATGTGACAACACTGAAGAAATGACATTTTGCTACAATGTAAAGTAGTGAGTGTACAGCTTGTATAACAGTGTAAGTTTTTTGCCCCCCTCAAAATAACTCAACACACAGCCATTAATTTCTAAACCGCTGGCAACAAATGTGAGTACACCCCTAAGTGAAAATGTCCAAATTGGGCCCAAAGTGTCAATATTTTGTGTGGCCACCATTATTTTCCAGCACTGCCTTAACCCTCTTGGACATGGAGTTCACCAGAGCTTCACAGATTGCCACTGGAGTCCTCATCCACATCTCCTTGATGGCTTCTTTAGTAAGGCAGTGGTCATCTTGGAGGTGTGTTTCGGTTTTATATATTGGAATACTGCCCTACGGCCCAGTCTCCGAAGGGAGGGGATCATGCTCTGCTTTAGTATATCACAGTACACCTTGGCATTCATGGTTCCCTCAATGAGCTGTAGCTTCCCAATGCCGACAGCTCTCATGCAGCCCCAGACCATGATGCTCCCACCAACATGCTTGACTCTAAGCAAGGCACACTTGTCTTTGTACTCTTCACCTGGTTGACGCTACACATGCTTGACACCATCTGAACCAAATACATGGTTCCAGTAATCCATATACTTAGTCTGCTTGTCTTCAGCATATTGTTTGTGGGCTTTCTTGTGCATCATCTTTAGAAGAGGCTTCCTTCTGGGATGACAGCCATGCAGACAAATTTGATGCAGTGTCCAGCGTATGGTTTGAGCTCTGACAGGCTGACCCTTCACCCCATTCAACCTCTGCAGCAATGCTGGCAGCACTCATACATCTATTTCCCAAAGGCAACCTCTGCATATGACGCTGAGCACAGGCACTCAACTTTTTTGGTCGACCATGGCGAGGCCTGTTCTGAGTGGAACCTGTTCTGTTAAACCGGTGCATGGTCTTGGCTACCATGCTGCAGCTCAGTTTCAATTTTTTTTTTATAGCCTATGCCATCTTTCTGTAGAGCAAAAAAAAATTTTTTCAGATCCTCCGAGAGGTCTTTGCCATGAGGTGCCATGTTGAACTTCCAGTGACCAGTATGAGAGAGTGAGAGCGATAACACCAAATTTAACACACCTGTTCCCCATTCACACCTGAGACCTTGTAACATTAATGAGTCGGATGACACCGGGGAGGGAAAATGGCTAATTGGGCCCAATTTTCCCATTTTTACTTAGGGGTGTACTCACTTTTGTTGCCAGTGTTTTAGACATTAATGGCTGTGTGTTGAGTTATTTTGAGGGGACAGCTAATTTACATTGTTATACAAGCTGTACACACACTACTTTACATTGTAGCAAAGTGTCATTTCTTCTTCAGTGTTGTCAGATGAAAAGATATAATAAAATATTTACAAAAATGTGAGGGGTGTACTCACTTTTGTGAGATACTGTATATAGTGTAATGCAACAAAAAACTCATGAATCAAGTCCAAATATTAACAAGATTCCACCATAGTGCAACCTTCAGACAGTTCATTGATATCCAGTGACGTCAGTGACCGCCACCTCTAGCTGGAATGCCTGCTCACCTCCCAATGTTGACCCCACATGAAAAAATGTAGGGGTAATGAAGTTCCTTTTTAACTAGGGATGAGCATATATGATCTGATTTGGAAACGTTATTTAATACTCACATGAACCACTGTATAATTGTTATTTCTTGATTATACTGTTGTATTTATTCCATAATTGAAGCATTGCTTGATGTTGAAGCTTGTAGTTTGTAGTTTTGGCAGCAGTTATAGAGCCCACATAAAAATATTTAGTCACCCTGGCATGTAGAGCAAAAACTATCACTAGTAGTGCAGATATAAGAGAGATCTGCATCACATTCAGGTACCACTTCAGTCTTAAAGCGGAGTTCCAACCAAAAGGGGAAGTTCCACTTATTTGCCTCCCAGGCCATCCACTGCCACATTTGGCACCTTTCAGGGGGGAGGGAGTACCTGTTTTTGACAGGTACCTGCTCCCACTTCTGGCTGACTTTGCCACGGCAAACTTATCTGGAAGTTCAGCCCCCCCTCCTCCTTCCCCCGCCGCCGGGCCATTCACAAAGTGCAGCACACTTCATGCATGCACAAACGGCTGTAAAGCCACATGGCTTCACTGCCAGTCTCCCTTACCCAAGATGGTGGCGGCAGCACCGGGGAGCCGATTGAAAAATCAGCTCTGATGAGGGCAACGCTGGATTCAAGGACAGGTAAGTGTCCTAATATTAAAAGTCATCAGCTACAGTATTTGTAGCTGCTGACGTTTATTTTTTTTTTACTGAAATAGCCTGGAGCTCTGCTTTAAAGTGGTTTTAAACCTTCAGGCAGGGGGTTGAACAAAAAAACAACGATCCAATTCCCTCATCCACATATTCGAGGTGGATGGGGGAATCCTCCCGCTGTGGTATTGTGTACTCACAGCAGGGAGCCTTCCCCACTGTCAGAATACAATAATTAGTTTTACCAGCTTGTAGATCACCTTCTGTACAATCAGCCTGTCCACACATGGATTGAAATTCAGCCAGTACCTCCTGAACTAGCCGAATTTTGATCCATGTATGGCTAGCTTTACATACACCTAGTGAAGTGCCTAGCCTCAGGTGATGCACACAGAAGAAAAATCCCCCTATGTATGTTGTACCTGTTGATCTGCAACTGTCTCTTCTCTACATCTGTTCAAAGTCCATAATTTACACAGCATTTCTGAGCTTCCAGAGGCAGGGGGTGGGGATCTGATGTCACACACTGCCCAGCTCAGAGAGGAGGCTCAGAGAGGAGGGCTGAGTAATCTGAGATCTGAGTGGAAATAATGGGCACCCCCCCCCCCCAGCACAATCTCATAGGAAACATGCACAGCTGAGAGTATCAATCACACGCTCCCCATCCCTGCCCACCCTTAATCCCTTGGAGTTGCCACAAGCTGTAAGAAGCGACTCATGCAGATAGCAGAGGGATAGAACTGCAGGCATAAATCACACTTGGTGCTTTGGATTAAGGCAAATACGCACTTAAGAAGGATATGCTTTGTTCAATTTTTAATGTCAAAGGTTTTTAACCAATTTAATGGAGGCCACATAGACCCTCTAACCTGCAACTTTTAAAGGTCATTGAACTCCATATTGCTGATTTACTAAAGGATATGAGAATGTTAGAGATGCACTCATCTCCGTCTCGTCGTGCAATCATCAATACCAAAATTACTGTTTACTTATTTCATTTGCATATGATTGGATAAATATGGTGGTAACAGAAGTATGTGTTATGGCACACAGCTGAGGCAGACGTATGATACGGTGTTAATTTTTATAAACTTTTATTTCTATTACTGGAAGGGTTGAATGTCAGTTTATACATCTGACCTAATATATGCCTTCATAAATATGATCTTACCATGAACGCTCATCCTCTAATCCAAACAGGTTGCTGAGTTACTTAGCAAAGTTAACCTCAGGCAATACTAAGAAGTCAACCCTATAAAAAGCTGTTTCTACAAATTATTCATAAATACAGACAGGATCCCAGACTGGCCTGAATAAATGTAAGAACAAATGTGAAAATTACGTCATCCAAACTGATAATGAGTATTGGCAAGACTCCTTAGTCACAGCTTGTTACGCTTAGCAAAATGAACCAATGAGCTAAACAAAAAGAAATAGATCAGACATAAGATACAGTATATGAGCACCAAAAACTGCTAAATCTATTGCAGATTTCAGTGTCCATATAACCTGTTTAATTCCGCCCAACCTTGATTTAGTCCTGAAATCTCAAAATAAATATTGCAACTTCCAATACGAAGCTGATTAAAAATCAAAATGGTTACCAAAGTTTGTGTCATCTCCTTTGCTTTCATTTATGGTTTGCACTATTCCTTCAGTATTAAATTCAATAACTCCATGGGGATCATCATTTTTTAAAATAGTAATGTTAACTCTTGTAACATCTCCCAGAGTAATAGGAAAATCCCCTTGAGTGCTGAGCACCACTGAGTACATCTCATCCAACTGAAAAAAAAAATGTAATTTTTTAGAATGTGAGTATCACATAATTTATTTTTTTAATTAATATCAGGTATTTATATAGTGCTAATTTATACAGAACTTTACATACTGTACATTCACATAAATCCCTTCCCTCAAGGAGCTTACATTAGTAAGGTAGTCAAATGTTTGTGTCGCCCTAGTTCTAGAGAAAAACAAGAAGGGTTCAAACCTTTAAAGTCTAAGTGCAGCCAAAATAAAACACAGAAAAATCAGCACAAGGCACATCATTTACAGTTAGTAGGAGGTATTCCTTGTGCTGATGCTTTTTTATTTTAATTGAAACCTTCCTGCATCCATACCACCCCATCCCTGCAATCTTCTGGTGTGGCAGTGGTTAAGACAACTAAGGGGCTGTCACAGGCAAACATCAAGAGGGCCTATGTCCGCCCTTTCCACCCAGATTTGCCATTCACAGAAGCAGTACAACAGCTTGTATGATTGAAACACGATCTTTGAATGGAGGGGGAAGACCTATGAGTCAACCTGTCCTTCATTCAACCAGTATAAGCTGTTAAATGGCTTCTATGAATGCAGTAGTTGGCAGAAAGGACTGGCATAGTTGGGCTCTTTTGGTGATAGCCTGTGACAGACCCTTAGTTCTTTTAACCCCTGCCACATTGGAAGATTATTGCAGTGGGGGTGGGCATGGATGAAGGAAGATTTCAACTAAAAAAAGAGACATCAGCGCAAAAGACATGTTATGTCGCTTGTGCTGATTTTTCTTCTTTTTTTTTGCTTTGGCTGCACCTAGGCTTTAAATATAGGCTAACATGTAAATCTAAAATTAAAATACAAATGCGTGAGCTGTCTTTTGTGAAGTAGGTTCATTTGTAGAGGACATATTCTACCAAATACAGGAAATGTTATGGGATTTCCACATTTTTAGATCTCTAAGGTAATGTGATTTTTAAGGTTTGGACCTCTTAAATTAACAAAATGATCACAGTTTACAAAATGCAAAAAGGCAGTGGTTGGCTAACAGTCTTTCCTCCAAATTGGCGCTACCGTGTCTGGGTGCGTTTGATAAATACATACATTTTTTAACTCGTTTGAGGCCAAGATTGATGTAAATAGTTCAATGCTCCTTCTCTAAAATAATAAAAAATGTGTGAATGTGTGTTACAGCATGTTTAAATGCAGTGTATTATTTTTTGCAGGAATTTGAATAATGTGCTATAAATTTGGACATAGATGACGTCCATAAAGTTTCATTCCTAACCACAAAGACAGTGAAATACACTGTGGCTAAAATTCACATGCATCTCACATGTTCCACGAGAAGCCATTAACAAAGGGGCCTGGAGTCTCAGCCTCAGCTCTGTGCATTGCAAAGTGGTGTAATTGGCAAATGATTGGAGCTTTATGCTAAATAGGTGTCAGAGGATTTTCACACCATTATCAATCCTCTGTGATCTGAATAGTGGTTCACAGCTTCTTAATAACCACTTAATCATGTATTGCTGCCTTTGTAGGACATGGCAGTGTATACAACCATTCCTTCAGCTCTTTAAGTGTTAGTTGTGCACAAAGTTAACCCCAGCACAAAGCCTTCAGAAAGAAGTGCAGTCAGTGAGTAAAAACGTCTAATACCTCTGGTATCCCATCCATCCTTGTTAACAATGTAATTACAATCTCCTTTTCACCAGTCTGGAACTCCAGGATGCCTGTATTTCCATAGAATTCGTTGCTGTCCTTTGGCTCGATGGTGTAACGCAGAAATTGTTTGACAAGAGCACCTCTGGATCGAGAAATTCTAAGCTCAATCGAATCTCCTTCCTAGGGATCACAGACACACGTTACACTTCTTGCATGGTCAGAAGGAAAGAATTGAACAACATGAACACCCATAAGCTATTGATATGACATAGTTATTGTGCCTTTTCTTCCATGAAGTGAGCGTCCATACGCTTAGCTCAGATAATGCTATTTGGGCCACAATATGCATGAGCACTGTATCCATGCTGTTTATTAATAAAATACATTGGTTGCAGCCTGGTGTGTTTTAAACCTTACTCTTATATTCAGTGATGTGCTGGAACGCAACAGGCCACATGGATGACTAGATATTATTTAATAAAAGTTGTGGATTCATGAATATTGGAAATAACTTTCGGTGTTACATTAATATGACAAAGCTTATAAAAAAAATGTTAGTGTTTGGATTTACACAGATATTAAGAACAATGTGTCAGAAACCATGAATTAGACTGAGACAGAAGTACAGTTAAATCACACTTGTTTAATAATAATAAAAAAAGGTAAATATAGTCAAAACATAGCCAGAGTTCAGGAACCGAAACGGATAGTCAGACAAGCCAAAACGTCAGGGAGCCAGAGAACAGCATAGTACAACAGCCAGCAGGATCTGGAGCCAAAAGGAATGTCAGCCAAGCAAGTCTTTAACAGGAACACAGGAGAGCGTCTCTAGGGATGAGTCCAAGGCAGAGATCATCTGGACTGGACGGCTTAAGTAGGCAGGACTGACAAGCAGGATATCCTCAACAGGTGAGTCACTGTGGAGAGCTAGGTGTTGGCAATTAGTCGATAGCTGAGCAGCCAGCTCAGAGAAGGAAGAGTCCAGCCCTGACAGTACCCCCGTCTCAATGACCCTCACCCCTCGGAGGTCCACCAGGCTTGAGGGAAAAATGTCTATGGAAATCATGGAGGAGGACAAGGGCATGCACGTCTGAGGATGAGACCAAAAGCATTCCTCCGGACCGTACCCTTTCCGTTGCAACAAGTACTGTATGCGCCCACAGACTGTACTTCATACTCCTCATGGTTCTCAACCTGTACATGGTGAGGACGAGGCACCGAGGTGGTAAAGCAGCTGCAGACCAAAGGTTTTAATAAGGGGACATGAAATACATTTGAGCAACGTATATTAGAAGGAAGGTCTAATGCGTAAGCTACTGAGTTTATCCTGCAAAGAATATGGAAAGGCCCAATAAACTGAGGTGCGAACTTCAGAAAGGGAACACAAAGTCAGAGGTTGTGAGATGACAGCCAGACCCTGTCCCCAACCTGGTAGGAAGGCGCAGGCAAGTGTCTGCGGTCAGCATGGAGTCTGTACCTATCATTAGCATTTCGCAAAGCCTCCTGGACTTGTGCCCAAGTGGAATGAAGACCACGGAGATGCTCCTCAAATGCAGGAATACTCTGCAGAACAAATGAGTCAGGCAACATGAAAGGTTGGAAACCATAGTTCGACATAAACGGAGACAATCGGGAAGCACAATCCAGGGCACTATTGTGAGCAAACTCTGACCATGGTAAAAGGTCTGATCAGTTGTTATGATGGTCAGAAATAAAGCAACGTAGGAATTGCTCCAAGGTCTGATTGGCTTGTTCTGCCGCCCCCTTAGACTGCGGGTGATACACAGAGGAGAAAGCAAGATGAATTCCCAACTGTGCACAAAAGGCTCGTCAGAATCAGGACACAAACTGACTAGTGAAAGTGAGTCTGCAACATACTCCTCCATGGCCTTATCCTCCAAGATCGACAAATGGCAAACCAGGCCACGAGGGGGTATGGCATCAGGTTGAAGGTCAATTGCGCAATCATGTGACTGGTGTGGAGGCAAACTACCGGCTTGACCTTTGTCAAAGACATCGCTAAAGACATTGCTAAAATTGCGGTACTCCGCTGGGGCAGGGAGGAGAGTGAAGAGGTGCAAAGGACCTTGGCTACCTTCTGGAAGCATGTCTTACTGCATTGTGGCGACCAGGAGAGAACCTCAGCATGGAGCCAATCAAAAGAGGGGTTGTGTCTCTGTAACCAAGGATAACCAATAACCAGCAGAAACTTAGGTGAGGAAATAACTAGGAAGTGGATTATCTCATGGTGAAGAGCCCCTATGGCCATGGACAACGGGACAGTCTCACGATTCACATGGGCAGGCTGTAGTGGTTTCCCGTCAAGAGCCTTAATGGCAAGTGGAGTGCCATGCAGCTGCAGCAGAATTGAGTGCTTCAATACAAAGGCAGCATCAATAAACATGCCTGCAGCCCCAGAGTCGATTAGAGCCTGTATCTCGATGGACGACTCAGCCCAAGAAAGGTTAACCGAATCCTGGGGCTTATCCTTCATGATAACTGTGGACGAAAAAACGCCACCTAACGTCTGTCCATGACAGGACACCAAGGTTCGGGTGTTCCCTGAACGTGTAGGACAAGACTTCAAAAAGTGACCTACCTGGCCACAATAAAGGCACAATCTCCCCCTCCTCCTTAGGGTTCTCTCATCCGCAGAGAGACGGAAGCCCAAGTGAATGGGTTAATCTTCACTGACCAACTCTGTACCAGGAGGCATGGGAGATGAGGGAGGTGAGGGAGGCAAGGGTGGGACTGCAAACGTTTGAGACAAATGTACAGCAGGCTTCCACAAGCGCTCCTTAACAGAGTCTTTCTCTGAGTCTGTAGTTAAAGAGGATGGAAAATGTGATCAACTTCTCCAGCTCAGTGTGTATATCTTGGGCTGCTATCTCATCCTTGATGGTATCCGAGAAATCATAAAAAAAAGCAGCCATGAGGACCTCATTGTTCCAAGCAACCTCTGCTGCCAGAGTATGGAATTCAATGGCATAATCGGCAAAAGTTCTCGTACTCTGTTTGATGGACATGAGGCACTTGGCAGCAAAAGCGGAGCATGTGGGAACATCAAATACCCTTTTAAAAGAAGCCACAAACTCAGGGTAACTCAAGACAACAGATTTTCGTGTCTCCCATAGAGGGGTTGCCCAGGCCAAGGCTCTCTCAGAAAGCAAAGATATCACGAAACCTACTTTGCTTCTGTCTGTGGGAAACGCCTAATACAGCATCTCAAAGTATATCTCAACCTGGTTGAGAAACCCTTTGCATTGGACTGAATTGCAGCCAAATCACTGGGGAAGCAGAGCGGAAACAGACATACCTCTTATAGAGGTAATACTCAAGGCGGGTGTCTGCACAGAGACTGGAGCAGCAGCAGGGATGGCCTGCAACACAGGTTGTACCGGAGCAGCCACAGTGGGAAATTCCAGGTGAGCCATGTGACTCAGGAGCGTTTGTAATGCCATGGCAAACTGATCCATGCCGTGATCCTGCTCATGCAATCTGGAAAAAATATTACCAACAAATGGATTGACTGCATCTTCTGAATTCATGGCCTTTGCCTACTTTCAGAAACCATGAATCAGACTGGGACAGAAGTACAGTTAAATCACACTTGTTTAATAATAAAAAAAAAGGTAAACAGAGTAAACATACTCAAAATATAGCCAAAGTTCAGGAACCGGAACGGAATGTCAGACAAGCCAAAACGTCAGGGAGCCAGAGAACAGCGTAGTAGAACAGAAAGCAGGTTCTGGAGCCAGAAGGAATGTCAGCCAAGCAAGTCTTTAACAGTAACACAGGAGATCATCTCTAGAGATATGACCAAAGCGAAGGCAGAGATCATCTCTACTGGATGGCTTAAGTAGGCATGACTAACGAGCAGGATATCATCAACAGGTAAGTCACTGTGGAGAGATAGGAGCTGGCCGCTGATTGGCCAGCTCAGAGAAGGAAGGGCTGAGACCAGCCCTGACACAATGGCAAGCAATGTGCATGACTAATTGGTAAATATACATCAAGAACTAAGGAAAATTGGATTTTAAAGGTGCTGCAACAAAACCAAACACAGAGTTATAAAAATTACAGGCATGCAGTCAATCAATTTCCACATGGGAAAAAGTTGTATTTTTCTCTATATACAATATTTCTCTATATACAATATTGTTATCTACTATCTCCCTCACAGATGGGCCAATATGGGGCAACTTTCTGTCTTTCTCTGTGGTTTCACTAATTGATCCATTTTGGCCATCCCTGTGATTTTGGAGCCATATTTATGCTGGATTTGTATGTTAATTTTCTATCAATATACGAGTAAATTGAGATCTGGTGAATAATACATGGTTCTCTGTGCATTTGAGCAACTGATTAAATGGAATGATTTCATTTGTATAATTATTTGATTTATTATTGTTTTTCTAAAATTATGTAATTTTCAATTTATAGTGACCATATATACAGTGCCTGACAAAAAGTTGTCCTGAAGAAGCCACCGTTGTGGCAAAAGATGTAGATACCCACTCAGTTGCATCTGTTTATGTATTGTATACTTCTGACAAGAATATGTCAGTTTTTAAATGTTTCTAAATAAATGTTGATAATTGTTATATCTTTGCATTTGGTTTTGTTGTGGCACCCTTAAAATACCATTTTCCTTAGTTATTGATGTATATTGTTGAAACAAGGAATGTGGTGCTGATGACTCTCAGATATTCAGGAAATTTATTTATATGACTACTTGGTAAATGTTGACCTTCCTTGCAGTGACATATAAACACAAGTTGAACTATTATTATTAATATACAGGATTTATATAGCACCAACAATTTGCGCAGTGTTTTACAAGGGGATGACAGACAGTACAGTTACATTACAATTCAATACAGGAGGAATCAGATGGTCCTGCTTGTTAGAGCTTACAATCTAAAATGGAGGGCCAGGTGATACAAAAGATAATAACTGTGGTTGATGAGCTGATGGAGAAAATAAAAGTACAGTTGTTGGGTGGAGGCAGGATAGGCTTCTCTGAAGAGGATTTTTTTTTACAGGGGTCGCCCAAAAGTGGATAGAGTTTGAGATAGTTGAATCGATTGGGGTAGGGAATTCAAAAGGATGGGAGAGACTTGAGAGAAGTCCTGGAATTGAGTATGGGAGGAGGTGACAAGGGAACTAGAGAGCAGGAGGTCTTGAGATGAACAAAGAGGATGATTTGGTTGGTATTTTGAGACTAGGTTAGTGATGTAGCTGGGGGCCAAGTTGTGAATGGCTTTGTAAGTTATTGTAAGTATTTTGAATTTAATTAGTTGTGTGATTGGCAGTCAAAGGAGGGATTGACAGCGAGGGGTAGCAGACACCAAGTGGTTTGTAAGGTGAATGAGTCTGGCAGCGGTATTCATGATGGCCTTAATAGGGGATAACCTATTTAAAGCCAATGAGGAGGCAGTTGTAGTAGTCCAGGCTAGAGATAACCATTTAGTGGATTAGGAGCTATGTGGTGTCATTGGTTAGGAGGGGCATATTCTGGATATGTTGGTTGCGGAAGTTGAGGTGGCAAGCCTTGGAAAGTGATTGGATGTGGGGCCAAAAAGAGAGTTCAGAGATCAGGACTATATCTAGCACCCTGCAATGGGTTGATGGGTATGCCATTGATTTTCACAAGGGGAAGTCAGGGAAAGGGGCACGTGGGGGGAGGAAATATTATGAGTTCAGTTTTGGACAGGTTGAGTTTGAGGAAGTGGTGTGACATCCAGACTGAAATGTTGGTCAGTAAATTAGTGATGCGTGAGGAGACTGATGTTGTGAGCTGACGGGTAGAGAGATAGATTTTGGTGTCAGCATAGAAATTATATTGAAAGCCATGGGAGGCTATCAGCTGGTCCAGGGGGGAAGTATAGATTCAAAATAGAAGAGGTCCAAGAACAGAACTTTGGGAGACTTTGATGGAGAAAGGAAGAGGAGAGGATGAAGTAGAATTGTAAGCAACACAAGGTGCAGTGGGATAGATAGGATGAGAGCCAATAAAGAGCACACTCATGGAGATGAAAGGAGTAAGGTTTTTTGAGGTGGAGGAGGTGGTCAACCTTATCAAAGCTGAAACGCCCAGAAGTAGGAGTACAGAATAGTGTCCATTGGTTTTTGCTGTTAGTAAATCACTTGTGAGTTTTAGGAGAGCAGTTTCTGTGGAGTCTTGAGGGCAAAATCCAGACTGAAGGGGATCAAGAAGGATATTCTTAATAAGGTGTTCAGTCAGTTGGTTGTAGACCAGGCATATAAGGAGTTTGGAGGCAAAGGTGGGGCAAGGAGATGGGGCATAGGTTGTTAAGATTGATGGGGTCCAAGGAAGGCTTTTTAAGTATGTGGTTGACTAATGCGTGTTTTAGAGAATTTTGGAAAATGCCAGAAGAGAGGGAGAGATTGAAGATGTGGGTTAAAGAGTGTAGCATAGATTTAGAGGGTGACCGCAGTATTTGAGAGGGAACATGGGTACGGGGGACAGGTGGTTAGGTGGGCGTTAGAAATAAGTTTCGCTAACTCATCTATAGTAGCATGGTTGAATAAGGGAAGTGTTGATTATACTGTACCTGTACTGTAGCAATAGGTTGTAGAAATGTATTATGTTCATAAATATATGTGACAAGCATATAGTTACTTTTTATATATGAATACAATACTTTATTTGCTGATTGCATGTTTATTCCTGATTTTGCCCTGCTGATCCTTATTAAAATGGAGGCCCGGTCCAAACTTATCTAAGCCTAAATGTACTCCCACAACCCATTCTAAGCCCTATACTAACTATCCTGTAAAGGAAACATGTGTATACTTGCCTAACATAACAACAGATTACTTTAGGGCTCAGAATTGGGATGAGAGTAGATTTAAGCTTAGATAAGTTTATACTGGAATTCCACTTCGTCTCACAATCAGACAAGTCAAGCTTACTGTAAATATACCCACCTGGAACATTCTGGATCGCCTAAAAACACAACGGTCCTAGGCTTTAGGTAACATGACAGCCTAGCAGCAGTGTTATTTTATTTTATGGCAGAAAAATTGTACTTTTTAAACTCCATATGTACTCTAGTATCTTTTGTGATATGTGAATGATAGTTTCAATTTAAGTAACCACTATACTTACTTTCACATAAAAGGGACCTTTGAAAAATGGGGAAAATTCAAACACTCCACCAGGATCATCGTTCCCAAGTACAATGAGCTCACAGCTGGTGAATCCAGACTTGATAACCTGATTCTCTGCACTGACCCTTGAAAGTATATAGAATGAATATAGTTAGTTCTATGGAAATATTAAAAAAAAACAATATTACATTTCATTACTATAGAGAAGGAAATAAGATTAATGACAAACAAAATAACATCAAACCATCAAAGACATTTTCCTGAGCCTAGAAAACAATAAAGGATTCTTTCTACTTGAAAAAGGTGACAAATGCCATTTCGTTTGGTTGTCCTACATCAGACAATCATGTACAAACCCCATCTCAGACTTTTGATTTACCAGGCCGGTAGTTATAGTGGGTTGTCTTACAGTGGAACCAAAGTCTAAATGTAATAACTTGCGAGCAGACAGAAGAGACGTGCAATTTCTTTTCTGCAATAAAATAAACTTACCAGACTGCTTGCAGTCCTCTTACACTAAGTTCTGCATGTGCAGCTCACTTTACATTCCATCTTGGTGTCTGACTGTGTGTTACCATCCTGGGATGACTGAACTCATGCACATGTGTGAGCCAGTCAATCAAGATGGCCATAGACTGGCACCTGGGGAGAGGGTGCTGGTGTCACCGAGGTACCTCAGGGGAAACAGACTGCAACTTGGAGCAAGTGTTAGCATTGCAGACTTTATATAAACTTTAAGGGATTCCAAGGATTCATGTCCCTATACACCTGAATGTACTTAAAATAGCTCCACTATAAGCTTTACGGAGATAATTTGCAGGATACACAACCGATACTTTGATAGTATGTACATCCTAATACTGTACTGCACTGCACCTTGTGAAAATGTCTTACAGGACTTTAATAGTTAAATAGGCCAAACATATAATAAACAGAACTTACTAAAAAAAAAAAATGGTGCACATTTTGAATGTAACAACAGAGCTGAAATTGTAAGAGCCTAGAAGTTTTTGTGTTGATCTTCAGATCATGATCAAGTGGAATCCAGTGGCATATAGGCCTAGACTATCTATACTGCCTCCACGTAAGTCAAGTTTAAAAATAAATTCCAGGTATGGATATTTTATTCATAGTTACTAGTTGCCTATATATATATATACCATACCTGGTCAATGCCCATGGAAACTGGAAATCATTAAAGTTGACACCACTACTACAGTGATCGCCACTTGCTTCTGGGTTCCCTACTGAGCAGCTGAGCTGCTGCATTCTGAACACAGTAACTCAGAATGGGCACCATTCAGAGAATGCTTTGTATTTTCTGAATGAATGTAAGCCTTCTCTGGTTAGAGTTTGGGTTTGGTGGAGAGGTGGGGCAATAACGCCATGCTCTCCACCTTGTTCAAACAGAGAATGCTATGCATTCAATCATTTATGATTGGCACCTGTGCTAAGTGGCCAACCTCTTGTATTCGCAATGCAGCAGAGCAGCCACAAATAATGGGACCCAGAAGCAAGTGGAGATCACTAGGCATCTGTATTTCCTTTTGTTACGAATCAAAATTCAGACAAAATTTGTGTTATCTTGAGAAAGAATAGTAAATGAATGTGTTTCTTTCAGATGTTTGAAGTATCCAAAATCGCATAACGACACAACAGATGATCCAAATAGATTTGGCGCTATTTAGCTTTTATGTCGCATTAACATTTTTCATTATTATAAAAAATGCACTACATATGAAATGGAAAGGTATTGCAATAAATACAGAAAGGTTAAAAAAAGGGAAATAGGATGATGATTCCTATTTATTGTGTTTGGTTTGGATGGTGGTGGATCCATTAGAATCTGAGAATTGTTACAAAAAATGAAACTAAAATAAATGTCATACCATTCGTTATGTTATGATTCAGAGATCATGATAGATCCACCTTCATTCAGCTCAAACATAAGTTAAAACAAATATAGCCAATCTTTGGTATTAACTTCCTAATACACATTGATTCAGAACAATGAACATACAAAACAATTCTGAAAATGAATTATTCTAACATAACGAATATGAGGAATCAAAATAATTAATGAACAAATATGAAACAAAACTGATTTTTCTATTGAGCACATCTCTAGAGATCACTGGAGTAGTTGTGTCGGGGCATTGACCAGGCATGGTATATATATAGTTACATTGTCCAAGATGGATAAGGGCCCTTTCATATGTGCTGTCCGATCAGGTCCACCTGTCAGTTTTTCAGATGGACCTGATTGGACCCTCCATTCAACCATGGGGAGTGGCAGATTTCAGCGGACACATGTCTGCTGACATCTGCCGTTATCTGATCAGGTCCCATCCACAAAATCCAGACGGATGGAGGTCCTATTTTCCACCTGTCTGCCGGATCGGATATGATCAGATAAAAATGGGCAGGTGGTCCCCATACAGGAGAGCAGGACTGGGTCTGTCTCCACTCTGCTCAGTAAGCAAAGACAGACCTGTCATCCACCTGCTCAGCAGGGATTAGTGGAGGGATCCCCCACTGAGCAAGCAGATCCCACAAAACAGAGGCGCCCATGTGAAATGGGTCTAAATATAACTATATATAAAATTTCCATACCTGGGATTCTTCTTCGGGCTGTGTCCTTTCTGACACTACATTCTGACCCTCTCATTTGCTATCAAATGCCTGAACCTTTACTGTCCACTGAAGATTTGACATTGGACAGCTGAATAAGTAGGGGTAAAATTTAATATCAATTTGGACAGACGTTGAGGCTCTACATACTGCTCAATCCTAAGTTTCAAGGGTCCCCACACAAATCATGAAGACTAAAACTAGTACTTGCAAGCACTTTAGTGGTGTTGTTACTTTAGAAACATTTCAGAACACGTCAGGGTTGTTTTAATAACTAGCTACAAACATGGATTAAACCAGTTCTGCAACATTTTTATACAAAACTAATATATTTTGTACCACTAAACAATGTTTTGCATTACAATATGGCTTACGGCTTCTTATTGTGCAGTATGTTGTACATAAACAAACTTTCTTGTTATGCATACATATGATAGCTTGTTGACTATACTGAAAATATAGATTATTGAGAAACTGAATGTAATCTTTTTCGTTGACCCCATACAAGGAACACCTATCATTGTATAAGGCAAATTTATAACCATATTTTTACAGTAAAAGTAGAAGTGATAAACATTGAAATAGTAGAAAGCAAGAAAATACATTTAAAGTGCACAATAAATTGTGAGCTGCTGGGAGCTGTGAAGTAGCAATGCCATTTCACTTTAATTTATAAGCAAAATTGCAAGGTATTTGTGTGTCTTAGGCCAAGTGGCCATAATATAATACACCTGTAAAGTATATTCATAAAAACATGTTAAGGGAATGAAAGCCCAACTGCAACCATTGTTTAGCATGGAAGGGTTACCCATAACTTCCTGTCCTCATCACGAGAGTCATTGATACAGGAAGTTGCGGGGAGTCCTCCCAAAGGTGATAGAAACAGCAGGTCCTAACACATACCCACTCTACTAATAACAGACATGTTTTTTGTGTGTGTGTCCTCAATGGAAAGATTTTCCCTAATTCCTGGTCTCAGTGACAGAGATCCTGCACATCCCTAGTTTTAGCTAGAGTTGGGACTGAAAGAAATCACATTATTTATTGTACTAATTTATACAGTTATGAACTTTAGAGAATATTTTACCATTTGCTTGAGCTCTTGTCCATAATTCGGCCTAAAAATTGTATCATTACACCCATTAGGCCCAATGTGGATGGAAGCTGTTTAAACTACTAGTTTGTTTTTGAATTGTGGAAAGAGCATGGTGCAACTAAAATGAACTCATGCAAAGTTGGAATATGTAACATTTTGTGTGTGATAGCAGAACTATCTCAGACTAATGAGACTATAGCCTCACAAACAAACACACATTTCTAATGTATTACCCCTACAGAATGTATATGTTCCACAAACAGATCTTTTCTGGATCTGATGAATAGAGCACAAAGGTGTGCAAACCATGGTAGCCAACTACAACTCACCATTACAGTCAACTCACATTACAGAAAGATGAATTTCATTTTGTTTATATAGATGTATGTATTGTGCACCGTTTTGTCTTACTGAACAATATACAGTATATCACCATAAACAGAGCATGCAGGTAAGTGAGTAGACTGATTGACATGCAAAGGGGTACATTTCATCTTCATGCAAAAGTATTGTTTGTCAGAAGCTGATACACAATAAAAATAGAACGAGGCATAGTCATTCTTCACTCATTTCACACAGGTTGTTACACTTACCCAATGTAAACCACAAATCTTTCTGTTTCTACCCTGGCAAAACAGGAAAGGAGTCGGGAGGAAAAGTAAGGGATTGAGGAAACATTCTGCCAAAACCTCAATAAACAAGCTAAGAGTAAAAAGACACTTTTATTCTTTCAGCACACATAACACTGCTGACTTTATAGGAGCCCTATTTGTTGGGTGCTGCCCTGTTTACAAAGCCTTTAAAGAGAAATGTCAGTTCCCTCTAAAGAGGGATGACCCCTCGACCAAACAGTATGTCAGGATCCATTTATAACATCTCCTGCCAACCCTCTTCCTGTATTTCTGCTGCCAAGCTCCAGTCTGTGGCTGCTGAGCAAATTCTGTATCGTTTTACTTGAAGCCAGACCAAGCACTGCTTCTTTACTTTCATCTTTGAATGTGTGAAAAGGCCTATTCTGTTTGTAGCCATCATACAGTATGTGATCACCATTCAAACAAAACATTGAATACTTATTAATATATAGTTTAGATATTTCTTTAAAACAGCACCACCCAAATATTTTTCGTCTGCACCCACATTACTTTAAAGTATAAAGAAAAAACTTTGTTTCACATGTCTAAAGTGCAACAATAAAATAAAAAATTCCTTTAAATATAGTGTCTGGGTGTCCCCCTTAGTGTGCCTGTAAGTGGTGCATTTGTAGCATATATATAACATTCTGCAGCAAAAAATGTAATTTCTAAAGAAAAAAAACAAAAAACTACTCAAATCCCATTTAAAATTCACAGTTACAATTACCACTACCTGGCTATTGAAAAAATAAAGAAAAAAATGGAATGCCCCCAGCCCATACCAGGCCCTTCAGGTCTGGTATGGATTTAGAGGGGAACCCCAGACCAAAAGTTTAAAAAAAAAAATGGGTTGCCCCCCCAAAACCCATACCAGACCCTTATTCGGGCATTCAGTCTGGCAGGTCAGGAAGGGGGGGGTGAGCGAGCACCCCCCTCCTGAACCATACCAGGCCACATGACCTCAACATGGGGGGTGGGTGCTTTAGAGCAGAGGGGGCTCTGCCTCCCACCCCAAAGCACCTTGTTCCCATGTAGATGGGACAAGGGCCTCACCCCCACAACCGTGGTCTGTGGTTGTGGGAGTCTGCAGGCAGGGGGCTTATTGGATATCTGGAAGCCCCCTTTAACAAGGGGGCCCCCAGATCCTGGAACTTCTCCCTATGAGAATGCGTATGGGGTACATAGTACCCCTACCCATTCACCAAATAGTAATAAAAACAAGAGACAAGTTTTTGACAAATCGTTTTATTAAAAAATAAAAAATAGTGTCCCCTAATCTAAATCCATCATCAATCAGGCTGCCCACTGACCCGAAAAACTAAATTTAAAAAAAATGCTCTGGCTTCTGGGAGGGCTGCCAGCCGAATGCCTCGTCTGAGCATTGACAGTTCTTATATATCTAAGGGGCAGGGCCACCTGGCTACATCACCTGGTAGCACTGCCCCCTTCTGGCATCATGGACTGGTGCATGCTGGGCCTGTGACGTCACAAGCAGGCGGGGCCACAATTTGATGTTGGCGACGATGGATTTACATTGGGGACATTATTTTTTTATTTTTTAATAAAGGATTTGTCAAAAACTTGTCTCTTGTTTTTATTACTTTTTGACACTTTTTTGGTGAATGTACTACGTACCCCATACTCATTCACATGGGGGAGGCGTCGGGATCTGGGGGCCCCCTTGTTAAAGGGGGCTTCCAGATTCCGATAAGCCCCCCGACCGCAGACTCCCATAGCCACCAGCCGCGGTTATGGGGATGAGGTGCTTTGGGGTGGGGGGTCCCTTCCCCAAAGCACCCACCCCCACGTTGAGGGCATGTGGCCTGTTATTGTTTGCTCGTCCCTCCCTTTCCTCACCTGCCAGACAATAAGGGTCCGGTATAGATTTTGGGGGGACCCCGTGACGCTTTTGTTTTAAATTTTGGCATGAGGTTTCCCTTAAAATCCATAACAGACCCAAAGGGCCTGGTAAGCATTGGGGGGGTACACCATTTTTTCTTAATTTTTTACCCAGCACTTTTTTTTATTGTTCAGTTGGCAAATCCATTGACAGCTGATGACTCATTGGTTGTTAAGGACGCTCTGGACGACTTCCCGGCCCTGCTACTTAACAACCAGCTTACACTACACACACAAAGCTTTGCCCAATCAGGGAGCAGAATGTTAATAGGCAAATGTTGGGCATGAAATCATGCTCGGGCCGATCCGTTTACCCAACACTATCCAACATGGGGGCACCTTGGCAGGTTGCCATGTTGATGAGGACAGGGGCCTGGTGCTTGTGGGAGTCTGTTGGCAAGGGGGCTTATCGGAATCTAGAAACCCTCTTTAACAATAGTCACCCTTTATATGACTAAGTAAGGGGTACATAATAAAAAAAGCGAGTACATAAAAACACTCACAGTTCTTGACAAGACCTTTAACCACTTCCGGACTGCCGCACGCTAATATACGTCCTAACTTTGAAGAGGAATATTGTTATTATGGCAGCAGTTAGCTGCCATAACCCCGGTATTCTCTTCTTCAGCTGGCAGTCCGGTTTCCAATATTAGTGGTCTCTGTGGCGGATTTTCAGCGAGATCACTTTTATCGGCAGTGAGAGAAGGCCTCCCTCCCACCATGCTGCGGTGCCCTCCACCACTTACCGGAGCCGTCGGCATTGGCGGAGGTGATCGGATGCTGTCCCTTGTGTGACATGGAAAAGAGTGAGGGGAAGATGGCCCCCACCTGTCTCCATATCATTGCAGGGCAGAAGCGACGTCAAAACGTCAATTTTGCCCATAGCTCTTAAAGGGCCATTTAAAAAAAAAATTTTAAATGACTTTTTGACCTCAGATCTCACATTAAAGAGGTCATGTCATGCTTTTTTTCTATTACAAGGGATGTTTACATTCCTTGTAATAGGAATAAAAGTGACATGATTTTTTTTAAAAGTACAGTGTAAAACAAAAAAAAAGTTAAATAAATAAGAAAAAATTTAAAAAAACGTAAATGCACCCTGTCCTACCAAGCTCACATGCAGAAGCGAACGCATAAGTGAATAGCGGCCGCATATGAAAATGGTGTTCAAACCATACATGTGGTATCGATATAGAGCGAGAGAAATAATTCTAGCCCTAGACATCCTTTGTAACTCAAAACATGCAAACTTTAGAATTTTTTAAACGTTGCCTAGGGAGATTTTTAAGGATAAAAGTTTGTCACCATTCCACGAGCAGGCGCAATTTTGAAACATGACATGTTGGGTATCAATTTAAATTATCTTTCACCATATAAAAAAAATTGGGCTAACTTTACTGTTATCTTATTTTTTAATTTAAAAAAATGTATTTTTTCAAAAAAATTTGCGATTGTAAGACCGCTGTGCAAATACGGTGTGAAAGAAAGTATTGCAATGACCGCCATTTTATTCTCTAGGGTGTTAGAAAAAAATGTATGTTTGGGGGTTCTAAGTAATTTTCTAGCAAAAAAAAAACTGTTTTTAACTTGTAAACAACAAATCTCAAAAAAGAGGCTCGGTCCTTAAGTGGTAATAAAACTCCAAAAAGTCCCACAATGTAAATCCACTGTCAATCACATTGTCATTTGATGCAAATTCAGGTCATTCGTGATGAACAATGCCTGCTGAAAGAAAAAAAAAAACGCTGACCCTGACAAGATCCTCTGCAACTACTTACCCATGAATGATGGCTCCAGCACATGACAGCTATGTATAAACAAAGATGAAAAGGCCACATACTAGTGGGGTGTCTAGTCGGCCCCAAAAGTTTAGGGCCCATGCCAGTCTTCCATATGCCTTTGAAAACCATATATGGCTTCCCCCTAACTCAGGAGCAGCTAATATCTCCCTTTTTAATGCACAACCAGGTGTCCAGATCAACATGGAAAATTTAAAAACCCATTGATTTTTTTAGTTTTCACCAATGATTTACTAAGTTCATTTGTGGACCAGTGCCACATGTATGCCCAACAATTTATAGTCAACAACCCAACTTCATATTATGCCCATGCTTATGAATGGAAACCATTAACAGTGGAGGAATTCAAGATCTTTTGGACCTCACATTTAATATGTGAATAAAATAAAAATAAATTACTCTCTTACTGGTCCACTGACCCATCCATCAAATGCCCATTTATTTATCTGTTATGCCAATTACACATTATTTCATGCAATCTCTCCTTTGATAACACCCAGTGCCCTCCCCAAAATGACTTTGCATATGATAAACTATATAAAATGCAGCCACTATATATTTTTTGTCTCAGAGAAATTGTCTCAAATTTACAGTATATCCTGGGCAAAAACATTTGTGGGGATGAGTCGCTTATCCACTTCAGAAGGCAGGCTGGGCATCAAGCAGTCCATCCCCAGTAAAACTCTACAAGTTATGTGACAGAGCCACATGGTACACTTATGCGTTCTGCATGTACAAAGGCATGGACACCCAGCTGCATCCCCCTAACTGCCCAGATTATATTGGAACAAGTGGAAAAGCATTTGGAACCTTGTATTCCCACTCTTTGAAAATGGTTATCATCTCTACGTTCATAATTATTATACCAGCTTGCCCCTTTTCTGCAATCTTTACCAGAAGAAAACATTATACTGTGGCACTGTGAGAGCTAATTGGTAGGGCTTCCCTCAAAGAGTGGTAAATACAAAACTAAAAAGAGGGGAGCAGTTGCAGAATGAAGAAGTATTGGCTATAAAGTAAAGGGACAAACGAGACATATATATTGTTTCTTCAGTTCTCAATGACACCACTGTTCAAATCCACAGAAGGAATGGCCCAGTCCAGAAGCCTGAATGTGTACATGAGTACAATTTGTTCATGGGGGGAGTCCTTTTTAATGATCAGATGATCCAGCCCTATCTTGCAACAAGAAGAATCTGCCACTGGTATAAGAAAGTCTCCATTTATCTTTTCAATTTGGCAATATATAATTCTTATGTTATCTATCCACTGAAAGACCCAAACCCTTTCTCCGACACCAAGAAGAAATTGTCACTGCTCTTGTGTACCAGGAAGGCCTCCCACCAAAAAGCATTTGCTCAAATACAGTGAGCAGACTCCACAAATGCCATTTTCCAGAAAAAAAATGTAGGGTGTGCTCCAGAGGGGAAGTTAGACACAACATCCTTTATAATTGTCCCCAGTGTCCTTCCCAACCAGGCCTCTACATAGGAGAATGCTTCTGCTTTTACCTTACTTCTATAATAGTAGTGAAGTATGGTGAACGTAGTTCACCCCATATCTGACCATTTGCCTTCACACTCATAATGTCTCTGCCTGCTCCTGAACTGACCTTGGACTGTTATTCAGCCACACCTCTGCCTGCCACCTAAACTGACCATGCCTCTCCCAGCCACCAGAACGGACTCTGGCCTGTTATTCAACCATGCCGCTGTTTGCAACCAAAACTGACCATGCCTCTGCCTGCAATTTTTAAGGACCCTGGCTTATTTATCGACAATACTTTCGCATGCTCCCTGATTGTTTATCAACCATGTTTCTGCCTTCCACCTGAACTGGCCTGACCTGTTAACTGACCATGTTTTTTGCCTGCAACTTGGACTGATCTTTTGCCCTGCTACTGTAGTAGTGGAATTCAAGATAACACAAGGGGCTTCAGAATAGTTTTTCTGAATGGAGAAAACTACATTTTTGGTTTTCTCCTTGTTTTATAATTCCTGAATCAGGGTATGGGGACTGGAGGCTTTGAAAAGATTTGGATAGGAAGAAGCCTCTACTCCTGTGCCCAGGTCTTACCTGACTGAGGCCCTAAGGCTGATTTTTCTGCCTGCTCCCGACTAACCGTGGCCTGTTAATTGATCATGCCCCTGCCTGCCACCTGAACAGACCACACCTCTGCCTGCTACCTGTATTGATTTTGGCCTATTTATGGACAATGTTCCTGCCTACTGTCAGGACCAATTCTTTGGCTGTGCTGACCACCTTTGGCTGTTGCTGACTACATCTCTGTCTGATGCCTGTACTGAATCTGGACTGTTTATGGACAGAAATCCTGCCTGCTGCCTGGATGATTCCTTCCGCTGTCACTGACCACATCCCTGTCTGCTACCTGGACCAATGATCTCCTATGTGGACAACTGCACTACTAAAACCACAGGTAATCTTTTTTATTCTTTGCTCAGTAAAATGTATATTGGAGTGTAGTTCTTGGTACGTACATGCTATATTAGAAATATCTGGGCGTGGCCTAACCGGGGACAGAGATGGACGCCTGAGCCCTTTCCTCCGGCGTACAGGGAGCTCCTAAACTTCATACAGGGCCAATCCGCCGCCATCCGACCATGGGAAAGGGAGATCGGAGCGCTCCGGGATCCAGGGATACCTCTGAAGCAGGTCAGTCCCCTATTACCAGCATTCCGGCGATGTTTCGCCCGGCGCACGGGGAAGGCCTCAAAGCCGCGGCCTCGCCTAAGTCATCCCCCCCGCTCGGCACCTCCGGAGGTGCGGCGGGCGGAGCGAACGGTCCGCTAGGCCTAAACAAGGACAGTTTCCCCCCACTAATCCAGGCTGGATCCCCCCCAAGCTTCCCCAGCCACACAGGCCCTAAGCCTTGCTGATCTCCAGGCTGTAGCACTTGACATTAAGGCTACACTGTCAGCAGCCATTACAGATCTGAAATCTGACATTCAGCACATGGCAGCAAGAATTGGAGCAGCTGAACAAACTGCATCACGTCACTCTGATGCCCTGAAGCAAATACAAAGATCATCTGATAACCACCTTTGTCACCTCATAGAGATGCAACGCCACATTGAGGACCTCGACAATAGAGGAAGGTGCCACAACATCAGAATCCGTGGGGTCCCTGAGACAGCAGACCAAACCCCTGTAATACAAACGGCAACGTCCATTTTTAATGACCTGCTGGAGAGACCCCCTGACTCCCGAATTGACTTTGAAAGAATTCACCGTGCTCTCAGACCGAGAGGAAGAGACACTGACCCACCAAGAGACATTGTCTATTGCTTGGTAAATTTCCCACTAAAGGAAGCCATCCTTAAAAAAGCCAGAGAAAAAAACAGGGTGCTTTTCAACGGTCACGAAATCAAATTGTACCAAGACCTCTCCAACATTACCCTACAGCAACGCAGGGCCCTTCGCCCACTACTGGACCAACTCCGGACCAGAGGCATTCCCTATAGATGGAAGTTTCCATTCTGCTTGTCCGCAACATGGAGAGGTCACACAGCGCTTCTACGCACTCCTGACGACTTGCATTCATTCTGTGAATCGCTCAACCTCCCTGTAACGGAGGTACCGGACTGGTACAACTCCTTCCAGATTCACGACACATGGATCGAAGTAACAAACAACTCGACTCCCAGAGCGCAGAGAAACAGAGACCGCAGACGAAGGTCCCCATCAGCGCCGCACCATGGAAGGGGAGCAGATCACGGAAGCCCAGGCATCTCCCCACCTAGAAGACGAGACCGAATCGACAGACCAGATCTCATGGACACCTAAACCGCAGTCCATCGTCTCCTGCACGCTGAAACTACCTGAAACATTTATTTTGTAGAAGCCCCAAGACCCTTTTTGATCCTCCTCTTCGCCGACTCGCCGTTGTTCCAACTGTCACACCACCATCTCTTCCAATGATCTCACTCCGCCAGATTTCACCTTGTTGGCAGCTTGAAACTATACCCAGAAAACGCTCGCTACCCTCATCCAAGTTTGGGTAAAACAAGTTTGCCCCAAAAGGTATGCCCCTCCAGGGGGTTCTTTTAGGCCCTTATTCAGGGTTTTTCCGGCTTCTGAGCAGAATGTATACTATATCGCTTTGCTGGAACCTGGTTAGCGTTTGGGCCTGCACTCACATTGACCTACAGTTGCCCACTCACAACATGCTTTTTTCTCCTGCTTTTTTCTTTGTTCTTCCTTTCTTGTTTTCTGGGGAAAAGACTGAACTGAGAATGTTATAATAAATTCTTTTTTTACAGATGGACTCACAATCAGATGGCGAACACTATTCCCATACCCACCTTGAAATGGGCCATTATATGAATACACTAGGGGGTCAGTCTAATTTTGAGTTTGTTTCTTTTAATCAGTTTGCTCACTGTCTACTATGTGGAAGTTAGCTAGTTTTCTCGTCTCTTTTTTTTCCTTATGATAACATACAAGAGCCCCAAGGCTCTAATTATTTTAGGTTTGTCTCTCTCATGGTCTATAGGGACTGGGTTATCCCAATACCAGCCATGTATTTTTTGTTCTTCCTTCTTCTTTACCATTATATACATAAAGCTTAAGTCTGTGCTTGAATATTACTTTTGTTTACCAGTTAGAGGCTCCTGTAAGGGGTTTAACCCCTTCTCTCTTTTACTACAGCTTATGTTAAATGGGCGAGTGGAGAACCCCGCTAGTGCACATCCCCCTTGGATCTGAGTAAGATTTATCCTAACTATCCTACTCAATGTATAGACACAACCCTTCTGCTAACAGGGACCAGCACTAGTCTCCAAAATCACTGACACAACTATTTGTTGTTAATTCTGGGCTCCGACCTCGGTGGTGCCTGGCGGGATTCTCGGTTCGCCCTAGTTATTCTTTGTATAAGGTTAAAGGTATTGTTATTAAGATTGCTGTTTAGAAGATTCCTTTATTGCACACTACTACCAAGCAACATATTTAGCCAATCCCTCCAGAGGGCGAAAGAGTCTCATCCCCCTGACGCATTGATACATAACACATACAAAATGTTCTCACTTCGATGGTCACTACAAAGAGATATGCACACCCATGGTCCAAGGATGATCACTTATTCACGCTTCATCTTACTGCAACATAGGCTTGGCTGGCTATGATCACATTACGCGATACTGCCACGCTATCCCCCTTCCACCTCCTTGCATCACAACCCTGTCTAGTTTTAAATTACCATGCGCACTCGAGCTCCCTGGGCGCCGATCCCTCTTGCCTTATCTCAAACACCTTATTTTGTGATACAACATCTGACACTTGTTTGTCCCCCTTTTTGGTCATTGAACCCACACAAGGAGTGATCTCCCATATCGCTCCTTGACCCTAACGGCATATACATATAGGTTGGCTTAGCTGGTCTAATCCTTCCTCCGGTGTTTGTTCTACCTACCTGTTTTAGGTAATCCCTTCATCACCCCCCTTTTTCCCCTCCCCCCCCTCATTTTATTTTTATTTTTTTTCTATTACTGTACTTCTCTTTTTTTCTCTCCTAACATCGCTGGCAGATATTTTCAGTGATGCCGTCTCAGGGACCGCATACTTCAACCCTTTCCCTCAAATTACTATCTATTAATGCCAAAGGGCTCAATATCCCAACTAAAAGAACTAAGTTTCTTTCTGAGTTTCACAAATACAGAGCCAACATAGTATGTATCCAAGAGACTCATTTCAAATCTAACAATGTTCCAAAATTCTCGGATGGACGATTCCCCACTGTTTTCCACTCCACTAACCCCGAGGGGAAGACGAAAGGAGTCTCCATCCTCATCTCGAAACACACTCCACTGCAGATACATGATACAATGGTTGACCCGGGGGGAAGATACATCTTCCTTAAGGGAGAGGTGTCATCACGCCCGGTCACGATTGCCAACATTTACGCCCCCAACACGAAACAGGTAGCCTTTTTTCACAAGGACCTTCTAACAAATTTTGCTTCCAGTATTCTAATACTGGGAGGGGACTTCAACGTTCCCCTCAACCCTATTGCCGACACCTCGAATGGCTCTTCGAGCATTCCTTACAGGGCTCTTAAACAAATTAAATTACAGCTGCAGCTGCTAACGCTACACGATACGTGGAGAACTCTCAACCCTCATTCCAGAGATTATACTTACTTTTCAACAATCCATCAAAAATATTCCTTAATCGATTACTTCTACATCACACAATCGGACCTACCACTCCTGACGAACACAACTATAGAGCCAATGACTTTATCTGACCACCACCCAATTACACTAACTTTGACTTTCCCGGAAAAAATCACTAAAACTAAAACTTGGAGAATGAACACCACTGTACTTAAAGACCCTATAGATATTCTCCGCTTCAGAGACATACTCACCTATTATTTTACTCGTAATGACACTGACGATACTTCCAACATCATTCAATGGGAAGCCCACAAAAGTGTCATCAGAGGCGAATTTATTAGGAAACTGACCCAACTCAAAAAGGAAAAACAAGCTAGAATCAAATCCCTAGTAGATCACATACACAAACGTGAACTTCAACATAAAAAAACTATGGCTGTCTCCGCGTTTGAGGAATTGACTAAAGCTAGAGACTTACTCGCCGACGAACTGAATCTAAAGGCCAAAAGGCAATATATATTACGTCATAAAATATACTACGAACAAGGCAATAAAAGTGGCAAACTTCTTGCAAGAGCAGTTCAGAGCAAGAAAGCCGCTTCCACCATACACCAAATAAAAGACAACAAAGGAAAGTCGTGTTCTTCGAACGAGGAGATAGCCAACCAATTTGAGCAGTACTATCAATCACTCTATAATATCCCTCCCAATCCCAAGTTTCCCCCAAATTCAGAGGCTAGAACTAAACTCATTCAAGAGTATTTGGACAAACACAGTCCCCCGAAAATAGCACACAATATCGCTCTGGAACTCGAATCTCCCATTAATGGACAAGAATTTGATAGAGCTTTAAAGGACATGAAAATTGGCAAAGCCCCGGGTCCAGATGGTCTCCCACTTCAATATTACAAAACTTTTCTCGACATTCTTAAACCCAGGTTCTTGAAAACTTTCCAATCACTCCATTCCGAACGAAACCCCCCCAAACAGATCCTGGAAGCGCACATAGCAGTCATTCCCAAAGAAGGAAAAGACCCAACCCTCGTCACGAACTACCGCCCAATTTCTTTAATAAACGTAGACATTAAAATTTATGCCAAAATCCTCGCCAATAGAATATTACCCCTACTCCCATCACTAATCTCCCTTGACCAAGTGGGATTCATCCCGGGTAGGGAGGGGCGGGACAATACCATTAAGGCCCTGAACATAAACAATTGGCTGACTTCCAAAAAGAAACAGGGATTCTTCCTCTCTCTCGACGCTGAGAAGGCCTTCGACAGAGTGGCCTGGGACTTTATTGATGCAGTCCTTAAAAACATTGGCTTACTGCCTCGGATGAGAGCATACATCGCTGCACTATATTCAAATCCAACTGCTCGCGTTCGCACCAACGGCCACCTGTCGAATGCCTTCACCCTTAAAAATGGGACGCGTCAAGGTTGTCCCTTGTCCCCGCTACTATTCGTTCTCACCCTAGAACCGCTTCTTAATAAAATCAGATCCAACCCGGACATAAAAGGCATTGAAATAAAAGACCATTCCTATAAAATCGCTGCTTTCGCAGATGACATGCTACTCTTTCTATCGCAACCCCTTATCTCACTGCCTAATATAATTCAAGAACTTGAAACGTTCCAATCAATTTCCAATTTAAAAATTAACCACTCCAAATCGGTAGCACTAAACATATCCTTACCCTCCAATGAAGTTGAACTATGTAAGCAAAATTTCCCATTCACGTGGTCTCCTAAACAAATTACCTATCTTGGGATAGAAATACCCTCAAATTTAACTGACCTTTTCAAACTTAACTTTCTACCCTTACTAAAGGACTCACAAGAAGACCTTAAAAGATGGAACTCCCTCAATATTTCGTGGTTTGGTAGGGCCTCATTGATAAAAATGACTATTCTGCCCAGATTCCTTTACGCTATGCAAACGATCCCTATCAGATTACCATCTTCCTTCTTTGCCGCCTTTCGCAAAGCGTGTACCACCTTTATATGGAGGAGTAAACCTCCTAGAATTAAATACACAAGATTAATTCTCCCGAAAAATAAAGGTGGAATAGCCCTCCCGGACCTGAAAAAGTACCACCAAGCAGCTATGCTCACACGTATAGTTGACTGGAATTTACACCAGCCTATCAAGGATTGGGTATCACTAGAACAAGCCCAATTCCCCTTCCCAATCAGTCATCTTCCATGGATAAACCCCAAATACCACTCAAAAGAGATTAAATCTCATCCTCTTATCGGTCCCACGTTAGCAATATTTCAAGACACATATAAAAAAAGTGACCCCACCCCTTGGATCAGTTCCCTAACGCCTCTCAGAGACAACCCAGACTTCCCCCCAGGAAACAAACAAAAATCTTTCTTAGCAAACTGGCCCCACAAAAATGTACTGATCAAACATTTCTTGGGAAACCTCTTCCCCTCGAGGAAATCAATAAAGACAACGACCCGAGACTAATCTCCCATTGGACGTTCCTCCAAATAAGACATTTTCTCTCTACGGTAGTATTGACAAATCTGAGTTCCAAATCCCCCAAGACCATTGAAACTCTATGCTCAGGTATGCACCCTCAAAGACACAATATTTCAATTATCTATAACTCATTATTCGACGAGGGTCTAGAGTTCTCTTTCCCATCCTGTCTAGCCTGGGAAAACGACCTTAATCTTCCAGTCACTAATAAAAACTGGGAAACTATTTTCATGTACGCTCACAAAGGCTCACTTAATGTCGCTACTCAGGAGTGTGGGTTTAAGATTCTAACCAGATGGTATAGAACACCCAGCACCATACAGAAATTCAACCCCCAGATCTCCAACAAGTGCTGGAGGTGCAGTGGGGAAGTGGGATCACTATTCCACCTATGGTGGTCTTGCACTCATATCCAACCATTTTGGAAAATGGTTCATGAAACCATTACATCCATAACCTCAGAACCGTTAGATTTCGACCCAGCCCACTTTCTACTGCACCACAACACATCCCCTCAAAAAAATATTTGAAATCCCTAATTATGATAATGACAAATGCTGCTAGACACTGCATCCCCTCCCATTGGAGGTCAACTTCAATCCCAACGAAAAAAGAATGGTTCAGAAGGATCACTTCTATTGAAACTATTGAAGAGCTTATCAGTATCTCACAAGAAAGAATGTTACAATTCACCTCAACCTGGTCAAAATGGCTAGCTTTTAAAGATACTCAGGAATACAAATCGTCTATTTAAGTATTATTTGTTGCCGATTCTCTGTCAGTGATCTATGTTTTTGTACTTAAGATGTTCATACAGCGCAGGCCGCTGTCCACCCAACCTCACTGCCTAATCTTCCCTCCTGCCACTACGCCTAAATATTAACCCCCCCCTTTTTTTCCTTTTTTTTTTTTTTTCTTCTCTCTTCTTGTTTTTTTTTTTTATCTCTCCTTTCCCCTCCCTTCCCCTTCCTCCTCAAGAATATTGTTATTTTATCTTCATATACGCTTTGACTCTCTTGCCGCCTTATCTGACGAATACAATTTTTCATTTTTGACTAAAACATCTCATGTTGTAACTGTTCAATCCCTACGAATTTAGCAATCTCTTATGTATCTTTGCTTACATTTAAGATAACGTGTTGAAATGTAAACGTCATTGTGAGACTCAATCTTGATTGTAATGCTCTGTTACTTTTCAATAAAATTTGTGTAAAAAAAAAAAAAAGAAATATCTTAATATAAATGGACAACTTTATGTAAAAAAATAAAAAGTTTTAATTTTCTTTCAACATTTTCCAAAAACTTGTGGAAAAATATTATATGGTTAAAAGACTAATTTTGCCTCAAAAAACATACGTTGGAGTGTTTGCTTTCCAAAATGTGGTCATTTTGTGGATAATTCCAAGTTCCTGTGCTCCAAACATCTTCAAAATTGTGAAAAGTAGTCAGGAAATTAGATGTATAGTTTATGCCCCTAGAACACCTGAAGGTGCTACTTGGATGTTGGGGCTCTGTATGTGGCCAGGCTGTGGAAAAGTCTCACTCATGTGGTATTGCCAGTCTCAGGAGTAGCAGAATGTGTTTTGGGGTGTAATTCTTGGTATGTACATGCTATGCATTAGAAATATCTTATAAATGGACAATTTGTGTAAAAAATAAAAAATAAAAATTCATTTTTTTTCCACATTTTCCAAAAACTTGTAAAAAAAATGACATGTTAAAAAGACTCATTGGGGTTGATTTACTAACGGCAACTAGACTGTGCACTTTGCAAATACAGAATCTGGTGCAGGTGCCATTGCTCCAGAACTTAGTAAACAAGGTAAGGCTTCACTTTGCAAAGCATGCCCAATCACATGCAAGGAAAATTGAAATAACTGCATTTTTCCTTGCACGTGATTGGATGATGGAAGTCAGTAGAGCTTCTGGTCATTTACTAAACTCTGGAGCAACTGCTTTTTGTAGAGTGCAACTGCACATTGCAAAGTGTACAGTCAATATGGCTTTAGTAAACCACCCCATTATGTCTCAAAGAATATACCTTGGAGTGTTTGCTTTCCAAAATTGGGTCATTTGTGGGTGTTTCCACTGTTCTGGTGCTCCAGGGCCTTCAAAACTGTGATAAGTATTCAGGAAATTAAATGCGTAATTTATGCTCCTATAATGCCTGAAACTACTTCTTGGATGTATGTGGCCAGGCTGTGATAAAGTCTCACATATGTTGTATCGGATATTCAAGACAAGTAGCAGAATGTTTTTTGGGGTGTGATTGTAAGTATGCCTATGCCGTGTGTGTGGGAAATAGCTTGTTAATATGACAATTTTGTGTAAAAAATAAATAATTCATTTCTTAATTTTCCAAAGAATTGTGGGAAAAATTACAACTTCAAAAAACTCACAATGCCTCTTAATAAATATATTGGACTTTCTACTTTGCAAAAAGGGATCATTTGGGGGTATTTGAACTGTCCTGACATTTCAGGGCCACAAGAAATGAGATAGACAGTAAGTACATCAAGATTGACCAATTTTCAATTTAGTTTTTTAGACTCTATAACTTTCACACAGACTAAACAATATACACTGATATGGGTTATGTTTACCAAAGATATGTAGCAGTATACATTTTGGCCTAAATTTATGAAGAAAAATTACTTATTTGCTAAATTTTATAATAGAAACAAAAAAAAAAGTGTTTGTTGTTTTCAAAATCTTTGCTCTTTTTTTCACTTCTATCGCAAAAAGTAAGAAAACCTAGTGGTAATTAAATAGCACCAGAAGAATGCTTCATTTGTGTGAAAAAAAATTATAAAAATGTTGTTTAGGTACAGTGTATAGTGCTGAAAATTGGTCTAAGCAGGAAGGGGGTAAAAGTGCCCAGTATTGTTGTGGTTAAAGGAATGTAGCAAAGTTTATTAGAAGTACATTGCAGTATTTTATGAACCAGAAAATGTAAATCTGATGACAAAATAATGCTCAATTATAAACTTTAGTTTTTTAATATGGTGTATGTGTAAATGAGCTTTAGCCTGTGTCCCAGATACTCACACATGCGCGAGGTGTAGTCAAAGTCAAATGTTACACCATAATACAGGACACATATGCCAGACAGTAAAGTGCTTGCCAACGGGCCAAATTAAAATAAATGAAATAATTAGGGCTGTTACTAATTAAAATTTTTGTGCTCCATTAATACATTTTTTTTAATCAACTAATTTTGATTAATTATAACACACATACAGATCCAACTACTAGCTGATCTCCTGCCATTGCAACTCTACATTAGACAGTGGTAAATGTGGTACAATCACCCGACACTAGTTAGTTTCTACAATCCATGACTTAACTTCACAGTTCACATAAATACTTTTTAAATTCAAACTGTAGCACTGACGCAAGTAATTTATTTATTTTTTTACACAGTAGCATGATAATCCCTCCACTTCTGGTCTAACTAATCACTCTCACCTTATGGCATGGACCCTGTGCAAACAGGTGGCCATGCAAGCGGGTATCAAAAAGGTTAACACGGACCATAAACTTCTCTCACGTCTCCTTAGATCTCAGCAAGGACGCCAGGTCATGGGTAGAAAGAAAAGATCTAAGTGCTCACCGCTTAAGTATAAGATTTCATTTTTGTGTTCAAACACAAACTACTCACATAAAGATGATAAAAACACAGCATGTAAAGCCGACAATCGTGTTAGTTCCGTAGGGCAGCAGTGGGTGACATCATGCGTAGCTCCTCCCCCGTACGCGCTACATTCAATCAGGACTTCAACGTCACCAGACTCCTCCCCCTTCCCTTCATTAGCAGACGGAGGCACTTGGGGAAGGGGGGAGGAGTCCGGTGCTGTCGATGTCCGATGGAACTCCCTGAAGACCCGGAAGCCGGTGGGGAGGTGAGTATTTTGATCGATCAAAAAAAATTTGATTGATCAAAAAAATGAACGATTAATCGAGAAATTAATCTTTAATTTACACAGCCCTAGAAATAATAAATGAAAATAAAATAAAAAAACGTATTCCCCCATCCACACAAGCGAGGTGCTTCCTATAGTGTACTACATTGGCTACTTGGCTCCAGCAGCTGATCAAATGAAAGTTCTCCAACAATCTCGTTCAACAGAAGTAGATCTACTGATCGACTTCCATCGAATAGGGAGGGTCACACACAGATCAAAATTTGGCCCGTGCCTACTGAATCAGGCAAATTTTGATTCATGTGCACTCACCTTTACACTCACTTTCACACTGAGGTGACCTTTATCTAGGACCATACATGAGCTACTTGTAGAAGAATAGAACGTTGTCACAGGGGCGCGCTGACAACTCATGGGGCCCCCGGGCAATAGGAGATTATGGGGCCCCCAGGCAATCAGAGATTATGGGGCCACACAGTATACACAAACACACACACACAGTATACACAGACATGTTTCTATTGGCTGAGAAGGTACTGGAGAGGTGGGGCAGCTATAATCTCAGGATTTTTAGACCAAAAAGATGTCAGTAAGGGACATTTCGGAGACAGATATAAAAAAAAAAAACACAGATTTTTACATGCTGTCTCTGGTTTTACTGAGGCTGGCAACCCTGATGGGGCCCCCTAGTGGCCTGGGGCCGTCGGGCAGTGCCTGAGTGGCTTAATGGTCAGTCCGTCCCTGCTTGCACATCAATGAAATGTTTAAAGTAATACTAAAGTCTCCTTTTTTTTCTTTAACCACTGCAGCCCCGGAAGGTTCACCCCCCTTCCCGACCAGGCCATTTTTTGCAATACAGAAAATTGATGTCCTTTTTTTCCCACAAATAGAGCTTTCGTTTGGTGGTATTTGATCACTTCTGTGTTTTTTATTTTTTGCGCTATAAACAAAAAAGCCTGACCATTTTGAAAAAAAATAAAATATTTTTTTTTACTTTCTGCTATAAAACATACCCAATGAAAAAATTAGACAATCTAATTTCTTCATCAATTTAGGTCAATATGTATTCTGCTACATATGTTTGGTAAAACAAATCCCAATGCTTATGTTGATTGCTTTGCGCAAAAGTTATAGCGTCTACAAACTATGGGATGTTTTTTATGAAATTTTTATTTATTTATTCATTTATTTATTTTTACTAGTAATGCTGGTGATCTGCCAATTTTAGTACGCCTGCAACATTGTGGCAGACAAATAGGACTCCTAACTGACTCTTTTGCCACTTTTTGGAGACCAGAGACACTAATACAGTGATCAGTGCTAAAAAAATGCACTATTACTGTACTAAGGACACTGGCAGGGAAGGGGTTAACATCAGGGGCTGTCAAAGGATTAAGTGTGTCTCTAGGGGGTGCTTTATAACTGGGGGGGTGCTTTGACTGGGGGGAAACAGAAATCCTTGTTTCTACTTCCTCAGAATGATCGGAGGGTCCCAGCAAAGATCGCCTCCACTGGACCCGCTGATTGGCTCTGTGTCCAATCACAGCAGGAGCGGGTCGCCGGTGGTACGAGCATGCACCCCAGACCCTGTGCTCGAAATCATGTACAGGTATGTGATTTCGCACAGGGGGGGCGCCCTCCTGCAGTATATCTGCATGGGGCAATATTAAAGGGGGTAAAAATAACCAACATGGTATACTTACCTGCTCTGTGCATTGGTCTTGCACAGAGCAGGCCCGATCCTCCTCCTCTCAGGTCCCTCTTCGGCTCTCCTGGCCACTCCCTCCTGTTGAGTGCCCCCACAGCAAGCAGCTTGAGTCTATGGGCAGAGGGGTTATTGGAATCGAAGCTGTGGTTCGGTCCCACTCCCTCTCTCTCCTGATTGGCTAACTGACATTGATTGACAGCAGCAGGAGCCAGTGGCGCCGTTGCTGTGCCTCAACCAATCAGGAGGGAGAGATGGCTGAGGCACTGGTGCACATCACTGGATAGAGATGGGGCTCAAGTATCAGGGGGCTGAGGGGACTGCTGCACACAGAATGCTTTTTATCTTAAAGAGGGACTGCAGTCTGCTCACATAATTTGTAAAAAAAATAAAAATCTTTGCCATTCTGAAGCTTTCCTCCAACCACTTTGCATATTATTTTATATATACTGTGATTCTGTACTTGCCAAATATGCTGCAGAAATCTCCCTCCACTAGGTCTGGCTGCATGCATGTTAACTGTGGGCAGCTGAAGCTGCTGCCTGTTCACTTCCTGGATTTACACAGACACACAGAGGCACACCTCCAGCTCTGCAGCTCTCGTTGGCCCTCTTATGACTCTTCCCCCCTCCCTTCCTGGCAAACCCTCAAAAGAGTGAGAGAGAGCTGTGCATGATGTCATAAGCCTAGGCTTTTTTCCAGACAAGAAACAGATTCAACTACGAGATGGAAGCTATTGGCTACTGGGTATTCAACTTCCTTTTTCTAGTCCCATCGTATGTGTTGTACGTCACCATGTTCTTGGCGGTCGGAATTTGGTGTGACCGTGTGTAGGCAAGACAGTTTGGGCGGAATTCCGTCGGAATTCCGACGGGAAAACCATCAGAGCATTTTCCAACGAAAATTTTGATCGTGTGTACGTGGCATAATACATAGGACACTGATGAAGATATGCTTGGGAGCTTTTTTCCCTATTGAAAAAGGCATTTTCACCAAGCTAATGTCCTACTTAATTGTGAAGCCATCACTAAAAGGCCAGTAAATACAACTGAGACAAAGACATGATCAACAGGTCATCTTATTCCACAAGCTAAGTAATAAGGTATACAGGTATATTTGGAAAAGTCATTATTGAAACTATATGCCAGATCTGAAAAGTTGGAAACAAGTGAAGGAACAACAGTCCTCCAGAAGTCATCCTATCCTTTAAATCCAGTGCCATGCAGAATTGAAATGGCTGAAATGTTTAAGTGACTTTTGAGGAGACTATCAATCTCTGATGTGAGCGTCTATCTGGATAACATTCCAGGGATCTTTCTCTCAATCAAGATAGATGTGTGTGTTTTTTCCTCTCTTGGCAATCAACTAATTAACCATTAGGTGAGTAGTACACCCACTAACTGGTGGTGGTGACTAATTGTTCACATATTGGACTTTCACAGCTGCAATTTTATATTTTACACCTATTGTTTTTATACCATTGGAATGTGTATAAATGTATGTAATATTGGAAGGTTGATTTTAGCGCATTATTTCTGTTATTAATTACTTTCCTTGATTTGTGCTTCACTCACTGATCCTTAGAGCTGCAGTACATTTACATCATTAAATAAATGTGCAGCTAACCAGTTTATGACTCCACAAGGATTCTCATAAACTTATATCATATTTTGTTTAAAAAATGTTGGCATTCACGTATAGACGTTGCAATTTCTGTTTCCACATAAACATAGATCATTAGTTATATGCAGAGGCAGATCAGTAGGTTATAAGTGTTATTTGGTCACATGTCAGGTAGCCAATGGGGGAGATTTTATAAAACTGGTGTACACAGAATCTGGTGCAGCTGCGCATAGTAACCAATTAACTTCAGATTGTTCAAGTAAGATTTACCAATAAAATCTAGAAGCTGATTGGTTACTATGCAGAGCTGCAGCAGATTCTGTTTGCACTAGCTTTAGTAAATCTCATCCATTACGTTTTAGAGTGTGGTGATTTCCTAGCTTTTGTGATCCCTTTTCTATTTTTGTAGAAACTTGCAAACATTTGGCCGAACACGCGAACACCATTAAAGTCTATGGCACACGAACATGAAAAATCAAAAGTGCTCATTTTAAAAGCTTATATGCAAGTTATTGTCATAAAAAAGTGTTTGGGGACACGGGTCCCGGTAAGGGGACATGTATTAATGCAAAAAAAAGTTTTTAAAGGGCCGTTTTTTTTTTTTTGGTCCATCAGGTGGCATGAGATGGATTTACATCGCGGGACATTTTTATTTTTAGATTTTTTAATAAAGGACTTCTCCCAACGTGTCTCTTGTAATTTTTACTATTTTTGACAGTTTTTTATGAATTGGCAGGGGTACAATGTACCCGTTACCAATTCACATGGGGGGGGGGGCGGCATCTAGTAGTCCCCTTGTTAAAGGGGGCTTCCAGATTCCAATAAGCCCCCCACCCGCAGACCCCCACAACCACCGGGCAAGGGTTGTGGGGATGAAGCCCTTGTCCCCATCAACATGGGGACAAGGTGCTTTGGGGGACTACTCCAAAGCATCCTCCCCATGTTGAGGGCATGTGGCCTGGTATGGTTCAGGAGAGAGGGCTGCTTTCGTCCACCCTCTTTTCCTGCGGCCTGCCAGGTTGCGTGCTTGGATAAGGGTCTGGTATGGATTTTGGGAGGACCTCTACACCATTTTACACCAAAGGGCCTGGTAATGGACTGAGGAGGCCATGCCATTTTTTTTAATGAGTTTTATCTATATTGCCGATACCCGACAATTAATTACAGCCGCAAGCAGTTTTAAATTACTTTTTTTCCTTTAGAAATGTCATTTTGCTGTGGTACTGTTCTAAACACGGGAAAAATTAGCCACTTTACAGGCATCCAAACACTTTTTATGACAATAACTTTCATATAAGCCTTTAAAATTAGCACTTTTGGTTTTTCATGTAAGTGACCCATTGACGTTAACGGTGTTCCGTGGCTTTCGAATTTGCTGCAAACACCACATAATGTTGACTGTTCGGCGAACAGACGAACACATATTGTTCAAGTCGACCTTACACCGGGCTCATCCCTATTTGAAATAAATCTTTGTTGCCCCATAATTACTTGCTAGTTCCTAGATTTTACAGTTAGACTTCTGAATTTTGTGTAATATATACTCTCCACCCTTTAAAAACATGTGAGTTAGAAGATTTAGGCTGGGTTCAGGGCTGCAGCATGCTCCCGCTCACAGCAGGAGTCCGGTGCATCTCCATTCACCGTTTTAGGTTCGATTTCAGCCAAATTTTAGGCTGAATTCAGACCTGAAATGGACCAAAAGATGCACAGGGCTCCTGTGCAATTTGCACTGGAGGTGATGCAGAGATGTGTGAACCGGCTCCATAGAGAGTAGGCCACAATCTCCTGCTATGCGAATTGGATGTGAGGAAATCCGCATCCAATTCACACTGGTATGAACCCAGGCTCAAGCTCACTCATCACACTGGGGGAAAGAAATCAAGACTGGAGCAGACAGAGTTTTGAGCAGTTGTGTGTGGCGACCAACCAGCTTCTATCTTCAGCTTGTTCAGTTAAGCTTTGAAAATGAAAGATAGAAGCTTATTGGTTGTCATGCACATCTGCTTCAGATTCTGGCTGCCCCGGGTTTGATGAATTCCCCTCATTGTGTTTTTATAAGTGCAAATACTGAAACAGTTATACATTATGGAACATTCTTAATTTTCAAATAATTTTTTCTCAGACAGGGACAGTCTGTTAGCAGTGTTTCACACATTTTGGATGGACATGTATTATCAACAGGGCCGGACTTTCAATAGGGCTTGACGGGGCTCAAGCCCATGGGCCCCGTCCAATAGGGGGCCCCGCGAGCCCATATTTTGCACTAGGCGTCCGCGCTATAGCAGGCTACAGCGCGGACGGCAGTTGCTGGGAGGACGTCTTTGTTTACTTCCCCTGATGCGTGACGCAGGCGCGCATCGGGGAAGTTCTGTGTCGGCAGTGTCCCTTGGACACAGCCAATCACAGATCATGCTAAATGGCCAATCACAGCGGCCATTTAGCACTAATCTGTCCAATGAGAGATGATATCAAGAGATCATCTCTCATCGCCGGCTCTCCCCCTCACAGAGACAGCCTGTGAGGAGGGAGAGCGATGTGCAGCCTGTCACTGTGAGTAAAAAAATAAAAAAAACAATGTAAAGTGCTGTCCCCAGTGCCATCTGTCCCCAGTGCCACCTGTCCCCAGTGCCACCTGTCCCCAGTGCCATCGCTCTGTCCCCAGTGCCACCTGTCCCCAGTGCCATCTGTCCCCAGTGCCACCTGTCCCCAGTGCCACCTGTCCCCAGTGCCATCTGTCCCCAGTGCCACGTATAAGTGCCATCTGTACTCAGTGCCATCTGTCATCAGTGTCACCTGTCCCCAGTGCCACGTATAAGTGCCATCTGCCATCAGTGCCACCTGTCCCCAGTGCCACGTATAAGTGCCATCTGTCATCAGTGCCACCTGTCCCCAGTGCCACTGCCATGTATAAGTGCCACCTGTCCCCAGTGCCACCTGTCCCCAGTGCCACGTATAAGTGCCATCTGTCATCAGTGCCACCTGTCCCCAGTGCCACTGCCACGTATAAGTGCCACCTGTCCCCAGTGCCATCTGTCCCCAGTGCCACGTATAAGTGCCATCTGTCCCCAGTGCCATCTGTCCCCAGTGCCACTGCCATGTATAAGTAAGTGCCACCTGTCCCCAGTGCCATGTATAAGTGCCATCTGTCATCAGTGCCACCTGTCCCCAGTGCCACGTATAAGTGCCATCTGTCATCAGTGCCACCTGTCCCCAGTGCCACCTGTCCCCAGTGCCACTGCCATGTATAAGTGCCACCTGTCCCCAGTGCCACGTATAAGTGCCATCTGTCCCCAGTGCCACCTGTCCCCAGTGCCACTGCCATGTATAAGTGCCACCTGTCCCCAGTGCCATCTGTCCCCAGTGCCACGTATAAGTGCCATCTGTCATCAGTGCCACGTATAAGTGCCATCTGTCATCAGTGCCATCTGTCCCCAGTGCCACCTGTCCCCAGTGCCACTGCCATGTATAAGTGCCACCTATCCCCGTGCCATCTGTCCCCAGTGCCACGTAAAAAGGTGCAATCTTTCATCAGTGCCATCTGTCATCAGTGCCATCTGTCCCCAATGCCACCTGTCCCCAGTGCCACATATAAGTGCCATCTGTCATCAGTGCCATCTGTCCCCAGTGCCACCTGTCCCCAGTGCCACGTATAAGTGCCATCTGTCATCAGTGTCACGTGTCATCAGTGCCACCTGTCCCCAGTGCCATCTGTCCTCAGTGCCACCTGTCCCTAGTGCCATGTGCCATCTGTTATCAGTGTCACGTGTCATCAGTGCCACGTATTAGTGCAATCTGTCAGCAGTGCCACATATTAGTGCCATCTGTCATCAGTGCCACGTGTCATCAGTGCCACATCAGTGCCACGTATCATAGTCCTGGTGCTCCTGGGCCTTCAAAAGTGTAATAGGTAGTCAAGAAGTTAGATGTGTAATTTATGCTCCTAGAACACGTGACGGCGCTCCCTGCATATTGGGCCTCTCTAAGAGGCCAGGCTGTGGAAAAGTCCCACACATGTGGTATTGTAGGAGTAGAATGTACAATTTATCTTGCACTACTTTGTTCAATGAGTTATTTTGTTATATTCTTGCAATTGATTTGTTATGATTGCAACCTTACAAGGTAGTTGATTGTTTTTCAATATGTTTTCCAGGTAAATAAGTGTTCTCATTCTGACCAAGATATTTGTGCATTGCAATAAATACTTGATCACTTTGAACTTTTTTAATCATTATTTATTTATTGGAAAAAAACTTTTCAAGCTTCAATCAGTAATATATTATTACTTTGTTTAGCATTTAACACTGTCTATGGTACCAGTCACCTTTTAAAAGTAGCTTGGCACTTCAAATAACGATTGGATGGATTATATTGTTACGGCACCAGATGGCGACAAATTAATATAGAAGGTAGGGCCCGAAAGCGACTCAAGCCCAGGGGCCCCCAGCACCCTAAGTCCTGCCCTGATTATCAACAAGACCTTTGTCAAGTTGGAGTACCACTTGTCTTTATAAACAAGCTACGTTTTTTCCTATTTCTGATAATATCTCTTTTTAAATTTCTGCACCTGATCTCATTCCACATTGTAATAATGTAATAATCAGTCAAGGGAGCAGGTAGTCCTCCTTTTGGATACAAAGTCCTTGCTGTGTACCATTTAGTAGGAATACATGTACTACTAGCAGTTTCTATATTTTGGTTAACACCAGTGTACATTTTTACATCACATTTTGATTCAGTTTTAACCACTTCAATACCAGGCACTTAAACACCTTCCTGCCCAGACCAATTTTGAGCTTTCAGCGCTGTCGCACTTTGAATGACAATTGCGCGGTCATGCTACACTGTACCCAAATGAAATTTTTATCATTTTTTTCCCACAAATAGAGCTTTCTTTTGGCGGTATTTGATCACCTCTACGGTTTTTATTTTTTGCGCTACAAATAAAAAAATACCGAAAATTTTGAAAAAAAAAATGTTTTTTTTTTTGTTTCAGTTTCAAAACTTTGTAAATAAGTACGTTTTCTCCTTCACTGATGGGCACTGATGGGGCTACACTGATGGGCACTGATAAGGCGGCACTGATGGGCACCAATGTGGCACCAATGAAGTGGCACTGATAGGCGGCACTGATGGGCGACACGGATGGGCGACACGGATGGGCGACACGGACGGACACTGATAGGTGGCACAAATTGGCACTGATAGCTGGCACGGATGGGCGGCACGGATGGGCGGCACGGATAGGCGGCACAGGTGGGCATGGATAGGCGGCACAGGTGGGCATGGATAGGCGGCACAGGTGGGCACTCATAGGCGGCACAGGTGGGCACTCATAGGCGGCACAGGTGGGCACTCATAGGCAGCACAGGTGGGCACTCATAGGCAGCACAGGTGGGCACTCATAGGCAGCATCGGTGTTATACTATAGTAATGGATGCCAATCAGTGCCAAACAATAATGCATGCCAATCAGTGATGCCCATTATGGGCACTGATTGGCACCCATTGTGCTGACTGGCATCCCTGGTGGTCTAGGGAGGATTATGACCTTTATTACCTTTTCCCTGGTGGTCTGGTAGCGTCCCTGGTGGTCCAGTGTGGGCATCCTCGGGGGGGCTGTGCTGATAATCGATCAGCACAGACCCCCCCTGTCAGAGGAGCAGCCGATCGGCTCTCCTCTACTCGCGTCTACTCGCGTCCGGCTCTTCCCATTTACACTGTGATCAGCCGTGATTGGACACGGCTGATCACATGGTAAAGAGTCTCCATCGGAGACTCTTTACCGAGATCGTAGTTGCCGGGTGTCAGACTGACACCCCGCAACAACGATCGCCGCGATGCGCGCCCCCGGGGGAGCGCAGCGGCTCATAATCCTGATCACGTCATATGACGTCCGGTCAGGATTATGAAACCACTTTGCCGCCGTCAATTGCCTATAGGGCGGGCGGCAAGTGGTTAACCTTAGTCTTTTTATCAAAATGCCATTTTAGCTTTAGTTGTATTTTATTCATCTCAATTGTTTATTTGGGTTTAGTTAAATTGTAATGCATTATTTAAGCATTTCTCTAGAATTGCCAAACTCATTGTATACTCCTGGAGTAAAAATATAATAACATATTATTATTTATGGTGTTAAGGTTTGAACATGCACTGCAGATACAGATTTAGCTGTTGTGATATATAACGTCTTTATACAGTACCTGCCCGCGAGAATATGTTTCCAGAGCGATCCCGCTGGTTCTCGGCAACAGGATACGGTACATCTCCCGCTTGCTGCAATAGGAAAAACATTTTCCTATTGCAGCGAGTGCGAGAAAGAAGTGACAATGTCCCCTCTCTAATAAAAAACCGTCATGGGTTCCCCTCCAAGAGCATTCCAGGCCCTTAGGTCTGGTATAGATTTTAAAATCCATACCAGGCCCTTATCCGAGCACGCCGCCCGACCAGTCAGGAAAGGGGTTGGGGACAAGCGAGCGCCCCCTGAACTGTAACAGGCCGCATGCCCTCAACATGGGAGGTGGGTGCTTTGGGGGAGGGGGTTGATGAGGACAAGGGCTTCTTCCCATTAACCCTGGCCGTTGGTTGTCAGGGTCTGCTGGCAGGGGGTTTATCAGAATCTGGGAGCCCAGATCCCAGCCCCCCACCCTATGTGAATGTGTATAGGGTACACCGTACCCCTACCCAGTAACCTGGGGGAAAAAATTAGTCAATAAAAAACACACTAGACAGGTTTTTAAAGTTTTTCCCGGTCTCCGGTTCTTCTGCCGGGATCTTCTGCTATCTTCTGCTCTTTTGCTGCTGTTTTGCTAGCGTTGGCCCGGTCTTCTCCGTCGTCGTCTTCCCTTTTCTCTTCTTCTGATGTTGACATGACGCTCTCTCCCGCTGTAATGCAATGTGCGTGGTGCACAACAACATATATAGGCATGGGGCCCCCGGGACTGTGATGTCATATGGAGCGGGGCCATCGGGTGACATCACCCGGTGATCACACCCCATGCCTATATAAGTCATTGCGCACAGCGCACATGACATTACAGCGGGAGCGAGCATCGTGCCAACAACGGAAGAAGAAAACAGGGAATAAGACAACGGAGAAGACCGGCCTAATGCTAGCAAAATGCCAAAAGATAGCAGAGGGGCCCGACAGAAGTACCGGAGAGCGGGAGAAGAACCGGAGACCAGGAGAAGAGGCTGGAGAACAGGGGAAGAGGCTGGGGAGAGTGGAGGAGTCGGAAGAGACCCCCAAAGTCGGAAGAGACCCCTGGAGCTGCCTAATAAATTACTTTAAAAACCTGTCTAGTGTGTTTTTTTATTGACACTTTTCCCCCAGGTGAATGGGTAGGGATACGATGTACCCCATACTCATTCACATAGGGTGGGGGTGGGATCTGGGGGCCCCCTAATTAAAGGGGCTCCCAGATTCCTATAAGCCCCCTGGCCTCCGCAGACCGCGACAACCAATGGCCAGGGTTGTCGGGAAGAGGCCCTTGTCCTCATTAACATGGGGACAAGGTGTTTTGGGGTGGGGGGGCCCGCAACCCCCCCTCCCCAAAGCACCCACTCCCCATGTTGAGGGCATGCAGCCTGGTACGGATCGGGGGGGCCCCTTGCTTGTCCCCACCCCTTTTCCTGACCGACCGGGCAACGTGCTTGGATAAGGGTCTGGTATGGACCCTTGGGAGGACCTCCATGCCGTTTTTTCAGCCTAAGGGCCTGGTATGCTCTTGTAGGGGAACCCATGCCGGTTTTTTGTTTAAAATTTGGCGTGGAGTTCACCCTCATGATTCATACCAAACACAGTGCCTGGTATTTGCGGGGATCCAAGTCGGATCCCCGTTCATTGAAAGTCGGACGTATGCCGGCTTCAAGGCAGGGCAAAGTCGGATCTAAAGTAGGACGAGTGTCGTGTCGCACCAGTGTGAACCCGGCCTCAATGTCAGCAATGCTTATCGCTCATTGGGAAAGGAGAAAAACATGTTTTTCCATTTTCGATGAACGAGACAGCTCGGCACTGGCTCCCGCGATGGGGCTCGCAGGAGCCAGACAATATCGCGGTCACCTACTGTAAATAAAACCAAGTTTCATAAACAAACAAAAATATTGCTTTTTGACAAATAGAAGTGCAACTTTAAAATTTTTAAAAACACAAAAAACTGTAAACTCTATTGGCCATCATGCCATTGCACATATTACCTGAATACATTACCAACATTAAATGTTAAGAAAAAAAGAAGAAAAGCTTTTTTGTTCATTTTTTTTTTTGTTCAGACGCTTAGTAGATGCCCCCTACTTATTCGTATGTGGTAGTGCAGTGTTAAGTTTGACTTAAAATTTTGATTAAGTTTTAGTCATAGTCTTTTGACTAAAATGCAATTTTGCATTTGTTAGTGATCTAAATTGTTTTAGTTGGTCATATTTTAGTAAACTAAAATAGTGTTAATTTTGTCAATGAAAATATCTTCGTCGACTAAATTAACACTGATTAACACTAATAAATTTCTATACCTAATGCATGTTTGGCCCTATGTGTAGATGACACTTACTAATTGTAATAAAGTTAATAAAAAACATACCTGTCCAAAGATATGATGACAGTTTCATTAAGTTCAGGTATGTCATCAGCTTTAATTGTGATATTTATTACTGTGTCACTTTGTCCAGAAAGGAAGATCACAGAACCATTGAAAGGACTTAAGTCACCAAACGTGATGTCATTTGCATTGGGGCCAGAGGGCTTCAGACTCCAGTAGACAACTGCATCTTCTCCTGTTCCATCACGATGAAGAGCTATCGACACCTGAAAGGTACATGGATACATAAGTAATAAGGACTGAAAAGGAAAATGGAAGAACACATATTAAAGTATTAAATTGTATTTAAAGCCAGTGTTTGTTTTAGCTTTAGCTACAGCAAAGAATGGTTAAGCTCTCTTTTATGCTATCTGTGTTCTGTTGAAAAGATTTTCCCACTTTTAGAAGAGATGGTTGTCATTGGAACAGGTGTCCCAACTGGAATATTTCCCCTCTATTTCTGTCTGGTGAAAACTGTGAAAGTTTGTATTTCCTGTACCTGTTTGGTGATGATGGTCACCAGGACGAATATGAAGGGTGAATCTCATCTCCACTCTCTATCTAGAACATTTTAGCTTTACATACACTAATCAGCCATAACACTATGACCACCCACCATAACATGACCACCCACTTAATACTGCGGAGAGCTGTCTTTTACCAAAACAACCCAGACTCATTGCAGCATGGATGCCAATAGACCTCTGAAGATACTGTATGCTGTGGTATCTGGCACCATGCCGTCAGTAGCAGATTCCTTAAGTCCAGTAAGTTGCGAGATGGGGCTTCCATGGGTTTGACTTTGGAATTGCCCAAAGCATCACATTGCTTCTGCCTACTTGCTTTCTTCTTGTACTGTATCCTGGTGCCATCTCTTCCCCAGGTAAGCGACGCACACGCACCCGGCTATATACATGGTATAAAAGAATCAGACCAGGCCACTTCCTTCCATTGCTCTGTGGTCCAGCTATGATGCTCACCTGTCCATTGTAGGCATTTTTGTAGGCTGTGAACACTAAAAAGCATGGGCACACTGACCAGTCTGTGGCTATACAGCCCCATATGCAACAAATTGCTATGCATTGTGTGTTCTGATACCTTTCTATAAGAACCAGCATTAACTTTTTTCAGCAATTTGAGCTACAGTTGCTCTTATATTGGTTCATACTATACGGGCCAGCCTTTGCTCCCCATGTGCATCAATGAGCCTTGGCCGCCCATTACCCTGTCATTCTTTTCCTTTCTTCCTTAGACCACTTTTGGTAGGTTCTGACCACAGAAGACCAGGAACATCCAACAAAAGCTTCAGTTTTGGAGTTTCTCTGGCTGATCAATGTAAATTTTAACATGTTGTATATTGTTACCACTGTATAATATTCTTTTTAGAAAGCATCTAAAATGTTATTCATTCTTCTTGACTTCTACAGGACAAAACGCTTTAACCCCCCATATACCTCCAGCCACTACAATCAGTACTGGTGGAATTATTCAGTACTTCCTAGGTATCAAGGAGGGGAGGATATCCCGTTACAGTTTTGTTAAAAATGTAAATATTGCTAAACTACTATATTTTATATATTTTTAGTGTATTATTTATAGTTTTTTTTTTCTTTACAAATAAGTATTTGTTGACACTGTTTTGCATAGACTTTTGGGTTATGTAAAGAAAGAGCACAATCTTTGAAGCTGTTTATATTTAATTGAATAGCTATTGCTTTTTATACTCTGTGATTTGTGCTTTAGCTATTCAGTTAAAGTAAAATGGCTTATTTCAGCAAGGCAGTGTAGGTTAGCTTGGTAAACATGTATAAATAGTCCGAGGGCTCCACCTGCTGTCAAGAAATAGCAAATATGAAATATTTTGAAGTTCTGTACATATTAAAGAAGATAAAAAAAAACACAATATATTAATTTTAAGCAAGCAGATTTCTTGGGGATTTAATGTTTAAAGAGATGGCGAGTTTTGCTTGTATCAAAAAGTAGATAGGTTGGGTATGTTTATTTTTAAAAACGCACTTCAGAGGTTCAAAGGTTGGACATGCTTTTTGCCCTTACAACTGTGCAAGCAGTGGGGCAACATTTGCGTATGCGTATGGTTCACAGAAAAATCTGCATACTAGGTTTTCATCCTCAAACATACATGTGAATATTTGCTTACCACTTCAGAAGAAACATTCTCAGGTTCTGACACAACGATTGGCCGATTAGTCATGAAACCAATTTCTCCATTAGCAATATCTGAAGTAACCTTCAATGTCACATTCTGGAGAGGACCGAGTCTGGGACTTATGGGTGGCACTAAGGTGATGGGTCTCAGTAACTCGCAGGACTCAAGCTGAAATATGAAAAAGTGTGTATTAGAAAATGTAATAATCATCAAGTGAAAAGTACAAATGCCATTTTTTGTTGCACCTTTAAATACATTTTAAGGCAGTGTTTCTCCACCTTTTTTTTTTTCAGTCAAGGCACCCTTTAAAATTACAGGCAGTCTCAAAGCACCCCATTCTAAAATGAAAAAAACAAACTATTCTAATAGCTTTATACAATGCAGCAACATTCACACACAGGGCACCCAATGTTAGAGGTGATTTATACTTCCAAAGCAAATACACTTTTGCACACTGCTACCGACTAGTATTCCAATGTTTCTCTTCTCCCTCAATTTCTCTACATCAGTCAGCTAATGTCACCCCAGTGCTGAGGAAGAGAGGCACAGGAGGGTCAAACATGGATGCTATGGAGGCAACATACACCCTCCTTATCAACTGATGATGTCATTGGTTGTTAGGATGCCAGTGTCTAGAAAGTCGTAATGTGCATAATGAAAACCCATGGCTTTGTGTAACTAAAAGGCAGGCTTGATCCACCTGCTGGCTTGTATATAATTTTTGATCAATTTTTAGGCATTTTGGCAAGGCACCCCTAAAGAAACCTCTAGGCACCCCAAGATACCTGGGCACCCTGGTTGAAAAAGGCTGCTTTAAGGATAGAAGTGGCATGTTTAACCTCAACCTTTTCTTAGTAAAAGACATTAACACACGTTCAAACACAACACGTTATTTGACATTTTTATACACAATTATTATTTAGTAAATTTATAATATACACCCCAAGTATTTTTACCCAACCAGTGAATGCCAACATCCCAAATAGTCAGGAACGTAAATACAAAAAGAATTTTGGATAGCATTTTAAAGGCAATATTTAGTAAATTTAACAGAAGCACTAAAAATAAACATGAAATGTAGCATAGGCAAAAATGTTTGGTACTCTGCAAGAAGGACCTTGTAACAACTCCTTTGGTAGAGATCACAGTCTCCCAAAAAGTTATCTTAACCAGTCTTTCAAGTCTTGTTTTAGCAAATTGTCCTACTTTTCCTTGGCGTATAATTCTAGCTTAGAAATATTCTCAGGTTTTGTTTGCATATATGCAACAGGGTCATCTGGGCCCATGCAAACATGGGTACCTTTCATGCCGAGCGCGCCCATCAATGCTGGGGACCAGGCAGAGACTGCAGTTATGTGAACAATCTAACAATAAAGGAGTTCCCTGACTTGGAGATGCACTGTGTGCAGTAATAAAGTGCAGAGTTGCTCTGAAACATGACTTGTCCCATGTCACTACACGCTGCAACTTGTGCACTTGTGCAATGTTTGCATTAGGAGGAACGTGCTAGCGCCCAGTCCCACAGTCTACCAGTCCAGTGTACCTCTGCTGCCTCACTTTCAGTAACACAATGGGGTCCTCCCGAGCACATAGTCCTCATGCATGCTCTTGATTAACTCTTCCCTTCCAGTACCTCATGGTCAGTTGATAGATCTCTGTAATATGGGTTTAGATCCGGTTGCTATTGGATACCAACTGCTAAGGAGGGACCAGGAACATTGACCCCTTCGCTACCAGGGATCTGTCACCTTGCAAGGTACCACGTTTAATGATTGGTTGCTTGCAGCTTGTTTCCTCACTTGGTTACCCATAGCAACTACATATGTCTTCTCTGTATTTTCGAATGAATACTTTTTGTAACAGTCTAACTTCATATCCCGCAGTGCATTTACAGACCCAAGCCCTTTAGATATGCCAGTATCAACATGCACCAGTTTGAATAACTATAGACCATATCACCTAATGTAACTTTAATGAATGATGTGACATACAGTTCAATTTGAACAACATCCTTTCCCTGATCCTAATTAGAATAGTGTCCCAAGCATACTTCCGTAAGATGAGAGTCCATTAAAGCCTTGTTCATGACTTGGATGTCCTTCACACTTCCTGGTTTCTTCACCAGCGCCTTGACTGCACTCACAGGCTGTAGCTCCTAGACTCTCCGGACCCTAGCTGTCCCCCTTTTTATAGCCTAGGTGGGCTGACTAGGAGCAAAAGCCCAGGAACTGGGCTACAAATAATTAACCCCTTCCCCAGCCTGGGCTGGCTGCTGGCTGTAGACACGACATGTCTACAGCCAGACACGACATGTTATACACACTTTCAACCTGCCTACATATGAGCATCTTGTATGTCTTGTATAAAATCTTTATGCTGTTAAATGAATTCTAAATGCACTGTGGGATATTAGCTTCCATAATTTTTTGGTATAATTGGTAAAATTCATTCTTTTTGCTACAAAGTGCATTCTGTGGCTGATACTGTACATAATTTCAGAAGAAAAAAAATGTAATCCCCAAGCAAGGTGATCTTATATATTAATGTGTCTACTTTTTTTTGTTACCAAAAGTATTTTTGACGATTATAGCCAAATTTTAGTTTTGTAAGAGGACAGCACTTGGTTGCAGAATGCTACTCACTTATGTAAGTATTGTATTGCATTCTTCAGACATCATGTAAAGTTTGCTAATGATAACTTCTCCATAACTATATTTGTGAAAGTAACGCTGCACAGTTGACCAGTGCACCAATATTCTAAGATACTTTTACCTTTCTTTAAATCCTTGGTAACTATATATTGGTTTTGCTTTGCAAACCTGACCATTTTATGAGAAGTTCTGAGATTGCTCTTGCTCTTTGAAATCTTGTCTGGACTTTATCTATTTACCACTGGCTGTCATTTCCTAATGACATTTTAGACTTTTTTGTTTTTTTTGTGAAATTTGCAAGCAGAAGGCATTGAGATCTTTTTATAGTCTTCTTTGCAAGTCAGTTATTTATATTTTTAGATCCTTATATTGCTGGTTAGAGAAGTTCATGGCTGCTGGCAGTAGACACGACATGTTGAAAGGTTTCAAGGGTCAAATAATTAGTAAACTCTGGGACTTCCTTCCACGCACTCAGATTGGAGCCTGACTATTAATTTGGTGTGTACAAAAAAAAAAACATTACTGTACATGGTGAAACATGGAACATTTTATATTGTATTTATTCTTTAGTCCATTATGATTAGAATTTGGGCAACAGTTCAACCCAAGCAAAAGTTTGGCCCGAACACCACCTGTTCGGCCATTCGGCGAACACCCCAAATTGTGGGGTGCTGCATAGTACATTCCCAATCAGGGCACCGTGAATATCTGGTTGTTAAGAAGAGGGCCAGGAAGAGTCATCTGCTGTCAACGGGCTTACCCTCTGACAGCTGAATGGAAAAAAAAAACATTACCGACAATAAAAAAGATATTAAAAAAAGCTGGATTTTAAGGGGAACCCCATGCCAATTTTGTTTTTAAAATGGTGTAGGGCCCCTAAAATCCATACCAGACCCTTATCTGAGCATGCAGCTTGGCAGGCTAGGAAAGGAGGGGCAAGAGCCCCCCTCCTAAAATATACTAGACCACATGCCTTCAACATGGGGGGGCTTGTTAAAGGAGGCTTCCAGATTCTGATAAGCCCCCTACCTGCCAACTCCCACAATAGCAGCCCAGGGTTGTCAGGAAGAGGCCCTTGTCCCCTCCATGTTAAGGCCTGCTCGGATAAGGGTCTAGTATGGATTTTGGGGGGGACCCTCATGCCGTTTATAAAAATTGCCAGCAATATAATACCAATAGAAAATGTTAAATCTAATTTGTTTTCTTTATAAATGTCAGTTTTGCTGCAGCAGGTGGAATACACGGTAAAGATGCACAACTTTACAGGTAGACTAAGGGGACCTCCCCTCTCCAGGCACTGTATTTAAAGGAATGTTTCATTTTTATTGTTTCACTTTAAGCATCATTAAAATCACTTCTTCTGTAAAAATGATCTTTTTAAAAAAAAATATTGACATTGATACATGTCTCCCAGGGCAGTAGCTGGGCCCCAATACCCCTTTTCATGGCCAATAACTTGCATAAAAGCCTCCAAAATGGGGACTTTAGATTTTTCAAGTTCGGGTCCCATAGACTTTAATAGGGTTTGGAGTTTGGGTCTGAACTTTAGAGATGTTCGAGAGTTCTGGACTGAACGGAACCAGGGGTTGTTTGGCCCAATTCTAATGTACAGGTAGTGGGAAGGGGTTAAAGCGCAAAATAAAACAGAAAATTTCATAGTGCTCACTGCTACACTTTTTATTAAAGGTTTTATTAAAATAGGGTTTGCTGGTGAGAACAGAACCAAGGAGGGATGTTCAGCCCAACTCGAATTAAGATCGAATAAATGCAGCAAATAACAGCTGTGCATTAAAATCTACAGAAACAGGTCACATTTGTTTCCTGCAAATGAAGTGTTACCTCTTTATAAAGACTGCATAGGTATTTACAGTACAACACAATTAAGCTTAAAGTGTGAGTCCATATACAGGCATACCCCACTTTTAAGTACACAATGGGGTTTATTTACTAAAGCTGGAAAGTGCAAAATCAGGCTCACTTCTGCACAGAAACCAATGAGCTTCTAACCCCAGATTGTTCAATTACACTTTGGTAATAAAACCTGGAAGCTCATTAGTTTCTTTGCAGAAGTAAGCCCGATTTCACACTTTCCAGCTTTAGTAAATAAACCCCATTGCGTACTTAAAAAGTGGGGTATGCCTGTGCAACAGAAATTTCCCTCTCTGTGGTTGCTTTACTAAAGGAAAACAGGCTGTTCACTTTGCAAGAGACGTTGCACCGTGCAAGAGATGATGAATGTGGTGACATTTCACTTTGCAAAGAAATCTTATCAGGTGCAAGGGAAAAAAAATAAAAAAATTGCTTGCAAATGAATAGATGATAAAAGTAAGTAAAGTTTTACATAGCTCTGGGGAAAATTCCCTTGCAAAGTGAACAGTCTATTTGCCTTTAATAAATCAACCCCAGAAGAGTCAGTCACTGCACTCTGTAACATTCTTAAACCAGGTGAAGGAAAAAAATGTAAAAGTAAAATGGCTCACTTAACAGAAGATTGCTTGGTGTATTTTTTAAAACCGTGCAGGTTTAGCATATTATAATTAAGATGATCCACTCATAATTTAACGCATTTCAAGGATTTTACCTTCAATTGAGTATTTTGGATATTACGTAACACATCCTTGGAATGAACAGTGGCTCATTCTATGTTGTTCTTTGTCTGCAGTGTACACTATATTGGACGTTTTTCAAAATCTCTTGTACTAAGCTGTGTAATACAACAAAAGTCTGGGTTTGCTTGTGAACACTTTGCCTGTTTTTTCTCCTGTACATTGATCTTTTGGCTCATTTGTCCAGGCAAGGGCGGGCTGGTAGATAAAAAAGACTTCTAATATAAGTAAAGGGTCACTTTTCTCTGTACAAGTTAAAGTAAGTCCTTTCTGGGAATGCAGCCAGCCACCTACCAGAAGAATCACACATTAAGAAATACCCAAAAGATGCCAACCTGCTTTTTCTTCAGCAAATGTGTTTCCTTTTCAGAAGCGGAAGACTTTCTGTAAAAGCATTTTGTTTCAGACAAACCGCTTTGTGTTTATTGTTGGTTGGTTCTTGTACATTTTTGTATTACTTGTGGATCAGCTTAAAGCTGGGTTCACACATGTGCAGTGCAAATTGAAACTCTGTTTTCACAGCAAATTGACAAAGTAGTTGTTTAGCTTTTCAGTTCAGTTTTTGATTAGGATCAGGTCAGGTTTGCATCAGTATCAGGTCGGGATTTTATCCTGTTCACAACTGAATGACATGTAGGATTCACAATCACCTGTCAATCACCCCAGGTCTTTCTCCCACAGAGCCATCACCTTAGTAGGGTGGGCCTTCAAGAACTCTGTTAATGACATATGGTAACATTAGGAAATAAATCCTTTAGTCTCTGTAATAGATTGAAGCAGATGAAAAATAGGGGTAGGGGATTGTACCCAGCCACCCACATTACCCTGGAATCGGACTGTATGATGCAACTGCATATAATAAAAAAGCATGGTAGAGGGCAAAGTAACCTACGCTGTAGCTCAGGGAATGGTAACAGTCTCCCATCTTGAAAAATGTAATCTAAATGGGCTACCCCTACAGCATGCCATCTGGGTGCCTGCTGCAATTTAGCCAGCTCTGCAAATGTTTTATTACCCCAAATGGGACAATATGTGGTAAACCCAACCACCTGTTGCAGTTGCTTATCCCCAACTCACATTCATATACTAGGACCAGTATTGGACAGAAGACAATTAACCTTTCAGCATGTCTTTGGGGTGTAGGAGGAAACTAGAGTGCCTGGAGGAAACTCACACAGACACAGGGAGAGCATGCAAACTCCAGGCAGGTAGTGTCATGGTTGGGATTTTAACCAGTGACCCTTTTTACCGCTAGGTGAGTGTGCTAACCACTACACCACTGTGCTGCCCCTAAGTTAAATGCAAAAAATGAAGATGTAGCTAACTTTGGGGTTCCTATTTCAGATTCACAAGCATGTAGCAAGTTTACAATTACAGAGAAAGATAAAATTGTATAATCACACTGTACCTGTATATAAAAATGAGCTCCATTTTGAAGAAAGGCGTCATTCCTTATGGACAGATTTACAGTAATAAGTGAATTATTTTCCAGAAAAGTAACACTATTTTTCAATGACACATTAAGAACTCCTTCTTTGGCTCTCTCAGGATCCAGTGGACCAGCTGGGATATACATTGTGGAATAAATCAATTTCACATCTCCTTTGGTTCCACCTTGCCTCACAAAACTCAAGGTCAGATATCGCCCTTGCCGCATGCTCACAATTTTCTGCTTTTCCATAGCATGAAATTGAATTAACCCATATACATCATCACTGTCCTGAATGTAGAACACAAGCTGCAAAACAAATATTGTACAGTGAGGCGGACTTATGCAAAGGTTATACGATATTACTTTCATTACCTTTATCTAACTCCCATAACAATCTTTTCGATCCTAAAGCAGATCTTGAGGCAATTATAATTAGACCCTTTATGTTCTAATGTGAAAATTACACGTATTTTAAAAAAGCAAATATTATTAGTACTGTCTTTTTAAACTATATATTCTCTAAGCACAATCTTCACAGAAGATTTTAAGCAAGGTGTGAGGCAGTGAAATAATTGTAGCCGTTGCAGCCCACACAGACCTGAGGGTGGGAAAGGGCCCTACTAGTGAGGTTTTTTTATGTCTCAATTCCAGCAGAGCTGATGTCAGATAAGCAGGAGGATCATGCTTTGTAGTTAGGTTGTTACTAGCCACTGACCTCCTTTGCATTCCCCCAGTTTGTGTGTAGATTTATTGCCTTTAGAGCTTCTGGCCATCTTAGCTAGCAGTTTGCCTGCCCCTGAATTAGACATACTGGGGTTGATTTACTAATAGCAAATAGACTGTGCACTTTGCAAAGTGCAGTTGCATTCTGCAAGTACAGTTTCTCCAGAGTTTGGTCAATTAGAAAAAGCTCTGTTGACTTCCATCATCCAATCATGTGCAAGCAAAAATGCTGTTTTTTTTTTTATTTCCCCTGCATGTGATTAGGTATTTTTTGTATTGTGAAGGTTTACCTCATTTAAAAATCTCTGGAGCAACTGCACTTTCAGAATGAAACTGCATTTTACAAAGTCAGGATCAATTGTTCTATTGTCCCAATTTACATTGCCAAGTGTCACAGAGAGCAGCCGCTGGGGGACCCCATCAAGGTTTTGCTATGGTGCCCTGTGAAATTTAGTTACTCTCTGGCGGGAGGTTAGGCGCTATCAGTGAATCAGACCTTTCTGTGTTGCATAAAAACTGTCCATAAACGTTTTTAGAGCATTGGGAGTTGCAGGATGTGTTTGGGCAGCTTCCAGGGGGAAGAAACATTAGGGAAAACTTTGACATAGTGATGATGACTCACATTCCATTGAGCATGTTGGAGATGCAGAAAGCTGCAAATACTTTGGCAATCAAACATTTCACATTAATAAATTTCAACAATATATTTAGCTCTGCTCCCTCCAGTTACAGTTTAAATGAACATGGTTCCAAATCCAGAAAAAGTCAGTACCAAGTGAATTCTGCTGCATTAACGCAGCTGTTTTTTTTAGATGGGCTAAAATGTCATACCAGGCAGCCCCAATGCTGTACTTTTTACTATTGTATTTTGCAAAAGCATTTGAGCAAAACAGTAATGGCTATAAACAAGTTGGGATTACCAGTGGATAGATCTCACTAATCATAGTGAACTAAATTGACTGGTATTCACATAACCACAATGTACACCAGCAACCTACTGTTACTTTTTCTCAGTAAGAGAGGAAAAAAGACAAAGGGGTCACTGAATAAAGACTAGCTACAATAAATTCTGGTAAAAAAATCTTAGGATTGTTTCTGCCAATTATAAACACTAAAACATTAATGCCCCATACACACGATCGGATTTTCTGACAACAAGCGTTGGATGTGAGATTGTTGGCTGAAAGTCCAACTGTTTGTATGCTCCATCAAACATTTGTTGTTGGACTTTCCGCCAACAAATGTTGGCTAGCAGGTTCTCAAATTCCAAAGTTTTGTTTGCGGAATTTCCGATCGTGTGTACACATGTCCGACGCACAAAAGTTCACGCATGATCGGAATCAAACAGAAGGATTGAACTTCCTTTTTCTTGGCTCGTCGTACGTCTTGTATGTCACCAAGTTCCCACGTTCGTAATTGTTAACCAACATTTGAGTGACCGTGTGTATGCAAGACAAGTTGGAGCCAACATCCTTTGAACAAAAATCCACGGATTTGTTGTCGGAAAGTCCGATCGTGTGTACGGAGCATAAGGCTACTTTCACACTGGGGCGGTGCCGGTGTTAGCGGTAAAGCACAGGCTTTCACACTGGGGTGGCTTGAGAGGCACTTTTTAGGCACTTTACAGGCACTATTTTTAACGCTAAAGTGCCTGAAACCTGCCTAAGTGTGAAAGGGGTCTGAAGAACAGTGCAGTATAACATTTATTTTAGAGCATTGAGGTATAGGGACTGATTTTATCTTACACACAGTATAAAGTAGTAGTTGGTCACATTAAGTTGGACTTGTCCTGTAATATTTACATTGTTTCGAAGTTTACCAGGCCCCTTCTTCAGTTCTCAAAGTGACAGGAAGATTGCCAAAATTTAAATTTACTTCCGAAGAAGTGATTTGGCAAGCTGCGAAATCTCTTCAACATTACAGAAGATGTCCAGTTGAATGTGACTAACTACTACTAGGTAAGATGACCTGGATAAATAAGAGCTTTCACAGACATTTATCCTACATATTTCTTAAATACTGGTGCTGTTTGAATGGATAATTATGGGGCCTTCCAGACAAGACATGACTCTGTGGTATGTTGTCGATTGATTGTGCTTTTCAACCTTTAAGTCACCTTACCATTTTCCATTAACCTACTTCCTTTACCTGCGTGACATCTCACCTACATGTTTCCTCTTAAAATATTAAAGACTTTTGGAATAAAATATGAAGAACAAACCTCTGTGGGTGTGCCAACTTCAGCTCCACCTTGTATAGTATTTGTTAAAATCTGCAAAAGATAAGCTTCAGCTTCTTCAGGCTCATCATCCGCCACCACTGTAAGGGGAATAGCTACCATCTTCTGCCCCTGGGAGAATCGAAGCACTCCAGAGTCTGGCGTGATATCACTAGTGACGCGGGAGGAATCGTTGCTGTTACGTTTAATGATCCAACTCACTGAGACATTGCCGTGTGTTCCCCCGTTTCTCACAATGGTTATTCCTTCATATCTATCCAGAAAGAACAAAATCTTATTTCAGTTGCACGGTTAGTATCATTGATTATATATATTGTCTGTTTTCTCAGATTGTTGCCCTGAGATGTCCAGAGCCTCTTTCAATCTTGGACAGGCAGATAAAGTATATGTAATCCCTAACAACGAACTTCTCGTTTTTGCTCCATTTTGTTCTGGTAAATATACCATGAAAAGTGTTTTATTATATCTGTTCAATAAGTGAAAATGTATGTTTTGGTGGGGGGCATGAGAGTGTACCTATTACCCTTACAATGGGTTTTGTCTGCCTAGGCAGAATTGTGTTGATACTTTGCTCTGGATATTTTGGCTGTGGTATGTGCAGTCTTGCTGTTCTTTCTATTTTCACATACATGTTGTGTTGTAATTTGAATATTTGCACATTGTATGTCCTGGAAGTGTATTACTTTGTTGTTAAATTATTTTTCTGTATGCTTTTTCTGTAAACACCCTAAAACAAAAAAGAAATGAGAAAAAAAGAAAAGAAAATGTATCTGTTGATTCTGCCAATTGTCTAGCATAGAAATCCTCCAGAGTTAGGAGAGGCGGTCAGCACTTAAGGCCTTGTTCAATAAAAAGCTCTTAAGTGCTAATTCTTAAATGATTGATTTTGTCAAATCTTAACTAAGGTCATTTGTTTTCAGAACTCTCCAGAATATGGCTAGCTGTTACTTTTAAAGAAAGACTATCTGGTTGACCATACAACAGTTTGCATAGACACTCCATGGCCACCAAGGAACAGCACCTACTTAACAAAGCGCATAAAGCTATAATAATTATAATGGAAACTGTCCTTATTATTGTTTTAATCAGGCAAACTAAACTAGACATAATATCTAACCAATAATTTAATTCCCTTTGAGGGGAAAGGGGGTGCTGGATATACACCAATAAGTTCATGATATTGATTTAAATGTATATTAAAATGTTATTTCACCTGTAAAACATATTATATATTTTATAGTAGGATTCTAATACAAAAGAAGTGACCTGGACCAGCAGAGTATAAGGTGGGTGCAACATGTTGGTTTAAATTCATGGGGCATTCAGAAACCATTGTCCCTCAGTGCCTATTGGGTGGATATTTCTTATAGATTTGTGCGAGTCTAAAACTGGCCATATATCAGTAGAATTGTGTTAGAAGATTTCAGTTAAAAGAACATTTGTTTGCTTTTATATTGTGTAATGCAGTCAAATCAATGTTCAGCTTAACACATTGTACAGCTCAGAAGTGATTGCAGGCTGATATACACTATAAGGGTAGGACTTGGTATGTAGCTTAAAGCACTATAAAAGCAACAAAGGGACAAATGATAAGTGTATTTATTATTGAAACTTATCTAAAGCTACATTTTGAATAAGGTGTTGAAGTATTATCCTAATGATTAGTCACCAGGACAGAAAGTGAGGGAAATGTAAAAACTTTAAGCTCTCACCAGAAGAGAAGATGGGGAAATCTGGCAATAGGGCACTTACTATGATGACATCAGACTAAGGGTAGGTTCACACCAGAATGATGTGAGGGAAACCCATGTTCCATGTGCGTTTCCCACACCCCATGCAATATGCAGTGCAGTTGCGATTTGCAGCGGGTGTCAATGTTAATGTAAAGACATCTGTAATACAGGTCGCAAACGCAGTGCGTTTACCTGCACTGGATCGTAATCTGCATGCTGTGCATTTTTAAAAGTAGTAGCATACACTACTTTTTGTGCAAGACGGCTTAATTTCAGTCCATTAAAATAAATGGGCTGAAATCGCACTGCACTTGGATCACATGTAAATTGCACTGGAATTGGGCTGAAATCACACTACACCCAGATCACATGTGAATTGCACTGGAATTGGGCTGAAATGGGCTGAAATCGCACTGCACCCGGATCACATGTGAATTGCACTGGAATTGGGCTAAAATGGGCTGAAATCGCACTGCACCCGGATCACATGTGAATTGCACTGGAATTGGGCTGAAATGGGCTGAAATCGCACTGCACCCGGATCACATGTGAATTGCACTGGAATTTCTGTGCAAATCATGATGTGAACCAGCCTCAAAAGGGGATTTTCCTTTGGATGCCTTTCATTTCCTGTTGTACCTAACTCTCGAAATGGACACAGATTACCAAAAAAATATCTTACAGGGGTTTTACTTTTTCTACTTTAGTAGAACAAAGTACATACAAGAGAGTAAAAAGTGTGGGCTACAGATAATTAAATAAATGCACATAAATAATTTCCCATGACACATGCAAGAGAGAGAACTACACTATGAACTTACAATCTAGATGACTGAGAGTATTTTAGTCATCTCATCCTACCATATATATTCTCAAAAAAATGGAGTCACCCTTAAAATAAGTGATCTATGAATGCATCTGTTAAAGCCACACAGTAAACAGAGTTCCCTGGAGGCCGAAGTTCAATTTACCTCTCATTTATTCGGAACCCTTACCAAGCCTTACCGTGATACTCGATCTTCATCAATAACAAGCATCTCATTATATATTGCACTATTAATAGATAAAACTCCGTAGGGTTTATCATTAGGTTCAATGGTAACATAGACAACACTGGGATGTTGTAATACAGCATCGCCTTGTAAGGTATCTTCCATTAACACAACATGAAAGGACTCTGCTATTTCTGGGCTTTGATCATCGATGATTTGAAATTTCAGAGTTATCTCTTGGACTTTTGGAGGAAAGACAATCGTATTGTTCTGCTGACAATCTAGGAAATCACTTTGAAGCTGAGCACTAGATGTTGTGTTTCCTGTTACAATCCTATAAGTGACCGACACTTCAGAGTCATCAGAACCAACAACCATGCCGGAGATAGTCTTTCCTCGGAGAACTGGAATGGTAATAACATCATTTGTTTCCGGCACCATGTATGAGCTCTGAAAAAAGCGCACTGGGCTATCATTTTTCTTTATAGTCAACTGAAGCGTGTCCCTTGTGGCATTGATCTCTGCACCTCCATAGACATGTGTAAGTTTCAGAGTAAAATTTTCATCATTTTCAGGTATCTTAAGAAAACAGAAAAAAAGTAATTTTAATACAAGCTGTGCATATATTTATGGGTGTTCTAATCTGCATGGGGTTTAAAGATTTTTTTACTTACCTGATCATCTAATACTGTCAAATTGTAAATCAAGGTAGACCTGCCAGCAGAAAAAGTTATGTTTGCCTTAGCTGGATATATGTCTTCTTCAGCAGGATTTGGCCCTCCATCTATCTGCAAGATCACAGATACATTATAAAAATGCTGAACAGTACTAGTGGAAATGCCTTTATGAGCCTGCTGTTTAACAATTTCTGTTTAATCACTAGTGTTGATTTACTAAAGGCATATAGACGGTGCACTTTACAAGTGCAGTTGCACTAATTTTCCCCAGAGCTCAGAAAATGTAGTAAAGCCCTGCTGATTTTCATCATCCAATCACGTGCAACCAAAAATGTATTTATTTTTTTCTATTTTCTTGCAACTGATTGGGTATTCTATACAAAGTTAAAGTGGCCCCAAAGCCTACATGTTTGCATTAAGGTAAAAAACCTTCTGTGCTGCAGGATCCCCCACCCCACCATGTATCTACCTAATCCCAATCTCAACAAAGTGCTGTGCATTAGAGCAGTGGCTTTCTCTGTTCTCCCCCTCCCCACTGGGCAGGTTAATAGCAGCGGGATCCTGTATCAAGAGAGTGGGGGCAGGGCTAAGCCACTCTGTCTGTGTTAATAGAGACAGACAGAGCAACTTGGGAGCGAGCCTGCATGGGTGTCCCCATTGGCAGTGGGGGGGGGGATCCAGGAGCACTGGCAGGGGACCTCAGAAGAGGAGGATTGGGGCTACTCTGTGCAAACCCATTGCACAGAGCAGGTTTGTTAATGTTTGTTTATTATTAAAAAATGTTAAAGCTTTACAATCACTTGAAGCTTTACCACATTACATTTACTAAGAAAAAGTAGTGCAACTGCTCGTCAGTTGCAAAGTACTCGGTCTATTTAGCTTTAGTAAATCAACCCCACAGTGTACACTTCAGCTTGTTTTTATCAGAACTTTCACACTGTACTTTACATGTTACTAACTTACTAAAGTGGTTGTATAGTCTTTTTTTTAACTTTTACCTTCAGGTAAGCCTATAATAAGGCTTACCTGTAGGTAAAATTAATATCTCCTAAACCTGTACGGTTTAGGAGATATTTACGTTTAATGCAGCCGCTGACGTCATGTGGCATATGCGCGTTTAAGATCCGGCTGAAGGTCTGGTACAACTGCCAGACCTTGCCGGGAAAAAGACTCCTGACGTATCGCAGCTTCGGCCACTCACAGCGCCGGAGCCTCGATACCCGGAAGACACGCCGAGGCAACATGTCAGCTCCCTCGGCATGGATCGGCGAGATACCGGCGCCTCGTTCTAAGGTGAGTATTTCATAATGATTCATAATGCACTGCATACTAGCTAATTATGCCTTTGCCTTGCAGGCTTTTTTGTTTAAAAATAAATAAATAAAAGTGCAAGTTTACTCCCGCTTTGAGGGCTGATTAATAAAGAATTTACATGGCCATTCACCCAGCATAGGTGCATGAATCAAGCCCCGGCCGCTGCAACCCTGGCAGACAGACAATACCAGAAGCCTCAAAAAACGTAGCCGTGCTCTTGAGCGTTTGTGGCGTAAAACTAAGTCACAGCAAGATTTCAGCCAATATAAATCTGCCCTCCAAAAATACCATTCCTGCCTGCACGCTGCCAAACAGACCTACTTTATCACTCTCATTAACACCCTCTCACGCAGTCCCCGTCAACTCTTTTCTACCTTTACCACTCTACTTCGTCCTCCATTACCCCCACCCACTAACTTACTCACTGCCCAGGAGATTGCTTATCACTTCAAAAATAAGATTGAGACGATTCGTCTCGAGATCTCCGCTCTACAGACATCTCCCTCACCTTACACTCCCTGTCCTCCTGCACAATCAATACTTTCCTCTTTTGACCCAGCTACTATAGAGGAAGTCACTAAACTTTTTTCTAATGCCCGCCTAACCTCCTGCCCCCTGGACCCTGTTCCTTCTCAAATACTACGGTCACCATCTGACTCAATCCTACACTCCTTAACTCATATCTTCAACCTCTCACTCTCTACTGGCATCTTCCCCAACCCTCTAAAACATGCACTAGTCACTCCCATACCAAAAAAGGCATCAGACCCCACTAATCTTAACAACTTAAGACCCATCTCTTTACTCCCTTTTGCCTCCAAACTCCTCGAACGTTTAGTCTATAACCGACTGAGCAACCACCTCACTGAAAATAACCTTCTCGATCCTTTTCAGTCTGGATTTCGCCCCCACAGCACTCCACAGAAACTGCCCTTCTAAAACTCACCAACGACTTACTAACAGCCAAAACCAACGGTCATTATTCCATACTCTTACTCTTGGACCTTTCTGCTGCCTTTGATACAGTTGACCACCCCCTCCTCCTCAAAAAACTCAATTTGCTTGGTTTCCATGACTGCACTCTCCGTTGGTTTGAATCTTACCTATCTCATCGCACCTTCAGTGTCACTTACAACTCCACTTCCTCTTCTCCAACTCCTCTTACCGTTGGGGTCCCCCAAGGTTCTGTCCTTGGACCTCTACTATTCTCGATCTACACATCCTCCTTGGGTCAGCTGATAGCCTCCCATGGCTTTCGCTACCATTTATATGCTGATGACACCCAAATCTATCTCTCTACCCCTCAGCTCACCCCATCAGTCTCCTCACGCATCGCTGATCTACTAACAGACATATCAGCCTGGATGTCACACCACTTCCTCAAACTTAATCTATCTAAAACCGAGCTCTTAATATTTCCTCCCCCACGTACCCCTTCACCTGACTTCTCTGTCAAGATCAATGGCACATCTATCAGTCCATCCCCACATGCCAAGGTGCTAGGGGTAACCTTAGACTCCGAACTGTCCTTTCAGGCCCACATACAAGCCCTGTCCAAATCATGCCGCCTTAGCCTCCGCAACATTTCCAGAATACACCCCTTTTTAACTAATGACACCACCAAGCTTCTAATTCACTCCCTGGTCATCTCTCGCCTCGACTACTGCAACTCCCTCCTCGTTGGATTACCTTTACATAGGCTATTCCCCCTCCAGTCCATAATGAATGCCGCTGCCAGACTCATCCACCTTACCAGCCATTCAGTGTCCTCCACCCCTCTCTGCCAATCCCTGCACTGTCTTCCACTCACCCAACGAATAAAATTCAAAGTACTAACAATAATTTACAAAGCCATCCATAACTCTGCCCCCAGCTACATCACTGACCTGGTCCCAAAATACCAACCAAACCACCCTCTTCGGTCATCTCAAGACCTCCTGCTCTCTAGCTCCTTTGTCCCCTCCTCCCATGCTCGCCTCCAGGATTTCTCCAGAGCTTCTCCCATCCTCTGGAACTCCCTACCCCAATCTGTCCGACTGTCCCCTAATCTATCCATCTTTAGACGATCCCTGAAAACCCTTCTCTTCAAAGAAGCCTATCCTGCTTCTAACTAACACTGTTTTACTTCCCCCATCAGCTCATCCCCCACAGCAATTACCTCCTGTATCAATTGCCCCTTCCTTTTTAGATTGTAAGCTCTAACGAGCAGGGCCCTCTTATTCCTCTTGTGCCAAATTGTAATGTAAATGTAATGTCTGCCCTTATGTTGTAAAGCGCTGAGCAAACTGTTGGCGCTATATAAAACCTGTATAATAATAATAATAATAATGTACATTCTTTCTGTTAGAATAGGGCAAAAAAAAAAAAAATTGTAAAATGTAAATAGGCTATATTCTGTGCTGTTCAAATGCAGATCATTGATTTACAAATATTAGAAAATACTGAATTTGGTGACTAGATGGGGGTATTATTGGAGATACCTATGATACATAGCTCCATCTAGTGGCCAAATGCCACAAGACACAGATATTACCTTATACTGAAGATATTGATTGGATTGTGTAGTGGTCATTCATATATAATAGTGTATATACTGTACTGTATATTTGCTGCATTGCACAACATGTTGATATTTCATAGAAAGCAATGATATCACAGAGTAAGGGGTAAAAATGTCAGTGTGAATAAGTATGATTATTGCCTTTTATATTATGGAAAGACATGGGCCAGCAGCTATCCCTCTGTCGTATGACCCCTGTTAATACATGAATCTTATAGAGGGACTTTCTTCATAAACTGTCATCTTTTTATTTTATTGTAATTGTTTTGTAATATTCAATTTGTTTAATTATACAATTGTTAGTGTTTTTTCTTCCTTTATAAATAAATGTATCTTTGCTTGAGTTAGCACTTTTTGTTATTGTTGTTGTTGTTATTATGTTTAATAATATCATCATTATTGTTATCAAAGCTTTAGAAAGCTAGAGCTTTTGCAAAAAACAGGAGCATCTCTCTAGCTTGGAAGAATTTACAAAAGCAAAGTGCCACATGGGCTGTTTTCTGCAGGTGCCCGGGAAAATGCTCTGAGTAAGTGCCAGTCAGAGTAAGTGACATTAAAGAGTAACTGGTGAGACTCAGAAGGGTGGAGTTTGGAATCTCTGACCAAGAGAATCACAGTCTTGAGATTAGATATTCTCAGAACACCAAGTAAATTGCTGAGCAGAGGATTGTATATAGGATGGTGCACTTGAGCAATGAAAAACAAAAAGTGCCATATGTGTTGTATGCTTCATTAACAAAATATACATAGAACAGAGCTCACCTCAAAAGTCACAGTCACGCTTTCGTAGGTGCCTTTCTCTCTGAGCAGAAGGAGGGACAGCGTTTGGTTTCTATCCCGTGGCTCACTTACTGTCATGTAGGATGTCTAAAGGAAGATAGAATAAAGACTCAATCAGAAACTGTGCCAACATCACAAGGAAGCCAGGGAACAATGAAGCCAAAAGATCTCCCATAGAGAGATCAATCCAGGGTCCAAGCTGGCTTTTCATGTTACAGTTCAAAGAAACTAATCGGCTCAGAAACTAAAATAAAATCAGAGAAATACTTTGGGAAAAATATTTCATATGTATACCCGCTAATGTTTCTCATATCAGTTACAGAAATGATTCATTAAAGACCTATATGAGAACCAGTATGCTGTCCTTAAAATTTAATTTAAATAACTGAAAAAAATGCGTGTAAATAAGGCATACAAGCAAGGACGCTAGGCAGAACATCACAAGATACAACACCTTTTTAAGAGAATGTGATGGTAGCTGCCATTCCTTGGCTGATTCCTTCTAAAGCAGATTAGTGTGCTAGCAATGACTTCATTCACAGGAACACTGAACACATTCAACTTCACTGTTCTAGAACTGTTTGGAAAATTGTTCTAGAATGTTTGTCAAAATGGTAAGAGAATGATTGTTTCCATCAGAGAATTCTTACACAGGTGTTTTGCTTCAGAATGTATTCATTTTTCAGCCAATCCTAATAAGCACATTCATGATGTCCTAAGTGAACTGAATGTGGGCCAGGTCAATGGCATCCCCATATGTAGTGGAACGCAGACAGCCAGGGGTTTGTTATTAGCAGCATGGCCTATTAAGACTGTTCAGAAGAAAGCCTAGAGTGCATTTACCTATGCCAATTCTTATTGGTCTCCATTAGTGAAAAATGTTGGCAGATTGTGTGATACCCTTTGGCATCAGGCTACACTGCTATGTCAGATAAGGAGGGAGAAGTGTTTCTTGGAAAACAATATCTTGCTGGGTAAATGGGTCTTGTCATACCAACAGAAACCAATATTTATTTTTAAATTATTATAATTTAGTTAAAAAGTTAAAAATATTGTACAGATGGGAAAAAAAACTATAGGGTCATCTTAAATCTGTATGTTAAGAGAGCAACTCCTAACTAAAATTGATCAGTAAAAGACTAATGCTATCTTGAAAAAAATCAGAAATGCTAAATCTGAACTTTATCTGTTGCCAGGTTCAGCAAGCCTTTCATAAATATATTGGATGGGCCTGCAGCCTCTGGTCAAATGAATCTTTGAAGTGCTGTCTCCCTCTAGTGGCAGCTAGAAGGTAGTTCTCACAGATAGGAAACATACAGTCTGGCATTAGGACACTTGCAGGCATAGGAAGGAAGACAGCCACCAGCACTGAAAACATGCTAGAAGAAAAAAAAATCACTTGAGCTAGTCATATCTGAGTAGAATATGTGGGTTAGGCACCAAGGAAGCAGAGGGCTGCTGCTACTTTAGGGAGAGGTGGACCAAAAGAAACCCAACCCCCTTTATCAGAGTGCTAAGAATGCAATTCTGAATATAAGAGAGCTTATGAGAATGAAATTGCGTGGTGCTGGTAGGAAAATCGAATGTATACTGTACCATGTTTAGTGATATAATTCCAAAGGCATTATCATTTGAAAGTATAGTGACAGAGGCTATTTTCTGTACTCCAAGACTTATATTTGGTGGCAGGTTCTGTAAGCAAAGACAACAAAGGTTACATACCATATAGAGGGATTCTCACTTTCTTTGGACACATTAAAGCTTAGACACAACACAGACAGTCCAAAGTGAACATAGTAATGAACTCATTTCATATGGTCTGTCCAAACCTGCATGAGGACAGTCAAGGGAGAATTAATCATAGGCTGACGGTTTATTAATGACATCACGGTAATAGGAAATAAAATATTCAGAGGATGTATGACATTAAAGGATTCTAGGAATGAGCTCAGTGTAACATCTGTGGTTCTGTCTTTTGTACTTATAAGCTGTTCTCATCGAGTAAAAAGTAACGCACAGAATTTCTTATATGCCAGAATAAACATCACATGTCATACATGATAATCTGGCTAAATATTGATTTAACCGCAGTGAGAGAAATTTAAAAAAGGCCAAAAATAAAGATGTAAAGAGTAACTCATTAAAGAAAACTCAGTGAGAATACCAGGAGGTGTGGAAGGATCCATACATTTATGAATAAAACAATTTTTCAATGAATCTGTTATCGTACTCAAGGTGAAGCAACAACAAAAAAATAGTATTAGTAATAATAACACCAAGAAATGCAGTACTAAGGAAGAAAGGTGTACCGCATTGAAAAAAAATTTATATAATGATAAACCTATTAGCAAAAAGTATGTAGGCACAGGACACATCCCTGCCACAATCCCATTCCATGGAGAATAATACACAAAAATTAAACCCTGAGTTAAAGGGGTTGTAAAGGTAGAAGGTTTTTTATCTTAATGCATTCTATGCATTAAGATAAAAAGCCTTCTGTGTGCAGCAGCCCCCCTCAGCCCCCCAAACACTTACCTGAGATCCCTCTCTGTCCAGCGATCTCCAAAAGTGTTTCAGCCATCCAGATTCTTTTTCCTGATTGTCTGAGACACAGCAGCAGCACCATTGGCTCCTGCTGCTGTCAATCAAAGTCAGCTAGCCAATCAGGGGAGAGAGGGGGTGGGGCAGAGTCTGGGCTCCAGGTCTGAATGGACACAGGGAGCTGTGACTTGGCTCGGGTGCCCCCATAACAAGCTGCTTGCTGTGTGGGGACACTGAACAGAAGGGAGGGGCCAGGCTCACGGGGGGGACCCCCTAAAAAAATGCTGCAGCCATAAGACCATACAGACAGAAAAAAAAAAGATTACAGCGCACACATACAAAAATGACATTTAACTCCTGCAATGCTATTTAAAACCACCTAAGCATTTTCAGAAAATACGTGGGTTTGGTCACACTATATGGTCATATAGGGCTAAGCTCACTTAGGGTCAGGATCACAGAAGAGGGACCCAAGAAGAGAAGAGGGACACTGCAACAGAGCAGGTAAGTATGATGTGTTTGTTATTTTTATAGGGGGAAAAATTAGCCTTTACAATCACTTTAAACACACAAATGCTGTTTTACCCAAAATATAAGGAAGAGCCAAACACCCCCAGTTTGGTTTGCACCAGAACTTGCGAACAGGCAAAAAATTTGGATGAACACATGAACACCATTAAAGTCTATGGGACACGAACATGAAAAATCAAAAGTGCTAATTTTAAAGGCTAATATGCAAGGTATTGCCATAAAAATTGTTTGAGGACTCCAACGCCATTTTTTTTATTTTGACACAGGGTTCCCCTTAAAGTACATACCAGACCTAAAGGGTCCGGTATAGATTTTGGGGGGGACCCCTATGCCATTTTTTTTTAAATGTCTCTTTTCTTAAATTTCACTTTAAGCATTACTAAAATCAGTGCTCCCCAAAAAACTGCTGTTTTTAAAACTTTTTTTTGCATTAATACATGTCCCCTGGGGCAGGACCCAGGTCCCTAAACATTTTTTATGACAATAACTTGCATATAAGCCTTTAAAATTAGCACTTTTGTTTTTTCTTTCTAATGTCCCACAGACTTTAACGGTGTTCCACGACTTTCGAATTTGCCGTATATACTGTATATCAAATCAAAATAAAAGAAAAATGAGGAGAGAAGGACAGAGGGATTTTGATCCAAAAGGAAGGAAACGCCCTCCAACTCAGAGACAGTTGGAAGCTATGTTCTATAAAAGTCCATGCAAATACTGGTTGATATTGACCACAGGATCAAAAGACTATTAATCACCTAGACCCCTGTGCCCTTTTGCAAGCATAGTGTAATTAAAAAAAAGGGCATGGGAGTCCCCCAGGCACTATATACTCTGAACAGCAGTATATATATACTATACTGCCTGCCCTATATACTCTGCAGAAAAATTGTAAAAACACGGTAACCCCTCACAGTTACACTTGTTGGGCACAGCAACAGGCCCTGCTGTGAAATATTATATCAAAAATTGTAATTACATGGCTCTGTTAAACAGGGGCAGAAAAAATGGGCCTTTGGTTTTGGTAGTGCCAGAACACTGAAACCCCTCACAGTTACTCTTATTGGGCACAGGAACAGGCCCTGCTGTGAAATATTATATCAAAAATTGTAATTACATGCCCCTGTTGAACAGGGGCAGAAAAATTGGGCCTTGGGTGGTGGTGTTGGTGCCACAACACTGTAACCCCTCACAGATACCCTTGTTGGGCATAGGAACGAGTCCTGCTGTGAAATATTATATAAAAAATTGTAATTACATGCTCCTGTTAAACAGGGGTAGAAAAACTGGGCCTTGGGTGGTGGTACCACAACACTGTAACCCCTCACAGATACTCTTGTTGGGCGCAGGAACGGGCCCTGCTGGGAAATATTATGTCAAAAATTGTAATTACATGGCCCTGTTAAACAGGAGCGGAAAAATTTGGCCTTTGGTTTTAGTGGCCCCAGAACACTGCAACCCCTCACAGTTACACTTGTTGGGCGCAGGAACGATCCCTGCTGTGAAATATTATATACAAAATTGTAATTACATGCCCCTGTTAAACAGGGGCAGAAAAATTGGGCCTTGGGTGGTGGTGCCACAACTCTGTAACCCCTCACAGATACTCTTGCTGGGTGCAGGAATGTGCCCTGCTGTGAAATATTATATCAAACATTTTAATTACATGGCCCTGTTAAACAGGGGGGGGGGGGGGGATTGGGCCTTGGGTGGTGGTGGTGATGCCCTAAACCAAAAATGTTGCTGGAAGCTAGCATCATCAAGATTGAGGAGGAATAGTCAGCATAGACAGTCTTCAAGGGATCCCACATCCATAGCAAATTCAATCAGTTACATCAGCATCAGATGCTTGATAGCTGCTGATACAAGACTGATTCATTTTTATAAATGTGAGCCTATCAACGGAGTCTGTGGACAGGCGCACTCTTTGATTCATTACAGACCCTCCAGCAGCACTGATTGTGCATTCAGAAAGCACGCTGGATCCAGGACAGGCCAGTAGCTCGACTGCATATTGAGAAAGCCTGAAGTGTATTAGAAATTAAACACACTGTATGAGAAACTGTACAACGGCTGCACTGTATTGTATACTGTGTACATCACCAAAAGTGTATTAGAAACTGTACACAGTGTTTTAGATACTGTGTACACCACATGAAGTGTTTTAGAAACTGTATTAGATACTGTGTACACCGCCTGCACTGTATCAGAAACTGTACAACGACTGCAGTATTGCATACTGTGTATACCACCAGAAGTGTAGTAGAAACTTTACACACTGTATTAGATACTGTTTACACTGCCTGCTCTGTATTAGAAACTGTACAACGGCTGCACTATATTGTATACTGTACACACTGTATTAGATACTGTGTACACCGCCTGCATTGTATTAGACACTCTTCAATGGCTGTGTACATCACCAGAAGTGTAGTAGAAACTGTATACAGTGTATTAGATACTGTGTACACCGCCTGCACTGTATTAGAAACTGTACTATGGCTGCACTGTATTGTATACTGTGTATGCCACCATAAGTGTAGTAGAAACTGTACACACTGTATTAGATACTGTGTACACCGCCTGAAGTGTATTAGAAACAGAACACCACCTAATGCACTGTAGATATAGGCCACACTGGATGCAGAGTATATATATATATATATATATATATATATATATACACACACACACACACACACACACACACAGTATCTCACAAAAGTGAGTACACTCCTCACATTTTTGTAAATATTAATATATAATGTGACAACACTGAAGAAATTACACTTTGCTACAATGTAAAGTAGTGAGTGTGATAGCAGTGTAAATTAGCTGTCACCTCAAAATAATTCAACACACAGCCAATACTGTCTAAACCGCTGGCAACAAAAGTGAGTACACCCCTAAGTGAAAATGTCCAAATTGGGCCCAAGGTGTCAGTATTTTCTGTGGCCACCAATATTTTCCAGCGCTGCCTTAACCCTCTTGGGCATTGAGTTCACCAGAGCTTCATAGGTTGTCCTCTTCCACTCCTCCATGACGACATCACGGAACTGGTGGATGTTAAAGACCATGCGCACCTCTGCCTTCCATTTGAGGATGCCCCACAGATGCTCAATAGGGTTTAGGTCTGGAAACATGCTTGGCCAGTCCATGACCTTTACCCTCAGCTTCTTTAGCAAGGCAGTGGTCATCTTGGAGGTGTGCTTGGGGTCGTTATCATGTTGGAATACTGCCCTGTGGCACAGTCTCCAAAGAGAGGGGATCATGCTCTGCTTCAGAATGTCACAGTACATGTTGGCATTCATAGTCCCTCAATGAACTGTAGCTCCCCAATGCTTTTAGCACTCGTGCAGCCTCAGACCATGACACTCCCACCACCATGCTTGACTGTAGGAAAAACACACTTGTCATTGTACTCCTTACCTGTTGCAACCACACACGCTTGTCACCATCTGAACCAAATATGTTTATCTTGGTCTCATCAGACCACAGGACATGGTTCCAGTAATCCATGTCCTTAGTCTGCTTGTCTTCAGTAAACTATTTGCAAGCTCTCTTGTGCATCATCTTTAGAAGAGGCTTCCTTCTGGCACACCAGTGACACGCCCCATTCACACCTGAGCCCTTGTAACACTAACAAGTCACATGACACCGGGGAGGGAAAATGGCTAATTGGGCCCAATTTGGACATTTTCACTTAGGGGTGTACTCACTTTTGTTGCCAGCGGTTTAGACATTAATGGCTGTGTGTTAAGTTATTTTGAAGGGACAGCAAATTTACACTGTTATACAAGCTGTACACTCACTACTTTACATTGTGGAAAAGTGTCATTTCTTCAGTGTTGTCACATGAAAAGATATAATTAAGCTAATAATATTTACAAAAATGTGAGGGGTGTACTCGCTTTTGTAAGATACTGTATATATATATTAGACTGTATACAGTGCCTTGCGAAAGTATTCGGCCCCCTTGAACTTTTCAACCTTTTGCCACATTTCAGGCTTCAAACATAAAGATATAAATTTTTTATTTTTTGTGAAGAATCACCAACAAGTGGGACACAATTGTGAAGTGGAACAAAATCTATTGGATAATTTAAACTTTTTTAGCAAATAAAAAACTGAAAAGTGGTGCGTGCAAAATTATTCGGCCCCTTTACCTTCAGTGCAGCAAACTCACTCCAGAAGTTCAGCGAGGATCTCTGAATGATCCAATGTTGTCCTAAATGACTGATGGTGATAAATAGAATCCACCTGTGTGTAATCAAGTCTCTGTATAAATGCACCTGCTCTGTGATAGTCTCATGAAGACCAAGGAACACACCAGGCAGGTCCGTAATACTGTTGTGGAGAAGTTTAAAGCCGGATTTGAATACAAAAAGATTTCCCAAGCTTTAAACATCCCAAGGAGCACTGTGCAAGCGATCATTTTGAAATGGAAGGAGTATCAGACCACTGCAAATCTACCAAGACCTGGCCGTCCCTCTAAACTTTCAGCTCAGACAAGGAGAAGACTGATCAGAGATGCAGCCAAGAGGCCCATGATCACTCTGGATGAACTGCAGAGAACTACAGCCATAGTCGTACACTGCACAAATCTGGCCTTTATGGAAGAGTGGCAAGAAGAAAGCCATTGCTCAAAGATATCCATAAAAAGTCTTGTCTAAAGTTTGCCACAAACTGTCAATAACAATCAACACTGCGCTATCCCCAAAAACTATAAACGAAAAGAAGCTGCTAACACGATCACAAGGATATAAAACCGTGAACAAAATTCCAAATGTTAAATTATAGTGTAGCGCTATAGAAGAAAAGAAAAGTAACCTATTTATAACTACTTAGTGATATAACAATATTATATAAGTGTCAAACTTAAATAACATTCATAAATGATGCTTCTCAGAATACACCACACTTGCATAGAATCGTGAGAAAATAAAGTGAAATGAAAAAGATCAAATAATGTGAAAAAATCCAAAAAAAAGTCCAAAAAATGATATACAAGAAAAAGTCTCTTATTTAATTTAAATCCAATCCACACGTGAGAGGGAAAGAACCATCAACCTTCTTCTTATGAAGACCGCATGCAGACACCCTGTGGCATTTCCATCACCAAATAGGATGTAAGCTTACCAGATTAAATGGATCCAAACGAATATACATTCGAAGGATCACTCAGGCTTTGAACACTCTTATATAGAGCTATCCGACATAAAAGACTCTCCAGGGAATTTTCAATCAAGTACTCAAATGATGAGAAAATCTTCCGCTTTAAAATCCAACGCCCATTGTAGAACTCATACGGAAAGAAAATGAGGGCCACAATAGTGTAAATCCGTTTAAAAATTTTTTAATAAAATAAGTAATGAATTTACATGTATCCAATGAATTAAGCGCTTATATCATATAAAAAACAGAGCTGCAGTAGGAGTCCCGACGCGTTTCGTCTTCAAAAGACGTCATCTGGGGTACTACTCCACTGCAGACCACTTACTTATATACTGGACATACCAATCTGGGCGAAAATTCGATCTGCCTGTGTCACCGCATGTTACTTCCGGTTTGACATGGCGTCCGGCGTGCGTTCCACGCCTCGTTGCCGTGTTATCATATAAACGACCCCATAATCATATGTCCCGAAATATTGAGAATAAGACCTTCCATAATTCCATAACCTTCCATAATTAGTATCACAACTGACTTTAAGATCGCTCCATGACCCAGAAAAATAAGTATTTAAAGACCGCGACGCTATATACTAAACGTCACTTCCGGGTCATGGGTAACAGTAAACTAATCAGCCAATCAGAGGGGCGACCCAAAGCCACTCAGACATCACTTCCGGTCTACGCTGGGCTACGACCAGACAGAGGCTGAGACGCACCGCACATATAAAACTCCCACGTGGGGATACGTCAGACGCCGGAAGTGATGTCAATAGAAACGCCCCAATGCCAGTTAATGATGGAACGCAAATAGACGTGCGCCGGAGCGCACACCTTGTAAAATAAAACTTTAATGTGGGGATACATCAGACACCAGAAATGATGTCAATAGACACGCCCCACTACCGGTTGCTGGTGGAGCGCAAATGGACGTGCGCCGAAGCGCACACATTCGAACTGAACCTATAACAATTCCGGGTCTCAAAAAACGGTACAAGAAAAAAGAAAAGAAAAAGGAAAAGGCGAAAAAATAAATAAAATTAATATACTACCCTCATATCAAGAAAGCAAAAACAAATATAAAAAATAAAATAAAATGTGAAAAAACGTAACAAATATATTACATGCCAGTTTTAAATTTGGCAAAAATATTACATGCCAGATTATGCTTGTCAAAAATGTCAGATTATACAAAGTAAAAAGATTTTTACCACAAACTCAGTAAAGTGGAACTTAAATCCGAGAAATTACCAAGAATAAATATGTACATGGTAATACACATATGTGCATATAAGACAAAACAAAGTTAGGAAACAAAAGTAGGATTTCTAAACATACTGTCCCGAGACATTATGGGGAATGTCACAATAGCGACCCTACAGGCACACAGTTTTTGGCTATCGATAAATACACACCCCCTTGGAGGGGTGGAGCCATGATTCGTGGTGTTTCCCAGTTAGAGACCTACTGGATATACACGATCCGATCCCATTTCCCGTTTGGTTTAAATATAGAATGGGACATTAATGCGTTCATTAATGATGGGTAGGTCTAAAAAATGGCAAGGTTCTGATGGTTCTAGCTTCCAGCTGTTTGAATTTTTGTTGTTCGCCTTATGTGAATATGGATTTTTCTGTATATTTTATTTTCTGTGTAGCTGCTATTTATGTAATGTATGGTTCCTGGGATAGAATTCTATCTGCCTTTTGTGTCAACGCATTGGTTTCTATGTGTTTACTGACATACAGTAAATCACGGTGTGTCTTATATGCACATATGTGTATTACCATGTACATATTTATTCTTGGTAATTTCTCGGATTTAAGTTCCACTTTACTGAGTTTGTGGTAAAAATCTTTTTACTTTGTATAATCTGACATTTTTGACAAGCATAATCTGGCATGTAATATTTTTGCCAAATTTAAAACTGGCATGTAATATATTTGTTACGTTTTTTCACATTTTATTTTATTTTTTATATTTGTTTTTGCTTTCTTGATATGAGGGTAGTATATTAATTTTATTTATTTTTTCGCCTTTTCCTTTTTCTTTTCTTTTTTCTTGTACCGTTTTTTGAGACCCGGAATTGTTATAGGTTCAGTTCGAATGTGTGCGCTTCGGCGCATGTCCATTTGCGCTCCACCAGCAACCGGTAGTGGGGCGTGTCTATTGACATCATTTCTGGTGTCTGATATATCCCCACATTAAAGTTTTATTTTACAAGGTGTGTGCTCCGGCGCACGTCTATTTGCGTTCCATCATTAACTGGCATTGGGGCGTTTCTATTGACATCACTTCCGGCGTCTGACGTATCCCCACGTGGGAGTTTTATATGTGCGGTGCGTCTCAGCCTCCGTCTGGTCGTAGCCCAGCGTAGACCGGAAGTGATGTCTGAGTGGCTTTGGGTCGCCCCTCTGATTGGCTGATTAGTTTACTGTTACCCATGACCCGGAAGTGACGTTTAGTATATAGCGTCGCGGTCTTTAAATACTTATTTTTCTGGGTCATGGAGCGATCTTAAAGTCAGTTGTGATACTAATTATGGAAGGTTATGGAATTATGGAAGGTCTTATTCTCAATATTTCGCGACATATGATTATGGGGTCGTTTATATGATAACACGGCAACGAGGCGTGGAACGCACGCCGGACGCCATGTCAAACCGGAAGTAACATGCGGTGACACAGGCAGATCGAATTTTCGCCCAGATTGGTATGTCCAGTATATAAGTAAGTGGTCTGCAGTGGAGTAGTACCCCAGATGACGTCTTTTGAAGACGAAACGCGTCGGGACTCCTACTGCAGCTCTGTTTTTTATATGATATAAGCGCTTAATTCATTGGATACATGTAAGTTCATTACTTATTTTATTAAAAAAATTTTAAACGGATTTACACTATTGTGGCCCTCATTTTCTTTCCGTATGAGTTCTACAATGGGCGTTGGATTTTAAAGCGGAAGATTTTCTCATCATTTGAGTACTTGATTGAAAATTCCCTGGAGAGTCTTTTATGTCGGATAGCTCTATATAAGAGTGTTCAAAGCCTGAGTGATCCTTCGAATGTATATTCGTTTGGATCCATTTAATCTGGTAAGCTTACATCCTATTTGGTGATGGAAATGCCACAGGGTGTCTGCATGCGGTCTTCATAAGAAGAAGGTTGATGGTTCTTTCCCTCTCACGTGTGGATTGGATTTAAATTAAATAAGAGACTTTTTCTTGTATATCATTTTTTGGACTTTTTTTTGGATTTTTTCACATTATTTGATCTTTTTCATTTCACTTTATTTTCTCACGATTCTATGCAAGTGTGGTGTATTCTGAGAAGCATCATTTATGAATGTTATTTAAGTTTGACACTTATATAATATTGTTATATCACTAAGTAGTTATAAATAGGTTACTTTTCTTTTCTTCTATTAGCGCTACACTATAATTTAACATTTAAAGTTTGCCACAAGCCACCTGGGAGACACACCAAACATGTGGAAGAAGGTGCTCTGGTCAGATGAAACCAAAATCAAACTTTTTGCCCACAATGCAAAACGATATGTTTGGCGTAAAAGCAACACAGCTCATCACCCTCAACACACCATCCCCACTGTCAAACATGGTGGTGGCAGCATCATGGTTTGGGCCTGCTTTTCTTCAGCAGGGACAGGGAAGATGGTTAAAATTGAGGGGAAGATGGATGCAGCCAAATACAGGACCATTCTGGATGAAAACCTGTTGGAGTCTGCAAAAGACCTGAAACTGGGACGGAGATTTATCTTCCAACAAGACAATGATCCCAAACATACAGCAAAATCTACAAAGGAATGGTTCACAAATAAACGTATCCAGGTGTTAGAATGGCCAAGTCAAAGTCCAGACCTGAATCCAATCGAGAATCTGTGGAAAGAGCTGAAAACTGCTGTTCACAAATGCTCTCCATCCAACCTCACTGAGCTCGAGCTGTTTTGCAAGGAAGAATGGGCAAGAATTTCAGTCTCTCGATGTGCAAAACTGATAGAGACATACCCCAAGCGACTTGCAGCTGTAATCGCAGCAAAAGGTGGCTCTACAAAGTATTAACGCAAGGGGGCCGAATAATTTTGCACGCCCCACTTTTCATTTTTTTATTAGTTAAAAAAGTTTCAAAAATCCAATAGATTTCGTTCCACTTCACAATTGTGTCCCACTTGTTGGTGATTCTTCACAAAAAATAAAAATGTTATATCTTTATGTTTGAAGCCTGAAATGTGGCAAAAGGTTGAAAAGTTCAAGGGGGCCAAATACTTTCGCAAGGCACTGTATATATATATATATATATATATATATATATATATATATATATACATATATATATTAATAAACCGCCTGAAGTGTATTAGAAATAGTACACCACCGAATGCACTGTAAATATAGGCTACACTGAATACAGAGTGTGTGCATATATATATATATATATATATATATATATATATATATATATATATATATATATATATATATATATTGTGACAGAGCGAGGCTCTGTCCTTATGAAATCGGAGGAAAAAGAGACAGAGTTTGCATATCTCCAGCCCTGTGTCCAGGTCTGGATGATAACGAGCAGGGTGTGTGCCCAGCTGCACACAGGCCATATAATGAAGGGCTGTTGGGAATGGAGTGTGGTGAAGGATGGTGGAGTAGCTTGAAGCTGTGTGCGTCCAAAGAGCCCAAAGCTGTGTGCGTTGAAGGGTTGAAGCTGTGTGCGTCCAAAGAGCCCAAAGCTGTGTGCGTTGAAGGGTTGAAGCTGTGTGCGTCCAAAGAGCCCAAAGCTGTGTGCGGTGAAGGGTTGAAGCTGTGTGCGTCCAAGGAGCCTAAGACTGTGTGTATCCAAGCAGCTCGTTTGAGGGGCAAGTACTTATAGCAGCACTACTGCTGAAGAGTAGCCAGGTGGGCTAGCATTTTTTCATTTGGATTGTGTGTATTTAATTTAAGATTGGACCCCTGCGTGGGATTCCTGGATGGACTATTTTGTTTTTCCTTTTAATAAACGTGGGCTACCAGGCCCTTAACTATAAACGCCTGCCTGATGTGGACTGAAAAATGCCTCTAACCACTTGAGCTAAACACCCCAATGTTACAATATACACACACACACACACACACACACACACACACATATATATATATATATATATATATATATATATATATATATATATCTCACAAATATGTGAGATATCTCACAAATATGTGAGATATCACTGCAATCTTTAGAGCAAGAACAATAATTCTAGCCCTAGATCTCCTCTGTAACTCAAAACATGCAACCTGTAGAATTTCTTTAAACGTTGCCTTTGGAGATTTTTAAGGGTAAAAGTTTGTCGCCATTCCACAAGCGGGCGCAATTTTGAATCATGACATGTTGGGTATCAATTTACTCGGCGTAACATAATCTTTCACAATGTAAAAAATTGGGCTAACTTTACTGTTGTCTTATTTTTTAATTTAAAAACAATATATATTTTTTCCAAAAAAAGCGTGCTTGTAAGACCACCGCGCAAATACGGTGTGACAAAAAGTATTGCAATAACTGTCATTTTATTCTCTAGGGTGTTATGAAAAAATATATATAATGTTTGGGGGTTCTAAGTCATTTTCTAGCAAAAAAAATGATTTTAACTTTTAAACCACAAGTTTGAAAAATAGGTCCAGTCCTTAAAGCGGAGTTCCACCCAAAAATGTAACTTCCGCTTTATGTGATGGTGTCTCCCTGACATGCCAAATTTGGCATGTCATTTTTTTGAGGGGGAGCAGATACACTGTTTTTATGGCCACCCAGCTCCCACTTCCTCCCCGGGGCTCTGTGGCACCGGAAGGGAGTTCACCTCCCCCCCCCCCTCCCTCCCTCCCTGCAATCTTCCGGGACACGTCACAGTTAGAATGTCAAAACCTCGAAGAGAAAGGGGAGAGAAGCAGGGCTTCGTGAGCCTGCATTGCTGGACCGTGGGACAGGTGAGTGTCTGATTATTAAAAATCAGCAGCTGCACTTTTTGTAGCTGCTGACTTTTAAATGGATGGAACTTTAAGTGGTTAAACAGAGGCACATATTCTATAGAACAGGAATCTTCAAACTACGGCCCTCAAGCTGTTGCGGAACTACACATCCCATGAGTAGTGATGGCCGAACGGTTCGCCCGGCGGTCGTTTCGCGGCGAATTTCCGACTTTCGCCGTCCGCGGGTTCGAACGCCTTTTTCCGTCGTTCGCCCCGGCGGACTTACGTGTTTAATGTATACAAGAACTTTAACCTTTCGTGACACGTTTATCATGTGTTACAGGACAACCAATTGAGACATGACAGCTCATGGACACTTGGACATTCCCCCTAACCTATAAATACACCCGATCCGGTGGCCATTTTACATTCTTTCTTCTGTCACTGTAGGGAAAGGATCCTGTGTGGAGTAGGGACAGAGAAAACGCTAGCTATTTGGTACACAAAAGTTCTTTTCAGGACTGGTATAGGTGTTAGGTCAGCAGCCTGAGTTTCTTTTGTCAGTTTAGATAAAGGGACAGAGCGCTGTATGCTGCTATTTTAGGGACAGCTCAGCCAGATTAGTCTTTCTTCATCATCATCATCATCATCATCATTAGCTGTTACTATCAGGTCCACAAAAGAGCTGTTCCAGCTAATCGTTCCAGCCTACTCTTTTTTGCCAATTTGTATAGGGACAGGCAGGAAGCAGTGTGTCAGGCAGTGAGGATAATTTTAAAGACTTGCTGTTACTATTAGTTCCACAAAGGTTCTTTTCAGGACTGGTATCAGTGGTACGGTAATAGGCTTGTACACGTATAATATTCTTTCTTCCAAATATAGAAAGAATATTATACTTGACTGCTGCCCTTCTGCTGCAGTCTGCTAATCATTCACAACTCACTTGTTCCACAAAGCTCTTTATCAGGACTGGTAACTTGGTCTGTCTAGGGTGCTACGGTACATAGGCTTGGGTGCGGTACAGTCTGCTGTTCTGTAAGGACCGCTATCGGTCCACAATACATAGGGTTGCCGTGCACTACTGCTGACCGCTGCCCTATACTGCAGCAGTCCTTCATTGGTATAGGGACTGACGTACAGTCTGCTAATCACTAACACACAACCTGCTTGGTCCACAAAAGTTCTTATAAGGACTGGTAACTTGGTATAGGGTGCTACGGTACATAGGCCTGAGTGCGTTACAGTCTGCTGTTCTGTAAGGACCGCTATCGGTCCACAATACATAGGGTTGCCGTGCACTACTGCTGACCGCTGCCCTATACTGCAGCAGTCCTTCAGCGGTATAGGGACTGACGCACAGTCTGCTAAACACTAACACACAACCTGCTTGGTCCACAAAAGTTTTTATAAGGACTGGTAACTTGGTATAGGGTGCTACGGTACATAGGCCTGAGTGCAGTACAGTCTGCTGTTCTGTAAGGACCGCTATCGGTCCACAATACATAGGGTTGCCGTGCACTACTGCTGACCGCTGCCCTATACTGCAGCAGTCCTTCATTGGTATAGGGACTGACGTACAGTCTGCTAATCACTAACACACAACCTGCTTGGTCCACAAAAGTTCTTATAAGGACTGGTAACTTGGTATAGGGTGCTACGGTACATAGGCCTGAGTGCGTTACAGTCTGCTGTTCTGTAAGGACCGCTATCGGTCCACAATACATAGGGTTGCCGTGCACTACTGCTGACCGCTGCCCTATACTGCAGCAGTCCTTCATTGGTATAGGGACTGACGTACAGTCTGCTAATCACTAACACACAACCTGCTTGTTCCACAAAAGTTCTTATAAGGACTGGTAACTTGGTATAGGGTGCTACGGTACATAGGCCTGAGTGCGTTACAGTCTGCTGTTCTGTAAGGACCGCTATCGGTCCACAATACATAGGGTTGCCGTGCACTACTGCTGACCGCTGCCCTATACTGCAGCAGTCCTTCATTGGTATAGGGACTGACGTACAGTCTGCTAATCACTAACACACAACCTGCTTGGTCCACAAAAGTTCTTATAAGGACTGGTAACTTGGTATAGGGTGCTACGGTACATAGGCCTGAGTGCGTTACAGTCTGCTGTTCTGTAAGGACCGCTATCGGTCCACAATACATAGGGTTGCCGTGCACTACTGCTGACCGCTGCCCTATACTGCAGCAGTCCTTCAGCGGTATAGGGACTGACGCACAGTCTGCTAAACACTAACACACAACCTGCTTGGTCCACAAAAGTTTTTATAAGGACTGGTAACTTGGTATAGGGTGCTACGGTACATAGGCCTGAGTGCGTTACAGTCTGCTGTTCTGTAAGGACCGCTATCGGTCCACAATACATAGGGTTGCCGTGCACTACTGCTGACCGCTGCCCTATACTGCAGCAGTCCTTCATTGGTATAGGGACTGACGTACAGTCTGCTAATCACTAACACACAACCTGCTTGGTCCACAAAAGTTCTTATAAGGACTGGTAACTTGGTATAGGGTGCTACGGTACATAGGCCTGAGTGCGTTACAGTCTGCTGTTCTGTAAGGACCGCTATCGGTCCACAATACATAGGGTTGCCGTGCACTACTGCTGACCGCTGCCCTATACTGCAGCAGTCCTTCAGCGGTATAGGGACTGACGCACAGTCTGCTAAACACTAACACACAACCTGCTTGGTCCACAAAAGTTCTTATAAGGACTGGTAACTTGGTATAGGGTGCTACGGTACATAGGCCTGAGTGCAGTACAGTCTGCTGTTCTGTAAGGACCGCTATCGGTCCACAATACATAGGGTTGCCGTGCACTACTGCTGACCGCTGCCCTATACTGCAGCAGTCCTTCATTGGTATAGGGACTGACGTACAGTCTGCTAATCACTAACACACAACCTGCTTGGTCCACAAAAGTTCTTATAAGGACTGGTAACTTGGTATAGGGTGCTACGGTACATAGGCCTGAGTGCGTTACAGTCTGCTGTTCTGTAAGGACCGCTATCGGTCCACAATACATAGGGTTGCCGTGCACTACTGCTGACCGCTGCCCTATACTGCAGCAGTCCTTCATTGGTATAGGGACTGACGTACAGTCTGCTAATCACTAACACACAACCTGCTTGTTCCACAAAAGTTCTTATAAGGACTGGTAACTTGGTATAGGGTGCTACGGTACATAGGCCTGAGTGCGTTACAGTCTGCTGTTCTGTAAGGACCGCTATCGGTCCACAATACATAGGGTTGCCGTGCACTACTGCTGACCGCTGCCCTATACTGCAGCAGTCCTTCATTGGTATAGGGACTGACGTACAGTCTGCTAATCACTAACACACAACCTGCTTGTTCCACAAAAGTTCTTATAAGGACTGGTAACTTGGTATAGGGTGCTACGGTACATAGGCTTGAGTGCGGTACAGTCTGCTGTTCTGTAAGGACCGCTATCGGTCCACAATAGATAGGGTTGACGTGCACCACTGCTGACCGCTGCCCTATACTGCAGCAGTCCTTCAGCGGTATAGGGACTGACGTACAGTCTGCTAAACACTAATACACAACCTGCTTGGTCCACAAAAGTTCTTATAAGGACTGGTAACTTGGTATAGGGTGCTACGGTACATAGGCTTGAGTGCGGTACAGTCTGCTGTTCTGTAAGGACCGCTATCGGTCCACAATAGATAGGGTTGACGTGCACCACTGCTGACCGCTGCCCTATACTGCAGCAGTCCTTCAGCGGTATAGGGACTGACGCACAGTCTGCTAAACACTAACACACAACCTGCTTGGTCCACAAAAGTTTTTATAAGGACTGGTAACTTGGTATAGGGTGCTACGGTACATAGGCCTGAGTGCGTTACAGTCTGCTGTTCTGTAAGGACCGCTATCGGTCCACAATACATAGGGTTGCCGTGCACTACTGCTGACCGCTGCCCTATACTGCAGCAGTCCTTCATTGGTATAGGGACTGACGTACAGTCTGCTAATCACTAACACACAACCTGCTTGGTCCACAAAAGTTCTTATAAGGACTGGTAACTTGGTATAGGGTGCTACGGTACATAGGCCTGAGTGCGGTACAGTCTGCTGTTCTGTAAGGACCGCTATCGGTCCACAATAGATAGGGTTGACGTGCACCACTGCTGACCGCTGCCCTATACTGCAGCAGTCCTTCAGCGGTATAGGGACTGACGCACAGTCTGCTAAACACTAACACACAACCTGCTTGGTCCACAAAAGTTTTTATAAGGACTGGTAACTTGGTATAGGGTGCTACGGTACATAGGCCTGAGTGCGTTACAGTCTGCTGTTCTGTAAGGACCGCTATCGGTCCACAATACATAGGGTTGCCGTGCACTACTGCTGACCGCTGCCCTATACTGCAGCAGTCCTTCATTGGTATAGGGACTGACGTACAGTCTGCTAATCACTAACACACAACCTGCTTGGTCCACAAAAGTTCTTATAAGGACTGGTAACTTGGTATAGGGTGCTACGGTACATAGGCCTGAGTGCGTTACAGTCTGCTGTTCTGTAAGGACCGCTATCGGTCCACAATACATAGGGTTGCCGTGCACTACTGCTGACCGCTGCCCTATACTGCAGCAGTCCTTCAGCGGTATAGGGACTGACGCACAGTCTGCTAAACACTAACACACAACCTGCTTGGTCCACAAAAGTTCTTATAAGGACTGGTAACTTGGTATAGGGTGCTACGGTACATAGGCTTGAGTGCGGTACAGTCTGCTGTTCTGTAAGGACCGCTATCGGTCCACAATAGATAGGGTTGACGTGCACCACTGCTGACCGCTGCCCTATACTGCAGCAGTCCTTCAGCGGTATAGGGACTGACGTACAGTCTGCTAAACACTAATACACAACCTGCTTGGTCCACAAAAGTTCTTATAAGGACTGGTAACTTGGTATAGGGTGCTACGGTACATAGGCTTGAGTGCGGTACAGTCTGCTGTTCTGTAAGGACCGCTATAGGTCCACAATAGATAGGGTTGACGTGCACCACTGCTGACCGCTCACCTATACTGCAGCAGTCCTTCAGCGGTATAGGGACTAAGAGTTTTGTCACAGGGTCATTTAAAAAATGACATGCAGAGGAAGAGGCAGGCCCTTCCGCAGGGGTGGTAGGGGTAGGGCAGGAGCAACAGGCTTGAGCCAAAGTGGGAAGTTGCAGAAGGTGCGTTCAATTACTTTAAAGGATGCACCAGACTTGGTTGAGTGGCTCGCTCAGCCTTACTCTTCTGCACCCTCCTCATCCTCTCGATCTGCACCCTCTTCTTCACTCTCTGCTATGTGCACCCCCAAAGACACTACCACCAACAACACGACCACCACCACCACCACCACATACCTTCCGCTTGAGTCACTGGAATTATTTTCCGATCCATATCAAGAGGACATTTCTGATGCGCAGCCACTCTTGGTATTGGATCAGGAAGAGGAGGTAGCAACAAGCGCTACTCAGCAGTCTGACGCCAGTACCCAGATCAGCCCAAGGAGGAGGTTGGTCCCCGGTGTTGCTGCCTACTCTACTTATAGCGGTGGGGAAGGTGACGTTGATGATGACGTGTCTAGTGATGTCACGTGGGTGCCCACAAGAGAGGAAGAGGAGGGGAGTTCAGAGGGAGATATGGACCAGCAGATAGGGAGGAGAAGCAGCAATGACTTACATTGCACAGCAGGGACAAAGCAGACTGCAAATGTATCAGGAGCGAGTCATCGACCATGTACGGTCACATCTGGCGCTCCCAGGACACCGGCACATGGCTCCGCAGTGTGGGCTTTTTTTAACGTGTCCGCTGCTGACAATAGCGTTGCCATCTGCAATCTTTGCAGTCAACGCGTTAGTCGCGGTAAGCCCAATACTCACCTAGGGACGACCGCCTTAAGAAGGCACATGAGCAGCCATCACCGAGCCCAGTGGGAGCAACGGAACACACAAAGCCACACTGCAGGCTCTCACCGTCCAGCCTCGTCTTCTACTTCTCCTTCTCCTCTCTCCTCACAATTGTCCTCCACTCCACCTTCCATCACGCCAAGCTCACATTTTTCTGCAAAAAGGCAGGCTTCCGTGGGCCTAATGTTTGAGCGTAAAAAAATGATGACGCCGGATAACCCTCTTGCCCAACGGTTGGCGGCTGGCTTGTCAGAACTCATAGCCCGCCAACTACTGCCATATAAACTGGTGGACTCGGAGGCCTTTCGCAAATTTGTGGCCATTGGAACACCACAATGGAAGGTCCCAGGAAGGAAGTATTTCTCAGAGAAGGGCATCCCAGAGCTATATGGCCATGTTCAGCGGCAAGTGAATGTATCTCTGGCACACAGTGTCGGTGCCAAGATACATCTGACCACAGACACGTGGTCTAGCAAACACGGGCAGGGAAGGTATATCAGTTTTACTGCCCACTGGGTGAACCTTCTGACGGCCGTCAAGCATGTAACCCGTGGCACCCGTGTAGATTTGGTTTTACCGCCACGGATTGCATGCAGGCCTGACTCTTCTTCTCCTCCTCCTACTCCATCCTCCTCCCTCTCCTCCTCAGCTGCCTCCTCCTTTTCCGCTGCTAGCGTCTCTTCCACTGCACCGCCCAAGCTCCCCAGAACCTATTCCACATGCCAGGTGAGACGTTGCCATGCCGTGCTGCGTCTGTTGTGCCTGGAAGCAAAGAGCCACACTGGCCCGGCACTCCTTTCAGCTTTGCGTTCACAGGCAGATGAGTGGCTAACACCGCTCAATTTGACAGTTGGTAAAGTGGTGTGTGACAACGGTGCCAATCTGCTTAGCGCATTGAAACAGGGCAAAATCACGCACGTGCCGTGCATGGCACACGTCTTAAACTTGGTCGTGCAGCGATTCCTTGTCAAATACCCTGGGGTCCAGGACATCTTGCGGCAGGCAAGGAAAATCTCGGCCCATTTCAGAAGATCTTACACGGCCATGGCTCGCCTTGCTGACATTCAGCGGCGACACCATCTGCCGGTCAGACGTCTTATTTGCGATTGCCCGACGCGATGGAACTCAACCTTCTATATGCTTGATAGGCTGCTCCAGCAGAAACGTGCAGTTAACGTCTACCTGTATGAACTCTGCGAAAGAAACGGTTCTGGGGAGCTGGGTTTTTTTTCACCGCGCCAGTGGCTGCTCATGCGCGACACATGCAGACTTCTGCGGCCATTTGAGGAGATCACCAAACTGGTCAGTCGCAGCCATGGCGCCATCAGTGACATGGTACCTTATGCCTTCTTTCTGGAGCGTGCATTGCGTCGTGTCATTGATCAGGCTGTGGAGGAGCAGGAGCGGGAAGATGAGGAAGTCGCAATGCTGGATGAATTCCCAGGGGGGGCTACTCTATCTGAGACAAGTCAACAACAGGAGTCTGATGAGGAGTCAGAGGAGGATGGTGCCGGGGCGGATGAGCAGGAGCAAGAAGAGCATGCTTTAAACCTTTCTGGGATCCCTGTTGTGCGAGGATGGGGAGAGGAGAATGAAGAGGACGACATTATCCTGGATGATGAGCAGGAGCCAGGCCACCACACCGCTTCCACTTTAGTGCAAATGGGGGCCTTCATGCTCCAGTGTTTTAATAGGGACCCCCGTATAAAAAGCATGAGGGTCAAGGACCAGTACTGGGTGGCAACGTACTTAGACCCCCGGTACAAACACAAAATGGCGGAAATGTTACCGCCGTCGCAGAGGGCTGTCAGAATGCAGCACTTCCAGGCCTTGCTTCGAGAAATGCTGCATTCTGCTTTTGCGTGCGCTGGCAGAGGAGCAATTCCCACTCCCAGAGAAGGATTTGCGGGTACCAATCCAACAGCGCCTGCAAGAAGAGGCCGGTTTGAAGATGTGTTGGTGACTTCGGATATGAGGTCATTCTTTCAGCCGACCCATCGACAGGTGTCATCCGGATCCAGCATCAGGGAACGCCTAGACCGTCAGGTGTCCGACTACATTGGGTTAACGGCCGATGTGGACGCTCTGAGGAGTGATGAACCCCTAGACTACTGGGTGGGCAGGCTTGACCTCTGGCCAGAGCTTGCCCAATTTGCAATCGAACTGTTGGCTTGCCCCTCATCCAGTGTCCTGTCCGAAAGGACGTTCAGCGCAGCAGGGGGGATTGTGACCGATAAGCGTACTCGCCTAGCTCACCACAGTGTTAACTACCTCACATTTCTAAAAATGAATGAGGCATGGATCTCGGAGGAATTCAACACATGTGATCAGTAGACCATGTATATGTCTATAAACAATTTTTGGAATCAAGCACACAGACCTTCTTAATTCATTTGGCTCACTTCCCTGACCCAAAAAAGCACACCGTACTATATGCCCCTACCCTCCTCTTTGAAGAGGTTGAGCGGTGTCATATTTCTACTGGGGCTGCTTATTATGAGGGGTTCCCACCATCCCTGTGCTGTGCTGACTTCCTCCTGGGTGTTCTTATTATGAGGGGCTCCCACCATCCCTGTGCTGTGCTGACTTCCTCCTGGGGGTTCTTATTATGAGGGGATCACACCATCCCTGTGCTGTGCTGACTTCCTCCTGGGGCTGCTTACGGTGCTGCTGTCAGCGCTGTATGTCACGGAGCTGCTGTCAGCGCTGTATGTCACGGAGCTGCTGTCAGCGCTGTATGTCACGGAGCTGCTGTCAGCGCTGTATGTCACGGAGCTGCTGTCAGCGCTGTATGTCACGGAGCTGCTGTCAGCGCTGTATGTCACGGAGCTGCTGTCAGCGCTGTATGTCACGGAGCTGCTGTCAGCGCTGTATGTCACGGAGCTGCTGTCAGCGCTGTATGTCACGGAGCTGCTGTCAGCGCTGTATGTCACGGAGCTGCTGTCAGCGCTGTATGTCACGGTGCTGCTGTCAGCGCTGTATGTCACGGAGCTGCTGTCAGCGCTGTATGTCACGGAGCTGCTGTCAGTGCTGTATGTCACGGAGCTGCTGTCAGCGCTGTATGTCACGGAGCTGCTGTCAGCGCTGTATGTCACGGAGCTGCTGTCAGCGCTGTATGTCACGGTGCTGCTGTCAGCGCTGTATGTCACGGAGCTGCTGTCAGCGCTGTATGTCACGGAGCTGCTGTCAGCGCTGTATGTCACGGAGCTGCTGTCAGCGCTGTATGTCACGGAGCTGCTGTCAGCGCTGTATGTCACGGAGCTGCTGTCAGCGCTGTATGTCACGGTGCTGATGTCAGTGCTCTGTATTACGGTGCTGCTGTCAGTGCTCTGTATCTCCTGCACCCTCTTGTTTGCCTACCCTGGTCCCTGACCTTCCCTCTCCTCCATTGCCTTCATTAGCTCCATAGTCCTGAATTGTCAGAACAATTTCCCAAATAAAAAAAAAATGCTTGTAGTTATCGATCCCAAATTCACCTCATACATGTATTATGCTATTGTCCAGGTGGTGGGACTACGTGCTACCCCCTAATAATTACCCCGTGGCCGCAAATTCGACCTAAAGGTTTGCGAAATTCGCCTCCCATTGAAGTCAATGGAGCCCGCGGCGAACGGTCGTTTTCGCGAACGTTTGTGTCCGTTCGCGTTTCGCGTTCGCGAAACGTCCCGTCGGAAGTTCGTCCATCACTACCCATGAGGCATTGTAAAACTCTGACATTCACAGATATGACTAGGCATGATGGGAATTGTTGCTGAACAACTGGAGGGCCATAGTTTGAAGACCCCTGCTATAGAACTTATCAGCCACTACTTTCTCTGTCATTAAGACTCTTTAACTCAAGGTAGAAACATAATATTCAAAACAGAGAGATGCATCATTTATTTACATGAAAGTTGCATATACATTTCTTACCTTTAGTTTTAGGATGAAATGAAATGTCTCATCTGCCTCTGGGAAATCATCATCACACACAGAAATGTAGACAGTACGGTTGGACTCCCATTCGGGTATGAAAGCAGCAGTAGCAGTAGCTATAAAATCTCCTGTATCACTTTCCACCAACTAGAACAACACAATCAGTATTATCAAGACTTGAATGATTTTATGATTCAATAATTTGAGAATTAGTAAAAAATATATTATTTTTAATTAAGCTGTATATTACTTGCTATTACAATAGCCTACCACCAAAGAACAGCCCAAAATAAATTCTTCTGCTTTTGACAATCTCAGATATACCACATACAGGTATGTGTATGTTAATTCTTGTTTGTACCTGTAGTAGGGCCCAGAAACAACAGTGCACATTTTGCTTTTTTTTTTCCTACCTAAAACATGCTAACACTGACACTATCTGACATTGATACATTGTTTTTTTTTAATCCTACCTAAAATACACTGACCCTGACCTCTGGCCCCAACCTTTGACTCTTTTCACGACCTTTGACCTTAACCTTGACCCTAGCCCAGGCACTGATCCAGATCAAACCCTGATCTAGCTAATTTATCTTTATTAATTTTTTTTATTAAAAACTTTATTATTATTTTTTTTTTGTGCAGAAACAGTACACATTGTTTACTTTTACCTTTTTCTGTTGCAAGGGAAAAAAGGTACAAATTATCTTTTTCTCCACTGAAGAGAAGAAACAAAAAAACATGGGTAGGCTATACAGTGACTTATTACTCTGATAGCCAGTCAGGGGCTATCACAGAGCTCAGGTGATCAGGATCCAGGACTCCCAGTTCCTGATTAGTAGTACGAGACCTGGGGCTTTCAGTGAGAGCCTGGTCTCTGTGCTGGGAGCCTGCTGTGTAGCAAGTTTCCAGCACAAACACAGATACACATATATGCAGCCTTATGGATAAAGACCCACTTCCTTGAGGCCACATATATAATATGTGTACAGTAGAGTTGGGCGAACAGTTCAAGCCAAGCAAAAGTTCAGCCCAAACATTGCCTGTTCGTCCATTTGGCCAACACCCAAATTTGAGGGCCGCTTGGTGGGATGTTCACCCATTGAGCACCCCACAATGCACTGCATGCTGCATAGTGCATAGTTGGTTGTTAAGGCGTGGGCCAGGAAGTTGGCCACTGCGTCCTTAAGAACAGATGAGTCATCAGCTGTCAACAGGCTTACCCGCTGACAGCTGAATGAAAAATAAAACATTGCCAGCAATACATGCAGCCCGGCAGGTCAGGAAAGGGGGAGACGAGTGATCGTCCACCCCTCCTGAACCATACCAGGCCACATGCCCTAAACATGAAGGGTGCTGGTTGATGGGGACAAGGGCTTCTTCCCGACAACTGTGAGCGGTGGTTGTGGGGGTTTGCAGGCAGAGGGCTTATCGGAATCTGGATGCCCCCTTTAACAAGGGGGTGCCCAGATCAAGGCCCCCCCTATGTGAATGAGTACCCCTACTCATTCAGCAAAAAAAAGTGTAAAAAAAAAAATAAAAACAGTTTTTGACAATTACTTTATTTAAAAAATAATAATTTTTTGTCCCCCAATGTAGATCCATCATCAATCATGTTGCCCACCACACTGCCACACCTGAAAAAAAAAACGCTTTTCCCGCAATGAAGGCTAACCGCCAAATGCCTGCTCTGCCATTGACAGTTCTTAACCAATACAGTGCACTTACACCCCCTTCCTGCCCAGACCAATTTTCACCTTTCAGCGCTCTTGCAGTTTGAATGACAATTACTCAGTCATGCAACACTGTACCCATATGAAATGTGCGTCCTTTTTTTCACACAAATAGAGCTTTCTTTTGGTGGTATTTAATCACTAGTGGGTTTTTTATTTTTTGTGCTATAAATAAAAAAAGATTGTAAATTTTGTTTCAAGTTATTTATCACACACAGCATATGCATACAACAAATTACACCCCAAAATACATTCTGCTATTCTTCCCGAGTATGGCGATACCACATGTGTGAGGCTTTTACACAGCCTGGCCACATACACATGACCAACATTGAAGTAGTACCTTCAGGAGTTTTAGGAGCATAAATTACACATCTCATTTCATTCCTACCCATCACAATTTTGAAGGTCCTTGAGCACCAGCCCAGTGGAATTACCCACAAAATGACCTCATTTTGGAAAGCAAACACCCCAACATATATGCTATGAGGCATGGGCTGCAGATAGGTACTCAGGTACTCTGATGGGCTGGAGACAGGTACTCAGGTAACTTGATGAGCTGCAGACGGGTACTTGGTTACTCTGATGGACTGGTGACAGGTACTTGGTTACTCTGATGGGCTGGCGACGGGAACTCGGTTACTCTGATGGGCTGGTGATAGGTAATCAGTTACTCTGATGGGCTAGTCACAGGTACTCGGGTACTCTGATGGACTGAGACAGGTACTTGGGTACTCTGATGGACTGTGACAGGTACTTGGTTACTCTGATGGACTGTGACAGGTACTTAGGTACTCATATGGACTGTGACAGGTACTTAGGTACTCTGATGTACTATGACAGTTACTCGGGTACTCAGATGGGCTGCGACAGGTACTCGGCTACTCAGATGGACTGTGGAATGTGACAGGTACTCAGGTACTCAGATGGGCTGTGACAGGTACTTGGGTACTCGGGTACTCAGATGGACTGTGACAAGTACTCGGGTACTCAGATGGGCTGTGACAGGTACTCGGGTACTCATATGGGCTGTGACAGGTACTCGGGTACTCAGATGAACTGTGACAGGTACTCGGGTACTCAGATGGACTGTGACAGACACTCGGGTTCTCAGATGGATTGTGACAGGTACTCGGGTGCTCTGATGGTCTGTGACAGGTATTGGGGTACTCTGATGGGTGGTGACAGGTCCTCTTTATTGGGAGAGCAATCAGTGTGTGTTTGTGTACGATGTAGGCAGTAACGAGATGTTACCGCAGTCTCCTCCTCACACACATATCGTTACCGCGGTTTGTTGACATTTAGTGATCGGCTGTGAAAGGACTGTGAAAGTACCACCTGTGATTGGCCATGACTTCATCACGGACGATCACGTGGTAAACAGCCATGCCCAATGGCTGTCCCCCCCCCCCCCCCCCCCCTCGGTAGCAAGTGGTGTTTCCGTGACACGCCACCCCCGAAGAAACAGGGATGCGTAGTGACGTCCTCCCTGTTTAAATGGGAGGACGTCATATGACGCCCTCCCAGAACGAGGGCTGCGCCGCCTGGCCATCATATGACAGCCGGCGGGTGGCAATCTGTTGAATAGGTAAGGGGTGGGGCCACCTAGTGATGTCACCTGGTGGCACACCCCCTTGGGATGTCACCAACCCAGCATGTGTTGGTCAGCCTCAAAGGGCCTGGTATTGATAGGGGGACCCCCACAGCATTTTTTTTTTACATTTTTGTATTGCCGGCAATCTTATTGTATTTATGGCAATTTAAAGTGGATGTAAACCCTCACATATACCCAGTGAAGTAAACAGCCTCAGATGATACACAGGGATGAAACAAATCTCCCTACATAAGTTTTACATGTATATCTGTTGTCTTCAGCTTTATATAGGGTTTAGAAAGTGCACATCGTGTTAGGAGATTTCTCTTCCTAGTTAACAGTGAAGCAGTGAAGCCAGGGCATAAAGCCAAGAGGACTGATTGGAGAAAAGGCACACACTCCCTCTCCTCATAGGTAGAGACTTTCAGCTCTGTTTGTTGAATCATTCAGCGCAGTGCTCAGTATTTATAGCAACCTCCCCAACACAAAACTCAGGCTGCTTGTATCATATGTGACGGAGAACTTGTCAGAAGTTATCAGGCTGATAACAGAAGAATGGAGCAGGAGACAGCTACGGGATATAGTGCTTTGAAGAGAGATAAGACAGCACTGCAGATATATGTCCCCAGTTCAAATTTCATTAATTGGGTTTACAACTACTTTAAATGTCTTGTTTTTCTTTATAAATGCCACTTTACAGGAAGACTAAGGGGACCCCCCAGACACTATATTTAAAGGAATTTTTCATTTTTATTGTTTCCCTTTAAGCATCATTAAAATCACTACTCCTGAAAAAATTATCTTTTTTAAAATATTTTTTTGATATATGTCCCCCAGGGCAGTACCCAGGCCCCCATACACCCTTCGTGGCCAATAACCTGCATATAAGCCTTCAAAATGGGCACTTTTGATTTTTCAAGTTCAGGTCCCATAGATTTTAATAGGGTTCGGAGTTCAGGGTCCAAACATTTGCGATGTTTGAGAGTTCTGTACCCAATTGAACCAGGGGGTGTTTGGTCCAACTCTAGTGTACAGGTAGTGGGAAGGGGTTAACACTCAAAACTTAACAGGAAATTCCATAGTGCTCACTACTATACTTTTTTTAAAAATGGCAAAGCAATTGGCATTTGTTGCAATATATAAGGATTTGTGGCAAGGTACTGTAAATATATGGATAATTTGGGAATAAAACAGTAGTGGCAATAAACAGACAACTGTTCCAAAACACAGGCCATTGTATATTCAGTACTGACAACACGAGATTGTAAGGCAATAATTATATTTGATTATATGCAATAGGAACTATGTAGGCAGTCCAGTTTCCACCCTCTTTTAGTGATGGGCAGGTGATGGGGACGGAATAAGTCCGTCTAATGCCCCGTACACACGACCGGACTTTTCGACGGACTAGGTCTGACGGAACAAATCCGTCAGACAATTCGATTGTGTGTGGGCTTCATCGGACCTCTGCTGTCTAAAAATCAGATGGACTTTAGATTTAGAACACGTTTCAAATCTTTCCGACGGACTCGAGTTCGGTCGAAAAATCAGTTCGTCTGTATGCTAGTCTGACGGACGAAAACCGACACTAGGGCAGCTATTGGCTACTGGCTATGAACTTCCTTATTCTAGTCCAGTCGTACATCATCACATTCAAATCCGTCGGACTTTGGTGTGCTTGTGTGTGGCCAAGTCTGTTCATTCGCAAAGTCCATTGGAAACCCTGCCGAAAGTCCGTCGGGAAGACCGTCGGACCTAGTTCGTCAAAAAGTCCAGTCGTGTGTATGCGGCATAACACATAGTGCTTGACAGGAGAACTCATAGCTACTACAGGTTTTTTTTTTTTACTTGTTTTACTTACTGAGCATGACTACCAAATGTCAAAATTCTGAAGTGAAACTCCATTTACTGTTTTTTTTTTTTTTTTTCTGGATTTTGCCCCCCCCCCCCCCCCCCACAATAGCAGGTTGACGTCCGGGAAGTTGTTCTGTTATCCTGACTGGGCGTCATATGACGTCCTTCAGGATAACATGCCGCCCGTGGGGGTGCGTATTGCGGCGATCGGTTGTGCGACACACCGCTACACTGATCTCGGTAAAGAGCCTCGGTAAAGAGCCTCCAATGTAAACAGGAAAAGCCGTTGATCGACTTTTCCTCACTCGTGTCTGAGAGACACGAGTAGAGGAGAGCCGATCAGGGCTCTCCTGACAGGGGGGGGTCTTCGCTGATTGTTTATCAGCGCAGCCCCCCTCGGATACCCACACTGGACCACCAGGGAAGCCCCCAGGACCACCAGGGCAGTGGGCAACATGTGGATGCCCAGGCATGTAACCCAGGGCCATCCACATGTGCAAATGACAGTCCAATCTGTGCCAATCAGTGCCCACAAATGGGCACTGACTGGCACCATCATGTACCAAATAAAATCAGTGATGCCCAGCAATGCCACCATCAGTGTCATCAATGCCACCCATCAGTGTCCAGCAGTGCCACCTATCAGTGCCCATCTGTGCCCATCAGTGCCCTCCTATCAGTGCCCATCTGTGCCACCTATAAGTGCCTCCCATAAGTACCCATCAGTGGCACCCATAAGTACCCAGTGCCGCCTCTGAGTGCCCATCAGTGCCGCCTATAAGTGCCCATCAGTGCTACCTATGAGTGCCTATCAGTGCTGCATACCAGTGCCACCTATCAGTGCCTCCCACAAGTACCCATCAGTGCCACCCATAAGTACCCAGTGCCACCTATGAGTGCCCATCAGTGCCACCTATGAGTGCCCATCAGTGCTACCTATGAGTGCCCATCAGTGCTACCTATGAGTGCCTATCAGTGCTGCATACCAGTGCCGCCTATCAGTGCCTGTCAGTGCCACCTCATCAGTACCACCTCATTGGTGCCACCTCATCGGTGCCCAACAGTGCTGTCTTATCAGTGCCCATCAGTGCAGACATATCAGTGCCCATCATTGAAGAAGAAAACATACTTATTTGCGCAACAAATAAAAATTGCAGCAGTGATCAAATACGACCAAAAGAAAACTCTATTTGTGGGAACAAAATGATAAAAAAAATTGTTTAAGTACAGTGTTGTATGGCTGCACAATTGTCATTCAAATTGCTACAGCACTGAAAGCTGAAAATTGGCTTGAGCAGGAAGGTGTCTATGTACCTGGTATGGAAGTGGTTAAAGAAACCCTGTCATCAACTGTCATAAAAAGCAAAGGTAACAGTACAGAAAGATCAAACATTTGAAATGCTTTCTTCAAGCCTTTTTTCTTTCCATAAACAACTTTCATTCAGTTGCAATGTGCCTTTGAATTTTTTAGAAAATTTGACAACTACAGGAACAGTCTATGAATGGAGGAGGGGGGCTAAAAGGGTGGACATTGTTGGCACTCTTGACAAGTGCACATGACAGGTCTTTCAGCTCTTAATAAACCCCAGCACCATTAAAAGACTATTGCTGAGAGATAGTGTGAGAACAGAGGACAGAGGATTTCAACTAAAATCATGGGCAACTTCTTGATTGTAGGTTTGAATACTATGTGAGCCCAATTGTATCTGGTTCCTGGGGTCAGGCTTTAAAAGTTACTTAAAATCAAACACTGATGCTGGGACTCTTGTTGCAACTTCATCAACTCACACATACATACAGTCACCCAGCTACGAAGTATGTATAGCAGCATCAGATTACAGAACCCTGTGGGTGTTTGCATTCTTAGAAATTATTCTGTTATTTCGCAATGTTATATATTCTTTGACTATATAACAGGCCAAGACCACATAACCAGATATTTGCATAAGCCAAAAAGGACAACCCAAGGAGAATATTCAAGTGAGTTGGATTGTACATCAGTTTCTTATATACAGTACATTGTGAACTCTAATTTGAAGATCTGCCAACTATTTACTCGCTTAACAGTTTCACTTTACAATGCTGCATTCTCCATTGTATACATTTATGGTAAAATACAATAAAATACATTTAAAAAGCCAATATAAAAAACAAGACAACCTTGCTCTTGAGTTCATGAAAAAATATGGTGGTAAATCAAATGAAATATCAGTTTTGGATGGGTTGTGCTTATAATAATGCAACGTCTCAGCAACAAACCCATGGTGCAGATTTCCTGTACCAGTAACCCATTACATGACCAAAATCTGATATAAGATTACTCATGGAGTTAAAATGCTCTTCAAAGTCTCTCAGTGAGTTTCTGACATATTGGAAAACTGAAAAACCTCTTGTTAACTAGCCTTTCTGATGGTGGAAAAGAGTTGTCACTGTTCTAGCTAGCACATGGACAGGGCCAGCACTACCTTGAGACAACATAGGCAAGCACCTTAGGGATTAGGCCGCTAGGAAAGGGGGGGGGGCAGATTATTACCGTGCTGCAGATGTATTTTTTTACACACTCCCTGCTTCATGTGGAAGTGATACAAGCGGCTGTGAAGCCACCTGTCACTTACACCACTGTCGCAATGGGCCGCCCCCCTCTTAGCGTGACCCCCGGCATGTTCACCGGGCTCTGCTGTTCCACCTGCAGGCTCGATGCTGTCATGGTGGGTGTCACTGGTAAGGGCGGTAGGAGCTCAGCAGACCTCTGTCTGCTCAGCCCTCCTCCTGTACACAGACCAGGAAGTGACAAGTATGATGTCACTTCCTGGACCAGAGCTTCGCCTAAGTAGACAAAAATCCTTGCACTGGCCCTGCATGTGGAAGGCTAATTGTGCCAAATATCTGTCACATTGATTGGTTTTATAGAGTCAGGTATTCCCGCCCTAGGAACCAGGAGTAAAACCAGGCTCAGATATGGTGCTATACATTATATTTCATGTCTAAAAACTCAGCAAATTAAAAAGTTTAGCAATACGAGACACTCATTTTCTTACCTCGACGACTGCAGTGATGTTCACAGGCACTCCTGTCCGTTCTATAACAAAGCGTATCACTGTGGTGGCGGTTTCGTTTACAAAAAATTCAGTTTGACCAGCAAACTGCACTTGCGTTTCCCCAGATATGGCAGTAACTAATAATGCAAACAAAATAAGGGTAGGGGAGAAAACAGAGGGCATCCCTGTGAAAAAGAAACAACAGGTATTAGACATACTGAGATAGTGAGGAAATACTTCCAAATAAATAAGTGACTGGCATACAGTGACATACAGTGCGCATAACTTCAGAGTGATGCATTGTAAATAGAAGGTATACAAGTCATGATAAATTACCCTTATTCATACGGAGTACTACTTTTGTTTTCTTTTCGTATAACAATCTTTATACAAGGCTGTCTACCCAATAGTCTTGCATTTAGTGTCCTTTCACAATGAGGCAGCTTTCAGGCGTTTTAGCGCTAGGAGCAAGGAGAGGTCCACCTTGTTCTTTGGTGTGGGTCTTTTAAGTAATGTTGCCAACGGACTGCATGGGAGCTTAACATATGTCTGGTCAAGCATGTGGTGCCCAAGCGGCTGCTGTTTTGGCCACTTCAACATATGTTGCAAACATCAATGGTGCGATTGGCTACACACGTCTCAAAAAGCCCGCACCAAAGAACTTTAAAAAAAACGCGCAGTCAGCAGCACTCTGCACATGCGGAGATGACCTACGCGGTTTAGGAGATATCCCCTGTCCCCTGCATGTGTCGATGACATCGGCACATGCGCACTAGAGCAAACTGGTGCAATGGCACCTAGGTGCCGCTGCATCAGTCTGCATGCCGTTACCGGCATCTTTCATGAGCATGCGTGTTAGTGACGTCATTGCGGCTCCAGCCAATCACAGCACCGGAGCCGCGATAACCGGAAGTAACTCCGGGATGACATGTCGGCGACCAGAGGGGGAGATGAGGATGGCTTTGGGGGCTTCAATCTGAGGCAAGTAATACATAATGAGCTAGTATGCTATGCATACTAGCTCATTATGCTTTTGTCTTGCAGGTTGTCTTTTTTGGGGGATTTTTTATACAAGAGTTTACTTCCTCTTTAAGCCATCAAATGGCTGTTGTCATAACTGATCACATGTACTGCATCAGGCCAACTGCAGATCAAACAGAAGCTGAGATGGCAGCTTCCCTGACTGTAAAGTATAGAATGGTTTAGTTCTATTTTAAGACCTGCATTATGCTCCAATATTGGTACTATTTTTTAAATTACCAGAAGGATTACAAAAAATTTAAACATGGCAGTAAAATATGTTTGTGTGTGTATATGGTTAAAATAGATATTTTTATTATATTCTTCAAAAGGAAGACCTTTTCGTTTTTTTTGATCTGTTGTATGCAACTTTGCTGAGAAATATTGCATCATTGGAAAAAATATGGCAGCTTCAGGTTGCAAGAAGTGGACACTTGGGACAAAATGAACACATTTTTAATTATGAGCGACATTTTAAAGTACAATTGATCAAACTGACATTATTAAATTGATACATATTCGAATTTAAAATTAGAATTTTTTTTTATATATATCGATTTTTTTTTAAATGAACATGCCCTCTTTTAGGTAAATCCGTATTGCTTTATGTGAAATAAAAGGCTTTATTGAAAATATTATAATAAGAACCATGTTTTGAAGTAATCCATAGAGCAGATGCATAGTCTGATCAGCAAAAACTGAATTCTATTTCATATACAAGCAGATAAAGACACACACGCACACACGCACACACATACAAATGTATTGTTACATTTTAGGAAATATATTTTATCATTTTAAATACAAAATAATATAACAAAAGAAAAAAATTATAAGTTAAATAAGGAAAGAACTTCCAGAACAAATAATTAAGTTACAGATATACTGTAATGTTTTTTAATTATCAGTTAGCATCAGCAGAAGGCATTGGAAAAACAGTCATTATTTATCAATATTTCTTTAAAGGTAAAAATGCAGTGCAATCCCTTATTTAAAAACAACAATAAGCCATGTAAAGAAATGTAGAGTATACTTACTCTATACCGCTGTCTTCCTTCAGTGTGCACAGAAAGTAATTAATACCAGCAATAGGACCTTTTCCAAGCATGCTTACAGGGGTTCATGTTACCGGTCTTGTATTTCGAAGACTAATGGATGTTTCTATGCAATTACTCTTGTGGACCAAGAGCAGTTTCATAATATTATTATCAATAATTAAATATAACCTTCTCCTGCAGATTAGCCACCATGATTTTAACAAATGCTAAGAGAACTTACAATATTAAAAGGTGAAGTAACTCATATTACACATTGTATTTTATTTTCTATAAATATAAAAAACTGTTAAAAAAATAATATGGATTGGTTGCTAAAGCTTTTATTATATTCCTAACAACTGTTAGCTTTCATCTGCTCATTGGCGTTAGAAGGTGGACAGTCAAAAAAGGTGTGATCAGACTTTTCTTAGAGCAAGCTTTCAACACAGCACTGCAAGTTGTTCTGTTAAATAAGAAATCCAGCTTTGCCTGCCTCTGTCCCATATGCCTCTGCCTCTGCCCCACATGCTTCTGCCTCTGCCCCATATGCCTCTGCCTCTGTCCCATATGCCTCTGCCCCACATGCCTCTGCCTCTGCCTCACATGCCTCTGCCCCATATGCCTCTGCCTCTGCCCCATATGCCTCTGCCTCTGTCCCATATGCCTCTGCCCCACATGCCTCTGCCTCTGTCCCATATGCCTCTGCCCCACATGCCTCTGCCTCTGCCTCACATGCCTCTGCCCCATATGCCTCTGCCTCTGCCCCATATGCCTCTGCCTCTGTCCCATATGTCTCTGCATCTGCCCCATATGCCTCTCCCTCTGTCCCATATGCCTCTGCCCCATATGCGTCTGCCTCTGCTCCATATGCCTCTGTCCCATATGCCTCTGCCTCATATGCCTCTGCCTCTGTCCCATATGTCTCTGCCTCTGTCCCATATGCCTCTGCCTCTGCCTCTGCCCCATATGCCTCTGTCCCATATGTCTCTGCCTCTGCCTCTGTCCCATATGTCTATGCCTCTGCCTCTGTCCCATATTCCTGTGGTGCTTGGTGGAAAACTGTTCTGCTGTTTCATTTTCTCTCCCTCCACACTGTGTGCCTTAATTTTAGTTAAATGGCATTGTAGTGACCTTCTCCTGGTCTACAGATGTCCAGTCTTCTACTAGTCTTGAAAATAACCCCACCTCCCCGGTTTTCTATTGGTGTCTATAAAAGTTGTATCCTATGTGGTGCCCACAGCTTCCCACAGCTTCCATAAAGTCCGTTTCAAGTGGATTAGGATAGGTTTCTTTAGAGCCCGATGCCTGTGCACACTGAATTCTAGGACTCAGTAACTGCAGCTTACATTGTACGTTGGGGGTCAGCAACCAGTAGATCGCAATGTACCAGTAGATCACGGCTAGGTGACTGGTAGATCACGGTCTGAGCTTGCTGACCCCAGAGCATCAGGATGCAATGCAGAGGGACTACTTGTAAAGTCGGAGCTGTAATAGGGAGCAAGAGCCACATAAGCCGATAGCTTCTGTAGTGCTGGCTCTTGTCCCATGCAGAGTGCACTCCACCTCTTCTCCCTGCTAGTAATCTCCAGAGTGGTGCCAGCAACAGGAAAGGAGAGGTCTTCAGATCAGTGTGAAGCAATACACTGGGCATAATAGTATAGGGCTGCTTTCACACTGATGCTCTGCTGTTTACCCACACCACGGATGCAGTGCAGTGCACCTGCAGCTTTCCTGTGGAATTGCTGCTCCTAGGCATAGACTTTTATTATATCCTGCGGGATTAGTGCACTTTCTGAATGCAGGAGTTTTGGTGCGCTTTAACCACTTTAGCCCCGGAAGAATTTACCTCCTTCCTGACCAGAGCACCTTTTTGTGATTCAGCACTGCATCACTTTAACTGATAATTGCGCAGTCGTACGACATGGCTCCCAAACAAAATTAAAGTCCTTTTTTTCCCAAAAATAGAGCTTTCTTTTGGTGGTATTTTATCACTTCTGCGGTATTTCTTTTTTGCGCTATAAACATAAGAATAGCAACAATTTTGAAAAAAAGCAGTATTTTTTACTTTTTGCTATAATGAATATCCCCAAAAAATATTTTAAATCACATTTCTTTCCTCAGTTTAGGCCGATACGCATTCTTCTACATATTTTTGGTAAAAAAAAAAAAAAAAATCGGAATAAGCGTTTATTGATTGGTTTGCGCAAAAGTTATAGAGTCTACAAAATAGGGGATAGTTTTTAGTTTATAGTTTATTATTATTATTAGTAATGGCGGCGATCAGTGATATTTATCATGACTACGACATTATGGCGGACACATCGGACAATTTTGACACATTTTTGGGACCATTGGCATTAATACAGTGATCAATGCTAAAAAATTGCATTGATTACTGTAAAAATTTCACTGGCAGTGAAGGGGTTAACCACTAGGTGGCGCTGTAGGGGTTAAGTGTGTCCTAGGGAGTGATTCTAACTCGGGGGGAAGGGCTGTGTGTGACATGTCACTGATTAGAGCTCCCGATTACAGGGAGAGCTGATCAGTGACAGGGTCACTAGGCAGAACGGGGAGATGCATGTTTACATTAGCATTACCCTGTTCTTTCTCACCATGAGGCGATTGCGGGTATGCTGTACGTGCCCTTCTGCTGACGTATATCGCGTGAGGTGGTCGGGAAGCGGTTAAGAAAGTACACCATACCTGCAGTATATAATAGAAGCAGGGCCATCTTTAAGGCAGGGCAAAAAGGGCAGCCCCATCATTGTTGTGGGTCCCAAAGCAGCTGCCTCATACTGTCCCAAGTATCGCAGCTGAAATTCTAGTCCCGTGCTGTTTCCCAATATTTCAGTGTGAAGTGCTGCTATTAATGCTGCCCAACTCTGCCCTATTGCTGTGTACAGGTGACTCACTTGCAGACCCTGTGTTTACATGTACGTAACCTGCATTGATATATGGTCATATCTACCATCATTTCTGCTGAATGCTGCCTACTGGGGAGCTAAAGGGGCATGCATGAAAGTCCTGTGGTCATTAAGCCTAACATCAACCTGTTCTGCAAAGGTAAGCAAATTGGAGGTGGAACACTTTTTCAAAATAACATGGTGCCACAGCACTATGGATTTTGGTGCATGCGAATACGTAAATCTCAGCAGATGCATGAGGGTGTAATTAACATTTAATGGCACTGGCTATGTATCTGCTAAAGGGCAACTCATTTCTGTGGTGTCAGTAATACGATTTTGCATGCATTCCCGACACACACAAATGTGAATGCAGGCTAAATGTCAGTTACATTGGCAGTCTGTGTAAATCTTCTCATTACATTGGGGCTTGGTGTACAATCCTTTCATTCACACTAGTGGCTAGTGGCCCCTTACATTAGTGGCCAGTGTAAATCCCCACTGTATTAGTGGTCAGTGTAAATCCCCATTACATTGGTGGCCAGTGTAGAAACTCTTCTTTATATTGGTAATCGGTAAACAAATCAAAACCTGCATTTGTGGTCAGTATTAAATCCTCCATTACATTGGTGGTCCATGTAGAAGCCCCCGTTAAATTGGTGGGGGGTGTAAATCCCCCTTACATTGGTGGCCAGTGTATAAATCCCCCTTTATTGATTGTTGATGTAAAATCCCCCATTACATTGATTGTCAGTGTAAATTCTACATTAAAATGGTGATCAGTGTACATTTCCCTTTACGTTGGTGGTAAGTGCAGAATTGTCCTTACAGTGGTGGTCAGTGTAAATTCTCATTTACATTGGTGGTCAGTGTAAATCCCCCCTAACATTGGTGGTCAGTGAAGAAGTGTCACTTTATATTGGTCAGTACAAATCTCCTTGATAATGGTTGTTAGTGTAAATTCCCCCTTACACGGAGGTTATTGTATATCCCCCCTTACACTGGTGGTTGGTGTAAATGCTCCTATTACATTGGTGTCAGTGTAGAAATCCCTTTATATTGGTGGATGGCATAAAATCCTGTTACATGTTGGTCAGTGAAAACCCCCCTCACATTGGTGGTCAGTGTAAATCCCCCCTCACATTGGTGGTCAGTGTAAATTCCCCCTCACATTGGTGCTCAGATCACAATCCCCTTTAAATTGGTGGTCAGTTCACAATCCCTCACTATATACTTGCCAAAGATTTCCAGCTTTGCTATACATGATTCAGAATTTGCCACAGTGTACTGCCACCTAACTAATCCCATCTCCCCACCACTGCCACTGATCACGCCCCCTCCCCCAGTATTGCCACTGTTCCCAGGAGTCCTAGGATTCCTAGGCATTTTCTGTCTATTGCTGGGTCCCCTTACCTCCCCAGTCCATGGTGTGCAGGCAGTGAGGAGATGATGTGCTGTAACCTTTAACAACCAATCAATGAGCAGTAATGATGTGCACTTACCTCCTGCAGCCAATCATTGTGTGTATCAGAGCAGGTGTTGAGCAAAATAGTTTGGACAGGGGCCCAAGAAAATATTTTTCCAGGGTCCAATCAATATTAAAGACAGCCCTGAATAGAAGTCTATGGCAAAGTGCAGCTAACTCAGGAAAGTCGCAGATGCACTGTGCTACACCCACGGTGCAGGTAAACCACAGCACATCAGTGTGAAAGCATCCTTATATAGGGGGCTCAGAACAGTAAGGGTTCATTTATATTTGCAGTTTGGGGGTGTTAAACCCTATAGTTAAGATGTATTTTTTATCACCCCCAAGCCAACTCCTGTACAGTAGCTGCAGTGGCCAGAGGTGTACACATATCACATCGACAGCAGGAGTTATACACCCTCTAATGGTTGGTGGGTATAGCACCTGCCAAGCATGGCCCATTCAAGTAAACAAGGCCACTCTGCAAATGCCCTGCAACCTTCTGATGTACAGCAAAGAAGGGGTTAAAGCAGGCAGCATTATGTTGCTTTCTCACCACCTGCTTTAACCTCTTGGACCCCACAGAAGCATGCAGTTGTGGGGTGCTTGAATAGTGGTCCCATTTACTTGAATGGGTTGTGACTCACATGCAGTAGCACCCACCAAAAGCAACAGAGGGCTTAATTCCTGCTGAGGCATGTGTACACATTTGACTGCTGCCTTATCAGCTTATGGGGGTAGTGCTTGGTGGTATTAAAACTATGGCTCAACCACATGCTTTTACCACCATCCCCCCCCCCCCACTCTATGAGTGAACAAGCCCTAAGGATTCCGCTGCCGAACACAACTAACGGCTCATTCAAAAGTGCAGCAGCCACTGCTGCTCCTCTGAAAAGCAATCCGAGTGTGTTTGACAGGTAAGGAGGTGATACCTCCTCACCACCTGATTTAAGCGCATGACTGTCGTGCAATGCCCACAATTGAGACATGGCAGTACGGCAATTAGAGGTTTAAATCAGGCGTGAGGAGGCGACATGGTGTGGTGACTTCTCTTATGTTGTTCAGGTAGATTTCCACCTCTTAAAGTGGAGCTCCACCCGAATTCCTACTCCTATGCCTATAGGATTATCTTGTTCTCTAGTTGCTGGATATCCCCCTTACCTTGCTGCTGTCATCTTGTGTTTTTTTCTTTTTATGAATTTCCTGCTCCTGGAGATTTCGGAAAAGGGCGGTGCTGCTGCGGATATGGGCGGGGCTTCAGCGGCAGGTCAGCGCTTCCTGTTGGCCGCACTGGCTCCTGGGATAGTTTTTTTCAATTTTCCAGGAGTCTGTGCTGCGCATGCGCGAGATCGGAGATTATACGGGCAGTGCATGCTGGGACAATAGCAGCACAGTGTCCCGGAAGACAATGCCTGTGGGCTTCACATGCCCACAGGCAAAATGGAAAACGTCAGGAGACGTTTTTATAAAGTCTCCAGAATACCGAAAAACGGCAGCAGGAGGATTAGAAAAAAAAAAAAGTAAGTTAACCAATTAGAAAACGTACTTCATGCAATTAACAGCAAAAAAAAAAATGGTGGTGGAACCCCGCTTTAAGGTTGCCTACCCCTGGTGTAAGTTGTTGTGTTGCTCTCTGTGTAAGGGCCAGTTCACACTATTGCGATGTGAGAACCCGGCACGCACGGCAGTTCACACGGCCATATGCGAACTGCTGGGGAGTGTCATTATAGGTTAACGACACCCCCATGTCAGCTCGCGTATTGCACTGCGAACTGAACATGAATCGGATCGCATATGTGTGAACACACATGCAATACGATTCTGGTCCGAACAGAAAAAAAGGGTCCTGTGCGTGTTTGCACCGAATGCGGTGCGATATCAGCCATACTATCTGTATGGCTGGCATCGCACCCGCGCAGACATCGCATGTAATGTGAACAGGAGTGCGCTGCGAATTACATGCGATGTCTGCCATCGTAATAGTGGGAACCGGCCCTAAATGTACTGTTGTTTCTTATTGAGTAGAACTGACTTGCCGTTTTCCTTACTGTATTAAAGTGTCACTATTTCCAGGACCCTGCATTCATTATATCTGGTCTCCCATAGTGCATAGAACATGGAAATGAAATTATTTTAGTAAATATAAACGGCTAAATACCTTTTCAGTGGATTCTGAACATATAAAACCAGGTATAAAATTATACCACCTGTACCCCTCTCTTCATTTACTTAGTGTGTGCCCATTTTACATTCTGTGTAGAATACAAGATAGTGCATGATTTCTGAAGAATACCAAACTATACCTAATTTTTATAAAGCTAAACTCCAGGCAAACAGCTAAATACATAGATGACATACAGTATATATATATGGGAGCAATTTTACCTGTCAAAAAGATTTCTTTTTTGTCTGTCCAGTTTTAAGATTTACACAGCTCTGTTCCACAGTTTAGCCCTGCCCGGCAGAGAAGGGGACCTAATCATTCTATGCTGCAGTTTCACTTTTACTTACAGGTTAAAGAGGGATTCCAGCTACAACAAAAAAAATATTAAAAGCCAGTAGCTATAAATACTACAGCTGCTGACTTTTAATAAATAGACACTCACCTGTCCCAGGGTCCAGCGATGTCGGCAGCCGAGACCGATCGATCGCTGGGGTCTCGGCTGCTGCCGCCGCCATTCTAGGTGAGGGAATCAGGAAGTGAAGCGTTGCGAGTCGCGCAGCGCACTAGGAATGGTCCGCGCTGTCTCTGGGACCCGTGTGTGTCCCAGTAGACAGCGCGGCAGGACAGGAAACGGCATAGACTCCCGTGTGAGTCTATGCCCGGAAGTGAATGCAAATACCTGTCTTGGACAGGTATCTGCACCCCCTTCCCCCCTGAAAGGTACCAACTGTGACACCGGAGGAGGGTTCCGATGAGCGGAAGTTCCACTTTAGGGTGGAACCCCGCTTTAACTCTACACTTCCACCCTGTGGCTGGACAATGAATGAAAAAGTACACTGATGAGCTCATCTTTCTGCCAGTCAGCTCTCTCCTACTGCACTCCCCCATCTCGGAGCCTTGTTGTATAGTGATTGCAAGAGACCGATAACAATTAAAATCCAGGTACTTATAGCGCTTGAATTAAAAAAAAAAATACATCAACCCTTTCGCTGCCAGGTCCATACGTTGCATGGACCTGACATTGAGGGGGGATCCTACACAATCAAAAAGCGACATCTATGACGTCATTTCTGGGTCAGCCTTTCAGTGTCCCCAGCTAGCATACCCAGGAAGAAATGGTTTGCAATGCAATATGTATTGCAAATCATTCAGTGGAGCCCAGAGGAGACATGCCAAACCTTTTAGACCCGGCATGTCTCATTAAAGGAGAACCTGTCACCTAAAAATAATCACATAAAATCTCCCCCCACAAAAAATGTTTTAAGGCCTCCCACCCCCACATAAACGCATGTATGAATGTAAACGCATGCGTCAAGGGGGCCTACACATGAAAAAGGCGTTTGCAATAGATACACGTGTTATATATTACCACGCACGCTGGAGTGAGAGCAATAATTCTAGCACCAGACCTCTTCTGTAACATTAAACTGATGACCTAGAGGGGGCTATTGAAGCCTCGCCTTTATAAAATATAGGGTACTGAAGTTTGTTGCTATTTCACGGGCGCACACAAAAAGGTTTGAAATGCTGGTTATCTATTTACTCATTGCAACCTCATCTTTTACATTTTCTGAAAAATTCACTTTAGTGTGATTTTTACTGAAGTTTTGCTGTTTCTAGATCTTTGCTGTAATATCGTGTGACATAAAAAAAATTTGAACTACCACTTTTTTATTCTACAGAGTGTCTGCTTTCAGAAAATATATAATATTTGGGTGTTTTGTGTAATCTTCAGGCCTAAAATCATTTTTTTAAACATGTGCACAAAAAACGCAAATACGGCTCTGGCAGTAAAAAGGGTGTATTAATGATTAGATAGCTGCATTAATTTGTGTTGTTTTTATTGGCTTGCAGTCCAGCACAGCCCGTAGCAGAATAAATAAAAATAAAACTGTTGCCAGTGAACTAGAGCAGGCTGTAGATTGGCCAGTTAAGTGTGGGGGGAGGTACTACAGAAGCTGGAGTGAGGGAGGTCAGGGATGACCAGACATCTGGCCAGCAGACACGAGGAGGAAATCGTTTAGTGGTGTGCCCTTCCCCTGCTTTCCTGATGGAGGATCCACGACGCCTGGCAGAGCAGCTCCGGTCGATGGCGGAATCAATGGGGATCGATTGGCTGAAAGCCAGATCACAGCCCTGCAGGGGACAACTGCCATGGCTCTGGCCGAAACCCAGGTGAGACGTGCTCAGCGGGCACACCCCCTGGAATGCTTCAGCCCCTCCCAATCCCTGCGAATTCCATGCCATATTGGGAGCCCAGACTCGGACCCTCCAGTCCAGCCACCCCTGGATTGAACGGGCGTGGGCCCTAAGAGGAATTCCCATCGGGGCGGAGCTCACTGGGACGGTTACGCAGGCCTACCCACCCCGGTCCCAGAGAGGAGGAAGACCGGAGAGAGTGCGGTCCCATCCTTGGTGGTAACAGCGCCAGGAATGGCGGCTCAGATGGGGGAGGAGTCACACTGCAGGTCACGGCAGCCGGAGACCCCATCACACCCAGATCCAGTCAGGATCTGAGGGCCTCCAGTTCAGGTCGGCACAGCAGGGCCCCGCCCACCAGCGGGGGGTGAAGAGGAGCTACACAGCTACGGCCGGGCACACCAGTCCTGGGGGTCAGAGACGCAGACAAGACAGAGAGCAGCCGGGTCCTTCTATGGGTGGAGTATCATTGCCAGTCCAACATCCGGAGGGTTGCCAGGATTCCACCCGCTCTGGGGGCGAGCTGTCCAGTGTAGAAGAGGATGTCGCCCCGTGGAGGTCGTCGACCATGGATTCTGGAATGGTGGCTGTGGGACCTCATCCTGGTAGGCCCAGTAAGTCATTGTCTAATTTTGGCCCTTCTTTGCAGCTTTATGGGTTACCTGTTTTGGGTTCTAGGGGTGGGCAGACCGCTGGGTGGTACCTGGTTCTACTCTGAATTTACTAGGCTGGGCCTGCCCCTCCCCCTCCCTCACACGGGATGGCAGGCCTAGGGTTGGCTGTGACAGGTAATGCTGAAGCCGTACTGGATCTTTTGATCGGGCTGCATTCTTTTGTCCAATGCTTTGACGTGGGCACAGTGGCGAGCTCTACGCCGGTGTTGGCTTGGTTTCCAGACTCCCTGGGGGCGGACAGCAACACAGATACTGCAAGTCTTGTGCCTGTACCAGGTCAGGGATTGGTGGCGTTAACGTCTCCAGTGTTACAGTGGCCCTGAGGTCTAGTGTCGCTCCCCACGTAGAATCTGCAAAAGAAGTTAGTAAAAGTATGGACTTGGTTTGCCTGGCTGATGTGGCCAAATGCGAAGTGTATGTCTGTTTTGAAGGTCCTCTGGGAGCTCACCTCAAATCTGAGATACAGGAAAAGATTTGCCGAGGGGAAATATGTGGAGATCTTCACATTCCTTCCTCTGGAAAAGTTTAATTTAGATAGGGTAAAACCAGAAGAGTTCAAGAAAGATGAATAGAAGCGTCGTTATAAGTTGATTCCGCATGCGTTTAACAATTGGCTCCAGGCATTTGCCATTTTGGCGAGCATCACTGGTGAGAAATCCCCTGAAAATTGTTCTTTGCTTTTTTTGCTACCTGAATTCCATTAGCAAGGTCCAGAGAGTTTATGGGGGCATAGCTTGGCTGCGGTATAATGAGCTGTTCCGTCAATGCAAGGCAATACATCCTTCGCTGCGCTGGGATCATAATGATATTAGTTTGTGGTTGAAACTTATGTCCCCTCCACGAGCCTCGACTTTTTTTTTTCCAGTGGGGGCCAGGAGTCCTACTGTCCCTGGACAACCAGACGCAAAAAGGTGGGTGAATGTTGCCAGTTTAATGAGGGTTCCTGCAAGTTCGGCACTAGTTGCTGATACAAGCACGAATGCTCTCACTGTGGGGGGGCTCACTCCCTGTCACGTTGCTTTAGGGCCTGCAAGGCCCGTCCCAGAAATGCTGCAGGAAAAAGGCCAGACTCTGGTGAGGGTGGACAGGATGGCTCCTCTTTCTAAATAGATACCTGGACTGGCCTGCAGCTCGTTTGTTACATGTAGGTTTTACGGAGGGGTTTTTGATCCCCTACTCAGATTCCCCCTACGGCCGACAACTTGCAGTCAGCTAAGTTACACTCCGAAGTGGTTTCTGTGAAACTCGCTAAGGAGATTTCGATTCTGCATCTCCCTTAGATAATTTGGTGGTTTCACCCTTGGGTGTTATTCCGAAGAAGGAGCCCAATAAGTTCCACCATCTTTCTTTTCCAAAAGGCAGCTCAGTCAATGATGCCATTGACCCTGAAACTTGCGCGGTGTCATATAAATGGTTTGATGCCGCTGTGTTTTAGGTAAGGCGCTACAACAAAGGGGTCCTTATGGCAAAAAACAATATTGAGTCGGCTTTTTGGTTGCTACAGGTTCATGTTTCATCTTCAGCTTTCATCTATTAGGCTACAGATGGTTGGGACCTTTTATGTGGATCGCTACCTGCCTATGGGCTGCTCCGTCTCTTGCGCTTTTTTGAGACCGTTTTCGATTGGGTAGTGCGAGACGTGGTGGGTATCAATTCCGTGATTCATTACCTGGACGACTTCTTGGCATTCCATCCTCTAATTTATGTGGCGTGTTGCTGGCTACGATACAGCACATAGCAGAGCGTTTTGGTATTTCTCTCGCGGTGAACAAGACCGAAGGCCTGCTAGAGATTATCAAGTTTCTGGGTATAGATTCTCCGGCCATTGTGTGTCGTCTGCCTGACAACAAATTGCATACTCTGAAGGAAGAGGTCGCTTTGGCTGCTGGGAAACAAAATTCAGCCTCACAAGCTACAGTCACACCTCGGTAAGCTTAATTTTGCATGAGGTATTATGCCAATGGGGAGAGGTTTTTGTCGACTGCTATTTGCCACCACGGCTGGGGTCAATTCGCCCAGGCATTTCATTCAGCTGTCTAGGGAACACAAGGCAGATCTGTGGGTGTGGCATGAATTTTTGGGCAACTTCAATGGCCTGTCTATCTGGATGGAAGGGTCGTTCAGCAACTACGATCTGGAGCTTTTCACGGATGCAGCAGGATCCACTGGATATGGAGCAATCTTAGGGGTCGGTGGAGTGTGGAGCGCTGGCCTGTGGAATGGCAGGAGGAGGGATTCCTAAAGAATTTGGTGCTGCTAGAACTTTTTCCAGTGGTGCCCTGTCGCTCTGGGGAGACGTGTTTAGCAATAAGAAGGTTCGTCTCCACTGTGACAACATGGGTGTAGTATAGGTTATCAATTCTCTTTCAGGGTCCTCCCAACTGGTTATACGCCTATTAAAATATCTGGTTTTATGTTGTCTTCAGGGAAAAAAAATTCTGTATGCTGTGCATATTCTTGGAGTGGAGAACATGGTGGCTGATGTTCTTTCCCATTTTTAGTTGGGCAGGTTCCAGCAGTTGGCACCTGGCGCGGAGCAACACGGAACCCCTTGTCCTCTATGGCTGTGGCAGATTGCAGGCTGGGGTTGATAGTGAGGGTTCTGAATTCAGACATTTGGTGATTTATTTTGTTTGCCTGTGTTTCACGGCTGGCGTATCGACTTCCGCCATGAACTGAAAATCGGCCGGCCTGGCCTTTTGGTTTAAACTGCTGGGCATGCCCGATTTTCACAAAGATTTTTTGGTAAAACAGGCCTTTAGAGGCTATCCGAAGGGTGCTCGGCGGCCGGAAGGGCCTATCACTTTTGATATCTTCCAATCGTTGTTCCTACAGATGCCCACGATTTGTTCGTCCAGCTTCAAAACTTTGCTATTCAGGGCGGCTTTTGCCTTGGACTTTTATGGGGCCCTTAGGGTGGGTGAATTAGTCAGCCCATCAGTGGCTGACATCCGCTGTGTTGGGGTTTCTGTCATGCTTTTTATGCGTCAATCCAAAACGGATCAAGTCGGAAAAGGGACGCACGTTAAATGAATGCAGATTCCTGGTTCACCCATATACCCGGTGGCTGCGGTGGGTGAATACATATGGCTCCGCCCGGTAGGGTCAGGTTAATTTCTTGTCCGTTTGGATGGTTCGGCATTATCCACTTTTCAATTTGTGTCGGTTCTGCGGCGCTACCTCTCAGCACTTGAAGCCAGTAACTTTTCCTCTCATTCTTTCCGCATCGAGCGGCCACTGAGGCGGCCTGGTGGGGATTGGATAACACAGTGGTGAAGAGTATCAGCAGGTGGGAGTTGGACAGGTTCAGAATTTATGTTCGCCTGCACTTGATTAAGTGCAGGCGAACACCTGGGTTCACTGGGCATTATGTTGTTTGTCCTATTTACATGTAGAGTAGTTGTTATAGTCTTGTTTTTTGTGTTGTATGTTGTGTGTTGTATTTTCTTTTCAGATATTGCCTGCCCCATGTGAATATTGGGACATTCCTTTGTGCATTGGGGGCTAGGAGGGCGGATGTCAGGCCTAATGGTCATCATTTGGGCTTCCCTAGATCCAAGGCCAGCATTAAGTGGATAGGTTTTCCTGGGTTTTTATGGAGCAGGGTGGTTCCAGAGGTCAACAGGGTCGCTAGCTGGGATAGGCCTCCTGACATTTTAGTCATACACGTGGGAGGTAACGACCGGGGGTTCAGTCCAGAGGAAACTTCATACGTAACGTCAAGTTTGACGTGCTACGTTTGCAGATGGCATTTCCGGATACAATGATGGTGTGGTCAGACATGGTGGCCCGCACCACCTGTCGGCTTGCCAGGTTAGTGACAAAGCTCATCAGGGCACGAGTAAAGGCTAACAAGGAGGTTGGGAGATTCATAACGCATAACGGGGGTTTCACAGTTAGGCACCGGAAGATTGAGGTGGACACGTGGAGGTATCTCTGCTGTGATTGGGTCCATCTGAATGCAGTGGGCATGAATCTGTGGTCACTGGGTTTGCAGGACGGGATACAGCAGGCATTACGTTTTTGGCGGAGCACAAAGGTGTGAGGTTTCACACTTTGTGCTGTGGCAGTTGGGTCTTTGCAGGCATTTTAAATAATCTGTTGTAACTAGATGATTGGGACACATCTAAGGTATGGGTCCCCAGTGGAATACCAGTTATGGTGAATTAACTGGGAGTACAATGGTGTATCTGCAGAAAGTTTTCGTCCCGAGTCGGTGCAGTGCGCCAGGGACTGTGGAAATAGTTTACACAGATACAAGGAAATATTTCTGATACGTAGTGTCTCCAAGGATCGGCAACCAAAAAGGTTATGTTTTTGTTGTTGGGGTTATTATTATTTACATAATTGTTACATTTTAAATAAAGGGGCCGAAAATCCCCAGTTTACTCCCAACCTTTGTGTCAGCATATTTGTGGGTAATTATAGTGGGGCAATAGGGACGGGTTGGTACAGTGAGTTGTATACAAAGAGTCATGATACATTTGGGTTACCTTTTCATGCTTTAGACATTGTAACATAAACCTCAATGAAGTATCTGTAGCATCATGCCAAGATGCTTTGAGGCATTTAGTTACGCCTTAGTGCACAGTGAATTTTATAGTTCACTAAAAACATCAGTGTCCAGTTGCTGCAAAAACAACCTCATAATTTCATAGGTTGAAACTGTTATAGGTAAAGTACATGAGACATTTAACTCACTACATAGGCTAAACTGATGACCTCCACATTAATTTATTCAGTAGAAACTTGCCATCATTGAAATTAAATAACTGTAATAACTTCCTTACTACAAAGTTATTGCACCCCATCCCCTGGTTCCCCGTAGCTTGATGTACAGCGATGTCTTTGTTGATTCATTCTGTAGGATCCCAAACAATAGTGGCTGTGCTGGAAATGGAACTACTTTGGCAGAAACACACAATAGCCAGCTCTCAGCAGCACCAAGCAGAGAGCAGCAAATTACACACCCATGCACTTCATTGCATCTAACCAAATTGGCCAGTTGAAATGCTAATTGCCTTTCAGGCATGGGGATAGACGGCCAGGAGATCTTGTGCTTCAGAGAATGACGCACATTTTTTTATTCCACTCCTGGTCCATTGTCTTGATGAGAATTATTCAAAATCCATTCAGAAAGGTAGCTCCTTGTGTAACCTTTAAAAATGTGGGAAATTTCTAAAGACCAGACGGGCATCACAAATCGGATGGCCTAAGCATGTCTCAACCAGATGGCTGGATTAAGGCCATGTTAATTCTTTAATAAAATAATGCTTGAAGCTAGTGAAAAAGAAGGCTTCTTTAGGAACACAGGCAAGTAGTATAAGCTTTGTCTCTGGAAAATATTCCTCAAACACTGCTTGAGAAAAGACTTAAGATGTGTTTATGCGGTTTGTTAAGCTGTTAATGATCATGCACATGTTCTATTGATGCCTGTAAATAAAGAATTTAACTTTTCTTTACTTGTACGAATACGGTTTGATTTCCAGTGAATGCAAACAATCTGGTGTCTGAAAACTCTTTTAAGAGATTAGTGTGAATGACAATTTCTTTGCTTTTGTTTACATGTAATAAAAGAAAAAAAAATGTAACCACCTTTAATTGAGCTATTTGTTCCTTGTGGATGTATACACAAATATACATGGACAACGCACTTTAAGGAATAATTATCGCCATAAATGAGCGCACAGGGTGTGCCAGGTGTGCCTGGGGACACCCTAATCACCCCATGTGGTGGCAGACCCCCCTGTTTAGACCCTTGGTATTTCACCAAAGATTGCTAAGAGGGCTCCTAAAAAAAAAAACACAAGGTAAAAAATGTAATTATAAAAAATATAAAAAAAAAAAACTACTGACACATCCTCTGCCATACTAACACCAATCAGTGCCCTAATGACACCATCAGTATACAGTATACAGTATATACACATACACACACACGCATATGTGTATGAGCTTTGGGGAGCACACCCTAATGCAATAGGCTGTTCATGGGCCCCAACTCTTCCTGATTGTGAGGAACTGTCCCTGATTTGGAACAAAGTCTCTCTGTCCCTCTTTCCTCCTCATTTGTCTCTCATTTTGGTCTGATCTATATAATTGTATTTAAAATGCACTTTTTATATCTTTCAAAGCATGTTTCCCAGTGCTAAACCTTTCATCCAATATCTAAATTGCTGCATTTGCAAATTTCAAAAGCCAATATAAAGGAATGGTCGTGGTAAAAAAAAAAAAAAGCACTTATGAGTTTAACTAATCTTTTTTTGTATAATTCTCCTTTAAGGGAGTGTGTCCTATGACTACATACTTTTGCTAATAGGTGTCCCTCAGTCCTATCTCAAAAAGTTGTGAGGTAGAGGAGTGTTCCTGTTTGAACAATGCAGATAGATAGGAGTGTGCAGACAGTGCTGTATTTTTTATTTTATTTTTTTGTTAGAAAATTATTTAGAACTCCCAAACAATATATTCTTTTAAAGCCCCAGAAAATACATTGGTGGGTGTTGCAACTTTTTATGTCACGTGGTATTTGCGCAGTGTTTTTTCAAATGAAAATGTGAATGCAAAAAACACAATATATAACCCAATTTGTTTTGTAAAATATACAAGATGATGCTACACTGAGTAAATAGATACCAAACATGTCATGCTTTAAAATTGTGCATGCCCGTGCAATGGCAACAAACAGCATAAATGTTACTATACATAGGCAATGTTTTAAAATCCTTTGCAGGTTTCCACTTTAGGTTTACAGAAAAGGTCTAGTGCTAGAATTATTGTCCATGAAATGATGTTCGCTGCAATACCTCACATGTGTGGGATGATTGCTGTTTGTGTATGTGTGGGACCGACACATGCGTTCGCCTTTTTTTAATTATCATTTTTTTTTTATCACTTTTATTGCTATCACAAAGAATGTAAACATCCTTTGCGACTGCAATAGGCACCTGACAGGTACCCTTTATGGAAGGATCTGGGGTCTATCAGACCCCAAATCTCTCCTCTACCCTTGAAAGCATTCAAAACACCAAGATCAGTGTTTCTGAAAACTTTTGATTTTTTTTAAATGCCACCGTTCACATCTGGGTAAACTGAAAGTGATGTCATGTGAGTGCTTCCAGGTTACCATCACGAACAGCTGATCAAAGCCAATCCCAGCTTTGCTTAGCTGTCCAGAGCCACAGAAGGTGGAAAAAGGGGGGACTTTCCCTCCGGCTTCTTGCATTAGCAATGGAGTGGCTAGTTAGCCACTCTGATTGCTATTAGAAGAGAGCCAACCACCGGCTCTACGGTACTGGGATGATGCCTACCTATGAGTACATCGCTGGTCGTTAAATGGATATTTTTAGGACATGTAACATTTATTGCCTTTGCTGATCACCAAGTAATAAAAGTTTTAGCACCAACAAGCAAAGTCTAAAGCCTGCCACAAAAAATAAAGGCACCCCACTTTGTGCACTAAATGAAATGATCTGTCTAAAGCTGAGCATATACTTTACGTTACAGGCTTACTGTACATGGTTGCAGTGGAATGGAAGCAGTGGGGGGGTAACCCAGTCCAAGCACGAGATCCGCTCACAGGTGCCGTGGCTCGATGTGGCCTTGCACGCTAAATCAGCATAAAGAGATGGAAAAAGTAACACTGTAATCTTTTAGAATAGCGCTATAATTTTATTGTCACTCTGATGTAACCAATAAAATATATCCTAAAGGATTACAGTGTTGCCGGCTCTTTCCATTTCTTTTTGTACAATCCCCTCCTTTTGTTCTGGGGCAAACTGTTAAATTTAGGATTTCTTCTCACTTTCTATCTTGGTGATAATAATCATCAGGAAAAAAATAAAAAAGTTTTGTTTTGTTAGAGCTACACTTTAGACTTGCGGCTTTTGGTAGTGCAGCAAATACTGTACAATGGTAGTAGTGGTATAGAACGATGATGGACAGGGGAGAATGTGCTGATACCAAGGTATCGGACACCGTAAGCCCTAGCATTTGTTGTCTGCCTGTACTAAGGATTCGATAGGCTTTGTATCAAATCCTATATAATGACTTATTCAAACTAAAGTGATCATCTTTGCACTGAAGCTTTGCATTTGAACTGCCTTATTGAATGCTCACAATCAGTGGCGGCCCATCCATATGGGGCACAGGGGTGCCGCCCCCCTAATCCATACGCCCGGCCATTAGTCTACATGCAGGGTGCCAGCCTCATGGATTTCAATGGGTTTGTTTTTGTTTTTTTAAGCACATGATTAGAGCCTGAGGCTCTAATTGGCTTCAAAAAGGGTGTAGTGGGACACGGTGGGGGGTGGTCGCTTTCCCGTTCGTCTCCCGCGGGGGGGTATGCGTTGGTTTGCCACCCCCCTCCCCTAAATATTGAGCACCAGCCACCACTCTTCCTTATAGTCAATATACCTAAGACTACCAGTACTTTTCTAGGGCTAAAATGTGGACTAACAAATATTGTCATTTTTTTAGTAAAGAAAAAATACTGGGTGTGCAAAAGATCTTCCAATGATTGGATCAATTAAACAACAAAAACAAATCCTGTAAAGCCACATTCAAAACCTTAAGTAACATTAAAGCTTATTTTTTTTTATTTTTTTTACACTTTAATTTAATAACATCAGTATTGTAATAGAATAAACTACTCCTCTCAGCACATCTATAGTCCAGAAGGCAGGCTCTGTGAAATGTGTGATCATATTCACAAGGTATAGTATAGTGAATATAGATCACTGCTTTCAAGAATGTAAATGTGTGGGGTTCTTTAAAAAGTAGATTTTCAAACTTCGTCCAGATCATTAGGAGTAGACTAGAAATATTTGAAATTCAAGTGCAAGTGAGAGTAGGAATTTAAATGTTGAGAACAGATATACTTTAATTTGGCAACATGCCTACATTTTGTAGCACACGAATTATTTTAAACCATGGCTATATTGCCTAGAATAAAATTAGCCATTGCCTATAAATCTGACCTTGTGTCTGAGTTTCCCAAATGAAAGTACATATTACTATCACCAAACATGAAATTAATATTGTCTTCTGAAAAAGCAGAAATTAGCTTGACATGCATCTTTCTGCCTAAGGCTGTATTATACTGACACAGCAAGAAGCCTTTTCCTTTTATCCCAGCTACCACTAATTCAGCCAATTATTTTTTTAGAATGTTCGGTATTTCAGCCAATTTGTGTTCCTCCTGGTTAAATCTGAATAGGCTGTGCACAGCAAGAAGGTATAACAATGCCCCCACCTGGATCATTCTGAATGATCAGACACAACACAGCTTACTATTTATCCTCAGACTACAATCTCTATTCATCAGAACTAACTCAAATTGCCGTGACCAAAGGAAAACCCTTCCAATTTCCTCACCCTAGTCCTATATGCTGGAGTTGAAGTCCACTAAGCCGAGTATTGACTATTAAAAAGAGTTGTCACATAAAAGCGCTGCCCCAGCTACTTCAAAAAGGAGAGAAGCCAACTAACTCTCATGGGGCAAAGTCTCCTGCAGTAGTCATACGGCTGAGAAAGCCAAATACAAGCAAAAATGTAAATTACCAACTCAAACTTAGCAAAAGTATAATTGAAAAAAGGATCTAAATGAAAGAACAAGCTTTAAAAAACAAACATCATTGGTGCTCATTGCTCAATAACACATTTGTTTTATTAGCGTATCCCCTGTATACTGCTAAAAATTAGATTCTGTAGATTTAAATAATGCAGTCCTATTACATTAAATGCATTTCTTGGGATGATATGCCTGCAAAGGGAAATGGGCTGTTTCCAGATGAATGCACTTGATGTAGCTTTTTGTTATAGAGGACTGTTATATTTCAGAATAAGTGGTTTGTTTACAGCCAGCATCACACACCTGTCTTATAAACTATAAGGGGGATTTTCTTGCATTGCCACATTTGCATTGCCACATTTATTTTACTAATTTTATAGGGATGACAAACCTTCTGCCACAACACTTAGAAAAGCTTTTACCCACTGTACAATTCATGTACACAGTAGTAGGGCCAATCTGATCAGGAGCCAATAACCCTGCCTATGTGTTTTGTGATTGTGGGAAAGTGCTCAGAAGAAATCTAATGAAACATGGGGGGGGGGGGGGGGGGGGGAGAGAATCCAAATTCCATATTCATAGTTGCCTTTGCAGAAATTAAACCAGAAACCCAAGGCTGAAGTGATAGGTACACAAAGTGTATGCATATGCTGGAGATGCAATGGAAGAGGGGGATTTCTAAGCCCTTTTCTAAGGGACTTCTAAGCCCTTGTACACACGGTCGGACATTCAGACGGAAAATGTCCGATCCGACCATGTTGTCGGATAATCCGACTGTGTGTGAGCTCCGTCGGACTGTTTCCGTCGGAATATCTGACGGACAAAGTTTTAGAGCTGGGTTATAAAACTTTCCGACAACATGATCCGATCGGACTTTGTCCGATTGTGTGTAGAGAATTCCGATCGGACAAAGTGCCACGCATGCTCAGATCAAATTCCTAGACCAAAGCTATTGGCTACTAGCCTGAACGTAGTCCCGTCGTAACGAAATAACGTCGTTACGTACGATCGGATTTTCCGACAACTTTGTCCGACCGTGTGTATGCAAGACAAGTTTCGTATTTTGTTGTCGTAATGTCTGACCGTGTGTACAAGGGCTTAGACAGTTTTCATCGTGACATGCATCCCCTTTTTGGGAGTTTTATGCTCTCCTCTTGTTCTGGTGACAAATGTAACATTTTGGATTTCCTATTATACTATTCTGTCTCAGTGACAATGGTCACAAGGACAAATAGAGAGTTTAAATTTATCCAACAGGCTTATCAAAATAGCCAAAACTCTAAATGTGTGATAGGAAGGAATTATATGTCCAGGGCTCAAGTCCTGCGGGGTCGCATGGCAACGGAGTTCCTGTACTTTTTCCACAACAAGAACTCAGTTCCCATTAGCAGCCGGGTCCTGTAAGACTTTGAAGTATGTGAGCTGTGTGGCAGATACTACACCAGCAGCTGCCGACACAGCTCACAATAGTAAATGCCGCAAACCTGACCATTCCGGCATTGCCAGTAGGGGGCCCCATGACAGCTTCCGCTTCGATCTACCTGTCAATCACAGCTAGCTGACGGGTAGATCAGGTCTAGGTCTAGCTGACGGGTAGATCAGGTCTAGGTCTAGCTGATGGGTAGATCAGCTATTCTGCTCACAGGACATGCAAGGAGAGAGGTAAGCTGAGGGAGGAACATCAGTTTGGGGTGGTAAGCTGAGCACAATACCTGGCAAAGTTTAATGCCAGGAGGGAAGTTTATGTGGAAATAAGTAAAGGGTTGGAATAGCAGCAAGTGTTGGAGCCCTGCAGAGTCTGCAGCCCCCAAAGCTGACATACATCTCCTAAGCAGGAACACATCACTATCTCCCCAAGCATTCTGTCCAGATAATGTGCAGTTAATTTATGACCTTTCCGTTTAACCCTGTATTATCCAAACTCTGTTCAATGAAAAGTGTAAACTCACCACATAAACACCCTATATACAAAATAAAATTCCCCAATAAAGATCAGAACATGATGTTCACATTTGCATGGAAGCAAAATTGAATGAATGCTGATTATTCAGAGAATTACCATATTTATGTTTATTGAGGATTTTTTTTTATTTACTAACAGTTAAGCTTCATACGCACAATACGAAAATTGGATGAAAAATACCACTTTTGAAGCATTCGTGCATATGAGCGTATCATTTTTTTTTTTTTGTGGGGGGGTGGATCTTGGGTGGGAGTTCCCACACTTTTTTTCCCAGGACTTGACCCCTGTATATGTCTATACATCCAAAAATGTAGTAACATGGAAGTCCCCTCTCAAAGTGACAGCCATTGTCCCTTGAAAAATTGGAAGTACGGAACTGTAATTAATGAGTAAATACTCGTATAGCAATTACACAGTGCTAGGTATTTTGCTTAGTCTGTTGTTTGCAATGCTACAGTAGTCCAAATTACTTAAAAATCTAACAGGGTTTCAAATCTTTCCCCAAAATTGAAAAAAACAGGTTTGGGCTTTATATACACTTTAATCTTGTGCTGCCCTGGAAGTATGTTATAGCCCAACAAGTCCATTGCTTCCTCTCAAATTTAAAGTTTTACTAAACCCAGGACCCTGCATTCAATATATCTGGTCTCCCACAGTAGAGAGAACATGAGAATGCAACTAAATTAATAAATATAAACTGCTAAATACCTTTTCTCATCAACAGTATATAGTAGTCTTGAGACTTCTATCAGTGTCCAGCTGAGCACTGGTTAAAGCTTGTAGGAGGAGTTTTCATTCTCCTCTGACCATCCTATGAGACTACATGACCCTTACCCTCTGTCTGGAAAGTGCTAACTGACCCTGTGCTGATGACTTACACCCCCCCCCCCCCCCCCAAAACAAAAAACTCTCTAGCAATACACACCAAACTGAGCATGTGCAGAGTGCCTCCAAGGCTCTGTACGATCTGGGGATATATTGGAGGCTGTGGAAGAAGGGGAGGATCAGAGAAGGCTAGATCAAACAGCCTTCTTACACAATGTGTAGGATTAACCCCTTAGGTTCCACAGTAGCAAGTATGCTTTGCTGCATATACAGACTGATTTTACTGTTGTAACACTTTAAATGAGAGCTCTGGCACGAGGGGGTAAACCAACCAAACAGCATTGAACTGAATATTTCCATTAGTCGTCACAATGTGAGTGGACACACACATGATTAACCCTGCAACATTTTGTTATATCCTTCTACTGTTGCCACAAATTGAAAGTCAAAGATCTTGAAAATGAAATACAGTTTGGTGCGAGCAGTTATGGAGTTTTTTTTTTTCTCTCTCTGCGTGGGACTTGGGGTGGGTAATGTTTTAAAAATGTTTTATGTGTTTGTTTGTTTTTTTTTGTATAATGAAAAATTCTATAAAAACTACTTGATTGGAAAAAAAAGAATAAACAAATAAATCTTGACACTGAGTCACAGATGAATAATATGGACAATATGTCAACCTTGGTGAACCAACTTATCAATGCTTAACAGAATTTTAATATACATTTTTAAGGGTCTGTTTATAAATGGTTTCGCAAAAGAATCAAACAGCTTTCACCCAAAATTCTGACATTTTTCTTGGGTGTAAACTGTGTGAATTTTTGGTGAAAACAAATAAATAGGGCTCTAAGTGTCGGCTGAAATCTCAAAGGGCATATATCTGTAAAAAGTATGTAACTGCTAACTCTGCAAAAAAGTTTTGTTCTGGAAAAACAACAATATATTGCAATTTGTATTACAAATTCATAGGTCTGGCTGACATAAAGTTCGCCTATGATTCCATAATCAAAATGTTGGTTTGTTTCTATGTGCTACATTTGAAGTCCCATCCTTCATATGTATCTCCCTTTTTAGGACCGAGAGTTGTTTCCACCTATGATTTCAATTAATGTTATAATACCAGAAGTAACACTATAAGGTTCACATGCTACACTGCAGTGTTACTGGAAACCTGGTCCAAGCATTGCCACCAGACTTTGGGATATTCAGTGTGACAATGTTTGAACTTGGCATCATGTCTTTCAAGCACCATGTGTTGTCTTGTGAGATAGGACATTCTACTCCCCCAATCTCCCAAAAAAGTTGTCTCCCCCCCAAAAATAAATAACAAATCACAGTGTGCCAGGTATGCTAGTGTATAACATACAGCATTACTATTTGCTGCCAAGGTTAATGATAAGTGTGGAGTCGGAGTCAGACTTGCTTTAAAGTGGTTGTAAACCCTTGCAAACCACTTTCACCTACAGGTAAGCCTAGATTAAGGCTTACCTGTAGGTCCAAGCAGGGCTCGAGTGCTGCGGGAACGCATGGGAACGGCGTTCCCGTACTATTTCCACAGCGGGAACGCCGTTCCCATTAGCTATCTGAGCCGGGCCGGCTGAGGCTATGCAGCGCGTAGTCCGCGCCGCTCCTCAGCCGCCGAGTGACTGTGCGTGCCCACGCCGAAGTCATGTGACCGGTTGCTAGATGCGGAGCGGCCCCTGCCTAGCAACCGGTCACATGACTTCGGCGTGGGCACGCACAGGAACGAGACCGTCAGTGTGACACACGCGCCGGACTGTCCTCCCGCTCCCCTCTACCCAGTGCCTCCTGTGGAAACAGCCGCTGCACTTTGAGTTTACTTAGTTCTTCTCCCCCCAGAACAGAAGGGAAGAGAATACCAGGAGGTCAGTCACTAGTAGTGTGTAAGTAAGTTGCATTCTGCAATACCCTGCCAAATTGCCAATACTCATCCATACTGCCAATACTCATCAATACTCTGCAATACCCTGCCAATACTCATCAATACTCTGCAATACCCCGCCAATACTCATCAATACTCTGCAATACCCCGCCAATACTCTGCAATACCCCGCCAATACTCTGCAATACCCCGCCAATACTCTGCAATACCCCGCCAATACTCTGCAATACCCCGCCAATACTCATCAATACTCTGCAATACCCCGCCAATACTCTGCAATACCCCGCCAATACTCTGCAATACCCGCCAATACTCTGCAATACATACCCTGCCAATACTCTGCAGTACCCTATCAATACCCTATCAATACTCTGCAATACCCTGCCAATACTCTGCAATACCCTATCAATACTCTGCAATACCCTGCCAATACTCTGCAATACCCTATCAATACTCTGCAATACCCTATCAGTATCAATAATCTGCAATACCCTGCCAATACTCTGCAATACCCTATCAATACTCTACACTACCCTATCAATACTCTGCACTACCCCGCCAATACTCTGCAATACCCCACCAATACTCTGCAATACCCTGCCAATAATCTGCAATACATACCCTGCCAATACTCTGCAATACCCTGCCAATACTCTTCAATACCCCGCCAATACTCTGCAATACCCTGCCAATACTCTGCAATACCCTGCCAATACATACCCTGCCAATACTCTGCAATACCCCGCCAATACTCTGCAATACCCCGCCAATACTCTGCAATACATACCCTGCCAATACTCTGCAATACCCTGCCAATACTCTGCAGTACCCTATCAATACTCTGCAATACCCTGCCAATACTCTGCAATACCCCGCCAATACTCTGCAATACCCGCCAATACTCTGCAATACATACCCTGCCAATACTCTGCAGTACCCTATCAATACTCTGCAATACCCTATCAATACTCTGCAATACCCTGCCAATACTCTGCAATACCCTATCAATACTCTGCAATACCCTGCCAATACTCTGCAATACCCTATCAATACTCTGCAATACCCTATCAGTATCAATAATCTGCAATACCCTGCCAATACTCTGCAATACCCTATCAATACTCTACACTACCCTATCAATACTCTGCACTACCCTGCCAATACTCTGCAATACCCCACCAATACTCTGCAATACCCTGCCAATAATCTGCAATACATACCCTGCCAATACTCTGCAATACCCTGCCAATACTCTTCAATACCCCGCCAATACTCTGCAATACCCTGCCAATACTCTGCAATACCCTGCCAATACATACCCTGCCAATACTCTGCAATACCCCGCCAATACTCTGCAATACCCCGCCAATACTCTGCAATACCCCGCCAATACTCTGCAATACATACCCTGCCAATACTCTGCAATACCCTGCCAATACTCTGCAGTACCCTATCAATACTCTGCAATACTCTGTCAATACTCTGCAATACCCTGCCAATACTCTGCAATACCCTGCCAATACATACCCTGCCAATACTCTGCAATACCCTGCCAATACTCTTCAATACTCTGCCAATACTCTTCAACATCCTGCCAATACTCTGCAATACATACCCTGCCAATACTCTGCAACACCCTGCCAATACTCTGCAATACCCTATCAATACTCTGCAATACTGTGCCAATACTCTGCAATACCCTGCCAATACTCTGCCAATAAATACCCTGCCAATACTCTGCAATACCCTGTCAATACTCTTCAATACTCTGCCAATACTCTGCCAATACTCTTCAATATCCTGCCAATACTCTTCAATATCCTGCCAATACTCTGCAATACATACCCTGCCAATACTCTGCAACACCCTGCCAATACTCTGCAATACCCTATCAATACTCTGCAATACTCTGCCAATACTCTGCAATACCCTGCCAATACTCTGCCAATAAATACCCTGCCAATACTCTGCAATACCCTATCAATACTCTGCGATACCCTATCAATACTCTGCGATACCCTATCAATACTCTGCAATACCCTATCAATACTCTGCAATACCCTGCCAATACTCTGCAATACCCTATCAATACTCTGCAATACCCTGCCAATACTTATCAATACTCTGCAATACCCTGCCAATACTCATCAATACTCTGCAATACCCTATCAGTATCAATACTCTGCAATACTCTGCGAATACTCTGCAATACCCTATCAATACTCTGAAATACCCTATCAATACTCTGCAATACCCTGCCAATACTCTGCAATACCCTATCAATACTCTGCGATACCCTATCAATACTCTGTGATACCCTATCAATACTCTGTGATACCCTGCCAATACTCTGCAATACCCTATCAGTATCAATACTCTGCAATACCCTGCCAATACTCTGCAATAACCTGCCAATACTCTGCAATAACCTATCAATACTCTGCAACCTGTGCCAATACTCTGCAATACCCTGCCAATACTCTGCAATACCCTGCCAATACATACCCTGCCAATAGTCTGCAATACCCTGCCAATACTCTGCAATACCCTATCGATACTCTACAATACATACCCTATCAATACTCTGCAATACCCTGCCAATACTCTGCAATACATACCCTACCAATACTCTGCAATACCCTATCAATACTCTGCAATACCCTGCCAATACATACCCTGCCGATGCTCTGCAATACTCTGCCAATACTCTTCAATACATACCCTGCCAATACTCTGCAATACCCTATCAATACTCTGCAATACCCTGCCAATACTCTTCAATACTCTGCCAATACTTATTCCTTTTGTGGGATATTTTCTAATGGGCTGTGTAACAGAATTTGGAACAGGGTGTATTTGTGGTAGAAATTCCCTGCGAGGGAAAGATCATCACCCATTGTGTTGATTGTTTTGTTTGACACGTTATTTTGTTTTTGTAAACTGGCACTTTACAATACATGTTGTACTGTATTTTCTGTGAAGTATATATGCATATGAGCGTACCTTTTTTTTTTTTTTTTTGGTGGGGGAATGGATCTTGGGTGGGAGTTCCCACACTTTTTTTCCCAGGACTTGACCCCTGGGTCCAAGAAATATCTCCTAAACCACAGGCAGTGAAGCCTCAAGGCTCCACTGCCTGTTTCCCTTAGTTGCAATGGCAGTGCCGGGACCCGAGAGCCAAGGGACGACTCGGCCTCGGGCGGCCGACCTCGCGGGCACCCTGGACAGGTAAGTTTACTTATTAAAAGTCAGCAGCTACAGTGTTTGTTAAAAAAAAAAAATTCAGCTGGCCCACCACTATAAGTCTAACTGTTTTGAGAAGCAGTTAAATTGAAGGGTTTAGATCTGCTTTAAAGGATAGCTTCAAGAAAATTCTGGTTGATCTTGCCAGAATTTCAGCATCCTTGTAACATTTTACATAAAAAAGCTTTGCATTTACACAGATATTTGCTAATAATAGCCTAGCAAGGCTGGATAGGTGCTTTTGCTTCACATACAAGAGAATATCTAAAGGCCCGTACAGACAATTGGACTTTTTGACAACAAACATGCAAATTAGCTGTTTTAAGGCAACATCCGACTGTGTGTACGCTCCATCGGACAAACTTTTTCGGTTTTCATGGGACAAATGTTGGCTGTGCGAACAGACAAACTTTTCGACAACATAAGTCCGATGGAGCAAAGTCCGATGGTGTGTACAGAAAACCATAGGACTTTACAAACACGCATGCTCAGAACCAATGCAAAAGATCAAACAACAATACAGAAGTTGACCAAAGGTGGAGGTAAAGAGCAAAAAAAAACACATGATTTGGTGAAAGTTGGCTGAAAAAGTCTGATCGTGTGTATGCTTAACAAGTTCGTGGCCAATGCTCTTTGTACAAAAGTCCACGGGGAAGTTTGTATAAAGTCCAATCCTGTGTATGAGGCTTTACAGATCAAGAGAATAAATGATTATTTTGTAAAAACGGGCATTTCACCAGCACCCCGCAGGCTAGTTTATACAAGACGTAAAGGTAACATAATCTGTAATGCCTCTAGCTACAGTACATCCTATTGAGAGCTGAAGACTGAATGACTACCAAGTAGATAATGGTGACTTGAGGGTTCCTAGTAAGTAACCACTTGTTGCTCTAAGAAGTTAACATTTCATACAATCAAACAACATTAAATTATTCAATATTAACACCTGCTGGTACAATGCATATTAAAGTACAAAGGAATGCTGAAATTTTGTAATATGATCCAAGTATACGCTCTGGTGAAATACACCCGCAGTAGCTTTGTGACTCACTTCTACATAGACGGGTCAACACAGATATCAGGTGAACGACATATCTCTAGAGTAGTATAAACTATCTGCAGGAAACTCAAGCCATTTCCAATTAGTTTGCGTAATGGAAATTATTTGTGAATACTTCACATTTAATAATTATAATTATTCCATAAAAAAATCTATAACATTCAATCTACTGTTATTATTCAATAATATGCAAAAAACACTTAGTATTTATAAATAATATATGCTCAAACTGTTGTGTTAAATGAATTGGGATTGGAATTGTCTCTTAGCCCTTGTACACACGGTCGGACATTCCGACGGAAAATGTCCGATCGAACCGTGTTGTCGGATAATCCGACCGTGTGTGGGCTCCATCGGACTGTTTCCATCGGAATCTCCGACCAACAAAGTTTTTGTGTTGTATGAGCAAATAAAGGTCTCTCCCCATTAGTTTGTAGCAACAGGTATTGTCAATGGTTGCAACAGTTCTGCCTAAGACTTTCTGAATTAGACTTTTTCTTTGCAGTGAGCATCGGGATCAGTTGGAATTAGTATTAAACATTACTAATCCTCCTGTCTGTTATAAAGCTTTGTGTCCCTCTGTAAAGTTATAAAGGCAGACTACGGTGAATAGATCAACAAAGAGAACCACTCACCTAAACCATGGGGCTGAGAGCCTAGACAGGTAGGCAGGATGATGGTCAGTGTGACATGTCTTGCAATGTTCAGCTCCTGAGATGTATCCCTCTGTCATTCTCTCTATAGTCTCAGTGCATGTGGGGGAGGGGCTGTGCAGTCTGGTACTAATCCAGACTGCATCATTGAAACCTGTCACCTAGCAAAGCACTACTGTCCTACTAAGCTAGACACCAAGACGGAAGGGACAGATAGTGACAGAAGGCTTGATTCACAAATTTTTATCACAAAATAAAGGATCGTCATTGCAGCCTTGTGACTAAAATTTTCACATTTCATTAGCTGAAAATAACTGAAATTTAAAAAAATAAAAATAAAGATCTACAGTCTGGAGTGTTAGCTTTGTGAACAGAGCCTAGAGCAGCCTTTCTCAACCTTTTCAGCACAGAGGAACCCTTGAAATAGTTCTCTGGTTTTGGGGATCCCCTGCTAACAATTAGAAATCTACAACTCATGATACATTAGTGTGATGATCACTGGGAAGAATGGTCCTTACACTTGTGGTCATTGGGAAGAATTACCTCCTTACAGATAGCTAAAAACATCAATGGTGTGAGTGGGAACTTATCTGAGAGGCAGAAATTGTCCAATGCCAATGGAACCCCTAGCAACCTCTGGAGGAACCCTAGGGTTCCACGGAACCCTGGTTGGGAATCACTGGCCTAGAGTCTCCTAAAAGTTCACCCCCTCCTCTAACCAACTTAAACTTATCCTTTCTGTGTCCCATCTAATGACAACTGGGTGCACAGCCCGACAGTGCCATTTTCTGTTTAGAAAGAGCACTGAGTAAATAACTGTCCAAGTGATAAGCTAAGGTTCAGGCCAAAACCAGTTCAGCTAAAAAGCAGAAACTATCTCATAAATGTATTTAAAATTTTTACAAACAATTCACTGGGGTCAATTCATTAAGCTTTACTGCATGTGATAGGGGTATCATGTTACTTATTTGCATAAATTATTGCATGCAGTAAATTAAGTCTAATTCATAAAACAATTTAACCACTTGCCGACCGCCGCACGCCGATGTACGTCGGCAGAATGGCACGGGCAGGCATAAGCACATACATGTACGTGATTTGCCTCCCGCGGGTCGGGGGCCCGATCGGGCCCCCGCCCGGTGCCTGCGGCGGTCGGTTTTCGTTCGGGAGCGATCCCGGACGAGGGGACGGCCATTCATTCATGGCCACCCCCTCGCGATCGCTCCCGACGAATGGAAATCCCCGGTGACATCACTTCCTCTCCTGTAATGTAAACACAGGAGAGGAAGTGATGTATTCTCTCCTCCGTGTCGGTATTTTTCGTTCCGACACGGAGGAGAGCGGATCAGTGAGTTGCACCAACACATCCCACACACAGTAGAACATGCCAGGCACACTCACACCCCCCCTTTACCCCCCGATCACCCCCCCAATTACCCCTGCCCCCCAGTCACAGTGACACCAATGTCATTTTTTTTTTTTTTTTTTTTGCATTGGTGTCATTTGTGACTGTAATAACTGTTAGGGCAGTTAGGGTTAGCCCCCTTTAGTTCTAATGTACCCCCCTAACCCCCCCAATAAAGGTTTAACCCCGTGATCACCCCCCGTCGCCAGTGTCACTAAGGCTGGGTTCACATTGCAGCGGTTTATGAGAACGAATGTGATTCGCACCGCACTGCAGTGCAAATCACATCCGATCTCTGTGCGATTCGAGTTCAGCCATTCGCCGCACCCGCCGCACCCGCCACACCCGCCGCACCCGCCGCAAATTCGCACGGGACCCTTTTTTTGGCCCGCAGCAGAATCGGATCGCATGGGTGTTCACACCATGCGATCCGAGTTTGCAGATCGCACTGCGATATGCGAACTGATCTGGGGGTGTCAGTAACATTTCACTGACACTCCCAGCAGTTCGCATAGGGCAGTGTGAACTGCCGCCGGGAGGCATGCGATGCGGGAACCCGCCGCGGATTCGCGGCGTTTCCGCATCGCTCCAGTGTGAACCCAGCCTAATAAGCGATCATTTTTCTGATCGCCGTATTAGTGTCACAGGTGACGCTAGTTAGGCAGGTAGGTATTTAGGTTCGCCGCAGCTTTTTATAGCGCTAGGGACCCCCATATACTACCGCATAAAGCCCCCTGATTGCCCCCTAGTTAACCCTTTCACCAGTGATCACCATATAACTGTTACAGGTGACGCTGGTTGGTTAGTTATTTTTTTATAGTTTCAGGGCACCCGCCATTTATTACCTAATAAAGGTTTAACCCCCTGATCACCCGGCAGGTGTCATTTGTGACTAATAACTGTTAGGGCAGTTAGGGTTAGCCCCCTTTAGTTCTAAGGTACCCCCCTAACCCCCCCAATAAAGGTTTAACCCCGTGATCACCCCCCGTCGCCAGTGTCACTAAGGCTGGGTTCACATTGCAGCGGTTTATGAGAACGGATGTGATTCGCACCGCACTGCAGTGCAAATCACATCCGATCTCTGTGCGATTCGAGTTCAGCTATACAGATAGTATGGCTGAATTCGTGTCGCACCCGCCGCACCCGCCGCAAACTCGCACGGGACCCTTTTTTTTGGTCCGCAGCAGAATCGGATCGCATGGGTGTTCACACCATGCGATCCAAGTTTGCAGATCGCACTGCGATATGCGAACTGATCTGGGGGTGTCATTAACATTTCACTGACACTCCCAGCAGTTCGCATAGGGCAGTGTGAACTGCCGCCGGGAGGCATGCGATGCGGGAACCCGCCGCGCATTCGTGGCGTTCCCGCATCGCTCCAGTGTGAACCCAGCCTAATAAGCGATCGTTTTTCTGATCGCTGTATTAGTGTCACAGGTGACGCTAGTTAGGCAGGTAGGTATTTAGGTTCGCCGCAGCTTTTTATAGCGCCAGGGACCCCCATATACTACCGCATAAAGCCCCCTGATTGCCCCCTAGTTAACCCTTTCACCAGTGATCACCATATAACTGTTACAGGTGACGCTGGTTGGTTAGTTATTTTTTTATAGTTTCAGGGCACCCGCCATTTATTACCTAGTCTCACTAGTGTACCCCTAAATTTAGGGGTGTCTACTTTCTAAAATGGGGTCATTTGGGGGGGGGGTTTGTGCCATCTTGGCATTTTATGGCCTTCAAAACTGTAACGCCCTTAGAAAGCCTGAAGGCGGTGCTTGGTTTTTGGGGCCCCGTACGCGGCTAGGCTCCCAAAAAGTCCCACATATGTGGTATCCCCGTACTCAGGAGAAGCAGCAGAATTTATTTTGGGGTGTCATTTCACATATGCCCATGGCATGCGTGAGCAATATATCATTTAGTGACAACTTTGTGAAAAAAAAAAAAAGTTTGTAATTTTCCCGCAACTTGTGGCAAAATATAAAATATTCCATGGACTCAACATGCCTCTCAGCAAATAGCTTGGGGTGTCTACTTTCTAAAATGGGGTCATTTGTGGGGGTTTTGTGCCATCTTGGCATTTTATGGCCTTCAAAACTGTAATAGGTAGTGAGGCGTGAAATCAAAAATTTACGCCCTTAGAAAGCCTGAAGGCGGTGCTTGGTTTTCGGGGCCCTGTACGCGGCTAGGCTCCCAAAAAGTCCCACATATGTGGTATCCCCGTACTCAGGAGAAGCAGCAGAATTTATTTTGGGGTGTCATTTCACATACGCCCATAGCATGTGTGAGCAATATATCATTTAGTGACAACTTTGTGTAAAAAAAAAAAAAAAATTTTTTTTTTGTCATTATTCAATCGCTTGAGGCAAAAAAATAAAATATTCAATGGGCTCAACATGCCTCTTATCAATTTCCTTAGGGGGTCTACTTTCCAAAATGGGGTCATTTGGGGGGGTTTTGTACTGCCCTGTCATTTTAGCACCTCAAGAAATGAGATAGGCAGTCGTAAACTAAAAGCTGCGTAAATTCCAGAAAACGTACCTTAGTTTGTAGATGTGACAACTTTTGCGCAAACCAATAAATATACAATTATTGACTTTTTTTTTACCAAAGACATGTGGCTGAATACATTTTGTCCTAAATGTATGACTAAAATTGAGTTTATTGGATTTTTCTAATAACAAAAAGTAGAAAATATCATTTTTTTTCAAAATTTGCGGTCTTTTTACGTTTATATCGCAAAAAATAAAAATCGCAGAGGCAATCAAATACCATCAAAAGAAAGCTCTATTTGTGGGAAGAAAAAGACGCAAATTTTGTTTGGGTACAACATTGCATGACCGCGCAATTACCAGTTAAAGCAGCGCAGTGCCAAAGTGTAAAAAGACCTCTGGTCATTTACCAGCAAAATGGTCCGGTCTGAAAGTGGTTAAATAACGATTATGCAGTGTGCCAGTAAATATCACTTTAAAAACTCTTAAGTCCTATTCCCAAACAGACCAGAAAGTAAAATAGCCTGCAATATATACCACCAGGGTTTTGGTGGCGGTATCACATGCAGTATTTGTCAAAAAACAGCAAAAAACGCAGCTTTTTGACAAATAGCTGGTTGCTAATGAGAGGAGTCTGGTATGGCTTTCAAATGGAACCAAAAAAAAAAGAAATGGCATGGGGTCACCCCAAAAATCTTTACCAAACCCTTATCTGAACATGCAGTCCAGCAGGTCAGTAAAGGGGGGGACGGGGACGAGCGAGCGCTACACCCCTCCTGAAGTCACATGCCTTCAACATGGGGGGGTGGGTGCTTTGGGGCAGAGGCTCTACCCCCCTACCCCAAAGCAGCTTGTCCCCATGTTGATGGGGACAAGGGCCTCATCTCCACGACCTTGACCTCTAGTTGTGGGGGTCTGCGGGTGGGGGTTTTATCGAAATCTGGAAGCCCCCTTTAACCCCCTTTGTCAATCATGGCGTTCGTCACAGTGCAATGCAGCAGAACTTTTTTTTTCAGGGTCAGAGTTGTGGCAGGTGTTGTGATTGACAATGGATCTATATCGGGGGACATTTATTTCTTGTGTTTTAATAAATTAATTGTCTTGCCTCCTGTCTTTATTTGCGTTCACACTTTTTTGATGAATGGGCAGGGGTACAATGTACCCCATACTCATTCACATGGGGGGGCGGGATCTGGGGGCCCCTTTATTAAAGAGGGGTTACAGATTCCAATAAGCCCCTCACCCACAGACCCCCACAACCATCATTCAGGGTTGTGGGGATGAGGTCCTTGTCCCTATCAACATAGAGACAACGACCTACCCCCCATTTTGAGGGCATATGGCCTGGTATGGTTCATGAGGGGGCCCCCCCTTTTCTGACTTGCTGGGCTACATGCTCATATAAGGGTTGGGTATGGATTTTGGGTATGGATTTTTGGCATTTTTGTTTTTTGGCGTGGGATTTCCCTTAACCACTTCCCGACCAGCGCACGACGATGTACGTCGACAGAATGGCACGGGCAGGCATATTGGCGTACAGGTACGTCCAATATTCGATGCCGCCCTGCCATCGGGAGCGCGCCGCCGGCGGCGCGCTCCCGCGCTGGTCGGGACCCCCGTGAGTCCGGTAGTGGGACCCGCGGACTCGATCGCCGCGGGCATCCCCGCGATCGTCTCACGGAGCGGCCGAATGGAGGAAATGCTGTGTAAACAACATTTTTCCATTCTGCCTAGCAACTAGTGACGCTGATCTCTGCTCCATGTGATTGGAGCAGAGATCAGTGTACACTAAATGAAAGCCCAACCCCCCCACAGTTAGTAACACACCCCTAGGAACACTTAACCCCTACACTGCCACCCACTGGTTAACCCTTTCACTGCCAGTGTCATTTACACAGGAATCACTGCATTTATATAGCAGTGATTACTGTATAAATGATAATGGTCCCAAAAATGTGTCAAAAATGTCCGATGGGTCCCCGACAATGTCGCAGTCACAATAAAAATCGCAGATCGCCGCCATTACTAGTAAAAAAAAAAATAATAAAAAATTATTAATAAAAATGCTATAAAACTATCCCTATTTTGTAAACGCTATAACTTTTGCGCAAACCAATCAATAATCGCTTATTGCGATTTTTTTTACCAAAAATATGTAGAAGAATACGTATCGGCCTAAACTGAGGCAAAAAAATGTTTTTTTATATATTTTTGGGGGATATTTATTATAACAAAAAGTAAAAAATAATGCGTTTTTTTCAAAATTGTCGCTCTATTTTTGTTTATAGCGCAAAAAATAAAAACCGCAGGGGTGATCAAATACCACCAAAAGAAAGCTCTATTTGTGGGAAAAAAAGGACGTCAATTTTGTTTGGGAGCCACGTCGCACGACCGCGCAATTGTCAGTTAAAGCGACGCAGTGCCGAATCGCAAAAAGTGGTCTGGTCTTTGACCAGCAAATTGGTCCGGTCTGAAAGTGGTTAAAATTCATACTAGATGCTGTTTTTTTCCACCAGTTTTAATTATCGGCTTTTCTTTTATATTCAGCTGTCAACGGGGAAGCCGCTGACAGCTGATGAGTCATCCGTTGTTAAGGACGTGGCACTGGCTTTCCGACCCACTCCTTAACAACCAGCTCAATGCGGTAAATAATGTGGTGATTACCGCTAAATCGAACAAATACCGCATTTGGTATTAAACTCAAAATTCTTAGTGAATTGAACACTTGCACAATTGTTACTGCATGCAGTATTTTACCACATTTTATTAGCCGTTGTTTAACTCTTAGTGAATTGACCCCATTGTGTTGTAAACTGACAACACAGGAATTATTCAGATCATACTTTTGCGTGATCTGAAATTTTTTTAAATTTGAATTTGTATGAATATATTAGAAGAAGCATAAAAAAAGCATAAGTAACCCATGGACCAATGCAAAGTACCCCCAGCTTTTGTCGAAGGGGCATGATCGAAAAAGATCTGGCAATCGGCATCCGATCACCACTCTCAACCATTAGCTGTGTGTTCTGGCGGGGGATTGTCCCCCTGTCAGAACACAATAGCTCAGTTGGGGAGATCGCTGTACTGTACTGTATTGTTAGTACAAGATCTTGTTCTCTTCGTTTTTTTTTTTGTTCAGCCTACTGGGTTGAACAAAAAAGAATTGTTGGTTCAGCCAGAAAATTGACTAATCTATGGGCTGTCTTACTCTCACACTCCAGATCTGCTATACAGGGGCTGCAAGTGTCTAGTGGCAGGTGACATTCAGATGTATTAAATATTACAGATCTGCATTATTTTGTCTTTTATATCTGTTTGGTTAAAGCATGCTGGAACTTGCAGTTTTACAACAGTTTTAGGCAGCTTTAGTTTTGTAAAACTCCTTTCTGTGGACACTGCTAATACTGGGTCACAGCAGCACTTTGGTTTAAAGTGGAACTAAACTGTATTTAAGCACCATAAACTGAAAACGCTATTTGATTTATTTTTAATATTCAAAGCGAATTTATCCATCAAATCCACAAAGTAAAATCAAATTATCAAACAGCACATTTAAACTATTTAGGTTAAAACAATATTAACATTTCTGTATAGTTTCTTTTTATGGGATTGCTATGACATCGGTGACCACAAATACATAGAAATACATAGAAGAAAAAAAAATCACTAGAGGGTATGTGTGGTCACTGCCCTTCCAAAGCTGTCACAGCTGTCAGCAGTGGGGTGGGCATAAACACAGCATGAATTCTACCAACACAGACACAAATTATTCTGGTTGACTGGATTAAGAAGGCATTTCATTTGCATGTTAAGACCCCCCTCATTTGTTAATAGCCAGGTTATATTTTGAAATTGAAGCAGCTCTAGCATTTTCATGACAAATGTAGTCGTCACATTAAAATGAATGGGAAGTTCAAGCAGTATGATTAGGAGATATGGTTTTCTCCAAGATCTCAGATCTAAAATCGGCCAGGTAACTTAAATGCTGGAATATGTTATTTAAAATGTGAAATTCTGAATAATTTCAGTGCGGCACAGAATAATATTTTACATATACATATAATAATGGTGTACTTAATTATGTAAATTATAATTTTAGCCCAACTTTTTTAATTTTTTTGATATAGTGGGAAGTTCTAGCGAGTAAATTTTTTTAACTAATTCCTACAAAACTGGGGGAAATTGCGTACCTACACAGGTTTGTCCTTTAAAAGACATCGCTCTACAAAGTTGTATATACTGTAGATAACCGCAAAGTGCCCCTCATTTTTCTCCAATAGCTCTTTCCAAAATTTACCCCATTGCCATTGGTTGAGATTGGAGGATGACTGACACCCCTGGTCCTTCCTGTTGGCATGCATTAGTGGAATGCACTCTAGTAATGCACAGCAGGCTGTGTGTTGGGAAGGTGTCTTGAAGTTCAGCAGCAGGAGCTCATAGGGAGAGGTGATAATGCCAATGCTCATTGGAAGAGAGAATGTGAGTGAGGGGTGACCTTCGGGTTTAGGTCGACCATGAGTTTGACCCAAACAAAGGCTGTCTGCAGTTTGCCTAACAAGCAAACTGAATGGCCAGGGTACCTCCATGAAATTAAAACTTCCCAGCTTCCCTGGAATGTCATTGATTATGATTTATATACTGTATATTAATATATATATATATATATATATATATACATATATATATATATATATATATAGGAACATTGGGGTGTTAAGCTCAAGTGATAGATGCATTTCTTTTGTGCAGTGAGTCCAGGTCAGATAGGCGTTATGGTTAAGGGCCTGGTTTATTAATTAAAAAAACAAAAGCAAAAATGTCCATTCCGCATTCCCACGCAGGGGTTTAACTTCATTTAGCAATCAAAATAAGGAAAACATACCGAGCCACCTGTCTCTCTTGTCAGCAGTTCCTCTGTTTGCTCCCAACAGAGTTTATTCTTTCCAGCCCCCAGGACTCACTGGCTTCTGTAGTCTTCCCAACTCAAGGCTGGCCAGCCTTTCCCAGTCCCTGAGCAAAGAATCCCCCTTACACGGGCTGCGGTCTCCCACAGGGCAGACCACTCTCCAGACACAGGTCTGTCTTCACTCAGTACCACAGTAGCAAGCTGCTCACACTCCCCCTTCCTCCACTTACTGCTCTCACCAGCCCCTCGTTATATGCACCTGGGCACACACCCTGCTGGCTGTCCACAACAACCGGACACAGGGTTGGAGATTACGTCCCACCTAACACTCTGAGACAGTGGTGTAGCGTGGTTTGTCAGCGCCCGGGGCAAGGCAAGTAATTTGTGCCCCCTTGACCCACAGGCTTACCTATTTTCAGCGAGCTCCAGTCTGGTCACATGATCTCCTGTGTGAGACAGTGGTGGCTGTAGGGAGAGGTTGCCACCTCATCCCTTTAAAACCGAACACATATTAATTGCACAGTTTCTGTGGCTGATTAAGGTGATAATTAAACTCACTTGGTGCCTTATCTGCATGAAATTAGCCTCAGAACCTGTGTAATTCATATGCGTGCGGGTTTAACCACTTGGGTACCGCGCTATTGCAAAATGACGGCAACAGCGCGGACCCACATTTCCGGGACTACGTCTATTGACGTCGTCCCGGATACGAGCGGCCTGCGCGCCCCCTGAGGGGCGCACGCGGCGCGCTCTGTGATCGGCGAGTCCGTGAGACTCGCCTGATCACCGATCCGTGTAAGGGGTCGATCCCGACCCCTTATCACGTGATCAGCTGTCAGCCAATGACAGCTGATCATGTGATAAAACGGAGCCGGTAATCGGCTAGTATTCCTCCTCGCGCTGACAGCGCGAGGAGAAAAAAAAAAAGCCGATCGCCGGCGGCCGTGTTCGGGACATCAGTCCCGATCACGGCCAGCAATTTAAGCGGACACCTGCCCCCTGCCAGTGCCCACCTGCCACCCGCAGTGCCATCCTGAAATAAAGTAAGTGCCCCCCTGTCAGTGCCACCCAGCAGTGCCCATAGTGCCCACAGTGCCACCCAGCAGTGCCCACAGTGCCGCCCAGCAGTGCCCACAGTGCCACCCACAGTGCCACCCAGCAGTGCCACCCACAGTGCCACCCAAAATCTGCCTCAAAGGTGCTGCACCCCAGTGCCGCCCATCAGTGCCCAGCAGTGCCGCCCATCAGTGCCCAGCAGTGCCGCCCATCAGTGCCCAGCAGTGCCACCTATCAGAGCCACCTATCAGTGCCACCTATCAGTGCCCATCAGTCCCATCTATCTGTGGTACCTATCAGTGCCCATCCGTGCCACCCATCCGTGCCACTTATCCGTGCCACCCATCCGTGCCATCTTATCTGTGCCCATCTTTGCCCATCAGTGCCGCCTTATCTGTGCCCATCGGTGCCGCCTTATCTGTGCCTATTAGTGCCGCCTTAACTATGCCTATCAGTGCCCACCAGTGCAGCCTATCAGTGCCCACCAATGCAGCCCATCAGTGCCCACCAATGCAGCCCATCAGTGCCCACCAATGCAGCCTATCAGTGCCGCCTAATCAGCGCACTTCAATGAAGGAGAAAAATGACCCGTTTGCAAAATTTTATAACAAACTATTAAAACATGATTTTTTTTTTTGCATCTTTTTTTGTTTGTTTAGCAAAAAATAAAACTCCGAGCTGTAACTAAATACCACCAAAAGAAAGCTCTATTTGTGGGAAAAAAATGATAAAAATTTCATTTGGGTACAGTGTTGTATGACCGCGCAATTGTCATTCAAAGTGCATCAGCGCTGAAAGCTGAAAATTGGTCTGGGACTGAGGGGGGTTTAAGTGCCCAGTAAGCAAGTGGTTAAAGGGATGAGGTGGCAACTCTAAGCCGTTGTACACACAGTCGGAGATTCCGACAACCAAATACGTTGGATTTTGTCTGTTGGATTTTGTCCAACAGATTTTGCATACACACGGTCGGACAAAGTCGTCGGAAAATCCGACGTGATGACGTTATTTCGTTACGACGGGACTACGTTCACGCTAGTAGCCAATAGCTTTGGTGTAGGAATTTGATCTGAGCATGCGTGGCACTTTGTCCGGTCGGAATTCTCTACACATGATCGGAGTATGTCCGATCAGAGCATTTTGTCGGAAAATTTTACCAACAAGTTGGAAAACTTGGTCCGTCGGATACGGAAACAGTCCGATAGAGACCACACACAGTCGGAATATCCGACAAAACGGTCCGATCGGACACATGTGTACAAGGGCTAAGAGGAGAGCGTGCTTGACAATGACTGGTAAAGCCTGGAGTGGTGACATCATGCATAGGTTCCTATGTCCCATCTGTTGTTGGCGCTCCCTCCTCTCTCCTGCATACATCACTGGCTCAAACAGGAGATAGCATGACTGGACAGCCTAAAAATAGGTGTTTACATCTTTTCTACACATGTTAGTCATCATAGGCATTAGGTGTTTTTTTTTAATAATTTTTCAGTTAATGGGAGCTACATATGTCATGTTCACACTATAATACTTGTTGCAGCATTGTGCTGCAACAAGTATTATAGTGTGAATATGACATACTATATGTAGCTCCCATTAACTGAAATATTATGAAAAAAAACCCTACTGGGTAGTGAGTACTAATCACCAATGCTGCAAAAAATCTCAACCTCATTGTACAAATAAAGCACAGAAAATGTCATAAAACAATTAATCAAATACAATAATTCTAAGATAGCCCTACTGGCTAGTGAATCCAAATCACCAGTGCTGCAAGAACACACAATATTGTGCAAATATATAAATAAACAAACAAATTTCATATAATAATCAAGAAAAAGCATCCAAAAAACATGCTGTGAATGGACTTTATGGCTATGGATGAACTTTTTATTGATTATTATATAAAATCAGTTTGTTTATTTATTTATATATTTGCACAATTGTGTGTTTTTTGCAGCACTGGTGATTTGGATTCCCTGAGAGAGAGGCAGAGAGAGACATTGGGTTCAGAGAGAAGGTGGAGCTGAGGGAAAGGTGGGGGGCGGGGCTGGGAGAAAGAGAGGGGCCTGAGGGGGAGATGAGAGAGACTGCTAGCCCTACCTTCCATTCCAGTCTGTCTCCTTGATTCTGGGGTGCTTTGATCCTTATAGCGGCTCCCTGACAACGTGAGCCTCCTCGCAAGTCCTCTGGGTCCTCAGTCAGCCTGTACTCCGGGCCTCATGTTAGTGCGGAGAGGAAGTTCAAGCAATCCATGCCCTGGAGGCACGGGAGATGCTGTGCCCGCCATTTCTCATATCTTGGGGGGGCGGGGTCAGGGGGGCTAGGTCAAGGAGGAGGCAGCCATGGTGGAACTATTCTCCCCAGTCCCTGGCTCTCAGTCGGGCAGCCTATCTGTCCTCGGCTCGGCCCCTCGTTGATCACCACTGTGATATGGATCCCCAGCTGCCAGCCTGCACCACAAGAACGGCCGTTGTTGCTGAACAACATGGATTCTCTGGCATCATAAGATTTTAACAAGGGGCTTTTATCCCCGTGCTAGACGGTCTACACTCGTGACAGAGCCCCTCCAAATTTTGCGCCTGGGGGGGTGGTCCCCCTCGCCCCCCCCCCTACGCTACGCCACTGCTCTGAGGGATCTCCAAACTACAGAGCCCTATCCGGAAGAAAGCTGCCAGAGCAGTTCTCTCCATTTCAAATCTACGCTCTGTAGCTCTGCAGTCCACCAACATGCAGACTCTGTGTCCATTTTTGCTCCCTATTTCCATAGGGACAGGGACTCTCTCTGTTACAGTATATATATATTATATTTTATTTTTTCCTTCATTGGTACATGTCCCCCATGTCATGACCTTTTTTACCAAAAACTTTAAAATTTGCCTTGAAAAAGGCTAGATACAAATTTACAACATTAATAACCACTTCAGCCCCTGAAGATTTGGCTGCTCAATGACCAGGCCATTTTTTGCGATACAGCACTGTGTCCCTTCAACTGACAATTGTGCAGTTATACAATGCTTTACCCAAACAAAATTGACGTCCTTTTTTCCCTACAAATAGAGCTTTCTTTTGGTGGTATTTGACCACCTCTGCGTTTTTTTATTTTTGCGCTATAAACAAATGAATGCGACAATTTTGAAAAAAACACAATATCTTTTACTTTTTGCTATAATAAATATCCCACATATTTTTTCCTCAGTTTAGACCTATATGTATTCTTCTACATATTTTTGGTAAAAAAATTGCAATAAGCGTGAATTGATTGGTTTTCCCAAAAGTTATTGCGTTTACAAAATAGGGGATAGATTTATGGCATTTTTATTATTATTATTTTTTTTACTAGTAATGGCGGCGATCTGCGATTTAATCGGGACTGCGATATTGGGGTGGACAAATCGAACACTTTTGACACATTTTTGGGACCATTGACAATTATACAGCTATTAATGCTATAAAAATGCACTGATTACTCTATAAATGTCACTGGCAGGAAAGGGCTTAACTGTGTTCCCTAGGTGTGTTCTAACTGTAAGGGGATGGGGCTGACTATGGGAACAGAGAGATCGGTGTTCATACTTACTTACTTACTTACGATCTGTCACCTCTCCCCTGAAAGAACCTGGGATTTATGTGTTTACATACACAGATCACGCTTCTCGCTCTGTCACTAGCGATCGCGGGTGCCCGGCTGTCATTGTGCCCACCAGGCACTCGCATTGGCTTCGGGCACACGCTGCAGGTGTGCGTGTGCCCCTAGTGGCCAAAAGGAAAAGCGGCATAAGGTAACGTCGTTTTACCCAGCCGTGCCATTCTGCCACAGTAAAACTGTGGCGGGTGGTCGGCAAGCAGTTAAAGTGACTGTAAAGCCTAAAACATTTTTACCTTAATGCATTCCTTGCATTAAGGTAAGAAATGTTTAGATGTCAGCATCCCCCCTCACCCCTCCCTTTTATTTACCTAAGCTCTCATTTAATCCAGTAACGTGCACGTCTGTAGCTCTTCTTTCTCCTCATTTCTGGGTCTTACTGGCTTTGCCGGGGCACTGCATCCCAGTGATGTCAATCAAAGCCAGTGTTGGGGGAGTGGGGATCAGGTTTCAGGCTGGGTTCACACTGCTGCGGTGATGAGATCGGATGTGATTCGCACCGCACTGCAGTGCAAATCACATCCGATCTCTGTGCGATGCGAGTTCAGCCATACAGATAGTATGGCTGAATTTGCATCTCATCCGGCCCAAACTCGCACAGGACTCTTTTTTTGGTCCGCAGCAGAATCGGATCGCATGGGTGTTCAAACCATGCGATCCGATTCCTGTCCGAGTTTGCAGATCGCACTGCGATATGCGAACTGATCTGGGGGTGTCATTAACATTTCACTGACACTCCCGGCAGTTCGCATAGGGCAGTGTGAACTGCCGCCGGGAGGCATGCGAATGCGGGAACCCGCAGCGGATTCGCAGCGTTCCCGCATCGCTGCAGTGTGAACCCAGCCTCAATGGATGCAGTAGTGTAGCTCGCATGGGGGCACTGGACAGAGGGGTGGGGCCAGGAGCGCTAGCCGGGGACCCAAAAAGAGGAGGTGTGTGGTCGCTCTGTGCAATTCCAAATATAAATATGTTTGTTATTTTTTTTACCTTTACAATCACTTTAAGTTCACATAAATCTAAATGAAAAAAACTGAACCGATTCCCCCATCCACACATTTGAGGTGAATGGGGGAATCCTCCCTGCTGCACTATTGTTTTCTCACAGCAGGAGAAAACTTGTCCACTGTCAGAATACACAGATCGAGTGGCTTTTTTTAAAAACAGGTTTGTTCAAGAGAAGTTGACCAATAGATTGACTTCTGTTGAGCAGCAGTGGCCACACATGGATTGAAATTCATCTGGTCCCTGCTGTACCGGCTGTCTATGGTACAATTTTTTTGTAGCTGCTGATTTTTAATAGCCAAAAAATTGACTGGACCTCTGCTTTGAAATAAAAATAACCTCACTCCCTTAACCACTTCAGCCCCAGAAGATTTGGCTGCTGAATGACCAGGCCATATTTTGCGATTTGGCACTGTGTTACTTTAACTGACAATTGCCTGGTCGTGCGATGCTGAGACCAAACAAACTGACATCCTTTTTTTCCCACAAATAGAGCTTTATCTTGGTGGCATTTGATCGCCTCTGCGGTTTTTATTTTTTAGTGTATAAACAAAAAAGAGCAACAATTAAAAAAAAAAACACAATATTATGTACTTCTTACTATAATAAATATCCCCATTTTTTTTTTTTTTTAAAGAGCTAATTTTTCCCTTAGTTTAGGCCGATATATATTCTTCTACACATTTTTGGTAATAAAAATCGCAATAAGCGTATATTGATTGGTTTGTGCAAAAATTAAAATGTCTACAAAATAGGGGATATATTTATGGCTTTTTTTTTTTTTTTTTTTAACTAGTAATAGCGGCAATCTGTGATTTTTTTTGTGACTGCGACATTATGGCGGACACATCGGGACCTCATTTATACAGCAATCAATGCTATAAAAATGCATTGATTACTGTAAAAATGTCACTGGCAGGGAAGCGGTTAAACACTAGGGGGCATTCAAGGGGTTAACTGTGTTCCCTAGTGTGTGTTTCTAACTGTACGGGACTGAGTAGAAGAAATGACAGATCGTGGTTCTTAGCTATTAGGAACATATGATCTGTCTCTCCTCTCCTCTCAGAACAGGGATGTGTGTGTTTACACACACATCCCTGTTCTGCCTCTCATGCCCGCGATCATTTGTGGCCAGTGGTCATCGCGACTGTCAGCCACGAGCATGGGCACCCCCAATGTAACTTTTCCTCTCTCCCCTCGCTTCCAGCTCGCCTCTCATTTCTCACGTCTCTCCTGACATCAACGGGGAGTTCTCAGCCTGCCTCTCTTCTGATTTGATAGCGACAGTCAGCAGGCGGGGCTGAGAATTCTCTGCTGATGTCAGGAGACTTTCAGGGGCTACTGGGAAAGCCAAAACTTATTGAGGTGCCCAAACTACAATTGGGCTTGGGATTATGTCTTCAGACAAAGTACATCTCTGACAAGAGAGGCCATTTGATCAGTAGTACTACTATTGATAAGTAGTAATTGTGCTGAACCGAAGACCTTTTAGGTTGAATTCTGCTTGTACTGAGGTGAAACAATTTTTTTGTTGACGTTTTGGTGGTGCTAAACAATTCCTTAAATAGGAAAGTTTACGTGAGCAAACTGAGCAAAATCAATAATATATCACTGTTGTAAAATAAATACCTGTGGTGCCACTTTGGAAGCTGAACCAGGTTTCTTTGCTCATGTCTCCGCCTTTGGGCCCTTTCTCAGAGTCTTACATTGCAAATAGCTGCAAGTAAAATACAAAAAATAAATAAATAATAATATTTTTGCATGTTTAGAGTATACTGACAATACAGATCACATTATACAAGAAGAATTTTTGAGTTAAAGTGTTACTAAACCCACAACAGTAAAATCAGTTTGTATATACAGCATAGTATGCTTGTTATACTCACTGTGGAACTTAAGGGGTTAATCCTCTGCATTGTGTAAAAAGTTTTTTAATCCTGAGTGTATAGACCCCCCCCCCCCCCCCCTCATGCACTGTCTATCTGGGGAAGGCCAACTAATACAGGCAGAGTAGACAACCTGCACATGCTCAGTTGTGTCTTTTATGCTGGAGAGAACATTTACTTGTTCTCAGAGCTAGCAAGGTCAAATGATATTGGCATCACACATGTGGGCGTGTATACAGGCTGTAGTGAAAATCTCCTCCTTCCTGAACTCTCAGCACTGAAGAAACTGTGCAGTTTATCATGTGACTGTAGTATACAGATCAGACAAAAAGGTATATAGTAGCAGTATTTTAATGTAAAAAGAAGATTTATAATCTGTGGGCACTGTGGGGGGTGGGGGGGGGGGAGCAGATGAACTATTTTTATAGTACTGGGTTTAGCTACAGAATAATAGAAATGCAAACATTTTGTTGAAATAAAGTGTAGTGTGACAGTTTGGTGGAGACTCTCAAATCTAATCATGGCTATTGGCCACAATCTGCTTCTAAGTCCTTTTCCTTCTCTGTGCATCCAACCCTTGGTTCTGTAAATGTCCCACATGTAGAATAACTGCTTTACTTTGAACTATTAGACTCTTTAGGCTACAATTATCTCTTTAGAAAATCCCAAGCTCTGCCTCCTGAACCATTGCGTCTTGTGTGTGAACTCTAAAGTCCTCTCCCATTGACTCTTAATGCATAAAATATCAAAATAATTTGATCTACACATAGGATATATACTGTACTCTATATTTTAATTATCGTTAACCCCCCTGCTCAGATTTTTCTCTTATTTTTAGCAGCTGGTGCTGGCACGTCTGCCTGATGGATGTTTAACCACTTGCTGACTGGCTCATACTAAAAATATGTAATTTATTTGATGTCTAATACTGGTGTTAAAGCAGCTGCTAGCTGCCATAACCCCGGTATAATTTTTTACTATGGCTGCTTCTCTATATGTTAAAAGTGGTCCTTTGTGCAGATTCACAATGGGATCACTTTTAGAAGTGGCAGGAGGGGTGCCCCCTCCTGCCACTTCCTGGTCATTCCCAGGCTTATCTTACTCATAAGAAAGGCATGGGAGCAATCCGATGCGGCTGTTTGCTGGGCAGCAAGACAAGTGAGGCCAAGATGGCCGCCACTCATCTCTATGCCCTGGGAGTACCGAAGCAACATTTGATGTCACTTCTGGGTCAACATAAATATTTTTTTTTATTTTGCTTTTAAAGGTAAATGAGAGATGTAGGGTCTTTTTGAGCCCAGATCTCACAATAAAGAGGACCTGTCATCCTTATTTCTATTACAAGGGATGTTTACATTCCTTGTAATAGGAATAAAAGTGATAAAAAATAAAGGAACAGTGTAAAAATAAAAAACAAAATAAAATATCAAAAAAAGTAAAGCTCACAATCCCTTCATCCTTGCGCACAGAAGCGAACACATACGTAATTCGTGCCCACAAAGTGTAAGACTGTAAGTGAAAGACTGCTGCGCAAATACTGTGTGACACAAAATATTGCAACGGTCGCCTTTTTATTCTCTAGGTTCTCTGCTAAAAAAAATATATAATATATATATATATATATATATATATATATATATATATATATATATATATATATAAGGGTTCTAAGTAAATAATACTAATTTAAACTTGTAAACAAAAAGTTCCAGAAAAGGCTTGGTCTTCAATAGGTCTGCAGATAGTTACACACATAACTGGAGGTCTTTCTATTGTTGTACCTTTTTTTCATGAAAGATAAATTATTTATGAAGTTGACATTACATTGTCTTCTCCTCTTTAATATTAATATACAGTGCCTTGCAAAATTATTCACCCCCCTTGGTATTTTTCATGTTTTGTTGCCTCACAATCTGGAATTAACATGCATTGTTTGAGGATTTGCATGATTTAATTTACAGAACATGAAGATTATTATTTTTTTCCCTGTGAAGCAAACAACAAATAAAAAAAGTCAATGTGCATAAGTATTCACCCCTATTCACAGCTCCAAGTTGCTTTGGATAAGTCTCTATGATCTTGCCACATCATACCACTGGGATTTTTGCCCATTCCTCCTTGCAAAACTGCTCCAGCTCCTTCAAGTTGGATGGTTTGCGCTTGTAAACAGCAATCTTTAAGTCTGACCACAGATTTTATATTGGATTGAGGTCTGGGCTTTGACTAGGCCATTCCAACACATTTACATGTTTGCCCTTTAAACCATTCAAGTGTTGCTTTAGCAGTGTGTTTGGGGTCATTTTCCTGCTGGAAGGTGACTCTCCATCCTAGCCTCAAATCACACACAAAGTAGTACAGGTTTTGCTCAAGAATATCCTTGTATTTAGTACCATCCATCTTTCCCTCAACTCTGACCAGTTTCCCAGTCCTGACTGCTGAAAACAACCCCACAGCATGATGTTGCCACCACCATGTTTCACTGTGGGAATGGTGTTCTTTGGGTGATGTGATGTGTTGGGTTTGCAGCAGACATAGCATTTCCTTGATGGCCAAAAAGTAAAATTTTAGTCTCATCAGACCAGAGCACCTTCTTCCATACATTTTGTGAGTCTCCCGCGTGCCTTTTTGCAATCTCAAAATGTGCCATTTTGTTTTTTGCTGAAATTAATGGCTTTCTTCTGGCCACTCTGCCATAAAGCCCAACTCGATGGAGCGTACAGCTTATTGTCATCCTATGTACAGATACTCCAGTCTCTGCTGTGGAACACTGCAGCTCCTCCAAGGTTACCTTAGGTCTCTGTGCTGCCTCTCTGATTAGTGCCCTCCTTGCCCAGTCCATGAGTTTTGGTGTGTGACCATCTCTTGGCAGGTTTGCTGTTGTGCCGTGTTATTTCCATTTGGTTATGATAGATTTTATGGTGCTCCTAGGGATCATCAAAGATTTGGATATTTTTTTATAACCTAACCCTGACTTCTCAAAAACATTGTCCCTTACCTGTTTGGAGAGTTCCTTGGTCTTTATGGCAGTGTCTGGTTAGTGGTGCTTCTTGCTTAGGTGTTGGAGCCACTGGGGCCTTTCAAAAAGGTGTGTATATGTAATGACAGATCACGTGACACTTAGATTGCACACAGGTGGACATAATTTTACTAATTATGTGACTTCTGAAGGTAATTGTTGCATCAGAGCTTTTTATGGGCTTTATAAGAAAGGGGGTGAATACATAGACACATGCCAATTATCAGTTTTTTATTTCTGAAAAATAGTTTTATGTATATATTTTTCTAAATTTACTTCAAAAACTTAGACTATTGTGTTATGATCCATTCAGATAAAAAAAAAAACATGGAACTAAAGGCTGTAATGTAATAAAATTGGTAAAAAGCTAAGGGTGTGAATACTATTGCAAGGCACTGTATATCAATGTGTTATCTTAGTTTTGTTTTCTTCACCTGATTCTGTGGAGGAAAAACATTTTCTGAGTGCAGCCAGTATTTAGCCAGTATATTTTCAGCTGAGCTACTGAAAAAAAATAGCAACGTAATACCAACATGTTTCCTCTTTACCAAAAAATTGCTGCAAAATAATGGGGTGTTCACTTTCTAAAAATGTTGGTCTGTTTTATTTTTTACAGTAAAAAATAAAAAACAAGTAGTGGTTGAATACTCTAAAGCTAAAGCTCTATCTATCTTCAGTCTAAATAGAAAAAGCACACTAATGTCAATACAGTGCTAAAAATTAAAAGTGTAAAACAACAAAATAACAGTGCAAAGTAGCAAATTAACCTTGTCAAATCAGCACAGTAAAACAAATATAAATCAACCAAGTTGCGTTGCATATACATTTTTAAGAAATACAATATAATGAATAAAGTCCACAGGAAATGGTGAAAAAATATTAAATCATTCTTCTTCTTCAAAAGTTCATTCAGAGCTCCAGCTCCTCAAGTAAAAAAGTGAAGTGTGAATACCACCACCTCTGATAATAAGGGTACTTACCAGATCTTATTGACCTTCTATATCTAGAAAGGTCAAGTGAGTAAAAATCACAACCATCGGTGAGATGTTGTATGCTCCTCTATGGAGCTTGCACTGTCTCTCCTCAACTCCAGACCAGCCACGTCAATTCACATGGATGAATGTATAAAAGGAAAGAGATGCTCCAATAGTGTAAAATAGTTTACTAGTTTATTAAAACAATTAAAAGATGCATTTACATCCAATAAGACTGTACAGTCTCTCTTGCTGGGAAAAACAATACACGTGCGCAATCAGTGTAAACACTATGGGGGTTATTTACGAAAGGCAAATCCACTTTGCACTACAAGTGCACTTGGAAGTCGCTCTAAATCTAAGGGGTAGATCTGAAATTAGTGGAAGCTCTATTGATTTTATCATCCAATCATGTGCAAGATAAAATGCTGTTTTTTTTATTTTCCTTGTCCCCCTCGGATCTACAGCGACTTTACTTCCAAGTGCACTTTCAGTGCAAAGTGGATTTTCCTGTGGTAAATAACCCCCAGTCTATCCTAGAAAATGATATAAAATTAATTTGGGTACACTGTTTTAAGATCAAGTAATTGTCAGTCAAAATATCACAGCACTGATAATTTAAAAATGGCCTGGTAATGAAGGAAGTGTAACATGCTGGTATTGAGGTGAATTACTGCAAAACTCAGTAATTCAATGCATCCAAACAGATTTTTTCTTACTGTACTGCAACTGTGAGTGCTATCGGTTACTACTAAGCTTTTAACATGTAGTTTATCTGGACTGAGAAGTAGTGCAGGCTGAATATTTTCCACATAAGCCAAAATCTACACAAAAGATCAAAACTCTAAAGCTCAGCCAAAACAGACTCAGCGTTTAGCCAAGTCAAACAAGGGAGCACTCAGTTCGAACAACTAGCAAACAAATAATGTTTATTTACCGAACTGCATAAAAAATCAGTGGTGATGACCCCTGCTTAACAATCAGAAACATGCTTTAAGAAATTAATCAAATTCTTTTGAATAGAAGCCTATACAGTAGGTACACCTGAGTGTACGTGTGTGTGTGTGTGTATATATATATATATATATATATATATATATATATATATATATATACACACACGCTTGCACACTTTTTAACCATCAAGTTCGGTTGTATCTAGATAGAAAGATTAGATTTAGCAAGATGAATATTAATAACAGTTAGTTGTCAATCAATAACCCATCTTCAAACTCCCTGTCCACACCATACAGGCGGTCCTCGGGTTACAAACAAGATGGTTCTGTAGGTTTCTTCGTAAGTTGAATTTGTAAGTTGGAACACGTACATTTTTTAAATGTACCTTCAGTTAATTTTTTTTTTAAGTTTTGAATAGATAGCATAGGGAAGGGTTAACACCCCTGTAACATTTGTTTTGCTGTCTGTGCCCCTGTTCAGAAGATTTCACCTCACTTTCTGCCCCTATGACAATTGGATTTTGAAAATTTTGGGTTGTCGTAGAAACAAGTATTGGAGATAAAGCTTCAGTGGAGACACATTTTTCCCATAATAACTCTTAGCCCTTGTACACATGGTCGGACATTCCGACAACAAAAGGATTTTGTCCGAAACTTGTGTTGCATACACACGGTTGGACAAAGTTGTCAGAAAATTTGATCGTACGTAACGTGATGACGTTATTTTGTTACGACGGGACTACGTTCAGGCTAGTAGCCAATAGCTTTGGTCCAGGAATTTGATCTGAGCATGTGTGGCACTTTGTCTGATCGGAATTCTCTACACACAATCGGACAAAGTCCGATCGGATTATGTTGTCAGAAAGTTTTATAGCCCAGCTCTAAAACTTTGTCCGTCGCATATTCTGACGGAAACAGTCCGATGGAGCCCACACACAGTCGGATTATCTGACAACACGGTCCGATCTGACACCATCGGAATGTCCGACCATGTGTACAAGGGCTAACAGGAGAGAATTTCCCTTCCTAGGGGTAGATTTCCTCTCACTTCCTGATGTCCCCCTCCATTTGTAAGTAGGAGTCGTATGTAAGTCAGATGTATGTAACTCAAGTATATGTATAAGTGCCTGTATATGGAATTCCCCATTAAATATTAAAATATAACAATATGCAAACAACATATGGTTGAAATCATACCATATTAATTGGATTACAGCCATGTTCTGTACAATATGCACAGCTGCCTTAGGGCCGGTTCCCACTGGTGCAATGCCCGACATCGCATGTGATTTGTACCGCACTTCAGTGCAAATCACATGTGATCTCTGTGCGATGTGATTTCAGCCATACAGATAGTATGGCTGAATTTGCATCGCATTAGGACCAAACTTGCACAGGTCCCTTTTTTTGGTCCACAGCAGAATCGGATGACACGGGTGTTCACACCCATGCGATCTGATTTCTGTCCGAATTTGGAGTTCACACTGGGATATGCAAACTGATTTGGGGGTGTTATTAACTGTTAATTGACACTCCCAGCAGTTCGCATAAGGCAGTGTGAACTGCCGCCGGGAGACATACCATGTGGGAACCCGCAGTGAATTTGCAGGGGTTCCCGCATTGCTGCAGCATGAACCGTGCCTTAGCCCTTGTACACACGGTCGGAGATTACGACAACCAAATCCGTCGGAGTAATTCCGATGGATAAATTCCGGAAGAGGTCCGGAAGTGATGTTGCATACACATGGTTGGACTAAGTTGTCGGAAAATCCGATTGTACATAACGTGATGACGTTATTTCGTTAGGACGGGACTACGTTCAGGCTATTAGCCAATAGCTTTGGTCTAGGAATTTGATCTGAGCATGCGTGGCACTTTGTCCGTCAGAGTAGGCTACACATGATCGGAGTATGTCCGATCGGAGCATTTTGTCTGAAAATTTTACCGGCAAGTTGGAAAAGTTGGACCGTCGGATATTCAGATGGAAACAGTCCGATGCAGACCACACACAGTCGGAATATCTGACAAGACGGTCCGATAGGAAACATTCCGTCGGAATCTCCGACCGTGTGTACAAGGGCTTAGAGGTAATCGCAAGCTTTTATAAGAAACGCTTATTATCACATATGCAGGTCTTCCAAATAGTTGGATAATCTCTAAATAGTGGATTCAGATCCTTATCTTTTTGTACATCTACTATACAATATTAGCTGGGTAGCAGTGAGTTTCAGGACATGTGGATGTGTCACCTTCACTTTATTTTAATAGTACATTGGATAAGATCGTGAATGAGTGCCTATCTCTTTTTGCTTCTCAATTTTGACACTTGTGAATTGAATAAAAAAATGGGCAAAAAAAAAAAAAAGCTAAAGTAGCATCCAACCAATCTATCCCAAATAGGAACAAGAGGAACTTTTTCTATGAACAAGGCTAAAATAGTAGGGGGGCTAGGCACCTATTATACCTTTTTGAGCAGTTGCTGCATGCTCAAACTCAAAGTATCTTACAGAATAAATAAAGTATATTCTGACCTTATGGCAAATTTATAGCTAAAGGATTTATCAAATATCCATAGATTTGAAACTCATGACAGGCACTTTTCAGTGTAAACTTTTAAATTAGGGTATATTGTAAATTAGATGATCCTCCTATTTTAAAAATCCCAAAATAGAAATACAGTAGTCCCCTTGAAATCATTTTATAGCCGAACCGTTAAATTCTTACAAGTAGTCTATGAAAGTCAATTAGTCTGTAAATGAAAACAACAGTTTTTCTTTTGC